>NC_049169.1:58126708-60526708 GCF_009769625.2 Cygnus olor | reverse complement strand
AAAGCGACATAACGTCTTGTTCCAAACCACTAAATAATTTGCTTTTTGCGTACGTCTCCTGTCACATTCAGTAAAGCTACTTAAGGTTTCTCTCCATGCAACAGGAAATTGCCTTAACTGACGCGTTCCATTAAAGCAGACAGCCAGAGCTCGGCTTTGAATTGCTCCTTTGTAAAAAGTCTATGAAACGCTAAAACGAATACTCTCCTGTATCAACATGCACTCCACAGACGAAAATAAGTCAGATTCAGGCAGATGATTCACGTTTAAGTGACATAATATCAAGTCTGTATTGCAAAGAAAAATACAGTTTAAAGACTGCTATTACCAATTGTATATGTATATATACACGCACACATTTTATATACGTATATATTTATATATAAGTATAAAAGAGAAGGTGTTTAAGTCTTTAGGATCTCTACAATAGTCCTATTATGCCTGCATCTACTACTGCTTATTTTTACTGCTCAGGAATCTTGAGGACCCCCAGGAAGCCATTTCTAAATAGTAAATGGAAGCAAAGTTCCAAAAAGCTTCCCCTGCACACAAATATAATTGTTTATGCACAATATATCCTTGTATTTAAACTAACTATACTTCAATTTTGCCCTGTGAAATTAAAAAACTGTTATTTGCCTGGACTACAAGCAGGATGATTTGGTGGCTTTATCTTGTCCTGCTGCCTGCTGGATCTTAAACTTCCAAGGCTGGACAGGCAGAGGGGATGTTTTTTAATAACTCATTCTTGTTTTAGCTTTCTATACATTTAAAGAGTCCCATTTTTCTGTTCCAATTTTTGCATCATATTTATAACTGTTTTACAAATTACTAGCAGAAGGGCTACTTCCTATTTCACACTAGTAACATTTCTCTTTCTATCCAGCTAGATAATTGTAGTATTTCAGGACAATGTGCAAACCAGCTCTTGCTTAGAGCACAGCCTGTAGTACGTCTGATGTTAGATAACTGAAGTAACATCGCTGATCAAGATCCGCACATGTCTGTAAGCAGGCTGTACCGAGTACTTCAACACAACCTGCTAGCTCTTCACGGAACATATGGGTCCCTTTTGAGGTTTCCCTAATAATAGCATAATGTATTGGACAAAGCAATATGAACTATCATTCTCAGGGTTTTCATCACTTTTCTCCAACAGTCAGAATACTTTATTTCCTTAGAAAGTGTGTTAAGACTCAGAAACTCCAAGATTAAATACAGTGACTAATTTAGGGACTTACGTGAGACCATGAGACACCACCTGTGATGCAGAGGCCAACAGCAGTTCTTAGGTTCTGTCTTAAATGCAAGAAGTTATCAAAGCTGGATTTCAGTTGCATGGCTTACTAAGTAATTTGCACGTAAATGTCAATGTCAAGTGATGTACTTCACGTACACTTACATATGCTCCTTGTTCTTAAAATCTTTAGGATTCTTAACTCACATTGGCCTGTACTCACTGACACACACCTCATTGCTTCAGGCCTACTGACACAGGACAACTCATGAAGCCACAAGACTGAAAGACACAGTCTCAAGATACACAGTCAATCTGTTAGCAAACAGAGGTGTTACAAAAATGTATATAATCCCAACAACAGCATTTTACATGAAGCACAGACCGCCGTAGCTGAGCTTTGCTACCAGCCAGGCAGCAGTCAGGGCCACCACTGGGCAGCAGCCTGCAATCCCCACATCACCTCCAGCCCCAACATTTGCTGGATGGAGTACATGCTTTTGGTACTTCAGAATTCACACATTACAAATCTGCAACACATTTGGTGTATTTGCTCTACTAATCTGCAAGTAAACATGCGGCAAAGCTTTCTCCAATTAGTATTTTTTCTTCAAAGACGAATGTAAAAATTAGTGCTCTTAGTTACACAAGGACAATATAGCAGTCTCTAACAGCAGCAAACAGCAGAAACTTTGCCAAAAGATGCACGAAACTCTGCATGCAGTAAGCAACAGTTGGGCAACCAGCCCATAAGATAAATATTTAAGCCTTCACTAGTTAAGAGACAGCCTAACACCCAGACAATTCAATTCTAAAATGTGTTAGTTTCTAATCCTTCTGTAAGGAGAAGCCTTGCCTAGCCAGCAGGACTTAAGCACAGCCTTCACAGTTACAAAGGATGGCAGCACACCATGTGGGCTCCTCATGAGACCTAAGGATCAGTGAGGGCAGGCATCTCGTGTCTTGGACCCTGGAAAAGTCTGGGCAGCTGCTGGTCAAAAATGGCCATTTAGAAAGCCAAAGATGTACGCTGAAGCAAACGCTTTTTTGGAAAACTTGATCAGCTCCTGCAGCTCGGTGCATTCGCAGCATCTTTATAATACTTGTGCAGCTGTTTCGCTCACTGCCTTTTGTGCTCATCCCTGCTGAAACCTGTTCTGGGGCTTTCCTCGACTTCTGCACAGGTCTCAGGTAGACACCAGGGAACACAAGCAACAGACTGTTTTCCAGCATACTTCACCTCATCTTCCCCAAGAAGACCAATATATTCAAGTTAATTAGACATATAGATATGTCATATTAATCAGTGAGAGAAGTCTATCGCCAAACTATTAGCAGGATAAAGTTTTCAGAGAACATGCAAGAAAGTGCTGGACAATGAGGAATTTATGGAGAAGATTTCAATTAGATTCCGCACACTAGCAAGCGACTTAATGAAACTGATTTCCATCAACACAACTATTTTTGTTCCCAATTCTGTAGTCTTTTTATTTATGGAAATAATCCTGTCAGCTCTAATAACAGTTACTTGGGATGAGAGGGAAGCAAGTTTTATGCTACTTCAACACAGTTCTCAGTTACACATCTCCTATATTAAGGACATATGCTAATAGGGGTATAGATCCTATATAGCTATTAACATTGGGAAATCTTTCCTTTGTCTTTGCTCAGGGATTGCAAAGAAAATAAATAGCAAAGATTATATAAAACACTGTAAAAAAGTACGAACTAAACGCTTTTCCCCACAAACTCTCTCTTTAGTCCCGTTTTCCTATTTTTTTCCTTTAAGAAAAGAACTGTAATTTTGCATAGCGTGCTGGGGCACTCCAGAGAAATTTAACTGCAGTTTTAATCCTGAAGAATCAAAACTCAAGACTCCCCCAGGACATCAAAGCCTGCCATAAACCTTGGGAAGTGGTCCTGAAGAGTTTTAGCAAAGATACACTGAACTGAGAGCAAGTCCAGAGACCATGCCGAGTACAGCTCTCACGCAAACATTTTTACCAGCATGCTAATTCTCACTAAGGTCACTCCCATCAACAGTGCAATTTGGAAAGCAAGTGTAATATCTTTGCAGAAGCTCAATGGGAAAAATTGTTGTAAGTCAGTGCTTTAGGTAACACTGAAATTCCATTCTGCTGTCCAATAAAATGCATTGACATAGCTATAAGCCTTGCAAAGTATTTATACAGAGCCTGGGAAATCATCCACAGCTGAGATGACAAGAGGTCTGTCAATAGCAATGGAAAATTAACCTTAGTATTTCAATTCTGTTGCAGTAGGATGCACCCAAGGATGCTCAAAGAGATCCCAGCATGATACCTTTCTGCTGGTAAGCATTTTCATCATAAAACACATGAACATTTTTATGGTGCAAGACAGTTGGCAGTTATCTTATAACAATTCATCAGACTTGAACGAAATGGAAGTTTCTCAGCATCATAGACTAAAATAGACAATTAAAATATTTTTAGAGGGACCTTTCATCTAAGGAAGGCCATGTTTGACAATTTTCTTCTTCATAAGCAAGTAATTGCAGAGTTAATTGGGGGATAGCAAGAAGGGAAGAGAACAGGAGTTTAAGATTTTCAAAAAATATGGAAGTGTGTATAGCTTAGAAGAATACAGACATTTTTATCGTTTCTGATTTTTATCGTTCACACAATTTTTTTCTTTTAAAAAAAATCAACTGCTACCTGCTACCCGTGAAAACTACAGCATTTGTTTTCACCTCAAGAGAGGAGGGCCAACACAGCCATGCTACTTAAAAAAAAAATATCAAAAAAATCTCATTCAGATAGAAAGCGCAGAGGAGCAGTTGTTGTTCTACCCACTATATATGTTGACTTCACCACTAATAACAAATGGATCCATGAACGAGAGTGGTGACCAGCACTGCACTATTCTTTTTTATTTCCAAAGTGATATACTGCCATTCTGCCAGTATCTATTATTCCCACCACCCATCTATGGAAATTCTCACTGCATTACTGACAGCTCCATACAATTAAAAACTTCAGATATGTGGCTTAAATAGGTACTGTGCTCTAATGTCCCTCTTACTTCAGGCAGCCAGGACACACAGGAAAAATATCTTCAGGCATTGTCTTCACACACTAGAATTTGAAGGCTCCATTTGGTTGCTATGTGGAAACTGGAAAAATAATGACAAGCTGTACTACTCAATTAACCTTCCTTCTGGTAAATGGATTATATTCTTTGACACAGTTCACAACTCTGTATGAGCAAGGTCTTGAAGAGAGAACAACAGAATAGCTCTGAAAGTTTGAGGACATTTTGTCTGGATCACTGTTTTCTCTGTGCATTACATCAGTTGCCAAAAACTAAAATTTGAGTTTTATACAGACAGGTCTCCTGTAACACTGTACACAGATGCTGAGATACTGAAAAAATATCCAAATTTGCAATTAAAATCATGTTCAATAGGCAGATGATTTTCAAGAAAAATTTCTCAGTGTACGACAAGGGAACTTTTGCAATGAACTCAATGTGTCAAGTGCTTTCCACACCAAACCGCCTTACTCCATTATCTATGTACCAGCTGAAATAAGAAAAGCTTCTAGAAGCAGCATACATTTTCATGTACGTAGTATCCCTACACAGAACTTAACACTAAGCACACAGCTTTAAATGAACTGTTGAAAAGATCCTCTTCTCGCTGTTGAAGGACTGAAGGGTTTGAAATCCACTTGTCATTTTTCAGAAATGTTAGCAGATTTAGGAATACTATAGAAAAGGTGCTTATCTGTAGTTGGGATCCTTACAGATAAGCTGTAATGCTCTGGAAACATATATTACTCACTTACCCATACCATTAAGGATCAGAATTGCACAGATGCTGATAATATACCAATATACCAGCCATTCCTGTATGAAATAACACACCTCACTAGTTATAAGAGAAACAATAGTGGACGCAGTGATGCAAAAACTTATATACATTTTACCAGGAAAAATTTAAGAGATTTAAGAGACACACCAAAGATGCAACACTAAGTGGTAAAGCCAATTCATTACTTAGTGTTTGTTTTTTTTTTAAATCACGCAGATATAAAGAAGCTTTTCCATGATGATTTCCCTCCAGTTCAAACAGATGCTTCAGAATTCAGGGCTGTAAGTACAAGCACCTTACACAACCGCTTCTCAACAACACGAGTGAGCCAGCAGGAAGTAAACAGACCTCATGGGAAAAGCCATTTGCCTGGCATCCCCCCAAAAAAGTCTTCTCAATTAGCAAACGTGGCAAGAAGAACAGAAACCTCAAGGGAGAGTTTTTATTTCATCAAGTCCTTCCAAAGAAAACAGCAGACTCCCAATTTTAGTTCACTCTACTGTATCAACCCACAAACTACGTGGTCAAACATAATTTAAAGGCCCTGGCTAAAATAAAAGCCTTTCTTACACAGCTGCGTGGCTTATCAGCCTGCTGTCGTCTCTCTAAGGATTATAAACATCACTTGGGATGCTGTGTATGGTTTGTAAGGAAATTATGTGTCCTCAAACATAAACTCCCTCTGTGGATTTTAAGAGAAGGGACAGCTACCATTTATATTGCCCTCCCACTCCTTCTGTTAATAGGCAAGAATAAACGAAGGTGACCGCTAAGTTTATGATATGCGGCTTTGTAAATGACAATATAACTACTTTTGAGCAACCTTTCTGGTTCCTTCGGGATTAAGTTGTTTATAACAACTTTCACAGTTTAAAAATACTTTGCATAGTGTCTTTATCTCTGGCACATCTTCTCTATTGCTTGGACACAGTATTTGGAAGCTATTTGCCTTCCCCCCTTCTCAGGTACCACAACTTTTCTTTGCTAACTTCAATTATGCATAAGCAGTCTCACAATAGCATGGGGAAACCACGTATAACCAAAAATAATGCATGTAATACTGCTGTGGATATCATTCTGGAATACACTATAAATCATGATATCATTCCTTCCAGATACCTCTCCCTGAAAATTCCTACACAGCATCACTCAGCAAGATCTGGGTGTTACACATGCATATATGCTACCTATCTAAGCTAAACATGTGTTCTAGACTTAAGTGCCTACCCCAAAGTTGTAGATTATCAAAAATGTTTAATTGAATGACCTCAAGCAAATACCCACCAGTTAAGGCAATCTGAGGAACCACATCAGCTCAGCAGCTTAAGAATGGAGTGGAGAACTGCTAAACAGTTACGCACTGGTTCATTTTAAGCTGCGAGGCCAAGACACAGCAGCTTTCACTAGACACAGCTTCTTATCTTGTGGGATCTTAAATTCGCGGGTCTCAAAACAGGTTTCTAACTGACAAATTTCTTTCCAGGTTTTTACTACTTCACGTCAAGCATTTACACTACCAAAATGCATGCGTAACTGTATTTTTAATAGGTGTCATGTATGTATAGATATTGTATACATACATGTATATATAACCGAGTGCGTATGGGTGTTTGGCTTAAGATCAGTACGAGAAAAAAGTGTGACATGCTCCATGCAATACTTACACACTCCCATGCAATTCTTAAATTCAGTGATAAATATTTAGATCAGAGAAACATGAGAAAAACAGCTACAGACCACCCTGAGCTCACAAAGACACGGTAGTCTGAGACACAGCTACTTCTCAATCATTTCTACTAGATTCCACTCAGCCTCCTGACAACTGGTATATTAACGCTTCTTCAATTCTCCTTGGTTTCACGGATGTACACACACGTGCTCACAGAGAAACTAAAACAATTTCATTCACACAGGTCTTACCCAGCAGTACAAGCAACTCCGATTGTTCACAAACTGAATGTGAATATGTACAGTACAGACCGAATCAAGAAATACAACATTTGCAAATGGTTGCTAATCCCCAAGAAAGCTAAAAGGACAAGACTACCTTCCCTTCCATTGAAAGCAGCCAGGCACTTTAAAGATAAATCTCATGAGATGTGTCACTACAAACACTTTTACTCTCTTCCCTAAATACAACAGCACTAACACGTAACCTTTTTGTGGAGTTGGGTGTTACTGGCAGCAGACACAAGCATAAGTCTCCCAAAACACTGAGTTCCCTGTAATCAACCAGCATTTCTATCTTGGACCTGCTACCTAATTCCCTTGTACAGATGGACTAAACACACTTATCTGTGAAAAAGTTAATGGAGTTCTAATCTCAGAGGCCCCCAAATAATTTCTGCAGAACTAAGTCACAACTTGCATGTCTGTGACGGTTCTGTGAAGAGCAGTGTGTACACAGTGCTAACCCACCTGAAACAATTTAAGTGGATTTTCAAAGCCTTCAGCTAGGCTCCTAAACACAACTCTTAAATTCATCTACTTATATTCAACCTTTTTTCTTAAGCTGTCAGTAGGAATGAATTAAAAGCTTTAGAATGAAAAAGGATTTACAGCAGCGGTGGGTGCAAGTATATTGCTTAACATCCTCTAAACATGGTCAGGAAAAGAGAGGTCAATGAGTTAACAGCATTTGCCAACAGTGATTCAGAACAGTTATAACTAAAAACCAATGTTGAGGTGTAGTAGAAGGCTCTCCTGACACCAGGGGCTTCCACCATGATGTGTTAGGTGACATTCAAGATTGATAGATATAAGAAGTATAGAATTGATAGATTGATAGATATATGAAGTATAGAAAGGAGGAAAAACAACCCTAACTACAAAAACGATAAACTTTAAATTAGCTACCACTACGCCGGAAAAGAGATTGTGAAGTATCATCCACTATGATTTCAAAATGTCAACCCAATGCTCAGCAGAAATTAATGAGACAAAATAAAATACTAAAAGGTCACTGGGAAAGCTATAGGGACCAAGCACAGAAATATGTTATGCCACACTATAGGCAAACTGTGTTCTCATCTTAAATGCTGCATGCAGTTATAACTACCACTCCCCCAAAAAGAAGAGAAATTGAGGTGTCACAGAGAAGATTAAGGATGAAGCGCAGGCACAGACAGGCTCCCTTATAAAATTCTTCAGAATGGAGGAAAGGCAACCAAGGCAAGACTGAGAATGAGGTTTCTGAAGTCATGAGTGGGAAAGACGCAATGAGTTTAAACAACAGTTATGGTATTTCAAAATAAAGGGCCTTAAAAAAATCTGAAGTTGACCAGCATGAGTTTAAGAGCAGCAAACCTGAAGTATCCCCCCCACAACTAAACATGATTCAATCATGGATCTCACTGCCATGGGTTGTTAGATTTCATAGAGCATAACCAGATAAAACAAATAGACAAATACCCAGAAAATGCTACGTTCACACTGCATTCAGTTGTGGGAAACTATAAGTAAGTCATGACTGAAATGACTACTAGAAGCTTGCACAGTTTCCTTAGCTCCAAGTAACCACAGGGTTAAAGTGACCTTTGCCGCAGAACAGCAGACGAAGGAACAGAGCAGAAGTAAATTTCATTATCTGTGATGTGGATAAGGCTCACAAAACAATGCCAAACATGAAAGTTTTTAGGTTCATTGTCAAAACAGGTAGGGTTTTTTAAATTGTCCACTATGGCAACTTAATTTGATTCTCAATGTGTGGAAACAAAGTTTTGCTGGCATAGCATTTTGAAACTTGCTGAAATTATTTTGATTCTTTAAAACCACAGAAATATAAATCCCAGAACAAACTGAAATCACTACCTTACTTTAAGAAGTTTTCTGTCAACTGATGGATGTTACCTTTCTCCTCACGTGATCAAGCAAGGTCTGAGAACTCTTGCTGACGTGTTTTACCTAAACACTCGCTGGAAAACTTGTCCCACAACTTCCATGACAGTGCCATCAGTCATTTCAACATGGTCAACCTTTATAAGGTCTGATACATATTCCATGAATTTGCATGACTTCAGACCATGCTGTTCTATGTGACATATCGCAACAGGAGTTACAGCCCTCACTTCAGACAAAAAAAGACAAAAAAGTTTAAGTCACAGATGCAAAGCATACCTTTAAAGATCCATCATCAGTTCTAACTGACAATCAAGTTATTTATCTTTCATTTCAGGAGAAATGTAAGGCACCAGGACTTGTCTTGGTTTCTTCTACACTGGCAGTCCTTCACATCAGTATTTTTGTCAGGCAGATCAATGCACATTAAAGTATTTTGATGTTGGGAGTTGAGCTTTTGAATAATTTTACTGAAATACATTACTACGTACAGTACTGGAGACTTTCACTGACTTCGGTTTAAAGGAGGATGGTTTCCTAAACATGCTCTTTTTGAAGACCATATTTTTGTTTTGTTCTCTCTTTTGTTGCTCTTTTTGTTCTAGCTGCATCTTTATCTGCCATGCCCTTTTCAAGTGTGCCTTTTCCTCCTCTAAGCTCTCAGAGCACAGCCCTGTTCAATCACACCATCAGACATCTTTCTCCACCCACTTCTCAGATTCTTACTGTTTCCACATTTTCTGCCAACTGTGAATAAAATAAAGGGCATCATCAATAAAAAAAAACATTTTAAGTTAGAAAAAGCCATTAAACAGTTATCTCATTTCCTCTCAGTTGGTCTTTTTCCCACCCATTGCTTTTCTTGGTCAAACACTGCACTGAGCTTGAAGCCATGTATAAACATCCTGAGGAGCCCTCAGGTGTCATTATGGCAAGATTTTCAATCTTTACTTCACAGTTTCCTGGGGAGGCCATATATTGGTTCTAAAACATCCACAGAAGGAAATCCAGAAGGGAAAAACCTATCAGCAAGTTTTACTGGCTATTAAGCACCTACAAGTAAAAAAGATTAATAGCTCTGCTGCATATAGCTTGTAGAGCAAGATATCCAACAAGCATTTCTGAACGTGGTAGAAGTTCGAGGGGAAAAACCAAAGTGAACAAACAAAGTAGTTCAGCTAGCCAACAGTAAGGGAGCTCAGCCCAATGGGTCCAGTTCAGACAATGCCATCTTCACCACAGCAGGTATGAGATCAATAGGATCTCCTTGGAATAACACGGGCAAAAATCTGTGCCAGCATTTCACTCAGCAGAGAGCAGCCCTTAAAGGTCACAGCCAGAAACTGCACAAACACAACTGCTGAGGTATTGCTGTCTACCTCTCTCTCTCCCATCACAATTTGAAATAAAAAAGTGTTCCAGTTAAATTGCTAATATAGCAAGGAAGTGAGCAAGAACCTCTAAAATGGCTGTGGATATCAGCTTCTATAGTACTGCACTGAATTATTAAGAAGTTTCCATTGCTTCCCAAGTGTCAGTTTAACTCCAGCTGCTTCACTAACTCCTTGCACACTACCAAAATATGCTTGAGAGGAGCCCCATCACAAGTAATACCACCCAGTGCCATCTGAGCTTTGGCACGATGAGCACACCAAAAAAATAATTCTATTATACAACCCAATATTCCAAGCAGATTAAACCTTTGGCGTAATGGAGTCAATAGGGGAAGAAAGAGGTCTCTATGACTCTTTCTCTGGTACTTTTTCTCTGGTCCTCTCCTATCTTTATTTCCAGAGCTCCGTTAATTGTGGCGGCATATATTTCTGGGGATGCCCATGCAGTAGAGGAGTTGACCCTGTGATTTCTTCCCCTTCCCTTGCCTTTCCATGAGAATTCGAATTATTGTTTTTAAGTTGCTCTAGTTAGTTACTCTTCAATGTTAAATACCTTATAACAAACTCATAGACTGGTGCCTACCGTGTCTACTTCCACTTAGCAGAATTCATTCTTACCTAGCTCAAAAGCCCTTCCACTACAGAATTTGTATTTTCCAAAACGCAGACAAGAATCAAGTTCCACCTCCACTGTTTCTAGAACGTGTTAGACTTTTTTTTTTTTTTGACATTTTCATCTGGAAGCACATTTTCCAAAGTTTCAGAGTAGGATGCTTTCTGAACCATCCCCAACTGGACGATATCCTTCCTGAATGGTTGACCTGAACAGTAGGTACCTGACAACAGACACTACATAGTTAAAAAGAATCTCTGCTTTCATTCATACATTTAATGATACCCAGCCGCACCACTGCACAGCAAGCACAGCAAATTCTTCCTCTTCCTGATGCATCTCCCTGCTGCCCAAAGTCAGTTTTCCACAATAGTTTTTACCATGATTTCAGTACAGCTGTCACTCTTACATCTAGATGAACCAACTTAACCTCTAAACTTAATTTGTAATAAGTAAATGTTAAATAGAATTTTGGTAGGAAGCTTCATATTAATGAACAAAATCCAGTACACTGTATTAGTGCCTGTTCTAGGGCATCTTTAAACAAATGAGTTTAATTAGTTTTTTAATCTAAAGATACCTAATCACAACAGATACCTTTGCGGTGTACACTTTTAATAACTCAGCTCCCACAGGCACATTACTCCCAATTCCCAACAATACGTCTGCAATTCAGAAAGTCACTTCACATCTCTTTCACACTGTCAGACAAAACAACATCTCTGGCACATTTAGAACACCCTAAACACCTCAAGTTCACCAAGGAGTACGGTATATTTATTATGCATTGGTCTGGTTTTTCTGTGTGTTTTTTTTTTTTTTTGTGATAGTTCATAACAAAATCATAATAATGCCATTCAAATAACGGCACAGAATACTGCCTGTAAGATTATTAATGCTACCTAAGGATTAATCTAGAAGTAAAATATATATCCAGTATCTGGTGAAACTGCAACAGTAGACCTTTCCATAACCATAAAATGAGAGGTTACAACTTGAATATTAAATAGATGGTTCATAAAGCTGGTTTAAAAAAAAGATCAATATAAGTGTAAAAGTTAAAATCTAAAAACTGAATGATCCTCTCCCCACAGGAGAAGAGTATATGCTCAGCAATACTTTTCAGATTATCAAAACCCCAGTCTTAGTAAGTGAAAAGTATGTGTGATAGCTTTCATTAAACATATTAACACTTGTTTCTCACGACAGATACAAAATATGATAGTACCACCAAACACCTGCATGAAATTTCTTCCCTTTCTCCCACACCATTTTGTTCTGTTCCTGGAATGAAATCAATTAACTAAGGATTTAAAGGGAAAAAGTCCTCCTTCCTTTGTTATTAGAGCCCTAAAATCCCCAAAACTACCACTAAATATGCTTACTATTCTTGACCCCACTGTAATGCCAAGATTCAAGCATAGTCCACTTCTCCTCTAGTATGTGGAGCCAATCAACCAAGTCTCATTTCCTCTCTTCCCCCTTCCCTCTTACCCCGTTCTGCTCCAGGTTTACAAAAGCAGAGCATTTTAACAACATTCTCCCATCTCCCATCCCCCCCACTCCTTCAAAAAGCAAACTTTCATTTCATTTCTAAGAAACAACATACAAGAAACAGATGTAATCATCAAGAGAAAGATCAAGTTCACTATAATAGACTAGACCTTTGCACAGAAGACAGTTTCCAAAAGCTTTCAGTTGGCTAAGAATGAAGATTGTGTCATTTCAAGCATTTCACAGGTAAATTACATCACCTAGAATGTTAATCTCATCATAAACTTCAGTGTATGTAAAGTGAAGTAAACACTTTTGCATTTAACTGAGCAAAACTTACGCCCCTAGGATGCTAAGCCTCTAAAAAGTAGTCACTGGTTATCAAATGCTATTAATATGCTAACATTTGATCTTGTGGGTGCCATAAGCCGATGATATGGAGAATAATTATGTTTCTCTGCCTGAAAGATCAGCACCTGTATGTATGACTCAAGTTTGGTGGAAACATTTACAAAAGGATAAGATAATACTATTTTTCTATCAAACATACCTACTTCTTGTCTGAGAAATTTCAGAACATCTTTAGTTTCATGCCTGCTCTACAGAAATCAGAGTAATTGATGAAATGCAGTTCACTGTATCAAGCTCGTGCCACAGTTTCCTTACAGAGAGGCACAAACTTTCACACAAGTACTTACATCTTTCTGAGATGCAAGTCACATACCAATATTCCCATAACACAGCTAGGAGAACATGCAGGAGCAAAGAAAAAACGAGTAAATGAAAGTGTGAATACTCAGCAGGGCATCACTTCACAGCAAAGAGCGTAGGAGGTGTTTTCTGTAGTGGAGGTACTACTAAAGTCCACCTAAAACATCCATATAAATACATATATATATTTGTGGGTTTTTTTTTTGTTGTTTTTTGTTTTTAATATGAAAAACTAATGAAACCTGGCATTCCAACACCTGTAGTTTTCTTTAAAAAGTCAGCAAATTGAGACTTGTGTAGTGCGCCATTTAAAGGCCGTGAGCCTGCTGGGCTCTTTTTTTTTTCCCTCCTCCTTTCCCTGTGCAAGAGATTAGGAAACTGAAAACTTGTCAGTCCCAAATCTGGTTTGTATAAATCAAGCCTAATTAGAGCCTGAGTCTGTTGCAGTCAGCATCATGGAAGATCTTCGCATGTCCATTACTCTCAGTATCTCAAATACCACTGTACTGCCAGACAGGACTAGATAGAGAAATACACCTATTGTTATCTTCAAATAATTATGGTAGAGAACCCAGGTAAACTAACAGTGTGAATAAACGTAAGTATGAATAAGATTGTATTGAAATACATACTTGTGGAAGTTTTTCCTGCATCAGTTCTTTGTGGCAATGCCAAAATCCACTACTGAAGCTAACAATGCAAAGCCACAAAAGGTCTAAAATTTTTACACCATTATGGAGGGATCTGTTGGGAAACATGTTTTTCAATGAGAATTTATTCCTGCGAAAAGTCATCCTACATTTTAAGTACCACTGAGTACTGTCACATTGATTAGTTGTGTTCAGATTTTTCTTTTATATTCCGCCCCAGAGATGTTTTAGAATTTTTAATGCTTCACATCCACATGATACTTAAATCATAATTAAAGAAACCACATGGGCGATACTTCCAGCTTCATACAAGACTAGAAGAACAGTCTCTCAAAAGCGACCTGCAATACGCACAGCCTCAAATGACTGACTTTTATTAGCTTCTCTCTGATGAGGCTTCCTCTCCCCAGGATACTGGTCCATCATTAAGAAAACAGAGAAATAACACTGAGTTCAGTATAATTTGGCTTTTAAAAGTTTACCAAAACAAAAATAAAAATGTACCCATTTACTTTGTAATAAGAAACATGCTGGCTTGTATTTTTTTTTCCAAAAATATTTCAGTGTTCTTTTCTGCTCCTGATCCTTCACACCACCACAGCATTCGGGAAGACTCCTGCATCTTCTAGTGTAAAATGAATTTGTTTGCCTCTGCTCAGCATCCCCCAAACAGGGCTGAGTGACACTGACGGGCTACCATGCTGTTTGTTGATTCCTCTGCTGATTCTTATGCTCTGAAAGGCAATAAAACAGGCCCTACGTTGTTCGTTTAACTCTTCCGCTAACAGGAAAACTGCCATCAGCACCAGCAGCCAGCAAGTTCACACCAAAAAAAAAAAACTTTGGAAAATTCTGCTGGAATTGATGAATGTGCTCGCTACGAAATATTTTGTCTTCAGTACTGACAAACAGCATTTTCAAACCGTGTCTCACACATGGTAATGTTCAATCGGGCAAGAAAACATACGTTTTCACTGCCTAGTTAATGCTGAGGCCCACAGACTGGAATCTCATTCACCGTAAGCAGCAGCAACTCTCCAGCAGGTAGGCAGCACAGCAGATCACAGAAACTTCATAAGCTGGTTGCAGGCAGGTGCTGACATATACCATCTCACAGTGTGCCACGCAAACCTGAACTCCCAAAGTCTTCCTGGACACCACTGCTTGCCGAACTAAGACCTGAGACATTTGCTGCCTCGCAGACCAGCACAGCTTGCTCGACTGGCACACACAGTAAGGGCCTGACCTGCACATGCAGTAACATGGACGTACCTACATCCAAGGTCCATACAACGTGTTTTTCTACTGCTTATAGCACACAGAGATATGAGAGCACCAAAAATACAATAGCGAGAGGCTGAGCTGGTGCCCCTGCCCCACAGAGCCCCTTAGGAGGCCAAGGGCCGCCAGGCAGGGCCGGGCCCAGGGCTGCATGGGGAGAGGCTGCAAAATGGCAGCCAGAAAAGGAACCAAAGCACTCACACAGGGGCTGACCAGTAAGTAAGTCTGGTGCTAGGGAAAGTGCCAAAGCTGGCACTAAAATGGAAAGCATCAATTTTGAAGAAGAACGCATGGTCCTACTAAAATACATCAGCAAAACGAGTACCTCTCTGGACTCGTCAGCTATAAAAGTGAAAATTCGCTACCTAGATGAATTATGGAGCTTGAACTTTCGATACATAATATGACTAAGGACCAAGAAGACATTTTAACTCAATCATTTATATGATATTTCTTTAAAAAATAACTCTGTACTCTCAGAGTTGAAACAACTACTTAAAAATACAGAGATCCGCTTTTCTTCCAGAAAATGAAACAACCACAAAAAGCAACATAGTCCTATAAAAATTACTAGTAAGTGATTGTGTTGAAATGCAGGAGTTGGTGTCAAGATGAAGGTTTCCCAGTAGCAGAGGCTATCCAAGAGCAAACGAGTTCTAATGCAGTTGCTCCTTAACAAATTAATTTTGGAGTCAAGTAGAGCTGAGGTGCCATTCCGCCAGTGGCAGCTGTGCTTTACAAGGTTCCTGACCCTCCCTTACATGCCCAGATGCTCATTTCTGTCTCCAGAGGTGCCTTTTCAGTTGTTTGCATGACTCTGTTCCACACAGGGTTTCAAGAACTATCCCATTTACAGGGGGGAAAGAAAAACAAAACACTAAAAATATTCCAATGAAGTACTGTTTTAAAAACGCAGCACATATTATAGCCATCCAGAAAGCTGAAATGACAAGCTAAGAGAATTAACAGCAACATCTTAAATTGGATTTTCCTCTGCATGGTATAACAACACAGAACCACAGCTTCTTGAGAGGAAAAATCATTTGTGTCTGGCAAGAGACAGCGCTCCTTTCTTCCTCCTCTCTCTTTTTCCAAGTCTTCCCTTCCCCACCCATGTCTAATGAGTTCTGCTCTCCTCCTTAAGAGCTTGGAAGAAGTACACAGAGCACAAAACCAACAAAAGCTGGAATTATTACTTTTTTTTCCCCTGTTTTTTCAGTAGAAGGCAAGATGGAACTCCCTGTGACGTTCACTCCAAGACAGCGACTGAGACTAAGACGACAGAATTTATGGGGAAAAAATAAAATGTACATTGGGGAAAGTAGGGAAGGGAATGTTGATACATTTGTTAAAAAATAATGAAAAATCCCATAAATGATTTTCTTCCAAGATGGAGAAAAAAATGGAAGAAAACGATTTAAAGGCTACTATACTGGACAAAAAAAAAAGTTAACATATTTGTGAAGTGAAACCTCTTGGTCTTGTGCCTCTATTCAAATAGTTAGGTATTACGACAATTCAACACTCCAGGCAAACAACATAAAACACTGCCACGAAGTGAGGCTGAGCAGCTTTTTACTCTATTATTGTTGTCTTTTCTGACTTGATTTACTTAATACCTACTATAATGTGTAAAAACAGAGGAAAATCTGGTGGTTTTACTAATTTAAAATAGAAATTGATCGCTTCACAAACAGCCCAATTACCAAAGCAGGATTTTTGTTTAGAAATTTGTCATTTTCCATAAACACCAACAGATAATGCTATGAGGAGGTCTGGAACATTTTTTGCATGGGAAAGAGGCTACTGATAGGACTGTCAGGCTACATAATTACAAGCCAGGCTACTAATGCAAATACACAGCCACTGAATAATTGCTGTGTGAGCACAAGTGTTTAATGAAAAAAATCTTATACCTACTATGTTCTATTTCATCTTCTTAAATACACTGATGCATGAAAAAAAATCCTGCATATTGAGAAAAAATGTTCCCCCAAAAGCCAACAAACGGGAGTTTAGTCATAATACATACAAGATTTCACTAGAGTAAATAACATAACCCATCCGTTTTGATTTGTCTCAGATATTCTTTCATAAAAGCAAGAAGCCAAAAAAAAAAAAGAAACAAGCGTTCTTTTTGAATATGTAGGTTTCAAACAGAACTTATTTCAATACTTTAGCAATAACAGAGCTGCAGTTTAAATGCTCTTTTGACCTGCAAACACAGGATAAAATTCTTCCCTCGACTTAACAGCTTCACCTTCAACCTATTTGAAGCAGCAAGGAATCCAATCCCAGAATTTAGAAAGGATGCAGTGATGTTAGTTTTCTCACATCTGCGGCAACAACTTGGGAAGGAAGCATCAATGAGTTCATGTCCTTAAAAAAATTCCAGATAAGAACTATTCCAAAACTAGCCTGAAAAAAATACTACAGGTTATAAACATCCTATAACCTTTAGTAAAAATACTACAGGTTGTAAACATCCCATTGCCCACTATTCAAATTCCCTCTTTCTGTCAGACTATGTTCACACTCCCTCACATTACAAGGAAAGAAACACATAATGTAGGCATTATAGTATTAGACTGGTATCAGATCACTGGATGATGTAGCTCAAAAGGTGAGCACAACAGGAAAAGAACTTGAGGCAGAGGTCCCACTTAAATTTTCAGAGTTCGCACAGCAAAACCACAAACTGTTTATTTTCGTGATTAAAGCATATATAAAAGGTTGAAGACCATCTCATTTGAAGTCCTCCCTCATCTCCCAAGAATTAAAGAAGAACAAGAAAACACAGAAAACCCCATGTACTAGTGCTTTACCAGTCCTGGATGCCTGAGCTTATGTGCGCATTCTACATGAACACCTGCTGTTTTGGATAGTTGCTTTGACTGCTTAAGACAAACTATGTTTAATATGACTTGTGCTTTTCACCTACGCCCTTCAAATAACTCAGTCCACAAGGATTGATCTTAGACACCCAGAAGAATTCCAACAGCTATCATTTTAATTAGTTCATTACTTGTATTCTACACGCACAATTCTCATTGGTTCTCACTCCCCCAAAACTAAAAGCAGCATATCTCAAAATTAAAAAACAGAAATAGGAGCTGAAGTATCCACTTAAATCAAAACATCTGTCTTACTAAAGCACATTAACTCTTGCATCTGCATTTGGAAGTACGTTTTTCTGCTTTTAAAAATATCTAGAAAGTTACCTAGCATCAAGCACACAAGTTTGATTTGACCTCTAAGGTTCATACTATTTAGGAATAAGGAAAAGTAATGCAAAACATTTCTGAAGTATCTTATCTAAATGACACAGATGTTCGCACCGAACATAATACAACTGAAGGTTGCATTCTGTTCTTCAAGGATGCATTTTACTTCCAAATATAACATAATGCAGCCACTCTAAACTGCCAATGCAATCTCACACACAAGTAGCATGCTTTGGCTCATTCAGGAAACGCAAAAAAAAACAACCAGGCTATTTTCATGAATCTGAAAGAATCTCTTTAGCAGTAAGATTTCTAGAAGTATCTCCACCTGACCTCAATAATGACATTTACAGAAAGTAAACAGGAGTAGTAAATACTAAGGATTCATAAGAATTAATACTGCAGCACAGAAACTATGTTCAGTTTTGTTTCTACGTTAGTTTCTAATGCTCCCAGGATTTTAAGAAGATTATACTTTCAAGTGACACTGTCTACTTGGAATCCAGTCAATTTAAAAAGAAGCAAAACGGATTTACATTCATTTTGCATTCCTCAGCTATCCTAATCCTTCCGACAATTTTTACAGCTTGAAGAACCTGGCTGCGGGAGAAGCTGCTAAGTAACTGCTCACAGAAGCAAACAAAGTAAACAGACAAATGCAATTTATTTTCTTTGAACTTCTGTGCTTGTACTAAGATTGGATAAAATATTTCATGATGAAAAGTTGATTATGATGATTTATATGTATTTTCTTTCCTACTAAGTTACTATAAAAAGCACATGCACTCAGGAAAGACAAAGGAAACTTTTTTTTTTTTAAGGGGGGGGGGGGGAAACCTGTCCAGAGTGGAACAAATTACGTCGTTTAAAAAAATGGAACGTCAATGGCTGGAAGCCCAAATCTGTTTCATCTTTCAACATAAGGACAGGAAGTAAGGTCACTGACAGCTCCTAATTGAAACCATCTTCAAACCAGACTTCTGATCTAGATCAGGATTTTGTTCTGTGACATGCAATTTCTATCCCAATCTATCACACGAGTTAGTCCCAATTCAGCACTAGCTCCATCTCTAAACACAGGCACCCACTAGGAAAGTTACCTAACCAGAACCTGTCCAGCTGACACAACCGTCTTCCTTCTATTTGGAAAAGTAACCTGATGTTAACCCAGAGGATCTACTACATAAATACTTGGAGCTTTGTTTTGAAATAACACTGAGTTAAATCACACCTCATGGCTTTGTGGTTGAGGGCAGTGCTCCCCAAAATCCGCACGCATGTGGTGGAGTTCATTTACAACAGAATTACAAACCACAGAAAGAGGTGGGACAGACTCAACATCTAATCCGGTTTACACCCAGCTGGAAGGGGAGCAAACAGTCTTTGCAGTATCAAACAATTGCCAGTAGGTGAGGAGAACTTCTACAGAGAGGGCATCTACAAACTAGTTCCATACATTTTTGGTAGGGGAACAAACAAAAGCAGACCCTTCTTCTCACGTACAAAGTGATACCAGTTGGACTTTCTCATTTGTTATGAACAATGCTCAATAGGAAATGCAGTCCCAAATGGCTTGAATTAAGAATAAATAAACTGGAAACAAAAATTGCAAATTGTATCAATACAGCTTAAGGAAAAATCTCTTTACCTGTGTAATCTACCTGCACTACGTGACCATTTATTTTCAGATGCATTTACAGTTCTCAAGTGTGTCTTAGGCACCTGACAGTTTCCCACTCACCTGTCCAGAATCTCTCCCTTCCCTACAGACATGGAAAAATCCTGAATTTTGTACCAAGTGAACAAGTTCCAGCTTGCTCAACTGGGAAATTTCATAGGAACACCAAGAAAGTGCTTTGAGCATTAATACCACCTCTCGTCTCTTCTCATCTGACTTATTAGATACATACCTACTAACAATTCAGTTGATGAATAAAGCTCAAAGATGCAGAATCACAACCACACCATTTACTTGTACCTGTCCTCTCAGTCAAAATTTATGCAGCATTAGAAAATGCATAAAACTGAACTTGCATCCTCCAGTAAAGCAGGGACTATTTCAAAACAATTATAAACCAAGAAATAGAAATGTTAATGGCCCTTCAGAAACCCTTAACTGGGATTCACTTACACCTATTGTTTTCTGTTAATATTGCCCCGTGTTAAATACATTTTTCTTACTACTGTTTTCATAAAACATACACTGCATACAGTAAACGCAGCACACAAAAGATATACTCACCTCTATTTTTTCCTTGCCACAGTGACTATCCTTAGTAATAAGGATTGCAAAAATATTCGTTGCTATAGGTACAAAAAGAAAACTTTACAAAACTGTTAGACCTAAAACCAATAATTCAAAAGCTCGAAGGGGTCATAACTAAGGCTGCCTACGAAAACTTGATTCAGCTTTTCTCTGCATAAACATTTTGACACAGTACTTAACTGCATGACTACAGGTCATTTCTTCACGTGAACAGCAGACCAGCCTTCAGCAATAAACAGATACCGTCACACATCTGCAGATATTATTTGTAGGATCTCTCAAAAACAGAACTGCAAAATACTTCAAGAGGTCATCTAATCCATCCTTCCACACCACTGTGGAATCACCGGTGCAATCCACTTATGTTATGTCATTATTTAATTCATTGTTGGAACTGCAAGAACAGATTATGTTACTGCTCCAAACCGTGTATTTCAGGGTTTTGTTATCCCTGCTGTTAGAAGGCCAGGCATTAGAAAACCCACATCTCCTTCACTGCCACATCCGCCTTTTGCTCCTTTTCTTACACAGCACAGTCATAAAGCACTGTTCATTACACTTGCCATTGTGTCCATCTTTTATATATTTAATACAGCCCTGCCCACCTATTTTTCGTTCCAGACCAGGCAAACCTGTGCTGCCCCGACCTGATCCTCCGACAGCCAACGTCTCCCTGGCATGCCAGCAAGAGACAGGAGAGCGACTAACACAAGCTAACGAGAGCATGCTAGAGACCACATCCCATGTGCTCTCGCAGTCTAGCACCTCTGTCATCCTGCTGAATCACAATCTGCTGGGGATCCACCATCAGCACCACATCCCCTCCTGCAGACCTGCTGTACAGCCTACTCCTCATCATCCTACATCCATCCCGGACTTCAGCCCTTTCAGCGTGATACTGTCGTGTACTTTCCTTACCGAAAACTATCTGGATTTTCAGGCTCTTCTTTCACCATTTCCAGCATTCACTCCACCCTCTACTCGTTGGTAATGATTAATGTTAATTTTGGCCTCTTACCTCTGTTTCATACCGCAAGACCAGACGCAGTGCACTGACCAGATGGCTAAAACCAAATCAAAATTATACAAAGGAAATTCATAGAAGGGAAGCCTCTCTAAATCAGACAGGGGAATGGAAGAGGGCAAAAAGTATTAGAAAACAGTTCATGCACGAAACACAAGCAGGTAGGGGATGTAAGCTGGAACTGCTAAAAACTTAAACTGAGCAACAAGTATCAGCAACCATGTTTTTTTTCCTTAAAGACTTGATTTAAAATAATCAAAATCCTACTATGCTTTAATACATCACAGTTCTTCCAACCTATACAGCTCGTCAACTCACGCTAAAAAATGCTTTAATGCAGTAAATGTCAATGAATACCAGCACCTGTTGCTTTATTTTGCTTACAAGAAGTATTCCTTAAAATAGCTCTCTGAGAAATCCAGTTAGGCAGACTGGTTTATCATCCACAGGATCTTTATTGTTCTGAAGACAAAAGTCTTTTGCTTCCTGATGAACTTTGCTGTTGTGCTCACTGTTATTATATCTGAACATTTCGTAGTCATTTCTCGTCTGATTTTCAAAGTATTTCTAAGAAATTAATTTTAGAAAAGGTCAAATTCTGAGTGCCAGACTTAAAGCATTACTGAATATTTAAAATTACACACACAACATCTATTCAACGCCAGCTCCCCTTGACTTCTTTTGCAGCTGCAAGCACTCAGCATTTCTGCAACACAGATCCCACAGGTCTCACGTCCAGTAAATGAGGAACACACAGCTAGTGACCACCTGCGGGAAGCTTGCTTTAAGCAACTTGCTCACGTCACGCTGGAGCTCTGCAACAGCAACACAGGTCAACAGTCTAGGACAGCATTTCCCTACATTAACAGTGGGACCTTTATTCAAAAAGAAAAAAAAAAGCACAAGTCTCAAACAACTTCTCTGTTGCCTCCACCTCACTCATTCCACACCTTCAGACATCTGCTGCAAGAGCAGCAAGAGTCTTAGAGAAAGACTTCATCTGCTATCCAACACCCACTTCTCCCCAGAGCAGGATCGGTTTTGTACACTGAACACGATGAGGGTCCTGTCTGCACGTACAGATATTTGTATGCAGGTGTGTATATTGCAGTATTATCTATATGGGCGTACACTTTGTAATCATGGGATTACTGTGCCCATAAGTTATAAGTTACGGGTACAGAAGGAGAAATTTAAAATTGCACAGGCTATTGTAGCTGCAGTATTTCCAACACTGATTTTTGCCTCTGCAGTCTTTGTAGGCTGGTACAACTCTGCGTAGGAAGTTTTCCAGTTTTTAAAACAAACTCCGAAAAACAATTCTGTCACAGGGTGACAGATGCACTTTCATTAAAGATTCAAGGAGTAGCAGACTATCACGCTCCTGGCTGAGAAAAGGAAAGCTAAAACTCTCTGAAGTCTTAGGTTCTCTGCCAAATTCTCGCGAAAGTATCCCGGAGCAGCCGTTACACACTCCTCTGTACCTCAATTTCAAGATTGGTGCCTTCAGCTATATCTCTTCCACTTTTGTCCCAATCCTGTATCTTCACCACTTCTGACTCCCTTCAGTACCACTTGCCACTTTTGGAGTGGCTTGTTTTTCTCCTTTTTTTACGCCAAGTTGATCTGTTTCCCAGCCTAATCACCCCATCACCAGGTTGCACTGATTGTTCCTTCCAGGAAGAACTTCTGTGTTGCCATTTCCTTCATACACAGACCTATTTCCCACTCCTGCACCCCAGCCTTCTTGATCTGCCAGCTCCAGTCTCTCCTCCCCTCCTACTCCCACACCTCCCAGGCTTCTACACACATCCCAACCACCAGCAGAACAGACCAGAGAAGATCCAGAGATCTTTCTCTTACTACTACTGCTTATCTAAAAACCACGCTGGCTCCTCCCAAAAGACATCTCTCCTTTTTCCCCCCTTGGGTCTGATGCAACAAGGTCACACACACACACCCCCTCCCAACACTGCACCATCAGGCAGATGTCCAAGTTCCCCAAAGAATAGAATATACCTGAGTTTTAGCAGACAAAAAAAAAAAAAAAAAAGGCATCATTTCTTCTGCAGCAATGCGTGCCTAAATTTGGTTGTTACAAGCTTTTGAAAAAAATCACTTTCAAAGCAGCAGCAGAGAAAACATCCCCTTCAGAGCCATCACAATATGCCAAAGTTTAACTGCATTCTCCAAAGCATAAGGGTATTAAAGTTCTGCAGGAAAGAAGCTGGCAGAACTCAAAGCAGAAACTATTGTTTTCTTCTTGCCTCAACATCAGAAGTAGCTGAACTCTTTCAACTGACATTTTGGGAAAAAAAAAAAAACAACTTCAGCCCATAGAAAAATGCATGATTTATAGCAAGTTTGATTGGAATTGCTAAGTCTGTTCTCAACTGTGCAGCAGAACAGTAATACTTCTTACAAGCATCTTACAACAACTTATGGCTTTAGCATAAGATAGCACAGTCAGCCCAGTCCACCATTTCACGGTATTTATTCTGTGCATTGCACGGACAATTACACTGATGTCATCAGTGTTGTGAGTCCTGGCGGTCAGTTGTATATCTTCCTCTCTCATGTACTAGGAAGAAGACACCACTAATCCACTGCTCTTATGGAAGGCTTTGCCTTACCCTTCCGAAACAGACATCTCCAATAACATCCATCAGCAGCTGAAAACACAGCACGAATGGGGAGTGGGAAATTGTTAATCACATTTCTTGCTGAGTTCATGTGCATTTGAAGGGATACAATGACATTGTATCATGCAACTGCAGAGTGCAGAAGCCACTGCACTGGTAAGGATGCCATGAAAGCACGATTCTTCTGCACTCCCCAGAAATAAAAGAAATTAAGCCTGCATTGTTCATAATGCTACCATGTGACTTGACTTTGGGGCTCCAAGACAAAATTAAAAAGACAACTTCTGCTACTTCCACAGGTTTTTTTTTTTTTTTTTTTTTTTTTAAACTTACAGAGAGGTTCCCACGCCACACTGGGTTAATAACTCTCACACAATTGGTGTTGTTCATACCGTATGCCACACTGGTCAAGGCTGGAGACACACTAGGCAGTTAAGGACATCACCCATAACAACTCTTACGCAATTAGCGTTATTCATACTGCACACCACAACGGGCAAGGCTGGAGGCACACTGGTATTTAAGGCCTTCACCCATAAACAGATTTACTTTCAAGTGAAGGAAAGCCATGGCTCCCACAGCCAAAGTGGGACTGTGTTATTAAGAAGCCTGTTCTGCTTCACTTCTCCTCCAAGTAACTCCCCCTGCAAACACACTCATTCTGAACTGAGAAACAAGATTTGGGTTGTCAGTCTGCCACTACCGCAGCCACCAAGACCTCTCGGAAGAGATCTGTGCTGCAGCAAGAAGCATGCTCTTTGATGTATCCAGCGCTCAAAATCTATTACAGCAGGTAGGTCACAGCTGTTAAAGCCTACTTTGTTAGAAGCATGCTCTTTTTCAAGTAACCAAGCCTGCCTGAGAAACCTAAGACCTCGCTCTGCAGAAGTGAACTGCCACTCACAAAGCAGACACCACCGCACAAAAAGCTGCACTGTCCACTAGCTTGTTTAGCATTCTGACTTCTTGAAAGAACATGCAAACAAAACACACATTTCCTCTGGCAAGGCTACAAGCGTAGCTTGTAGACACAAGGCTGACATAAAGCAAGCACAGCACAGCACAGACAGCAGGCTTAAAGGGAATCCTCCAGCCATATGGGTCTGCTGCGAAAATGAACTGGAAGTAAGCTTGACAAGCTCAACCGGCCACTAGAGACACGGTGCCAGCTCAAGCATCTGTGACACCCTCATGCAATTAAGTTGAGCAAACAGTATCCTGCAACTGTCCCACGAGGCAGTTATATCTGATTCCTTGCCTGACCTCCACAACCTGTCTTCAGTCCTTGAGTCTCCGAGGAAACTCAGCGGAGACTTTTTAGAGTCTGGCACGCCGCTCCCCTCTCTCCCACAGAAAACAGTGCAGCAAAGCGAGATAGATCCTCCTGATCGTCAACACTGGAGTTAGAGATTGTGCAATGAAGCAAAAAGGAAAAAACACAGCCCAGGCTGAGCGGTAAGACATTTGCAGAGCTTGCCCAACGCCCTAGTTCAACAAGGTGCTTGAATACGTATGTACCTGCCTTCAGCACACTAGCAGCCTATCTGCATACTCAGAGTTCACCATCTGTTTAATTGTGGAAGCTGAAGCCCTGATTCAGCAACATGTGACTTCAGTGGGAGCTGGATCAGGCATTCCAAAATCCAAGTTGATTTATTACTTAATTTCCTTAAGTACCGATGCTCGCTTTGCTATTTCAATGGCAGGCTAGCGTTCTTAATAGCCATTTCACTCTTCTGTTGTGTGCCTCTTCTGCGTAACTCTAAGCTGCAGGAGCTTGCTCTGTTACCGAACTGGTTAAAAGACCAAATGGCAGTGAGTAGCAAGTGAGCTGCACCAAAAAGAAATGCTCAGGGAGTTGTAAGTCTGTTGACCAGCATACATCACTTATACCTCATATTGCCGCTATGCCATCAAAACTTTCCAAGGCTCAAGAAAAGACTAGGATGCAGGTTGTGTCCTAATTTTGTGAAGATGATGGGCCCTACACAGACAAATCAGACTCCTGCCATGCTTTTAATTTTAATTTTATCTTAACTGAAAAAGGAACAAAACATATTTGTTCTCTGCAACCTGTGGCCTTTAAACCTCTGCGATCCATGGACCATTTCTAACACATCTATGAAAAGCATCTTGTGAATGGCAAGTTTGGTCTTACTGTGCTAAAATTCATTACATGTGATTGCATGTCCCTTGGAAAAAGAGAAAGCAGAGGGCTCACAAATCAGAACAACTTGACGGCTCCTGCCCTAGCCCAAGGAGGAGAGCATAGATTTGGGAGAGATCTATTTTCTCCGTGTGCTCTCTCCCAGCAACCTAAACGCTGGCTGAATTACATCACATTACCACCGCTGTTTTTAAGTTACACAAGAACTCACTACGTTCACACGAGTTTACAGAGATCCACTGCGACTTAAGTCGCAGAACTTCTAAGACCTATTCAGCATTAGGCAAACAATTAAACAAAAGCCTTCAGTGCCTTACAATGAAACTCTAGATAAAAAGAAGCCCGGCCATTCCGTTAACCTCCAGGAGGCATAAAACCCACGCAAATCTCCACCTTATGAACGCACCACCACCTCCTTGTCTTCAAGCGGATGGTTTCCACGTACAAAGAGACTCCTGGAAATAACTACAAGCCACCAACTTCCGCGCTGCATCCAGCCGATGACCTGCAGCACCTCCCGCGGCCCCGAAGCGCTGCCTTCCCCGCACAGCTAGCCAGCCGGCACCAGCACGCCAGCCGCTTTCTGAGGCGGAGGTAAAGCCCTAGACGCGAAGACGGGCACGCTTCCTAACGCTGCTCGAGGCTTCCCGCTATGTTCCCCCCAGCTCAGAGTCCCCGCTCCATGGCACGGTTGACGCAGGACCTCGCGGCTCCTTGCTGCAATTTAGGTGTCGGTACGGGGTTATGACTTGTGCCTGGTACCCACCGAAAGGAAAACCCATGCTGGCAGCAGAAGCGTGCCCCCGACGCGCCAGTTGTTGCATTTACAGCAAACCCAGGACTAAAGGTGAAGCACTGGGGGGGCACAACCAGCTTGGGGACCAAGCCTCCTGCCTAACCGCGGCCGAACTGCGATGCCGGCGAGGAGAGGGCGAAGAGGGGGGGATAAAATAACAACAAAAGGGGCCGCCGATCCCCGGCGGTGCCCACGCGCCTCCCGCGGGCCGGGCCGTGCGGGGCCGTGCAGGACGGTGCGGGGCGGCAGCACCGCGGCCCCCCACGCCCGGGGGTCCCCCCACGGCGCCTCGGGACCCCCCCGAACCCCCCCCGCGGCATCGGCGGCGCGCGTGTGCGCGCGTCCCCGCGCGGTGGCGGCGAACAATGCGCGTCCCCCCGCGCCGTGCGGGCATTGTTAGCGGCGGGGCGGCCCCCCCCCGCACCTGCCACGTCCCCCCGCCCCGGCTTTGTTCCCCCCTCACCTACGGCGGGCGAGCCCCGCAGCGCCGGCACGGCGAGCAGCAGCGGCAGCAGGGCGGGCAGCGCCGCGGCCAAGCGCGGCGTCCGCTCCATGGCGCGGCGTCAGGTCATCGCGGCGCCCCGCGGGCACGGCGGGCTGCGCTGCTCTTCTTCCTCCTCCTCCTCCTCCTCCCGGGCGCATCCGGGTGGGAGGCGGCCCCCGGCCGCCCGCCCGCAGCCCTCCCCGAGCGCGCCCCCGCCGCAGGCCGCCCCGCCACCTGCGCGCGCCCCGCGCCGCCCGCCTCCGCGCGGGGGCGCGCCCGCCCCGCCCCGCCGGCCGCGCGCGGGGAGCCGGGGGAGGAGCCTGGGCCAGGGGGAGGGGGCGGGGCCAGGCCGCGCCGCAGGCTCCTCCCCCCGGCGGGGGTCTCCTCTCACAGGGGACAATGTTAAAGTTGTGGAAATACGGCGTTAAAGTTGCTTTTAGTTTGCTAAAAAATGGAGGTTTGTGTGTCCTTAGGTATCAAACAGACGGTTTTTGAGTTAGTTGCCAGTCCCTGGAAACACAGCTCAGCTCAGGAAAGCACTCCTGTCTTCTACACCCTCATGCCCACCATTTCTTCAGGGCACATGAGGCCCTTCCCTGCTGCCTCCTCTTTCCCTTTCCAACCTCTCTTGCATATCTACAGCCCAGGCTAAGCAACAGACACGAAAAGCCTTAGAAAAACAACAATAGCCTTAAAAAAAACACTTCATTCCAGCACGCCTGCGTTGCGAGCAGTGGTATGCACCAGTGCTTGGCATGGAGCGTGCTGTTTCATGCTCTGTTTCCATTTTTTAAATGTATTTATTTTAGTAAGCTATCCCTCAGAAACATCAGCAAGATAATAGGTTTCATTCCCTGCTTCAGATTCAGTACAAGCTTTGAAATACTTAATTTCCAAACATATTTCAGATGCCACCCACCACCCCCTTTGCTGAAGGATACCACATTACATGGCAGTGCCTCTAGCACCAGGCCACGTAAGGCTGCCTGTAGAACATTTCGGCTTGCCTGTAGGTAATTTGTTTCACCAAGACCCAGCCATGAAAGGTAACTTCCCAGATTAAAGCGTGAGACAACTTTTCTCACATTTCTGAGATGTTATCCGCAATGAAGTCCTTGGCAACTGCTAACTCATTCACTGTCTCAGCTAACAAGATTTCCTGCTCCAGTTCCTGGAGTTCAGTTCACAAAAATAATCTTCCCGTCTTCCCATCTCGTGTTTAGGTTCATGTTCCCCAGTTTCTGTGTCTACTAAGACCAAATCGGTGCTTACATTACCTCCCAGCTTCCTGGGCTAGTTTAGGAACTGTCATATCTGATCGTGTGCTCACCATTCCCTTGCAATTTCACGCCTTCCACCAGACACCTCCAAATTCAACTCCCATTGTTAAATAACAACCCAATTGAAAAAACAACTGTGAGGCAGCTACCTGCTATGGTACAGTTCATCCTTTGTTTCAGTCTGCTGTTTCCCAGTAGGTAGGAAGAAATTTCCCTAGTCATATGTGATACTCTATCCTGCTTCACTTCCCATTTGTAACAGACCTTCACTGGAGCCATATGCTGGAACATTGTTTTGTGACTGTACCCCTACTCCCCTAAGTGGTAGTCTCAACTTGAGTATCTTCATGCTGTTGCCTGGTTTGGTGTCTTCATGTTGCCACCTTGACCCCTTTTTGCAGTTCCCTTAGCCCCCCCCATTTCCTGGAAAGCCTCATAATACCTGGCAATCTGACTGAGATTTAGGTCACCTGTTTCTCTTGATGAACCTGGCCAGGGGTTACCCACGTGTATTTGGCATCTTTGTGGCAGCTGACACCCAACAATTTTATCACTGACTGCAGGTTTATTCTCCTGCTCTTTATGTAGCCTTCAGCTATTTCTTCAATATACTTCACATCGTTAACCAGAAAGTCCTGTTTTCCTGAGTACAACAGGAATCGTGACAAAGGACTTAGTTTACAGCTTCAAGCATGTCTGTTTCTACTTCTCTTTGTGCTTTCCTCAGGGCTTCAGACTCTTTCACTGGATCTTCACCACCTTCTCTCTCCAGTCCTTCTCACCCAATGCAGATGCACAGAACAAAAGTGCAGCAGAATAAACAGCAAGAAATTTGCCCAGATACCCCTTGAAGGGATGACATGCTGGGACCTGTTTTTCCTTTCCCTATGGTAGAGGGAAAAAAAAAAAAAAAAAAAAACACAAACATGCTTCTGACAAGTATTCAAGTATTTTAAGTCAAGAATGACGGTCATCTATAACATCACTATAAATAGTCTATATATGCATATATGTAAAGCAAAGATAGGTAGGAGACTTCAGATTTCACTAAAACAGTACTCTGGAAAAATACAGCACATTTTGCTAGGACATTAATACAAACCAGAGATCCTGGAATCTGTGGTTCTCACAGGCTCCCCTACGTTGTCACTTGCAAACTCACAAAGTGAAATTAGCTATAACCGTAACTGTGTTCTACTCTGCAGCTTACAAATGCAGTCATCACACAAAGTAGGTGAGTTGGGAGAAGAGGAATTCTCTTTTCTGTGGCACCTTACTGTGGTCTTTGGTAGTGTGGATCAAGATATTAGCCACCCTGCTTGAGGGGAGAGGAGAAGTAATCTTCTGTAACAGTATGGCTAGCAAGGATTATTTACGTACTGCTGAATGACTTCCCATTGCATATACACCAGGAAGTTTTTGACGTTATTGAGCTTTCCATTACCATGACGGCTACTGTGATTTGTCACAAGGGCAAGACTGAGGATGCAAAAAAAAATAATAAAAGGCTGTGCAAAGTATGATTAGATTAATGATGACAGGCTTCACCTAGAAGCTGAGAGCTTGCTTTGTGAAGAACATAAGGGAAAAAAGAACAAATAACACTTTTGATAGGAACCTCACAACTAAACACACACAGCGGGATGATATCTGGAAGCTGGAACCTCAGCAGTGAGCACCCACACTGCAATGACAGAAACAAGAGCATCCTCAGAAGGCTCCGTGTGGAAATGCTCGTATGTTTTGCTGGAAGGGAAGATGTGAAATTAGACCCTGTTACAAAATTGAAAGTACTTTCCAATTGTCTCGCTTCTTGTACTGTATGCAATATCCAAATCCAGAAGCCTGGTTCTCAAACGTGTAGCAGTTCAGAGATGCCGGAGTGAATTGGAGACCATCAACATTATTTCCAATGGAATCAGACAACTGCTCAGTAATTTAACTGCCAGTTATTATTGATTTGGGACTTAGTGGCCAGAACTGCTGATGATATTTTTGCCTTTAGGGGATGGTATTTATCAGGGAGAGAGAGATTTTATTCTCCTGCTCTTTTGCTGTTGCTGAAATATGTGAGGAAACAGATCTATTTATTTATTTATTTATTGTGCATGTCTCCAATTTGATGAACCACACATTGAAAAAAGAATTCAAAGGTAGTGTTCTAGCTTAGCTTAGTGAGGACCTTCAGACATCTACTTTTCTTATCAACACTTGTGTCTAATGGAGGGAGCAGAGACTGTTTTTATTCATGATGGCTTTTCTTTTACTCTCTGCAAAGCTGCACGCTGCAGAAAGCCACATGGTAAGTGACATAAAAAAGACCCAAAGCATTCCCAGATCAATATGGTCTAGTCTTATTGTGCACTTCTTCCTCAGAATGGTTACGCTGATTGCCTCCTCTGACTCCTTCACTTCCACCACATGCCAAAATCCTCTGCCTCAAATTCCTGTCTCTTAAGTTCTGCAGCAATGTGTTAGCTTAAATGGACTTAGTGGTGTTCTTCCAGTGGAGAGGTATGTCACTCTCTGATGCTAGAGTCTTCTTTTCTTCATATCTGCAAACAATCATGACCTTCATTATCCCATTTTGTTCTAAAAATGCAATTTTATAACGCACAGACATACCATATACAGAAATGGCACTGCAGACATGTTTTGTACCGTCAAACTGTCCTCCATCCTTATACACTGAGCTACAGAAAATAATTCCATATATACTTTGCTAACTTTCCCTGTTAAAATTAATGCATTTCAAGGTACAATAGTATTGATCATGACAACAATTACATTATTTCTCTCTGTTACAGGACAACGCACAAAGCTGAGCAAGCCAAGTCTTGTCTATAGTAAATTTGGAACTTAAGTAAGTTTCAAGTACAGTGACTTTGTTATAAATTATCCTTGGTAATCACATCTTAAACAGAGTGCTCAGTAAAAAGGTCCATTATGTTCACATCCATTAAAGTCCTCCCACAAAACAGAATCAACAAACCTTCCTGCCTTTTTATGCAATGTCAATAAACACTTCTAAAAAAATATCCAGACTTTGCAAAATCCTCCCCCACATCTGTTTCCAATCATCACTTCATAATTGAGGGTGCATCTCCCATTCCGAAAACCATTTGGGCTTCATTTAAAAAGATAAGGCTTCCTCCTGTCTGGCCCAGATATAGATTATACCAAAGATTAATCAAATGCTATCCTAATTTACATAACGAAGAAGGCAGATCAATAGATTTTGCAGACTCAGGGATCAGTGGTTTTGGAAAGTAAAAATAACTAAGCCAAATAGTCAATGAGTAGATGCTTTGCTAGATTTCAGCAGGAGCAGCTGGAATGAATACTTTTAAAATCTAGCCCATGCCATTCACCTCTAGAGAGCTTTTCCTCCTGCTGATAGATGATAGTAGCTTGACCTTCCTAAGATAAAAGCTGCAAGAGCCCTTCTTCCTTATAAAAGCTGTGAGAACCCTTCTTCAAGTCTACTTTGGTTTCCTACTGCTAATGGTTTCTGGTCCCTCCAGAAGTTACAACCCCAGGCTCCCTCCCATTCAATACCTGCCACAAAATACCCCTGCTTCTGTTGTCTATTCTTTTCTTTATTCACATTCGTCTTCCTACAGTCTTCCTGTCTGTATGTCACTGTTAAGACCTTTTCTTCCCACTTTGCTGCCCCATCTCTCAGCAAAATGTCACCACCCAGATATCTGTATAGCAAGAAACTTACCTTATATGACTACGTTTGAGGCCCAAATTGCGTGATTCCTACACCATATTTCGCATTATTGTCCTCAAACAGCATTATCCCTCCCCAATCACCCTTGTTCGGCACTGAACACTGCAGTCAGAGCTACGTACAGCTTTCTCCTACTTTCATCACTCCTCTCCTTTTCTGAATGCAAAGCTTACAAACCCTGCTCACAAACCAGGACCTCATTGTATTGAGCTGAACAGACACCAAATGGAGCAAGCCAGAAAAGATGGCCCTTGTCTCGCTGCACTAAATAGCCAACGCCTCAATCCCAATTTCGGAGCCGGCTCATTCAGCTTTGCCTCAGGGAAACATGCACCACGGTGCGTCGCAGTGCAGCCGTGCCCCAAGGAAGCTCTCAAAGACCATTGTACAGTCTTGTGACAGGCAGACGTAATAAAGAGACATAAAACGCTTGAAAAGCCTTAATTGTCAAGAAAAGAAGAGCTTGTTAAGGGCAATGTTTGAAACAGAAAGAATTTAATCCAAAAAAAAGGAAAACTTGAGTCTGGATCTCCACATACAATTTCTGCCAGTGGGATACACCAGCACGGTAATGGACTGTTGAGGACATCAGCAAAAATCCCCTCTTTTGGAGTTTTAAGGCTCACATAGACAGGACACAAAGCGGGATCCAGGGAGCTACATCAGATGACATGAAAGGCTTACCCCACTGCTAAATTTAGTGACAGAGAAATGAATCGGAACTAAGGGACTTTTTTCAGGACTCGACCGCCTTTTACACTTCCATTCGTTACAGGATGCTGACAGGGTGCTGTCTTCTGTACTCTGATGCAGAGTTAAAGCTGAAAAACACAAGTAAAGAAATTGAATTACTGACCACAGGTACCCGAATTGATTGTTTGATATCATATTCTCTGATCATCACAAACGTAATTAAAATTATTTCCCTTAAAATTATTCCCTATAAAATTATTTGAAAACAGGAGAGAAGAGGCAGGCAACTCGGAAGTTGCTTCCAAACCCCACAGAGATGTTAGTGACACGGGCATTCCCCTTGGCAGCCCAGCCAGTCATGTGGCTGGCACATGCTCCTGAGCATCCAAGTATTCAATAAAGATAAAAGCATAATTAATTGCAGTCCTCCTGCTCAGGTACCACGGCAGTAGGCATTAGCCAGACTGAGCTCAAAGCATTAGGATAATTAGCCCGGGTCAGCGGTGAGCCAGCATTTCTCTGCTTGGATGACTCGAACGTGCTGAAGCTGTGCTTACAAAAGCCACCTCTGAAACCATCCTCTGCAGATGCTCATTCCAGACGCTGAGTTCGAGTCACAGGGGTGAGTGCAGGGTAAAAAATAAAGGCTACGAAATTAAGACAAGGGAGGATTTGGGACATCTCTGCTGATAACCTTTTTTCTTAGCTAGGGGAAAGCCACAGGACTGAATAGTCCTATGCCACGGAGGAAGCTGAAAAGGCACGAGCTGCAGCTACTGCTGACATTCAGTCAGGAGAGCTGCTGGAGCGAGCAGCTGGAGCCAGAAAGTCCTTCCTTCTCCAGTTCTTAGTGATATTTCATGCAACGTTATTCTAAGGTCAGCTAAAGGACATGTTAGTAACGTCCTTGCCAGTGAAAACCAGCACTATTACATTATGTTTGTTTACTTACGATTTTATGAAAAGAGTTTCCCTTTGAAAGTCCATTTGAGTAACCTGTGAGATTGAGAGCAGTATTTGGACAGAGCTGGATTTGGACAGAGAATGGGAGTCCTCTGTGCTCTGTCTGAAACCAGTTGTCATTCCCTTTTTAGCGCATTAGTTGAATGTGTACAGTGGGAATATTTTACTTTGTTTTATGTTACTGCAATTTGCAAAAATTACACTAATAGCCCAATTTCATGCAATTATCTGAATGCAGAACATTGTTCAGTTGAATTCCCGTAGCCTAAACCTACTACTTCCCTTGGCTGTCTCACTATCAATTATGATCCAAGGTCTGCACATCAGATGAAGTGCTGCCATTGTAAAAACAGATCCTTTCTTTAAAAGTTATTTTCAGTGGTCTTTTGCCATACAAGTTGTTGTTATTGTCTGCAACCAAAGGCACTTTAAGGAAGTCTGGTTTTAACATCACAGGCCTGCAATACACATACTTTAGCTAGAGCGGTTTGTTGTGTTCTTGTGGTAATAACCCTGTTACGTTTGCACCATAATTGTATCTCTGAATGTCTCTTGAGCTGCAGTACGGGGCAAAGTGTGGCTTTATGAATACACGGGGGATAGGGAAGAAAAGAGGAAGGCCATTCAGAGAAGTACATTCTTTTTTCCTTCCATCTGTACCAGAGCTGACACAGTGTTGGAAGGCAGGCAATGCAAGATGTTAACACTATGTTAATGCCAGCTTGGTGGTCAAGTCTGAGTATTCAGAAATCATAAGGCTGGCTAACGGATCACTAACATCTGTTTTTGTGTCTGCTTTTCCTTTTTTGGAGCCTTTACAGTTCACATCTTCAAGTCTTAGTCCACAATCTAGAAAAACACAGAACTTTTTTAAAGTCTGAATTTTTATTAAATGACGTGACTCCAGGATCTAGGACTTAAAGATAAACAACGAAGATGTTGTGACTTATATAAGTTGGTGATAGCATGCTAGTTTCCCTAAATCAAGTTAATGAATTAGCCCAGCCAACTGACCTGCCTCTCTGTAAGGAAGCACATTTAGTACATCTTAAAAAGGTTGGATAATGTCACACTGGGAATATTCTTCCTTTAACCTCCAGAAGGCTTGACTCCTACTCTGGGACGTCCCTCTCTGTTTCTGTTCCTCTGAAATACTTATCCAGCATTTCCTCATTTTGGCTTAATGTTCCACATCCTTGACGGCTTAAAGACCTCTCATTTTCAGTGGGATGAAACCATTCCTACATCTGCTTTGGAAAGAACTTGCATTCCTTAACTCAGCCAGGACAAACGTAGTAGATCTTTTTAAACTGAAGTTACGTGCATACATTTCTTTGAAACTCAGTCTCTATGTTATATTTCTTTGTTGTGAATGGAAAGAAATGATATGCATAATATGCATTTCATGATAAGATAGGCAAAGCCAAAGGCCGATATCTGACCTATCTCTCTCCTTTGTCTGTAGAGGAAGGCTTTGATAACTAGTTTTGTTCTTTTAGATGGATAACATTAGATGAAATGAATCCCAAGCTTGATGTCTCATTTTGGGTATCCATGAATCAAAATAACAGAATTAAATTCCTTTTTCATTTTATTTCCCTTAAGTTTCTTCCATCTTTTTTTTGCCCTAAAGGAATAGCTACCTCTCAGGGAAGTGAAATTATAAAAACTGCACATTCAACTGACATCACTATTCAGGTCTCCAAATGACATTCATCAAAGAAAAGGATATTTTGGATATTAATAGGGTGAAAAAATAAGCAGTAAAAGATGAAAAAAAAAAAGCCACAAGATTTTAAAAAGGAGAGCAGTAAAGAACTAACGCACTGTTTTTAACTTTGCATCCTACATTTTACATGCTAATTATACGGTCACACACCCAGATACACACACATATATACCCCATTCCTAATTGCCTTTAAGAAATATGTCAGACAGGAAGGCAGGATTCTTCCGTCTTATTTTGGCTGGCATGCTTTGTAGTAGCCCCCTCTCACTGCGCTCCAGAACATGGCCATACTGACACATTACCGACACAGTATCTTACTCATGAGTACTCAGTGCCAGCCCAGAAGAAAGTCTCAGGGAACATAAATTTCGTTTTGTGCTCTACACCATCCTTCTCCATCACAGAGAGCAAAGAGTAAAAAAAAATATATACCGGCTCTCTAAGGATCCTTTCATTTTTTGCTTTCTCAGAACTGCCACAGCCACTAGCTCCTTGCGGAGAATCAGACAGACACATGTAACAGCTCTACTCATTCGTACAGGGAATCACTCACAGAGCTGGTTTCCTATCATTAAGCTACTCTGAGAAGTAAGTGGTAGTGATGCAGGCATCGGCAATTATTTAACATCATGATCAGACAGAAATAAATGGACCAGCTGCCTTGATGCTGCAGTGCTTCTTTCCAACATGACTGTCTGGAAATTCTGCTGCTCCAAATCTATAGTTTCTACTCCAGGTATAGTAATGTGCCAGCATCTTGCCTGGGGATGCCTTTCACAGGCATGGAGCAGTACATTACGCTCTCCAGCATTTATGCATCAAATATACAGGTGTCACAAAAGTTTACATTGGAACTGACAAGGTTGTGTATTTATTACAATTCTGATTTAACCTTCATATGTCTTTTGTGACTTTGCAACACCCGTGTTTATAAATAAATATATATATTCATGTATACATTTATAGATATACAAGCATTTGATGATGCTCTATTTTTGGAGCAGAAATCAATACTAGCTGCCCACTGCCAAGTGGCTCACCAGAATGCATGGCCATGAAATTCTGCATTAACAAATACTGGTATATGGGACATAGAGGAGAAGGAAAAAAAAAAAAAAAGAAGTGTTCAAATGAAAGCATATTTCCATTTCATGCTTGCAAAGCATTATATAAACAGAAAATTGGAAAGGATCAAAATCCACATTCTTAATGCCCTTAAAGTTATGTATCACGTTATATTTCATTATACATTTTTTAAAAGGCTCCACCTACTCTCTGGGACCAGAAATCTTTTAATAGCATGAAGTTAGTCAATCTTGCTTTCATTAATATTCATATCTATGCCCCAGTTCTTACATGAAAATCCCCTCATGGAGGCTCACTGCTGCTGCAGCAGAGCACTGCGCAGGACGGGGACCCTTTCTGCTGGTGTTGCCTGCGGAGCACAGCCCTGCGTGGTGGGCAGACGGCACTCATTGCACAGCGCCTGCTTCGCCTGCTTCTCACTCCCTTTGCCATTCTGCTACCTCCTTGTGCACCATCTTCAGCACACCCTCAGCTGAGGGGGATGTGGTCCCACTCCAGTGATGAGAGGGACAGGCAGAGACTGGTAACGTGCTTGCCCTCCGCATTGCCAAAGACATTTAATAATCTTTGCCAGGTTATTCAATCTTCTCATCTTTTGCTTTAAAAAAAAAATCCTCATTTTATAAAAGGGAGACAATGGGGCTTCTCTTCCCAAGGGTCTCTTACAGCCATACAGCTTCTGGTTTCCATTTAGCACTGACTCGATCTCTTTATGCAGCACCACGCTGTGATGTGTAAACCTAGCCTGCAACAGTCTGAAGGCAGAAGAGACCATTGTGATCATCTCGCCCAGCTTCCTCTAGGATTTCTGTCAGGGATTCCTGCATGAGGCTCCACGGTTTCAGTTGCCAAGGAAACAATTATTAATCTTTCCCATCCCTCGCCACCCCTATCCTTCCTTTCCATTTTGTCATTCCTTCTCACAATGAAAAATCTTGTCAAACGTCCTAGCCCCTTGCTCTAGCATCCTCACCTCCACCCCAAAGACAGAAGGGAAAGGGTGGAGAGGATTCTTGGCCGGGAGGTCAGCCCAAAGCTTACCTCTTATCCGTGGATTCTGTACTGCAGGTGGATGACCCTTTGAAAACGATCCTCTCAGCAGTGCACAGCTTATCAAATGCTCTATTGTTTGGCTAACACAAGACATATTAGTTTTTAAATTACCCAACAGTGTACCTCTTGATATATTTTTAGTATCTTTCCTTTCACCACAGCCCAAGCTCCAGCACAGCCTCATGTGGAAACACGTTAGAAAAGCACACTTTATTGTAACATGCAGCTAAAAAGTAAAAGCAATAATGAGGAAAAGAAAGGAAGATGCAAAGAGATGGAAAATCGTGCAGAGGGAAGATAGAAAGCAAGAAACTTGCAACCACTAGAAAATAAATTAGATGCAGTCAGAGCAGCTGGAGATAAACTTTTGGAGTCTCAGGAGATTCAACTCAGGTATCTTCAGGCAAGTTACAGGAGAGCTGCTTGATTCCCTGAGGTCTAATGAGTCCCACCTCCATAATTCATAGCTTCTGACAGTTACACTGATTTTACACCCTGAAATACAACAGTGGTCAGGGCAACTGATCGAAGGACAGAAGGGTGACTCACCAGTATAATTCGGAAAATAATCCCCTCAAATTCAGTGGAATTATATCAGTGTAATCAGTTAGTGCACACAGGAGAGAGGATAAGCACAGCAACTACAAGGAAAAAAAAAAAAAAAAGAACCAAGTACTGACAAAAAGCTAATGGGGAGGAGGGCTGCTGTTTGGCATGTTTTGATAATTCACCACTTTGGGTAATTATCCCCCTTCATAAGTAAGCCGACAATAGCGCACATACAGGAAAGCAGAGTTACCTTGCCAGCCTAAGGAATATCAGTGATCAAGAAAAGCCAGGGGTATGTAGAATCTGAAACATTCCGCTGGGTGAGCCACTGTGGGGAGAGAAACAAGGTAGGCCACATCAACAAGGCAACCCCTGCTTATGATGAGGGAGCGATGCTTCAGCCCTTCCTGAAATCCCAGATAGTTTCCTATGGAAGCCACTTGCTGATGGTTTAAGGTGGTTTTAACAGAAGCAATAAGGTAAATCTGTCTGTGAAAAATGATGGAGAAAACAAGTTATTTTTATGAATGTCGATGATATCTCAGTTTTCCTGTTGGCTATTTTCCTGCCTGGCTGTACAGAAGAATGTTGGAGAAAGGAAATAGGAAGCAAACAGTGACCACATACCAATGCCATTTCAAATAGCACAGAGCTGTTAAAAAGCTATATCAGGAAACATCTACCCAGATACCTTCGTGCAGGCAAGTGTTAATTTCTTATAAGTCCAGGGAGAATCCAGAAAGCCCTGAACTGCTAAAAACCACAGATGAAACAAAAGAAATGGATGAAAAGCAGTGTTGGAACAAGCTAGAGAAAACCAACCTTTGAGAGAGAGCTGGGTTTTCCACTTGACCTTGAACAGGTGTCTATGTTCAATGGAAGTTATTGAAAACAACTGTGCTTTCTGGTAAGACTTAATGCACAAGAGCTTTTTTTTTTAATTATTTTTCTAAATTTTGTTTCATCTTACATTTCATCTTTGATTTTCTTCCTTTGACTGAAAAAAACATCTTTTGCTCAAAAAAAAAAAATGTTCTTGAGTCCCCCCGATCAGCGGCTGGCTGGGTTATTACGCGTTACTGGGTCATTATGGTGTAGAGCAGGGGCTACTGGAAAAGAAACTCTGTCACCTGAATGCTACTCTCAGGGCTTAGCAAAAGGTACCTTTACAATAGGCCACACTGTCCAGATGTAGCCTGGGCACTAGGGGAAAAAAATCATAGCAATGGCATCTATTCACATTTTGAGTGCTGGCCTCAACTGTCTTGGAGAAGACTATGGTGGAGGTGAAAAAATGTCCAATGTCCCTGTTTGGCATGGAGGTACAGGGACTGAACATGTGGGCTGCCTCAGAAGCCCGTGCTTTCCCCGCTCGGCAGTGGTACAGAAACGTGAGAACTCATTATTCCCAGATAAGAGAAGCAACAACAACCAACAGCCATAACAAACCCCAGGTAAACCTGAGAAGGGCGCTGTCACTTGACCCTGCTGTTTCTCCCCTGGGATGCACAGAGCAGTCCCCAGGCAACGCTCCCCTGCTGCTGCCTGCCCGTGCCAGGCTGGTGGCGGGGCAGGGGGGATCGGCTTGCAGAAAGAGCGTGATCCTGCTCGAGCACACACAGTGCAGTCTTCCTTTGCAGCAGACCTGAGTACGTCAGTAGAGCAAATGGTACCAGGAGGCTGAATCCACTGACTACGTCTTCTGTTCCTCACGTGGACTTTAAGCTACTCAGTGCCCATTCGCATTATAGGGCTGCTGGCTGTGGGGTGTCCTCTCCACAGCCTGGGCTGGAGGTGCTCCTGGTTAGCTGAGCTGGGGAGAAAAAGGCTCTCTGCTTCCCAGGACAGGGAGCCAGGAGGGTGCTGATCTTGGAGGTCTTATGTCCTGGAGAGCCTCTGCTGCTTGCCTCTGGGTCCAGGACAGGTCTTCTGTGCCCTCAGAATCCCCAGTATTTAATGTCTCCAAATCTCTAGGAGCTGGGATGTTTCAGACTTGCCAACATCACCCACAAAGCTACAACTTTTCAATCTACTCCCGGTTGCAAACTCTACCTTTCCAAGAGTAAGCAGCCCTTTGCTATCGGGCATGCCACTCTGCACAGCTGACTTCGTTACGCTCTTCTGTCCTCCTAGTCATTGCCAGCCCTGGGTGTTATCAATAGAGATTTCATATTCATTTAGATCATAGATTAAATTGATACATTAATAGATTAAGCAGCTTCCAGCATAGTCCTGATCCCACAAGCCTCTCGTGGAGTCCTCATTGACTCTGAGGTCTGTCAGTTGGCCTCCTGCTGGTGCAGCTCACACAAGTTGTATTGATGCTGCAGAGTGTTAATTTTTAGAATCAAAATGCACTGCACTACTGACTAATGTGCCCAGCACAGTTTCATGTACATTATCACTATGCAATTACCTTTGTCAACCAAATACATCGTCTCATAAAAGCACAAATCAGGTTTGACAAGTTTGCTTGTAGTTACCATATAACTATGTCAGTGGCATTAATCATGTTCTTTTCTGCAGTTCTTTCTCAGCTGAATCCCATGCAGGTCTTCCTTTGTTTTCCCTGAAACTGAGCCAAGGCTACCCAGCCTGCAGTTACTGGGCTCATTCTTCTGGGAAAAAATAATATTAGTCTTTGGCTCTGCTTTGTACCACCTTTTTTGGGTCCTGACTCCACTTTTCTCTGACCATCTCTGCCCTGATCACCTGCACAGAATAGGGCATCCCTCTTTTCTCCAGGAGAGGCTTAGGGGCAGGGCTTAACCCGTGCCATGTCCCTTCCCTCTCCCTCGATGTGCTTTTTCCTCTCACTTGCAGAGCACTGCAGAGCTACCACACGTATGAAACTCGGTTCTGGGAGGGCAGTGGGCAAGAGAGGGCTGTGAGGGTCTGCGTGCCCAGAGTACCACCTGAGTACCTCCACCGTGTGTTGTTCTGCCCCGCAGAGACAATCCCTGGCCACCAGAGAGACCAGGCTGCCCGAGAAGTTAGGGATGAGTGAGGGGGACCAAGCTGGAGAGTTCTCCTGACCTTTGTCCAAAAGGTTTGGCTACTGCCATGATTGATGACAACATAACATCGTCCTTCTGGTTGTTATCAGCAGTGATGTTCAAACGGTATCATTTCTCCTTACCTGCGGGTCTACTCAAAAGTCTGCTGGAGCCTTTTCATTAGCATCAATTAGCACCAGATCAGAGATTATGATTGCATTTCCCTGGAGGTACGAAAGATGCGTCACACTCGTTCTCTTCCTCGTTGGGATGCTCAGCATGATCAGAGGGTCTCCTCTGCAGGAGAGCAGTAGCAGTGCATTCGTTTCTCCAGAGGAGTTTCAAGGTTTCCTTGCACTCGACCAGCCCCTTTCACACAGCCTGCAGCTTCAGAGCGACTTGCGGGGCTCCTTCACTTTAGGATCCTTCACAGACTCTCCAATTGCAGGATTTCCCAGAAAATTAAAATGGATTTTCCCATGTGTCAATGCTTACTCACCAGGAAACCAGCAGAGTTAAGATCATATGGCTCTCCTGCCAGGGTAACCTGTTGCATAAAGAGCACACGGCAGGCCACAGAGAGCAGAGGAGAAACACGTGTTTCACTGCTCAGGAGGAAAGGATCACCCTCAGACAATTGTTGTTGTATTCAGAAATGTACTTCGAGTTCCCTTTGCTGGGGTTTCTCTGTAAATAAATGGAGACACGGGCCATAATAAAGAACAACTGCTTCACAGTTCAGGGAGTAAATGCAGTGCCCTGGGCAAGCAAATGGGGTGGCTCAGTAACAGAGAGCTCAGCACAGACTGGTCAGGACCATTGTTAACTCTGCTCATATGTAAAATCAAGAGGATGGGAGAAAATAAAGAAAAGAAGGAAGAAGAAAAGGGAGAGAGAAGGTGGCCAGAGAAAGCTGAGCTTCTTAGTAAGTGTGCGCACTGCTCTGTGACCCCATCTGCCCGCAGTCAGAGGGCAAGGAGGCACGCACCCTATTGAAATCTCTTGAAAAAACACATCCGTTCTGTGTAACCTCTGCTCGTAGTGAAGAAAGGTCATAAATGACAAAGCTGGTCCAGGAGCATTATGAAACATTAAGAAAGGAGCCAAGCTGCTTACGTTGTAAACTGCACGCACTTCACTTGTCAGAAATTACTTACCAGCTATTCTTTCCCCACGCAGCAGATCATTGGCTTCTCCAGTGTCTGCACATAGCTGAAAACCTTGCAGTATTTCCTGGTGAAAGCCCCGTCCCCTATGAAAGCTCTGAAACTGATAATGAGGAGAGACAAAACAGACACCCTTCTCCGCTCAGTTTTCTTCTCATGGGGCTGAAATCTGGATGCTGACTTAGCATACTGAGGTGGAGTATTCTGGGGGACGAGGACAAAATACCAATCTGAACAGCCCCTCACCTTCCTGAGAAGTGATATGCTTCATCTTCCTTACCATAGCCAGGAGCAGTTGGGCAGCATGGGTTTAAGAAGCCAGAGGACTCCCAATTCCGACCAAGGGAAGGGCAATGGGATGGATGAGCAGACCCCCATGCCCTTTCATCCAGATTTTCAGCCCTTTTCAGCCAGATTTTGCATTCAGGTATCTCCATCGATTTGTAGGGAATCTCAGAGGCAATGGTTCCAGCACTGGATGTGTCAGCGCTGTTAACACTCGGCATCCAACTGCGGCATTACAAACCCCTCTGCGCAGGCACAGCACCGTTCCCTGCCATCAAAGGCAAGCCCTGCGATCAAAGGCAGGTATTTGAGGATCTTTGACTCCTAGAGGAAAGCACCAGTGATATCCTCACTTGACTGTTGAATGAATATTCCGCTAACTTTTGCTTTCCCAATAGTACCAACTATTTTTTTTAAACTGAAATCTTTGAATATATATCTAGATATATATTTAATTATTATTAATATTTTTCTTTTTGTAGTTGTCTCTGCATCCTCTGGATTCCTCTGCTACCACCGCTTATTGCAGCGTCTCCAAGGTTCCCAGCCGCACCAGGGCTGGCTGGGATGAAGTCGATTTTCTTCACAGCAGAGCTGCGTTTTGGACTTGCGACCAAGGTGAGGAGGGGGGAGGATTTTTGGCCAAGCTGCCATTGCATACACAGGTCGGCGAGCCGAGCCGAGCCGAGCCGGGCCGAGACGAGGCGCGGGCAGCGGTCGCCCTCTGCCGGCCGCAGGGAGCGCATGGCTCCGGGGCGCCCATGGGTGCGGTGGTGGGCCCGCTGTCGGGGCGGCTGAGCGGCAGCAGCCCCCAGCAGCGGCTTCCGACCTCTTCTGGAAAGGTCAACTTTGAGGATGCAGCCCCGATAGATGTGTTTTTATTTATTTGTGGGTTATATGCATGTAACACTGTATATGATGCACTTTATAAAATGTGAACAAACCCAGAAATTATATTAAAAAAAATCATAAAGATGAAATCTACTCTATTTTAAAAATATTTTTGTTTTACTTATTAATGGTGCAAGGAATATTTTCTCCCTGTATCCCAAAGAACTGTCTTGTGTACACCCCACCTTGGAGTTAACTGCTGTCGAGGCTGGCTCGAAAAATCTGGTTGAGAAAGGACCCGATTTTTTGAGGGGTTGACACCCTCTCTGTGCCCTCTGTACTTTGGTTACAGCACTGGAAAGTCATTGTTTCTGAAAATCTCCTCTTCTGTGGAAGATCATGTCTACATCACCACTTTCTTCTCTTGCTCTTCAACCTGGTGCCCAGTTTCTGCCCAGTTCTTTTTTGTTCCCTCTTGTGTCTGGTCTCGGGACACTTCCCCCTTCCCAGTGGCACCAGACCCTCTCCCACTCTTTGCTGCCCACCACCTCTTTGCTCAGGCTTTTTTACTTCCCTCGGGTTATAAGTCTGTGCTGTGCGCCTCCATCTCCGTACTTCAGCAGGCAGCACCAAGGTCTGCTGGTGGAGAGGACAGTGACAGAGCTGGGGGATTGCACGGCTGCAGGGAAAGGGCTCCGGCCTCTTTGTTTCTTCCTTTCACAATGCTATTTTAAAGCTTAAAACAAACAAACAAAACAAAACAAAACAAACAAACAAACAAAACCCACCACTAATAGGATTTGCTTTTCCCATCACACTCCACTACAGGCTGTTGCCTGTCACAAGCCATGCCTGCTCTCCCCGCACCCCCCAGCTTTCATGCACCCTGCTAAATTATGCACACACATGCTGGGGTCAAACCAATACGGAGAGGAAATAAAGGAGGCAAGGGGAGAGGTGAGGAAATGGGGTCATGCAGGACAGGGGTCATTAACAACTAGAAGGGGATGTTTTGAGAGGGGGGAAGGTAGGATGAAGAGATCCAAGCAGCAAGGGAGCCCTGACATGCTGACACAGCGGCGAGCAGAGCTCTGGAGTCTGAGGACCGTGCGGCATGGGAGGGTTTTACCGACAGTGGGTCAAATGGCTGGTGTGTGCAGGTGAAGTGCTGCTGTCACAGTGTTTTGAATTAAGGTAAGTCCTTCTTTTTAACCACACATTATTACAAGCTTTATATATATCTTTTAAACAAGCTTGGAACAGCAGAAGGGGAATAAAGTGACTTTTAAAAATCTTCCTCCACAAGACCCCAAGGGGATGGAGCTGGCCTGGAGTCCCCACTCGTGGCCCTGTCAGCGCGGGCCTGGAGCTCCCGCCATGCTGCCGCCCCGTGAGCATGAGCCCCAAGAGGCAGAGTCCTCCCTATGTAGTGCAGGGGCCTTCAACGCTCGTTGTCTGCACAACCACCTTGTGGTAGAAAACAAAGGAAAACAGCATGAGAGGAAACGCTGATGTGGGCATGTTTGCCCTAGCCTGGCTGGCATGGCGAGGGTGAGTGGCTTCAGAGATAAAGAAGTGAAGAAAGGAGAAATGCTGAGGCGCAGGCCCACAGCTGCAGCCTGGGCGTGCTGTGTTGAGCTGACACACGTACACAGGGACGGAGGGCGGTGGTCTGAGGTGCCTGGAGCAGCACCGATTCCCTCCTCTCCCTGCCTAAACTTCCAGTTTTGTTGGAAGTGAATAGTGACCAGAAGGGCTGAGCAGCGCTGGAGATCAGAGAAGTTCTCCTCATAGATATAAATACAAACTTAGGAGCCAGACTTCAGACACCAAAGATACGTGTATGCCACGTCCATGTACCTACCACCGTCTCAATTTTAAGCAAGAGCCATCCCCACCTGGAATGAACCGGTTTTGCTGAGGCAACCACTTCCAGAGCAGCAAGAGGGATTCCTTCTGGCCCAGAAAGAGCTGGCGTGACCCAAAGCTGGTGGTGCTCATTGGTACCAGCTGCTCAGGCTCATGCTCTCCAGGTGCTGGTGTTCCTGAGGCCCCAGCAACTCACCAACTTTAGTTTTAAACAAACTCAGGAGTATTTGCAAGTGAATGTGTGGATAAATGATCAATGGAGAAACCCGGGAAATGGCTGCACCTTCAGAGTGTGGGAAGTCTGGAGGCCAGATTTGGGTCACTGGTGGCGTGTCTGATTCTCCAAGATGGTTCTCACCTTTTCATCTGCTGGCTGAAAATCCTCATTTCCTCCTGTGAGACATCACAGGTTCCATCAGAAGCAGCCCTGCTCAAACTGAGAAAGTATTTTCCTCTCCTGTGGATAAATGGTCAGAAATAACATTGTCCAACTGCAATGCAGTTTTAATCTGTTCTGGTCTTGGACAACGGAATGACAAACATTTTTTTTTTTTACAGTTTTGTAGATGCGTTACCAAACAAACAACAAAACAAGATAGCGTAACACAATGCAAACATGGAGAAACTCTACCATTTATTCTAGCTCTTTATGATTTATAGGTGTTTCTGAGATTAGACCGTTCACCAATGTCTCCTCCTTATACCATAACCCAGTAAACTCCTCATTTCCAGTAAAGCACCTACCTATGCAATTACCTGCTAGTATATGATTAAAAGCTTGACGTTTATTAGGATACACAATTTTAAATTAAACACAAACTTAAGTGGCTTGTTAAATAGGCACCGGCAGTACAGCTTTAATTGCTTTTGCTGAATTGGGGGTCTAAGCCGGTTTAAGGCAGCTAGGTCTTGGGTCCTCTTGTTACCAAAGGTTTCAGCATCTGCCTAGAAATCCAAAGCAACGCTTATCTGATGTTTCATATAGCAGGCAACCCAGTATAAACCACTGTGAATCTCACTGGCCACCCATGGGAAGGCAGAGGGCAAATTAAGAAGCTGAATCCTGCATGCCAAGAGACTTGGCAGTTCACACACAAGTCCCTGTGCTGGACAACGTCAGCAACAAAAAGGAGGAGGTCTTGCTCTCCCTCTGGCACAGGGAGTAGGTGAGGGCCCACTCATCTCCTGCAGGGTGGCACTGAGTAATGAGGGATCTTCCACAGGTATCCCGCCTGAGTGAGTTTATCAGTGCAAATGGGGCACTGCCCAAAGGGCAGGCACTGCTGGTGGCAGCGTGTGGCTGTTGAAGCGTTTTGGTGTCTGAGTAAACTTCTCAAAGGTCAGCTGGGGCTTGGCAAAGAGATGAAAGGGAACAAATGAAACAGGGGCTCAGGCATAATGCAAAGAAAAACCAGGCTAATATTTGCAGCTGGTGCCCGCACCTCTGTCAGCATGCCAGGGAGCTCCAAATGGATGTGTAAGTTGCAACCCTGCTGTGCTTCGGTGAAGCTCCAAATGAATATCCGACCATAAACACACACTTTTGCAATAAGAACAAACCGCTAGTCTCACACGTGTAAAAATTCCACCTCAAAGGGAAAACTATTTACTTATTATTAATGATACTGTTAGCGATGTTTTCCAAATAGACTTGGGAGATTAAATAAAAGTAACTGAAAACTAACCAAACATTCAGACCAAACTTTAACTAGCGATAAGACATACAGACACACAAACTTTGCAGTGACTTAAAACAGTTTAATGTAATTCCAAGACAAAGTGTGATTACATTTCTACACATATACAATATGCATATGTGAGTTTACAAATTCTGATTAATAACTCGTTTCACCTCAGAGACCGAAAAAATGATCAAAAAGAAACCGTGAATAACAAGCTATAACATAGTTCACCACAACGGGACCTCCTTTCTCACCCTACAGTTAGTAATATTACAATTAAAATAACTATATTCTTCTATAATGTATTTTCTGTTAAAATCATCTCATAAATTTACAATGCTATTATTAGTTTCCAAGACTAATATAAATTCACTCCATTTTTCTACAACGAAAATGATTATTAATTAGAAGCACACAACGTCATGATGAAAAACACAAGCATTTTTTTTTTTTTAGTAGCAAGAACTTGATTGGTTAAGAATTAATTTTCTTGTAAAACATTCTAAAGCCAAGTAAAATATCCATTCTTATAACATACCTATAATATGAGACTAAGGAATAGGTTACATAGAGGTCTACAACACATCAGTTTTTTTTGTTGTTTTTTGTTTTTTTTTTTTTTAAATAAGAAAGACATATTTTCCAAAAGAAAAAAAAAAGGGGGAAAAAGAAAAGAAATGAAGAAAAAAAGGGACAATTCACATAGGAAAAAAAAAGCAGTACACAAGAAAATACTGTTGCACACAATAATTTTCACAAAGATTAACATGGATTAACACTCTTATTACAGAAACCGTACAGTGAAGGAACACAACGGCTCAGGGCTTTCATGGGGTATCTGGGCTGAGATGATGCTGTAGAGAAAGAACCATTTGAGATCCAGAGCTGGGGCAGGGGCATCTTTTCCCTTGCAGTGGTGATAGCATTTCACAGCTTTTCCTCCCATCTCTCCCCCTCAAGAATTTTGGTTCAGTGTACGTTAACTTCCACTTTCCATCCAGGGTGTGCTGGGCTTGTGGGCAGTCGAAAGGTATAAAATGCTCCCTCCACTTCCCCCTTCCTGATTTTAAAAGGATTTTACTGTTTGTAAATAATGTTTCACCTCTTGGTTCATTTTTAACTACCCGAAGTCTAGCCTTGTCAACTTCCTAGATGCCCCTCTTTCTTCTCGCCATCTCGCTCCCTCTCTTACTCTCTCTCTCTCTCACACTCCTTTAATAAAGCTATTAATTACACTTCCGCTCCTTTCAGAAATTTGGTTTGGTATGAAAGATACAGGCTACATTCTGATTCTGCCCAAGTAGAATCGGTACCCAAAAAGCCTTGGTTTCTTGGTTGGTGAAACAGGGGATGAGGAGATCCTTTTTACACCTGAAATGGTTGTGCCCTGGGATATCCATGGAAGTTTCATTTTGAAAAGAATACAGAGCAAAAAATAAAATTAAATAAAACACAAAATCGAACACAGAAGGAATAAAGGTGGGGGAGAAGGGGAGCCAGAAGTGTCGTATGTAACCATGTGACATGGAAGTATGGCAGAAGCCTGTTTTTTCCTTTCCGAGGGCAGCGGTGCTATACATAACCATTCGGATTCTATGGGATGTGCGTTGCCAGTGGCCAAAACCCCTTCTTGCCTGACAAGTTGCAAGCCAAAGAATTCGAAAGGACTGTCTCCTTCGCTTGAGTGTGCTGGTGTTTGTGGGTCTGACCCCCCCTTAAGAACAAAAGGTCGTGCAAGTGCTGAGGGCAGCAAAAGGCAATGAAAGGGGGGATGATCCCCGCCAGCCCCAGCGCTGCTTGTGGGCTGCCGCGCGATGCGTTGTCGCTTTGGTTCCGTGGGTTACGGGGTGGGCACAGCAGCCCCAGGCTGCACTGGGGGATTGTATCAGCAGCCAGTGGCACCACGAGCATCTCCAATGCTCCTCTGCAACACCGCTGACCCTGGGGTCGCTGGGACCAGTGCCTCAGGCATGGGGCAGAAATGTAAGGGGCCCCCCTAGGGCACCCAGGCTCCTCCACAGAAGCTCGGTTCTTCAGACAGACACAGATTTATGTTTTTAAATGCCAGTTCCTGTGCTTCCATGACCTAGCAGTACCATTTTGCCCAGCAGACATTTATACCATGTTCATTGGTTACTCAAGTGACAGAACACAAAAGAGCAAGCTAGACAGCTAGGCGAGACTGGGGAGGGGGTAGTGTGACATACCCAAATGCAAAGTACACCGTAACAGCAGCAGGGAGACAGCACTGATGGGAACTGACGCTGGCTAAGAAAACAAAGTTGACAACGAGATGGTCAATGAACTTTGTATTTAGTTTACTGGTTCAAAAAGTTTCTGCGGTGGTAAGCACCGTTTGTAATAACGGGGTGAACAGACGAAAGCCAAATTACAGCATTGCCTCTGAGTGGCTGTCATACACCACACACATACACACACACACACACGCACAAAACCAAAATAAAACAGGCAATCACTAAACTCAGGAATTAATCATTTGGCTAAAGATTTATCAAAAGTACAATACAATCCTTCCTTTGAATATCCTTCATTCTCTTACATGGGTATCTTCATCCAGATGAGGATCCTACACAGAACAGTGAATTTGGAAGTACTGCGCTCCCTGCTTCAACCCAAGGAGTTTGATAAAGTATGGTATTAAACGAGCACACAAACAAATAGCTTATCTGTTGGACTAGAGGTGCTAAATCCACAAAGTGGGTGGAGTGTTTTTCAACCAGACTTTGGAATACAGTGGATTACTTGATCTCTGGACTGACTTTCCAACACTATGTTATATCTCAGAACAGAATATACATATTAAAGACACACTTGTACTTTTCCATTTGTAAAGGGCAAAATTAAAAAGAGGCAGCTGTATTGAGTTTTTGAAGGTGTCACTTACAAACACAAGATTTCCCTTAAAAAGTACCAGTTTAAATGTAAACTATAAAACACTGTAATAACTATAAAATGTAGCCAGAAAACTGTTTAAGTAGCCACGGTCTATTATTCAGTTCATATTGGTTTAAAATGTGACTCATTAAATATCTTCTAGAAGGCCAAAGCATTTTACAGTAGCTATAAACATATATACTTACATGTGCATTTAACATCACAATTGATTAAAATACATAAAAGAGTAATCTATTCCTTGGTTTAACTTTTTTCTCTTTAAAGATTCACTGTCTTCAGAATTCACTCAAGCAACAATGACCAGGGTGGGCATTTATCGCTATTCCGCCCATACAGAGTTTAGAGTCTTTGAATCAAAGTTCAAGCTGGCTACATGTTTTCAGAAAGGCTAAAACCAGGATGAATGCCCACATTTGAGGTAATTATTGCCATTAGGTCACAGTTTGCGTAATATAAGTGTATCTAAATCCTTCTGTAAAAAACCCGAGGATACCCCTAAGTCTGCTGGCATACCCTCTGTCGCCGTCAGGATCCAGAATCCTGACCGGCGGCGGGTTTGCTTCCAAAGGAGTCGGCGGTCCCTGAGCACCAGGCGCCTGGCGCAGCCGCCGACTGACCTAGAGCCCAGGCCAGCAAGCCTGCAGCAAGCCAGTTTTGGAAAAGAAAGGAAAAACAAAAATCAGAGGTGCCATAAAAGAGACAAATAACATTTCTGATCAGAATTCCAGACCAAAGCTTTTCTGTCTTATTCCTTTCCAAACAATTTGCTGGAAAAAAAATATATCAAAACACATTGGCATTAAATATTAACTCTATGCCAGCACTGCAAAAACTCCTTGGCTATGTTCTGAAAATGGGATAAGCTTTGCTTTTGCTCTGAGCATTGTTGCCCCATTGCTTTCTGTTTCAAAGAGGAAACCTTGTTTTAAAGAAAGAAAAAAATTAAAAAAAAAAATCCCTGGCTGTCAGAAGTACACGCAAGTATTTACAAGGTTTGTGTGAGTCTGCACACGGTTCCCCTCACAGCGAAAGAGTTAAGAACAGAGATGTCACAATATTTATCAGTGCAGTAAAAAATATCATTTTTGGAAAAAAATATACCTTTAGTATTGCCTTTCTTAGATTAACTATGATAAGCAAAAGATTAAAAACAAAAACTTTATCCTCAAACACACATGAATAGTCTGTTATAGCAGCACTGCTAAAACTGGAAGGACAAAGCTAACCCGTAAATGAGAAACAGGAGTTTCAAACTAGAAATGCAGAAAGCCAACCCTCCTAGCATGCTTCATGAGACCTCTGAGGAACCGAGCTCGTTAGCCATTCGAGCCCCACTCCTGACGCATGCCAGCGCTGTAATGCATGGCCGGTAACCCACGGAGCCTGGCGCCTGCAGGGCCTAGCCCGGCCGCCCGCAGTGGCCTGCCCTGCCTGTCCTGCAGGCCGTCACACGTGCCAGCAGCTTTTAACAGACTGCCGGGGTCATCCCCAGACACTCAGGGAAAAGCCACCTCTGTCACAGAGCCCTGGCTGGTGGCTCTCGCCTCACACTGCCCCGGCGGACAGCGGTGCCACCTGTGGGACGGGGACCCACCAGGAGAGGCTGGTGCCATGCTCCTGCCAGCTGCCCCAGCACCGCCATGCCACAGGACCAACGCACCAGCTCCAGGCGCTGCCGGGGTAGATGTGGGGATCCCCGCAGTGGAGACCCCCACCTCCTCCTCCCCACATGCAGGGGATGAGCAACAGGCCACGAGAGGCCAGTGGGGGCCAGCACGTGCTTTGGGCATGGGCTCTCCTCACAGGAGAGCCAGGGAGGTTCGGGGACCAGGAGGGTGATGGGGGCAGGTGTCCAGGATTGGGGACCAACTGCTTTGACGTTCCTGTGGGACAGGCAGGGCTACGTCAGCAGGAAGGGGGAAAGCCTTCCCGTCCCACACTTTTCCTGTCTGCGTTGCCCACCCTGAGCAAAGATCAGTTATGTGGACTTTGCGTACAGCTATCCCGAAACTGGCAGACCTCTCCGATGGGCTGATTGCCAAGCCATGGAAGAGCACACCGGTAAGTCCAACACCCTCGCCCAGCCGCACAAAGGCCTGATGCTGCAGTGCTCTTTAGGGTCTGACGCTCGGAACAAAACCAGCATCCCAAATCCCGAGAAGGAGGTGCTACAGAAGCATGCAGAACACACAGAAGCTTATCCCCACCACACAGCTCACAAGTTCAACATCGCATTGTTGCCACTGATGCATCTTAATCAAGGTGAACAGTAATGAGAGAAGAATAACGTTTTTGACATCCCCTAAAGTTTAGGATAGCAGCAATATTTAGTGTGAGTTTCTCTGCTCATCAAGCTAGCTACTTGAGACAATGATAGAAACTTGAGAGAGAAAAAAAAAAAGACAAAAGAGGCAATTCCACAGTTTATCACTGCTGCCTGGCAGCCGTGACTTGTGGCTTGGTTTAATTTCTGTAGTGGGTGGGGGTCTCTTTCTCTCTCTTTTAAAAAATAAAGTTTCTTTGGTTAAAGAAAAAGCTGGGTTTATCGCCCTTCAAGTTTGCAGATGGAATTTCCTTCAAACCAAATTGCAAGACATAATCCCTTGAAAATATAAAAAAGGAAAAATGTCAGATAGAAGTGTCCCTTCCTTGGAATGTTTTCAGGTATTATGACAAAACCACAGAACAAAGAGAGAGAAAGAGATCTGACAAGGCCTGATTTGTTGGGTGCAAGCAGGTACAACTGCTGAGGACGATGCAATTGCTTGTGCTCTCTCAAATTACTGGATTTGTTCCAGTCTGTAGTGGGAAGTGCTTCCATTCAGGTCTTCCATTCTGATCATGTCAACTGTTTTCTCCACTCCCTTCTACAGTCTGGTTTCACAGCAGTAGTCTGACGATCCACCCCTAAGGAGAGGCAATGTCCGTGCTTCTTTCTGCTTCCCACATGAGAAGGAAGCAAGATGAGTTGATGGCGAAAGGGACCGCCTTCTTGCCATGCCAGCCACAAGCCACCCAAAACACTTCCAGTATCTAAACATTCGCCTCCTCTCTCAAGTTTCCACACAGTTTACTCCACATACTCAAAGAGCACCAACCCAACGCAAACACGTCAATCCTCTTTCCTCCCCAAAGGACTTTGCAAGCAAAACAAGCTGGCTGTTATTATCTATGTGGCACCGACAGCATGCAAAACTTTTGCTTCCTCTGCTAATCTGATCAGGTTTCCCCTGTGACTACCAGCACCACACTTTCCCATACCATGCCTTTGTACAGGTGTGAGGGAGGAGGTGTTGCTCAGTTCCCCCGTACCCACCAGAAAACACAGCCCTCACTCGGTGTCGCAATACCACAGCAATTCAACAGCCACGCTGCCCATCCCTTGCCACCAGCGTCCCATCACCGTGATCATCTGGCCACCTCCAGCTGGCAGGTCAGCGACTCCAGCATGGACAACGTGAAAGGCCACCTCCTCCAACACGCAACGCATCGCTCCTCACTGCCAGCATGTGCCGCTCTACCAGCTCTGCTGCCAAACGCCCCCGAAATCAGATTCAAGCCTGCGTGGGAGAGCAGGTCAGATGGGTACACAGGGAAAACACAATTAATATAACTAAAACACATTTGTGATTGAGATTACAGCCTTCCATGCTTCAACAGTCCTAGGCCAGAGAAGCATATAAACAAGTAATTAACTTGAAGGGTTTAAGTCTATTCTTCAGTAAAGCACTCAAGTGCATGATTAAGTCTCTGCTAAGTCCTATCATTTTTTTATGGAGTTTCAATTCAGCCACTGCTTCCCCCCATTCTAACAGAGCAGGTGATGCAAATCGAAAACATAAATACCTACATTCTAGAGACTAGAATAGCTTAATTAATTTTCACAACAAATAATTATAAAAGAAAGGAAAATCTACATCAGGGACAAAAAAAAAAAAAAAAAAAAGGCAAACCAAGCATCCTGGCCCTGTGGACACCTGACTAATCTTCAGTGAGAGTGGAAGAACAGGTGAGGAACCTGCTCTTTCTGCTGCTGTGTTTTACCTAGCTAATGCCTGCTGTGTGCACCAGCACTGTTTATCCCATCCGTGACAGGACTGAGAACCACGTGCACTCTTCTACTGCAGTTCCTCCGTTAGCCCTGTTTCTGGAGAACCACGTATCTGCTTTCTCTTTCAGGAAAACCCAACCCTTACAACATCGTGTGGCCTTGGATTAGTCAAAAAGGCCAAATAATCATGGCCTGGAGCACAAATAGGGCTTGATCTCAAATAAATGTCCTATCAAAGTGATAGTGAGCCAGATCCTAAGGCCCCAAGGTCCTCATCTGCCTTTAATCCTACTCTCCTGATAGATCATTGTTAGCTGGTGTTTGGTTTTGGCCTCTGAGTGAATGTTTCTGGACTTACTCTGAAATGCAGATGGGACATGGAGGAACACTGTCCCTCAAGACTGTCTCCCATAGCCACCCCACTCCTCCTAGGTTCTCATTCTCAGGACAACCTTGTTTCCCCTTTCTTCTGCAGTGTTCACAAACACAGCAACCCTTCCGATGCCACTGATGAAGAGAAATAAAATTAATAACAACAACAACAATACTAAGAGAAAAAAAAAGATTAAGGAATGCGTGTGCAATTAAAACCCAGAGTAAAATATAATAATAATAAAATAATAATCATAATCATAACAATCATACAATAAAATAACATTATCTTTCCTTTTCATGACACAAGCAGCATGACGCTCTCATTCCTGAACTGGTGGGACAGGAGAGGAATGCACCAGAATTTTACAGTGAGAATGGGGAATTATTTTCCTGCCCCAGATGAGAGGGGATGTGTTGTATTTCCAAAGGGAGGGGTAAGGTGCACAGACTGCTGGGAGATCACATCTTCATCTACAGTATATTGAGCTGGAATGAAGGACAGGCAGGAAAAGAAAACTGTGCAAGGATAGCCCAGGAATCAGAGCTGGCAACCAGGAGGTTATTTGGTGGTTTGCCAGAAGACAACAGTCTTGTTGAACCATCTTGTTGAATCTGACATAGCAGGATCCCTTTCTCTTCCAGGCTAGCCAAGTGCTCACCACAAGAAAATGTATTTGTGCTTGTCTTTTTGTCATCTTTTCCTACTTGAGAGAACCTCCTTCCTTATCACCACCCAGGGAACCCATCCCTCGCCACTCTGTCAACGAACCTGCTATTTTCCAGCATCTTGTGAAACACTTAAATACTTCATGCTCTAGTTACAAGGAATCGTGGAGTGGAGCTGAGCAGCCATGTAGACTTCATGGAAACTTTCTGTCAAACTTTCTTCTTTCTCCCAAGCCCGACCATTTACATGGGTACTCTAGAGACACTTCTAAATATTGATGCAGCAGTGCAACTGCTGTTACTAGCAAAACTTCCCTCCTAACCAAACCCAACTGTAGGGAAGGCTCTCTTCAGAAACCTTCAGAAAACAAGACCACGTAGTGCTCCTCAGTGTGGAGGACCCACAGTACCAACATGCTCCCCCAGTCAAGGGGCGCTACACCACTGCAGGAAATCTTTCACAGAATAGGTGTGAGAGGAGGAAGGGAAACTCATACTGCCACAACCGTGTTGGAGTGGGTAAGGCCCAATGTCTCGCAATACTGTCTTTCATTTAAGAAACCTGAGTTTGACTCTCTCAACTGGATTTTCCCATGCTTGCTTTGGGACTGCGTTTAGCCCTTTCCCAACTCCCTCCCACTGACAGATGTAGTGAGAGATGATGGCAATGGCTAGTGTTTCCCCCTCCCATGGGCTAAAGTTTTGTTCCCCTTTCAGATGTACAACTGAGACAACCTGACTACTTGGGAGGACTCCGTCCTCCTACTCCACCGAGAACGTCGGCAAGCAGCAACATGAGAATTCAGTTTCTGAGGAGGAAAGCTGTTACTTCAACAGGAAAGAAACAGACCAATCCACAAACACACCTTCAGACCCTTTGGGAGTCATGCTGGGTCTCACAACCAACCTGGTCACTTCCAGCCCATCCAGTGCTAGAGAAAACACCCAGATATACACATTTCTAACCCCTACAAGCCTCCCCAACACCTTGCCAAGTGAGCTAAGATTGACAACGTGGGGAAAAAAAAAATAACACCACCATCACCAGAAGAAGAAAATCAGCAATAACAACCTGAAAAGAAAAAGAGCTGAGATTAAATTCCGACTAGCCTCAGTCAGTTTCTAGGAGTACCAGTGGAAGTAAACCCTTAAACCGCGTCTGTAGTTCGGTAAGGCACTACGAGGGAATGATGTAAAACTAAGACTGTGACAGTTGTAATGGCTGTGCCGAGGAACACACCACAGAGAGAAGGCAGCATCTGCATACACACACACGCACACACACACATACATACCTGGACAATCACATTTGTTACATGCCTATGTTATATCACTTTTCTTTGTGCAATCACATTGAGGAATAGTCTATTGGTATCGTTGAAGTTCAACACAAAATAGTAAAAAGGGTGTATGACCTGTATAGTGCTACATTCTACCAGGGGCAGCTAAAATGTCTCCTCCTATACTAAAACGGCTAGGGATTAAAAGGAAAAACTCCAAATAAAACAAAATAAAATGAAACTGAAATCCGACATACATTATTAGAGATCTCATTTAGGAATAGCATTTCTCAGGGATTTATCCAGTGTGTTTGAGGAAAGGGAAAAACAACCCCATTGCTTCTGATCTCAACCAGTGCTGCGTGGCCTGTTTTGCCCTGTTATGTTTAAGCAGATCAGTGCTAATCAGAATTTAGAGCACTGGGACAACATTTCCTCCTCCTCCCTCCTCCTCCCTTACCCACTTTCTATTTCCAGAAAAATCCCAAAGCCCCACGTGTGCTTTGGGATACAGAGACCACAGCAAGGATGGGGCATAAACCTTTTGAAATGCTGGATAAATCCCTAATTCATATACCTATTGGATTAAAAACCTAATGGATTTCATTTTAGGTGTTCTGGACAACAAATTTCTAAATGTAGCTCACTATTGGATGAAAATAACCTTTAAAAGTCTATTGGTGAAGTTCTTCAAAACACAGGACCCGCTGGAGGGTCCTTCTGCTTCTCTCTCTCTCTCTAGTTTGGTGTAGAATGGTTGTTTTTTTGTGGTTTTATTTTTTTCTGTTCTTTTTTTCCATTTTCTTTATTTTTTTTTTAAATAAAAATTGTAGAATTGGTTCTCCCCCTTCTTTCCTCTTTCTCGTTTCTTCCTGAAAGTCTCCTTCGTTCAAGTTTCACGTGAGCCTCCCATTGCATTGTTAGTTTGTCATGTTCTTCAGTACAAAAGCAGCCGCCTCACTCCCCCGTTGCGGGTGTGTCTCTCGCTCCTTATTCCAGTGTTTAGATGTAAGGGTACTGGTTGACCTTGGTGGGGCTCAGTGGGTATCCAGTGTAGACTGTGGAGGCTGGAGAAGCACTGATATAGGTCTGATGGGCAAACTGAGCCTGGTACTGACTCGGGTGGATGGTGGGCGAGGGCAGAACCCGCGGGCCCATGCTGACAGGGACCTGGTGGACGATGCTGGCGGGGTAGGTGGTGTGCTGCACGGCGTGCCGCGCAGACCCTTGGGAGGCCACCAGGTGCGCGACGGTGCCCGTGGAGCCCAGGGCGGCAGGGGCGGTGTATGTGTAGAGGTGGGGTTGGGTGGGCAGGTGAGCAGCGGCAGCCGCGGCCAAGTGAGGATGAACTGTACCATGGCTGGGACTATTGTGCGGGAAAGAGTACGGGGCCTGAGCTATCGTTGGAGTGATGTAGGCTTGCTGTCTCCGGTGACTCCCTGTGCGATCGGTCGTGATGTGCTGCTGGGCCTGGATAAAGACAGCAATAGTGATAAGTGGTTACAAGACAAGAGACGACGGCTCTTTACTTCCTCAGCCGTGCCTGGGAACCTCCCTATGAAACCAGGTTGGCCTCAGGAAAGTCCCTCGTGCTCCTCCTGAAACCCTCAGCATCACCACGACCTTCCCTCGGAAACAGGCGATGGCAAAGGGTCCCTCCCAAGCCTAGCAAGACCTTGTAGCTTCATACATTCACCTAAATGGCCCCCAGAAGGAGAGCAGAGCCCCCCACTTTGAGCAACGACCTGCTGACGCAGCTACTATGAAGATCCAACCTTGGATGCTCGGGTCCTAAAAACGTCTTCCACAAGTCCAGTCACCTGCACAACGCCCAGCTTCTGCTACTGAGCTCTCTGCTGATGAAATATAGCGCACTGATAGCTCAGGGGAATGAAGTCACTTAGCTATGCCTGGAACAGGCAATTTATTTTTGTTCAGTTTGGGTCTTTGAGGTTATCATGTCTGCAGTAAGTAGAATAACTACTTTATTTTTTAAAGATAAAACCCTCAACTCAATCAGATCTTGCAGGTGCCTGGTAGCCTCGTGCAATCAACTATAATTACTTTAGCACAGGCAACTTCTTGCAGTGGGACAGGAACAATGTACTTTTTCAGGGATTTTCTAAGTTGTTTTTCTGCATTGCACAATAATGTCAAGGAGCTTTCCCAGTCATTTGTAATTATGGTGTAGTCAGAGCATTAAATAACCAATAAAGTAGGAATTAGCAGGCAGGAAGTACAATGCTCCATGTTATTTCCTTCTATTTTTCCAATTCTTTTCATCCTTTTGAGCACTCCCTGTGCTGTCATTGTGGTCTAAAACATGGCAGCCACACTCCTCCCCCACTCTTGGAAACAGCATTTTACCCATTTCGTCTATTTTCGCTCACTTTTATTTCAAGTTATTTAAATTTTTAAATTTCAACTAAATTTTGAGGAGGGGGAGTGTTTTTCTCCTACAGAGTATTTCTCTTAAACCAGTTCTGCTTATATCCAGCTCTGGATGCAAAATGGCACTGTCCTCTGTGCTCTCCACATGGTCTCCTCTGGAAATGGTGGTAGCTGCTCTAACTTCCCCACTCTCATCACCTCACCTCAGGGAAGAGAAAGGCTCCAGGTGCAGCCCATGAAAAGGGCATTATTTAAGAAGGGAATCCCCTGGGTGTTTTGGTCACAGACTATGAAACATCTTGGGAACTGCATGATGCCAGGTAACAGTATTTTGCTCAGATCTCAGCCCAGATTTATCATGGAATGGATCAAACTCATTACATGACAAGAGGTAACGTATGCACACAGAGGCTCAATTTTGCTTTGTCACATCTGACGGGGACTTATCTCCGACTCCTGCAGCTGGACTGATGCACTCCATTCACCTGAAGGATACTCCCCCCATGGTTACCTACAGCTACAGAGAATTCAGGCCTTCCTGCATGGTCCTGTCCCACTCCTTTGTGTCTGAGCCACAACACCTCCTCTCTTACATTATTCCCACTCACACTGTTAGATCATCTGACCCCAAAACACGCAGTAAGAGTACTGCCAGCCCACTCAGGGGCAGGATCTGTGCTGCCTTTACTGCCTGAGCTAGAAGATCAAGGTCTGCAGTGATGCTGAAACAAGTCGATCTAACTCAAATGGGGCCCAACTATCATTAGGCTAGAACAGTACAGCCCACGCTGGAGGAGCAGTGGGTTGCAGCTGGATGACACACCACCAAAATCTGTCTCAGTTGACTTACCTGGCTTAGATTAAGAGGCTGCTGCTGCTGGAAATGTGCTCCTGGTCGCTGCTGCCTATAGGCAACGGCTCCAGACGAGCTCCCTGAAGAGTGACCGCTGGTGGAGGTCACGGTGCTGGAGGACTTGGACTTGTAGGAGGATGAGTGGTGACTGGTGGTGACTGTGCCAGGAAAGGAAACACATTTGTAGCTTATATCACATTCTTTAATCGCTCACCCTACCTTTTCCTCACTGCATCTCCTCCAGAGTGGCTTTTGGGAGGAGATACACAACAGAAGCAGGATAAGAAAATGGTTTCTCTTACTTAAGAGAATATCTCAGCAGTGCTTCATATACACAGGCCAGCCTGTTATCCTAGAGGCAGACAAGCAGACCTGACACCTGGACCCCAAACTGGGCCCAGAGGAGGTTTTATAGATACTTCAGAAGTGTGAGAAACTGTTCTGCCAGCAGAACTGTATGATGCAGGTACAAATCCCAAAGAGAGGAAGGAAAGTATAGTGTGCACAGCATATAAAAGCCCTGGCTTGGCTGACCTCATGGTGAGTAGGAAGGGAGGGAGAAGGAGCTAGCGGGAAGCTCACCCTCTGAGCCTTCGTGTTCACCAGCATTGTGTCAAAAGAAAGGACTGCCAAGTAGCTCAAAGCCAATTGCTTTGGGCCAGACTTCCACATAAGCCCCTTTTCAACACATTGTACTATCTAACATTGCAGAGGCTCTGGATGAGCAAACCTCATCAGTCCATAATGAAGATGCTGAGGAAATGTTCTTCCCAGAAACGTCAACAAGTTTGGATGAAAATGCACGTGTTTTCAATCTCTTACCCATTTTAAAGTAAACCTATGGAAAGGCAAGGAAGCAAAGGTTCACACTTGCATTTGGGAGCCTTTCATGTCAAATGTTGAGCTACAGGCTGCATTCTGCTCTTGGGTTTGCACAGAAGTAACTAGGAATAACACTTGCCCCCGTGACTCCTGAGTGTACCAGGACACATAAATAATGCAATATGGCTCCCAAGAACAGATGTGTCACTTGAGAGAAGGGCAGGAGCACGGTTTCTTTGAAAAACAAAACAAACAAACAAACAAATGAAACCGAACAATGAGATTCTTCCAAGATAAATCATTTATTTCTTACTAATTTTCTTGACGGAAGAGGTGCAATTTACCTGGTGCCAGGCTATCGCACTCTACCAACACCTCACTGGCCTGGGTTTTCAGTGGTGGCACGATGATTGTTCGGGGGTTCCCACTGCAGTGAGTCTCTGGAACCCCTTTGGTGTCGTAGGTGTTCCCGTTATTCTGCCCTGCGCGATGCTGCACGGCGTAAGGACTGTTGTTGCTGGACGAATCGGAGTAGGGGGAATCATGCACGGTGACGCAGCTGATGACATTCTTCCTCTGCTTGGACAAGGTGCTGAAACACAAGCACACGAATGGAAAGAGTGAATGGGGAACGATCGACTGGGAAGCCACCAGAAGAATCTGCCCACGACAGCCTAGCTCTGCAAAGGCAAAGCGCACCCTCGGTCCTTAGACAGAGGCTGCTTAAGCCAAATCCTAGGCTTCAAAACTCACATATTGCTATTCCAGGAAAGACTTTGTGGAGGTCAAGGAGTGAGTAAGGCATTGTGGATAGATCTTACATTCACACCGCTTAGAATAGCACTGAACCAGACTGCCAGATTTATTTTCAGACTGCTTTTTATATATGTGTGCAGTAGAGGCCCAGCAGTTATACTATGCTTTGTTGCAAGTCTCACCACCCACACAAAAATGTGGCGGTTTCTTCCAGCCTTCCAGCAATGATTTAATAATAGATGTTACGAATTTTCATGATTTAATCCCAGGAATCTACAAAATACACTCTGTTCTATTTACTAATATTGCTACAGTGGGCATATATTCTCAAGAAGCATTTGAAACTGAGGAATGAATGAAGAGAAAATGAGCTACGTATCGCCATACGGAAGTTTTTTGTTTTCTTTTTCCAAATAAGCATTGAATCTCTTGACTCTTGTGCAGATTATCAAGGTCCTGCTGCAGCTAATCTATCTATGACATCAAAAAAGTGATTAAAAAAGTAACATCAACACTTCCAAGATTAGTGCTAGAAGTTCATTAGACTAGACTGCATGAGTACGATTGGGATTTGCTCTGCTATTGTGTCTAATTATTCCTGATGGTTTCTCCTTCCTGTTACGAGCTTGTTTAGGGAGAGAAAGAGAGAGCAAAAAGAGGAGGGAGGAAGGGGGATGGTGAAGATTTGCTTAAATGGCTCACATCCTTGACAGTGCACAGACCTTGACTACAGAAAATAGCTGCTATGTTTCACTGATTGCATTATGTTGTTATGGCAACTCAAGTTTTTAAAATGATGAAAAGAAATTGATAGCACATAAAAAGCTAAGTAATTAGGCTTAATGGTGGAAACAGCCCCAACAGGAACAGAAATGCCACGGAGAAAAAGGATTCCAACTCTTAACTTTTTGAGTGCACACTTTAGAGAGACAGAGATCCTTTTCCCACTGAGTCTCATCTCTGTTCTCTCACTCTGGCAGGTCCAGTCCAGGAGAGAGCTGGTGAACCTGGTCTTAGCCTGTGACATGGCTGTTTGTCCTCTAGTCTCAGCATTGCTTCATATCCAGGGAAAGGTTGAGCAGATGCTGAGAACAGTTTCTTTGCAAGGACTTTTTTGCCTTGTTTCTCACAGTGGTAAAGGAGCGCTGGTGGGTTCCCTTCAACTTGTCCATCCCAAAGCCTCTCCAACAGCATTCACAAGCTGCAACTCACTGCTTAACTCCCAGGACTTGTATCTGAAAGCTGTCTTTTCCATTAGAGAGTGCTTTGGAGTGCTGCATTCACAAAAAAGTTTCCATCACCGACTTTTCCTGGGCTATCATCACAGGGGCCTGGCATACCCCAAAGACAGTACAAGACCACGTTGACATTCTAGGCACTGTGAAAAATACCTCAAGAGAGGCCCCTGCTATCCAAAAGTATTGACACTTGCAACAGGGAGACAGAGAAGGAGGGGAATTTGAGGAACAAGCATCTGGAAACTGAAAGAAATCCTTGCAGGGGCTGGGATCTTTCAGATGGGGAAGGTGTATAACAACAAGTCCTCGTACTCTAGCATTCCACGAGGAGCTGGGTTAGGAATGAAAACAGCAACAGCGTATCTTAGATGGACAGCTACTGTATGTGAAGAAGGATACAGCAGTTTGGATATGGTGCTACAGAAGAAGAATATTAAACCAATAAAAATGACTAATATTGCATCAATATTCCTCTCCCCTTCAGTAGAAATGCCTCTAATAACACATTTATGAGTATCCACACTGCCTGCCCTTTGCAGCTACCCTTGGCTGCCAGTTGGGAAGAGATATATATTCTCTACCTTTGACAGTTATTACATTTTATAAAGAAAAATCAAGTCACTAAAGAGTTTTCTGACAACTGATAAGGTCTAGCTATTCTTTTACAGTCCCTTCCTTACATAAGGGGCTGAGCTGCTCAACTGGAAATACTTGCTGTTGGCTGATACTTGACATGGGAAAGGTTGAGCTGTAGAACTGGAAGCGTATTTTTTTTGTGAAATCTGTGCTATTTATTGTTTTAGACTGGGCATATTTTTCAACAACTTGACTTAAGGTTTGCCAAAGCAGGCTCCATGAGGAGTCTTCTCCTTCAAAATGTTATAGCTCTTTGGTCACAGCAAGAAAATCAAGTAAATCTGTTTGGTTAAACAAGTAAGTGACCCCAAACCCAAACCTTTCCAGAGAAAGGGACCTTAGCAGGGTATTAAATCAATTTCGTGGATGAGAAACTGAGAAGGACCTGAGCTATGGTTCTGCCAGACCCTACAGAAGTGGTTAGTCCAACTAATACGTGTCATTCCACTGAAGTCAGCTGGACTATTCCCAGTAACGGAGCTAAAGCACATAGGTAAATATTTGCAGGATTAGGGCCCAAGTGATTAGCCTTTTGATTTAGCAGGCTGCATCATTTCAAGTGCACGAGGAGTCCCATTGAAAGCAGCCAGATTTTCTTCTTTAGAAAAGGTAACAACTGCAGTTAATGCTAGAGAATGCAGAGAAGTCAATTGGGACTGTTCACACGCTTAAGAGTTAGGTACCTGCTGCACCGCAGCCTGCCTGAGAGATTAAGGGTGGGAATTTCAAAAGCATCAAAGGCCCAACTCACGCTGAAAATCAGTTGATTCACAGGCTTAAAGACACACGTTAAGCTGAAATGGGGGCTTTTGAAAATTCAGCCCAGAAGAGCTAGCGTTCCCTCTTCTCAAAGCCTTCTTGCTAGCCAGCACCTGCCCTCCTTCCAGCTCCCTCTGAAGACTCAGCTGCTTTCCCCACCATACAGAAATGCAGGAGTTATCTGTGTGGGGTCCAGGCTGATGTATCGCCTTCCCTGCTCACAAACTATCAGGGCTGAGGGCTTTTACCTGTTGACACAGCACTTGCCTACTCAGCAAGCTTACTGTATTCCTATAACTCAGCAACAGCTTTTGGGGATGTTTGTGCTTACACAGAAAAATACTATTAAAGTCTTGCCCCCTTCCTATTAAGCTCGCTCCAACCCTGGTAATTGCTTTCCCTCCTGCAAGCACAGTAGCAGCAGCATACGTGATTTAGTAGCATTGGGAGCCAGTGTGTGTTCCTGGTCAGCTCGTGTGCCTGCCTGCATTACACGGGTAGGTGTATTTTAATTCTCCAGAAGAAGGAGGAGGGAAAGATTACCAAAGTGGCACCAAATCCATCTACACAGACTGAAAAGCAGGAAGTCAGGAAGGCTTTTTTAACCCTTAGTGGCTGGAGCTGTGTCCTCCCTTTCAGCAGCTGGAAAAAATAAGCATTGCTTTGTAAGCTTGTTATTTGTTCCTGAAGGGCTTGTGCTCAAGCTCAGATACAAAACAATTCACGTCCATCCAATGTGCAGGCACAGAGCAGCCTCAAATATGCAGGAGCAGCTCTCAGAGACAGCTCTCTAACATATATCACCCTCGTGAGCACACAGTGGAGAGAAGGATGTGGGTCCCTATCCCCACAGCAAGGCAGGATTTCAAAGGAAAACCTGACGGAGGAAACAGAAGATACTTTGTGCAAAGGCACAGGGCAAGGAACTAAGGTAGGCATCCGGGATGCTGTTAATGGAAAGGTGCCAAAGGCAAATGTTGAGAATGAAACTTGAGAGGAAATTAAGGAAAAGAAGATGCTGAGTTAGGTGCTAAAAAACACCAAAGCCATCTAACCACAGACAAGGACAAGGGACAACAGCACTTGTAACAGCGCAGCTCAAGAGGAGATGATTTCTAGTTGCTGAAGGCTCAGCCAAAAAGCTTGGTAATTGATAGCATTGCATGAACAAGATCTTTCTTCCCTGAATACCTCAAGTTCCACCAGAATCCCAGAAAGAACAAATGGAGTCTAGTGGGGGCAAGTCTTCAGTGTTCAGTTTACCTGCAGAGATGCAAACCCTTCAGGGTGGCTGAAGCTATGGCAACAGAGGCTTCCAGCTCTCAAGGTCACCAAGATGGCCCTCCAGTTTGGGGAAAGAAGGCAGCTGTCCGCCAGCCCTGCCTCTGAACTGGTGGGCATGTACACCACAGTATGTTAACTTCACATCACAAGAATTTTGTTCCAGGTCTCTGAAAACTCATTAAGATGAAACTTTTGAGTTTGCTGCTTCAGAATAATTCACCTATTCTAAGAAAGCATAGAGTCAGCCAACAAAAACTCGCACTGCCACTGCAATCTCTCTCTTCACATTGAAATCCTATGCCACGCATTGCTCAGTGCTGAGAACATACCCCTCTCTGTACAGCTCAAACTCTGTCCTGACCTGTTAATCTGCTCTTACCTTCTCTGTGAGTATGTGACGGTAAGAAGTATTTATCAAGTACTACACTGAGGCCATTTTATTAGGCTACACAGCACGTGCTGTAGCTATTTAAGTCATTATACTGAATTGCTCAGCAGGTTGTAAAGGTCCTGCTGCTGAAGGCTAGCTGAGAGAGCTACTGTCTATCTCTGTTATTTTAAGTATTAGCTGCATGTTGGTGTGTCTTCTGGAGATGGAAGGCACTCATCTTTTTACCAGATGACTGTGGTTAGTCAACGTATTGCTATGCAGAGTCATGCCATTATTATGCACAGCATAACACAGCCACAATAGGCTAGGTGTCAACAGAGAATTACAAACCATATTTTGACCCGCACATACACACCAGCTAGTTGGCAAAAACACCTGGTTTGTGGCTGCTAGCAATTTGTGTGTGTAAGGGGAATGAATGCCCTCTGAAGTAGGCTCTACTGCCATTGCAAAATAACATGAATAAGGTAAATACGTGGAACTCACACAGAGACTTCACTGTATAGCTTAGCATCTTAAGGAAAAGGGAAAAAATCCCAACCCTGCAAGAATTTTGTGCCCATTAAGATGGGCAAGGAGGCAGGTACTCAAGTCTGTTTTCATGATAGCTACGGTCAGTCTTTCTTTCTTTCTTGCCCAGGAAGACAGTGATTACCGCAATGGGAAACCAAGCTAGAGGAGTGTTACTTATGATACTAGTGACAGAGCAGACAGTAGAAAAGTGAGAGGCTCTGCTGTGTCTTTGGGTTGGAAAGCAGGTAAAAAAGGTTTCATTCAGTCAAAGTGTTCCTTTTTTATTTGACCTTTTCAAAACTTTCCTATTGCTTAGTTTGAAAGAAGAAAAAATTCCATTAAACCAGAAAACAAAAGTCTTAGCCTTAATTAGTTAATCCCCTAACATTTTATTCCCCTTAAAAAAAGTCAAAAACAAAGCAATTTTGAAGCTTCCCTCCCTAGACTACACTGCGTGTGTGATATTACAAAAAAAACCACCTCAGTGTATCCTGTAAAAAGTCTTGGTTTTGACAAATTGACTGTTTAATCAGGAGTTTGACTCTGAATCTCTGACCATGCCTCAAGATGGTTCCTGTGGAATTGTCTCTGAGGTCCCTCCTCTGTAATTTCACCCCCGGCACAGGGACGGGGCCCAGTAGATGGCCCCCTTTGACAAGGCTCCATCGAGCAGCTCTTCCAGAGCCTACCTCAACGCCACCTCCCCAGCACCTTCACCCAACAGGACCACAAAATTTTTAGATGACAACTGATTTTTAAAAGATTGCACCAAACTACTCTCATCCTCAGGGCAAAATACATGTGAACGAAGAACGAGCGAAATGCTGGCCTGCCTGCTCTGTCAGCTGGTATTGCATAAACATCCTACTTGAACATCTGTGTTTTTCATTAGCTAAAGGGAAGTTCTGCCTGTATCACACAGAATTCTTCACATTTTTCTCTTGACAATAAAAGAGTTGCATCTCCTGTACTAGAAAAGCTCTCTTTGCTACTCTGCTAAGACTGAAAGGCTCTTCTGTCTGAGTAAATCCAAACTGCTACAGCAGTATCATGTTTTATCAGTATCACCAGTCTTTTTCAAACTGAGACTTATGAACTCTTGCATCTTTGAAGGATCTACTACTTCTCACAACCACAAGTAACTTTAATCTCTCTTCACCGAACAATCAGTAAAGCAAACATTTTAGTCTCATGGGTCAAAGAGAAATTTGTAACCCCATAGGAAATAAGTGAAGGAGGTGGCGTAGCCAATTCAGGAGCTGATCCAACCTCAATGAAGTTAATCCAAAGACACCACTGGTATCAAAAAGATGGAATCAGGAAGTTAACTGTGACTGATCCACTGCCATATTGTTTCTCTATTCTAATCTTGAAAAAGATTATTAGTCTAAAATTATTAGGCTGTCACTCACAGCATGTTTCAAATTATTCCTTATTTTTCACCCTCCCACCACAACCACTGCCCAATATTTGCATAAATATGGGCAAGACAACACATTCTGCACAGTTTCATTTTAGACTCAGTCGTGGATCCTGAACATTTCAGCACCAATTACGACAAAGCACAGACCCCACTGCCACTCCTATTTTTCTTGGAGACAAAAAATACATGAGTAAGAAAACTAGGAGATACTTTCCTAAATGTGATGCGCTTTCAATAAAACAAACAAACAAATTCATCTTTGGCAGGGGCAAAGTTTATTGGCATTAAATGCTGATACAGCTTCCGTGACTGAAAGCGAGACTCTTACTCTGAGAATCTGGTCTTGTATCTACCAGGTCAAAAGGCTCTGAGCAGGCCGATTTTGCTCTCCCGGAGACTTTAACCAAAAATTCCCATTCTGACATACTGTTTTCCATCTGTGTCCCTACCCCTACTTCTCCAGTAGCTCTGGTTATATCTGCACGGACAATTTAACTCACTCTGGAGTTCCAAAAAGTGCCTTAGAGCAGCCCGTGTCCATGCAAAATGTCTCTACATTGCTTAGAAATTAAATCTAGCTCTTAAGCTTCGGCCTTCCAGGAATGCTGTAGTCCTGGCACTCTGTATAGGTATGCCATATGGATACAAAAAGTAGCCAGGGATCTGATCCCAGGCAGGAACGTGTCCTGAATATGCTTTAGTTATATGAAAGCCAGTTCATTTATGTAAGTCTGGCTCCTGGGACTACTTTCCTAACCCCTCGGCAGACCTTGCCCAAACATTTAAACACACCAAACTCCCAACTTGATTTCCAGACATTTTCCAGAACTTTGTTCTGCCTGTCTCCCTGGAGAGGTGCTGAGTGAAGAAGATGGTCAGATGGCAGCCAAGGTGAGGCAGAGGAGACAACTGTTAGATGAAATGGCCACGGGATCACAGCCCTTCCTTCCATCCGACTTTGGGTTCAAGATGATACCCAGACAGTAAGTTTAAGTACTTGCACATGATTTCTCAAAGCTTGGGACCAGCACCATGGAGCTACAGATAGCTCCCATGACCCTCGAGATAGATGTCTGCCTCCTTCTTGCTGCCCAGCTTCAAAACCTTAGTCCTTAGTTTTCAGCAACAATTCTGTATTGACCTCCTTTTCCTTTAAAAGCCCTGGAAAAGGGGACTCTCTATTCTAGTCCTGATTTCCACTCTGACCTTTACCCCACCCTTTCTGGAAATATACTTTCTTCTGCCTGCCAAACTAAGGAATACTGCAGCAATTATTATTTTTTAAGGTGAATTGTGTGATGCTGTCCTGTGATCAGTTCCCCATGATAATGATTTCATTCATGGTGAACTTGAATTTGGGAGGCACTGAGCTCACTCCGCCTGGTGGAGTTCACTGGTAGGGGGAAGGGGAACGAAAGCAGAGGTGGTCGGTGGGAGGCAGGCTGAAATCACAGTCCTAGACACCTGAATCAAATGGCTCTACTTTACAGGTTTTTAGCTCCTGGAGGCCAAATGCATCTCATCTGTTCTGTGCACATTTGCAGCATTCCACTTTTTACTGCAGCACAGAGATGCAGAGATAAAGATAACACCAATGATAAAAGTAAAATCTGCCATGGAGCATGTCCTAAATAAGAAATAATAATAACTCTCTCCTGACAGTACTGGAAGGATAAGGTTAAAAAATTCCTAGCTCAGTTACCCGCATAAAGATAGTATAATTATTCAGCTGTTTGCACAGCTACTTCTCCGCAACTTAGAAAACTGAGTGATATCTTGTGACTGGCATCAGATGGGAAACCTAGAGCGCCTGCATGTGATGAAAGGTGCTGAAAAGACAGTCCTGGAAAATGAAGTCCTGTCTCATGCACAGCAGATGATCAGCAGTGGCAGCTGTCCTGTGCCGCACTGCTTACTTGGGAGAGCTAATTCTCTGAGGAGCAAACTCCTCACCACAGTCTTTATAGCCTCATCTATGCCTCTCTGCAGAGTCAGTCAAAAAGCCATCAGTTTCTGCCACTTAGATGACAATGGTTCTGGGATGTTTTGAAAACACGATCAGAGCTGAGCAACCCTCATGCAAATGTGTTTACTCTTATTGAGCATTTATACCACAAAGTTTAAGTGTTTTCAGGACCTTTTTATAGAAAATACCATGTATTGAAGGTGTCATTTAATGCTCTTTACAGATGCTTTGATCACATAGAAAGAGAAAAGGCCATTTTAAACTACCTTCCTTTCAAGCCCCTCTTATTGTCTTTGCTTTAAATAGCTATCTGACTTAAAGGGGATCATTACCATAGAACTTCTAAAATAGCCTTTGAATAGTGCTGTGAAATAGAAAAAATATTATTTGCTCTTAGAGATGAGAAACCATGGCACAGGGAGACTATGACAGTTCTCCAGGGTCACAGAACAAATGTATGGTGTGGTAGGGAACACCAACTAGATCTGCAGGCTCCCCAGCTAGTATGGTGCCGTCCTCATTATCTTTCCCCCCAGATGAGACTACCTGGGTGCTAGGATGCAACCATAACTCCTGGGACCCTACAGCACTTCTCTGTCTCTTTTTCTCATCAACAGAGAGAAGAGCAGAGCTGCTGCTCACCTGGTGGGTGCATGCTTCTGCTCCTCCTCTTCATCGGTGTCGCTGCTGATAGTGATGACACTCACTGCGGGGCTAGGGGTGTCGGGAATGATTATCGTCTGCCGCTGCCGCTCCCGCGTGGTGCTGGTGGCCACGTCGCCCCAGCCGCAGGTGACGGAGGTGCTGCAGGCAGGGCTGTTGTGCACCATGGCACAGCGAGGAGGCGTGTTTTCCTTCACTCGTTTCGACCGCTGAGGCGAGCTGATGGACTGAGAGGATGAAACTTCGTAGGTGGATGCATTTCTGGAAATGGGAAAGGCCGTTAGTTGGTTAAATCTCAGCTTGCTCAGTTGCCTGTTTCCACAGCTTTTGATTCCTGGCCTCTCATTCTCTCACATTGATTTACGGAGTCTGGGAAAACTGCAAAATTGGCATGGTCGCCTCTTCAAAGGTCAGAGTGCCTCACATGACTTATTGTTATAACTGGCTGAAAAGTACCTTCTTTTAGTAAAAAACTCAATTTTGTGTTCCCCATAAATTTCCAAATGAGAAATGCTGCCTCCCAGGAGTCCCTGGCTACAGCTTGTGCTGGGAAGTAGAGGCTGCTCACACAGCCCAGACGTACAAAACACAGGCAGGCATAGAATGCCTGTCACAGCAGGAAAGAGTACACAAATGATAGATAATTCCTTTCTCCCGTACCTGATGAACTGCAAGGATGCATTGTGACCAGATATTTGTTTCTGGCCAGAACAAGCTAAAGGTAAAATTAGAATTTATTGTGGAAAACAACAATCATTTATCAGGAAAACTGATTTTCTTAGTTGAAAATTTAAATTTCCATTTAAGATTTTTTTTCAACAAACGTTTCCTGCCCAGTGCTTCATCCTCTAAAGTAGTGGAGTCCCATGGATTAGAGTACCCAGATGGGAAGGCAGACACTCAGTTTCATTTCATTCCCATGTGAGGCAGCAGATACAGCACATATAAATCAGAAAAAAAAAAGAACAACCTTTTCGTTAACACAGTGAAAAAAAACCTCAAGCCCTGTTTTTTTCCCATTCATCCTACTTCAGCATCCCTGCCTGAAAGTTGTAAAGGACCCACCTAGGTAAGAGATCTAAGCACAGAATCTGTCCACCAAACAGTGCAGCATAGGTTTGCAGATGTATTTACCAAAGCCCAGTGACTAAAGCTCATTTCACTAATTTCCCACAGTTTCTTTCTTCCTTTTTTTGCCTTTTTTTTTAAACTTGTATTTATTCTGCTCATTGCAGAGCATTTGCAGATTCAAAAAAAAAAAGGAAAAAAAACAAAAAAACAAAAACAAAAAAACAAAGTTCTTGTTTTGTTCTACAGTCAGGTCTGGGTTGCATTTTCAGTGTGGCCTGAAAGCTAACAAAAGGAATAGGTAGCATCTATCACAAGGAAGTCATTATGGACATATCGCACTACACCAACTTACACAGGGTCTTTTGCATAACAAATGACTGCACAGTAGCATTTGCAGTGCCTTCTGAATACCAATGAGCAGCGAGGAGCACCCTCCGCTCCAAAGGAGCACGTTCCTCATTTGGCTACAAAAGCTCCATAATTAATGAAAACGTACAGCCGTAGAAATCCACTGCTCCGTAAGTGTCCGACTCCTCCTGGACACAGGCACCCTGCCCCAGCAGAGGGAAGGAAGAGGGGAGGCCCTGCACAGGCACGTTTGTTGCAACAGGCGCGTTCTTTTACTGGCTTGCTGGGGCTATAGCTGCCTCTGCTCTACATTACGAATGGACTAAGACAGCTGGAGCCCACCCAAAGTAAATGCAACATTAGAGAGCAGATAAATGAGAAGGATTTAAATAGTGGCCTCTTAACTAGAGTCAAATTGGTTGTGAACTCCAAGCTCTTCTGGCCCCAGTCCAGTCACCCAGGAAAACCACAAGCTCCTGTTTTGCCACTGCATGAGTTGTGACCCATTTTGGTTCTCTCCCCTGCACTGTTTCTTTTTTGCTTTTTTTGAAAACAGGAATCTAGCTCAGTAGAGGTGCTAGTTTCACAGCCCGGAAGACTTTCCCCTGAACAGTTGCACGTAACTCTTAAATGGCCTTGTCCTCTAAGCAAGACCACATGGCTGTGATAGGCACTGCAGTCATCCCACCATTTTAGTTGTACCACATAACGTAACGTGAACAAACACCCACCCTCCTTCTTGCAGAGCCAAACGCTCCTACCTACAATTGAGAGACCCCAGCATCAAAGGACCGCCCCTGCATGAGATGCCCTTATAAAATGATCTCTGTTTTATCACAGAATCATCTAGGTTGGAAGAGACCTCCAAGATCACCGAGTCCAACCTCTGACCTAACACTAACAAGTCCTCCACTAAACCATATCACTAAGCTCTACATCTAAACGTCTTTTCAAGCCCTCCAGGGATGGTGACTCAACCACTTCCCTGGGCAGCCCAGTCCAATGCCTAACAACCCTTTCGGTAAAGAGGTTCTTCCTAACACCCAACCTAAACATCCCCTGACGCAACTTTAGCCCATTCCCCCTCATCCTATCCCCAGGCACGTGGGAGAATAGACCAATCCCCACCTTGCCAGAGCCTCCTTTAAGGTACCTGTAAAGAGCGATAAGGTCGCCCTTGAGCCTCCTCTTCTCTCTTACGGTGCCATGATTAGAAAATGGCCACTGTGGGTGCCCACTGCTGCAATGCGCTGTTGTTGGTAGGGACCAGCCAGCTAAGCAGCTAGAGAGCTTGAAGGCAGCCTACAGCCACCCCAGTCCTCTGCTCTATAGGGTATCAAACTCAGAAGATAGATTACAATCCAATTATTTTTGAAAGGGCAGATCTTACGTGCAGACATTAGGTACGTGTTCCTGGAGTTGCAGTCCCTGCAAGTACACTGCCCCATGGACTGGTCGTCACAAAAATAACTTGTGGGCAGTGGAACGAGCTGTATTTTGCCTCATAGGCATCAGTACGCACCACCCCTGTTAGCACGCCTGCCTTTTGGGGCTGTAACCAGAACCAGGTGGGCAGAGCCTCCCACCTTCTGCCCCCTGAGGACCAGCCTCCCTCCCGCTGCCCACCCAGGGCACACTCACCGTGGCGCCGACTGGTGCTGCTTACTCTTCCTGGTGGAGGTGGCGGCAGCGGCGGGCGGCTGGCGCATGACGTGAGCGACACCCACGTTGACGGGCTGGGCTGCGGGGAGAGTCACATGGCTAGCTAACAGCGCGGGCTGCTGCATGATGGGGTTATAATGGCTGCCGTGAGCGTGGGTGTTTCTGCAAAGGGGGGAGACAGGGACATGTTTAAAATGCGACCGGCGGCTCTTCAGCAGGCTCTCTCGCAGGCTCCCACTACCTTCACTGAGGCCCTGCCTCGGGGCTCTCCAGTCCCAAGGGTTTTCCCCAGAAAGGAGTGTTTCCCCCCCAAGGAAGCGCCATGGCACAGCGCTGGGCTGCAAGGATGGAGGACAGAGAAGCTGTCCGCAGCTCTGACTGGGGAGGTCACAATTTGCTGTATGGTTGTGGAGTGCTGAGGGCACAGACTGAAGCCCCCATCCCTTCCCCTCCTGCTCCGCAGCCTCACAAGGCCATGGCCAGTGGTGTTCTCCAGCACTGGTGACTGCTGCACAGAGCCCTGAGGTCTGACTCAGGTATCTAAGCAAAACCAAACAGACCCAGGGCAGGTTACTCCATGTACAGCTTTTCACAAAGGCCATGAGGAGTAGGAGAAGGCTGGAGAGGATGGCAGGGCCGGGAGCAGGCTGCTTAGCTTGCTGCTAGAGCAGCCTGGGAGATAATTTAGTCCTACAGTGCACTCTTATTTGTCCACACAGGATACCCAAGAGCACTACATGACAGCAAATAAGCTGCTGAATCTCCACTGTCAGAGACAACCCTCACACCCTCAATACCAGCTCCTGAACGCAGCCGCTACCAGAAGCTGGCCCAGTCCGGAGGCCACCGCTCACACACACGCACACGCTGGCTGTCTCACGGGCACATACGCACGTCCTCCACGTGCCTCCGGTTTACCTCCAGTCTGCCAGCGGCTGGGTGCCTGCCATGGACTCCGGGATGACGGTCGCGTGCTGGACAGAAGTGTGGGTGGCCACCCCGGTCAGCTGCTGCCAGGCGGGGGGGAGCAGGATCTGCTGCGTGCCGCTGGGCCATGCTTGCTGTTGGCCAGAGGAAAAAGTATTTCTTAACAAGATTCGCCATACGCTGCACGTAAGTGATCATCCATACCCAGCTGGGGCTCCTCGCAATAATCATGATCATAATACCTAGCTCTTAGTGCTTTTCAGTCATAGATCAAGAATACTTTTATGAAACATGACAAAACAGTAAAGTTATCAATACAGAGAGCACAAGAGACAGAAAATTCCCCTGCCTTCCAAAGCAGCAGCTGTGTTTCAGGGTAAACTAGGAATGGGAGGGACTGAAACTGCATTTCAACCCAAACATCCAACACATTAGCACCTTTTAATTTTGACGGTTTGGATCAGCTGGGCACTACAGTCTCACTAAATGCCACTTTCACCTCTTGCTCCATCCAATTTCCCTTTTCACCCCGACAGACCCTAAAGGACTTCAGGAACCTAAAGCAGCTAAAAACAAGAAAACTTTCAGGGATCAGAGAATAAGGGGTTGCAAGGCTTGGAGGCTGCTAGGAGGAAAAGAAGAGGAATTTGGGAGTACTGAAAGGGGGGGCATATCGGCCACCAAGCACTCCACAAAAGGGACATCTTGCTGCATGGGCTAAGGCACCCAGTCACCTGGTGCAGCTCACCAGGACCCGTGGCCAAAGGAGAGTAGAGCTGTGCACAGCTACCATGTCACATGCCTGTCCTCTCCATGCACTCTCTGGCTTTTTCTTAGCGGGTGCCCTCCTTGCAGGGTGGAGATCTCTGCCCTGAGAGGTGAGCCATCGCTCTGCTATGCCATCATCCCTCTTGTCATCCCACTCCAGTGACTCCACACGCGAGTCGAGTTGTTTTTTGGCTTGGTCACATTCCGGTTCCTTCAGAGCGAAACTATCTTTGCTGTGTGCTGCCAGGGCTGGGGAACGCAGGGGCACTGGCTACAACCCTCCTTAGCCCATGTTGTATAACCTCCTGAGGAGGCCAGATTTTAATGAGGGGAGTCTTTGTCCAGGCATGCATGCGTTTGTCCTCATCTCCATCCTCACAAGAATCCTGTAACTTATCCTCCTAATCCCCCTCTGCCACCCTCTGTAAAAAAAAAAAAAAAAAAACTTTTCCCAGTTCTGCTCCAAAGTTTGACCATCTTGTAATTATCCATGTTGCTAAGTTAGACAAAAAGGCTGCTGTGATGAGGCTTCTCTGTAATACCTAAAAAGAAAGGGCTGTCGCAGGGCTCCTGAGTGCTCTGCAGCTCAGACACTACAGCCACAGACTGACAGACTGGTGCTGGTCAGAGCAAGTAGGAGGAAATGGCAGAGAGGCAAAAGATCAGGAAGAAAAAAAAGCTTTTTTTTTTTTTTTAATCCAGCTTTGATTTAAAAATAGAGACTCAGCTACTGTTGTGCTCAGTCCCAAGGGGCTACCTGGATCTACCTGCAGAGAAAAGTGCTTCCTCCCTTTTCAGGAAGAGAACTGAACATATCTAAACTCCTTTCCCTCCTGCAGAGCATAGATTTAGATTCAGTGTCAGGGTCCAGGCACAAATTCCTCACTTATTAGGTAAGGACCACTGAATCATTTAATCTGCAGATAAGACTTGTCTAGGCTGATCCACCAGCACGGCGCGTGGTGCTTACACACGGGAGGCTTGTGCCTGCAGCCTCAATCTGTTCCCAGTTACTGCATTATTGTGAAATTGTGCTGCCGTGGCGGAGTGCAGCGCTGGCCCCTGCTCTCCGGAGGTGGTACGTCCCCTGGTGCGACTGAGCTCCCGCTCCTGGTGTAAACAAGAACAACTAATGGAATAAACGTGTTTGTTCTGAAAGCTGGTGGTAGGACCTCCATGGGAAGAAGCATCGCTGGGAAGGAGTTAAAACACGAGAAACTCAAGAATTCAGGGCACTATTCAAGGACAGGGGACAGTTCTGGGTCACATCATGGAAGCCTGCCAAAAAATTGTATGGCTTTGTCCCTTTTGAGATCTGAAGCTGCAGAGAAGTACTAGTAAAGACAGGATCAGTCCTCTTTCACTAGTCTTTGTGCATACAGTATTTGGATAAACTTGCTTGGGAGGCTGGAAACAAACCCAGAGAAGTAACGAGTTACTTTCACCACTGGCTCAGCACCTTGCAGGCTGCTTGCTTTGTCTAACTCCACATCACAGGCTGCACACATGCAGCTGCCAGAGACAGTGCTCAAGATCCATCACTGCCTCTGCCGTGGGTCCATCCAGCTGCTGGAACCCCTTCCCCTGCCCTGCCTCCAGGACTGCCAGCCTCACACAAAACACACAGGGAGCTCTGGATGCCAGCTGCACTGGGATGTGGCAAGGCTTTGCCAGCCGCAGCCATCGTGATGTGGGCGAGCAGAGCAACCCACGTCGCATGCTGGCTGGTGGGCAGCAGAGGAGGGCCTGATGGCACCGCACAGTGCTAAGGCACAAGGAGCGTGTGGAAGGACAGAAGTGGGCTCTGGAGGCAACAGGCTCTTTGCTGGGGACTGTCTCTCTACTAGTTGAAGCAAATGCACAGTCCGGGCTGAACAGCGTTAGATAAGCAGCTGTGCATGAGAGGAATAGCTCTCAGCTGAGAGAGAGACGCACAGCCATCCAGAGATCAGATGTGACTACAATGCATTACAAAGGAGCTGTGTTTTTCCATTCAGGAAACTGGAATTGGGTACAGATTTGTTTATCAGCCCAGCTGCTCAGCCCAAACCGAGTGAGGCCTGCGGACACCAGATGCCACCAGCATCAATCAGAGTGCCTTGCCATCAGAGCAGAAGCTAGTGTTTCTCATCGCTTGAGACAGACAGATATATCAACAGACAGACTGCCTCTCTTCTAGTAAATGAAAAATAAAATCTATGCGAGTGATGAGCATTTCTCAGAAACAGCTTAAATTCCATTGTCTAAGTGACAGTGCATAAAATGTCAATATAAAGTACCAGAGGGCAGCCCAAGCAACCAGAGTTGCTGTAACTGGGGCAGGGCAGCGATCCGTAGCAAAGCTTCTCCTGAGCTTCTCCCAGACTGAGCGGTGACCCAAACAAGGCCACCTTGAGGAGAAAAAGGAACTGCAGGGCACAAGATCTTTCAGGATCCTGCTGTCTTCACCGTGCTTCAGATCTGACCCTCCCCTCTGTAACCATGCACACCAACGCCACGACAGGCCAGACTCTTGCAGCCCTCAGGTCAACTGCCTCTTAGGCCCTCCATTCCCACCAAACAAGAGAGATGGTCCATGTAGGCTGTTATGACAGGCTTCAACCGAGGTAGATTCAATGTTTCAGCAGCCTTATGTCGAACAGACAGCCCTCTGACAAAGACTCTTTTCTTGGGAGCAGGCAGGGCATGTTAGCTAATGGAAATTATGGAGGCTGCAAGCCGGGTTCTGATCTGTCTTCACCAGATAAGTGCAGTTGGTGGCTGGTGAATAATCACAATTCCAAGTCTTATCCTGGCAGCCCAGCACATGGACATAAACCTTGAAATCTGCTGGTACCTGACTGCATATGCTGGCATTAATGACAGCATGGCAGATGAACTAATCCCGAGGCATGCATTTTGACTTGTAGGTGATCTTTTCCAGGCCACACAACTTAATGCTAAATACAAGTTGTTTTTTATTTGTTTGTTCGTTTTTTTCTCCCAGAAACACTTATTATTCTGCCTGATATTGGCAGAACTACCATGGCACCAGCTGAAAAGCAGTAAGGACAGATGCACTGAAGGCAGCACAAGAAGTGATAAACTACTCCTCCTTTTTGAGGAGCTTGGGTTTCTTTTGAGAAAGTGTACGTGAACAGTGATACCTATTCCCATTTGGGTGTCTTCCTGGGAAGAACCATGCTTTTTCTGTGAGGGCAGTCTGGGGAATTGTGCCAACAGGTGCTGATGACAAGATGAGCTCCTTGGCTGTCAGGCCCTTGCCTCTGCACCCTAAGTCTCTCTCATAACTTAAAAATAGAGGCACAATTCATAAAAGGCTGAAAAATTAAAGCATGGGAGATGTTTTTCAGTGGCATACAATTCACCAGCACAACTCCTGGCCACAAACTGCCACTGAGACCACAAGTTCGGGATGAAGGAAGGTTCCTACTGATTCTTCCTCAGTAGAGGCCTGACATAGCTTTCTCTGAGGTTTCCACTGATTTCAGTGGAGAAGCAGAAGTAAAGACAGTCTTTCCAGAGACTTTTGCAACTGTGATGCAGCTTTTGAGCAGAACAATGAATTGGGTGAGGTTTGGACATATCAGATAAAGCTGAAGGCTCTTTATGGCTGCACAAGTCTCCAAACTGCATCATGGAAGACCCTCAGAAAAAGCTACTCTCCTCATCTTCCAAGAGCTCTGTAACACAAAAGATACTTGCTCTGCTTGGTGTCTTCAGAGCTCATTACCTGTGCGAGAAGTCCTGGCTGGATCTGCAGAGGCTGGGCCCCAGGAGCCTGAGTGACAATGGGAACGGCGTTCTCCATCCGAACTGAATACCCAGCATGCTTCGAAGGGGAGGCTTGTAACCCTGTTGCATGAGCACAGAAAGTACAGCATTAGCCATCAACAGCATTGCTAGGAGTGGGAGTCTGGTTTTCAGAGGCACCTAAAGGCACCCACTGATGTGCATTTATATCACAGTACATAGTCCCTCTGAAAAATTGGTCTCTAGAGTCCCACATATTCCACCCCAGTCCAAAAATATCCATCAGATGCTAATAAACATGGTACATGCATGAAGGTACAGAAAAGACATTTTCAAAGATGTTAAGGGAGTAACGTATTTCATATTTTTAGTTTATCTCAAATCCAGGGGAAACAACTGAATACGATGAGAACAAGGAGAAAAGGAAGAGAAGGGATGGAGTGGTTTCTCTTACCTGATGTTTCTCTGGTTTGACAACAGAAAATGGTCATTGTCAGCCAAAAAACATTGCTATGTGAGAATGTTCTCTTGTGACCAAAGTGGGACAGTGGGATGGGAATCCAGAACTGTGCAATAACTCAGTCTTGTCTGGGATGAGTGGTTTTATCTTGCACAGCTTCCCAGGAGTTATATTCAGAAGGCTCTTATTTGGCTGTGTTTGACCTAGTGCAACTCAAACTCCAACCGTTCCTGACTTAGCTGGGCTTTAGCCTGAGCTGGGGAAAGCTCCCTAACTCTACCACCCTCGTGCACGGCACAGCCTATGCTACCTCCTCTCTTTTAGAGCTTTCTCAAGACAGCAAGCTGAAGATGTTAGCTTACATGTTCTGGCAATACGTTTCTGAAGTCAAACCCCTGAGATGCATTTTAACTATGTAGAAGAGGTCTAACTAAACTCCCCCAGTTCAAAAGAGCTTTGATAATCTTGCAGAACATTTAACAAGTGCCTAGAGACAGATGTACAGAGAGGCTTGGAAAAATGAATAGCAAAATTTGCACCAGCTGAACTGAGGTCTATTTAGACCACGTCCTACAGATAGCCAGCTAGTTTTACAAAATTACTATAGCGTGTAGTCAAGAGAAGGACAAGCGGCTACGACTGGTCATCAACCAATTTGTCTGACGGGGGGGGGTCTGTACACTGGGAGTACAGAGGCATGATATATCAGTTAGTTGACGCTAGCTGGTACTCTTAGTGAACATGCTAGTACTCCTAAATCAAAGCAGTAACCCATCTACAGAATTGCTCCTGTACAGTTATTGGAGTCACTACCCGTGCATGTGTCTAGTCCAGAAAGGAACATCTGGTATGCAAACCAAGATCTTCAGTCTGAGAGTGAACAGCAGTACCTTCCACTGGTATACACAGGCAGAGCTGTGTGCAGCAGGGAAGTGTCTGTCATGGGTGCAAGCCCTCATCCCTACCAGCACCATGCTCTGCACTGCATTAACTTCCTGCGTTTCCCTTTTAACATCTGAATTAATGAGAAATGATGAAGCAGTTATCTATGTCCTAATTAATTGTTATTGTGGGGGAAACTTTTCAAGTTCACCAAGGTAAGGCAGAAGATCCTCAAAATTTCTGTTCAGGGCAAAGGATGACAAATATTACAAGTTCTCCCTCACTCCCTACCCCTCCCACTGGAGATACCAGTGCCTGCCCCATTGTTTTAGACCAGCCACCTCCAACCCATGAGGTGAAGGCAACATATTGCTTGCAAAATCCTCTGCTGTTGCAGACATTTCACCCTGTTGACATCCAAGTAACCTGCAACAACCTCAATGCTCATTTTTTCTTCCATATGATCTGCACTAAGGAAGCTTGTTTCAAACAAGAGCTAAATAAACGAGCAGTGGGGACAGGGCAGGGGGTGGCCAAGACCTGGTGAAGCTGTTACTTACCTTGGAAGCCTGGTGGGCAGACGATGAGAGCTTGCTGGAAGGGGTCAGGCCGGGCACAGATCTGCGCTGTTCCTGTCTGCAGGGGCATGCTCCGCTGGGCCACCGCAGCCATGGACGCTGCTGAGGGCTGGTAGAGTGCAGATTGGTAATTTAGTATGGAGACTTCGGGGTTGGCTAAGGAAATAGTGGCACTGGAGGAGGTGGGAGCCAGGTTGGTGGTCTAAAGGAATGATGGGAATTAAACAAAAACAAACAAAAAAATGAGGGAGATGGGAAAAAGCAAAATCCAAAACTAAAATAAGAAAGTAAAATAGTGTAAGATAAAGTAAAAAAAAATCTAAATAAAAAAACAGCAAACTGAAAACAAACAAAGGGTAGAGCAGGACACTGAGGAGCACAGAGGTGAGGGCAGCAAGGGGGAAAGGAGCATGGTTTACCTGAATAATAGCAGCTGTACCATGCCATGGGACCCATGGCTACACAGCGCTGTTGTGGACTGCTCAGAGACATAGCATGTTCTCCAAAGCAGAGCTGTAGCCCCAGCCAGCCCCCAACTGGCTCTGATTTGCAGCATGAAGAAGATGTGTTCAGAAAATGCTACTACCCTCAAATCACGTTGTTCTCTCATCATGCACGCTGCTCAACAAGAAGCTCACGCTGCTGAAGTAAAAGAAACTCGGCACCTCCGTACCCTGTAAAGCCTCACCCTAAGAGGCGGATTACAGCCTTTCCTCTACCTTGTATCTAAGCTGGTACATGCCCCTCAAATTATGTTTGAATCTGGAGGAATCAAAGTATAACATTAGATAGCAATAATACTTTCAAAGTCCAAATTTTGCTTGGCTTGACTTTAAAACCTCTCAGAGCAGAAATTCCAGCAGGGGATGTTGCACAGTCACAAAAATCAGCACGATGTTCTGCAAAACGTTTAGAAATCTTATGGTGACTTGTGTATTATTTGGACTGAGTCTGCAGCAGTTGCATACAAACAACCCCTAAACAGCTTTGCCACCGCTCTGTAAAAATATGCCCTTAGCATTCAGGTCCATGCAAATAGGATCTACCACAACAGAGCGCATCTTTCTCCTCCCTGCTACCCCTCCCATCCAAACACAGCAGCACCACTGCTGGCGACGGGTCAGACAACACTTATCTTGTAGTGAATGTATGAAGAAGACCGAGATGAAGCCTTGATCCCGGTTGTAGGAGGCAGCAGGCCCAGCACTATGCACTGCCCTGTTTGCCACTGGGCTGGGCAGGGGTACCCATGCTGCACGGCCACAAGAGACGCTATGGTGAAACATTTCTTCTTCCTCCTCCTTTCCGCTCTGTGCAGAGGCAGAGAAGTGCGATCTGTTCCCCTGTGCAACACACCCAGCAGCAACCACAACAGCTCCCAGCTGATCTGGGGAGTCACAACCAGAAGGAGGCAAAATCCAGAGATTTTGCAGAGACAAGGATCACTGGGGAGCCAAGACGAGTGGTGTGTTGAAGAGGATGGTAAAAGGTTTGGAGCTTGTTCAAATCAGAACGCCCTTCCTGGAAACATTTTTACTACTTCTTCCAGGAACACTGGAGATACCAGTTCTGCTCACAAAGCACATCCCTTATGAAAATTGAGATTACCACAGACCTCCCCAGCTCACAACCGATCTGAACATCAAGTGAGCTGTGAGGAAATGAAAGCAAGTCTGCATTTCCTACTAGCAACTGTGGTACAAATGGTGTCTCTGCCCTGCAGCTGGGGCCTAGCAGAGCATGTAGCATGAATTTCTGTAGTCAGCATCTCAGAAATAGTCAAGAATGGGAACTAGTGTTTGTAACTAATACTCTTTCACACTGAACCATGACCTATCTCTGTGTGCATCTGCTTAATGAATTGCTCCAAAAGACCTTCTGTGATCACATGCATCGAGAACTGAGGCATGAAGTCTGGCTTTCTGAGTGACACAGGAACACCCTGAACATCCGCACAGAATCCTTTAGTTCCTTTGCTTTTGAAATGCCAAGCGCCATTTCCGCAATACCACCTGCAATCTCTAGAGCGAATCTCAAGCAGCCTGTTCCAGAAGGGCTTAAAGGATAGCTGCTATTTCGTCAGCATCAGTCTCCTAGAGTGCTGTCCCTGAAGAGTTTCCTTTTGCTGTTGTAATACAGCCCCACAGTAAACAACTTAGCTTGCTAGTCATAGCAGATTTGTCGGCATGGCACTGCCCAACACTGGGGTATGTAAAACTAATGCAGGAGTCCAAAGTGTGATTACAAAGCCAGAGCCCACCAGTGTGGTTTGCAGTGCGTTCTCTAACACGGTGCCCGTGTCTGCTGTGGCACCTGGAGTGAAACCAATGAGAGAGAAGAATAAACATTACTCCTAAAATCTTCCTTCCTGTTGAGCTGTTACAGTGCCATGTCTGTTATAGAAGGGTTTAAATTCTTTTTGCCTAATGCCAATTTGAAGGAGTGCTGTAAGATTACAAATACTTCTGCCTGATCCACTGAGTGCAGTCCTGCCTGCTTGCTGCATTAAGGAACTAATGAGCTTTTCCCCATAGCAACTTCCCAGGTAAGCAGGATTTATCACCCCCAACAACAACGTAAACAACAAGGGCAACATTTCACAATCACATGAAAGGTCATGAAATTAATGCTTGCCTGAAGAAAAGAATGAGGAAGAGCTGAGGAAGGACAGTAGAAAAGTATCAGCTTTTTGCTTGGAGAATGAGATGCTGCCTTTGCGTTTCATCTTTTAGGCCCCAACTACATAAGCGTTTCAAGCACTGGCTGCTACTGACCAATGCTCTTACCTGGTTGTGCACTGTGTTCAGCTGGTTGTTAAAAGTCATGGTCAAGTTGGTGGATGTGCTCGGGGCTACGTGGGTGATGAATGGCGTCTTGCTCTGGTTCACGGTGTCATACATATTCACCCGCCGCTTGCAGATCTCCATATTCTGGAAGCAGGACTTGACACTGTGCAAGGAAAGGGGAGACAAGGAGAAGAGAGAAAATCACCCAACCAACCAACCAACCAGCAGAGGCAACAGCTCACCACAGCAGCCCTGCATTTGCTCTTTTATGCAGGTCTCTTAACCAGTGAGAGTCAGACTAACCCTCCCTGCACTGAAGAGGGCCAAATGGGTGTCAGGATGAGAGCGGCTGCTTGGGGACTCCTGAGTGCCCCCATGGAACTGAGCATAAGTCACAGAAAGCAAGCAAATCTGTCAGTCTTCGGACATCAGGAGGAAAAAAACAAAACAGCTAGTTTGGAAGAGTGAAAGAGACTGAAGCAAGCAAGTGAGACACTGCCTTTATTCTGATCTGATTGAGCCTGAGAGGAAAAGACAACTAATGCTTCCTGTTCAGGTGTATGCCTAAAGGTATTTTTAGAAGTCTTTAGCAAGGAAGAATTTTACTGTTCTTGGTCATTGAGACCCCTGAAAAGTCTTACTCTTTCCTTTTAAAAAGTAGCTCCTGATGGCTCAGTCCAGACAAGCGGATAAAACATTGCCCCTGTCTGGCTAAACACTTCCGCAGATGCTTATCTTAAAACGCACAAGCTGTCCTCTTGCAGTGAATGGGACGATTCATATGCCAAAAGGTTATGCCAAAACCAGATTCATCAATACCCTAAGGGAATCAGGTTCTGAGGTTATCCTGAGCTGAGAATCAGATCTCTTGGGAGAAAGATTACAGCCTCTTCCTCTATACAGACCTCACTTGAAATGTTATTGATAAGGCAACAGAAATTTTGAGAAGCACCATATTTCGTACCCTCAATAAAGCAGATGAAATACTCTCTGCATTGCTAGAGCACTCTAGGTGTCTGGTACATGAAACTGTCAATACTTCTCTTTTATAATTGCCATACCAAGACGTACAGGGGTTTAAGAGATAACAATACAGTGGTCTTGAGCAAAACTATTTTTAATAAAATCTAATTTTTCTAAGGCCTATGCATGATTTCCACAACTCTTTCACAATAATTGTGTTTATTACAAATGTGTCCTCAGAGTCTGAAATACAACTTAAAAAAAATAGGAAGGGTTTTATTTCATTTCCACTATCCCAACCAAGAAAAATATAAAATACAAGCAGTGAAAATCAGCTGTAGCTGTAAAAATTCAGCCATGTGCATAACCTCCTTTGTAATGATCTAAGTTGTTAAAGGCAGGGCAAGTAAAGACAACTTCATGTCACATTCTTCTTTAGGAAAAAAAAAGTCCCTTCAAAAGGAACAAACTCATATGATTGCTAGGATTGTTCAGGAAGAAGACCTGGATCTTTTTATCCCTGTCTCATCTCTTACTCACATGATCATCTTTCCTCTCTTACAGGTAATTTCTTGATTACTGTATCTGTTCCATAACCACTTCCAGACAAGGGAGACTCGACACTGTGCATAGCTGCTCATTATGTGCACTCTTTTAAAGAACTATGAAATACCTGTAAGTTGCAGAACATTTAGAGAAGTCAAACACTTTTATCAAATGAAGGTAGAAGACTACTCGATTGACTTTTCCCAGTCAAGTATGAATCTAACTCCCCATCCAAAAAGCAGAACGCACTGAGAAGAGTACATTTTCTGTACATGGTAAATTGCATGTTACCAAAAGGTTTTATGTAAAACGGTATAATCTCTACTAATGTGATACTGTATTCTGCGTCTCAAAAAAAAAGAAAAAAAAAAAGGTTAGAAAGAAAGGCACAGAGCAAAACAGGACAGAAAGTACCCCCAAATTTTTAAGAGCCACACAGTCAAATATGTTTGACAGGGAACTAAACTCGCTTTCCTGCTTGCTTGGAAGTAAGCAGAACAGCCCCTTATGTGCTGCTCAAACTTACAGCCTCTCTGAAGCGTGCCACAACACTGATTCCTTCCAGAAGCTACATCTTCCATATATTTTCACTTTCTTTGCTGCCTGATTTACTTTCAAGAGAGATTACAAGTCCCTGCACCTCTAGAGGCTTTGAAGTTTCTATTCTCAAAACCGCAGGCAATCACAGACAAAATTTCCATCAACCTGCCACGCTGGTTACAGCTTATTGCTCTCTTTACCAATCACCAGTTCCAGCATGGAGGGGCTATGGAGGGTTATGCACCCAGCTGGCACATTTAATATTCAGAGACCCGATGCTGAATTTTTTATTCAGATAAAATTCTCACTGATACTGGTCCCAATGACATTTTAAGCATTTCTGGGGCTTTGCCTGAGCAGCCATGAGTGAGAACTTCAAAACTGAAGACCTGCCTGTGGTGTTAGCAGAAAGATTTCTAAGGGCAACGTATTATGCCACAAATCTCTCCTTCTTACACAATCAGCTGTTGCAAATGAGAAGACTTTTGTATATGATACTAATGCTGTTAGAAAAGACTGTCATTTTTAATGTTTTTATATGAAACTCACTTTTTCTCTGTTTAGCACAACAAACCTCCTGCCTTGTTTTCATTACCTTTATCACTTAGTATTTACTTATAGATAATAACACTCAGAGATGTCTAAGCAGAGCAAATCTGGGTCTACACAGATCATGAACCCACTATCTTCTGGTACACAGCTGCTCTTGTGATAAATGCAAGAAAAAAGCAGCTACCTCTCCTTCACAGAGAGAAAAATACCTTAAATGAGCTTGAAGTACTGAAGGTACATAAGAGCACAGATATGGGCAGGAGAGCTGATGCACCGTAACTTTTTGCTCTGCAGTATGCGCACAAACATCTTCTAAAGTATTTATGCAGCCCTCATTACTTTTGTACCCAAGCTCTTCATGGCCTTTAAGCACCCATGCACCTAGCACCCAAGGAAGCATGGTGCTGTGCCAGTAACTAAAGGGACAGCCTCTAAAACCACTTTGAACTGCAAAGAGCCATAGAGCAGGATGTTCAAAGGTAGGTGTTTTGAATGCTTTGGAAAACTCCCACTGTGCGCCTGCCTTTTGCACCTCAGAAATCTGGCCCTATTTAAATTTCCCAGGTGGAAGACTATGATGGGCTGGGTGCAGGTTTCCTGCATTTTAGGCTGCTACACTCCCTGATACAGCATTACGAGAATGGAGAGTCAGGCTTGAAGGTATGATGCTTCTTCTCATCTCCATCAGGCAGAGAAGTCCACCTCCATTATACAAATGCTGCAGCTGAGAGCAACGTGTTTAAAGTTTCACAGGTAGGCAACAACAAATCCAAAAACTGAACTTTTTTTCCTGCTGCCTGTTCCCGTAAACCAGACTGCTGCAGAAAAAGCTCTTCCCTTAAAAGGCAAACAGCCCCAGATTGACCCCTGCAAGATGGGAAGGTTCTGGGAGGAAGGGTCGGCTCCCGCTGCAGATAAGGTTGATTACTGCACTAACAATCAGGGCTATATTACTTGGAGATATACTGATACATTCAGCACTAATTGCATAATTTCTTCTGCATTTTAATGCAAACATATGTAATTATTGAATATTTACATAATGAATGTAGTACACTCTGCTGTGTTTTAAATGCCAAGCACCTACAACACAATTCTTACAACCTTAGATTTGGCAATCATCTTTTTTTCTTGACCAGAAAAAGATTAAAACTCAGGGTTTAATTTTTTTAAAAAATATCCCTCAGACACATTTGGTTTCAGTAACAACCAATTCTTTACCCCTCAATTCAAAACCCAAGGGAAATGAAAGCCACATACTGTGTGCTGTGAGGGAAATCAAGCAAGTGTGTCATGGTGACAAAAGGATGGTTCAGAGTTTCAATTGGTGTTATTCTCTTATCGGCATCTATCGTCAACATCTTCTTTAACAGATCTATAAACTCCCGTCGGTCCGCCTTTTCCACCAACATATCACTTCCTTCCAAATCTGTTGTCATATTCACCTGAAACAGAAAGGACAAGGATGAGCACCAAGGGGAAAAAACAGATGGCCAGCTCCTCAGCAAACTGTGTTTACTTCTCATTGGAGCACAAGCCCTTTGAGCCTCTCCATATCTGCAGAAGGAGTTGCTGAAGTCGCATGGCAGACTCTGGGGTGGCTAGTCACGCTGTCATCTGGCTTGTGCATGTCAGATCTCCAGACAGACTGTTAAGTGTTCAGCTGGCTTGGGTCAATGGCTAATGAAACACTTAGTCACCCTCCACTGAAGATGAACAGCTTCCATGTGGTAGCAGGCAAGCTCTGGCCATCAGTATATTTGTCATATAAAGGACTGTGCTATCAGATATTTTACTATGTGTACTGTGAGCAAAATATATATATAAAATAAATAAAAATTGACAGTAAGTTTATGGGAAATATTCCACTCAGGTATCATTAAAAAAAATTTATGTTAATGAAGTCTTTCCTGATTTCATTCCTCAATTTCTGAACGTTTGCTTGTGAATGCTACAATGTCTAGCCTTTGATAGCACCAACTCCAGACATACAGTTGCAGGAGTGGTTATGCTGGAATTAACTTTCACAACCACATGGAATTGACGCAGTGAATTAGTACTCCTCATTCCCCAAAACAGTCACACTTCACAGAGCTCTGTTACAGCCAGGCTATTTCCAACGTCACTGTTTTACAAATGGAAATATTAAAGCACAGAGAAGTGAAGTGATTTGCCAGTAGTCACATGGAGGGGCAGTGGAGAGACAAGAGAAAACGCAGGACTTTGACACTCAGCCATGTGATTTAGCCATTTTCCAAGGCTGCTTTACTACAGCACATTGAAGACACGTGCCCCTGTTCATGTGTCCCCCTCCAAAGCAGTACATAATGAGCTGATTTGGTAGGTAAAATCTTTTTTTTTTTTTTTCCTCAGAAGCTGGCACAAGAATGGGGTACATGCAGAAAACATGTAGTTCCTCTTTCCTGGTGTTGTCCAAAAGCATGCAAAATGGCCTTGCTTGTTACTCACCAATGTTCTTACCTGTGCCATATCATCCAAACAGTTGAAAATATACTTCCTTGCTTCCTTCGACTTAATCCCCGTCTCTGCCTCATGATCATCTGGTGTCTGCTCAAAACAGGAGAAAGGCTTTGACCAGAACTGCCCAGCAATCAGCTACGAATTATGTGCTACTTCCAGCTCATGCCTCATCCTGCCCTCGTTAGAGACCACTACATGTCTCTTGCCTGAGCAGACACCATTTACGCTTTCTCCACTCTGATTACATGACAGATGTTGCATCATTTGGAGATCTCTCTCCTCTTTTTCACTTCAGAGGATGCTCCTCTGAAGGAGGACCATCTCCCAAATAAGGTTGGTGTCCCAAAGGTCTTCTACACCCTCCCCCACTGTGAGGCTCAGCATCTCATCCTTACAGCCAGATGCCCACTGCCTCTCTCCTTAGGGAGCGAATACAGCAAACATGCTGGTACAAGAGATTCAAGGCCCACTTGCATTACAAATGGATATGACTGTCAGAAGTAAAATCCCTTCTGTTTTTTTTTTCCTTCTTTTTTTCCTTTTTTTCCTCAATGCAGTAGATATTAGAGCAAAGTCTGCCTGGGGCATGTTTCATTTAAATTACACATTAATTCATTGAGTACTTCGAGGGAGATTTCCAGGTGAACTCTGGACTTGGATTTCCCACAGAGCGGTGCCAAGCAGGTGAGCTAAGGGCTGCAGACTTCTGTGATGGCAGCTTTACCTCAGGCCATACCCACCCCAGTGTCTGTGGTGCATCACAAAAAGCATACACCTAGGCTCTGAGGTGACCCAGTTGTCTCCCCACTTCCAACCAACAACTGCAAGGTAAAAGAAACGAGGGAACGTCTTCCTACCTTCAGCCTCCACAAAGGATACGGTGAGTCTGTATCCCTGTTGAAAAACCTTGTAGTCTTTGTCCCTGCACTTAACAAATATTCTGCTGGTAAGCCCTGTGTCTGTGAGATATAGCGAATCTGTAAGAGAAGGATGAGAGGTCACTGTTCATCCTGTGAAGATCTCTGGAGGTCTTCCTTGAAGGAGGGCAGGAGGCATTTAAAACAATGGAACAAAGAAAGAAAGAGAAAACGTAGTGCACTGTTAGACTTCACCAAAAAATAAAAAAAATTAAACAACCCACACTGAAAGGAATGACAGGAAAGAGAATTCCCATACGGCATTCCTCCATTTATCATTTACATCTATGGAAACTTACCCTTGCGATATGCTGCCACAGAGTTTGTGGATGAAGGAAAGTCCCTAGGTTTTAGAGGTCAGAGGGGAAGACCAACACAGAGATTTCAGTGGTGAGTTTCAATGATTTGCACCTTTTTATGTCACACTCTCCTCTCCAGGAGGTAATTTCAATAATTTGATATTTGCACTCTGATTTTTGCTGTTTTTATCCCCAGCTGAGCACACAGCCTTTCCTAGGAGCAGTTTGAAGTTCAAAAAAGAAAACTATGAAGTGACTATCTTTGAACTTAGATGAAATATACACTCAAACACATTGACACCCTCACGGTGTGTAAAATACTTCATCTCTGTTGCCTACATGACTTCATTTGCTATTTGGGTTACTTCCATGATTATGACCTCGCTGGCATTCAGACAGCTATAAGATGCTACACATGTGTTTTCAGAATCCCAGACTTAAATTTATTTATTCAAAGGAGAAAGGGTATGTGATTACATAATTAAAGACTGATATAACACACGCCTGGGGTGGCACATGAAACCTGAACTTTGGCATTTCCTGACTTCTGAATGTTTCACTCTGCAAAATTACTGCAGACTCTGCAAAATGCATAAAATGTTCATCTACTCTAGAAATTATATGGAAAAATGGAAAACTTTATTGAGAGAAGAGACAGAGAAGAGTAAAAAAAAACAAACACAGAATAGAGGCATAAAAAGCAGCTGTGGTTCCAACATCTTTCAAACACTCACGACCCCGGCCCATTGAGCGTGCCTTGCTTGGCTCAGCAGCTCCTTACTTCCGTGGGAGCTCGAGCACCTGAGAAGCTGCAGGAGCCTTCCTGCAGCCCAGCACCAGAGCTGCAAGGCAGCACACGCTGCAGTGAGGGGCCAGGCTTAGCCCCTGCCCCTTCCCAGCTCCCCAGGAGCCTTCACGGCACTTCAGCAGAGGAAACTTTGCACTGTGCAGTTAAGCTGGGCAGGTACATATGGTGATTTCTTTTTCAGCTGTGTGTTTTACGACTTTTTGGCAGGGGGTGGGGGGAGGAGAAAGAAATCTGCTCTTCATGCTTGGTATGTGATTTTCAAACGCTTCGAAGTTTTTCAGCTACATCTGATTTCCTTTGGAATCACTAATGGCCCATCTCTTCACTGCGGGATATTTCCCCTGCCAAATACCACTCAGGCTAAAAAATACTGTTTGTGAAAGATGAGTCAAAGAAACATTTTCATATACGAAAAAGTTATTTACTTATCACCCTCTTTTTTTTCCTCATTTTTTTCTAAAAGTAAAAAGACCCTTTTCAGGCTACATTTGCAGAAAGCTAAGATCATCTGGAAGAAGACTATCAGAATGGAGATTGTTCTGCAGCCCTGACTCTAGAAGCCGCTGTGCTATCTGTTTTAGGAGTACAAAAGAAGCATAAAAGCCTATAGGGAGAGAACCACGACAACTTATATTAACTAGAAACCTACACCACTGTGAACATTCTCTTTCTTGTCATTGCTTTTAATATACACCCTCATAAAAGGGATTATGAAATGCAGTAGAGTTCATGCAGTTTCTTCTAACAAATAAACCTTTATTTAATACTTGCTGTTACAGCAGAGAAAGGGTGCCTGCTCTGTTCAATGATTAGAGGCATGTACAGAGCTCTCTAGCCAACGGGAACGTTTACTCTTGATTGAGAATTCACTTAGGCAGTCAGTTCTTAATAGTCAGCATGCTGAATAGCACACTGGCTACCTAGAGTACTCCGGGTGGATAATGAAAAAGTTGACTTAGGAGGGTAAGAATCACATGCAAATATCTCCTGTTAGCAAAACAGAAAAAGTTGGCATCTGTTCACTGTGAAAAAAGGGGAAAAAAAAGCCACGAACATTTTGGCTCTTATCAATAGCCAGGGCGACATCAATACCAACCTGATCATACTCTGAAGCTCCTGGGTACAAAGGCCAGCCCAAGAACAGCTCTGCAATGACACATCCCAATGACCACATATCGATTGCTTCACAAAATGGTAAACCAAGGATGATTTCAGGGGCTCTGCAAAGGAATAGGTTAGAAAACATTAGCCACCGGAACAGATCCACTCACACTCAAGATGCTGCTTGCTGTCAACAAGTGTTCCTGCTCCTACTGTAGGGCTCCACTGCCTGCTGACAAAGTACCTGCTAACCAAGTATTAGTTGGTGAATATTTATCTTTGCCTAAGTCCTCTGGCACCATTTAGTCAAGAGACAGCCCTGCTGAGGCCTTATGTTTCACAGCAGTTTAAGAAGGAGAGAGCTGCCATTATTTTCCTTCGACAGGAGGAAAGATGAAGCACCAACAAGGACGTCACACGTTCCAGGCCACTCAGCTAAGATCCCCACTGGAGGCTCCGAGGCCCAGCTTGCTGAGGAACCACGCTGACTCTCTGCTACAAAACAGCCTCCATTCACTGAGCTCGGAGGGCTTCACAAACAGCCAGACATTAAATAATCATTATAGGACTGGTATAAAAGGATTACTGACTTTTTAAACAAATGGATGCAACCATAAAACAGAGATATAACCTAATTAGATCTATTAGATCTAAGTCTGTTCCTCAGGAGGAAGTAGCCAAGAAGCCTTTGCTTTCCAATCTGTCCCAGACACCTGATTAAATTTCCTCTTCTCTTTCAGCTGAAACGGGCAAAAAGCGGCGGCAGTCCCACCACATAGTTACTGTCTGCTTCAGAGGATGGCCACCGAAACACCTCTGCTCAGCCGGTCTCGGCGTTAGCTAGCCCCACTGAGGAAACCAAGGAGGTAAAAGCTTTAGCTCCCTCTCTTCATGAGGATGAGGCCGCAGCAGGCAGAGCAGCTTTCGTATTGTAGTGGCAGGGACGTCCGCATTGTCACGGAGAACCCAGCTAAGCCACTGCAGTCTCTTAGCTCAGACTTCCCCAAGTCGCTTTTCTTACTTTCCCCACCTCGGCTCAGATTTCCGCATGCAGTTCAATGCTATAATTCCTGTTTTACACAGGGACCGCCTAAGGCTTCTCTCCTGCTCTTCTTGCAGATCTTGCAATGCTGTCTTTTAAAGCCTCACCTCCTGGAGTCAGAAGATGCACAACAGGGAAACTTACTTTCCCATCCTCCTCTAACTATTAAAAAAAAAAAAAAGACAGATAAGAGAAAGAAACACACATTGCTTTAAAACTTTCATCATTTTAAAAATAGCCTTAGGATTTCTTGGGCCCTGATGCATATTTTGGGAATGTCTGAGGTTGACTACTGAGCTAATCAAGTGCCACCATCCAGAACCAGAAACAGGACCCATGGTTCCTAGTTTCCCATCTGTCATCAGGATAAGATCTGACACCAGTGAGATCATACTAAGGATTACCGATTGCAGTGGAAAATATTATGTTTTAATCGTGCTATTACACAGTCATGTGAAGACAAGTCTTTAGCTAAAGAAACCAAGCAAAATGGTATTTTTTTTTCCAAAGAAACAAGCAAAGGCCACGTAACAAGAATCTATGCCTTATCTTTAGTACACAAACTTCCCCAATTTTGGGGTGACCTGTAATGATAAAAGCCCCAAAATATTTGTTCTCAAACTAGTGACACGGAATGTAAGAATTAAGGGAATTTCTAGGGTTTTAAGGCTAGTCTGCTTTGTGCCATTCCCAAAACAAACAAACAAAAAACCAACAGCCACATGCCAGCAACTTAAAAAGCAGCTACCTTTAGCCCTTCTTATTTCAGCTTTGATTGCCGTTCTCATATCCCACTGCTCTTTAGCCTATCACGACAAACTTTTTATTCTAACACCAATTTCTACTTAGGAGCAAGGGGTTAATTTTCTTCCTTTCCTTCCTATTCTGTCATCCCTGCACACTAGTCGACACCTAGACAAAATGCAGAGAGAAAAGACAGCTATGGTGACCTGAATCTCATTACTATGTAAATCCTGCATTCAAAGCCATCTGCCTCTCCCTGTCTGCCTTCCACATTGTGAACGAAATGTCCCTGGTCACTAATGAGAGCTCAGCCTCTCGTCGCCTGAACTTCAGATCCCTCCCACTAACTCAAGTGGAGGGAGCAGAGGGGTGGACTAGCGGTGGGATATTCCCAACGTGATATTGTCTAGAAACCTCCCTGTTCATAAAAAACACTTGCACTGCTGTCATATGCAGCACACACCTCCTCCCCTCTCTCCCTACACTTATGCTGCCAACACCTCCAGACCCCTGCAAGAAGGGATGACCTAGAATTTGAGGTTCCAAAATTTCTCATTTTTTATTGCGAGTCTTCAGCTGTCCAGTTGGTTTTCCATAAAGCTCCTGCTTTTGGAGTGTAGCAATTAGATAAGAATTTATTTTTCACTTAAAAAAACTTTTGCATCTCCACTGCTGGGAAGTAAAACAGAAGGCCAGCATCCATACCATTTCATCCATACCATTTAGACACATAAAAGGCAACTTAAGATAATGCCATTCATTATATTAAACCAGACGTATCATTGTGGAGAGGGGAGGTGGTGATGTATTTTTACTTTATTTTCCCTGTTTGAAAGCTGGTATTTGTAGTACTCTATCAAGCCTAAACATTACTTTCAATCAAAGCCCAAACAGAAGAATGCCGACGACAAATTTGGAACAGTGGTGAGAACCCCTGCGTGAACAGGGCCAGACCCAAGTGCCGCGGGGCCATGCGTACACCGATGCCAGCGTTTGTGTTACAGCTTTCTCACAGCCCTGCCTCCGTTTCCTGACTGCAACTCTTCCACAGAGAGGGAGCAGCCCAAAGACAAAAGACCTTGTTAAGTTAATTAACCAGTCATTAGGACACCAAGAGAAGGACAGGTATCGTGCACCAAGCGGGCTTCCTGACTTTCCGCTAGCAGACTCCTCCCGTTTGTCACACGTAAGGGAGAGCTGGAGTCACCCCAAAGGAAGCAACGCCTGTCTGTCCGTCCACCCAGCAGTGGCTGCTGGCACTCCCTGCTGACAGCCAAAACCAACTTTGTAGTGAAGATGCTACAGGTTCTGCACAGGAACAGCTCGTCCTCTGATAAAATCTCCTCCGAACCTCTGGCAGGTGGAGATTGGTTTGCATGCAGAGATCCTTCTGCATATGCACCTTTATCGAACACACAGAACTCCTCCCTTTCTTAGCAAAAGCACATGCCAGCTTTTTAAGACGAGGTGAGATCTTGGCTTCAATCACACATCGTGGCACGGAGTTCCAGAGACAACTTTTTGCTTTAATTAACATCTCAAGTCTGTTGTTTAAAGCCTGATTTTCCTTTATCAGGTTTAAATTTGTCACCTCTCACTTCATGCTCACATGAATTGGCCTAAAGGTGAAAACCTAAGATCTTGAATCACCTTTCCTTTTAGCGCAAAGTATTTTTATCTCTCTGCTTTGTTCTCCCTTGCTTGTCTTCCTTCTGAATGAAGCAACTTCTGGCTTCTCAGCTTTCCATCCTGTGGATGTTTCAGTCCCCCTCCCCTGAATCTACAGCTCCTCTTCCTGACATGACTGCCTGGAGACAGGCTGAGCACATCTATAAACAGTCTTAAACGCAAGGATATTCCCCAGACTTATTTTGTGCTATTTGCAGAATGCTTTGGCATTCCAGTCTTCCCTGAACCTAGTATTTTGTTTGCTTTTGGAGTGACGCTAGGCATTTCAGCAGATGTTTTATCTGGGAGATCCTCTGAGATGCACAGTCCTTTCTCCAAGGGAGTTACAGTTAATTTAAGACGTAGAATTATGTAGAAATAATTCAGTTTTCCTCTTCAAATGTTTACTGTGCTGATCTGGAATAAAGTTGTTTGTAATCCAGATCAAATCCCTTAAATGTTCCTGCAGCATAACTTAAACAGTTCTGTGGTATCTGCACACTTGGGCACTTCACTGCTGACCCATCATTTTTTACAGATAATTAATATATTAAGTAACTCTGTCCTAAAATGCGTATGCAGGCCGTTCCACAACTGACCCTTTTATTCCTAAAAGCACTCAGATTTAGCTCAGCTGCTCTAAGAATGTTGTAATTTTCTTTTCCAAGGGGAAAGAAAACATTTTCATGTCTTAGCCAGTTGTTATGTGGGATTTCTCCATTCTGCAGCTCGTAACACTATATAACAGGGTAAAATACTCTATTAAAGTGTGCACATCACAGTATTGTAATTATAAACCCAAGTTCACGTGGCGGCAGGTTCTCCCAGAACAGCAACGTGTGATTTACACTGTCTTCAACAAATCTCTTCATGGCTGCCCAGTGAAGTGTTTTCCATCCCAATAATACCGCTTGTTTTAAACACAAACTCACCAAACCTTTCAATTTTGGCGGTGACCTCGTTTCAGACCACGCAAAGGCAGCTCGCTGCCAGATACCTTGGTATGTGCAGGCTGTGCATCTGCAGTGCCCTCAGCACAGTAATTCCAGCCTCCAGTACAAGGCACACAGAGGGAAACCAGAAAACTTCACCCTCCCGTCCTTCCTTTGCCATGAGCTGCCTTTGGTGACTCTCAACAAAACGTGCTCCTGTTCAGCACACAGGCACAACAGCCTGGTCTACAGCTCATGCATATCTCACCAATACAGACCAAAGATTTAAGGAACACTTGCAACCAACCTGGGAGAGACTTAAACAGCCCCCACGAGAGGCCCATATCTTAGAATCACAGAATCTTTTAGGTTGAAAGGGACCTCTGGAGGCCATCTGGTCCAACCCTAGGGCCACCTAGAGCAGGTTGCCCAGGAGTGCATCCAGACAGCTTTTGAATATCTCCAAGGATGGAGACTCCACAACCTCTCTGGACAACTTCTGCCAGTGCTTAGTCACCCGCACAGTGTTTCCTGATGCTCAGACTTCCTGTGTTTCAGTTTGTGCCCATTGCCTCTTGTCGTGTCACTAGGCACCACAGAAGAGAGCTTGGCTCCATGCACTTTGTGCCCTCTCTTCAGGTTCCACCCACACACCTCCAAGAGAGAAGCAGCTAGCCCATCCCCAGTTCCCACATCTCCTGTCCCTTTCCCAGACAGAATCACTGCCCTGGCCAACGAAGGATGACCTGCTCCTTGGCTCAGCGCTGGGTCCACCAAGTGCCCCGGTACCTTGGAGCAGAGCCTGAAGGCACCTGTGTCCTGCAGAGAGCTGCTGGCACTGGTGTGGGACCACACATCTCCTCTCTGTCCATACTCAGGGCATGAGGGTCCCTGCAGGTTCCCAAAGACAGAAGCACCATCTCATCATTTGCTTGCACCTCACATATGACCCTGTCCTACTTGCAGGCCTTCCGCTGGCAGAGTATTTACTTTAGCAACCCGGCTTTGTGGCAGTGTAATTTCATTGTCTGGTGTTTCTGTCAGCAAAATTAATTACCAGTCTAGCTCACCGGCTTTTTCACCCACACATCACAGGACATTAAAAACAAATGCCAAAAAAAATCATTTCCACAGACTTGGGCTCAGAGAGCTGGGCTCTTTCTGAATTTTAAAACAGACCCCCTTGGGAATAATTCTCCGCCTCTGGGAGGGCCCTGTAGCTGAGCATCACTGTCTCAGCATAGTCCTTCATGGGCAAGTATACAGATCAGGCAAAAACACAACTTAAAACTTGATGCTGGCTGGCACCTTCAGCACAGAGTGTGCCTGCTCCTTGCCTTTAGGTGATGGTTGTTGAAGGAGGCTGTAGGCAGCTGTTGGTAGTAGAAACTGCTCGCTCACCATCTCCACACAACGGGCCTCTAAAGCTCACATTAACATGCTCCCTGTTTTGCACGTCATACACAGATGCACCCAGTTTCTGGAAAGGACTCGGGGTAGCCAGTCATTTCCCAGGCCATCAGACCACCAGCACAACCACCACTAGAGGGTAGCTCCAACACTGCGTTGCTCACACTGCCCTCTCCCATCCCTGAAGATTAGTTTGCAACACACCAAAAAATATCTGTATCTGCTCAGAGGACTGGAAGCTGTATCCACTCAGCCTTCGGTGATGGTTTATGTTACAGGACATAAATATAAACTGGAGGCCGGTAGTAAGTGAGGTACTGCAGGGGTTTATCCTGGGACCCTTCTTGTTTAATACCTTTATCACTGGCCTGGGGCAGGAGGCAGAGTGCACCCTCAGCCAGTCTGCAGATGACACCAAACTGGGGGGACCTTGCCACAAGGACACACTGCCACCCAGACGGATCCGGGCAGGCAGGAGGCATCGGCCAACGGGGACTTTGTGACACTCAGCCAGGACAAACGCTGAGTCCCACACCTGGGATGGGTGAACCTGGGTGATGATAGCTGGGGAGAGCTCGGATGGAAACGCCATGAGCTTCCTGGCTTGGGGGGCAGTGGGATGAATGCAGGCCCAGGTAGCAGCAGGGCCAAAGGCCTCACAGGCCGTGCGGTGAGCAGTAGGGCCAGCAGATGGCAGGTGGTGGTTACCCACCTCCAGCCATGCTTGTGAGACCGTATCTGGTATCACTTGCCCCAGCAAGACAAGCTCAGGCTCTGATCTCAGAGCTGACCATACCCGGAGCAGCAGGCAGAACTCAGTGGCCTCCCTCTCGGGCCCCCTCCCACCTCAACCACTCCGACTCCATGCAGTACGGTAAGTACACACTTGTCAATAGCAAGGTCACCCTGATCCTCCTATATATCCAGGCAAAACACTGCGTAGCAGGGAGCATCTTGGGGAGTTCACGTGTAGGTCCCAGGGCATTTTTATCAAGTGCACACACAGTTCTTTTTGTCTTCTCAAAACAGAGCAAGTTACACCAGAATTACTTCTGGACTTGAGCAGTATAATTATCAAACAAGCTTCAGGAACCTATCATTACTAAGGGTACTTAGTAGCAAATAAATCACAGAAGCAGACCAAACCACCCATCCCTTGACACTGCTCAGGTTCCACCAGTGCTGACTGTTATGGGTGAAAATACGCCAGAGGATCGTGCCAGAGACTCCCTGGGCTAGACCGGACCCCAGGAAGCCACCCGCTGCCTCCCTGTCCCAATATAGGGCCATCCATGCCTACGTCCCTCCTGGCAAGCACTCAGCCAGCTTGTCTTACAGACCTCCCATGGTGGAGAGACCATAAACCTCACTGTGCCCCAAAGGACTTCACCCCTTGTAATTTTAAGGAATAATACAGCTGTGCATAGCTGACTTGATGTCATGCTTAATTACAACTTGTCAATCGGACGTTTATGTAATATATATGGAAAAAGAAAACTTGATACATCTAATTTGACTTTGCTTATACCCAGTTTTCTGCCAGGCTGTACTTCTTTCCCCTCTTCCTCCTCCCTTTGCCTGAACACAGATTTGGTACCTATAAACTTGTCTCTTCTTCTCTCCTTTTGCTTACTTCTGTCACCTCTTCTGCTCTCTTCATGCACTTCTCATGGATAGACAGAGATGGGTATCATGCACAGAATTTAGGAGAGCTAAAACTTGTGGAGGGATGCACGCCACGTGCCACAAACACAGCCCTGTGCTGCTGCAGGGGTGAGCTGGGTGAGTACAGGTCATGTGCACCCATCTTCAAAAATAGGGTTTCATGCAGATACCTATACACTAGGCACCCAAATGGGGTCCTGACACCTGCCATGACTGTCAGCACGAGGCTACTGTGAAAAGGAATTTGCATGGGTTAATCCTGGAAGAGCTTCAAGCACACCGCAGCAGCATGCCCCAAGCACATGCCATCGCTACCCACCTTTCCTGGGATTAAGAAGGCTGGATTCAGCCAGGAACGCAGAAGCCTTTAACGCAGGGTTTAAGTGGGGAAGGAGGGGTGACTGCTGGGAGGATGTGCACCGCTCTGCTCTCATACATACATTGCACATATACATTCCGTTTAGGTTAGGGCTGGAGAGAAAACCTCCAGCTCCCTTCAGCAAGAGCAAATGACTGAAGCCCTGAGCTGGAGAAAGCAGCGCAGCTGTTTGTGGAAACAAGACAAAAGATTTAGAAACAGTTGCTTTTTTCTCCTCTCCCATGTCAGGCTGTTTACAGAAACCAAGGGATGAAATTTTGCAGACAAAAACACTGAGAGCAGCCTGTCAGTCTTGGAGGGAGGGAGAAGGAGAGGGAGGGGAGCGTAGGCTTCTTTCAGGATTATGGATCATTGCTAAATTGCTCTATCAATTATTAAACCCATCACTCAAAGCGCAGTAACCAAAATAAAGCAGATAAAGCCTTTCTCATCCACTCTCCACCAGCTGCTCTCCTCCTCCTAAAGCCAGAGGGGAATGAAAATTCCCGTACTTTGTGTTTTATAAACATCATTTTCCCTGTGCCTTGAAAATAAAAGCTTTTTCGGACAAGGTACAAAAGAACCAAGGTCAGGCCAGGAAAATATTAAAGGAGGACTTGCCCTTTCAATTATCAGACCCAAAGAAAAAAACACAATCAATATGATTTCCTAGCGCCAATAGGTGAAACCATTTGCCTGTGGATAAATCAAGAGGCACACAGCCATCAGTAGCTGTTAGCTGCCATTTGCCTTTGCCCTTGGGTGGACCACGGCAGGGTGACTACCATCCCAGGAGAGGACGTGGCACGGCTGAGAGCTCTGCCTTTGGTCTGGCCAGTGGCAATGCGGAGCGATCATGGATCAGAGAGGGGGCACTCTGACTGGCCATGCTGACACAGAGCAAAGCCTCACAGACTAAAGAAGAGGTTCAGGCTGGACATTAGGAAAAATTTCTGTACTGCGAGGGTGGTCAAACACTGGAGCAGGCTTCCTAGCGAGGTGGTTGATGCCCTGTGCCTTTCAATATTCAAAAGGCATTTGGGCAATGCCCACAATAATATGCTCTAACTTTTGGTTAGCCCTGAAGTGGTCAGGCAGTTGGACTCGATCTCTGTGGGTTCCTTCAGCTCAACTATTCTAATTCTAAAGCAGAGAGGGGAACAGGACCGATCTGCAGATGGCAAGGCTGTCACGTGGCTGCTGCTGTCTGACCGACATAACTTTCCAGCAGCACTATATGCGCTTGCTGGAGGCTGCGGCTCCAGTTCAGCAAAGCCCTTTACCATATGGGTAACCTGAAGCAAATACTTGCTGGAGTCCCCCAGAGGGCACTGGATACAGTTAAAGTTAAGCACACATTTAAGTGCTTTGCTGAATCTGAATCCACTGGCAAGTCTTTGTTGCACTTGAGCTGGAAATCTTAAGAGGCAAGAAAAGCTATTAAGCCCAATAATGGAAAAGAAAGCCGGGTCCTGGTTCAGCCAAGAGACACACTAAGCTTGTCCCAGCCAGGCGTGCATCTTTGTACATCCCCAGAGAAAGCCCGGCTGGATGGATCACGAACACGCTCGTCAGCTTGAGCTCTGAAACGCAGGGCTCTGTGCACTTCAGAGAAGGGGCTTCACCAGCATCACCCTGAGGCACAGCAGCTTCATGCTGACCCCGAAGTGCAGAAACATGCATGTGGGGTGGTGCAACAGCACACTGTGACCTCTGGTTGTTCCCTCAGACAAAGGGTAACGCATGGCAGGGCGAGCTGGGGTTTTCCCAGGTTATGGAAGAAAGCAGAGAATAGAAAAATCGTAATTTGAAAACAAAAGCCCTATCCATGCCAGGCAGCGAATGGATGAGCCGCAGGGTGCTGGGTGCAGAGATCCCCTGAAGGAGGCATCTGATCAAGAGGGGAAGAATGCCAGTTATGTGCTTCCATTCATGCCACTGCAATGCAAGCATAATTCTGACTGCTTTCTGACCCACAGTATGCAATTTATGCAAATCCAAGCTGTTCTCGCTTCCCTCAGAGCCAAATGTCCACCAATGCCAGAGTTGGCTTGAACTTTTTGTTTTCCTTTTCGAATCTATTGTTTTCATTGCTGAATATTTAAGACCTTTAGTTGTTGCTGTTGCACTTCTTTGGAAATGAAATAATCATTAAAAAATCCCGCAGCACACAGATGCAGTCAGGAGTTGACTTCTTGCCTCCAATGGCCTCCCATCCAGCCACTCGCAGCTCCAGCCCAGTCCCTTATCATTCCAGACCAGAGCCCTGTCACGTATCGGCCAAGCGAAGCTCCTTGGGCCTGATCTGTAATGTTCCCCGAGACTTCTGTTCGCAGCAAATACCCAAAGTTGCACCAAGCTGTATGGCGGTTTTATGGGATTAGGCTGACTACCAAGCCAACTGCCAATATAAGGCTTCAAACAATTTCTACCCTGGCAAACAGGGATACAAACCAGGCTCTGGCCATGATCCTAAGACTGGCTTCACAGAGCAAGTAGCAGGTCTGAGGCTAAAAGTGTCAAATTTCTGCAGCTTTCCTTTATTTTTTTTCCCTTTTAATCATGTCCACTGGCTGCTTTTTTTAATTAAAAAAAGACAAAGACAAAAATAAAGTACTTATCCTGCTTGCCTCTCAGAGAAAGGAGCACTGCCCTTCACTTATCGCTGAAGAGCCACACAGATTTAATATTATTATTAGTAGCAACTATTTGTATTTCTGTAGCACGCAGAAGTCCCAGTGGAGACTGGAGCCCCATAACGCTAGACATTAAAAGATGACGTGCTAAAAGACTGTGTCTGTTCCAGAGAATTTATGATCTAAAACGACGTGTGGTGACAATGGAACAGATTGGGGAAGCAATTTGCCCAAGATCATATGGAGAGAGTGTAGCAGCGCCAAGAAAAGAAGCGGGGTCCTTGAGAACAGCGTGCCATCGCTACTAGACCACCGTGTCTTCTATTTATGACATTCGGGAATCACATTAATAATACATGGTTTTGTAGGGTCGTTCAAAAGAAATGGTATTACTGATGCAAGGCAGGTTTTAAGGTGAAATGACCTGTAAATACCATCTAGCCAGGTAGTAGGGGGCTGTGTCAGGAACCGTTCACAAAATTCAATGCCCAGCTCAGTGAGTCGCAGCACCTGACCTCTGCTGGGAAGACCTGCCCGGTCTACAAAGTCATTTTGGGAAGGGCCTGGGCATGCCAGCCCACCCGCTGACCCAACCCGTGGAAGTACCCAGAGCACACTGAAATTGGCTATTTCTGCAGCAGAGAGCTGAAAATTTCCAAATTTAACTCGAGCTCTACGAGGATAAACACACGCCACGAAGCAAAACGTAGAGCATGTGATAAAAGCTCCCTGTACAAATAGCAGGGCACAGCGCTGAGAAAAATCAAAAAAAAAAAAAAAAAAAAAAAACACCACTGCTCTTTCACAGAATTAGGGAAACATGAATCCACTCAGAATTTAACTTTTTATTGTACTGATATTTGGGCTAACATCTGGAAGGGTGAAGCTGGGCCCTACCATACTAGGTGCTGTAAAAAATAAAAAATAAAAAAATAAAAGAAGAAAACAGTCCCTGACCTAAAAGACTTGCAAGCTGGCTACAAATCCCTGATCACCCTGGAATTACAGACTCTGGGACTTGCTGCTCAGCATCCGCTAAGCCAGGACCTGCAACCAGGCCGCAGCCAGTGGCCCAGTGGGGTACCCACTCGCAGCCTGGGCCCCGCAGGCCATGATGGGACCTGCTGGGACGTGCTGCTACCCCACTGCCGGGTATCAGAGGGACACAAGGCAGGAAGGTTTCAGCAGATCTTCAGGAAGGGCGAAGGATCATCCCTAAAATCTCAGGCTGATGTTGCACACGGCTCCCCTGAGCAAGATAACACATTAACATCCCTCCAACATACACAAGGGCCTGAGGCTTTCCAGCCCAAACCCGATTACCACGGGGTCACCGGGTCCCTCTGCTCTACACGGAGAACCCAGCTCAGGGCATAGCGATGGAGACGAGGAGGGATCCTGACGTCCCCTGGCCACATCTCCCACACCAGCTCCCCCATCCCTGCCCTTCTTGCTCCCCTATCAGCCCCTGCCCGCTCCAACCACTGGTTTGTTTCCTCCTCAGCTCTGGCTTTACCCGTTGATGCCATGCATCTCACAGGAACCGGACAGAAGAGCAGGATATCAGCAAGAATGCATGTGTGCGCGAACAGTTCAGAAGGAATCGCAGTGCTTGTGGAAGGGCAACAGAAGGGAGACTTTTAAAATAAAAGTCTTCTGCAAAGTAAGTTCATTCTTCATTTAAAATCATTACATGGAAAATTCAATTGTTCTCCAGCGCATCTCTGTACCAAATCAGGAGACTAAATTCAATCATTAAAGTGTGAAGCAGATGAATTTAAATCCATAGTAAGTGCAAATTTCAACACAATTTTAAGTAAGGAGTCGCTCCCAACACCTTCATAACATGTCAACACATAGTCATATATTTGTTTCTGGGACTCTTCAAATGTCTCCTTTTACAGTTTCAATTTTTTCTTGCCAAAACAAATCCTTAAAGCTACCCTGATCTTCTGAAAAAATATAAACATTTTCTACATGTTAAAACTTTAGGTAGCCCACGAGAGAGACTTTGGAGAGACAAAGCCTGCAGAAAAAATGTCATACAAAAGAAACTTTTCCTCCTCTTTGCTACACAAGAGTAGAATTTGGAATGATTCCCGTCTGATTAATTTTAACTTTTAATTTGTCCTTGGATCTCACTGCAGTATGGACGTCATTTCTTAATTTGACTGTTTTGCAAGTAGCTCGGACTGTCCTTGTAAAGGGCGAAGAAATCCCCATATATCAGGAACAGTTTTGGCTGAGGGGAAGTTTGGTAATTACTCCAGAGGAATGAACACAACAATCAGAAGTACTTCCCAGGACATGAAGACAAAGATCCACCCTTTCTTGAAAGAAAGGGCTCCCTTATGTACACATTCATATCTTCAGTTATCATGACTGCTTGTAACCATTTAGCCCTCTAAGTCAACTGCACAGTTCAAGAACATTTCCTGGCATTCTTCACATTTTTTACGTGTCGCAATTTTATCTGGTGTATATCATATGCTTTCCTCTGAATTGCCTCAACCAAGCTATCTTCCTCCTGACAAAAGAGTTTGAGGTTTATAAACTTCAGAACTGCAACTCTAAGAAACCCGATCACTCGAAGGCTGCGTTGGAAATTATTGAAAACAGAGCAAGTTTGGGTTTGATAGGTAAAACCGGAGCATGTTCCAGCAGCCGGGGGATGCAGATGGACCGACCTCTTCCCTTAAAGGGGCTTTTACCTAGGCCTGTGCCACCAGTAACAGTGTAAGCACACAAATTCATCGTCCCAGCATCTTGGTGTCCATAGCAAATCTTAGGTCTTGTCAACTCCTTTGCTGCCCCTTTCCCCATCGCTGTCCCCAGTGCTCCACCTGCATCAATTTCAGCCGTAGAAATTGCAGTGCTCGGTTCACCCAGCATGGCAGCAAAGTGGGCACTGTTTCCAGCAGCAGTACCTGGCCAGGTGGGCAGCCCGAGCACACAGAGGATGCTAGCAGGGGCAGGACGGTGATGTCCCTGCACGAGGTGTAACTAATTACCTGAAATATGATGTACTGCCTGCACATGGCAAGACTTAGGGTGCAAGAACACGGCTGGACATGAGCGCTTTCCTAACAAACAAGACAGGGAAGGGAATAACTATATTTCCCCTGTTATTCTAAGGGAAGGTTCATGGAAAGGTTAGAGGGAAAACAATGCAGGCCATCGATCACGCAGACGGCTAACCTAGAAAGGTTACCGCACGTTCCTGCCTCATTTTTCACATCTGTAATTACCCCGCGGCCTCCTCCCACCCGCCTCTCCCCGCATCCCACCCACCGCCCAGCACCAGATACAAACCACCGCCGCTTTATTAATTATGGATTTTGTTTACTCTGCCTGTTGCTGCCCTGTTGGAGGATTCAGCAGCATAGCTCCTGCCATCCCCGCAGAGCAGCGCAGCTGGGACAGGGGAGCTCGACGTGTTTCCTGCTTCGTGAGGAGCTCCCACCTCTCCGCACAGGTCGAGGTGGGATGGAGGTGGGAGGGATGCGGGTCTTTGCGCTTGCAGCGTGATGCAGGGAAGCAAAGTAGGGGTGTGTGAGGGAAGACTGTTTCCATTCATGAAAGGCTCAGATTTGCTCTCGGATCTTCATCCAACCGAAACAAAATGCCAATATTGCTGAACATACTTAGCACCTCCTGAAGTGCAATCCTACTCCGAACAGTGCCTTGTCTAAAAACAGCATCGCCGGGCTCCTTGTTTACTGCGTTCCCTCCGATGCCTGAACAGTATTTCTCAGTCTAAAAGAAAAATTACACTTTTTTCCCCTATCTACCAGACCTGCAGACTCAACCAAGGCTTTGAGAGCCACTCTGGACCCATTTCTCGTGCATTTATGCATGCATTTACGGGCAGCCAAATTAGAGTTATGTGGAGATGGGCAGGGGAAGCACAAGGCAATGATTTGAAGACAGTGAATTTGCAGGGGACTCGCTATGTTTCTACTCAAAGTACAGCATCACATTTCAGATGCAGGGAACCCTGAGGGTCTTTATATTCTTTATTATTTTACTTTTTTTTTTTTTAAACTATGGGGGAAACCCAAAATAGTTTCCTTTGAGAACTTGCTCTCTGTAATCACCGTTTCTTCCTTCTGCAGTATTTTTGGAACCAGGACTTTCAGTTGTAGAATAGTAGTAAATGTGTAAGGAAAGAAAAACTGCTGCTGCAGCAACAATAGTGAGAAATACTTTAAGCCATCGATCTGAGAACTATTTTCTGGTTTTGCTCTTTTTCTATCCCACCAGAAATTATAATTAATTCATCCTCTAACAATACTAAAAACCATTATTTTCTAATTGCGACCAAATCTGTAACAGAACACTGTGCTGATGCAAAGCGGGGAAAAAAAAATATGCTGACGAGTGAAAATCCTGCACAACAAATGTCACTCATTGATACAAAGGTGCATGAACTTCCTGGTTTGGACCCCAGAAAACTTCACACACAATTGATGTTTGTGAAGAAAGAATCACACTGGAAAAGCCGGCACTAGTAGTCTCAAGAGGAAATGAAATATGGAATTGCTTTTGAAAAAGAATCCTAGAAAGGGGAGAACCTTTGCAATTCCTTTGAGGCTGATCCTGATGGAAAACAAGGTACCGGGAGGATCCAGGAAAATCAAGGAGCTGTAGACATCCTCCACAAAAAGTCGGAGAACCAAAAGCACGGCGCTGCTCCCCTCTGAGACTAACTCACTGTATCGACCGCAACCACATCCAACCGCACCAAAATACTCCGAGGCGTTTCCAAATGTTTGCCATGGGGACAAAACCACAGAGCATCAACCGCCCCTAAAGCTTTACTTCTGAGCTGGATTCGCAATGGACGTTGGAGAGGATGCTGTAGAAAACCTACAGTGGACATTGGTTTTCACGTCCCAAAGGTGCCATGCAAAATCTCTCCTCCTAACACAGAGTGCCAAATCCTTTCTCAGCCAAACTCCCCACTTCCCAACGCTTAGGAGCACCTGCTGCATTCAGATGAGGCTTCCCTTAGCCAAGACCTGAGGAAAGCAGCATGGGATGGCTGTAGCAGTGACCTGCCACCTTGATACTGACCGTGACACAGATATTCCAGCTACAGGCACCTCCAGTCGAGCTCTCACATCAGCAGCAAGACTGACAACGCACCCTAGTACAGCTTGCCGGACCAACGGGGGAGATCTGGACCAGATGTCTAAAACTTCTGGTTTTGAAAATGCCCACAAGATCCTGAGGGACATTAGAACAGAAGAGCTCTAAATGCTTTCAAGGTAATTTCTAAGAAAATTTGAGGATCTAATGTGTACGGGTTCAACAATGGGAATTTTCTTCCCCTCCCAATTAAGTCAATTTACAGCTTTTTCAGGTCGATGAGTTACCCATAAGCTGTGCAATATGTGTTGGGGGACATCTCTCGGTTGCTTCTAAATTCCATTATTTATTTACTTGCTAGAGAAACAAAGCACAAACGGCGACGCGGTACGGAGCCGTGCGCTCTGGCGTGGAGCAGCAGGCGCAGACCCATCAGGACTCCGATGGGCCCTCTGAGAATCCAGCTCACTCGCTTTCAGAAAAAAATAATCCTGCTTTCCCACTCTTCCTTGAAGCAGCCAACTAGATGAGGGAACGGTTAATTAGCTGATGTTTGTAAAGCCCTTTGAAGATGAAAAGTGTTATTTTTATTTTCAAGTCTCAAAGAAAAACAAAAACAAAAAAAAATAAAAGGGAAAAAAAGGCCACGGGAAGACTCATGCTTTAACTGAGTGGTGAGCAGCAGAACGAAAGGAGCCTGGTTCCCTGCGGAGTGGGGCCTCAGACCAGAGCTCAGAGCTCCCGCACGGAGCGGCTCCCGCAGCAGTACATTAAGTGGCAAGCTGACACTGCAGCCTTTCCCCCGGGGCGTGCATTAACAGGGGCTCTGCCCAGCTGCTGATTTTCATGAAACATGTAGGACTCAGTGCCATTGAGACCCCTCCCCCTGCATCAAATTTGCTTGAATTCGTCCACTGGATTTGAAAGCTAAGGGGAACGTAGAGGCAGTGTGATCACACACGTCTCATTTCCTTAGAAAAGCAGGCTAAAAGCGAAATGAGGAAGGCCCCTGAACACAAAAAGGTGCAGTGTCTGGCTAGCCAGAACCCAGGTGGGCTATTTTTTTTTCCTTCAAGTGCAAACTAAGGAAGTGGTTTACCTATTTTAAACACTTTGCATCTATGGTTGGAATTTCTGCATCTCCCTTTTGTTTTTTGTGCTTTATTTTGTTTATTTCCCGTGTCCTTGGCACCCCGAGGATGCGCTCGCAGCAGAGGCACGTTGTGGTGCAGCACAAGGACTCCCTGGCAGCTGGGGAGCAACAAGAAGCTTACAGGTGGGTGCCCTGCCCTGGGTGGACACGAATAGCAAGAAGGCAGATGAGGATTGCAGTGTATTAGCAAAGCTGTGCTTAGCACCTGAGACAAGAAGGACAACAAGCTGTGACAGGTCAGGCCTGAAGTGACCCGGCAGCACAGATGGGGAAGACTTTACTTTGGTGTACCCCATTAGAGTTCCTTCATCACCGTCTTCTCATCAAAATCCCACGGCCATCAAAAATAAACAGGACGCTCGCTTTGAGTTTCCCTGTTAGATAACATCTAAATATTCATCCTGATGACGATACCTCATGTCTCGCTCCAGATAGGTTTGTTCCCCCAAGACCGGGACGAGCAGCCCTGTCCTGAGCCTCCTTCCACCTGTAATTCCTCCTCCTGCTCTCAGATCAGCCGTGCACCAGAGCTGCAAGGTCCCGCTGAAAAACAGCCATCTGGTGAAGGGGCAGGAAGAACCAGTTAAAAACAGAGTAGCTCCACCATATGGAGAAAATAATTCTGTTGGGCAGTGTAGGAAGAAGCAAACCCTATTATAATAATTGTGTTGCCAAGCAATGTTGCAGGCTTGTTTTTCCCCTCACGGCTTTGGCACTGACGAAGAACAGAGCTTCCCCCGTACCATCCCCACGGAAAGACGATGCCGTTCCCCGTGTGTGCTGTGGGATTACCAGGTTACACCACCAAACCTCCACAGCGTGAGCCAAGCACGGGGATGGGAGCACCGCATGCTCTGCTTCCCTCTACCCCTTCCATTTTGGGCAGAAGCACCAGGAATTTGGGAAAAGGTGATCCACTTCAGCTGCATTGCACCCCAAGAAAGGCGGCTGAGGCCTCAGAGCTACCGCAGGAGAAAATTTCACTAGAGACAAGCTCAGATTTGAAGGATGGCCTGCCATTCCCAATGCCAGGCAATGCACGCCTTCTTGGGCTAAAACGTATCTGAACATGGGAATCCTGGCCCTCCTGTCCTCCCCAAAACAACCTGGACAGTGCAACCTGGTAAATTAAAAAACAAAAAAAGCTGCAATCAGGTCCTTCCAGAACAACTCCCCTTGCTTAGACGTTTCTGGGCTGTCATTAGGGGGGTACCTGGTGTGCCAGCCCCAGACACGCTCCTGGCTGCCTGCAGCACGATGGCAATCCCTCCGTGGAGGTCATGCTGGGCAGTTCCCCCACGCCAGCCATCCGTTCTTGGCCTCCTAGGGTCCTGTAATCCCATTATCGTCACGAGGAGCTAACGACACACACCACGGTGAGCTAACCCAGGGCATAAGGAAGGACCTGAACTTTGCCACCACCCAGATCGATGGCAGGTACCTGCAGCCCTCAGCCTCCGAGGGATGTCCCTCCTGCTGAGCCACGTGTGGCAGGCGTGCTCTTCCAAGCACAAGGCTCCTGCTTTCTCTGCATAAAGACCTTGCTCTTTTCCCCTTTTTCCTTTGTTCCCCCGCCCTGTCTCCCTCTCATCCACTCCCGTGCTCTGCCTTCACACAAAGCTACGTTTATTTCCAATGACAGCCCTGCAGCCGAAGGTGGACAAACCCTCTCCCGTCTCCAGCAGCGTGCAAGGTGGAGCGGGCTGCACAGCCTCTGCTGCAGACACCGTTCCCAGGCAAGCACAATCCCACTCTGAGGCCAGTTAACGTATTAGTCATTAATTCTGGATAAAAGGAAGTTATTTGCACGGCCTTGCTTAGACAAGACTGAAATCGTCACGTGTCCCTCCCCCTCCCTCTGCTCTCCTTTAATACCTTATTAATATTGTACGCCAGCACCAGCCAATATGCAAATGGAGCTCTATGCAAATACAGCTCCGCGTAAAGACAGCTGCACTTAGCTCAGTGCGTCCTAACGCGACTCCAGAGGAATAGCTGGGGGGAAAATAAATCATACAGATGATGGAGAAAGCATGTCCTAACTTCCAAACTTCTGGGGAGAAAGCTGTGCTTGTGCATCTATCTGAGCAGAGTTTTTATGAAGTTTTGTCGAGGAGATAAGGTCATTAATACTCTGCTAAATTACGGGCTACAATGCTTTTTCTTTTTTTTCCAGTACACCAAAAGGATTGCCCTCCTAAGTATCTAAGGCTCTGTCTTGGAAAACCTACTTCTCAAGTGGACGTAAAAGTGCAGCTCTGCTCTGCAGAAATGGTATTGTCAACTTTCCTGTTCATTGTTTCTCTGTAACTCCACATCAGATATGCTTAGTTTCAAGCCAGAAACCTTTTTACAGGTTTTCCCCTAAGCACAGCCCTGCAAACAACAGCCCTGAATCTGAAAGTCAATCGCTTCCTCTCCTTCCCAAGCACTGCTACCTGCATTGCATTAAATGCTGTTGGCAATCAAGAGGTCCCCAGATATGGCATGATGAGGGGCAGAAGTATTTCTGCTGAGAGCTTGGAAGAGAGACCTAACAGAATGAAAACTTTACCTTGATGCATACGCTGCATGGTCCTTGGGGTAGGGTTTGGTCAAGAAAGTCCACAAGAGCTGCTGCTAACTACGGTACTTGGCTGCAACCAGAACAAACTTTTATTGGACTCTTGCTGCAACAAGCCAGACAACAGGTCAGCCATTTGGGCCAGACCCAAGCACTTTGTATTCCTATAATTTCTATAGAGAAATTTCTATAGAGAAATCTGTTGGCTTTTCATAAACTTTAATATCCCTGGCTAAGGAAAGCACAGTTTATTACTCCCATTTTATAGCTGGGAAGACTAAGCTGTAGAAGACAAATAATTTAGACAAGATCACACAAGTAAACAAGAAAATAACTTCCTTTCTCCCAAGTTTGTACGTTAGCCACAAGCCCATCTTTAGATAAAAGGGCCAAGTTTATTAGTAATACATTTCATTGCAATTGGTGACCCTGCCTTCAGAAATAGTTAGCTGTAAAAGACAGCCGAGAACGTGTTAAGGTCACTTGGAGCACTTTTAGAGAACAAGGAGCCCAAGGAATGTCATCTTTGTTGAAGAACTATTTGGAACGAGGTTCCCATCTGGAAAGCTCATCTGCTAGAAGTGACAGAGGAAACAGGGCATCTGCCTTGCCCAATAAATACAGAAACAACATGTCCCTGCTCTTGGCATAGGAATCATGAGTCTCCAAGGAGCCACAGTTCAGGAAAATTAAAGCCCAAGGCAGAGCAGGAGCACCTTGCACCACTCACCAGCACCTCTTCCTGCTGACACTGCTCCAGCGGTGAGCTGGGGGAAGGATTAAGTCATCTTTCCAGATTCAGCAAGAGAAAAGGGGACATCCAGAAGGAACACAGACAATCCCCTTGTCCTCAAACAAAGCCACTGGGCCGAACTTGTGCAAGTTATCTCTGCACGTTTCCTCCATGCAACGAGCTTTAGATTTTAATATAAATGCTAACTTTAAAATGAGGGAGAGGGGAAGGCTACAAAACAATATAACAAATTAAATCTTTACGAAGCACTGTACTACCTTCAGCAATCTTTGATTCAAGCCCAAGATGCATTATTTTCAACTGTACTCTGTACTATTACCTGATATTCAGCTCACTATTGCAGATAACATTATAGATCCACACCTGCCACCTGGCAGTGCTTTTATTTGGAAATAACCATCGGCAGACATCTGGCATGTAGCAACACATCAGAAAGGGCCTTAACTCTCAACTTTTTTTTTTTTTTTTTTAAATTTAAGCGTGGCCACTCTTTTAGCGCTTTTCCTTCTTTATGTAACTGGGAAAGGGCTGAGGTGAGAAGGATCCCACACAGAAAAAGAGCTGGCTGCAATGCAGAAGAATGAAGGCACTGCTAGGAAAATAAGAAGACAGCTGGCTTCCACAAAGGGTGCCAGACCTTGTGTCTAAAATTAAAGAATCTTATGTTCTGAGGAAAGCACCTAGTTTCGCCCTTAAGTAGAAAATTAAAAAGCAAGAACTGGAACACACCATGTGATTATTAGTGCCCTATAAAAACCTTACACAGGTTGGGAGCCAGATTAAATCCTACGCATGTCGGTAGTACCTCATGGGTTTTATTTTTCGGTGGTTTGTTTCAAGGGCTGAATGAATGGAGTTCAGAAACTGTTGGTCAGCAGCCAGGAGCTGGACCCACCTTTCAAAAATAGCTGCATTTGGTAGCGCAGTTACGCAGCACTAAAGAAGCCAAAGACTGAAGTAGTCATGAGGCTGGTTTAGCCCTTTACCTAGATGTGATCTCTCCACACCATACAAGAAGGGAAAGAAAAAGGGAAACAGGCATTTCACCCCTGTTTCAACACAGGTCATGCTACCACGCTGCCCACCTTCCCCATCTAGCTCCCCACCACATGCCCACCTTTCTTGATCGGAGACAGACACCCTGATTAATGAAGATGGGAAACAAACTGGGTACACGTAGGGGTGACTTCTGCATTGCTGCAGGCCAATGTCAAAAACAGGCACCGGAGTCCCACCTGCACAGGGCTAAGGGGGTAGCAAACCCTGTGTGCTGTTCTGGAGGCTGTGCTCTCCAGGTACATCTCCTGGTGGCAGTGCGGGTTTAGCCCTGAACCCCGGTTCCCAGCCCTGCGCTCTCGCTCAGGACACGCAGGCACAAATGCTCACCGGGCTGAGAGGAGCACCGGATCGGATGCACCATGTTGAGAGGGAGGCAGCACTGCTTAAGCGGCCACCGTCACCGAAGGAGACATACGTGAGCGTGCCCCCAGAAGGTAACCGCTGCCTCGGTGAGCACAAGGACAAGTTATCACACACAGATATACACAAAGCAAGCCAGAGCAATGAGCAGAATGAGAGAGATCAAGGTGGGGGAACACACCGCCGGCCTACAACTCATTTCTCCTATGTTCCCTGCAACATAATCTTTCAGGTGGCACTAGGTGGTTTGGACATTAATCGCACATGAAGGCTATTTTCACTCAGATGAAAGCAGCAACCCCCCAGCAAGCCCACCCACTGCTGCAGTCACTGACTTGCTCGGCAAGGCAAGGGGGGGCTGGCAAAGGCAGCACCTCGTAGAGGACCACGGACTTTACCCCCGCCTTGGCCCTCCTCTGCGGAGCCGTACTGGGATGCGCTTTGCTTTTCGTATTACCACACACTAAATTAATCTCCTTCTTTTAAGAAGGGAGAGGGAAATCGCATCACCTCCTCAGTTTCCCAGCGCTCCACTTCCCACCAACACTACAAGCCAAGTATCTCACGTCCAGAAGGCAGAGAACAGCACAGGCAAGAAAACGGAGAATTTATCACTCCCAGTCAGGTAACAAACGCAGGAGAACAACATCCCTGGCAAACAGCTACAGGACTTGGGAGCAAATCTCTTCTGTTTTACCAACCCTTTCTCAGATTGCCTCCGTTTAAGGAAAAAACAAACAAACCACCATTGTCTTTGAAGTAATTTTGAAAAATTAGTTTTGCACCAAGCCTTCCTGCACTGCTGTTGTGCTTGCTAAGGAGACCGTCATGCCACTTCAGTCTTTGTAGATTTTCGTTTCTCTTTAAGACACACATTTTCTCCCTGGCTTTGGGCCAAGCCTTGGTATTCCTTTAACTTGGGGGAACTCCTCAGGGAAGTCTGTCACAGTTTTGTCTAGAATTGTGGGTCTTTGCCTGTAAAGATTCATCTCTTCCCATCACTGACTAACACATGAAAACAATCCAGAGCTGGTTCTCGGGAGTTTGGTAGGATTACAGAAATTTCTAGCTGCGGGAACCTTGGCTCAAACAGGCTGTGGAAATACCCTTCATGCTTGATGGGTTGAGCTACGAGAAGCCACCTGAGAATTAATGTATGCTGTTATAGATATTAATATGGGAATCCAACATTTATTTCCCATGCTCCTACTTCCCAGGAAGCTAGCTGTGGAGACAAGGCCCTGTACATCTTCGTGTGCCTGCTTGGTGGGCGACCGGCAGAAGGTGGGTGCAGACCCTCTCCCTCGCTCCCCATCCCGCCGTGCCCCTGCCCAGCCACCCCCCAGTTCAAAGTCGCTCGAGGCCTTGGTTCTTATCATGAAATGTTCTGCCAAATCAAATGTAAACAAATGACATGCACAGTTGACATGGCAACAAAGCAGCCCTGCACGCAACGACGGCAGCAGCATTTAACTCTGCCGGGCTGGGCACAAATTTGCACGAAAGACCAGAGCAGCAAGGTAGAAGATAGAATCTCCTCTTCTTTCCCCAGGTGCCCAGAGAAATAAATACACAGTTCAGCGCCCAGAGGCTTGCTGAGAAAACAGGTGATCCACCTCCTGCAAGACGTCTTCAAATTTCTGGGCGGTTTTGGGCAGCATGAGAGGAGCATCTGCTTATACATCCTTACAAAGCAGTTCAGCATCTTAGACTAATCTTTCCTAGTGAAGACTGAAGGCCTATCTCTCTTTCCATGTGGAAGTGGAAGGACCCACCCTTGTGCAAGGGTCATTTGCAGGAGCAGAGCCCAGGCTTCCACCATATGCACAAGAGTGATAAAAAAGCAGCACAGAGAATGAAAGGGGTCAGGGATGGGACACAGCAGTACACCAGAACGGTCAAGTGTTATACAAAATTGTGCTATTTGCCTCTTTCGCAGACGCCACACCAAAATACAGCCCTAGGCATATATATATATTTAATAAAAGCAGCCAGAATAAAAGTCACAACTGCATTTTGGCTCACACTGGCTTGTGCAGTTTCATCAGCTCTCATATAGTAAGTTGGATTCAACAAGAGCTTAGGACAAAGGTAGATATTTAACTGCAAGCACTTTGGGGCAGGGATTGCAACTGCATGACTTGACGTTGCTTTTCCCAACAGACTTCATCATCTTCTAATTTTAGATGCCCAGGATAGCTTTCATGCTCTGACCTATTAAACTATACTGGGTGCTGGCAAAGAGCATCGTTTTACCATGGTGGCAGCACTGTTTCAGGGATGGGGGTAGGAACCCCTGTGAAGCCTGCGTAGGGTGTAAATTCACTGGGAGACTCAGCACTGGGAAGCACCGTATCTGAAGCACAATATTTGATTTTCTTCTCTCTGAGGAATGCGGGTGATCTCTGAGCACCCATCCAGGACAGCCTAGCAAAGAGCATCAAGTCTGCAAGGCAAAGGCCCTTTAAATAAAAGCGGCTGCTGATGTTAAGATAAGCATCCAAGCAGTAAAAATAATGAAGCTGGCTCTTAAATAATGAGTGCTGATGGCCCCCTCTGCTTGCATTCCTAGCCTAATTACTTACATGGTTAGCTCAGCCCTATATGCCTTTCAAATGCTGGCATTTGAAAATAAAAGTTAAATCCACTTGGAGCGAACACGAACTAATGGAAACTACCGTGCATGCACACTGCTGCCAGAGGTGAGGGTCTTGACACAGGGGCCTTTCCCCTCGGTCTGTGCTTTCAGCAAGAAAACAAAATTAAAAAAATAAAGTCAAGTAAATAGCCAGCCTACAGATGGAAGAATAGCTCTTTAAGATGGAGGAACCTGCAGCTTGTAAGCTTGGGAATTGAAAGCACTGCTGGTGGGCGAGACATTAGCAGGCCCAGGTTGTGGTGCTAATACTGGGAAAGGCAGGAGGAGAAGTTCCTGCTGAAAGAACCCCAGACTCAGGGAAGAAACAGGACTGTGACCCCCTTGTCGGTACCTTGTTCAGCTCTGTCCATTGCCAGGGAAGCACCCGTGGCAGTCCTCGCACCACGCAGCCACACGGACAGGCCACCCACTGCGTACACAGGGGTATAGCGGTCCCACCAGCGAACCTCTCGGGTTCCTCACACAGCTTCCGAGATCGAATGACCGGAATAAGATGGGAACGAGCACACTGAACGTGGCCAGGAAGTGGTAGGAAGGAAGACGGCCAGATAATGGCTTTGGTGAAGAGGTCAGGGCCCGGAGCACAGCACCACCCATCGCCACACCACTACAAGAGGGGAGCCACCAGCAGGAAGGCCACAACCGCAGCCCCATGGGGTCGCTCCCTTACGTGTCTCTCCAACGCGCTCTTCCCGTTTAGCTTGGCACCAACGGTTTGGCTCCAGAAGCTATCCTGGCAACAAATTCTTTCCTGAAAATTTATCACATGCCTTTATACAAAGCTGCCAGAATCATTTATAGCCACTTATCTAACAATATCTGCTTTCGCTTCAGTCATTAAGGAAATAAACAGAGGCTGGAAAAGAGTCAGTGTGAGAAAGGGGCCTCTGCTTTGGAGAAACAACAGCCTAGGACTATCGGAGATTAGAAAATGCCGCCCTGCCTCAGGAATATGCTAGCATGACAATAATGATGGATTACAGAAAGGAATTGCTTCTCAAAATGACGTCCAATTACTCTTCATGCCCAATCAAATCGGTTTTTAGTTGTCCCTCAAGTGAAAGAAGCATTCCTGCCCTGCAAGGGAAGGCAAGGGTTATGCATGTAAATAAATAATTAGAAATAACCATAGGCTGATGGTGCAGTCTGTGAGAAGAAAAGAGAAAAAGCAGCAGTAATGGATTGCTTTCTGTCTGAGATCTGTGAGGATTTTTTCAAGATCTGCAGTTTATGATAGATTGTTTTTATGAACCAGCACACAGTGATTTATAACATTAATAAGCAGTGATGGGTAAGGCCCCAAATAAGATTCCCTTGCGTACTTCTCCACGATGAGGACAGAAAATATTTTCCTTTAGAATATGACGGCCGAGCCTCACGAAAACACGAGCAAGATGGTCACTTGGTTGCAAGACCTGGTTGCAGGCTGCCTCCGTCCCCATCCACAAGCATTCACCCTGAGATGCGAGGAGGGAAACTAGGGCTCAGCTCAGCCATGCACGAAGTCTGCAGGACGAGGGCTCCTGGACTGCAAGGTGTTTGGGGCTGCGCTAAGCCTTTTGTAAGCGGAGCACCGGCTATACATCCATGTCCAGGGATAAGTAATGAGCTCGTTGAACGCACTGCCTATCTCTAGCTCCAGTTTTCCTGAATGCCTTCCTCCAGAATGCCTCTGCCCATTGCAAGAACAGATACCACACCTGACCTGAAATTTATTTTTCTTTTACAACCTAGCTTTAGAATAAATGGCTTGGTGGAATCCAGATCAACTCCCCCAGCCCTTTTCTCACAACTCCTCACAAATTTCGTACCTCAGTAAAGCCCCTGTGACCGACTGGAAGTTCAGACATGAAACGCAGTCGATAATGAAGATGTGCCTCTACTTCCAGCATGCAATTCGTTAGGACAGGAGCGAAGGGGTGGACAAAGAGGGGGAAATCAAACACAGCTCACACAATGTTCAAAATTACTCCACTGAACCAGGAGTCCGGTTCTGGGGAATATGAGCAGTAAATTGCTGAGTGGCTTTCTAATCTAATTATTTCCCTTGCAATTCAAATTATTTTCCAATTAAAACCAAGCTAATACATTCTGAAATGTAAATCAGACTCCATTACCTTTTTTAATTGCAATGCCTATACTATTCCCCTTTTCCCTTTAATTGATAAAAGTCAGGCAGAGATTTCCATACATTCTTCTGAAGTCCTTTAGGGTTATTTCACACAGGCCTTACTGGTCTCATCATCCTTCACCCTTGTCTCCACCACAGAGGAGGCTGATGCCCTCTGCTTAAGGAAAGCACAAAGCCTCCAGAACAAGGCAGGGGAACAGCTCTTTGCTCTTTACACAGCAGCAAAGCCTCACCATTGCAGCAGCACAAAGGCAGGGACAAAAGGAGCCCATCAGGTGCCAGCTCTTGTCCTAGAAACATGGTGTTTGTCCCTGCAATGGTGTGGAGTGGCTAACCCCGGTGAGGTACACACCATGAGTTCCTGCAGCTTCAGTTCTCCTGCACTCAATGATTGCATTCTTCCGAAAAAAGAAGAGGAAATAAGTACAGAACATTTTGTCCATCAAGCCTCCCCAGGTCAGACATAAATATATAAAGAACAAGCAAGGAAGCCTCTTCCGCAAAGGGAAGCTATTTTCAATTTAGGCAGGGCGCTTTCCAGACTGACAACTTCTGAATAAACTTGCAGCGTCTATATTACTTCCCTTTTCTTCCTTATTGACCAAACTCAAGGGCAGATGTAGTCTGCAGGATTAATTTATCTCACATCCTACGCTCTCCTCCTTCTTCCTGAGTTGCTTGCAAGGACCGATTCCACTTCTTTTACCTCCACAGGGGATAGCGAGGCACCCCGTACCCCTATGCCAAACTGGGGCAGAGCTCAGCCCCGTGGAAACCCATGAGTACCTCTTGCTCGAGGCTGCAGTGTCTGCCAGACCCGGAGCCCTGCTGGTGACCTCTGCTGGAGCAGGGCCACCAGACCCAATGCGGGGAAGTGGCTGCTCACAGCACACCCCTGCCCGTCTTCCTGTAGTGCTCAGGGCAAACTGTTTGTTTGCTCCTGTTACTTTATCTGCACAGACATCCTGTTACTTTATCTGTTCATCATCTGCTTTGAGATCCCCAACACTAGACCATGTCTTCTACCTTTTTCACCTTGTAGGACCAGGAAAGCTTCAGGGTATCTTCCCCGGGAGGACCAGGAGCAAAGCATCCCCTGGCCCACCAGCTGCCACCCCACGTGACACAGCTTCCACCATAATAAATTTCTGGTCCATAAATAAAGATTTTTTTAAAAAAAAAAAAAAGGGAAAAAAAAAGAAATAATAAGCATTCGATCTATTATTATTCTCACAAATGCTAGAGATTATTCCACCACTAACAGAATAAGCTAACAGTGACTGCAGATGTGAAAAGGCTCGTCACAAATCCAAAAGGCTCCTAATCCAAATTCTGTGTGGATTTGTACTTTGCACAGTCACATCAGCTTCAGCAGGGTCAATGGAGATATGTAGAAGATATCTACACTCCTCTTTGGTGCAAATATTTTCTCTTCTGTTGTCTAAATTTCCAGCATTACTTCTACCATGCTCTGGAAAGTCTCAAAATTCACCTTCATTCAGCAAACATCCATTCTTTACCTGTGCTTTTCCTACGGCTCGATATAAACATCTTAATTCTTTTTAGTTTATGTCACTGCAACATACTATAAGCCGTTCTGAGAATACAATCTATAATTGCCCTTGCACAGACAAAAGTCCATGGCTGTGATTTGAATCACCATCCCTGGAGGTCTTCAAGAAACATGTAGATTTAAAACTTACTAGCGTGGTTTAGTGGTGGACGTTAGTACTGGGTTAAAGGTTGGGCTAGATCATCTTAGAGGTCTTTTCCAACCTGAATGATTTATGATTTTTTTCTACATTTGCACTCAAATGAAGTTTTATCTGAAAAAAATAATCTCTAAAGTATTTAATATATTCGATAAAACATTTAAACTATATATTATGCATGTACATTAAGGGAGAACTAGCCAGGCAGTTAAAAGGGAAGATACCTTTTGTCTGAACTACCAACATCCTTTAAAAAAATTACGTGGAGATGCTTTAAAAACCTGGCTACAACGTACAGTTTTCTATAAACTGTATCATCAGGCTGCTGTTGATCTTTTATTCCAATAGAAACTTTTTCAGACTTCAATTATACTGTTTAAGAGAGACACAGAACAGATCCAAATCTTAGATGTGGAAATCCGGTCTTAAAGTACTAGGGGAAAAGAAGAGAGACAAACATCCAACAGGAGGATTTTTTTTTTTGAAGTGTCAAACCTAACATTTTCTTTACTTACAAATTCATGTTATTTGGAGTAGATTCATCTCCAGCAGAGCACTGACAATTCTAGTAACCTGTCACACTTCAGAGACTAGAATGATTTTTTTATGTTTTTATTAACTCAATGGTAATCCCTTAATCATTCAGTTGACAATAATCTAGCGTTTCCCTCTCAAAAAAAGAGGCTAGCTGCAGCTCTCAAAGACAGCCCTCAAAGCAGCTACACTCCACTTTGCTTTTATTGTCCTCAGTTCAAAACCTTGAGTTGCCTGGTGCTGGCCAACCAGGAGATGAAATAAAACCACGTTTACCCGAATCCCTCCTCTCCAGCCAGCAGGCAGAGCGGGGTGGCTTTGCGCTTGCCGTCCCTCCCTGGTACCGGTACGTTCTGCATTTTCTTGCTGTGATCTCTGCAAAACCCTCTTACTACAAGCAGGTTTCCAGCAGCACGACGAAGCAGAAGCACGTGGGTGTGCTGGCGGGGAGGGTCACCTTCGTTCTCAGCGCCTAGGGGCAGCTCTTGGCTCCTCAGGGCAGTGGGCTGCGCACATACACCATAACCCCTCCGGCAGGGGATGTCCCCAAGGACCACTCAAAGGAAGAGGTGTCAAAAGGACACTGGCCCCAGAGGAAGCCTGAGTGCAGGCTGGGCCTGTAAAGTTAGAAAAGTCCGGGGCGGGGGGGGGGGGGGGAAGTCTGGACTTCTTTGGCAGCTCCACGTCACAATTTGGGGAAACTGTGGAAGCAGATTTCCAAGAGCTGTCGCCGCAGTGACCTTAAACCACAAGTAACTCCACAGCTGTTGCACCAGAGAGGCAATGATTTAAACCAAAAGAGGCTCAGCTCCTCTGACTTCAGTATCAGAGACACAGAGGTATTCTCCTCCCACCAAGACTGCTCCTGCAGGCTTTCTCCTGGGAAGGGACAACCTAAGAAGTCACTCGCCAACCTCCAAAATCATGAGGTCTTCTTTTTTCTTTTTAAAAACTATATATTTAAAACTATATTCAGTTTAAGTTTAGCTTTCATTCACGTTCATTCTTGAAATAACATTGAAGTCTAGAAATCCCCCTCCTCACCCCATTCCATCCCCCACTTTTTTAGTTACAAAACAGATCCTCCTACAAAGGTAGGATATCAGGAGCTGGCACTTAAAAGAAATATATATATTATACAAAGTGTAAGGAACTAACAAGACTGGGTACAAATAAACCACTGCTTCAGTTTCAGCCCTTTCAAGGCAAACTTCTCTGTTGTTCCCATTGTTGCATGTTCACATTGCAGGGCGGTTTCAGAGTATTAGCAGCTATTCACCCACTGAACAAGACCTAGTCCAAAAGAGCCCTCACCCAGGCCAAAAATATGGGTGTCAGGTCCCTGGCACCAAGTATTTTGCTGTATAGCTCCTCTCCCACTGGGTCATACTAATTGCTAATGTGCACAGAGCCTGCATCTTCTGGGCTCTTGCACCTTCAGCTTGACCTCTGCTGTCATCCCTGGAGAGTGATTTTATGGTTTGCATCTCTGTGTTGACTTCTGGAGCAGTGCAACTTTCATCACACATTCCTTTAAATAAGGAGGATAAAAGCACAGGGCTAATTTATCACAGGACCATTTGTTAAGCCAATTAAAGTGTTAAGAAAATTAATTGAAAGGGTTAATACACATCTGTAACAGGCTATTCTGGTTATGACATTTACCTTCACAGCCACAACCAAGTTATCTGGTCTCTTCTCTGGAGTAAAGATAAATGTCAGCAGAGATCAACAATCATGTATTATAAATATACAATGCATAATTTTTTCTCCTGCTGTTTTGAAGCACTGAAACTGCTTTAGATGACAGGCATGAAATATTTAGAAACCGTTGGAAGAGAATGTTCTGAATCCTCCTAAACTTTTAATAACTTGCAAATCGTGATGTCACCCACAGGACAGCACCAGGAAGGTATCTGCCAAGCAACCACTGCCAAAAACCAGCCCCGCTTGCACCGCACCTAGTGGGTAGTGTTTCCTACAAAGCAGGCTTTGTAGCCGCTGGATGTTGGCTTGTTATGCCCGGACAGTGGGGTGTTAAATGCAGAAGAAAGTTTGCAGAATAACTGCCTGCACTCAGTGAAATCCTGCCGGGAGCTCTCAGCTCAGCGGCAGTAACTCCTCACGGCCCGGAGAAGCACAGCCCGTGCGGGAAGGATCTGCTTTACGGTAGGCACACATGTGCTCGATAGCTGTTGTTTACTAGGTCATGTTGATTTTGCTTTCAGCTATGTTTTCTTAGGCACCCACGTCTCTTCATGTAGGAGTGCCTTAGAAATTACAAAATATTACTCCCACTCAACATACACGCGTACGTATACACTGGGTTTGTGTGTACATAGCTAGAGAGATGCCCACCACAAACAAACATTTGCATCCATCGCCAACCTGCAGGAAAGCCAAGGTACTTTCGCAGCCCTGTGCAGCAAAGCTCCGCAGCCAAGCCAAGGGAGAGCTACAGCCTCACCGTCCCCTTGTCCCTTCGGGATCCACATGGCTACGGCTCCTCCAGCCTCCTTCACACAGGGACCAGGCTCAGCACAGCCCTGGTGGCCACCTCTCTCCTGGGCGGACCGAGGAGCAAAGTGGGGTCTTACAGCCTTTTCCTGCAACGTAACTTGCTTGCAACTCAGCATTTCCCCACAGAGGGGCCTCCAAACGCATGGATAATTTCGCTCTTCTCCTTCCCTCGCCTCCAAAGCATCTCTCCTGCTAGCCCAGTTTCTTGGAAAGCAGCAGGTTCTTGCTTCGCAGAGGAATTCCTGCTAAGGAAGCTGAGCACACTTGAGCCCTTCCCCTCTGTCCCGACCTCCACCCTGGTTTAGGAAGCTCACCTTCCTGGAAATACCTCGGCCAGAAACACAGCCCCACGACATTTCGCCCTCACAGCACAACCCTCGCGCTTGCAGCAGCCACCCCAACAAGACCCACACCAGGACCTAAGCCATTAAAAGTGCATTTTACTGAGAATGGGGGCTGGCAGAGGCACGGGTCCGCAGGCAGACAACCAGCACACATCCCTACACCAGGCTGTAACACAAACCACCCCAACGAGTCCCCCTGCCCACGTTGCCCCTTCCTTCCCCTGCATGCCGCAGAGCTGCCATCACGCCAGGTTTGTTTTCTTCGGTAAGCAATGGCTTGCAGAAGCCACTCGGCGGAAGTTATTAAAGCTGCTTTGGTATGGGGAAAAATCTCATTAACGTCAGCAAAAGGAGGAAGAGTTCTGAAAAGCTCCCAGCTAATTTGCTTTCTTTTAATTTTCTTGCAATTACAGTAAGCAGCGTAGCGCTCTCCCAATAAATGAGTCTTTAGCGCTGTGACAGGAGGTTTCTCCCCGAGTCACTTCACGCTCCAACTTTTAACCCTTCAATAGGTTAAAGACAGAAGTGACTGCACGGTGCACCTTCCTAGAACAAATGGATTTCAGGCATTTCCAGTAATTTATCTCCACAGTGGAAAATCCCTGTTTTGTCTGTACAGCTTTTTTTTTTTTTTCTTAATTTTTGCTTTGCAGTCATCGCAGCAGTACTGAGCTGGTACTTCCCACATCCTTTACTTGCTATAAATTCAGTTTCTCTTACAGTAAACACAGCTCCTAAAGGCTGCAATCCAGTTCTTTTCTGAAAAGAGGCTCAGTGTAGCATATCCCACACACTGGCTGATTTTTAAAACTCACTATGTATGTAATCTATTTTCCCTTACTGCTTTGGAAAGTTGAAGAGCAACAATTCTATTTCAGACTTCAGCTTATTATTTTTACTCTGCCGTAAAAAAAAGAAGGGAAAAAATGTTGAAGAATGTTTAAGAATGCAGTCTGGAGATTAGTAAGGGGACAGGATATATATATTTAAGAAAAAAGGAAAACATGTCCTCTATATGAAGTAAAATTGGATTGGTTTTTCATCTGCCAGAAATGTTACATTAATGCCTAACACCAAAATTTCATAGTGGCAGGTTTTTAATTAGAGTAAAAAGAGGTTATTTTTTGCTAAAAAAATTGGAGAAGTGCATTGTGGAGGGAAATTTTGTTCTGATTAGACCAAAATGGAGCCTTTATATCACTTACCCACACCAAAAGAACTCAGGGTAGTCCAAATACCCTTATTATTTGACAAGTCTTTAAATCATTAATACTTTTTTTTTTCTTTATTCTCAGCTGCAGATTCAACTAACAATGTTAGCTTTCTATTTTGGTTAAGTTCCTAATTGCCAGAGCTCCAATCAAAATCTTTACAGTATCAACCCTAAAACCTCAAAAAAATACCCCCAAATAAATCAGAATTTCCTGTTATTTTTTTTTTCCAGCAGTCTCACCAATGTTTTCTACGTGTTCCCATGCTACCAGGCAGGGCCAGCTGGAACACCTGGGACTTTGCATAACTCCTATGGGGACATTTGGATCTTTCAGCCCATTTCTGAACGAACACCTCAAAGGTCTAGCATCCCCAGCAGAGCACACTGCTGATCCTGTAGTGGAGAGAAATGGTGCATCAAGCTGTGTGAAAAGCTCCCTGCCCTCGCAGCTATGAGAGTCCCCTCCACAACAAATGGCTTGCTTTGTGAAGTCCCCAGCACAAGCAAGAGGAAAAAAGCCTCTCCTGGTACATGCTACAATACACTGAATTATTTTTTTCTTCCCGAATTCTAATAATCTCAGCAGTACATATTGAAAAAAAGGCTGTATTGATTAAAAATTGCATTACATGTGGAAATTAGGTGATTGGTAAACTGGTGTTTGACTGGACCCTTTGCTGAATACATTTCAGCCAAAGGAAGCTTCTTGCACTGATTTGCAAATTGCAGAAAACCCCACTGCTGGCAACATTTGAAAATAATTAAGAAGGACCTTTGTTGTCTGAGGAAAGAAAAGAGGCCAATAAAGACATTTTTCACTTCTTTAACGGGTATGTGATGATCACAAGCTTCTTGCATTGGTAAGACAGCATCTGCACAATGAAGAAGGGTGCCCACCAGGACGTACTTACACATACCAAGCACTGTACTGCGAAATGATTCTTGCATCATTTATAGCTACTCTACATACTTTATAATGTATGCATGGATGAGCCATACTGATTATAGGATACTGAAACTGTCTCATTTGTCCAGGCCAGTCACAATCTCATAATTAAATGATAGCCATAAAGAAATCCTTACTCAAACTGGGACAGCACGAGAAGGTTAATTTCCTTGTTTGTTAGAAGCTTTCCCATGCCATGTGCAAATGGAATCCAGTGGTGATGGAGATTTTGAGCACTTAGAAATCAAGAGACCTGAAGTGGGTCACAAAAACCGAAATCGGAGAACTTCTCTGGGAAGTCGCACAGCCAAATCCATGAGCAGCACCACAGCAGAAGTTGCTGTCAGGAACCAAACGCCAGCTCAGGCTTTCCTCCCGGCTACGGAGACATGAATCCATCATAAACACAACTCTTCCTTTCCACTCATCAGGCTCCATACTCAGCTGACAGAATCTTAAAGCTAACCCTGTTTGGCCAGAAGAACACAGGACACTGAACAAGCACGCCTTTCTGTAGGAAAGTCCCCTTCTTGCCACCCCTTCCTTTTCGGGGCAGAGCTTCTCAGCTGATGGGAACGTTAGAAAACCCATTCTGTCATACAGCCAGAAATTTCTGCTCTCATTCAAAACACTGAGCTCGCTGTGCTCCAACAAAGCAGTGTTCAAAACAAGTGTTGGCATGTGCATTTATGCGAAATGACTGAATGGCCCTGCAGGTTGATAAAAGGTTCTGGAGTCTTTCACATAAAACTAAAGCCACTGGTTTGAACCTGACCCGTATCAGTAGTGTCTGAAACTGGCTACAGCTGGAAGGCTGTTGGCATCCCGTCTAACAGGGCTGGTAGTATCAATCTGATTCCTGGAAGACAAATACACTCGCTGCGTTGGTAGTTTGCACAGGGACATCAAGACTCAACAAGGAACGAATTTTGAACTTCCTTTCCGTACGTGCTCTTTGTCCTGCCAACACAGCCGGCGGCAGTGGTTGGTAGGCTCTAAAGGCCAGCAAGTACAAGGTACTTTTTCATGGATCGTGATAAACCTACTCAGCTAGGTTTTAATTGAGAATATTCTGTATCATTTAATCCACTTTCACAAGCCATCTTCCACAGCCTTGTAAAACCAGGGCTTACAGATGACACTGGTGTCTCCAAGAGAACATGCTAGAAGAGTCCATCCCTCCCACACCATACAATAGAATATTAAATCTGATGATTATTCCTGAAGAAGTAGGAAAAAAAACACCAAAACCATCCATCTGTAATCTGCCCTCCCCCCATCTCCCTAGGCCATAAACAATTCTGTCAGTTGAGTTTCCCAGACAGCTCAGCATTAGTGAACGCATTCCCCCACAAAAGAAAAAACACGGGTACACAAATTCCCCATCCCCTTTGTTTGGGTACAAACACTTAGCTTGGGCAAGGCAAGAACTCATCCCTGATGCTACACCTCCCTCTGAAACTCAGCTCAGAGACAAAAGGTCTCTGACCAGGCCACAGCAGGAGCAAAATGAGGTGGGGAAAACCCAGTTTTTAACTGATATCAAACTAAAGCATGGTTCAGATCAAATCTAATTTTACTGGGATGTTCAAACCTCCTGCCAGCACTCAAACTGCTCTGGCTTTAGTCCATTGTACAGCAGCATGCTGATCACCTTAAAAATCTTATTAATCTGATGAAGAGTGCTCCCTAGACCTTACTTTCTGCAAAGTGCTGAGCTGCTCATCAGCCCTTACCAAAAAATCACAGAAATAAAGCCTGATCCTCCCAGTGCGATTTACAAGCTTTGCCCCTTCCTCACTGAGGCAGCAAACTCTGCTGGCTTGCTCCTGTTCACACAGCCCTGCACATGCTCAATAACACCATTGATTTTGTTTGTGCAGGCAGAGAGAATCCAATTTTAAAAAGCCACATTGATTCCCACCCATTAAAAACAGAGCAAGCTGCAGTATTCGCTAAATGGATAGAAAAAGACTGAGGTCAGGGTGGAGGGGTGGGAATAATGTCATTACTACAAGCTCGTTCTGAAGGACAGTTGCAGAAACAGACAATAAAATAGTAACCGTTTGACTTCACATTATTTGTCGTAGTTTCTAAATTACAAAAATAGTAATTCAACAACCTGGGAGTGCCCCAGCACGGAGAAGGAGATGCAAAACTGAAGGCATCCAAGAGCACGTAGCTGTGATTAGTTGATTTGGAGCATGAAAACACACACACACGCAGCAAGAGAGGGCACAGATAACAGGAACTGAGACAGCAGCAGTATCTGCAAGGGCCCTGTCTGCTTTTCAGTTCTTTGTTTTCATACATTAAACAAACACAGCCATTGCACAGGTCACTGAGGACCTTCCTTCTGCATCCGTGGCCCCAGCTGCACCACAGACAAAAACTATTATTATTCTCTAATGGCTGCACCTTTTTGGACAATGATTCAGTGTTTTTTTCCCCTCTTCTGTGCAGTGCCACTTAGTCTTTTGCTTCATTTTATGTTTTATTCGCACACTCTTGAAATCTTCATGTAGCAACTAAGCATCGATGAGGAAGCTGTGAGTGGGAGCTCCTGCTTTTCGATGCAGCTGCTCGCTGTGGGAAGGTCCTGGGAATGGATGGATGCTGCTGCAGCAGCGGCGAGGGGCTGGGAGAAACTGCCGAGTAGGGAGGGAGGTGGTGGTGCAGCCCACCCCAAAGCTGGGAGCACGAGCTACAGACAGCCCCGATGCAGAGAGCCATGGCTGGTCAGTGACCAGCAGATGCAGCCCAGAGCGTGCACGCATCCCATGCTCGATGTGGTGGCTGAACTTCAGTCAAACACCGCACGCCACCAGGCTGTGAGGCTGCCCACATGTTGCAGAGCAGTCACTCGTCTTCCCAACTTAGTCGGAGGATGTGAGCAGGCAGGCGCTTGCTAGCACCACTGAGGCTTTCGTAATTGGTCCCAGCTGGTTAGTCGTAACATGCCTTGTTGTTGAGCAACCACCTACTAACGCTGTCAGACATTCCCTGGTTGCATAAGGAGGGTTAGTTATCGTTATTAATTACGCGCTGCCGTGGGCCTGTGCCACACCGCACAGATAAGAAAGCCCTTAAGCTCCCAGCCAGTCATGTCCTCATCGTGCAGGCTCCCACCAGCATCAAGGGAAGCAAGCTCAGGCCTTGCAGCAGCCATGACCATCTCCTACCCTTTGTACCACACCATGGTTCTGAAGCAACTTGGTCCTCCCTCCCCTCCTGGTGGCCAGCATGGGCCAGGCCAGCTAGGCCACCGCACCGGCCATCTTGTGGAAGCCATGGCACGCTGTAGGGTTGTGTGGGCACGCAACCAAGAGCACCGCCGCCATTTCAAAGCATCGTGAAGGGATATACCCCACTGCCTGGCCGCACCACTGACAGAAGACACGACAGCAGAAAGCACGAGAGTGCAGCACAGCCTGAAGCCTAACCTTAAACCTACATGAGGTAACGACATAGAAATGTGCTATTCCTGGTGTGGAAGGGAAAGACCCAACAATGTGGATCCCTCTCAGGAGGGAAAATGAGGCAGAAGCATGGGGGAAACGCAATGGAAGTGGCTATTTTACAAGCTGCCTGAGCATACCAACAGCTTGGAAGATTTAAGTCAGCATTTGCAAGCCTCCCTGCTTCCCCAGCTCTAGGTCCTCACTCACCATTCAATTTGAACTGTGCAAGACAAAAAAAAAAATCACAGGCATTTTGTGCAGGAAAAACAAGCATCTTTTTTCTGCTCTGTCAGTGGGCTGCCTTGACATCCCCCTTGCAAAACTGAGGACTGTAGTTATGTGCTGCACACAAGGTTCTTACATGACTTAAAATGCCATTTTGAGGGCAGTAATCAGTTACTGTAGCCACAGGCTAAGGTGAAAGCTGTGAGTGTGTCTAGGAGCTGGAGCTCCAGGGCTGCTTGAAAGCACACACCTTGAGCTGGAAATTAATCTCTTCAAATCCCACGTAAAACCACACGGCAGAATTGGGCTGAGAGGAGCAGTTCACGTTGCTATATCAGCTGCCTCAAGCAACTCTGACCTTTACCATCCATGGCTTTCATCAGAACCAACCTCTCTTGCCCTGGGTTTGCTCCTGCTGCTTCTCTCCCAACTTCCGTATTTGCTGCCCTCCAGACCCAAGAAGAGCATCGAGGCTGTTAGGAAAATTCCCTGACCACTTACAGGTAGGACAGGCACTGTTGCACTTCTCCAGCTGCTGTGGAGAAGCAGCTGGGGAGATTTCTTCAACTCTCTCTGAGGAGGAGGCTGAAGGCTTGGACTCGTTCAAGGTCCCCATGGCAGGACACCCACCACCAAGGTCAGAGGTTGGCAACCGTGTCACAACACCGTGCTGCCAAATGCTGCAGGTTGATCCTTCAGCTTCAACGCGAGCTATCTCCCTTTGCATGCACAATGCCTCCGATTGCCACACAGGAACGCTTCACACCCGTTTACCACCACTGCTCGCTTTAACACCAGTTCAGATCATGCTTTAATGTTACCCATGCCTTTGGAAGCCAAGAGGGCAATTTGTAAAAGCTTAAGTTCAGTTTCTTTTGTGCTAGATCATAGGTACTGATGCTGGAAGGTAATTCTCTAAATCTAACATAAACGCTTAAAGTTTATTCTCAGTGGATTTATATAGATATAAATATACAGATTAAAAACAAGTAAGACTTTGGGGGCTTTTTATTACCTTCTAAAGTAGCCAGGAACATGGGCATTTTCCCTCTCTTTTGTGTCTGCTTTCTTCCAACTGCACAGTTCAGAGACTTCATACAGATCAGAGGCAAAGTTCAAACTAGCACTGACAATTTCATTTAAAAAAAATTGTGTTTTCTTATGTTCTTTACTCTTTTACTGCTATTTTCAAAATGAAGAACAGACCCTATCAAAGTGCTAAGGGCTGAAAACATAACTCTAAACCTGTCTCTAAATGATACACGAAACTCAACTTCGTGCCAATCCATTTTTATCATCTCTTTGTGGCCATAACAAAGCTGAGAACAAGAGCTAAACAATAGAGAAAAAAGAATAATTTCAACATATTTTTTTTCTGAAAGTAACAATCGGTGACAATAACAAGAACCCATTCAAAAGACAAAATGTTATCTTCCAACCCAGTTAGCATGTCTTTCTTCCTCTCACTCATTATATATCTTGCACATCACACTATATTTTGACCTCACTTACAAAGGAATACGCTTGGAACCGACATCTCCATACGCGTATCAGCACAGCTACATAGACTCCAGCCCATGCTACCTCTCCCTTCCTGGGTCCCTCACACACCTGCTACGAGGAGATAGGTGTTATCAAAGAAGCCTCCAGAAGAGCTTTACAGGAACAGCGACATGGCTAGCTTATCCTTTTGTTTGTACTCATGCAGCCCTCCTGAACCACTAATTTACATTGCTAACAATGGCAGGAGCTGTATTTTTGACAGCTACGGGGACGAGATCTCTTAGGTAAACTTTATTTATTTCGTTTTAGATACAGGCCTGCACCATTACTTCCTTTTACCTGCCGAAACAACTGGCAGCATTTCATCACTAACTTTTTTAGTGTAGTAACCAGGAAATTCAGCTAGCCTCAGCTGAATCTGTTTACCTTTTAGATTTCATCTGTCCCTCTTAATATTGTTTTGAGAGTCAGGGAAATATTCCATTACCCTCTTGGATGACTATCCTATTTGCAGCCTCCCACTGGCAAATAAAACATTCTTTGGGGGAAAAAAAAAAAAAGTTTCCATTTATTTTGTCTAAGACATCAAATCCTCCTTCTACCCCTACCACCCTGGACTTTCTTCTGAGTGCCCAGCTCCGTGTGGAAGCAACTGGTTGAAGCAGGAGCTCTGACCGTGGTGGACAGGAGGAAGGTCAGCAGCTCTCCTCCTGCACGTCAGCTGTCATGTAAATGTGCGTGCTAACGCCTGCAGTCACGCGTACCAGCACTACCTTTCTGTTTGTACTCTGCTACCCTTCTGTTTGAGGGCCTCAGCCACAAAAATGGTTGTGTGTTAGGTGCTGTAAACACAGCCGCCGCTGCAGAAAACACAGCTTCTGGGGAACACAGCCTAAGGTAAACAGCAACAGACACCTACGGGTGGACGGGGAGAAAATGTGGTATTGCTCAGCAGTACTAGCACAAGTGATCTCATCCTAAGACTTCCAGTTAAAGACACCAACTCATTGCAGTACCGCTCCTGTTACCAGGCTAACCGAAACCTTGCTAACTTTTTGTTGCCTGCCTCTACGTGAGCACCAGCTGCTGGAACAGTTAGTTTTCCCAATTCTCCAATGCTTCAGGTGGTGAACGTCCTGGGTCTGGGAGCTGAGCAAGTCACCAAAGTCATCCAAGACTGTTCCAAGCCTTCTGCAAAGGGAGCAGCTCAGTGGTGACACTAAGAAACTTTCAGCACTTCTTACGTCTCATCAGGCCCACTGCACTGTGCTTATGCCTGAGAGGTTCTACTTGGAACCTGCTACAAATTGCAGTGGCTGGCAAAAATAAAAAGAAAAAAGAAAATATGAGGAAGAGTTAACCCAAATTCTTCGTTCAAATTCTCTTCAGTCAGACCCAGGTCAAACCCCACGTACCTTACCCTGCATCCACCCTCCAAATGGAGCCTTTCAAGGGGTACAACAGGTTTTGAAGTAGGTAGAAGTCTGCCACACCAGGTTAATACTAATGCAAATCAGCAGATGCAAGGATGGAGGGAACAGGATCTGAACGTGCCCCTAAACAACAATACAATATAGTCATAGCAAAATATAGGCAAAACCTGTCAGCGCAACGTAACTTGTGTCTGTGCAAGTAAAACAATAACTGAAATTACTTCTGTCCTTCAGTCAGGGGAAGGCAGAGGTCAAGCTGCCACTCAGAGACTCACAGTTTATTTTCCAGCTTGTCACAGAAGAAGCACACTGTTCTGTTTGGAAATCAGCTATCCTGTTTTTAAAGCCTTCAGAGAGCAAGGAGGGTGAAACCTCATCTTCTTTCCTCCTACGCCTTTCCATACACAGGGAATAGTGACCCCCAGGTAACCATCATCTGTAACCGGATTTCTCCCCTCTCTGCCCACACCATCTCCAGGTTCCTAGAGCCACCTCCCTTTTATTTACTCTCTTAGAACTGAGGCTCTCTCTCGGTATATATGCATACCTCTCTTCTCTTTTTTTTTTTCTTCTCCCCATTGTAAAGTACTGAAGAATAGCCTTTTTTATGATCTGGCCTAAAAGGAAGAGGATATCGAGCCTGCCAGAGTTTGAGAAGCATTTGGACAATGCTCTCAGACATATGGTCTGATTTTTGGGTGGCCCCACGTGGAGCCAGGAGTTGGACTCAGTGATCCTTGTTGGTCCCTGCCAACTCAGGATATTCTGTGATTTTCTTAAGCTTCCTACTTAAACAGGTAACAGCTGTGGCTGTACCTCAGCTTAAGCCAGGCCACAAGACTAGTGTTTTTCGAGCAAGATAACAACTCTCGGGTGCTTGAGAGGTGCTCGTTTTCCCCAGAAGGACCTGGAGAAAGAGAATTACTGAGCCCCACCTGAAAATCAGTTGCATTTACATCACTTAGGCTAATTTGAAGTACCACCAGTGCAGCAGCTGGCTCAGGAAGTTAAGACACAAACTTTGGGGACTGAAATGACAGCGTTAAGGGATCTGACACTGGGGAACCCACTGCAATTGAAGCATCTTTAGGTCATTTCTCTCTTCTTGTAATGACTCGTTCATGTATAAACCATCGTCAGTCACTTTCCTAACTTCACAGCCCATACAGCAGAGCAGAAACGCTTTCCAATCAGAAAATGCTCTTCGGTGTAATACAGCTTCTCAGGGTCACCATGCTGTGGCCTAAAACTTGTGACCCTAGTGAATGCACAGATGTACTCAGCCAGCTTCCTCTGTGATACACACAAATCTCTTGCCTGCAGTGAGCAAACGTACAGGGGAGATGTTACAGATGCTAAAGCCTGATAGGATTTAAGTATGTGGTACCTGAGCAAAGCATCCCTGAAAGCCTGTGCAAATTGTGTTGCTAATGCCCCTTTCATATTTGCATGTGTGGGTGATGAATCTTCTACTAATTCTACTTATTTTTGCTCTGGGAGCACTGATGGCAAGCCAACTGCCCGTCACCTCTTTCTGCTTCTCATCAACCAGTGCTGCTGTGAGCCAGGCAGTGCATGGGCCCCAACAGGCCCCGACACAAGTGCAGAGGGACACAGGAAATCATACCACAGTGTGCAACCACAGTGCTTTCTCCTTCGCTGACCACTGTGAGTGGAGCGGGTGCCCGGCCAGCCCAAGTGAAGAGCAGGGCACCTTCTGCCCCACTGCGCTTCCTTTGCGTTCGGTGAGGAAGCGGCGTGGGTGGGAGAAGAGAAAGGAGAGTGAACCCAAGCCACAGAAGGAAGCAACTCGGGGCAGAGACCAACCTGTAGGTCTTTAGCACACACAGCTGACACCGATGGCAGCCGGTCCCTGCTCCAGCCCTGCTCACCGTGCTGTCACTCGCAAGCACCACTGCAGGAGCAGCAGCTTGTCACCGCACAGAGCCAGGGTACTTCCCAGCCCGTGGCCTGAGCGCAGGTGTCTTTACCAACAGACGGTGTGCCTTTTATGTGGCACACAGATGGCGGCTCATGCGCTACGGCCAATCGCTGCGGCAGGAGGGTTGTCTTTTCTCTTAGGTAAATAGCTCTTCCCCAGTAAAACAAGCTGGCCATTTGTAGCCATTGCAGGTCTGCCGTGGTACAGTAAATAGGAGTGACCTTTATTTTTCACATCATTTCACCAGGATGCAGCCTAAAAGGGCCTTACAGTGCTTTTACAGCTTGCAAGGAGAAAAATAGAAGGCAGGAAATCCTGTGACAGTCTTGTTTCGGTGATGATGTGAGAGACGCAGCAGCAGGAGACAACAACAAAACAAAAACCCTCTAACCCCCAGAGCACACATGGGCAACCTCCAGTGGGGAGCCTGGCACTTCCCAGCCCCTCGCTGCTCCTCCTGGGGCTACCAAAACGCCTCTGGCAGCGGGTGCAGAGAAGGCAGGGATCAGTCCAGGAGTCAACGCTGGGTTAATCAGAAAGGCTCGTGGAGGGCTGCGGCAGGAGCTCTGGGATTGCTTCAGGTGGAAGCACGCAGATTGGTAAGGGAGTGTGTTTGCACACTGCCTCCTTCTCGCAAGCCCTCTCGAAAGCTGGAGCTCAAACGTGGCCACGTTTGAAGTGATATTTCCACACCAGAAAGTGCCACTTTTGGGGGTCAGCCCCAGGCCTGGGCCTGTGTTGCCGTGTGGATGCCCAGAGGGAAGGGAACGGCACGGGAGAGGGGTGGAGGGCAGGAGGAAGAGCTGCTCCCCAAAATCGTGTCCTTCCGGGGCTGATGTGGAAGGAACCTGTGCCAGGGCTGAGCCCTGGTCAGCAGCCCTGCCACCAAAGGTCTGCTCCTGCTCCCTGCCTGCCCCACGGTGCCTGGGCTGTGGGGTGCCTGCACCCAGCGGGTGGAGCACCGACATGCTTAAAAAGTGGCGCTGACCTTAGGAAAAAGTTCCTTTCTTTAGAAGCACATTTGCATTTACCTTCTTTACCCTGTGTTTTGTTTGGTCTTTTGTAAAACTGCCGTTTTCATAAAAGAGGGATCTTTGCTCAGCGGCTCACCTGCTCCTGGTGCTTATCCCTGCACCCAAGGCCATAATCTATCCTTTCCTGTATCTGCTGTTAATGGAGATTGTAATTTCAGGTGGGGAAGATAAACAGCTGGAAACGAGGAACTCCTCAGAAACAAACACTCTTCTCAATGCAAATCTCTCTAGCAATGATGAACAAGGGAAAAGAAATGTGGGAAGGGCAGGGTATGGTTAACAGGTGGCCTGTAGCCCAGATTTCAGGGTGCTCTTAGGGTCTCTGGCTGTTCCAGCAATTACCGGTGATTGTGGCAGCCCAAAATCTTTTTATTTAATTTTTTCTTTTGATCTGTGCTTAGCAGGACATTGCCAACCTTTTCCTTGTGCCTTTGAGCTGTGGTGTTTCCTCTTGCTGGATGAAGGCAGAGGTTTTGAACCTGCAGCTGACTTGTCAGGAACTGGTCCCTCACCCATGGGCTGGCACAAGCTGATGCCAAACTGGACCCTCTGAGCTGCTTCTGGCTGCCACTCGGGCCCCTGTCCCTCACCTACAGCCACTAATGGTCCCTGCCTATGGACACACAGGTTCCTTTCCTTCCAGCCACCACCATGAGGCTGAGATCTGCAGGAGAAATCATTACTGTCACTCGCCCGTCTTTGCTGTATAGGAGCTGGATTGAGGGAGAGCAGTGGGGACAAAAGGAACCAGCCCAGCACTCAGATGAAATATTTGAATTTTCCACTGTTCAGACATGGATGAGCCAAAAGGGAGCAGCACAAGACTTCTCCCTCTCCTCAGCCCATCCACAAAGGGGACGGTGGCTTCGCTTTGCTTGGGAAAGCCTCCCAGTCGTGTCCCTTGCAAACAACCCTTTGTTACAAATATTCTTGGGCCTGGCAGTCAATAACTGGGCCTACTTCATAACTTGATTAAAAAAATAACAAAGCCCCCTTGAGACAACTGCTCTGACTCGGGGCTCCTCTCAAGCACTGTCAGCATCACGAGCAGAAGAGGCAGGGGCAGAGAGGGGCAGAGAGGGGCAGATCGGTAACGTGGACAGGACAAAGGGGCAGCTGCGGTATCTGCTCGGAGCAAAAAGCCTAGGGAAACTGTTCGAAGGTTTCAGCAGGGAAAACCCTGGGGACGCTCCAGTCTGAAGAGATTGTTTAGGCTGAAGCATAGGCTTTTCTGTTTTAAATTAGACCCCAGAAAGGGAGTTATTTTGGAATACACACTGCGTATCTTCTGCTGCATGCATCATGGGCACAGCACCTGTTCACCATCCCTGCTCTGGGGTGATTTATACACAAAGGAACTTGGCAACGAACTATCTTGCTTCACTTTTGTAAAACCAAAAACCAACCTGGCCTGACTATCACAGAGATGGGACAAAGCCAAAAGCTTTCAGCTGAGTGTCTGTTCCCTTCCAAGACTTGGTGGTCTGGATACAAAGAAACCGAGATTCAATTAATCCTGGTGTTGGTTTCGCAAAAAAAAAAAAAATCTGCTGGATTTTGGTTCCGAAAGAAACAACTCCAAACTCCGGCGTCCTTGGGAAAGAAATGAAAGACTGCTTAAAATAGTACAGTTGGAAGGCTTCTTTCCTTCACAAAGCCTTCCACAGTGTTCTGCAAGCCTGTAACCCTAACAGGCATATCACCACTGAGTGAAACCGAGTCTCCGCTGCTGAAAGAGTATGAGTCTGTGTGCTGTCAGATGCTCTCATGCAAAGTGTTGTCATACTTCGGTCAGGAATCTTCGCAATGCAGTAAGAAATTAGAAGGAAGAGGGGAACTGCCTGTGTCAGTGCATTTTCAGTCCTCCCCTACATACAAGCGGGGAGAGGTCAGCTCGAGGGGCTGGGCAGGTGCTTGGTGCTGGAGAGCCGTAGCCCTGTGCCTACCATCCGTCCATTGGACACACCTCTTGGCCAAGACATGGAGTCAGCAATGAGATGTGCAACTCCTTCATGATCCTTTTGGACCAGCAGAAATGACTGCGAGATTCTCAGCCCTGGAAATGTGCAGCTGAACTAGACATACATGAGGGAACTCAGCGCTGCAGCAGTGAGGGCCAGGCAGCACCCAGGGTGCAGTGACCACAGACACTGTGCCCGCAGTCTGGAGCTCGAGCTTCAGCAATCAACCTGGTGGGTTCCTTCCAGTCCCCAGAGGGAGCTTCCTCCCTAAAACCATCTTGCTATCCTGCTCTTTACCCTGGAGAGACAGAGCCAGCAAAGCGGTGAATGCTGCAGGTAGGATTGAAGCAGACTGGCACAGCAACAAAGCTCCCACAGTCACATATGCAGTCAAGCCTTAAACAGAGATGATTTTGCAAGTCCAGAACGGCAGAAGATTTTGAAATTTAAGTGCATTAGCACTGTTATACAAGGACTTAACAGATGCCAGCTCACTGACTAACCTAATAAGCACAGCCTATCCCTGCTGCCATTACTGCTGCCTCACTGGAAGGGCAGTTTTGGCCAGAACGACGTGTGCTCTGAGTCACACGGTGGGGAGGAGGTGGTGACGTTGCTCAGGAATCCACCTTGCTGTGTGCGGCTGGAGGATGATACCTGAAGCGCACGTGCGGCAGGACAGAGAGGACACAGCTTAGCGCCTTGCATTCCTCAGGACCAGTGCTCACCTGACGAAGCATGCACAGCTATAACCCACCCGCACAGCCTCACCATTTACTACACAAGGCACTCAACAGCTGACGCCATGCACAGAGCACTTCATGCCTGTGTATCTTCTTGCAGTGTCTGAAATGAGACCAACAGAGATAACCACCTCCTCAAACTGACACTCAGCTTCTTTCTCTGTTATCAAGCCATCTGATCAAAGGCCACTTACCTACACTGCAGACGTCTCAACCCATGGCCAGACACGCCACATACCAAAGCCTTTGGAGAACAAGGCATCAAAACTACACTTACCCATTAACAGTGCAGGGGTGACAGCCACTATTTACTTCGCAAATTCTGAAAGACTTAAATCTCATAAGGTGATTATGCCATTAATTAGTGAAACGCAGTCATCTCTGGGGTGTAGCACAGCAGCTGCTTCAGCTGAGCAGCAAAGAAAAAACAAGCAGGCAACGTAACATGGTGGTAGTGCCCCAAAGAGAAGTCATCCCCTCTCCCAGAAGGTATCCCTCTTTTCATGGTAGTGTGTGAATGTTGACTCCAATGTCTGGGGGCATCTGTGGAAGCCTGAGCTGTGTATTTTGCAGGGTATGAGTTTTCCTGGGAAGCTATCCATGCAGGGATTATAAGACCAGAAGGCGTCTCTGGTTATTCATACCTCTAACCTCCTGAAAAACAGATCACAGAGCCTACCTGAATGATTTCCCCTTCAGACTGTGTCATTTTTTAGGAAAGAATAAAATCCCATGAAGACAGCCCATGATGCAAGCACTATCGCTGCCTTTTGACCTGTTGCACTGTGAGAACAGCACACCATTTCTAGCCTAACCATGCCTGGCTAAACCCCCTGCTGCAAAGCTCTGCTCCTGCACTGCTAGCTGGGCAGAGCAGCCATCCAACAGCAACTTCTGCCTCCGTGCAGGTACTTCCAGACCATGTCTGAGCTGCCACTTACTCATCTCCTCCAAGAGTCACTGATCAGACCCAGACCAACTTGGCTGGAGATACGTGACAAGAAGAAGAACTACAGTGACCTGGAGGCAGGCTGAGACCACTGTCCTTTGGACATCTGAATGGCCACCAGCCACGTCCTATATGCAGGCAAGAGCACTACATGACAAATGCAGGTCTGAAGAAGGCACGTTTGTACCATGGCAAATTTACAGACTGAAGATGCACAGGAGGAAGGAGGCTGCTTCCCGAGGAAGCCCATCTCCTTTGGCTGAAGCCTTCAGCCTGCGAACGGTCCCTTGTCATTTAGGTGCGGAGTCAGTGCCAGCGCTGCTCCAGCCAGGTGCTGGCTGGTGCTCATCACCCTTCACCAAGCACGGGTCTGGGGCAGGCACTGGGGATCCGGCGTTCCCAGAGGAGGATTCTCAGAGGCGAGGGCGTTCATGCGAGGCACACATTAGTCCAGCACGGACCGCCTCTCAGGTCCCCTACAGTCAGCAGAGAGAGAGGAAAATCTCCAGAGTATCAATTAGGGCAGCAGATCTAGCCTGGAGGAGGCTATGTCCTCTGAGAGGGACGGGAGAGAAGTTTTGCTAACCTACAGACATTTTGCTGACCTTTTCTGATACCTTCTGTTTTGTCATGCCACCTCACAACATCACTGCGATCCTTCTGGAGAGAACAGGCCTAACCCGATAGAAATATTCCTGATGTGACAGAAATGTTCCTGATGCGGGAGCACTCAGTGAGGGCTCTCGAGCTGCTCCAGCAGTGCCATACACCATCTCCCCACTGTCCTGCTCACAGGAAATCTGCCTGGGGATCTCAGCGTATCTTCAGAGCATGTTACATGGCAGCAATGGCAAATCACTCCTGTACTATCTGCAAGTAAAGGAGAGAGCAGCCCTGGGACTGTTTTAGTGTATGCTGGAACGCACAGATTCTGGTCAAGAAAGAACACAAAGTTTGTTTTAAGTCCCTTCTGTCTTCCACCTCAGGGAGAAGGAAGCATGCCTGTCATTTATAGGAGCAGGAAATGTCTTACACTGCTGTGAGAATTAACAGGGTTCCACAGAACTTTACTCACTTGAAAGGAGTTGGCCATCACATTCCTGAAAGTAGTGTTAAAAAAAATAGAGGGGAAGTAAAAATTTGTTACTAAAATATGGGGGATGATCTGGGAATTTGCTCCCAAAAGCTCATAATAAAAAACCTCCAGCTAAGAACCAACCTCTGTTCTATTTCTTAGAGCTCTGCCTAGTTTTTCCTTAAATGTGCAAGTCACTTCTCTGGCATGTCTGCTTAGAGTGTAAAAGGTTTTACTCTCAGGAAGCTTTTCCTTCACATTCAGCTTAAATGTGCCATTTCTGGAAGTCATCCCCTTGTCTTTTACACTCTAGCAAGCAAAACAAGTGTAAATTAAATGGAAGACACATGAAATCTTTATAAAGTCCTGTGTTTCCCCTAGCATGAAAGTTCCTTCTCTTTGGAGTAGAATAGGTCTTTATTCTGTGCTGTATTTTTCCCCATCAGAAAATGAAGAATATAAATTTTCCTCATTACTTGAATTTAGCTTCATCAGCAGCCCCCTGCCGATGCAATTCATCCCAACAAGATTCTTTTTTTTTTTTTTTTTTTTTTTTTTTTTTTTTCCCCAGTGAGCCGCTGCCCCTTCTCCCCCTCCTCCCAACAATTCAGGCATGGAAAACAAGAGAGGAATTAGACAGACAGAACTTATTATCTAACAAGCTGCAACTTCAGACCAGGCAGGAATAACATTTAAAATATAAAAAGCAAATTTTTATCAAGCCTTTTCCTCCCCAGAGACTGCCACAAAAATATTCCTTGTTTGTCACTGAGAATGAACCATTTTTCTCTTTCATTTCTGCTTTCTGTCACATATTTCATTTTGGCTGCCCCTTCTGTCTTTCAGCTTGGGACCTAGGCTGCTAATGCAGAATCACAGATAACTCAACAACAAAATGCCTGTATTATCTTTTTTTTTTTTTTTTCTACTAGTCTGCCAGGTAATTGCAACCGTAAAAGCTTTTGCATATTTACCACAGAAACATGTCTCTCCTGGAGGATGGGACTGTCATCAGGTAGAATATTTCATTTAATAAGCCTCTTCTGAGGTACAAACTAGGGCTGGGGATTTTTTTCTGGCCTCCTTCAGAGTAAAGGACAAGCAGATAAAAATCAGCTGCTGCAGTGCTACATTGTCAAAGTTCCTGTTCCTGTGAAAATTAACTCTTACTAAGCTCAGAGCTCTGCAAGGCTTTGTCGGTGGGATGTTTATGAAGCAGGAAAAGGGTCTGATATCAACTCGTACTATATTTTTCCCCCGTCCTCCCCAAGCATAAGACAGAGTTCTTTCCTATTTACAAAGAGAGCAACTACCCTGCTTTTCTGTAACCCGGCTGATGAGCTGTGCACTATGCCAGGACAAATTTTCATTAAATCGGTTCATCAAGAAGGATTACATTTTCCCTATTTGCCCCTGTTTCACAGAATTACAATAACAAAAACACGGCCTAAACATTTCTAAATTCAGCTGTCCTTTAAAGACAAATACATTTTTTTCCCCTACTTTTTCCCACCCAAGCCTGACCTAGCAGTAGAATTGCTTTTCTCAGTCCTTGGGATGCTAAATCAAGCCGAGTAGTACCAAAAGGAAGGTCTGAGGAGAACATCTATGAAAGGAATTTGTGTCTTGGAGTCGAGATGATGACCTTCCAGGCTTATGAGAAGAGACTCGTTTGCTGAAATGTTTAACAGACTGAAGGGGAATACAGCTGGTTCACACATTTGCTTTGCATGCACCTATGCAGAAGTCATAAACTCTATCCTAGCATGACATACTTGTAGTTAAAATCACCACGAGTGGGAATCAGCAGTCTCTGACAGGCCCTCAGTCCAACCGCAAATTACTGACAATACTCATTCATCCCTACCAACAGCATCCCGCGTGGAGAAAAAGTGTGTTTGGCCAACCTTGTTTTTGAAAAATCCCTGCTTTCACTTACAAGCAAAAGCTGGAAGATACAGCTAACATATGAATTAACTGTTTAGGTTAAGGCCTTTCTGAAACCAAGAACCTACTTGTATTGACTTGGAAAGGAAATGTGGGCTCCCCAGATCCAGTCCCTCTTCTGGAAACAGTCTCAGAGAGAAGGAAGCACAGACAATGGTGAAAGGCTTTCTAAATTGTAAATAGCAAATTCTTTTTTTCCAACAGTAAGTATTTTATGGTTATTTACAAATTGACTATGGTTTTCAATGCAAGTAAACTCCAAGAGCTAAGAACACCATTTTTTTCCTATCACTAACAAGCCTTTCTAAGAGCCATCCCAGTTAAGGATTAAGGGATGACTCTCAGCCATTTGCAGCAAAGAAGGAAAACTCCCATAGGTAAAATACTTCTAGTAATGCTACTTGAGCCCAGTGTCTTACCTGTAATATCTGGATTGAAGGTAGGTAGAACACACAGCTTTAGACACATGGCTAGCTGAACCGAAGTCTATGACCTTGACCCTATATGGCTGTCGGGATGGATCTACCAACATGATGTTCTCTGGTTTGAGGTCAGCATGAATCAGTCCCAGGCTTTTCAACTTCATTAGGGCAGTTGCTACCTGCTGGAGAATTGGTCGAATGTACTTAAGGGGCAAAGGACTGAATTTGTTTTGTTTTAGGAAATCATAGAGGTTCTGCTCCAACATTTCAAAGACCAAGCACGTGTGATTTTTGTGCTGGAAGCACTCGTACGCGCGGACAAAGTTGTAGTCATCCGCACTTTCAGTGCTCAGCCGAGCCAGGATGCTCACTTCAATCTGGCCTTGCCGGGCATAGGAAGGATGGTTCTTTAGGATCTTGATGGCCACAATCTCGTTAGTGCCACGTTTCCAGCATTTGACTACTTGTCCGAAGGTCCCCCGGCCAAGAAACTCTAACACTTCATACGTGTTGGTCATGGAACAGAGCACCTCATGTTGCACCAGTTGGTAATCCCCTTCACTGTTGGAGCCACTGTTTTTGGAGGTGGCCGTGGAGGTGGTGGCGGTGGCTACGGTGGCCCCACTGGCATTGTTCTGAATCATTGGTGGATGCTCTTCGATGATCTGCACGCTGCTTGTGTTCTCTATCTCCTCACTCTTCCGCTTAAGTCCACATTTTTGGTAGGTGTCCAGAAGGCTCACAGTGCTGCGACGCATCAGGTTGTGTGGCCCACCCAGTGTTTGCCCAGACACTGCAACCACACCAGAAGTGCTGTTGGCGGACGTCACCACGATGTGCCCCGTGCTTGCTGGGAAGATGATGGTCTGTTCGTAAGGGATGCTTGGATTGGGGATCTGGAGGGAGGCGTTGACGGCTGCTGCGGCGGCTGCTTGGGAGGACTGCACGTTCTTGCTCTGGCTGTAGACTTTGCTGCGTGTGCCGTACCCAGTCATATCCCAGTTTGAACTCGGCTCCACTTTCAGTTTCTTCACGCTACAGAAGGCACTTGACTGAAGGGTGTGAGGAGAGAAAACTTGCACATGCGAGGCCATACCTGCAATAAAACATCAGAGTGAAACCACAGTGTCAAGATGCCTTCCCCAGCTTTTTCCATTTGTTCAGTGGCAATAAGGGAGAATGGGATACAGACTTCAGATACAGCACATGCACAAAAATCAAGTTCTTCCAGAAATATGTATTCAACACAAATAAAAAATTATGCTCTAAAATAAATCATTACTCCCAGCTGAACTATACTAACAAACACTGAGACTTCTGCTCTCTTGCTCTTCCCCTTCTCATTTTTAATAATGAGAATGTAAATGTTATTTTTACCTCCTTTGCCTAAGGAGACTCCTATTCCCATTGTCTCCAGGAATATACCTAGATCTCTTTTGCTGATATAAAATACTGCAAAGCATTCTGCCTCTGGAGGCCAAATCTCAAATCCTCAGGCTCATCCTGTATTAACAAGTTTGGCAGATATGGCTTAAGACCTCCGTTTACCCCCATAAAACCACTGCGTAGCTGCTGGCTTGCAGAGAGCCAGGATGGGACCAGGAGATGACACACCATGACAAGTGGAGGTGCACTGACAAAGCTGAAGAGCCAGGACAGAAGCAGCAGATGATGTCTCAGGTTGCTTGCCAAGTCTGTGTGTGGGAATCGTGCACAATGCTTGTCTCTGCTCAGGGACACTGATGATGGGAGTTAGACAACACGAGCTTCACCGTGTGCTCTTAGTTGTCTCAGATTTGTAAAACTGTGTTCATCTAATCTTATTCACAGTGACAACACTGTCACTGCAAAGCAGATCCCCTGGAAATGAACGGCATTGTTAACGATACAAGGTACAAATTAGCATGTGGTGGAATCAAGTCCTAATATAATTTATTTTTTAAGAAAAGAAAAAAAAAACTATTTTACTGCAAGCTTCTTTGCCCGTAGGAGAGCTAATGATCTTCTACACCGTTATTCAAAAAAAAAAAAAAAAAAAAAGAAACCCACAACCTCATAATCAAAGTCAAAATAAAGCATCATTGAGACAGGCTGACTGAGGAATCTGGGTAACATCCCACTGAAACAGAAAATGTTCCTGTTCAGAAGGTGGTCCATGGAGAAGAGGACGCCTAGGTCCCAGCTTTCTGCTGCCTCTCCCTTCCCAGGGCAGGGATGGTACCGCTGGGGCAAAGGTACCAAGAACCCCACAAGTCTACTGGGATTCCTACGGAAAAAGCCAGTGCCCGGCAAGAGTTAAAGCAGAAAGGCACACGCTCCTTCAACCCTTCTGTCTGTCGTCAGTGTTTCCTTTTAATAAACCAGAATGACTAGGGAAGAAAAAGACAATATGCTGAGCTGGCACCGCTGCTGAATTATTGAGCACAAACATAACCTTGACTTGTTTGCAACTTTAAGAAGTTAAAAGCTGAATGAATGCTTCAGCAACAACAACACAACAAACTCGGCAATGCACATGGATGACTCCTTCACGTGGAGACCTGGGAGTACCACACACCCAGCTCCCTTTCCTAAAAGAAGCCCATTCTCCACTGGTCCCTGTTGTCCTTCTGAAAATGTTCTGGAGTCCGTACGCACACAGGTGCACTTACACACATGCACACGTACACATACACACCCACATCGAAAAACACGAGCGTTACTCCTCACTGCCAGAGCCCTGCAAACCACAATGTGCCCTCCATCAAACACCTTTAATGTCATTTTTGATGCCGTTTGCTGTGATTCATGTTAATTCCCCCCCAGAGCCTACTGGGCAGCAATTTCCAAGGTCCTTGCAACTCGGTCCTCATCCCCAAGCCCCTCTAAGAGCTTTCTCTCCTCTCCTTTCCACAGGGTGACGACGTGGCCACAGACGCTGTAGCACACAGCGGGCTCGGAGAACCGCAGCAGTATTACTCAGCTTGTCATCCCGGACACAAATGTCGTGTGTGAGTGAGCTGAAGCTGTGTTTGTTTTTCCACTGATTAAGAAGAGTCACGGTGTTCTTTCTAGTACAGTACCAACCTTTCTGGAGAGTGGGGTTGGCTTGATGTATGTTTTCCCCCTGGACGCGAATAATAAAGCAGATGTAATTGGTAACATATTGTGGAGCTAGCCGAGGTGTAATTTATAGCTTTATGGCTTTCATTTCGTGGTGTGCTTGAGCAATATCTCTTCAAATAAAATAAAAAGGGGGAAAAAGGATTGACGCAGAAGAAGGAGAGAGGTTCTTCTCACATGCTCCCCTGGAAATAACCCCAGAAGATTCAGTCTCCCCCAAATTAAAGTCTTGGATGTGGAGCACAGCAGCTGCAACTTTCTCAATGCTGCTGTAAAAACCAGGATAATCACCACCATTAAGAGCCAGACTTTCAACTGGTGCAAACTGGCAGAGCTCCAGTCGATATCAGCTGACGCTAAAAACAAGGTCAGCAGTCACTCAACATTGTCAACGTCAGATGGCTGTCTGTGCCCCTTGGTGAAACGAGTTGTTGTTAGGGCTTGGTTTCCACATCAACAAGCCCCTTGCTGTCCCTGCAACACTGTTCACGCAGGAACAGGACACCCTGTTACCCCAAAAACGTGGGAGTGGAGGAAGCAGGGCTGTCTGGTGGCTGACAGGAGGACTTTGGACTCCACTGCTGCCACTGCCACCCTTCTCAGAGGTTGTACTCCATTGTAAGAGAAAGATTTTTTTTTTCTTCCTGTATGAAATCCTCTTCCTTCCATCCAAAATGATTTTTTTCACATCTGAGGTTTTAGGGGCACATGTTGTAGGAGAATAGCTCGGCTAGCTCTTCAGCATAGTCCGATACCAAGAAATTACAGTCTGACTGACAGCTTGGTGATGGGAAAGGAAGGCTTCTGCAGCAAAGTCATTTTTATTGCAAATTTGCCTGTGCAGCTAACGTGAGAAAAACACAACCTCAAATTTCCTGAGGACATTTTCAATTCGTGCTGGTGGCATATTCTTTTCTTAAAAAAAGATCTTTACCCCACAGCAATGGCAGAAATAGTAGTAAACGTGCATAGGAGTTGGAGGGCTTGTTACAGGGATCAAATTCCACCTTGCAGCCTGCGATACGATTTACACCTTCAGCCTTTTGATTACTGGCGACGACGCCAGTGAAGAGACAAGCTGGCTGCGGCATGGTGATTCACGCCAGCCCAGCCCCGTGGCCGCGATGCCCTCGAGCATCCCCCAGAGCCAGCCTCTGGGGAAGGAGCATCCTCCTCCTGGGCTTTGGAGAGCATGGGGCTCATTTTGATATCGCCCCCACGCTCGCCTGGCGAGTTTCTGGGCTGGGAGCTGAATCAAGGCTGGGTGCATTGCATTAAATAAAATTGATAGTTCCTTTCTTTAATAATGAGTTTTAGTGTGGCCATTTAAAGCTCTCACACAATTGATAGTAACTGGATTTAATGGGGCCTTCCCTGCCCTTGATATGACTTAGGTAACTCCCTGCAGCATCCACATGAGCTGAAGTATGTAGTGTGCAGCAAGGGGGCAATATTAAAACGGACTGAATGACTTTTATTAAAAGACTCGACTTTTTTTTTTTGTCTTTCCCAAGAACTCCTCCCACGTCGGTTTTCACTTAATAATAATTTAGCAGGTGCTATTTACAATTCAGATGGCCCTCTTCTGCATGCGTGCACAAATCACGCAGCCGCCTCACCACAATTTCCAGCAGGTTTCGGGGAAGCGAATGAGGTAAAGTTCCCTATCCACCCACCTCAGCCCAGAGGGCAAAAAATACACTTTGGGGACTAAAGACGGAACAGTTTGAAAGTCACTGATGTTTTCTTCTGTTTCATTCACAGCACTTAGTGCTGATTTATAAACGTGGCCTTTGCAGTGGCAGGAGACCAAGCCCCTGCCCTGTATTAAGTAGGCAGTAAGACCTTCTGCAGTACCTGCAGAGCTGCCAGTGCGCTGTAACCAGAGGCTGCTTGCTGACTGCTGGGAGAACGACAGAGCCTGCTTGAAAAATACTGTAGAAAGCACACGGCATGTGTTCAGCATATAAATGATGCGCACAAGACACTCCTGAAATAAATATCTTCCACTTCTCCCCAGAGAGGCACAGGCCTGAAAACTCATATACACACCCGGGTTAAGAAGGCAATGAAAAGGGGATCTGCCAGGTATGTCTAATGTATTGCACTTTCAAAATAGCTGTGTCTAAAGCACAGCACTCTTTGTCAAGGTGGCCTCTGTGAGGCCTCTTTTGAGGCATTGTCCCCGGTACCACACGCTTCTGGAACCTCCTTAAAACTGACGTCCCTGGAGGCTACACAAATTCCTTCCCCTGTGCTACCAAGTGTCTGGAGACAACCTCAAAGAAGAGTTCAGACCTCAACAGCCTCGGCTCCTTCCTGTCTTTGGTGAGCAGAAGATGTCAAGAGGGCCTCCGTTCCCCGTGAAAATCCCTCTACCTTCCTGCTCTGCTTTTCCTGTCCTGCTACTAAAACTGTCTCGTCCTAATTAGTAGTTTCTTAAATGCTTCAGCAGAGCATGGCAGCTCTCAGGGAAGTGACAGAGCCTGCCTCCTGCACTGCTCCAGACCTGGCTTCATGCAGCTCTAAGCTGCCTTGCTGGATCCACGTCCCACAGCCAGGGGAAGAACACTTTCCAACACACAGAGTAGCCATACATAAAACCAAATGAACAAAGTCGAACAACCCTCACCCCCACCTCCCTCCCACCCAAAAAGCATGTCTCGCCACAACGAGACAGCGGGAACCTCTAACAGCCACCATCTTCACACCCCCTGTCCCCCAGCCACCTTTACTGCCCTCCTACAGAGGTTGTGAGGTGGGTGAGCCATCCACCTGGGGGCTGGTCCCTGCCACCCCAGGTGGGAGCCGTGGTGAGCAGCTCCAGGGGAGCTGGGTGAGTCGGAGCCACCACACGTCCCGCACAGAGGGACAAGGCGGCAGGCCCCACGCTGCTGATGGAAACCTGGAGGCTGCGCCAGCCCCGTCCACCCACAGCCACCACATCTGGTGGGTCGCTAGACGGTGCCATGAGAGCTGGCTTCAGACTGTGGGCAACGGCTTAAATAAGCCTGCTATACATCTGAAACACCATACTCCAAGGAATTAGTGAACAGAAGCCACTGCCAGCCACAGCCCTCCCTCTGAACCATCTGTGCCGTCTTTTATTTTGTCTCTGTAGACCAAAGTCAAGTCCCTGCAATACGGAGCCTTCCCTTCAGAACTCAGTGACCACAATCCCACTTCTCACCACTACAAAACTCCACTCTCCCGTATCCACTCTAAGCCACAAGACCCTACTATTAGACATCTTCTTTTATCTAGAAACATCGTGATTCCTATTCATCTTTTTAATGTGGGTTCAGGTGCCCATGAACCTGAGTAACAAGTTGTGGGCTCTTTGACATGTTTCTGGTTTTAGGCACATGAAGCAAAATCTCAGAGACAAACATATACACTATATTTAAGTCCTTAATTACACCTCAGTGAAGGATTCTTTCAGGGTCACCTCCGTCTCCCACTTTAATGAATTGCAGTAATGACAAGAGATATTATAGATTTCCTCCGTAAATCCTGTGGCTAGTTTATGTTTCACATTACAGTTCATTAATGATGCAACACCTGAGAACGCAGGTTAAAATATTCCTCACCGGAGGCTCGGCGGCCTCATTATTTCCCTGCAGATGCTGCAGCCACCAGACCGGACACTGACTTTAGGCCTCGATGTGAGAGGGGCCAGCAGTCATGCTGCCCTGAGCTGGTGGGGGCTAAGACATTGGATACGCTCCTGGAGGAAAACCCAGCACAATGTGAACAGTGGAAAACTTTCTCTTCAGGACCTAAGCATGGGAATGGAAACGAGGGCAGCATGTGAATACATGTTTGTTTTGACAAAATTGAGCTACACCCCAGTAAATAAACTCCCTTCAGCACACCTGTCAAAAGGGACAGGAATACTGCCACCTCTACGGGTATCGTGCAATAACGCTGCAAAAGCTCTGCCAGGATATCTCCAGACATACTGTAAGAAAGCTGGGAGTCAGCAGTGCCTGAGGCGGGTCCCAGCAGCTCGAGACGGCAGCTGAATAGCCCTGCCTTGCGAACCTTACTGAGCGAAAGCCCTCCCGAGCCAGGGAGAGAAGTCTCCAGCTCCTGTGAGGACTGCTGGAGTCCCAGCAGCAAAATGAGGTGACAAGCGATAAGGACAGAGGTGACAGCAGCACCTGCAAGCCTTCGAGATCTGCCTGAGAGTGTGAAGAAACTTATGCACAATCTCAATGCAAAGACAATTTAGGAAAGTAGGTGTCAATGAAGTCAGGAACAAGTTTCACAAACAAACACTCAGTACTCCCAAGAGAAGCAACCCTCCTCTGGAGACAGAGGGGGGATGAGAAAGAAAGAACAAGGCCACACCGGGCAGGTGGGATTGAGAGCAGCCCTGCTTTGAAGCTCTGTCCTCTAAGGCACTGATGACTGTCTAACAACGCTCTGCCAAAGAAGTCCCTCTTCCCGGTTTCTCCCAGACAGGCAGGCAGAGGAGAGGCTGGTGCCCAGCTGGGGGCTGTGGGCAGGGTGCTGGGAGAACCATCAGCCCAGCTGCCGGAGGAGCAGACCATGGTGACACTGCAGCGCCGTACCGAATGAGGCACGGCACACATCTATAATGCCATGCTTCAGCCAGCTCCTCAAGTGATGGGGATGGCCAGAGGAGATGGGAAAGAATGCTACCAAGGAGTGTTCTGTGGCTGTCCCACCGTGAAGCCAACGTGGTGCCAGATGAACCTACAAGTGCTGATTTACATCCATGCGCCAGGTAGGACTGTTTGGCAACAGCACGTGTTCTGGGCAGCCTCCTCCCCGCCATCATACATCCTCCACGGAGGGTGAGTGGAGCACATGGTAACCACAGCATTTCTACAGAACCCGAAGCTTCCTTTGGAGATCTGTACAAGATAGACTGAGCAGTAAATATGACTCCGGCCAGGGCTTGCCCCGCACTGCAGCTTAGCACGTGTGTGGGTCCATACGTCCAACCTCCAAACAGATCTGTAACATGAGAGTCTCTGGGCTCCCACCAGCTCCGTCTCTGATTACTACTTGCTGACAGAGTTGCATCCTGGAAGCAGAACTGAAAATAAGAAGGCTCTCTCTCAGTGTGACTCTGCTTTCCAGGCAGTGTGGGTCACGTCACTCAGCTGGGTCACTTCAGCTTCCTTCTTCCAAATAGGGGGGACAACAGTATCCCCATATTACCAGGGAAAGAGAGGATTTGTGTCATTTCCAACCCCATATCCCACAGACTTCACTAGCTGCCCTATTTGGCCATCAGTGATATTAGTTCCCAGAAAAGGGCTCCAGGGGCTCTGGAAAATGGACCAAAATGAACCAGCATTTGCCTCTGCTGCCCTGCCTGTGCCCCCATCACCCACACAGCGCTGGCACACTTGTGGAAAGGATGTTTGGGCTTTTTCCACCACTGCTGCCTCTCCACCTGGATGCCTTCCCACCTGTAAATATTAGCTTTGTAATGTCAGTGACTCCAACTCGCCCGCAAGTGCAGTGAAACCACAGGGAATGGCTGGCACCTCGCATACTTCACTCGTCAGAAGCAACCCTACCTGTGAAGGCAGGACATGGGCAAGGCTTGTTGGAGTCTCAGGCTGAGCCTCTCACTCCCACAGGATTTTTTCATAAGTGTTTCATTTGCAAAGAGGCAATTGCATGACATTCAGCGCTTGCTTTGTTTACGAAATCTGAAACTCAGATCAAGCACTAGCTGGGCTGAAAAGGTCAGCTTGCCTGTTCGCAAAGTCCCTCCCTTCATTTCATTTCCGTCAGGATACAGACATGTTGGAGAGAAACAAGCCTCTGGTGAGGTTTGGATGAAATACACAGGATCTGAGCTGCAAAGGAAGATGAAGATGCGAGGAGAAAGGTGGGGAAGCCGGGCAGGGAGCTCTGCCGGATCAGGAAATTGAGATAGACTGATTTGGTGACCTCCTGACTATCCCAAAGCCAGGGTTAACTACATCACCTCGCTTCTGCAGCAATATCTCCCTTTCAAATAAGAATGACCAAAGACACGATTTACAGCACCCTACATCGAGAGCTATGGGTTGTTCCAAAAAATTGAAAAAAAAAGGCTACTTCAGGTTGATTGTTTGACCTTCACTTTAAGTAGTTAAAACAATTGTGTAAATAACCTGTCTTCCACAGGCACAGAAACACACACCTACACAGAGAAAAGCCCTTCAGTTGTGGAAGGACAACACATCTTGAGCATGAGTTTTTCACCCTGCCTTCCTGACTTTAGCCTTCCCATTGCTCAGGGCCAAGAAAAGTTCCAAAAGTGAAAATGGTGGCCGAACAGTCACAGTTGTTACTGTTATCCACAGCTCTTGATTTGTATTCTGAAGTGAGTATAAAACCAAAGATGTATGAAATGCGAATGGCTGGGGCCTCCAGCACAGCTCAGAACTAGGACAGGCAGAGGTACACGATGGGATGGGGAGGCACTGGGTTTAGGGTTTGGATGTGGATGCATTTCTCGTCAAAAATCCCAACTCAGTCATCTCTCTATTTCGCAGGCAGCATCTGAAAAGAGTGGCCCTGCAGGAAAGTGCCACGTTACAAATCTGTCTTGATCCCTTCTTCTTTGAGAATGCCAAGTAGTTTGGAGCGAACCAAAGTGACAGCAAACCACAGTGCTCCCCATGAGAGCACCTAGCACTATCACGAGTATCCTTGGGAACCCTTGTAACTGTGATCGTCCAGAAACCCCAATGATTTTTTTTTTTTTAATCTGAGGTTGCATTGATCTCTGTCACACAAAACACATGACCACACTCAGACACACATGCACATGCTTGTACTTGCACAGCCACAGAACGACCCAATGAATCTCTCCTCCAAACGAAACAAGTGAAGTTATTCAGGTACCCCACGCAATCCTTCAGTAGTGCTTCCGGACACCGCTCTGCCCCACACCGCTGGCTTGCTGTGGGCGATGGGGTCTGGCAGCACCTGCCTGGTCTCCCATTGTCTTCACAACAACTCTCTTTTTAAGCAAGGTCCCATAGGACAGGGGGCCAGTTCAGTGTGCAGAGAAGAAGCCTGGTTAGCCAAGGATGGGCAGCCTAGGTGATGCTCGAAGCTCTTGTTAACAGAAAAAGAAAACCTGGTTTAGGCATGGGGATAAACTACATGAAAGATTTCAGAGCCCTGAAGAGTAAACATCCAAGAGCTCAGGAAAGGATATCTGACTTGAGAAGGAGGGATATAAGGCCCTTGTGTGTGATGAAGAAGCTGAGGGACACCAGTAACTGCCTACTCCCCCTCAAAGCTCTAAAACAGAAGAAATCAGAGGAAGTCATTAAGAGAAAAAAAAAACAATAAAAACCTCCACGTGTACCGGCAGAACTCCCTATCTACCATCAGTCTCTCCCCCAGGTTTCTCTTTTGTGCAGGATATGATTATTTATTGACATATTTACTTACTCAGCTCTACACTGCTTAATGCCATGGCTTCAAGGCTTCTTGCACTAGCAAGACTAAAGAATGACAGAAGAGGAACAAAGCTGAACCTGAAGATCCAGCACAATACATACCAAATGCCTTCTGTGGTTCCTTCCACTGCTGTGATGGGCTAGAGCTTCAAAAGCAGGGCCCTCAGCTGAGACAGCCCCACCATCAGACCTGCTGTACATGCTCCTCTTCAACCAAGAAAGCGCAAGCACGTGACAGCCTTGGTGGGGTGTGCAGAGAAAGATAACCCTTGGTGCAACTTTGCTCCCGTCCGCCTGTGCTTTAGAGATGACAGACAGTGCCCTGAATGGTACCTTGCAGAGACAAAGGCACCTGAGCACACCTCAAGCCATGTACGACTGCCTTCATTTGTCACTGCCAGTAACATCTCTGTGGTACTCATGGGCACGGCACAGTAGCTGAAGCAAAACCTACCGAATCAAAAATCCATATTAGAAAGGATAGTTAGCTACAGACCACAGGCTAGCCAAATAAAGGTGCTGTCAGGCCTCCTTCTCATCCATGGTCCTACATTTGTGACCTGATGTGTCACTATACACTTTTAACAGGTTGCAGCCACTTACCTAATCTCTTCCGTAAGCATCTTCTTGGCACTAATACAGCTGTTTTGCAGCCATGTCCTTTAAACCCACAACACACAGCTCCTTCCTTTCCATACAGCAAAGAAGTTAGAGAATTCAGGCTAGATGATACAATGGGACGAGTTCAGCATCATCAATGCATCAGTGACAGCACAGCCAAGCTGTCCAGTCTCACCTACTGTTTTTGACCAACGATGAAAACAAAGTCAGGCCAAATGGAGTCAAGGGGAAAGAAGAGATTCTGGGAAAGTAAGCTCTGTATGATTTCTCACAAGAAGCAAATACACTTCTGTTTCCACAGGATCCAGAAAAACAAATCAGTAACATCTTGTAGTCAATCACAAGAGCTTTTGATAGCTCTATGAGAACCTTGGACACCTTATGTCTAACATAAGAATGTCTGGAGAGAAAAGCTGCCTGAGGTGGGCCTATGGTTGTTGCTATAGTGATTATGAGAATCCCAGTAAATGATGAGAGGGGGAAACTGCCAAAAAAACAAACCCAAAAACAGCTAAAGGAATTTAGTACCAAAAGCCCCGTGAGCATTCATGAGGCCTTCTGCACTCAAAACTCATGCAGAGCTTTCAGAAACTTTCCCAAAACAAATATCCCTGTGGATGAAGAGGCTGGAAACTAGACTCAGCAGAAGTACAGTAACTGGGGAAAGAATTTCAGTGGGAAGGGGGCCAGTTTACACCCCATATAAACACACAATTAATTCAAAGTTTGCAGCACTCCTTTGTGGACATAGTCCCCGGGTTTGGTCATTATTCATATCTGAAAATAGCCACGCTTCCCTCTTTAGTCCTTCCTGGGCTCATGGGAGATTGAAATGAGTCACCAGAGGACCAGCTGAGTCATCCAGCCAAAGCTTGGGAAGAGATGCAAAATTGGTCATCACATCCATGATTAAAATGTGGATGACGGCAGCTGTCCTAGCAACCAGCCATGCACGAAGCAGCACGGGCTGGAGACCGCTACCAGACGTTTCCTGAAGCCAGATGGAAAGAGGCCTTATATGAAACTAGTACAAGGCTGAACAAGCACTGACCACCGGTTCTGCACCTGACACAAAGCCCTTCTCCTCCCGTTTCCCCACCCTGGACACATTAGGGAAAAGGGGGTTCCTTCTCTCAGAAATGCCCTCCTCCATCTTCCTGATCGCTGGCAATTTAGAGCTGCTTTTCCAACTTCTACGAACCAAAGTCCCAATTTGTTCCGTTTCCTTAGTGTATCATCAAATCTTAACAAAACCTGTTTCAATATACAACCTACCTGAGGGCCAACAACTATGACCTTTGAAGAATACAGCTCTGTATTTCATTTCGATGTCTATTGTTTTCAGAACAAAAGGGAGCGGGGCGATTGCTTTTGAGCACAGAAAATGTATTTACCTCACAGTTTTTTTTATGGCGATTGCGGAAGTTTTGTGAGCGAGTTAGTTCGGTGTTCAGGACTGTGGGAGACTGCTAGGCCCAGCCTGGGTCAGGCAGGCTGTGAGCAGATGCAGTGCAAGCTGCCTCGGCCTGGACGATGCAGTACAACCTCGCATTTCGGCACCCAGCACACGGTGCTGATCCTGACCTACTGCCAGCCCGGCTGAATGTGGTATCACACTGAGCACACACACACCACCACGCACGTCTCTGGCTCACCAGGATGGGTGAGAAGTACAGGGTGGGACCTCAGTCCTACAAAAGTCAGTCACGTGCATAAAGTTTAAAATGGACACGTTCATACCAGCGCCTACAAAATCAGCGCCCTGCAACACGGAGTTTGTCTTAATCTCTGTTCACATTTATGGTATTCTGGCAAAAGTAGAAAAAAATAGATGTAGCTGAGTGACAAAAAATCACTGGGGGCTATGGAAAGCCCTAATATTAACTATTATGGAAATATTTACTTCACAGAGGAGACAAATAAAAGGGAGAAGATGTAGCTCTACAGCAAAATGAATAATAGGTAGATCTCCAGGGAACATCTGTTCTCCCCGTGTTGTCATGGAAGAATAACATTGACTTGAAAGGACTGGAGCACATTTCACAGCTGCTCAGGGAAACCCATCTCGTACGGCTCACCATCGCCCTCTGAAACGCACTGCCACAAGCCCCCACCGAACCAGCAGCCTGCGGGACTCCAAAGCAGTTATGGGGACAACTCATGGGGCAGACAAACAGTGCAGGTTCCTGTGGCCCCCCTTGAAAACCTACTCTCAGCTGCCCCTAGCAGCAGCGGTGCGTGGCACCGAGGGACAAGAGGTGAGATGGCACAGGACAGGTTTCCACAGAACTGCTCCGTATTTCCCAACTACTGATGCCACTCTTGTTTTTTTCTCAATCCTTCCCTCCAGCCTGTTCCTGGGTTTCAGTCTGGCCGCCATGCATCTGTGCCTCTGCTCCCAGCCCTCTGCACCTTCTCTCCTTTTTCCTGTACCAAAAAAGAAAGAAAAGGGAAGGAGAGCCGAGAGGTTTGGATGGGCACCCGCGAGTGAAGGCCCAACCAGCCAGTGCAATGTCGGAGCCCTACGGAAGACAGGTGTCAAACAGAAGCAGGTGTGATGGACATGGTCTTTTAAAGACTCAGCAGTAGAGACTCCGAGCTGTTAAAAAGAAATGATAACACAGCCCACGCTCTGCAGGGACAGAAAATAAATATGAAATTGGATCCTGGCAGCACCGCTAGATCCCCAAACTGACCCTCCCACTCCTTGCTCTGCCTGCTCCAAGGAACAGGCTATTCCTGGAGGTGTTTTAAAAAATAAAGTCCAGGCAAGTGTTCTGATGTCCCCTCCACTTCCCAAAGCCGACACGAGCAGCTCACTGGAGCAACCCCTGCACCCAGAGCCCTCCGGGTCCTGGCACAAGGGGCTGTGCCCGTACCAGCCGCGAGTGGTACAGCAAAGGGAGAGTGTGGCTCGGCACACGCGAGCTACAGAAAACTTGTCAGACTGTGCAAGACATGAATCATATGGATTGCCACAACAGCAACAGAGTGTGTGCAGCCCTGTAAAACAAACAAACAAACAAAAGAATCCAAAGACATCCCAAAACACAGATTTAAGGAAATGGGCACTCTCCTGAGGCTGCCAGTATAGTTATGCCACAGGGCTTGCCTGAAAAATATAGATACCTTCCTGGCTTGTGACACTTTAGAAATGCTTCTGCATGGGGAAAAGCAAGAGTAACACTCAGGCTCTTCCCACTGGGCACCTGGACCCTGACCAAGTAGACGCCTGGGTTGCCTGGGATGCTGGAAGTGGGTAAATAGTTGCAGCAAAGGCTGCTCATTAGTCACTGGGGGCTGTGGCTGCAGAGGCTGCTCAGGATCTTTTGGAAAACACACCTCTGAGTGCACTTAGCCAGCTGGTCGTAGGTGCTGGCTGCCTTATACCACTCCTGCAGCCTGTGTTTGGATGTAGGCAGGAAAGCTATGGTGGAGAAACAGCAACAGCTCTTCTGCTCATGGAAGTCCTCTTCCTCCTGGAGCCCTCGGTGCAGTCAGAAGACACGCCTCACCTTCTAACCAGCGACTGCGAGACTGTGACCCAAGAAATGAATTAAGCTGGCAAACGTAAAGGTTCAAGGCCAGTTTGTTTGTTTTTCCTGGAGGACCCAGGCCAACAACTCCAGCTTTTCCAGGTCAAGCCAGTGTCTGCATTAGAAAATATTCAATAAATTCTTTATTTAACTGTTCCCCTAGGGCAGCCAGCTAGACCCTCATGCTCCAGGCACGTGGGTCTGTGTCTGAGTTTAAGCACATGAATTCTTAACTGACTTCAGCAGGATAACTCACACATTTAAAGCTAACCACATGTGTAAGCGTTTGCAGGATCAGCGCATTAGTCATCTTCCCTTGTTTTCTGCAAGGGGTTTTGTGTAGAAAAAGCAGAAAAAAAAAGCAAAAACCCCCACAAAACTTGCAGATACAGTTTAGGTACCCGAGTCATACTTGAAGCTAAATTAAATCCCTCTCTCCCACTCTCCCTTTCTTTAAACTAAGTCATTTTCTACCAGTTAAGTATTTGGTCTGCTGAAGCATTTAACTGATTTAAAAAAAAATCCTGGGGAAGGTTTGGTCTAGAGAACCGATGCTGACTCTGTGAGTTACACGCCTGCAGAAGACCCGCACAGGCATTCAGCAGGTGTCCTTATCCCGCAACATCTTGTGGATTTTCCCTTTCCTTCATTCCCCATGACTGGTGCCGTGCACATTCAAACAGGCTCCCTGGTCTGGCAGAGCTCATCTGCTCCTGCTGCGCACTCTCCACCTGGAGTGAAAAATCCTCTTTGTGACACAGCGCTGTCACTGCGGCCAACGGTGAGGTCACAGACCGAGTATTGTGACTTCAGCTGGGAAAAGAAGCAGCAGGAACAGATGAACTCTAAAAACAAAGATACTGTTTTGATGTAAACAGCCTTCACAGCAAAAAAAAAAAAAAAAAAGTATTAATAAATATATGATAGTTTTTTCTAGGCAGACCTCTCAAAGTCCCAACGAGGTACTGAAAGGTTTTTCATTTTATTTCTGTTTTGCTAAAAAATGCAGCTCTATTAGGTTTTGAAATAAACATCTTCTATCCTTTTTATTTTTTTTTATTTTAATACCTTCATGTCTCATCATTGTCCCAGAATAAGCAAACACCATTGCTGTGTAAAGAAACAGGTCTCAGGAAATAATGTACTGCATGTTTCCAAAACGCTCCATAAATCCACAGGCAGCTTGCAAATACCACCTGGACTCCTGTGTGAGGGTTGTTGTTTTTCATAGAAGTCACGTATTAATGCATTTTGAAAAAGACCTTAGCCCCATTCAATCACAACCCTTCCACCTTCACATTGAAAACCAGAGGTTATAATTACACCCAGGAGCAGGAATAAATTAAAACAAGTGCTGGCGCCACCTTGTACTCTTTTTCTGAAAGCAAGGTGATCCCTTCTACCACGGCAGATGTGCTCTGGCCCAACGCAGAACAGCTCAGGCTGGTGCGAAGGGGCAAAGAACAGATTTTCAAGAAACTTTTTCAGAGGTCAGAAATGGAAGAATGCACTCCGTGTCCTAGCACGTATCAGGTCTTTGGAGGGGGACAATACCTTCACCACCTTTCCTTCTGCCACCCAGGATCTCTAAACTCTGGTGCTCTGCAAGCTCTGTAGCAGGGAGGTAGGGCATACAAGTGTCATGGGTCAGACACTTTCCACCCCTTAGTAATGGGTATTCGGGAAGCAGCAAATCGTGACAAAGTCAACACCCTGCAGTTAGGTTGTGGAGTACAGGAGGTGAGGACAACAGACGGATGAAATGCAGTGGACTCCCAAAGGGCTATGTTCAAGTACTCAGCCTCTTCATGCAGGTACACGCCACATGAAGCAACATCACGGGACCACAGTCTCCTTGTTCCTCGCTCACAGGGTCCTCAGGTTGAGCAGGATCACCTGCTCCACCCCAACTTCACCAGCACGGTTTCAAAAGAGCTGAGTAGGGCTGAGAGATCTCACCCAGATCTCTTCTGCCATCAAAACGTTTGGGGTGAAAAGGCATCCTGCAAAAGAGCAACAGCAGACCTGCTGAAATGAGCACTAAAATAAAAGAAATTCAGTTTCAAATAAATTGATGTTCCTTCTGCAGTACTGGGCTGTGCCACCAACAGTTGCACAGCGGTCAGACAGAAGCCCTGCGGGGTGAAGGCTACACGCTGCTCCCCAGCTCCATACTCCCTTCCAGTACACAAGCCCCTGAGAAGTGCCTGAGATGCCAAGGGGTCCTCAGGTGCCCAGGGAAAACAGAGTGCTGGACGCCTTATTCCATGAGCAACAACAGGCCCACCACTCACTTTTAAATTATATTAAGTCATTTTTAAAGTTATACACTTAAGAGATGTCAGTCCAAATGCGTGCCTCCTTCTGGATGAGTCAATAGCAGGGAATGTGAAAGGCATTTGCTATTAAAAAAAAAAAAAGAGCAAGATAGAGAAATAGAAAGAGAAACTATGATTGCTTTAAAAAATTGCCTAATGCTTGAAGAAATATAACAACTGGCCACTGCTGGCAGACCAACCCGTAACAACCCTTTGTGAAAGCTCACGGATAGAAGGGGAAACATTGGCAGGACCTCAGTTATCAGCTTCTCGGGGGACATCACAAATAATAAGCAGTTCCCTCCCCAAAGTACCCTTTCGGCATCCTATCTTTACAAAAAACGATGTCTAAATATTCTTTCTAAAATATAAACTTGCCACGTGTAGTCAAAATTAAAAAGAAATACAGGGCATTTTTAAAAGAAACTCCATGGGGAAAAGCAACCGTGGAATAACCAAACATCAATTATGGAAGCCACATCAAGAAGAGGCTCTTGTGCAAAGGTTTTAGGGTTTAGGGATTTGAAGAAAATGTACGTTCTGGTTTGACTCATACGGTAGGCAGAGAACAAAACAAGTTTCCCCAACTTGCACAGCTCAGTGATTTGCTCCTGTGCTGAACGGTAACCCTTTAAAGTCAGAGTACCTATACAACTCTTGTCACATCCAGCTCCTGAGTCACTGCAATCTTTGCTCTCCGTTCCCACCTGCTCTGCAGCATCAAAGCGACCAGCTCCCTCCCACCCAAAGTCAGTGCAGAAGCAGCAGCAAATACCACTGTGGCACGGGCAGACTCCTGCCGCAGCATGCATCCCAGCCTCCCAGTAGCTTGGTCATCTGTAGCATGATCATGATTTGAACTTAAAACCCTCACCCAGGGCATCCTCCTCCCCTGCAATTGCCCACACACGACTCTGAACTCGTAACAGGCTGTGGGCAGCGCTACTTCATTCTACCTGAGGAAACACATATGGGCGGAAAAGCAAAATGTAAGAAAATAAGCAAAAGCAGAGGGATTTGGGATGATTCTGCCTATGAGTCAGGGCAGGGTCATTTTCCTAAGTGTAACAATGCCAGTCTCATGTGTGTATGAGAATTTCCCCAGGGCAGGACCTGGAAGAGGGAAAAACCAGAACTGTGAATACCCAGGGTAAAACAAGGAAGCGCCTTCCCACAAGACCCACAGCAAAAAGCAACAGGATGATCTTGTCCCAATTTAAAACAACTTTCAAGTCTGTTGGTTTGTGGCATTACTGTTTAATGGTACACAGAGTTACTGTAGCAAAACAGCATAAACTGAGTAGTTGTCATAAGGGAAAAAAAAAAGACATCTTGGTCTGTTTGCTTTTGTACCATCCCTGACTTCTCTCTACCTTGAGGGTCACACATGCTCCGATACGCAATGTCTGGACAGAAGACTTCGCCAAGAATATTCTTCACTGATGACCGATGGCACAAGATGTTTCTGTCTTTTCTTCCAAAAGCAACAGCTGCTTATTATTCCTCATGCCCGCTCCATGTGACAGACAATTACACAGAAAACAAAACAGGTGAAAGCAAGATTATTTAAAGCTGCGAATCAAGATGCAAGGCTTAGGAAACTTCATGTTTATGACTGCCCGTGCGATCTTCCTTCACCCCCTTTTGCCTGGCTACGGTGATAGAGCTGTTAATTGCATAATAACAGGCTATTTTTCTACAGGACCTCGGCCTCACCCGGTACACAGGATACACGGTGCTCATTTCGTGAGCAACTATTCAGTATTTCACCCCCTCCGCATTGGTCGAGGTGTGGCCCCAAGCCTTGTTTACTAGGTACCCGTCAAACTGTTCGGCAGACGGAATTAGTAATTTACTCATGGGCTTTCCTACCATATGCATCATTAGAGTAACTGAATGTTTCACAAACATAAAGGAATGTATTTTCACAATTGCCCTCATAAAGTGAGACACTGCATTATCCATATGGCATGGGCAGGGAATTGAGGCACTGAGAGATTAACATGAAAAGCTTCCACTAATTTTAACTGCCTAATTGAAACTCTTAGGTCCCAATTCTTCAGAGATTTGTTTTGTCTGCTGAGAATGTGACAACAACAATTTTTTGTAAAGCTTAAAACTTGGCCAAGTTTGGGCTGATGCTCTCAAAGACAGCAGAAGGGGTGCATCTGACATATATACTATGTGAATTTCCATGGGGCTGTTAAGGTGGGGGGTTGTTTTCTCATTTATTTGTACACTTTTTATTTTTAACGTTCAGCAAAAACTTCAGTAGGTGTAGCAGAGAGCTGTTTTCTAACTATTCAGTCTGAGGCAGGTAACTGGGATGGAAAATTTTAGCCTGGAGAATTTCGGTTTGAAAAAGTGGTTAACAATCCAAAAGAGGGTTTTATACCACCGCCATAACATGTACTTTTCTTTCTCATGGATTATCTTATCCAGCTGCTGAAGAAACCACACGGGGCAGATATTACACTAACAAAACCAAGTCCAACTTAAATGCAAACTAACTATTCTGGTTCTGTTCACATAAACAAGATTCATTTATTTTTTTTAATCTTAATGCACAATAAAGTCCTGGTACTCAGTTCTAAATAGCAACTTTTGCTTAGAGCATAAGCCCCAACTTTCCTCCTGTTCTCCCTGTAAGAGGAAGGAAGTTGAGTATCAGGCATTGTAGGCTGCAGTGGTCATAAGCTGGATAAAGGACAGACAGACAAACTACTTAGAGGCAGGGACTCTTACATTGCTACCAACCAATCCTTCCCCTGATTATTTACAAGGAGATTTAGAAAATCCTAAAAAAGAACCATCTGAAAATTTCAGGCAGAGATTCATCTGTGTTAATAGCAGCAAAGAAAGACAGAGAGACAGACAGATAAGGGGGGAAAAATCAATCAATACATGGTGCCAGCCTTCTTCAGAGCAGTAAATTATTTTCAGAGAGACTTTTGTAGCAGTGTTAGATCCAGCCTTGAAACTGTCCACTGACTTGGGTGGAAACTGTGTGAGACTGCATGCGAGCTGGCAGGAGAATTGGTTGCTCCATCACCTTGTGAGCATGCAAGGACAGCCCTGGGATAATTCTGATGATTCCTCTCTGCCACCCAAGCTGTATTCCTGGTGAATGATGTTATAAGCTGTCCCTCCCCCTCAACACATAACACACACACACAGGGATGAACACAGACCCAGTTTCTCTGTCCTGCACTGAAACTCTTGCCATATATTCCTGCTTTCCAGCTAGTAACGTCTCCTGACTGCATTAACATCGACTAATTTAGTGTTTTTAATTACAGAGGGATTTACAGCACTGCACTACAGTGCTCTCCTTTATTATACCCACTGTTTCTACTGGATCTAGGTACACTCTACATACAAAGTTGCACATTAGACAAATTACACTGCACATTAAGTAAATCTCTCTCTGGAAACAGGATTAGATGAAGAGGCAAATCTTCCTCATTCCTAGTGCATAAATTAATATCTCTGAAATCAGTATCAAGAAAGAGTTCCGCACCAATTTATGAAAAGCAAAAGATTGTTTAAACTTTCTCCACAAGGAATCAAGTTTATGTAGGAGATGCAGTCTTTTTCTCCTATTTTGCTTAATAAATAAAACAGCTGGTCCGAGGAATCAGGTCAATCAGTGTCTGGAAAAAGCCCCATTAAAGCTGCTATATAACCTAGTTTCTCAAGCTGTACGAGGCATTCTAATATTGGAGAGCCAGGAGTCCATGAAGAGATATCCCTTATGCCTCTGCTTCTGGCCCTTCAGGATTATGCAGTATATTTACCACAAAATACGGCAGTAATTGAGGTATCTCGTGAAAAGATAAGGAGCTGGGCTCTGAAGGAGCACAACACAGACAACCTGATGCATCCAGACCTATACATCAAATATAGATTTGGAGTGAGCCATGGCCTCGTGAGCAATTCCCACACTGCTCTCCCCTCACCACCACCACCTTTCTTAGGAGGGCTGCAGGCCTTCATGGCCATGAGGCCAAACACCTGCAACAGGTCTCTCTTTTAACCACAGGAGAGAAAAGATGGCACCAAGGAGAACCGTCCACTGGGTATACTGCAAGTACCCTCCTTGAAGAGCCCTGGTCGCTTTGGAAAACGTAGCCTTTCCTTTCATCCACAGCTTTGAAAATGCTCTCCAAAAAGTATCACAATCCCCACCCCACAGAGACAAAGATGGAACCAAAAAGAAAGTAAAGCGACTTACCCAAGCTTACACAGCAAGGGAGCAGAACAACTGGGAAATGAAACCTCCTGACCCACAACCCAAGGTTTTAGCCTCTTAAATAAGGAATCTCCTTCCTCATTAAAAAACTAAGAATGGGAAGAGAAAGAGGAATATTCTGAAGATACAATGAACTTGGCCCTTAGAGGGCTAATGACCTGAAATACTTTTCTTTTTTTTCCTTCTCACCTCCATTTCCCCTGGTAAAGTTACTGTAACTTCAAGGACTGTCATCCTTTACTGGTCTATTTTCACTTAATGTGTCGACTTGACATCATTTTCCCAGCCTTCTGCAGCCAGAGACTGATCTTCCCAGGGAAGAAGTTACCTCCTCTCTTCCAGCCTATCTGGATGTCCTCTCAACACCCTGGACGGAGACCACTCCGCTTTCTGTATCACGTCGAGGGGCACCAAAGCCCCATCCGCTGGTCTCGGCCTGCATAAGTGGCAGCCTAAAAGGGCACCCTGGAGGTAAAACCTGGTTGTTCTCTATTAATTTTTAATTTCAGTAATGGCCCCAGGGAAAGGAGGGAGATATAGGTCAGAGACTTAGGGGGCTGAGGAGTAACTCGATGTCTTCTTTCTCTTTCTCTTCCTCCCTTTTTTTTTTTTTTTAAATCTTCCAAATTCAGAAACAGAGGGGTTTCCCTCTGTATTTCTCATTTACTCCTCGAACATTACAGGCATTAGTCAGCAAACTCCTGCTCTTCCTTCAGTGAGTCCCTGACACCTGCAGAGTGACTAACCCTCCTCTCTGCACACTTCAGCTCAACAGTTGCATCTGTTTTTTCCTCACGAAGAAGGGACCTCCACGTTACACGTGTGGTGGTCGCTGCAAGGCTCACCCCTACCGCCCCACAGACCACACTCACACACACAGCTGAAGAGCCAGGAGGTCATGGTAAGGCCTGCGTGCAGGTCACTTCTTAGCTTTCCAAAACTGGCAAGCAGTTCTTGCCCTAAGCACTGGGATGTGGAGAATACCACAGAAGCAGACCCAAGCAGCCAGGGATCTCTGGGGACAGCCTGGCCTGCGTAGGTCACTTTGCCTCCAGGTGCCTTCCCGTCCCAGGACTGAGACCCTCTGGCCTCGCTTAGGCCTAACACAGCACACCCAAGTTGGGCTGCTGAGGCAGGAAGGCAGGGAAAGTGAAAACGCAGCTCCTTGTGACTCAAGGCCACCTCATCAGAGCATGACAGAAGGCTCCTCACGGCCAGGTGGGCTTGCACAAAATGTCCACCCACAGCCACCCTCACGGGGGACCTCGCAGGCAACTCAGGCTGGTGTAAGCACATCCGCAGACCTGCCCACACCTTGCCCTCGGCTCTGTGCTCCAGCAGACAGCGGGTTTGTTACATCCACCTTTCCAAGGAGATGCCGAGACCTCCCCTAGGTCCAGCACCCAAAGAGTGCCCCCAGGGCCAGCCCATGCCCAGGGGCTGCAGCAGGCGACCAGTCCCACCACCCCTGACGGGCACGACATGCATCCAGAGCAGAGCACGGCAGCGAGGGTCAGTCGGAAGGCTTGCCAACTTGGTGCCGGAGAAGCCCGCTCCCCGTTCGGTCCTGGCACCCCCGCCACCCACCCCACTCCCCCCGGTACCTCGGCGCCCATTCTAGGAGGGTCTTCTGCATCGCCGCGTAGGGAGGCATGAAAACAAATCGCCGGCTCCAGTGCCACACTCCCTCCTGGCAGATCTGTTTCTCTCTTCTTAACTGTTTCCAAGTGCCTGGCTGTTTTATAATCCCCACTGAGCAGTCCCTTAACTCCTTCCTCGCTGAGTCCTTCCCACCCTCCCTCGCCTGCTCTCTCTTTAGAGGCAGAAAAAGCCAAGCTGAGGTAGGGGGTACAGAAAGTGGTGGTGGGGGGTGAATCAAAGGAAGAACAACTGAATCAAACTGCATGTACAACAGAACCAGTAAATTAGTCATTTCCCCAGCCTTTGCTTACGCAGACAACTGAGTCTTATATTAAGTTTTTTTTTTTTCTTCTGTGGACATTTGTGTACAGTAGAAGCTTACTTCTTTGCTAATCTCCTCCTGCTTATTCATACCATGAGGTCATATGTTTCTGCTGGTAACACAATTTTAAATCACACAGCAGCTTGCTCTTTGAGGTCTGAACTGAAAACGCTTTCTTAGATCACAAGTAAATATGAGTCGATGGCTTCACACCCAGCGTCACCACCACCCCATTTCGGCATATTGCAAAATCCTAGCAGGATCAAGCGCAGGTATCGCTTCTCCATCAAAAAGACCTTGGACATCTCAGTGAGGGTGGCAAGGAGGAGCTCAGGCAGGACACGGGACTTTGAAATGGTCCTGAAGTGAACCAGTGCAAGCCACACGTGCTATCGGTGCTACAGGTTGTGTACTGCATGTCTGTGTGTGTGCACATGTGTAAGACAGTGCAGACGAGGAGGAGAGGGAGATTCTTGGCCTGAGACATTTAGCAGGCCCACGGGACAGGGCCGCAATAACCACAAAAGTCTTGCAGGTTGCCCTGCGCTGAGCTATGCCGGCAACACGGTGTGAGCGGGATGAGCACAGCGATCCAGCAGCTTTGGATTTCACAACCCTGATTACGTGCAAAACAACGTCACAGAAAACTCTTCTGAGAGAATGAATAAAGAAAACGGGGGAAAAAAGACATGGCTTTAACACGTCCCCTACCAGGTGGGAACATGGCACCTGCAGCTGGCTTCTGCTCTTCTCTCAAAGCCCACGGCTGCTTCTTCCAGAGTCTTGAGGTTACCCTGACAGCTAATGCTCAAAAGTTTGCCAAGGTATCTCTTTCCCTGACAAAATGAGCTATTCTGTCACACAAGGCTGGGCTGCAGGGCTTTTAAAAATGGTTCTGCTGATGTTCAAAGGGAGCAGCTTGCTGTGCAGAGGAGTGGTAGAGTTAATAGTAGTAGGATCAGCACAAGCTCCTACCCTGCCATCTGCCTTCAGCTCAGCCAGGCCTTCTGCTGAACAGCCAACACGGGCTGGGGCCACTGGAGTGAGAAGCAACTCAGCGACATGAAAGCCTGCCTGGGTTAGTTGATTAAGAATAAGATTCAGAGCACAGGAATTCTGTACAGTGCTGATACTGACTCAGTCCAGGGATTTCATGGGGGTTATTTAAGCCTGTTTTTTCCTAAGAAGTCTTTTATTTCGAGCAGGTGGGTGTTCGCATGCCTGCTTAAACTGGCCCCAGGAACCAATGATCCCAGAAACAGGGGTCATTTCTGAAACTGCTATGCTTTCTTCTTCAGTCACCCCCTGGTAGAAAGTACGGATAAATAATACTTAACTGCCTCATTCCCCTGTCATGTTCAACTCCTTCACATTTATAAAAGTACACAGAAAATGCAGTATAGCCCACTGGAACGCATGGGCATCCCCTCGCAGCTGTGGGTCACAGATCTCCCCCTGCTTTCTCTGTGGACTTCTCCTTTTAAGCACTGGACCCTGCTATGGGCTGCTCAGCTCTCTTCCTGCACCTCCAGATTGACAGCTGCCTCAAGAGCTTTCCTTTTTTTTTTTTTTTAATAAATAATAATACTACAAGAGTCATATAAGGCTTGCAGATTGCCTCGAAGTACTAAACTGCTGTCCCGTCCCCATATTCTTACTTGCCAGTGCAACCACAAAGAGGAGGGCTTTCCGTGAGGGACAGTGGGGCAGAATGGTTTTGCAGACCTGTAACAAAATGCTATGGTCCTCTCTGATGTCCTATCACTCTGTGGTGATTTCCTACAAAAATCTAACAAACTGCTCTGGCTGACTTCCAAACCTAGACCCTGTCATCCACCTTCTCCCTGAAGACAGGCAGGACGAGAAGTGGGAGGGTGCAGGTGTGGAAGGGGACAGAGGAGCGGGGATGAGAGAAGGCAAAATGCAAGGAACAGAGAGGCCCCTCCTCCCACAGACGGAGGATGGGAAAAAAAGACAGGAGCAGAAAGCCTGGACTTAATCATGAAAAACAATAGCTCATCATTTATTTTCATATCCCCTCGCTAATGCTGGAATAATGCTAACAGTGGAATTCTTATGGCATGCATGTCATGTCTACAAATACCAAGTGAATTACTTCTCGGCAAGGCTATGGGCTATGGCACTGAGCAGCACATTCGTTACAAGTGATTGGATGATGAACAACAGTTCCCAAATTCCTCCTTCACAATGCTACTTGCATTAGTTGTAATTTAATGAGAGAGAGAGAGAGAGGCAGAGAAAGTTTTGGCTCAAACCACTGAAATAACACTGCCTGCCGCTGCTTCCCACTGGGTCTTGTATTAACTCACACCACTGCCATCATCTCCACCTTCTCCACCTCCTCCCTTTTCACACCTATCCTCAGGTGCTAAAAGAGGTGTCATGAAACCCATCAGCATGGCGAGAGAGCATGGCAGGAAGCCCCAGCCACAGTGATCACAAGCACACCACATTCTTTCCAGCTGAAAGGCAGAAGAGGACACAAAACTCTCCCTCACCCCTACAGACGGTAATGGAGGGGTTGAGGGGGGTCCTCCAACAGCCAGTCTCTACGTGGAAGAGCCTTCAGCTCTGTTTTTTCCCTCCAAGAGAGTCTGTGCAGGTGAAAGATACTTAACTGACAGCTCTGGAAATAGAGGCATCTCTCCAGTAAGCACACACAGCACAGTCTGTGTCCGTGCAGAGCTCCCACCGTGTGTCCTCGCCAGCATTTTCCTACGGCCTCCTGCAGGGAGCTGCAGCAGGGTAGTCCAGCCCCAGCCCAGCCCTGCAGGCCGTCTTAGCTGGCTTGCTGCTCTTTGTAATGATTTAGAGGTCTGGTAAACAAGCAGCAAATGTGAACAAAAACTTTGTTATAGGTAAGACATCCAGTGGTATAAATGTGCCGTTGCTGCTGAGCCCAAACGAACCTGGGAACCACTGCTTCAGGTAGGTTTGGACAGAAACGAACCCCATCTACTTTGCTCCATGTGCCCCCTTGAATAAGGGCTGGCCTCTTCCAAGAGGCAGGGGCACCTTGGAGGCTTCTGTGCTGGAAGAAGCCCAGCTAGCCAGCATCGGCTCCCTCTCCTGTGGCAACCTCGCCACATAGCCTGTCCCCTATCACTTGACAGGACATTTATCCACCTCATGACCCTACGCTTGGGTTCACCCCTGTAACACGACCCAGTGTGTGGGGTCTCACAGGCTGGGCCAGAAGAAAGCTGAGAGGTCTGATCTGAGCAGCAGACCTACAAGTAAGAAGCCGCAAATGTCATTACTGCTCTCCTGGTGTAGCCAGTCTCTCCAGTGTGCCCCTCTGACAGGGCATAAATGATAAACATCCACCAGTTCCTGCCCCTTGGAGCATCCCGAATCCTCTTCATCCCCTCTACGCCAAATGCACTTTAAAAGCCCCCACCCCTGGCCATATTTTGTGGTGATTTGAAGGAACAAATCCCAACTAAATTTACATGTCTCTAAAACTAAGGCATAGGCAGGGGAAGGCAAAACGCCCCGAGGATTGGAACCGCATGTATTTGTGCAAATGAGAGCTAGGATTTATGGTTACCTCCCAGCCTCCAGTCTGTGCTACACTTGTAGCTGCGGTTTAGAAACAATCTGTTTCCTTGTAAAGGTTGACAAACACCACCGGACGTTTCCCCAGCGTGCTGGCCAAAGTGCCGTGGACCTGACTGGTTAGGAAGGTAGGCAGGACACCAGAGGATGCTCCCAGGCCCTTGGCACATCGGCAGGCACAGGTCTGTGTGGGCACACTGGTACCTGTGTGGGCTTCACAGAAATACAGCAGGCACGCTGCTGGGGGCCATCTTCAGGAGCCATCCGAAACCAAATCTGCCCCTCACCAAAGTGCCCCATACAAGCCCAGGGGTAGCCTGGCAGCCTCTGTGGCTTTCCTAAAACTACAGCTGTGTTTTACACACTGACAGGGCTCTGAAATAAATGAAAGCACCCAGTGCTGAAGTCACCCAAGTGAATGCAACAACAATTATTACCGATTAACAAACAAGGATCAAGGCCTCAACAGCAGGAAGAAATCATGAGTCTCGGCCTGCCGCGACTACCTGTGCTTGGGGTGTCTCGCCCCCTTCAGCAGCCTGCAGAGCCTGGCAGCCCCAGGAAAGGGGCGGCTGCGTGGGGAGCTGGGGGGCACAGGCAGGCAAGGGAAGCAAGGGGCTCCCCCAAATCATGCCTCCCCAGTGGCTAAGCGGCCTTTAGGAGAGAGCCCGCTGCCCTGGGCGAAGCAACAGGGGGTGATCTGTTGCCCGCCACAAGCCGAGCCCGGCTGCTCGGGGACAGAACTCCAGGGGTGAAGGTACGTAACCAGATGTACGAAGGCCAGCTGGCTTGCAGGCAGAACGAGCCCGGTTCTTCCGCTTTGGGCATCCAGCGAAAACCACATAGGTCAGAATCGCTAGCCACAATTAATCACACCTAGAGTTTAAGAGCTGACCAAATCTAACGCTTTTGCTGGGACAAGAGGCTTTGCTGGGGCCTCCTGCCCAGGGCCGGCCTCGCAGCCTCCACAGCCCCTCGATCTCCTCTCCATGCAGGCCGTCCTGGTGTACCACGGGTGAAATCCAGCCCCAACACAGGGTTAGGTCTCACACCTCCACACACGCTGCTGGCTTGTCACCCATGACCCTACACGGGATGACCATCCCGCAGGCCGGCCCACCCTGAGCAGGGGATTGAGGGCCTGCCCTCCCTGCACCCCCAGTGGGCACAACGGGGACCGCCACGAGAGCCTCCCGCTTCCTTTGCCCGGCTTAGCCGAACCACTCCGATATCTGCCTTTTTAGCAAGCGTTTCACGGTAACCATGGAGTGTTTTTGCCACGCCTGCACTCCCACTCCCCCACACACCCACTGCCCCACGGGCCGGGAGGCCGTGGTGGGGGATTCGGCTCCCACAGAAAGCCAGCATGTTCCCAGCACTTGGCTCGCCGCGTCCTCAGCCACGAAAGCCTCAGGTGGGCTGGTAACCTTCAGCCAAGCGTGACCGAACACGACAGGGTTGTGGTAGGGAGGGGGCGGCAGAGGAGCACAGGCTGGCAGGGAGGGAAGAGAGGACAAAATATGAAAGCCCAAACCCCTTTGCAAGTCCTACAGTGACAGCGAGTGAGGCAGACAAGAGAACCAACTGCAGCTGCAATGCATTTGGGGAAACTTTCCATTTGTTGATGGCTGCTGCGGAGAAATAATGAAACCCAAATGAAAATCTATGACCTGCAACTTGTTCCAGTGATGCCAAATGACATAAGCACGTTCCTAGCTCACCCCCAGTGCTGCCACAAACATCTGTTTTATCGCGCCCACTATCAAAAGCATCAGGCACCCCCACCTGAAACCCTGCCCTGCCTTGCCATTCACCCACATCCCATCTTCTTCTCTCCCACCTTATTTTCTACAGGCAGGGGCTTTTTGGCAGGAGACTTGGTATCTGTTTGTGACAGGGTACTACAAGGGAAAGCAGACATCTCCTTGCAAAGCATCCTCTTCCTGAAACCCCTTCAAATCCTTCCTGGCTGAGAGGAAATGCAGGGACTGATAATGACTCAAGTGCTCCTCTGGGAAACAGCGATGATTTTGGAGGCGCACAAAAGCCAAACCCATTCCTAAAGAGACGAACTCCACAGCTTGTAGCATGAGTTCCCGTCTGAGTAAGAGCAAAACCAAGGCTCAGACACCTACCTACAGGGATGGAGAGAAAGCCACAGCTACTTTACTGGTCTCACCTACATGAGAGACTCTGAGTGGTATGGTCAACACATCTAAATGGGTACAGATTACCTAGGAGATACTGCATTTGCATGAAGGTGCCAGCTACATTGTAGGACCAGCCCACTACTGAAATAACTGAGGCTACAGCAGGCAGGACCTTAGAGGTATCAGCAGAGCTGCAAGGATAACCCAGGAAGCGGGCCAGTAGAGCCACCAAAACCTGGTGCCGGGAGAGGTGTGTAAAAGATGCCAGGCATGCAGCTGTTCTGGCTCAGGATGGAGATGAGCTGGTAGATGTGGATTACAGATCACTCCCAGTCAAAATGTCTTGGATTATATTTTATTCCAGCTCGTATTTCTAGTAACCCTTTTCTTCAGCCTGAAAGAGTCACATTGCTTCAAAATCTTTCCCTGCCTTGTACAGGCAGAGTGGCAGTGTCCCCTCCTGAACACGCCGTGATTTACAGCCTTCCACGCTCACACAGGCTGCACAGCCCCTTATGCAGAGACTGCAGACAGCGCTCCTGCCAACACACACGCTGCCACGGCATCGCTCTACGTAAAGACCCTGCATTCACCTTGTATATAGTTCCTCCTGTAGAGGCTGAGACAGCTCACAAACACACAGAAGGCCTAATTTATACTTACGATAAATCTCCCTTCTTTATTCCTTGCAGTGAAGAAAAGCCTTGGTGCAAACGCAGTTTGCTGGGAGGCTGGTGTAACAGCTCTACGGAGAATCAAACCCACATGGCCTTCAATAGACACAGCCACATGTGTGCTCCTACACATGCCTGCAAACATGGGAAGAGTCCCACACGTATGCACATACCTATATACTCTCCCATTTGTATTCTCGCACACACAGCTCTGTAACAGCATCCACTGTCCCTTCCGCCTCACATGAGCTTTCAGACAGCGCAGGCATCTGGAAGCTGCACTTTCATTATCCAGGTGCTCACAGCCTCAGATAAGGGATGAGAAAATGACACTGCAAGAAAAGTATTGTCAGCATCAATGGGATATGCCTGTGTCTGGGTTTCACATGTCCTTGTCAGGTGGCGCAGCTATTTTAAATGGGGTTTGCAACGTGTTTCTTATCCCCGCTTGCTAAATACATACATCCTCTGATGTTGAGAGAATGCAGAGGGGGAGTTTGATGGGAAGGCAGGTTTCTGTTAGAGCCAGTGATAGTGCCAGAAGAGATGAAGGAATTTATACTTGTACTCATGACTAAATGCGATCCCCACTTGCTCTGCAGGCACATGCCTTGGGGGAGTTATGAAGGCTTGGGTTTCTCCACGGTGCCCACAAACTGGCTGTAGGCAAGAACTGTCCTTTTTAAAATCTGGGTTCAGAGAAAAGGTTGCGATCTCCCCTCCCTCTGCAGAGGACTTGTTCGAGTCCCCGCTGCCCCACCACCACGAGCCCTGGCGGTGGAAGCGCGTTCCCCGCAGGGCGACACTGTCAGCCGGCTCAGAAACGGGGCTAGCCTCCAGCGCTGGAGCCTGTCATTACATGGAGCTGCGCACGGGAAGCACACCAAACCAGTTCTCTGTGGTCTGGACTGGTTTCCAGTACGCTTCCATGAAGGTGACCTAACTATTAATTCCTGTTGAGGTGCTCTGCGCGCGCCCGTGTTGTAACTTTAACCCCTGACAGCATTACCGAGTTTGAGCACTTTGTGCGATTCCTCCCCCTTGCCAACATCTCCCCAGCCTGGCTGCACTAAGCCAGACCAAAAACTCTTCACTCAACACGGCCACAAAGCCCGCCGGCAGCCTGCCCAGAGCCAGAGAGCTGCTGTGCACCGCTCTTCTGCCGCCCCAGGGCACGTCCCGTGCAAGGCACCAAGTCACCCTCACGGAACCAGGCACGTTACGTACCCTCCTGCCCCATCGCATGGCTAAGGTGAGCTGGTATGTTACATCTTCCTACCTGCTTCTTCCGCTGACAGCTAGCCAAGTGACCTTCCAGCAGGCTGGTGGCATATCTGAAGGAGAAAACTAGAAGGATACCCTTTGTTTGGGAGCCAGCAGCACTGATGGCTCTAAGTGGAGGCAGCCACACCTCGTTCTGCCCTGCTCAGGTCCCTACCCGGCGTTTCTCCCCGTGGCATTAGAGTGCCTAAGCGCAGGATCAGTACAAAGTGTCACTGCTCAGGTGCTCGACAGCACCACAAGGCATTTGCCATGTTAGACCAGACCTACTCTGGCTATTTTGAAGGCTAGCACCAAAGAACCACGCAGACGGTCACAAGCCAGGCCCCCAGGCCGCTGTCAGCACGGCTCTCCCAGAGGCACCACTGCAAAACGCCAACACGGGGGCAAGACTCAGCCCACCTCTGCCACGACCACTCTGGGGGCAGGCTGGAGCTTTTTCCAGGGATCACACTTCTGCCACCATTCTTCTTTTGCTTCCCTTCCCCTGCTCTCCTCACGCCAGACGTGGTGGATTTGACCACCTGTTGCATCCTTTCTCAAATACAGGTTGTGAGCAACCTGGGGCACTGCTGTGCCGCGTTTGTCCATCTTTTGGAAAATTTGCAGCGCAGGGATCCTAGACTTGGGATCCCAGCAGATCCCATCCCAGTGGATATGAATAATTCGTAATTAAAATAAAAGTGGAGCCGCGCCAGGGGATTGTTGTGCTTCCAAGTTTTTTCCAGACTAGATGACTCTCAGGGGACAGGGGAGAGCTACCACTGAGATAAAAAAAAATAAATCTCAGCCTACTAGGTTTACATAGAGACGATCAAAAATATGTGTCCGTATTATTCTGACCTCTAGCTCGTCTTTATTTTTTTTTTAGCTTTTTCCTAACCTTTAAAAGGCACATAAGATAAACAGAGAAGAAACTAGGCAGACAACATCCTCGGAAGAGATGTAGGAATATAATCAAGCCCTCAGCCACACGCACACAAACACCATAATTTATCTCTTCCTCCTCCTGTTTGATATTATCCTCTGTTCTAGTATCATAATCTGTTGCCGTGGAAACTGCTATGATGTCACCACGAGAGGTTTATGGATGCCTTCAACAGGAAGGAAAGGTACATGGCGATGGGAGAGGAAAAAAAAAAACCACCTCCAAACAGCTGCCGAGCAGGAGATGTTCCAGGAACAGCAAGTGTTAAAAGGAAAGAGATAAATACATCGACGGCGCTGGCGCTGCTGCAGACAAGAGCAGAATATAAACCGTGTTTTAAAAATAAAGAACACTTACCAATTTTGCCTACAAAGTAAAGATATTCTGGGAAAGCTATGGGAGCTTCCTGAAAAACTAAACTTTCTCTGAAATGTTCTGCAAGTTTTCTGGGACTGGATGTTTTCTGAGCCTTGCTCCCAGAGTCCAAGTCTCCATCATCCCAGTCCGTCGTCTGCTGTAAAATTCCCTCCAGAAGCGTTAGCCTAACACCCCACCAATGCAGCTGACAGATAGGGAGCTCGCTGGCTACCTGCCAGCCCGTGTACCTTTACGACCTTTGACTAGGAAAAAAAGTCATGTCTTTAAGCAAAAATAAACAGAGACACGCTGAACCCACTGGATCGCATCCAGTAGCAAATAAACGCCCTAACGCCCAGCTATAAGCAAGAAATAGCTTTTCTTGCTCTCTTCGCCCAGGAGAAAACCCATAATCTTACGGACTCACTGCCAAACATCCTGAAATACCTGGCCTGCTACTGGAGAGAACAGTACGTGGACCCACACACTCAAAGCACACCCAGCCTCAGGGCCACACACACACACACACGAGTAGGGCACGATGCCGGTGTGATAGAGGTTCACCGCTGGCAGCTGCCCTCCGTGTTTGCAGCCGTTCCAGTCACCTGGGCTGACCACGAGAGGACAGACACAGGGACAGAGGATGACAGCCACGCACGCCCTTAAAGCCATCGTGTGCAGGCGCCCGACTGCAGGAGCACCCAGCACGCAGGGTCTGCCGGGGAGGAGTGAGGACGGCGAGATCAAATTCTTCCTGCATAGCTGCTGTCATCATGGAAAGGGCAGCGGCAGAGAGGGAGGAAACCACAGGAATCTCAGATCAATGAAAAGTACTGGTATTTCAGCTAACCTCTGCCAGATCAGGATTTCCCCAGCATGGAGAGCAGGATCAGAGATCTTCTGGGAATGTTACAGCATCATTTTTGCCTCCAGTCTCAGCTCCAGCAGGGGAATCCCTACGCAGACTCTCCTTCCTGCCTATAAGTGTTAGGATATAGGCAGTACCTCCCATCCTCGCCTGCCTTCCCTTCCAAAGATGCTAGAAACAACTGCAGGGAAAAGAAGTGGGAGAGACTGAAGTCAGTAAGAGCAGCTGCAAAAACAGCCCAAGCAGGAACCTTCAGCAATTCACTGAACTTTCTGTTCCTGACGGCCTTGGCTGTGACAGCCTCAGACCTTAAACTTTGCAGGGATCTTCTCCCTCTCCCGTTACAGTCATTTGCCATCATCTTTCTTCCCCACCTGTCTCTCTCATCCTCTTCTGTCTTGTCCCTGACCTACTTCCTTCCTTCCTCTCTCCCTTCAGCTCACCCTTCCCTTCCCTGAATGAGCCCCCATTAGAGACGTTTAGGCAAATCCATACATTGTGATTTCCTATCTCCACAGAATTCATCCTGTTTGCATTATCCACTATCCTGTGTCTGCAGCTACAAAAAAAAATAAAATAAAGAAGTAAATTCTTTAGGATGGGAACTATCTGTCACTTCATGTCAACATCATGTGCAATAAGGTCCTGCTTTTCTTTGGCACTGGTGCTATAACAGCAAATACAACTGTTGTTGTTAATACTTTAAAAGCACCAAAGAACAGGAGGTGTGAAAAAATGCCAAGTGTTTTGTGATTTTTTTTTTCCATTTCTTCTATATTTGGGGGGCAAGGCTTTTTTATGAAATAACTTCTCTTTTTCTGCGCTTTGTATTTGGGACACTGCAGAGTGGAAAACAAAGCTTGGTGAATAAACAGAGACTGTGCTTTTTTAAAATTGGCAGGTGGCACCGAGCAGGAAGGGGCTGCAAAGTCAGTGGAATTAGATTAGAACTCCAAACAGTCCTGACAAACGGGAAGGTGCAGGATGGAATTCAGACAGGACAAATAAAAGAACCGTACGCTTAGGTAGGAGAGGCTAGCTCCGCGCACACGGGATGGAAAACAGCTCACGGGGCATCGGACTTCTGGGCACGAGCCGGGAGCCACGGCACATCACAAGCTAAACACAGGCGAACGATGCTGCGGTGCACAAGGCAGACCAAACAGGAGCACTGTCTGTAAGGCACAAGGAGGGATATTTCTGCTCTACGTGGCCAGCGTAAGACCCCGGGTAAAGCACTGTGCTCTAACAGCGCCATTCAGGAGGCGTGGGCTAGCTGAAGGGAACGCAGGGAACAAGAAGAACGGCCAGAGCAGCAGCAAACAAGACACAGCCAAAGAGCTGAAGGATGGGTTTGAGAAAGGATTCAACCTAGGGAAGACAAGACCAATGAGAGACGTGACAAAGAAAAAGGAAGAACTTTCCACATCCGCTGTCAATAGAACAAGGAATCACAGCAAGCAAAGCGCAGCCAAGTCACAGAGGAGGTAAAATCTTTACATTGACAAAGATAGCTAAGGGCAGGGATCGGCCGGGCAGGCTGCGAACCCTCCATACATGGGCAATATGCTAGACAAAGTTGTTATGGAACAAGCTGGACAAGCACACGCTTGGTACAGCACATACTGTTTTGACGGAGGGGGAAGAACCTCTTGAAATCTTTGCTGTGCCCACTTCCTACGATCTCTATGATTTTGCTGAGAGCTAAGTTTCTCTGGCATTTCAGCATAGCTCACAGAGTAAGATAAACCTGTCAGCCTTCAGAACTGAAGGAGACGTTAGCCTGCAGGTTAGCTCAGTGTAAGACTCTCGTTCCAGGTCTTGCTGATGCCTTTCAGGTTTAAAGGTTACAACGAACAGGGAACACGGCTGCCCTTCTGAGCTTCCCAAGTACCTCTGGCAAATATCACTGCCTCGTGGGGTGACCTTTCCCACTTGTCATGGTAGGAACTCTAAGTGATTGTTCTCACTTCATCCTTCCAGAGACAGATGTCAGTACGGGCACTGGAAGGTGAGCAGGACCAGGCATGAGGCATGAACGAAGAGCGAGCTTCTGCTTATCCAACCAACATCCCATTCAGCGGGAACTGCTGGAGAAAAAGGAGTGAATTACACCATCCCTCACCCAGCACGGAACCCCTTCTTGCTCCAGAACATGACCGAGACACCGCTAAATGCACGGCCACGGCATCGCTGGCACTGCCACTGGTCCGTGCTGCGCTGCCGTCAGGCCCCAGCCCGGGGGCAGCGTCAGGGGCTGGCATCTGAGGACGCCTGTCTCCTGCTGGCTGTTTTGTGCCCCCACTGTGAATAAGTAAAAGACTCCATTCTTCGGCATGCTGTCAGTGGCTTTATCAGACAGCCACTCTTTATACACTACTTTGAAAATACGCAGCTCTGTATAAACACACAGTATTACGGATTATTATTACTTCCATTAGATAAATAAATTCTAATGGCATGGCTTTTTAATTCTTTTAGCCCTGACCCTGGACTCTCCATGGTATTTTGTGATGTGGCAATGCCCTTGCTGGCCTAGGAGGACTGGGCCTGCTCCTCCTCTCATTTGCCCTGGAAGTCTTATAAGACTGCAAGTCTCAGAGGAGCGATTTCTGCTGTAGAAATTACCTTACTCAGAAGGCTATGTGAATCTGAGAGCGATCCCAAAATACATGCCCTTGTGCTTTCCAGAGGAAGGATCTCAGCTCTTGTTGTGGCCAGACGAAAGAGGATTCAGATGCACTCGCTGCCTCCGTGTTGTAAGCAGGTGGAAGCGGTACCGTGCCTCTGCTCTCCCCACACCACAAATAGACAAATTGCTAAATGCCCTATCTGGAGCGAAATTATCACCTGGGCTTGTTTTCAAAACAAAAGCTGAACTCTGTACTGCTGGGGGGAATAGTTTCAAAACAGAAGGCCTCACTTTAAATACCTAGGTCCACATTAGGGTATGTAAATAGCTGATGAGAAAACCCATTCTCCAAACAGTGTTTAATTCTTGCTTCTTGTTTTCCACTAGCTAACCTTCCAAAAGTCAGAAGAAAACATATAAACAATATTTCACATTCAGAGGGCAGAGATTTCCTAGTAAGGGTGAGGAAACAGCCTCATTTTTATAAATGGACTGATTAAGCTATAGAGGCCGTGAGTCAGAAAGGTACTTAAGCGTGTGGCCAGCTTTAAAGACATAAACAATTCTAATGAAGTCAGCCGCACCGCCTGTGAGCTTAAATTTAGGCACAGGCCTTAAAATATCTTTTTAAATTGGGATCAGAGAGGAAAAGGGTGGAACTTACAAAAATACCCAGCCTCACCTCTCATCCATCTTGTCCTCTATGGATACAGGGATGGGGACACACCAAGTGCCTTTGCCAAACTCCCTTTCTCAGCTGTCCCACCCAAAGGTACGCTCTATCCCAGCTGCCTCGACACCCGTGCCTAAGAGAACTGGTCTAATCTGCCTCGCACTGGTGTCTCAGCCCAGCCCGAGCAGACCACATCTGAACGTGCCTCTGACCTTGCTGCCTGGCAGGACTGCTCTAACACCACCGCCTGGGGCCCACTTGGTGAGGACCACAGCTGGGACGAGGATTGGCCTCCGCTCCAAAGTCACCAACCCTTCCGTGATTTGGCTTCCCAGAACCTTCCTCCTGAACAAACATCCACATGCCATCGCTGGGATGTGCCCAAAACTTAGGCTTATTCCATTAGCCACCTAAGTGCATTACTTGCCTCTGAGTAAATGGTTTAACTTCCAGTGGGTGCCAGGAGTTCAAAACCGTGACAGGCACCAAGGAGTGCTCCAGGCTGTCCCCCATCAGCGGAGTACCTGCTCCCCTGCCAGCTCTTATCCAGTCTGCTCATCTCGAGCTTTCAAAGCACCACATCCAAGTGGGCAGTAAATAGCAACCACTTGGTAAATGGGAAAACGACTCTCACAAACCCTCAGGCCTTGTCCTAGCAGCCAGCGGGATTTTTCACACGGGGGCTCGCTCCCACAAGCGGTGAGGGAAGGGCTTCGCCCCCTGCAGACCAGCTGAGGTGTCCAGCAACTGGGTTTCCACACCTGCTACAGCCACATAGGAGCTCGTCCTGCTCCGGGTCCGAGGGCTGTGGCTGGTAACTGCAAACTCCTCTCTTTGTCCTGGCGCGCTGTTTGTCTGCTTGCCCCTGGTCGCGGCAGTGCTGTTTCCGCTTCCAAAAATAAAACGGCATTTTTCACCCATCACTCCTAAAAAACATTTAATCGCTAGATGCTGCAGCATGATAAGAACAATAATTATAACTGGAGGGGGCTTCCTGTTATCTTGGCGATAGCCATATCCTGAGCTAATAAAAACTTAGGCTTTTGGTCCCAGCATTGATTTAGCTGAAGTTATGGTTATGGCTTCATAAACAGGAAGCGCCTCCTAGTTATCATCGCAGTGCACAAACTTTGGGGTAAGGACCTTTCCTCAGTGTCACTGGAGCCGCTTCCCCGCTGGGAAAGCTCTGCGCGCTTTAACGAGATCTGATGACCCCCTCGAAAACGAGCAGGGCTTGCCTGTTCCTGCAGCCCTGGGAGAGAGCCCTGGCCCTGAGCAGGACCTGAGCTGTGACACGGCCGGGATCAGAGCTTCAGGCCTCCAAAACCCACGCGCACGATCCAGCACGGAGCCGAGCACAGGCAGCTCCCCGCCAGCACGTAGCTCCAGCAGTGGCACCAGTGGCGAGGTGCAATTTACAAATATTACAGATATTAATTCCATAAGCCACCCACATATAAAGCTACCGACGCTGCTGCTAAAAATACGCTGCAAGTTGCAACAAAGTTGTCAGGAATAAGAAGCAAAGCAAAAAGGAACAAAACCAAAACAGAGGTAATCACAGTTTAGAAAATAAAGGTTAAGGCACATAACCACCTCCTAAAGACCCAATTCCGAAGGATGCCAGGTAGGAGCCATCCAGGAAATTGCTGGAGACATCCACCTAGGGCAGACAGCTGCTCAGAGGCCATTCTCTGGTGGTGCCTGGTGGCAAGCCCTCTTACAACAGGGTCTCAGTTGGTCCGCAGGCCCTGGATCTGTCCTCTGCACAGGAGGAAACCATGCACATCAAGTGCACTGAGGATGATTCTGCACAGCAAGGGCAACATGGCTTAGAGGAGGGTCCGAAGAACCAGATTCTCACCCGTCTCAGGCCGTTCGCTCCCTCTGAGGCCAGCACAGCCGCCCCTGACCAAGCTGCGTTTCCAGCGCTCAGCAGGCCGGCCGTGCTTCACCTGCCCAACCTCAGGCCGTGCAGAATTACACCTGATGAGGCCTGCTTTCCAGCCCAGTACATTTCCCTGTACAGCTCACAACTAAAACTAAAATCCAGGTCAAGTACTGCGCAGCAGTGTTATTTCTGTTTTATTTTACTTGGAAGGTTTTTATGTCCTTCATTTTACCGCTCAGCTCTGCAACACTTGGAAAAGATGGAATGAGAAAAAACGGTAGGGAAGAACACGACAGCAAAACCTCTAAATTCCTTAAAAAGGATAGTAAAATTCTCCTAGCACGGAGGAGGAAGGAGGATTTAACACCAGATATTTATTTATTCATCATGCCTCGCCTATTAATATCAGGTGAGGCACCGTTCTACTTCCCAGAACTGGTATTTAAGCCAGCTGCGAGGTACATGCAGGCACAAAGCTCGCCTAAACACCAAGAATCGCCAGGGATGCTGTGCGTGTGCTCTGTGTTATCACTCACCTAAAGTTCCACTGGAACCATTTTATAAGGCCTCCGAGGTGTCACATTTCCTCCTGGGTCACCTTTTCCGCAAAAGAGCCTATGTTCCGAAGCCTGCACGGCAGATACATTGTTTCACGTACCCCTGCCTTCCTTGCGGTGGCGGTGGGCGTGCATATGTGCCACAAGAGATCCCTCCATCCCTCGCAGCGCCGGCAGGAACACAGCAGCTGCCCGCCGCAGCGCTGAGCCAGCCGCTCGGCTCTCCTCTCGCGCTCTCCTCAGCGGCCTAAATGTCGCCGATGCTCCAGAGGAGGGCCACAGACCAAGCTGCTACACACACGTTACGCTCCTGAGGGAGGATAGCAGTCCTCATCTCCTTCCAAGGAGGAAATTGCATCCCCTGCGATAAGTTTTTATCGATGCGCTGCGATATTTCAGGGATTTCTAAGGACCTCTCACGGCAACTCGGAGGCGAGTAACATTCATTAACCCCTCCTCCGCCTCCCTATATCCTATCCAGAAGCAACTTAACCCGCAACCACACTGCAACGCAAGACACACAGCACAATCCCTATCCACCTTCACGCTATTTTTTGGCTCCTGGGGACTGGCGCAGTCACCTACTTCAAGGCTCGAGGCGTGCGGGCAGAGTCCGGCTGCAGACCCTGGGGGTTTTTCCACAGTGTTTCCAGGGAATCTGTTTTTACAGGTTGCTTTTCAGAGCGTTATTTTTTCCCCCTATACACACACGCCTGGTTTCCTCTCCCAACCAGGCTGCTGCCGCAGAAGTTCGGGTGCTCCCGGGCACCGCCAAACTTCCAGCGCGCGCTGCGGCACCACCGCCACCACCTCCCCGGGACCCACCGAGGCCTCGCTCCCCGAGCTGAGGGGAGAAAGGCCGCCGGATCCCCCCGGCTCGCCCACGGGCACGGCAGCGCCCGGAGCTCCGCAGGCCGGGCCTAACCAGCCTCGGGGGCCGGGCAGGTGGGCTCCGGCGGCGGCGCAGCGGCCGCGGCCTCCCGCTGGAGGCGGCCCGGGCTCCGGGGGGCTGCCGGGGCCCGGGGCCGCCGGGGGCGGCGCGGCCAGCAGAGGGCGCCGCCGGAGGGCCGGCACCGAGCGGCACCCCGGGCCCGCCGCCGGCACCGGCCCGCCGCCGTCACCGCCGTGCTGGGCCCCGCCGCCGCGGCCCCTCCGCGCCCCCCGGCGGCGCCGGGCTCCGGCAGACGGGGAGGGAAGGAAGGGAAGGGAAGGAAGGGAGGGGAGGGGAGGGGAGGAGAGGGCCGGCCGGCCTCCCTCCGCTGCCGAAAACGCTCCGTCTTTGTCTCCCGCGGGGTCCCGGCCGTGCGGGGCTGCCCAGGAATAACCCGGCGGGGCGGTAACTTTACACCGCCCTCGTCCCGGGCGCCGCAGCCCGGAGTCGGTTTTCCCCTCGGATTAAGTTTTGCCGAGCCTCGCCGCGCAGCCCCGGTCCCGCTGCCGGCCCCCCCCAGCACCGGCACCGGGCGAAGGGAAGGCGGGGTGGGCTTCCCCCCGCTTTATGTAATGCTCCCCCGGCACCCTCCCGTAAACGCACCGCCAGGGGATTTAAACCGAGCCGTTCACACGCACACTGACAGACGCACACCTAATTTATTATTTTTTTACCCCAAAACGTGCACCACCACCCCCCCCCCGAGCCCCAAAGAACTAAGTTAGGGCACTTGGGCTTCGCCCCGCAGGGCTCCGGCACAAGCCGGGGAGCTGACAGGAGGCTGCCGGCAGCCCCGTGCCCCCTGCCCGCTGCCACCGGGGTCCCTGCTCCCCCGGGGGGGGGGCAACTCCGTGCAGACAGGCGAAAGGAGCCGGCAGCGAGAGCCACGCCGAGGCGCAGGGCAAGCTCCGGCCACCTCATTGTTCTGCTCGGCACCGGCACGGACTTCGCCCGCCGCCCCCCGCCGGGGCCCGAGAGCCCCGAACCGCAGGACCGGGGGGTAAAGGGGGTGCCCGGGGCGGGGGGCAACCGGGCGGCGACCCCCGTCCGTCCTCGCCGCGGTCCCCCCGCGGGGCGCCGGGCAGGGCTGGGGTGCCCCGGCGGCAGCCTCCCCGGGGCACGGCGAGCTGCGGGCGGCGGGGGACCCCCGGTCCCGCGGGGAGGGCGAGGGGAGCCGTGCCGAGCCGTGCCGGGCTGGGGGTGGGGGGGCTTACCTTCGTACATGGGGGCCATCGGTGCAAGGACGCCTGTTATTCATGGCAACGCCGCCACGAACGACGCGAGATCGCAGCCCCCCAAACTCAACACACATCTGCCATCTTGAGCGGGTGTCTCTCGGCGGAGGCGAAGCTGCCGCCTGCCTTCTGCATCGCCGCCCGCCTCAGCGCGGGGGGAGCCGGGCACATCCAGCCCCGCTGCCGGCCCTCCGACGCGGCCGGGGCGGGCGGGCGAGCGGGCGGGGGGCGGCGGCGCCGGGCCGGGCCGGGCCGGGCCGGGGCCGGGGCGAGGCGCGGCGCGGGGCCGGGCAGGGGCGGCGGGCGGCGGGGCCCCCCCGGCTCGGGACGGCGGCGCTGGGGAGGGAGGGAGGGAGGGAGGGAAGGAGGGAGGGAGAGGGAGGAGGGAGGGAGGGAGAGGGAGGGAGGGAGGGAGGGAAGGAGGGGGGCTGGCGCGGTGCCCCCGCTCTCAGCGCGGCATGGCTGCGTGTGCCGGGGCGCCTGCAAAAGTTGCGCTGGGGGCGAGAGGAAGGGGGAGAGAGAGAGAGAGACGGAGGGAGAGAGAGGGGAGACGGAGAGGGAGAGGAGGAAAAAAAAAAAAAAAAAGGGCAAAAAAAAAAAAAAAGCGAGCGAAGGGAGTTTGCAAATAATCAAGCGCCGATGGCACTGATCGCGGCTTCCCAGAAGGAGAGGGAGCGAGCGAGCGAGAGAAACCCTCTGCTGAGATTATGTGGGATCTTGTTTAACAACACATTTCAATCAGGAGAAAAAAGGAACAGTCAACAGAAGTTGGTGAAACACTTCTGTCTTCCCCCCCTCCTCTTTATAGAAAAGAGAGGAAGGGAGAAAAAAAAATAAAAAAGGCAGCTGATTGAAGCTTTGCAATTCACTGGCTGTGGGGATCATATAATTTGAGCTCATGTTTTACAATAGCATGGAAAATTCCTACCTCTCCCCCTCTCCCCAAATAAATCTTCTATTCCCTCAAGGCATTTCACAATCTGGTTCACTGACAAAAGTTCCAGTTTTTCCTTTTTTTTTTCGTTTAGCTTGCTTTCAGTGTAAATATTTAGCGGATGCATTTAAAATAAACATACGATGTTGCTTTTAGGATTTGGGTTATTGTTTTTTTTCTTTTTTTAAAGAACCACATCAAAGAAGTGTTTACTTATTGAGATTGACAGCCACTGCTACCCCTCCCCCCGTTTTTATTTTGAAGGATCCATCTCCCTCATTCAGCTCTTGCTGTAAGAGCACCAACCCGACCGGCATCGTTTTTGTCGATTCATACGGTAAAGCTATAGGCAAAGCCACGTTATCCAGAACCCTTTTTTTTTTTTTCCCAAAAGTGGCTTTACAAAGGAAGTTAAGTCACCAGGTACCATGACACAAGCAAGGAAGCCGAGACCCATGCAAGACACACAGCGGCAAAGCCTCTGGCAAAGGTGGAAACAAAACCTCGGGCTGCGATCCTGCATTAGCTGCGTCTGGATCTGCCCGCCTGGAGCTCCTAACTGGTGAGCAGTCTGGGACCAGACTGGGAACGACGAACTTGCTTCATGCCTGCTGTTACGGCCAGTCCTAAAAACGCTGCCGCTAGCTGCTGCTGGTGCCAGCCCAAACCTCTCCTACTGCAGCACTGGGTCACGGCGGGGCTGGACACCCGGCTGCCGCCTTTGGATGTCTTGAGGAGGAGGAGGAGGTACACAGTAACTTTTATTGAGGGATTTCAGTGAGGTTCAAGCTGTCCTGACAGCCTTGTGGCGCTCAGAGCATGCCGATAGCAGCAGACAGATGCAGGCCGGGGGGCAAACGGCGCTGATCACCCTACAGAGCCTGATGGCCGTGCCCACACTGCGGAGGTCTTGACCCCCGGCTCCTGTGGGCCCCACTGTGTGTAAGGTATCCTCTGCATTTTGCATGATTTTTCCCGCTCTTAAAAATGCCTGAACCACCATGGGGGCTGCCTCCTGTTTGCATTATGTTTACGACACGAAGGTGAGGATGCGTGCAGACCACATTGGGGCTGGGGAGCAGCCAACAGGGCAGGTGGAGGTGTTGGAGGCAGCTGGGGCAGCACTGGAGGACTGTGTACAGCAGAGGGAGCAAAACCTGTTGCAGTCTCATCTGTGCTTCATTTTGAGAGTGATCCCCAGACCAGACACCACCAAACCTGGGGAAGAAACGGAGATGTCTCCAGCTGGACCAGTGGAAAGTCTAGGCCAAAGCTGGAGGGCGAGTGGTGCCAAAGGCAGCAGTGCAGTCCTTGAGCTTGCTTCTTGCCCCTCTTTTCTCGAGCTGTGCAGACCCTCAGTGTTTGGCTCACGTCACAAAGCCAATAACCTCACATGTTCCCAAAACACGTTTCTGGTCATTGTAATTCTGCGCCTCTCTCTTCTCCTGTGATTGAGGATATTTTCTATTTTTCGAGGCCACTGATGCTTGTGATCCCGGCCTGTCTCCTTGCCCTTGATCAGAGCAGCAGCTGTGGAGCTCCGTTTCAGAGCCATGAAGGAGAGGCAGAAAAGTATCAGAGAACAGCAGAGGACAAAAACACAGTAGAGGAGTAAGAGAATAAAGTGCCTGGCTTCCTTCCTCGTCATTGCATTTTGCTGCAGCATGGCTTCAGGTTTGCCACATCAACCTTGCTTTCCTCAGCTGTAAAATGGGGGCAGCGGTCTCCGCTGCATGAAGGTGCACTGATGGTTTCTTCTCTCTGCCCTATCTGTTTTACCCTGAGCTATCCTGTAGCCATTGGGCCTGCGTTAAACTGCACTTCCATCAAAGCTAGCGTGACACCAGAGCTTAAAACATAAAACAAATCCACACCCCAGCAGAACAAAAGAGGAAGGGGTTGGCAGAGGGCTTCTTGGGACTCACTTTGTGTTGCCTGGGCATGGAAATGGCAACTGTGGCTGGCTGGTGGAGCATGGAGGGGGATGCTGGAGCAGCCATGTTTAAACCTGTGTGTGATGTACCTACACAGCTGCTAAAGCTGCCTGGCTCCATAGCACAGGTTATTCTGCCTCTTTTAGGGCAAAGTGCTGAACTTGATGGGCAATGTGGCTGGCCTAGGACAGCAATTCCCATTTGCCTTCAGGTTCAGTAATGCCACAAAAATTATAGATGCTTACCTGCTGGTAACGATAAGAAAGCCAACTGAGATATTTTCACTGACTAAGGCCATTCTCTATGTGCGTTAAAATGCCGAGTGAGGTCGTGGCACATGTGGGTAAATAAAACCAGCCCCAACAGGTCCTGACCTCGGCCCAGACCGGCTGCTGAAGCCCGGTGCAGGGAGGAAGCTCACAGAGTGTGGGCATGCAGAAGGAGCATGCCTTCACCCTCCTGGGCACAGCCTTCCTCCTCAGCTCACCCAGGGGCCTCCCTGTGAGAGCCTCCTTCTGGGGGAGACTTGAGGCTTGTGGTTTGGAGCTGGGGGTGCAATCCCTTGCTGCCCTTTGCCATTGCTGTGCACAGATAGTGATATATTCAGGAGGTGGCCCAGCTCTACCACCTGCTTTCTGTTCTCCCCCAGGCTGAGCAACCACATAAGGACGTTTGCATTGGTCATCTGCACCCAACCTGGGTCAGACCATGCAGAGGCTGTCTTACTGGCATGGGAGAGAGACATTGTCTGCTCTGTGAATGCACGCGACCAACAGGGCACAATGCTAAAATTTTGAATCCACGGAGGTTTTCCCACCCCAGCAGAGTATTTCTTCTCTTTAGCCCCTTCCCCCAGGAGAGGATGGCGAGCTGGTGCTGGAGAAGCACATTTCAATGTGTCATCACACGATTTTTCACTTCTCCATTCGCCTGCCATAAACACACTCGTGGTCAGCAGGCAAGCACGCAGCCTGCTCGTAAGCAGCACAGCCCCGTCAGGGAACGCTGTGCACCTCCGGGGCAGCGGCACCAGCAGCTATGTCCTCCGTGAGCATCGGGCAGCAGTGGCCAAGAGCGAGCCTGGGACAGGAGGGGTGGCCTTTGTGCAGCACCGGGCCGTGGCCCAGGGGCACTTGCTTCTGTTTCTGCCCCACACGGGCAAATCTTGGTGATCTCGGACATGTTACTCACTTCTCCAGAAAGGTGCATGGTGCTCGGCTGGCATGGAAGACTGAGAGGGTCTATGGCTCCCAGCTTTCTCAGCTCATTGCCATAGTCAAGTCTGTCCACTGCATTTTCTTCTTTGGAAAGATTCAGCATTAAAAATGTACTAATAAAAGACTGTAATGTACACTAAAATAATAATAATAATAATAAATAAAGCACAAGAAAAAGGCTGTAAGCACACAGGGTGTGCAAGTCCCTGTCAGTAAGAACCCTTAATACCTGTTTGCCTTCATGAAGGAGCTGGAAGGCATCATTTTGTTAACGAGAATCAGGTCCCAAATCTTTCACATTAAGCAAAGCAAAATATTTTTGTAAACACCAGGGGAAGGTTTCCCAGTGAAATACACACAGATGTTTTCTTTTTAAATGTAAATCAGCACGGGAATGGACAGTTTAATTAAAAGCAAAATTATTAGGTAAGTGCTGAGGGAATCTACTTTATTTGCTGGGTACACTCACATATTTTGAATGGTGAGTCAATGGCAATTTTTAATTTCATTCCTCCTAGTACAATCAGCTCAGAGACCAGCCGTTGTGATGTGGAGTATTTGGGGGAGGATTTTTTCCATGGATGGCAGGAATGTCTGCTCTGTATGCAAGCTGTGGGCACTCAGGCAGCCTGCTATGGTATGTCCATTCCCAGCCTTGTGTCTCTGCTCATCCTTAGGTAACGCTTGGTGGAGGCTGCCTCTGTGGAGGCATCACCTGGCGAAAATCCTGACCCTTGTGACTGGGATCTGGTGTCACTGCTGGCAACCCACTTGTGCTTGCCGCTAGCTGGGGTACTGAAGTGGGGTTGGGGACTGATGGCCCCGTCATAGCTGGTGTTCAAAATAATACCACAGAAACCTACAGCGAAATTACCGCATGCACCAGAGAGTGTGACTGTACAACAACGTGGATATTTTTACTCTGAACGTCAGTGGCATCCTCACTGCGGCTGGCGTGATGCAAATGCCTCGTGCGGGGGGCAGCAGCTGGATTTATGGTGCAGGCAGACAGCTCCAGCAACAGGGAGAAACGAGACTGCATTCCCACCACGAAACCAGATGATGCTGGTGTAACTTCAGCGGCTTAAATGTACGTACCTCGATCAGAGAGCAGCGTGTCACCAAGGGACAGGGCAGATGTTGGTAGAGTGCTTTTGGTACCGCAAATGGCAGCAAGGTGCAGTGCCAGCACGCGGTCTGCTCAGTGCCCCAGGGAAGGCAGAGATCTGGGTCACCTCCTCCATGCCTTCAACCATGTCTGGTCACCCTCCTGAACCTCGCTTCCCCCCCAGGAGAATCGCTGAAATAAATGCCCTAAAAATGATGTGGCCTCTGCGTTTGAGGGGTTAAACACAATTTCCCATCATCTAGCTTTTGCAGATGGCTCAGGTATTGTTGTCAGGGTCTTGGATCCTTTTCTTCTTATTATTAAAAAAAGAAACTTTGAAATATATTTTTAAAAAGTGCTTATCAGATAATGAAATTCTAGCTGTGGTCAAGTCTTTCAAACAACCAGGGCCATGATTTAATTGGAAGTAATTATAGTCTTTTCTGAAGTATAATTTTTAGGGTATTTTTTCCCCTGACATTTGCAGTGTGGAAATTAAAAATAAAACGATGTCAGAATCACGAGATTTCAATCTGTCTTCAAACAACAATGTGGGCTGGTGTCAGAGGTTTGTCCTTGGCAGGAAGGAGGAAGAATTCACTGAAGAAAATTCTCCTGGTGAAAATAGCCAACAGCACCTCGTTGTGTGCATTTTCTGTGCTCTGAAATTCCTGAGAGACTGCTGTCTCCCAGAGCTTGCTAGAAATCCTCCTACCTCAGCTGCAGTGGGAGAGGGCACATCAGTACCTAGCTCCTGAGAGCACTGCATTTGCGATTCAGGCTTGGTTAATTATTCCACGGTGGAGGCTGTGTTAAGAGACAGACTTAGAGCAAGAAAAAAAATCCCCATCCTAAACAACAAAGATGAATGTAGTCCTTATATCTTGCTCTAAACAGCCCAGTGTGTAGCAAAGTTATTTCTGCTTTTTTTTTTTCCTAATATTTCCCCATTTTTGAAGTATTTTTTTTCCAAGTGATGCTCTTCTAAATTTTGCTCTGATTTCCCAAAGTAATTCATTGGCTTTTTTTTTTTTTTCCATGAAACCACCGATGTGTCCCATAAACTCCACCTCACACACTCTCTTCTACACAATCTGCTGCTCTCATGGCTGGAACAGACCCCGCCAGCACAAACAGCCTTTCTGGTGGAAAGCTGGCCAGCACAGCTCTGCTGGTACCAGTGATGTTGTGAGGGCTGTGCCCATGGGCAGGTATGCATGTCCCTAAACACAGCTCCTTGGAAGGGCAACTTGGACTGGCCAGACTCCAAGTAATCTTTGTAGGGGTGTGTGTGCATGAGGAATCCTCTTGCACTCCGAATCCCGTGCTTCTGCATTTGAAATTTCAGATTTAACACCCATTTTAAGTCCATTCCCGAACACCGGTGGAAGGGAAAGGAAGAAACTATTTCAGATCTAAAGGGCAACACATAGAAAGGAATCTCATACAGGACAGGCTGTGATGATAGCATTGCATAAAGTGCCGTAGAGGACTGATGTGAGGGATGCTCTGTCCTGCAAAGTACGTTGAAGTTGATCTTCCACACTTTAGGGACAAGGACATATATGCTGATGGGAACCCCATGGCTTCCGACCCATGAGCTGCAGAGAGCCTCTGGGGATTTTCTGGATAGCAACTGCTTTTTCTAAGTTAAACATTTTTATCCCCACTCCCCAAATGACCATAGGACTAGCAGTGTTTCAAAGGCGAGCATGGATGTTTAATTTCACAAGTTCCAAGCTGACAATGGAAAATACTTGAAATTACAGGGAAAGTTTTTAGAGATGGAGATCTTCTTTGCTTAGATTCAGTGCTCAGATCTCTACAGCAGTGCTTTCCCTGCCTTTGCACTGCACCCTTGCTCAGCTGGGAACCCGGAGATCTAAGCGTAGGCTTGATCACTGGTCTGCCAGGGGACTTTGTGCATTTGGGTGGGCCAAGGGTTACAGCTGGTGCATGCAGAGCCCACCCTGACACAGCCCAGACCTGGGCTGAAGCCCTTGGCCAGGATAGGGAACCTTTGTGATATTTACCCTTATTTGAATATTTAATGGCAGTCATTTGCATTTCCCACTCATGTTTCTGTAAAAGCCAAACCTGGCCATGAAGCCCATCACTGTTAATGTTTTACCAATGTTAATAGCGAAGCTCTGAGGGATGGGTCCGCACAATTATCCTGGGTCTTGCACAGCTCGGTTAGCTGCAGTCTGTGACTATGGCTTTAAAATTTGTGCTGAGGAGGTCTTGTCTTGAGACCCCGCTACCCACCCACTTCCATGCTGAGAGAACTGAATAAATATTTACTACTTCTCATAATAACACCCAGCCGCACTCATCCTCACCACTGCATCGCAGTTCATCTAATTGAAATAAGAATATAAGTAAGCTGTTTGTCAAGGCAGTTTATGAGGAAAAGCATTGCTGTGTCAGGAGCTCTCTCACTGTGAGAGATGCTGTGTTGTCTCTCTTAATATTTAATGCCATTTTAATAATATTTCCCAGTTAGGGGCTCAGGCTGATGCTACAGACTAAAGGCCAAGGCTGGAACATGGGGAGGAAGGAAATCTCGCAGACTGAGGCTGGCTAAGCCCCCTGGACAGATCTGCTCAGAGGCTGGGCACGTAGCAGTCCTGCTGCCTCTTCCAAGGGGCTGCGCCACGCCGTAGGCCTCTTTCGACCACTTTGCCTGAGATCTGTGGACACGACCCAGCCTCACCCAGAAGGATGCTTCAAAACTTTGGGGCCCCATCCAGGGATTGTGGGGCTGAGATGCCCATACTTTTCCTTTGCTGAACCCATTTATCTTCACAATTTCACCCCTGTTGGGCTCATTAATCAACCTCTGCTATGAACTACTGAATTTCTCCCAGGCTTGTGATTGCAGCTGTAGCTACAGTGCTCTTGCCTGTGTTTGGGAACCCTTGTTTTGGAAACCTCTGGACTTCTGTGTTAAAGTCAGAGGTGTTGCAGCTCAAGGAGTGGGGACGTGCAGCTTCGGCATCAAAGGTCCCCACTAGTGAAGTGCTCCACCTGTGCTGCTCCTGACTCTCCCCTCAGCCCTTGCAGGCCCACCTTGGGGTCCGCCATGCTCCTCCAGCTGCTCCTGCAGGGGTGTCCCCGTCCCCATGCCGTACCCCAGGCCTTCTCCCTGCAGTGATGCCCAGCTGGGCCTGCTCCTTGCTGTGAAAGTTTCCTGCTGAAGGACCGGAGAGGCAGTCTTTTGAAGCGGCTGCATAATAAGCTCTATTTTTTTTTCCAAACATCACTAGACGGTTCAATAATAATTACATGAACTTTATAATCAGTCAAACCAGCACAGACATCCACCTGGCCTACACGTAGCATTTGTGAGTAATTTTACATAAAGGGCAGGTACTTTTGAACTTAGTGCACAGGACTTGGGCACAAATAGTTATAAGAGGAGGGCCCTATTATAAATAAAATGTCCTTAGTTGTCACTTTGCTGTCTCTGACTTCCCACGCATTCAAATGCTGAGACTGATTCATTTAATCTTACTCTAAACCAGCAAGCCACAGAGGCAGTTTCCTGACAGTTGCTTAAAAAAAGCGTATCTGAGCTCTCTTAAACTGTGTTCCCTTGTATTATATTTAGACATCATGATTAGAGAAGCTGCCATGATATGTTTTCACTCGAAGGAAGGAGTTAAGGCTGGAAGCCGTCGGAGGCACTCCTAGGGACCGAAACGTGCCACAGGTCAGCCTTTGGGAGCAGCACGCCTGAGCACGGCTCACACTGCCTGCTCCCCCAGTGCTGCCAGCCCTGGGAAACCTGAGTTTTCAAATAACTGCGGCATTATTTACAGCAATGAGACTACTGGGAAGGACGGAGGCAGCGAAAGGCTTAGCGGCTGTTGCTGTGTGTTTTTAGCAGCATCAGCTGAGCAATGCTGATGGCCTTTCCTTTCCCTTCCTTCCCTCTTCCCCCTCAAACCTGGCTTTCCTTGTCAGAGACTCAGCTGCAAAACCTGGACACTCCTGTCATGTGAACAAGAGTTATGTATGTTTGTGTCACTGCAAAGCAGATTGTAACAACAACACTTGATGCATTTTACTCTGACTAAGTCAGTGGAGGTTTCAACAAATAAATGCTTCAGCACAGACACGACCTCGACGTGCAGCTCTGCCCTTCACAATTGCATACTAAAAAGAATACCTGAAAGCTCTGGTTCTGCTAAATGTACTGTTTAGCATTTTGTAATGCCCAGGTAAATATAGTGCTCTTTGCACTGAAGGAGCTTCCCTTGCTGCATGACTTGCTTTGCCGGCCTACTTGCCCAATACTGCAGACTCCAGTCCTGCTGAGCAACACTTGAGGTGAGAAGACCCCAAATTCTTGCAAACTCGCAGCCACTGGTCTACAGCAGGGTAGCAGATATGGCAAAAGGCTGGCAGAAAGGACAAGCTGAAAGACCCTCTGAGCTCTAAAGTACACAGGGGAGATGGAGAGGGGTCTCTGTAGACAGAGAAAAGCAAGGAGCAGATACTGTACCTCCTTACGCATTTTGTTAGCCTGGAATAAATAATGCTGTGGAAGCTAGTGGAGTTTAATATGCTGAATGGAAAGGTGAGTTTCTCCCATAGGTCATTTGCTCAACGTTATGTCTGTGTTTTGTCTTCCTCTATCTGATCTACAGAGATCTGTCATTCTGTTAGTGCTACTTTCATTCCCTAAACTAAAACCTGTGCGTTTAGTTTAGAACATGCATAGAAAACTCGAGGTCCTACATCCAGATCTTAATGTTGGTCCAAGTGTAATTGGATTACCACTTTTTTTAGGATCTGCTCTATTCCTTTGCTCTCAGATAAAAACATCACACTAGAAGCTTTCCATCTTCTCTGTGTCTTCAGAGAGAGTCAAGGAAATTCTTGGAGACTTGAAGGTGACTTTTCTGTGAAATGGTCTCAATATAATTCCAAAAATACTTCATAATTTGGAGCCTTCTCCTCAACCGCCAGCAGAGATCAAAGGGATCCCAGAAAAAAAAATTAAGCACCGTGCATTCCTAGGAGCTGAGCCTTTGGCTGTAATGAATCAATCAAGTACCCTTTTATCAGCCAAATATAAATTGACTTGGGGCACTTTGGAGCCTAAGGCTACTATAAGACTGCTGTTTTAGGCCTTATTTCCATGAAAAAGTTTGACTCCAGAGGAAGACCTTAGTTTCCAAATGGTGTTTTTTCCATCTACTTTTTATTTTCACCTTCAAGCTTGCTTGGCCAGTTGGGTATGAAAAGCTTGTTATTGCTTCCTAGCGGCCAGATTATCTGTTGATGGTATTTATGGGGTGCTAATTACTATCTGTCACTGGTATTTATGAGGTTCCAATTGCTACAGTACCTAGGCGCCAGGTACAATATTGAGATAAGCATGAATGTTATTGAACGTGGACTCTGCTCTTCCCATCTTAGTGCTTGGCCCCCTTCGCTTGAATACTTTTCTTTGTTCTCTGCCTCTCACTCCTTTTCATATTTGTGTGGCATCCGAGGAAAGGTGAATTTTGCGCTCTGCTCCGAAAGCAATCGCAGCTTGTATTGTCACCCAGCAGGGCCCTGGTACCTTCAGCTCTGGGCTTCTGGCCCCGAAAAGCTTCACCCATCACAAAAATCAGAGATGGCTTTTTTTTTTTTAATCTCAAGTTATGATAGGTTTTGCTCTCATTTTGGCCGGGAAGTGCAGCAGTGATGCTGCAGGGAGGATCATGGTGCGGGGATTTCCTTGGGGACTACTTTAGAGGGGAGGCAGGAGGGGAGCACTGTGGAGGACACGCTCCCGCTGGCAGGCACCGATGCAGTGCACACCGGAGCAGAGCCCTCAACATACTCCAGTGTTGCCTGGGTCTGTTTTGCCTGCAGACTGCGCAGAGCATATACTTGTGCACAAGATGATTTTTGAAACCCGGCAAACTGCAGCAAATGGTACAGCTGAAATCAAACCAGGTGCTGCTTCCAAGCCTTTGCAGTGTCACAGAAGGTGTCCTGGTCTCAGAGCGATGAAAGCTTTGAACTCCTAGGACCAGGAGCTGCCTAGAAGCAAGCAGAGAGCTGTGGGAGCCTGACTGGCATTAACAGGAATAATTTCTTCTGGCTCTTAGTACTAAAGAGACAGTTTGGTGCTTAGACAAACTACAGCCTTTGCCCAACTTGATCAAGTTGCTCAAAGAAAACTTGACCAACAGCTGTGGCCAGAGACAGTCTCAGCCTGATTCTGAGAAAAACACAGACTTGGGACTCCCTTTCTACCACTACAGAGAAATTAAAATGATCCCACAAGAAAGTTGAGATGAGATGAAAAAATGCAGATCACAGTTGCAGCTAGTTCCTAAGTGGAACAGACATCAACTTTTTTAATGTGGATATAGAAGGGGGCATATGTTGTTTCTATTATTACCCAGCTATAGGAAAGTAGAGGGAAATTTACTTACAACCTCAGAAAGAAGTGTTCAAAACACATTTTGAAAACCTGTGAAGTTTAAAAAAAAATAAAAAAGGATATAGAAAAGAAGTTTCTGTGAAGATTTTTCCCTGCTTGTTGAACAGCTCTATTGGCTCTAATTGCTGTCCAAGGATGAAGTTGGAAAATCCTTCAAAATGCAGAAGAAAGGAATTATGCCCTCAGTAAGTGCTGCCTATGGGACAGCAACCCCAAGACACGCTGAAAATGCAAAAATAAAGAAGGTGCTGGGAAACGAGATTTATCTCCTTAAAGCTATTTCCTTATCCTAAAATTTTGGGAAGGCAGAGCTGTGAATATCAGTAATTACACAAAGACTTTTCCTTGATGTATCACCGCTCGCTCCAGCCCGTGACCCTCCCAGCAGCGACGTGCCACCCGGCAGCCCTCTGAAGCAGGCACCGACGATGCTGCAGGCTTGGCTTCCCCAGCACGAGAGGACAAGAGGAGCAGGGGAGGGAGGCGAAGGGACCGGGCAGGAGCGGGGCAGGAGGTGCTCGTGCTCATCCTGCTCTGCTTGGCTTTCTCTTCTCAAAACCCACCTGGTGATGCCCCTTTTGGAAGAGCATCCATCATTTTGCTCATGCTGCAGGAGCTGAAGGTCACGTAGATGCAATCAGCCCTTGCCTGGCTTCCCAGGCTGGTGGTGGCTGCGGGACAGCACCCAGCACCCAGCACCCATCCAGCCTAGGTGCTGAGTGCCGAGGGCAGCCGGAGCCGGGCTGCGTGACGCCAGTAGGTTTGCAGAGAGAGAGGAGGGCTGGAGTCAGGTTACACCAGCTCCGAAGGAGCAGGCAGCACCGTCCAAGGGAAAATACATGCCCGCATAAATAAAGAGGGAAATAATTACGAGTGCCTAATTAACTGAGCAGAAGTAAAAACGGAAAGCAGAAGCAGGACTGAAAGGCAGAAGGAAAAGAAGAGCGCCGGAGCTTTTTTGTAGGTGCAGAGGTCTGCGTTTTGCATCTAAAGAAACAGGGAAGGAATGTAAATACATGTTTAAGAGAAGAAAAAAATTAAATGAGAAATGCAAAGAGCTTTGATGAGGAAGCCATTGAAGAGATAGAGCTATAAGGGCACAAATCCAAACATCAACATTTGTTCTTTCAACAGAAAAAAATAGTAATTTGTTTAGCACAGACTGAAAGTAAACTTTAGGGGAAGTACCCGAGGCCAGTGCTGGGAATTGTTTACCCTGTTATTGTTGCTCCAGTCAGCGGGCAGCATGGATGTGGTAGTTGTCCAAAGTATTATTTATTCCAGTAACTATTGCATTCCTTTCCTCTCAGCACTACTTTGCTATAGCCAGGTGTATTTACTGAAATGTGCTCGAAGCCCCAAGCTGCACCACCCCTGGTCTCCCAGCCTGCTCAGCTGGCCAGCAGAAGGGGAAGCACCACTCTGCAATAAGATACCCATCTTCCCCATCTACATTTTGTTCTTATTAAGGAAAAACTGGAAAAAGGATAGGCCTCATGGCACATCCCAAAAGTCAACAGACACCAATGACACCTCCCCAGACTCAAACACATGAGATGTTCCTGGTCCCTTTCCGGAGGGACCTTCTGCCCCTTCAAAGAGCGGTGCTGGTGGACATGGGGCATGGAGGAAGCAGGACTGGCTAGCCAGGGAAGCATCATCTAGCTTAAACAGATCCTGAGCTGAACATCCAGCCCTCAACTTTCTCCCAAAAGGCTAGAGAGGAAACAAATCTAAACATGCTTTCTTCACTCAACATCACAAGGTACCTTTTGTAGTCTGCTCTCTCATGTTTCCGGATGAAAGGAAATCTAGCAGGCAATTTATCACCAAATTAAAGCTGCTGTTATCAAAATCATCCTGGATCCAAAAGAGTGGAGTAAATGCGATCTCACTTGTAGAAATGTATTTTGGGGAGATGATAAAGAGCCTGGACCAGCTTCTTCCTTAGGCAATGGAGGCAACACCTGCACTGCTCTTGGTAGCAGGTCTGCTGAGCAGGGACTGGCTGGGGAAATGCAGAGCTGGGGCTGGGACGGAGGGATGCAGCGACACCTGTGCATCACCTTCAGGTCCTCAGCTTGGGACGTGCCACAGCCCCTAGAGACACTGCGGCAAGGCATCGGCTGCCTTTTTCCAGACTGGTTAGGAGACACTAGGAGAAGATTTGGGCAATGATTTTTTTTTTTTTTTAATTATTATTATTATTTTTGAGAGAGAGAGAGAGAATATCCCTGTATGATTTTGTGGCTCTTGGAGTACACTGGCTGATGGGGTTGGAAGTACGTGAACGCCGAGTGACTTTATTAGTTTAACAAACTAGAGTAACTTGCATATTTTAGCATTCAGTCACTGTAACTAGCATTTGGTGAGACAGGGTGTTGGGCCAGTGCTGCTGCTGAAGAGGCTCTTGTGCCCTCGTGCTCCCCTGGGCCCCCAGCAGACAGAGGCAGGCGCGGTGTTTAGCCTTCCTTCCCCTCCTTTCTATTCCCCATTCCCACACGGCCCATAGGCAATATCGTACGGCGTGAGTCCCCTCCCCCAAACTTTCCCTTTTTAAATCGGTGTCACCGCAAAGGAATAGATTATTACTGACACTGATCCCAATTTAATCCTCCCAATAATCTGATTTTTCCAAGCCTATTTATATCTTTGAAATGACAGTGGGGTTTAAAGTGGTGCAAATACCTGCTATCCACATCAGCCTACTTCAGTTTTGACCCTCCAAACAGAGTGTGTTCCCCCAAATTACGTGGTTAATCCCTCCCAATGAGTCAGTAGTGTTAGTCCTTGGTCCCTCTTTTTGGCAGGCAATTCTTTTCATGCCGCAGGCTTTCCCTTTGCATTACGCTGGTAACAAGCTGAAGTCCCAAAATAAGTTTTAGAGCTCACATAAATGTAGAATTTCTTTTTCCTTTGTGGATTTTTAATAACCTTCTGGTGTCTGGAAATGATCAAGAAGCAAAGCTTTCATAGCAATGTAAGAAGTATAAACCGATTCTGGTTTGTTATTTCATCCAGCAACTTGAGAACTTTTTTTATTTTCTCGGGCTTTAAGGTGATCAGCCAGTGTTTTCTCCCATCCCCAATCTCCTTAAGAAGCTTATTAATGTTTTACATTCAAAATAAAGCAATCTGAAAACAAAACCATACTTAGGGCTGCATATTCTAAATGTGCTTGCTGGACTATTTCCACAATTTGTAACCAATTCATTTTAATATCGCTCCTGCTTCTTGCTAGATCTGCAGAACTTCAGTTCACACATAGCCAAGGAGTAGTTCAACCAGCAGTCAGCAGGTTTTTGTTCTTTTTTTTTTTTTTTTTTTTCACTTTTATAATTCAACACAGTGACTTGTTTATATAACCGAATCCTTTTGTTTCTCCGAAGGGGACTTGGATATTCCACTGAGCCACGACACCCGTGGTAGGTGATTGTCTGTTTTTTCCAAAGCAAAGACCTCAGTTTTCAGCACAATTTACATTCCAGTAATAAATATTTAAAAGAATTATAATGGAACTGAAACAAAGAATGTCTCTCTGAAACACACGCACACACTCACACGCTGTCAATTGGTCTGGGGTCGCTCCCGTGCAGATGGTGCCTCTGTTCAAACCCTTAAATATTTTACTTTTTCCATCAGAAAACTTGGCCACTTTGGATTTTTAATACCCCATAAAAACCTTATAAAATGCTATTCCTTACTGTCTACCCAGCAGATCAGTCAAACTTCTATGTCAAACGCATTTTCTGCAGGAGGAACTCTTTCTGCCCCTAGAAGAGTGTAAGACAGAATATAAATCCTCTTGATTTCTTGCTGCTCTTTCTCAGATATGAGCTTTTAGGATTTTTGATCATCTCTGTTTTTTTTCTCCAACAGGCAAAAATAAATGACATTACTATGGCAGTTTTGGAACATACCAGGGCTACACAACTACGTTTTGGCTTCAAATGTGTAGGCCATTATTAAGCAAATGAGCTACTGATGTACTTTACAAAGCTTGTATTTGCCCCTGTGGGCATAACACCAGGTGATGTCTTAATTAATGATGGTGAAGATCACATATATGACATAAACAAAAGAACTGCTTTTGAAAAATAAAGAAAAGAAAATACTCCCAGTCCCCTGAGGAACAATAATGAGCTGGTTTCAGAAAGCAGAATAATGAAAACCAAAAGGGAAAACAGGGAGGAATGTGGCGTAAATAGTGAAGTTACCTGCACACGTCTCTCTCTGCAAATACGTACATGTTCTGTAGGGTATGTTGCACCCTGCACAGCACTTCACGTTGCTCATAGGATAACCTGTCACTCTTTATGTCTGCACTGAAGCATGCAAACGTTAGCAGCACTGTGTTTGCATTATCCACTGCAATGCCCACCGAGCGCTGCGTGCTGAGGAGGAACCAGAGCTGCTGTCCCTGCTTGTGCTGTGGATTGCCTTATTTCTTGACCTTCTTTGCCACAGCGAGCCCTGCTACCTGCAGTGGAGTTACCTGTGGGGAACTGACACGGGGTGGTGGGCTCTGACACATCTCTCTTCACACTGGCAGGAGAAAATGCAGCTGTTGGTGCCCTCCTCACCCGTACCCACCACGTTATCTGCAGCAGTCATGCGACGGGAACAACACACCACTGCGTGCCAGTCGGGGAGGGCTGCTATCTCTGACTTCTGAAGCTTGAAATGTATAGGATGGGTGGGAGCTGCAGAAGGACCTGTGCCTCTTAATGTCACAACACAGAGAAAGGGGCGAGGAAACGGGTGTCAGAGGGGATCCATCTTGGAGAGGGGCCCTAAGGCAAGAGCGAGGGCCAAGAGCTAATATTGTCTTTTTCCATTCATTCCTGTGTCCAGGGCTAAGCAGGAAAAGAGTAATTCATCTCCATTTCCAGGCCCATCTCTGATTTTTCACCTTGGGAATCTGGTCATCCTTAGCTCTGTAGGTTTAATTTGCTGAACTGACACACACATATCCATCTTTCAGGCTGACCCTGGTTTAAACTCAACAGAAACAGAAATGAGTGGAAAATAAGCTCTTTGGCCATTGCAGGTAGTGGCACTGAACCAGCTCAGGAGAAACGGCAGGTTAACACAGGTATGTGGAAGGTCTCCATCTACCCAAGGTGGTTCACAGCCAAATTGCAAAAGGACAGGTGTGTGTCTGTGGGCATGTAAGCATAGACATGCATGCACCACTGAAGAAGAGGTGATAAACACTTCTGTAAACCCCTTCTTGCCTTGTTTAGGTTTCTGCACGCACCTGTGTGAGGAGGCAGCCCTGGGAGGGGTGTACCTTCATCCTGGCAGGGCTTTGGGCTGGATTCTCCTGCCAGGGGAGGAAAGGAGGGAAACCTCCTGGGTGGGAATGGTGAAACCCCTCCGTGGAGGAGCTGCTCCTGGGAAGGGGCAGCATGGAGGCAGGAGGGCCTCCCTGCAGCTTGCTCTTCCCATGCCAGCCCTGCTCCATCTACTGGCAAGAAGAACGCGGAGCCTCCGAAATTCACCCGCCGGGGTGCAGCTGCTCCTGAGGCTTCCCCAGACCAGGTTCCCCCCCATGGCCTCCTTTCATCTGCCAGCGAGGGCCAAGGGTGGGAAGAGCAGAGGGCGAACATCGCTTTCTCCCTGGTCACAGGACGAGGAACTGCCCTCCCACGAGCTTCCCTCTGCTTTGGTTTCCAGCGTGTCATCAAGGTCACAAAGGAGCACATTAAGTATTGTGCACACGCTGCATGTTTGCCATTTCGTCTGCCGACTGAGAAGCTGATTTCACTGCTTACTTGTGGTCAGTCAAACCCCAGTGAAAATGCCCTGGAAATTCCTTCCCAGAGCAGAATGCTACCAGGGATGGGGTGGGACGGCAGCACCAGCTCCTGTCCCAGCAAGTGCCCAGGAAACCAAGATGCAGCAGCAAAAGGTATCCATGGGAAACATCAGCACTTGGGCTCATGGTTTGATGCTCAGCACTGTGCAAGGTTATTACTTTTACACCCATTTTTTCCCTTGCCCACTAGGTGTTTAAGAGGACTTGCTGGGGAAAGCTCTGGTCTTTCCAAAATACGGAAACCACGCAGCAAGCTTTTGCCATGTATGTAGCTGAATGGTATTGCAAACTTGCTCGGCTCTGTGCAAGGGGACAGGCTGGGGCCCCAGTGCTGTGCTGTGCAGGGGGTTTAAGAAAGCTCCCCTGTGGAAAGAAGTGGGATTTTTAGCTCTGGCACCGTTGGCACTAAATCGTTTTTCCTCTCGTCCTGCCTTCTGCTGTTGGGAAATCATCTGCACCTGGACTTTGCTTCTCTGGTCCGTATGGGAAAAGCATCCTGTTCATCCTCCTGTGATCCTTACAGATGGCATCTCTTCCCGCTCTGTGCTAGAGGTGATCGGGTGAGTGGGGTGGGCTGAGGTCCCCACGTCAGCCGTTCCCTTGGGGAGGGAAGCAGGGCGTCCAGTGTCAGGCCAGTGTTTGCACAAAGTTCAGTCTCCAGTGGATTTCCCTGCTCCAGTGAAACAATAGGAAGGTCTGGTGCTATATTACCCATGCTTCCTCTTTATTCAGATTTTATCTGTGAATTCTTGCAAATAATAGAGGACTGAGACCATTATTGTTCTGGGAAATAGGAAGATGAAAACATTAGACAGACCTTAGCAATTTCAATGGACTTATTCCTGGTGTATTTAGTTATGCAAGTCTTTGCAGAGTCAGGGACTACCAAAGTACTTGTTGGAGTAAGTAATAATTCTGTGTGCTCACAAAAGCAGTTCTTTTACAGCTCATTTATAATAAGCAATACTGCCTCAGTCAAGCAAATGCTACAGAGTTCAGAACAAAAAAAGAAAATAAACATTGCTCCACCCTTAATGAGACAAGATCTTAGGAAGCAATCCATCCCAGCTTTTCTATGTCTCTGCTTTAATACATTCTCAATGTAAATTGCATGCCAATGATTAATAGGTTTTGTATCAATTGAACTTGAACTGAAGTCAAAAGAACATACTCTTTTTTTCTTTTCTTTCTCTTTTCTAAACCCGCATTAAAAAAGATTATTCAGAAATATTAGAATGAAAAGTGCCAGGTCAAAACTCACATATTTCTAGCAAGTCTATGAAACCTTACTTTTGAGAGTCGCATGTAGAATCTTAATCATCCTGGAAGACTTATTGAGGTTATGGACTAAGCCTGCTGTTTGTGTGGTGCCAGCTTGTTCTGGAAGTACAAGATGAGATGCAGCGCCTTGCCATGCAGCTAAACCCTTCCCTGGGCCAGGTGGACTCCAGCAGTAGTTTGGTGGCTTGGCTGGAGCAAAGACGTCCTGCGGCCACCCACCAGCCCTGCGTGGTCTCAGCACCACAAGCCGTGGAGCAGTGTGGGTCCTCTGCACTTGTGGCAGGACTCCTTGTGTGCCTCCGCATCACGTCCTGGGCTCTGGGAAGTCTTCTTGATGTGGGAACATTGCCATACAACTGCACAGAGCCAACTGTGTGGTGCTGTGTGGAAGCTAAGAGGTCTTGCTGGGTACCACCTGTCTGTGTGGTACGACCTCCTGCATCGCTCCTGTATTATTATTTTCCATTATCTAGGAAAACAACCTTTTCTTCTCCTCCTCTTTACCTCAGATAATGGAAAGCTCTTTGTATATCCATGAGCTTAATAACTACTGGTCTTGGAAGAGCTTTTCTGGCTGGTTGTACATTAACATTATTCACATTTTTGATGCATGTGCAATTAATAAAACTTGGGCAAAACTTTAAAGCTTGGACTATACTCTGGACAGATTATAAGTTTTATGTATGCTCTCCACAAAGTATCATTAAAACTTGCTGTGCACACGGAGTAATTACTGAGAGGATATTTTGCTTTGAAAGGAGAGCATTCTCCCCTCTGCACAGCCTTCCTCTCGGAGTAAGAAAAACAAATACTTTGATTCTACTTATGCAAATAGGGCCATGCTTCCAAAGTTTTTTGGTTTTTTTTTGGTGGGTCTCCGGGCATTTAGTGTTCCTATAGATCTCTCAAACTGAGGACAGCAGAGATTGCGTGAGAAAGTTCACTTCTGGTCTTCAGAAGAAATACCTAGCTTTGGAGAGAAATGCCTAAAAAAAGGCTCAGACACAAGCTAAAATAGAACATAAAGTTTAGGCTCACCTTGCACAAGTCTGTCAATTCAGGCAAAGGTAACTTGTGAGCTGAAAGCCCAAATGGTGCAAACAAATGCAGAATAAAGCAGCCTGAGTGCGAAATACATGTCCAGCACAGGGGAGGGGAGTTACGCAAGCGAAGCTTCTGTGCAGCAACTCCCACTGTGGATAAGCCCTTAATTACTTCTAAAATCTCACCATTACTAAGCCATGCTTATAATTTCTAGAGGCCTCAAGTTTCTGGAACAACTGGAGTATGAGATTCAATTGCATTCACTTCAGTGAAGGATACAGTTAAGTACAGGCACGTTTGAAGGCTTGAGGCCAGTCATTAACTAATTAGCGTATGGGAACATTTGAGTTTCTCCCATCTGATTTTGCAAGTTATTTGGCAATACTTGCTTACGATTGTGTTTTCGTTCTTTTTCCCCTTCCCTTCCCAGCAAACCAAATCTCCACCAGAATCAAAAAAAAAAAAAAAAGTACACAAACTTCCCATTTTCCCCTTACTGTAGACAAAAATACTTGCTGACTCTTGTTTTTGTGTACATATGTGTATATATATATTTAAAATAAATACATTTATAGGTTTAGAGTGCCTGCTTCCTTTCCCCACGCAGCCACGCACCCAGCAAGGGCACGGAGCGTGGGGAACTGCACGCCCCGCAGAACTACAACCCCCACAGTGCGTGGCGAGGGGCAGCCGCGGGGGGCAAGGGCCGGCAGGCACGGGGGCTTCTGGGAGTTGTAGTCCTGCGGGTTGTGCCCTGACACTGCGCCGGGGGCAGCTTTCCAAGCACCTGTCCGCTGGGTGCGAGGCAGGATGACTACGTGCTCCACCGCTCCCTTCGGGGTGGTGCAGTGCAGCTGCTAGCTGGCAGGCCAACCAGGAACCGCTGGAAGAAGCATAGGAGACACGTCAAGGTAAGGATCTCACAGCGACTGCTGCGGAGTTGGAGGAGGAAGGGGGCTGTAAATCCCGCTGCCCCACCGGCTGTCCTGGCGTTGCGCTTTCGGCCGGCAGGTTTTGCCATCTCGCCCTTGTGGCACGCCGTTGGGCGAGCCAGCTTTGTTTGGGTTGGCTCGGGGAGGCGTTTGCAGTGTTAGCACGTGGGAGCCGCTGCACAGGGATGCCATTCTCCCCTGCAGCTGTGGTTGGAAGTGCGGCTGCTGGCTCCGCTGGGTGAAGGTTAGTGGGGATAAATATTCATTCAGCCTTAGAAGAAGGCGGGGGAAGAAATCCCACTCCCTGTAGGGACTGGAAATCTAGTGAATAAGGGTCTTATGACATCCAACTTCTTGCTGAATTTAAGCTTGCTTTTCTGAGTCCACTTTTTTTCCCCTGTGTTTTTCCTTTTTCTCCTTTTATCTTGACTTTCTATGCCTTAATAGAAAGAAACAGCCAAGTACAAATTTTGGGTAAGCGGCTGCAAGAGCATTTGCCTGTGTACATTTCCTTGTTCCAGCGTTTCTGCTGTTTGTTGCAGGGTGGCTGGGCTGTAGGCAACTGACATTCTCAGGCTGCGCAGATCACCACGGTCAGCAGGAGAAATTCTTGGAAAGAATTTCATGCTGCTGCTCAGCGAAACAGAGCAGCAGTCAGGACAGTGCAGGGAGGAGAAGCAGCTTCGTGTATTTCACAGTTGAGGTAAAACGCTCCCGAGCATTTTGGCGGTGGTCCTATGACAAGTGGCTTCCTGGGGAACTCTTTCAGCCTTGCTGTTGGTCCTTTCACCTGAGAGCAAATTTGCCGGAGAGTTTTCGGAAATCCTTGGCACGAGGATGCTCTGTGGGCCTTCCAGGGTTGAATGTACATCATGTGGACAGGGGCTGGGCTCATAGCTACTGCTTCTGGGGTGGCACAGCAGGCAGTGGGCATACTGTAGGAGCAGAGTGGATGTTTTTAGCTAAGGCTGCTGTTGCAAGACTCTGTTTAAATGAAAAAAAGTGGAGACAGACAGGAGTTAGTCCTAGTGAAGATCCCACCCAAAGGAAGATGCAAGAGGCAGCTCTCAGTTCTGCTGAGAACTGCGTTGCCCTTTTAATGGTAATAAAGAAGCCTTGCCATTAATCCCCACAGCTGCTGCCAAATGCTGAACAGGTCTGGATGATGAGGCAATTCCCCTCCTCCTCTGAGGTCGATGTGGAGGTATGGCTTTTGGGCGGGCTGGGCTCTGCCCCATGGGCTGCTGTGGTATGGAAAGCTAGAAAGCACACAGCTAACGAGCAGATGCCCTTTGTGAATCAAATGAGGGCAGAAACATTAAGCATGGTGCTCCTGAATGCTTGCTCACAAGGAGGGGTTATACATCTGAAATGAGGATGCTGTAGCTAATGTCAGAGTGGCAGGCAAGAAGCACCAAACTTAAGTGCTGTTACCTAAAATCCAGCTGCTGTAGTGGGGAGGGCTCATGGGTTTCTTCTCACTTGAAGTATTTCATACACCTCACAGGCTTCTGGTGTATCCAATGTTCTTACTGTTTACGGTAACAGACACTGCTAATGTGTATGTAATAGAAAATAATCTGCTGAGGCAGTGGCACTGAACCTGAAAGCATCCCATACACATTCAAGAACCTTTCCCAAGCATGAGTAGCACTAATAGCAAAACCATATTTGCCTACAGCCTCTTTGCATTTCAGGCATTTCCCTACAAGCCTGTGTCAACTTAACCTGGGTAACAAGAGCCACTGCAGTACCAGCAGCATTGTCTCCAAAGCAGAGGCATGGCTAGGGTACCACCGAAACCCTGGGGCAGGGCAGGTGCTGGAGGAAGGAGGGTGATGGTGGTGGGAAATCCTGCTACACTGGGCCCCGAGCAGTGGGTGCCTCTCCATCAAAAAGCATGACCCCCCTCAGTCCTACCTGCAACGTCTAAAACAGGCATGGATTTCCCTGTTGCATCTGTCGTCAGTGTGCTGCACAAAAAGCAATTGTGTCAGTTTTGTTTTCCTTTCCTGGTACATATCAGAAGTCAAACAGCATGATGTGGCTAATGGTATTATATTGACCCACCTCTGTGGTTGCTATTAATATCTGAAGAAATTCCTAAATGTCACAGCCCCAATAATAGCACGGTTGCCTGCCTATCTTTCTCTTGCCAAACAGATTGGTGTCCTTTTATGTTATCAGGTCCAGTAATTGCTAGTCCAAATTTTGCTCCTTGCTAGTGTTAAGATGCTAGGGAACAAAAATATGTATTAGAGGACTGATATACTTGTAATTGCTAGTGAGGTGGTTTGCAGCATCATTTGAGTAGTATCCAAATTGCCAATTCTTTTCAAAATAAGGAGTCTGAAGGGGCTTGGGGGAGAGGTATCCTTTTCTTCTCACTGGCTGCAAAAATATAACCCACCCCTTAAAAAAAAAATGCCTTCAGAATCCAGCTGTAGCGCACAGGCTACTAAATTTCAATTGCTGTTTTTATGTCATTATTGCAATTGTAGTGACTCTGTAAAAGACAAGACAAAAGGTTGCTCTTTTCACTTTGAGCTCTTTCCATCCTCCACTTTTACAGCAAAGGTTACCCTGAGCAATGTGTACATATGTCTGTTGTAAGTGTAGAAATACATATTATTCATACCTTGTCAATGTATATGCTGGAAAACAGAAGCTGAATTTATAGCTATATTTCCTCTCTGCCGGGGCTTTTAGAGTTGAGTGTTTCAGTGTTTCCATTATAAACCCCTGTTTTCTCAGGTTTATAACAGTCTTGAAGAGCATAGCGGTCTTGAACCATAATAGAAAACATGTAATGTTGCATTTACAATACAGCTGTAACTGCACGTTAAGGAGTGTAATCTTCTCAGTGTACCCACAATGCTCCAATAAGGTTAATTGGAGTTACATATACTAAGAGAAAAACAATATTTTACCCTTGAAGTGGGTGCTCTCCACCCAGAGAGCTGCGAGAACCACACAAGGGCAGTGCCTCTACCTCTGCCAGACTTACAGCTGCATTGTTCCTGGCTGTGACATTAAAACCCCACATGCACTGCAAGGCCCCAGGAGCACCCGCCTCCCTCCTGTGATGCCTCGCTGCTTCACGGACTTGCCTTGGAAATCAAGGCAAAGATGACCAGCAGATACTGTACCTCACTGAAAGTGTGGTGAGGCCTTCGTCCTGTGCTTCTCTGCTTTTCTGCCCTCGGCTTCTAGTCTTGCATAAAGATAGGTCCCTCCTGAAACCCCGGGCATTTCTCCATTTCCAGCCAGCTTACTCCATCTGGCATCTTGTGTTCATGTGTCACTCTGCTTACTAGGGTAAGGTAAGTAAACTGAAGTTCATCATAACATCCCATTGCCCCTGGGCTGTCTGAATTAGTCCAGCTCCTCTGCAGGACACTTGGGCGGTTGCTGTTGTTAGCCTGAACTGCCACGGGTAGAGCTGGACCTCTTCAAGAGGTGCCCCGTAGCACGGGGGTATCTGCATGGGACTTTTACTTCAGGAAAAAGTGTGTCACTGTATTATTCACATGCAGCAATTCCAGCATACCTGGGACAGGGAGGTAGCTGCTCGTGCGTGTCTGACAGGTCTGACTCTCAGAGCTAGCACCTTGCTTAAATTTGGCTGATAGCTACAGGGCTCCACCGGGCCCGATGTCTCACTGGGCCAGTTCAGTTGCTTTGCGAGGTAACTGTGAGAGCTGGGTGAGGGGGCAATGTTGGCAGATAGTGGTGGTCTGACTTAAAATGAACACTTTAAAACTGGATAGTGAGGGAGAAGAGCTGAAGTTAAAAGTGGACAGTCGCCAGGGCTGCTGGCCGTGCTCATACTAGAGCCGATTTATCATTGCAATTGCTCGCTTGAGCTTGTTGGACTTAATTGGCTGAAGGTAAAGAAAGCAGCAGCATGTTCAGAGTAGAAAGAAACTTCTAATAATTGCTAAAAAAAAGCAAAAAAAAACCCAGCCACATGACCCTTGGAACTTGAAGACTTTGTTAGGTTCTTTGGTGAGTACAAAGCAGTCCTCTCAGATTGTCGCAGGGCCGTGGTTTTCAGGTTGAACCTTAGCTTTGATCAGCAGCCAGTAAAAAGACAAAGTATGACGGCTAAAAGGTGTTTTCTGTAGGTTTTTTGTTTGTTTGTTTGTTTTGTTTTTGGTATTTCAGTGAAACTGAGAAGAATACCTATTTCCTTTTTGCATTAGGCCAGCCACAGTTTAAGGCCGGGCTTATCTGCCAGCTGGTAGAAGGCAGCAGAAGGTAGGAAGGAGGTAGGAGGCTGGGCTCCCTGTGAACCTTATGCTCAAATACTGTCTGTGCATCAGTATGAGAGAGCAAGTTAGCATGAGCATCAACAGGGTTGAAATCTTAGTGAGACTAAATTCTTCTTGCTGTTTCAACTCACATGTCACCTTACTTAGTCTTCCACTTAACCTTTCTTCCCATGGCTAACAGGTCAGCTTATTGGGTTCATGCCCTTTTGGAAGTATTGCTAACCTCAAGCATTCAGAAATCACAAATTCACTCCCAGATTCATGAGACTGCAGGAAAAACATGCATTTTTTTAATTGAGCAATTAAAATAGCTTAATTAGTATTTTAGTCCCGATACTCTGAATTTCACAGCTTTGGAACATCGTTTTCCTTGCTGTGAGGGCTTGACCCTTTTTGCCCCCAGTAAAACCTGTATTTGTCACAATTGCACAAATGAAGAACTAGTGCTCTAGCAAAGCCAAAAACAATAAAAACACCAGCTAAGCCAAGAGTTGCAGGAAGAACTGAAAATCTGGAAATGCTGGTTTTGTTGTTGTGCAAGTTTGTTTTTCACTTTTTTTTTCACTTTTTTTTTTTTTTTAATTTTGCCCCCTCACCAGTTATGCATGCGTGTGTTACAACATATCTGCTGAGAATGAGTGGGAGGTAGCTGAAGGGAATTCTGATTTGGTGAATTAGTGTACAAGGGGCCAGCAGAAAGGCCTGCAGTAAAAAAAAAAAGGCAAAGAATGGGAAGGTACAAAAGGCTGAACTAGAGTAAAAACATCTGTATGTTACATTTGCCCTTCTGTAGCATTTCAGGGGCTGCAATTTGTATGTTAGTTGTTTGTGCTCCCTTCATATGGGTAAGAAGGCCTTTGGGAATATTGGGCATGATCTACCAAGAATCATTCATCATGTGATGCATGAATTTAGGTAGAGAATATGCCCTGGATATGTGGCAAAAGACAAAGCTTTTCAGTGTTCTTTATATTGCCTTATTATTATTGCCAAACACAATCTTCTTGCCACAGCTCTGTGTGTTCCAGTGTATCATACATTTTGTGTTATCAGGGCCATCTGAAATAATCTGACAGGATTGTTCACACCACATTTATTGGTGTTTTGAAATTTTTACCATGGGGAACATCTTCAAAGGCAAGAGAGGCAACAGGACAGCAAGCTCCCTCTGCCTGTCTACAAAAGCCAGAGCAGAATTACCAAACCCGGCTGGAGAAGTTCCTGTTCCCCATGAACAGCTGTTTTTGCAGCCTACAGGAGAGGCTCTGTGGATACCGCTAAAGAGATGCTGAAGAACTGGGGACCTTAGTGATTGCTTTGAACTGTCAGGCTGAGTCTGTCTGCAGTTGCTTAGTTGTATTTCCTTTCTACATGTGGATGTAGACTAATAGCTTCTGGGCTTCTTGAAGTTTGATAAACCATTACGGTGGCAATAGTATTAGTCTGACTTGCTTGATTTGACCTTTCTTTTTCTTTTGTGCCAGTTTACCTCCTCTTCCGTGGTGAGACTAGCTGGTGGTAGTGCCTGAATTGTAATGCCTGGCCTTTTTTTGTTATGTTCATATCGTCTAACCCATTGTACATTCTTTTGCTCTTTCATTTTGCTTTCTTATTCATCTCAGAGGGTTAATTGCATCCAGTCACTCTGATGTTAGACAGTTAGAGATAATGCACACAGGCAGAGCTGATACTGTCTGCAGTTCCCAGCTGGGACTTGATTCTACCACTCTTAGTCAGCTTGAAGGCCTTAACCCAGGGGAATATTCTCTGTTCACATTTGTGGGGCTTCTTCTACAAGCACATGCTTTTTGAAAAAATAGTGGCAGACCTAGGGTGAAGAATGGTTGCTTTCCTCATCCGAGATTCAAGGTTTTTGAGACTTTTGATACATTCCCCTTTTTGTTATTTTGAGCTCCGACAAGGTATTGATAAAGGCACGCTATTAGTGAATTTATTCTTTTAAATAAAAGAAAGCAATTGTACCTGTCGTTATCTTTTCACCTGTTCCAGGCCTTAGTACTGAGCCTGCCAATTTCCTGAGGCCACTAGTAGGTCTTAATCATCCTGAGTGGCTTTACCTGAGGCCCCCCCACCAACCCCATCACCCCCTGCACAGGAGCCCCACTGAAATTCAGACCTGGGGGTTCAGCTTTTCCTGAGGCCTGCTGGAGGTATGCTCGTTTCTAGCCATCCTTCCTGTGTGGACCATGGCCCTATGGCTAAGAAAGCCTGTCTCCAGCCCTGTCCCCTAGATTGGGCAAATGTTGCAGCCCCCTTTCTAGCCCTTTTTGCTCCTGACTGGACCCCTGGGTGGCACACGGTCCTGGCATACCCCTTGGTGTGCTGGGGCCATTGGTGGGCCCCCCTGCTGTGTTCACCTTTGTGGGGCTGCACCTGTTGGTATGGGCTGGTCAGGGTGGAGGTTGTCCTCTGCTCCCTTCCTGTCTCCCATCTTGGGGCAGCCCTGTACGTGGCCCCTGGAGCCTACCTGTGGGATAGGCTACTGGTGGCCCATATCTGCACTCTCTTTTGACAGAGATACAGAGCAACACAAGCACCCAGCTCTTGGCTTGTCCTTTTCCCAAGCAGAATGCAGGGCAGATGGTGGCGGTGGTCCCCCTGCAGCAGCCCTGGGATGGTGTGCTCAGACCTGCCTCTTCACAGCTGCTGTTCTTCCCATAGTCTATGCTATTTGTTTCTTCGCTCCCTTTCCTTCTGTTAGGATGACTTGAAGGATGCAGCGGCCAGGATTTCTCCAGCTGGCAATTCAGGAGCCACGTTGCGCAGAGCAGTGCAACGTTGAGGCTAATTGCCTCCAAAGCTGCTGCCCCTTTTAAGGAGGCTGCGTGTAATCTTTCTCTGAAGGAATCTCTTTGTATCCTATTGAAAGGATTCCGTAATAAAATTATTGAACTGCAAACTGGAGAGGTAAGGTGGGGGATGTAGTAGCTACAGAGCACATTGAGCTCTCAAAGTGTTTCCATTAATTGGAGAAAACCAGTGTTCTGTATCTTCCTATCTGCAAAGCACAGAAAAGGACTGGGCTTTGTATGTTTTGGTGTCGATTCCACGGGCTAGTGGGTGAAAGAGAAGTTGATAAGCACGATTTAGTTAATTAAATTATAGAACACGGTGCTTCTGTTAAGTTTTTCACAGTTCTTTCGATCTGTGGTTCAGCACTAAAATGCAGCTTGGAGAATTCAAGCCTTGAGTTTGCTATCTGAAGTAGCTTTTCAGTCGTAGAACGTTAGACATTTTTCTTGGTGTTTAAAAACCGAACTTCATACAAGGAATTATAACTTACTGATTCTTATCACGATATTGTTACAAAGGCAAACTTAATGTGGCTTTGTGCTGCTACAAGACTAGTCTAGGCAGGGTTCTTTGGCTTTTGCTATCAGCGTGGAACTATTGATTCGTGAACATAAATCCTTACTTATCTCCAGTCAACTTTATAGGGTAATGAAATTATAGGATTGCTTGAATCAATCAATGTTTCTAAAGCAAACTATAGAAATATAAACAAGTTAGAGATTATTTAATAATGTCAATTTGCTTAGAAATACTTGGACATGGGCAGCAGATGTTACATTAATTTCTGCTTTCTCTGAAATTTCACGGGGGCTGCAAGACCTTAATGTCACTATTAGCAAAGGTAACTTTATTTTAGAAACTCATTCCAAGCTCTCACAGCAAGAGGAAGAAACTGTCATTCCTTTTGACCACAAAATCTGTGCTATTTCTAAGTGGAGTTCTTTGAAATAACTAGGATATCTCACAGCTTGTTGCTTTAGTGAGGACTTAGTGCAGTGGCACTACATTTAGTTAGCATAATGAGTTTTTTAGCCTCTGTGATATTGACTGAGTTTGAAGTACCAAAACTTTTAGTCATCTAAGATTAAATTTGTTAGTAAAGTGCAAGCTTGCATTTCATCTTTCCTAGAATTTTAAGTTGGGTTCCTGTTTTCTGAGAAGCAGTTAGGTTAACATAGCCAGGTTCTGACTTGGGGAAACAATTTAAGTATAAAAGTCTGCCTTTATGTTTCTCAGTAGGAAGTGTCATGAAAGCGGCTTCCTTAGCGTGGTTTCACACTTGCAGTGTAGGTCTTTTGGAGATCCAGTTCATTGGAGCCATTTTATTCAAGGTGGTTCAAGAATCTTCCATGAGTCCACGGTGTCCTTTCAATGCTCCTGTCTGTTTTGAATGCAGAGCAGGATCTTTATGCCTCCTTTATGCAGACTCCGATGCCTTGGTGGTCTGTCCATTGAGTAGTTTGTCATAGTTTCTCATGTGGGAGGTTAAGACCACCTGATTAATCTGCTTGGTCAGTCCTTAAGCAGGGATAGCAATAATGGAGTCATACAAGCCAGATGTAAATCCCTCTGCTCTAACACATTAATATTCTCAGTACTTTGGCTATTAAGGTCATTTTAAATATATATAAAAAACTCTGAGAAATGTACCTTTGATCTTTTTGATTGGTCTACCTTAAAAATGTTAAGAATTCATTTTTGCTTTGGAAAGGTTTTTGTCTTTAAATTAATATCATATATACTTATACAGTTTTGTACATGGGCTTTGTTAAAGCTTATATGTAAACTGGTCTCTGATTAATCTCATGTTTTTTAAGCTGTTCTGTGGTATTTCATTTGCTGTATTTTGTGGCTAAGCTGTCTGTGTAACAGACTTCCTTGATCTGAAGACTATGCTACAAATTTCTGCAGAGAGAAACTGCTATAAAATTTAAGCTTAACACCTTTCTAGACTTCCTTCATCTATGGTAAAGTTGGTGTGGTTCAGCCTTAATTAGATTATTATAGACCTGAAACAGATGAAGTAGAATAGCGTGAGAGGATTTGAATTTGGTCGTTAGCAAGAGCTCGTGGTTAGTCTAGCTGGTTAGCCATTAGCCTCTGAAATAAATGAAAGTACATTTTCCATTTGATATGCTTTGAAGACTGGTCAAAATCCTTAACATGATTTAGGTCTTCTAAGAAGGCCTATAATCCTGCTTTTTTAATAAGCTCTATATTTCTTGTCTGAGTGATAATTTGTTTACGTCAAGCATTGCTGAGGCTCACTGCCATGCCTGTATTAATTTTGAAGTTGAAATGCATTGTTTTGGAAGAGCATTTATAAAAATTATTCCTGGAATTAGAATGGACAGGAATTTAATGTATGAATGCTTCCTGGAAAACCTGGGTTTTCTAGATGCCTTTTTTTTTTCTTTATCAGTTGAGGAGCACTTCAGCTGCTCATACTTTGAATGCACTAATGCACTTCCCTTTTTAATATTTACTGCCGTGAACATGTGTGCAAGCTGAAGTTCAATCCTGAACAGCCAGAGCTGCTTCTGTCTTGTAGGACTGACTTTCGCTGGGGAGCTCCAAGTCTGCGGTTATGGCAGTGCTGGGAAAAAAAGGATGGATGGGTATCTTGAGCGTAAGTTTGCGTTGAATGAGGTGGAGATCCATGGACTTTCATTGCTGCAGAAGAGAAGAGCTCAGATGGCACCACATCAAGGAGCTGTGAACCTTGGTAGATATTATCTTGAGAGAAGCCTTGTGAAAGCAAATGCAGATAGTGCTGCTGACTCATAGGAGATGGACAGGAAAAGGCTACTTCCACTTCTGCTTATCTCTGGCTTCCTTCAGCATGCGGTTAGTGAGGACTTTGTGGCTGTCTCCGTAGTTCTTTAATATCCTTATAATCAGCGTGCTCAATGTGTCTCCATAAAAACAGCTGGGATGTTGGTGAAAAATATTTGTGCTATTAGCTAGTTAATAAGAATGGCATTTCTTATGTAAATGACCTGTAAAGAAAGAGGGGACACTGGAAGTAGGACTGATAAATAGCCTGTTTTTATTGCTGCCTACATCCCTGATTCCTTTCCCCTGTCCCGCAAAGTATTTTATGGATTTTTCTGACTCTTTATGCAGCTGAAGTACTTAACTATGGGGTGGTAACTGCAACCATGTGGGTCTGCAGTGAGGAGCATTCCAGGTAGGTTTTGGAAATAATGCTGCATGCCACCCTTCTTAATGGCTGGAGGTGCCGTGTTAAAATTCTCTAGTAAGAAACAGGTGCTGAGGATTAAAAATAAACCCCCAACATCAACAGCAGAAAATGACAATGGTTGTTGTTGGGTGCTTGATTATGTGTTCTTTTCCAAATTGGATGCTGATGTGAGAGCCTGTTTTCTTTCATAATGTGTGTGTTTAAGAATTGTTCATCCCACCTACCTCCCAGTGTGACTGGGACATGTCTCCAGTGCAATTCTTAAAAAAACAAGCAAGGTCTGTACTTGGCTCTGTGTTTGCTGAACTTAATAGGAGTTCAACCACAGTCTTGAATAGGAGAGTATCAGTCTTCTGTATGCAGATAAATATGACCTGTAATTAAAAAGCCAAGTAAATGAAAGCACAGTGAAACAGGAATATTATTTTGTAGCTTCTACATTTGTGGTGGTTGGTTTTATTTCTTTTTCTTTTTTTTTTTTTTTTTTTGAAGAGACTTTAATGCATGTAGTTATTTGACTTTAAAAAATTATTTTCTTTCTTAAAGTCCCACAGGATCAGTTGCTGGTTGGGATTGGCTTGTGCCCACTGATTAATTCCGTGCGTCACTGGTCTTGAATCTTATTGCAAATGTTCTTGGAGAACTTGGCAGCAGTAAACTGGCAGAGCTGTTATGGACCCAGAATAGCAATAGCAATGTTAATATGTTAATACAATAAGCAAGGTTTTCTGTGATCTACTGTGCTATTCTGTGGAGCTGATGAGCTGGTTACCACCTTTTACTTATTCTGCAAGGATCTGAGGCTGGAAGGGAATTAATGCAGTTGTGAAGCACAGAGAACCAAAATAGCAGTGATTCAGTTAGAGTAGAGCCAAATCTTCTTAAAATTAAACTCCATTGTGTTAGAGACTTTACTTTTTTGATACCTATATTATTAACTTCTCTGATAAGAGCAGGAAATGTAATACAGTGATATTGGAGGAGCCTTGCACATTAAATCTAAGCTATTATCTTGGGGTCGTATGAGAAGAAACTGCTCTTCATCTGCTGTGTTACAGGAATCAGATGTTGCAGACTGTTTTTCAAGGTTACCATGTAATTCACAAACCTAGGTTTTTGGAGTAGTTTTAGTTTCCTTAACTTTCAAACAGGCTGTAAGGAATATGTGGGAAGGCTGCAGTGCATATATGGGTATTTATAGCTTCATAAGTAACAAACTATATACTGCATAGTTTCTGGGAATTTTGTCATGGGCAAGTGTTTACCCCAAGTTGCAGCAGTTCGTGTTGCAATCTGGAATGTTTTTTATACTGGTATTAACTAACTTCATGTGTGACAGGTTGATGGTCTTCTCTCATAGACGTGCTTCAATGTTTGTATTTATATTTATGTTAACCCTGATACTAGAGATACAGTACAGGGGTAGGCAGAGTATCTCTGGAGAGGCTGGTTAATGGTACCTCCAAAGGGGGCACTGCATTGAGCCAGGAAAATGTGCTGTAGTACCTGTGAAACTGAGATGAGCCAGTCAAACAGTGCCGCATGAGTGAATCGACTAGTGCGGCTGACCTGACTTACATGCCTGGTACTACAGTTGGGTTTTGTGTTCATTACTTTCTCTTTCTATATGAGTCTTGTACTAGTGGCATTAGAAGAGCTTTTCCCTAGTTCCTCCTTTTAGTTGGGAAAATTTAAAGTTTATTGGGTTCTGTTCTTTTAAAGTATAACTGGTTTGGAGATTTAGTGCTAATGAAATTGTCTATTGCAGAAATGTTCTGTTTTTGCTACTTCACAGAATGCCACTCTTTGTATGCTAGAGCACCACTGACAAGTCTTGTATTCTTCTTCCGCAATCTGTATCGTGGTCAGGCTCTCCTTCCCTCTTTCTTTTTCCCCACATTTTCCCCAGTCTCCCACACTTGATGTCTAAGAACCTATTTGACCACACTGATGTCTTAAGCAGTGGATGTGTAAATATTTACTGACATGACGGTCAGCAAGAGGGAGGGAGGGAATTGCTACATATTACCCATTCAGTAAACCTTCAAGTTTTCTCTCTGTGTGCAGTCGATGAGAACAGGAAAGGTTTGCAGTTGGTGCTTGACTTGGTGTATTTCTCTCTCTTGGTTCCTGTTTTTGTTGCAGATGTCATTCATATAGCTGTGAAAGGCTTTATCAGCTCTTGAGGAGACCTTCCCCTGCACACACACACTCATACCACTCAAGGCTGGCACTGTAGCAGAGGAAGATGGAGCTCGTAGATCTCCTGGCGTTTTCCTCCACAGAAATGAACAGCACAACTCTCACTCTGGCTTTGCTGGCGGTCTTCATGGTTCTGCTGTACTGGTAAGTGATAACAATGATGTGGGCTGTGCGTCACACACAAAGCCTGCTGAAGTTCCCCCAGCATCTACGGAGTCTTTCTATTCTCGAGGTGAAATTGGAAGATAATTGGCTGGAAGGGATGTGGAGGACGAGGAGGTTTGGATGCAGAGGTTGAAATGAATGCTCACAAAACTCATGTTGCTGTTTAGAGAGTTCTGTCTCCTTGCAATATTTTCTCTTAAGTGCTTTACAAACAAACTGTTCACAGAAGTTGCCATCAAAATTAAGAACTTATTACTGTTAGTTTCTTGTTAATTTCTGCAGGCAGCAGGAACATTGGTGCTGGTCAGAAAGAAACAGTACTTGTTGCAGGGTCTTGTTGGACTCTTTGTACTATGCTGCACACTTGTCACTTACCAGTTTTCTTGGCTTAGGTTTACAGGCACTTTAACTGCTGCTTGAATTTCTTCTCTTGTTCTTTCCACACTGAGTAATAGATACAAATCAGAATAACAGCAGCCCTACTGGTAAGCACAGTAAATATTGCAATGAGCTATGCTGAAATGAGGGGGGGAAGAATACTGCCCTGTCCAGATAATTTATTTTGGAAATTAAATTGGCTGATCTGGGAATGCTTTTCTGGCTGTTTTTACTTGAATACCTTTTCAAATCCTGCTTTCCAGTCAGGAGAAAAAAAAATAGTTTTGTTTTATTTCCTCATTTATATGCGTGTTCGAGAAAAGGTTTTAGGGACAGTGGCAGGAAAAGAACCTCATAATAAAACACAGAGCTAATCTAGAAGAAAATAATGATGGCACCATGAGTTCAGCACAATTGTTGTAGCAGTGTAAGTGGTGGATCAGTTCTGTTTGTGTTTCTTTATTCTTTGATCCTGTCAAACTTTGTTCAACTTGTGTGTCAAGGGAGAGTCTAGAGAGATTAAAAAAAGAGTCAAGTCAAGCCCCTATTTGATGTGCATTGCCATATCAGGTAGGTAGATGAGCCTGCTTTCTTAATAAGATCTGCTCAAAACTCTGGCTCAAATAATCACAAAAGTCAGTTACACTGGCTTTGAACTTTATTTGGGGAAAAAACATGGCAAGGCTACATCTTTCAGTAAATCCACGCTGTTAAACTGCTGACCCATGGATGTGTGTAAGCTGAAAGTGGTGGGAGAGAGGCCAGAGGTAGAGGCACAGTTCAGAAATGCAGCACATGGGCTGGTGAGCTCTGGCAGCCTGTGAGGTGGCTGGGAGAGCCTGATGCTCCTCAGTAGTAAATGTCAAGATGTGCTAAGGTCTGTGAAGAAACAGAACTGTTCTGTGCAAATGTACTGTGTGTTCTGGTGTACGCTTCTCTAGAGCCTCGCTTTAGGGCTCATTTTAAGGAAGGCTGTTCTTCGTGTTGGAGGGAAGACATGGGAGCTCTGTGCAGAATCCGGTCTTGACATAAACAAAGCTGGATCTAATGGCAGACTGAAATCAAACTTGAACCAGACTGTGGTCAGTCAACTGCTGAACTGAGTATGTGCCATAGAAGTTGCAAGAAGTCCAATTTAGTAGTGAGGTGGGAAATTGCTGTACCGTAGAGATACACCATTCAGTGTTTCTCCTTTCTTGGCTGAAGATGAGTTCTGTGAAGGCATTGAGTAAAGGAAGCTCAAGTTGTACGAGGAGAAATTTTTTATACTTTTACCTGTCAGTGGTTATTGCTAACTGATTTTATTGATCTGCAGGTGCAAGTTGGTTTCAGGATACTTTATTAGTTACGGCTGCCTTTAGGCCACTCTTCCAATGAGAAGCTGGCATTGCTTCTTAAACTTGCAGTGAAGCATCTTGGGCAACATACTTGGGCTTATTGGTAGGTTTGCCTAGTTGACCAAGCTATTCAGATCCATTTATTTCAGTAAAATGCAATGACTGAACACACAAAGTTAGTGGCTTGAAGCATATCTACAAGCATGGTGCTTGTTTTTCTAACCTGTCAGTCTATTCATATAAGATTCTATTTTTTATAAAACTTGTTTTATATTGCAGTTCTATTTGAGCGAATGAGTTAAATCCAACTCATGTGCATAGCCTCCTTTATTCTCAGCTGAAAGCTTGGATTCAAGGAATTGGTTAAAGAGTAAGTAAGGGGTTGCTAATAGAAAGGCAGGTCTCTCATTCTAGAGATTTTTTTTATTACAATCGTATTGCATGCAGAATTGTGTCTCTCTTCTAGGAGTTAGAGAACACAAGTGTTACGTATGTCAGGAGTAGTAATAAAGTAATAACTGCTCAAGTTCCTTATTCTAAGCCTTACTCTCATATTTTAATAACTTCTGAATCCCTCTTTTTTTTTTTTTTCTTGCCTTTTTCTGCCAGCATTGTAACTTTTCAGAAGGGGAAGGGAGGAATTAATATTTGCTGTTGTAAAGTTTGTTATGATAGTAACTTCTGATTGATCAGGGTTTTAATGTGTCTACTGTTTTGTGAGTACAAAGAGAAGGCATTTTGTCCAACTTTTTTGCTTTAAAAGGCTTTCAGGCTAAACAGAAGGCAGTTGTAGGTAGAGAAGTGAGTTGTTACAATTCTAGCATGTGTTAGATTTACCATGGTGTTGTCAACTGCCATGTTATTGAGCTATTTCCTTAGCATGATTATTGTGGATGGGTGGTACTCAGTGGTTTAAATGATACCCTTGAGTTGCTGCCCATCAGCTAAGCCTCTGCAGCTGCTAGTGTGTGCATTGTAAGGCCAGCTGTGATTTATCACAGTTCAGCTGACAGGTGATATCTTGCTAAGTTGTGATAAGACCAATCTCTTCACATTTCTGGGTAACATGAGGTCATATGAAACGGGGGGAGAAGCAAGGGTTGGTTGGGAAAGGGAGGAGAGGCTGTAGCGGTTTAAAAATAAACTTTTGAAGAAGATACAGGTCTTGAGAGGAAACTTGGATGCTTTGGTCATTCCTTAGACTGTTCTTTGTAGTGCAATTCAGATCATCAATGATTCTTTATAAAATATCCTCTAACAGCACACCTGATTTCTTATGTATTGTCATCAGTGAAATATGAGGATTGTATTGTGTCAGCCTTAATTCAGTGACTGTAAGCTGTGTTTATCTTCCATATGGCCTTAAATCTGCTATAGGGAGAGGCTTTTTAAGTCAGCCGATCTAATTTTGGGAGTGGAGAGAACAGAAGCTTTTGGGTACACAATCTCTTTGGATTTAGAACAGGGCGAACGAACATGAAGCTGCTTTTTCTGTCTTCTGTTAATGTAACTAATGTGCTCAGGTCTGCCTGCTGTCCTCCACTTCTGAAGGACTTACTTTTCCATTTCCCTCCTCATCTTTGCTACTTGCTATCCGTAAAGTGTTTTCCCGTGGACCTCATACCATGGGTTCTTCAATGGCTGTTGCCACTTCCTTACTATTGTGGTAGACAATGAAATTTTACTGCTTTACCGAGAACAAAAAAGTGGTATATGGCTGAGTACATAAAGCCTGGTGATACCAGAGACACAACACTGAGTGCTCTTTAAAACAAACAAAAAAGCAAAACAAAAACAACAACAACAAAAAACCCTCATGTCTATGTCGTTCCCACCCTCTATGATTTCTGCTAGCCAAGCTGATTATCAGATCGGTTTCTTCTAAAAGTACTTCCTTTCTCAATTCCAAGGACTACTGTCTCTATTTGTTTAATCTCTGAATCTCAGGGTTCTTTTTCAGGCATGAAATAAAAACAAACACTTAAGGTAGGAATGGGGTTAACATTTACAAATCCTAATGATATTAGAGAAATTGACTGTATCCACTGTACTGAAAAGTACAGTGGTGTATCTTTGCAACATATTGTTCATTTTCCTTTCAAGTGTATGCTGAGTTGGGGATCCCATGCTTGGCTGTAGCTGCAAACATTGTTTTGTGTCTTTCTTTTTGCTGTCTGGGGAGATGTTTGATAAAATGAAAGCAGGAGTTTATCTTGCTTTAAAGTTTAATGTACCATAAGCTTAACATTATGAAGAAGCTGTCACAGCATTCAGATACCTGTGTTCAAACTGGATTATCAAGCCCTTGTCTAAACAAACCTGTTTTTTTTTTTTTCAAAAACTTGGAGGTTGGATGGGAGGTGTTTGTTTATGTTTGTAAGATACACGTCTAATTGCATGCTTTCAAACATAGCAAAATATATACCAGTAATGTCCTTGTCTGTTTCTGAAAAGCTAAATTGTTCAGAAAGATGCCATTTTTACATTGAAGTAATTTTATGATCACTTGTGTAACAGAAATACGTAGACAGTGAGAGACTTGGGTTGTCCTGGGTCGAGACACTGTCCACACATTGCATAACAAGTCGATTTCAACCCAAAGCATTTGCTGTCACTGATCAACAAGAATGAAAACTAAGCCTTCTTTTTTAAATTCTGTCCTTAAAGCCTGGACACTTGCATACACTTAAATGTAGGTGATGCTAACACATGGAGGACAACGCGTAAAAGTTCACCGGCTGGAGTAGGCCACTTTAGAAGTTACAAGTTAATTTCAGGACAGTAGTATTTTGATACAGGTGACTTCAACACTACTGCTTGTTTGGCATTACTTCACATCTGTGGTTTGGGAAAACACTATGCAAGAGAAAGCTTAGGTATATCTGTCTCCAAATAAAACTCTGCTCTGGTTTTGCAGAACTTTGTTGTTTGGGCTTGAGTTAGGCAAAACTAAGATCAAATACATACCTATGCTTATGGTTTGAGTGCAGGTCTAGGGTGAGCAGGTTATTCTCTCTGACTCATGCAGATATAGCTTCCGGACAGATCCATCATCAGGCTGTACAAAACTTGGATCCTTTCAGAAAGAAGCACTGGTTGTAGATGGGTATGCCCAGACTATTCTAGCTCTCTCTAAAGCCATCAAAGGTGCAGTGCTACAAGGTCCGCTGTCTCTGGAAACCAAAGCTTGGATATGGAGCACCAACACACATCCATAATGATGTATTGTTCTGCTCTCATGTCAGGCTCATTAACTTGAGAGGTTCAGAGAGGCATCCTACTCCTTAGATGTTTAAGCAAGCTCGTTTCACCTGCTGTCAGAAAGCAGGGCTTTGCAGACAGTGAGTGCTCAGGGGCTGGTGCTCCTGGGCTGCAGCTGGGCTCCGGCTGCACGTTCACCAAGCTCTGCCTGCTGAACTCTTTTCATCTTGTGTAACCCTCCCACAGCAGTGGCTGACTTCAGGTTTAGGCTATCAGGCTGTGATTCCTTCTCTTTTAGCTAAATCAAGTCTCTGGGTGAGCCTGAGAAGGAGCAGGGTCTTTGCTTATTACAGCTTGGTAGTTTCTCAGTTTCCATTGATTCCAGCATTAGTTTCACAGGGGCAGAAGGCAGGGAAGTTGTGTGTTTGGTGTTTTTTTTTTTTGGTCATCTTTTTTTTTTTTTAATATTCTGTTAACCCCAGCTGTTTTTTTTTTTTTTTTTCCTAAAATGGCCATTATGTCAGTGGAAGTCATTCTGCTCCCCTTTATTCAAATGGCCCATTATGGAAGCTAGAAGGATCTGACTCAACAGGAAACATCAGCAAACTGCTGTTGATGACAGAAAAAGCTAACAGATTCCGAATGGTCTTTGTCACGCAGCTTTACATCAAGCAAATCTGGAATTCCCACTAACGCGTCAAACATAATTTGATCCCACAGCTGTGCAATATACGACCTCCTCTTCCAGCTAAATCATCTCTAGGTGAGCCTGAGAAGGAGCAGCATAAGCTGCTAAATTATAATTTGGAGAAGTGCCATACCACAAATGACTAAACGCTTTCTTCCTTTGAAAACAAGGTAGATTTGATCATCCAGAATGAGGTTCACTCGCTGCCCTGATTATGCTGCTTTTAAGTAAACAAAGTTCTCTATTTTGGGGGAGAGGTAAAACAGTCTTCCAGAACTGCAGTTGTATCTTCAGCTTTATTCTTTGGGGTTCCCTCAGGGGCTAAGTTGTAACACCTCTGTTATCCTGTTAAAGGTGGTTCAGCCTTTAGTGCTGGGAAATTTGGTTTTTGCTTGCTTGCCTGCCCTTCGATACAACACTCGGAGACCTCTTACATTCATTTTTAAAAAAATTTAGAGATTGCATGGCTAGCAGTGTTTATTTGAAGGTCCTCAAGTGCTTGTTGGTTGTGCTGTTTTTTCCTTTTTTTTTCTTTTTTAAAGGTGCTTTATCCTAACACACGTGTAAAGGCATCAGTCTCCAGCCTATTTGTTCCTCATGGTCTTCGCTTTTGCCTAAACACTTTCATTCCTCATCCCTTAAGCACAAATGGATTTTAGTGCAGAGAGATTATAGTGTTAATTGTAGAATAAGGTAGACCTACAAGGATAAGTTAGCTTCTTTTCATGAAACAAGTATATTCACCTCTCTCTCTTCTGACATCATATCCAGATCTAGCATCCACTGGAGCATAACCAGTGAATGCTGTGAGGTTAGCTAATGCAAGCAAATGCCACTGGGTGACAGGAGCTGGATCCAGCCCTTAAGCAGTCCCATTTCTGCTTTCCCCTCCTGCAGGGCTGGAACAGACTGGGTCTGATCTCAAGTGGGTTACATAGACGGGAGAGACTGGCAAGGGACTGTGGAATTACTCTGGCCTCTCCACCAGGCAGCTTCTGCCTGGGAGTCTTCTCTGGTGTTTTGTTTAACTCTCCTGGACTAGCACGTTGGGTTTAGCTTCTGATCTGCTGTTTAGCTTGGGGCAGGTTGGTTTGTTTATCTTGGCAATATGCAGATACCTCACAATGTAATTTTCGGTGCTCTGCGCTAACTTCTGGGAACTCCTGCCTCCATCTACTGACTGTATGAGGAACATGAGGAGCTTAACACACTGTCCTTGGTTCACCAAACGGAATTGAAATTAAAGGAGGAAAGAACGCAATGAAAAATCTACCTTAGCGAGAAGGCTCCGGCTGCTTGAGCAGTGAGGCACTCCATCCCGCTGCGCGGAGGCTGTCTCTTGCTGTGTCTGTGCAGGGAATTGAGACTCAGAGGCGTCTCTCTGGGCGCCTGATTTCTCTTTAAAAGAAAGCTGCCTACTATTCTTTGTTTCATTTTGTCTTTCCATCAGGCTTCATCAATGACAGTGTCGGGTCTGTGTTGTCCTCACTGCTGGCTCACTGTTAACTAATGCCTTTGACTGCTATGTCTTGCTCCTCTTTAGGGAAGTTTTATACAATATTTAATGGAGCTGCCTGAAAACTATTTTAAAATACAATATTGACATATTATTGAGACATTGTAATTAATGGTTTCCCTTGACATACCTGAATCCCTTAGATGTTTTTTTCCCGTTATCTCCTTAGGTTTGTTTTTTGTATTTCTTCCCCACTGAAGACAAAGTTTACTGTTCGGTGAGCTCGCTGTGTGCTAACTGCTGATAATTCACCAGCAGAAAAAGATTGAAGTATTTTCTGGTTTGGGTCTGGAAGTGCATTTATTTCACTTTTGCAGAAATGGTGAATGAGTTTGAGAAAATGATGTTCAATGTCGGTCTCTTCATTCTTTTTCTTTATGCGCCATCGCATAAACTGGTGACAATTTCTTTTAAACTCTGCTTGTTCATTTCACATGCATTTTCTATGGCTGAAGTAACTTTGCAGGTCAACATGGATCTGAGAATTTTAATGCAGGGGCCATCTAACATATGGGAGATTGTCCATATAGTAGTTTCTTCCATGGCCAGCCCTTTCAATGGCTCTGCAGAATGTATACCATTGGTCTGGGATAGTTTTCTAAGGAAGCAATAAACAGGTGAAAAGGGCAAAAACTTATATTGGTTTGGTGGTGGTTGTTGTTGTTTTTAATAGGAAAAGAGGCTGAATGAGTCCAGCAATGGCTGGAGAAGGACAGGAACAAAGGGCTGGGAACAGAAGGATATGACTCCACATTAAGTGGAAGGGGGCTGTTACAGATTGAGGCCAAGTATGTTTGGGAAAGTTGAGGCTGGAGTAAAGGAACTCAACTGAGATATATGTTGGGAGCAGGAGGGCATGGGGTCAGTGGCTATATGCTTGTGCAGGCAAAGTCTACTTCCTTGGAAAGAATAGTTCCTTTCAGCTGACAGAAACCTTGTGATACTTGTCGGCAGTTGAGGGATACGGGAAGGATGAAAAGGCAATGGACTTCAGAAGAGATGGGTAATTGGTAACTATATGATCACAAGCTTCTTCTGTTTGAACGCTATTGGATGGGAACTACTGGCAGAGTTTTGAACCTGTAACCCAGAGTATTCTTTTAAGTTATTCAGTAGCAATAAATCTGATGTAATCTGTGCATGTATGTTTGTGGTTTCTCGTCCAAAAAGCTCCAAAGAGCTTTTATGTAAACACCCTCTCAGTAGAGCTATAACAAGATGAAGAGGTTGTGGAGGCACGTGGTTTGAAATGTGGGAAAGACATGAAATATAGCCACCCTGGGAGAGGAAGGAACAGCTAAGTATGTTGCATGCTAGCGGGAGGAAAAGAGTGAGAGAAGAAATGGTGGTCAGGACTGCAAGGGCCCTCTTCCAACTCTTAAAATATCAATGTGATTTCTGTGTTCTCCAAAGACTTTAACAAACCTCTGAAATACTCATCACGGGTTGAGGTACAGCAATCTCTCCAAGAGATCTCAGTATAGGCTTCATGAAAGGTACACCAAGAAGCTAAACATCTATGTAAGGGTAGAATCATTAAGATTGGAAGAGACCTCCAAGATCATCTGGTCCAACCATCCCCCTACCACCAATGTCACCCACTAAACCATGTCCCTAAGCACCAGATCCAACCTTTCCTTAAACACCCTCAGGGACAGTAGATTTCAGTGAGTAAAGCACCACTATCCTGGATTGTTTTATGTCTCTAAAAGTTATGTGAGGTATTGCAATATCCAGTGTGGGATTCTGGGTTGTCCAAATATTTTCTCAGTAGCCAGTCAGATCAGACCTCTGGCTGAGAGAGACAACACGGCTTTAAGGAGAGCAAACGTCTATTGGTGGTTCCAGAAAGACTTCAGATCCAGCCTGTAGATAATAAAGTTGGGCTGTTCTGGAGTGATACTCAGCAACCTTCATTTCTAGATATATATCTGGCCTGCTCTCATCTCCTCTTAAGAGCCAAGAATAGGTATTACAAAGATAAATGATCCACAGTTTTATGTTAAGTCTTCCTAGCTATGATAACAAACCTTGAGGTCTTTGGAGTTCAGAAGAATTGTATTTTAAACTTTGTCTACCAGAAATGTTTAGACTTGAGTTAATTTTTCATATTTTGGATACAATGCACAGTAGTTACATTTCTAAAGTTTAAAATTATAAGCAGTAGTTAATTAGCGGTTTCACAACTTATTTTCTTTCCTGAGAATATGACTTTTTCTTAATACAAATGGAAGTCATATCAACTGGAGTGGAAGGCCAGCTGTCTGGTGTACTAGGACACAGAGCTCTGTTGTTGAAAGAAAGATGATCAGATCCTGGGTGTCAGTCCTAGAGTGAGGAGGCCTCCCCAGAGCAAGGTTATGGAGGGAGGCTGGAATATTCCTCTGGGTACACAGTGGTTGTAGGACCATAAGAATCTGTGTCTTCAAAGGCCATAAGGACTGGTGTATTTACAGTGTAAGGCTATTCATTCAGCCAGGATGCAGGCTGCGATTTGAGATCTGGGATTTGAGTAGTTTGTCCCTTAACCTGCTTCCTCAGTTTCAGTAGAAGTGAGGTATTAACAAGCACTGTAGGGAGGACCTCATTTCCATGACAGCTGGTAACTCAGTTCCTCTTGCAAGCCTTGACTGTATCACTGATGGACATTTTTCTACTTAATTTTTGACATTTCTGGGGCTTTTGTGCAGTAAAGCCTTTTCTCCCTCCTTCCCCCCTTTTTATTTACGTTCCTGAGTGAGAGTGGAGCCAAGCAGCAAGCTCAGTGCCATGGAAGCATTTTATATTTTGAGCAGAGATAAAAATCTCATTCCTTCTATAAACAAAACAAATCAACAGATGATGCCCAAGAGAACCATTTCTCTATAGCCATTTTCCTCCAGCTGCTTTCTATTCCGTGCGGCTTGCAATGCACCATATGAAATACGTGTGTGCCTTTGTATGTGCAGAACACAGGTTTCCTCCAGACAGTGGCAGCTCCACTGAAAACAAACAAATAATACTACCTCCGCTATTTTTCTTCTACAATCCTGTAATAATAAGATTACTAATAAATAGACTACTAATAGAGTTATTTGGTCGTTTCATAGCATATAGTTTAGCAATGCAAGAGGATATGCTGAAGGAACTCTGCAGTTGCAGATGCTACATCTTTATTCTGAATGAGTCTGGACTATTGTCTGTGAAAGGATGAGGGGCAGAAATAATCTGAGTGAGTCTGAGTGCCTCATAAACAGGTGGGGCTGAGGACACAGCCAAAAGGCTTATTTGGAGTTTGCTGCTCTGCATGTGCTTTCATATGCCTGTGCCTGTGAGGAGTTTGTGTCTACTGCTGGAGTGGCTTTGTGGCCAGGTACAAGCCTGTTGGAGGAATAAGCCTGGTGGAAGGCATGAGAAGTAGCCCTTCTAGCCTGTTGAAAGCCCTTGGCTGTTGACACCTCTTACTTTCCTGCTTTTGTTTAGTGAACAGTTCAAAGGCTCAAGTGAATGGCCAAAAGCCGTGGTAGAGAGGGGTGAGACCAGCAGCACCATGGAGGGAGATCAGAGGGTGCTGGATGAGGACATGGCAGAGAAAGTGCACAGTGAGCTCCCATGTGGTCAGGAATAGTTGCAGGTGAGTTCCTGGCAGAGGGGCAGCTGCAGGTGCCTCTTATCTCAGCAGCATCTTGCTGCTCATCTCCTCCCTTCTGTACAGGAAGCGGGGGGCTAAGCCAGATGTTCCTCAGCTAGGGCCTGGAGGAGTAGCATTTGTCCTTGCAGGGGGATAATCAGTGGCCTCTGAGACTTGGAGGAACTTGGAGCTGGTGTGGGGGGAAGCGATAAAACTTGGCAACACCTCTTCTTGTTTCCTCATAAAGTGTGGTTTAGAACTGATGGGAAAATGCTGTGGCTTCTCATCCAAAAAGCTACCAAGAGTTTTTATGTAAACAGCCTGAATGTATACATGTATGTATACACATGCATACATGTGTATTTATATATATGTGATTAGGAACAAACAGCTTCTAAGAAGAGAAGCAAAACATAACTGAGCTCATCCATGGATAGATCGTGCTAAGTCCCCAGAGCAACCCCCTTATCCCATCTCTAGCCAAATGACTTCTGGCAGCCAAGGAAGTAACCTTCGGTAAAAACAATAGAACTTTTACATTGGGGATGTTAGCTACTGACCCTGAAGGTATTTTATGACACCACCTTGGTTTAGTCTTGTTTATCTTTGTTCTGTGGTAGATACATTGTCCTGAGTTTCTGGAAAAAACTGCAGCCTGTGTGTGCAACTCCAGCATCTATCGTTAGGCTATGCAGACTGTGCTCTCGTGTTCATCAGCACTGGATCAGTCCTCAAGACAGATCTAATCTGGACCAGGATGGGCATGCAAAACAGTTTTAATTTAATTAATTGGAGTAACTTATACCATTTCTGTTATGCTATTGGGAGAAGGCAAGCTGTACCCGGTCTGGTTCAAAGTTCGCTTTTCCATATTAACAATTTGGAATTAACAGAGCTTGTTTTACTCTTACCAGATCAACACTTCTGGATTGTGTGCCTGAGATGGTTTTGATCAAATGTTTCTTGTCTAAAACTGGATTTACTGTATCATTAAAACAGGGTCTCAAAATTACTTGAGAACTTGATTCCCTTTGCTTTGTGCAATTGCCCAAATTAACTATTTTTTAAATTAACTATTGCCCCAATAGTAACGTTAAGGAGCAGAAAGAAAAGGTCAGTAGAAATATTACTTACCACCATGTGAAAATTAATCAGTTTTGTAAGTAATTAATCAATTTTTTAAGTCTTGTATTTGTGAATGAGTTTCTCAAGGTGATTTTTTTGTGTCCAAGCATTTAGACCGGTAATATCATTCAGGTTTAAACTCAGAGCTTTGAGGAGATAAAGTGTTGTAACATAGCTGACTCTTTCTCCAAAGAAGTAAAATATTTTAGCTGCTCAGTTCTTCTGAAAAATTGTCTTTAAACAGAGATAGTTAACAGTCAGGAATCTTGCCCCAGTTGTTGGTGGCAACCACTGGTTATTTTTCTTGGTGATGTTATTTTGTGTCAAGTTATAGAGCTGACTGTAAAATTTAAAAATGTTTCCGTAATGTTTACGTAGAAAACTTGTCTAATTTGTAAACCAAGAAATTATGAATTTTTAAATAACTCCTGTAAGCTGATTTACCAATATAAGTCCTTTAAATTCTTAGGCTGAATTTGGCTTGCATTGTTTAGACCAGTGATAAAGCATGTTGTTCTTTTTCTTTCCTACCTGAGAAAAGTTAGAAATAAGTCTCTTACCTCTTGACTTTGACATGGACCTTTTTCTGGCTAAAAGTGTTGCTAAACATAATATTGATAGTGTAAAAAAACTAACCCACACAGAAACCCAAGCTGCACCATAAATCTTTCTCTGACACTGCTTGCACTGGTTATGTAAATAAAAGAAAATTGATGCTGTTTGCAGAATTGTGATGATACGGGAGAAATTGCTCTTGCGTGATAGAAATTTTGTGTGTGCCCTCTGTCTGTCCGTCCACCCACCCACCCAACTCCTGTTGTTCTGGTTAGCTCTGGTGCTGGCATACATACCACACAACCACTAACTGAAGCTGAAAAGGTCCTTTCTCAAGGTTTCTGAGAAGATCATTACAGTGTCTGTTTTTATCTTTTCCTTGCTTAGCAAAGACCTTTTGATTGAAAAATATATTGTCTGGTTTAGAAGGAATTACTGTATCTAGTCAGACACTAATGACTTTCAATTGAATGTGGTGGATTTGGGTTCCTGTGCCGAACAGTTCATAGAGATGTAGTATACTAAGGGACGTTTCAACCCTGTGCCTGTTGATCCTCAAGGATGCAGCTGATCCATCTATCTATCTATATATGCACTTTTTTTTTTTAATTACACTGCATCTGTCAATAACTGATGGCCAAAATCATTATCAATCTGTTAATTTAAAGATCAGCATTTTCAAAGGCTGGGCAGTTTCAAGAGCTTTCTCTGAGCAAGTTGGAGGCTTTGTCTTGTAGGCTGTGAGCAAATTGTTACAAAACACAAGAGAGTTGGTAGGAGTTTGTGGAATCATAATTAATTGACAATGGTTTTTCAAAAACCACTTCTTCCAATTTGAAATAAGCTGTTAAAATAATTTAGAAGTGTTATGATAGTCCCTTGATACATGTTGGTAGCTTTGGGTTAAACACATAAATAATGTTGAAAGAACTATATTTAGTTCCAGACTGATCCAAGGACAAACTGAAAAACTGAAGGTCAAATAACAAAACAAAGAAAAGAAAATTATAGCCCTCCTTATTCTCTTCTGCAGCATGCTGCTTGGCAGCTGTGAAGGTTCAATACTGGGGAATTTGTCACTTACAACTCTTTATGATTTGTACTTTAAGTAAAGCAAGTAAGCCCGGAGTGTGTGTACTTATTGACAAAAGCACATCACTGAATCCTGTCAGGCTGAATCTAGACTGGAGCTTCTGAGTATTGCATAATTGCTGGGGCCTGGATATTAAAAGGTCTACGAGAGAACAATTGCTCAAGGATGACTTCCCCCATGCTCTGTCTTGACCCTTGTGCTCTAGGAGCTTCTGCCAGGAACTGAGCCAAAGTGTAACCAGGTACTAAACATGGGACTAAGACAATTGGATGATTATTACTTATTTATTTTGTTCAAGCTATCAAAAATGTCGAACTACAGGAACTTCAGATCACTCCTTACTTGAGATAGCTAGAAGTCCTTGCTGGAACAGGAGTTTAAATAGTTCAAGTGCAGAGCTCAATACTTCCAGTCACAGAGAGAGGGCAATAAGCTTCAATCCATGGGAGACAACTCTGAGCTGGGAGTGCTTTTTTCCTCCCTAATGGGGGGACCTATGCAGCTTGCTGATCCTGGCAGCACCTAAGGTAGGAGCTAGACTACATCATCTCTATCTAGGAAAAGCATCTCACTTGCATGGCTGCAGGCCACATAGGCACTGTTAGAGCCGTTGGACCAGATCTCAGTGGCCGTGACTGTTTGTTCAGCTTAAGATCTGCACAAGGTTGGTTAGACTCTGAATGCTCAGGCTGATGCTAAATTGATGATCATCAGTGATGTGATCTATGCAATCACGTTTATGCTATGTTACACTTGACCTAATCTTGCCAAGCCTGATCATGCCAGCCTGTCATCTTTCCAGCTCCCCAGCATGCCCAAAGCACTTGCCTAGTGGCCAACCATGCCACAGCGCCTGAGGACAGATCCCTTCCCTGGGGTATCTGCTGACCAGTTTGCTCCAGCCAGGTGACAAATTCAGTTTGCCATTTTTTTTTTTAGGGAATATAAGTAGTAAATGGTGTAATTAATTCTTTTCAGAGGCTTCCTTCCTTTTAAACTAGTTTCATGCTAGCCTTTCCAATCATGAGCTGCATATGAAACCTTTCATTCAGTTAAAATAGCAGGGTAGGATCTCACAGACTAACAGTGTTTTAAAATTGGGTAGTACACTTTATATCAAATATGTGCATTGTATGGACAATGTTTATTCAGAAAAAAAAAAAAAGGCTACTAGTTGGATAAAGATCAATGAATCCTTAGCAGACCTTAAAAATGAGCGGGAACACATGTGATACAACTTGGCTGGCCAATGGTTCCTAGGTGTATGCATTCAACTCTGAAACAGCAACATTCAGTGCAACTGGCTTGTTTTTCTAAGATGGAAACCATTTTTTTATGTAATCTGTGTTTTGCAATTTTATTCCAAGTCTAGGATTTGCATTTCAGAGGTAATGGGAAACAATACCCTTCTTATTATCAGCTGACTATCAGTCAAATTTCTTCTGTGGCAATCTCTTTTTTTTTTTTTTTAAATCTTTTTGTGGTGGTGTATGTTGTGTCTAAAAATAAAAGAAATCAAATTAGAGGCCCAGTAATTAGGGCTATCCTTTCAGCAGTCTCTCTGGAGAAGTGAAGAACAAATTGGGATTGTCCTCAGGGTCCCAGCTGATGCCTCACTTTTGGCCTGGTTGTTTCTTTGGTTCCTGAATTTATATGTTTAATCTTGACAATGCTTTAGAATAAGATGTAAACTGAGTTGTGGTTTAGAGGATTGGTTGAAGTCTTATCGTGGCCAAGGCTCATGTAAACTGAAACTTGAAACTCGGCCTTAGAAGAATTAGAACACTAATTCTTGCAAATATGTCTATTACCAGACATGTTTCTAACAAAAGGTTGTTTGCCCACTTGTTTTTTTGCTTCAGCGTTACAAAGAACACTTACACAAGCAGCATATCTTTTCATTAGTTTAATTGTGCTGTACATTTATAGGTACGCTTTCTTTACCTCAGACTTTTACAGATTATTTGCAGACTAATTCTGAGGTCATAAGCTTAGATATGCATACATATTATTATTTTTTTAACCACCAGATGGGTTAGGAATTTCTGGGTAGAATAGAGAGTTCAGCAGTGCCATGGGTGAATGTGAGTACAGCTCTGGTTTTGCTTTAATAGAAAAAGAATGACACTTCCATGTGCATGCACAAGGAGGAGGAATAAACTTCTATTTACCTCACTGACTACCAAAAAGAATTAAAAAGGAACTCCCAACCATCACTATTTATGGTATGTCACCATGGCATCGTTTGGAGTTGTTTTTGGAGGGCCATTAACTTCGCTATCTAAAAGCAAGCAAGCAGCCAGCATTCTTCTATCTGCCAAGAGCAAGTTAAATAGATGCTTTAAAATTAGTTTTCACATACGAAGAACATTTTGTTGTTCTTGTTTATTCTGTAAGGGTGCTCAAATGCCCAGGTTGAAGCCACAGCCAGCCACATCAGGAGAAATAATCTTTACGCAACATGCTATCTAACTATGTGTGCCTTTGTGATGAGAGGAATATACCTTTCCTAGCAAAACCAAGTAAGAAATATCTTAGGAGCATAGAGGGCTCAATTATGATCTTTATTACCTTGCTGTAAAGCAAGAGCAGCACCACTGAACTCCTTGGAGTTGCCCTAAATTGAAGTGTGAGCTCTGAAATACAGAGCAGAATAAATTCACTTTATAACATGTTAACTTGGAGAAGACAAGTCTCTGTGGCAGTCCCAGCAGGATTACCAGCATTCAATCAGTTTCAGGGCTTGTATATCCAGCATTGTAGGTAGGCTTGGGAAGCTTATTTTGCAATAGAAATGCCACTGCTCTTCCACAGAATTCTCCAGTAACAGCCAAACCCCCTAAATAATCATCATCCCTACTGTTCAGTGTGTCAGTACTAGAAACAGAGGCGCAGGGGAATCTTTTGCAGTTCTGGCAGAAAATGTGTGCCTCAGAGAACAGGAGACTTTCCACTGGCGCAGGTCCTTACTTTTAGTGTCCTGCCTCTTTGGTGAGGGATGGCAGCTTATAGCACAGTTCTGTAGGGGGTGTGTATAAGCTTTCCATGCGGCTACGAAAGCCTCTGGCACTTGTGTTCCACTGCCATGGACAGAATGCGGAATTGCAGAATTTCTTAATGCTTAAATTCATTATTCAAACTCCAAAATATTGCACAGTTAGCTTGGGGGCGAAGGGAGCCCTAACCCTAATGACTTTCAGTTTTGCTATTTAAGTCATAAACAAGTGTTAACTTACTCATAGATTTGAAGACTTTGAGATTATTTTCAGTTCTATGTAGCAACCACAAGCCTAGAAATAAGATTTAGTTGGAGCCCTTTACCCATGCCCAAACTCTACTTCTTTATGCAATCATGCAGCTTTAAAACTGATGCTTTCAGAAAAATTCAAATAATGAGGGATTCATGATAAAGCCGAGATTGTTTTGCCAGACTTACTCTTGCAAAGCAGAACTAATAAAACTTTAAGGAAGAAGCCTTAGCCAAGTTCTTGAAAGTAGGCTATTTTTATTGTGAAAAACAAAATAATAATAATAATAAAAAAGCTTGAAGATTGAAACTCAAGTTAATTTAATTCGTGTGGCCAGTGTAGGCTTTTTGGTGAGCTGGAACCAGACGAACAGGTGTCAGGTGCATGGAAAACAAAGTAGTGTCAGTATGTTGGCTACGAGCTCTGCTTCCTCCTCCTTGCATACATAATGCTATGATGAAAGTTGGCAAAAGGAAATATGATTGCACGTGATTAAATGTTGACAGCTGAGGAGTTTGGCTTTCGGTTTACAGAGGTTAAAATGACAAAAATAAGCTTGGGGAGTAAAGCATCCTATGCGTCTTTCAGAGTTCCCTTTGCACAGTCCTGGAAAATATGAGCTGAAAAAAAATATAACAAAGGCTGCAATAGCAATCTGATAAGGGAAAAAAAGTTTTAACCCCCCCAAATGTTCTAGTGGAAAAATTCTAATGCAAATTGCAAAGGAAAATCACTGTTTCCACCCCCTGGGTGTGTACTGTATCCCAGAGCAGTTGGGAAATTCATGTTAAGGGAAAAGGGGGACAAGTTTTCCCCTTTCCTGGACTTTCGATGTAATTATTTAGCCAACTCTGAGAGAATCTCTGCATACTCTAAAAATTCAGTCATTTCTGAAATATTGATCTGGGGAGGTCACCGAATTCCAGAGTTGGTGAGGTCAGGGTAATGAGATCAAGTGACAGGCCCAGTGGTACCCACTGATTTAGTTGTTTAGACACTGTAACCAAACCATGACCTTCTTGCTCTGCAGCCTCTTTGATCTAACTATGTGAAAACACAGCTGCTTTGTGGAGATCGCATGTTAGTATGCATGTAGGCGTTAGGGTAACTTTTCATGACATTTACTTCAATTATTCTGGCGTCAGTTTATAACAATGAGTATCGTCCACCTGCCCAGCCTTATCTGTTACTCAGAGCCCTGGCTTGTTCTCCCCTGGTGTAACTAGTGAGAAGACCACGCAGCCTGTGGGATAGCTCCTTGAAGGGGCTCCCTGCCTGACCTGGGGGTGCGGGTAGATGAAAGCCCTCTTGAGTGAGGCAGGGAGATAGACCTAATCTCCATAGCCCTCCAGAAATACATTGGGGCAGGGGTGGGAATTGCTGCTCGTCAGACCTGGTGGACTTGCCAATGGACTCGTCCTGGTGGCTTCAGGTGGCCGTGACTTGCACAGTGGGCTCTGCCCGAGGACCTGCTGGCTTTTACAAGCTTTGCGTGATGAGATTCACCAATTCCCCAATCCCAGGCCCAACACTGTTTCCTCAGTGCCTGCTTTCCCCATGCCTTTCCATGCAAGGATCCTGTGGAACTGGTGATCAACAGGCAGGGTGAAGCCTCCGGTGTAGGGGACACATCTGCCTCTGTAGAAGTGCCTGCAGTGTGAGTCTCTCACTTTTGGGTATCTGTTTGGTTTGTCATCATCTCTGCAACACAGTGGTTCCCTCTGCAGGTGCTCTTCCATCAATGCCCCACTGCCTGTGCTGGAGTCCATGTGGTTATTGCCTTCCCTGGGCAGGAAAACGTGGGTATAGAGCAGAAATTAAATCTGCTAAAAGCTGTACCATGCTCCCATGGAAATACCTACCCAGACCCATATGAGATCATATGCTGGAGGCCAGCTGCTTCCTGCCCCAAGTTTAAACACCGTAAGCACAATAGTAAAGTTGGTGATGTATGGATGTGACCTGGAATCATTTAGAGCAGAGGAGCTGGATGCAGAATTTATGTCTAGCCCAGGGCAGAGCACGTGGGCTCCTGGCTATTGTGTACTGTTGCCTTTCCACTCGCACACAAGCTTATCAAAATGTTTTTGCAGGCTTGCTCTGACTTCCCTGTGCAGCTTTTGACTCTTCATTTGCGGACCTCTGCATCCTTTGTGAGCTCAGCTGTAACAGGCGGTGCTTGACGAGCGGCTGTGGTGAGAGCTTGGCCAGAGCCAGGCTTCTGCAGAGCTTGGCAGGAGCCAGGAGCCCACAGTGCTGTCTCTGCAGGCATGCTGGCTGCTCTCCTTGCCCACAGGCACAGGGGTAGATGCATTTAAACATAAATAGAAAGGCAGCCCGGAGTGCCACTGTGCCTGTCCCGATTTGAATGCATCCAGGAGGGGAGCATGGAGATGATTTGATGTATGGGCTGGCATCAGAAATACAAAGTGCGTGTGGAGCAATGCCCTACAAAGTCGAGCAAAAAAATCTCACTGATTTTGCTCCCCCACCACACACACTTCTGTGAGTGGCGTGGGGTACAGAAACCCAGCCCCATTACATTAGGTGCTGAAAAAATGATGAAAAGATGCTTGCTGGCCTAATAATCTTGGATGTATTGGAGTCTACTTTAGTTCATGTCTTCAATGAACATGGTAGCTATAAGGTTCAGACCTTTAAAGTGTGCTCTGTGTTTCATAGGGAGGTGGTTATCTTTTAAGGATGATAGAGAATACTTCAAACTTTCATCCATACTGAAGTAAAAAAATTGAAGTACCTTCTTTATATGAAATTTGTGTTTGTTTTTAAAAAATCATCTCCTTTTTTGTATGTAACATTTGCACAGTGCATGCATAAAAGGTAACAATCAATCTAGGCACTGGCAGATTTTTGCAGTGTGTGCAAAGGTCTGGAAGAAGCAGTTTTGGGAACGTCCTCCCTGCTGTCACAAAATGTTCCTTAGCTGCAGAAAAATAAATTACTTTAGGGTGTTTTTTTTTCTTTTTGAATCAGAGTGTAGATGTTCTATGGCAAAATTAAGTAATGGAAATGCTGTGGGTTTTTTTGTTTCTTTTTGTTTGTACTTCTTCCTTGCTGTGGTGACCTGTCAAGCACCAAACCAAATTGGTAAACATGGTACAACACCAAAGCAAAGCTGCCAAACAGTCCAAATTAGATGAGGGCAGCAAGTATGTGTTTGTGTTTTACTGTGGATATCTGCGAGAAATCAGCTGAGCATTTGTAAAGTACCTGTCTGGGCTTTTATTCAGATTGATTTTTAATGTGGATTTATATCAGAATTTGTTTAATGAATGCCAGTGGAAGGAGTTTTTTCTGCTGCTTAGCATTACCTGTGTGAAATACTCATCTAGAACAGAAGATCTAGCTGAACATTTCAAAGAAAAATAGCTTTCAACACATGCACTTTCTGTTCTAGGTTAAAAGTACTATGCAGAGGCTTAAATCGCTAGCTGTATTCTACCCTTTCATATAATGTGATAGAAAATAATAATTTACTTTTGTGCTTAATACTGTGCAGCAGTGACTTGGCTGTAAAGACTGGGAGCAGGCTTACGAGTGTATGAGTGGCGTGCTGCAATTCCATTGTATGTTGGAGAGGTGGAAGAAGGATTGCTAGAAACCTCCACGGGCTGCTATAAAACTGTGTCAGGAGTGCGTTGCTGCAGGGATCAAATAACTAAACCTGCAAAAAGCCATTGTCTGTTCTCCTGATAGGATGTGTAGATAATAGAAAGCTTCTAAGAGAAAACTCTGAAATGGCCGAATTTGACAGGATCCGGAAAGTCACCTTGCAAAACGATGCGCAGTTCAGATTTACGTGCTTTGTTACTTGTATGCAAATTGAAAACATTCACACGTGTACAGCAGGGAAGGCATGGCCAGAGCATTTTCATATGTGGCTCCTGAGGTGTTAAATCAGCCAGCACCTTGAATTTCTGAAACGCAGGAAATTGGAGTTGGATGCGGCTGCAGATCAGGGTGAGGCTGGTCTGCCCGGGAGACCACTCACGGGAGTCAATGGGAGCATTCATGGAGCGAGGTACTTCCGTCTGTAATGCACGGTATCGCGGCCCTGTGCAAGTCAAGGAAATGGATTTCAGAGATAGGGTAGCCAAGGGAAAACTGGGAGGAAGGAAGAAAGTCTGTCGATACGGAGGTGTGTTAGTAAGCTGCTGAGAGAAAGCTGTTTCAGTAGAGGGTGTTAGGTAACTGGGGGAATGCTGGTAGTATTTTGTGCTTTACTGAAGATGGAAACACTTTGTTAAATTTAACCCCCTCTCTAACTGCTAGCTATCCAGTTATTACAGCAACCCCACGAACCACATACATGGCATTGAAATGGAGCAGATGGATTGTGATGGAGACTGGGACTGGAGAGCACTTTCCCACAGTAACCCTCTTGCTCTGGCTGGACTTCTACCCCTTGTGTCTCGGTACGGGCACGCTCCTACCCAAATGCTCCCTTAAGTTTCTCCCAAATTGCTGCAGTTCTGCTGGTATAACAGTGCCAGCTGTTCTGTGCGTCACCCCAGCAGGCTGTCAGAGCAGGTTCTCTTTCCTTAGGATCCTGGTGTTAAGGCAAGGTGTAACACACGCAGCAGGAGCCGGGCAGGGGGGATGCTGAGGAGGGAGAGGGTGCTGCCGTGAGAGATCACGTTTCTGTAAGCTTTTCTGTAGGCTGTGCTCTTTCCCAGCTTAAAAGTCGTGCCAGAGAGGAGGGCTGATGTCCAGAAATGTCAGGCTGTACCAGAGTTGACTCGTGTTCTTCCATAGTTCAATATTATGCTATATCTGGGAAGAAAGCCTGAATTATTCACTCTCTTGCATAACTGTGTGTAAGAGTGTTTATAATCAAGGACTTGGGTTCCGTCCATATTTATGAATGACCAGGGCTTGGTCTGGGCATAGTTCCAGCACTGATACTGTGTGTGAATTGCACAATGATTGTGGATACATGACATTGCTGCTCCACACTAGGCCACGGGCTGGATGGGACATCTGGCAGTCCGTGTTCTCTACTTGGATGAGTGCACGCACAGTGAGGACTGCTACTGTACAAGCACGCCAGCCCAGCACGCTTTGAAGTCCTTCTACTGATTTAGTCACTATCTCTGTTTTTTTCTCCTTCTGATCATTTCTTGAGTTACAGGCCGTGTCTTGAGTATACCAGAAGCCTATCTCCAGCAGAAACAGTAATAAAGAAAACACCTATTATGTTCCTTGAGTACTAATTGTTGAATTCTCCTTTTGCCTTTTATTAATGGCATATGGATACAACATCTTTACTGTATCTGATGAAATGTTGGACAGTGCTGCCATTAGCTCCATAGCTGCTATGGTTGTTGATGTTGAACACTCATACTTCTCTAGAGATCACTTTAAATGGGAACCTGATCCTGGCCATTATTGCCAACTCCTTTTGCTTTTGCCTTCACTGAAGGAGTGGAAGCCTTGATGTTACCTTGGGGGAAAAGAATAGCAAAACTGCCGTGTGTCTGTTTCACTCACACCTAAGGGCTCTGTTCTGTAATGTGCTCCTCCTGCACTAGTATTATTTCCTCATTACCATTTCATAACAAACTAGTCATAGGCTGTCTGTAGTATTTTCCTCCTCTTCAAGATCTCCTGTCAGGGTACAAGCCCCTGCTCACAGGACTAGCTCACAGATTGGTCTTCAGCCGTTCCTGGAAGTAAGCAGGATCCTCTCTGCCTGCATCTGATGGTGCAAGGCACAAAGCAGGGACAGCTTCCTGCCCTGAAGATCCTATAGTCTGAAGCAGAGGAGTGCTGGTACTGCTGCATTCATCGCCAGCTAATAGCTCTTGGCCAGTGTACTGGATGAAGGCTCTGCCTGCTGTACTGACATCCATCCAATTTCGGTAAATACTGGATTAAGCAAGAGAGAGGCAGCAAGAAAATGTCACATTGATCTCCCAGAAACAGCCTGTGATGTATGACTCCTTTGCCTCGTCCTAAATGAATTAACACTGCTGAAGAAGTAAATGGAAAAAAACAAGCCTCTCTATGCTTTCTGTTTGTACGTAGTAAGAGGGGAAATTTTCCTTCCTGACCACACTTTGGCAGGTCAGTAGATCCCTTTCGAAATGACACGGAATTAAGGATGTAGAATAATGTTCCTGTGGCAGCATAAGATACTCCAATTTCACTTCCCTCTCCAAAGTAATCTCTTTTTCAAGAAACGCAACTTCAAGTAAGTGGGAAGTTGCCCTATTTATTTCTAGCAACTAGGAGTAGCTACTGACAACATAGGAGTTTGTTTTGAGTGTGAAGTATCATTTCCCATTGCAGCATGTCATGGATCATTTGGTCTTAGGAATCTTCTGTTGTGTCTCTTCTGGACATACAAGGGCATTCCCATGTTGCTTCTAGAAATGCGCATGTCTAAGTGCAAGGCACGTACCACTGAAGCTCTGGAGGAGCTCATCTTTCAAAGGAGGCGTTTGAAACTCCTTTTCAAGTTTATTTTTGTCCAAAGCCAGGATGCAGCATGTTGGTTGTGCACTCTGCTGGAGGAGTTTGAATCCTTCCCAGTTCTCTCCTGGCTGGACCAGGACAGCACCATCCCCATCCTGCAGCAGGAGCACAGTCTGGCCATAAACAGTTAACGTCCGTGCTGTGGACTGTCACCAATTGTCAGGAATGGCACTTTGCTTTGAAGACTGGCTCGCTTTGGAAAGAAGATGGTGGCTGCTGTTTTTAGAAAGGTGGAAAAAAAATGCAATTACCTTTACCAAAGGAAGGGAGCAGCTCTAATAGGATTTTTTTTTATCAGACTATTTTTTTGACTATTTGGGTAAATCAGTGATTATTACTGCACAGCTCTTTTTCCTTAGGGGATGCTACACTGTTCCAAAAGCGTTTGTTAGTTTACTTAGACATTAAAGGGGTCCTTATGAATTTAGATTATGCTAAAGTAGTTCAAAGTGTCCCTAGAGGTCCAAGCTGCTTTGAACTTAACCTTTTCTGTCCAGTCTTGTCATATGTGCAAGCCTGAAGATTGTAAGCAAGAGGTCGGTGTTTCTCAGTCTTTTTAATACTTTGACCTATGTTACAACAGGAAAAAATAAACAAACCAGTATACCCTCTGATCTAGCTGGGAAGAAAGAGAGAGGACAGTTTCAGTGGGCCTCTTTGTGACCCTCTTCTTAACCTGCTCACTCTTCTGACCCATTAAATAGGACAAGCAGGAAAAAAAAGCAAACAAAACCCAACTTTAAATACCCATTGCTTTACTTCTGATTGCTTTCCTTTAAAATATGTGCTTGGTCTTCAGGGCTCCTTGAGATCTTAAATAAATAAATAAAAATGATAAAATGTGGATAATGAAGCATGTGAGACTCTTGCAATTGAAAAAATATGAATTTTAATAAGCTGGTCACACTCCTTGTGAGCTATGTATATCACCAAAATGTGTGGCTTGATCCTCCACTGGGGCTGTTCGAAATAACTGCAGTGACTCCAGTGGCACTACGCGGATTTACGTGAGGTGAGAATCTGGCTCGCATCCCTTATTATCTTCCAATGTGACTCTGCAGCTGTAATGCAATCTTATTCAGCTCGTTGGGTTCGGGGGCAAAATAAGTGCCCGTGGTTATTTTTAGAGAAAAGCATCATCACAGGGGTTCATATGACTCTCTCACTCATATATTTATTTTTTATTGCTGTTGACCTACCTGAGCTCTTCTGGTGTTGGAAAACTTTAAAAAGAATAATTCAATATTTTTCTCCACCAAAGCAGCTGGGTGATGTTTTTTTTCTCCCCCTTCTGTTGCTTCACAGTGTTGAAGGCTATACAGGCAAGGCATTATTTTGCACGTGATGCAATGCAAGTCTTGCTTTTCTTGAAAGGTGGGTCTGACTGCACCTCTTTTCAGTTTTCAGGTGTCTCCACACAGCCTGCATTCTCCTGTGCTCTTTAAAATAGAAATTTGACTGTTTTAGGGTTTTGTGGGTCATGCACTTCATATTTTCTCTTCTGAAATCTGAGCCCTCAGACCTTATGGTTGTCCTGGCTACAGATAACCATGATGGTTGTTTTTCCCATTTTGGCCATTTTTATTTATTTTTTTTTTGATCCCTGGGCTACAACAAAGGAGAGTATGAGGACTATTGGTGTCCTTGATTGAGATCAGGGTCTTTTGCCCATCAAAAAGCCTCTTGGATGTGTTCATCCTGTTTATACCTCCCCTAATATTGTTAAGGAGGAAGAGATTGGGAGCGTCAGTTATTTTCTTAAGCAGAAAGTGCTGCTGATTTCCCCCAAGGCATCAGCAGCTTTTTAAGAACGTTTAGAAGCGCAAAGCCACAAGGTACCACTGGGCGTTATCACCAGCATTCTTCTTTAAACTATTTTTATTTGCACGTACTTTATCTCCAGCACTTCTTCAGTCTGAGAAGATCAAGCAGACGCCACATGTACAGCGTAGCCCAGACAGGCAAATGACACAGTACTGTTTTGACTCGGAAGGCAGACTTCTGCTAAACATCAAGGGGCAAACCTTTATCTCTGCACGTAGTGTGAGGAGTGGAGGGAAGAATTCATTCCCTCAGTTAGAGGAGCTGATCTAGATTTTCCATTGCAGTCTTCAACTGCAAGCCTACGAGCTACAAGGCTCTTTTCTGTAACATATCTCTGGGACTGCTCCACTTCCCCCCACAAACTTAGATCCACAAGCCTTATGCAGCTTCATTTCCCTCATCTATTTCTCCTCTGAAGTTCAATTGCTGGGGAAAAAAAACCTGCAGAAGCCTCTGATCGATGCTCCCATAAGGGTAAATGAAAAGACATTGCATTCTCTATTTGTCCCACCTGTTAATGAAGTCTAATCACTGCCTTGGTCCTGCTGGAATGAAGATTGCCAGTGCCCCAAAGGAAATGACTGATTTGCCCCCAAGAAATATGTAAACTGTAAAGGTGTTTCTTGAAATGAAGAGCTTTGATGTAAGAATTTGTCACTAGATTGTAATGTACTGAGTCACTTGGACTGACAGGTTCTGGGTTGCAGCTTGCTGTTGAGGGCGAAGTCTTGTCCCTTACAAAAATCCTTTTTTTTTTTTTTTTATTAAAGCATGAGGTCACCTTGTTCTGTGGAAAGTTTAGTTCATTTTTCTTCCCTGCAGTAAGGTATGCATAAATCACACTGTGTTATGATAGAGGTGCTCACTGAAACAAATTCCTAATAAAAGAATAAACATGGAAGTAATCCATCTGTACCCTGCACATTCCTCAGTGAAGCCTTCCTAGAAACACGGCTAGGAAAGGAACTGGTGGAGTGGACAGGGATACCACTTGCTAGCAAATGCTGACAAATTAGAAGAGGTGCATTGAAGACATCTCTGTTCCCCAAAAAGTAAGTCAGATTCCCATTGTAGATTTAGGTTGCCAGCCAAGCTAATCCACCCCCACCAAGCCTTTGCTTTCAAAAGCTGGGATGCTAATGCATTGTGCTGCTTGCTTTAGCTCAGATGTGCATCATCTGGACTTGCTGATTGCAGTATTGTTCTGAGTTTGGCTATTGAAACTGGCAACCCTGTATATTTATAAATACCGTTATTAATCCCCGCCCCTGCCTACCCTTTTTCCCTTTCCAAGAAAACCCCACTATCAGAAACGAACCACCTTTTAACACATCCAAATCCAAGTACGTTATCTAGGTTAAATTTTGCATAGGCTTTGCCTAGGTTTAATTCTGGCTTGCAGTCTGTCTTGTCCTACCAGGAGATTACATTTAGATAATACTTGATAAATGGATACTTATGACAGATACTGAGTGCTTAAGAGGAGTATCCATAGAAGAAGCATAGAAGAGGCCCGACCAGTTTCATCTACAGTTCCAAGTTATTCATCCTTAAAACTAAGTCAATTATTGATCAACGTTTAGACTTGAAAAAAGAGGGGAAGAGTGGCTCTCCTTTACAGAGGAGTTACTCTAACACTGCTTCAGCTCAGAGGACTACACTTTATACTGGTTTCTCCAGCTCCTTTTGTTTCAAGCCCTCGACTGTTCAATAGACAAACCTGGAATTTTTTCAAGAGCGTTGTTTTTCCCATCTAAAGGTAGGAGAACTTAAACACAGCGAAATGATTTGCTACTGGTGCACCAGCCCATGTCAGAGCTAAGAAAGGACCTAAAATTGTAGGCTTTCTTGGCAGCATGCTAGCTCTTATGCATTATATCATGCTCTTGTGAAAAATGAGTACCATGAAACTATCTCTCCTCCACAGTGTAGCCGCAGTGTTTCCTGCGTATTGATAACAAAGCAAAGCATCTATAATAAATTCCAGGAACTTTATTCCAATTGTTCTGCACACAGTGATTACAGAGCAAGGGGAAAGTTGTGGTTGCAACAACTGCCTCGTCACCATCTGAGAGCTGACTTGCCTTGTTTGTGCCTTTCCTGCCCTGCGGTGTGAGCACTTGTGTGGTTGCCTACATAAATGACTTGGGCTGCAAGGAAGAACACACAGCTTTTATCTTGACTTCATGCCCAGCCTGGGCCATTTTTGAAAGACAGTCAGTCCGCAACATTAGATGGCTGCTGTTACTCTGTACTCACAGAGACAACGTGCGTTCTCCTCATGTTTCATTGTCTGCCTATCTGCTGCTGCTCCCTGTAGCTTGTTTGGCCATGAGACCTTTGTGCTGAATGATTAATGCTGTTGTTTGCCCTCCAGCTCCTCGCAGACTGGAGCACGTACCCAAAAGAGGTGGTCTGGAACCACAATGGAAAAAGTGGGGAGGCTGGGGCCGAGGTTTGCTGGCTTACTTCGTGTTTCCTCAGTCATGTGTGCACCCAGAGGAGCCACCAGGGAGCTGCTGACCCTCTGTGGTGCCCTTTGTGCTGTGCCTGTGGCCTTGCTGGCTCTCACAGCTCTGTCAGTTCCTTGGTACTGTGATGCAACTGCCAGCTCAGCACCAATCCTGCTGCATCTGTCCCTTTGTAGGATCTGGTGGTGCACGTCCAGCCATGCCTTACAACAACACCACGTTGACCATTCAGAAACAGCACGTGTTACTGCTGGAAATAAGGGGTATGTCTTAAACTGTTTCCAAATAAAGACTTGCTCACACTGTGCTTAATATTGATTTAACGTATTTTTGCTACAACTCAGTTTGGTATCTACTCTCATCCATCTGTGGAAGCTCCTTTTGTGCATTTCTTTCATTGTATGCGTAGTGTCAACTCTCACCTAGCCCATCACCTGCTGAAAAAATCCAGAAACCCTCTTTGTTTTCATTTGCTCTGTTGTGTATACACGTCAGTGTTTTTGTTTTTTGTTTTTTAAACAAAAATATCCATGAAAACAATTCTGTAGTGTTACCTGTATATCCCTCCTTCCTTCCCCCTCTCCCACACCCTTCCATTCTTCCTAAACCCGTTAAAAGCATATATAGTCATTTGGCTTTCCTGGCTTATTGCCATATTTATTACGTGAACAGGAACGTACAACAACACCTGTGAGCATTATAAAGGTTTTATTGATCTGATGGGCTTCCACAGTACTGCGAGGAGACGAAGGCTATGTACAAATGGAGTGGGAGGAAATAGTGGAGTCGTGCTTATAGGAGATGCTACAAAAAGCACAGAGAGGACGCCGGGGGGATTTGGGGAGTTCAGGTGTCTTTGTGTCTTTTTTTACTGATTGATTAAGGCAAACGCTCACCCCAGCCACAACTCACTCCCACATATGCTCACATCCCTGATAAATCACGCTCCCTTCTGTGTGTAGGCTTACAGGGCAATTGCAGCATTGGGGTCTTCGTGCTGTCTTGTGGTTTTGGGAAAGGAACTGTCCTCCTGCCACTGTGTGTTTGAGGGAGGTGGCAATTTCTGAATTTCTGTGCACACAGTCATGGTTGGACATCAGCAAAATGGACATTAATATTTTCTGTGCCTTTTTTTTTTTTGGCACATAAATAGTGAATTGTGTAAACAGGTGAAATAGTTCTTGGAAACTTCCTGCAGGTATGCACATGCATCTGCACAGGTTTGTCTCAAAGTTTGATGTTCTTTATATAGAACTAGTAAAATTCTTGCAAGTTTTTGCTGGTAATTTTGAGAATTTTTCTTGCACTTTTTTGTCTCTCCCTTTAGAGAAAGGGATAACGTATACCAAGGGAAATTGGTATATGTTAATTTTAAGAGGTGTAAAGGTTGTCTGTAATGAATTAAATCAGTGGAAATTTATGTGAAAGTCAAGATCTACTGAACTTAAAGGCTCAACATCCTCCTCTTGTATTCCTCTCAGTTCTCCTAGTTTACATGTGGGTAACCTTTGTTTCAAGGTCAGTGAGATTCTCTTGGTTGCAGACAGCATGACCAGTTAACTGAGGGCTAGCAGTTCTGTAATCACTAACCAGTGCAAAGCTTTAGCTGGCCAGATTAGGCTTCCTGCCTGTGTGTCCTCTGGAGCATCACTGTGGACATCTCTCCTTCTAAGAAGAGAGCCTGCATGGGTGCTCTGGGGCAGCAGAGTCTGTTTCTGACACAGAGCAGAGGCAGACATTGCCTTCACCGAGTAGAAGCCAAGCACAAACGTGAAGCTCTGCAGCAATGTGCCATCCCTCCAGTGTGAGTTCAGACTTTGATGGACGAGTAGTTTAATGCTAGGTGAAGTGGTTAGAAGAGCTGTGGATTTTTTCTCCTCTTCGCCAGAAGAGAAGCACTATCTGGCCAAGACAGGGTATGGCCTGCTTCTCCATAGCAGTGCTCCTTATCTGCTCTTGGAGGAATAAACCAGGCTTAATGCATAGTTCTGTACTACAAGATGACAATGTTCAGGGACACAAAGAAGTGTGGTCCTAGGCTGAGGCCAGCTGCAGTCCTGGGTTAAACTCACAGCAGAAGAGGCGAGATTGGGCAGGACAGCAAGTTAGGTAGTATAAGGGTTGTAGAATTTCTCAAGGAGCAGTTGTGCTTTTGTTTTCCATTAATCACAAATTAGTTTGTTTTTTTTTTCCCATAAAAGTCAGGGGAACTATGTCGGTAGAAAATCCTATTAGGGAAGATCATTCCTGAACACCGGCTTCTGGTTTTAGTGGGGTTTTCTGGGTCTTTCCTAAGATTATTTTCCTTTTGGCATGTCAGTAACAAAGACATGCATTTGGAAGCTCATGTAGTTTGAGGAGCTTAAAAGGTATTTCCTGCTTGATCAGGTCCATTTTTGAGAACATAATGTGTTTATTACAGGTTATCAGATCACATCACTTATAATTTGCTCAGAAAAGCGATCAGTTTCTTAGATTAAAATGGCATTGAAGAAAAAAATCAAGTATTTCTTGATATAGTGCCCTTTAGCCTATCTGTAGAAGGTTTTTTTTTCTTTTTCTTGTAGTACCTATTTCCACAGTGCCTAAGTGCTGAAGTCTATTTTCCTAGTGCTATGGTTTGCATGAAATGTAACTCAGAAAAAGTGCAGTTTGCCCTCTACAAAGGCTTAATATAAGACCTAAGCACTACTTAGAGTTCAACGTAAGCCCTGTTTTGATGGGCTGAAGTAGGATACCTGCTGACTCTGTGCACAGTGTTGAATTTCACCTCTACAGTTTGATTTGCAATTGATGTTAATAAGGGGATGGCTTACAGGGAAAGCAGTCAGCGTGAAGAGAAGTGTGGAGGCCCTGCCTTTGGCTGGAAACGATAATAGGTGTGGTGCTCTAAATTTAACGTGGCTTTTTTTATAGCTTGTGAAATACAGGATTGAGTAGGCCTGTCAAAAACTAAACAAAGGCACATTTTCTGCTTTCCACTGCTTATGGGACAGCCCAGCAATAAACAGTAGTAAGCAGGCAAAAGGTGGCGAGGAGAAAGCATGACAGGGTGAGTCTGGAAAAGACTCATGAGACTCTGAGCCCCATCCCCTGCGACTGCAGGCACCTGTGTTATCCCGTAAGTCTTTTCATAAACTGGTAAAGCCTTAAAGCTCTATCTTATTAGGTGATGTTAGCTTCCCTGTGTGAATAAGCTCCATAACACATGCTCTTGACTTTGTGCCTCAGAACTCATTAATTCAAAGTTTGTTTGGTTGTTTTTTTTTTTTGAGACCAGTAAGAGGTGGTGTTAGGTAAGATGCAAAGGAGCCAGAAAATTCAGCTTTGCAGTCAGATTTTGGGAAAAGTTTTGCAGAGAGACAGAGGGGTGGATGGCTTATTCATATCTACGGAAACAGGAGAAAGAAAAAGTGAAGGCTGATGTCTTTGGAAGGACAGAAAAGAGGGGAGACACAAAAAGAGACTGAGAGGTGTAGCAAAGCATGTGAATTTTCAATCTGTAAAAACAAAGATCAGAAGACTTTAATTTTGAATTTTGTTTATAAAACATAAATGCCATTTTAAAGGCTTTTTATTATTTTATTCACTGATTGTAACTGGAAATTTTGGGACAGCATTACAAAGCCAAGCACTGAGCAGAAGCCAGCAGTGCTGCGATACAGGGACAACCAGCACATGCAGAAAGCAAACATCTGTTGTGCTGCCCAGCTTCCTGACAGAACAAGCCAGGGGCTGCGTGTACATGGTTAGGGCTTTGAAATGTCATTGGCAATGAGGAAAGGAACATGTCTGAGTCCGCTATGGCAGTGGTCGCCAAAGTGGGGTGTGTGCAGGGCAAGGGGTGCCCAAGACAATTCATTGGGCTGCAGGGAGAAATGTTTTATGTATCATTAATAAATAAATAAGTATATAAAAATACCATTTACTTCATCTTATACTTTCTTAATTTCTCTTTTTATGTGTTTTATAAGGTATGTAATATATTAGTACAGTAATACATGTATATAATTTAGAAATAAATAAATATACATATATTGGAGGTGTATGCTCAAAAATATTATATTGATAGTATGTGTGATCAAAAAAGTCTGCAGGCTTATTTACATTATTCACCCTTGATCACATTACTGTCCTACTACAGGAAGGGCAAAATCCTTATGTTACCTTTATCATGTTCAGGCCTTGCTTCTGATTTCTATAAGTCAGATTTTGTCAGCCTTTCTCATGCTCTGTAATGCTTTTATTCCAGCAGTACAGCTAATTAACACAACCATATAAAATGAGATTACTTGCGGAGTGGGTCTGATCCAAAACCCACAGAGGTCAGCTGAGGAAATCCCATGGTCTTCAACACATGTGGGATAAGGCCCGGGGAGAAATAGCTTGTTGAAATTGGGTGGTTGAACGAGTCCCTAGCTCTTTTCCATAAATTTGATTGAGCTGTGCTAACTGTTTTTTTTCTGCGAGGAAATAAATAGATAACAGCATGTTGGCGTACGGGTTTGTGCTCTCCTCCTTTCTCTCCTCCCCTCCCTGCACACCCGCAGATCCAGCACAGAGCAGACGTGCCGTGGCGTCAGCGTCCCTCTGATAAAACTGGGGCTCTGTCTGATGTGCTTGCAGTCGATCGTGCTTGATTTGAGTACGAGATTTTTTTTTGGAATCTATTTTTATGCAGATTTTAAAGCCTGTAAGGTAATGAGTCCATAAGGCAGCTATTAATGCTTCAATCTTTCTGATACCCTGAATCTCAGAAGGAAATGGGTGAGATCTGGCTGCTACAGATTTGTCCAGCCTTTTCTTGCTTGGGTTACATTAACCCTGTTTTATATGCTGAGTTTGGTACTTGGGTAGTTCCAGATTTTTGCAAATGCGAGATTCAACTACATGAAAGACTGTTCAGGTGTGCATAGTGATATCTCCCTACTGCATCTTTCCTCCATTTCCACATTTATATTTCTGTGATAATGTCCCTTTTTCAAGGTAATCACAGAGTAACTTTTACTGACCTTAAAAACTATGTGCTAGGTCTGCCTGCTCATGACTCTGTCCTCATGTTTTTCTCCATAATGATCACAGCAGGCTTGAATAATGAGCTTCAATTTCTGTTGTTAGTGCAGGTCATGGAAGCACTGTGTCCAATTATTTAAAAGAAAAAAAAAAGAAAACTGTTGATTATATATTTTAGAAAATGATTTTCTGTTTTCATATGAGGTCCTGGGATAAATGACATGTACATTAGATCTTATATTTATTTTGCTTGCCCCTCTGAGGGTATGATCTTGGTTACACTCAGTGAGAGTTGCCTGTGTACAAACATAGGATGCTATTGAATGTATGAAAGTGTGCCTAACATTCCCATATTTACGATTCCTACATGTTCAGGCTGAATAATTATACACGACGGTGCAGATAATTAGGGGTTCATGACGGCACACACTCGGTAGAATTGAGCAGCCAGTTGTGCGTCTCAGCTGTGTGAGAGCTGTGTCTCTGCTCTTCAAATTATAGCTTTTGAGGGCCAAGGTAATTTTATACACGGAACCAGTAGGGCAAAGCCTGCAGTTCAGTTTCGGTTTTGCCTTGCAAGGCGCAGGGCAGGCAGGCAGGCAGCAGCCTGCTGGCTCCATGCTTCTCAGGGCTGAGCTGTGCATTGGTGAGATGGGGCACCAGGAGAACAGGAGCCTTCTTCCCCTTTCTAAGGTGCACACTTAATGCATACACCTCTGTTCACTCATCCTTCCTCCCTTCTATTTCCCACCCCTATATTTCTTCCTGTTTCTTCCTAGAGTTTCTAGTACAGCTTTAGGCTGTTGCAGCTGGCACTTCTGTCATCTTAATTGCTCTGGCCTTTGTGGTCAAAACTTCTTTGCTCTGCTGTCCTCAGGTGTCTGTATTTGGACACATATATAAATAATGTGACAACTTCTTTTTTTTTTCTTTAGAAAAAATCGAGCACCTGCACCTTTGCTGCTGGGGAATTCCTGTGTAATGGCTGGTTAAGATAGAGCCCCTTTGCTTGCATAGCTAAATGTGGATTTAGGAACTTTGTATTTTGAAACCCCAGTTTGAAAAACGTGGCTGCAGGCAGCGATGCAAACTGCATAATGTTTCTCCTCTAAAACGAGAGAAACACCAAAATGCATTTCCACTAAGCGAGATAATGTGGAGTATGCAGCCCCTGGGTTACTTTGTCTTGTGTTTTTTAATTAAATCCAGGAAAGTTTGTTTTGTTTAAAAGTTTCCTAACCCGGGAGTTGTATCAGCTGAGCGCAGAAGTGCCGTTTTGCTGCTTGAGCAGAAGCAAGGCCCTGGCAAAGTCACTGGCAAGGTGGGGGAGCCTGAGCAGCTAGCTTGGATGCTGCAATTACCACGTACTCACAGCAGCTCAACTGTCTGAGCTGACATACCATCTTTCCTAAGCACTGAATTACCTTTATAAACAAACAAACCACCACCACAGGCTTTAGAGACGTGCAACCTGTGTTCTCACCAGCCACAACTTGCTGGAGGAACAATAGGAGCAGCGGTAGCCCGGGCTGACTGGTCCGCTGGTGTTTCACAAGGGCCTCTGAGTCATGGCCCCGCTGTTCCCTGCAGTGCTTTGCCAGCCAGGCACAGGTACAAGGCACAGCTACCCTTCTGCCAAGGTGTCAGCAGCTGCAACTGTGAAATCCTCCCTGCCTGAGCTCAGTCCCAAGCACTCCTGATAGCCCAGTCCCCAAATTTTGTCCCACCACCAAGTCCCGCTGTCAAAATCTTTTTCTTTTCCTTTCTCAAGTGCTATGACTCCGTTCAAGTAGACTTGTTTCAGATTCAAAATGGCAACTCTTCTTCTGGCTCTGATCTGTCAGGAAAGAAGAATAATGACAAAACCTTCATTTTCAGGAGGTCTAAGCCCACAGGTGGCCTGCTCATTGTAGAAAGTCTCAGTTTCATCATCTGTTACTAATGGAATAAATAATCCTGCCTGCCTGCACCTCACTGAGTGGTAAACCATGGCAGGCACAGCTGCTGATGGATACATGGTCTCCTCTGGGTGCTGGCATTTGGAAGTTGAGAATGTACTTTTTCAAGTCTGGCGGTTAGGAGTGGATTAGAAAATGAGTTGCTTCTCAGTTTATGTTGGAGAGGGGACTTGGGTAGAGGTTCTTCACATCAGTGTGTCTTTTAGAAAGTACAGTACTTATTAGTGAGTCTTTTTGGGTGCAGAGATTCTGAAAGGGTAAGGTTGTGTTGTGTTGTTTTATTTTGTTTTGTTTTTTCACTTTTTCCCCCTCCTTTCTTAAAAGATGCTTCAGGTTGTTGGCAGAAGCTGTGGATTGGAAAGCATCCTTTACAGCTACTCGCATGTCCACATGTACTCTTCTCTCTGTCCAGAGGCTTGTAGAAAATCCTGCAGTGATGTGCTATAAAGTTCCAAATGGTAGTGGTGTTGTGGTCGTGCATCTGTTTGTGCTTGTACCCTTTTAATAAGGTCCGCAGATAGAAGGCTCTATACTCTAAAACATGTTTAATGAAACTACATTGTAGGGTAAGGTACTAAAATAAAAGTCAAGTGCTTGATCCTAATAAACCTTTCAGTTCATAAAAGCCTAAACATGTCTGGTGCTGCTTTGCTAATCGTTAGCTTCCTTGGTATCTCTGCTTAGTCTCCCATTTAAAGAGGCAATGTATTTGTCTTCGTAGATAAGCTGTTGCCAGTTTCTAACCAAAGCTTTTTTGTTGCTGTCTTTACTTGTGTGACTGCATTGGTGTGGAAGGGGCCAGTTCCGTGATTTTATCACTGATTTGTATTGGTAGCACAAATCCCTCCCTGATGGAGAAGGAGGGAAATAGTCCCTCTTCCATCGATAGCAAGCAACAATTAGAGTGATAGTTAATCACTTGTTTATTTATAGACCAGAATGAGCTAGGCATCCATCTAGTCTGACTTCCTGTGTATTCAGGCTGTTTTCCTTCAGACTTGCTAGGGGAAGTCCTGTTGTTAGGTATGGTGTGTGGTGGGGCTTTTTTTTAATTTATTTTTTTTATTTTAAGGACAGAAAAAAGGCAGTCTTCTAAAAGCTGAAAGCAACAGTGAGTCCCCTGGCTCCCCTGGTTAATTGCTTTAATCTTAATGCATCCCAAGACATGTCATCTTAATTCAAGGTTTTGCTTCTGTAATGGCTGTACCGAGCTCCATGCATTTGTTTTGGCTTTGTCAGGGAGGATGGAAAGCTGCTCGCTCTCAGAGCACTTCCCTGCTTAAGTCTTTGTAGGCTTCAGCTTCTTTCAGTGCTGGAAGTACGATCTGTGTTTCTGCTTCCTAGATGTATCGCCAGGCTGCCAGATGACTTCATTTCCCTCTTCTGTAGTTGCAGCCTGTCCTTGTTGCTCTGTGCCGTCCTACCAATCTTTGTGTCAGTGTTAACTTTGCCAGGAAAGAGCTTTAGAGACGCGGTGTCTAAGGGAAACATTTCACACAGTAACTGAGCTGACCTCATGGCTTGCTGCTGCCAGAAGGGATATTCCCCTTCCCATCACCCCTGTCTGGTGCTGACTCTGGCACTCACTTGACCGTTCAGTGGACCTGTCTGGCTAACTATATGGGCACCCTTTTCTTTCCTTCTAGATACAATACCACCAGCAAAAGAAGTTCATTTTTGCCAGTTTTGTTTGCTGATCTAGTGGTTGCGTCAGCTCAGGCAAGGATCAGATGGACACAGGGAAAGCAGCAGGAGGGGATACGTGGAGGTGGGTGGTAGAGGGAAGGGAAACGCTTTTCAGCAGTCTACTCTTTCAAGCAAGCACTTTGGGTTGCCTCAACTGTCTCCTGCAGCCCAAGTCTAATAGGTGACCTGCTGGCTGAATTGTTCCCCTATAAATATCATGGTGAGGACGGGATTCCTGAAGTTAAAGTGAGCAGAACTGTTGCTGGTGGATAATTTCCAATTATCAAGTCCCATGGCCACTCCAACAGCTTTACAGGAGCAGGATGACAGAGAGCCTGCTGGACATGTCCCTTGGCACAGAAAATCTGGGGTCAGATTTATAATAGCTGTAATTCATGATTCCTTTTATTAGTGAATGGGAAACTATCCCTGCAAGTCATGCTGCTGAGGCACCTGCTGATAAATACCTTGTGGTTATCAGCTATGTTTTGTGGCCAAGAATTGAGCCAGTTTTTAGTTTGTCTAATCTAGTATCATATTAGTTCTCCATGTAGTGTGAGGTCTTTTAGGCAAGATTTAAGTGGTCTAGTGCTTCTAGTGCACTGGACTAACCCAAATTAACTCTATTGAAAGGGTTATATTTATCAACCATAGCTGTATCCCTGCTCCCCCCAAAAAAACCAACCCAAAATGAAAGGCTTGTCTGATAATACTAAAAAGCATTAATTAAAGTTTTCATCTTTCCTCTAATTCCTTGTTGATGGCATCCCAAATTGATAGTACCATTATTTTATGTAGGGATGTTGTCAAGCTAATTGACTTGTTACCTCTGCTTTTCTCCTGTACTTTTACGTTTTGGGATTACGCTGGCAATCCTTCTAATACTCGAAGTGTTCTGGGATATGTTAAATTCAGTATTGTTAGCATAGAGAGTCTTAGCCGTTTTGTTAGATATAAGTTATGTGAGGCTATTTAATTTTCAGACTGTTCACCTTCATCAGGATGCTACACTGTGCTTTCCTCAGTTACAAATTCTAACTTTCCTATTGCATCTGTTTAAGAAACACTCAAAATGTTGTTTGTTCAGACACAGATAGCTGTGGATGCAAAAGTGAAACCAATCAGTCTCATAAACCACTTTGAGTAGGCAGCCACTTGCTTTCTTCCTCACATACTTCCATTTTCCTCTTTCCCTTTCTGAGAATCCTTAGAGTTTATCTTCTTCTATTTTCTCTTGAGGGCAGAGAGATATTACACCAACTGAGAGGTCACTGAGCTAGAATGGTGGTCATGGGAGGGTTCTGGACCTTTGCATGGTTGTGAAATAAAAGAGATTGTGAGGGGACCAGGTTCTGCAGCAGAGAGCCAAATGAAGGGAACAGAACAAAACTAACAGCAACTACTAGGATTAGTGTAGAAAATCTTCAGCTTTGCATGTGAGGTTTTCCCTGAGTGTTGTTCAGCAGGGCAGCTTCCCGGGGGGAGGAGAACAGCCCTTTCTGAAGGGTGCCAGTGTGAGTGCACGGTAGCAGAATGTCATCATAGCTCACCTCTGCTGCAGATACACCTTCAAGGGATACGTGAAAGGTGGATGCTCAGCATGCAGGAAAGCACGACGTACAGAATCCCATGTGGAAAACAAACAGCAAGCAAGACACACAAAGCAGTTAAATACTCATTTTGTTCTCTGGGGAACTGAGCAGTTACAGTGTGTGGGTGTGTGTATGGATGTACATATATGGATGTATACATTAATATAAAAATATGGTTTCTTGAATCAAAAGTAGTCTAGCTTGAGTTACCTACTCTGCAACTAAACTAGGAATAGCTAAATAAAAGAGCCATTATGCGGTGTGGTATGCCATCATAGGAATCCATCATCTTTGCCAGGCGTTTACATTGCAGCCACTGTTTCACTTACTGCTTTGAAGATAAGCTTTAATATTAAAGAGTTCCCGGAGCTCTAGCAGTGGCCAGTGAGGGTCACTATTTTCCAGTTTACCTCACTGGGCACATGGTACGTTGTGTACTTCTACACTTCATTTGGTTTGTGTGGATTGTGCTAATACTTTCTCCTCAGTGTCTTTTTTCATACTCATCCAGTTCAAAGCTTGTAACCCATTGCCTTTTTGCTGTGACCAGGTCTTTCAGCCTGGCTCACTTAGGAGAGGCCCCAGACTCAAACTCCCCAGCAATACATGTACATATTTGTCTCCAGACCTCTAGCTTCGTGTTTATGGTTAGCTCCTTGGAGACAAACTGAAGCTGGAAATAACAAAACAGGTCTGAAATGAGCATAAAAATAAATAATCATTGTTTTAGTTAGCGCTAAAAATACACAACTGTAATAATTACTGAACCTATTCCCTGGTATCTGAGTCTATACCTTATCTGAGGTGTGGTGAGGATCCTGCATCCCCTGTCCAGTGTGTGACTTCTGAAACTCTGCCTTTCCTTCCTCTCAACAAGAGCCTTTCTTCCTGCCAGGATTTCTGTAGTTTGTATTGGGCCTTGCTCCTGTGCTCGTCTGTTCTAGATCTCAAGTCTCTTGTTGGTCCTGTTATTTTTTTCAACTTCTTAACCTCTTTCAAAGCCTCTAGTTTCTTTGTTCTGCCTCTGGAAAATATCTGATCTGCACCTGGGCTCTTGCAGGGAGGGTGAAGAAAACTGGCTTCTCCAGGCTTCAGCTGTCCTCTTGCCTCTGTTTGAAGGTGAATCGTTCACAGTAATGACTCACTATCGTTACCTCCCTCTGGAATTTTAGTCTGTGGTGGTAGTTAAAAAGTAATCGGCTGATAGTATGCAGACTTCCCTTCCCATTAGGGGACCCCGTGACGATGATTTATTTATCGTTTTCACTTTAGCAGGAGCTAGGAACCCCTGTCAACGATCAGGGCTTCGCTGTGCGCATGAAGGCTGTGTAGTGTAATGGAAAGATGGTCACCATCTCAGTGAACTTGCTGTTGAGGTGTTGAAGCCTTTTGCTTTTGTGTGCCAGGAGCGTTAGAGGCCATTTAAATAACGGAGAGAAGGTGAGCTGGGACAGGAGTGCAATAGTGGGTCCTCTGAGAAATGCTGTATGTGTGTGTCTGTAATGCATTCCTATGGTACATTACTTCTGCAAGGGCCTGTCATATGTTAAAGGCCCAAGAGTCGAAGGAACAGGCAACAGTAATGGACTTTCCTTTGTTAGCCGAGAGCAATGGTTACAAATTGCATCCACCAGCCTGCCAGATAAACAGTTCAAGAAAGAACATGACTGATACGCGAGCAAAGACACTTCATTAAAATTAGCTCTTCCTGTCATGTGCACAACTGCTTCATGGAAAAGAGGACTGTTAGAGGATTATGGATGATCCAGATGAACGGACTGTGGAGTAAGCTGTCATGTGCTGTGACGCCAAGCAATGCAAATCAACTCTGTTCCAGGAAAACCATTTCCCTGTCAGCCTGTACATGAAAATTATCTGACTTGAACAAAGGTTTCTTTAAAGTTAAGAGAATTATTCTTAAGGATTGGAGCTTGTCTGTGTCATGGAGGAACGGACAGAATGGACTTCAAAGTGCAGTCAGAAGATAAAGTGCAACAAGCATTTTTTTTATAACCACCAGCCCAGGGAGGAACATATCAGCTTATAAAGTACACTTCTGTCTGAACAGTCCAGCCGGCTGTTTTACAAGTAATGCACAATGCTGCTGCATTTTTCAATGACTAAAGAAGGAAAGTACCTTTCAGTCCATGCTGTTCTAGGTTTAACAGTTTGTGCATACCCAGTGTTGCTATTCCTGCCTCTACTCAGTTGCTCGGTCGCCTTGTTGTTTGAATGGGTGATTCAGAGTTCCAGGAAACCCTGGATGCTTTTGTTCTGCTTTTAGTCTGGATGGTACTTGGGAGCAATGCTTGAGTTCACTTTTTCTTTTTTTGGCAGTTTTTTGAGTTCAGAGTATCTCCTTAAGTTTGCTTTCTGTGATCCTTTCATCCAGTCTGTTTGAAATTCTGCTTTTCCTTTGGCTTTGTTTGGCATTAATTCAACTACCTTCTGTTTTGTAGTAGTAGTTATCAGCCTTGGCTAGTGGCCCACGATGGCTTGTGCAGGCTGGGGATGGTGACTGCCTCTTCAAGCACACTAAAAGTCAATTAAAATAGTTTCACTGTTCTTCCTGTCTCATGCCTACAGTTGCTAAAGGGTATTCTGCTGCTGATGATGTAGGCAATAATATTTGCGCATACACCTTGCTCCTATTCACATTATCTCTTATATGATGAGTTGATGCTATGAGAACGACTGAGCTATTCTTCCTTCACGTGGGCTCAACTTTTGTCAGCCCATAGGTACCTCATGGAGGCATGACTAAGGTGCAAAGAGGAGGCTGGAGTTATTTGTGTGTGTCTGTTTGTATTTCCACAAGCCTTTGAACCCAACTTCCAAACTTCCACTTACTGTTTGTGTGTTCAGGAGGATGAAAGGATCACCTCTTCCTCCATCCAGGAATTAATTACATTGTTTTTTGGTGACCACAATGCCTTTCTGCTTTTCACTAAGGGAGCTCCAGACACTCTTCGCTTTAATTCTAGTGGTATTAAATCATGCAGCAAAATACAAATCTCTAGACTTGCACTTTTTAGATATGTGTGTGGTAGCTTCTCTTGCTTAGTTCTGGGGCTTTGCTGCCAGCTCTGGGTCTATTTCATGACGTAGTAGATTAACATTTGTTCCCTGAAGCATTCTCATTTTCCAGTGGCTCCTTCTATGCTGCTTAATGTGGCTGCTTCAGCCACCTTCTAGGCCGTGGGTTTACTCCTCCAGAGGTGTTTGTGCCTCCTTTGTATCTGCATGGTTTGGAAATAAAGTGGAGGGAAAAAATGTACTTTAATCATTGTGATGTCTTTGAGAATGAAGAAAAAGGGAAGAAGAGGAGGAATGAAAATCTGGACAAGAAAAGAAAACCAGAGGCAACCTTTCTCCTTGTAGCTTCAGAGTACTCCCAGTTCCCAAGACTTGGGGAGCGGGCAGTGTCTCCAATATTAATTTCAATTTTATCTTAGACTGTCTGGTAATGTATGGTATTATAGCATCTTTCCTGTAATTAAAGGTCAGACAATGTTGTCATTGTCACCCTCTACTATAATGGATTATAACTTGTGTAAAATAACTAACAATGAGCTGAGATTTTTATGTGAGCTCTTGGTCTGAGCCAGCACTTCCTTTATTTCTAATCTGGCATACTTAATTATAAGTGGATCTGAGAGCACCACAAATTAAGGTTGTGTGATGCTCCCATTATACAACTCTATTCTTCAATTGTCTCTTGCTTTATCAAATGCTGACCAACTGGGCTTGAAGTTTTCTAGGGTTGGTGTCTTAGGTGGAATTATTGAAAAATCTCAGTTAAAATGAGCTCCATCATTTCTGACAGAGAGGTTTAAGAAAATGTTGTTTTGCTTGTTTTATTTTGGGTATTTTTCTGGGTTTACTTTATACGTCTTAGAGGTCTTTTTTGGCTCTTATATTAGTTTCCCCATGCTTTGATACAGGTGTGCAATATTTGGTGGGAGCAGGTGTTTTTTTGTGTCAGTGGATGTACCCTTTGCCTTTCTCATGCAAATTTGGGTAAATTGGAAGCCTTCAAAAACTGCAGTTAGCACACATTCATTGGAATCTTGCTTTTTACCTATTTATAATGTTAAGCTAATATTTCTGGTTCTGTCTTTGCTAAGCATATTCCTACCTTCTGTGCAGAGGGTTGACCAGGCAGGCACTCCCTGCGAGCAGCTCAGCTTGCTCCAACTACAAGAACTCAGAAGAGACTTGTCTGTAGCTGATCCCCTGTGCAATAGCATCAGTGAGGCTTGGGCACAAAAACTGCAAACCACGTGCCTGTCTCACCTCTCAGCCAGCCCTTTTCCCCTCCACTCGCCCATCACCTGTTTGCAGTGTGGCTGGGGAGGAGGGAAAGATTGAGTGAAGTGACTGTCAATGTGATGAGAAAGGAGGGGACTTGTGCAAGTGGTCTGGCAAGAATGGGTCTAGGGAAGGAGAAACTAGGCAAAGAGCTGCATGGAGGAGGATAAATGGATGAGATGGAAGAATGCAGGACTCTGATAGGCAGAGATCAGTTGGGGAATGCTTCAATTTTGCTGCTCTTTCTCCCTGAGGAAGTATTGGTGAGACCCTGTGGCAGGCTGTGCCTTGCAGCTCCCTCACATGAAGGACAACCCGCTTCTTCTGTCAGCTCTGCCGTTCACTCACTTGGCAGAGGCCTCTGCTGCAGTCCTAGGGTCTTTTGATGACCCCTGGGGATGCAAAGTGATGCAATGTGATGGATTTTTAATGAGCTTTCTAAAAACCTGAGAACTTGCATAGAGAAAATTGCATTAAAGGCACATTATGGAGGTTGTAAAGTCAAGCACACAAAAGTTATGAAATGACGGAACCAAGATGGGCTGTAGACCATTAATTCAGGCACTCTGCACATTTTGAAATGATCTCTGGCTCCCTGATCACATCTGTTTCTGCTCGGCAGGACCTCTGCAATGTTCCATGCACAGAATGGGTGGTGCCCCACTGATGTTAACTTTAATAAATAAGTTTAAAAAATTATTTCATGTGCAGTGTAATCATGAGGTCTGTCTGCATTTATCCAGAGCAGTCTGAAGGGAGGTGAATTGTCCCAGCAGTCGGTCAGAGCTGCTTATTTGAGATTACAAAGGGGGAAGATGCCTAGAGGTTTGTTCCAGAACCACCTTGTCTGTTTTGGTGCATGCCAACAGGCTGGTCTAGAAAAGGGAGGTAGGACTGTGTTCCTCACCTTGTCTTCAATCAAATAAGCCCTCTCAGGCCTAGAAGCACTGGGAAGCATTGATCCTCTTGAAGCAGTTTTGTCCTTCACCTCTCCTGTGCAGCCCTCATGCCAGCTTGTTGTTAATGGCACTGAGTGGCTCTGCACGTCCTGTGGCTCTTGAGGAATGCGGTACCGCACCTGAACTCTAAAACCAGTTCCCTGACAACAGCAACAGACGTCAAGAGAGCTGTCTGATAGACCAGAACAGCATGGATTTGAAAGTGACAGCTGAGGTACGAGTGTGCTATTGGGAATACGACTTGGCTTTGCCTGCGTGCTGTGTTGCCGCTTGATGTGTGTGCTAGGTAATGTTTCGGGAACGCAGCCACCGTAGCGCTGCAGACCATGTCTGACCCTATGAAGTAGTGGGTCAGAGGCCTAGCGAGTGCTTACTGTGTGGCTCTGAAAACCTGAAGTGATCAGGCTCCCAAGCAGGCTTTCCACCCTCTGTTTAAACAGGAAACTACATCCTTTGTCCTTACCATTATTCCTGGTATGTAGGAAGGGTTGTGGTGCACACAGCAACATGTGCCATGTTGTCTGCACATGGAGTTACATCATGACGAAAAGGACCTTGCATAACAATTAGCAAGGCTAATTAAGCTGAAACTTCTTGTCCTTTTAATTATGTAATTAAGATGCCTAATTACAAAATTAAGATATGTGGGGAGGGAGGAAAAAAATTATGAAATTTTACTCATTTCTGAAAATCATGATTGTAACACCACCCTTGTTTGTGCAAACTTCAGTCTTCATGGCTGAAGGAAGAGCACTTGTGGCCTGGAGGTGGTACCACTTTCATGCATGCCACACGGTATCTGTGTGAAGAAAAGGTGGGAAAAGGAAATTGAAGAGGGAGGAGAGATGGTGCCAGTCATCCTGGGGAGCAAAAGGAAGGCTAGTCCTGCAGGTAAGGTAGTGGGCTGTGACATGAGGACTCAGCTCTGCCCCAGGCTCCCTGTGGACCTTTTTTATGGTCACCCATACTCAGGAAACCTCACATCTGCTGTGGACACTCCTGCTTCGTGCCCAGAGCGGGATGTAGGTCGCACCTCCCTTCACAGGGATACCACAAAGATATAAGAGTGCAACGAACTCAACTGCTGTTGAGCCCACTGTGAAAGGCTGAAACTGTGGATTTATGACTCGTTCGTTTGCTCTTTATTTGGGAAAGTTGCTGCCCAGTATGAAAGGGCTGCACTCTGAGAGAGGTGATGAAATACTGTCATTGGCCTGCTGCACGGACCATCTGTCTCTTCCAGGGCTACACCAGAGCATGGTGAAGCATCTTGCTTTTCTATATGGGCTTGTTTGTTTGTTTGTTTTTATTTATTTGGCTTTGATTCACTGCTATATTTTTATTTTTGAAACCAAAGCAACCCCCCAAACTTTAAACACACTGTGACAACCTGCAGCCTTATTACAACTAGTCGCTTGAGCCTATCGGTTCTCTTATTATAAGAGACACTAAAAGAATTGTTCAGCAGACCAGAACAGTATGGATTAAAAAATGATTGTTAGCAGATAGATGAGGGATAAATGTGATATTGGGCATATAATTTGGCCTTTCCTGCACATTATTTCATTAAAGCACTTGCTAATGCACCAGGAATAATAATCCTATGGTCATTTACATTTCGCAGCTGGAAAACATCTGCCCCTGTGGAGGCAGATGGTGCAAGTGTGTGTAATGTCTGTCTTATTCTTGTGCAATTATTTCAAAATTCAAACATTGGGAGTGCAAACAAGGGATTAAGGAGAGAAAGCATTATATGGAAGTTCTCATTATCTCTGGAACTGGTATTACTGTCCCACAAACTCATAGTTTAAAAAGTATATATTTTTTGAGCTTGAAAATGAAATTGCAGTACTCAGCCTTATCTGAAACTGGCTAAAGTCTCTTTTGAAGCTTATCTCAAGAATATACTAAAACTGTACTTGTGAATATTCTTTTTTCTTAATAGTAGTCAAACATCCAAGTGCACTTCTCAGCAGAAACCTTCATTTCCACCAGAGCTAGCGATAGGTAACAATAAAGGGCAATTTGGAAGCCTTTGACCAAGGTTAATAGAACAGGTTATAAGAGAGTATTCCTTTCCTCAGTTTTCCATCAGCTTTGGGAGAGAGTGCTTCAAGACTTACTTATGTTCTGGGGTTGGCTGGCTGACTTTTTTTATTCTGTGAGTTCAGTTGCTGGAGGTAATAACCAGAGGTGGTATCTGCCTTGGCTGGAATACTTCCTGGAATACCTGCTTTCAAGACACGTGTTCTGTGTGTTCCTCTGTTGGACCAAATCATGATTTTCTGTCTTATGTGTCCTGAGTGTCGGATGAGAAGAAAGACTTGTGTGATGGCAGCTCTCCAGTGATTGTGCTGCAGTATTCATAATGCAAAAATTCCCAGAGAGAACTAAGAGCAGAAATTTCAACTCTGTAGTGAGACCAGGGATGATATCAGTGCTTTGGTGAGACTGCTTTCTAGGCAGGGCTCCCAGGAAGGCTTATATATTTTATATGAGCCATCACTGTAATGTTTGGGAGGCTACCATTATTTTCTGTATTATCACTACTTTGAGCAAAAGTACATCCCAGTGTTAACTGGGACCTAGTGTGGGTATACATAAATAGAGGCAAATAGGTGAAAAATGCATGATTATGTCTTACTTGGCAGGAATGTTTGCCATTATTTCAGCAAAATGCTTTGTTTTCCTACTCAGTCTTCCAAAATAACACACCTCCCAGCTCCCCAAAAGATTAAAAAACATTACTTTTTTTTTTCCTTCTCTCTGAGTGTCCTAGTTTATAGCTTTCAGATATTATTAGGACATGCATTACTTAGATGCAGAAGGAATGACGCACTTTCTATTGAGAGAGGGATTTGGGGTGATTTCAGTGGTATGTTGAACTCTGTGATGCAGATTTGGCAACTTGTGAATATTATCTGCTGTATGAATTGATTGCAGTTAGTGGTAGGCTGCATAATACTTTTTCTTTCAGTAGTGATCAGTACTGGACTGGTGAGGCAGATAGCTAGTTCTGTCACATATATCCATCGCAACTTATGTTAATTAGATGTTGGTTTGGATTCCTTCTCAATTTTTGCATGGTGTCTCGTGGTGGGAAGTTCGTGTTTCAGATACCTTAAGTCAGCCTTGCAGGCCTACAGGAATGTATTTGGCATGCCAACTTTCTTTTAACAGTTATGTTTAATCTGCACAGAGATCATCTAGCTCTGAGAGGCCATTTGAATGTCTTCAAAGAGTTATTGAATTGTTTATTGATCCACCTCATTACTGCTGTTTCTCTGGTTCCTTTCGATGTGTTGTCACTTCGTTCAACGTATAATGCCAGGGTTTTAAATTAATAGGTGCAGGAAGCCCTACATGTGTAAATATTAGGGTATGTTTCTTCTTTGAGTGAAAATGTGGTAGGTCGTCCAGTCAATACTGTTGCCATCAGAGTCCTACCTTTATTATGCCCCTCTTTGCACAAAGTCTTCTTCCTCCCATCTTCTTTAGAAAACTTGAAGTGTCTGAAGTTTTATTTGTGAGGCTTTGTAGCAGTCTGATCTCATGCTGCCATTGGGAGCCTACAGACTAGTTCCCTGCTTATGAAAATATTTTTTTCTCTCCTTCCCTTTAATCTTTTTCCATGTCTCTCTGTTACATTTGTTAAATTCATGAATTAAATACCTGCTGATTTTCCTTCCATTAATTTCATCACTTTTTGAAGCTTTTTAAGCATCTAGAATAGACAACATCCTGTAGCAAGGAGTTCCATAGTTAGAATATTGATTATTTGGAAAAGTGCTTCGTTTTAATCCTGCCACCTGAACATTTATTTGTTGTGTGTGGCTTTTTTATTTAGTTAGTTATTTTTAGCAATGATAAGTAATAATTCTTTATTTATCTTCTCTAAGCCATGCAGGATTTTATATGTATTTGTCATGCAGCATCAGTTGCTTCTTTTTCCAAGGTTAATATTATAATCTAGATATTTGTTCCTTGTAGAGAAGTTGCTCTGTATCTTTGGACATTTTGGTCATGTCCCAATATCTCTTCTATTTCTAGATTCTTTGAGATGAAGTATCAGAACCGCAGGTAGTATTTAAGACGAAAGGTGGAAATGTATATTTTTGAGCAATAATGTAGCTGTGTATATCTTTTTTTTTTTCTTTCATTTTCCTTATAAATACTCTTCAGCCTAGGGAAAGGCCAGTAGTTTTTAACTTTGTCCTTTCTGTTTGCTAGTCTGATCAATAAACTTCTATCGTTAGTGTGCACACAGAAACAGCATTTTTTATTTTGGAAGTTGCTTGCTATCAGATAAATTAGGGGGGATAAATTAACACAGAAGTGCGTTAAGTAGCAGAGTGAGAAATAAGACTTCCTGCTGGTGATAAGGCAGATTCAGAACCATTTCATTTAGATGTCAGCTTCTCGAGATGAACATAGTGTGCCTACCTGCATGACAATTCTGCCTGTTTGCACTCTTCATCTTCTGGCCCATCTCCCCTTCTCAGCAACAAAACGTGGCCACTGTGTTCCCCGGCACTACTTAGCGCACAACTCTGCAAGCTACTGGCCAAGTGTGTGTCATGGGTGTGCTGAGTAGCTGAATCACATAAATTAGCCTGTTCCAGTTATCAGATGCTTCTGGCTGAAGAGGCAAAGGTTTGTGCCATGAAGCTGTCAGAGGCATGCATTGCTGGTGTTCATTGTGTGTTACACAGGACAGACTTTTTTTATAATTTGCAATTATTTTTTTAATGAACTCCAGAACACCCCTTCCTCTCCCTCCTCCCACCCTCCAGTTGGTAGGCATGAGCTGAAATATTGCAGAGGTGGGGGGTGGGGGAGAAGCTCTTAAAGTGATGATTAAGGTGCAGAACATAAGCTGTTATGTTAGAAATGGCTAAAGTCAAGATTACCTTTGTAATTCTAAATATTCCTTCTTCTGTGCATGCAACATGGTCAGTCCTGAAGCACTTGCATGCTCTTCTCTGCAAAACTACAGGCATTTCAACAGTACCAGAAATGCAATGAAATCACAGATACAGAGCTATATGTGTTTATTGATGAGATTTATTTTATTTTATTTTTATTGCTGACCCTGTCCATTTGTTGGTATACTTCAGTGACTACAGTGCTTGTTTCCCACCTCATTGTAAACCATGTTTCTCTACGTTTTGAAAACCTACTTCAAATGTAGCTGAATGAAAAGTACCAGAGAAAAAACTCTTAGGAGGAAAAAGGAAAGCAAATTATTGGTATGGAGCTGCCAATAAAGTTCAGAAGCTAACGAAGATGAACTGCTCATCTAAGCATAAATGGTCCACGGAGTCCAGGTGTGCTCTTGTCTTATGAACCTGGGTGCCGAGTTTCGAGCACTATACTCATTAATTTTGCTCCTTCTGAAATATTTGGTGATCACATCAATTAATTGTGCTGTGTAAGACTGTTTGAGCCTGCAGTACAAGAAGATCAGGGGTCTACAGTGTCCAGTCTACAGTGAAATTAGTAGTTGGCTGCAGCTCTGGCTGCTGTTTTGTAACCTGTCATGTATTCCACGGTAAAAACATCCAGCAGAAAATGCTGCAAAATTGACTGGTTTCCATTGAGAGAGATTTTCATCTCTTCCACTGTTTACATACAGAAGATGAGGTCTTTGCTGTGACACAAAGACATTTTAGGCAGATTTCAAACAGCAGCAAAAAAAAAATCCTCTCTTTGGGGAAGAAAATGTATCGTGTAGGCTGTTTGTCATTTTGAAGTTAATTTTTTTTTTCTTCCCAAAGAATATTAGCTATTTCAGCTTTTAAAAAAACAAGCAAAAAAACCTTATTTTTTTAAAGCAGTTATGCAGCCAAAAAGTCAATAATATATATAAAATGTGTAATAAATTTTGACTTCTGTGCCTTTTTTTCCCACAATACCCTGTGATACTGAAATAGTACTCCTGCATAGAGACATCACTTCTATTTAGAGGGTTTGCGTTTGGGAAGGTTTGTATTGCCACATAGGAAGCACGTTGCTGATATTTAAATATATTCAGATCTGTATCTTCTGATTATAATTTTTGTAAAGTATCTTCACAAAAGAAAATCCATTAAGAGAATAGGTACTGTGCTGCAGGAAATCTCAAGAAACAGAAGTACAAAAAGCTGCTAACTAGATACGCAAGTCCTGTTCTGTTTTGCTGGTCACGTGAGATTCAATACTCTTAATTTCCTGTATTTCACTTCACAGCAGCATCTTTTCCCACCTGCTGAAGGGAAGGGCCTTTTTCTGCCACTGACTCTTTTTCTCCACCATGTTCCCTGTCCCACAAGAATTGTGCGCTATTTGCCCATTTAATTAAGCCAGGACATTCCTGCCTGCATCGTGTAGGGTGTTTCAAATGAGGCGTTATGTAGCTTATGGGATCTGAAAGCAGACTTGTCCAAGTCATAGCAGTGGGTTAAGCACGGTCCTTGGAGTCATCGAGACTGTCAGCTGGGCTTAAGGGGGAGTCAGCTCACTGGGATCCCAGGGCACTGCTTCTGGCTATGTCTCTTATGCAATTCAGATGAATTGCAGGCTCAGCAGACTAAGGCAGCTGACATCATGATCCCTATACCTACACTATATGCAGTTCATGATTTTTACTTTGGGTTAGATTTAATTTGATCTCCAGGACCAAACGGTCTCACCGTGCTTGCGGTTCAAAGCTGAAGGACCACTAGTTAGTTCAGAACTGCCCTGTTAATAGATGAAGTATGAGAGCAGAGCCTCAAGTTCACTTTCTTCTCGGTTTCCTCTCAAAAAAGTGTAGTTCACATGTAACAAAATTGCCCCAGATATCGAAACATCATGCAGTAAGCAGGGGCAACTGGGAAGGTTCTTTAAAATTGTTATTGCTCTGAGCTGGGATGCTAATCAAGAGACAGCCTTTATTAATGTCAATGATCTTTTGCCCTGGTCCTCCTGGTGATAGTGTTCAATGTAATAATAATCAGTATTATTGTGTCTTTGGCTAATCAAAACTGCTGCTGTTAGCTCCTGTTCTTCCAGGTTTCACCACCTGAAGTCCACTGACTTAAACCCATGGTATATATTAAGAAAGGAGGAGAGGGGGTAAAAGGGCTATGGGGTTGTTTCCTCCCCCACCCAGTATTGTCCCTGCCAACATGCCACAGTTTCATCTGAAACAAGGGATGCACGAAGCTTTTCAGTCTGGGTTTTGTTTCCATGTATTTTTTATCTTTGTTTAATTTGCTGACTGGCAGCTGGAAAATCACTTAATCAGCATATCTGGCCCAAATACTAGGCTTGACTTGAAAACACTGACAGTGTCTTGGCTCGCTCACAACTGCAACTAGTTTGAATTCCTGTTCTGTGATCTGTATAGGTAGTGGTGATAGAAGAAAAAGAAAATAATCATGTGAAGATCTGTCTTGCTTCTTTCCCAGCTGTGCCACAGTGGTCGGAACCCAAATGCCCGTTTCAATCTCGTAACCGCATGTAGCTTTAGCAAGTTGCTTCTGATGCACACACAACCTTCTGGGGAAGAGGAGCAGCTCTCCATTTCCACTGCCCAGTTTGCAGGCCTGTGTTTGAGTCCCTTTGTTCTTCTGTCCTCTCAGAAGCACCAGTGCTTTGTGTTTGCTCCTGTGGCTGAGCAGTGCCACCTCACTGATGGTTCTGTTTGGCCAATACAGAAAGCATCTTCTCCCTATCTGAACCCAGGGAAGCCACCTGAACCAGTTACTATGGGAAATCTTATCCTAACAAGGTCCAAAATTAACTTACTACTTTATTTTTTCCAGGTACTCCACCTCTGCCTTCTCCAAACTAAGCAAAGTAGGGATCAGACATCCTCCACCTCTTCCTTTCATTGGAAACCTGCTCTTTTTCCGGGAGGTAAGGAAGAGTTTTATTTGTGTTTATCCAGAATGTTGGGAATTTTGGATACAAGGTAGGAGGGATTGAAAAGGATCCTACACTTCAGTAGTACCATCCCTTTAAGCGTCCCCCTCTGAAAAAAACAAGCAAAACTCAGTTCTTTGAGTGAATTGGTAGAGAGTTGTGTGCAAGCAGCACTAACTCCAGGGTAAAATAAACTTGAGGGGAAAGAAAATGCATAAGCTCCTGCAGTTAATTACTTGAGCTTTTCCAAGAAAGTTCATGCCCTCAGTGAAACAAACTTAGTTATGTGAATAGAGCAGATTACGTTAACTAGCCCCAACTGGTTTGTTCTGAGTGGTTTTGGCTTGCACGACCTTTCTATTTGTTTGTGTTTTTGCTGATGGTACACATTTATTTTAAAGCTTGTAGCATTGCTTGCTCCTAAGCAGTAACTGGAATTGGCTACCACTGAATGCTATTGTTCTGTGCCCCAAATGTTGCCATCCCGGACTGGGCGGGGAAGTACTGGGGATTCTTGCCACCGGATTTAATTCACTCACTCTTCCCACCCTTCACCTTCTGTCAGCCTGTTCGTGCTGGTGTTTTTTGTTCCTTGCTCAACTTTTATAAAGCTTCTGATTGACCAGGTTATGTTAATAATGAGGAGCTGCCATTTCTCTGGTTGGACTCTTACAGTAAAATCTCCCAAGTGTGTCTCTGTTATGTTCCAACAACTTTTCAGGAAATCTGGGCTAACTCCAGCTACAACCCGATATCCTCTTTTAAGTGCATAGTCATCAATATCCATGCTGAGATTTGAATTATTAATGCGATTATAGTGCTTCTTACCTTGGTTTTCATGGTGATTGTTCCGTCAATATCTGACTCATTACTAGGTAAAACCTATTTAAATACTGGTTTTACATGTACATCTGATTTCGTTTAGAAAATAGCATAAAAGGTGGACTTATTTGCTCTTGGTTCATTTGAAAAGGATTGACAGTTTGACTTTCAGATACAGGAGATGCTGATTGTATGGAATATGGACCTGTTCACCCTGATTCTTCTGGTTGAATTCAGCTGGATGGCATGAAGTGACTTGTTCTGTAGGTCTTTGCTGACAAAATCCTCTTATCGTTAGTTACCTGCTAACACTTGCTGTAGGAAAAGCTGCCTGGAGATTAAATTATTTTGATATGCTGTGGATAGGTTTACCCTGTAATATTTACTGTATGAGTTGAAAGTTTCTGAAAACTATTATCTGTGATCTGCTAGGCAAATTTCATTACCAGTGTTGCATTCATAGAACTTGCTTAAAGCAGGCTAAGGAAGAAAATGGACATAATTTTAGTAACTTCTGGGGAGAAAATAAGTAAAGGTAGCTATGAAACTATGTCTTGCAGTACCAAGAAATAAGAATTTCAGTCAGAGCTTTTAAGCAGTTAAGCACTGCAGGAACACAAGCCCCACCAGGCTGTATGTCCAGCACTACAACGTTTCGCTGTCTGTCCTGTCTATAGTCTTATAGTCAATAGGAACAGGCAGGGATGAGTCCAAACTCTTTGTAATTTTTCTTTCTTTCTTCTCTCACGTTTTACCATGTTCTCTGGATCTGTTCCTGTGGCTGCTTTCTTCGAATTAGTGCCCAAAGCAATGTGCTGGTAAGAGGAGGGGTGCTCTTATATTGCTGGATGTTCGTGACTAGAGCATTTTCAAGTTACAAGTGCTCTCACTGCAGGCAGTAGAGGACAGCTTCCATGTTCACTCCCTTCCCCAGCAGGGGAGAGCTAGGAGCTGCCTCCCACCTTCATCAGGACTGGAGTAGGTTATAGGGACTTTAGGGATTTAGCTGCCAGTGGCACAGTGGTGCAGGAGTGGCATTTTTTTTGTTTTGTTTTGTTTTTTTTAGGAAGTAGCAAAACTACATCTATAATATTAAGAAGTTCTTGCACTTGCACGTTCATGCAGACACGTCTTTTCACTGAACTGGATATTTAAGGGTCTTCTCTATTAAATAGAGCAGCTCCTTCTTGCTCTGTGCATTATCACCAATGTTGTGCATCGAAAAACACAAGCCATAATCCCACTAAAAGGGTCTTTCAGCCCTTGAACCATTTATGTCAGAGGAGTTCATGAATGGTGGCTAAGAGGAATGAGTTCTCGTGTGCTGTACAGGAATCTGCATACATGGAACTTGTACATTTCCAGTGTTGAATTTGAACTACAAATCAACATGGGTTGAAAACCTCTGCGTGAGAATGAGACTTAGAAATCAAAACACTTCAAAAATATATTCTTCCAGGCCAAAGAGTGAGCTCATCTCGTGGTTTTGGGCTTTCATGATTGCTAGAAATTTAAGGGGGAAAAAATGGAGAAGGAAGGTGAGTCCGTCCGATATAATTGAGTAAATCACAGACCCGGGGATTTTAGGGGAAAAAAAGACATAAAACATCAAAAGGTATTGAAAAAATTGTAGGAGTAAGCAGCATTTTTTCAGCTTCTAATGGCATAAATTCAAGGATTTTCTCGCTTTCTCCCTTGCTTACATGGGTGTAAATCAGTTCTACTGATATTAGTGGAGGTTCTCATTTTACTCCACTGTATATGTGAACAGAACATCAGGCCTCATCATTCTCTTTGTTGTCATTATTATTCCGTAAGTGTGTCTGAAAATGAATGAACAGTGCAAGCAAGATTTGACCAATAGTGCTGGGCTGTTCTTTCCTTTTTCTTTTTTAATAAACTTTCAAATGTATTTCAAATGAGAAAATGTTTTCTCCATGAGATTTTTCTTGAAAGAGTTATTTTTCTCCAAGAAAATATATTGCCTGAGAAATGCCCAAAATAAGAGATGCTGTAATGTAGTGTCTCAGAAAGGAAGGGGAAGTGCTGAAAGTTAAGGGGATAAGGGAAATGCAACAGGAAAGACCTATCTCCATCACAGAAAAGTAGACTTTAAGAGCTGTCTTGGGGAAAACAAGGTTGGTTTACTGTAAGTTGCCCCTTTTCTCTCAAGTAAAATAGAGAGAGATAATCGCAGCCTGAAACTAAAACGTATCCACGTTAATCGGCTTATCTCAAAAATGAGAAGATATGAAATTATTACAGTTCTGCAGCTGGGAAATTATCAGAGTCCAAGATATTAGATTAAAAATTCTTCATTGCATGAGAACAAATTGTGGTGGGCAAGTCTGATGTAATAGTAAATATGATTAGGCTGTTCAAAAAAAATAAGCAGCATGTTCAATTTTCCTGGTAACTGAGCAGACTTGCAGCAGACAGACTAGCGTTGTGCTAGGAACTCCTGACTGTTTCCCCCATCTCTCCACATACTGCATTTTTCCTGCTAATCTGTGGAATTTTTATTTATTTTATTTTTTTGTCTCTGTAGCAGCATAACAGGAGACACAAAGCTATACACAGCATGGGCTTTGACTTTGAAGCCCATGCAGGTGCATGAGTGAGAGGGGCAGGCTACAGAAAAAATAAGCAGAACTATCCTATTAATTCCTAGACTAATGATTTTGTGACAAATGCTCTGAAAATCAAGAAAGTGCCCATGCCCTGTTAGCCTTCCTCCCAAAGAACCGTGGCAAACCCTTGACCTGTTGCTATGGCTCTGCTGTGCTTTTCTCACTGTTTCCCATCCTTCTCTTAAAAGGCAGCTGTGCTGTTTTTAAATGTCACAGGCTCTGACATTTGAGCGGCTCTGGTCACCTGGTACCGTACCTGCCTGCGCTGCTCAACCTCCTGCAGAGCACTGCCCTGCCGCAACCTGGGGCTCGCCTTTCTGCTGTTTTGGGGTGGTGGTAGGTCTGCCTCGGCTGCCTTGTTTGGGGCTTGGTAGGCGGGCAACATGTGTGCAACTGGGTGATGTGCTTTGGGTACCTGTGTTGGCGTGAACATGTGTTGCTCTCCTCTGAGTGCTCCTAGCAAGCTCCAGCGATGCTTTTGACTGGCTGCGTGCTTGCATCCCTGCCTTGCATTTTAATGGATGACATCACTGTCTTTAGCCCCTCTCTGCTTGGACAGGATACTCTTTGTTTACTCTGTTTATTTCTGCCTGGCCTACTTGTGGATCCTGGGCTACCCTGGAGCGGCCCATTTCTGCTGAATGGAAGTGGAGGATGTGTGGATGCTTTGTCTTGCTTTCAATTTGGGATCTAGCTGGGCTGTGTTGTTTTATAGCTGATGGGTGGGAGTGGAGAAGGAGGGTGTGTGTGTGTGTGTAGGGAGGAAGCAGAGAGCAAACATCATCTTTTTCCACTACGTATCTGCCAAAAGCATCCTTTGACTGGGAAGTAAAGAAAAATAAAAGGCTGAGTCCTTGCAGGAATGAATTTAACCCCACGTCTAATTTGCAGCCTAGAAAGCAGTATCTCAATGCTTGGAGAGAGGCTGCAGCACTTACTGTACTGGAATTTAATGACACAGCACGTAAACCCAAACAAGGTTGGAGGGAGGCAAATAGTCAGGGTCGGGGAAAGGCTGTGGACCTGGATTTAATTACAAGAATAATATGGCTTACACTGACAGTGAAAGCCTGCATATGGTTTTCTGTTGCTTTGCACAGATAAATGAGAGGAGTGGGGTAGGGAGTGTGTGCTTTGCCTCTTGGTTGCCTTTTCTGGTTCCACACAGCTACCATGGCACCACGGACCAGCCTGGTGCACCCACTGTGGGCTGCTGACTGCCCCGACAAGCCTCACGGGGTGCTTCAGGTCTTCTCTCATGGCCTGGAAAAATTCCTTCTTGACTGGAAGGCCCATTTGTGTATTCATGTCAAATGAAATGCCCGCACGTGGTGCAGCTCTGAATCTAGCCACTGCAGTTTGCAACATGACAGAAAACCTGGGGTTAAATGTGTTTTTGCACGTATCTTCATGTGTCTGTAAAGCCAGTCTCTCCTTTTCAAATATGTGTGTTTTCCTAGTCTCAGCTGATACCTGTGCCACCTCCTTTGATCAGACGTTAGCACTGTTGGAAACCCTGACAAAGTCAGTGTGGTACCTGGCTGTGGGAGCCTAAAGCAGGAAATCGAGACGTGGCAATTAGTTGACTCCTGCTTGACTAAATGCTATTAGCACCCCTCAGTGGGAGCGGGACCGCTGGTTTCCCACAAGAGCCTCAGGCAGAGCTGTGCTAGGGCTCATCTCAGCTATTCCCTGAGCCTGTGGGACCTCAGTAGGGAGAGCAGCACATGTTCCTGAGAAAGCCTTCTGTACAGACATGATGTCCTTGGTGTTCCTGCACTTGACATTTCTGATCGCTGTGCTCACAAGGTATCCCTGAATGCGGCATCAACAGGTTCTCTTTAAATAACCTCTATGGAAGCTAGAGATGGTATTGTAGGGCACAAAGCAACAGGCAGGTCTTTTGTGACAGAAAAAGAGGGGTCAATCATTGCTGCTTTGTTGGTAGGTAATGGTGACCCGAGGGCAGTGGTCATGAAAGATGGTTTTGCTTTTTTGGAATATAATATTTCTTGGAATAATATGTAATGTTTCTTTTGGAATATAAGAGGAGAAAGAAGTCTGAACTGTCCCTTTTGTATTCCAAGGAACAGCTCCTTGCTGTGTGCCCTCTGACGAGAGCACGTCCTGCTGCTCTTTGCGCCATCCTGAAGAGGCCTGGATGGGCCCTTCCTGTAGAGACGTAGAGTTATTGCCTCTCAGAAGAGATGAAAATTTCATTCATGAGCAACACCACGTCTTTGGTATTCTGTAAGCCATGTTTTGGTAGTTCCTTTTGGCATACTTCATGCTTGCTTGTGATAAGGAGGCAATAGCTGAGGCAATTGCTAGCTGTATGAGAAGGCCTTTACCTGTTAAGTGGAAAGGGAATGATGTTTTCAACAGCAGCACAGCAAGTGAGAGCAGAGACTTTCCAGTCATGCTCCCAGCTTTCCCCAGACTCCCAGAGTGATTTGAGGCAAGTTTGATTGGGACAAAGACTCCTTATTTTCTGAATAAGCAGATCCCCTTCTTTTGTTTCACCTTGTGCCTCTTTTTACCCGCCTACAAAATGGCTGGCATAGATGGTGGTCTGGTACATACATCTTGGTGGTTTTTTTGTTTTTTTTTTTTTAATTTATCATGTTATGGTGAAACACTCTGATCGATGCCTAAGTGACTTCTCTGGGGACTTTCTGTGGTAGATCTGGGGACACTGATATCACTGCTGTCTCTAATAGACTGGTCAGTTTGAAGGCAGGAGGAAATTTAAACGGTCCATCAATAGACACAGACCAAAGAGAGCTGTGAATCAACTCCAGCCTGAGCTTTGGCCTATAAATGAAGGTGTCTGAATAAGGTGAGTCCCCAAGATCACCATGCTGATGGACATTTCTCTGCTATTCCATTCCATTCCATCCTTGATCAAAATCATTGCTCTTTAATTGTTTTTTGGTGTCAATGGAGAAATGGCTACCCAATATCCATCAAAGTAGAGGTCTGCATCATTAAAATGGCATCTTGCTGCTGGGAGTGGTTTAGGGGAAGTTTGCAATGCGTTGTGCCTCTTGGAGACTATATGTTCAAGTTCATCACAGCAAATTCCAGAGTGTTATCAGTAGCCTACTCTTTAAGAAGTGCATACTGCTAGGTTAAAGCCAGCTCTGGCATGAAATCTAGCAGCAGAGAACATAAAACAGGGATCCTACACAATAGTTGGGTTAAGGGAATGAAAATAATGCAGAGTTTGAATGGTAGCAGCATATAGATAGACCCAGTGTAACTGCTCAAACTGGAATTTTCCTTGGACTCTGTGGTCATGCAAAAGAATTAAGATTCCTGGAAGAAATATGGACCTTCACCTTGAAGAATGGCTTCATAGTGATGTGACTGAACAAGAGGACTTATAACTGTTGTGATAAATTTAATGGGCTTCTACACATGGTCTTAAAAAAAAGGGGGGAATATTTCTTAGATCTGATTGTCTTCCATTCAGTTTTGTCTATATTTACATCAGTGCTGGCTTGGAGAGAATTGGATTGGAGTAAATACAAAATCTGCTATGCCTTGAAATTAAAACAGAAAGCAATAGACTCAGTGCTGCAGTTAGTAAGAGCAATCTCTGTTGTTTTAGATGAAGCTGTAACTTGTTCATATTACATGTAGATCTGGAGTTTAGTGGTATCATATGCTGCTCACCCTCCTACTGTGACGTGTAGAAATCCATGTTCAGAAAAAGTTCTGTGACAGCAACATCAGTACTTAGAATAATGGCCAGGTATCAGTTGTAATGCTAAAATTATAGCCAGCTCAGATTGGTTGTTGAGAATAGTTGTTATCCATGAGCCAACAAATTTAGCTGAGTCTTAACTTCATTAGCAGTGTCTAAATGCGTTAGCCATATGCTCCTCAGCATATGGGTAAATACATAACAATTTATTTTCATTAGGGTTTTCTTGCAAGTGCTGCTAACCAAAGCTCCGCTAGACATGTTTATAGCATGACACGTCTCTTCAAATAAGAAGCTGGCTTTCTGCATATCAAGTCATCCTGAAAGGGTAGCAAACAAATACTTCCCCTGCCCTTTTCTGAAGTAGGACGGTACAGCTGCTGTACGTCTGATCTGCTGCAACTAGCTGTTCTCAGTTTTATGTTCAAATGAGTGTGAGAAGGCTCTGGAGAACTGCCTGTTCAAACACGTGCCATTAAATCCCCAGTATTCCTTGTGTGCTGTCTTCTGTCTGACTATGGTGCACTTTGGGTGACACCACCTGCTTGTGGCTTTACCTGAATGTAAGACTTACAACCCACTGAGTTCTTCACTTTTCCTTTCCTCTCCTCCCCAAGAAGGAATTGGGGATGAATTTGAACTTTCCCTAGGAGGAACGGTTTCTGAAATTAGGTCTTAGTCACGACCCTTAGTCAAATGGATGCAGTGTTGGGAAGGACAGCATAAGTTTGCAGAATGGGCACTGGGACAGAGCCATGAGGACTTAAGTAGCAGTATCTGTGGTACAGGTGCAAAGCAGCTGTTGCATGCTTGGGCTTTTGTTATATTGTCAGAAATAGGTGAAATGTTGTCTTCTGGAGTGCTCTTTTTTTTTTTTTTTTGACAAATATTTATGAAGTTTAATCCAGATATTAAAGTTGCCTAGGTAGATGTGGAGATGTAAGAAACGGCCAATGTTGTCTGGGGGCTATAAAGTTCAAAAGGAATCTAACTCTCCACATACTCAGAGGCCTCAGCACTTGTCTAAGTGTAGACAATAAAGTGAAACCAGAATCAACCAGATTTGCTCTTGAATCAGGTTTGTTTGAGGAAGAAAAAAGCAGTTTTTCAACAGGAAGTCTAAACAAACCTCTGTACTTTAAAACCAGGTATCTCAACTTGCTATTGGCTTTTCTTTCCGTTTTCACTTTGCCGTGCAGTGGAATGACTGATATAGTCTTGGGTTGTCCTTGTACTTTTTAACTTTTCATTTTTTTTCCTTTGCTATTATCTTTGTATTTTGTAATTCTTAAATATTTCATGACTATTAGGTGACTTCTAATAATATACAGGGAAAAGTGAAAATTTCTTTGAAAAATTATATTGGGACACTTCTAAATATTCAGGCAGAGGAAAAAAAAAAAAAAAAAACGAAAAAAAAAACCAAGCTGCTCACCGGACATTCTTCTTGTCATGGTGAAATAGAATTGTGAATGAGAATTACAAGCAAGAGAAAAAGACATTGAATCCTAGGTATAAGTTCTAAAATACTCCCAAATATATCCATAATAAATGTTGTGGGGTGGGGGAACAAAACATTAAAATAAATGCAAATTACTCTTTTTTTTTTTTTTTTTTTTTTTGTGTGTCACATTCTAGAGGTGTTGTCCAAAGTGTCTGATGACCTTTTCTAGTTCTGGGAAAGTCAGACTTCCCAAAGTCTTCATTGTTTTGGCTTTTATTTGATTTTACGTCTATATATTGAAACATCAGGTGGAAAGCCCTGGATGGGATAAAACACCTTGTGGCTTTACATGGTAGTTAGTCTAGGAAATATGTACATAGAGGTATGAACAAGAAATTGGTGATTGATACATGAATTTTACAAGGGTTACAGCTTACAAAGTGATGAACAAATCTGCTTTGATAGGTTAATACTCAAGAACATATAATGTTCTGTGAAAAACATGAGGCAAGGCAGCTGGGGAAGGGTGGCATTTGAGTTATCCTTCTTTATGCTGCACATCTGAGGACAGTCTTGGACAGGATCACCTTGCAGACAAAGTGTGGTGGAAAAGGCTCTTTATCACACACAAGAAGGGAATTGGAGACCTTTGAGGGGGAAAAAGATGCAGTTGGTGACCTTATACTGGAGGTCTCCATTTTAATAAAGAGTCTCATATAGTTCATGACAGATAGAATTAGGAACCATGCAAGTATCTTGTAGTTATATTTGTGTTTATATTTTTCACTATCTCTTTTTTTCCCCCCCCAATGCCCCAGGGAACCATCTCAGAGACCTCATAAATGTGAGATTTCATTTTCTAATGCTATTTCATTTCCTGGATGGAGGACCTGCCACAAGAAGACCAGACCTCAAATTATAATAGCCCTATAAATAACTCCCTAAGGCAAAAGGGAAAAAGAAGGCCTTTGAAAGACAACTGCAAATACAAACATGGAGGTGTTTGGGTTCTTGCAGAACCAGACTAAGAAGCTCCTAATTAGGACATCATTTATTTAGTGTAAGGTTAGTGGGCTTTTTGGGTTTCCGTGTTGTTTATCTCTATGCTCTGTTTACTTAAACTTGCATCTCAAAAGTCCTCTGAGTATTTTGCTCAAGTTTAATTTTCTACAGTGTTTTGGTGTCTTTTGGCCTGTCTTTAGAGCCTGCTAGAAAATGGAGTTCCCAGGCAAAATTGAAAATGATCAAACTGGCTAAAACAATTACAAATCAAGTAAAAAAAATAGTCTGAAAATGTAACTTTCTTCTTTCTGGGTGAAATCATTTTATTTCGGAAGACCCAGACCCAGGCTGTCTGCCTGCTTTCCACTGGAAATCTGTGCAGAATTGGCACATTGACTAGAATAAAAACATTCCCGAGGAATCGGCATGTTCTGTCAAAACATTTGAACAGCTCCCGTCTCCCTGAACACAGCACTGTTACGGAGCCTGCAAAGGGAGCTCTGAGACTGCGACGCGGTTGTGCTGGCTCCTCTTCCAGCCTCCCGGCTCAGATCCACCTTTTTGCATAGTTATGGGCAAAGCGCTGTAGGTTAAATTGTATTTAGTGGTGGTGGGAGCAGGGAAGGAGGTCCGTGAGAGCCTTTTGCATCCTGATGTGACCTGTGGAAGGGCTGAAGATGAGTGTGGTCTTTGTGCTTTCTCCGTTCTTGTGAAAGCAGCGTTTGTGTGTGTGGAGAAGTGAGGAAGGTGAGGCTGTGGGACTCCAGTACCTGCCTAGAGCAGCTTGGGTCAACATAATGCCCAAGGACAGCTGGGCTGGCAAAGCTGAGCTCTAGGGGAAGCTCTGCTGCACAGGGGCAGGATTCTCCTGTGGTGGATGCCTCTGTGGTGCCTCTCGCTGCTGCACAGGTCTCCACTATGCATGGGCTCAGCCAAACAGCAAAGTTTGATCTTTGTGTTGTGGAGTAATAGTGAGTTTTCTCATGGATACCTTTTGGGACTTGGATTGCTAAAATAAATAATAAAAAACGTAATCTTTGACTAGAAGATGATATATAACAATTACAGAATGTAGCTAAGCAAAGTGTGCCTAGTGTCCATCCTCGCAGCAGGACACCAATTGCTTTAATTTTGCTAAGAAGTATCTTACTCCTCCAGCACTGAGGTGAAGGGGGTCTCACTGGTGGGTTCTACTCAATACAAATGAGCATTAAAACCAGGCCTGCAGCCAATTTACCAGAGGTGCTGTCTATCTGTTGTTGAAACTAGTTGCTTGGGAATGTAATTTTATAATTCTTGTTACCAAAACTGATATCCCCTGACTGACCACAGCTAAATTAGTTTTTATTTTTGCTGAATTTCTGTGTAGTTGCATGATAATTCATTGTGGGGGACAGCATGTAGTCAGTGGTTTGAACCAAATGAAGTTTTTCTTTATATTGGAAACAATGATGTGTACTAAGCAATGCTTTACTGTGCCAGTGAACTAGCAGATGGTGCCTTTAAGGCTGCTCATGTGACAATAGCCCGTCTGAATGAGTATCGTACCTACTTTTCTAAACCCTGTCTGGCAGAAAAATCCTTTGTAAGGTAGCATAACAGTAAACAAGGTGGAAAGGCAAGCAACCGTACACATGTGCTTGTCTTGTACATTGTGGCACATGGCCACGCAGCAGTTCAGACAGAGTGTTTTTGATAAAAGCGGAGTCATTCAGAAACATGATGGAAGAGAATGATCTATGCCATGCAGACCAGGGAGGGCAAAGGTGGCTTATAAACAATCCCTGCCTCTGTTTGGGTTAGTGGCAGCACGGCGATCTTGTAGAGGGGGCGATGTGAATGTGAATTCCTAACTCTTTTACTTATCCCCTGGGCCAGAAGAGCCAGATGTGTTGCACAGGCAACAAATTTAATCTGTGAATGATCATTCCTGATGGATTCCCTCCATTCAGTCCAAAAGTTACATTACTGGGCCACAGCCCACTTCAAGTAGACAGACAAGACCACCCAATCTGATGCCTTTAGGGAAAGGAGAAGGTGGAATTACCGTAATGAATAACTTTATGCAAGCAGTTGTACACACTGTGGCCAAAGTTCATATACGGGTGCCTAATCCAGCTAAAGCAACACAGGAACCTAAAAGTGTAACTGCATGACTCTCAAAAGTTAATAGGTGTTGTTACCTTCATGTGCTGCTGTAACTCCTCTTATTTAATTACCCCATGTTTAGTACTCTGCACTTGTAAATTCTGGCTTGAGCATAAACCATGCTGACAAAAATATATTCACCTCTGGAACTGAGGGGAAGGGAATTTACCATTCCCACAGTCGTATGGGAGGAGAAAAAAACTGTGAAAATCCTTCTGTGGACAGCTATGGGAAATATATGTTAAAAGGCTTTGAGACCTTGCACAATGATGAGCTCAGCTATTTGTATGAGAGCTAACTGGCTGAAACAACCTTGTCAGAACTGAAGCCTCTTAACATACTGTATTACTGCCTTCCAAAGGTCTGACAGACTCAGGTTCTTGCAGGCTCACCGTTGTCCAAATGCAGGAGTAGTTGCTTGATTTGCTAAAAGCTCATCTGCAGAGGCAGACCTGGAAGACAGATTCTGGCAGTTATGCGGGTAAAGAAAATGAGGGCTCTGGCTACACCAGTTTTGCTTTACCACCCCTTGAGACCAACAGCCAAGTGTCTGCTGTCTACGTTGGCCATGGGAGCAGCTAGTGATCGCCTCCTTCCAGACTGTGCAGAGAGAGGCTGTGGCAAGGCTGTAAGCTGCGTTTGCATCCAGCGGGCTCTTGCTCAGCACCTCAACCACGGCTGCCTTCTCAGAGCCTCTTGTTGCTGCAGGAACAGTTTATATTACACAGAGGAGGATAATGGCTCAAAACATCCCCACTGGAATAAATAAGCATCTTAAGTTGAGAGTTCAAACACAACTCGCTTTTCCACTCCTTCCTTAGTCGGTCTGGTTATTTTTGTTTGGCTTCGGAAAAAATACAAATAAGTGTTAAATTCATGTTTAAAAGATTGCCTCTCTTCAGATAAATTTGTTATCCTTTTTCTCATTTTCAACAAGGAAAACTTGCTTTTGCAGCAGAGATTTTGACATTAAGTGTCTTGATAGAATAATAGGCGTGAGATGGATTGCAATCTATTGCCTCAAGACTTTGCCAATCATAAACTAAAATCAGTTAATGCATTGAGTTAAATCTTGCTATGTTGTGAAATGTGCTAGTAGTATTAAAAAAATCAATCCAGAAAATATATTGATTATATTATCTCCATAGCAACAAACAATAATGGGATAACGTTAGCTTAATAATTGTGCTTTGTGAAAACCTTTCAGAATAATTACTGCATTGTGGTCTTTTCACGATGTGGAATGTAATAATGTTTCTTCCTTGACTGCAGTCACCATCAGCACTGCGTCAAGAGATGCTGTTTTTGTGTGCATGCATATGTATCCATGGGTAATTTTGCTCCGGGTGAAACAATTTAGCTGACTATTTTGGGACCCATTTTTAAATGGTCAAGACCACTAATTGGCAATTGTTTTCCGTGTGGTTTGTTTTCCCCCCACCTCCTCCGACAACTGGCTACTGTAAAAAGAGGCCGTTAACATTCTTTCTCCTGCCTCTCTCTTTACACCCAGAAAAGGTTTTGGTAGGTAACCAAGCTAAATGTCCAGCTACTATGTTAAAGATTTGGGGGAGAGAGGAAAACCCTGCTCTGAAGCCAGTGCTTCAAAGCTGTTTCTTTAATTGAATTTAACCTGTCATCCTCTAGAAATAACCTGTTCCACAGGAGCAGAGATAGCTGTCTGTGTTCTGGAGGATATGATTCTTTTTGGCATCCTGCATTGTCATATAATTAACCTGGGGCTGTTCTTAATGAGCATATAGAAATTCTAATATATGTGTGTGAGCACAACAGTTTTAGCCTGAAATTTAGTGGGATAGATACTTACACTCTTCATCGGGGCCTTGATTTTTATTTTTACTTCCAGATTGACCCCATAATTTTGCTCCTAAATTAAAAAGAGGTATTGACCCAAGACTTCTGAAGAGGCCAAGTTTTTAGAGTGGTCAAAACAAACAACAACAACAAAAAAAAAACAGCTTAATCCCTGGAGTATAAGCAGCTCTAGATGGTCCTGTCCCTATGAAAGCCCTCGGGGGCCTTACAGTGATTCAGGAGTCCATTCACTTTCTGGTCATGCTGGATTTTCCTGATGTTTTGTCCAAGGGCTGGGCTTAGAGCTTGGCTAGTAAAGAGCAAGCTGCTGCCACTTCTCTTATCAGCAGGAGCTTCCTTATAGCTTTGGTAGGGTGTCCTGCCTCCCTCAGTGGTGTGGCAGGATGCCTCTTTACTTCCCAGGGCACAAGCAGATGCCTTATTCTCTGATATTGACTCCTCCAGCCCTTTTTCTGGAGGACAAACCAGAGACAAACAGTGATGTTAGGTTAAGTTTTTAGGATAATTTCTTAATGCTACAGTGTATTATTTCAGCTCTTAATTCCAAACAGAATTTGTCTTTCTAATATCAATTAATTTGGATTCTTACCATTTACCAGACTGTACTCCCTTTTTCTTTGAGGACCTGCAGGAGAAAGCCCTTACCTTGGAACTGCTAATGAGTATTATAGGACCACCTTGGAGCCATGAATGTCCAAACCCTCAGCGCTGTCAGGGATGGCAATTTGGTACTGTATCCGTAAGAAATGCAGTACAGTGCAAGAGCAGACGGTTCTCAGTTTGAGATGATGTCTTCATCAGGAGCTTGATTATGCTGCTGTTCCCTGCATGTTGTTTTCCTCTACAGTCCCTCCAGGTTGTTGCTTTACAGGGAGGGTGTAATGGAAGAGTTGACTCCTGTCCCAGGCAGTGCTTACTTTCTGCCAGTGTCCCGGTCCTCTAGGAACAGAGCTAACTCAAAGGGAGAGAGAAGAGCAGTGGTTGCTCTCAACTTCATGCCTTGTGCCAAAGTATCCAATTCTTTAGCCACTGTACTGGATGGGGGTGCCAAGTGTCTCTCTTCTCTTCTGGGTGTAGATGAAAGCAGCTGTGACAGGGGAACTAAATGCATCAGTTCTCTGGAAAATGCCTGCTATTTGCAGGTGTGTAGCATCATTCATTCATTCATTCAAAAAAAAATGTGGTCTGGACGGATTGACAAGGTGCATTCGAAGCTATGACTGTGCCTTTGCTGTGGTGCCCTGTGCTCACTCTGGGTTCTAGCCTTGCTGATCGTGAGATCTGTCCCAAATTCTTGCTCCGCTGAAGCCTCCTGTTTAGTTTCCTTGTGCTATCCCAGCTCTTGCTGTTCTCCCTGATTCTCTCCCCAGCCTGCGCTGGGCTTGGCACTGTGTGTTTCAGTCTGCATTGTTCCAGGGAGGCCCAACGTGGCTTTCCAGTGCGTCTGTTCTCCGTGCTTGGATCCCACCAGCTACCACCTGGGTGGCTTGGGTCTTGAACAGTGGTTGGCTTCAGAACAGAACGTGAAAAGTAACTTACCTTAGGAAAACAAGGAGATTTTATTGAAATAATTATTTTAGGCTAGGCAAAGAGTCAGCTGTGTGGTTTGATGTGGCTTTTGGGGCTGCAGCTTGTCTTATTCCAGAAGGAATAAAACTATTCCGTTCTGCACAGGATCTCACAACACGTTTCTGTCTGTAGTGGTTTAGGCTAAGGCTGTCCTACCTGGTCGACTGTGTGTCTGGGAGCAGGATGAAGCACATAAAGTGTTTGTTCACATGGGTAGGGTGAAAGATGCTCATAGCTCAGCAGCCACATGCCCCCTTGTGCCCTGCTGAACGTATGGGCTCACCTTGGGGCTTGTGTGTGTCAAGCTGATTTGTCTGCCCTTAGCCTCGTGGCTTTTCCAGAGGTGCCATGTGATAGATAGGAGCAAAAATGGGTCTGTCCATGCTACAGATAGCAGCATGCTCGGTTCTGCATCAGAGGGCACTACAATCTATAGGGACATTTTTCTGCTTTCATGCTTGAGAGCCTGCATCCATACAAGGTGGGAATTCAGCAAGAGGAAGCTGGGCTTGTCCAGCTATGTTAAAATACGGAAGTAGTCCCGCTATCCTCCAGTAATGCATTAAGTGGCGTGATTAATGTGTCACATGTAATGCTCTTTCCAGCTCTCTTCCCTTTATGGAATACTTTGCGTGCAGTGCTTTGATTTGGGCACTGGTTTGTGTGTTAGAGTTGGCACAACATATGATCAAAATATGGGAGCAGAACATGGATGGAGTTTGTGATACTCTTTAGTTCTTTCAGATTTTTTTTTTTATAGTTTCAGACTTGATGGTTACAGATAATTAAGTGGTATTGATTTTTATAATCAATTCATAAACCACAGTAGAGACCCCTGGCCCTATGCAAGGGAAATGTCTCTGAGGAGGCTGAGATATTATCACCCACTGAATGAGTAATGTTGCTTCCTAAAGCTGAGGGTTTTCTTGAAATCCACCTGTCTAAATAACACCTGCTTGGGTGCTAGTGAGTTAAGACAATATGAGATAGCCCAGAGTTTGAATCAGAAAAGAGCTTAAGCACTGTGACTCCAATTCTGTAGATGAAGAAATAAGATTTGCATATGGACGTGTAACTTTTCTAGTATTTTTTTTGTGGTGCCAAAGAGAAACTGTTACACAATGGGATTGGTTAATGCCTTTTATCCTGAAAAATGACATTTTCATAACCTAAAGGAATCTGTTATTGCTGGAGCTGAGAAGAGGAACACTCTTCAGTAGCAGAGAAAATACCTGAAGGAAAAGAGTCCCTGCCTCCCTTTCTTGGGAAAGAAGTCAACTTTCATTTCTCTAGATGCCAACTTGATGCCCCCTAAAACAGTACTGCATTGTCAGAGTACTCCCAAAATGTTTGTTTTCCTTAGATTTAACTAGCATGTCTGCCTGTCTGTCCTACAAGAAGTTTTTCTCATTTGTTTAGACCATGCGATTGCTGTTTTGCTCCTCTTAAGGGAGGCCAGCAAAGAAAAGTAATAAAACTCATTCACCATTAGTGATGTGCTGAATGCTTACGCTAATCCATCTGAGAGCCATTGAGCGCACAGTGAAAATACACATTGCAATGGTCTTCTATTGCACAATGAATTCCCTCCTATAGAGAGCACTGTAATTCTCTGTTTTCCTGTTGTAATTTGAGGATGTAGTAATATTAAGAAAGGCAACAAAGACAGTTAGTGATTCAGTGGAATTACATACAAGAAGAGAGAAAATCTTATTGTGTAGGAGAGAATTGTCTTCTTTCCAAACTGAGTGCAACTTAGAAGAGATTTAGTTGAAATTACATAGTCTAGTAAAAATAAGATCCATCATTCCTTTCTCTCTTTTTTTTTTCCCCCCAATTTCTTGACTTCTTATAAATGTATATTTATCACAGGATCAGAAATTGCAGTTTGTCTGTAAGACCTCATGGAGCCTTTCATGAACAAACATTGCACAAATTGTATTTCTCTTTGTATGTGTCTTCATAATAACATGTTTTCTGTTTTTGATAAAGGTTCCCAGAAGCTTGCATAGGTGTCTTCTGTGACATTTGCTATTCAGTAAAATAAGGGCCAAGCAGGTTTATATATTATCTAGACAATAGTCTTAATAAAAATGGTAAAGCTGCAATTATAGTTCTACAGCAGATATAAACAAGGTCTAAGCTAATGGCAGGCAACTTCCAAATAGATAAAAGGAAATATGACTTTTGCCAGTGTAATCAGTCTGGAGAATTCATCACTGCAAGAATCAGGGAGTCAAGTACAGCAGCTGGAATAATTTGGGGGTCTGAGTAATTTTATGACTAATTACATTTATAGCTATGCATATTATGATAAGAGTAATTGAATCTTAAGCTAACAGTTGGATGAGGAAGAAACCTCCTATTTAAAACATTTTAGAGTTAACTGCGTATTTGTTGGTGGTGTGTTTTTTTTTTTTTCCTCTTGCCTTTGTCTGAAGCCTCAGGCATGTGATATGTCTGAATGTTCAGAAATAGATCAAATTTGTTGATATTCCTATCTCATATACTGTCTGTGTTTCAGTGGCAGAGAAGGAATGGTTTTGTAAGATATCAAGAAGGACTGAGAAACTTGCAACTCATCTCTGGCTCTTCCATTGACTTCTTGTGTGGCATTTGGCAAATTGCTTAATCTCGTGTACGTCCAATTCCCCACCTGTGACAGATGGGCACTTACCCATCTTAGGCACATACAGAGATGTTGTGGAAATGAAGTTTGTAAAGTGAAATGAGATTGAAAGTAGAAAGACAAAAGGAAAGTGAAAATCTTACTGCAGCAGGCCAAATTAATGTTTGAGGCCGTATCTACGTGGGAATGCTTTGGAAAGTTAAGGTGAATCAACTAGAAATGTGATTGCACTGTGCATATATGAAATTTTCACTAGAGAGGAGTCTCTTTTATTCTGGAAGTGGCTGTATGACACCTTAAGATGTGTAGGACCAGAATAGACAGGCTAGGTCATTGATCCTTCACTCTATTTTTCTAAGTATTCCCATCCAGCCATGTCCTCTGCATCAAAACCCTCCTCGAGGTTCCTGCCTCCAGTATTCTGGCTGGGAGGCTGCTCTAAAATCTTACTACTTTGATAGTCTGTAACTTTCATCTAATTGCTAGCAACATTTATCTATGGCCAGTTTATATTCATTTGATCTTTTAGTAATGTAGGCCTTTATATTAAATAGATATTTTCCTTCCCTGATGATTACTCCCAGTACATTTATAGACAGCAAGCATATCTCCTCCCTTTGGTCTGCTAAAATGAACCTTTGGTTTGCTAAAATGAACTCTCCTAATTACTACTTGTAAGACAGGCCTTCTGTTCCCTGAGGATCCTTGTAACCCTTCTCTCGACTTGTTCCGTTTTTAATTCATTCCTTTTGAATGTGGCTCATCAGATTTGCATGCAGCATTCCAGAGAAAGCATACCCCAGATTTACTGTGATTATAGTTTTCACTGTACTTGTTGTTCATTGTTATCCTGTGGTTGATGTGTCTATCCAAGGGTTTCCTTCTCCATCGTTTTCAAACAATCTCTTATTGCAGAAAGTCTTAGAGTTAACGTAGTCCCTCTAAGGGCATGAATTCTTGCTTTGAAGTAAAGACTCAGTCATTGCTGCTGTTCAGGTTCTTCAGCTCATCCAGTTCTTCTGATATGACAGTCTCAATCTTTCTACTTGCTGAAGATGTTTTTAACACAGAATCATGAGCACACTTGGCTAAAGTCTCTCTGCTTTCTTTGCCAAATTCAAGTCCTCAAAACATTGAGCAGAGTTTGTCCCAAGACTGACTCTTGAGACACATGTGGATTTCTTACTTTCATGCCTGTACTTTTTTTTCCTCATCCCAGTCCATATTAATTTCTCTGTATGCCACCAGATCGAATGTATTACCGACATCTGTGTACATCTTCCAAAGTACTCTTACCTAGAAAATGTGTTATCTTCCCAAAGAAGGATACACAGGGTATATCCCATTTCTCATTCCTCTCTCTGATGCTCTTCCCATTAGGTGTTTCTTGCAAAGCAGGAATGCCAGGTTGTTACCAGTGGGCCAGAAGTGGTGCACAAGGGAATGTTACCCAAGTGCAGCTGCTCTGCTCAGCCATGCCTCTTAGGCAGTGCTGGGGCTTACAACTTAGATGTTAAAGCATGTAGCGGTGCGTGTGAGAAAATTAGAGGACTGCATGTGTTCCATGCACTGAGAAATCTTGCATGCTATTGAGGTCAAGCTTGCAATTGTGTATTTACTTGCTTGGCTTCCCCTCTCTCCCGCTGTCTCTTCGGTTACCAGCCTATTCGAATCAGCCATTAACCTGGTTAATGGGGAGAGACAGCAAATACCAGAAAGGATGATGTGCTTTTCTTAATTCCCTCTTGGAAACCTGACTGTTTTAAACTGTAAATGTCTCAAGCAAGGGCTGAAAAGGGTCCAAAACATGTCTATCCTTTGTAATGCAGGCACACCCAGGCAGAGGAGAACAGGAAGAGGCTGTTTTCTCCTTGGGACTTTACTGGGAAGAGATCTTTGGGGGTGAAAGGGTAGTGCCTTGCCAAAACTGCCCCAGTGGCTTCGAGCTGGCCATGTGTGCAGGCTGTGGGGTGGGGAATTGGCATGACTGAAGTGTATTGTGCCATCTGATCCTTTGAGATGATTCAGTCATCAAAAAGATGAGTTGAGGCCCCTGGCCTCTCTGACCAAGGAGCTTGAACAGGTTTTCCAGATTCTGATATGAGAGCTGTTCATTGAAGATGGCAAGAGCTAGTACAGCGTACAAACAGGAACCTGTCAACTTAGATTTTTTTTTCCTTAAGACCTGAAAAGGTAAAAGAAAATATACAATTAAAAAAATTACCTGAACTAAATACCAAACAAATTATATAATGAGAACACATTGTCCAAATTTTCATATGCAGATTCAATTAGTGTTCAGTTAATTAGCCTTTACAGATGAGGATTAACTTAATTACATAACACTAACCTCTCTTAATAACTATTAAGGCTAGGAAGGCTGCTTTTAATAAATTTGGAAGGGGCTATATGTGTTTTTTAAAATCTGAAATGGCATACACATAAATTAAAGCAAATTACACACAGAGGACAGCTATTAAGGGCAACGATCAAAGGAAACAAACTACGTACATGGCTTGAAATCAGGCTGGTTAGAAGTTCATGCTGTTCTCCTCCTTATCTGCTGGCATCCTAGTGTTTTCACTGGGATTATTACTGGAGATGATGTACAATCTAGGGGTCATTCCTTCAAAGTGGGCTGCAGTCAGATACCAGTTTGCTCTAATTAAATGTTAGCTTGTATTTTGAAAAATATATATCTATATATTGATTAGGGTACTACGCTGTTAGCACTTACAAGTGGTCTGAGGAAAAAAGACACACAAAGGCCATTGAATAGTAAAAATCCCATCTATAAATGTTGTCATTCATTGTCATTATGTACTATAAGTAATTGTATAGATTTTTTTTTCTCTCGACAGGAGGTGTGGGTGCTCAAACACTGATATTTCAGCTGATATCATAGCGGAACAGAACATCACTCCTGACTACAGGGAGGTGAGGGTGGGGGTTGGAGCATATATGGGACTAGTAATTGGGATGTGACGTCTTTGGCTTCTAAGTCACAGGTTTGAATCCAGGCTTTTTTGGCAAGTGGCCTTGGGGGAACCTAGGTGAAATGACTTGGTGCTGCCAGTCTGGATCCCTGTGAGTGGGTACTGACATCAGGTAACACTACCACTGGCATCCTCAAGCGAAGAGGTGCTCACGTGTGCAAATACCGCCTTACTCCCAGCCCCAGTGCTCTTTTCAAGTCATGGTTGAGATGCACATTGCTGCTTAGTAGCCCTCACTGCATTCTGGAAGTGACTTTTCTAGAGTCCATATTTTGAGCTTCTGTTGGGAGCATTTTCTGGATACCAGCAATGTAGTCCCCTTGAAACAATTTATCTAGTGACCCTTGCAGACTCTAGCTAAGTTCATGTAAATTATCTTCCAGCTGCAGCAAGCTGAAATTTTACAAAGCATCCTTCATGAACTTTGGGTCACCTTAAGCTTAAGTTTAAGCTTAAAGTCATGCAAGTGCTTATTTTCAGCTCATGAGATTTGTAGGTGCTGAGCAACTAATGAAAACAAGTCTGATAAGCCCCATGCTGGCACTATTTAATATCTTTATCAATGACGTAGACTCTGGGATCAAGTGCACCCTCAGCAAGTTTGCAGACAACACCAAGCTGAGTGGTGCAGTTGATAGAAGGAAGGGGTGCCATGCAGAGGGACCTGGACAAGCTTGAGAATCATGCCCCTGTGAATCTAATGAGGTTCAACAAGTCCAAGTGCAAGGTGCTGCACCTGGGTTGGGACAATCCCAGACGTGAGTACAGACTGGGAGAAGAACCCAATGAGAGCAGCCCTGCACAGAAGGATTTGGGGGTTCTGCTGGATGAAGAGCTCGACATGAGCCAGCAGTGCGTGCTTGCAGCCCAGGCCAGCTGCATCCTGGGCTGCATCAACAGGCCAGCAGGTGGAGGGAGGGGATTGTCCCACTCTACTCTGCCCTTGTGAGGCGCCACTTGGAAAGGAGGAAATTCTTCACTTGGGGTGGTGAGGCACTGGAATGGGCTGCCCAGAGAGATTGTGGATGCCCCATCCCTGGAGGTGTTCGAGGTTGGATAGGGCCCTGGGCAACCTGATCTGGTGAGTTGCATCTCTGTTCATGGCAGGGTTGAAATTAGATGATCTTTAGGGTCCCTTCCAACCCAATCAGTTCTATGATGATTATGTGTTAGATACCCCAAAAATTAAAATGCATAATGCTACTAGATGTTTCTGAAAACTTTGGCTAAGTGCCTACACCCATTTTCAGCAAGGAGGGAAGATGACATTGCTGCAGATTTTTGAGACTGTGAGGCACTAGCAAGGTGAATATGCAATAAGGAGGATATTGCTGAAGGATCCATCTTGGAGTGGCAGAATCTATTGAAAAAAGGGATGGGGGTACTTGAGCCCCCCCAGTCCCTTTTTGAAGCCCTTTGATTTGCATGCTGCACAAGCTGAAGTTTCAATACCCAGTGTCTCAAGATATATGGTTGGCAGGGGCCAGATTTTGCTCTCTCTGATGCAGACTCAAATCCTTTTTCCTTCCATAGGGGTCACACCTGCATCCCTCAGAGCAGGATTTGGCCTTGCGAGTGGTTCTGCCCACAGATGCAGCCGGTGATGCATGCTCAAAGGAAGGGGAGAATGCAAATTCCCTATAGGGAGGCAACTGCCAGCCATGTAAACAAAGAAGCCTTCTGGGTGTGCAGCAGTCAGCCCACTTGAGCTGCTGTTTCCATGGTGTACCAGATGCTATAAAATATGCTTTCTTCAGGGGAAAAAAGCTTTTCGTACTCCTGCATTATCTTGTTTGATAATGCACTATCATCAGGCTGGTACCTCGCTGTAGGAGCCACATGCAGCAAGTCGTTCCCCCCTGCCCTGCCCTAACCCTTCTCTGAGTTGTTGTTGATGATGACAATTCATATTCTGCAGCTTCCGAAGAGAAGGTCAAGTTATTTTTCTGTCTTGGAACAGCATTACTTACTGTGTTTTTACACTTCATTGTTACCAATCTCTGTTTAATGTGCTATAGTTCCTCCTGATGTGCATGGTGTCATCTCATAATATAGTGCATTGTTTTGCTTTTCGGTTTCTTTCTGTTTTCCTTTAAAAAATAAAAAATAGAATACATCTGTTTCCATTTTTCCCTGTTCTCCGTTCCCTAACCCCCACATTGCATCATTGTAGCTCCTGACTTATGGCCATTTTAACCGCTGGGTACATGTCCAGCAGGCACAATTTCTGAGTTTGCTTCCTCGCCGTTGTGCTCACCCACTGGGTGGTCTTTGGGAGTTGAGGAGAGGTCTCTTACCTCCATTGTCATGTAGAACAGTTGCTAGTGTTGGTCAGATATTTAGTTATCCTGTAAGTATTAAGTACAATTGCAATTGTAAACCCTTGGAGGAGATTAACATTGGCTAGTGTTTAAAAAAATTAAAATAATAATAAAAAAAAGTTGCCAGTAGCAGTTATGAGGCTCGCTGTACTTCAAACATGACTCATAGGAGGAGGTTTTCAAGGTACCTGTCTACTGGAAGCCGTGTTCAGGGAAGATGCTGCAAATCTGTCAGGGCTTTGTGGATGTGGCATATCCCCTGACTGCATACTTGAGATGGTCATTGGTTGATTGGCCTTCTCCATGGCTATCTAGGAGAAATGTGAGTGCCTTCGTATGCCCCCATCTCTATGCAGTTGAAAGGTTATGCCTGTGGCAGCCAGCTGAAAATCTTGCAGGGACTTCAGATAAGGCTGTTGATTTTGATTTATATTTGCATATTATAACTGAATAAAAAAGAAACACTAAAAGAAACACTAAAAAAATCTGAAGTTTTTATCAACTGTAATGAGGCTTTTTTCATCAGCACTTTCTTCTTCCCCCTCCACCTTTCTCCTCCACCCTCTCTTTCCCTCTCAACAGCAGCTCCGGACCACATCCCTGGCCTTGTCCCGCCCTGTTGCAGACAGGGATGCGCACACACCTTCCCTCAGCTATGCTCTGGCCACCGCCACCCACCTCTCAGGTGCACATGCAACGTGCTGGTGTTTTACCTGGTGAGATGTGCAGCTGGGTGCTCACCACACCTTACGTGCCCTCAGAGCAGGGCCGAGACAGCAGCGGCACCAGGGCAGCTGGTGGGGACAGGCACGGCAGCACAGGACGTCGGAGTGACCAGGGCTGCGGGGAACAGGGGCTTCTGCTGCTCCTGAGGGTGCTTTCTCGTGGTCTCTCCTGGTTACTTTTCAACTCCCTTCCTCCCCCCATCCTGCAGGTTTGTACTTCTCACTTTGTGGAGGGAGGAAAATAGGGAAATAAGTTAATTTTAACTCAGTGCAATCATTTAGGAGACCTGGAGGTGGAAGAGCAGTTATTGGTTAACAGGCCTGGTCTGAAACAGGTTCTGCCTGACGGCACAGTAGTGAGCCAGAAGTGCTTCCAAGAAGTCAGATTTCTGGAAGGTTTCTTTACTGAATTGTTTAAAGCACAGGCTTCTTGTAAATAAATGGTGGTAGCCTGCCGGCTTGCCAGAGCGCAGCTGGTAGAGGCAGCAAGGGCAATACGTGCACGTGTCCTCGTGCTCCAGGGCGAAGCTTAGCCAGGGGGCTTGGGCTGCAGCTTGGGGTCTCCCTCCCTTGTGAAGGCCCAGGCCACGAAGAAAGTGGGCTGAGCACAGGCCTGGTTCTGCCATGCCGCCACCGTGCTTTACCTCATGTGCTGCCCTGGTGTGTTCATGTAGGCTGGGGATGCTCTCCAGAGCAACGTGGCCAGCGTGGGCCCATGAGCCGGGCCTGCGTTATCTGGTGTTGTGTGGCTGCTGGCAGAATGGTGCTGGGGAGAATCTGCCCTGGCATCACCCCGGCTGCCCTGCTGTGGGCAACATCACTGTGGCAAAGCACAGGTTGGCATGGACGTGTGCTTGTCTCTGCCCCTCTTTCAGTGTCTGCTGAAAAAAAGCCTCTTTGAGTCAGCTGTGTGGAGCTGCCGTACTGCAAAGGCTTTGTCCCACTTCGTTGTTGTGTCATAACAGAGGAGGCTTTTCTGCTTACCTTAGTACCAAGGTATTTTTCAGGTAGGAACATGAAATTTTTCCAACAATCCTCTAAATTACCGCTTCCTTCATTTTATTCTTTGTGTTGGTATGTTTTCTAACATGCCATACAGTGTCTTATCTTTTTGCTTAAGAAAAACCTAAAGATCTTACCTTAACCTGAAGACATTTTGTCCCATAAAATAAACATATACAATTCCAGGATTAAAAAGTAAAATAAACAAAAATCAACAATCAAACAAACAAAATCCCCCATCTATATTAAGTATAAAAAACAATCCAAAGGCTCTGTGAGAGGAGAAATGGAGGTGGTGGCACGTAGTTTGCTTATTTGGGTGCTAAGTTAACACCCGAGAGTGATAAGTGAGGCAACTACCTTTGATTACCAGATTTTTTGCTTGTTTGTTTAGTGTGGTAAAATGTTCTCAGTGCATTAACAGGTTACGCGGTCTTGTTTATTTATGTCTGTGGTTTATGTATTTATAACAGTTCATATTGTTCTAGCTAATATTCTTCAGCGTGTCTTAAAAATAAGAAAGCTTGAATATGAGACTTAAGTATTCTGTTTTGTTAGTTGAGTTTTCTCTAAAGAATGAAGATAGAGCACAGTAGTCTTCCTTGAATTAATATAAATGCAGATTAATGCAGTCAAATGTGTTATTTTTCCATAGACAAGTTACAAACACAATGCAGGATGATTTTCAAGTATTGCAGTTTTGTTAAAACAGATTTCTTTATATTCACTTTTGGGGATAATTTTTACACACCTTCTTTCAGATTAATCAATTTAAATTCATTTAGGACAGTAACAATTTAGTACAGAGGCAGACATGTTTATATAAATGGATACCAATTTTCATCAATTATGAAAATGAAACACAGTGAAAATTCTAAAAGTTTGTTAAAATGCATCTGCTTACTATTCTGCAGAATCTCCCAGGGGACTGCCTTGTGCTAAACTCCAATTTTGCTGGGTTGTTTTGTTTTTAGTTACATTATTCAAAAAAAAAAATCCCCACCGCCACCAACAAAAAAACCAACCCACAACCTTTTCAACATTCCCTCCATTTCTCTAGTGTGTTATAAGTCATACTTATTCTGTTATTAATTTCTATGTCAGTTTTTCCATCTACACACGTATCAGAATAAAATTATGAGTCAGGACTCTGATCATGAAATTAATCAAAAATATTGTGAAATGGTAACATATTTTGGACTGTAAAGCTCTGAAAACATATTAATGGCTTTCCAGATTTTCTTTTTCCTTCAATCATCATTTGTAGACTCTCCTTTCAGAGATGGACAATAAGAGAGAGATGAGATTATCAGCTAATGCAGTGTCTCTCTTGGTTGAGGTTCAGAGCTTTGATGTGAGTGTTAGCAATACCGTGGAACAGGGTTTCTGGGTTTCTGTTAAGCACTGTTCTAAAATATTGTGATGTTTTTCTTTTACCCAGGGCTTTTGGGAAAACCATACAAAACTCATAAAGGAGTATGGACCTGTTTGTGGGTAAGATTAGTCGTACCTTCAGCTTTCTGCTTTTGTGGGTCTTGCTGTTTGCTTTGGTTTGAGTTTATTGGGTGGGAGAGGAGAATATACGACAATAAGATGCTCATTGAAATGCAGAGTGCAGTATTTCAGACTGCGTGATAGAGGTGGAGGTTCTTTGACCGCATGAAGAAAGTATCCTTGGCTTATTTTAGTTCAGCATTTGGTGCTGGACTTCTTTCCAATATGCACAAAAAATTTATTTTTTCTCAGAACGATACAAAGCTACCAGCATCAATATTCTCTTTATATTTATAATTAAATAATTATAACATATTATAACATATATACATATAACATAACATATATACATGTAATTATAACATAATGTATTCTTTATATTTATGTGAAGAGTGGAAATAATAATTTAATGTCTTAAACAAACAAACAAAAACAAAAACCTAGTTTATGAAATAGTGTGAATTTGGTTCAGCTATTGCTGGCTATCTTTACGCAAAAATACTAAACTTAAAATACAATGAAGTACAGTTTAGAAATGAAGCATTCATCTCTCTATATCTCAGCTGTGCTCCCTTAGCAGGTTATTCAGAGTAAAGAGGGTTTAAGTGTATTTCTTCATCCAGCACTTCCACATTTCTGTGATCTTTATTTCTTTTCTGAGAACTACTTTCCTGTTGTCATTGCTTTAAGTGGAAATGCACTTGTTTCACGGTAACTTCTATTGTTTTGGTGAGTTGGTGTTTCTAGCATAATTATTACTTCAATGTGTAAGTATCAAGCAATATCCATAAAGTAATGACAAGATCAAAATTTTTTCCTGTGTTCTTCAGGAGTTTTAAGAAACTCTGTAAAAGAGCATATATGAATGTGTGTATGTATTTGTTCAAAAATACTACAAATACACTTTGGATGTTCTTCCAGCCAAAAAAGCTCTATCAAAAGGAAGTCAGACTCAGCCATACAGAGCATTTGATGCTCCAGTCACAGCCTTCTTGTGGCATTTATGCTCAGCCCTAAGGACAAAGTGCTGCAAGAAGCAGTGGAAATAATGAATTCCAAGGGTTAGGTACTTGTCTAATAGGAAATAATACATTGTCTTGGCTGGCCAGGAATGGAGAAATATATTCATTAACACTGTGGTAATTTGTATGTTGTGTAACAAATGCAAAAGGACTGAGGCTTATTATCTCCGTGACCTTTGGTGTGATGCCCTTAAATGACAATAATGCAAGAACAGTGGCATTCATTGCTCAGTATATTTCCCTCCTTATTAATATCGTGCCTATTTTTTCTAAGCTGAACTTGAGACAAGTTGCTATTTAGTCATCTGTCTGTTCACTTGGCCAGGCAGAGGCAATGTCATGGGAGAAAGAGGTGTGTAATTTCAGTCTGTGAGTGGATAGATAGAAAATTTCATTTCTCCCATCTACCCATAGCTGACAGGGGATGAAACCTCTGGGATACTGCATGGGCTGCAAAGCTGGATGGTGGTGGTAGTGGTCAGCCAGGACAGCTCTGCTTCCCTGCGATCCACTAGGTAGGAGGAGTAAGCAGATTGGGCATAACTGCATACCATTTATTGTGTGCTTGGAAAACTTCATTTGTGAGGGATCCGGGATATTGGCAGAGAATAAATGCTGCTTTTGATATCTCCCAGGAAAACAAAGCTAAGCTCAAATATTGCTGTGCTTGAGGTAAGCTTGATTTGTAGTTGAAGGAAAACATTTTCAAACCTTACTTGTTGAGCTGGTGTTCAATAGATGTGTGTATGTGTTGGGGGGTGTTTATCATGGTCCCGTCAATTACAGAAATTCCTTCTCTGTGCATCTGTGTGATTCTTTCTGTGGTTCTTTGAAATAGGCAGTAAATGGTAGGTGTGTTTATGTGCACGGCCCCAGTGAAGTATTGGATCTGGCAGTTGGAAGAAGATGTGGCATTTTGCTTTTTCCAGATTGAAAACTGCTTTCCAATAAGCATAAAGAGCAATAATCTTTATTTCTACAGTGGTGAAGTGAGTTGAATACAAATCTTTGGAACTGAAGCCTTTTTTTTCTTTCTAAGGTCACTTGAATAGTCTGAATGATACCATCACAACTGTTTTCTTTTGTGTGTGAATTGGTTTCCTTGACAACAGGATGTCAAATCAACTTTTCAGCTTTAATCAAGTCAAAACAATATATCCCTTCCATTCCAAAAGGCCTCAAGTCGTAGAGAATTATTTCAAGTAAGGCTTTTGTGGGTCACAAAAGCATTTTTTTTCCTTCGCTTCTGTGTGCTGATCCAAAGGAGAGGTGATGGTATTACTCTTTTATATAGAGAGACAATACGAATTGTCTTTGGATGTGTGTGTGCTGTGCAAACTGTCTGTTTTCATATAGAGATGGCCCAAGATGGAGGCCAAGTGGTGCATTTGGTGCAAAAGCAGAGTTGGAACAAAGGGAATTCAAGCCATTGACATAGTTTTTGAGTAGATCATGCAGCAGAATGATAGCTTTTGGTTCAGCTGCATTTTGGAGCATCTTCTATATAAGAAATCTGTCCTCTAAAATGTATGTGCTGGTTCCCATATCAAAAATAGAAAGTGAAAGACATCCTGTTTGGAAAGCAATCTAGTCTTGGTTTCTGTGGAACTTAGTGACTTCTGTCACTTATTTTTTGGATGTACTCTTGTTTTGATGCTTTGTTTTCACCCTGCAATATCCAGTTGTTCCATTTCAATTGCAGGCTTTGACTACTGGTGAGAAATAGGTGGTAAGAGGAGGCAGGGAAACAAAGAACTTCTGATGAGAAATGAATAGGGAGAGTATACTTGATAGAGTAAGAAAAGTGATTGCTACAACGGTAGCAGAGATGTAGTGGCTGAGTTGATTTTACTTTGTATACACACTTCATATTCATGTAACCACTTACTGCAGTTGCATTATTATGACTTTACAGCGCTGTAAGTGAGTATTAGTGATTTGGAGTGGGAAAATAGTGCCAAAATAAGTAACAGACTCTTGGCCCAGCAACACTCCACCAGTGAATGATCAGAAAATGCAATACAGCCACAAGAAAATAGGTGACTGAATGTATTCTGCCTTCAGCCATAGCAATACATTTGGATATGGGCAAGAGTATACGAGTTAATAAAATAGACCTCACTCTATGTAATCAAAGAGTAAGAACAGAAGAGTGAAATTCAATGTAATTTGTGGGGTGATACTCTTTCTTCATGTCCTTTTGCATCTGAAACAGCTTGCAGCAGACCAAATCCAACTCTTGCTCTTCATTCATTTGAACTCTCAGCTTCAACCTGCTGTGAGAAGTCTGGCCAACTATGTAGTAGAATAAGTGCTAATGAGGACAAGAACAATGTATAAGGAAGAGGTAAAGGGATGAGTCCAGGGGAAGCAAGAATAGGGTGCTTGGATTAAACCTGCCCTAGAAAGGAGATGGCAATCAGGGCGCTTGAGTCCAGGGTTGGACTCAGGAGGGTTGTTGAGCTGTGTACTGCTAAAGGGAGTCAACAAGCTCAAAATCTGCATTCTCTGATGGTGGGGAGGAATTAACGAGTCTGTTTCTGATGAGATCCGGTTGTAAGCCATTCTCATGCCCCAGTAAAACCACCAGCAGCAGACTGCATCTACCCATGCTGACCTTCTGCTGGGCTCCAGCATAAGCATCCCAGGATCAGCACAACATCACGGAAAGCATGTCAAGGTGCAGGTAGAAAAATAGGTACATGCATGCACTCCTGAAGCACTTTGTGAAAACACCGATGTGAATGGAGCTCTATTCCCATAAAAAGAGCATCTTATTTTGCATCAGGTTACTTCAGCACATTTTAGAGTAATATACAGAAAGCAACTTAAAATAGTGTAGAAAATTATCTTAAGGTGTTTATGGAATTACACATTGTCTGATCTTTTTTGTTTGTTTTTGTTTGCTTGGTTTTTGTTTTGTTGTGTTGTTTTTCCTCAAAGACTTCCTAATATTCCTTGAATTATTTCCTAATAGGTCATTATTGGAACCAAGATTGAGTCTGGTCATTTAAATGGTTGGGTGGTTTAAAGGATTAGGATAGATCATGGAGTCAGTCACTAACTTGAAATGTGTCCAGGGCTTAGTTGTGATTGTAAGCTACACTGGCAGTTGAGAGCTTTTCAGAAGTCTATACAGCTGGAGTTTGTTCTGTCTTAATGCTTGACTTCTCCTCTCCCCCCAGAAATGGTTGCTGCAGATGGGACTAGTTAGCATTTCTGCAGATGAGTCCAGAGCCAAATGGCAGTGGACAAGAAACAGGCTTTTCTTGCTGCTGTTCCTGGCCTCTGCATCAGGGCTGAGGCACACTGGTTAGTCCCTACAGAGGTCTGGAGCTTTCCCCTTTTCTGTGCAGAAGAGGGACGTGCTTTTCTGGGATTTGGAAATCTGGAGCTTTTCCTAAGTTGTTATCCTTACCAGCTATTCCTCCTCAAACACCACATTGAGAACCTAAAGTGGACTGGGGCAGGATCTCATCCTGCAAGGAACAACTGATATCTTCATCATGCACTTAAGTTACTTGAGGAAGCAGTTTCTTTACTGCCATTTTAATTTCACAAACTTGATCTTTGTTTGTTTGTTTGCTTTGTTGTTGTTATTGTTGTGTTTTACCTCTTGGTTTCTAACCTTATTCTGCTGTACGTGGCAAGAGTAATCCTGGGACGGGTATTCTCATCTTTGTCTCTGAAGACTCATGTAAAGAAATAATTTAGTTTTATGAAACAATCTTATCCTGCTTGATTTCCTCTTTTACACTGGGGCTCTAACGGATTTACCACCTCTCCTGTGGTCCTTCATTTATTTTGATATTTTAAACAATTTACTTTTCGTATTTCAGTTAGAGAAAATCATTGCTGGGCAAGCATAGGGGAGGGAAGAAAACCAGGCTTTCTATTTCTGATCTATAGCTCCTCATAATCTCTGTCTCACATTTAATCTAATAAAGATTTTTGGTAGCCTCACTTGCCTGGATTTTTATTTTCTTAGAGCAATACATTTATTATTTTTTTTTTTTGGACCAGAGTTAGGTCTTTCATAACCAGTCAAGATTTTTTTTTCCTCACTTTGTTTCCTTATTTGTCTGTTGTGATAATGCTCTTTGACTCTGCTGGATTGTTGATCACACCTAGAACTGCTACTCTGAATTAGTTCTCTTTCCTTTAAATACTTGCAAATCATGGACACTGTGCAGGAGAACCCTTAAATATGTGCCTAACTTTGAGCACAGGAGTAATCCCATTAAAGTCAATGGTGCTACTCAACATGCTTTGAGTTAGGCAGAAGTTTATCTACCCTGATGAATCAGGGCTGTAAAAGAAACAATTGCATTTGTGCTTGAAAAATATTTTAACTGCTGTTGGTACACATAAACACCTAGGTTTATTGTAGCTCAAAGAAGTTAATGCAGAGAAAAATATTTCTTCCCCCTCTCCACCCTCTCTTTTGACAGCACTCTGCATGTAGAAAATTTTATTGTTCCTCTGTGTAATGTGCTAGCTGTTCTCTCTGAAATGGAAGAGATTATCTCAAAAATTGACTGAACAATGGGGGAATCTTAATATTCTTAATTTAAACTCTCAGATTCCCCTCTCCCTACTTTTTTAATTAACACTTTTGGAATTTGCTAATTCTTAAAAGTCTTTTTAAGAAGAACCCAAACTTAATGATATTCCTGGCTAAAAATTAGTGCCACGCTAAAATGCTACATCTCCATCCGACTCCCCACACTTAGCCATAATTAGGCATTGGTTACAGTTAGTTCCAATAGTTAAATCAAGCTGCTGTAATAACTTGTGAGTTACTTAGGGGTATATCATCACCAGTATCTTTTCCCTCTCAAGCTAATTGGTCTTGAAAACATAGCCTTTTGTGGGACTGATGTCTAGAGATTTACCCGAAAGGTGACATGTCACACTGTTTTGAGAATTGGAGTCTGGTGTTACTGTTACAGTTGTAATAGGTTTGCTGCCTAATCATTGTGAAGGGTTTAAGCTCTGTGTACAGAGACCTGTGGGATGCAGTTTATAGGCTGAATTTGTAGTAAATTAGTTGAATAGTTTAATTCTGGCATGATTCAAATGTACTTTGGTCTCTGGGACCAAAGCAAAGTGATGCTCAGTGTACTAGTAACGTGAAAAGCGTTCATTAATGAGCTCTTAGCCACGGACAAAATCTTGCATGTGGACTATGACCTCCCACAAGAACCATTCAACTTGAGTTTGTCTGCTCTGTGAAGTTTGGTTTTCACTTTGTCACTGTAGCCTCTTGCAGTCCAAGACAGGACTTTTTTTTCTAGGTATTCACAAACACAGGACCCAAAGGCTCACCAAAATGTCATGGTCCCAGTCCTCAGTGCAGGCAAAACCATTTGGATGGAAAAGTTTGGTGCAAGTGATGAATTCTTCTGGGTGCAAAACCACCCATTTCCTGTGAGATTCTAGACGTAGCCCCGGGGTGGCTGCAGTGCAGGTATGTGCTCCCTGCTGCATTTTTTCCGTTTCTTTCCTCCACCCATGACTGCACCATGACTCCACTGCAGCTGTCCAAGCTGACATAACTCAAAGACCTGATGTAAGGTTTTACACCTCTGGAAAGGGAGTGTGAAATCCAACCAAATGAGGCTGATATTTTATCTGCACTTGGCAAGGCACCAAAGGACAGTGTCAGTCAGCTGCACCACGTTCCTCATGCTCATTTCTGTACTTGAAGAGCGTGTGGCCTGATGTGGTTGTAGCTTCAGTGAGTTAGTGTTTGCACAGAGGGAAATTCCCTGGTCAGTACAGCTCAACTGAGGCAGCATTGGTTGGGTGCAGAAAAGCTCTGTGAGACTGGCTACAGCTATGTCAGCTCTGATGACTGAAACAGTAGTGCACGCCCTTGCACCATATCTTAGCATGTGAGGAACCTGATTAAATTGAGGTCTGCTTCTGCATGTGCAGGTACCAGCTTTGGCTGGCTGGAGGTTGTACCTCTGCTTGCTCCCAAGGAGGTGTTTCTTAGTACCCATGTTTCCTTGCACACCGGTAGTGCAGTACTCAGCTGTTAAAGCGTAGTCCTCGTGAGCTTCAGGTTAAGATTATTTGAAAACTTAAGTTTCTTTTGAAAACATGTTGCCTGAGTAGCGTTTTACACCTAGTATACAATACAGGTGATCTTTGATCTGCACTGCCTGCTTCTTAGCTAATTAATGCTTAATATCATCATTTTAAAGGGTTTGGGATAGGATTGCTTAACAGATTGCCTCCTCTTAACTGTGTGACACTGTTATGATCAGCACCTGCATACCAGACTGTGGCATCCTAATTTAAGGGAGGAGGAGGGGATGTTCTGAGTGAGACCCATAGTTATAAAAACTAGTTTCCTAGACTTAGTTTCACCTTGAATCTATCCTTTTCACCATCTACCAGAGCCTGCATTTGTTAATCTTAACAGGCTGTAAAGTCCACCTTGTAATTTTTTCCCCCCTTTCTACCGTTCGGAAAGAAGTACGCTGGGGCCTTTAACAACTGAAAAATATGGGACGTTGTTTTAGTATACCAATCCTATTTGGAAGTATAGGAAATCAGCAGTGTTATATAATATGCACAGCAAAATCAATGCTTTTATTAGAATTTCCTATAGCAGCCAGAAGCATTGCCGCAAACCTGAAGCGGATGCATACGATACGTAATGTCCAGTAGCTATTAATGGTCGCTGACTTCACCAGCTATGTATCTGATTGTGAATTGGTGTTCCCAGTGCCACACATAGCAATTTTTAAATGAGGCTCTTGAATCATTTCCCCCTCTCTCTACACAGAGGGAGGAAAATGCATCATCCCTCCGATGTCCCCACCCCTTCCCTCTCTTGGCAGCCTTTGAAGCAGAGCAGCTTTACACCAGTGCTGCAACTCAGGAGCTCCTCCTGCCCTCCTTGGTTGCCAGCACCTCACAGGAGCTGTGGGTTACTGACTCTCCAGGTCACTCCCTACTGCCAGTTTACCCTTCTTTGTGGCAGCCCAAAGAAATCCAAAAGTGACTTCTGGCTTCCTTCTCATGTGCCATCAGAAGCATCAAGCAAAAGGGATTTCTCTTCCCCACAATTCCCCCACTGGGAGCTGGAGGAGAAGGTGCAGAGATGGAACTGGAAGCCAGCAACCAGTCCGCTGCATGTCTCAGTTCGCTGCCAGGAGCTCCAGGAGGCAGGTGCTGGTGCTGGTCAGACCCCTCTCCCCATGCTGGGGGGGAGTCCTGAGCAAAGACCTTGTGCGGTCTCTGCCCCTGAGCACACCCAAGTGTTGTGAAGGACTGGGTTTGGGTTGACTTTCTTAATTTCTTGGAAATTGTCACGTTTTCCTCCTCGAGGATTACTACAGCTTTGCCCAGGTATCTATGGAGGTGCCTCCTATTCCATTACTGCATCTTGTCCTTTGATGGTTCCACCACCCTGGCTCTGGATTTTATTTTTTATTTTTTTACCTTAATAGATATGTCTTGTGGGCATTGTTTTCATGCTTCTAGCTGCATTCCGTGCCCCCCCCCCCCCAACAACATTTGCCCTTGCTTTGTTTTCTTTCTCTTCCTTCTCCCCATCCCCTTCTACCCTATGCTATCTTCCCTCCATGCTCTAATTTTTATTCCTCCCTTGTTTTCTTACCCATGTTGAGCTGAAAACAGTAACATGACCTGACAATTTTACGTCATTCCAAGGTTTTTATGTACTTCCATAAATCTCTTCATTACCTTTTTATTGTTTTGTCATATATAGGTTTTAGTTTTTCCTCTACCTTATTAGTCTGGGGATCAATTTTAGTCTACTATGTTTTATTAGTAATAAGGGAAACAAAATATCTCCTTTTTCTTTGTTGGTTTGGCACCATCTTCAAATTACCCTTTTTTCTGTTTGACTACTTCTCTTCCTCCCCTGGAGAGCCTGCTTTATGTCAGACCTTCTGCTGGTAGGGAATTGGGTATGATTTCATCAGGCAATAGGCAAAAGTATAGCCCACTGCAGGGAAAGTTGTTGTTTTCAACTGTTAAGCTTTTTTTTTTTTTTTTTTTTTCCTGTTTTCCTAGTTCGCTGAGTGTGGAATGAGCTTGAGCCCCCATTACCCTGGGGACTGGGAATCTTTCTTTCCTTCATTTAAATCTGGTGGCTAAACCTGAAGGCTTGTCTTGAAGGAGGATTTATTTTAGTCATCCTGATAAAATTGTACTGGTATAATTAAACAGCTATAGTAACGTCAAAACACATCCCATGCACAGACACAGCTGTTGTGGAATGGCACAGACTAAATCATGGAAAAAAGCGACCAACTCCCTCAGCAATTATTATTTTGATAAGGCTTGCTCCCATAGGAGTTTTTCCTAGTCTGAGTTAAGATTCCGGCCATGTCTTGTCCCAGAATCTCTTCTCTTCACCCGTGTAAACAAGCCTGGAAATAGTGGTCTGGACCTTCAAGCTGTTGTTTACCTCAGCGTAGCTCCATTAAAGGCAAAGAGCCATGACTATTTGAGGGTCTTGACCCAATGTTTTTAGGTCTCTCTCATGTCATATAACTTTGATTTTTGGATGATGGTACCTATTGAATAAAATTAGGTTTGGTACAGCAAATGTTAAGACGTATCCAGACATCTTAAAGTAGCTTACAGAAAAAGGAGTGAGTTGGGAGCAATGTTCTGACTCTGTAAGGGCTAGCAGTAGACATTTTATCACTCGGCAATAATCCAAGCTTTTCTTTCAATGTTGGAATCTGTTTTATTGAAAAAGGATTTTGGCAAGGACACTGGGAATTGCTGCAGTGTCTTTCGAAAATGACAATATGAGAGGATCTTGGTTCTTTGGGGCCTTTTATCACATAGAACATCTTATGAAATACTCTGTGGGAAGGACCAAAGTAAAATATTATCAAATCAGCCTAACAATTTTCTATGTCCACTGGCTGTCCATTTGGCCCTACAGGTAATAAGCTACGCGTGGGGCAGGAGAATGAGAAAATCAGTCGAAAAGTGCAGCACAGAGGCAGGAGTTAAAACAGGTCAGATGGTAATGTAATATCATGTGGAAAAGTGTTGGCCTTTAAATATTAAATTATTTTCTGTTAAAATAACTTAAATTCTGATTCTGAGGCAGAGAAATGTATTGTAAAACTGCAAGATTAAATACTTGAAGTGACTAAATTTATTCTTGCTGCAGACCCAACTTTTCTCTTAAGTCAGTGGCATTTTATTTGCTTTTGTCCAAGACAGTAACACAACTGGATTTTCATCAATAGTGAAAAATGGAATTGAGTTTGGGAAACTACTGTACCTGTTGATTTCCATAGCAAAATGCTTGAATAAATACACAGTCCCTGATGCACCATTGATACACCATTGTGTTTATACGTGCACCTGACTGCTGTGGGCGTTGCATTCAGAGCAATTCCCCATCCCATGCTTCTTTTGAACCTGCTATTTTGAATACTGCATTTCTGTGAGTGGCTACTCCCATGATCTCCTCCGGCTGTCACCCCAGAAATCTGCGGGCTGTCCCTGCCTGTCCCCTCCTGCCGGAGGAGCCGGAGCAGCGAATTGTTCTGAGGTCAGAGGAGAAGAGGCTTTTGCTAGCAGCGCTGAAGCTGCCGTGAAGGCAGCATTGAATATTTAACTGTGAGGTCTCTGCTGGATTAAAAGGGCTCCAGGTGAGGAGAGCATGATCAATACTTACAAATATTAAAAGTGGTGCCTTCTCCCTTCCTTCTTCCCCTTTCTTTCTTTGCCTACAGGACACGAAGTATCTGAATCCCCCAGACAATTGCTCACGCATTTACATTTTCATTTGCTTGGTTTATAGCAAGGCTGTTCAGGCTTTTGGGAGGGGCAGCTATCAAAGACGTACAAGCACTGCCATTGTGTTTTATTGTTCCAGTCCATTTTTCCCTGTGAATGCAGGTGGGAGTTTTTCAGTGGGTTGGGTTTTGGTTTTTTGTTTTTCCCTCCTCTATCTCTCTCTCTCTCTTTTTTTTTTTCCTTCTGAGCATTTATAACCCTTTTATTGTCAGTCTTCAATCATTTTTGATAGATCAATATATTTACTTCAGTGATGGTTCATCCTACAGTTGTGCCTGTATTTTTTTGCCTTTTTATTGGGGTTATGGATAGATTCAGTGGGTTATATCTCTGCTATAGCTCTGTTGCTGCATGAGGATCAAGTCCCTTGATCTTGCCCCAGCACCAGCATGTTTAGAAGGAATATGTGCTGTTTGCATTGGCCTGCTTTCAGCTTGCTTTCCCTTTTTTTCTAAGTAGACCCTGAGCAATTAAAAATGCAAGCTTTTGTTGAGAAATGTTCTTCCCAAAAATATTAAGTACAAATACTGGCATTTCATGTGCACTCTACTGTCTGGAGGGAAGGGCTCTAGGAAATAGTTCCAGCAGACATCAGAGACCCAATGGGTTTTGGAAGTAATATAGCAAAGCAATGTTGGATGATAACATTTACTCAGCTCAGAAATGAGGCAGGTCCCCAGGAGTCCTGAGGCCTTTAGCCAAGCAGCTATGACCAAGCCAAAGAGAAATTCTTCAGCCTACGTCTCACTAACATCCCAGGGCGGCCAAATGTGGGCTGGGGACAGCTGACTAAAGCAATCATGAGCAGAGCTTGAATGTGTACAGCATATGCGTGGGGATCGGGTCTCAGCACTGTCATGATGCGCCGTGCTGGGGCTGTCCTTCAGGAGAAGGAGGTGGGTGAACAGGGTGGAAGGGCAGCTCCGCTGAAGAGGACTAAACGAGCTCCATCATCCTCAGGGATTCAGGCAGTCACAGGATAAGATAACATAAATGTAATTTTTTATAAAATTCCACCCCCACCATCTGGCTCCAAAAAAAAAAAAAGGCAGCAAAAGAAGCGTATTTGTTACAATTGATAATACGTACAAGGTGGTCAATGAAAAAATAGGTCAACGGAGCGGTGCTCTTAGTAATATTACTATTTGAAATACGATCTGTGTTGTATAACTACACACTAAATATTGGGTCAATTCCTCGAACTTGCATGGATTTCAGTGAGGTTTAATAATTTAAACCAGGTGCTCACATTAGCTGATTGTATAGGATATTATCCCCGTAGTTGTCTTACCAGGACCGTATCTGCCCTGTGTCCTTCAGTACTTCAGTTTTTAGGCTGAAATAATTTGCAATGTTATGAAAGTTGTGACTCAACTGCTTCCCAGCAGCGTGTTGTCCATTCGTAACAGCAGATTTTCCTGGAAGTCATTACTTTGGAGTGCCATTGTCAGCTGTGCACATCCCTTCTGCTCCTGCCATCCTTTGTGGCGTAGATTCGCCTGTTGTTGTGAGCAAGGATGTTACCACTGATACACAATCTATCAGCTTTTTCCATTCTTTTCTCCCTTTTCTCTGTTGAATTGCAGTTTCCTTTGTCTTCTGCGTGGTGCACTGAAAGAGGTTGGGAAATTTATCACGGTTATTTTAATGGGTTTTTAAGGTCCAGCACGACACAGATTGAATTGATTGAGGAAAATTTCCTGGAGCTGCAGCTTTTTTTTTGCTATTAAAAATATTTCTATCTTTAGATTTTTTTTTCTCTAAGAAAATGTATCTATTTTTTCCTTCTAGTCCTATAACAAAGCCCAGCTTTCTAATGTTTCCACATGGTCAGATATTAGCCATTTCCCGAGATAATTTAGTTTGGTCATGTGTACGGCTAGCATTTTTATTGTAAAGAATTCTGCTAGTGGTTTCATGATAAATGCATAAAGCTCTGGGAAATGACTTTTATTGGGCTTAGTGCGCATTTAATAATGCATTAACAAAATTAAATGATTTTGTGTGTGTAGGTCTTAAAAATGTATAGAAAAAGTATACACTACCATAGGTATGCAAGGACTTTAAAAGAAAAAAAAAAAAAAGAATCTTGCCTGAATGCATTTTGTATGCTGTAGCATAAAAAAAAAGTCCATTCCCAGGAGCTCAGTAGGTGGTTACTATCCTTTTTTCCTTTGTTTCAACTTATTTTTAAGGCAGACCAGGAAAGAAAAATGAGTCCCAGTGACTGCCCATCTTGTGCCAGCCTGGCAACCCTTTCCTTGCCAGAGTGAGGCTGCCCGGTGCTGGCTGGCAGCTGTGAGCACAGGGCATGTGAACCAGCTGTGTGGTGTGCCCGTTGTTTGGACTCAGCAAGCGCTGCTTTTGTTTGCTTAAACTTCAGATATCTTCAGGCTGGTAGCTATGGCCGAGTTGAAGTCTCTTGTTTCTTATTTAAGAAAGCATCGTACTGTATGTTTGTGTAGTTTGTTATGCAGAAGTCAATATGGCTTACTCATTTCATCACGGTGTTGTGTACACGGCGCAGGAAATCAGTGCATTGAGTCCCATCTATCTTGGAGGAATTAAAATATTCTAATATTAAGACAGGATGATACCAGAAGTGCATGGATCTGCATTAACGTAAGCAGAGCAAAGGAATAAAAAGTGATGGTGCACAATATATTGCAGCGCTCTCATTGATTTAAGATCCAAATGCCACTAAGAGGGGGTAGGCTGATAGAAAATTGTCTATGTTTATTTCAAACACATGGAAAAATAAAATATTGTGTTGTCCACGACTGCTGATTGTATTTACAGGAGGCAGATGAGCTGTCTTGCCTGGGAAGAAATAAAAGATAAAGTACAGAATTAAAACAAACAGAAACAGCCTACTGATTTTGAATGCCTCTGTTCTGAATGCCTCTTTTGAAGATATGTATCAGGACATGACTTTTCAGCAGATAGAGATGCTCAGTGTTTTCTGAAAGCTGTTCCTTTCCTTTAGGGCTAAAATGGATAACCAAAACCGGAGATATGAAAATCTCTAGTCACACTTGAGTCCTGGCCATGACATGCAAACTATATGTGAGATGAAGGTTGTAGAAATGCAGTCTTACACATGGCTTTTGTTTGTACCCTGATGTCAGGTCTCAGGGAGGAAAAATAATAAAAGTTTCTATTTTATTGTGGTCAGAAATGCTTTAATGAGAGGCAGAAGTTAGATCACACAGGTTTTGTTTTAGTTTTCTTGAAGTGTTTGCTTATATGAGGTTAGTGATGGGCATGTAACTAGCAACTTTATTACATTGTGGTTTTATTATAGTCAACCTGTTCTATAGATTGCTGTATCTTGCCGCATCATAATATCACGAATTATATTTAAATCCTTCCACATCTCCCCAATTTCATTTTCTCTGCATGGTTGCACATGTTTTTGTCCCCCACCCCCAAATTTTCCCTGGAGCCTGCACCATGATGCACACATGCTCTCCTGCTTCCTGGGACACAGAGGATCCTCCCTGGTTTTCCTGCTGTCCACTCAGATGGGTCCTCCCTGCTCTGCTAGAAAGCAGCAATGCCCTGCACGCCCCGCTTCCGCATGTTCTCTAAGCCATATTTTTCTGAGTGGCATCCCAGTTGTATCCCTCATCTTCAAGTACACTGCACTATCTCCATTTATCTTGTGTGAAATGACTGCAGCCCAGCCACCCTCACACTTCCTGTTGTTTCCTAGAAATTGCTCACCTGTCTGTCAAGGGAAGCTGCTTCCAGCTTCTGACTAGAAATCAGAATATGTGCATCTCCCTCCCTTTTCTTTTTCTTCTTCTTCTTCTTTTTTTCTTAAATAAAAGACAGAGAAAGGGCTGCCCTTTTTTAACCTTAGTAATATTGTCTGCTTATCGTCCTCAGCCATCTCGTAGCCTTTGCTTTTTCTGCACTGATAAAAACAGGTAATGCTGTCGAATATAAATAATAGACTCACACAAATCCATATAAACGAACACTGTGTAAATGGTGGCAAGTAAAGTTTGGAGAAACAGAAAGTTTGCTATCTCCCAGATGTAGCCTTCCCTGGAAATAGTAATCCAGTGTTCTGGAAATAGTAACCTGGTGGTTTTTTTCACAGCGCATGAAAAAGGAATAGTTTGGTATTGAATTAGGTGCAGAGAGCCCAAGATGAGACTGCTCTCACGCTGTGTCTCGCAAGCCCACAGAAAGGCCAGGCACACAAATACGCTGAAACACACAGGAAACGTCTGCTGCAACATCACATGAGGTCAGTCAGGCATACTGTGCTTTAACGAGCGCAGACAAAACAAGCTTTGGTGAAAATGTCACAGTCTAAACATGGGTAACAAAACACAGACTAATACAGTCCAAGCTTGGTGGGAAACACGGTGGGAAAAGATTTAGAAACCTTCTTCTGGTGAGCTTGCCAAGTTGAGAGCTACAAGCATTTTGAGCATCACCCAGTCACGACGGCACCCTACTTCCAGGCAGGAGTTGCTGGCTTCTTAATAATGTCAGAGCGCTTCTCATTTCCAGGAGCATCCTATAAAAAGGGTCCCTTATTTATGGCTTTCACTGGGCATTAATGAAGTGGTGCACTGATGAAGCTAGTCAGCAGGAGTGACGTGACGCAAAACGGCGGCGCTGCGGTGGTGGCAGTCATTTTCGCCCGGACGCTGGCATCAAAATAAACCCTCTGGCCCTGGGAAGGGGAAGCTCCCAGCTGTGGAGGAGCACAGCCTGCACCCCGCCAGGCCCTGCTCTTCTCCCACTGCCTGCCCAGCACAAGAAAATAAATGTTTCTTCTACTCACATCCCTCCCTTTTGCTGCTTCTCTTCCCCATCCGTGAACACAGGCATGAGTTTGGGGGCTTGCTGTGACCGGACTTTGCACTTGGATCTGGACTAAAATTTCCTCAGGAAACCAAATGGATACAGATTGCCCAATATGCTTGTATAATTCAGAGGGTTGTTTTTTCTTCCCCATGGCACTTTGTGAGCTTAATTTAATCCCTTGTCATTCCTTATACGTGGGTAAATGTCAGCTACTTCTTTTCATGAATGAATTAACACAGCCATGTGGAGTCTGCATCTCCCACGCTGCTCACTTGGAAGGGGGCTGGTAAATGAGGGTGAGACACTCAGGTTGCTAAACCCTAGCCCAAGTAAGAGATGCCCAGAAACAGATCTTGCTTGCAACGTGGTGTAAGGTACTTGAAAGGCTCTACCAGCTCTGTAGCTTGCAGTGGCCCTAGCCAGCACCCCTTTTCCTTACCGCTAACCCTGCTCCTGTGCCACAGGTCCTTTGTTGCACCTGACAAGGGAGGAGCTCCTTCTAATGTAGCTATGCTTTTCGTGGTGGAGAGAATATAAATAATCCCAGCATTTTCCTCCTTTCTCGATACTTCCTTAAGCAAGTAGGAAAGCAGAGGTCTTTTGGCAAGGTGCAAGCCTGAGATAGCGCCGAGGTTCTTGGTATGTAGAAGATAGCATTTTTAATCCAGGGTTTGTGGACAAAGAGGTGGATGCCGAGCAATACAGGGCAGCACAGACAGCGTGTGCGAGTGCCTGGGCATCTTGTTACGGGATATTTTTAATGCGGTCAGGAATTAAATTAATAGTTTTGTGTGCTTATTTTGAAGCTTTCATGCCATGAAAAGAAGTACAATTCATAGAAAAAGGAAATGAGGAACTATTTATTCTTAAGTAGAAATCACTGTGGCCATGTCTTCTTCATGAATTTATACAATGGGTTGGATTAGTCTTAGGCTAAGGCATGTGGGCGCTGGCAGAGCTGTGGTTGGAAACTTTTCTTTGTGTCTGAGACTGCTTAGTGCTACCAGTGCTTCATTTTCATGTGCAACAAGATCACCTGTGTCTAGGGTGTCTTTTTTAAATTTTTCTCCCCTCTGAAGAAGCCATGTGCATGTCTCAGTTCGCTGTCTGGAGCACACCGAGTGTCCAGGAAGGGCGCTCCCTTGGTTTGTGTCGCAGCCTGGGATGCAGGAGAAGAGGCACAGGAGCACTACAGATGTTCCAGCGAGCTTCCTGAATAAGCCTGAAGAAAGCCAGCCCCAGATTTTCAGATGTAAATGACAGCCGAGGAGCCCTGGTCCTGCAGGGAGTCAACAGGAAAAAGAGCTGATGGCTGGCAATTCCCAGCTCCTCCATCCCTGCCTGTGCCTTGGTCCTGCAGCTGGAAAGTACAGGACTTTATTTGTTTTCCCTGCTGTTTGTTGCTTGTGGTTATTTAAATCTGGGGCTCTCCAGGCCTCCTATTTATGTATAACTCTGACCAAATTAGGGCCCAGGGACCTTTGAGGACTCTCACTGCTAATACAACACAAATAATAATTGGACTCATGGGTACCTGGCAATTTTTTGTCCCCTCCTTTTCTTTCCTCTTGGACTAAAGTAGCCATTTCTGCGAAGGCTGTGTTTGGGCTTTGCAGCTGTTAGTTATGTATCGTTTAGTCCTGCACAGTCTGAGCTGCCAGCAGGAGCCAGGAGGGGACAGTGCTCGTGACAAATCAATTTACTGACCTCTGAAATAATTAACCAAGTAACACCAGCCTTGAGTCCTATTTTACACAAGCAGTGTGCTATTCATTTTTTGCATTTTTCTGCCTGCGGTGAATGAGTGTTTCTAAATAATAGAGGCAGAGTGATCGAGGATTTTTATTTTTTTTTAATGTTTCCTAAGAAAATTAGCCTTTTCCACTGTATTTCTAAGTATGCAAACACATATATATATATATATTTCTTTTTGTTCTTTGCTCTTCCCTGAGGAAGATGGAGATAATAAAATTGGTGCTGTTCTTTTTTTTTTTTTTTCATTTAGCTTTCCAGATGATCTTTGTGTACTTTACCAGACTGCAGCATAGAAAACAAAACCTTGTTTATTGCCTAACAACATATATGTGATTTATGATGAATGTGCTGTGTTTGTAATCCACAGGACTGATAACAGATAGGGAGATCAAAGTCTTCTGTGAATTGACAGAAGCGCTATAAACAAGGTGAAAGGGTTGCAGGTGTTTCCCATGCAGGTGTTACCCAAAAACACGTGGCCCTTTGCCATGGCGTGCCCCGTGTGCTCTCTGGCTTTCCCCATGCAGTGAGGTGGCGCTTCTGTGGATTTGCACGCAGCTGGTGGATCCGCTACATCACCTGGGAACAGCAAGCTGTGCCCCCAGGAGTCCCGGGTCTGCCTGGGTGCTGCAGGGACTGGGCTGTCCAGCAGGGCCCTTATCTTACCGGGGCTGTAGCTCTTCAAGAAGCACTGGTGGGGCATGTGGCAAACAGCAGAAGTCATAGCTAGATTGCTGCATGTCCTGGAGGATAAAAGAAAAGACGTAGCTACTAAAGGACTAAGTAAGTGCAAGGAGGAGCACAGCGTCCTGCGGGAAACCTGAACCAGGTAGAAGTCTGTGTCCCTTTCATGAGGTGCTATATGAACGGTGACTGCTCCTACAAACCAAACTGCTGCAGGTGACAGGTATTTGTAGCCTCTAAAGTTGTTAAAACACTCTGGATGCAGATTAACTTCCTTTGCTCAATACACCACAGTGTAACCACCCCCTTGACCTTTGGTAAACACGCTGGAGGGCAGCCTGGCTTCTCCATGACTTCTGGGAGTGAATCTATGCCCTCTGTTGAACATTTCTGAAAACCATTTTGCTCAGCCCTGCCTGGGTCGGTGCACCACAGGCTCCGTGCCTCTTGCACCAGCAGCCTCTGGGGTGATGGCGCCTCGTCGCCTGGTGCAAGCCCACTCTGTCCTCGGGCTGATGGACCACGTCTGCTCTGTCTTGTCTTCCAATGGATCTGAAACCACTGGTCTAAAAATGGGAATGTTTTCCTCTAGTTTGGAGGGCTGCATTTTAAACTAGAATTTAAGAGAAATTGCCCCTGCAGCGTGGCTTAAAAAAGTGAGACCTCATCTACACTTGAAAATCACACTTATGTGCGTCATGAGTTTTTGTTTTTACGGGTGTCTTACAACCGATTCCCATGTGGACAGAGTTGTGTTGCTCTAAGGACACCGTGCTATATTCACACATTTGTGTTTCTGTGCAGGAACGAGGTAATAGCCTAAGCACTTCTATTGCACGCTGAATGCCCTGCATGAAAATATGACAGAGGGTTGGGTTGAGCAGTGTAGTGGTACTGTAGTGCTGTAGTTAAAGGCAGGACTTAGGCATGTGGACAAGCCCTGTGAAAAGATTAACCTAGAGAAAGTTAATAAAAAGTGGTGTCCTAAATTATTCATGAATCCATTTGTAATGCACTTGCTGGGAGGCTTTTGTTTTTCTCAAACTCTTATTTATTAAAATCTGACAAGAATATCGGGTTTTGTTCAATAATAAATCTAAGTCTGTGCGAGGTTGGTGATATCCTCATGTAGTAATACAGAATAAAAATGAAGTAACATGGCAGGGGTGAATATGTTATTTACTTTGGAAGAATAGATTATTGTTCAGGAGGATTTTATCTTTTATTTGCCATTTCAAATCAAGTAAAAAAAATCTATAGTTGGGAGATACCATTTTGGGTTGAGACTGAGGCCTTGATCCTGCAGAGGATTTTAAGTATATTAAAACTCAGTTAAGTGTATTTCTGGTGGTTTTGCAAGTTCTAGACCTGTGTTTGGTAAATGAAATAGCTCATACAATCTTGTTTCATACGTAGCTCTTATCCTTTTTCCTTAACTTCAGGGGAAGAGCATGGAAGTCATGCTCCTAGTTTGTGCATTTTGACTTCCAAAGTATGTCCAAACATGCCCTCTTCTTTCTTTGTCCCAGAAAACAGTAGAAAGATTATACTCAGAAAGTAGGAGAACGGAAAAAAAGGCAGGAAGAGATCTTCTACTGCTTGGGATACAATAGACGATTGTCATCTGAGTGTGTTTTACAGCAGTTGTTTCTTAAAAGCAGGCAGAACTTGGTTTAAAAAGCAATATAAGATATTTTTTTCAGTATTTTCAATGTATTAATTTTAAGGGATTTTTTTCCCTTCTGTTCTTTCTTCTTCCCTGCCCTTATTTATAACTGGATAAGGAAGGGGAAAGCGGATGCCTATAGACAGAAAGTTAGAGAAGACTAAATAAAAAAGAAAGAGCTTAGCTGTGGAAGCAGAACTGGGAGTTCGGATGACTGGTCTGAGCCGGAGGATGATGAATAGATTTGTTTGCATAAGCTTGGCCTGTGAGTCACTTTCTTGTAAAAGCAGCTTGAGCAGGAGATGCTCCTGTCCCAAATTTTAGTCCTGAATACCTTCGAGCACAAAGCGTACTGTGACATAAGGGCTCTGACTGTGAGTACTGTCCCCTTGTTCCAGCAGAACAGAGCAGGCTTTCTGCTACTTCCCAGGACTGAAGTAAGCTAGAGGTGTCATGCACACACACAACATACTTTGCATGATATATAGTGTGGTGTCTCTTGGTGCTCAGGGTTAAAAAAATATCTGGGTAGACAACTGGCTTCTGCTTGAGATTTGGACTCTGTTTTTAGGGATTTGGCCCCTATGGAAAGTTGTGTGTTGGGGTACAGGTCACTAACCTTTAAATGAAACACTGGGGAGGGGAAGAGAAATGTAAAGTGTGAACAGACATCAGCAAGAGACACCATTATTCATGGCTGATCATCCTGGGTAGGCTTGGAGGGGTGAAGATTTTCACCCTGGGAGCCTGCTTTGCCTCTCTGACATCAGAGAAGTTGTACAAAGTACATGAGGAAGGGACATGTTGGGTATTATCATCTTTGCCAAAGGTTGATCCAAACTCTATTGAAAATGAGGCCTCAGCTCTTCCTTAGGCAACTATCAGGACTCTGAAGAAAACTTTGTCCATTAATAGGCAGATACTTTGCTATGGTTTAGCAAACTGGGAGAGGTGAGAAAGGTTTATTTTAATAGAATATGTCGAACCCATGTCTAAGGTACAAGTGGAGCCTGTGGGTTGAATTTGGGAAATAACTGTTCTCTCTGGAAACCCACCAAAAACAAAGAACTCTTCCTTCCTGAAGATTTTTTTCTTACTCTTCTGTGCTATTTGTTTCTTATGAGTTTTGGTGGTATGGAGGTCAAGGTGGACTGTGAAACCCTGCTTTGGAATCAAGATATTTGTCTGACTTGTTTGCCCCTGGTGGAATCAGTGCTGCTGCAGCTTCATTGCCATGGGAACCTCCAGTTACTAAATTTAATTCAGCCCAGGGTTTGCTTGTCTGCTCTGTTGCTGCAATGTAGACAGGTGATAAGCAACATATTGATACTAGGCTGTATCGTACCAAAATGATCAGGCGTTGATATTACCGCAGTGTTGCAGCATCTGTGGTGCTGCTCTTGTGCTGTGCTCTGAGCTGCAGAGCCTTCCTGTGCCTGCCTCCAGCCTCCTCTTCCTCTCTCCTGGCAGAGCAGAGGCAGCACCACCTGCATAGTCTTTCTGGCCCAGCAACCGGCAAAGGTAGGGACCGCAGGAAACCTCTGCTTGCTGGCCGTGCTCCTTCCACGCCCTGCACAGCAGCCAAGCAGTCATGGAGTGGCCATGGGCCTTGGGGGAAATCCTGCTGGAGAAGGGGGCTCTGTGGCCCTCAGAGCTATGGGGTGCGGGGTGGGTCTCTGTACTTCTGTAGCACCCACCATGGTGTCAAGTCCCTCAAGGGACAGATCCTGGCACCACGAGATCTGATCAAACTGGGAGCAGGGAGATGGAAGGTGTATGAGCGGAGAGCAAGACACCCCTGTCACCCAGTCTTGCCCTAAAGTTTTATTACTGTCTTTATGCTTGGTGAACCTTGCAGCTTTTTTTTTTTTTTTCTCTTTTCATCCCTCAGTATCTGTTAGATGGGTATGTTCACGGTGATGATGAGCCTGTGGTCTGAGATGCGCTCAGTTCCAGTGCTTCCAATAGAAGTGGTGGAAGTGTGCCTTTACTGCAGCCACACCGGGGGGACATTTTGTATGACTAGCTGCAGGATAATTGATGTTGCAAGTCTTTCATGACTGTTGGAGTTGTTGGTTACTAATGCTTTGCCTCTGTGTAGTTAGGTTTAGTGATACTGCATCACTTTGTCCAGAATTCACAAGTGAGTGCAGGGTGTGTAAACCATTAGGTTAAAATGCTGGCTAAGTATTGATTAATCAGTAAAAGGTTTTAAGCTGTTTCCTTTAAATTCCAGGATCATGCATCTTAATTTAATAGTTGAGAGGGAGGAGGAAAGATACTGATCTACACAAGGGAATACATTTTCTGTAGTACTTGCTCATGACAAGTATTTTCAAGCCAAGAGAGAGATTTTAGAGAAGGTGATGATTCTCTCATTGATGTTATCTGCTAAAATGGTTCTCTACTTCCTTTCTTTTAGATACTACATTGGTCGCCAGATGTTTGTGGTGGTCTCCACACCAGAGATGATCAAGCAAATCCTAGTGACAGACTTCAGTAACTTCACCAACAGAACTGTAAGTAGATAGAAAGGTCCTCTTTGTGGCCAGAGGTGGTAGTACTGCTCATTTGAGCTCAGACAAAAAGTGACTGCAAGACAGCTGGAAATAGAGGTGGGGAGGAGTACAACATGGTTCCTAAAACTTAAAGGTATATAAACTCACTGTATGCATTTCAGTCAAAGGCTCCTGTTACCAGCACACTCTGTGGATGAAAGAGACCATCTTTAAAAGAAATGCAATGCCCTTGTGACTGAGGCACCGAATGGATGCTGAAGAGAGAGGGTTTCAGTATCCAATTCTGCCACTTGCTTCCTGGGAAAATCCCTTGCTAGCTGTCTTCCTTGGTTTTCAATCTGTAATATGGGGACAATGCTATTTGCTTTCTCCCACCCACGGTCTGTTTTGTCTTTTTAGACTTTCTAGCAGGCTGCTGGGGACGTGGGCATACCTCTCTCGATTAATATATATTGCTTTGCACTCTGAAAACAACAAATAGAAAAGGATGAAGTTGGGGTTAGCAAGGACTTCTTTATGTACTGTCGGTTACTTATTTTAGTTTTATACATGTATATATTGAAAAGCGCTTTTCTACACATTGGTTAGAACAGATAATGGAGGGCGAGAGGGGGGTGGGGTGGTCAGAGGTATAGTAGATTTCCATCATCCTCAGCATTTTACAAGGAAATACTATCATGCTGACCACAAGCTGCCTCAGTGTGGCATCTATTCCTTTCTTCCTCCTGGCCCCTTTGTATGCTCAAACCTTCTCACATAAACCTCTATGTATTCAGGAGGGCTGTTTGTGCCCTCAGGGAAAATTTCATCTCTGATCAGCTGTCTGTCTCCTCTGCCCCTCTGATCCTCTCTGCAACCAGTCAGTCTGTTTGCAGATCGCTTGTTTCCTTTGCTTGCTTCTTCTGGTACATAAGGTTCATCTTGTGACTACCTGTATCTTATTTAATAACCACTTGTACCAGTCAACCTTTGTTCTGCCTGTAACTCACATCTGAATGGAAGAATCCCAGCGTGCAAGCTTCTTAGGCTGAAGTAGTTGCATGTGGAAAAGGCCTATTCCCAATTTTCTCTGTTTTTGAAGGAATTTCCTTCCCCTTTCCTTCCTCCGTCCACAAACAGGAACACTGTTTCTTCCTGTCTACAACTTTCCCATGCTTTTCTTCTGTATATTTGATGTGAGTAGGTCGTGTGCGATATTCATAGTAGTAACTGCTGCATGAATAACACCTCCTGAAATTAGAGAGCATTCCTTTGAGAGGGTATGTTCAAATACTCATTCTGCTCTTAATTTCAGTCAGCCTCATCATTTGAATATATTTGTCTGTGCATTGTCATCCTTCCTATATTGGCCAAATTTTACTTTTTCTTCAGGCTTTGATGGTGAGATATTTATCTTTCTTTTGTTTATACAACCTTTTGTCATGGTCTGTAATATTTGTGTTCTTCTCAAACTAAGGTAATTCAGGTCTCTATAACCAGTCTCTCTCTTCTTTTTTTCTTTTTTTTTCTCTTTATCAGAGACCAGTTAGGTATAGTTGTCTGTGTAGGTTCATATCTTACCCTTATCACTTTACTGTCCGCTGAACAATCTGTGGGTTTTCTGCACAATGCCCTCCTTTATGCATGAGGAACGGAGGTGCAAACTGAGTGATATCCCTGCCACCAACCAGAAAGCCTGTGGCATAGGGGAAAATTTAATTCCCGCCTCTCTCTGGAACAAATGGAGCAGTTTCCCCACAATGCACTGTTGCTATATCTAGTTTGCTTAATATCCATAGGTCTAATTCAAGTGAACTTTCTTCATCTTGTATGCTTTTATCTGCACATACCATGATCTTCTCACCCAGCTGCACACTTTGGATGTTGTTATCTTTCACTTTCCACTTTTTCCCCCTCTTCCACCCATTGTTCTTCATTAGCAGAGGATAAACAGCCTTCCGTTTCTGAGTCCTTCCACATCTGACTTGGGAATCTATTCCCCCTCTTGAATTTTCACACTGGAAGCTGCCTCTCCTCTTTAATTCACCGTCAACTCTATCAATGAAGTGGTCTGTTATACTCTATACTAAGGATCCTATGTAATAATAAATAATGCTGTATAGTATGTAAAGAAGGGCAGTGGGATTTTTTCAGATGTAATTTTGGTTGTATGTGAATAATGGTTGAAAAGTGAGAGTGGGAAAAGCACTTTCCAAGTAATAGATTATTTTTTCTCATATCAACTGAATAAATGTTATTTTAAAGCTTTTAATAGGGTTGCTTCTGTTTCTACTTTTAAAAACTACTCAAAGCAAGCTCCTCTGCTTTAAGTGAGAGTGTCTGTTTGCCAGGGAAGAATTCAAAACACAGAATAGATCCCTCTGCCTTATTTTACCCATTCCTTCCCCAGATACTGTGCTGGTGAGTGGTTATAGAACTGGCTTTGGAGTTAATGCTGTTCGCAGAGTTAGGCTAATATATTTTGGTCCAGATGTGGCATTCACTTATGTTGTGGTTTAACCCAGCAGGCAGCTAAACGCTACACAGCCATTTGCTCACTCCCTCTGCCCAGTGGGATGGGGGAGAAAATTGGAAAAGAAAAGTGCAAAAACTCATGGGTAGAGATAAGAACACTTTAATAAGAAAGGAGGAAAAAAGGTAAAGAAAATAAATAAATAAATAAAAAAAACAATAACAAAAACAAAACAACAGATACACAGTGCAATTGCTAACCCCCAGCTGACCAATGATGCCCAGCCAGTCCCTGAGCACTGGCAGCCCCTCCAGACAAATCCCCTTAGTTTTATTTTTCTCCAGGATGCCACATGGCATGGGACATCCCTTTGGCCAGTCTGGGCCAGCTGTCCTGGCTCTGTCCCCTCCCACGCTCCTTGCTGGCAGGGCAGCACAAGAAGCTGTAAAGTCCTTGGCTCTGTGTGAGCACTGCTCTGCATCTTAAACATCAGTGTGTTATCAGCATTATTCTCATCCTAAATCCAAAACACAGCACCACGACAGCTACTGGGAAGAAAATTAACTCTTTCCCAGCCAGAAGCAGGACAACTTATTATTTCAACCCAAAGCCTTTTCATTGGCTTGAAAGTGTCAGTTTTTCCGGGTGGGAAACACGGGAAATGAGGTGAGCCCAGTGGGTTTGAACAGGCCTTGGGAAAACCCACTGTGATCTTTTCTTTCTTTTGCCTTTCCTTTGCCCTTAAATGCATTTCCAAAATCTAGATTTGTGCCTTATCCACCAGAGGGAAATGTGAGTTGTCTAACCCAGAATACCAAAGAGAGATTATTCACCACACTCTATAACAGTTGTATCAATCACACTAAGTTGCAGGATGCATAGGATGAATTCTAAAAGCTAAGTGTATTAGAGAGCAAAAAAAGTTTATATTCCACATATATTTTGCTGCTCTTTCAATTGATCTAAATATATATATATTATAATTAGAAACAATGGAAAATTGAATTTGTGAAGGGTTGCAAACAATGGATGTACTTGATAGACAAGAGCGGATAAGATGATGATTCGGTTTTTATTAAAGCTGCCCACAACGTAACGTCATGCCTTTGAGTGCTTGGAAGAAGAATGACCTTTATCTATGATTCTACACTTGCTGGCTACTTGCTGGGAAGTAATCAGAAAATCTTTATGGAATCAGGGTGGTTTTAATCTGCTGAGAGGACTGGAGGAAGAGTTTGCTTATTTTAATACCTAGACAAGAGATCGTGTGTTACAGCGAAGGAAACAGGTAAAGGGCTGTGCTACCCGCGGTCTGGATGCTGAATCTAAAGTGTAAGAAGACACAGTGTGCAGCTCTGTTTCTGTGAGTGCCAGTTTATGGCATGCGTGGGTTCCTGACCCAGAGCAACTCTCGTGGAGTTGGGAAGGCCATCTGCCTGGTTTTCTTCTGGAGGAAGGGGGAGGGTTTGCCATTCCTATTGAAATAATGACAATCTCATGTTTCTCCGTTTTCTGCTAAAAGGGAGCTGGCATGGCATTGTATTTGGCCTGAAGGGACCTGGTTGTGGTTGTACTGATACGGGGAATGATTTTCAGTAACTTGATTTTCTGTTACTAGATTGATGGAGTGCCATAAGAATTTCTCATGTCAAGGGGAGCTCCGTGCTCCCAGGTGCTGGGCAAAGTTCAGTGGGCCAAAGCATGGCAATAGCACCACGTACTGGGTGAATTGGCCCTGTCTGTGCTGGCTGTGGGTGGCTGTGCTTGAATGATAGTGTGGAAAAGGCAGCATCTTTGTGTCCTCTCTCCACATCCAGAGAGAGCTAGATCACTTGCACGCTTCTCCCGCATTGAACCAAACTGCTCACTTATTATATGGACAAAGTAGATTTTGCATGTGAACAGAAGCCAAACAATTGCTCATTTTATGCGAATATGTTTCCCTTTGATACTACACATTTCGCATCCTTGCTACAAATCTCTTTTGAATATTGCTTTTAAAAGCCTTTTAGATTCCTTTGCCCTCTTCCGTTCCTTCTGAGCTACTGATTAGTAATTCTTGTGACAGAAGTGTATGGTGACTGCAGATCAAATCTGCATTAAGGTTCACTTCATTTTAGGGCAAGCAACCAGGTCTTGCACACAGGATGTTATTCCCCTGTAGGCATGGGGTATATTTTAGTGTTAACCATACAATCACAGAAAGGCAGTAATGACATCCTATTTTCCCACTTAATTTTGACTTGATTAAGGTGAGCGTTGTAGCCATTTAAAAACAGAAATGTCTACTGTAATGTACCTTCATACTTAAGGCATATGAAGCCCTTTCCCTATGTTTTTAATTATAGTTGAAGAAGAAAAGATGAAAATTAGCTTATAGACCTTCTGCCAAAAAATATGGAATTGATTTTAATTTAGGTTAACCATGGAAACCTCAGCCAGAATCCTAGACAGGGCTGTGCTGCAGTAAATGATACCTTCTTCTCACAGCCCTGGTAAGTCGTTTCTTGAATAGAAGTTTTCTTTTAAAAGCACTAGGAACGTTCTTTACCCTTTTTAGCTGCATTACTGTGTTGCGTGTGAAACAAGTTTATGATGCTTGTTGCATTCTGCCAGGCAGGATAATGATACATAATCTGTTTTCAGATTGTTTTTAATTTCTGCAACGAAAAATTCTTTCTGAATTAGTATTTTAGAATCATTGAAGCGTACATTTAAAAACATAAGAGCAGAATGTTAGGATGGAGCAATCTGAAGAGGAGATTATCTGGTATCTAATATAAATGAGAATTTTCCTAAAAGTTGCAGACCAAAAATGTGGATCAGTGTTCTCTAAGGCAAAGGTAAGCACTGGCCAGTTGAGGTTTGTCGGGCTGCTGGAGTCAGTGTTCTGCCAGAATTCATGTGGCTATCACAAGTGGAAACTAGTAGTTGATCCAGACCAAATCCTTAAATGTGTGCCAACCCACTGGAGGAGGGTGATGTTTTTAAATACACAAATCTGCACCAATTCCAGTAGCTGTAAGAGAACAGCACTGTTTTTTCATTAGAAGTTTTGCTGTTACAGTGGAAAAAGTAACAATGGGATAATAACAAATAATAATGAAGGAGGAAAAATAACAAAAAGCTAGCAAGAAAGTTGAGATAACATGGCAGTACAAATTCTTTGTATCCCTCTTGAAGTAAAGTAGGGTTTCCCAAGCTCCTTTTCTTTTCACTTCTGTTTATCCTTCCCCTTTCCCTCTCCTAATTCATCCATGTGGGACACAATTGTTCTCTTCACAGACAGAAATTGCCAGTTACACGTAAGCTGTTGGCTTCATCCTTATTTTGTTAAATCTGTAAAGCTCTAGGCCTACCTGTGGCATTAAACAAACAAACCAGTTGCCAGATAGGATGGTGCAGGATGGCCGATATACACACACATCAGCTGATCTTTCTGATCTCTTGCTTGGGGACAGAGTACCAGCAAGAAAAGTGTCTGTGTACATTGCTCTGTCAAAAGGTCTATCCAAATTTGATACAAGATGCCCTCCAGAGGTCCCTTCCAGCCTCAGCCATCTGTGATTCTGTGAATTTTGGGCCAGGGACTCAGCCAGTGTGAATCAGCATACTGCCATTAACTTCAGACGACCCTGCACTGGCTGATAGGAATTATTCATCTCCAGAGCAGGGCTTGGATGCATGACTGGCTTGAAACAGCTCAGTGTGGTGCCTCAGGAACTGACTGTGTGTGTTCTTGGCCTTTTTCAAGTGAAGGGTTGTTGGCGTGTCTTGAGCAAGATCTTACTGGAGTCATTCTGCCTTGGTTCTCAGAGCGCACGCACTGCGGTGCGCAGCAGCCCAGCCGATGTGCTGTCATTGTGTAAACAGTGGCCATGCAGTCATGTATCCAAACGCATGGTCTGGTCCAGCTTAGGGGCTGGACTTGCTTCTTCAGTTCCTCTCTGACAAATATGGGTTTTGTTTTGAAAAATAAACCCACTCATATATTCATCTGGAGACAAGTCATGCAAAAATAGTTAACGAAAAGTTGTGTATTGTTGCCAGAAATGTGTATGTGTGCTGTCTTGACCCTGTACCCGTGGTTGTTTGGTTTAGAAATGCTTCTTTTCTTCAAATTAAACGTCTTAAGGTTATTTCCTGTTGTGTCAGTGTCATCATCATCATCTCATGTGAATTTCTTAGTTTATTTCCAAATTGTTGTTGCAAAGTGCAATAAACTCGATCTGTAAACAGCTGATGAGCGTACTTTGTTAGGACGCTCACCTTCACATGGGCGCCTGGTTTGGAGCAGCAGAGACACACACACTATGATGGTGGGAAAGTCAATATTTGGGAAATGATGCAGACAATTTAAACAAGAGAAAGAAAATGTTGAAATATGTCATGAGAGCTTCAGTTTACCACACTCTAAATGAGTGTTCAGTGGGATGGTATTGTACACAAGTGATGTTCCGGTGTGTGCTAATAATTTGATTGTAATTTTTAGTTAAAGGCAAGCTGCTCTTTGAGGGAGTGGTGAGGAGTGAAAGGGCTTTAAGTTCACTTATCACCCCAATCTTTTTCAATATATTTCTTTATTTTTCTATTCCTTCCTCTTGTTTCATCCCGTTTTTTGTTGGGTTCGCATAGGACATGCAAAGTGAACGACATAAGGCTTCTGTCTCAGAATTGTTGTTACTCCTGCCTGTGCACACAGGTGTATTTGTACGTATTTCTGGATGTGTACAGATGCACATGTATTTGATTTGGGGTTTCTTTGCACTTTGAGGAAATGCTGAAACTCCAGTCCTTGCTACAGTCTTGCAGACCTCAATTGTGCCAAACCGTGTTAAGGAACGTCACAAAATGTGCCTCCTCCAGTGCCACAGTGAGAGTTCGGTTCATGATGCAGCAAAGCCATTCCACCCGAGGCAGGCCATGCCTTGAACGCGCAGCTCTTTGTGACAGAGCTGCAATTTTCTCTCCTCCCTCCCTCCCTTTGTAGGACAAATTGAAGCAAGTGTCGATCCTGCCACATGTACAATAAGGCTCAGTCTCGTTGAGCTGAGAATATTCAGTGCTTCCAAAAATCGCTCTGTGCCTTAAAAGGATAAGTGAAAAGGTGTCCAAGCAGTGAATTTATTAAGATGTACTTTTTTGCCTAGCGGTTTTCTACAGCTGCTAGATCATCGTTGGTTTGAAATCTTGGCTGGTATAGCATGATTATAGAAAGGGAATTATGCTAGGAGGGAATGTGTTTGGCTGTATAGCACTTAACTGTTTAATATTAATTTGTTTGACTGCATATCTCTGGGTGCTGTTGTACAGCCATGTGAGCCCAGATGCCTGAGAGATTTTTTTTCAGTGTCGGTGTCTGCCAGGGAGCTGGGCAAGGGCTCTTATCCCTGTTCTGACCTGGTTGTTCTCATGAGGGTTTGCTGGGGCTGGAGCTCCTGGGCTCAACCACTGCAGTGAAATACCCACTTTCCTTCCCTAGTGTGCCTCTGTGGCTATCTTCTAGGCATACTGGTGCACCTTTCTAGCCTGGTCAATGTGTGTGTAACTATTTTGCCTTCTGCTTTACTTTGTAAAATAACATTTAATTTTGTATTTCATTTTTTCTTTCTTCTTCTTGCTTTCAGAGCTTGGTAGTTAATTTTTCTGAGTGATTAAATCCGGTTTTGTTTAAATGTTTTAAAGTAGGAGTGCATATGCTCGCAATAGACACTTTAAAAATTAAAATAATAAATATTGAGAGGGTCATTTCTTTCAGGCTGTGTATGTCTTTTTATGCATGCACAATAAATTACCCCTTATTCCCCATCTGTTGCAGCTAATAGCACAAAACTAATGTTGTCAAATGATCGCTGCTATTGACTATAAAATTAATCAGACTTTGGCTTCAGTTATCCTGAAAGAAAAACTTAATGTATTGGTAGGCTATGTTCTGGAAACCACCTGATGCTCAGAATCCCAGTGAGGTGAAGTCTGGTTTTGTGATTAAGGCTCTAGGTGGGGATTTAGGAGCTCTGAGTTCAGTTTTTGGCTTTGCTACAGAATTCCTGTGTTCACAAGGGCAAATCATTTAGGAAGTGCTTTGTCACCTTAACAAATGTAAAAGAGTGTGTTGGGAATTTCCAGCTGAACATTGCCATTAGTGAATGTTAGTGCTTCAGAACTGATGGCTGCTAATGTTGGGTTTTGGTTTTTTGGTTAATTCCAATTGTTGTACTCTTTTCTTTCTCTTCCTTTTTTTTTTTTTTAAAGGAAGAATTTTTTTTAAAAGTAGCTTTGGAATTAGGGGGAAACGTTTTATTTGAAAGCTTGCTTTTTTTTTTTCAAGTAACTATTTGTTTTGGGGTATTTAAAAAAAGTAGCAAATACAGTATTAACAGGTTCAATTGACTCTGTATTTTGAGGATTATCTTCTCTTAACTTTGTTGTTTTTATTTTGTAAATCTGATTCAGAATAGAAAACCAAGTGAAAACTGTCGTGCAAGGTTGGAAAGCTGATACTTATCTTGAACACCTGGCGTTTGCCTATGGTGACTAGTCATAAAAAAATGTTACCATTTACTTCCTTCTATGCATATACTTGTCTCATTTAATTCAGCGGGCCATGAGTGTGTATTTACCTAAGTATTTTTATTAATAGTCTGTCCAGAATGAGGATGTTCCCTTAAATTGGAGCCTATGTCCTTCTGCACCCCTCTTGGTGAGGCGGGCAAACAGTCTCTTCTCATATGTTTAAGTGTTTGGTAATGACAGGTGCCTGAAGCTTTAGGGAAGATGCTAAAAACAGTAGTTCAGAGTCTCACAGAACAGCTTACTAGACAGCAATTTAAAAACGCTGACTGTAGTTAATGTAGAATCATTATACAGAATCATAGAATCATTTAGGTTTGAAAAGACCCATGAGATCATGGAGTCCAACCATGCACCTAACCCTACCAAGTGCACCACTAAACCGTGTCACTAAGCACCATGTCCACACGTCTCTTAAATACCTCCAGGGAGGCTGATGTATGTAGGATATTTCCCTATATAGGCTTAATAGCTTAGTGACCAAGGTAGATCATGTGAATTGTTTGCTTAAGATTTATGAATGTCTGATTGAGGAAGTGAACACTAAAGTTGGTTGTATTTCTGGGTAAGATAGCAAAGAAAAATGGCTGATTCCTTCTGTACGAAAGGCTAGTAGAGATAGTGGGAACAGATGGGTTGCACACAGATGGAATACTAGAATAAAAACTTTCTACTTTTGTGTATGGCAGCTCTTTTTCAGAATAAAGAAGGACATGGGTTGTCTGTTTTCAGATGCCATGGGCCATAAACCTCAGCAATATAAAAGCAATACAATTGACTGTAAGGAGGCTAAAAGGCTTAAAAACAAGTTTCATCTTCCCTTGCCCCCCATCAGGATATGATGAATCATTAGGTTGAGACCACGGCTGCTGTTGAGATGGACAGTCATCTTATTTTTTTGCAGGGTTTGTTGTGATATGAGTTGTTTTTCAGCATGGGTCTAAGTATTTTAATCTATCCCTGAGTCTTTCCCTGGTTTATTAATGGGCTGCAGTGCTCCCATCACCATGGTATCCTGATACCTCTTCCTTTATGAAGGCTGCAAAGCTGAACGTTGATGAAATTTACATTTTTAATTCTCCACTCTCCACGCCTATACATAGAAAATGATTTGGAAAACCATTGGGGGAAACAAACACAAGGACAATATGGCATGGAGAAATGACTGGGGTTGCTGTGTTGTTTTGTTTGTTTTTAATGCTTTTTCTTTCTGCTATTATAGTGCAGCCATCGTTGGTTCAATACCTGCTCCTAGGTAGACACCAGAACACCAGATGGATTACGTACTTTACAGCACTAATGATAGTGGCTGATAATGTGTGCAAATCTCCCTTTCACTGATTGTTCAAGGCAGTTAAGAAATACTGAATACAGCTGTACATAATTACGCTTCTTTTGAAACTAAACCAGCCTGTGAAATTTCTGTTCCTGGAAAATGGTCAAAATTAGTCAATAACAAAAACAAAACAAAACAAACAACAAAAACCTGAACCCTTTGCATGTACTTAGCTAATAGTATATTGTGACATTCTGTTTCTTAGATGCAAGGCTTCCCTGCCAAGTCTATTGAGACTTAAAGAAAAAGGGGAAAAAAAAAGAAAGCTGCATAATAAAACTACAAAAAGGTGGTTTTGCTGCAGGTGTTGGAAGATGCTAATTTGACAACACTATGCGTATGCACTTGTTTATGTCAGGAAGCATTTGTGTAGGACTAAGTATGTGTGTCCTTAGCATGTGGCAGGTATGTGAAGGGGGAGCCCCTCTGTCCACCCACTCTCTTGTTCTTTCATATGTTTGAGTTACAGCAAGAGCAACTTTTGAAATCATCTTTATTGGTTTATTTAAGCCCACTTTGTTTTTTCCTCTCATTCTGCAAATTTCCTATTTTAAATGACTGAAGAAGCCAAGATCAGTTTTATTAGATTTTCTCTTCCCTTCCCCCCAGTTTTTCTCCTGTTGAAACTTGCCAATCACTTTTAAAGCCTACATTGGGCTTTTCTGCAGCACAGGAGATATCATTAAGGCTTTAAACCCACTAATGAGGGAAATGTGCACTGCTTGAAGGCTCCTGCAATATTAACTACATCCAATTATGTTAGGTAAACGTATGAGTATAGTCAAAACAGGATGAAAGCATATCTTTCTATTCAGGCCAAAAGCAGTCTTCTGAGCCAATCTTTCATCAAACTCACATTGGCTATTTATTTACTGGTTTTGTGGCACTTTGCTTTCATACTGCAAGTCCTAAGACAAACAACAGTTACAGACAGGAAGGGACTATCTGTTCCCAGGGCTCTGTTCCTTATTTAAAGAACACATTTTATTGCTGGATAAAATATGTGAAATCTTAAGGCTGATAAATAGATTTTCCTGGTTAGATACAGTATTGCTTTAAGCAACGTGACCTAGTGGGAGGTGTCCCTGCCCACAGCAGGGGGGTTGGAGTTACATGATCTCTAAGGTCCCTTCCAACCCAAACCATGCTGTGATTCTATGATTCCCCATCTAACCTTGTCCTTAGCTGGCTGCTATGAGTAGGTGTGGTATGTGTGCAGAGGAGATGCAGCTTGAGTTTGTATTGCTGGTCCCCGCCTTTGTTTTCTGTTGTTGACTTTTTTTATTATTATTTTACTTTTAAGGGAAAGTCATCTTATCCTACTTCTTTGGGCATATGCTGTGCAGATTTTTTTTGTTTCTTTAAACTTATTTAGTCCAATAACATCGTTTTTACAGTCTGTCACTTCTGACTTCTGAAACTATTATTTGTCAGTAGCAGATCAGTTTCTTTGTTTACAGTTTTCTCTCTTTACCCTATTCTTGACATATAATAGAGTGTCACGTCCCTTAATTTCTGCCCCAAGAACTGATTTCCATGTACCTACCCAGAAGCCTAAAAGTTCAGCACCGAGCACTGGATCAGATGTGACCTGGAAAATTGTGATAGTTTGAATGGTTCCCATCTACCATGCCTCAGATCTGTGTAGCCTAGCTGAGCATCCTCTTCTCAAAGGTGGCCAGCAGCAGAAGCCACAGGTCCAGCATAATAACAAGGCAAACAACGACAGTCATCTTCCTTCTGGATTTTCCACCCAGTCTCCAGCAACCAGCACTGTGGTGACTACCAGTGCCAGAGGATACACCTGGGCATCATTTCTCCGAATGGGTCTGCTGGCTATGAATCAGCTTTCCACCACTGCTGTACCGTTTCTCTGATGGAATGTGAGCAGGTGGATTTTTTTTTTTTTTTTTTTCTGTGGATCAACTTTCTGCTTAGAATATGATAGGAGTTATATCTGGGGACTTGTGTGTGTGTAGGTGAAGTTCATTCCTGTTCAGTGAGAGTTAATGTGATACAGGTGGGCATTATTATACTAATCCTTGGAAGCCTCTGCTTTTCATTTTAAGTAGTGTGAAAGTAAGTCATCTCAAAAATAATTTGAGAATAATTCACTCTTTAGTCATCCCTTCAGATGGCTTAATCCATTCACCTGTCTTTATATTTATATTTAAACTTAAACATATGAAGGGTTTGTTGCTTTTTTTTTTCTTTGTTGTATATATATTATTATTTTTTTAAGATCATGGTTATATTCTTATCTAACACAATGATAACTCATTCTTTTAACACGTCTCAGCTGGACTTCCCATTCCCACAGCAAGACCTATAAAATGGATCATGTGAGCATTCCTCATCTGGTTCAATGCAGACTTTTTCAGAGCCATGCAGGCTGACTTGATGCTGAAGCAGATGACGAGAGCTCACATGGGCTCTCCACCAGCTCCATTGTGATGGTGGTAATCCTCAATAGATGGGGAGTGGTGAACCGCTGATAGGGTACTGACATCTTAAATTGATGCCGCTGTTTTTTCAGTGGTTCCCTGACTATGGCCTGGAAAGTTCTCTTCTGATCTTTATGAAATTACCTAACAGTTAACTCCAGTAGCTTTGGTCTGGGCAAAAGATTTTTGCCATCCTTTGGGTTTTGTTTGTTTGTGATCACATGCAATTTTAAGTTCATTCTTCAAGAGTAAAACCTCTATGGGAAAGGGCATTTAGAGATGATGCACTCCTTACCACTGACAACATGTTGCAGCTATAAATCTTACGGATCATAAGTGAAAAATGAGTCGGCAGGGCTTATTTTAGTTTCTAGTGAGAATTCTTTGTTTATATAGCAACCACATATCTTGGCACCTTTTGTTGTAAATAGTCGACAGCAAATAGTTGGCTGGTCTGAACCTTAGGAAGGGAATACACTGCAGGTGAAGCTCAGGGCTGTGCACACGGTGCTCCTGGTCACGACTGAGGAAAGTTGCAGAGCACTTGCCGGAACTGTGCCATGGACAGTCACTGTTCATCGGCTTTAAATTCACCACACTTAAGAGAAAAGAAGAGGAGAGGTGTAAAATTCAAGTCTTCACACTGCATGGCTTGCTCCCTGCTCTCCAGCGTAACAACTGCTCGCTGCTTTGGGCCGCTGATTCACATCTTTCTGAAAGCTCAGTGATGGCTAAGGAAGACTTCATTTAGGCATACGGATACATATACAGCAACAGGCATACACATGGATCAGGATACAGCTATCCTGAAGCAAAAGAAAAGGATTGTTACTCACTGTTAATTATTTACTCCTGTCCATCTCCTCTCACAGGTGCTGAGCAATAGTAAAATAACTGCATTTGTTACCAGAATGTGTGCCATTCTTCTTTTCCTTTCATGCCTGCTCTTGCAAAACTGATTTGGGGAAATAAGTTGTAAAAATAAAAACCATCTTGCACTGTTCTCCTCTGCCAGGTTAGTTGTAAGTTTGAGATGCATGAGATATTCTTTTTTCCCTTTTCAAGGCAATTGCAAAGGACAGTTTCACCATTTCCCTTTCCATTTTCAGTATGCGCATTTAGATGAAGCTAAAACTGCACTCTTGCACTTTTTATGCAGGTTTCCTAAAATAATTCTGAATAATTTAACAATGGCTCAGAAGCATCCCAGTTTAACCAGTCATTGACCTTCAGTCACGTTTTAATGTAATCAGGACTTACTCCAGTATTTCATCAGTTTCCAAAGAAGCTGTATTGTAGCGGAGGCAGAGGTGATATCTATAATTAACTTTGCCCACTCTGTTCCATTATAATGTTTACCTTTCAGGAGTTTATCAGACTTTAACTCCTTCAATTAATATTTTCCATTTAGAATTTTTCAGTCAAAATGGTCTTGGTATTTTGGAGCAGAAGCCTAGGGAAAAGATAGGGCTATTTATCCACTGTGGGGAAAAATAAACACAATGTCCTTTTCTTTGACTTTGGCTTTGATCCCTCTGGTGTAAGGGCTGGATATAAAAAAACACTTTGAAAATCTGACCAAACTGCTTAAGTTTATAAGCCCCTGAAGAATCTCAGTAAACATAGACTCAATAAAAACTATTAAAGACTGAGGAAACTCACTTGCAAGTATCGCTCTCTGGTGACAGGGCTCTACAGATCACTAACTTCTTCTACAAGTTGTCATGTGAGCTGGATGCCTAAAGGTTGAGAATCCTGACTTTGTGACTGATTCATTTCACATGAAAGATTTATATATATATATATATATATATAATGTTATATATTTATGACATTAAAACCTTTCAGAACATTTTTTTCATCCTAGTATAAACTTACTTGACTGCAGTTTGAATATATGGCATACTATATTGCCAGTGTTAAGAATTAAAAATGTATGTATACCTAACATTTCCTTATCAAATCTCAGAAAACATTGAGGGCAATGTGGGGAAGTTGCATGTTGTGGCTGATTTAGAAGAGTCAAAAGCTCAAATAATAATAATAATAAAAGTTAATTGGAGTATTTTGTTTCAGTTAAAACTTTTAATGAAAACTCACAGCCGTTTCAGTTTGCAAAGTAAAGTTATCTTGTTCCAAAACCATACATAGCAAGATATTTTGTTGGAACTTTTCTCCATTTTTCTTCCAAAAACCCTGGAAAAGCAAATTGATTTTGCAGTATTTCCAGTTTCTCTCAACCATGCAGCTATAAGCTTTTCTAACTAGCTCTGGTTTTATTTTGTTTAATGTTTGATGTCAGTTTTTGGATCAAACACCTCCTCCCTCGCTGGTGTTTGACCGTGTCAACTCAGATGTTCCCTGGATGCCCTGGCTGCTGGATGGCACAGCCTTGGTTTTTCCCTCCTCAGCGGTCAATTGGGGCAGCTCTCATTTCCTCACTTCTTTCAGCTATTCCCTTGGTGCTCGTGGTGGCTTTTATATTATGTTGGCAGTGCACAGGCAGTTTTGGCTCTAAGATCTTAGGCTGGTCCCAGGGTTAAGATTTATTCTAAGGAAAAGTTTTACCAGGGTTTGAGACATGTTGCAGAGGGTTATTATTATTATTTTTTTTTTCTTTCAGTTTCGAGATCCCTTTATCAGGCTGTTGGATACTGGGGGGATTCAGCACTGACCTTAGATGTGGAGAAGCAGCTGTGCAGATGCCAGATCAGTTCATGTGATGTGGGAGCACACGCTGCACCAGCCAGCACTGGTGGCTGGAAACTATAGCCCCTTCCCTTCCCCTTCTCCCGCCCCCCAAGTAAAGCCGTGCTTGGATGTGCAGGGGCTGATAAATGGCAGAAGAGTTGGGGCGTGCGGTCAGGCGTGGAGCACGCAGTGTGCGCAGCCTGGCAACCTCACTGATGTGTGGGCTTCTGGAGAAAGAGGCCTTTTTTCTCCTTCCTGGAGGAAGAACCGTGGTGCTCTCAGCAGGCAGGGCTGTGGCAAGCTCTGTGCAAGTCACCTGCATTTATAAATGTGCCCAGCTATTCTGAGGTTAATACTCAGTGAAAGGTTGCAGGTGTTTCCCTCTGAGGGCTGGCACTTGTTCCTTCTCTGGGCACTTGATAAAAGGGAATCTGAATTGCAGACACTCTTCTGTCCTGTTGTGCTTTTGCTGAGCTTCCAGCCTGTCGAAGTCTGAAATGCTAGCGCTGGCTTTGGGGGCAAGTAAATGGCAGTCAGGGCAACATAGGGAAAGGAGAGTTCAGCATCCAGCTGACCTCTCTAGGTTCATGCCATGGAGGGAATACAGTAAAACTGAAGCAATGCGGTGCTGGAACAGGCCCTCCACGCACAGCATCACCAGGAGGTGTCTTGGTTTGCGGGAAAGGGATCAGTGACCTCCGGGATGGGGTCTCCGATCTGTTTTGTTTATTTGTTTTATTGTTTGCTTGTTTGTTTGCTTAATTTTATCTTGTCCTAGAACTCTTCAGATTACAAGATACGGTGACGTGCTTTATGCTTCATAATCCACACTGCTTGCTATCACAAACCTAATATGCTTAAGAACGTGAAAGTAGCTGATACTGTTAATTTATTTTGAACGAGGTACTTGCTGATACTCAGAGGAGCGTTTTAACTCCTCTCCTTGAAGAAATCAAACACGAGTGATATGAAGAGCAGTCTGGTTACAGGTTGGTTGTGAAGTGAGGCTGTTCTAGTGAAATTGTGAGCTCCAGGCAACTCATGATAAGTCTGTAGGTCCTGTCTTATTGTCTGTACACGATAGGACTTTATTTGTTGAAATTATCTTGTGACAAACACTTAATTGTCGATGTCTTCAAATTAATGTGAGTGTCAAATAAAAAAAAATGCTATTTCATACAAGCGTGCTTTGACATGCTTTAATGAGTTCGGTTTCAATCAATTGAAAAAAATCCTAAGAAATAATAACAAATGTGAAATCTGGGAAGATAAAATCCTGAAAGTGTGCTGTGCAACTACTTACAAAGTTTTATAGCTCAGCTCTTCTTGAGGGACAAATAAACGAGGAACTAAAGCAGCTACTACTATCAGGAAAATGCATTAGTGTTTTGACAGATAGATGTGGAGATCTTAATATACGAAGTTTGTTTTTTCCCCTGATGTGTAAATATTCACTTAATGTAATTAGAAACAATTGTGAAGTGGCAGGCAGGGAATTCAAATTCTTCAGCTAAGCGGATATTGCAAATGCGATTTGTTGACAGCTTGTTGTGCTGCCATTACAGCTGACCTGGAGTTTTCTTTCTGAACAACTTTTCAAAGGAAATCTAGGATAAAAAGAATCATATTTGGCCAGGGAGTGTTCTGTCTCTGACTAGCAGCAGATGCTCAGAGAAAGAGCACAAGAACATAGCAAGTGTTGAGTGGTATTTCCTTTAGCATAGCCCCCTAACTTTGACTGTCAGTGGCTTTTGGACTTGTGGCGCTGTAGGTTACATCCACATTTTTAACTTCTACTAGCCCTTTTCTTCCAGTAGTTTGTTTTAAATAGCATCTTGAACCAATTTTCATTTTTGAAAGTCATGAAGAGTCTTCACATGCAACCTTTTATTTCCTTTATTTGGCATTGTTTTTGAATTTTCATTTTGGCATCGGGGAAAAAAATAGAATAATTTTCTGCATTTGTTTTGCCTGAATTGGAGCTTTTCGATCTGAAGATATTCTGTTTCAAAATAAGTAAATGAGACTGAAGTGTATTTTGTAAATCAGGATTTTGTCTTATAGGAAATGTGAAATTCAGCAACAGCTTTTAGGTGCTATATAGGAATTTAGAAGACTGACAGAAGCCCTTTGAAAGGACTCTCGGGTTTTGGACATAATCTACTGCTTACTCACATGTTTTATTGTTTCTCAGTGCTCTAAGATTTTAAGCTAGACTGGCCAGTTTATAATTTGCTTTTATTACAACTTTTGAGTGAAAGAATTCAAACTAAAATTGTCAATAAAATACAAAATCAGTAAAAAACTGTCATTTTTTATGTACTGTGCTCTGAAGAAAAGTTTTGCCTACAAGTAATATTTTTAAAGTAAGCCACTGGAAAGGCTCCCCTTCACCCGGCTAGCTTGGCTCTGTCAGCAATCAGAAATTCTTAAGCATTTAAGTCCGATTCAGGGAGCTTACACTGAAGATACAGATCCCTAAAACCCTCGCTGGGCCATACCTAATGCTTGGAAGTGCCTTGAGTCCCTTGGGGCTGGCAATTTCATCACTGAGGTTTCTTAGACACCTGCAATTCTTCTTCTCAGCTTGGTCAGAAAAACTTTGGTGCTAAACTGCTTAGCAGTTTTGAGACCTGTTTTGTGTCCAGCCTAGGAGACCTATGAATATGATGCTGGACCTCACAGGTATGCTTCGAAACTGCCTGGTGGTTCAGGCTCTGAAAAAAAATAGCAGCAAACAAATTCCTTTGAGTTGCAAGAGAAGGCAACAACACCTCTCCTTTTGTACAAGGAGAGATGCCCAGAGTGCAAGAAAAAGGCTTTCATGCTTTCCTCTGCTGGAAAATGTGCCAAGGCACTCATCTCATCTCTCTGGGAAGTGCCCTACCTAGCAACCTATAGGTGATTCTTGGGGAAGATGCACTTGTAGCACTGTGTGGAAGCAATTCCATTTTCTGTGCAGTCCTTGGCATTTCTGGTGGAGAAGTCAGCACATGTCCTCAACCTCATAGGGTAGTCATCTGAATCAGGGAGGCCAAGGTTTCAGATACTGCTACAAAATATTGCTGATCACAGAGGCCAAGGTTTCAGATACCACTGCAAAAAATTACTCGCGTACCTTTATCTCACGATAGTTTTTATATAAACAGACCTTGGAGAGGAACTGGGACTGAAGCCCTTTTCACAAGGGGAATGAATGCTCTAATTCCAGTCTCAGTTCACTCCTAAGTATTCCCTGGAAAGGACAGGAGGGTTTAGGAGTAGTACCCCTCCCCACACCTTCCCCTCACCTGTACTCCTGCTGTGATGGTTCATTCCTTCTTCATTATTCTTATTTCTTTACCTTTCTTCCCATCTCTATCCACAAGAAGGAATTAAAACTTTTTCTCCTGTGTGTGAGTTGGGTTCCCTCAGTGATGATGTGTAAGAGAGTCACCATCATGACTTCCTTCACTTTTCAGGTCAAAGAAAGGCAGTAACCCCTGATCACAGCTGTAGTGGCCTCTCTTCTGGACCCTACTCTGCTATGATGTCAATCAGGAGGGAGGTGGCAAGGCCCTATGGAAGTGTAGGACTCTTCTTGCATTGCTGTCATGGCAGCTTGGACAACTCAGTGCTCAGCTTTGGTGAATGCAGTTCTGAGGTATCTAACTGCAGATCTAAGGCTTTTGGCAGGGGTCAGCAGCCTAGAGGACAAGTAATGGGAGGTTGGGTAGTACTTAAAATCTGTTTTAGTATTCTCCAGAATCTCCAGGGGTGCTGCAGAGATGTCCTTCAACAAGCAGATTATAGAAGGATGTCCCTGAATGAGCAGATTATAGAACATGATGTTTCTATGTAACAGAGATCTAGCTTGACTTCCTATGGGCATCACCTGCAATTTCTCTGTACACTAATGACTGAAAACATGGGAATATATCTGCTGCAAAAGTTATTGGGAGCTATTTTTCTCCTAATTCACCTTACAATCTGTAAAAGGAAACTTTTGGTCCTCAATCTTTCCTCTAGGAAAATTCTGCATAAACAGAGAGGCTTTTAATAATCTTATGACTTTATCCAACACTAAATAGTCCAGTTACGTCACCTGGAAAGTAGATTTAAAGATTTAAACGCTATGCTTAAAAAATGTTTCTCAGCACAGCAGAAACTGAGTATAGAACACAGGTTCTCTAGTACAACCTGAATTTGTTTATAATATCAAAACTCCTAATTAATTAACAGTAAATACTTTTTTGACTGTTTTGACCCCAAATATCCAAACTGATCCCCATATGCAAACTGATGAAGGTGTGGACTTAATTTTGATCTTGTTTACATCAACATATGGAATGATGTGTGTCTTGCACCAGTCTAGGTCAGACTGCAGGAGGCCATATGTGTTTATTTTAGCATTTACGAATGGTTGTATTTGCCTCATAGCAATGACTCGCTTTGGTTTCTATTGACAAAACCATGACTTAAGAGAATGTTTGCAAAGACAAGAACAGATGTTTCCAGGCAGCTTGCCACAGAAAGGAAAAATGCCAGTATTTACTTGTAAGCTGGTCTTGGCTGTGCCATTTTTCCAATGAGTAATGATGAACAGTAGCCATTAGTCAGTTGTTGAAAATCCTAACTTGACAACAAAGGAACGGGCTCAGAGATGCTTTTTTGTATAGTCTAATCTGTACAGTAGAGTGGAAGACAATTGCTGCAATCACTGCAACCAATTCTACCTTGTAACACTCTTTTGAAGTCATTTAATGACCAAGGAGAACCTAAAAGCCTAATAAATATATAATACGTGGATATTTCCTTCCCTTCTCCGCAAGCATGTTGGTTTCAAAGTAAGCTTAAAAAGTGTACCAGACGCTTTTATGAAAGTACAAAGCAATACAAACTTTCTGGAGTTAGTTTGGTGAGATTTTTTTCTTCTTCCATCATGAAGTGACCTCCTAAATCAGAAATACTAAACTCAGGTTAGTTTTAAATGGACTTTAATAAGGGGAGAAATAGTGCAATAGACTTTCAGTAGAGATAATGATGGTCTGGGAGGGCTTTGGGGAAAATTTATGTGTAAGTGTGTGTGTGTCCAACTGTAATGGGCAAGAAGGGACTGAGTTCAGTCACGCACATGCCACAGCGTGTGGTGTGTGGCTTCTGAGGACTTATATAGAGAGTTCAGGAAAGGCAAATGAAGAGTGAGTCTACTTGGGGAGACACTATACCTGTGTGTAGCAACCACTGCTGGTGTGATACGGGTGGAAAGACGCCTGCAGACAGCAGAGGGGTGGGAGGGACTTGATTGTCTCCTGCACGGGGGCACGGTTCTTAGTGGGCAGTGCCAGGCCTTTGCCCTCTATGAACATTGTGACCTTTGGGAGGGGAGCTGAGTCCTTCTCCAGCTATGAGAAAATGTAATGATTTGTGAAAAGTGATGCATGTCTGTTATGTCCGTGTAAGCAGGAACTTCATAGATGCAAGCGGTAATGAACTAGAGTATATGACATAAACCGACTCTGCTTTTTTTTTTTTTTTCTTTAATAGCACGTAACACAGTGCTCTCCTCCTGGTGCAACCAGCAGTCACTACACGATATATTTTTCAATGTCAGGAATGCAGAGAGAGCTGAGCAGGACTTTTCCTCTTACAAATCTCCAAGCAAGTTTAAAGGAATATCGGTTTACCAGAGGGGAATTTTTTAAGCTAACGTATGGAGGCATCCTCTGCAATCCCATTTTCGTAATGCAACTCTTAGATGTTTATTTTTGTTGTGTTTCTTATACATTTTTTTAGTTATAATGATGATTTATTTATTTTTTTAAGAGGAGGTGCTGTGTTGTTCCTTAAGTGTCATGCCACTCCCACTGCCTGGATGAAACACTGTCTCAGTATTTCATGGGCTTACTGGTTCCACCTGCTGGTTGAACTGGTGGTGGTGACCTGTCAATCAAGTGCAAGCAGGGCTGAAGAAGTAATCTTATGAAAAGATTTTACAAATAATTCATTTCTGAGGGGTGAGGATAGAGCCTTGTCTTCCATGGTACAAGCCTTCTCTCTGTTATCTTGTTAAATTCAATTTGAAAATGCAATTTCTTAGACAGGCTGGCATTACCTGATCACAAGTGTGCTTTTAGCAAGAGAAGGACAGAAACCCTCCTTGAAAATAAAAAGATGAACAAACCAACCCACTGGTATGGCAGCCCTGCTGCCTGCTTGTTCCTTTGGGGGTCTTCTGTAGCTCACACAGGGAGAGAAAGCCCAACCCCGTCATTCTTAGAGCTATGACAGATACTGCATGGCGCATCTGAGGATTAGACCTTGCATTGGGAACGCACCTCGGAATTGTCCCAAAGAAGGAAAAAGAGGGGCTGGGGGGGGGGTCTACAGCTGGATTCATCTCTGGACACTGCAATGCCTATGAACAAAGGCTGGAGGTGAGAGGAGAAAATGGCTCTTGTCAGCATGAGCTTTAGGGTTGTTACCAGGGCTAGATTTTCAGAATAGTGTGGGTATGCGATTCCATTTACAGGGCCAGGAGAAAGCTGAATACTTACATGAAGGCAAATGGTGTTTTCTAGATGAGACTATTGCCAGAATTAGTGCTGGATTTGGGATTTTGGGTGCTCTACAGCTTAGTTCATTGTCTGAATCTTACCTGGATTTCAGTGCTGAGGGTTGATTCCAGCAGAAGTGAATCATTTTTGGTTAGTTTTTAACCTGGGAACACTAAATTATGGTTAAGACAAAGTTAAGATAAAGTTTCTGAGATCCCATTTTGCAGACTTTAATTTCGTGCTGTGTTGTCAAAGCCCATGGAGTAGATGAGCAGCTGTTTCTACAGAGGTGAATGGTTTATATATTAGGCTTTGGAGCTAGTAGGTTCTTAAGGATCTTCAGAGATGCCCTTTAGGTCCTTTTGAACCTTCACCTCTTCAGGATATTTTAAGAGTGCATGGCTGCATTAACCTTCTTCTGCTGGTTGCAAACCTTCATTCCTTATTTTTCTACCAAAGGAAGAAAGCTGAGAAGGTTTCTGAGGGATCATCATGGTGCTGCTACCCTTCCTGCTGCTTCAGGCAGTCGTTGCTGGCTGCCAGTGATTCAGACTGGCCTTTGAGTGACAAACTCAGAAAAGGAGAAAATGACTTTTGAATCACACACACAAGGCTTAAGTTATAATCCTGAAAAAAAAAAAATAAATAACCATGTCAAGATATTAGTGCGTGAGTAGGTCCTACAGACGTCCATACTGATGCAGTTCTTAGTGTGGTTTTGTATTGTACTGATGAGTCCTTTCCCAGGCACAGTCTGGGCACAGTTCAGGAGATTAACATATGCTACTCCCAATAAGCAGTTTGGATATGGCCATTCTCTTTGGGAAAGTGATTTAACCTTGGGGACAGGAGGCGTGCTGTACCACTTGCCCTTGGAGCCAGAGAGTAGTTGCTGGCTTGAATTATTTAGTAATACACAGCAAGCCAAATTGACTTGGGGACAAACAAGCCAATAAGTGGGTCTGAAGGGTCAGCCTAAGGAACAGTTTAATGGGAAGGGAATTCTTGCATCAGTTGCAAAGATGCTGCTCATCTGCAAACATTTGCTTTCCATTTTAAAAGCACTGGTCTTTCAAGAATCTGTTTAGAAGGAAACCTCTCCAATTTTCTTTGTTATTTCTCATGACGTGTCTGTGACTGTGGGAATTCAGTAGCACTGTGCAAGTATGCTGCAGCAGATTACCGTGCTGCCAGTAGTTTTCATGCAGCATTACTGTACCACAGTCAGAAATGGCTGATTACACAGGAGAAGGAAGGACAGAGCTGTTGTTGGGTATTTAGATAATGCCAGGTGAAATATGAATCTGATTGCATTTGACTTAAAAGCAACCTCCTTCCTTGCCTAAAAGCCCTAATCCCACCCCTGAAAATATTTCAGCTGCCTTCCATGGTAATTTATTTTAATGATTTTTGTAGGATCAAGAATTCTCTGAAACAGCTTGTACTTTGTCCATTCACAGCGAGGTGACACTCCATCTTTCACTAAGATACTTCAGGCTGATTCTCATACCAAATTCATTTCCATTTCTGCTATATGAACCTGCAACATAGGTTATGCAATTAGAAGGAAAGTGTTTGCAGAAATGATAAGAAAAACTGGTAAATGAAGTCCGCTATACACTTTCAGTCACACTGATGCTATTCCAATAAACACAAACATCTTTTTGTGTTTCCAGTTTAAAGAGACAGAGTAAAACAATGTAAGTCCAAAATTGTTTCTCTTTCCTTTCAGTGCTTAAATACGTATAATGTTATACACACCAAAAATATGCTAAGTGAGCATTGCTGACATAAAGTAGAGTGCTAAAAAGGCAATGCTATGGTTAGTGTCATAGTTAACGCATTATACTTAACAGGCTTTCCATCCAGTAACAGGGCCCCTTTCTGTGAATGCACTATATACAGTCTTTATGCAATTAGGAGCATTTTTTAGGGTAAGTGTTTGGTTTTAGGAAGGGGTTTTGCCTTCAAGTCAAATGCAGTTAGATTTATATCCCATCTGTTATTATCTAAGTGGAGCCTTGTCCTCCAAAGGAGATTTGTCTTATAGAGTGTACAGATTGGGCAGCCTTCAATTTAGAAGTGGATGCAAAATACTTTTCCAAGTGTTGCCCTATAATTTTTTCCTTCTTTTATTTTTTATTTTTTCTGTGCACTATTCAAACTTTGCTTGCAAGACAAATCAGTCATTTCCTTGTGGGAATTGTTATTCTGTTCTTTCACTGTAGTTTCTGAGTGCTTCAAAAACGCTAATGTAACAGTGGCAGTTCAGAAGAAGTGATGTGATATCTCTACTTAATAAATCAGGAGAGAAGGCTGGTGGTTGAAGTATATGTCCAAGAGTGTTTGCTAATTTGAGGGGCCCACTGTGATGACCTAATTTCTTGGACCAATGTATTTTGCATGATCAAGTCATATTCTCTGTTGTTGATTTCAGTGGCATCAGTAAATGCTCAGGGACTCTGTAATCTGGGCTTCTGGGATTGAAACTAAAGAAATGAGGAATACTTATTTAGTGACCTGCTGATCCAAAATTTAGTGTAAAGGGCTTCTCTAACATTATGTAAAAAGTGTGGGGCAGAGGCTTCCATACAGTGCTTTCTTCAAGGATAATGTTCCTTTCTGTAATCTGGAGGCTCTCTCCTCTGACCCTACAATGCCTTTGAGTATCTGTAACAAATGTGACAGAACTCTAGTGAGTGATGGTCTCTCTAGCTGCACCTCTGATCCTTAAAACAGATACCCACTGACAAGTTAGAAGACAGATAATTTGCTTAAAGGGAATACTCAGAGAAAACAGTCCAAACCACTTCAGCTTTGACAGCCTGTCCCAAATTTTCCCTATTTTTTGCATGAAATAGGATGATCTATGTGTACATTAAAAATGCACCCATATTTTATCTTACAGTAGTCATCTGCTGAGAGTACTTGACTTAATGTCTTCCTTCAGCTTAATTTCCTATTGCATACTCTTCTACTTGCAAACAGCTCATCCTTGCTCAAAGCTGGTCTGTAGTGTCAGCTCAGTGACATTAGTTTACTACACTGGGTGGTGTTGCTGAGTATTTAAAACTATCCATTAGCCTGCTTACAATACATAATGAACTTACACTTTAAAAGCTTATGCAGTGTAGCAAGATTCCTGGCAAGTGTGGAGGAAAAAGGTGTTAAGGAAAGCTGGCAGCTTCTTAAAGAAAAGATATTAAGTGCAAACTGTTCCAATATGGAGGAAAGTTAAGGATGTGCAGTAGAAGACCAGTGCAGCTAAATCATGATCATTTCATTGCCTATAAAGAGAAGAAGTTTTCTTTTTACAAAGTGGGAAGTAGGTCAGATTTCCAGGAATAAGGATAAAAGAAGAGCATATAGGGACAATAAAATCAAAAGTCTCAAGGAAGAAAATGAAACGTAGGTATCCAGATGAGTAACAGGTGGTAAGAACTAGTTTTTTATGTACATTTGTAATAAAGGGAAGACTGAGGAAAGCATTAGAGGGTGAAATGGATCAATGGATGACGTTGGGAAAGTCAACATATATTTTTTCGGTTTGCTTGGGTCTTTCCTAGGAAAATATAGGGACTTTGCTACTGCTGTTAATGTGGGGGGACTGTACTGCCACCACTACCCTGGGTAGGTGGGCAGGTGTCTGGGTGCCAGATCTCACATGCACAAGTGTTTCTTTACAGCCTGATATCTACATTGTGGTGTACATCTCTTATCCCAACCCACCAATTTTAGGACGGTTTGTCTAGAGGATATGGTTGTACAATACATGAAATACTGATTGAAGAAGACTTGGAAAGTGTTTAGGGACGATCCACTGTCAGAATGGAGGCATTAGCCAGGGGGATCCCAGAGGTAGCTGCTTTGCAAGTGCTGTTCAGTACTTTTGTTAATGGCTTAGGTGGCAGTGGCATTGAGTGTGACAACAATGTGTAGAGGGCACTAAGCTGGGAAGGATGAAAGGCAATATGAAAGGAAGGGCTACAATTCGAAGTAGACATGATCAGTCAGAGAAGTAATCATAAAATGAACAGTCACATTTTAACAGGGACATGTTCTATATACCACTCTTAGGAGTAACAAACTTCATAGATAAAGCTTGGGGAATAATTTCCTAGGGAGCAGTTATTCAGGAAAAAAGTCTGAGTTACAGTAAACCACAAGCCAAGATATGAGTCAACAATGTTATGCTGTGGTATGTAGCATTCTGGGGTGAATAGAGAGGAATATATACTGCAGGACATAAGAAAAAAAAATCCTTCCTTGGCTGGAGTAGCATGTCAAGTCGCAGTACACTATACCTTGAGAAATATGCAAATTGTATACAAGAGTATGCAAAAGAGAGAAATGAGACTGAACAAATGGTCCCAAAAAGCATGACTGATAAGTATGTATTGAGTGAAGTGGTGTTATTGGAGGTAAATAGCAGCAACGTGGTTAGTGATTGTTATAATCTTCAATATGGGCTGCTGAAGAAAGGGAGAGAATAACCCATTTTCTCTGTCCGTGTTAACACTAGCGCTAAAGACCATAAGTTTCAGCAAGAGAGCTGGTGCTGCCACGTTAAGAGTAGTCCAGCACTGGAATAGTTTGCCTGGCGAGTTTATTGAATCTCCATCTTTGAGTGCCTTCAAGAACAATTAGGAAAATATCCTCTGGCTATAATATAAGTTGTAGTACACTTTGCTGTGGGGAGGGGCATTTCCTGAGGCTTCTTCTAGATGTAATTGTGTTGTTTTCTGACATGCTTCCTCTCTCTCTCTCAAAAAATCCTTTTAATCCTTGGTGAATATCACTATTCTACAGAAAGGGATTTCTTAAAATTTAGTAAATCATAGCAGTCATCTTGGTACAGAACCTCATGGGGCAGTGGTTTAAACTACTATGTGTGACCAAGAGCTGAAGCTGTAAGAGTCCCAGGCCAGTACATCTTAGCTGGGCAAAACTCCATGAGTGTGTTCCTTACAGACAGAATAAGGACTGGAACTTGCTTTCTAATCAACATATTTTCTGAAGACTTTGAAAATGCATGTAACAGTCTGACATACCAGCTGTCACCAGAAATCGTGTCCCCCACCAACACCCGCGTGCGGTGCGTTGTCACTCATGTCACACAGAGAAGGAGTGTTGACAAGCCCTCTTGCTAGTCACCTTAGAAAGGGAGAAAAGAAACCAGGGTTCAGCAAAGGAGAGCTGGAAATCACAGGAGAGCATCAGAAACAACAGAACCAGAACAGTCTGAGCAAGGAGCTGGTGGACTGACCCAGGGCTTTTACAAGCCCAAGAGGGAATGCAGGCAGCAAAAGGGAAATTTTCTCTAGCCTTATCCGTGTTTAGCTTGGCATTCAGGACTTATTTGAACCTCTCTCATTATGGGACAGAGACACAGTACCATTCATGGCCAGTCTTACCAAGTTCCAGAGCCTCAAGTAACTCTACTTGCATTTGTGTTAAAAGTGAACCATGTTTTCTTTTGACTTAGAAGCCGAACTTGATTTCCAAGCCAATGCTCGACAGCATCCTTTGTCTTCGTGATGACAGATGGAAATATGTCCGGAGCGTGCTGACCCCAGCCTTCAGCGATACCAAACTGAAAGAGGTAAGCTGTAGGCAATGTTGCTTTCCTGATTTAGAAGACATAATGGTTTTCTTTTGTGCGAGCATCTACTTATATAGCTCCATATTAAGGATAGCTTAAAAAATCTGCTACTCTTTGCCAGTTTACTTAGATCTTAGTAGCATGTCCAGTAGAGAATGTATAGAATGTGGTTCTGCTCACAGACTGGTGTAAATCAGAATAGCTAATCTGAAGGTATGATCCTCTGTCTTTCTCTGTATAAGCTAGTTTGTCCATAAAAGTGTAGCAAAGTCGAAAAAGAGCCTTACCCCAGCCCTTTTAGGAGTAAGCTAAGGTACAGAAAAGGTTATTGCTCCCAACTGGAGCATAGCTTTTCATTATTTGCAGAGTCAGCAGCTCTCATGTTAACACAGGAACTGCTGTCAGTCTATTTTCATTTCTCCATCTCGTTCCCCGCTCCTTCTTTTATTCTTTAATCCTTTCATATAATAAAATAAGTCACTGGAACAGAATGTCATTGCCAGATAAATACCTCTGACTGAAAATAAATGTCTCCGTGCTGACCTGCTGCTAATTTCCTATAAATGTCTCAGCATTTCCTTAACCATGGGAACCCATTACCCGGTAACAAAGTTCTATTCCAGTGACACGATATCTCTTAATTAAATGCAGATAAATGATTGACTGCTTAAAGTCGCCTTTCAAGGGAAAGAGAAAAAAAATAATAATAACCAACAAACCACCATCTCTTCCTTTATGCATTTTATTCTGAAAGGGAAGCATGCCTCGCTCCGGTGCCCAGTCCTCGGCTGTAAAATTTTCCACTGGGCAGACGCTTGTGTTGTTTTGACATGCCGCTGTCGAAATCCACAGTAACATCTAAATGCGTCTGGCTCTTTCAGCTCTATAGACAGCAGTCGCTTAGCAACGCCGGCTGTCACCTCCTTATTATGGTAAATTCTAATTGGCCGCAAGCCTGCTGGAGATGCTGATTAATCACAACTGACAATACCATTGGTTATGCGCCTCGACATTTGCTCTGTCACCGGCTCCATCGCCAAGTTTCATAGACGCGAGGATTTTTGAATATTCAGGCGATTAGTCGCTAATGGTGTGGCGGGAGAGGGGAGTTCTGCATTTTCCGAGCTGAAATTAATCCGCCTTGCTGCAGGTCATCGGCAAAGCGTGGCTCCCGGCTTCGGCTCTTTGCTGTCAAACTAACAAAAGATAAAGCCGCACTCCCCTCCATTTGCGCAGAGCAACCTCTGCCGGCACTGGCAGAGCAAGGTGAGGGCGAGTGGGCAGAGGCCCCGTGCATCCTGCTTTGGGGCCTGGCAGAGGCAGGTTTGCAGGGTCTGACTCGTGAAACTGAGGCGGGAGAAGTCCCATTGCTTGCTTTGCGCTTCTTGGTGGCGGAGCTGCAGGGCCGGAGGAGATGGAGGTAGAAGATAAAATGGCGGGCCAGCCAGCACCTTGCACCTAGCTCACCTGTGGAAATTGAGACCTTTAGTTTTAGCTCGATGGTCAGCTTTCCCTGTGCTGCCTCTTCCAAACTCTGTATAAAGGTTGGAGGCTCCACGTTACCCAGAAATGGTAATTTTCTCCTCCCACGTCTATAGAAAGTGGGAAAACAAGAAGAGAGAGAAGGGTCTCACTAAAAGGCCCGACTTCGTTTCAGTCTCATGTCTTCACCAGAAGACCGTCTGTCCCTGCACAGAGTAAATTCGGCAGTAAATTGCCGGCAGTAAATTTGTGTTAGCTTAAGAACCTCTTTTGAATGGATGTACACCTCAGCCTTGCATTTCACTTTCAACCCAAATAGATGAATAGTCCTGGGATTTGAAGTTAATGCAACTTAACTTTTCGCTCATATGCTTCTCTTGCTGTTGCTTAATTTAGAAGCCATACCAACACTTCTCAAAGGAAATCAATGCTCATTAATTATGATCCCACTTTTTAACTCTCCCATATTTAGTACTCTATCAGAACCTCTGCAGCATGGAAATGGAAATATTGTGTTCTAGTATTGGCCATACTACAGAGTATTCACGATTATGTAGAAGTCATCCTGTTTATAATAAACTCTTCCTCTCTAACCCAAAGGAATTAGAAATGAGTTATTTTTGCTAAGAATTTGTTGCATAAGAACCTGGGTTTGTTGTTTTATACATATTTATAAACACTGCCAGACCCATATCTCATTTCTTCTCCTGGGATACTGATTCCTTTGCCACAGAGATCTGAAAAACAAACAGAAAAACCCACCACAATCTTCCTACCACCCTGTTCACCCTGGATGTCTACTTTGCCTTCACATAATACCAGAGTCGCTCTAGAGAATGGTTCCCCCCAAGTGTTGCAGCTCCCAGCTCTTCTCTGAACATAGACTTGCCTGTCTGGATGCTCTGAGAGAACTGGGAGCTATTAGCCTGTGACAGAGCTATAAATGTTAACAACTCTTTGTGCTCCCCATAGCAATCCCTTCAGACAAATGATGTGCAGAGTTGGATACAGACTCCTGATATCTCCATTTCTGAAACACAAGAATCTACTATGAGACTGAAAGACAGCTTCAGTACTAGCAATAACGAGAAGCTGGTCATCCACTCCTTGAGCTGGCTGCTGTGGGACAAAACCCAAGGCAGAGATAATATATATTTGCTAGGATTTGAACTGTAATGCCCCACAGAGACATCTAGCTGCTGTGGCTGGGGGTGGAAGTGTGCTTTGCGCTTTTGTCTCAGTGGTATTGGTGTAGTGTCACTGAGAAATTCACTAAGCGTGAGGAATTTCACTTCAGTTTGGCAAATGTCTCCAAGAGCTGGTCACCAAATGAGGAAAAGTTGATCCCAGAAGTTTGCAAAGTTATGAGCAATTAATTGAAACCAGAGGTTATAGAGCTGTTGGGGAGCCAGTGCTATGATTGCTGCTTGCATGAAGAGAATTGATTCCCTAACATTTTTAAAGAATTTTCTAGCATTTTCTGTTTTTGCTCTCTGTACCCTCAATTTCTCACTTTAAAAGCTGTGCTCTGCTACTGTTGTTTTTTAACTCTATAAACTGTTGTTTTTATAGAGTTCCATACTCTCTGTTCCCCTTTTTCAATTTTCTTTTTCAAATGTGTATGCAAAGATTAATAAGGTAGTCCACTCCAGCTGAAGGAAGCTTTGGATCCAGATAATGTTAAATTCAAGTACAGTAATGGTGAGCATAGCGTAAGTCAACAGACTTTTAGGCTTGATCCTGCAGTAAGATTTAGTAGTCTTGTCCCCTGTGAAATGCCACTGGGGTCGGTAGCAGATCTGATAATAAGCTCTTCACAGTGAGCCCCCTTAATATACCATACAGTGCCATTGCTATGGGAGCACTGAGAATGAGAAATGAGAGAGAGGAAGCAGGAGAACCAAGAAGTTTCACTTCCAGCTTTGCCACTGACTGTCTCAGTGTGATCTGGTAAAAGCTGCCTAAATTCTCTCTACATGAAACATCTTTCATCTGTTAAATGGGAATGTTACCAACCACTGAAAGTTGATCCAAGGTGTAATGCATGAGGAATTTGTGAAGTAATATAGCTGGAGGTTCTCAAGTAAAAGATGCAGTTCCCTGTGTTCCTGTCATGCTCTCCTCAGCTATTATATATTGAAATGAGCTGATATGTTAGTGATCGTGGTGTACTGATCTTGATTCCCTATTTAGTGTTTCTTATTTAGTTTCTCCCCTTTTTGCTGTGGTGCTTGTGATGATCCTGCAGTTCTGGACCCCTTGTCAGACTTGATAAATAGCTTGACTCTCTTTTACAGCCAGCACCAGCAGAAAACCCATTGATTTTTATTTATTCTGATGGTGCTGCAGTACTCTTGTCATCTCCTATCAGTATGCTGGGAGTCCTCTCCTCCATTAACTAACCATTAAAACAAAACAGAACACAAAAATTAAAGAAGAGAGTGCAACATAATGTAGCATTGTCCTAAATAACCTGTGAAGTGAAGTTTGTATTACGGCATTTTTTTTCAAATGAAGGGAGACACAAGGCAGAACTTGTGATAAGTTGACAGAACAATGCAAGAAAATCCTCTAGTATCGGTCTCAGGCACATAGATCTTCCAGATCCCACTAGTACATAGGATCTGGCAGTGCAGCTGTTGAGATTTCCTTGATTTTCTCTCTACTCTACTCTTGCACAGTGGTCAGAGGCATTTTGGAAGAGTGTCTGCAAGTTGAATTTGCTATTCAGCAAAGCAAGTGCACTCACCTGAGATGATACAAATCACTAACTTAAGAGCTGATATGTGAAATGTGCATATCCTAGAGCCAAGAGTCCGTGTCTGCTTGAGTTGCTCTTCTTGGTAAGTTGTGCCTGTGAGTAGCAGAGCCCCACTGTGAGGTGATGGAAACACACCTCTGCTCTTTTCCTGGTTTTAGTCAGTGACTCGATATCTGGAGCAGAAGAGATTCTTATGCTGGAGGTGTATCTTTTTTTCCTTCTTCTTTCCTTATATTTCATACCATTTGTGGGACAAGAGGCCTGCCATGACCTTGCTGTACTATATGTGAACAGTAAAGGTTTCTGGTGTGTCTCTCTACAGTGAATACAATCCAGGCTTCTTGGATGCTAAGAATAAGGGGAATAATCATGGTAAATACTGAGGTCCACGTCTAACTAGAGGAATGTGACTCCGATGCCTTTGAACAGTGCAAACATCCCCATGCACCATGCATACGCAGAATCGGAAACTAATTGTTATGTGCCAAATAGCAAATTGGCAGGATTTATACAGCAAAGCCCCTGGCATCATGAAAACCCTAACCCCAAATGCTCTCCTTTGGCAAAAGAAAGAAATTTGGACTCTGGGCTACTCTTGCTACTAGATAACTGGCAGATCAAATATTTACAGGGACCATATTGTTTAGATTTTTCTTCATCCTGTTACTCTCAGCCAATCTGAACACAGAGCAGCTGGGGTTTGTTTACCCACCAAGAACTGAGTCTCAGGCAGGTTATGCAGCTTTTATGTTCTGACTGGCAAATGATAATGTATAGGAAGTTAGTGATACCCAAGGCAGTGTAGATCAACATGTCTGTTACCGTGCCTGTTTTCAAAGTTTGCTGTGGTTCACCTCCCCCAACACTATTTTATTTTTCTTGATGATTGAGCAAAGAGTTTAAAGTATTAAGGGACTTGAGTACATTTCACTCTGTGGTCTTTGTAGTTGGCAAACTTGGATTAATTTATGTCCCTCAAGGGAATAGAAACCCAAACCCAAACCCAGGATTCCTAAGTAGATATCCCCCGTAGCTTTCATATGCAAATAATTGTCTCATTGATATAACTCTGTCCTATAATGCTAACAATAAATCAAATCCATGTGCCCCCCTCCCCACTTTCCTGCTTAGATGTGCTAATAAAAATATCTTTTTGTCTAGAAATAAATTGCTACGGCATTTTGAAAGGCTGGTGGAATGTGGAAAGTTCAGAGGTGCTGCGAGATGCCCTGGCCAGGCGTATGTGCCCCTGCCATCCCTGCCAGCTGTTGGAAAGCAATAGCAGCCAGCTGGGTGGTTTCAGGTCTGGTGATGTGCTGAAGAATGAAAGAGAAAATAAGGCAATAAAAGGAAAAATTTGAAATGATCACAATCTGTTTAGAAAACATCGTACCTGTTAAAATACGGATTTTCATTTTGTTCTCCTTGACTGACTCAGTTCATTTGAAGGGCTGGACACAGAGATTATAAAGCATTTTACCCTGGTTTGATTTGTTGAACAGAAATGTGTTAATTTTGTTGAATCATTTGAGAAGAAGCTCACTGCAGGGGACCTTCTTTAGAAAGCCAAAAGGGGCAGAAAACTGCCACATAACATGGTATGCACCTCCCAAACATATATACCAGCTGCTTTTACAGAATACTAATCTGGATTCAGAATTGTTTTGTGAGATTCCTGTTGCACAGCCCAAATCAATCCAGCTTTGAACTGAAAGGGTGACATCCTGCTCTGTCCTGTATAGGTACGGGACTTCGAGAACAGCTAGACACATTCTTGACTAAGACTTCTGCCTTTGGAGAACATGTTGGATGCTCCCGCGTTGGCCTTTTGACTGCGTACAGTCTTGCCCATGTGTTGGGATGGCAGCGTGCCTGTGCACAAAGTGTTATGCCAGTTTCACAGAGGTAGAAGTGCCAAGCAAAATGGACTTGGCTGGGCAGCCTACATAGCTTTTGGAGTGTGCTGAGAGGCTGCAGTAAGTCTTTTTTGGTAACAAGAATGTCAGAATAGTAGGACAAGTCTGTTCTCATATTTGTTGACATCCGTATGCTGAAGGAGGTTGCTCAGGAAGGAAAGACTGGTTGCTGTGCATATGTCTGCTGATGCTTGGCATAACTGAGGCAAGACTTGGGTATTAAACTGCAGGAGGATCTGTCACTAGTCTCTGTGGAGGAAGCAAATAATGCCATTAGGGTAATGGCTAGATTGCTGCTATGCCCTAACTCAAAGTAAGCAATTAGAGTCTTCCTCTGCCCCCCTTGAAGGTGTAATCAAGGTAAGTGTCTGGTGCTGTTCATATGAAACAAGTTATAGAGAGACTTTAAGGAGGTCCTGATGGTTGCCTATGTCTGTTTTCCATGAAGTGCTGAAGAGGAAGACTATTTCACTGTTAGCCAGACAGGGTGTGGGTAGGTCTACCTGACCATCATTTGTCAGCAAATGGAAAGAACCACTAGCTGAACAAATTCACACGAGTGTCCACTTAATGACGGTTGCCACTCCAGACAACCCTCTCCTCAGCACTCTTCCCACAGCACGGCAGTATTCTTCCCACAGCAAACTGTAGTGATATACATGGTGCTTTCCTGATGTACTCCTTAAATCCCTCAAACTGAGGGATGGCAAGATGGAAATACTAGGCCTCTGGTGATGACATCTTTATAAGACTTCGAGACCACAGAAAATATTATTCCTTCCGCTCAGTAGTATATGTAGCCTAAATGTGATGGCCTGTAAATATGGATCATGATAGATCATCAGCTGGGACAGGGAATGATTAAAAAAAGAGAGGAATGTTTTGCTTAGTCACTCTCCGTGTATATAGCCATAAGTGGACAAGAACCAAAGGTCAGGTAAGCAACAAGGCCTCTTGAGTTTAGGCCCAGAGCTGGAGAAAGGCATCCCTGTAATAGTGCAGGCAATCCTAGCATTTCATCTCACCTGTGCAAAAGTGCCTGACCACACCTGCAGAGGGTCCTGAGAGCTCCATCCCATCTACTGGATAAAACTAATTTAGAATAATTGATTTGTTTATTATTATTATTATTTATTTTACATTTTAACAATTTTCACAATAGAATGCATTCCTTTCTAGATGACACCGCTAATAAACCAGGCCTGCGATGTCCTGCTGAGTAACTTGAAAGTCTATGCAGATTCTGGCAAAGCTTTTGATATCCAGAGGTACGTTCAACATACCAGAAATTAGTAGCAGATTAAAAAAAAAAGAATGTCAACAGCAGCAATTATTCTAAATATTCACTTACTGTATGTATAACGAGATTTATTTTTTTCTCTTGCTTTTATAAGTGGAGATCATAAGATAGAGGATGTGTCTGATGATAGATGCCTTTTCTTCATGGGGAGAGCCATTGCATACTTGAAAAGTAATTTTGGGAATGCATCTAATGTATTTCTAGCTGTTTAATGGAGTTTTAACAGCTGGAAGCAGAAAGGAAAGCTGCACCAGTCCCTGTCCAGTCTGCCTTGTACCATCTGCCAATAATGTACAAATATAGGAATTGATCTAGTATCAAATCCCTCTAGTCCATCACTTTCTTGTTTGTTTGTTTGTTTTTTGTATGACTTTTTTTTGAGCACTTAATGATTCTTATCACATTCCTACTAACCCTGTCTAATAGCACGCTAGCCTTTTGTGAAACAATGAGATCAGTATTCCATATGAGAATGCACCATTGATTTATAAAATGACACTTTAATATTTTCCATACTGTGCTTTCTCCCATTTGTTATGCATTTAAGATCCTATTATCATTTTTTGTTGCTCTTTCAGCAGAGATCTTCACTGAGCTGTTCACAATACTGTCTAGCCCCTTCTCTGAGCACATACAATTCTTCTAGGATCTCTGTATGGTGAATGAATAGTTAAAATGTATCTTTACTGTTAGGCACTATTTTGTGTACACTTCATTTGCTAGGTTGGTCAGCACCTTCTGAAGTTCCTCATGATTTTTCCCTTCCTGGAACAGTGCAAATAATTTTGTTTCATCTAAAGGATTGGATATTTGGTCACTGTTCAACCATCTCTTGTCCAGTAAATGTATATGCGTGCATGCAAGTGTCTGTGTGTGCACAAAGATCTCTTTATATTAAATATCTGAGGAGTTACTATGAGACTCTGAGATACATCGCATTTAGCCTAGTGCTCTGATGAAAATTGACCTTTTCAGTCCTTCTGGGTTTTTCCCTTTTTTCCATTTGTCCTTTTTCTTTGCCTGGTCTTTTAGCTATTGATCCATGATAAGGTTTCACCTCTCAAGAGGCACTTTGGAGAAGACTTTGAAAGTAGAAATGAATGATGTTGACCATCTCAGAATATGTTCTTCCAGTTATTTTATCAAACTACCATTTCGGCCAGTTTGACATATATAAATGTGATTCTCTGCACTACAGTTTCCCAACACTGCCTTGGGAGCTATTTTTTGGCTGTAGATACCCTATTTGCAACCTTCTGTCTTCTTGTACATTAGTTGGCTTTAGCCATTTTGTGTTTTGCCAACAACTCAAAGTGTAGGGTTTAAGCTTTTTCAATAACTTGGTGAGGTAAATGATTGAGGGCTTCTGAGATTATTGTTTTATTGCAGAACCCCTCTTTTAACATTTCAACATCCAGTAGTGCCTTTTTGTTTTGTGTAAGAGTTGAAAATCCAAACAAGTTACTTAGCTTTGCAGCACTGTTGTTATCTTTAAAATCAGCTTTGGTGTCCTCAGAATGACGGTGATCCAAGGATTACAGTTTGAGATGTTCTGCTTCACAGTATACACACAGGATATACTGGGCCTGAGTCCTGTCCTCTTGATTCATGCTTACTTAAGTTAAAACATCAGAGAATTTGATATTAGCCTTCTGTAGAAAAGAACAGTCATAGAAAAACATAAAAAATCAGTCATTGCAGACTTGACCAACAGATCAGACTAACCAAATTACAAGGATATTTCACATTCTTAGTCTGTTATCTCAAAACTAGTATAGCTGCGAAGGGACATTAGAAATAAAAACGGTGAGACAGCTGGATAGATAGCCAGGTATGTGGGGAGAGATTCAATAAGTTCTAAAATTTCAAAGCCAAGGTCTACAGATCATTTGTAGTTCTCAAAGCATTTGCTGCCACTCTGCAGAGATACAGGCTTCACTTGGAGTCAGTTCACCTTGGTTTTGACCAGGATTTTGCATTAGAAAGGAGCTATTAAGAACACAAAGGAAATCCTTAATAGGAAATTTTACTTAAGGACTTCTTGTGACTCTTGTGAGAGTTCAGACTGGACTGGTAGGAGACATTGTTTCTGCAGTTTTGAGAAAGAGATTACCTCTTTTGCATGTATACTACAATAATGCTTCTGAATTTCTGTTGCATTAGATTTCTAGATAATAACAACTGAAGTTTTTTTTTTTTAATATATAAATTACTAGAAGAATTATTGAGCTATATGAAAACATGTTCACTTTGTAGAGGGAGAGGAGGTGATAGTTGTTATTAAACATCAGCATTTGTCAGAATGATGGAAATATCCATGGGCAAAGCTCAAATCTGAAAGCAAAAAGAAAATCAGAGACAAAAATTAATGTTATGTGGTGTTTGTAGAAGCAAGATATTCATGGATATGTAAGTTGTAGCTAATGATTTGTCATTCTTAATGCAGGTGTTACAACTGCTTTACCTTGGATGTTGTTGGTAGCGTAGCTTTTGGTACGCAGGTGGACTCTCAGAAGAATCCTGATGACCCCTTTGTTAAGAATTGCAGAACATTCTTTGAAATGTCTTTGTTTAAGCCTCTTCTTATTCTAATCCGTAAGTACAGTCCACCTTTGTCTACTCCATTATGGTAATTTTCTGAAAGTCATTCTGAAATTGCAAAACATCTGGAAGCAGGAGCAGGAAGATGTCTTGTGAGCTTTATTTCAGAAGTGTTCAGAATTCAGCCTACAGTCCATGAGACCCTCTAGATTTTCATGGTATGCTTTACAGCTCCTGTCATCATTAATGCAACTTCCTCCAGAAACCAAGAGTAACAGAAGGCAACATTCCAGCTTGATTTGGGAGGAAGGTTTCTGGCACCTGTAGCCTGTGGGCTACACTTCTGTTTTCAAACAGAGTTACAGCAACCTAATCTATATGTTATAAATAAAGTGTGGCCCTTGGGAACCTGGGAGCAAAGTTTTTGTGCGCTCTCTTTACTTGGTAGAGATTGAAATCTCACCCATAAACAAAAGAGTGCTAATAACCAGAAGAGAAGTAGAGAAGCATAAGCAGATAGCATAAGTCCTCTAAATTCTTATTTAAATAGCATCAGCAGCCTGGCTGATAACTATAAAGGATAAAGATGGTAAGTGCCAGCACAGGCTGTCTTCAAGAGAATGCATATATTTTCCCAGTGAGTAGACTGGGAGTACAAGAATAGGGTACGAAATGATTTAGTTCTAGGTCATGAATGCTACTAAGGCTTCGTGGTGATGGAAGCCTTGTTAACACAATGGCAGTAAGAATTATAGCTGAATAAGCTGTGGCACAATCAAGGTTGATAAGTTTTTACTGTGTTACTATCTAGACCTGTTCACAGTAGTGTCAGGTGGCGCAGTGGCAAAGTTTCCTGTGCCCATCTGATCCTGCTGGCATTACAGATTGCACCTATACTAGCAGCACATGAACTGTTTCCTTCTGGAACTGTGTATCCAAAATGTCCTGGGGTTAATGTTTAACCTGATTGCAAAGTGGGATTTATGACTAATTTCTGAAGGGACAGAAATTTGTCCCTAGCCTCTAACAGCGTCCTCCATTAAAGAAAATTGCTGTGTAGGGTTTGGGGTTGGATTGCCTGAAAGTGTCTGATTTCCTTCTGTTAGTAAATTACATGGTCTGAATTTCAACAGTGTTGCCCCGTTGGCAACAGGGGTTTTCTGAAAATTGACTGATTTGTTAGTCTTAAGCTGTTCATGATTTAACAAGGGGTTTATTCAAGTACAAGACTTCACTCTGGTATCTAGTTCCTGACTATAAAGGCGATGGACTGGAGACCATCCTTGTAGTAGCATCCTACTTTAAGAGTCTTTGGTCTGTTTAGAGAAGCAAAATAAAGTAGTAAACCAATATCCAAATACTGAAGAGCTGGAAATGGGAATTACTACTACACAGTTGTATGGATCAGTGCCATAACTTGCTAAATGGGGTCAAGATCCTCCACGTTCTGTATGCAACTGCTCAAGTAGGCAGTGAAAGTAATTCTTCCTTTCGTTGTATTGGCTCTATGGCATCAAGAAGCTGAACTGAAATCTGGAAGCATTGTGGAAGACTTGCAAGTCAGGGCAAACTTGGAAGGCAACTATCCAGCAGGGGAGTTCCAGCCAAAATGGAATTTCTAAAAGGAAACCCTGTACCAACATATAGAGGTGGAAGAAAAAAAAAAGAAAAAAAAAAGTGAGAGAGAGAGAGAGAAAAAGTGGAAAAAACAGCTTTCACAAAAATAATGCATCCCACTTGATGAGATTTGTAATATTAATGAAAGGAAAGGGATATTACATGCTTTTTTTCACTCTGCCTTAGTGTTTTCTCCTTTAAAATCTCTTACAGTTTCTTTCCCATTCATAATGATCCCACTGCTTCGAATTCTGCCAAACAAGAAACAAAAGGAACTGAATGGATTTTTTATCCAAACTATAAAAAATGCAATTGTCTTCAGAGACCAGCAAGATGCAGCTGAGGTAAAACCATTTGTGTGATAAATATATGGATAAGCAAATGCTTTGAGGAAAAACTGGAAGTGGCATAAGCCTCAGTTGAAAAAGTGAACTCAGTCTGTTTGAACGTTCAAAGCAATTTAGTGAAGATTTTATTCATTTTTAGCTCTATGTACCATCAACCAGTCTTGGTGCTGATGCGGAACTGTTAACGCATTACAAGAAAGACTGCTTCTCTTGCTTTATCTGTCCAACTAAGGATGCAGAAAATGTTGCATCTGGGATGGCTTTCCAACCCAGTTTCTAGACCCAGAAGGATTCATCTTGTAAAATTTTTTTCTTATCTTCATCAGGTGTCTTGTCTGTGCTGGCTTTCCTTAACAATAAGAGAAAGGGGAGCCTCCCACAGAGTGACTCAACCCAGTCATTACCTGTGAGCTGACATGGGTTTTATATAGCCCTATGGCAGTTCCTACTATTTATGAAAATGAAAAGAAAGAACCTACATGTCTAATTAAGAACAAACATTTAGTATTGAGATGGTTAAAGAAAAAGGTAGTAAATTCTGCCCAGTATGCAAAATAATTGATATGTAGTAGTAGCAATTCATCTGTGGCCCATCTCTTTCTCATTCATCTGGACATACGGCAGTTCTGATTTTTTTGTTGTGTGTTAATCACTGTTATTTTATGAAGACTCTGAAGGCACAGATATTTTTATAAAGGTCTCTCTATTTTCAATACATGACGCATTGGGAACATAGGCACGTGCTTAAATTTTGATACAAAAGTTCTTTGGGTCTGCTTGTCCTTTTTGACCATTCTTTACTTCAGACTGCACATAATTTCCCTGAAAATAGGTTAACCAATTAATTATGGATGTGTAGTGAGAAACAAAGAATATCAAAGAGAATTCCATTGTAAAGGTAACAGACAAGTGTTGCATATCAATTGACATGAAATACGCCATAACGTACCTATTAAGAATCTGTTAATATTGAAATAATTGAAATGTTTCTTTCCACTTTGAGATGAACAGCAGTTCTGATGGGATAACAGCACAGGTGAGGATGGGTCATCCCAAATTTTTCTCAGAACTTAGTCCCCCAGCTGTCATCTTTCAGGATAGTATGGATTTTAATTCGCATGGTGTTATATCTAAGGCACGTTTAAAAATCAATTTGATTTTCAAAGGTATTGCTGCTTTGCACTGTGTTGCATGTTCTACTCTTTTTCTTTGTCACTCTCTCCAGTGAAATCTCACTTCCGTATTTGTTGTCCTTTATCGTCCCCTTATTCTCATCTTTCTTCAATCCTATCTTTATGAGTCTTTCCTCCCCAGTAGCCTTTAGGTCTTTGTATCCATCCTTCTTTATACCCAAAAGTTTGTACGCACCACTGCATAGTCACAGAGTAGTCACAAATAATTCATGATTCAGAAACATGGATGGTGTATCTAAGCTGGTTGCAGACACCTTATTTCTAGTGCACAGACCCTGTGTGAGCTTTTAATAGCATATTGATGGGGCTGTATATATGGAGAGTTTTGACTCAAAGATTTATGCTGACAGGGTCTGCACGAAAAGGCTATTTATTCTGTGTATCAATTATAAAAGGGGCAATGAAACAATCTAATGTGAATTAATGGTAGTTAACGTATTAACTGCTATGTGTTTTGTATTAATACAATGTATTTCTGTGGCAGTAGCACTGGCAGCATCAGTTAGGGGCTAAATCCTTGATTATAGTAGAGATGGTCACCCTCAAATTGCAGACTAAGATAAAGGACAACAGGTGGGTATGGTAAGGAGAGAAAACAAAGAAAAATGAGATTCTAGTGACAAGAGCAGGAGTCAGCATTCTGTCCATATGCAGTGTGTTTTCAGCTCTCAGTGGCTGATAGAGCAGAAAGGCTTATGATTGTATTGGAAGGGATATTGGGAGACTCATTAAAAGATAACACATGGCAGTAGCTGCCCAGTATCAGGACAGTGTGGAGGAAAGTACAAGGTCCATGTTTACCTTAACAGCGTATGCACAAGTCCATGACTGGCAGTGGTCCCACCTACTCCTAGACTTATGCCTAGTTTGCAAAATTGTCATATGGGAACGATTTCAAGTACTGGGAGTTAGACATTTTAGGACCAGCTTTCTGAGAGCATATTAAGTTCCCTGTGCAGTTCAGGATCATTAACACATTAACATGGCTTTCAAAAGTGACTGGAAAGTTTGGATCTTCTTTTTTTTTTTTCCCATCTTCACCGCCTGTCTTGTTATCCATTCGTAGAATTTTGACTATTTTAGGTTGGTGGAGCACGAGTTTTGCTACAAGTATAGGCAACTTAGTAATTTGCCAGGAACATAAAAATGGTATGTGAAACAGATCAAAATGCAGCTGCTGTCCAGTTTAATGCAGAAAAGTAATCTGCAGAGATTAGGTGTCCCAGGTAGCCCTGTAGTTGAAGAAGAATTATGACCTGCATCCTAGGTCTAGAGTGATGAAATGTACCTACTGAAGTCAGTAGGAGTTTTGGCATTGAATTTTAATGAGTCCAAGATATAACCAGGAGCTACTGGTTCCTTGTGCTAATAACGGGAGCTCTAAGCAAAGTCTTAAAGTCTTCAAAAGCTGCATTAGGCCAATGGGTATTCCTTAGATTGCCACATTCCTCGATGTTACATTGTGTGCATCTTTTACTCCTCATTGATTTTATCACCATTAAAAATGTTTTTATCTCTTGGGGAAAAAAAAAAAAAGGAACAAACTGTAAAACAATGAAGGGCTCCATGAAAGTGATTCAGCTGAAGCTTGTCTTCCTCTCATCTGCAGTGAACATGAACAAAGAATAAAGAAAGGCCAAAAAATAATGTGACAAGCAAAGTCAGCCTGTTATCATCCTCGTTCCATCAGTAAATGAAACAATGCTTCTGAATGCCTAAAGATAATCCCACGGGCAGATAGTAATTTTACAGCCAGGTTTAGATCTAATAATATGCTTGCAGCTTATATGAGATCTGTGATGTCACTTTCTCTTAACCCATCGGTTAGTGCTGCAGATGTCATTTTAATTATATATTATCTTTCTGTGGTCAGTCAAATAATTTCAGTCCTGGATATTCCACTCATTTGGCTTATGTACAAAAACACTTAGTGGTCGTATTTTAGAAATTTTAATATATTACATTTATTCATGAATTCAAATTATTGTAAAATGCTTTTCCCACTATTTACAGGAGAGCAAATTAACCCTGCTCAGAAGAAACAGCACAAATTTAATGCACCACTTAACACCTACTTTGAAGACTCCAGTAGGATTTAAGTGTTCAAATACCTTATCCTGATTATCTGCCCAGGTTTAAATTTTTCCCTTAGGCAACATGTTTCCAGAAACAGGGTGGATAGACTGTTTGTTTCAATAAATGATAGTTTGATAGATTTTCATTTAATAATCTGATATGCAAATCATTGTTCATGGAAGAGTTTTTCTGTCAAGTTATAGCTCAGTTCTTAACTTGCCCATCTGTTTTAATGATGATATCTAGATGAAGAAGTCTTTCATGGTGCTCAAAATTGCAACTCCTAAAACTGCGGGATGAAAGTGACAGCCTCCCCTTAACAGAAAAAGGCTTGAATTTCATTTTTAACCCATGGTGATAACAGTGGGAATATAACAACATAAAGATATTTCAAAACATTAATTTTGTAGCATCACAACAGATATTTGGGAAAATTTGGCTTTCAAACTGTGCACCATTTAACAAGAATTGGAGAGTTCATGGTGGTTGCAACACATCCTTCTGGCATCTTCTGATTTTTCCAGTCTTGGTGTCAGCTGTGAATGCATAATTCAAGATCAATGATCCGTGCTAGGGAGGTAGTGACCTGATGATGTTTCTGATGATGATCAGCTGTTTCTTGGTGGTCTCAAGCTGATTTGAAATGAGAGGGTGATAAAGCAGAGAGAAGTATCACCAGAACTGTATTCAATGGCATCTCAGTTGATGTTCTGGCCAGCTTTGCTGGAGATGTACGGGCTACCCAAATACTTTTGTTATAAGTCCAGAGCAGGCAGACAGAAAAATGAAAAAAGTGAAAGCTGCACTGTTAACCACGCTGTCCTTGTGCCACGTGGTGTAAAGCCACAAAGAAGCTGTATGGTGCTGTCAGTCCTGAAGATGACCTGGCCTCCCAGAGACTGGTATGGCCCTGGGATACTCTGTACTCACTTGTGCTAGGTCTAAACTGAAAAAGTTTTTTAGTCAGCAACTGCTAGTGATGAATTGCAGCCCTCTCAATTTTCCTGCTGCTTACATGCCCGGGCAGGTATGTGTGGTTTCTGCTTAGTGGAGATCCTTTGGTCTTCCAGCACCAGCCATGGGAAGCTAAAATGAGGTGGTGGGTCAGGAAACTGAATTTTGAGGAAGTCTGAAATGAAACTATTTAAGTGCTTGTAAAGGTGAGGTATCTGTCCTTCAACTGTTATAGTAACATGCTATAAAGAAGTGGTATCTTTTAGTATCTTTCTGGGAAATGATGGCCTGGTTACAACTTTAATCTCTAGAACCCTGATTCCCAAGGAAGAACATGCAATGAGCTCCCCTAAATGTTTTACCTAAGGGGAAGAGGGACATGTGTGTATGTACCTGCATTCTGGAGGATAAGGGACAATCTGAAAACCTAATTACTGTGGCACTCTGTTCTTTTCTCTTCCTTCCCCAGCAGCTCCCTGGAGTCTTTCCTTTTCGTGAACTAATGAACTATTTTATTCAAGAGCTGCTTGAAATGAGTTGAGCAGAGGTAATCCTCCTGAAGAAGTCTGATCCTCTTCTTGTCAAGGGAAAGCTATACAATTACTAAGAAAACTTAGTTAAAAATTTGCTAAATACTATGTACGTTCCAGGAGCTATGTGTGTGTTTGAACTGTGGAAAATGCAGTACAGATGTTTAAAAGTAAATATTTTTCTAAGGAAACAGCAGATGGGAGGATTAGACACTTTCTAATAGTGTGCAGTTTTCTTGCCGTTGTAGAAAACGAAGCAGAACTTGTTTATATTTGAATGAGAGTGGTGTCCATTTAAGGATACATACGATATGGCAATATTAAATAATTTATTTGAATTGATTAATAAAGTCAGTAAAATGAAGGATCAGTCTGGTCCTTTTGTTTAGCTAAGCCTGTGGGAGGGACACTGCGTTTCTGTTCCACAAGGCTGTTCTCACAGTTTGATCTTGTTCTTATCCTCTGCCTTTGTCGCGAGGAAAGTGAAATGAGTTTCCAAGAACAGTAAATGTGTTTTAAAGATACAGAGAGAATCTGTGCTTAATATGGGGTCTGAACACAAATCTCAAACCTGTATCTCTGCTGTTTTAAGCAGAAGAGTATCATTCCTCTGGAGTATATTAAAAATCTTCTGAACGCTAAGTCTGCTTTCTGTGCTTGGGCAGCACATGGTGATTCTAACAGGATAAAAAGTAGCATTATGGTAAAAGGAGTTTTAGTTATTCAGCGGCTTTTAAAAATCCATCCATTAATGCTTGCCTTCAAAGTTGCTTTCCTTCCCAAATTTGAAGAAAAATATCTTTCCTTTTCTTTTTTTACGCTGAAGTTTTTAATGAATTTTATAACTTCCTCAGGATTTCTTAAGTGGGCATTTAAACACAGCAAGGCCTCAATTCCTCAGAGGGAAATGAACTCAAAGTCCTTATTACTTTTGGTCACTAGTTGAAATTTCTTGGTCAGTATGTTGTTATCTTTCCAAAGATTAACTGCCGGCCTACAAAACAGGATCTTTTGGTTTCAGACTTGGGCTGACATGTCTGGCTGAGGTGCTTTCATCAGGAAATGCAGTTCTGCAGTCTCTCTCCTCAAAAGAGATCAAGGACAGAATAAGTAAGGAGAATGGTGACTTTCTCACCTCCCTGAGGCGTGATGGGGAATCAGGAAGAATTTTGCATTACTGATGCATCTGTCCAGTTCTGCAGCCCAGCACACCTGTGAGCCCAGCACTTTACGAGTACTGCAGTCACAAGGAGATAGCAAATATCTGCTTGATTACCTGCATCCAGCCACTACATACTAGATCTGCTTGCTATTACCCTTTGCTCTTATCACACCATTTCTACTACCTCTGTTATGGAGCAGACAGAGTACTTTATAGATCCTAGGCATGGAACAGGCAGGTGGCATAATGTATATTATGGTATATTATTTGCCTCACTCCAGCAAGACATGCAGCTACCATAACAAAATAACCTGACATATGGGACACTCTTCCCAATACCTCAGTCTCCCTTTTAGTTTTTTCAATCACTGCTGTTTATCTTCAGTTCTTCAGGAGCAACATCCCTATCTGATATCTCACATGTCCCACCTCAGCCTCCAGTCCAGGCTCTAAACTGTCATCATGCACCTGAGCAACATTGGTGACTTCTTGGAGCACTGCTCACATGCTTCAGTTTGCAAGAACATAGACTTGTACCAAAGGATGGGAATGAAATCAGAGAACCAGGATGTTCATACTGACTAGAGGGGTGACATTTTTGGGGTATCTGGAGTTGCTAGGAATGATCTTGCAGACAATGCTGAGAAAATGTATCTATGCAGAAAAAGCTAATCTCACTTGCTAAGTAAGACGTGTGGAGGAGCTACTTCAGACAGCCTTCAAAAAAAAAAAAAAAAAAGGTATCTTTACCACTTGCTGGGCAGAACAAGGGAGGTTCAGATGCACCCTGCAGCATCATAAATCCACAGAAAGTCCTTAGGCCAACTGGATACCTTCAGAGTCACAGGGAGGAAGGTCTTAAACACTTCTGTCAATAAGCCTTGCATGCATTTTCCTCCTATTTTCACCAGCCAGTGCAGGAAGTGATATGGACATTTGGCTTTGCTGATCTACAGCATATGAGAAACATCTTTTAATTGAGAAGGTTTTTTTAGTGTTGAAGAAAGGCTTTTTTTCAACCAGCGTAAAAATAAATAAACCCACATGCTCAGCTGTTGGTAATGTCAAGGGTTTTAGTGACTTTTTAAAACTGTGTTTATATGGTAAAAGCAGTCTCTTAAAATACTGTTTATCAAAAATCCAGGCCAAAAGATAGTGTAAGGAGTCTTTCAAATTACAGCTGCAGTTAAATTTTTCTGAAAAATTGGAGGAGGGAAGAATTAAATGGCAAACCTGTCTTTTTCAAAATCCATTGTTCTAGGGGAGAGCAAAAATCCTCTTCTTGATTTGTACCCCTTTTTTTTTTCTTCCTTTTGGACAGCTTGTTCACCTTTTGGACACCTCCTGTGTGCTGGCTGTTGTGGTTATACCCTGCTCTTCCTGTTCTTAATACCGAAGGAGGGGGAGTGGTCACAGCTCTGGTTTTGTGTGTCCGTAAAAATAAGAGTAAGCGCTTATTGTGTTTTGTAGGTGAAGACTCAGTGACTGTTCAGTGTCACTGAGCTTTGTGGTGGCTTGACCAGCACGAGTGGAAAATAGAGGAAGCCAAAAAGAAGATGGTTGCTCCTTGAAAGGGCCTGGGTCTCTTGCTTTTCCCCTGAAAACTAGACCTGGCCCACCCCTCATGGATTTTTTGCTTTACCCTCCCAGGCTTCCCCTGTGATGGCAAGGGGACCCTGTGCTTGTCATCCAGAGAGAAGCTGAAGCATTGAAAAGCCTGTTTATGCCCGTGGTAATTCCCTGTAGGCAATAACGTCAGTGCTGGCCACTTGTCCCAGCCTGATCCTGGGCTAGTAATGAGTATTCGCAGCATGCGTTTCAGTGTCTGATTAAATCTTTCTGAAAGGCCATCTGTTTGAGGAGGATGTGGCATAGGTTTTAATACTTTTTATACCTAGTACTCAATACTGCTGTTTCATGACCTTAGACATAAAGTTTGTCCCCTGCTTAGTTAGAATCTCTCCTGATATTCCAGTCAGAAAATAATTGGATCAAAACTGTTGTAACCTGTTGGCTTCTTGTGTGTCTTTGGGGAAATGTTGCTAGGTATCGAGTCACTGAAGTTGCACATACCCGGTGAGACTTTGCTATGTCCATGGCTCCATTCCTTGTAGGAAGGAAGTAGAGCATCTCCAGCTGCCTTTCTACCCTAGCACTCAGGGCAGACTCTGATGTAGTCATGTATCTGTTGATACATGCCAAATCAGTAAGTAATCTGGCATGTTCTCATCTGTGCAAAATACCCAGCCTAAGCAGCGTTACATGTGTCTTTTAAGGTCATTTTCCTATAGGCTTGGAAGCACTGTTCTCCTTTGCCATTTATTCAGCATAAAGTAAAACTTTCTGACATATCTTTTCTCGCTTTCTTTTGTTTGCTTTCCTTCATGTTACCGTGTCAGTATTTGTCCCTTTGACTGAAAGGAAAAATCCTCACCCTGAAATTGTGCCCATTCGCTTTCTTTTCTAACTCTGCTCTCTCTCGGTTCCTCCTCTCTTTTCTGTATTACTCTTTTGGTCTGTTCCTCCCAAGTTTCTCAGAAAACCCTGCTTTAGGTCACTGAAGGCCCTTCCTTTTTCATGTCTAATCTGTGATCTGGTCTTCATCCAGAGTGTGGGGTTTTCAAACAACAAACAAAGGGAATCTTGTCATAGAACAAAATCATCTGGAGATTAATTTCCTGCATAGCAGGGTGGTGACCTTTAATGCCAAGGTGGGATGTAACCTCTAATCTTCATTTGCATACACCTTTTTTTTTTTTCCTAAACCTTACTCTTGATCTAAACCTTCAGGGGATCTGTTGAAGCATTTCATGTACATGTTTTACTTTCCATTCAGAGCAATAGCTTGCTTGGGTATTTTGCCTCTATAAAGAGACTTTTTTTGACATATGTAACTAGACAGAAGCATCTGAATTCTTAATTTAGAAAAAAAATCATAGATTTACTGACCTAACTGCAATAGCAGAGTTTTCCCTTTCTCTGTTGGTTTTATCATTTTCAATTTTGTTTCATGTTTTGTCTTTTCTTCTTTTATCTGTTATAGGTTCACCTTCCTTCCTCCCTGACTCACTCCCAGAACTGCAAGGGGAGTTGCAGCACTTGTGGTATTGCTGGCTTGATCTTGAAATGTTTCTCTGTTAGTCTGTCTGTGTCTCTATTTGCCTATGGTAACCTCTCAGCCCCATGCACTGTCTTCTTTTTGCAATACAGCATGACCTTTTCTGAAGCAGTTATGAAAAAGCTGTTCCATGATATTTCATTCTGGTTCAACCGTCTTGTCCATTTGTTGGTATGTTTTGATCTCTGGAGGCTTTTTCCCTTGATCTGTCTCAACTGTTGGTTTCTACTTTGCACTCCTTTGATATTTCTTCGTTTTCTCTTCTGTCTACTTACCTTACCAGATCCATACTCCTGCTATAAGAGACACTGACAGCCCATCTTGCCAACAGAAGAACCATTTATGGGGTCTGCATTTTGTTGCTAAGTGCATGAAGTTACTTTTTTTTTGAGCCTGGTGGCCACTTCAACACACAAAAGTAAACCTCAACTTTGTTTGCTGGGGCTCTTCTCTTGCCACCATGCCCGGGCTGCCCTGGAGCTGCCTCTCTTTCCTCAGCCTGCTGGAGCCAGCAGAGATGAAGGCCTTTGATAAACCCCAGCCGCTCATGACTGTATCTGGATTTTGAGGGTAATTTAACATTTGAGTCCCTTATTATGGGAAATGACAGATTCTCTGTCGCTGGAAGCCTTAAAGAGAGGTTTTCTGGAACGTGCCCTCAGTGTCAGCTGGCTGCGAGGCAGGAATCTCTGTGTGGCATTCCTTGCTCTGACTTTTGCTAAAGAGCAGCCTGAATGATCGCAGCAATTCCTCTTCCTCTCCAAAAATCTTCCTACGAGATCCTGCACCACAAAAGTCAGTGGCAGCCTTGCCCTGACTTCGCATCCTTTGGCTGCTCAGGGCTTTCTTCACTTTCTTTGGAGTGACTACCCTTCGTTTTTTCCTCCTGCTGGGATAAGCAAGCTATATCTAAGAGAGAGAGAGACTAGAGGGGAGCCGAGCATCTCCTTTCTCTCATCATTAGAAACGTACACTTTTTAATAATGTAATCTCAATTAAAAACATACCAATTAAAATGAGCTTTTTAGCAGGTCTCTTGGGAGAGGGAGCCATAATTCACATTAAAACGTAAAGCTTCAGAAACAGGGAGAGCTAGGTGCACTGCAAGTGCCCAAATATTCAGTGATTTTAATTACAATGGAAACTTGATAAATTGCTTTGTGCCACAATCCATTATTAACAGCTTAATGAATATCACTGCTGCCTGCTTTAAACTGCTCCATGGTGAAAAGCATTGTCAGTATTTCAGTTGCGAACTCTGATTCTCAGTGTGTTTGTAACTTGGCCCTTTAAAAAGAGGAGGAGGGTAAAGTCTGCATGCTTGGCTTTGGGTCAGGGTAAGTTCTGCTGGCTTGCAGCATCCTGAGGGAGAGAAAGCAGAAAAGATGGACCTTCTGTCTTTCACCAGTACTGGGACTGGCCGGGGCTTAAATCTGCTCCTTGCACAATTTAGAGCGATGCCACAGCTGCTGTGTGCTGCCACAAGGTCTGGGCACACAAAGGGCCCCTGTGCTAACTGAGGGGTCCCCAGAGCATGGGGCTAGCCTTGCATGCCCTGTTCTTCTGCTCAATACCTGTTAGGCTGGAGGACTCTTAGGGGTGTTTGCTAGCTAGTAAGGGGAAGCAATAGTGTCAGAGCCCGCGAGTTTGTTTTGGAGTAAGCAAAATGTGGATCGGTACAAATTTCCAATTTTGAGCTAGCAAAAAGCTGGTTTGAGGTATGGCATTTGGCAAGTTCTTTCAGAGCATTGAAATGTAAACAGTGGTTGTGTGCTGAGCTTTGAACAGGGCCAAAACATTTATTTTTTCACTTGACACAGTTGTTATTATGGTTGTAATTGTGTTAATGTTAGGATCTCTAAGATATGTATTTATATATATATATATATTTACATGGATGTTTATACTAAACTGGTGCCTTTTCCCCGTTTTTCAAAGCAACTTAATTTTTCAAGCATAAATGTTATTATTAGGAATGCTATTATTCTAAATGCTAACAGCAGGTATAGTGGGCTTATAGTTGTGCCCCATTGAAGTGTGGGGATTTAAGCTGTAGCGATTTAAAGTGTCATGGTCTGGCTTCTATGAGATTTATTATTTATTGTGGGTGTTCTGTTTTCACTTTTCACTTGTGTGGTCTGACCAGGAGGTCATGATCCCTAAACTGGGGTCACTGGCAGGTGTTTGACCAGATCTTTTTGAGATGCGAGATAGATCTCAGAACAGAAAAGACTGGGAACTGCTCTTCTGATTGAGGGAAGTCACAGTTGAATATCTGGGATAAACATGGTTTGTCTGCATGTAATTAATGTTTCAGGTTTTGCTATTCTTATACTTGTTGTGTTTTTCTGGAAAACAACAAAAGCTTATTCACTTTCCCCATCTCAGAAATGGCAGTGTTACTCATAATGATATTAACTTGCACCCTGTGGCATTTTGCCAATTACAGAGAGCTCTCCTGGTTCATTATATCAATAATTACACATAGGGACTTTTTTTCCTTGTGAAAAATCTTTCATTGACAGAGGAGTAATGATGCCTGTAAGTTGCTTAAGTATTGCTCAGTCAGGAATCTGTAAGATATGGAAGATGTCCTCATATTTTCGGGGAAAAAGACGGCTGGTATTCTGGCATTCTGTTAATATTCATGTGTTTCTGAAGTTGTATTTTTTTTTTAGTGTGTGACTTTACAAAGCGTTCCAGACCACAGTGCTGCCTGCCTGTCATTTTTCATTTATCCCTGTACTGGCAGAGGACAAAGTGGCATGAAAATATATAAAATACCATCTAATTTTTCTTTTGTTCTTTCATTCATGCACACACGCTTCTTCTGTGTGTTTATCAGTGTGAGCAAAATGCCTATATTTGCAAGATAATGGATGTGTAAATATTAGAAAGTCAAACTGAAAACTCTCCGAAGGGAAGGAGAGCAGGGGAAGAATGCTTTCTGCTACTGAGGAGCCATCTATTGGATAAAGCTCATAACTGAACCGAGCATCCATGAAACTGCAGAGGATAACACAATTTATTATCGGTTACCAGGTAGCTGAAAATAATCCTTTCCTTCCCAATGCTGCTTTCACCCACTGCACCAGGAACCAGTACCCCTTTGTGCACAGAAGTGGAGATCCACATGTAGAGGAGATTTATGTACTATTGGTAAGGCCAGTTTAATGTAGCCAAAGATCCGGTATAAATCTTACTGTAGAGTGCAGGTGTGATCATGAATGGATAAACCAGCAGTGGGACTACCCACCAGCAGTGAAGAGCAGTTGCTCAGAAAGAAACAATAGTAAAGGCCAGTGTTTTGTTGGTTTTTTTTGATTGTTAATAAAGACCATAAATAACATTGTGCTTTTTTCTAACAGCGTGTATTGTTTATATCAGTCTAACAGTTACAATTAGTTCAGTTAAAAAAAAAATGACTCTTTTTTTGTTACCCAGAATTACTTAAGGCCTTCACAAAACTGAATAATGAGGTGTTCCTTCCCACAGAATGTATGCAATATGTATGTAATGTGATGCAGAAAGGGAGGATCTTGAACAAATCATAGGAAGAGATGGGGGAAAACAGGAGGTGTACAATAAAGTCCCAGGACAGCCCCCAGACATCTTAATGGCCCTTTGAAGTGAGTGGTGGGACTTTGCAAGCATGGTGAAGAGAGCACGTGGGGCAGGAAGAACAAAGAAACAATAATGATATTTCTGTGCATAATCTCGAATATCAGGCAACTGCTAAAACCAGAACTGGTTATTAATCAGAAATTAAATTTAAGTAAATACAATTATAATCTGTGGGGAAAAAAAAAAAAAAGACAGAGGGCTGCCTGCAACAGCAGCCTTTAGTCAGCAGTTTGAGTCAGTAGAGGGTCAAGCTGCTGGGTGTCAGGCACTTATCCTAAAACACTCCCTTCCTGCATCCTCCCTTCCTCCTGCAAATAGAGGAGGGGAGGAGTGTCAGATGGTTCACTAGGAGGCCAGATAAGCCCTGGGAGAGGATGTGTGCACAGTGTGCAGTGGAGTGGTCAGCTCTGGGCTGACTTGGAGTTAGTGCCAGTTCCACACACTGGCGTGCATGGGGGGGCCCTGGCCCAAGCTGTTCTCCTTCCTCAGTTACTTCTTCTCTTGCTCTATTTGCTCACTGTGTATTCTGATAACCTCACTCCTCCACCTCCAAGCAGCAAAACATTTGTGGGGCAGGAGAAGCTTAGCTACTGCACGTGCATATCCAATATTTACTGTTTGTACTGTGATAATGACAGGCGCTGTTACCAGAGTGTTGTTATACTGAATGTTTTTCAAATACAGAATAAGGAGGTTCCAGTCCAATGTCATTTGTGTCTTGCTCACCGTGATGCAGGCTGGGTGACACTCTCTTGCCATTGCATTTTGGGCTGTTTTCTGAGCTGTCCCCACATGTGCATGACACAGAAAGAACCATAGTGGTTACGCCGTTGTGCTGGGCACTGGACTGGGGCTGCCAACCAGCTGCCACAAAGTGCAGGGCACTCATTTGCCATAAAACTGAGTTTCAGGGAGAAATTTACTGTTTCTTGTAGACACCCAGCTCATTTTGCCCAGCCTGGTATTGAAAGGAAACCCCCCAATGTCACAGATGGCAGTCAGTTCATTAGGGGTGTTTTCTACTGTTTGTAAAAAGACCAGGCTGCAAGCAGTCTCTTGGTTTTATGCAGAACTACTGGAAGAATTTCCAGCTCTCCAGGCAAGCTATAGATTTCTCTGTGTGTCCACGTAATTAATGAAAGAATGAAATAGATATGTACCCTATTTTCTCTCTTCCGTGTTATTCACCACCACCCATATGTTATCAAAGTACGCCCAAAGTGACAGATTAATGAAAGGCTAAAAGTGTCATCTTCTCAGTAAGAACAGTTCCTGCTGTTTTCCTGTGTCTGTAGCTAAGCAGGAAAGACGTCAGATACTTTGCTCTGAATTACTTTGTGTGGCTTATTCATTCCATGGCAGGTCCATGGTATAATACTGTTTTATACTGTCTCCTCTGCCTGTTTCATTGGCTTCCTAAGGTTCCTCTGTGGGCTCCCCAGGTTGATCCCATGTACCATGACTGTTCATGGCTTTGCCAAGCCCCTGTGTTTGGGTATCACTTCCAGGAGGGAAGCCTCCAGGAGGGAATCATGGCTGAAAACGTGTCAGCAACAGAAGGTGGGGAGAGCAAAGACAATTAAAAAAAACAACAACCCAGAAATATATTATCTGGCTGATGTTTGAAATTGAGGTTATGTTTTAAAACTCTGGTATAACTCTAGGGTAGTGGGAAAAATGTGTGAGTGACTACATTCAGCGTCCTTAATTGTAATATCTCTTCATCCCTTCCCTCTTCAGCCAAGTCAGGCATCTAGCTAGGATCTCAGGCAAGAGGTCCACATGTTTAAGATTAAAAATAGCCTCCTTCTACATGAGCCACAAAGACCTATGTTCAGCTTGTCTCAACTAGAAGTATTTCTTTGCTCTCTCTTCATTACCAATGAGAACTGAAATTCAGATTTATTTTCATCCCTGGATTACGTAGCAATACAGTGAGAAGGCAGCAGTTGTCTTTCAAGACGTAAGCCCGTTAGTGCCACTTCTGGCAGCATAAGGAGAAAGTAGATGGGTCCCTGGCAAATTGTTCTTTATAAGAAATTCCCCACACTTTGCTTTCAGGTTAACTTAGGTTTGCCTGTGCCTCTGCAGATTAATAAAACTCTTAGTTTAACCTTGCTTTTTGGAGGTCAGAAGAGTCTGAATATCAGAATGAAGATGTAAACCAGCTGTGAAATTCTGTGTGTCCAAAACCCAAGTGAGGCTGCAGAGCCTCAAGCACCAGGTTTTGTTCCACTGCCTCAAAGCTCAGCTTGTATAATAGGAGCCAAAGAAGGTATTGTGATCTCTTTATACCAGAAAAGATGTTCCTACTTGTGCAAATTCCTCGAGGAAGAAAACAGCAGTACCTGAGCGCTCTTCTCCTTCACCTCTTGAATTGAGACACTACCAAGCGAAAATGGCTTTGTATTTTTCAGCAGTGTGATTTGTTGTTGTTGTTATCGGCATGCTTTGTTAGACCTACTGGAGTAACATATCTTATATATATGCAGACACACATACCTACAAGTTGTGGGGCTCCAGACATTACAGGTACAGCTGGGTGCCATCTCATGATCTGCAATGTATGCAGCGACTCACTGGAGGAAACCTCTCTCGATGAAAACAGTTCAGTGCCTGGGGAGGCTGTGGGAATCTGGAGCTTGGCTGAGTTTTTAAAAACAGGTTGGACAAACAGCTGTCAGAGCTGGTTTGGCTGATCCTGCCTTGTGGTGAGGGGATGGAGTAGATAAGTTGCTGAATTCCTTCCAGGCCTTTTTCCCTGATGCGATGGTGCTTTCTGCCTTAAACTCTTTGAGTCCGTAAATCTGTTTTCATCCTAGGTCTTAAAGGAGTTTCTGAGATCATCATTAGCTTTTCCTCATGGGGTTTTATAAGATTTGATGTGTGTTGTACCGATTTTACAGATGGAGAAGTTATAACTGTATTTTAAAAGCAAAAAGGGGAGTGCAGCTCTAAGCATCCTGGTTTCTCTGGTGGTCAGTGCCTTAACCACTAATTCATACTGGCCACTCTGTAGATTCAGTAGCCAACTCAGCCAATAAAACCTGTGTTATACTTGGATTTATACTTGCTCTTGGTCCCATGCAGGAGACATGTTTTACACTTTCCATGCTGAGGTGCTTTCGACAGTTTGCTGACACACCTGCCCCTTCTGGGGCCTGCTCAGCATTTCAGAGAGCATTTCTGTGATATTGTTGGAGGGACATTTCTTTTTTCTTTCAAGTAGAAAGCAAAGGCATTGGTGTGGCTTCTGACATCAAATACGGTGTCATTCAGTACTCATAGTGCTCTCTTACTGCAGTGAACTACAGCCAGAAACTCCCATAGGGGTTTAGAAATGGTAATGTATAAAAATATCAGAACAAGCCCAAACTTAACAAAACCTTCCAAGTCTGGGGTTTCACTACAAATGTTAAGATCAGTCCAGGCTGCTAAAGGTTGCTCCACTTTCCAAGTGGCACTCAGTGAGTATTTTTTTTTTGCTTTAAATTTATGCAGGTTTTTAATGTAAGTTATAGTGCTTTGTAAGACATGCCTGCCCTCAGACACTCAGCTCATTTACAATAAAAACATTGCAGTGGTTCCGCCAGCTGATGTTAACAAATGCAAACAAAACAGGTTTTTTCTGCCAGACTGAAAACCTCCCAGCCACTCTCGAAAAAGGGCAGGACCCTGCAGTTCATCAGTCTCCAGATCCTTCCAGGGCTGAGCATCATCCACAGGAGCATGATGCCCTCAGTCTTCAGGCACACAAATTTGAGGGCTGTCAGCTCTGGCCTCCCAGTTAATTCCAGCTTCTGGGTTCAAGCCCAAGGCAAAAGGAAGAGCTCTCAGAAAGGTTTTGGGGCATAGTATATTTGCAGAGAGATTGGCTTTTTTCATGATTTCACTGAGAAACCAAATGAAACCTGCTAGTGAAGTTGAGTGTGACCCTTTCAAAGCAGTTTGGCAAAATGATAGTTTTAGTGGGAATGCATTTTGTGTTTCAGTTTCAAGAGGATCTGGGTAGCTTCTGCAGTACTTTACTGATAACTTCAGGGTGATACCAGGGTTCTTACCTAAAAAGATCTTTGTCAAATCAAACTTATAAAAAGTGACCTGGAAATAAACTAATATAGCAGTGTTTTTATGAGTTTGTAGAAAGCTAAAATAATATTTCAGAGAGATGTGAGTTTTATACCAGTCAGATAAGGATTCTGAAGCTTAGCTTCTGCTTTTCTGAGCTGCCATCAGAGCATTTCAGAAAGGCTAGGAGGGTCTGCATAGCTTACTGTGTGTGGTATTGTATTAACAGCATCACATTTGTATGACTTTTGCACCACAGCGAGTGCTTTACAGAATACTAATCAATCACGTCTTCTAATTTGGTTTCTTACTTCATCTTTAACTTGCTTTTCATAGTTCTGGGCTCAAGATGGGAAACTGAACTATGAGAGTGGTACAAAATTTAACTATAGTTTGCAGAAAATCCAAGTTAAATTACAGTGTTAGGAACAAAAACTCCAACTGATATACATTTACTAGTTTTCCTTAAGTAATTTTTCATTTCACCTTGCATAGGAGTCACATGCCTCAATTTCTCTGTTGAAAACATAACCCAAGGGTCCCCTGGATCCCCAAATCAGCAGTGAACTTACCAAAAGGTTGGCCAGTATGTCAATCTTTGATATGAAAATGTGGTTCCCTGTTTAGGATGGGAAGAGCTGGAGACATCCCCTTCCCCCCAAGACCCATGTCTCCTGTGAGAAGAGTCACGAGAGTGATACCTTTCTCTTCTTTTGACAGCTGCAAAACTTAAAAGCAGTGACTTAAGGAGGGGTGATAGATACTGCCTGACCGGCCTTCCCCAGTATAGCACACATCTATTCTTCCAGTATATAGTGTATAGCTCGTTACGGTTCTGTGCAGAATGATTTCTCTGCATGGCCAGGTGATGCTTAAGGAGACTAATGAGAGAAATGATACAGCCCAGAACACTGGTGTCAGGAAATATATTGCAAGGTGTCTATCTCAGGGAAGCTGAAAGCAGGGCTTGTCTTATTATATATTTCAAAGGGGAAGTCTGTGTCACCACCAAGTTAGACATGTACCCTGTCCCATATTGCATTGAAATTACAATTTTTCTAATAGTATCTTTCCATTCGATTTTCATTTGCTTAATGATAAACTGTGTTGTACCAGAGCAAAACAAGAGTCTGTCTCACTGACACACCATTCTTTTGAAGCAGAAACTTTTTTTCTAATGCCATTGTAATGTAACTATGCAAGTGTCAGAGGACAGGATAGAGCCTATTATGGGCTTTTGCTTTTTGTAAGGAAAATCAAACAAATGTCCCTGATGGAAAAAGGAAGCCAGCAGCCATATGTGATGACCAGAGAATGTTTTTGTGCAGTGACACTGTCAGTACCTGGTTTGTTGTCAAACTGAACTGGCTTTTTTATTTTTTATTTTTTTTATTGCTGTCAACCTGAGTAGAGAAAAAAAAACGTGAATTTTCATGAGATACCTTTTTCTCATTTCCAGCACTTAACAATCCAATTATATTTGGTTTTATGCTAGTGTTTGCCTCTATTGCCATTGTTAGGTTTTTGAGTCAGAGTGATTTTTCTATCCTGATGGTGCGGAAGAAAAATATGTTTCATTATGACTGGTTATAACCCTGGAAATCTTTTCTCTCACTTGGGTTGATGACTATTTTTTATGTTGCATTCTATACTGATGCCTAAAGTGAAGTAGAATGAACCATAAGGAAGAGAATCTTTGCTAAAATATAGCTCCTTGAACGGTGTAGAATTTTCTTGAACAAAGCTTGTATCTTTCCAATTTTATGCTTTTTTCCTCCCACTATTGCTCAAGTAGTTTTTACAAATGAATGTGGTTTTTGTAAGGATTGTTTATGAAACCATTGTTCTTAGCAACCTGTGCTCACCTGTGAACAAATTGCATAGCACCGATAAGGTAGCTAGTGGTTTCTAGACTGGGTGACCTTACAAGCAGATTCTGTAACAAGACAAGCTTTTAAATTCCTAACCAAATATATTATGTGAGTAATAAAAAGAGCTCCTCAAAATGGCCACAGAGGCATTTCGGAGCACATTCTTGGGAATATTCACTTATGCTAGCATTCATTAAGTTTGCTTTCAGCAAAAATTCTCATGAATGAAATTTCATTCACTTGTCATTATGATTATGACTGTACTATCATGGCAATAACCAGATGCTCTGTATAGGACTGGGACCTGATTTTGTCTAAGGCTGGAGAAACATCTTCAAGGGTCTCCAGAGAATGTATTGTCTAAATGTAAGACCAGTCTCAGCTTACAGTTCATGACTGGGGACTGCAAATCCTTGGAGAGCAATGGATTTGTTTACAAGAAAATTCACACTTAGAGAAGGATGAATGCAGACCTACTCCAAATGTTATGCCATCTGAACAATATTATATTGCAGGGGTACAACTCCAACGAATATAGATGTAATTAGACTGTTAAAAAGGTAGTTTAGGTGATGACGACTAGTTGTATGAATAAAAGGGAATATCTCTACAGATGCAGTTCATTACTACACTAGACTATTTTATCCACACACTGATGAACACACTAACCCAAATATATGTACCAGAAAGCCCCCTGAAATGTTGGCCATGCCTAGGAGCTGGACTGTCTGTCGTATGGTTTGTGGATTCCTAGCTTGTTAATAAAGCCCCTCCTTGAAACGTTGCATGAAATTTTTAGCTGTGCATAGCAGAAGTATGCATGGAATCTTGTTTCCTCCAGTCTAAAGGAACATACATGAGTAGTGGCATGCTATCACTGGAGCAAAGTGGCCAGTTTGAATCTGGAAACTGTGCCTAAGTCTAGGCACAAGGATTTATTTTCAGAGCTGTAGCTTGTTCACAGAGCTCAATGGATATAATGCTGCTTTGTGTGCCTTCACTTCTTGGGAGGAAAAGCACGTATCCTGTGCCTTGAAGGTAATGCCATTTGTCCAATTTGTAGAGTCCTTCAGCATGTGATGACTAGCACTGGTTACTATCTGGATTATTAACTCTTAGGTGTAGCATGGTACAATATGCACTGTGGACATGGGTACAAGGTACATACTGTACACATGCAAAATGAAAAGTTCCTGTGGAGAGGAGGGAGGGAGCAGTTACAGGCACAATGTATTAATTCCTTGTATTACTCAGACCCCAAAATAACCAAGTCCAAACAGTTTGTTGGCAGCAGAGAAAAGCACAAGACTAAATGTTTCTCCTCTTTTGTTGTCTCACTGCTCTTTTCCCACATCATGTCGAAAAAAAAATCTGATTTAAGTCCTCTGACATTTGTAATTAATTACTCCTTCCTTACTTTTATCTTGTTTGCCTGTCCTTTACTCTGGCTTTCCCATTTCTTCTTCATCTCTCATCAGATCCAAGAAATCATTGAAATGATTCCTTTTTAATAGATAAATAGCTTTACAGCATTTTTCTTTTTCTTTTGAAGAAAGACTTAGCCCTTTCTTTTGTCCATCCCAGTGCACAAGTTATCATGTTCTGGCACTGCAGTCACTTCTAAGTCCTTGAGCTATCATGTATTCTGTTGGTATTTGAGGAATTGAAAATCAATCACATAGTCTTATGGCTTAGGTTCAGCACAATTCTATTATGCCCACTCCCAAAAGTCAATTCAAACCTTTTGGGTTATATTTCAAAGCCTAATCAAGCTTGCTGTCCAGGCTGGTTTGGAGTCAACTCGTTCTTATCCATAGGTCTGTTTATTAGAGTTTTTCTGTCAGAAACTAGTGCAAAAGAAAACAGTTTTCATAACAGTAGAATCATTCAGTGGACATTCTGCAAAGACAAGTCACCCAAACAGGTTTTTGTAGTAGAGGAATGCTTACTGTTGTAAAGCATTTCTGCAAATACTTAAAGAAAATTTAAAAAAAAAAAAAAAGCTGCGTTGATGTGCATTGATACAAGAATATTTACATCTGTACTTTCTCATTAAAAGCACTGTTTATTGAGATCAGTTTGTAGTCCTGTCTTATGAAATTGGTACATAAATTATTGTAGATGCAAACATAAACCTAGGTGACCTTTCAGACTTTGGACCATGTGAACAAATGGGTATGGTGCCTCCAAACAAATGGGCCAAAAAGGTGATGGCATTTCCAGGGGGTTTATAGAAGTCTCTTTTTTCAATGAAAGGTTGGTGGCCATTCTGTGGGAGCTGAGCAGGCAGTATAAACAAAAACAAGAGCAAACAGCTCTTTCCTTCCACCCCACATGGGAAAAGGCACCACTCTGTTTCTCATTCTCTGTGCTTCTTCTCATCCTGTATTCTGCAGAGACGCAGAGATTTTCTCCAGTGGATGCTCGACTCCCGCAACTCAGCTGACTCCTTGGCAGCTGGATGTTTTGATATGATCAGTCCAGCCACCACTTCCGGCCAGAATGAGGTGCCTCCTGCTGGCAAGACCCCATCTGAAAAGGTTCAGAAGACATTAACGGAGGATGAGATAGCAGGCCAAGCTTTTCTCTTCCTGATTGCTGGGTACGAGACTACCACTAGCACCCTGTCCTTTGCCACGTACTTGCTAGCCACCAACCCAGAGTGCCAGGAGAAGGTGCTTCAGGAGATAGATGAATTCTCAGCAAAGCACGTGAGTACAATGCACTGGTGTGGACGGAGCAAGGCAATGTGGATATCATGCCAGTACGGCACCTGAATGACCCCTGTTTGCCTCATTTGTATACACATCTTTTATTAACATATTATCAATATTTTGCATGTCATTACTTTAGTTTTCCTCATTTTTAAGTGAAGGAAAAAGAGGGGAAAGTTGTCTTCTCAAGAGTCGGGCTATGTGTTGCTTTGAAAAGAATAGCATTCCACCTTTGCTGATGGTATGTCTTCTGGTTTTCTGTCAGACTGGCTTATGAGAGAGAGTACCTATGTAAAATAGAGATTTTTTTTCAGGTAAAAATTCAAAATTGTTCTATATTAGGGGGTTCTTTTTGTGCTTTTACTTATTTATTATTGTGAAACTGTTAAATGATGTCACTAGAGCATCTGAAGAGATGACTTGGGAACTTTGTGTCACGATGGAAGTTTAACCTTTACAAAACATTTTACTATGTTGAAATAAACCAGCTGTGGGTGGATTCTAAAACTATACATTTTTATATTTTCCTGTTTTCCAGATACTTTTGTTCCTTTTGTGGTAAATTTTATTTATTGATCTTTGTAAGGACACAAAAAGAGTTACTATTAATCATAAACGTCAATGTCTTGCTTTAAATATTCATATTTTATCTTTTCCTTTAGCAGCAGAATATGTGTACACTTTTAAAAAAATCACAAATATCTAATTATCTTATACTGGCTTTGAATGGTTTCTCCTTCTCTTTCTGTATTTATCAAGGATGTTCATATTTTCTGTAGTCCTGTTTTCCAGTATTTTGTGCATCTAGTGGACAATGTTGCAGCCATTCTTCTGCCTTACACTCTCTGCACAGGTTGTTAGTTAAGAGAATTCAGATTGATTGGCTTTACCATCTTTTTGGTGAACTCTTTTATAATGGATTAAGAGACTAACATGAGAAAAATGAAACAAGGATGAGTGCCTTGCAGGATTTTAGCTACTGGATTTGCATACAGAAACCCTTAATGATACAGTTTTGGGAGTTTCATATTTTCCATGCATTCCATGCACTGCGCTGTACTTACAGAAATAGAAAAGTGTTGCATGATTATCTGTTTGGTTGGTAATACAAAGTAAGTTCTTGATTATGCAAGAGCATGCCCATTCAAAAGCTACTGTTTCCCTCCTTTTGCTTGGGTAAGCATAGAAGCCAGGATTTGTGTACACAGAAAACATGTTTTGTCTTGCATGAAGATGTTTTGAAAGTGGTGGTTCTCCATCAAAGATTCCTTTTGCTCTGAGGATGCAGATATTCAACAGCAGAGAGGTTACTACTGAATGATCTATCCATAGAGCTTTTCCCCACTGCATGCTTGATATATCTCTGGTAGGAGTTAATACAATGAAACCATTGATGTGCTATGTTCTAACTTACAAGACTTGGTTTATATTCTTAGATTATTAGCTCTACAACACTCAACCTGAAGTATATTTACTTGTTTCATTCAAATACAGACCTAATTATGCCCTCATGTCCAGTTCAGTTGACTTCCTTTAGGCTTGCAAAGCTGTGAAGGTGCAACCTGGCCTGAAGTAAATGCAGTTTACTGGTTAATGCTGATGGTAGAATTGCACATAGAAATTCCTGTTATGTAGCCCCAAGAACAATATGTTTTATCTCTTCTCCAATTCTTGAAAACTGTCAGCTGAAGAAACTAAAGTGAAACTGCTGGGAGAGATGTCTAAATATGATAGGTACATGATGTCCTTCCTATGCGTGGTCCGTAGATGAGTAGAAGAATTAGTATACTTTTCCACGTAAGTGCATGGAAAGCTGACGAGCTATATTTGCCCTGCAAGCTGTCATTAACTGACTATTTGCAGACATTTTGTATAAGGAGACCATCTACATGGCTACATCTGCATTAACAAGTAGTGTGCTCTCGTAGACCCAGATTCAGTCAGGCATAGCTGGCAGCAAGGACTATTGGGTGCACACTGTACACATCTCAGGAGAGTTTATTTTGGGTTAGTTCTAGTTTGTCCTGTGTACCAAAAGCCCTTTAGCTGTTGGAATGATCCTGTGGTTTAGCCGTCATTAAAGGAACCCTGGCTGTGCCCTTGGAGACTGCAGTGAGAACCAGTGCAAGAGACTTGCTTGTATTTGTGCTCCTGATCCAAGCTGGAACACTAACCTGTCCCTACATTGCATGTGGTCCATCTGAGCTGTCACTCATTGTTATTAGTATTTCAATAATAATCCAATTCAAATGGGTAACACTTGACTCTCTCGATTTTCTGACAGAAATGTTTGGCTAATAATTTCAGCCTTGCAGCATCTAGGAGACATTGTGGAGCTACGAATAATTGTGACAGAGAAGTTAAAACTTGATGTAGAGAGATGGCACTCAAATGAGTGATTTTTTTTTTCCGGTCTGCACTGCACCACAGTCTCATCCCAAACCATGCTGTTCCATGCCATGTATTGATTGGAAGCAGTTTTAAATCACTTCCCCGTACTTTCCTAATTTTCAGATTTAGCTGAGAATGTATGTGGCTGTATGGCCAAGGAGAAGAGGGAGAGAAGGATAAATATTCATGTGCTGTCTTTTATACCAGGAAATTCATGGTTCTAATCTATGTAGCCCCTTTCTTCAAAATATTTCTTTTTATAAACAGTTTATGATTTGAGGGGGGACAATGCACTGTTCAAGAAGCCTATTCCAGAATAAAGAAAAGGCAGCAGCTCAGTCCCCTCAGTGACTGTAATTAACTACATTTAGCCCAGAAAAGAAGATCTATGCGGACAGTCTGCAAGTTACGGGAGCAGAAGCTATTTTAAAACAGGGAATATATAGATGCTACGTTCATTTGTCATGCAAGGGAGAGGGAGGGAGGGGGAATAGCAGCTACAGGCTCACAGTTCGTTATCAAGTCAGTTGCTAAGAAATTTGATTAGGTTGTAGTCTGTGCTCAGCACATCAGCTTTGCTCTTATCAAAGTGCTTTGCAATTTTCCAAAAGGGTTTTAGAAGGCCAAAACATGGAGAATGGTACAGCCAAGTTGTTTTGACAGGTGACGGAAGACTGCTTTGATTTGCAGATATGCAAGTGTTAAACACAGTACCCTCTCCATCCAAATTTATACTCAGGTAATTATAACGACTAAATGCTCTCCACCATGTGCCCCTTCCTTCCTCCAGCCATTTCAGTTGCCTCATGCAGCATGTTTTATTGCCCTAATTTGTGGTTGTAGAGCTGCGGTCTGATTTTACAGCAGCTGCTGCGTGTCGTCCTGGGGATGGCTGTACTTTGGTGGTAGACAGAGTGATTTATGTGTAGATAGATCTAGTTTATACGCTAATTTACTAAAGTTTATAAAGACATGTGGGAGCCATCTGAGTAAAGGTGCTATAAATGACAGGCTCAGTTCCAGTTTTTCTGACACACCAGCCAAAAACTTAAAGCATGGTGACTCTGCCACAGCCTGAAGAAGAGCAAGGTCAGCACATCTGGGCATATGCAGTTGTTTGGTGGCTCTGGGTTTCATGCTTGAGGATACCCCTGAGTTTGCTCTGATCTCATCTGTCTTGCTTGCCTAGTGGTTACCTTAGCAGAGCAGGGCAGCATGAGCAGGAAGGAGAAAGCTGATGCCCTGCTGTGTTGGACCCCTGTGCTAGCATGGTTCAAGCTGCTGCAGTGTGGAGCAGGAGCAGTAGGTTGGGTGCTGGAAGCAGGCTGGCGCCAGTGCTGTGCTGGGAGCTGGGAGCCTGGTGGAGAGGCAGGTCCAACTGGCCATATCGTACCGATCTCCTGTGTCCTGCCACAGGAGATTTAATAAAATTATAATATAATAAATAATTATTTTATTTTATTTTACCTCCAAACCTTCCTCATCCATTTGTTAGAAGGTGTTTTTAGGTCTTTTCTTGGCTGATGATGTCTCTTTCCCTGGAAATGAGGAGAGGCACCTGGCCCATTTCAGAGTCTGTGGACCAGGCAAGCAGGAGAAACCTCTACTTTCAGCTATTGTGGAGGCCAGTAAACACATGGTATTACCCTCCACACCCCAGCCTGGATCTTTGGGATGTAGGGAGGGACAGCGCAGTGCTTTTCACCATCTCTGTGGAAGGACAGACACAAAGCACTGTGTGACTGCTGTTACCACGCACCACATCTTCCCTTGGAGGTGATGTAACAGGCACAGTCTTGGAGGGCTCACAAGTACCTGGAACATGTTGCTGGTATGGGAAGTGATTAGTTATTCTTGCAGTCATGTTAAGGTGTGTGTGGAGGCAGCGTGTTTCAGGTGCTGTGCACTGATTTAGGAGATCAGGAGCCTTGCTACTAACTTCTTATTGAGCCATCTGTTGGGCTGTTTGTTTCAACTCTATCTGTACAAGGGGCACAGTGTTTCTAAACACCAGTGAAAAGTACCGAGGAGAGGTAGAGATTCTTGTTTAAAGTGTGTATTATTAAATATCTAGCTTTCCATATAGCTCTTTCCATATATATTAAAACTGGTTCTGATTAGTATGTGATTATTTTAGCAGTAGTAATTTCTATTTGTTAGTCCCAGTGTCTGCTCCAATTGCATTGGGAAAGATGAGTTTAAGCATAATTTCTCTGACAAATAGACTGAAATTAAAATCATAGCAACTGACATGACTTGGTCCTCTTCCTGAATCCTTTAGGGGTGTAGTACGTGCCCCGTGAAAGGACATCCACTGAAGATAAGATGGAAGTATTTGCTGCAAGCTTGTTGCTGAGTGTGCATCTTGCTTTGATACTGTGAAGGTAAAGATTGAATAAAGAAGATGAAAAGAGAGTTAAATATGAGCCAGTGGGGGCAAGACACCTACACGTGTATTTGCATGAAAGAATGTGACTTTCTGCAGAGACCAGAGGTTTGGTTCCAGGACAGCAGAGAGTTGCAATACGTTTGGTATTCATGCAGGTACGATGGTATACATGAGTTGAGAAACTGGCTTTTAGTTTGTATATACCAATAAAAGAAGACGGAAAAACAAACAAACTGGTTGCTATTTCAAGGACCAGATTATTTTATAGGGTTTGTGGCTGACCATCCCAGAACTGTTAGTGGCCATATGATTGTGAAAGAGATGTTTTTATCCACATTAACCAGGTGTGAAGGAATACACCCGTGGTCTTCACCCTCTCCATTTCAGTCAAAAAGGATCCCTGTGCGAGCTGTTAAAGAGCCCTTCAGAAGGCATGTACTTCACAAACAGGCTTTGCACTTGTGGCTGATTATTTGGTTGTAAAAACAAGCTGCTTTTTACTTATTTTGGTGTATGTGTGCTTAGCAAAAGCACAGCGAGCTTGCAGCAGACATTCCTTTTGGACAGATGGACGCTTCCTTCTGAGCCCCACTGCATCCTGGGCTGCTCTGCCTGCTCACAGTCTTGCACAGGGGAGAGAAAAATTGCTTCAGCTTCCATGTTGGGGATTCCCTTTAAATGAGGTCTCTTTCCCACCTCTTTTCCCATTTTAGCATTTTAATGTCTCCATTCCTCCCTCTTTCCTCCCTTTTCTCAAGCCTGAGTCATTCACAATTTTAAATTAGTACCTTTTTTTTTTTGGCTTTACGGGACTACACAATTTTAGAAAGAACAAGTAATGGCACAAAATAACTGCAAAAACATAAGTGATCAAGTTAACTTCTCATAAGAAGTTATTTGTTGCCCTTGGGTGAAATGTGGTAAGTGGCTGTGTATGTGCTCCTAATCTGTTGCAAAGTAAACAGATCAGGTTAAACCACCAAAATGAGGTCATTATTTTCTTGAGGTATTGAAAGCAAGAAAAGTTTGAGGAAGGCAAAAGAGATGTAAGAATGAAGTTCTGTGCCTCCGTGTAATGAAGAAATGCATACTTGACAGTGCCAGGCGTAGACAAATCTGAATTTTTATCTCAGATTCAGAAATAATTTAACTTCTTGTTCTCAGTAAGAGACAGCTGTGTCTTGCGTTAACTTATGGGAAGACCTGGTGCTTACGAGTTTTGTTTGTTAGGTCATACCTACACAAACCTTTAGGTATTACCTAAAGCACCATGTGAAACGGTTGTATTAAAGGCTTAGTGCTGGTTACAGACCCTTGCTCAAATATGTGAGAAATATTTTGCTGCACCAATATGCAAGGCTGCAGTGGCTCTGTGCTAGTCAGGAGAGCTCCAGAGAGGCTCAGGGGGAACAGACTCGCTCCTCCTTGCTGCTAATGCCCAGGAATACCTTCAGCTGCCCCAGCAAAGGCGAAGGGGCGAGCAGGAGTCAGGAGGAGTAAAAAAGAAAATAACTGTAAATAAATTAAAGGGCAACTATTAAGGTAAAATGTTAATTGAAGACTACAAGACCAGCAGGGTTTTCCCCTCTATTTTTAAAATGCTGTGTGCAGCTCTTACTTATGAATTATACAAGAGCTGCAGAGATCCCATCTTGGGTTAGAGGGCACTGCCATGGACTTTCCTTTGAGCTTTCTTGAGTCTCAAAGAACAGAGAAGCATGGCAGGCCCCTGCCTTTGCTGTGCCATGACTTTAGGACAAGCAGTGTGAGGAGGAGTTGCTGCACACCTTGTCATGTCAGGCATTTATAGAGGATTGTAAAAACTCCAGAACACTGTTGCACATGTGATAGGAAGAGGGACAAAGACAAGCAGAACAGGAATATGCCCAGTCTACGGATAAGGGTAGGAATGCATGGTTTGTTCAAAGTCCGTATCAGAGCCATAGATTTAACTGATCATTGAAGTTGGGGCCCTAGCAGGTTTTTCTTACAATCTCTGGTAACCGTTGATTCATGAGACTTAGAAACATCAGTGTGTGGAGGAACGAAGAGCAGAATAAGTCCCAATATGACTACTCCATCCAGTTTCCTATTAACACTAGTGTAGCTATTCAGCGCTGGAGTGACTTATACTGATGTTTTCACCACTGGCAAGAGTCCATAATTTTTAAGAACACTTCAAAGTCCTGAGATACTCTCTCACTATTTAAATGAAGACTTGGAGGTTCTTCTTTAATGGAAAGAAATATTCCTATTCTCTTAAATATTCGCTTTTCTATTGCTCTATGACACAGGAATATTTTCAATATGTCTAATTGAAAATGTCGACTGGACTATATTTAAATTGCATTTCCTGCTTGTCAATAATATTGAATGATGCCAGCCCACAGCCATCACAATCCATTGTTTCATTTATGAAAAGGTACAGCTTAATTCCATTATAACTGCTGTGTGTGGTCAGTTGTGACTGGACTGGGTTGAACTGGATTGATACATAAGCCCCTCCTCTGTGATTTACAGCTATAAACTGTGCTGTAATTTATCAAATGGACTGGGTGTGGGCAGTGGCTCATCTGGGGTAACTTGGCTCATCATCATTGTCTTGAGTGCAGTCACACTATCTTACTCTGGTTTATGATTCTCTTCATCACATCGAGGAGCTCCTTCACTGATCTCCCTGCAGTCTAACAGATATGTCACACTGTAAAGGAGAGTGTGCATTTTCAGAATTTTCCCTTCCCATAAAATGCCCAGAGAGCAGTGAGAGGTAGCACCATTTTCATGGTGTCACTGTGCCTGATTGAGTACTTTATATTTTTAAGCTGTTTATGCAAAGAATCTCCTTGGTAGCACAGACTGCTTTCTCTGAGCATTAGTGAAAATGAGAGGTGAAAGTCAGAGAGATGGCACTGTCAGGGAATTACCCACAATTTGCATGAATTTGGTGCCTTTCATGCAGTGTCTCAAGGCACTGTGCTCTCAGAAGCTGGCAACTACAGAGACTAAGCTCCACTAAGCAAATATTGCTGACGGTGGAGGCTTGCATTTATCAAGGGAGCATGAATTGTAAGTAGTTTGCAAAAAAATTCCACAGAAGAGAGTCACTGCTACACATGCATACACATGTACACACACAAAACATACAGAAATAGTAAGCACAAGCAATGTTTTATCATGTTGCTGTTTATTCTGTTCCAGGAAATGACCCTCTTTAATTTCTTTATTTGTGTAAGGAAATGTTGCAGGGCCTCACAGTCTTCACAAGTGTCAGCTGTCAGCAATCAGTTTTGTTGTTAACAAACAAAAACATGCTTTTAAAAGTGTAGGGACTGAATGCTGTTGGGTTATATTGCTGCAGTTCTTCACACAATTGCTTGATGTCTGAAATCAGTTAATTAATCAGTCAAGCTCACCTCTTGGACACCCACTTTGACACAAGCTTGCTCCCAGACTCAAATGCTGAGGGGAAGCACCCAGGGAGAAAGCTCAGGCTCAGTGTGCCCCCCTGTGCAATCCTTAGCAAGTATTGCTTTGCATGGGTTGCCATCTGTCCCAGGTACCTTCACAGTGCCTGCCAGAGAAGTTGTCCTGGGAGCTTTCCTGGACCCCGTTGCCGCTCCTGCTGTGGTTTGTAGGCACCACCATTGTCCTTTGGCAGAATTCTGGGCAAACAGGAGCGTGTCCAGCCAGCAGACACGTGAGGGCATTTATTTTTGCTATGCATTAGTAGTTCTCACGTGGTAGCTACAGATCTCTGCTCTCCACAGGTACCTCTTTAAAAGATAAGTACCTCCTCAAGATTCAGGTTATTTATAATATGGAAAGAGTTGAGCCAGTCAGCTGGTAAGTTTGGGTGTGTTTTAGAAATGCTTTGGCTTTGCTTTCTTGAAAAGTCTACTCTTAGCTTATAAGAACAAAGCCAGTGTTTTAAACCCCAGTGGTATCTTGGCATTGTCCTTCCTTGACTTTTCCAAGAACCCTACTGAAAAGACAACCTGGGTATGAAAAAATAAATAAATAAATTTATTTTCTGGGGAAATCCTTCTGACAGCTGAGAACTGGTGATTCTATATGGCCAGGAATTAGGTGCTGTCGAGACTATATTAATGTGCCCATATTTCAAGGAATTTTATTTATTTTTTGACATTATAGGATTCTTTTCCTCCTCTCTTCAACAAACTAATACATATATATATATTTTTTCCATTTGTTCAGTTCAAGCTTATCAGTCTCTTGCCCATGAAGTCTAATTTATCTTTTGCTTGCAATGTCACATGTTGCTCAGTAACTCTACCTTATTGCTATTCTTGAGCAGAACTGAGTCTCAGGTAATGTATGCTAGACAGATACTCATTTTCACCCCTGAATTTTCCTGGTATTTTGCCATTCTCATAATAATTGACCCACTGTCTTTGCTGCAGGGTTCATGTTAAGGAATAAATTTTTTTAGTGACATGGGACATTTAATGGTGAACATCTTAATGATGCAGTACTTTGAATGCGATTAAACAGATTTTAAAGAACAAGTAAAGGGAAGGATGCATCTTCCCCATTTCTGTTTCCCCCCCTCCTCCCTATCTGAGGCTTTTTTGGAGGAAAGAGCGTATTTGGTTTTAATCTAAGGAAAAATATGACTGCTGAGTAAGAAACTGGTTACAGTTTTCTTCAAATTTGTATCCCAGCTGCTCCCGAATACCACTGTGGGCATTATATAGCAATCATCGTGCTGCCCACAGGGACAGAGAAAGCCATATTCACACCAACATCAGTGTTTAATCAGTGCTAACTACCATTATCAGTATTGTCTTTTTAGCTGCAGGTAGGTAACATTATTTGCAGAGTAGAGCGTAGTTCCGGGTAGAATTAGTAGATCAAATTTTGCACTGGGCAGTTGAGCCTTGCAGAAGTGAATAAGGAGATAAGCCCAAAGCATAGTTAATAGCATCCCTGCCATGTCTTTGAGACAGACATACTCTTATCAGTCTTGCCAGAGGGGGTATGTGTGGCAGAAAGAGAGGTGTACACTGTGTGACTTCTCAGGAATGGGGATGCCCTTCAAAGGTGCAGTTGCTTGATCTTTTGATGGCAGTCTATCTAGCAATTAGGAGATTTATGTGTGTGAAGTAGGGAAAGTACAGAAAGGTGTTTAGACACATACATCGATTTTTGTGGGAGTTAGGCAGCAAAAAGTTTTCCAAAAGGTATGTGCTGCTGGACTCTAAGTACCTAGCAATGAAAGGGAGGACAGCCAACTGCAGGTACAACATCAGATGCAAGAAACTGGAGAAACTAAACCATCTGGTCTCACTGAATTTACAAATGAGAGAGGGTGACCTTGGATATTTGTGTCAGGACCCCACGCTGTATCTCAGCATTAACAGCCAGTATCATTCATCAGGCAGGAACTTGTCTCCTGGGGAATTTTAAACACTAAACTAAACAAAAAGCATTTCCAAGCTCTTTATTAGTGAGCATCCAGTTGGAATTAGATCTTCCATGTCCCCAGGTTAACAGGCAGGTTCTTCAGGTAAAGAATACCTTGGTCCAGCCCCAGCATCTTCATCTGCTGCAGAGATCACCACTGAATTTTCTATTTCTGAGATGCTTTCAAGACTCAGGGATAAAATCTTACTTTAAAAATACTGCTCAGGACAATCGTGACTCTTGAGATCTGTGAAAACAAGTAGCACTTTCATGGTAAGGACTTTTCATGGGCAGAGGAAGAGAGGAGAGGAAAGGTATTGCTGAGCAGCTCATAAACCAAAAATGACTAACAAGTCATGTGTGTGCACACATGCCTGCATATGAGAGAAGGAGGGAGAAGATGAATCATGGTTGAAGAAAAGAAGGTCTTTCATCTGAAAGTTCAACACAGATTCCTGAATTGTACATATTATATGTGTAAGGTGTGAAAGCTGAGCTGAGGAGAACACATGCCTAATTTGTTAAGAAACGGCAAAACCCCAGCAGCAACCACGATGAAATTAAACTAGTATTCAACATATTCATAGCTTAAAAATGATCTTAGCTTGTATGAATGTGAGATCAAAATGGAATTTTTCCCGCAGGTATGTACATAAATTAGGTAGCATTAATAGGAAGTAACCAGTCCATTTATTTGTCAATAAGCATTCAAAGTGAAGGCTGAATGAGCCTGTGCCAGAAGGAATGGAAACTAGTTTGCATTTCATGATTATGTAAAGCAGTTCTTGGTAGGATGAACTTCTTGTGACCTCCTCTACTTTTTTTCCCCCCCTTCTCCTACCATCCTGGCAGCACATATATATTTAAATAATTTCCATTCCTAACAATGTGTTTGTATGTTACTTTTAATTAGCATGAGATGGCTTTTGTATTGTTTGTCATGTTTATTTTTATATTTCCCTTTTAATGTGGAATGAAAGAAAAGGTGGTATTTCTGGGTGTTCCCTTGCTCTAAAAATGTAGTGGTTTTCCAGTGATATGAGGAAATGCTTCCCTGCTTAACCAGATATGAAGACTGGTGCAGAGGGAGTAGTCAGGAAGATGCAAATAAAAGTAGGAAACTCGTTCTATTTGAGGACTTTTCATACCAGTTGATAGGTTTTACTGTCTCAGAGTATTGAATTCCACCAATTTTTTTTTACTGGTATTGCAAACAAATATAATGCCCGACTTTCAAAAGAGAGAATAAAGGTCTGTTCCAAAATCAAATCCTCTACAGCAACTTCAAACTTCTAATTCAGTATAAATAGTCATGTTTTGAATGTTTTGATCACTGCCCCAAAATACCTTCTGTGGAAGTGGGCTGCTCAGAAGTAGAACATGACTGCTATAGGAGCAGATGAGATAGGTGGTCAGATCCTTGGTCAGTGGAGAGAGAATTTTTGTACCCTAAAACCTGTATAGACTGAATACCTGTATAAACTGAATGACAGTGTAAACTGAACTGATGGTTTCTAGCTAAGTTGTAGTGGATAAATAAATGTTTGAATGAAGACTCGTTTAATATCTGGTACCAGATCCTGTCATTTCCTTCATCAGGTTTCAGATGTAGTGAGACTGAAAACTCAGTTGATTTCTCAGTCCTTGGAATTATCCTTCCTGGCTGCCACTGAGGCACGGTGCATTAGGACATGTTGAGGACACTGCATTAGGACAAGCAGAATTCATTGTTTCTTACTGTTATGCCACTGCTTTCCACCTGTATGAAACCTGTGCTTTCATAATTCAATAGAATATTCATATTGTTTTCAAAATAAAACATCTTGCTTTTGTGTGCGTCTGAAATAAAAATTTAACTTCAGAGTAGTTTCTGTTAATAAGTGGGAGAAAAAAATACGTAGTTTTTTGTTGTTGTTGTTGTTTGGTTTTTTTTTTGTTTTTTTGCTTGTTTGTTTATTTAATGCTTAGCACACCTTCCGGTCAAAAGGAGAAATGGGTTAAAATGATTTTGACCTTGTGGTGCAATAGAAATTTGAATAAGCTTTAACATCTTTCTCAATACTCAGACTTTAAATCTAAAAGAGAAAATTGAGAAGAACTGGAGAATTTCTGAGCATTGGGCAATTATCTGCAGCCCGTTACTGCTGTCATTGATCTAAATGAAGGAATAAGGAAGTAACAAGATGTCAGAAAGTCATTGTATCATGAGCTGGAACAAACCACTTCTAAGAGCTCCTGCTTTTTGGAATTTGTTTTCAAGACACATCAAGTTTATATGCACTCAGGATACAATATGAAGAAGGTTTTGTGCAGTCAGGAATGAAGATTTAATAGCCTGATAAGTAGAGAAGCTTATAGATAATTTCAAGGTGTTAATCTAACCTTGCTGTGCCTTTAATCTTTTGGCGTTCTGGAGAATGTAAAAAACAAAAGCTGACTGTTGTAATATCACAGAGTAGTCATGGAGAAAAAATTTCTTCCAGCAGAGCAGCTTTTAAATAAATTATTACTTTCTTTTTCCATGATGGGGAAAAATAACTGTAAAATGGATTTAAAGGAAAGTGAATTTACTAAGTGTCCTGCATCTTTCTTTTTCACTAATTAGTAACAGTCAAGCGCTCTTGTTCTGCAGATAGTGACTACAAAGGAAAGGATAAAGAACTTGGGAAAGACTCTAGAGCTGAAATAATTAGGCAGTTTATCATTTAGGGTAATTGGACTTGTGCAAAGCAGTGTTATTTACCGCTGGTTTCCATTTCTTCTAACTGGGTGTGAAAAATACGGCTACATTGATTGGGAAATGCTCTTGGTGCTTTTTCCAATATGCATTGTGCCAGAGACTTTCAGTTCAAAGTGTGGTGTTCCTCCCAGTGATTTCTTTTCCCTCAGTGATCTTCAGAAGCAGCGTTCAGCTTCTAAAACCTCAAACTGAAATTAGATTAAAGTGCCCAATATGGGGTCAGAAATGGGAGGGAAAGAGAGACGGGTTTCCACCAGGGAATTTTCACTTAACAAATGAAAGCCTTTGCTTTGTTTCAAAGGAAAAATTGCCAAGTGGAGGCACATCTTAATCACATCGGTAGCCAGCTGAGATGTTTATGCTAATTTCCAAAGGTATGTAAGTATAGGAATCAGGGGGTCCAAAACTCCTGCCTCTGTGATGTGAAAAACATGCATTTAAGCACCACTGGCAGATAGCTCTGATGTTGTTTCAGTTTAAGGGAGAAGTGGGGGATCAGTCGTGAAGGCTTTACTTGAATTTCACCTCACAGCTTGCTGGCAGTATGAATGCCCCTTCCCTTTGATAACCGGCAAATTCTGGGCATTTAGAGTGCCACTGGGTTCAGCCTTGCCAGAGGCTGAGTTTTCCCTTCAATCTTTAAGGTACAAGGCACAGCTACCGCTTTGCACTGCATCAAATCAATGCGCTCTCCCAGCTTTCTACTATTGCCCTCTGTTCGTGAAGATTTTGTCTTCACAAGCAGCTTTGTTTGTGATGGATGCTCCAGAAATGCCCAAAGTTTCTGAATTTCACCCACAAAAACATCTGGTACATGATGCAAACCCGGTGCTAAATTTCCACCAGGCCTCAGGGGTGGCCCAGGATGTCACATTGAGCTCCGTGGTGCTGGCACCCAAGTGCTCAGGTATGTGTCCCCAACCTTTGGGTAGAGGAGGCGAAGTAGTAGGAGAAATTGTTATTTAAAAGTGATTTTGCTCTACCCACCTGGTAGAAAGCAGCCAGCAGAGACCCCTGCTGGGAGGAAAAGTGGGGATTAAAAAAGGTGATGTTTAAAAGCATTTTGCTCCCTGTGAGACATTCACAAATATCCACTGCCGGGCTCTTGTAGGTGGGTGCCACACAAGTGTTTTTAAGTAGCACAGCTTGACACCAGTTGCATGCATGTCTTCAGAAAGTGTCACAGGTTATGCGTGGTTTTTTGTTTGTTTTGTTTTGTTTTTTTCTTAATGGCTTGTTATTTTAAAACAGTTGTGTTTCATATTTTCTTTAACAAGAAGAAAGTCATGACTAGAGGAATTTCCTATGGAGATGCGAGGAGAAAGGAGTAATAGTAGATTGTTACTTAAACATAGCCTGTCACTTGAGCAAGCTGAACGTGTGATGAAATGCAAAATGTAGATGCAGCTTTGGTAGAGCTTGATCCCTCGCCAAAGGAGTGCGGTAACTCAGATACTGAAAGGCACACCTCTGCTGACATGGTCAAATTGTCAACCGAGAAACTCTTCAACATTTGACAGTCAGTTTTTGTGCCAGATCGTGATTTGCTAGCTATTGACGTTGATTGCCTTTGTTGAGCAGAGCCGTTGGCTGGAATTCCAGGGCCTCCTTTGGGTTATTTGGCTTAGGGCTAGGAGCCAAATATCTTTGAAGTGACCCTACCAATTCACAAGGGCTGGGCAAACTCTCTTTTTTGCCTAGGACAGTAGGAATCAAACAGCAGGAGGGCACGGTTCCTGCGTTCATGGCTCTGCGGAGCAATGTGGACAGTGGAGGTCTTTCTCCAAAGCTGTTTCTCCAGGCCAGGTTAGATGTGTTTCTGAGACCATGACTGCTGTTTCCTGCTCGCCTTCTTTGTTTTCCTTTCCTGTTCTCTTCGCTTCTCTCCTGAGCATACAGGTCTTTGCAGAGAACCACCTAGAGAAACCACTCTGCCTATATACACCTTATGCGTAACCTTGCTTGTTGTTTTGCATTGTGACAGTCTCATGTGCTTTGCCCGGGGTCAGTAATCCTTATTTGATTCTGTAATGGAGCTTATCTGTTTCTCATATTTACCCAGAGAGATGGGTAGTCACTTTACATACAAGTTGGAACAATGTTTAGCCCAAGCTCTTACTGTCAGGCAAGTGACATTCTTTCCTTTAGGTTAGCTCCACCACTTCAGCACTGCAGGTTTCTGCTGGTGGGAGCAAGATATTGCATCTTTTCTAAATATTTTAAGTTATTTTAGCACTTTTAATACATTAGCACCCAAATGATACGTAAGTACTAACCTATAAATGTCTGTACAAGGCTTGTAATATTAATGGCCCTGCTTTTAGCAGTGATCTCCAGGAGGCACAGAGAATTTAAAAGTTTTGGTGTGGGGAAAAGAGATCTCATCGTGCAATATTTGCATGTCCTTGTTGATTTAAATGCCACAGAAATCTGTTGTAAAATAGACCGCTGTTAACCCCATGTGTTTAAGTAAAATACGTGGATTTTCATCACATAGAGATCTGAATCACTAAACTCACTAGGTCTACTAGTGTGCTCAGATTAAAGGATGCGCATCGCCCTATGCAAGGACAGAAATACGAATAATCTTTTTCCTAGTGTTTTGCATAGTCCCACAAAGCAAACATTTCCATTCTGTAGGAATAAAAAAAGAGATATTGTCTATGAAATTAATTAAACCATAGATTTTAAGTTTAAGAGTTCATTACTGTGCAGTCTAATCTTGTGTACAACCAAGGGCATAGGACTTTACTGAATTAAATCTGTTTAAATTAGTATATCTTTCAAAGAAAACTCCCAGTTGTTTTAATTAAATGGTGTAAAATGTCTTTCCTGACTTTGAAAATGAAGAATCCCAAGAAAAACAAGTGAACAAAATGCTGTGGTAATCTTTTTAATTATTCTTTTTCCTTTGTTGCAAGTTTGGCTGTTCTGGAAATGTTGGACAAACCTGTCTTCAACATATTGTCCTTATAGAATTGTGGAACCCTGCATGTTTTGCATTAATTAAACATATAAATCCTACAAACTGTGTGCTGGGTAATTGCAAACCAAGAGCCTGCTTCTCGGTTTCCATTTATGTCCTTTCATCACTCCTGTAATGAGAATGGACTGTCAAGGTGTGCGTACACCATCCCTGCACTTATCTGCAGTGGTATTGCCATCACCTTATTCCTGCGTGATACCATCTTGTTATCACATAAACAAGCGCTTGCAGCTGTGGCAAGGCTTGTTTATGCTGCTAGAGTAGGACCTTAGTGTAACTGAGGATTGGGATCCAAAGACATCCCTTGTTCTTACAGTCCTGTTACTTAAAGGAAAGCAACAATACTCATCTTTGCTGGCAAGGAGCACAAAGCAAACCAGTAATTCAAAAATGCTAAGAGAAAGAAAAGACAAAACATGACAAACACCAGCAAGTTTTCCTTCTTTATTAGTGGAAGGCTGTGTGTGCTTTGATATAAAAAGTATAACTCATGCAAAAGAAGGGATTGTCTTATAAAAGTTAAAGATGGGGTGGAAACAATTGTTTTATTCCTTTTGGTTCACACTGCCTTCTTTTATATTCTCAGTTGGACTGAAGTAGGAACCTTGATAGAGGAATGCAGATTATTTGATTAAATTTTGGATCTTGCTGGAGGTTAAATTCAGTTTGTAGAGTGGTGATATCCAGATGCCTGTAACTTAGGAAATCTGAAAAGACTTGACCCAAAGCCTTGGGAGAGTGTTGCTTTGGTTCAGATCCTAAGTGAGATCAGTGCTGTGCTTTTGTTATCAAGCAGCTGCTGGAGCTGGGCTCAGGGTTGCCGTTGTGTGCTCAGCCCCCAAGGACCAGCTGCTCCGCTGTAAATTGGGGCTGGTACTGAGGGGGAGTGAGAGACATAGTAAACATGCAGAGTAGCAGTAAATGACAAGAGGGATATGATATGTAACATTAACCAGGCTCAGTGTTTGCTTAGGTTGTAGAATGGTCTTTTAAATCAATCTTTTATTATCAGTTGAGCCTTAGCAGTGCACTTAAATGGAGAACAATGCAAGGACACAGAGACTTGGTGCAAAGTGAGCATCCTGCTTTCTTTCCTAGATCTGATTTTATAAGAAGACCATAGATAGATCCAGATCATAACATGCAAATGTGAACTTTTTCCATGTTTGGCAGTATTTGGAACTGGGCTCTGATTTCATCCCCGTTCCTACCATAAGGATTCATCTCAGTCACCAGTCCTGACATTGTGCAAAAATCAGGCTGGGAAATGTCACACAAGGAATCCTCCTGCTCCTGCTTGGCTTTTCTGGCATCAGTCAATTTACCACAATTTTGTTTAATCTCTACCAATAGTTAGTAATCCTTCTCCTAAATAAGGATTATGTTTGTTTCCATTTTGAATGTATTGCCCTAAGATTCCCCTGAACTTCCATCTTTGACTGCTGGGCAAAAGGCCTTTGGATATGAGAGGTATTTTCTCTTCGCTGTGGAACTATAATTGTATTCTGCGATGTTATCACCTGTTAGTGTTTTCTTGTAAAATTGTAAGTGCCTAAAATTTCCTTTTGTAAAGTTTCTTTTGTAAAAAAATTATTTATTTGTTTATTTATGTAAGAAGTTAGACAGTCTGTGTGCCTGTTTTCAGAGGTTCACCTATGTTTTTTTAACATCCTTTGGACACTGGAATTTGATAGAGTATTCTAACAGGAATCTCCACCAATGTGAAATATTACCCAGCTTATTTCACAGACCTAGTTTTGCCTAGTGCTCACTTGTTTCAAGTACTGTAGCTGTCACTGGAGTTCAGTGTTTCTAAGTGTTTTTAGATCTTTTTGTCAAGGTATTATTTTCCTGTTTCTGTAGTTCTATAAATACACTAAGAGAAATTAGCTGTAAAGTGTTCGCACAAGCAGTGGTTTGGGGTTTTGATTTTATGGGAAAACAATGACACCAGATCTCTTAACTCCCACCAAGTCAAAACATTGCTGTAATGCTTGCTTGAAACTGAATTGAAACCTGAATTCTCTCTTTTATATTTTTAGTGTTTTGGATTAAGGAAGTAACAATTTTAATCCCACTAGTGCTCAGTCTTTGCAAAGATGTGTGGTAGCCACGAGTCACTTGCTGTGCATACGCAGATATGCAAATTCTAAGCAATGTATTGGCAAATGCTACCAAGCCCTTATGAGCATCTTTATACATCTAAATATGTGTGCACTTACATATCCTGCAATGCTGAACTATGCTATGGGCTGGTAAGTGTAGGCCAGGACACCAGCAGGTGTTTTTTGAAAAAGTCTTGGGAGAACTTTCTTTTTCAAGTCAGCCATGGGGAGCATTCAATACCCTAGCGTTATCCAAAGGGTGCAGCTCTAATGGTGCAGCATGCCTTTTCTCCTGGTCCAGCTCTGCGTTGCTGTCAGCTGTGCAGTATTCAAACCAAGCTAGGGGGCTTTAACCTCTTTGTTTCTGGACTGCACAAGGCAAAAAGAGAATCAAGCAAGCCCACATCTGAAACTAATGGGTTTTCCCTACCATGGGAGGAGATACTAGACTCAATTCTGGTTCATCCTGCTAACCTGGAGATATTAAATGGAGCTGCTTGGTTTTGCTGTAGGAAATTAATTTACATTGTTCTTCAGAGTGATGTATGAAACAGATTTGAAGTTAAAAATCCATCAGGGCTTGTGGATGTGTTTTGTCTAGACTTGGAAAAAGGAGAGGCAGAGCTGCAAAAACAACATGCAGAGATGTAATGTGCAGCTAAACCCACAGCGCTGGAAGGACTGGACAGTCACTAGTTAAAGGTAGTTAATTATTTAAGAAAAAAATTATGAAGTATAAAATATTCAAACTGCCTGTGTCTGATGCGTGCCATCGCCACAATGGCACACACACCTGGATTTTAAATTCTTATGTGTTTATTACATTTTTTAAGTAAAGATATTTTAGTGCTATAGATGGAATAATATTATTTGTCAAGCATTAATAATAAACAAAACAGATGGGAGGAACTTTTTGATTTGTTTCTTCCAAAGGGAGATATGCCTGCTTCCTTTAAAATGAAAATCATTTACAACGTTTCTTAGCTCTCTCGGAAATGAATAACTTACTAAGTGTTGTGATAATTGTGTAGAGAACCCATTACGGTAACACAGTGTAGCTACAAACTGACTGGGAAATTGGTGCCTTGAGTCTGAAATTACATGTTGCAGTTACCAGGCGTCATTTCAGATTAGTTGTACCTGTCTCGTGGGCAGCTTATAAGGAGCCACGTTGGTGAGTCAGAGACCTACCATTTTCCTCTCTTAGAAGCTGGCCTGGCATAGAGGGCTTAACTTAGAAACAAAGACAAAATAAAAATGAGGCCACACCGAGCTACTGAGCCCAGGGACAGGGTCTGCTAGAGAAGCAGTTAGTTGGAAACCTCAGCAAAAAAAAAAAAAAAAACACCTTCTGCAAAAACTTAGAGATGCCATTCGGCAGCTTGCGTACCCAGTGACAACTCTCAAGTACCTGGCACTCGCCTGAGCCCTCTGTCGACATGTGTACACCTGCTCTTAGCAGGCAGAAGGCAACATTTCTCCTACTGTATCTAAAAATGTCACTTCTCACCAAAAAAAAAAAAAAAAGAAAAAGAAAAAAAAAAGGAAAAAAAAAAAGGGCTGTTAGTCATGGTATCTTTGCCAAACTCCATTTACATGTTGGCTGCTTGAAGTCCCATCTGCAGCACCGATTGCCTGACATCAGTTCACTTCCTGTCCTAAACTGCTGAAAAATCCCAGCGCACAAAATGCTGGCCCCATGACTTTTTGCCGAATCAGTGACCATCTCCCCACCTCTGCTCTGCCGTCTCTCAGCTCGCATTCCTGCGACCTGCCATCCTAGGTCTCCATCGCCATGCGATCAGCGTCTGCCGATGCGGGTAAAGCTGCTTTGGGTCGGACCTTGGGATGTGGCCCAGCAGACCTCAAAGCTGGCACTTCCCAGCTTCTCTGCTTGTGATACTTGCATTCCTGCAGCTGTGATCTGAAGTCAGGTCATGACCCGTAACATCATAACCACTGCCTGGTGTGCATGAGTGGTTTGAGTCACCTTGCTTGGCAGGTGTATGTATGGGGAAGCACACATTTTGAAAGTGCACTGAGATCCTTCAGGGTATAAGTGTTATAAATGGCAGATGTTATAAATCCTGACTGCCTGACGGCAGGCACCAGAGTGGAACATTTTGTCATCAGTGCTTATTATTTCAAGATTCTTAATTGGTTTCATTGATAATTTTGTTGCACTTGAATGTTCCAAATGCTTAATATTTTGGTGCAATATTGTTTGGTGAAAAGTCTCTCTGTTGTATCCAGCAGGACATAATACCAAACTCCAGATAGTGGGGAAGTGGTGGTCACCGTCCCTTCTGCACCTCCAGATGAGAGCTGCTGTCTGCGTGCTTATGTTCCCTCTCATCACAACCAGTTGCAGAGCATCAAGGTGTCTGGTTTAGGAGCACCAGAAGGAGGAATGGTGAAAAGGCCTAGTTTCCCCTCTCTGTTATGAATGCAGCACTTTTCCTTCAATCTCTAGCCTACCATTGAGGCATCCCAGCTGAATGCACAGGGGTGGTTTGGAGCAGCCCAATTCCCACGGAGAAAGATATTTTAACTAGATATGTTTTCCAGTTTTAAACAATTATACCTGGAGAAGGCTACCTGTGGTGCTTTTTTCCTCTCCTTTCCACTTGTGCTGAGGGCAGCAGGTTCCCATGTCACGGCTGGAGATCGGTGAGGTTCCCTTTTGTGTTTAATGTGCACATCTCAAGCTCATGCCTGCCCTGCCCACCCTGGTCAGATGTGCCCCCAGCATCTGGCTGCTGCCTGCGTGTTTTGCCCCCACACACGGACAAGCCAGTGGGGCACTGGGCCCATTTTCATCCTTCAGAGCCCTAACAATAGCTCATGTCCAGGCTAAAACCTGTCCTCAGTCACAAGGGTTTTCACCAGAGAATATGCTGTGTCTAGTTTGTATATAAGAATAAAGAAAACCAAACCACCAAAACCCTTTAAAATCCCGCTTTGAATGACTATTTATTTAAACTATAGGCCTGATGCTGAATGTCTGCTGTAAATTGATGGTATAAATTCCCTGTTTGCTTCAGCAGAGAATTTGGCTCTGTGCCCCGAGACTTGTAAGAAGGGAATGTTTTAAACCTACGGTTAGGAGACGCAGCACATTCATATCATTGCTTTAATCAGATAACTTTTTTCTTTTCTCTCTCTTTTTTTTTTTTAGACCAAGATGTTGTGTTTTTTTTCAGAGTCCCATTCCTTGAATGTTCCCCATAGGTGGAATGTAATTAAACTCCACTGGCATCTCCCCCTGCTGGGATTTAGACGAGGGACAGATCTTTAAGAAGCATAAAACAAATACAGTGAAAAAAAGAAGCCTTGTTAGAAGAGTTGCCAGAGGATCAGCTCTGCTCCATTTACAAGCTGATTTTGAAAATCTGCCCTTTCTCTTTTTGTGAATTAGTTTCTAGAAATCGTTAATTAATCATTTAAGCACCAGGGGCAGGGGGGGAGCCCACCAACCTTTCGCAGCTCTAGCTCTGCTTGTGGGCTGAGAGTTCACACATTGAGCAGCACTTTCTGCCTCAAAGCCTGGCTTTTGCTTAAAATAACTCAGTGGGACAGGCGTTGCCCTGGCAGTGTCGAGGAGGTAAGGCCCTGACAGCAAATGGCAACTGTGACGGCCATGTTGGCCCTCAGCATGCTGGTGTGAGGGGTGGCCTACCCCAGGCCAAGGACACAGGGCTGCTCCATCCCTGGCCAGCTCACAGCTGGTTCCCTCTGCATGGCCCCATGATCCAGCACAGTCTGGCCCCAATCTGCTCCTGCCCATGATGGCTGCTCCCCAACCACTGCTCCTAGGCTTTGCCGCAGCTGCCACTGATGCACGAAAATAAAATGTGGGACCTGCTTCTTGCTTTGGGAGGCCTACTGCACTGTAACAAGGATGAGAATCTGTCCCCAGATATTGCTTGACTAATGGCTATCAGAGGCAAAAGCGAATTGATGATAGTTTGAGATCAGTTCCTAGTGAGTTGGTGTTTACATTGCAAAGCAAACTGCACCCTAACTGGGACTGTGTTTGGTGGTCCTCCCACCTCAGGATTTAAGACATTTTCCTTGGGATTGGGAAAAGGCCTAATGCTGGGAATGAGTTATTTCTCACCTGCCTGATACAGGGTTGCTTCCACTTTTCCACGGAGTACTGACGTAGATGGACCATTGATCGAATGTGGTGTGACAACGTCTGTGTAACGTGTGGTGAACAAAGCAATCAGGGCATGGAAAGCGAGCAGCTTTCTCCCCCTGCCAAGAGTGAGAGCGGACATCAGGCTGGGACTGACATCACCATGACCAAACCCTTTGTGGTCAGGTTGTCATGATGCTGTTCTGCAAGAAACAGCACCAGGTGCCTCTGTGGGATTTTAGTTATGGCATCGTGGAAAGCCCTGCTGTCTGGTGCTCTTCAGTGCTGCGATAACCCTACTGCCGGCCTCTGCTGGGACCTTGAGGCTTTTACACACTTCTGACATGTTTATCTTATGTTGTTTCATGTTATATACTTCGCCATGCATTTGCAACAATGAAACAAGAGTCCTTATTCACTGCTTGATGTCTGGTGCTGCAAATGATGGAGCAGAGCTCTTAGTCCTGCAGGGGAGCAGTGCCCTCAGCTCAGGGCACCGGCTGTGTGCTGAGACACAAAGCAGGTGCAGCCCCTCCTCAGGTGGAAAGTGCACCCTCTTGTAATAGCCCTTTGCTAGGTGGTGCTTGGAGAAGCAGTATTTAGAGATTTTTGAAACCATCTGGGAAAAACCATGCAGTGTGCACCACAACAGCTAGGAACATTCATAGCTCATGGCCCAGCCAAATGCAGTTTTTAGTGGTGTATGTATTAACATAATTAATTTGCCTTTTTTTTTTTTTAACCCACTGTCTTTTTTTATCTATGCCTATTGCTTTAGCATCTGGGTGCGTGATTTACATGTAATTAGGACACTGCCATAGTGTAAAGAGAATGTAAGACACCATGAAGTCCCTGTACCCCTTTTCTCTCGTCATTATCCATCCCCTCTTCCCCTACACCTTCCTTCCTTCCTTGTCTGCTCTGCTTTGTTGTTCTCTCCATGAGCCATCATGCACAAGGGTGCTGGGCCTCTGAAATGCTCCCTGTTTTGTGAGGGAGCTGTGTTTGTGTTGGTCATGTTTGGTTTTGGAGGGACCATGTAGAAACTTAGGAGCTTCTGCTAAGTGTGGTGATCAGAAATCACACTTACCCCAGAGGCTACACATAATTTACAAAAATAAGTACTAAGTTTGCTATGGAAAAAACAATCTAGTCTGCATCTGTTCATTGCTATTAAGAATATTAGTTTTCAAGAGCAATCATTATTCTGTGAAGTACCTTACTTTGTTAGACAAACAAGAAAACCCACACTTTTAATCTCCTGAAGCTTTTAATGGCATCACAGGATGCAGGTACTTGAGACACTGGTACCTACAGCAGAGGGATGAAATGGCCTTAACTTCTCCTTGCTGTTGGCCTGAAACCAGCAGAAAACAGCACTGTGCCATTTTAAGAGGATTTTGCCAGTGAGGACATTTCTGTAAGCACATCAGGTGCATGCACTTAGGCAATAAAGGCTATAGACTAGAGAGAGGTCTGTACTTTGAGTGCTCTGAATTTTCTATAGCTGTATTTTAAATTCAGAATAGCTGTCTAAAAGCATACCTTTGTTGGCAGAGACTGCTGACAAGGGGAATAACGATGTGGTGGGAATTAGCTGAGGCCTGATCACCTCATCGGGGAAGTGCTAACCATGGGTGCAACATTTTGGGCACTAGCAAGGCTTCAGCAACAGCTACTGAAGTACAGCAGGAGAAGGAGATGTAGCAAGCTAGGAAGCAGGCTGCTTGCCTCTCTCTGTAGCCAGAGATAAATTGCTGTAGCAATGCTGTGAGCAGTGTCTTGTGAAGGAAACGGAGCTGCTGTGCTGGGGAGGTGTTTGCTGGGGCTGCCTGGAGCAGGTGAAGTCGGGGTGTGTTGGTGTGCTCCAGGCAGCAGCAGAAATGCGGAGTTGGTGGGGGGGGCGCTGCACCCACATATATGCATATTGTAGTATTACCATTGTGCTATATATTTGCTATACTTAATGAATTGCTTGTCTCTTCATGGTTGTGAACATCCTGTTTGCGTGGCATGTGCATAGTGTAGGGGTGCGTCTGGGCACACAGAGCGTCAAAGCTGACGTTCACTGCCATGCTTCTGCATCTTTGCTAACGATCATTGTGTATTTGCCTCTTTCCTTTTGAACTACACAGCCAGTGCTGTAATAAAATGCTCTTTGTGAAGAGAATATTGAAGAGAAGGGGGGAAAAAAGGGGGCATGGGTGTGCTTAATAAAAAAGATCCTCTACGCTATCGCAGGTGCAGTTGATGCTGTTTAGAGCAGTCACTCATCTTGCTCCAAATAAATAGTAATGACTGTTTCCTGTGACTGTGCTGTGAATCATATTCAGTCCATGCAGGGGAGTAGAAAATAAAGCTGCATGCAATCCACACGAGATGATGGCTCTTGTAATATTCAGCAGTTGGGCCTGGTTAGAAGCGTTTCATTATCTCAGAATTAAGAGAGAGCTTCCTGCTGTCGCAAAAGCTTGTTTATTCTTCTGCCTTCCCTCTCTGCCTCCCTCCCCCCTCTCTTTCTTTCTTTATTTCCTTAACATGCAGTCTTTCTCCTGTCTCTGAAATGTTGACTTTATGCTTTTAAGCAGAACTGCAAGGTCAAATTAGGGACACTAGCCCTGGAAGTACTGTAGTTATTAGTTTATTGCATGTTTTTTGGCTTAATAGAAGGGTGCCTGAATTTTCCTTTATCTTTTGCCCTCTGCCCCTCTTCTTAGCTTATACTCGAAATTTGTCAGGAGAAAGCTGCTGAAGAAGCAGATCTTCCTTATTTCTCAGTGAACTTCAGAGCTTTACTCTTTACCCTTGGCTTGGTGCAGAGTTAATCAGTGGGAGTCTTTTGGTGAACGCCAGTCTCTGTTGCCATCTTAAGTCACGACACTGTTGCCTGTGATAAGTGGCTGCCCTCTGCATGCAAATCAGTTTGTGCTTAAGCTGGATGTTTGAGGTCCACTAGTAAGCTGTTGGTAAAACCAGTCAGATTCTCTACTTGACTAGAGGGCTGAGATAGAGCTTCTTGCCTCCACCCTTAAAGAGGGACACCAAGTACCAGAGGTGCTCCACTATCTACACAGAGTTGCAGTGTGAGGCAAGTAAACCTTGTGCAGCTCATGTGAACCCATATCATGGGCTCCCTTTGTAGTTGGTGGAGGTGAACATCCATAGAGGGAATCGCGTCCTTTCCTAAAGTCTGAATGATCTGCTGGCTTCTAGCATTGGTGCCTTAGTTAAGAGCCTCAAATAAGATGCAGTAAAGCTGCATGTACCTTGCTGCTTGAGAGGCTGAGAGGGATGGGACAAAAAGAAGTTCCCCAACTCATTGTGTGTCCTATTCAGAATAAGCATGCATAACATGCCCTGTGTGCTGTGCCTTGCTAGAGTCAGAATCACTGGGGAGGCCCACTTGCATATTAGCCGTTGTCAGCAGGAGCACACAGCTGTAAAGATGAGGGACAGTCTCAAGCCAGGCATGATTCAGGAAGCATCTTATCCCAAGAAATGCTCAGGTGTTCACAACTGGGTGATTGCTTTCCTTCATTATGGGGGAAGGAGGGCAGGCTGGGCTGTGCATCACTTGGACACGGCCCTGCCGTGTTTAGCGGCCAGCGCCTTTGGCACTAAAGGGGTTCAGCCAGGACCTTTATGAGATGTCCGACTTCAGCTCATAGCTGGAGCAATGGAGGGGCCTGTGTGATCCTTCCTGGCTCCTCTCCAGCAAGTCCTGAAACCAGACGAAGAAGCGTACTGCCCTAAGGACGCTGGCTTACATGGACGGTGCCCTCCTGGAGGGTGAATCCGTGAATAGTAATGAATTAATTAAACCTCCTAAAGCATCCCTGTTTAAGTAGTGTTTGCCTCAGCAGCAGTCAAGATGGTTAAAAGGCAATTGCAGCCCCTGAAATATGTAGCAAAACTATTATCAGAAGATGTCATTTTTCGTAAATGTCAGTACGTAGATTTTTTATGGGGATATGGTGACAGGTAGTGAATAATTTAACATAAATTTACATAATATAGTGCAGCTGTTAATTTATGGCCATATTAGACTACAAGGTTATGTATCTAATGGCTTTTGGTCTCTTCCTTTTTTTTTTTTTTTAAGTTAAAACTTTCCCCAAATTGTCCCACTTTACTCATAATTCATGAGACACCCGTCTTCCCTCCCTTGTGCTGTGCTGAAGGCTGTGCATGTCGTACCCTTTTTGTAGCCGTATGATTCACAGTGAACTCATTCCCATCTCCAGCCTCAATCACTTCACCCCAGTTTGTCTGTTTCTTTTTCATAACAGGGACAAGGAGGGCAAGAAGCGCTGTTACTACCAGTTGACTTGTATTCCTCAAGGCTGAGCTCTTGGACATTACTAAAGACACACATTGCTTTTTCCTTCTTCAAAAAGCTGGAGAAGTGCAGCTGAAGTTAACTGCTCAGTAGTTCAAAGTATACTTTGTATACTTTGTATACAAGTATAATTCAAATCCACCTGCCTATCCTTTCCAAAACAGTTGAGATAGCTTCAACTCAGTGCTTGGCATCTGCAGTTGAGGATAGATTTCTCCAAACATTTATTTGGTGACTTCCCAGGATACAAATAATACTGGCCTGAATGTTAGAAAGATGTCTGTGAATGGATCCTTGCAGGATGCTGGTACAGAGGTACGACTTGAGTCTACAGGTGCTTGTCAGGGCATAAGTGGTGGCAGGGCCTCCTGGTGTACTCGCTCCCTGGAGTGGAGATTGTGAGCCATGCTGCTGCTTACAGGCTGGCCTGAAACTCCGTTCTGCTGCCATTTCACCCAGCTGATGTCCAGCGTGTGGGGCAGAACAGGAAAGGTTAGATGCCTAACTGCACTTGATGGCTCTAAAAGTTTTCTCCACTCAGGCACTTGAGTATGACTTAGGCTTTCAGGATGGCTGTGCGCATCTAGCAGCTTCCAGCGTGATACTAATATGCCAAGTTGTTTGAAACTCGGATGTTTGGCTTCCTCTTGCACGGCATTTAGGTTGGAGGTGAGCTCTCCTTGAAAACCTCCTGCAGAAATCAAACCTGAACTTCCAAGCCCAGCTGTACAACTTGCAGCTCAGTAGTAGAGTTATGATTAGGAAGTCAGTGTTCCTAACAAGACCAGAGGCCTTACTTGAGAGGCAGGTAAATTTCTACCTAATTTGTTAGGGAAATTATTTGAAATATCTGTTAAGTGTCCATATATACCTTTCCCCCTCCTCTGTGGATCTCCAAATGTAAATGGAGACGTGGTAGTTTTACACATAAGGAGATTGGAACAAAGGGTGAAGGTTTATCTGTCTGTTCTGGGTGATGGAGTGTGGTTTTTTGTTCTCTGCAGAGAAAGTAATAATTGGCAACATGTTTCAGATGACGTGCAATGTGTACAGCTACTCCCCCCTCAGCAGAGTGACATATGCCCTTTCTTATTTGCAAGCCTGTATAATCCTGGGGTAGTGGAAAGAGAGTAATTGTTCCATTTCATCCTTGTCCTTGCCTTGGTCACTGTGTCCCTCTTGGGGCTTTTGAGGATGAAAAAGTCCTGTGTGCCTTTGGCCTCGGGGACTATGTCCATTCGGTGTGGAATCAGGGAAGTCATCTCCCCTGCAAAGGCAGGTAAATAAAGCTCTAAGTGGAGCGTGATCACTGTTTGTTTTTCTGTACAGCACTGAAAAATGATGAGGGTTTTAAAGAGCAAATAAGAGTAATTGTACAAGCAAGTATAATTGTACTTGTACAGTCTCACACCGGAGGGAAAAGTGAAGGAAGCATTTGGTTACACATGACTTGGTTCACATTCCCTAAAATGAAGTATCGCTCCTTTAGTTCCAAAGTCTCTAGCAGACACTAACTTATTGTCTCTCCTCTTCCAACCAGGAAGCGCATTGCCTTGTTTTCCCAAGATGCTTCTCCATATGCCTTGTTTCCTCATGAAACATTCAAGCATCGTGTGCTCTGTTACCTCACTGAGGCCGAAATGTTACACCCGTGGCCATATCCCATGCTCAGCGCAGAGTTAAAGCAGCACAATGGAGCCCTAAAGACCTTGTCTTGGAATTCACCGCAGCATAACGATGGCAAGCAAATGCCTGCTTGCATCTCTAGGGAAGGGTGTCTGTTAAATACTCGGTATTTTCCTAACTTTTCCAGCCTGCTGTCCCACCTCCAGTTTAAGCTCCTCATCATAGCCAGATAGCAGGGCGAGCTGTTGTTGCACAGGAAGATCTCCCTTCCCCCAGCCCCCTCCATGCCTGCTGTGTTTCCAGAACTCCTGATTCAATAATATATTAGGTTTATTCATAGAAAAACAGTGGACCAAATGCCTACCTCTCTTCTCATGTTTCCACAGGGCTTCCAGGAATGAAGAGAATTAGCACACAGACAGCCTATTTCTCTAGCATACCACAGAGCTGTATTTAGTATGGCCTCAAACCTAGACTGGATTCCCACTGGACATGATATAAATATGTTTAATAATTAACATGTCTTTTTAAAAAATCAAAGGGGGTGGAAAGAGGTTGATTTATCCCAGCAGTTCTTAACAGAGAGATGGTAATGGATTGAAGAAGCCTAGATTCTGACTGCCTTCTTATATTTCTTCCAAGAAACAGTAAGCAAGCCCCGCGTTTTGGGGGTAGCAGTGCTCAGCATTCCTGGAGTGCTAATTGGAATATTAAGTATAAACCAGCTATGACTCACTGTGGTTCTTATTCAAGTCAAAAGCATAAATATCACTCCTCATATATCCACACCATGTCAGTCAAAGATACTGCATTTCCTTTCCCCTCTGCCTCTAATAAACATCCGCCGACCTTAAGCTGCTGTATACAGGAAACAGCCTGTTGGTTATTGTGTAAAACTGGTAAGGTCCCCTGGGATACTTTATCTGTCTCTGTTGTGCATATAAATTTAGATTCAGTCATTGTATTTTTTGTTCTTTTACCCTTTTTCCTCTTCTCTCTTTTTAATGCCTCCTAAGTAAACATGGCATTGTGGAAAAGGGGATAAAGTAATTTTTTAGCATAACAGGATCAACATCCAGAGACTTGAGAATCCATCAATATACCTTGCCTGCAGTTCTGACTGCATCTTTCTTACAAATAATGGGTTTCTCTGTTTTGAAATCTCTACCTGTTATTTGCTACTGTACCCTACCCACTCCCCTATTTCATGCAACTGTAAACTGCAGCAGACCAGAGTGCCTGTCACTGTGATTTTGCTCTGAGACATGATGGTATTTACAGCAATACTGTATTCCTGTCTGTGTTTATGGCAGGTTATGGAGCTCTGCTGCTCAGCACAGTGTTGTGAGATGGCAGCCAGAATTATCTTATAATGCAGCTCTCTCGAGAGGTTGAGTTCTTGGAGCTGTAGAGCAATTAATGCTCTTAATACTTCCAGTATTGCTTAAGGGCTTGGTGTTGGGAGGGTGGAGCAGGGTTTGGGGTTTGTTGTTCTGTGTTTGAGAGTCCTATCTCTCATTCTTAATTATTGATACATGTGTCAAAAATATGGCCAGTGGTGTCTCAAAGGTGGCTGCAGCTTCTGGGTGGGAACTGTGTGGTGCAATACCATTGTTCCTCACTTTTGCCTGTGGTGTGCTCCATACCGAAAGCATGTTGGAAAGCTGAAGTACGTGGCTGGATGTAGTAATCCTTCCTTACTCTGCAGCCTCTCAGAGGCCATTTGAATTGGATTGTCCTGAGGTGACTCAAGCTCTTTTTAAGGTTCACTTACTGCCTTCTGTTATCACTCTTCTTTCATCCTGGAGTTGTGGAGAGCCTCAGTCCCTGTGATCTGTCATTTGTGTAATTGCTTCTTATGTAGCTCTGAGGTAAGCACATAGGGGAGCATTTTATGCTTAGTTTGTAAAACATATGGCAGGGTGCTGGTCAGAGAAGGCTCAGGCCAGACATTTTACCAGATACTCCTGAAAGGCTGAAGTGGTAGCTGGGCAAGCTAGCTGCCGTTTGTACCTTGGAAAATCCCCTCCAAGTGTTCTAGCCTAACTCTCCCTGTCCTTCTGTGGAAACGTGCCACCCGTGTACTGTTTTCATCTTTCAAAATCTCCTCTTTGGTCTATCTCTCAAGAAGACTGAGTGGCTCCCTTTACTGCAGGACAAGCCATTGGGATCTTGATGCTGCTCCTGTGAATACTGTTATGGCTGTATATGGGGCGTGTTGAGAGCCAGCGATGTATGTTACTCTTGGTTTCATGGCAGAGCATCTGATCTTTGCTCCAGGAAGCCAAAAGCCTACAGGACAAACAAAACAAGAGAGAAGTATTCAAAGGCACATGTCTTTACTGAACCCAGACACATAAAAGATGCTGAGTAGGGCCTCCTATGCATATGCTCCATATTTGATAGTATGGCTGGAACATATAAAGACATAACCAAGATAATGCTTTTGCTTGGCTTTTGGTTAGCAAAGTAACCTTGGCAGCCCAGACAACAAGATAAGTTAATTATCTGAGCATTAACCTAGTTACTCAGGCACATTTCAGCTCTCAGTGACATTTCTGCTGCTGGTGACCCTATAATTCTTAGCTGGCCCAAAGCTAACTCGGTGGTTACATCCACGTTAGTGGCCTTAAATGCAATATGGAGTTACTCTAAGGAGCTTTTCAGGACAAGGGAGATGGAATCAAAGTGTCTAAAAAGTTACATGGTAAAAAAGCCAGAGAGCATCCTTTTGGAACCTTGTTCTTGCCTTAGCTTCTCCAGGCAAGGGCTGCTCTAGCTTTAATATTGAGAGTCTTGGGAAATCTAAGTGAAAGCAGGAGTTTCAGGGAAATACCAGCCAAAGTCTTCACAGCACTGATGCTTCCCAAATTTCCCTAGCCCAAGGTAGCTGTTGTCTGTAGGCTTGCAAGGCAGTTGTTGGAGGTCTTCCATGTTGTTTGGCCAAGGAATTTGTCCAAGCCAGCCAGAGGTGAGGCTCTTGCTCTGGTTTCTTCAGAGATGATTTTGTCAAAGTGGTGCATAAAAATGCATTAGCACTTTTTGTCACTAATGAACTTCTTTGTTCATTAGGTTAACATTGGCTGCTGTCACTAGTAAGTACATTTTAATGAGGAAGAGAGCATTCTGAAATCGTGGAAACCTGGCACTCTTGGGTCTAATTCACAGCTCATTGAAGTCAGTGAACAGATAGACTCCCACTGAATTCAGGTTCCATTCAGAGTGAGGGCAATTTACCCTGGTCGAGGACCTGCCCCTGGTTTCCCCGTGTGGCTACTCAAGTGTAAAGTGCAGCTGCTGCTGGCAGGTTTTTTTCTTCCATTTAGAGTTCTGAATCCATCTGGTATTATTTTCAAGGCACCAACACAGCAATTGAAGTTTTGTTCTACCTCCCCAAATTAAACATAATTCTCTTACATCATTTACTTCCACTTTCTGGTTTGCTTTCATTTGACCGGCTAACCATGTCACACAGCATTAGCTTTGTAAATGCTGTCACGAACTTGGTTTGAAGTTTTGTGCCAGGTCAGTTGTAATTCCCTGTTTTTCTCTTGCATGCCAGAACAAGCGGAGAAATGTATATCATGGGTATGAGCCCAAGTTTGCAAAGTTTTGGTTGTAAGTAAAATGAACTGTTAAGAGCCAAAGAGTTTTCTGCTAGTAAAATAATTGAACAGGTTCTCAGTTACTGTCATACTTTTTAAAGCTGTCATTTCAGCTTACAGGTGTCTCAAACTTTCTTTGTATCCCCGGGTGTTTCTGATCTGAAAAAAATATATATATATGTTCTTAAAAACCAACAAACTATATTTTCACAGTAAGTAGTTCGGTGTACAAATCCCACTTGTTGCTTTGTGAAAAAATTATGGGCATGTAAGAAGTTCCTTCTTCATTATTTCCTTCTCTTCTTAAACAGCAATTGTACTTGTTTTCATAAGAGCCCTTTTTCTGCATGGTAGATTTGAATAATTTACACATCCCTATTGCATGGAAATCAGAGAGTGAAGCAGACTTCCTGAGGGAATGTTGCTGCAATCCTTATTCCTGTGATTATTACTACAATACCACTGAGAATTTCCATCCTCGATCTGGGTTTTATTGGAGCATATGATGTTCAAAAGCCTAATAGGACATAGTTTCTTAAAAGCTTGCAGTGTTTACTTAAACTGACAAGACAATGTGGATTTCAGTTTGTATTCCACGTTAGAGACATTGGCTTCTTTCCCAGTACAGGAGCTGCAGATGGGTAGACCATTGCTCTTCAGTGAAACACCACTGAATTGGTTAGGACCCCAAATAAGCACCTGGGTTCCCAGTGTCCTCTCTGTTGGACTAGAACCTGGAAGCTTCCCAAGGTCATCATCAAAGCTTCTGACTGTGGTCATACAGTCCTCTAGGTGCACCAGAGCTGGATGAAGAACAGCAGCAGCTGGTCAACCAACCTTTTGCCTGCACCACAGGTTATATTCCCTTCAGGTATGCAAGCCTGAGTTGTTGTCCCCACACCTGCCTCAGCGAAAATGCCTACCTTTAGCATGAAGGCTATTAATCCAGTGTAAGACTTCAGCGTAAAGTAGTAGGGATTATGGATTGAATGAGCAGGGGGGACAATTACCCGAGCAGATCTGCTGTGAAGATCTGAGGGGTGGGTAGTTGTATGTGCAGGGGCAGAGGTGAGCAATGGGAGCAGTAACTTGGTCCACCTCAGTTGCTTGCACAACGCGTAGTGTGCCTCAGACACGGCTGAGTGCTAGACATTGACCTGCCAACACACTGCCACGAGGCAGCGCTATCAGAAAGTCGCTCCCAGCAGCTTCTGTGGTGCACTCACGTGATTGTGCTGCTGAAATGAATCCACTGCCCGTTCCAAGTAAAATTCAAAAAGTTAAAGAAATAATATGAAGGGGAAAGCCAAGGGGACTCCTTTCTTAAGAACCAAGGGAGACCAAATGGGTCATCACAACATGTGCCTTCACAAGGAAGGAGGGGCTCAGAGCCTCGTTTGAAAGGCTCCACAAGGCTCCTTGTGCACACAACCAACACATTGTAGGCCATGGAACCTGTCCCAGGCCTTCACAGCCAACTTGAAACCTCTATTAAAACATCACTAGCTGCAATTATAATGTACCACAGGAATAAAGAAAGAGACATCAAGATCTTAAGCCCTGGCAGTAACAGGGCATTTGTTAAATAAAACTCATCTTTAATGATCAAAGCTGTTATTAGTACATGGGTGAGCACAGATATCCTTTTAATGGTTTTCATTTTCACATTAAGCTTTTAATAGTGAGTGAAATCTTTCTAAACTATAGAAAGAAATTATATTTTCACAGCTTACCTTGTTAGAAGAAGTTGTAAAAAGGGGACCTCTTCCAAGTGCTAATTTTTTTTGAAAATTGATTTTTTTCAGGACACTTCCATGAGACAGTGGTTGAATCTGCCATCGTGCAATCGAGGGTCACTTCCCCAAAGCTGTCAGTTTATGCAAGGTTTCCCTTGGATTCCCAGGGACAGCTGCTGCAATGGATTCTTTCTTAACTTCTTCTTAACTTCTTTCTTAATTTCTTCTTAAAGGGATTCTTTCTCAAGTGTTGTGTTAGTAGTTTGGTTGCTCTTTTAGTACAGCCTTGACCTCCAAGGTCTTCAGATAGGGATAGTGCACATCACAGATGGGATATGTTTTCCTTCAGGGTATTGTATTGTGGCCCTTTCATATGAGTGGATTGAACTTGTTATAGGGGGAGCAGGGGTAGAATGAAAGGGATGTTTCAGTTTCCTAAGGGAAAATGAAGTGAGCTGTATAATCTTAACTGTTTGTTTTAACTCTTTCTGCAGTCTCCAGCTTTCTCTAAAGAAAGTCCTTTGTCTGCTGGCAGTGACTGCAGAGTGGTTTATAGCTTCCCATGCTTTAGCTTTGCATAGAAGTGGTACATATAGGCAGTGCTGTAGGCAAAGCCTTTTATGTCTTAGTGGAGAGAGTTTTCTCCTTTAAAAATGTCAAGATTAATACTGTGATGCAAAGGAGCAGGGCCTCCATTAACCCTCCCCAACAAGGAATGATCCCAAGATCCTACTAGTTCTTTATTAGAGCAGTGGGTTTCCCCATAAGGCATCATTTGTTATATTACTTCCACCTTGTAAATTACATTTTTCTTTTTCTTTTTCTTCCCCTCCCCCGCTCCCACCCCCCCTTTTTTTTAATTATGCTCTGGGGAGGAGAGAGGAGGGAAAGGGCAAGGTATGTCTCTGAATTAGGGTTTGAGGGAGTAAAGAAAGGAGCACAGCAGAATCCTTTCCATCCAGAAGAAAGGAATAGAGCAGGCTCCTAAAGGAGAAGGTGTCCTGCAGAGACTTGCAGAACAAAAGAATTATAGGAGGGTTCTTGGATCAACTGCGTCGGGATTATTCTTGTCAGGCAGATTAAGTGCTTTTGGAAACCTGTAGTGCTTGTACCTCTATTTTCCATCTAGTTGATTGTTTCTTATATTTTTGGGAGGGATCCCATCACCCGTTGCATTCTTGAATACAGCCGGAAAAACAGTGATGCTTTGTGCTAAAGCATTTGATCCACCTTGGAATTGCTTTGCTGTCAGTGGTGAAATCTGTGTGATGAATCTGTCATTCCTCCGCCCCTCTCATGAAAACCTGCTGAAGTCTGAGATGATCAAGGACTAAGGCTGGGGACACCCGTTATCAAGCCAGAAATGAGGGAACAAATGCCTTAAGAAAGAAAGTGTATGTAACATCTGCGAGCCTGAAAACACTTCTTAACAGCTTCTTTTGCTGTTCGGCATCTCTTCATACTTCCTTTTGTAAGCAGAAATGAAAGCAACAGGACTGAAACCTAGTCAGTATTTTAACAGTGTCTGTCCCTGTAAGATATTTACTTGCATAAACATGCTCGCTTCCTTATGCTCTTCCCGGATACTATTAACATATCTGTGACACTGTGATACGGTGTGATATAAATCAATCCTTATGCGTCCACCATGGATCAGTTACACAATGACTGCTCAATATTTTTCTGGTATTTTTCAGTTGACCCCACAACTTCAGTGTCCAGGTTCCTTACAAAGTGTAAATAACCTAGGTAACCCGCACAAATATGCAATTAATTTGAATTTATTCCTATTTGTGTTGCTGGCTTCAAAGGAGCTCTGCTGCTTTGCACCAGTAGATGCCCTGGCCCAAAGCCTCAGGCTCACATCCAAAGGGCTCGCAGTGAAGGGGGACGTGTAGCCCAGAGGCAGAGGGCAACAATCTCTGTTGATGCAGGTTGGTGTGTTGATCTTAATGCGATAGGAAGGTTTTGCCTACCTTTTAACTACTTCTAGTAATCACAGTGTTGAAATTGTGAGATTTAACAGTTAGAATTTCTCCGTATTTATTTCATCATTGTCATTGAATGTAATTAATACTTCATTTTTAAAATTCTGCTAAGGCAGGTAAATTGTAATTAATCATGAACCCTTCATCAATAACTAATTATTCAATTACATTAAAGATAATCTTGTTTTCAGCAAATATCAATCATTAGATGAACTATTGTTTATTTCTAATTCCTAACATCAACACTATTAATTCTATAATTGCGAATGTCATGAAATGGCCGAAGCATAATAAAATATATATGCCCTGTAACCTCCATATTAAATCACAGTGACATATTGACAGATACTGTAGTGTTGCAGATAAGTCAACCTTTTTGTAGCCACCTTTTTCCAGTTGAAATAGCTGGGATAAAATGAGAAATAAACACTGCCTGTGTCATAGTTAAGCCCATTTAGAAAAATCTAAAGAAGCAAACTAATACATAGCACACTGATAATTATAGACATTTGAAAATAATATGTAGTTATTTATGCTGCCTAGAGTATTAATAACTTTTTAAACAACTAGAATAAAGCTCAGCTGGGAGAGCCAACTGCTAGGTTGGATGGGGCTTTGAGCAACCTGGGCTAGTGGGAGGTGTCCCTGCCTGTGGCAGGGGGGTTGGAAATGGATGGTCTGTAAAGTCCCCTCCAACCCAAACCATTCTCTGATTCTCTGTGACATTTCTCTGTATCATCTGGGAGCAGAGGTGGCACTGACATTTAACTAGTGTAGATTTCACCAGAAAACCTTGCAGTGGATGCTGCATCTGTGTGCATGCACAAATAACATGTTGGAGGATCTATGTTGTACAAAACAAAACCAGTGTAAGTTATTCATTATCGTAACAGTGCATACAAGATGAGACTATTTTGTTGCAATACCCTGGAAAACAGGAAAAAAAAGTAATTAACACCAATTGCCTTGTGAATGACCTTGTAAGTTTTTGCGAGGGCCAACTGACCCTGCCAAGGGCTCATGGACGGGTAAGAAGGACACATTCATGCAGGATTATCAATGCTTAATAATTTGGGGTTTCAGAGGGTAATATGGGTGAGCCAGGCATTCAGGTCAAGTGTTTGTTGCCTTGGTGCGAGCCCCTGGCGTGGGAGCCAGAAGAGTGCCAGCTGCTTGGTGCCCTCGGTACCAGGCGCGAAGGCGGTCGTCTGTTCAAAGGCTGGTGCTGGTGATCTTTTAATTCCTCTGTGAAATGGAAGTAGACATTCCAGTCAATGCGGGGCTTTGCTGCTTCAGCAAGGCAAGCTGTTTATGTTATTGAAAGACGGGTATTTGAATTTGCAAAAGCAGTTTTTCCCTGTCTCATTCAATCTTTCTGCTGCAGCGGTTTCAGTCACTGAGCAGTGTGTGTGTATTGTTAATTGGCAGTCCTCGAGCAGGCTGGGGGAGCGGAAAGGAGGGGAGGGAAAAAGGAAGGGCTAACCCTTTCCTACCCCAAATCCCCGTAACCCCAAATGGCCCAGATTTAATGTGGGCTGTCAGATGCCATGCAGGGTAGCCCTGTGCTCCCAAAGAGTTGTTGGGGACCTCTTTGCAGCCCACTCCCTGTGCTGCTTGAGGGCACCTGCAGAGAGTGGAGTTCAGAATCCTCCATTTTCGTCAAAGGGAGAGGGCCTGTCCAGCAGCAACATAAATACTGGTAGAAACAGGGGTGTGAGAAAATGGTTTGCAATGGGGGAATGCTGCCTGGCAGGGCTGCCTCTATCCCCAGGCTGACCTAGGACAGTCTCGGTGACCTCAGACAGGAGGCCCATCACACCTAGCCCTTCCTCCTGGTAGAAGGCAACAACCTGGAGTGGGATCCTGCACTTTGTTTTGACAGTCAAACTCCTGTTATGCAGCTCCAAGAAGAAAGAGTAAGATTTCACGGGGAGTAAAACCCTGCATCTTGTGTTTCTGGAGGATTTAAGAAGTCATGTAACTGTAAAGGTAATGATTACTGAGACATCCCTTAGCTCTCTACTCTACCTGATGTGTGCCACTTTGGTACTGTTGGTATATCAACAAACAAGAAGAGCTTTGTTTATTAGATTGTTACAGCAGCGTGTCGTTTAACTGCTTGATCGACAGTACTGCAAGTGAAAGAGTAACAGGCTTGTCCTAATAGCTGCTCTCTGCTAAAAGCTGAACAGTTACTCCTAAGGAAGAGAGATGGCTGCATGGTGGAGTGGCAAGTCAAAAACAGGCCCACCATGCCATGGCTCATTGTAGGACATTAGAGCTTGAGTGGGTGACAGAGATAACAGCATCTTCAGAGTCAGAAGAAGATGTGGGCCAACCTTTTTGTGCATGACTGCCATTCTTACCCTCTGCCGGCTGGCACTTGGATCATCTGCAGAAACATATGTTTGACCAGCCCGGCTGCCAGGGCAAGGTGGTAGCTCTGGATGATTGAAGAACAAATCTGTGAGGAACACAGTGAGTGGCGCAGTTGTTTCCTTTATCAATATGGTTTGGAGTTTTCTTTTTGTAAACTCTCTCCTGATAATATTGTTCCCTTCTGATTCAACTTTGATGGGCACTCAGACCTGGCCTATGGTGTAACATTCACCATCTGTGATGTTGGACTTCTCAAAAGGACCATAGGAAACAAGGTGGGAGTGATATGGCATTTGTCCTCCTCTGAAGAGAGAGAAAAAGGCGGGTTTCTTGCTTGGGGGATGGATGTTGTGGAAAAAGGGAACTTGTACTTCTTGTTTCTGACTTTCTTAACTTCTGACTTATCTAAGACTACAGCCTTTTCACATGGTAAATGGAGCATGCTTATATTTCTGTTAATGGACGTTTGAGATTCTCAGCTGAAGGGCATTAGGTAAGTGAACATATTATTATAACTTTATTATATCTCCTACTTTTTCATGTCATTAAGGAAAGTTCATCGCAGTATTTCAGCATCAGCCCACACAAATGGTATGTAGCAGTGGCATTTTCAGACACAGGTGCCTAAAGTTAGGCCCCTAACTCTATATTTAAGCACCTAAGTAGGTCCCTGAGTAAATTAGGGGGACGAGCTTCCAGCAATCTCCGGCAACATGAATGAGAGCTTTGGAGGTTCAGTGTCCTTTAACATCAAAACATTTATTTATGAGGGTTGTCCTAATCTGGCATCTCATTTCAAGCATTAGAGTTTGAATACAGTATGTCATCGCTGATTTTGTCATCCTGATTTTGTAATCAGCATCTCACTGCAGAGAAACAAGAACTGTCAATGCAGTTTATGCAGTTATCAAAGACAGCTGGTGCCTCTCTGGGACCTGTGCTTAAATCATGTACTCCATGAAAACACAATTCACGTGTTTAGCGGTGTTAATGTAAAAAACACTGTGTATTTTTTGAATTAAACCAGGCCCTGAAGTGTTTTCTGGATCTAGCATCACTTATCTTCCCCATCAAGGTGCACAGCAGTGAGCACGGCCAGGCTGTTATTGCTTGTACTTTATTCTAAACACACACACACGTGTACACAAACATCTGTATTGTCAAATTTTGGCAAAAGTATTTGTGGCTATCTCTGAGAAGGGGTAATACTCTCCTACAATTTATAGGCACTAGTTTTTGCTGCCTCTCATTATAGAAACAATTCATCTCATTGACGAACGTGTGCTTAATTATAATTTGCTAATGCCCTTGAGTTTTTTAAAGTCTAATTTATTGCTTGTGTGTACTGTAGCCAACATTATCTGGTAACAAAGCAGGGGAACTAGCTTAAGGAACTCTGATTTTTCTAGCGCTGAATTTGTGATCTGTGACCCTATGCAAAACATTTCACCTTTTGCATGAGTCAGCTTCCCCATCTGTTTTTTAAAAAATGGCTAGAGACTACCAGATGAGAGGTGCCATATTTTTATTTCTTTAAGTGTCAGAGCATTGGAAGCATTCGGCGCATTATTTATAATGTACCACTCTGTGTTTGAAACACCTCATCATATTTATGCTTTTAATTTGGCTTTACTTTTGCTATCGTTGCTAAACATAAACCACCCACAGATTAAGGATGCTGGTGTTCATAGCCGTCTAAGTCATACCAGTGATTCAACTGTAGCTTAGTCGTAGAACCACGCCAGTCAATATTGACAGTGGTCATGTGGCTCGATCACAACAGTGCTGGAGTGAAAACCCTTTTTCTCATGGCATCTGGTTCAGACTAAACTGACCTTAGCCTGCCTGTATAGTCACCGAGGCACATGGGCTGCGTCCTTGTGCTGTGTGGCTCTTGTCTGCACTCCTTATTGACTCCAGAGATGCTGTATGGGCGATGCTAAGGGAGAAGAAAAGCCAGGCATGTTGTGTGTGATGGGAAGGGGCAAGAGAGCAGCTCTTTTCTCCAAAGACAAGAACTTTCTCTAGTTTGTGGCAACTTCAAGTAGCCTGCTAACAAATCTGTGCTGCTGCTTCTGTTGCAGAAGGCTGTGGATGTCATGTCAGTGACTGCTTTCAGAGAAACCCCAGGGGCATTTGAGCGAACGTTTCCTCCAACTGTTGACATCTTGGTGGCCTCAGAAAGCTGGCCCCCTGTGGCTCATAATGGGATGTTGGCTGGATGAGATGAAACAGGGCGTTTAAACAAACCACTGTTGCTTTTCAGTTCTTGCTTGCATTCCTGCGTAGCTGTGTATACATCACATCACATAATGCATCTACATCCTGTGAGGCATATGTAGTCGATAGAAAAATAGCTTTGATATAAGTATGCAAAGAAACTCCACTTTTTTTTTTTTTTTTTTTTTTTTTTTAAGCAAAACTGCCCCAGAATCTTTTCCTTGCTGCTGACAGTGCTGAGATGTTTTCTTTAACAGCTACAATGCAAGTACCATTTGGGGAACGTTGTGTGCCCTAGGGGTGCACGTAAACTCCAGACCCCGTTTAAACTGTGTGGCACATGACCCTGGGCACGTCAGCACCAGTTCTGTGTTCAGCACCACCATACCAAACCATGTGTTGTAACACATCATTCATATCCATCTGACCGCGGGTCCAGCAATAATGTTGCAATCACTCGTCCTGATCACGTCCTGCCAAATAACAAACACAGCCTGTCCTCCCTAAAAATAGAGATCTGCCTTACTGTGCAGCAATCCAAGTGCCGGCACCAGAACCATACCTCTCCACAGTCTGCTTCAAGTCTTAAAATATTTTTCTCCTATGTACTTTCTGGCATAAAGCACTTTGGGAAATCTCTGAGAGTTAGTCGTTTTGTTTTGGGGAGTGCAGGGGGGCTAGTGTTTTATTAACACAGTAGCTCTGCTCAATGGCAACATCTGGTTTTCACTGAGGTTTCAGGGCTTTTTTACTCCATTTTCCAGCTGTGTTGACTCAAGTCAGAAGGCAGTCAGCCACTTGTGAGAGTGAGGTCTCCAAACACTTAAAGAGCTGAGATATTCTCTGAAACTCCTGAATCTTGGAAAATTAGGGCAGAATCTGACAATACCAATTTTTCCTCCTGAGGCTTCCAGCACTCACACTTCTGGTTCCAGCCAGAACCAGGAAATTAAAAATCACATGGAAACTATTGCAGCGCTTTCAGGATGGCTGTAGGTTTGATCTGCATGCAGACAGAAAGTGCAGGAGGGAGGCTGAGGTTTCCCAGGTCATTTGCGTTGCATTGTTTGTTTATCTTGAAAGATGATTTACCCTACTTGAAGAAAGGTGCAAGTCAAAAGAATAAAATCTTGGTTGTCTGGAGCAAAGAATGAAAATGCAGCTTTGGTGTCAAGACATTAACAATTCATTATGCTTACCTGTGTCCCAACAGTGGGGCCAGCCAAGAGGCAGATTTTCTTATGGCTAGTACTGGCTGTGCATCTGATGTATGCTATAAATCCCATCCCTTGGGGACTGTTGTTAGCCAGGTGCGGGTATGCGCCTGTGGTTTGAGCTCCAACAGAGCAGGCAATGAGTGGCAAGAAGGACCCATAAAACGAGCTCCTCCACGCTGCTGGCTGGCTCTCCTGCTCGCTGCTCACCAGCACAGCCTGGCCCCTGCCTTCCCATGTCCCCTGTCTCTCTTGTGGCACCCTGGTGAATTCCAACTAAAGGACGAGGAACCTGAAGGGTACCTAACAGGGTATCTCACCATTGCTTCTGTCCTTGCTTCTCTCCACCCCACAGTGCCCACTTTGTATTCTGCTTACCCTGCATAATTCAGCTTTCCTTCTCTAGCACAGTTTTTGCCTCCTCTTTTTCACCTCTGAGCTCACCGAGCTCCTAATACAGGAGGAAAACAGCAAGCTGTATGAGATGGCCCTGTAAGCCACGACTGAAGGCACGCTGAAAGGAAGAGGAGGGAAAGCAGCCTTAAGAGTAAGCATCTGAAATTTGAGTTTTTGCTATTTCTGTGGGGGTTGGTTTAGGTAAAGGGGCTCTGGGATTCCTTGTTCCTGCCCTGGCTACCTGACTGAAGCAGGGGCTGTGCTGGCTTGGGATGGGGACTTGGAGTCCAGATGCTACCCCTGCAGCACTGAGTAAGCCCAGAGTAACTCCACTGATTCAGCAGAAACTTGTCCAGAATTAAGCTGGCGTAGGTGGTAGCTGGGCTGGCTCCACTGTTTCTGACTCCTCATGTTCTTGTTTTTAAGTATGTTTGCCCTATTTTTGCCCTGACTTTTGCCCTATTCTCAGCCCTTTTTTTTTTCTTTTCTCTTTTTTTTTTTTTTTTCTCTGAAAACAAGCCTAGTTGAATCTAGGAAAGTCAGTCTGTGGAACAGGAACTCTTGAGTTGTTTTAGGGTTAAGTTACAAATGTTTGTTTCTTTTTTTTCCATGCATGTATTTTTTTTTCCTTTCCCAGACTGCTCAAGTCCTAAATTCCCCCTGTAAATCTGCTTTCTGTACCATCAGTTCTCAGAACAATGAACCACTTGATATACCTGATAAGAGTTAACATGAAAAATGAATAAATCATTTGCTACTCCCTTTTTTTTTTTGCTTTAACTGGGTGTTGGTCTATAAAATGAAGGAAGTTACATTGAGCAGGAAGTTTAAAAATGCTTAGACAGATGTCATTAAAAAAAAAAAAAATCAAAATTGGCTTCCTGCCAAGTGACTGTAATTAAAATTATTCTTCTTAGTGAGAAAAAAGCAGATGCAAAGGGAGGTTTCCTGTCTCTCAGAGTAGGAAATATAAATAACTGTTAGTCTCTCCTTTGTGTGTGCATGTGTGCTCGTGAGAGTGCGTATCTTAATGTAGGACTCTGTTGCTTATTCATAAAGTGGCTTTTGATTGAAAACTTTAGTCAACACTTTGCGGATGGGCGCTTTATTAATCTATCCCTTTTTTGAGTCTTGTTTTTAAATTAGATATTTGTTGCAAAATAATGTATATAAATTGCAGTTGCCCTTTCCATATTACAGATTACTCATATGGCTGCTCTCACAGAAAAGAACAGTAAATTTCTGTGTATGGCGTTGAAGGGAGAACAGGATGTGGGTGGCTATACACGTGTATATGGCTATATAGATCTGTACACATCATATAGCTATAGCTGGCAGCTATATTAATTTAGAAACCAAAGTAGTTAATGCCATGCAACTTCCTAGCATACATGGAAGTATACAAGTGTAAAAGTGCTTCTCTCAGCATAGCTTCCTTTTCTCTGTACAAGCATCTTTAGTTTGATATAAGGCCTTTACATTAGACTTTAATTTCATTTTAATTATGAAGGTTTCTCATCTGATATAATTATACAAATCCAAAAACAGTCTATTAGCAAAATTAAACAAGTCTATCATCAGGGGATGTGCTCTATAGCTCCTTTCTGTAGTCACTGTTTAAAGGTGGCTGATGCCTTTTCTCTCCTATGTATAGATACACTACTGATTCATGTAAGTTGAAGAAATTGTCAGTCCATTACAGTGGGTTTTTTTAGAGGTTGCACTGAAGGCCATCGTTTTATTTCTTTTTAAAAAGAAATCCCTCTTGAGAAATTTCACACAAAGCATGGGCACGTGTTTCAGTGCTGATCCATGTGAACTCATAAACTTTGTTGGAGCAATAACCCTTGAGACCTGCTAGGGTTACTACCTAGAGCATGAGTTTGTGTAGTGTGCATTTTATATACGTATCTGAATGGGACATTGGTTGCAGTATTTAGGGTCCTCACATTTACACAGGTCACGTGTATAGAGTGGTTGTTTCACCAAAACTCAGTTATGAGCCTTGGTTGTTGCATGTCTGCAGTGAGATGTATTATAGAATAGATACAGCTCCCTGGCAAAAATGTCTACGTAAAATTGTTTCTTTTGCTCATGGTATTGGGCTAAATGGGTCTGGTGAAAGGAGTTGGTTCAAGTGCAGTTGTACTGACATGGGTTCTCCTGAACTATTATGCCATCTTATGCAATCTAACCTTTTAAATAGACTGTGCTTGAATTTACCTGCACTTGTGAAAGCATGATTCAGCCCCAGCACCATTCTAGCATATCAATACATAGTGCTCTAACGTGTGACAAGTAACATTGATGTATCTGTGCTATATGCTATACAAATGGCACAGGGCACAGGTGTGTGGGTGCGTGGCCTTGGTTTAGTAAGAAGCACATGAAATAAGGGTTAGGAAACCCAGTGTGTGTGTTGGGGGTGATGACCACAGGCAGGAATAACTCTCCTATTCCATGGGTGCACTACACAGGGTAAGAGCTTAACTTTATTGCTGCTCTCTTCAGGACTCTGCAACCACTCAGCTTCTGTTTGTGGGCTGGCTAGTCTCAATATGATAAATTTGCAACAAAAAGCACCACTTATATTGATAAACCCTGATTGAGCTGAGTATCAGGAGTTGGGTGGCACACTGGTACAGCGTGTACTGACCTCTGTAAATGTTTTTGGCATCTATGAGTGGTCCTGGAAAATAAAAAATTCTTTGGAACAAATAGCAGAACTCACTCCTGGTTTTGGATTACCAGATTATCTGGCAAGAAACCTGCCAGAGAGCTTATAAGAATAGCTGAAAAAGAGCAAGTACCTGCCTGGTGCCATCAATAGAGCAACTGGCACCCAGTGAACGGAGGTATCAGTGATCTGAAAACATGTAAGAGGAAGATGAACATGTATATTGTACGGGTGTTACAGTGCTGGGAGAGCTGAAGAGAGCTCTTAATAGCTCAGAGAAAGAGAGGAACCAGGCTGCCTGAAGAGTGATGCAGGCTTTGGAGATGAGATCAAGTTACAGCAACTGTCCTCGAGAACACTGTTGGAAACTTTAGCAACAGCTAAGCTTGTAGCTCTTTTAGAAAATGAAACGGAAACCTTTTAAACTCACAATCCACTTTACAGTGCAGCCCAAGGCCGTGAGCAATCCGTCTCTGCCAGTCCTAGGATGTCCCCAATGAGCACGTTCTTAAAAATTGCATTGCAACAAACCTCGTGTCCTGAAAAGCGATTCCTGTCTTTTGAAATCCAGAAGCCCTGTGAAGAGGTACAGAAAGTTAAATGTACAGCATAAAACTATGAGAAATCCCTTGCTGTTCTTCTGATCCTGACTCTGTGCTCTTCTGGAAGGCAGTTTGCCTAAATCTGATCTGGTCGGTTATGTCTGCTACTACTATGTCTGCTACTAGAGGTCCCAGGCAGTGCGCCAGAGAGGTTGTGTTCCTGCTTCCCAAGTGGGAAGGGGAGATGTTGTAGGATTAAGTGGCCATTTTTGTGGCAGCACCCACAGCTCCCAAATTCTCAACTGATGTCGTAGGCCCCAAATAAGCAAACGCTTAAACTTTTGCCTTTCTTTAGGCTGTGGAGCCATTACGTGGAGAACATAAGACAGTCTCTGCTGTTGGCAGTGACATCTTCCTTGCATGCTTTCCCCAGTAGTGCACTGATGTTTGTGTATTTGGGGACAAATGCTGTGAGGGGAAGGGAACTGGGAAATTTATGTGGGGCAGGTAGAGGGAAGACTGATCCTTCGTCTACTAATAGTTTCAGAAAATACACCAAGGTTTTTCACTCTTGTGCTGCTCTGCTGCAGGCATTTTGTGAGGAGAACAGCAGTGCTTTTTTTGTTGGTATTTTGGCAAAGCACTTCCATGAGCATGGCTGCCTGTGGAAGACATCTGTTTAAGTTCCTAACCCGGGAGAGCAAGCAGATCCGGGCAAACGTTTGGGGCCACATTTTTCCAACAGGTTCACTTAGGTTATGTACATGTGACGGCGGGGATGAGTAACAGATGCCCAGAGCAGGTCTGGCCGGTGCTTTCAGCTGAAATGTGCGCTTCGTGTCCAGCACATGGGAAGGAGACCGCATTCCTGGGGAGCTCTTTTGAGGAGTGCTAAGTAAACAATAAATCTCTCCACAATGGAATTTATTCTGAGAGAATTATCCAGGGTTAAAAAAAATACTCTGTGGCTTTCAGCTCTTATCTTTGTTTACCATATCACCAAGGACAGTGACCTGCCTTTGTGCCCCGATACTGAACTGTCAGCAAGAGAGACGGGAAGTGCTGCCTTCTCTATAGGCTCAGCGCATGGACTTAATGAGAAGAATAACATCTTAGCAGCGGTGGTTGTTTTTGCTCGGTTTGGTTTATTCCCTTTTGTTGTCTTCCTCCCGCAAACCTAGGTAATCTCAGAGGAAGGCCTTTGTGCCAGATTTCTGCGGTCTGTAATTTAGTGACCTTCAGATATTTAAACCTGATTAAGACCAAGTCGAGCTGACAAAAGAGCCTATATCCTTCTCATTTCCCACTGAGCCGAACACGCTGTGTGCTGTCTGGAGCGCGGTCACATGCAGCACTGAGCACCAGCCATCCCTCAGCTCCAGCGAGGAGCAAGCACACCGGCACCGAGCAGGAGCTCGGGCTCCCCTTGTTACTGTGGTAACGCTGGGATTGCTGAAAGCCCCACCACTTGTGGGGCACCTGATTAATAACTCCCCTTAATGAAATAAGAAATGCATGGTGGAAAAAATAATCAGAGGAGCCCCGTCCAGGCTGCAGCAGAGCGCTGGTGGCACTGCAGGTGGTGGAGCAGCATCCCCACAGCCTCCTCTCAGCTTTCGGGGAACATAACACGTGAGAAGAGAGTGAGCCTGGCTTTGGCAAGGGTTTCTGCACCCCGATGTGAGCTCCAGGAGCCCTTCAAGGTGTCTGCTCAGGGAGCACTTTTGGCTAGGGAGAAGAGGAGCAGCTCCGTTCGCTGTGGAGGAAGATTGCTGCAGTCAGGGATGAGGAGGGGAGAGCAAGGGCAGGCAGGAAGGCAGCAAGGGCAGGAGTCTGCGGTGGGTGGTGCAGCCCCTCTTCTACAGCAGCAGCAGTTCCCCTGCATAGTTCCCTCTTTCTAATTTCAGAGGGCAGAGGTGTGGGGAGCAGGCAGCGTCCTCATGGATCCTAACGTCTGTTTGGGACCCAAGAGTGTCATAGATAGACCTTTATAGCAGATCCCCTAAACTTCAAATTACAACAATTTTTTTTTCCCAAAAAAAGTAGGAAAACAGTGAGTTTCTTTACCTTTAATGTTGTGGTGTGTGGGTGAGTGTATGCACACCTATTACCAATTTTTTACCCCAGTAAATGTGCATCATAAAGCAAAGCTTTAATGGGGGATTAAGTTCACTTCTTTATTTATATAGAAGGAAAGTATAAAATTTCTGTCCTTGTAGTCTGTCTGCAATTTTCAAGATTTCAAGATCTGTTCACAATTTACCCTTGTTAAGTATTATATCAGGGTTAACAGCCAAGACTCAACTTACCCATGACATAAATAATTTTTTAAAAAGCAGTGGAGTTGTTGTTAGTACTCTGTAATGGCCAGGCTTTGAACAGAAGCTTCATATATTGCCTTCATCTGAGCATGCCAGCAGTTTCCACACAATCTCCTTATTAAAAGCGCTGGAGGAGAGGAAGTGGCTTTCCCAAATCTGCTTGGAAAGCTGTGTCAGGACTTGACCTCCTGACTGCAAGCCCTGTAGCTTCGCTTCGCAACTGTTCCTCCCCGCGCTCCTCCTGCCCTCGCAATTATGTGCCTGGAATCTGACCGTGCATTGCCAGTGTCACACTGGTATCAGCTGGAGAGAAACAAAGTCTTTTGTTAATTTGTTTCTGCCTTGCAGATGTTTTTTCTCTTCTGGTTATAAGAAGATGCGGTGGTGATATGGCACTGAACTCCTTCTCTGGCTATGTACATGCGCTGTCAGCACAATATTTGTAATATCCTGGCCATCTCAATATCCATCTCTTGGGGTAGAGATGAGACAAGACTCCATTATAAGGAACACAAAAGGGATTTTTCTCCCAAGCCCACTGGAAGCAGAAAGCAATCTGTAGTCTTTCCTGGCTCTTCAGCTCCTAGCCTGTGTAGTACCAAGGAGCAAAAGTGGTGACGTGCATATATGGAATGCAGAAAAAAAGTATTCCCACAGCCTGACCTAGATAAATAGGACTTGGAATGGATTTTCTGACTTCACAGCACCAACACTTCAAATCTTCTGAGATTTAAAGATTGGATATTTTTTTTTAGTCCTTTTCTTACCATTTCAAATTGATGGATGTGTTACAGAAAATACACATGCACACATGTGTGCGCACATGAAGAGAGGCCAAAAGTTCTAATACTGATCTCTTTCGCTGCACCATAATGTGAAAGGCATCGGAGGAAAATGTGTTAGGAAAAGCAGTGGGTATGGACAAAAGTGCAAGATGCTCTGGCTCTTCTGAGCTGCATTGCAAATGCCTTGGGAGCTAAAGGAGGGAAAACAGCACGGTTGCTCTAAGTTAGGCTGACAGAAGGCAGGACCAAGTATGCAAGAGGTGCAAAAGAGAACCGCATCCACTTGCAGTTTTTCCCAATGCTTTTCCTACTAGAGGTATAGCTCCAGCAGAATACGATCCCAAGTAACCTGATTTACAATGTCTTGTCCGTCTAAATTCCTCAGTCCAAACCTTTTTTTTTTTTGGGTTCATCATAGGTATCGTATGAGTGGGACTACCGTGATGTTACACGGTGTCACTTAAACTAGAGAGGCAAAGTTTGGATAGCAGCAGTGTGCTATTGGCTTTGTGATTATCTGCTTGCTCACTAGAAAAAATTGTACGTTTCTTTACACACATGGAAGCTAAAGAATTAATAAGCACCCTTCATCAGTCACATAGTCTCTATTTATATATCAAGCTAGGTGCAGGAAGCATGAAGTCCTGTTTTTTCTCTTTCTTTTTTCCTTGCTGATTTTCATTTTTGACTTTTTAATTAAATTTCTTCATTTGCACTCACACAGCTGTCTGGGCTTCAGCCATAGATAAGTGGATCTCTGTGTGACAGCAGCAACCCAAATTTATCTGTTTTTTTTCCCCTCTCCCCCTCACTTCCTGCCTTCACCATCCCCCCTTCTCATACCCAGCAGAAACGAAATGCTATATATAGCCTCAGCACAGTTCCCCCCCCACCCCCCAATTACTTTGCCTGCATGTTTCAGTTTCATTCGGTGTCAGGCTTTGCCAAGGTACCAAGTTTGGCATTTTCTGAGGAGGTTGGATGCTTAATCTCCGAGGCCCTTCTCACAGTAACCCCCCCAAAACACATGCTGTAAAACCATGGGTGTTGTGAAGGGCAGCATACAGCAGGGATCAGCTCATGCTTGTGTGATGCTTATTCACGTGAAGTTTGTGCTCCTGTAGACTTCTTTTTTTAAAAGGTCTGTGTGGCTTGAGCTGAGCACTCGCAGCAGATGGCCAAAGGGCAGGCAGGGATGGCCCATGGTGCTCTATAAATGGAGTATTACCGGCATCCTGTGACTGCAGTGCAAGTCTCTGGGTTTTGTATTCTCTTAAACCACTCAGTACTGAAGTCAGGTGTATAACCAGACTTCATCTTTAGTTATTAAAACAAAACCAAAACAAACAAAAAAGGAAAAAAAAACTCTTCTAACCCTGATAGTTGAAAAGGTAAGACTGAAAACATGAATCCTGGTTCAGAAGCCAGAAGGCAAGTGAAATTCAAACTATTATTATTATTTGTCTTAAATCTCATGTTTTTCAGCCACTTTCCAAGTACGTTGGGGCCTAGCTCATAATGTCTGAGCAATCAGGATTGATGGTATTCTGAGTGTGCCTGGCTGCTCTTCTGCGTGTGACAGGGCCTTTACAGAAAAAGCCTACAGCTGTGCTCCATCTTTGTACTCTAGGAAAATCCCTCCCCCCAGATTAGCCCATCTATAGGCATCCATAGATCTTTATGTCAAAACTCGTATTAAAAAAGGGCAAAGGATACAGTGTTTTATTGGGTATTTTATACGGGCAAAATTGCTAGCGAACCCCCTGCAGACTGCTATGGCCTTTGGACTTTTCTGGCTTAAAAGTGCTCTTTTATGCCGAGTGGTTCAGCAACACATCACTTTGCAGGGGTCACCTTTGTGTCTCAGTGGCCTCTAGATCGAGTGGCCCTCACCTGGGGCTGGCTCACATCCAGGTGGGTACCCTCTTGTTGGCTGGGCTCTGCCGGGTCTCCACACTGCACCCCTGAGCTTTTGCAACATGCTGCAGGGTAGAGCTTTGAAAAAAAAAAAAAAGAGGAAGAAAAGATAAAATGCCAAGTCTTAAAGCAGTGTGTCCGTAAGTGAAATGACAGCAGAGAGGTGAGGTGGGGGGTATGGTAAAAATAACGGTTTCCTTGGAAATACGGCGAGGTAAATGAGCAAGTTGGCCAGGGACTGAGAGAGGAAAGATCAGGTTCAAGGAGCAAAAATATCCTTGCAAAGCCAGAGAGAGAGAACAGCAATTGGTCTTCACACCAGGATCATTATGGGACTGTGAAGTAATAAATAAATAAAGGCCAAAGCAGCTTACTCATAAAGCAGAAGAAATCGTGAGCAATACTTTCCGTTTGCCTTCCCCGTAAAGCCTTATATCATCCTAAAACGTGCTAGAAATGACCTTGTTCAGATTACAAATGAATTCTGTATTTCCTCACTACTGACCCTGTGATTTCATCCTGCAGCTCTTGGAGTTGTTTTTCTCATCCCTCGCTCACACACGCTCAGCGGTGACTCTGCGCGTTCGGAGGGCTCCCTACCAGCAGCTCCCCAGAAAAGCTGCACTTTGCAGGCTCCATCCTCAGCTGGTGCAAACTGGTTCAGTTCTACTGGCTGTGTGCTTCAGGACCGTGCTAAAGGAGACCACGAGGGATGTGGCTTCCTGAACCAAATGCTGTTCTTTGTAATCTCTTTTCCAATATGCATCTTTACACATTAGCAAGACCTGGGGCTTAGTTTCTCTTCTTGCCCTCCATTTTATTTTTATGGACCACTTAGGTACCGATAATTGCAGAATAACTCCAGATTAAAAAAATGCATCTTTGTTTTTACTTGCTGGGATTAAGGACAGGAAAGCTGTCCTGGGGGAGGCCTTGCTGGAGTTCGTCACTGTGCTTTTCTTGATTGGAAACGTTCCCACGATTTGGGTACAGATTGAGTGTCATTACAGAGATCCAGTTGGCCCTCAAATAACCTACTGTGCCTATCAGTGTAATCAGGACCAAGTCATTGTGTAAAGTAAATCATAAACAGATGGACAGCCATGCCATGCTGCTCTACAAAGGGTAGAGGAAAGCAAAGACACAAAACGGCGCCAGAACATGACACCATGATGGCTTCACTAAATCTAAGCGTGAACAGGCTTAGGGAAATTTCTGCGTTCCCAGATGGAGAAGAGAGAGAGCAAGGGGAGAAAGAGAGAGAAATCCTTGACTAGACGTCTGCCAGGATTCGTCGCAGACAGCTTTATCTGAGTATCTAGAGGGGCTTGTCATAGGATAGTGTCATGGTAGCTGTGCGCCAGTGCTTGCAGCCAGCTCCCCACTGAGCTTGGGGTCGTGGGTTTTGGACTGGCTTCTAGATTTTTTAGAAGGATCCTCTTCATATGTTGGAGAGAAAAGACACAAATACTGTTCTAAGTGCCATCAAGTTTTTTTCTCCGTACCCATTGTAAATTGCTTTGTTATACCCATGGCAGTCAGCGCTTTCCAAAGGGAGCAGAAGAGAAAAAGACATTGCATAGCTTTGGTCAGAAAATAAGTTTTTCCCCTTTTTTTCTCCATATTTGGGATTTTCAGCTAAAATGTGAGAAGTTTCAGCAGGACCAGACTTTTCCCTCATATCTTGTAAAAAGGACATATGCTAAAATTTAGAGTTAGGACTGGATGTGGCACAAGAGACATCTCCAGTCAAGAAATAAGGCAGAAAGAGGGAGTAGCAGAGCACAGGTCCTGCTTAGGAAAGAGAGCCAGTCTTTGCTAGCATTGTCTGGATAGGGAGAAAAGGGAGGTGGAGGTGAAGAGTTGCCACGCAGACTGGATGTAACTGTGCCCCTCTGCTCCAAGGTTCCCTGTGGCCCATCAGTTTTAACTCACGTGTTAAAAAATAATTTCTCCCTTTGGCTCTGATCCGTTGCTATGGGGAGAGTAAGGCGAGAAGGGCTAAGCTGTTACCTGATTTAGGTAGGAGGTGCAGGAGTCTACAACTAGGAACTGGAACTTTGACACCTGAAAAGCTGCTTTACTTGCTACACTTTTGGTACCATCGGTTTCTCAAGGACAGGCTAAGCCCTGAATTACAGTCTCGGCAGCTAAAAACAAACAAAGCTCCTTTTTGTTGTAAGTTGTATTTGAATGCCACACTACAGATTTCTTTCTTTTTTGGTCATTTTAAGCCTAGGCATTCAGAGCAGCATTTGCCTGCTTGCTCACAGGAGTCATGTTGAGGCTGAAAATAATCAGGCTACTTACGCAGGCTGGCGTTGGTGTGTGCTCAGTTCTTAAGGTTGGAAATTGTTGGCCTCAGTCTTCAGCGTTTCTGCTGGCCCCCTGTGTACATGGAGGGAGTATTTACCAGGAGCACCTCACACATGCGTTTGGAAGATGACCAACTAATTAATGCTTGCTAAACGCTTCGCGAGCCTCAGGGGAAAAGCAACTATGGAAAGGCAAAGTTTTATTATTGTTGTACTGCACTTAATGTACATAAAATGTTTTCAAGGCATCAGGCACTACATAAATGTTGTATGGTATTAAAACTGACCTGCCCTTGTCAGAGCAAATAATAATTACACTGAGTGATGGGAGAATCTTGCAGTTTCTTTGCTGTGAATGTTTGCCTGTTTACTAATTCAGAATAGGTCTCCTCCAGCAACTGCTGAAGCCAGTGACTTAAGCAGCCGCTGGCGCAAGCCCATATTTAAGTATCTGCAGCAGGGAGAATTACCGGAGTAATTTATTTTGCGTAAAGCTCTGCTCTCCTTGCAGGTCGAACTGTGCTCTCTAGGGCATGTTTCCCCAAACTGCGTGCTCGGGCCTGAGTCATCTCTCAGTCCGTAAGGCTGCCAAGCACACGAGGCCATAGAGATGAAGAACAACTGATGAGGACCTCGCTACTTAGCCCATGTGATAGTCTCTATTTGCAGCATGAAAATTCATGGTGATGTCTTTTAATATAAACATAACATGAGGAAATGAACATTTGATTAAACTAAACACACGGACCTTTTATATACGAGGCCCTAATTTAAAGCACTGTCACCTCTATACAGAAAATACCAGCTGGAGCAGGAATGATTAAATTAAATCATCTGGCTCTTATGTGATACCATGAATGTCTGCTGAGAGGGAAAAAAATCCCTCCTCTTTATTCCTGTAGATCTGCAGCAACCACCAAGGGACACTTCTATAGCAGGAAGGATTAAATCTTGCACGAACTTCAGTGCTTAATGTGCTTTGGACTGGTGACATGCCCTTCGGACAGACCTACCCCAGTTTTATAATTCTCTTTCTCAGCCTGTTGGGCCTCTGGCAGTCCTTTCTCCAGTTTAATTTCCTCCTTGCCTCCCTCCCACTGGGATACTTCACCATTCAGAATTTCTGCCACCCAAGTAGAAATTTTGATTGTGTCAGACAAGTGTAGAGAGAGACTTTGGAGTCTCAGTGGGCTGAGGCGAATGGAGGGCGAGAACCAGGGGGCATTTGTGGGGGCTGAGTGCTCTCTAAGGAGACAAGAAACGGGCAACCCCCGTGCCTCGAGTGGCCACAGATTTTACCACAGCCACAAGTAGCCAAATAGCTGGAGTTGGGCACTGGCTGCATACAGGTAGGGAAGCACTTCTGGAGAGGAGCTATTTTTCCCTACCAAACTTAAGAGTTTTTTAAAAAAAAAGGAGCTCTAGTCACCTGTCGAGGGTATTTGTGTATGAAAATTTTCCTTGCTGGGCACTGTCAACATCTCGAGACCTCCCCACTCATTCGTGGCACTGCAGAGCCCACGATACCCATTCTCAATCCCAGGTATTTGCTCATTTTTCCCTAAGGGCGCCCACTTCTCTTGGCACAGGAATCTGGGACTAACTGGGACTGACAAATTCACAAACCTAACGTTGACACGTTTGTTTTCTCCCGTCTTTTAGTTTGTAGCTGGCCATATAAAGGATTTTCTTCTTTTCCTGCCTTTTTTTTTTGTCAGATCTTCTACCTGATGGCACTCATTCTGTTCTTGCTGATCACCATGTGTCAGTAGTAATGTAGGTGGAAGCAAATTTCTGACTGTTTTGGTTACAGATTTGTGTTTATCTGTTTGGTTTTGGGACACTCTACAGTTTCAGGAAATATTTTTATCTCACAGAAGTTTCCTTGCAAACAGTGATGCTACGAAGACCTTGTTTTAGCACCACAAAAGCTACTGGAGTTAGTGCAGGTCTGTCTTCTGTCAGAAGCTGAAGTCTTTGACTCAAAAAGCAAAACAGCATTACAGAGAGTTGACACTGGTGCAACCTTATACTTTCTGGCTCTTTCCCCAGCACTGTTGGGTGCGTACGTAGAACCACATTTTCCTTCCCCTTACATTGATACAACCCCAGGGAGCTGTGTGGATTTGCACCGAAGTACCAGAGGGAATTTGGCTGCAAGGCCTGCGTGTAATGTGGTTATCGGCGTGTAAGTGGTGCGCCAACTTTTCCCTCCACCTCTGAACTTGGCCTGTGAATTGGCACCTGCGTCTGCACGTGCTCCTGTAAATTGCATAGTGATGGACCAGGCAGAAGGGGGACAAGGGAAGCCTCCAAACAGAGAACCTGAAAGGTGGAGATAGAGGAGACGCGAGGGTGTATGACAGGTGGTTTGAACAAAAAGCTGTGATACTAAATTTGTTTGGCAGGCATGGTCTTTAGGAGGGGCTGGGGGGTGTTTGCTTGATGAGATGCGCTGAGTGCTGGAAGTTTGAGTGCTGTTGCTGCTTGGGAAATTCCTCAGCGAGCAAAGTAATGCTCCCAACCCCAATGAGCCGTCAGTGCCCCACATCCACCAAAGGTGGGGGCAAAAGCTTTCATTCTGAATTTCCATTTGAATGGCATGCCAGGCAGATGAGAAAGATAACAGGCAACCCACATGGAACAAAGAAATAAAGGGAAAGCTTGGGAGTACGTGCTTTGGATAGCCTTTGCTATCTGGGGAGAGAGGTATGAGGGGCTGGAGCTAAGGATTTACTTTAATGTTTATTTTGGGGAGAGTGGTGAGAAGTTATAAAGCTGCTGGTGAGATTTTAGCGCTACCAAGACGTGCTGTAAGAATTTGAGAGGAGAAGTGCTAGGCAGCTCAGGAAGCCTCTTGTTGTTGCATCTTACTCTGGAGATGAGGCTTGTTGTCCTATTTTTACTTCACACCTTGTTCTCAATTCTGTAATCAGGAACTAAATATTTTTCCAGAAAAAAAATAAACTTCATCTGTAGGCCTCCGGCATTGGCCAGTGGGCACTTGGTGATTTTAGATACACTCCTGTGTACCTTAAAGCAGTGTCTTCAAGCAACAAATGTGCTGCTTCTGCCCTGCCCTGCCCTCTGGGGCAAGTGGGACTCAGGAGCTGTGGGGTCCCTTTTCCCTAGCAGCAAGGGCTGCTTCTACCTGGTGCCATGCATCGGGGTGACATCTCATTTGGTAGATAACAGAGAGAAATTTTGCAATACGTATTGCATGATGACTGCCCTAAGCATTTTTTTTTAATAGTATTTGACTGGGTTCTGAGAATGAAGCAAAGAAATTTTACATGGTCAAGTTTGTCCCTGTTTTGCTGCCTTTGTAGGGAGGTTTTAGTTTGGTGCTTACGGTTATTCCAGCGCGTTGTTGTGGAAATGGTAAAACTCGAGGCGGGCTTTCCTTAGAGGAGTTATAGATAGGCAACTGTTGCACCACCCCGCCCTGTTTTTCACTGATCTGTATCTTGAGCCTGTTCTGTCTCTAACCTTTCCTGTCTTGAGATGGTTGCTAGAAAGGCTGCCATGGGGCAACCCTAACTCGACACTTGCATTTCTCCCTGCTCTCCCAGCCTGAGCAGGGCACGCGGGCTGTCTCTCGCTTAGTGGATTAGCCGCTCCTAGCAGTGACCAAAGGAAGGTCAAAACCCCAGGCAGATTCTTTGATCTATCAGCAGCTTTTGATCCATTTGATCAAGAGACATTGCTGACCCGTTTGTGAATACTGACTATGGCTATGGGCTGAATAGCTCTTGGAATTTGGGCGGCGGGTGGGTGAGAGTCACCAGGGACAATGCTGACTTGTTGTTGACTCACCTCCTCCTATCCTGTTGCCTTCCTAAATCTACATTCAGGGGAGGGCCGATGTGGGCTGCGTAGCTTGACGTGCACAGATAACTCATGGATCTGCATCTGCACTCAAGCAGATGTATGTGTCAGCTCTCTGACATGGGTGTTGTCGCAGTCACACCTGCCCGCGAGGCATTTGATTGAGATTTGCAACTTCTCAGAAACCACAGCTGGTTCAGCCCCGGCCCGTGACTCAGCAGCACTGGTTGTGAGCAATGTGGTCTCTGCAGCCTTCGCTGCTTCCAAATCGATTTCAGGTACACATCACACTCTGTCAGCTACATACAATTTTCTCTGATTTTTTTTTTTCATTTCTGGCTGCTGAGCACTGCCAGACCATGACCAATAGGAGAAGTGGAAATCTTTTATTCGCTGATGTGTGCTTGGATTACCATTCCCAAAACAGAGGTGGTAGGGGAGGATCTGTGCCTCGCTCGACAGCTACTTTGGGAAAAAGTTCGTATCTTGTCTTAAACTGTCGCTGAAGATGGGGTTCATGCTGGACGTTGTATGGAAGCAACCAAGGTGCAGGCATATGTTCCCTTCTGCTGACTTGGCTGTGGCGTTGCTAACCACAGCCAGCAAAGAGGAGCAAGCAACTGGGAACAGTAGCATCTCAAACTGCAGCAGAAAGATTGGCCAGACCTCTCCTGTCAGCACTTTGATTCCCTTGGTGTTCATTGAGGAATTAAAAGTTAGCTGAGGGTGGTGGCAAAAAATAGGTTTGCCAGCCTAGAAAATGTTAAAGCCAAAACTGAAAAGCAGAGGTGGATCTGAATGCAGTTATCTCTCTTGGAATTTATATGGGGATTAAATCATGCATCATCCTTGTAGCATGTAGGGAATTTTGTAATCGCTGCTGTTATTTCACTGCAGGGTGCTCTGTGGGGTCAAGAATTAATTTCCCACCTTTTCTGGGGATTTGAGGCCTCAGATTTGCTGCCAGCCATAAAGGAGAGTTTGTTTGTGGCCAAACTAGATATTTCCTGGACTTCAGAAGTGAGTGAATGGTCTGGGACAGGTGAGGGCATACCACCACACCTCTGGAAGTCAAACTGGGGAAACATGCACCCAGAGAAATGGCATAAGATGTTACATGGCTCCTTTACTTCCAAGTCAGCAGGAAGAGGTACTACAGGGCTTTACAAAGCATACAACAAACGGCTGTGCAAAGCAGCGGCTGCAAAATGAAAATATAGGAAGTTTTATTACATGCAGCGTGGTGCCTCTTTCTCCCCCCACATCTCTACTTGTTACAGAAAGGAATCTCTTAATGAAAATACACCCGATCCTGAGTAAAAGCCAATGTAGAAATGTGGTTTTTTTTTGCAAGGGGTTAAAGTGGCAACTTTACACAGCAACACCCCCTCACCACAGCAAACCTGCCAGCATTTGAAAGATATAAATAGGGACATTTAGGGAGAAAAGCACATTTAAGTTCCTTTGAAATGTGCTTGGCTAAAGGAATATTTTGAAGAAAGGGAGTGGAAAAACAAATGGAAAATATTTTCTTTGATAGGGGAAAAAAAAAAAAGCAGCAGCAGCAAACTGTCCTTCCCAAACAGGGATACTTGGCTGGTGTGTACTTTATGCAGCCCTGGGTCAGACCTTGCAAACAACTACTAAATTAGGTCCGGCTACTTTGATGTTAAAAGCATGGAAGTGTCAATAATTAAGCTGCATCAGATGTAGGAAATGACTGATGTGTCTCCATGCCCAGGATAGCAGAGTTCACTCTGCTGCCATTTGACTGACCCCTTTTTCTTTATGCAAGCAAAAGGAATTTTCTTCCAAGGAAAATCAGCTGGTTTTGCACCTTTGCTTTGTTTTCTAAACTGCTAATCCCCGCAAGGTATAGAAGCAATTTGAAAAAGCAAATCAAAGCTCCCATAATTTAGTGTTATATTATTTGTTGATGTATGGTTTGATTTAGTGGCTACTTATTATATCAGGTTACCGTATAATTATCTTAATTATTGACTCCAGAAGTAAGTAGAGGGATTATGAGAGAGACAGGAAGGACCAGTGGAGAGCGCATGGCTCAGGGAATTGGGCACATCATGGTGTGATCTTGGCTCCAACACTCCTTCCCTCTGAGCCTGAGCTCTTTCTTCAGCCAGCCCATCCATGAGATGGGCAGGGAGAGCAGGAACAGGGCTGAAGTGGTGACCCAGGATTCAGAGAGATGCAGGAGAAGAAGGAGAGGGGAAGGGTCTGAAAGAGAGATGTAAAATTAGTGGGGGGGCGGAGGAGGGAAGACTACACACCACAGCATGCATTTGCATTAAAGCCTGGAGTGCCTACGCTGTCACGAAGAGAGGTAACTTTGCCATGAAAGCCTGAATATAGAGTCTGATCACAAGTCATTTCCAGCTTCTGCTACTGAGCTCCTGAGTGACCCTGGGCATGGCAGGTAGCCTCTGAACCACAGGTCCCTTTCTGCAAAACACAGCTGATAAAACTCGTCCTCCTGTCTCTGGTTTTATATAAATTATTGGGGCACAGCATTCTGCCCTAGTTCTCCTGACATTGCTGCCATTTGTGTGTTTTAGTCTCCTAGTCCTTTGTCTGATAACCATCGACCTAAGCCAAAAGTTTGACTTAATAGGCATTGCTGCAGTATGAAAATAACACTGAACTGCTGTCACTGTAGTCATACTTCCTGTATTGATAATATCTGACATATACTGACAAAATACTTCATATATTGACAAGCTGAGTTGCTTTTTTTTTTTTTTTTTTTTCCATACGAGAGGAGCAGACACACTGGTTCTTCTCAGCATGTGCAAATTATTTTCTCTGTTTTTGCTTTTCCTCTCCTGAGCCAAAAAAAAATGGGGATAATAGAATGTATCTATTTCCTTCCTAGAAAAGATCAGTTAATGTGAAATGGTGCATGGTGGCTTAGTTCTGAATAAGTGGGATACCCTAATCCAGCAAGGTATCCTCGCTCTATTGTACGCCTTTTCTGCATACCATCTGGAGTTGTTCTCTGCTTAGTATTTGCAGTATGTACCATATGTTTTTGCATGAAAATTCAATAAAATATGCATTATACATGAAAAGTGCTGTAGTAAATAAAGGAAGGATGGAATCCAGTCCTCTTTGTGAACGGCAGGGGCCCCAAATCTTCATAAAAGGTTTAGTCTAGTCTGACGTCTGTGCTTTTCTCCAATTTACTCCGTGTCAGTCTTTAGGAGATGCTCTAATTTAAAACAAAACTCTGCTCGCCTGACGAGGTTATTAGATGTACTTTGGCTGCCCTCTGCTGAGAGCGCTGAATAATGACAGGAAAAATGTCCTTTTTCCAGGGAAGGCAACAGGGATGAATTATCCATGCATCTGTGTGCTGAGTTGTGTTATTGCTGCTGCTGGTCACCCTCGGTTTGCTGTCTCCCATCGCCTGTTTGCTGCTTGTCCAAGGGCAAAGCCTTCTGAGCTATGCTGCTCTTTGGGTTTTGGTGCTCACTACTCATTGTCATGGGTCGGGAAGTTTTGCAGTCTGATGAAAATGTGGGCTCCGGCATTGCACCCCAAGCAAAATGAAGCATTGTCCCACAAGGAATGGCCACAGGGAGGAACAGCCTCCACCACTGCAGTCTTGCTGGGCAGGATTCGAGCTGCCCTCACGCCCCGCTACCTGGCAGAGCAATTCGCCTCTGCGTGCCGTTCCTTGTCGGCTGCCGGCCGTCCCAGTGCCATCTCCCACCCCTCCGCAGACCTCACGGCGCTCTAGCACTTTGCTTGAGTGCCTGGAAGGGGCAAAGGGTTGGCTCCAACATCGACAAGGAATAACCGATTTGCTGTTTCTTACAAAGAAAGTGCTCCCAGTCTGCCATGCTCCTGGCCTTGGGAAGGAACCAGGGTCCAGTGCGGATTTCAGTGCATGAATAAAACAATATCACTGCTGGAGCTATTAATGCTCCCTGCAATGCCCTATTTAAAATACTTTCTAGCAAGTTGATTTATTATTATATCTTCAGCTGGGCTGCACACCAAAGTGTTTTGATGATGAAAGGAATGTTATACACACATTTAATTACTGCCCACATTTTTGTATAATTTTATCATTTACTGTTTTAGATGAGACATCGAGTTCTTCTACAGGAAAAATGCCCAGTAAAAATAGATGATTTAAAAGCTAATCTGAGATGAGTTTGGCACTTAAATGTGAGAAAAATGTAATTGTTCCTTTCTTCCTGCTTTTTCAGATGGTCCCTGATTATCAAAATGTACAAGAACTCCCTTATCTGGACATGGTGATTGCAGAGACATTGCGCATGTATCCACCTGCATTCAGGTACTTTTTTTTTCCCCTCCACATTCCACCGGGTATATCCCTAGCTAAATAAAATGGAAATCTGCTGTTGGAAGACCAGTGTGCCCTTGATCTCTGTGCCAACATCAATACTGCTTGTGCATTTGAAAGATATAAAGTGGCCTATTGCAGGAGAACTGGCTAATCCTAGTATTTCAAAAGTAACTTTCTTATGACAGATTGGCCAAGATTGCTTTCTCAACATTCTTCACATCCCCCAAGATTGGAGGATGGAGCCATTCTGCAGCAGGACTGGCCTGAGAAAGCCAGATGCTGCTGCTTTTTCAGGGACAGGGAGCAAAGAACTACCCTGGCCTCTTGGTTGGTGGTTAAGTTACCCACTATTCATTAAGGCCCTGGTTTGGAAGGTTTGCACATTCAGAAAGCTGAACTCTATTTTACATGTCTGTTTGACTTGGTCCGATACTGTTTCGCACTAGTGCTGTGTTATAATAATATCACTAAGCTAATGGCTACATCCATTAAATTTTGAAAGTTTTGTCCCAATCCACCCAAGACTAAGCTTATTAAGTTATATTGGTGAACTGGAAGGAAAGTGTGAAAGAAATTATAAACTGTATGATTGTCAAATTTCCAAGTTATCACAAGTGTAAATGTTGAGAGTGGAACTTTGCAAAGCAGTTAGCTGGTTTTGCTGCTTCTCATGAAGCCAGGGGGAATTTCAGAGGACTGGAAATGAGCCAAAGCTGAGCTTACTGTGACAGCCTTTGAAAAACTTGACCCACAATTGCAAACACCTTAAAATAAAAGGACTTAAAATCATGTTCTCTTTTATACATTCATAAAGACTGCAAGTCAAGTTTTTTTCTATGGACATCGACAGGGCTGCTCAGAGAGTAAATGTCAAAGATACTTGCTCCTAGATGAGGTGACTGGGTTTTACTATGTTATACGTGGTATACCAGTGGAAATCGTTTCACTAGTTAAAGCATCAGCGATCTTTGAGTTTCAGGTGAAACACAGGGAAACAATCAATGTCTGTCAGATGGGAAACCAAATGAGAATGGAGCAATGTTGTTCCAAATTTCCACGGGCATTGGTGGTTTATTGGTCTGGCTTTTACTCTGAGGGATGTGCAATGGATAGGACAGCCCAGTACCTTGTAAAGTTGCTAATTGCCTATGACAAGGATAACGCTGTATTCTGAAGAAAATTCAGTAGCAGCCAAGCATTCTATAAAATGAGATTCTTTTAAAAAATTAATTTACTAGCCAGAGAATTTTCTTCCACAAAACTCGTGTTTCCACTGTCACCAAATTCATGTAAGGATGAGAAGGATGGCTTGTCAATGTGTTCCTTAACATGTCAGGATTTTGTTCCAGGTTTGGAGTCTCTGCTATTTATTTGTCTACAAGAAAGAGAGAAACTGGGTGACAGTGAGGAAAGAATGTGTTTCTATAATAACACTCGACTGACAGCCCTGCAACTGAAATCTTCATTCAACTTTTTAGGCTCAGTGCAGAGAGCAGCAAAGGGAGCCCCCGTGCTCCCAGTTGGTGCTGGGGAATAGCTGCCAGCTGAGAGAGCCCACAGCTGCTTGCAGCTGGGCTGGGGTCTGCAGTGACCACCCAAGCTCCAAAAGAGCCATATCAAGATCTATCCCTGTACACATGCACACCCACACGGCATTTTTACAGGGTTTACAGACCCAAGCTCGGCTGCAGGCAGGCTGCTTGTCTCAGTCTTGTTGTCACGGTGAGGTCCCTAAGGACAGTCCCACTCCATCACCTGCCACCGCACGGTGGGAAGAAACTGGACAGTTATGTTGCTGACGTCTTGCCTATCCTTGATGAGTGCATGTGAGCTGCAGGTTTTCAATGGTTTGTGAATTTTCTGTATTTCTGTAGCAGCAGCAGAGCACCTAGCCCTAACATTAAAACCATTCCTTGCTAAGTTTCAGGTGCAGTCCCAGACTGGGGGAGCCTCTCAAATAAACTCGAAAACTGTATTCGATATAACTTTTCCTGAAGGCAAAACAATATACTCTTTCTGCCTGTTATTAGTGATGTCTGACGCATTTCATCTGCAATTTTCATAAGAAATGGGTCTGAAGCTGACTTTAGCAGCAAAATTGCAGTTCAACAGTTAACGTTTCTGAAAATAATAAGCAACCAGAAATTACTGTGAAAAGGACAAAAGTTAGCTAGCTGCACTGGGGATGTGTGTTTATAGGTAGCTGGAGATGATAGTAATCTGCGAAGACACTAGCACCAGTAATGGTTGCTGTATTTATATACTGGGAAAGTTTTACTCCCTAAACTGCAAAGTCAGTCCAGCTGAAGAGACTGAGTTTTATGGTTCCTTCCTGCTGTGTCTTCACATTTATTAATGTGAATAATGGGATATGTGACACTTACTGTTGCAGATTCACTCGGGAAGCTGCTAAGGACTGTGTAGTGCTGGGACAGCATATTCCAGCCGGGGCTGTCATTGAAACTGCAGTTGGACATCTCCACCACAACCCCGAGTTCTGGCCAGAGCCAGAGAAGTTCATTCCTGAGAGGTATGTGCTGTAATGCTTTCCATTCTTAATCTGCAGGCCATGTTAGGACTGTTTGAGACCAAAGGCCTGCCTTAAATGCTATTCACATATCAGAGTGGGTGCAGTACTCCAGCCTGTCCAGTGGAGACACCAGGTACTGCTGCTCCTTCACAGCCACAGTCTCCCCAAATTCACCTGAACCAGTATCTCCCTCAAGAGGAGTGCAGTTTAATTTAGATCATAAAATATGTTCTTTCTACCAAATCAGACAACTGGTAATAGTGGTGCATCCTAGAGAGAGTGCAAAGTCTGGTCAACAGTTGAAACAGGACCCAGGTTTTTAGATGTTTCCCAATCAGATGCTGCAAATAGTGTTACTTGTGGATGTAGAAGTTCTGTAGTAAGACAGTATATTTACTGGCATGCAGCTATACGGGAAACTCGTACAGTGCCTGGCTGATTTAGAGCAGCCTTTTCACCTCAGATCTTGTTATGTCTTGGATATGCTGTGAGCGGGGAACCTATCCCATCTCCCACTGGGAATTTTCTCTCTGTCATTAAGCTAGGATCCTGGTTTCTTAGGTCTGCTTGGCAAGACATACTTTCACACGGAACATTTATTATTTTCAGCTGCAGGGACCCCTGTCAAGTTGTGTTTGTGTTACCTTCCCCTACTCTACAGTTCCTGCGCTGAGCTTATGGGGAAGGCCCACAGAGCTTTAGCTGATGTGGTGCTATGTAAAAGCACAATTTTGTTTTGTAGACAGCTTTATTTTAAGCTGTTTTATGGACAGCTGTATTTTAAGATACCACTGTGTTGAAAAGTCTACTAAGAAAAAAGTTTACGCTCTGCAAAGGACTGAGTGTGATACAAGGCAGACCAGGGCCATCCTCACCAGCAGGTCAACACGCGTGTAGGTGGGCTTGCCCAGTGGATTCCGTCTGGAGCAAATTTTGGTGTATGCTGTACCAGGCACCTTAAGTCACGAAGAAGAGCAATGCCAGGGTTATAGAAGCTCAGAGCTTTTTTTGAGGAGGAATCTTAGCAATAACTGGAAGTCTAGGTGTTTTTTTGTTTGGTTGGTTGGTTTTTTGTTTTAAGCTAAGTTTATCTAGAAATGCTGGCTTAACTGTTTATTCAACACCTTAACAATGGTATGAAAGTGCATTATGGGTTAAAATGGTGGCTGCAGTCCCGTTGACTCATACTATGTTGTACGTAATGAATCTGAGATGAATTCCCTTTGGAAATTTCCCTGAGGAATGAAGCATAATTACTAACACCCTCCCCAGCTTATATCAGTTGGTAATGTTAGTAAGAATTAAAAAATAAGAGCTTAACAAATAATAAATTAGTTCTGCTATGGTCATTTTTTTTCCTAATATTTCTTTTTGAAATCTGCCTCAGGAATAATATAAGGCAGGCTTTAAATTTACCAGAATGATATATGAGGGTGAGCAAGGCAAGAATCACATTAACCTATTTGCATGGAAGTATCCATGGAGTAGTATACAAATCTTATTTAGGGTATCTAAGCATGGGGATAGGGTTAGCAGAAATATATAGTGTTATTTTTTTTTCCAGACCTCAAAATCGCCCGTATTGCTTCACATCTCTAAATACTGCAAGAGTTCTTTGGGCCTTAGCAGTCTAAATTTCTTGCAAACTGTATGCAAGTGGGCAAAAGATTTTCAAGAACGCCTATAGAACCTTTATCTGCATGCAGAACTGGACAAGCAGTTCTCTACTACCAGAACAGCTCCAAATACCCTGTGAGCTGGGAGGACTGTGTAGAGTTCCAGGGTAATGCCACCTCTGTGAAGGTTTGCTCGTGTTAAGGAACTTTTCTGACCAGTGACTTATTGTGGGCCAGGGCAGAGCCTCACCTTGTTGATTATTCATTGACCCTAATAAGTTGCACTGATTCAAGAACACTCTGTCCATTATACATCCATCTTTGTAGATGTTAGCTAACAGAGTTTACCTTTTTCCTTTCAACCACTGTTCAAATAGTAGTTTTGTTTCCTTCCTTCTGGGGAACAAAAAAAAAAAAAAGCCTAATTTCTAATGGATTGATATAGTATTTTAGAGCTACCTAGTTGATGCAAGACTGCATGCAAACTGTCACATTAATCAGTCTCTCCAAATAGACTGAGGTACTTCAGCTCTAAAAACAGAAGGGTCTGCAATTTCAATGCTTCCCAGCTGGGAACCTGGTCTCTTTGGGTCAAGAGCAGAAAGAAGGGCTGCAATGAATCATAACAACTGTCTTCCATGGCCTGTCCAATCCCATGAGATGATTTCATCACCCCTTGCAAGCTTCAAAGACAAATCAGGAAGGCTAAAACCAATTCCTGTTGGTTTGCTTCTGCACAGCAGGGAAACACCATTGCTAATTCTGCATAGTTTGCATTCCAGTCTGTTGGCTTCCTCTTAGCTGTAATCTCTCCCTGAAACATGCACAGGTCTACACATCTAGCATGTCATTCTTCTGAACATGGTCATTGAATGAAGGCATTTCATTAAAGACAGGTTGCAAATAATACTAGTGTCTGTCCTCTCCTGGAATCACCAGCTGAAAAAGGCTGATGCCCGTAAATCAGTTATCAGTTGATTTAAAGGCATCAGCCCATCAGTACATAATCTGTTAATAGTCCCATTGGTCTGTCCATTAAGAGCACTGCAAGTAACCACTTCTGAGATGTGAATAAAATAACATAGAATCAGGAGTAAAAAACATTTCTTGAACTGTTTTCCACCTCTTCACCTTCTAGGTTTACAGAGGAGGCCAAAAAGGAACAACATCCCTTTGCATATCTGCCCTTTGGGGCAGGGCCCCGTGGCTGTATCGGCATGAAGATGGGTTTGCTGGAGACCAAAATGACTCTGCTAAGGATTTTGCAGAAGTTTCGATTTAAGATCTGCCCAGAGACTGAGGTTTGTACATGCAGAGGCTTAAAAGTCTTATTTGTCAACTTCAGTGAGTTGGCAGTGTGTCCTAGACAGGACAACTGACTTGCCTTTATGGCTCTCTCTTCATTAGAGAAAACTGCTAGAGCCAGTTCCATAATAAGGAGGGACAAGAGACCTGGACTGCATGTTTTAATCAAAATGTGTTTGCCCTTATTATTTTTGCAATAAAACAGAAGTTACACACCTCTGTCTTGGTGGAGAGCAGTGTAGCAACACTGCAGTCAAAATTCATTGATTTATATGGGGTGAGGGTGGGTGTGCATCTTTCCTAGGATCTTAGCACTTCAGTATACACCTATTACTATATATACTGCACCTGCCACTTACTCAGCAGCTCGAGAGTTTACGGAGTTAATTTCTTTCTGCTCATATCTACAATATACCTGGGCAACTACTGCCTCAGCCTCTGGCTGTAAATTCTATTTAATATTATACTACCACAGCTGACGGTAAAACAAGCACTTTACAGCTTCTACAGTAATCCTGGTATGAATTGGTCCCCCAGCAAAAATGGCTGTCTGTATGCGGGGCTGTAACGTACACATAAACTAGTACATACAATCGTACATAAGATGTTCTTTTGCCTTTCAGATTCCATTGCAGCTGAAATCGAAAGCCACGCTTGGACCAAAAAATGGAGTCTACATTACACTAGAATCTCGCTAAAAGAAAATGTACATCCTGAAACCTCTTGGGATAGGACCCCTTGTTTAGTGACTCACTGGGTATAATTATTTTTCAAAACCCCAATGACAGGTAGGAGCCTAAGTCCCAGTGAAGGTCAGCAGGTGCTGTCTGACTGTCCTCCTATGGGAGAGCTTCAAATCACTTTTTAAAACGAGGTCTGGGCTTCACAGTCACTTGGTGGTTTTCAAACTGCTGTGAATAGTGTATGTAAAGAAGCAAGCCACTCTCACTAGCTTTTCTACATTACACTTCCTTTCACTCATCTGTAAGAGGCTTTCTCAATGCTCAAATTCAGTGAACTGAGCAGGTGTTAAGTGTACACTAGATTTACGATAGGTTTTAATTACCATTCATGATCTGACACGTTCTGCTGATGCACTTATAAGTCCCTACTCCAGAAAAAGCCCAAGAGGCACCACAGTTGTAGCAAAAGAGCTGAAATTCAGTGCATTGGATTTTATCCTGAACTGTACTGAAAATCAAAGCTGTCTCCTGCACACCTAACCTCTCCTTAGGTCTGTAAAGTGGAAAGAGCAGCACCTTCTTCATGCTTTTGAAATGTTTTGAAATATACTTAAATTAACAATTTGCACTTGGCACATTGCATTGACATGACTGAAAAGGAATGAAGAATTCCCCTGTTTGCCAGTTAAGTTCCAGTAACTAAGACCAAAGAAATGAGATGGTAGCCATTTCGCTGGTTACTGAACTGATGTTGGAAAGGTGGAGGAAAATAAGAGATGAATTTAAAGGAAGCAGGAGGACTGGAGAAGATTTAAGGGTAATCACAAGATGTTGGTATAATGTCTGCTTCACTGCTCTGAGGCCTTTCTTTTCCAAGCATTGCAGCTGACACCTTTGACTAGATCATTGACTCAAGGAAATTAACAGTGCTGCATGCACTAAAGCCAATGTCCAGGGAGTGGGATCCAGGACGATCAGTCTCAGCAGCTCTCTTGACTTATGTGACTCTGGAGCAGGTCATGTCCCAAGTGCCTCACTCTACTCAGGTGGGATTACCAGTTGCTACAGCAACAGATCAGTTCAAGCTGTATGGCTGTGCACATCATTTTCACAGCCAGAGCAGCAGTATGCTTCCTGTCTTCACATTCCCTCCATGCTCTTTCCTACTCCTCTACAAAGCCATTCAATCACCACATAACTCGTAGGGCACCATACAGCAGTGACTGATTGACTCGAAAACTTCAGGGGGCTGTAAAGCAAGAAAACAAAGCCATTATAGGAGATTATCTCAATTAGAGGGTCTTTTTTTTTTTTTTTTTTAGGTGTTGGTTGGTTTTTAGTTTTTATAAACAGAAAGAAAAAATCTTCTGGAATTGTAAGGACAAGGAAGCACCTTTTAGTTCCTTACAAGTGTTGACCTTCTGCCTGTTGATATACTCTGCTAGAGGTTTCCTTAAGTACAACATGTCTCTTGGTGGGATGCACAGAGAAGTGCCATGGCAGCAGTGGGAAGAGACTGACTGCTCAGCTTCTCTGCAAGGATTGCTGGAAGGAGCCATCTGTTCGCTGATCCCTAGCTGTAGTTTCTCTCCAGCAAGCACCTTTTGCTGCCTTCTTCCCACATGCTGCCTTAACGCTGATCAAATTACTGTATCTTGCTCCTGGAAGACGTTGTCTTTTTCTTTCATGGGATTTCTTTTTTTTTCGTGAGAACTGTAGAGGTAGCAGTGAAGTACTAACGTGACATTCATGGATTTGTCCCTATTTCCAAGGAGCATCCCTGTCATGCTAAACAGAAGTGCCCCATTACAGACAGTGATTATATGGATTAGTTATGGAGTGACTGCTAGTTGTAAAGCAACAGGGTGTATATATTCTAATTTCTACATGTTATTCATCACTTTTTTCTCTTGAAAATGGTGTGCTTACAGCTGATTTTCTGGCCAGCTTAGGTATACCAATGGCAAAAAGTTGGATGATCCTTGCCTAAAAACTTCCTACCTACCTGACTGAGCAGAAAGCTCATGCCAAAGTCTAAATAACTCAGCTGTTAAAGGCTTGTTTGTCTCCTCTTTTTTTTAATTTTTTTTTTTTTTTTACTGTCTTTCTTCCATATGTAAATTATCAGGTCTTTGTGTGCTTCATTTTGGAATGATTACTGCAACGTACATGAAACTGGTGTGTGCTTTTGTATGGGCTGCTCTTATCTGAACAGCACTTATCTTGCCTTCTTATCTGAATCCTGTCTGTACTCTCAGTATTTATCTGAGACAGCGCCACTCGTGTAGAGTAGCTGAACAACTCGTTTCTGGGGCTGAACAGAATGCTATCATCTTGATTGCTGTGTTAACTCCACTGGAAAAACAAACAAACAAACAAAAAACAGTTCTGCTGTGGCCACAACTGTGCATCACATTTTACAGGCTCAGAAATTGCACTGCAAGTCTTTCCCAGCTACTTCTGAGTTGAACTCAGACAGTACTCATGCAAATAAACTCACTTGAGTGTGAGCTAAAGTCATTATTTTCCAGCTCCCTTGCAAAATTTTTGGTTACCTTCTCAAAAAGGGAACAAGCCCAAACTGTAGAGGCTAAACTGTAAAGGAAGTAGTATCTGTTTTCACCTGTCAACCTGTAGTGGTATAGAACACAGGAAATATTTTTTTTGCATCTGTTAAGTCAAGGCAGATTTCTGAAAGTACGTCATCCCTTGTTCTACACGCAGGCCTAGTGAGCCAGTTAGAGAAGTAAGACAGAGAACAGGATGCCAGCTTTCCAGTAATACAGCAAGAGCCCCAAACCATTTCTTCCTCTTAAACAACAGCTGCTGATACAGCCACCAGACACTGCACTGTCTTCCATTTCACCGGGATACTTAATGATGCTGGGCCTCTCTCAGGCTGCGTGGGCTCAGCAACATGCCTAAGGAAAGAGTTGTGTTGAGGGAACAGCCCTGCTCTAGTCCCCTGGAAGCGTTGGCAAAAAGTGAGACAGGAGACTGACAGCAGTGCTCCAAAAAGGAACTGGTAACAGCATAGTGATCACAGGGTGTTTGGGCCCCGATATACCATGTTCCCAAAGTGATCCTGAGCAGACTTGCCTCTAGAAGTCCATAACAATAATATATATATATGTGTGGTTTTTTTTTTTTTTTTTTTTTAAAGGTACATTTATAGTTGCAACATCAAAACATAACCTTGTATCCTAAAGTTAGGGAGAGTTAGCATTTCTGGTGCAAAAATGCTTCTTAGAAAGCTAAGTACAGCAGTTCATTCTGGGGAGGAATAAGGAAAGTGGTTTAAAATAATTTCTCGCCTCAGAATCAGTAAGTGTGTTGTCTTGCATTGCTGAGCTGTGGGTATGTTTAAAATTGGGCATGTCTGTTTTACAAATGGGTCTTAGTCAGTCTCTGACATGATATGAAGCAAAGGCTGCTTGGTAATGGAAAGCTTCTATTAAAAACATCTTCTGGGACTTTGCAATCATTACTGAAATCTGTTGGTATAAAATAGTATTTTTAATGAGACTGCTGAGATGATAGAAAACCTTTACAGTTTTGTACTTCAGTATCCTTGGAAAAACAGTCAAGTATTACAAATTATTATGCTGGATTGATTGCAAATGTGAGTGCTCTATTCTAACTTGGCATTAAACCGCTGCATTTCTTCTGTATGTGACACTTTCTTAAATGACCAACTTCTCATTTCCTTTTGTTAAATGATGTTTCCATCTTAGACACAGCTTCACCTAGTATCAGATCCTTCTGTGCAATTACAATAGTAAATATGCCAAAAGAATCTCAGACTGACTTATGAGCTCTTTATTTCATTGCTTGGTTCACACTGGCCCTGCTCTGATGTCTGATCGGTCCCTAAGAAGTTTGCTCCCTGCACTGCTGGGTGCTGTGGCTGTGTCCAAGGCGGGATGCAGGTTTCCCTCCACTGCTAGGATTTTTGCAAGGAGAGGTGAGTCTGTGACCAGACCTGAAACGGGACGTGCCAGGGAGCTATTTAGGAGCGAGTTTGACATGGTCTGTGAAGTCTGTCTCCTGGTAAAATGGGTGAATACCAATAACCCTGGGTATGAAACAGCGAAATGAGTAAGTACGAATCACCCTGGCTGTATAAGTCATCCCTCCTGGATTTTGTGTTGGAAAAAGCATACCTGGTGAAGCAGCATTTCCACAACTCTCACTTGCCCTTCAGCTCAGAGCCAGCTCTGAGCAATGGTTTCTAAGAGGTGAATGTAGGTGCAAGTCCTCTCCAAGCCACGCAGCACTGAACACACTATCCCAGCTGGTGTCGGCCACCGAAGTTCCTTTTATCCACCACCCCTGCTGCAGGTATCGCGACTGGCTGGTGCGCTGCCACTCCTTTGCTACTGCCACTGATAGACAGGACTTTACCACAGTTTATAAAATCTAGGCAGAATATCCTGACACACCTGATTACAGGTCAGCCTCATAAGCAGTGTGGTGGGTTGACCTTGGCTGGCTGTCAGACCTGTGCCCAGGCTGGTGCAGGGGCAAGCCATAAGCTACCATGCTCTGCACTGCACTACTGACATGCACAGGAAAGCTGTTTGGCTTCTGCAGGCTTGCCATCTGTCTTAGCAGAATGTACCTGTTACTAGGAGAAGGAAACAACCTCCACAGCTTATCTGTCTCCTCTTGTGGCATGGGAGTGAGTGAGGGTGAGAGAGAGTGAAAGACTATTACACTGTTCATGCTGTTTCCTTTGTCTTAAGTAGTAAAGAGAGATCCTTATCACTCAGAAAAGAGACTCAATATCATTTTTTGCTTAAAGTTTAGCTTTAATGCAAACAACTTTTAACTTGGTTCATTTCTAAATTCAATCCTGACAGCTGTAGAGGGATTCCAATACTTAACAGCAACATCTTTAAGAAGTTTCCAAGAACTCATAAAGGTCATCAAACACAGTGCTCTTAGACAGAGGAGAGGGGAATACAAGAAATTTAGTGGTTTGAATGCCTCTTTATTTGTCATACACAAGAAATTTACCACTGCAGTTTCAAAAGTAGAAAACATGGTGATTTTTCTCTTTTGGGTGTTACTGGAGAAATTAAGAGATGACAAAGTAACACACCCAGCCATTTTCTTCAAGTTTGTTACTTTACTTATGCACACATTTACACACATGCACGCACACGCACAGACACCCACCTCCCCTTTTATTTCCCCCCCAGGAATAAAGGTTTTAAAAATATTAATAATTTTATCCAAATTAGCCATCAAAATTGTTATTAAAAAATCTCAACTTTTTGCATGAAAAATATTTGTTTCCGTTTTCTGGCAAAAGTGTAATGACTTTTCACTTGGTTCAAGTATTCAACAACGACTTTAGCTATTTCAGAAGAAAGGCATATGCCATCAGTATTCTCATTTGCCATAAACATACTGATGAACATGTCTTTGTTTTGGCAGAAAATCTTTTCTGCACATGTAGCTCAAGCTTTCATACATCATACAGCTGTGTAGATTTAGAACTTAGTAGCATGGTATAGTGGTGGACTTTAGTACTAGGTTAAAGGTTGGACTAGATCATCTTTTCCAATCTGAATGATTCTATGATTCTATATTGTCTTCAATGAATTATTATTTGCTGACATTAGACTCATCATGTATGTTCTATTACAAATCTTTCATGAGAAAGAACATATTCAACTTGCTTTTCCACATACTTACTGGATCTTACTGGGTTTAAACATGAAAAGGGGTATTTTCATTCAGGTATCATGCTGCTAAGTTTTACAGTTCATATAAAAAGGAGTTCTGCACAACCTTGTTCCGGCTAATCACGGCTCAGCTCCTGGTATACGGCACTGAAGTAATAAAAAGTTGCCTGACAGACACCTGTCAACCAGCGTTCAGAAGAATTAAAAAGTGCTTATAGAATACAGGTAGAGAGAAGCTTTTTTTTGGTCACAGAATCACAGAATTTTTGTCACAGGTTGGAAGGGACACCTGGAGTCCAACCCCCCTGCTCAAGCAGGATCACGTCCAGGCAGGTTTTGAACATGTCCAGAGAAAGAAAGAGACTCCACAACCTCTCTGGGCAGCCTGTTCCAGTGTTCTTCACCCTCACAGTAAAGAATTTCTTCCTCATGTTTAGATGGAACTTCCTGTGTTTCAGTTTGTGCCCGTTGCTTCTCATCCTATCGCTGGGCACCACTGAAAAGAGTGCAGCCCTAACGTCTTGACACCCTTCCTTCAGATATTTATTATATACATTGATAAGATCCCTTCTCAGCCTTCTCTTCTCCAGGCTAAACAGGCCCATCTCTCTTAGCCTTTCCTCCTAAGAGGAAGGTGATGAGGTCCCCTTTTTGTCATAGACAAAACCTATCTTAAAGATTTGTGGTAAACTATAGCTAGCAAGTACTCTTTTAGGAGCATTAAAGCAGTGGTAAATGCAGGATGTAAGTATCTATGCATCAGCAACTTTAATCTTAAGAAAGACCTGACAGTTCAAGATTTTTGATTATCTGCATATGCCAACCATACAACAGTAATAACATACAACATCTTTTGCTGAGAACAATTAACTTATTCAACTTAATCTTGAGATTTTAGAAGTTTCAGCTCATTGGCTGAAGACTACTCACAGTCAACTACTTTTTTTTTCTGGCAAGGAAGTCCTGACACCTTGATTACATAGGTAACCAGCGTGTCTCCTGCAACTAAAGGGGCAGTACCCCTAATGAGAGCAGGAGATAGTCATTCCCTGTCTTTCACAGCAGTTATAAAAGAACCATGAATATACTTCAAAGAAACAGTTTATTGCTAATCAAGCAGTACAAGCACTGCATTTCACTCCTAAGCATGATAGTCTTAAATGAGAAGTTGCCTTCTCTTTTCTTCACCCCACACCTGCCAGCACTCTCTCATTTGTAGGCACAGCAAAAGGCATGAAAACTTTGTGCTCTCACAAACCTAAACAAAGAGGTTAGTTACTTGATAAAAGTCAGCTGCTTAAGTATCACAGCTCAAAGCAACCCTTGTTCTGGTTCATATCTTTGCTACTTGTTTTAAATGAGGAAATTAACAAGTGAAAATAAGTCTCTGTTCCTGTTCAACAAAGGAAATTTTAATTTTCAAGGCTTTCTTGGTTATGCAGAGACAAAAAAAACAGTGCTGCTAAGAATTTATGCAAAGAGTTAACTACAAGAAACAGGCTGTACAGTCTCATTTGCAAACACTTTAATGTCTACTGTTGCAGGAGACGGTTAAAAAAGCAGGTTTTATCAAATTTTGAGTTAAAAAGGTAGAAGGCGACAACCTCTGAACTATGAACATTGGTAAAGATCTATCCTGAAACAATTGTAACAAAATGTTATTTAAACTTGGCAGTCATAGCCAATCTTCATGTTACAACCATCAGTGGCTCCACCTAGTAAATGCATAGAAGCCTCAGAATGCTAGGCGTACAGGAAAAGCTGACACCTGCTAAAAACAGGAGACGGACTGAGGATTTTAATTCTAAAACATCCTTTGCGTCTTTTTACCCTTTGTTTTCTATTGCACAGGAAGGATAGAGAGAATAAACATCTAACTGCTCACCTGCCCAAGTACATAACTTACAAAAATCGCTTTTCTCGGTTATGCCAACACTAGAAAAGTGTTCGTAAGAGCTAAACATAACAGTGATTTGTTTTGCTGCTACCACAATCTTGCACTTATCTGGTCAACATATTCTATGAGATACTCTGGATAAATCTGCTGCTTCTCAAAGATGACAAAGATAGAAGGGTTTGAAAAGTTATTCACACAACTGTCATAGAAGTTCTGGTCGTCCTTCAAGGGAGGACGAACATAAGAAGAATTACCAAGAGTGAACTCTCCCACCAGCACCCGTGCCAGAAACATGGTCTTGGGGGATGAGTCTTCCCTGCAGTAGTTGTCAGAATAAGATGCATCCCTTGCAAAATAGCTTCCTGCAGAAAAGACACCAAGACAGTTGGTAAGACACCAGAATTGCAGGCAAAGATAGAATACAATGTAAAAGCACACTCACGACCATGGAGCAGTTCAGGAATGACCCTTCCAAAGCCTTCACTTGTCCTGTATGTCCTTCTTAGTGAAAATAACCACTATGTATTACCTACGCTTTTATTTTCCATAACATACATGTTAAAAAGCCACACAAGTGGCTTTTTAACATGTTTTAAATACGGTCATATTCCTCAAAGGCTTACCTCCTCACCCCCAACCTTCCACCTTCCCCACTCTCACCCAAGTTCCTCTTTTGATAGAGGCTACTAAAAGTCATTAAAACTACTTCAGATAGTTTCTAAGTATTCAGCTGCATGGGTGGATAGTCAGCATGTCTCGTGACTGTTCCACTTGATAAGTTGATCTTTTCCTGTATAAAGGACAGTGGGTAGGAATATAATTTTCTAACAAGGCAAAAAGCTTGTAACCAGGATGGCATTTATGCTTCTGGCAAAAAACAATTAATGCCACATTGCATTTGCAGGAGCTGGGAGAAACTGCAACAGAAGTAGGCCTGGACTAAGCTTGTTTGTTTTTGTTCAAGGACAGAATGGAGCACAGAGGCCAAGGCCTTTCATTATGCCTTAGCTCCAAATGATCATTGCCAAAGTCACACACATTGTTCACAACAAGCCCCAGAATGGTCAAGTGCCCCCTTTCTAACTTTACACCTCTGTAGTAGCTACTGAGATTTTTTTTAGCAAGCCTAAGGTTAATGAAAGAGCTGAAAAACAACCTCTGCCATAGACTGTCCCATGAAGGCCACAGATCCTCCAGTCAAAGTTTTGTTGACAGATGGCATCAATGTGTTTTTTGCTGGTCCCATGAAATAAAAAACGCTCATCTGTCTTTCCACCATTGCTCTTCTGCATTTGTTCCTTCTGCCTGCAATGAGAAGCAGCATCATTGTAGTTCTACAGTGACTAGACAGGTTCCAGCTGTACTAGCAGAGACAAATTCTGAAAATGCCTAAGTTTTGGGTGGACACAGTACAGTGTTTTCTCGCCGGGTACAAATATGCTTTCATTGTACACAAATGCTTCCAGATATTTAAAAAGTAAAAATGTTTTGTTCCATTCACTGCTTGGGAGCGGGGGAGATTACCATTACTTGCTAAACGCAGAAGTTCATGTTAAGGCTTTCCCTCAATGAGTGTTGCACTGAGTTGTAAAAGCTTTCAGTTCTGACCAGCTTCAAAATAGTGTTAGCTCCAGATGTGACTGACTTCCAGCTTCAAGGCTTTAGTGGAAAGCAGCTGGCCTAGACACAGGCCTGGCCAACATCAGAACTATTTGCTCAGAAGAAAGGTTTCCTCCCACTGAGCTCATCTGATTATTCTGAGCTCTACGTCTTGATTGAGTTCTGGTTTTGCTGGTACATCTTTATCTATGTGTTGATTCTGGCTAGGTATTTCAGTGGGGGAGTGCGAACAGATTGTGAAATGCAGCTGCATTTCAGGAATGCTTGTCTATCTTTAGCATACAACTAACTGCAGAGACAACAAACTTCATACACACATACCAGAGCAGTACTTTACACGTACCATTGATACAGTTCCCAGAGAGATGGGTTCTGAACTCTACGAATCCTTTTAATAACTGTTTTTGGCATTGTGCGTTGAAAGTCTGCCTTGACTTTCTTGTATTCATCAGAAGAACTGTCAAGATCAATCAGCTGTAGGGGAAGAGATTAAAAAGCTGCTCTCATCTTTTACTAAATCATAACAAAGCCACCCTACCTAGTGCACTACTCAGACCTTTAAAGTCTTTTCTGTGAAATGGAGATACGAACAGCAAAAATACTCTTGGATAAAAGGCAGATTAGAGATCCCTACTCTCTAAAAGTGAACTCAGCTAGGGAACGTGAACTACTAAGGGTTAAGACACCCAGGTTGCTTGCCCACAGGACACTGAAGGAGCTGCATACTTTTGTGCAACCAACCCCTTTTGCTCTCTGCGCCAGATACATGTGCATGCACTTATCGAACAGGACCCAGATACATAGAAGAAATGAGTACATAAAAACAAAGAATGAAGAATTTATGTTGCAGCAAATCAACGAGTACCTCTACACCCATGATCCTTAAATCTTTATAGTTTCTCACTCTACAGCCAGTGAACACAACCTCCACTGCTTGTCAAGTTTTGAAATAAATTGAAAAGGCCTTATCTATCAACCATTTTAGGGAAGAGTAGGGACACGCTGCCAAAAATCAGTTCCTGAAATAACAATCCTGAAATCAAGCAAAGTTTTCTACTTGCATGTTTCCCTGAAAAACATCAAAAACAGGGAAGGCTAATGCTGACATTCTTTATTGACAACTTGTTGAGGACGTGCACCTTACATTTTTCAGGTTAGCCATTTTAATGATTCATATCAGAACTCTTCTGTAGGCATAATTACTACAGTTGACAGAGATGGTGGTGGAGACAGGCAAAAAGTCAACAAAGGTAAGTCATGCAGCTATTAACTGGTTGTGTTACAGAGGTAAAAAGAAGTTCACTTCACTGGAGTTATGCTAACATCCTCGTGCCAACCTGATTTCAGCAATTCTCCATAGATGTACAGCTGTCTACTTACATAAACCTCAGGGACTGGCTACCCTTAAGTTCAGAGGCACAGTTCATCTCTGATGTTTCAGGACATGCTGGACTGCTTTTAAAGCTAAGCATCTTGGGCATCAGTAACAGTCTTGCTAATATGTTAATTTGCCTTCAGGCCAGTTTGCCAAGGACTGGGATTAATATGTAGCAGTAAAAATCAATGCTGCCATAGTTACACTGTCACTATTTGCTAGATTAAACTTGGTTCCAGTTTCACCTCTAGGCTCGCCCAGTGTGTTATCAGGCTCAAACTCACCAATACCTCTGCATTATGTTACATATGAAACAGTCATCTACAAGGGCACTGTGACATAACAAACCTGCATACGCGAACAAGATGGAGAGATGAAACAAAAACCTCCAAACCTTGAATCCCAGATCAGGCAGGGCGGATTTGTCCCAGTGAGCTGGAATACCCTTAAATTCTTCTGTACGCTTAAAGCCCCTGTACATTGCAAGACATTACAAATAGGCAATTAAAACACAACAAATACTTACATTTTATATGCATATGATACTACATGTTTTTGCCAAGTTTAGGGAAAAATACAGGCAACTTAACATATTCAGAAACATTTCAAAATTGTCTTTTCAGTTCAGCAGATGAAAATATTTTTCCAAATCATTATGTCAAGACTATGGCAGGAAGGAAGATGCCAAATGAGCAAAGAATTTAGATATACACTGAACTAAAGATGAAACTAGTTCTCGTAGTTGCAAAGAGTTGAATGTACACATTAAAGCCTTGATAAACTGGGTACATAAAAATGCATCCACTATCATATCAGTATGTCAGAAGCAGGACAGATACAGCCCTCCCCTGCTACTTCCATCCCCATTTCAGTTAGTATGTTTAACTGTTCTTTCATTTGTTGTTTAAAGAAACCACTGTGTGCTGCAAGAGAATGCATAAAAAAAAAAAAAAAAGCTGTTTGTTACATGGAATTACATAAAACTTCTTTTGCAGTATCCCACCTTCTGTCTCCACCTGTGCCGACTACTATGTACCTCTCAGATCATATGGTTGTTCTCACAATAGTTGTTTCTAAACTCATACCTAGCTTTGAAAACAGATCTCAGATGTCAGAAAAGGCTAGTGTGCATAAACTTTATTGCTTCCATGTGTATCAGCTGCTTTAATACAACAGCTCCCTGTAATAAGCAGATCCTCACAACATTGCTACACGTTGAATTATCTCCTACTTTCTGTGGCCGTGCCCAAAATTCCTTCACCCCCAAGGCTTCTGAGTTGCTTTAAAACTGTTGGCCAGGCTGGAACATTGACCTGCCTACACACTGATGTAGGAAAGTTATGTCCCTCCTCCAACTGCCTTAGCAGCTGCTCCTTCACCTTAACACCCTTCAAGATACTACATTCACAATGCACTACTTATTATCCATCACCCCAGAATGAGCAGTTGCATGTAGTTTACCTTGCTCTTGCCTTTTCTACCTCTGTCTGACACACAAATTTAGGCCTTCTGCAAACTTCTCTCTCTGTTGTATAGCGAAGGTTTTTCTGAATCATGGCTGGGGAAAAAAAAAAAAAAAAGGGAAGAAAAAAAAAGTTGTGGTTTAACCTGGCATGCAATTAAAGCACCACACTGCCATTCACGCACTCCCCTGCAGTGGGATAAGGGACAGAATAGAAAAAAAGGTAAAAGTGCAAGAACTCATGAGCTGAGATGAGGACAGTTTAATTGAAAATGAAAGAAAACAATAATATTAATAATTAAAACAAACAGGTGATGCACAAAACAATTACTCACCACTCACCAAACAATGCCCAGCCAGTCCTCAAGTAATGGCAACCCCCCCCAGCCAGCTCCCCTCCATTTTATTGTTCAGCATGATGCCATGTGGTATGAGATATCTCTCTGGTCAGTTTGCGTCAGCTGCTCTGGCTGTGTCCCCTCCCAGCCTCTTGTGTGCACCCAGCTTACTTGCTGGCGGGGCAGCACAAGAAGCCCGAAGTCCTTGACTCAGTGTAAGCACTGCTCAGTAACAACTGAAACACGTTGTGGTATCATATTCTCATCCTAAATCCAAAACACAGCACCATACCAGCTACTCTGAAGAAAATTAACTCTATCGCAACCTGTCCTGAAACCTGGACACACAACAATCAGCACGGTGTTTCAGAAAGCCTTTGCAATGCAGCAAAATTTGACAAGGTGTTTTGCCAAAAATGCTGAAAAAAAAGGAACCAAGCTTTTCTTCTTGTCACACACAGGGAAGCCAGAGGAGGATGTGGAACCCACGGTCTATCTCTATAGCTCAAAGAGAATTCAAGTTTCCATGAAGGATTCCAGTTTCAGTTTTGCTTTATAAGCTTTACAAGGAATGATAGACACTGGATGAATATTTTCCCTTCATTGTTCCTTCATCCACTCTTAACCAAAAATGTACTTGGTCACGACAGTGAGTCATGTTGATCTTAACTACTTTTTTCTTGACACATCAGTGTTTGTTTCACATTTATTCACAATTACAGCAGTCTGAGGCAATATGAGTTGGGGAAATTATGAGGAAATATGAGTTGGATCAGCAAGAGGTGCATGTCTTGAATGGAGAGGAGGGATGGATCTCTCACAGGCCTGGGAGCCAGGGCTGGGAAATTAGGCCCTAAAATTCATGAGGGTGTGCCAGCTGTTGGAGAAAATCATGTATTTGTTTTTGAGTAATTAGAATATGTTGAGAATGTGTGGCCAGTCTTTTCCTCACTAGGCCGAAGGCTTCAAACTTACTTGCTTTACTCAGTTGAAAATCTCCTATCTTAATGGTCTCAAGTAGTGCCAGGGAAGGTTTAGATTGGACATTAAGAAGAATTTCTTCATGAGGGGGTGGTGAAGCATTGGAACAGGCTGCCCAAAGAAGTGGTGGAGTCCACATCCCCGCAGGCGTTTAAGAAATGTGTGGATGTGGCACTAACGGACATGGTTTAGTCATATCAGTTGATGGTTGGACTTGATGATCTTGAAGGTCTTTTCCAACCTTGATGATTCTGTAATTCTATGAAAAGGATCACTGTAAAATAACTATCTACTTTTGCTCCATGGATTGTATCCCCTCCTTCTCAATTTGCAATCAAGATATTGTCTTCCTACATGTATTTGTAGATTTCCATCCCTATAAATGAAAGCTAACAGGTAACATAGGCCATTCATTTTTACTGACCACCACCAGCACCAGCCACCTCTGGGCAGTACCATGCACAGAAAGCAAACTTTGGAAGAAGTCGTCTCCATTGCATTTATTTGCCTAGATTACTAAAAAAGACAAAACCTTAGGAAAGGGATTAATTTACTATGCAATTTCCTCTTCTAAGCCAACAAGTTTCCCCACCCTGTAGAGAAGATTCTAGTACTGCTTTCAAGTGAATTGCAAACAACATATGCCCTTTCTGCTTGTTTTCTTGATGCAGAATGAGATAGTAATGGGGAGCTGGATCAAAGGCAACTACAGCAACATGACAGTCCAGGCAGGTTGATTGTTTTCCACCGTCTCTGAAAAGGATACTTAGGAAAGCAGCTGCATTAGAGAGGACAGCTACACATTCTTAACAAATGGCTTAAATTTCCCGAACTCTTGGGAAACACATCTTTGTACCTTGACACACTCAAGGTATTTCCTCAGCCCTTCCAGACAGGCAGAGATATGCAAAGAAAATGTCTGCACAAATCTTGCCAAGCTAAAGAATCACCTCACACCTTGCCCAAGTATTCATTTTTCTGCTAGCCATTGATTAAAGCAGAACAAAAGCAAGCTTGCCAAGTCTCCAGAAGCTTCTCAGCATCAGTGTTGGTACTAGTATCAATGGTAAGTTACCCTTTCACTTGCTGGTAGACATTTTTAAGTCTAGCACAAGAACTCGTAAAAAAAATAAAGGTTTGGAGGAATAGGGAAGCCATTGTTCGTATTCTGAGAACTTTGACAGGAGCTCTGTCTCTCTGAGCAAACACAGATCGAAGTTACAAGAGGAAAAATTCATCTCCTGCACTAATGTACTTTAAAACCATAAATAACCTGGCAGAGAGGAAAAGAGAGAGAAATGAAACAAACAAACAAAAAACAACAAAAGGCAAATGGAACATACCTCCAAATTGAGTTCATATTCATGTTTTCCAGCTTTGAAGTACAGTTTTGGAGAACTTTTGGCTATATAAGCTTTCTCCAGGTCATCACTGGAGACAGTGGCAGCTGCATGATCATCATCCTGTCAGGCCAAAACCAAAAGAAAGAGATTCTCCTGGTCTGTTTTATACAAGCAAGTTCAAAAACCAACAACTGTCATAAGGTGGTTGCAGTCTGTACCAGACTTCATGAGTGACAGTAGCTCTCATGCAAAAAAAATCTATTAATCAGTTGAAAACTGTGGAAACTGCCCCTAAGACAAAGCAAGGAGTATTATGAAGCCTGAAGTTACACAGCAAAGAGTTGGCAGTGACCACTATTACTGACACTGCACATTCACCAGCAGACCTTAGCAAAGACACAGAGTGCTGCTGGAACCTCAGAAAGGAAGTTTTAGTTTGGAGCAGTGAGAAGAATGTATTAATGTGATCCTATCTGACATGACTCACTGAAGAATTATCTGTCAATAACGACTATGACTCACCAGTGACTATGACTCACTCTATCTGAACCAGTCAAATACACAGGGAAGCATCTCATTAGACCTTTAAAGCCCATCTGTGAAGTGTGTGTGAGAGGGAGGGGGTGACAAAAGAGAGGATATAAACAAACACTGTGCACTACTCAGTAATTCTGCACTCATTCTCCCCGGTTCTCCACACTTACTTTCTTTCCATACTCCTTCCACAGACCATATTCGTCTTTCCAGTACCAGATCCATTCTGTTGTAAGAATGAAGTGAGGGGGTTTGGTCACAGAGGAGGCTGTAGAAAGACGTCTAACCTTTCCGCACCCACAGTACATATTCAGAAATGAGATGCAGGACAAGACAGAGCCACTTTCAGTAACCACGTTACTACATCTGTTAAGAAAAAAAAAAAAAGTTCGTGAAGCTTTACACATAGTTTCAGAAGCCTGCCACAAATCTTCAAATTAAGTCAACATGACTCAAGAGCAGAATACAAACCTGTCGTTTCCACAACTATACCAGTTCTGTATTGTGTTTGTACATATTTTCCTCTTCAGGTATACAAGGTACTCTAGCAGTTCTACAGTGGGGATAGGGGTGGGTGAGGAAAGGGTAGAAAAAATCCCATGCTACCTTCACATCCTCCACATCAAAAGGTGAAAGAGAACATTACTTCTAATCATGGGGTCAAACTGTATTGACAAGTTCAACCAAAAACAGATTTTAAAAGTACATGTGACAAGTCATCATTCATCTGAGGTTTTCCTTAGTGAGGAGTAAGACTTCCTATGGCATCAGCAGTAGGAACTATTTATCTACTTTTTCAGAGCGAGAAATACTAGAGTCAGATAATTCCGTAAAATAATCGAGGCAGGTTGTCCCTGGCCAGCAGCCAGGTACCCACAGAGCAGCTTGCTCACTCCCCCTCCTCTTACCTCCCCTCTTCAACAGGACAGAGGGGAGAAAACAGGAAGAGCAAACGCAAGAAAACTTATGGGTCAAGGTAAAGGAAGCTTACGAAGTGAAGGGAAGAGGGGGAACATAATAAATAACTAATGATTTTTAAAAAAATCAAAGAAAAGCAAATTGCTCCCCACCTCCCACAGGCAGACTGCCCAGCAAGTCTCTGAACAGCAGGCACCTTGGAAACCCCAAAACTCAATCAGTCTTCTTCTAGGCCTGTTTTTATGGCTGAGCATGACATTATTGGGAAGGAATATCCCTTTGGCCAATTCAGGTCAGCTGTCCTAGCCGTGTCCTCTCCCACTTTCCTGCCCACTCCCAGCAAACTAATTTGTGAGGGGGAATTGAGCTGAGAGGGGCAAACAGAGAAAACCTTGACTCTGTGCAAGCGCCGCTCAGCAAGGACTAAAACACTGGTCTATCAAGAGTGTTTTAGTTACTAATCCAAAACACAGCTCTGTATGATCTGCTAAGAAGAAAGTTTTAACTCCATCCCAGCCAGACCACATGTGGTAACCCAAGGGGTCCTATACAGACTTTCAGCATGAATAAATCACAATGGATCAGATCTCGAGCAACAGCAGATCAATGAAGCCAGGTCAGCAGAAGAGTGCCAAACAAGGCTAGTTCTGTAATGACTGCAATAGAATTGCAGCAATTTATAGCCACTGAGGACCTGGTCCAATATTGCACATCCAGAGGGCAAACTCCAAACACTATTAAATCTTGTAAGAGTTTATACCTGATGTTATTGGGGTCACAGTATGCTTTTTCTATTTCTTCCATATTCTTGAAGTCCTTCCAGGTATCACCATCAAAGACCTGCCATCTATATGGCAAGTGAAAATGAGTTCTGATACACTTGTCTATGGAAGTAAAATGAAAAATAAGACATGCATTATTTTTAGAGTCTTTGAGGAAGACTCCAACATTTGAGGCACACACATACACTTAGCTGGTGAAAGTATCAAATGCACAGCTATGGCAAGTGTTCACCTATGGAATCATTACAAGCAGTAGTTCAGAAGTTTTCAGCATGATCAAGAAAAACTTGACCCAACTTTGTATGATTAACCACCCAGTCCCACAAAGATATTACTGAAAAAAACACTGTTCAGTTCCAGGACAGCAGATAGCTCATTTAAAGACATCAGGAAGTCAATAGGCTTAAGAGTCCAGTGACTATTCCACTAGCAACAGAAACAGTGGTTGCAGTATCGCAGGAATCACAGGTGTTACTCAGAAATCATTCAACGAGTCACTAGGCAGTCCTTCCTCAACAGCAGAGAAGAACAAATCACCAGTACACATACGCATAAATTTCAGGCTAGCTTTCATGGTAGAGGAAATGGCAACATAACAAGACAGAAAGTCAAGATGACTGCGCCACAGTTCACATGCGAAGATGTGCAATACCTCAGAGCTATCACAAGTCAAGAACATTAAGAAGGAAAGGATGACAAAAGGACATCCCAACAAAAAAAGTCGCACTGTGGCATTTTTCTGGAGAAGTCAGAACATTTTCAAAGGGATACCGAGCTCAGACAGATGAAACAGAAGAATGCTGGACGAAACAAGGGAGAATGCAGAATTCAGAGTGTCTTTGTAGTTATTTGGCAACAGGACGCCCATCTTTCAGCAATCCCTTAGGTTGAACCCAGCTAAAGTAGCCAATCTCCAACACAGGCCAGCATTAGACACTTCAGAGCAGGACAAAACAACTCTTTCGTGTGGTAGATCGGGTTGGTCAAACACTTTCTTACCAGCACTCAGCATTACGATGCGATTTAACTAAAGATAAGCATAAGCTCTGAAGTTTCCCTTTTCTATGGAAAACATCTATCACTTTCGGTTTCTCAGAAAACGCAAATAGACTGGACTTGCTACAGTCACGACCTACCTTTAAAACCACAGCTTTTGTACAGATGATACAAACAGATCTGTTCTGATTCATCATTATTTGTAGATGAAGACTCCTGGCTAGAGCTGTGTTTTCTCTCTAGAGGGGGAAATTATAAGCCTTATTAATATACTTAGTTTCAATAAGCCCTTTTACAAGTGCAGCTATAAACATGTCTTTGATAACCTCATATGCACAGGAGTCCTATCCCTTATCCACCCTCCCTAAACTTGACTTTCTTATAGCTGCTGAATTCCACAGACGCAGTTGCTAGCTGTCACCACAAAATAAGAATAGAATCCAATGCCTCTGCATTTCTTGATGGACTTATCTGTCCATTCCACACAGTTGTTCAACATAGGCAGCTATAAAATTCAAAGTCTCAAAATTTGATACTTCTGTAAATCAAAGGACACCTAAAGAAACTATAACTGCAGGGAGAATAGCAGAGATGAACATACACACACTTGGATTCTCCATTCTGTTATCCATTTTTTTCCAGTTAAATTAGAGTAACTGACAATTCTAAGGAACTTCAAAAGAAAAGAACAAACAAAATATTGTATCTCTGAGAAGCATCTAGGATACTGCTCTGTGAGTTCTTGTGCTAGGCAATGGCTATATAAAAGAAAAAAATAATGAGAAAATAGTTTATAATCACACCAATGCGACTTCTATTCTCAAATGGTTCTCTACCCTCGTTAATGTGCTTTCACGAAGAACACATCAAAGATCTCCTGATCTCCAGTTACAGTTATGGTTTTCTAACCCCCATTTTTAATTTCTTTTCTTTTAACAAAAAATCCAAGGACTATATTTCTCAGACAACCATGCTTTGAAATCCACTCCACTTGAATTTAAGACAAGTCTCTGCCAATGACTTGGGTGCAAGGTCCATCCTAAAAGATACATCAGGATGTGGAATTCAATTTCCTCTTTCTTAATGGCATCTGTGTGAATATTCACTATGGTGACTCTTCCGGTGTTTTCAAAAGATGATATGATTTACCTTTGCTTGGTGAAGACTTGTTATCTTCTATGTCATACACACTTCCATTGCTATTTTGTATGGCATACATATTCCTATAAATGGAAGGTAGTTTCTGAATAATGTCTGGGCTTATTCCCTGTCTCTTCAGTTTCTTGTAACATTCTGACTTTAACAAGTCATGGGATCTCTTGCAGCTGCTGCCAAATCTGCACTGTCCCCGCAAAAAGTACTGGCAAGCATGCAGCTTGGCGCAGGTCTCTTTAAAAGTACAAGATCCATAAGGTCCGTCACCTTTGTTGTAATGCAAGCAGACCTTGAGTAAGGAAAAAAAAAAAAAAAGACAATTTAAAGATTCAAGTATAACATGCACATATATTCAGACTGTTTGAATTCAAGAAATTTTACATTTGCATTTAGAAGACATAAAAGTTTTTCTTCTTGTTTTCCAAGTGATTACTTGATAGTTTTTTCCTTTCCCCTGCTAATGTCCAGAAACATCTTTCAACAGAAAACAGCCATGTTATTGACATTCTCAAGCAAATAGTATTTTGGTCTACATCACATAAGTGTAGGACAGCAGATTTATTCTGTCACTACCCTAAATCTCTGGTTTTTCTAGTTTAGGAATAGTGAAATTTTTCAACCTGAATTTGACGGTAGAAGTCCTGAGTCTGGCTGGCATGGAGTTAACTTCCATGTTCCAGTTTCTTCATAGCAGCCTGTATGCTGCTCTGTTTTGGATCCAAGACCAAAACACTGCTGATAACATACCAACATTCATCAGTAGCTGAACACTGCTTGCACAGCCAAGACTCTGTCTTCCTCCCACACCTCAGGAAGGCTGTGGACGGGAAAGAAGCTGGGAAAGGACAAAGCTGGAACTGCTGACCAAAAGTAGCCAAGGAATGGCCCATACCTTATAACGTAAAGCAATAAAAACAGAGGGGCTGAGGGGTGTCCTCTTACCAGGTGGTTGTTGCTTGGAGACTGGCTGGGCATTGCTCTGCTCGTGAGCAGGGGTGAACATGCAACACTTCATCTCTTCCCCTCTTTCCTCCACTTACTAAACTGCCCTTAGCCTGACCCTCACTCACGTTTTTCCACTTTTGTTCTTTCAAACTTTCTCACAACTGTCCTGCGGGGGGCAGGGGAAAGGGGAGTGAGCAAGTGGGCTGTGTGACAGCTCAGCTGCCAGCCAGGGACAACCTTCTGTGTAAGAGAACAAAAGATTTAAAGTATTACATTGGATTATGCTAACTAAACTGATACCTAACATCTCCATCTAGCATCGAGCCTCTTCCACTTTGTGAGGGTCACCGAAACAGGCATAAGAAACCATCACACCACTGCTCACCTCTGGTAGGAGGGAGGGATCGGTTTTGAAGCAGAAGTTGATGAAGTTCATTACTGCTAAAATTCTCAAGTCCATATTGTTTTAAAACACGACGATTGTGGTCTGAGTAGAAGTCGTGAACAAACTTGCATTCCTTCCTACAAGTTAAGAAAGCCAAGTGCAAAATGAATGTAACGTACTGGCACAATTGTGCTACCCCATCTATATTACACTAAACATTTTAAAAGCACATCAAATTAGTTTCAGAAAAATCTGCAGCACTGCCTTATAAAGTATTATGTGATTTGCACAGCAGACTACGAAATTACCCTGAGGATAATTACCACGCTATTTCTGATTTACAGCCATTACAGCACTACCGCTGCCTGACACTATCGGCGTATTTGACCTGCAGCTCACACCTGTGCACGGGGCAACACCGAGAAGCCAGGCAGTGTTCGCTCCAGCTCAATCCCAGCACACACACTGCTCAGCTTTGTGGGCACGAAGCGCTCGGGTTTGTTGGAGGCGACAGCCTCTGCGGGGCAGAAACTAAACAGCCTTTTCACCCTAGCCCTACAGGGAAGTGGCAGAGGCTCCAGATAGGACGGTGGGCTGGAAAGGAAGTGTTGCAACCCAAACAAGTCTGAAACCTCTTGTGTCTGCCTTGAAAAAGACAAAACAAGAGCACTTAAAGTACCTCGGCCGGCACGGAAATGGAAGGAAGGGTTTTACCGAGGCCTCTCCGTGCCGGGAGGGCACGGGCTAGCGCAGGGCCCCTCTCACCTCACCCAGGAACCCCCGGCCGGGCCCAAACCCCCGACACTCCCGCCCAACGCAGCCGCAGCCCCCCGGGCCTGTGATAAACATTAATACCAAACTTTATCCTCAAAACGCCTCTCCTTCCACCAGCCCCTACCAACCGCAAGGCGTCCCCAGCGCCCCCAGCCGGGTGCGGGGCAGGGGCGGCCGCCGAGACCCGCGGCCCGAAGCCGGGGGTCGGGGGGGGCTCGGGGCCGGGGTCTTCCGGCATTCAGCCGCAGGACCCCCCGCCGCCCCCCCGGCCCCTCACCTGGCCTGCTGGTTGCGGCAGAGGCCCTTCAGGTGGTACTTGCAGAGGTGCAGCCGCCCCGCAGCGCCCCTGGCAGGCCCGCGCCGTGCTCCGGGCACAGCCGCAGGGCGCTGGTGGCCACCACCACCACCACCTCCTCCGTCTCCGCCGCCTCCTCCGCGGGCCGCCCGCAGCAGCGTGAAGCGCTCCGTGTCCCGCTAGCACCGGCTCCAGCTGCTCGGCCCTGGGCCGGCCCGGCAGCTGCTGCCGGAGCTCGCTCAGCTCCAGGCTGCCGCCGCTGGCGCACAGCACCCGCAGCGCCTGAGCGGACAACGCCATGGCTGGGGACGGCTGGGGCACCGCCGGCGGTCCCGGTCCCGGTCCCGGTCCCGGCCCCGGTCCCGGTCCCGGCCCCGAGCCGCTCGGCCTGGCCGACCCCGAGCGGCTCCTCCCCGGCCGCCCCACCCCGCTGTGGCCCGGCCGAGGAAACGAAAACGAAAGCGGAGCGCGGCCGTGCCCGCCCCGGGGCTGGCTTCGTGGTGCCGCCTGACGGCGCGGGGGTGCGGGCTGGGCGCCCTGCGCCTCCCTCCTCCCGCTGGGCTTGGGGGTCCGTCCCGGTAAAAAGGGGCGGCCGGTGTGGGGTGAGTGCCCCGGGGGGATGGCAGGCCGCAAACAACTCTCCCTGCCCGCTTCAGGCACAGAAAGAAAGGCTGGCCTGTGAGTTCGACCGCCATTAGGCGCCAGGAAAGCCTCTCACCAAGGTTTCTGACCTGTGCCGGGTTTCTAAGACTTTGCGGAGGGCAGTCTTATGCTCCTCTCAGTTAAAAGCTCAGCCGTGGGCACGCTGGCTGGCAATGTCCCTGCCCTGGCTGCAGTGCTCACAGAACCAAACGCCTGATAAACAGGGTCACCTCATCCCTTTGTACCACAGCCACAGCACCGGAGTGTGGCCAGGTAAAGTGCTCACCTCCGGGAGCTCACAAACTCTGTACTGTGGGAGCACGTTTTTGTTTTTTAACGTGCTTTCCTTGTTGGGTCGTTTGGGCACTTCATCACCGTCTTTCAGAGGAGTGCCTTAAGCGATGGTGAAAGAATGGTACCAAACACTGTTGTTTAAGCCGGGGTGCCCGCAGCAGGTACAGGCACTGACAAAGCTGATGGTGAGTCGCATCGAACGAGCATCCTGCCTGCTCCTGCCAGTCAGGTTCTGCTGCGTGCAAGGTTCATCTGGCTGCCTTTCCCCTTGTTTCTTCTTATTTCCTGCTTCCCCTGTGAGACCAGGAAGGGAGTGACAAAATGAGAAGCTACACGAGTACATCGAACAGAACAACAGCTATGCTCTGTCACTTAGAGGTTCATATAGATCTGTAGCCTGCCTCTGACGAAGGATGTCACCAGATGCCTAGCAGGCAATGTGAGAGGCTGTAGAGTCACTGCCCTTCAGCCCTCCCTCCCAGCCTCGGCTGATTAGATTTCCTGAACCACAGAAAAGCGCCATGCACTTTCTTGATTCAATTTCTGATTTTATAGCCACTTATATCCCCCTTTGTTGTCTCTTTTCCGAACTGAAAAGAGTTTGAATCTATTTTAGTTATTCTTGGCATAGAAGGCATCCCATAGCTTGGACTGTCTTTGTCCTCCTTTGTTTGTTTCCTGGCACAGTCTTTCCTTAAGGGGCGGACATGCAGATGATATGCAAGATGTGAGCGCATCAAATGTCCACAGTAGCTTTTTAGTGTTTTTTTCTTTCATCTATTGCTTTCCTAATAATCCCTGCTATTTGATTTTGTTGATTGCTTTTGAAGAGGGAGTGTCACGGTTCATTTGGATCTCTTAAATATACAGGGACCTCTGTACCCTGTAAATGAATTTTTATTTTATGAGCTGATCAGGAAAGAACACAAACAAACATGGCAAACAAGGGCTCAATCGCCTTTTGTCCTAAGGGAACTCTAAAAGACTAGTCTAAAATGTGAATTTACTATGTCATCACTCCATTAATTCATGAAGTTTCTTGCTCACAGATTCTCTAATTCGTAACTAACTCATAACTTGCACACCTATGAGCAAAATAGTTACCTAGCTGGTGGCAAGAGGGCACGTGCCTTCTCTGTCACCAGGAAGCACAAAAGCCTTGGCAGCTTGGCTGCTGTTGTTGGATCCACCTCAAAAGCTTTTCAGGGAAGCTGATGTATTTATACCATCCAGCTTGGAAGCAGAATAGAATAGAATAGAATAGAATAGAATAGAATAGAATAGAATAGAATAGAATAGAATAGAATAGAATAGAATAGAATAGTTCCAGTTGGAAGGGACCTCCGAAGATCATGAAGTCCACATCAAGTCTACAAAGATCATCAAATCCATTTGGTCTATGCCATTTCTATAAGTTAGTGGATACTGAAGAAACCTCTACATGGTTAATATGCAAGAATGCAGGGGGTGATGGCTGCAGGAGACAGCAAGCTGCAGGGGATGACAGCTGTATAATGACCAACGTGTTGCTCAACTTTGACCAAATGGCTCCCAGTATACGCCAGGCCTTAGCATGAGCTGTGTGTTAGGCTGAAACGTGAGCAGTAACTGAGTGAACTGCCACATCGGAGCTGGTGTTTTCACAGAATTATCCCATTATTCGTAGATCTCATTCCTGACTGGTAATAGCTCAGAAGCCATTCTGTCACTGAATAGCCAGACCTATAATTCTGTCAGTTTTCCCAGGAGCAAAAGTTGAACTAGAAGAGAGGCCGGTGACTGATGCAGAAGGAAGATTTGCAGATCTTCTTTTGAATTTAAGTACCTTCCTGTCCCCAAACGCATACCCGAAATAAATCATAGCTTTTTCCCTCTCACATGAGTTTCTTTAGTTTGTTTTGTGGCATGTTCCTCAGGAAGAAAAAAAGTACCTCTTTGATTTGATACAACTTCCCCACCTATGAATTATATATAAGCAAAATTGTATTTTCTCCTTCAGAAGGATTTTCTGCTAATGAAAAAGTCAGTTTTCATTTGTAAAATTAAATATCTCCAGTGTAAGAATGGATTTCATGAGACCTCAGGGGCACATAAGGCAAGTGGCTTCTCTTCACCTCCCAAATACCCTAATTAAAGGTAAGGCTGGAACTGTTTTCTTAAATGCCATTGTAACATAATTGCTTATGAGCTATTCTACCTACCGTTTATGACTGCTTTGTGCATTGGCCCTGTAATAAGCTCCCTTTAAGCGGTTCCTATGGTTTCAGAACAGCTGCTGGACCTGCACATGGATTTTTAATATCTGTGGGACTTCAGGTATAGCAGTTTCAGTGAGCCACCTCTGCTAACATATGCTGTATTGTATGCTATTGTGCTATGAAAACTTTACCCTAGAAATTTTCAAGTGTCAATCATTACATTAATATCTTTATTTTTAGTAACAGTTGAAGGATAGTTTTGTTATTTTGAATTGCAACATCATTTCATAATCTTGCATGTGTTGGTCTTCAAAATGGAGTAATGTAATGACTTTCCAATGAATTTGAGCACAAACCTTTAAAAAATCCCTAGTTTAATCGTAGGTGGTGCAATCCACTTCCCACCCCATCCATCTGTTTTAGCCTTTCCCCTACCTGGCATGGAGAAGCTTTTAGCTTTGGGTTGTATGCGTTGGATGGAGACATCATAGTGAGCCTTCCCTACATTTTTGTAGAACTTGTAATTACACAGGTAAGGAAAATGAGCAGGAAAAGGTAGATTTTGGACTTAGTTGTGAGCTAGAACGTTTGCAGGTGGAACGTTACCTTCTGGTCAGTACAGCTGCACAGTCAGTACAGCTTGGAAGCGCGGTATGTTTGTTTGACAATGTTTTTGATCACTTCTCAACCTACATTTAAACATGTGTTCAGAGGGCTAATCCTTTCTCCAGTGATGGTCTGACAGCATGGTTACTTTTAAACACTTGGCTAAACCTTTGGTAATGTTGTGTGCAACTGGTCCATTCATTCTGGCTTGTAATTTTTGTATATTACTTCTATGCATTACACTAATTTCTTCACTTATCACTTGCATTTCTGAAATGTGGATTAATTGACAAGATCTCTGTATAACAAACTTCCAATTACAATCCCAGGAATTTCCCAGAGGCACACTAAACTAAAAATCAACCAACCAGCAGATGACACACATACCTCCAAAGCAAGAAGCAAGAACTCAGTTCTGGTGCAGTACATGATTAACACCAGACAGTGGGGCTGTTGGCTGTCCAAGAGATCTTGCATCCTCTGCAGAAAGCAGGACAAATCCTCGTTTTCTATAGTTGCCTCAGGACTGAGTTTATTTTCATCATCTAACTGTATAGACTGGATGGGATATAGAACACCCATTTTTTTAAATCAAACTGTTTATTTAATAAGAATAAAATAAATAAATTATTAGAAAATAAATAAATTATAAGTATAGTTTAGCCTAATAGTATATGCCAGAAATTGCATTTTTTACAGGTTACATTGTTGCCTAAATACTTCATAAGTGGCCTTGCTTCTGAAAAGAAAAATAACTTTGGACTGAAAACTCACAGTACAGTTAGTGATATAGTTAGTGACTCTTATTTGTCATTGGCACAGCTATAGTTTTATTCTGTTGAAGCTTTAGCTACTAGTTGCAGGTGTAAATGTCTGTTTATTGTGCCAGCCACAGGCTTTTATTCTTCTCAGCATTATAACTTCAAAAAGGTGTTGTTTTCATACAGACCTATTGCCTTTTACACTGGTTTCCTCCATCATACAGAAACCACATCTTCTGGATTCTTTTTTTCATCTGCAGATCACCTGTGTCCCCTACTTTATTCTTCTAAGGGCTGTCAGGCACTCTTCTCCTAGGTCTGGTCCCAAACTCACTGGAGTTTACGTAGACAGTAATCTCTCCATTGCTTTTGAGGCCACAGTTATCATGTCTCTGGTGGCTGTTTCCCTAATCTGCTATTTCATGAGGCTCACTCTTGTTGGAAGAGCAATACAGAGCCCTTTCAACTCACATGTAAATACATCCCTAAAATTTGCAGTGTATTTTCTGGAACCAAGTCTCTGAAGCGTATCTTTCTCCCAGGACTTCTTAATTAAGGGTTAATACAATATTTTTAATACAATATGGATCATCAAATGAGCAGTGAGTGAGCAACATCCTGAGCAGCAGGATTTTGATTTACCCCTGGAAAGGCTGTGTGAATGGGAGTATATATGTCAGCCACAGATATACAGAATGTCCTTAACAAGTGGCTCTGCATGGCTTTGTCCAAATTTCTTGCCAGGACCCTTTTTACAATTGTGAAAGTTTCTTAGACCACAAAGGGACTCCTATAAAGACCAGGGAGGCTGTCATGATCATGAGGGGAAAAAAACACCAACCCATTGATTTTAGCTTAGTTTTTATGCTTCTCATTCTCTTCATTTAAAATAATTAAAAAAAAAAAAAAAAAAGGTGAAACTTGTGTGGCATGGGAAGCATGGGAACCAACCAAAACAAAAAGTTTATTGAAATAGGTACAAGTAGAGATGCCCGAAGTTTAGAAGCCTTTTCTTGTCTCAGAACAGTTTTGCCTTCATTTGTCAATACATCACCCAGAAACATTTACTGCCCTAATATACATATATGGCTGCTAATTCCTCCTTTAACCCTTCCACTTTGAGATAGGAGTGGCTTCTCTGTTGACAAGTGAATAGCAATTCTGTTTTCTTTAATGTGCCACCAAACCACTTATCTACATATCACAAATATTTGCTTAACATAAATTCATTCAAATTATCAGTTCCAACAGTTCAAACTGTTCTTTTAAAAGCTCACTAACTTTTCAGAGTTTTTTGTGATAAAAAAAATTCAATTTGTCAGGAACCAGAACAATTACTGAAGCCCATGTCAGTTTTCATTTTGTATTGTAGTCAGCAACAATGCGAAAGCTGGCCTGATTGTACGGTGCTTCAAAATGTGTTAGACAAAATATGAAATTTCATTGATAAGGACTTAACCTCTGATGTCTCCATGAGTGGTAAGAAGAGATGTGTTTATGACAAGAAGAGATGTGTTTATGACAATGTGTAGCACATACAAATTAAAAATCTGAACATACTAGCTCAAAACAAACAAGCAAACAAAAACCTTGCTATTTTTTGTTTATATTTTTGGTATTTTTATGATAATAATCATGGTACGTGTTCATCAAACCAGTTTGGAGCACAGGACAGAAGGGATCACTTAGATCAGCAAGTCTATTCCCTCACAGTCACATGCACCTCGTTTTTTAGATATCCAGTTCAGAAAAGTCCACAGCATAATCAGCAGGTTCCTTGAGCCCAGAAAGCTCTTCTTTAGCACTTTCCAACAAACTTAAGGCATGTACCCTCTGAAGACACCCAGGAAAAAGCAGGATCATTAAAACTATGGAAGGGACCAATAGAATTCAGAAGAAGGATGTCTATTTTTCAAAGCCTTTAAAAATAGCAGTCAGCTACAAATTTGAAATGAAATTTACAAGCGAATCTAAAACAAAAATAAAAACCAACCAAACAAAAAACCACCACCACAACAAAAAACTACCTTTGTAAGGAATAAGAAATGTGTGGCTTTATTTTGCAATTGCTATACCCTACTTTCAGCTGAAGCTTCTTTACTTCAGTGCCAACTTTCTGAAGTTTTCCTGTGCCTTCTTCCTCTATGGGTTCATTTACTCCTCTGTGTGCTCATCAGCTAAATTCAGTTATTCATGTGGTGTGTCACGCAGCACCTGGAATGTCACAGGGAAATGATTCAGAGATCAGTAGAAGCTACTTATGGTGGCAGGGGATAAACATAAGGACCAAAAGACCTCATCAAAAAAAAAAAAAAAAAAAAAAAAAAAAAAACATTGTGTGCTTTCCAGAGCTTCTTGCAGTAGTATAATAAGGTATAAAACTAACCTATTCATACAGTCTTTAACAGCTATCTAGAATCCCAGCTAAAATAGATGCTTGGTAAAGGGAGGCCTAAATTACACAGAATATTTATGCGTTTAATTGTAACTACAGTTGTGAAATGAGAATGTATTCAGACATATTAATCAGATACAGGACATACAGCCAAAGAGTACTTCCATTAAGATCAAAGGCAATATGCTCTATAATACAGTTCACTACTGGTATAGACAAAAATATAATTTCAAAGACTCCTTCATCTTCAATTCTTTGGTCAAATGACGCAAAAGAGAGGTGTTTTGGCCAGGTACTCATTCCAACTGGCAAGATACACTGACTAATTGAGATTATCTGCTGTTGATCTGTGCAAGGCAAATCTTCTACATTGACATAGAACAAAGGATGTTTATCAGCTTAATTGCTTTGGCCTTGTTCTCCTTCTTGCCACACAGCTCTGTCTGTATCAAACTATTTATTGGGCTATCTACCCATGCAATGCCTTCTAATTTCTGTATAAAAATACTTTCAATGTATTTTTGTGTAATAAATGCATACACTTCTTCAAAAGTTTTAAAATAAAGCTGGTATGTCTGCTGAAATGTAGGATGTGGAATTATTGCTTTTTTTCTGTGAGAATGGTGCTACTGTATGTTAGCAAGTTTCATGTTCTATTAAAAAATAAAGAGGAACTTATTTATAATAAACATTATGCTGAGTCAAATAAGTCTTCTAAAAGCAGATTTACAATTATTTTCTAGCATTCTCATAAGAATTCTGTACTTATAGGTTATTGATCATAGGGTTGATGACATTTTCTTCAGCTTATTTTCCTTTCTTTTGGTTCCTTTCACTTTGAAATTTGGTTCAAAGTTATTACTGGTCAGTGTCATCTTCACAAAGAAAAAATTTTTGATCAGACTTTGTACCTTGAAATAGCAAAGAAAAACCTCTTCAAAAGGCAACTTGTGGTATTTATTGTCAGTAATATTTAATACTTAACTGTTGGCAAATAGGACTGAATGAGAGGCCTTTTAAGAATCCATCAGTCTTTAAAAAGGAAAATAAGAGTATAGTCTAAAGTAGGAAACTGGTAAAACACAACCCTCTTGTCTATGCATACAGTTTTGAAACTACTTTGAAAGGATAATGTGATTACAAATCAAGTACTCAAAAGTTAGTTACAATATGGCAAAATTTGGTTGAGTGGTACAGTTTTAATTTGCCCTCCCTATATACATGTGTTAAGATAGTATCTGGACATCATCACCAACTGTTCCTGCTACAAGACCTTTGCCGTGCATGCATGGATTAGTGCTCATTTAATGACTGACTAACCAGTGGGATTTCATTACTAATTGCATCCCCATGCATAGCTTGCTACGTGCTGTCATATGTTGTTTTCAAGAGACCGTTGCTAACCTCTTTATGGACTTTTTTATGCTCCTCCCATTACAGCACATAAATGCTGCATAAGCATAGACATTTATGTTCATAAGAGCTTTGAGTTGTGAAGATAATTTTATTGTCCCTGCTTTATACATGTGAAACAAAGGCACAAAGAGATTAAATTAGGGAATACTCATTTTTTTTATTTGATATGAGATACCTAAGAACTCTTGTTTTAGAGAGTTCAGCATTTGTGGGTAGTTTACGGGCTTGGCTGGTGCTCAGTGACAACAGTTGCAGCTGGTACTACTCAGCATTTCTGCAAATCTGTACTGAGGTCTCAAGTCAGACATCCAGAAAATGAGGAACACACAGCTAGTGACCACCTGTGAAAGTTTGTTCAAAGGGACTTGCCTAGCATCATTTGGGAACTCTGTGGTAAAGACAGGGTCAGAACCCACTTCTCCAGGGCAGCATTCAGCTGCTTTAACTTTGAGAGCATCCTCTCTCTTCCTTAATCACTAGAGAATTTATAACTTCTGCAACAGATGCAGCAGCATTTCTACAGATGACAGTCTTGTTTACCCAGTTCAGCGTTAGAGTAAGATTTATTATTTATGCCATGCACAGAAAAAATTAGCGTCCTTGAAAGGAAAATGTTCAAATATGCACCCAGGGAAGAGGGAAGGGACATGATTATGTTTTGATTTTGGCCTTTTCTCTCTTGGGATAGTGCTTCTGCAGAGCCGTGATGAAATCTTGGGCTCCGCTGTATGGGATTGGGAAAAGGACGTTTGCCCTTCCTCCTCCATTCCTCTAGCTCGACACCTCCTGCCCTTATCTTTTACATACAAGTCTTCCCCGGCCCCTGTCTTTGGCTCCTAGTCTTCTTGCACCCCTCAACCTAAGGCTTTTTGGCTCAGACTTCTCACTCCCAGTCCTACTCTCTTAATCCAGGCCCCACAAAATTGGTTCAAATTCTCTTCCTTAAGTCTTCTTGCTGAATTTGTTCCAAGACTCTCTTCCCAAGTCACAGTGAAATCTCTTTCTGGCACCTCTCCCCATCACTCCAGTGAGCTCACTGGAGTTCAGGGCCAGTGTCTGTGCAATCACCTACCATCTCCTGGGACCTCTAGCTCCCAGTCTTATCTCCCAGCATCTTCTGCTTTTCTAATTACCAGTCACAATTTACCTCTTGTACAGCCCCTGGCATCCTGTGTAGCTGGTACAGCTTCCTCCTAGATGAGCCCATCCTTCCTTCAGCACAGCCTGTATTCCAGTCAAACAGCTACTTGTCCCATGAAGTTGCAGTGCTGTCCAGGTGATGGGAGAAGAAAAAGCTGATTTGAAAGAGCACAGAAAAGAATTAGAGATCATCTCTTATGTTGTTGTAACTGCCTGACATGGGATGCAGTAAAACTTGATCTCTCAGGCTGTGCATATGAAATATGTAATCTTTCTGTTGTGCTTGATTTAACTGAATAGGCTATATATTCCCTGACTCTGAAAGTTACTCAAGACTCCAACATATATTTTGCAAAAATAATGTTAACAGCTTGGCTCGAAATGACAAAAGTAATTTCTCAAAGTCACGGGTCAAAAATACTATTTGATTTGAAGAGTCATGTGGCACAGTGTTTCTTGGTTTTCCTTGCTGCATCGTGTTAAAAATGTGACTTGCGAGCTGCCTTCTCTGGGATTTTATATGTATTTATTCTTTCAAGATGTCTGACATCATTTGGGGGATCTAATAAAATACAAGGGATTACCTCTTAATATGTAGTAATCTGGAGCTCAACTTTTGGATGTGTTAAGCACATACTTAGTTTTAAGGCAAAATGTACTTCTAATTAGACATGAGTTTAAAATTACATCTGAATATTTTCTAGAGCTGGATCCCTAGCTCATAAAATCTATGAAGTGGTCTTTAAAGAAGTAACTTCTAATTAAACCTCTCCTGTCTTTATTCTGGGTTCTTGTATATGACTGAGCTCAGTAGTTAGCCTCCCAACAGCCTAATAACAATTTCACGGGAGGCAACCAGAAGCCTTAATTTGTAAAGCCACAATTCCATTTCTCAATCTGCTTCAAGCTTTTTGATGTTTCTTTTGTACCTATCATATACATCCTAGAAAACTTAACTGAGCTAGACTTGCTGAGATTGTATTGTATGGCGTATCCCTGTGTGGGCCGGGGGAATTCCGTGGAAGACATTTACAGCATACATGTGAGGCTAAGGTGTGGCGCAGCCACCAAGATTCTTGGTTCTTTGTTGAATTCAATGATAATTCAACAGGCATTTTGCCTTCTATTGTAGGTCTCTCACAAAGAAATTTGATTTTAAAATATTTATTTGGATCTTTGGGCTTCTTTTTGGGTGTTGAGTGGATGTAGCTATCAAGCCATTCCTAATTTTTTATTTTACCTGATCTCTTTTCCCCTTATATTTCATTTTTCTAACCCTTTACACAATGGAACATAGAAAAGAAAAAAATAAATAAAATAGACCCACCTCTCAGACAAGTTAGTTGTTGGATTTTACTACTTCTTTTACCCCAAAAGAAACTGAAAAGAGTGTGGCCAAGTAGAAGCCATGACAAAAAGACAGTTTCATTTGAAATGTAAACCCATAAACCACTGTTTCAGAAATTCCCATTCAGAAAAAGGTTCCAAGACAAGAAACAATATTACCAGAATGCCTCCTACCCTACCTTCAAGGTACACGTTTTCTTTAACATCAGATTGTAAAAACCCCCAAGGCCTAAGTGCTTCTTCAACGCTTCCCTGGTAATATAGGAAGCATTTATTTGCTAGTCATAGCATTTTATGCCCATACAAATGTTTGTATCATCAAAGCATAAAAACCCATTATTTGGACAGCTTGTTTTTATGGTCATTTTCAGAGCATAGTAATGAGAGGAAACCTATTTTTGAAGAGTTTCCTTTACCACCCTGCAGTTCCTTAAAATGAGTTTCTCTTATCTAGAATTCTGGCAGAAATCTGACTTCATTCTACCCCTTCAATAGAAACAGAATGTGCTGGGATTTTTTTTTTGGCAATGTGACAATTATAATACCAATAATAGCTTTAAATAGTTCTTGTGTTTTAATTACTTTTATTCAGTACTTTTGACTGTAAGGACAGATGTGTTTTCATGTCTCCAACGGAACTCTATCAATAGATTACCTCTCTTAACTATTTAAAAATATCTTCCTCTTAACCATACACCTTCCTTTCTTTCAGATTAATGGTTTTCAAGTCTCTACTACTTTATTTTTTTCTTCTCAGCCCTATGTAGGAAATAGATGTCCACCTTCCTGGTGGAAAAAGGCCATTTTGTCAGAGGCTCAAACTGCTATGCTTCTGATGTTTTTTTATATATAACATATATATATATATATATAATATATATATATACACACATACATATACACACACATATATACACACATTTTCTTAACTTTGTGGAACCGGTCATAGAGTATAGTACTAATTCACATGAGAAAGACGTCGAAATGTGATCCCACATTGTAAAAGCCTAATATTGAAAATATTGGCACATTCACTTCGTGGTGCATCTGCCTGTGAGTGGCTCTTGGCCTTCCTGTTGCACATTGCACAATTTGGGCCAGGCTATCAGGTTATCTTATTTTTAATTATTTAAGATAAAAGTAACCTGCAGCAAAAATATCTGGAGGAGAGTTCTTATGAAGCATTTCATCTTTTGGTTGAAAGCCCAAACTGATTTCTCTTTTAAGTTTTCAGGAGATGAGTGTCAACATACAGTTTTTATTTCTGGTTCTTGACCTTCTGATTAATTTGCACACTTGCTATGAAAATTTGAATAATGCAGAAAACTCAGATTTCTTAAAAATGTTTTTCTCTTATTTAAATTGAAATGTATTGCTTTTATATAGTCTCCATACTTTTTCTGCCTATTTCGAAGTTACAAGGGAAATAAATACATTTTGTAGGCTTCATACTAGTATCCTCAACAGTGTTTAATTTATTTTAAGATAAAGATCAGCTTGTACTCTTATAACAAATAAAAATGTATACTTATAATAAAAAAAAATGGTATTTTCATTAATATGACAATGATTATTTCTATTCTCTTGCACTACAGACTTGGTAATCCCAGGCTGATTCTCTTCTACTGCTTTCTGTTATAGGTGTATTTTGCTAAGGCTGGTAGTTTCCAGAGGATTTAAATATACTTTAGAGCTTGCTTAATAATATATGTTGATTTTTCCTCTTGTACAGCAACAACAGATGTGGCACCTCAAGAAATGCTTAAGTGGTCTCTGCTTGAACCTCGTATGTGTCTTGTCCACTAATAACGTTAAGATGACATTACATTTATACTGTCTGCTTCTGTGTAGGTCTGCTATAGGTCTTTTTATTTATTTATTTATTTATTTATTTATTTATTTATTTCATCTGCCACAGACTTTCTAGGACCTTTTTTTCCTTACTGACACATCTTTCTTTAAATCTCTGTCCTTATTTTGTTACAAATACTCTGTTTTGATTTGTACAAAGCTGTCGTTGCATTCAAAACTTAGGTACAGGTACTTCAAGGTCAACCTGAGGCATATATAATAACTATCAGTGACTATTCTGCCTTTTTTTTTTTTTTTAATGAATGTTAAAATAAGAAACTCATGGAAGCAAATACGTTAGCCACAAGGAGCTCTGTGTGCAGTCGATTGCTGGAAGCTCGATCTCCATGCTTTTCCTCTTCTCATGCTTTTTCTTAGGCATCTAATATGAGCTACAGAGACAGGATACTGAGCCAGGTGGACTTTTGGTTTGACCTAGTGCAGCCTCTCTCTCTTCTTAAGCCTTGTTCTCTGATGTTGTCTCTGCCACCTCACAGCTTGTGGAACACATTTTGCTACTCTTTTTTTGAACTGCAAAATGTGTCCCACCAACAATCCCAAATTCTTGCACTGCAGCCAGAAACCTTACTGTTACATACTTATATAGGTTTTCTTAGAAAGCATGTATCTATTCTGAGAATATTTCCTTTTGTCAAATCATCACCACCTCAGACTTGTTTCCAGGCTCTACCTGGATGTATTATCATTAGGAAATAGTTTTGTACTGTTACCCCAACTGAGCTAAAAAGCGCTGTTCTGCAGTTGCCTGACTCTGTAAGCATTTAATTGTATCAACACCTCATTTGCTTTTCAGGTTCAGTAGATGATTAGATATCTGAATGTAACAGAAAAATGCTGCAAAGGTCAGTACATGCAGACATCCTGGCATTCCCCAGAGACTTGTGGCTTAAAGAATTTGATAATATGTATTTGATTATATTTAATAGCCTTGAGTAAATTTTGCTCGTTTCTTTTTAAAAAGGTATTATTTCTTAGTTTCTGCAACATCCTGTAGTTAACATCTCTACGTTAACCTATTTTTAAGTGAAGTACTGTAGCCTTTGCTGGTTGGGTACCTGCCTCCTGTGGTGTCCCTTACTGCCCCTTCCGATACAAGGACTGTATTCATATTCTTTATTCATATTCTCTAAGTTAATACTAATTCTATAGGTTTTTGTCATTCCACCTCCTTTTTTTTTTTTTTTTTTCTTTCCAAACTGAAGAAGCAGTGTGACTTTTATTAGTATCTCGTAATGGCCCAGTCTGAAAAGATCAGTGTCTTTCTTCTTCCTTACACTGCCCAGGATCCAGACACTATAGTTCTTCTGTCTGAGGTCCCCTGCATGGCTCAGGCTGGCTGCTGCTTCTGGATCACTCTTAGTCCTAACGAACAGGCCTTTCACCTCAAGCGATTTTAGATGTTTCATTTCAGGTGAGAGCTGCCTAGTTTTAGCATTGTGGTTTAATGGTGAGAACGCTTGCTATGGAAATAAGAGATTTGGGTACAGTCCCTTCAATGGCTAACAGAGACTCCAACTTAGATGTCCCAGCCTGAAGGTGAAGTGCTGTAGCTGCGATCTAACATGCAGGCCTACTGCTTAGGGCATGCTCCTGAATGATGGGGAATGTGAGGTTGAGCTCCTGAAACCGAGGAGGGAACCATTGTCTGTGGCATTCCTGCAAACATTCAGCCAGTCTGTAACACATTTGATTTGTATACCACTGCCATATCCCCCAGCAGGGTTTTAAAAGGAAGGAAGGGGCTGGGATTTCAGCCATGTTTTCTCTAATGTTTCTTACTAGCTAGATAAAGTGCTTTTATTTCCTGTGTGGTGCTGTGCCTGCTGGTTTGGATCTTACAAAACTGTCTCCAAAAGCTTCAGAGGGGGCCTAAGGAAAGTAACATACTGCATACTGGAGACAAGGCACCAAAACCATATGTATTTCAGTGCCTAACTTGTAATGTCTGCTTTTTATTGATCTGGCTGTAAGTGTAAGCAGTGTATAGAATCAGAGAATCACAGAATATCCCAAGTTAGAAGGGACCCATAAGTATCATGGAGTCCAACTCCTGGCACCACACAGGTCTACCCAAAAATTCAGACCATATGACTAAGAACACAGTCCAAATGCTTCTTAAACTCTGACAGGCTTGGTGCTGTGACTACGTAAAGTGTAAAGGCTGTGTAAAGGCAGTGTTTCAAAGTTGTGATATGGATGCAGATGCTATAGTAGTTATTACATTTCTGTCCTGTCCTTTTAGCTTTTTCAAAATAGACAAAAATTCTTCCATCTATTCTTTGGAGTCAAAAAGTCACCTATTCTTACCATTTGTCAGATCTCAGCTTAATGATCTGGGGAGAACAGTGTTGAAATGGAGTATTGAATTAATCCCAAATGATCTGAATGCCACTTGAATGTGAAGGCATGTTTCTTCCACAGATAACTGGAAAATGACTAGTTCTTGTTTGGTTTCCCCAGCTTCACCATTAAGAAGGTTATTAAAATGTAATGTTCTTTCTATATGCTTTGTCTTTAAGGTTTCCACTTTTACCCTTTATCAGGCTCACCTGCTAATGACAATCTTTCCTTTATCCATGGCTATTTTTGTAAAGTTCTCTCATATTTCGATTCCTGCTTTGCTCACTTCACACTGCAGTATTATTACCTTGTAGGTGTTTTAGCTATTCCAATATTTAAGGGAGTACTCATTATAACTATAGATTAATCAAAGTCATTGTTTCATATGTCACTTTAAAATCTTTAATTTTGTTCTTCAGTGTACTTGTCATTATTAGTTCCTTGTGCTTCTGTTGTGGTTTTTGGTCTTCTGTCTTCATGGGATTTCCCAGCAGAAAGTCACTTCCTTTGGTTACATGGAGCCAAAGAAGAAGCTTCCTGAGAAGGCCTGCTGATACGAACAACTGGACCAATATATTGGGCCTAGTTGTAAAGTGGAGGTTTTAGATGTGGGTTTTCCATTGAAGAGCTTATCTGTCCACACGTATCTCCATGGTACAGTTCTCTATTTAGGCCCCAGAAGAGATAATTAAATTTTTATATCTAACCTCTGCAATAATTTATCCAAATACCTAATTTTATGACTCTAATTATTTGATTGACCTAAACAGAATAAGTTACAGGTGTAAAATTAGCCAATTATGCCAAGTAAATATGTCTTTTGTGATTGAATGATAAGTTCTCAAATCAGAAATACATCAGGATTTAAACACTTGAGGGCTTCTATTTATATCCTTTACATTATGATATTCATATGTGATTCTGAAATAGCCTAACAATAGAGAATATCTTCTTAAGAAATAACAGGACAATTTTTTTTAGACCTAAAAACTCCAGAAAAGAATTAAATTCCTCTGAAAAGATTAAAGTGTTATTTATAGCATTTTAAGGAAAAATATTTTAAAACAATATTAAAATGAAAAACATGATTCTGAGAGAGGAATCCCAATAAAATATTCAAAGGTAAGGAAATGAGTTGGACTGAGATAATCTCTCATTTTTAGTTTAAAATTCAATTTTTAAAACATCTTTTGGACAGAACTCAAAAAAAAAAAAAAAAAAAAAAAAAAAAAAGGTTGCCCAATAAGTAAGAGTTTTGAGAAGGATTAAAATGAAAAAAAAGCTCTTCTTTCTTCCTGACCAACTGTAGTGCTTTATAAAGTAGCCAAAGAGACAAAACAAATCAGGAAGTCAGGGAAGAACGTGCAGCAGCATTAGTGCTGGCACAGCAACTTTCCCCTTACTGTACTGAAAATAATACCAGTGTCAGCTGCAAGACAGAACCTTTGTTTATAGAAATCGTAAGTGATCTTTTGGCTCTGGTGGTTCTATACCCATTTCCACCAGCTAAGGAACTGATACTCTAAATCCACCAATTACAATAAAACAGTCTATTTTTTGTATTGCAGAAATTTTCATTGCCATTTGTAGAACAATTTGTAAGACAAGTGAAGAGTTTGAACTTAGGATATATTCTTTCATCTTCTGGTATTTGAATAAATTTTGTTTGTTGAAACACATAGAATAAAATGTACCAGCACAAATGTGATCTTCAAACACAGTTTCATTATCTGATTTGCTTAAATGATATGATGCCATAATTGTGGTTTTCGTTTTTATGTTGGCATTCATTTTTCCCCCTCTGTATTCTACACTAATTAGCTGACCAAAATTATGGTAAACAGTATTAGGCTGGTAATTAGCAGTGCTCATTTCTGGGTTTTGTTTGTTTAGTTTGGTATTGTTGGTTTTTTTTGTTGTTGTTTTTCTGTTTTCAGGAGAGGTTTCACTGTATTCTGGGGCTGGGAACGTGAATTTAGGCATTTTCTGAGGCCACTAATTCTTATTTCAGACCAATTCACTATCAAACAGTCATGACTGGATGATCACTGCGAAAGAGGAGATCTCTCCCTCTGTTGATCCCTGTTCCTGCTCCATAGAGAAAAGGCTGTGTCCTTGCTGCAAGAAACTTCCCAGCTTCTTTCAAACCTTGGATGGAGTAGACCAGAACCAGTATACTGGCAGAGATTTGAAATTTTTCTGGTCAATATAGTTAGGTTAAGGAGGTGAGCACAAGCATGCTATTTCTCAACTCTTCCACTTTCAGGGAGAAAGTGGTTGTGTGCAGCCATGTACACAAAACCTACAGCCATGAGGATTCATGACAAAGATTATTATAGAGATGCGAGGCCAGGAGAGGCATGGAAAAGGGATCTGTTGAAGGCCAGAACAAGTATGCAAGGACAGAATTTCTCTGTGGCTGTCACATTCACCAACTAACTTCTGAAGACTGTTCAGCTGGTAGTCAGTCTGTTATGTATGGGGCAAATGACTCCCCGTGACAGAATCAATTCTAAAAACAGAGGGTCTTTTTCTATTAAGTGACTTCAATTGTGAGTGGGCTGTCTTTCAAATTTGTGCACTTACAACTTGTATGACATTCAAACAATTCTGAGAAAGCTGTAAATACGTGGTGAGAAAACTTGTCGAGTTTTACATTTCTTTAGGAAAGAGGGAGACTGGTCTCTATTGTACGTTTGAGCGATGCCTCATGAAAGAGTCTTCATGCTTTCTAGAGCCTTCCAGCAAGTGCTGTAATATATGATAGAGATCTGTCTTTTATTCAAAGAGAGGTGAAAATTCTTCTTCTGTAGCATTATTACGAACTAATTTTCAGTGCCAAGCAAGCATGACATAACTTTCTGAAATTTAAACAATCACTCTACTGTTGAAAGTTTATTTTGAAAGCATGGCAGAAGGAGAAAATCTTGATGCTGTGCTTTCTAACTGATATTAAAATTTTGCTATCAGACACAACAATTGTTTGAGACACTAACATTTGAATAGTATGTTCTCTTTTTCAGGCTTTTGACTGAAATCCATCTACCCATCCAATGCAAAAATCAAAGCAGGCTTTCTACTGTAATAGGATTTCTTGGTAGAGGTCAACATGCTGCCTGTCTTGACTGTACTATGATTTGAAGAACTCCTAGTGGCTTCCCAGGGTGGTGGACTGAGCCCTCGCTCAGAGCTTGTGACAAGCCAAAGACACAATGTACTGGTGGGTTAAGGAGTTTCAATCTACCTTATGAGACAGCGATTGCTCTTGTTTTTATGCTATGTGATTGTGCTATGCTATCCTTCCCATTTCCTCTAAAAACAAAACTTTTGCTGACCTTCCTTACATTGTAGCCTCTTACTTGAAATAAGAATGTTGTAACTGAGCAACTTAATTTAGGAAGAATGATTATTGTAATGACGTTAATACCATTAGCTTTAATCTCCCGACCTTCACCCTCTTTTACTACTAGGATGTGTTGGCCCTGGCCAGCAGCCACATACCCACACAGCTGCTCACACCAGCAGAGTAGGGGAGAAGATAAGAGGAACAGGAGCAAGAAAACTCATGGGTCATAATACAGGCAGGGAAATCACTTACCAATTACTGTCACAGGCAAAACTGACTTGGGGAATTTAACTTAATTTACTGGCAGTAACGTAAATATTTAAATACTCACTTGGGTATTAGGAAGCAAAGAAGACAAACTTTAAAACAGCCTTCCTCCCCCCTCCCCAGGCTCAGCTGCACTCCAAACACCTCTCCTCCTGCCTTGTTACTGCCACAGGCTACGCTCGGGCCCTTTGGAGAGGTAATGGAAGATGCGGGGGCTTGGGGACAGGATGCAGTGGTTTATCTCTGCCTCTCCTTGTTTATCACTCTTTTCTTCCACTGCTCCTTCCTTCTTACTCATCTTCTCTGCTCCAGCATGGGTCTTCTATGGGCCACAGTCCCTGCAGGGGTGTGCCTGTTTGGTCATGGAGCTTCTCTCCTTGTCCTCTTGCTCCTTCATTGTCCCCTCTGGTGTACCCTCCCTTCTTTGTTTCCTCCCCTTTGGCATTTTCTCCCCTTTCCCAAGTGTATTTTCATAGAGTTGCCATGCATGTGGTCCATGGGCTCCGCTTTGGCACATGGTGGATCCATTGTGGAGTGAGCTGGAATCAGCTGTGAGCAGCATGGTGCAGCTCCGACCTCCTGACCTGCACCTGCACAGCCAGGAGGAGTGGGGAACGTAGGAGGGCAGAGCAGAAACTGCCTGACTTCACACAGAGATGTAGGGGTAGGGAGGTCAGGTTGCATCGTTGGATTGCTTATTACCACACCACACCCATCCCTGGGGGGGTACTTACAAGGGATCTTGAAGCTCATCCATAATTTTAAATCCGATACATATTTCTACTGCAGAACTGAACCATACAATCTATGTTTGTCCACGTTACAGAGTAAACTGGACTGTGTATGGAGAGGGAGCTATTGCATAACCAAATTTTGGCCTGAAATCCAGTGCTGAGTCACATTTTGTTATTTTAAGAGCACTGTTACTGGTTCATTTTTCTTTGTAAACCCACATCACACCAGAGAATTACTACAAAGTGGAATTTGTACTTTGGAAAGACATATGTGTGTATTAATGCTTTTCACTCAAAAAAGATATTTTGAAAGTTTGCGGTGTAAATTTTGAAAAGGCAGCTTGAATCTGAAAGAAGGAAATGATGGCTAATGCTAACACTGGCTTCAAATTACTTCCACTCAGCATTCATAGACAGGTACACGCCAGTTCTTGACTGTGATTCTTGGTTAAAGGAGTATAGACAAATGTTGTAAGAGATGATTACTATTTTACAGGAATTTCATGGCATATGTTAAGGAAAGTTTGTAGAATGTGCCTCCAAAATACTTGGCTGCATAGAGCTATGCCACAGGATAGATTATGCCAGCAGTGAGAAGTTTTGTATTGAAAAACATGGAGAGTCCTCATCCCAGAGGATGTATCATGTGTAGCATGAGCAGCTTGTAGCTGCTCAGGAAGTGTGTGTCAAATCAGCAACTACAGCTTGACTGGATCTTTACTAAATGGTTTAGTAAATGCTTTAGAGCTGGGCCTGGGCTACAAACCTGAACTGTGAAACAGACTAATGAAATTCCCCCAACCTCATATTTTGGGGTCTAGTTTTGTCCACTTCCTACACTGAGCTAAACAGGAGGTTCAGCTAAAACTTAAAGATCCACTGCAGTCTGTATGGGACAGGCCAGGGATGTAGGTTTTTGCCCTATACATAACATACCAATGACTGATCCATTAGGATGTTCCACAGCCAAAAGGAATCTCTCCCACTGCCTAGGATCTTCGTGTTTTGGTTAAATAGTTAAAATAATTAATTCTATTTTATTTTCAGTATAAATCACCCTTCCTTTGTCCTGGGCTCTTGTGAAGGGCCATGCTAGCACTGTACTATACCTTTACTGTTAAAAAAAATCCCTCGCCAAAACACTTCCTTAAAATCAGCTATTTAATGCAGCCCCTTTGCCAGCCCATTGCTGTGGGAACCCAGACCTTCATTTATTTATGAAACCAGACAGTTTCTTCTATTGTGTGTGGAGCTGAAATTCTAGGTAAGTGTTTTTATTAAACTTACTTAAGGTGTAACATATTTTTTTTCCCCTATGAATTCAACAGTGTAAATGGTATGAACATTCAACTGTGTCTTGCTGATACTGATGTCTTTACAGACTTTGAAAGGCAACATCGGTAGCTGCTGATGTTTTGTCAAGGTTACCATTTGTCATTTTGGAGTTTGAGTTAGACAAATGCATTTTAGAGAAAACAGTAACTCTATACTAGGATATTTAAGGAGATTCATATCTTTAATTTATACAGCTCTATATTCCAAGAATCTGGGGCCAGCATTGCAGGTAAAGTATTAATTTGGTTTGTTCCGGTTTTATAATTAAATTAGTTTGTTGAAATACTTGCTGCACTGAAATCAAAGAGAGAAATCCCATCAACTTCAGCAAGATCAATTGACTGAATCACCAAGATTTCACTTCACATGCTGATATCCTTCAACCAGGTATTCCTGGTCATCAAGATTTAAAAAAACTTTAATAAATGTTGATAGTACTTTATAATGTACTTTAAGATATTTGTATGCTATGTAAGGCATAATTAGCCAGTTAGAATATTTCAGGTGAGTCTTGGCTGAAAATATTTCTCGTTTATATTCAACCATTGTCTCTTCTTTGCATTTACAACATCACACATAGACAAATTTTGTCTGCTAAAATTACTACCAAAATGCCCAGTATTTTTCAATAGACTATAATCAAATCTTCAAATAATAAAATACTGATTTATTATTATTATTACAACTTTGAAATAAAAATGTAAGTGAGAACAGGAACAAAGATGCAAGGTAAAATAAATAAATAAATAAATTATTATAGACAATGCCAAGAAGAGTTACTAAGGAATTGTTTCTGAGTAATATTGTATATAAAAGTATACTCCATGCTAAGCTTGCTGAAAATTTGTCTATTGTCACTGTTTATTAAAGAACAACATTTGCTCCTGGAACTCAAAATTACTCTGAGGGTGTATTTTCATATATATTCAGATGCTAAACTGCGCTATGGAAAATGCAAGCTTGTTTCTACTAGGTCTGAAAAACAAAGGGATTTAAACACTTGATTTTAATTCTGGTCAGTATTTTTTGGAAGAAAGGAGTAATTGAGCTAACTAGAACAGAATGTCAGCAATAACTCATTTTCACTTCATAATATCTATAAATGTTTATACAATGGTGTGGATAATAATTTAAAAGTTACAAGGTTAAAGGTTGGAAACATTACTAATGAAAAATAGTATGAATTATAAAAAACACAATGCTACAAGAATTTAATTGCCTTAAAATGCCACTTCCTACGTAGATTACTTTTATCTGTATTATTATCTTTAATTTCATCAATGGAAATAATATGGAGGTATTTCATTTAGCTAATTTTATTTATGCTGAGGTAATTATTATTTATTTTGAGATATATAACAATAATAATGTTTATTTTAAACAGGATTGAAGCTTTGATATCTAAATAATGGTAAGTCTACAGAGCCTCTATTCTTTCATTACTGAGAGCTTCACATACCCTATAGAAAACTTTTAGGCAAACTCAGATTTTGGGGGGATTTTTTTAGCTTTTACTGAAATTATGAACTTCTAGAATGACAATACAGTTTTCTGGAAATCTACATTGATTCCTATAATGGCATAGTATAGCATTATGTCTACGTAAGCAACTCCTATTTTTTTTTCATGTCAATGTTACTGAATGATAGTGTTGGCTTCATTCATCACATTAAACAAGTAACACACACCTCTGTACTAAATACTACAAAGCAGTCCAATAACAGTAACACCCTTTAAGTGAACTTCTGCTGCAAATGAAGGAAGTGAACTTTGAAATATTTGCACGAGTGAGTAATGTTACCCATGAGAGCTCTCCCACTGACCTCAAAGAGACTACACAAAGGAGTGAGAACTTTCTTATAACAGCAATGATTCTGGTAATGCTTAATTTTCTGCAAAATACATATTCCAGGAGGATGGCATGATACATATGTATTCCGTATAATCACTATATTTTCCAACTGTCAATGTTGAAGGAACAAGCCTGGTCTTTTCTGACTCTTGACAGAAAAAATGTTCTTGCAGAATTTTCCTGATCAAGACATACTGGGCCAGGCTTTTGAAGATGCACTAGAAGTACTGCAGCAGCAATCTGACAAAGAAATGCAGTATTCACAAGGTAAAAGGGGCCATTATTCCCTTTCACTACAGCTTTATACTTTTACAGGAAAGTATGTCTTAAAACACGTAGGTGGGAGAGGAATTTCCCAGAGGTGGATTAATGCACAGCTCAGGGGTACATTGAAGAAAAAGGGGAAGAATGTTTGGAGGGTTTCTGTCCCTCCCACCATGGCATGCATCTTCCAAGTCACAGTACAGGGAAGTTGTTGGACAGCTCCCCCTTTCCCTTTCCCTTCCCCAGGTGTACTGAGTTCAGGTTTCCTACAACCAAAAGATATAAGGCCACAGTGCCACAGCCATTTTCCAGTTTTAAAGTTTTAATTGAAAAAATGCCCTTCTGTTACGCTGTAAATTGCTGTAAATAAACTCATATAGCAACAAATTCCAGAATAGTATTAATAAAAAAGACAAAGAATTCAACATACAAAATTCACTTCCACAATTACTTCCTCAATTACTTTTTTTTTTTTTTTTTTTTACATTAAAATACAACTTAAACATTTTTAGGCAGAAATGTTAGTTTGAGTCTGGGTAATTAGAAGAAAAATTATTTTATTGACTTCTAGACTAAGATTTTTACTTTACAAAACTTAAAGTATATGAAAGCTGTATAAGGTTCCAGTTCAGGCAAGACTGGCAATTAAAATGCTGTAAAACTTAAAGTCTGTCTGTGTTTGGTGTTTTCACATCGTGAATAGAATTGGGAGGAAAGCAAAGTAAAAGGCTACATCATGAACGCTCTAAGTCCAGAAGAATATGCCTACTGTCTTCTGTGTGAATGTGTTTCATACAAGGAAGGTTATTTACATATTTATCTATGATATACTGAAATGCAAATATGAGCAATCAGGCCACACCTTCAGCTGTTGTAAACAAGTTTTTGGCCCCACTGCAGTGGTAATTTACACACTGAAGGATCCTCTGTATATAACTTCTTGCAATGTTCTGGCTTGTATCTGTTGTCAGGGCCAACAAAGAGATGTTTAAACACTTGCAACTCAGTGTGTAGTTATGTCCCATTGCTCACACATATTTCCACTTGCAACAGATGTGCCCTCCAAAATCTTCTGACCACCCACAGTGCATAATGTCTTCCAAGTGCCGTGGTCCAATATCCTTTTCTGCTTCTTTTAAACATCCTGAGGTCTTGGGCTCCTTCTGTGTTGTTCTTTCAGGCACTGCAGGTACTCTGAGATTTTTTCTCCCTGTAGCTGATTTGAAGTAATCATGTTTTTGGACAGCTGAGACAGTATTGCCCAGAATCATGTTTACCAGCTCCTCTCCTTCACTTCATTCACAATTCTAGACTCTTACTTGCATTGTACTAATGACCTGCTGAAGAATTGCATGACATTCCCTTTTTCTTTCTAATACATGTATTATAATCTTCAATAATTCTCCCATTCCCTAAGCTTGGTGATCTGTTTGGCTCTCCCTTTTTCTATTTACCAAACTATTTCACGATACTATGAAATAACTGAAATTTTATCTTAACAAATATTTCTTTACATAATGAAGGTAAGAAAAACCAGCCTAGGGCATGGTTAGCAGTACCACTATACATACCTCTGTGCAAATTATATTGGATAACCTCCTGGTTATATATTGGATAAACATCCTGGCTCTGGAGAGTTTATTATTTAGACAGCAGCAACAGGATAAATGCATTTTGACAGGCCCAGTAGCATGTTAGGTTGTTTGCTGCTGCTGTTCTTGTTTTTGTTCTCGCCTTCTTCTCTCCCTTTTACTCACAAAGTTTTTGCTCCTTCCTCGTAATTCTCAGGTTATAAAAATTGCCTGACTCTGATCAACCATCACTCTCACCTCCGAGCAAGTCCCAGCTACTCTGCAGCACCATCTACAGAAGACCCAGGATATAGCTGGAGAAATATGATAGTAAGTGAACTGATTACTGCAGACATAAATGGAAAATTAGCTGAGCATCTATGATTTCTAGTAGAAATCATTATGCTAACTCTAACACAAATTTAGTCTGGCCAGGCATAATTCAGATAAAACTGCACTGGGAAATATTTGCAAAACATATTTAATAGACTCTTTTTAGGAATCATCTTAGCTGTTTGGTGCTATTCTGTGGTTCATCACATAAAATGACAACTAACAAAAAAACCTACTAGTACAGCAGGGAAAAGGTCTTCTCTCTGTTACCCAGAGAAGAAGAATATTACACAGAAGAGGCAGAGAACAATAAATTCCAGCCCCTACACAGCTTCTGCCCCTGTGAGTAAGAACCATGCTTTTGATTTCTCCTCCAGTGGTCTGCTTTAAGTTGACTGGAAAGACCAGCATGGTTTGCACATCGAGCTCAGCTTCAGCCTGCAAAGCCCATCTTCATTCTTAAAAGCACTGGAAATGTGGCCTGCAGGAGTGATGGAAAATGGGTAGTGCAGGGGAGAGAATTTCAGGTAAACAAATTCCACAAAAGCCCGTTTTCAACCAGCAGATTAGCGAGAACGTTAACACAAGAACTACAAAGCCTGTCGAGAGGCACAGCCCAAGTGGCCCTTGTCTTTTATTAACTCTGGAAAAGGAGTTCACAGCTCCTCCAGCAGAAAGGTTGAAGCCTGCGGAGTGAGGCAATTACTCTGTTATCCCTCTTAACTTCTCCCCTAAGGGCCATCATTCCCGTTGGACATGCTGGTGGTGCTCTTTACTGATAATGTGCACTGCAGGCCTTTGTGGGTGCGAAAAGTCTTCTGTGGGTCAGGTGATAAAAGATTGCATTTCTTCAGGCTTCAGGCAAATAATTATTACAAGCTTCTTTTTCCTCATAGATTGTACACTATTGCTAACTCTTCATTGTCTTAATTCTTGAAGAACAGTTCAGGGGATTTTTATGCAGATGAGACTGTCTACCGTATGCTGCAGAATACTCCAGAAAGCCAAGTGATGCATGCTGCTGGTGGCCAGCCAAAAGCAGGGAAAGGTGTGTAGAAAGAATATATCTTGACAAGTGCATTGCATTAATTTAAAACTCCTTTGGTGAATTGTGCTTTCTCTGTATCCTTTTTTTTTTTTTTTTTTTTTTACTTTTAACTGGAAAAAATAAGTCAATTTTTAACAGTAACTAGAATACAACTGCTAGTGTTCAGTTCCTATCTGCTAAATCTCATACAGTAAGATAAATCTGCTAACTTCTCATTCTCTCCTCTTGTTTATTACATAGAGAAACAAACCAGAGATGGGTTCACTCCAAATCATCTGGGTTGAAGTCTGATGCGAAGAATTACAATAACATCTTTATCCACTTTAATAACTCATTTTATTTCTTTTGGTCAAAGCAGTGGTTTTCTTGAAGTTTTTCCATATATGTTAATATGTTTGTACTAGATTTTATGCCTTTCTCTGTTTACTGTTCAAATTACTTCTTAGCTTTTGTCATTTCCAGTGAACACTTTGACAGCTGTTTTTATGCTCCTTTTGGTTGACTTTACTTGAGTGGATATCTGTTTTGCCAAGAGTAGGTCAGGTGCCATTGGCCATCACTGTACTTCAGTTGTTGCATTCATTCTTTGGCTTTCATTTGGGACTCGGCATCCTTTGTATGACTCTCCTAGATGAGATTTCCACAGCTTCCACTCCGAGTGTTGTACCTACTTCTGACTGTGAGGTCTTTTTGAGTAGCTTCCTGATTTTATTGCTTTTTGAAATCCCCTTCTCTCAATGTTAACCACATGGTGTCAGTTTTTGTATCATCCCTTACCATTGATGCTGAACACTGTGGTTTCTGTTGCTTAATAGCTCAGATACTATGACTACTACAAGTTCCTTGGGACAATGGGAAGACTAACCTCTCCTTTTAAGTTCTGTACTTCTAACTCTTGAAGTTCACTACTACAAATGCAAATATGCCAATCAAAAAATGTTACTTTTCTAAGTCTTACCCAATTTTACATGATGTTAGCTGAGGCCACCTTCAGTTGTTACTGCTCTGTTAAACTTAATTTCCTAATTCATCTTCCTTTTATATTATTATCAGTCTTCTTTTCCAGAAGGCTATACTGCACAGCATTTCATGGCTGCCTATTCTTATGTTTTGTTTTTTTTTTTCTTTCTTCTTCCTTTTTTTTTTCTTTTTTTTTTTCTTTTTGTCTCCATGATAATATCCTGCCAGAAACTATGATTTGGGGAACTATTTCCCCTATACCTAGATAAATTTAGTCCTCTTGTCCTCTTATTTGTGCATGAGAGGTTATCTGTACACTAGCATGTAGTGTTACCCTTTAGGAACAGATCTGTAAATGAAACAATTAGCACTGAGGATGCAAAGTCTGTGTTTAAAGTGTTTCATGGGGGTTAGGGCTATCTCTAGGATGGCCACAAGTTCTGAAATCTGCAGTGAACTAAATATGCTTCTGGAAAGCATCTCTGAGTTTGGTTTCTTCTGAAAGGAGTCCGACTCATGCATTTCAAGGCCAGTCCTTGATAAGAACAAAAGCTCAGTAAGTGGAGACCATCAAGAGATGTATTTCAAGAGACATACACAGAGAGAATTAGGCTGCTTCAGGCCAATTTAGTGCAGTAACCTAATGCAGATGCTCTGAAACACCTTCTGGAGGAGCTTCCTCTCTCCAGTGACTACATAAGCAACCTGCAGAAACCAGGCAGCTGGCTTGGACTGATGTTGTGCAGTGGTTTAAAGGCAGGTAATGAACACTGCTGGCTTATGCAATGCTATGCAGTGCAAAGATCCAAAGAACCCCACCTCAAACAGGTGTGTCCGCATGCTGTAGGGCTTTGGAAATAATAGCTGGAATCTAGAAACATAGCTTCATTAGCACATATAAGCCCATATGCCCTCTCAAACCAATGCATCAGCTGGAGAAGTCTAGACAGCAGAACTGAGGCTGGACAGCATGACCTCTGAGATGCTGGTAGAGAAGTGGCTACACTATTGTTTTCCTGCAGAAACTCAGTCTGCAGTAGCATGAGGCTCCGATGAACAGCAGAGACATCCAAATGTCCCCCAGGTCTTATTCATTCTAGCATTGGTTCGTAGGATTATGGGATGATTCTGGTTGGAGGGGACTTAAGAATGTCACCTTCTATTATTCAGAATTGCTTACTGTGACCAGGCAGTCTCCTTCATGTTTCTTTTAAGCTTTTCATTTTGAAAGTATTATAGGTATTTCTAGTAGAATATGTGCTTCTAGCCACAGGCCAATTTTTATTTAGATCGTGAAACTTTATTATTTTTTTGGAAAGTACCTCTGATTTCAGGATCTTCTTCTTCCTAGTCTGGCTGTCACTTCTCTCCTATTTCCTTATCACCAGATGCAGAGTTACTGTCATCCCTAACAGATGTTTTGGCTTGACCTCAGTGTTCCTTAGCTACTGCCGCTTTTCCCCAGCCCCTGTTTTAAAATAGCCATGCAAGACAAGACTTTATGAACTTTAGGTGCAGCTGCTTGTATCCACTTTGGTTAAAGTGGAAGCCGTTCTTCTGCATAGACTCTTCTTCCTGCAAAATGTTCCTCTTTGTCTCATAATCTTCAACTCTTCCTCCTTATGGCAGCTTCTTGGTCACCCTTTGCTCTGTGAAGGGAACTGGGAGCACTTCAGAGAGAGGGACCCACAAGACCTAAGTGAAACTAATAAATCTCACTAGTAAACTTCAGTGTGAGAGCTGAACCTGTGGGGAGAAGAACTTACTTGACTGACGAATATTGCTCACTGAGCTTCCTTTATTCTGCATTGGATGCAATTTGACATTTCTGCATGTGTTTAGAAAAATACAGTGTATGAGAAGGTCTAGCTCCTTAGTGACTAGGTGAGGTTTACAATTCAAAACTAGCTTGCTCTTCCTGAGCATTCACTCCCTCTTTCTTATATCAGAGACTACCTTGCATCCCCAAAACAGTCCTGAAATGAATCTGACAAAATCAATTCATCTCAAAGTCTTTGAGTTTCGATTAAGTGGGGTAAGCATTTATTAAAAAGCATTCAGATTGGCTCTCCAGGGTCTCTTTCCAGCACTGCCTGAGGACGTGATTCCCTGCACAGCATGTGTCTTAAGATTGCTAAAAGTGGCTCCTCAGTCCTAACACACAGCAAAGTCAACACATATTTGTCATGATCCACTAATAACCTGCTCTTAAAACTCTAATGACCAAATCCCTTCCTGTCACCACAGATCTGTACATTGTTTCAGAACTATCATCCCATTTGCTACTGGTAGTCTTCTGTTGAATAGTTTATATCGATCTTTTAATTTCAAACAGGATATTAGGTTTACATATGCTTTTTTCCCTTAAGATCCTTTCCAGGAAAAAAGACAACTGCTCATCTTTTAAAACCAGCATGAGTTCTATTCTGACCTTTTGTATTTTATTTCTTAATAGGTAGAAAAAAACTCCGTCTGTTTGAGTACCTACACGAGTCTCTGTATGATCCAGCTATGGCAAACTGCATTCAATGGGTGGATAAGCCCAATGGTGTCTTCCAGTTTGTCTCCAAAAACAAGGAGAAACTTGCAGAGTTGTGGGGAGAAAGGAAGGGAAACCGCAAGATCATGACATATCAGAAAATGGCCAGAGCACTGAGGAATTATGGAAGAACAGGTGAAATAATCAAAATTCGAAGGAAGCTGACATACCAGTTCAGTGCTGTTGTTTTACAGAGACTTGCTCCAGCCTATTTCTTGGGAAAAGAAACTGTTTATCATCCATACATTCAGCCTAATCAAGAATATCAGTGTGCAGACGACTGGATTAACTACAACAGTTACATGTATAACAATGGTTATGCATTACAGCATGCTAACAGCTAGACATCTCTCTCATATAACCAGGTCTTTGTTAGCTTGCAATACTTTTCAGCACAGGAACTCTTCTCTGCACATAGCTTTTCCTATATGATATCATACAAACAAACGAAGAGGAGGGTTTTAAAAATTATCTTTACCTAGTTTTGTTCCTTTTGAAGGTACTGATAAAGAGCCATTGAATATTGAAGAAAAACAGCAGCTGTAGAGTAGCTTCTGTCCTGACATTAATGAAAGGAATGCTTCAGATTCAAGCTCGTATATCCAGAATGGGGATCAAGACTTTTGTCTGCTGTCTGGATCAAAGATCCCATTCTGATAACACTCGCTGCCTTCATTGGAAGCTCTGTGTATATCCTCATCATTTCCAATCAGAAATTAGGTGCGGTTGTACCACAGAGCACGTGCTCCCTATCAGTTGGATGCACGTGAATTATAAAGGGGAGAGATTTGCCAACTGCATGGAGTTACTGTCTGCTTTTTCATCAGTGCTCTTTATTAAGAGCTGATTTCTGAGTAAATGCCTGGCTGAACTATAGAGTCCACATGAAGGTGCACCTGTTGGCCAAGTTGTTAATCCTTAATCGCTTATATTAACATATTTTAGCATAGATCCTAACATATGGTATTAGGATAGCCAGGTGTACATTTCACTGTTGGCAGTGGATTCTTTGGGAAACTCACCATACCATGACAGGGTTAGTAAAGGATTATGCTTTTTATGAAGTTATTTACAGTTCTGCCCTCACTAATACATGAAGCTGCACTTTCATCCATCAGTTCTGTACTCAGCTGACAAAGACAGCTTTGTTATTTATAACCTCTTTTGGAGTTATAACTTTATATATAGAAGATCAGTTTCACTTCCCCAGCTCTTTTTCTAGACGGTAATGTTGCTGAGAGGCTCTGATTTTACACTCTCTTCATAGGAAGAAGGAGTAAATTTAGGTAAAAAGAGAGTACTATCCCCTTATGCCAAGATGATACCTGTAAGTCTACATTTTCTGATACTTCTGTTCCTTGATCAGCTTGTATCATCATATGAATTGGATGTTGTGCCAAAATGCTTCCATTTGACTGCATTCAGTTCCATGTTCTGCATTTTGCTTCAAGTGACTTCAGGTCCAGGTAGAAATAAAGGCATAGCTGATTGCTGTAGAGAGATACAAATGGTGTCCTGATACGTTTCGTGAAATTCACTGATTTTGATTGTTACCCCCTGTTCTAAATCCTGCTTACTTCTATAGGAAAATTATTTTATGTAATAGACACAATGCAACACACTCCACTCAAGCAAAATTCAAGTTTTGTAAGCTTGAATTCAATGCTTTGTTAAGATGAAAGATGTGTACTCTCAGAAATCTGAGGTTTGTTAAACAGCACTAAAAACAGGCCTAGATTTTATGTCAGTGAACATCTACCAAAATAAGGTCATAACTGTGTTGGTAATACTTCAAGTATAGTATTTCATAACATGTAAATTTTCTACAAAATAGATAAAAGATGTCTCTGGTTTTATAGAATTAAGCCTTGAACATGCTGTAGAACTGAATGTGCTAGGATTTTTACTCTTTCAAAGGACTGAGAAATTTAGGTTGGGATGCCTTCACTGTGTAAGCATGTACCTAACTATGACTTTTCAAATAATCATAATGTACATAAATTTGACAAGAAACTGCACATTTTGGTTACTCCACATCTGTCACTCATTGCACACTGACTTTATGCTTAAGGCTGGTAACACACACCAGGATAAGAGTTTGCTTTGTGTAAAATGTTTACTTTATCAGTATGTTTAGTTTCACTTTCCTCAGCCTCATCTACTTGTTAAGGAAATAAATACCTGTTCAGATTCTGTGTTACCTTTTTAACCTGTATATAAACATTAACATTTGCTTGCTATAAAACTGGTAACCAGATGAGAAGTTACAGCTGTAGCTGGGAGAGCAGTACAGAACTGGAAGAGTGCAGGGGTAAGAAGAACTGGCAGGAAGTTCAGGCAGAGAAGAAATGAGGGAATCATGGTATCGGTGGACAGAAAGAAAGGGAACTTGGAGTTAAGTAAAGCTGAGGAAAGAGAACAGTACGAGCCAGAAACCTAGTGGGAGAATCAAAAAAATAAAAATAAGTAAAAATAAATAAAAAATAAAAACAGGGGAACGTCAGGGTCTGCCTTTCTCAGCTTGTGATTGCAGATATGCGGTAGGTAGGAACCAAAGAGCTTAGGTATGTGGATACTATTGGAAGGGAAGAAAGATAAAGGCTACAGTGCACACAATGGAGAGGACTGATTTCAGTCACAGGAATAACCATGTGGACTGGCACTGTTAGAAAAAGATTTATTTGAAAAAAAATATATATATAAATATAAGTACCTCCCCAAATTAAGTACCCGGAGAGATTTCGGAAGTTCCTACAGTAGTTCTGTGGCTATACAGCAGGATATTTAACTGTACAATAAACCAACATTGGGCACACATACAGAAAATATTCTTGTCTGTTAGCAAGTCTTTAAACTAGCAAAAACAGGTTAAATCATAAGCAAAAGCATAATAAGACCATATAGAATCATAGTCTATCCCGAGTTGAAGGGCCTCACAAGGATCATCGAGTCCAACTCCTGGGTCCCCAAAGGACCACGCAAAAAAATCAGACCATGCATCTGAGAGCATTGTCCAAATGCTTCTTTGAACTGCGGCAGGCTTGGTGCTGTGATCATCGCCCTGGGGAGCCTGTCCCAGTGCCCGACCACCTTCTGCGTGCAGAATCTTTTCCTAACACCCAGCCTGACCCTCCCCTGTCCCAGCTCCATGCCGTTCCCTCCGGTCCTGTCGGTGTCGCCAGAGAGCAGAGCTCAGCGCCTGCCCCTCCGCTCCCCTTGTGAGGAAGCTGCAGGCCGCCATGAGGCCTCCCGTCAGTCTGCTCCAGGCTGAACAAACCAAGTGACTTCAACTGCTCCTCGTACGTCTTGCCCTCCAGACCATTCAACATCTCCATAGACATCTCTCTAACAGTTTTATATCTTTCTTACACTGTGGCGCCCCAAACTGCCCACAGTACTCGAGGTGAGACCACACCAGTGCATACCAGAGCAGGACAATCACTTCCCTCAACCAGCTAGCAATGCCATGCCTGATGCACCCCAGGGAAGGGTTGGCCCTTTTGGCTGCCAAGGCACACTGCTGACTCATGTTCAGCTTGCTGTTGACCAAAACCCCAAGATCCCTTTACTGCAGGGCTGATCTCCAGCCTCTTGTTCTCCAGTCTATATGTATAGCTAGGGTTGCCCCTTCCCAGGTACAGAATCCATCACTTGTTTTTGTTGAATTTCATATTGCTAAGACTTAACTGAAGTCTGAAGTAAGGCGTATCTATTTCTGAGTGTTTAACTACCAAAACAACACACCAAAGGAAGTGGTGGATTCTTTGTTGAGAAAATCTTGAAATAATTTTTTTTTTGAAATCTTCAAACCAAAGCCATATCCATTTCTGAGATGTATAGTAATGGTGTTATCCAGGAGTTAAATACACAATTGGTGGTGCATAAATCTACCTGGGGATGATACATCTACCATTAAAATGGAGGGCTGAGATGGCTGGGTGGCAAAGTCATAGCCATATCACAAGACACAAGATTGAATGTAGGAAATTGGATTGCTACTAGTCTCAATATTTGCATGAGTCTGTCATGTAACACCATGGAATAAATCCAAGGTTACACACAGAGATCTAAGCAGAACCAGGATGGGTGCTTGTAGCCAGGTAAGTCAGTTTGATGCTGGAAAAGACAACACCCCGTGCATCTCTTACCCTCCAGCACTGTCCTCCCATCCTCAGCCTCTGCATCCATCCCCTCCTTCCTGTCTGCAAAGGCTTGGACACGAGATGTGATGGTGCCAAGTACCCAGAGGAAACAAAAGCAGCAGCTCCTGGAACAGCAGCTTTATCCCAGATGTGTAACTCTTGATAACTGGCCCATTGCTGCCACTGCTGACTTCATTTTTATCTTGCTCTTGGCTCCCTCCTCCTCACCCCAGCAGGCAAACTGGGCCAGAAAGCAGACTCTCTGATCACCCACCTGCCTAATTTATGCACACACCTCTGATTTAGACACTGCATCTTGAAGAGGTTTCCTTGATTCAGAAGAGCCTGAAATGGGGCCTAAGGCCTGGAATAGGGCCTAAGAAAGAAGCTGTGCTCCTCCTGTCTCCCACTCTCAAGGCTGTCCCAGGCAGAGCTAGGTGCTGTAATAAAGTAATGTGTGTGCCTCCTGATGCTTCAAGCACTTACTGAGGACATGAGCCTGCCAGAGCAAACTATGCCTCTTAAAGGGATGACAGAAATCCTCTCGTGCAGGTGTGACTAAGCATTTGGATGATCATCTTGCTCATCCCCTCATTCTGGGCCAGTGCCTCTCTCTGGCACACATTTCTTGTTCGCTTCAGCGAGCCTACCTATGGAGGAAGCATATCACAGGTAGGGTGTCTTTTCTTTTTTATTTGCTGTAGCTTCAGCCTTGTTCCCTGATGGAAGGTCCCTATGCTACGAGCCAGGATGGTGTTAGGTGGGGTCATGGCCTGTCCGGAAGAGCTTTGCCTCTTTGGCGTGGGGGTGGCTCTAGGCCCACCAGATGGCACCAACACACAGCTTTTCACACTGAACTTGCAGTCATTGCAGTCCTCATGGTCATTTGGTCTTCCCTGCGCGTGAAGAATACATGAGGAATAAAAGAATAAACAAAGCTATTTTTTTCAGATTTAGGCTTCTGAATTCCTGTGAGTAGGAATTGCAATTGATAGCCTTACAAACTCTGTGAAGGATACAGAACCAGACTATTATTGTTACATACTATATTTACTCCATCTTGCTCTTACTATGCCATATATCCTTTTCAGCAGACAAAGACAGGAGGGGTTCTTAGCTTCCAGGTGAGAAAGGTTTTGGTTTGATTTGATTTGATCTGCTTTAATTCAAAGTTGATTTCTGTGAAACTTTTCCCTCTGGCAGCACTTTGGGCATGCATCACGTACTTACCTCCACCCTTTCAGATGCTTACCAGATGTGTGTTCTGGTGGCAAATGGATCACACTTGCCCACTGTGCCAAGCATAGATGGATGCACTGGGTTACCAATTCCTACCTTTACAAGCTGAGATATTCTCCTATCGCATCATACAGCTGCATCCACTGGTTTTCCATTAGTACATTGCCAGGTGAGTATAAAAAGAATGGAAAATACTACAAACAGTGATGGGCTTCTTTACAAGAAACTGCCTCATGGATTGTTTAAAAAAAAAAAAAAAGTGTCCTGGCTACCAAACACAAATCTATTAACCTTTTTTTTTGGTTAATGAGAGCTGCCCCTGCATTCTTGACAACATCTAAACAACCAAATAGAAGAACGACTGCAAACACACTGATGTATCGGGATAACACTTGAGACCAACTTGGTTGTTCAGGCTCTTCGCTAGTTAGGTTTTGTTGACATTGGCAATTCTTATGGTTTCCTAGTTTAAAAAACATTCTTTTACAAACAAAGTCAAGACAAACTCTCAGACTCTCTCTAATCCACAGGAGCAGACTCCTGCATCTGTGCACAAACTGAGGGTAATGGCTTTGCATGTTCCTGCTGCTGTCGGCATGAACAGATTCAGTTGTGGGACTGGAGGGACACTAAGACCATAAAACACAATTTGTATTTTTTTAATCTCTTTTTGTACAGTGGCTTTCAGTTCTGCTTTCAGTCAGGTTCACAAAGATGCTGTATTTCAGACTGAAATATTTCCTGTAATAATACTCTGTTAGACAATGCAATTAAGGACTCATATTCTACAGAAAAGTTGGAAAACTGGAGTCAGTGCAGCATGAACAAAATCACTTGACAGTGACAGCAGAGGGCGCTTGCCCAAATGTAGCATTTTCTTGGTGTTTTGTTGTTGTTTTTTGTTTGGTTGTTTTTTTTATGCCCACCAGAAGTGCCTCTGGGTTACCAACTGGCCTGCAAGTGGCACTTCACATGCAGTCACTACCTGCCTGAGTAAGGAATTCTGCTGAAATCTGCCACTGACATATTTTATCAAACTTCTATCTGTTTTACATGGAGGCATACTGTTAATTTCCTCTGGTGTGTTTTGGACCAAAAACTGTCAGAGTTACCTATGAACTTACCATTGGTTTACTCAAAAGAGGCCTAGATTTTTAAAACTGGAGCAAAGTGCCTCGCCACCACTACAGTTACTATCTTACATATGGTAGTTTTATCATGTCTCTTATTATACCACTTTCACCAGGAGATTTCACAGTGCTCTGAAAAAACACCATTATCCCCACTATATATGTAGTGTTAGAAGAGCATACTTGAGGTAAGGTCTGTGGGCTCGTGGCAGGTGAGCAATCAGGCAGGAAGGAGAATGCCAAGACCTTGGGCCCATCTTGCAGCCAACAGCCAGGCTCAGTTTGTCCTGGTCTAGCTTTCTGGTGTTCCTGAAGCATAAGAAGAGATAAGTAAAATAATTAGCAGAATCCAATCCATTTGTTAAAAGTGCCCAAAAGAGACAGTAAGCAGCCCTCCACTGGCACACCTGGAAGCAGTATAATTTTTTTCATATTACTCAACAACACACCCCAGATTTGAGTTGCTGGATGCACTAGAGAAGAAGGGAAGTTCTGGAGCAGATGGGCACTTTTTGCCAAAGCAGCATTTCTTCTGCTTTTTCTGATAAAGGAAGATATTTCCACATGTCCAACTATGACAGCAGGGAGCTTCAAGTCAGACAGCCTGGGTGTAGGGGGAACATCTTAAAATGCCGCTCTCCCAAAGCACTATAGCGCCTAAGAAACACCAGCCACCTTGTTAGGAAGTTGCACATTGAACAGTCAGTGTTGATACAATGGATTATAAGGTGAATTACAGTGCAACCAGGCTGTATTAGCAAGATGCCATCAAACTGCATGCAGAGTGTAAACTGATGGATGGAAAAGTAAATTCCTTATTTGACATTCCAGAAACACATAACCTAATCCAAGGGTTCAAGAACCACAATGAAATAAAAAGAAAGACAGCTGGTAGTTTGTCATGATATCTCTTTGTAGATTTAGAGACATTAATTACATATGGGGAATATTAATGATAGTTTAAAGTGGAATGTAGCTAATCATTATGATATGATCTCCAAGCAGAATGCTGGTGAAGCCATGTAATATTTTTCCTTCGGGCAAAAAGAAAACTCAGCAAATCTATGTGGAATACTATCAGCTTGTACTGGCCCAAGGGTCTAGGCTGACTTCTTTGCCTCATGAGAGCAGAATTCAACCACAATTAGAAGACGTTTCTTACAGATTTGGCTAAGCCTGTTAGTCTGGCTGAGATCCAGAAAACACAGGAGATGGCTTAAAAACCTTGAGAATACCTTAAAAATAATAATATTTGAATTATTTGATTTGTCTTCCAGTTTTTAAGCCCCTTGATTTTAGGTTTCCAGTCTGGACCCAACAATGTTGAGGCTAAAATCTTTTCAAAAAACACCCAGACTCTCGTAGAGTTGGGGTGGTTGGAAAAGTAGCACATTTGGAGAGATGCAGAGTAGTAAGGAAAACTCCATCTCCTGTACAAACAGCAGTGTGCTTCACAGTGGAGATAAATCCATCTGCCACAATGGGTTAGCTGCTTGCAGCCAGAGACAAAAGCAGAAAGATACAACTGTGAGATGGTGAATGGCCAGTAGAAGATACTAATTGCTCCTTACAGTGGTTCAACAGTCCACAGTAGTTAAACCAAATGAGAATCAGGACTAAACATTTCAAAAGGCCTTGGAAGGTCTAAGCTTATCACTGAGAGCAGTCCTGCAGAAAAACTGTAGTTTTCACTTGGTGTCACTGAAAGGTTATGCCACGTCCTGTGAAAAGACCAATAGAGCATTTTGAGAAGATGCTGAATGAAGTCTCAGCAGGTGCTCCCCTCTTTATCTGGGAGTTGCATTTAAGCTGAGCACCAAACTCCCGGGTTCTGCCTGAGCTGTGCTACAGTCATGCCCTGCCTGGCCTTGTACCTTGCTGATCCAGATGCTCACCCTAATCCATAGACTGATTTCTTGATGTGACTTCAGACCTTCCTCATCTCCATGAACGTGTCTGGCCATCACTGAACTGTCTGACCTAGTTACTGCCACCAACCCTGCTCTGCTCACCTCAGTTGGGTGCTGTCTGGTCATGTCCTTGTCTGTGAGGTCCCTTCTTGTCCACCTTGTTATGCTAAGCATCCCACTCCCGTTCCATTGCAGATTGTTGTCATACTAATATTATCTTCTCCTCTTGAGAATTCTTCTTCCTCTTAGGTCTCTGACAAATCCACACTTGCTCTAGAATAAGCATTACAGGAGTATAGTTGTGAGTAGTGTAAGAACCTCCTTATGTACAGTAACCAAAGAGAAGCTCTAAAGAAAAAGCTCTGCAGGATTTGGGCTGTTGCAGGCTGTAAGTAACAGGAAACGTAAGCCTTTCTGCTTTCTGAATCGATTTCACTCAGATACAGCATGGTTTAATTTCCAGTGTGCATCCATCAGTTTGATTTCTTCTCATGTTTTGGAGTCCCTGGGTAGCTGTAATTCACCCCTTGGCTTGCCCTCTGACATGGTGAGGACAGCAGCATATAATCAATGGCAGACTTGCTACTATTAATCTTGTTCAGTAAGGGCCTGATCTTCTTTCTGCAAAAAGCAAGAGGACGGTTCATGCCGACGTCACTGTAGGAAGGACAGTGCCCCAAACATTAATGGCTTCAGCAGCAGGTGTTCCAGGAAACCCACATCAATCTTCCCTTTTGTTGAGATTAAGACTTTTGCCACCCTTTGCTGGGCTGGAAGTCAAATACCCGTGCAACCTGACTCTCCAACATTAGGTGTGAAAGGTGTTGCATGCAAAGCTCTCCATTCATTTTAATTGAAAGAAAAATGAACAACTAGCCCTCTTGAAAGATGAACACCTTTGAAAGTGATCACAGTTACCTACAGCTCTTATATTTAATGATATTTCAAGACTGGAAATAAGAAACACCATGAGAAAGCTGAATTTCCTATTTTCCAATGGCAAAAATCTCCCTTTCTTAGTTTCTTAGGCATGAAACCAGGTAAAGATGTGTTTTGGGGAACAAAGAAATGACTTGATTTTCTCAACCTGAGTCTTGGATTACAGCAATTTGGAAGTACAGGAGTCCTCATTTTAGATTCTCAGTCTGCCAAGACTTTGAACTACCTTTAGTGGGTCTGGATGTAAGTCTTTGTGCTATTGTGTCATAGTTATTTTTTTAACAACAGCTGTTCAAAGCTATTCAGAGGCCTGGAATGCTGCAGTACTTCCTGAGAAGGTAGATTAAGCTCGTCATACAGGGATATTGGTCTGCAAGTCTTAATTTTTTATTGCATAAAACTCATGTGAGTCCTTCCGGGCACGCCCTGGTACAGAAGATACCCATGGAATCAGTTAAATGTAGATCAGCTAGTTAGGAGCTCAAGAAATATGCAAGTTATGTCATTACACAGCAAAACATGCCATTTATTGCAAATCTGTAGAGTTCTAAACATTTAGGGAAAGATATATATATATATATTTATGCATATCTTAATCATACACGGTTTTGGGTTTCCAGTTTTTGTAGGCTTGTATCATTTATATAATAATAATGCAGAATGCAGAACGTGTATGCCTGTAGAAGTTTGTGTACACAAACAGGCACTTATATAGTAAATATTTTAATTTGCTGTATAGATTGAAACAGAAAGAAAGAAAAGTATGGACTCTGCAGACTACTTTTACTCCTTTAATATGATATATGATTGTTGAGGTTTGATTAACTGTAGGGAATGAAGCAGACAGGTGAACTGTATCTCATAAAAATATTTTTCATATCACATTGCCTTTTGAAAACAAATCTATTTAAGATTTTGATATGATTTATGCCTGGTTGACAGGATCAATTTTTAATTTCAAGGTAGTGAGAGGTGTGAGTGACTGCAGAGACATAGTAATTTGCTTAGTTGGGCACAATGCCCACATGTGAAGAAGCTGCCAGGTTTACTTTTATTCCCAAGGAGTATTTAAGTAATGGTCACTTTACTGCTCTGCCCCTAGATCCTGCATTGGCCCAGAGAGACTCTGGTTGCCCTCCTCCACTGGGAGAGGGCTCATCCAGCACCAGGTTTGTAGGCAGGAAGGTGTCTGAGAGGGGAAAAGGTCCAGGCTGCACTAAGATGCTCTGTGTCAGGGATGTGGTGAGCTGAACCCCCAGATGTCTTCTGATGACTTTTGTTCAGACGCTAAAATAGAAGTAGGAGCTTGCTCCGGTTAACTAAGTGTTTTGGAGGCACCAAGATATTAGTTCAGGTCATGTTTTGGGAAAGAGATGAGATGGTAAATATCCAGTTGTGTTTCGTGTCTCCCCAGGATGCTGAGGTCCCCAGCAGCACTGACAGGGCTCCCAGGGCAGCCTGTCAGGGTCAGACACTGCAGTTTGGGGATACACAGGCACAAGCATTATTTTTCAGTTGTTTTTTTCTGTATGTCAGCAGTTGTGACCTCCTCTTCATGCTGTAACCAACTCTCATGATGGGTGTCATAGAGACTGTTAGTCTGGGCTGCTTCTGTTTTTTCCTTCCAGCACTGGCCCATGCCAAGACTCTGGGGAAAGGTGCAAGAAATGCTGGCAGTGGTTGATGGCAAGGACAGCCTCTTCATCAGTGCTATTTAGTAGCAGCTGCATTGCAGGAGGGTTGAAGTTCCTTCCCAATTCTGGAGAAGTTATGATTATTCCATCAGCATATTTCATAAAGAGATGTGCAAGGGCTTCATATAGTGCTTAGATCATGATCTGAATGATCCCAGTTAATTAATTCTCTGGTTACGACTATTTGGCCTAGAAGTCACAAAATCAGCATTCCAAATTCCAAAAAGCAGTGTTGCTCAGGCTGCTCCAATTAGAGATGAGCATGCCGTGAAGTCTTGTTATAGACCCACTTCCCTTGTACTCCATGAGATTTTGAGGGGTATTAAAAATTGGTATTTGCATTTGAGCCACTCTTCCACTTAATTTCACTGTGGAGCACTCTTTTAGATAGGGGTGTTTATCGCTGTTTGTTTTTCACCCTTTTCCTCTCTTGCCCCGTACTGACACTTGTCGTGTTCCTAATACCTCACAAATATACTCACTAGGTAACAGAGAAACAATGCAGACTCTTGCCAGTTGTCAATCATATGATCAAAGAGCACAGCACTGTATGTCCCAGGTCAGTGATGAATTTATATCCAGTCTTGTCTAGCACTTTGTTACTATGGATAGTAAAGAGAGTATTTAGATGTGGAAAACTGGACCCGAGAGTCTTTGTCACAAACTTATGAGCCTAAATTATTCACAGGTTGCAGAGATCATCACTTTTTTTCCCTGAGCCAGGTAGGAGAAATAATGTCACCTTCACCACCTCATCCTGCATGTGACTTCAGTTGATCTTGACCCACAGCCAAGATGCTAGCTTTATGATTCAAGCTATGGCATGCTAAAGATGGGAACAAAAATGTAAGACTTCAGATTACACTTTGGCAAGGCCTGTAAAATTCAACACTATCCCCCTTTAAATCCTTTTTGCTAAAGCTTCATTTTTTTAAAGCTTAACAATTATTTGATCATCAGAATGAGTTGCTTTGTAACTGAGCATAAGTCAGGTCACAATGAGGTAAATAGCTTTTCTTTCATGTTCTTTGTTTCTAATTCAAGCTTTAGCTTTAAATGATTCTTTTACTCAGCTGGACTGAAGACTTGCTCTACTTTCCTCTTTAGGAAAAAGGCATCTAGCTACTTGACAACTCCTGCTTGTAGTGAGCTGAGAGCTCCGTTACAAGCTATTGTCTGGTGACCTTGGCTTTAATGTATTTCCAGTACGTAGGATGGATAGGGTGCGAACAGTGCTCCTTTGTTTTGCAAAAGATTTAGCTCAGAGGTTTAGGAACATAAATATCTGTGGCAAGGAAAGATTCTCCTTTTGGTGTAAAGTAATTTTTGCAGTGTTATAACTGTGTCCATGAGCTCATGTCTATGGCACTTCTATAAAGAAACTTAGGCTAACGTATGCTTGGCTCACTGTACTGTTAACATTGCTCCTAACAGCTTTCCCTCCATCCTTTCCCCTCTGCTCTGGTCATCTCCCATGCTTTGACATTTCCATTCCAAATCCCCTTCCTCCAACACTAGCTCAAGCTCGCTCTCTGCAGCTCTCCCCAAAACCCCTAGTCTCACTGTCGCCCAGCCTTCAATAGTATCGGTTCATGTTCAGCATTGGATGGACAAAGTTTTAGCATGTCTTTTATCCACGACAAGTGCTTGGTGTACTAGCAATGCTAACATATCAGCTTTTTACTTTTCCAGTAACTGCATCACATATCTATGTGTAAGGTACACCTCATCTGTTTCCTCTTGCTAGACATGAATATTTTATAGCTTTGTGCAGAAATTTTTCAGCAATAAAAATAGAAACACTGATGTCAGTTCTTGATAAGTAACTCATATCAAATCACATCCCACTGGTAATCTGGCATAGCTCTTTCTTACAAAAGTATTATGTGAATGGATGTCCAAAATAACATTTGGTGTTATTAGGAGTACCAAGGTCTCATCTGTAATAACAATAACTGCTGAAAATCCTGCAGGAATAAAACAGATGATGGTACTTATATAAGAAAACTCATGAGTTTCTTTTTTATTTCCTTGTGCAACACAACTTATTGAGATTATTCAAAGTTCATAATTAAATCATTAAAAATAATCCTTTGTGAAGGTTTTCAGGTCTTTTCTCTAGTTGTAAAAATATACATAAAAGGTATTTCACAAATACTGAGATGAAGTAAAAATTGCATTAGTCACCTTCTTTCATAGTTCCTCCTTAAGTTTTCCCTGAAACCATTATATCTGCCACTTATAAATCAAAATTTACCACCATGTTTCCAGGTATGTTAGCACAGAAGATTTAACTGAGACATTAGAAAAATGGTGGGAGTGTGAGGGCAATGAAGCAATGCAATACATCTTCAAGGAGGGCATACATTCTTCACCATTGGAGGATTTTATGGTCAGTTTAGAAAGAAAACAATAGGAATAATACTAGGGTAGGTGATCTTGCTTTAGCATAGAAGATGCAGGAAACCATCCTTTAAGATTTTTTTCAGCTTTATTTTCTTACAATTTTATTTTGTAGCATTTCCTGTCATGAATACGTTATAGGAGTAATAAAGTATTTCTGGACAGGAGCTGTCAGTAACCATTGAAACCTCTCTAGGTACTAGAGAAAAAGTGCCAAAAATATGAAAAGACTGTAATTAGTTACTAGTGTAGCTGACTTGTTTGAAATGAAATGAAATCCAGCCCAAGAAAACTGAAATATAATTCTGAGGAGACCTCTAGAAACTAATTGGTGCTTTTTTAAGCAGTCACTGGAATATGTGTACACATATATAGGGATTTTTATTTGGACCAGATGTAAGGATGTAATTATATGAACATAGGTCTTGTGAGACACCTTTGATACCAATTTGGGTCTCAGATCATAGGCTGGAGAAATGAATATTCACACAGTTGTGGTTCCTTGCTCAAAATACACTCAGGCCCTGCTCTACTCAGCTGTGTGATACATGTAAGAGAAGGCTCTCTTAAGCCTGGCAGGGCTCTGACTACTTAAGGATGGTTGGGAATCAGTCTGGGGTGAAGGCTTAGTTATTTAGGGAAGGTATTGCTAGGCTGCAGCTAAGAAAGCAACTTGATCTTACTTGAATTTGGCAATTTAATTTCCATCATTGGGCTCTGCAAATGACAATGTACCGACAATGAAGGAGTCTGCTGCTCAGAAATTACTAAGCAAACCTTGGTGGAGAGGTAAAATGCAATATACCTGTGTGGTTCATGGTTATTCTTAACTGAGTACTTGTAAGATTTCCTAGAACAGGGAAAAACTACACTATTTTTTTGCCAGCTTACTATTGTTTTGGCTTCGCTACCAGTTTCTGGAATAAAGTTTCCATCTGGAAGCACTATTCAATGTCCACCACAGCCTCTAGCCTGAACTGTCACTTCCGATTTTTACCGTGTTGCAAGTCCTGCACTGAAACTGCTAAGCAAAGAAAGCAATTTATGTTCACACCAGGGCAGAGGACATGAACTTTCCTTCACGTACCATTACATCTGTTACAGCTGTGACAGCTGCTCACACTGTGGTTCTGCATTAAATACAAGACAGAGGGCACCATCCTGCAAACGTTTGCTCTAGTCAGCATAGCTGTTCCTATAGAGAGTCATTAAAGCTGATTTTGCACAGGATTGTCTGCAATAAAGTAACACTGTTACATGAGGCAACCAGATGGAAGAGCTCCCAAGAGAACCCATCCCAAGGGTTTTCTGCAGCTCTCTACAGCGTTCATAGAAGCAACTGCTGTGATAAGTCACTGCATACATTTTGCAGGTGCTGGTGGGGATTCTATTCTCTGTGGCAGACAGAGTAATTTTTGGAACCTTTTCCTGTTATTTTTTTTTTTTCTTTCATAAAGGGCAAAGAAATTGATAGGCAGAGATTAAGCACAGAATTATTTCTAATCAGACAGTCTCTATGTATTAGATTTCTGTATACAAATTCATAAGCAATGATGACAGTTCAAGGGGTTTCCTAGAATTTCAGTAACCTTTCTGTCTGGATTGACTGTGTATGCCCGTGGAGACGTGAGTATACTCGCTGTAACACCAGCATGGCCATTCTCCGGTAACCCTGTCCGTGGTTTCACCCGTCTAGCCTTTAGAGGTATCCAGAAATCCTAGAGAAATATATCAAGCTCTCAGACTCTCTCTGGGCAAAAATACTAGAGCAGATAAGTTGTGTCAAAGAAAGCACAGATATACGAGAAACTCAAGTGTTCAGAAATACTTAAAATGTCTTGCACCTCAATAATGCAGGTGTAATTACCTTGTAAAGAGAAAGCAAAGCAGAGCACCTCAGAAAGAAGGGTAACCTCCTGGAGGCCTGCTGTCCTTGTGGCTTTGTGTGAGGCACCAAGCTGTACCACACAGATAAAGCTTTGTTTGAGGAGAGTGGGGTGGGGGAAACTAGCAGGCCCATGGGTGAGCTATGGTGGCAGCTGAGGCCAGTGCATTCCTTTTCGATTGAATTTTCCTGGCATGCAGCTTCTAATGCATTCTCCTCTAGAACTGCAAGAAAAATCAAAGTGGTTTTAATAACTTCCAATATGAATTCAAAAAAAAAAAAAAATAGAGAGAGAGAGAGAAGGCATTACCATGCCATTCCATTGCTTTATTGGCTTAGGAAAAGAAAGAAGAATTTCTTTTGATCCCACACAAGAAGAATCACGTCTGTTTCTCATTTTGAATTCAAAACCCATGCAAAAGGAAAAGGAAACTAAATTTACCTTATCTCTGACCAAGCATATGCAGAGTCACGCACACAATGCCTGATTTTACTAGGAAATGCTTCCCTCTGATCCCCTCCCATACAGAGAAGAGCAGAGGCTGTCCTGACTTAATTCTGAGTCACTTCAGTAATGTTGTGCGTTTATCTTAACAAAAAGTTTGGTATGGCCATTGTATCCTCTGGGTGTAATTCCTTAGTAAATTATACGTTGATTCCATCTCTTGAGACTCTGAACACTGAGCTTCTCTTTATCCCGAGTTCTTGTAAATGTCAACCTTTACTGTAGCTGGTCTCAACAGCCTGCAGCCAGCATCTCAAAAAAACTACTAACACTTTTCTGTCAGGATAAGCATGAAGGTATGTGTTTATATGCAAGAGTGTGTGAGAGAGGGAAAGTAAGAGAGGAGTAAGACAGAAAGAGAAATGCTGGGAGAGTGGGAGAGTCTGCTGTCTGTGGCCTCTGTGTTTATTTGCTGAATTATTTCGAGTAAAACCCATTTTGTCTTATTGTAAAGAAAGCACCTAGGTAAAAGGAGACTATTTAAGGAAGTACAAGGACTTTCTGTAAGGACACAGTATGCATGTGGAGTTCTTGCTAGTCCCTTTATTGAATTCTTGTCTAGGCATTATTTAAGCTGTTTCCATATGGCACAGGTCTTTTAGAAAAACAGAAAACAACAACAAAAAAACACAACACCCACTCAGATTCCACATTAAAAAGCCTATCAGATTTCTTTGGCATTGTCTGATTTACAAATCCCTCATGGCTTTAAGCCAATAGGTTTGTCTGCCCTGTCCATCTAAAAATAGGTGCTCCTCTCAGGTTTTGCTAATATTTTACCTGGAACTGAAGTCAGGTTGCCAGAGCTAGAGTTACCCAGTTCTCTCTCTAGTCTTTTTAAGGATTGAATCATTTATTTCGCTTCGTATCTTTTCCAGGTTTTGAAATTTACAGAAATTAAGCATTCATGTGGGTATGTTTAGAAATGTTAGGGTTGCGAGAATAATTGTTTGATATCACCTCTTTTGTAAGAGCTTTGGCTTCTTTTCTTCATTATTAGAATTAGAGCTGATGTGTTCAAAGTCTCCTATTGTTGTCATCTTCCTGTGCCAGTGCCATGCTGTGCTGTTGTCCTCCTCAGAGCAGCAAAAAATCTTTTCTGATTTCCCAGTGCCTGTGTAATGTAGGAGTTTCCACCCTTTTTCTCCCTTTCCCTTTTTCTGATGTAAGTGGATGGTACTGTAATTGCAGGGCAGAGCTCTGGGGAACTGATGGCACCTAAGCTGGGCTGGGACAGGAGAGAGGTGGCAGTCTAAGCTGGAGGCAAACCTCCATGCAGGAGGTTCCTTCTTGCATCATCCTTGCTCCCAGGCGTTACAGAGAAGAGGGGAGTAATTTGTTACTAATCTACTTTCTCACGCTAGCTTAGCCACTGTGTGTGGCAGATAGTGGGGAGGGGACGGAGCCAACCATTGCCTGTCTTACTCACCAGCTCCAAGTTCACCCCGTTAAAGTCTGCTGTCTGAATTCATGGACACAACTGCCTGTGCTGAGTGGAGAAGGTTTCTCATTTCTCTGTGTAGATATTCAGCGTGAATTAGACAGCAAGAGAAGTGTCTAGTTTACGTAAGTGCCAAAGTTGCAGTGCTTATTCAAACCTTATCAGAGCCTCTTGATGGGAGTTACCATGAAACCTCTCATGGAATAGTTGATCTTGTGTTTTTGGCATGGTGTGTGCTTTTGGCTTCTAGCAGGGAGGCCAGAAATAGCTATCCTTCCTCCAGAGCTCAGGCTATGGCCAGCAGTGGGGAATACAGAGATAAAAGAAAATTAAAGACCTTTAAAACGGAATGCAAGAATGCCAAGGGGTATTTTGAATCTATTCCTATTTAATCTGACTTCAGATATATTGCCTCTGATTACTCCATTTCTAAGAGTACGGTGGCTACTATGCAAGTAGCAGCCCTTGCCTAGAGCTGCCCAGAGAGCAAGTGCCTCCTGCCTTGCAATTCCAGGGACAGTATGAAGACTTCCATCATGCCATCACCTTGACGTCATCAGGAACAGCAACTGCTTGTTTTCCTTCTGATATATTACTCTGAAACAACATAAATGTCAACTTGCTGTCTGCACATCTTACTCCAAGAGACAACAGTATTGCTCTGAACCTCTAGCTTGGTTTACTTATTTCTTGTGCCACTTACCTTTTCACACTGCTAGGATGATAGAAACTTTCCATACGTTCTTACCTCTTGATTCCAGCCAGTTTCACCTTGCTTGTGCTGGTCCTGACCATCAGCAGAAGACTGTATTTATTTGCCTCTAAGGAATATTCATTTTTGAAAATTACAGTCAATTCCATCTCAGAGAGGATACAGTAAACTAAGTTGTTTTTTCTCAGACCTCTTTTAAAAAATGCCGTCTTACCCCCCTCACTGTAATGGGTATCTTGAAAATCCATTTGATTTTATGGAAAATGGCTTAGGAAAAAAAAAGGTGAGAACTAGTTTCTGTATTAAACTTCAGAAAGAAAAACAGCCCAAGGCTCGGCTTGAATGACAGGATTCTCCTTGGCAGGAGAAAATATTAAATCACTGAAATTAAATAGGAAACTTTGAATGCTCTGGCAAATACTTGTTATATGGTTGTAATGCCTCTCATAATTTTGTAAAGGAAATGTTCTTTTTACAGAAAGATGTGTTTGATCCAGCATTGTTACCTTAGTTTGAAATCGTGTAAATAATCGCACATGATAAATGCAGTTAACTTTAAAGAGTGCGCTTTGATTCAAAAATATTTTTAAAATTAATTCTTAAGAAGGCATAATCTGTCTTCTAGCTTTGAAAGTATGTCTGTCTTCTTTAAAAAAAAAAAAAAATCTGCCTGGAATGGTAGAAATGGATTCAAGACTATTCCTAGGAGAGTTTAGAAACAGAAGTTAGAGGTGAACCACCATATATTCAAGGATGTATATACCCTGTTGTGGCTGCAGTTTTAAGAAAACTAATTCAAGGGCTGATTGTGGTAGTCACAATATCATGGAGCTCTGTACAGCCTGCAAAGCCCATCCAAATATCTATTCAACCTCTTGTGTGGGTTTTGCAGCCTGTGTTGTGTTGCTGGCTACCACAGCAAAGCCTGCTAATGCTAGCAGGACCCATTCTTGCAAGCCAAGTTCATACACTTATATGTTTGCTAGAGACTGATATTATACATGGGTCTCTTTTTTAATAAATGGACTTCTTCAGCATTTCTTGGAGTGCAGTTTTCATGTACTTATCTGTAATGTATACGCATATGAAAACTTTCATTCACTATACATAAAAGAAAGATATTAAGGCTTCCAGGAATTACGCAGAAGGTAGGAATTGTTGTTTGTCATTGTCCCCTTAAAAGGAAATGATAAATTAAAGGAAAAAATAGTACACTCTTGAAACACTCCCAGTGTACAGTTAAAACATGTTCAAGTAATAGCAAAATATTCAGTTGTAGATGGCCACATTATACTATACATTACATTATGCTGTATTATATTTTGCTGTTCTACTGTTATATTTTGTCTGAGTTGTTTTTCTCTTCACCCTGTAACTGGGTATTCACTTTTGGTTTGCAATTACTGATTACGGTGCAATTGCTCAAAGTCAAGCAAATATGGGGAACCATGACCTTAACACATTGCAAGAGACTTCATTTTTTATGCCTTTTTTTTTTTTTCTGATAACATGGAGGCTGTGTTTAATAAAATAATTTAGTAAGTATAGTTTTATCATAATGTTTCAAAGTAACTGCAAACCTCTGACAGCTGCAGCTGTTTTCAGGGCCCTGTAATGAAATGGAAGATGAGTCAGACTGACTCTGTGCCAAGGGATACTGCCAGTGCAATACAACCTCCGTGATACCTCCAGTGAGGAAAGCAATGTCAGTGAAGAGGAGGTGTCTAGAAAAGTTGAGCCAAAATATGCCTCAGTGACAGATCTCAAGAAAGGAGCTACATCCCCTAGAAGGGATGTTGGTAGATTTAAACCTCTTAATCTGGGTTTGACACCGTCAGCCTCATCAGTCAAGTAGCTTCTGCTAATGATCAGACTGTATCTGCCACACAGTGCTCACTGTGGAACATACTTCGAGACGTGCACCTCTGCTGGTAGCAGGAACAACGAGACTGAAGGGCCCCCTGACTTAAAGATGTGTCCTCCTGTGCCTTCTTCCAGAAACTTCACTGGGTATAACAGTGTGAAAAAGAAATGTGGATAGATTTGGAAAGTAAGGCAAGTGAACAGGATTAAAGTGGTGGACTGGGCACAGAGTATAGAGGATTCCAAGATGGAGATTTTTAATTTTAAAAAAAGCAGAGGAAGGAAACTGTAAAAAATGACCATGATGGGTTCCATCAATAACAGAACAGCATATAGCAAATTAAATCTGGGAAATTCTAAAGCCACAACTCCATAATATTTGCTAAGTAGAAAATCTAAAACTATACATTTTTTGAAAAAATATTGCTCAGTTCTCAGCATTGTGAGATTTTATCAAATGGCATGTGTGACCTGTTAAACAACTCAGTACGTGTAATCTGAGAAATATATGCAACTGTCCAAAGGGCATCCCAGATGGGAATTCCTATAATTTTAGATATTAAGTTGATATTAAAGGAGAGAGAAGGCACATTTTGTTCCCCCAGTCACCTCCACCAAGCACACTTTGCGCTTTGATGTACTCTCACTTGCTGAGTAAGTAAAATTGTAACTTGGTGGGAGATTTCTGTCCCCTGGTAGCACCCTTTACTAAGTAGCAACAAAATGAAAGGCTAGTTTTATTTACAGGGGACCTTTTCTCAGTAAGTTAGTCAGTTTTTCCATGCAAAAGGCTAAGGGCAGGAAGGGCAATTTAGTGTCTAAGACAGGATTAGAAACTCCCTGTATGAGAATGCAGAACTTGCATCGTATCACATTCAGTCTGCAGTGTTTGCTAGCATGAGATCCTACAGAGAGAGGGTTAAAATCCTGTCTAAGTCAGTCTCTTTCCAAACATGGGCAGTTGGATATTCCTTTACGTCTTGAAACCTGACAACTGATATACCCTGGGGGTCTTAGCTTGTGGATGAGACTATTTTGACTTCTAGGGAAATGGGCAGCTTCAGGGCCAGCTGGAATTATTTTGACAGAAACCTTTCTGCCTGTGCAAGGATCAAGAGCTGGACACCTCCTCCCTACTCTCTGCAAGTGCTAGGACATGACACCCTTGCCTAGAGGGTAATACTTTTCTTTAGGGAATGATGGATTTTTACGTTTTCCCAGAGGTCTCCGCATTCACCCCCACCCAGCAACCGTGTCAAAGGACACTAAGTTCTGTGGGAGAAGTACTTGGGGCACAGCATGGTTTTGTGCAGATAGGATTGCACACCAGCACATCATGAAAGAGTGTGGTTAATCTAAAGTGTTGCTCAGCCTCATTGTGACCTACACTACAACTATTTCAGTTATTCAGTTGTTCACATCATCTTCAGACTAAATATCCCTTTGTGCTTTAGTCTCAAGTAACAACCCTGAATCAGCCCACTCAGGTACTTTACGTCACTTTGAATCTCTTCACTGCCTCCTCCTTCTTCACCATGGCAAATTACATTTCGTGTTCTTACCCTCTGAGCTGTGAAAGTGCCATAATCCAATGTTATATTTCTTTATCTGTAGCTCTTTCATCCTACCTATGACAACATGCAAACATTTTCTTTCACTACTCCTTTTTCTGAGGCTTCTTGGCGAAACAGAATTACCTGTTAGTTGTATAACACTGTCTTCTTCGTGTTCAAATTCTTCCTTAAATTCTTATTGTCCTGATATCACTAATTCCTCTATGTGTGTGACACTAGCTTTCTTACAAATTTCAGAGTATCTTACCAAACTGTCTTATCCTGAGATTTATACAACTCCAAAAGATCAGAAATTCTTGGGGAAAAATCTACATGGGGAGGAATTCAGAATGTTCTTAATATACAGTCAATGTTGTTCACCTTCTCTCTTTGTATTTGAGTTAGAACAATAGACACAGGCCAATAGAGCTTTAGCAGATTTGCTTTAGCAAATGTAGGATACACATTGACCTGTGTGATGTGCCACAGAACTGCATGGCAACAGGGAGAAGACACATGGGATTTTAAGCTTCTTGTCCATTGTATGTTTAGCTCAATTCCTGAGGATATCATCTCCGCTCTACTTGGTGGGCTAAGTAGCTTTAAGTGACCACAAAGCTGGGGGTGGACTTGTGCCAGTTAAATGGTTTTAATTGTCACTTGCAAAGGGAGTGGAAAACCTCATTCTTTTATCTTAATTCCTTAAATATGAAAGCTAAAGCAGAGAGAGACTGGCTTGCTTAAACCAAGTGTGGGGTTGCTTAAACCAAGTATGGGATTAGAAATTCAGGTCTGTGTATTCTTAATTAAACATTATGAACTCTTTGTGTACCTGTTCAGTTTTAGTAAAGTAAGACCAGTACGTTAAAATCTAGGCACCTGCATTCAGGTTCTTAAGCCTGTATTTGGATTATTATGACTTTGACAGCACTGCGTAGACAGCAGCTCCCTTCAACAACATTGGGTTTCTTAAAACTAGACTAAAGTTTAAAAATTGTACTTAGTAGACATCTTTAAATTCTCTCTTTATTTTTTTTTTCTAACCTGGCAAAAACATATTCAGGAAATTATGTGACATTTATCCCTATTCATAAGCTTTAATGCCAGGGAAAAATGATAGTGCTATACACAACCTACTGGCTGATCCTTTTGACATTGCAGAAATCTGATAGTTTGTGTTTTTTTCCCCCTCTATTTTTATAGTTCTCTGCAGCTTGATCCTTGGCAAAAGCACATGACAGACAATAATTGCAGAACACTAACAAAAGAAACAAGAGAGGGACAGAGATTTGAGACAGGAGATAAGAGTGAGCTGGAATATGAAGGAGAGACTTAATAGCCTCTCCTGGAACACCCTGCAAGACCCTGGACATGTTAGCCAGGTGGAAGTTGATTAAACTAGTAGAAGGGTTTAAGAAGTGATCATTTTCAGGTACTCCTAAATATTGGACAGCCAAAGGTTGTCATTGCAAAGACGAGAATATGCAATGGAAGATGATAGTAGTGCTCCTGGTCCACTTCAGAGTGCAGCTAGTGTTATTAACTGCAAGCACTGCTGAAGCTGCCAAAGGAAGGTGAGAAGAAACCCGCAGAGATAGTAACTGCTTGAACTGCTACCCATACCTGTGAGAAGGCAGTAGTAGAGGGGGTGTTGAGTACCATCCAGCTGACTTGGCCAAAATGCCTGCAGGAACAATTCAGGGTGTGAATCTCAAGAGGAAGAAGCGTTGTGCCTGACAGTCTGGGACCATGGCTGGTTCCTTCTGGGCAGGGCAAGGGATGGACTGCCACTGGCTGCCTGAGAAGTTCATACAAAAAAGTATTTTCAACCATATAAATGATATTTCAGATATTTTGCAAGCCACAAAGCTTGCTTGCTTATTTATTTATTTATTTATTTCACTTAGAATCACAGAATGGTTTAGGTTGGAACTTAAAGACCACCCAGTTCCAAGACCCCTGCCATGGGCAGGGACACCTCCCACCAGCCCAGGTTGCCCAAAGCCCCATCCAGCCTGGCCTTGAACACCTCCAGGGATGGGGCATCCACAGCTTCTCTGGGCAGCCTGTTCCAGTGCCTCACCATCCTCATGCTAAAGAATTTCTTCCTAATGTCTAATCTAAACCTACCTTCTTCTAGTTTAAAGCCATTACCCCCTGTCCTATCACTACAATCCCTGACACAGAGTGCCTCCCCAGCTTTTCTGTAACCCCCTTTAGGTACTGGAAGGTCGCTATAAGGTTTCCCCGGAGCCTTCTCTTCTCCAGGCTGGACAACCCCAACTCCCTCAGCCTGTCTTCATAGGAGACATGCTCCAGCTTCTCATCTTTGTGGCCCTCCTCTGGTCCCACTCTAACAGGTCCATGTCTTTTTTATGCTGAGTGCTCAAAAAAATAAATAAATCGTACTTAATTTGATGCCAACGGATGGCACATATTCTTCCTGCTTATGCAGTTAATATGCAGGAGAAAAGTCCCGAGAAAGCAATCCCATGAGGATTATTGAACTGGCAATAACAAAACAGTGACAACATAGTGCACAAATGCCATTCAGCCCCATTTGGGCTTCTCAAATATTTGTATTGTTGTGGTTCCAGGCTGCTAATGCCTTAAGCCTCAGGCTCTAACTTGAGCAAGAAGGGTCTATTTTTGGATGAAGAATTTTTCCCATAAATGAGTGCCTGCAATACCAACTTAAAAAAAAAATACAGTAGAACTTACGCTAAACTAAAAAAAAAAAAAAAAAAAAAAAGGCCCTAAACATCATTTTTCCACCGAGAAATGACTCGTCAGAACCCAGGCAGTAATGTCTGTGCACCGAGATGCATTGGGTTGCCAACCAAGAGGAGGTGTTGGGAGAAGAGACACATCTGGATGGCTCATATGTGCATAAATGAAAGACTTTGGACAACATGTAGTTCTGTGGGTGCACAGCCACCAGCAGGGTGAAAGGCCAAACTGATCTACTGTGGCCACAAGGGAGCAGCCCCACAAGCCCTGGGGCTTGCTGCATGTGAGGCAGCAGAGGGGAGCAGCCTGTGGAAGAGGGAAGGAACAGGAGAGAGCCCGCTTTTGGGCATCCAAGAGCCAAGTGGTCTTTCGTAATCACTAATCTCTCTGGATATCTAGAGTGGAGATACCTATCAGGGCTCTCTGGATATCTAGAGTGGAGATATTATGTGGGCTGGTCATTATAATGGATGTCACCAGTAAAATACAAGATGTGAGACATCTTTTTCTAAATTCACTTCGGCATTGCCCTCTAAACCCCATTTGTTAAGGGCTTAGTTCAGCTCCCTAAACATATGTGCCTAGTGCCATCAGAGGTGCTTGAAGTTACTAAAACAGTCATATGGAATAGGTGGGTATGACAGCAAACCTACTGATGGCCCAGATGTTCTGCAGGGGCAATGGGATGCTAAAAGGAATACCAGAGGGCACTCTCACATGGGTCTGTTTAAGCATCTGAACTGAGCCCAGTGGCTAGACCTCTACTGTCTGCAAGTCTGGAAAAATGAGTTCAGGTACAGAAAATGTCTCTGTGCTTACTAAAATTTAAACACAAGGGATCTCACCCAAAAAGTCAAAACAAGAGGTATCTGTCCTGAACTCTGTATGTGCAGTCCATGGCAAAAGAGAAGTATATTCACATGGGATTCCTCTTCCAGGGTTCACAGATCCAGAACGAAGGCTATTCCTTAGAGCCAAGGACGAGGACTGAAAGCTATATCTCTGGGATCCTGTTCTTCAACCCAATACCTCACTGAAGCTGCAAATCTCACGACTTGTCTCTGTTTGTTCCTTTATATATAACATATTCTCACTAGCCTACTTTCTTCAGACTTTTCATCTTAATTAATGCAGTAAGTCCTTGTTAAGTGATTTTAACAGTTTTTTTAATATTTAATCTTACCCCTTCATGTAATGTTTTGATTTACAGCCAATCTTTAAAATTCATGCTGGATGTTTTCCAGAAAATTCAAACCAAAATCCTCCACACACAGGGTTTTCCCCAAGAAAATCTACTCATCACTCAATTAAAAGACATCATTAATTTCCAGCCCAGTGCTGACGGAGTGACTGGAGGTTACAGTGACTTTGGAAATATTAACAGAAACCAGCACTGTATTCCTGTTACAGCCAATACTTGTTCCTAAATGAAGCGAGGGTGGTGTGAGTATGTTCCTGGAATTCAGACATATTAAGTATGTTATGTAAAAGATTATATTTGTTAGCTGAGAGAGGGAATACGCAATTCCTTTCATTGCATATTGTTCAGAGGAAGAAGGTAAACCTACAGCATCTGATGAGTTCAAGGGTAGCCATAAAGTTATAAGGCCTGATTAGGCTTGCAGAACAAATGACAAAAATAAAATAAAATAAAATAAAATAAAACTAATTTCTTAGTGAGAAGGACAAGGACTCCTGCTATTAAAGTGGAGGTTTGTAGCTAATTATTGCATGTTTGCTCTGTGCTCCCAGTGGATGGTGTTGCCTTTGCAGTTATGTGTCAGGCAGCCCATGCCCACTCTCAGTGCATCTGAGAGACCCCTCAGTAGTTCACTGAAGGCTGAAAGGAATTTGATTTATTTCATCCGAAACAAAGGAAGAAAGAGTCAGATAAGCTAAAGAAAACTTATCTCTGCACAACAGATGTTATTGGAATTAAGAAATCAATATGCAGTATTTCACGCGTATCTCAATTATCGTCCAGAATAGGAAGCGGATGTTTATAAACGGTGGATCTCTGACACAACGAGGGTCTAATTTCCCGTTAAACCTAGCACTATGTGTGTGTAGGTTGTAGCTAAGAGGGACAGTCCCACTCCCCTGTCTGCGGCTGTGTGCTCCCGTTGCCTCATGCCTAGCTATCATGGGGCTGCTGGAGGGTGTTGCTGCAGCTAGCTACACCAACAGAAATAAAGTATATCCTGCTCCAAATGAGTAGGATTCTTTCAGATCAGTAAGCTGAACTGGCTCATCCTGCATAGTCAACAGGTCTGATGCAAGACCTTCTGACTGAGGAAGGATAAAAGAGGGGAGAAAGGGCCCATCTTGCTAGCAACAGTCTGCAGCTGCACTGGATTACATGTAACAGGAAACTATACCATTAGTATGTCAAACAAATTTGTCCAGTGTATTATGTGATTATAATTATACTGCAGTTATGTGAAGAACAAGTTATTTAATAGGTAAAGAGAATACCAGCCCTAGAACTTGATACCCTTTATTCCATCTATTCACACAGCAGTAGTGTTTTAGTCAATGTAAACAGTAATAATATATTGTAGTAACAACAGAGATTAGAGTGCCATAGCTATCAGGCAAAAGAATGGGCTATCGCCCTCACTTTACAAAGAGGAAACTGAGGTATGCCCCAGTTAAGGAAGCTGCTAGCATGAACTCTCTGGGACATCTAGGAATTGAATGCATTTCTGCTAAAAACCTTCACAGAATGATCTGAAGGTGATTTTAGATAGTGACAATCTGAATGGGAACAGCCACTTTGAAAACATTTCCAGACTATCAAAAAATTAGGGTGAATTTTCGAGTTGTATTTTCATCCTCATCATGACTGGAACTTGGATGCTTTTATTTGAACATTGATGAATTATGACTCTTGGATTTACATCACTCATCTTTATTTGTAGAAATATTTATCTGCCTCTGTGAAGTATTAAAGTTTGTAAGACTGCAAGATTTAAAATTCTAAAGGAGATATTTTAATCTCAATTTATTTCTATTAGTTTAATTTGGTGTCTTGTGATGATTTTAACATATAAGACTGGTATTGTAACCACTAATTATGAGCTCTGCCTCTGCCATTGCAATAAATCTAAAACTGTCTCAGGAATGTTAGTCGAAGTTATTTGGAATCCACTAGTCTAGTGTTTCCCATAATATAGGGCATACATCTTTGGCTGCAGGAGGTTCCTGGAGAGTTTTGACACTGGAACAACTCAATTGCAACCAGGAGGAAAGCAAAGTTGGAAAAAATTACTTGCGAAAAAAATGTGTTACTGCTGGGATATTCAGTTATGGATTTCAGGAATTTCCAGGACTAAATTTCTACAGGCTTCTTTTTGAAATTCTTCTAACTTCTAGACCAAATACTCTGAAACTAATTTAAAATTAATTCATCAAATTTAATGGCAAAATGCTATATTTGCATCAGAAAACACACACAAAAAATGCAATACTGAGGAGATCTGAATCCCAGTTTTTAATGACAATGGGGTGTTTTCCTCATCCCATATTTAATTGGGCAACACTGGAGACACCATACCAGAGTGATTTATTATAATTTGCTGTGTCAATCATGTGCTCTTTGTAAACTGTTGTTATAAATTTCATATGCTTAATGAACAGATCAAATCTGGGCTGAAGAGAACTCTGTTATTCTGCATCAGGCATTCACAACCAGACAGTTTGCTGTATGATGGAGCATGTAAACCCAGCATGGGTCTTGCTTACCTAGGCATAGCTCAGGTGAGTAGTAGCTTCCAATTTCACCTGTGGAAGTTAGAACAAAAATCTGGGCTGTAATCTCTCTTTCCTCTCCTGGTTGCAGATTCCTCTTTCAAGTTTCCTCTTAAAAACAGAGTGAAATAAGCTTTGGCTCTCTTGAAGTCAATGGCAAAATTCCCATCATTTTTCCTTTCTTAGCATCCCTTATACTATATATATATATATTTATTTTTTTTTCTGATTGATTCACCAAAGCAGTCAAAAGAAAGAAACTGCTCTCCTTCTTCCTCCTGCTGTTTTGCCTGCTGCCCTGACCTATGGACTTGCTCTTGACTTTGGTGCAGAGTGCCTCAGTGCGCTGGAATTTACTGTCAGAAAGGAAACACTGTGACTGCTATAGGACACCATGGGGCATGTATTGCTTACACAGTAATGCCACTCTTTGGGTCATTGTAAGGCAGAAGGTAAAGCTGACAAGTGGTGTTTATCTGTCAACGACATCTTCTACGTGCCTTGAAGTGTCTCCAAGCCGACTGTCTTGGAAAAAAATAAAACGCAATCTAGGCTTTAAAGATTAATCTTCCCTCATCTTGCTGCATAGAGTAAGACCCCATTTGTGGATACTACATCTATACAGAAAATATTTCTCATCACTTTTCAACCAAGGTCACATCTTATTTACATGAGAGAAAAGAACAGAGTAGAAAAGTCTTTTTCCTGGCAGGTCTACAGGGTAAGGCTGTGATCAAACTGAGCTGGCCAGGTAAATCCTTATGTCTTTCATCAATAACTGTAAATTCTGTAAACATGTAAGACCAAAAGGACTGGCTTCACAAATCAGATAGGGACTTAACAACAGCAGTTACCCTGAGATGAAGCATTCTTCCATGCTGAGGTATTTCTCTCTCTTGCAAATGTAGAATTTGTGCATTTTTCAGTTTTACATTTTTAGTCTTCCACTTGCCAGTATGGTAGAAATTGAAATAATTGATTTGTTCATTTTGTTGGCAGAAAAGATGCTCTTCAGATTATCAGTGACACCAAAAGAGATAAATGTACCAAAATCTAGAATGACCTATATTAAATAGAGTATGTGGCAAACGCAGAAGCTGAGCACCAAATGACATCCCTATGAAGTGATTCTGCTGCAGAAATGGAGAATGGGATTTTCAGGCTTTGTTCCAGTGGGAAGGGATGTGGGACTTAAATGGGGCTTGAGCACTGTCAAACTTCTTTCCAACATCCTCCTGGAAATGCATGTTTATTGGTCCTTCCGGATGGAAGGGAAGGCTCGTTTGCTGCTGCTTCATATTGATTTTCCTCAGACACAATAAATAACCGTTTCCCAGATGTTCCAAAACTCCAAATATTATAACTCATGAAAAGTGTTTTTCTGTTATATAAGTTTTTATTCTATTTTTTATTTTATTTTATTTTATTTTATTTTATTTATTTTTTAATCAGTACAAAATGAGATACTATTCATTTTTTAATGAAAACTCATAGAGATACCAGCATACCAAGCAGTCCATCCACCCATCTACCTGGATTGAGAGAAATAATACATTGCAAGCCAGCTCCAATTAATTTTTAATGATTTCAGTGAATTACAGTAGTTCCAAATACAAGACTAAAAAGAAATAATCCTAGCAGTCTGGTAATAAAGACATTCCCATGCAAGATAAGAGCCATATTCAAGACTGACTTGAATGTATCAAAGTAGAGACCTAAGTGTAAGTTTGTTGTATCTAGTTGAATCCCCTGGCTACAAATTGCATGCTATTTTGAGCTGTATATCAGCATTTTGGGGTTCAGTTCCAGATTTTGTCTTGTGTATACTTGGGATCCTTTCCCATTCTCTGAACTGATCATTTCTGCCCAGCATTCTTGTTTCAATGGATCAGCTTTTGTCAATATCAATAAAACATTTCAGTGGAAAATTTTTAAACACTTGAGTTACAGATTCATTTCTGAGGCCTTGCAAGAATCAATCCTGATCCTTTGGCTGGTTGACAAGATGAAGATTTTTCTCTGGTAACAAATAGACAGTGACTTACTAGAATAGAGATTGAAGTCAGTGAGAGAGTTCAGTCCTAGGAATAGCAGCAAATAAGAAATTATGGATGCAGATCTAGCAGCTGCAAGAACAAATAAGGGCTTTGGATGTATGACCAAGGGAATTTATTAAAAACAGACAAGACAGAATGATTTAATTATCTGATGCCTTGGTTAGTTGCAGTTTGGAAACCACTGAAGGAGCTGAACAGAGTTAAAATAGGACACTCATACTTTGGAAAGAGACCACAGAAGGACAGCAACATTAATTGGGACAGGAATGGAGGTGAAGAACTCAGAAAGTTTATTTTTGGCCCCTGAGGTCAGTGAGATGAAGGCTTATGGTGGTACACAAAAGCAAAAGTGCGATGCAGACAAACCCTGGTCAGAAGGCCAGAAAATTTCACAGGAAATCAAAATAAAAGGTCACAAGCCAAGTTACTGAAGGAGAATATCAAGTTATGAAAAGGTACATTTTCACACAGAGATGTGAGACAACCTGTGCAAACTAGGGGTGCTTTTAGCAATGGGTTATCTTAACGAAAGGATAGCTGGGGAAGCCAGATCCTCCAGTTCTATCTTTTGAAGTAGAGGAGGTGGGCTAGAAACAAAATGGAGGTCAGTTCTTTCCATATTGTGATTTCTGTGAAGGGTCTGGCTCAGTCATCTAGCAAGTAGACTAGCAGCTGAATCAGAAGGTGCTTTGTGGCCCTTTCACTTGCTCAGGAGTTGTGTGGTCAGCACGTAAGCCCTAAGCGCTTCCTCTTTTGCCTTAGCTGCCTCACAAGATGAGCTGCAGTCAAATCAGCAGAGTGATTGTCAGATACAATGACAATTGTATATGAGGAGCAGAGCAGAACCCCAGGAAAAAAAAATGGTTAAAAATTTTAACCTCATAGAAGAATAAGAAGATGCATTTGCTAATAGAAAGTATACAGGTTAGGTGGACAGATAACTGTAAGTGTGCTTAGCCATCTGTGATCCATGAAGCCTTAGATCAGAGATAACCCAAATAGAAGAAAAATAAACACATCAAACAAAACTTACAAGAAACTCAGGTGTTTCCTTCTTTTCAGGTTTTTCCTTCTTTTTTAAACAGTCATAAAGCAATTTGGGCAATTTTTGGCCAAAATCAACACCTCTCACATATGCAGTGATGAGGCAAGTTTGGTGACTACCATGCACTCTGCAAACGTGGGAAAGAAGTATACAAGTGAAAGGCAAGATCTGAATAACAGACATCTAATAGCACTAAAGTACCAGTAACTGTTACAGCACAGTCAAGATGGGGTCACCTTTGAGACAGCATTTGTGCAGGAAGAAAAACAAACTACACTGCCTAGGTAGTCTTAGACTGGAGTCTTGTATGTTACACAGCCACAGTTTCTCAACTGAGAGAAAACACAGCTTGCTCCCCTTAAGTGATTTTTTTTTAAATGGATTCCTAGCACTGTGTCTGTCCAAAGAAACTTCAAAAAGTAAATGAAAAGTATCTGGGGACTGTAACCACCACCAATCGTTTAAACAATGGCCCAGAAAGACTTGAGAGTGTCTTCTGACATTAGAGGAAAGCACACATAAACTTTGTTTTCTCTTTCCTGTATGAAGTACCTGCAGATGCTTGAGGCATGGATTCAGATGGAAATTGAACTGAAACAATTAAAATATGGTTTATTTGTTATTTTTATTTATTTTGTATTTTATTTGTTTATTTATTTGTGAAAAGAAATGTTTTCCCTGTCATTGCTACTGCTAAGGTACACTGAGACACCACAGCCTAAATCTAACCCTTTGGCATCTTTTATAATACAGTTTAAAATTACATTACAGAAAAGTTGTATCACTGGAATTTTTGGCCAGAGTGAGGGAGAACATAACATCAAATGCAATGAATTATATAAATATAATGTAAGGGTAGGAAAGAGTGAAAAGGTGGGCAAATTTTCAGATGATTGCTACTCCACTGTTTTCATTTATTCCATGCAGTTGAATGGCCTTTTGCTTGCACTTTTGACTGGCCTTTACGTAATAGACCTCAAGAAAAACACATCTTTCCACATACTACAAAGGCAACTGTAGTATTTTGTGATTATTTTCCTACACATGATTTTACTTTTTGTTCTGCTTCCTAGAAGAGTTTATAGAGCCAATATAGAGCCTGACTATACTAGGGCTAGAATACACACCAGGGCATGGGCTGACATGTCCTGTAGAGATTGTTAGCATGTGCCCTGCTACCGTTTTGGTTTATGCCAACAAGCCCTCTTCCATCTATGCCTAAGCACAATTCAGGCACGTGGCAGCAGCCATGCCCTGTGGACATTTTGGTTGCAGTCTGCTTCTCTTGGGGCAGAGAGGAAGTTTTTACTGTATGTATGAGAACTATGTCCTTTCACTTGGCCTCAGAGCCAATGAGTGCTCTCAGCACTGGTTTGTTTAGTAGTATAAAGGTAGTCCCTGACTTACATGCTGTCTTGCTGTAGAGGAAGCCCTTCAAGAATGTAGAGGTATTCACTGGCCTTCAGTCCTTTCTCACTGTGAGATTCTGAAGGAGCTCCACTCTGTAAACCACCTGGTGCTACTCTGCAACCATACTTATTTTTTGTATTAGCAGGAGTGTCCAAACACACAGTTCTCAGCACCTCTTGGCTTTTGATGGGTGAAATGCAAAGCAAACTGTAATTATATCTTACAAAGGCATGCTCAAGAAACACCATACTGGAGAGAATCAGCAGTTGCTCTTCATTCCCTTCTGGTTCCAGCCATTGCAATGTTCAATGCCTGTATAGAGACAGAAATAGAGGGAACAGGAAAAAAACGGTCTCTACAGTGTTATTAGGTCTGCACATACACCAGTTCCCCGGTGTTACTACAATCATACACAGACATACAAAATCCCCTGTTACCTAATTAAGGTGGCATCCTGTTTGCTTTCCAAGCACAGGAATTATTTCAGTGATATAAGCAGATTTACCACAACAGTGATATGAAAACAAGGGGAAAATATCTTTAACATTCTTTGTTTAGGTTCTTGCAGGCTGGAGTCAGTGTGAGTCATGTCTTTGTATTTTATAGGCACATGAATTAGTCAGATAATAAAACACCACAATGAGTATGGCAGAAAAAGCCTGATGTGGAAAAATGCTATGTGATAGTCTGTTCTATTAAAGAAATGAATGAAATGACCACCCCTTATAAAATGTATATGGAATTTCTAAATATCCAGAAAACATAGAGGAAACAATCACGCACTGGCTAGAGGATAAACAGGCACATGACTACTCCAACTTCCCTAACTCCTATGCAAAGTTGTAAAATATGATTTCTATAGCATTTGGGTGTATTTAGATAGTGTGCAGGCTGTCCAGTAGCCTAGTTCTTACTGGTACATGACAATGATGTGAACACCTTCCTGTGTTTTAATAGCATGAAACCCTCCAGGACCACTTTATCTATCGCACTACAGTTTTGTCTTGAAATCCTAAAAGTGCATAAGAAAATAAATCCTGTACCCCTGTTTAACTTGACCTGCAATTCTATTGCCTACATATTCATAGTTTAGGTAGGAGTTTAAGAGGAGGACAGCCCAGTGGCTTAGTATAGTGGCTCACTGTGTCTGCTGCAGATTGGATTTCCATTCCTTCTGTATGGCTTCCTGGCTTGGCAAAGGCAAGGAGTATAACATCTCCTGGATGGGTGGAAAGGAGAACATCTCATCTCTCAGCAGTGACATCTCCAGTTAATGAGGTAGAAGTGCTGAAAGAAACTCTACAGTCTCTACCTAATCCAACATAAGGATGTCTCTTCCTCAGGGATCCTCAGACAGGGAAAGGACCCAAGAAACTGTAGCAAATGTAAACAGAAAGGAGGCATGGAAGGTCTTCACTGCTCCAAACAGGAGCACAATAATCATTTTTTTCTTCATTAATACCACAAAGTACTTTACTATGCGCTTCTTCAACTTTGCATCCCACTTTCTTTCCAAAGAAGGAAGTGAAGTTTAATCGAAAGCATCCTGCTCATACTTATTTGTCCCTTTTATGTTGTGAAAAAGAGGTAAAGCTATTTAGGTGGTTCCTATTAGTTCTGCAGGCAGGAGGGGCTCTTCAATAGCTTGGCAGTCACTTTTTCAACCTCTATCTGCATGTGTATGCATGTCTGTGTGTTACAAAGAGAGACGCAGGGAGCGAGCAGTGCAGCTGAATTTAGAAAGTTATAGATGTTCTCATCAGCCCCATGCAATGCAGCAGAGATTCCTTCCAAAAGCCAAGGGAGCAGAGGCTGCAGACAACAGATGTGAGAGGGGTTCCCATAACTGTCAATTTTCAAAGTGTTTGCATTGAAAAGAGAGGAGGTGCTATTTTGATTGATATTTCAGTTGCAGTATATAAAGCAGAGGAATTCTTCTCACCCTCTGCTTGTCATACTGATCTGCACACTCTCTCAGCTGGACTTGGGGCTACTACTTACTGCATCTGAAAGGCTGAAACTCCCTGGGAATAAAGAGTTCTTGTAACAATGCCGGAACCCACCAAGAAAGATGGTAAGCATAGCAAATATTACCTGAACATTTCTTAATTACAGGAAAACTGAGTATGTGCACACACATACAAAACACTTTTTAGACCATCTTGTACATTTCAACAACAGTAACATCTAATAGTGAAAGCCTCATAAGATCATTACATCATGACAGATCGTTGATCCTTTTAAACTAAGAATACTTTCAGGTAGACGTATAAGGCAAAACTGCTTTGACCTCCAACTATTTTAGAGAATGAACAATAGCTTTACAGAGATACTAAGAAACTGCTTCATTGGGCACATACTGTATTCATTTTTAAAAGACTGCAGAATTTTTGCAGTGCAATCAATAATTTCTCTATAGGTAAGATATCTAGACTCTGGAAAACAAGGTATAAGCATTTCTTATGTTTTTAAAAAGCAGCATGTTGATATGCATTTCATTATTCTCTTGAAAATTAGGTTGTAAAAGTTATTCAGCAGAAAAGATATGTTCATGAAAGCTTTAAGTTTCTGATGAAAATGCATTCTATATGTCAAATGCATAAGTGAAGAATGTAATAAGTTTTTCTATACAGATCAAACTAGAATCATACATTTTGCCACACAGAAATTATTATTTTATGCTTCAGAAGGTTAGTTAAGGGAGGTAATACCAGCCCCTTCTTTGTACTATTAAGTTGACAGCAAACAAACTGATTACATAGTCTGATAGCAAGATACAAAATCATGTACATTGGAGGCTGTCCAAACAGATGAAAAAAAAAAATCAGGAACTATTAATTTATAACATTTTAAAAACTAGCATTTATTTTTTAGTATTTTGGAAATTTGAGCTAAATAAGCCTCTTATACTTGCAATACTTCTATAGCTCTTCAGTATTTTTTCGTTCAGGTTTAGACATTTTTGTTAGAAATTTTGATAACTGTTGTTTAGCATTGGTGATATTCACAGTTTCTAAAAAGCCACAAATGTGCAGATTGTATATGCGTTGAAACTACTGGCAAATAAGAGGTATAAAGACACATTCCCCAATGCATTCCCAAATGCAAAACTGAATTTAATCTTAAAGACAATCTTGTGGAAAGAATAGAAGTCATTAAATACCATTTGTTTCCCATCAATTCTGAAAGGTCTGATAAGCCCATGTGTGTAGTTTGAATAAGTACTTTTAAAACTGCCCTTTATCTAAAACTGACGGAAATTTTTTAAAAAAGATTTTAAACTGACCTATCAATAGAATTTGCTTTATTTGGAAAGTCTTTTTGAAATATATTCTATTTTTTGTGGAAGACGAGCAGAGCAGAGCAACTATCAGGAATATTAAACAGTTTAAGCATCTTGTTGGGGTGGGAACATGTGAAAACTAAACTTTTTGCGTGACTGAATATTAAGCAAGTAGTGTTGACAGACCAACACGATCATTTTATTTACTGGTCCTCCTCAGTGCTCGAGGACAATGATGGATGAAGTATCCATCCGAAAATAGTTACACCAAGTGCACGTATTAATGCTAGAGCCTAATCCTCTATATCAAACCTAGAGCCAAGCCACTTCTAGAGTGTCTTATTTGTAATTCAAATGATTTACACATGTATTAAGTGTCCTTTTTATCTGATCTGTTATTTGACTGGAAATTACACAGTGTAATCAGAATGCATTCTGTGACTGACATCTAAAAAAATAAAATAAAATAAAAATTAAATATTTCTGCACTTTCAAAAGATGTATGTTTTGGAGAAAAAATGGTTTGGAGGTTTGTGTTTTAAAGATTATTATTCTATTTAAGACTAGATTGTTTCACAGATGTTCTTACAATACAGTGAATATAAAAGTGATTCTGGGGTTGTGCTGTTATTGACTCTGAACCAAAATACCTTGACATTGGAACAAATATGTGACTTCTGATGAGTCAACATTGAGATACATAAACAAAATTGAAGCCTTATGTCCTGATGGAGCTAGAGTTCACAGATAGGAATGACCTCTGGAGAAGTGATAGGTACAGGTTGTACAGTGGTTCTTCTTCATTGCAGTCAGATTATTTGCAGCCACTAGCTAAAGGTGATAACAAACTTACACTAGTGTACTGAAGAGATTAGCTGCTTCCTAAAGATTTTTGATAGATTAAGAACTCACCTGAGCTACTGGCAGTACTTACTATACTAGTGCCAAGAGTGTTTGTAGTGGTACTGATGCTATTAATAGTACTGTACCAGTGCTACTACTGGTAGTAGCTCTACCAGTAAGAATTCAGATACTCAACTGTCCATCAGATGTCTGTTCTCAAGGTAATTTCCAATGTGCGAAGTATTGGAGACAATTAAGTAATAAAGATTATCTGTGGACTGACCACATTCTGGCAGGCACAGGTGGAAGGACTCCCTAAGAAACCTTTGTGGGCTGACTGCAGTAGAAAACGTTTCGGCATCACAGAAGTACCTAATCAGTATTTTGCTCATATTTCCAAAAGAAACAATCTACATGAATGCTCCCACACTCCTTATTCTCACAGGACATTCCAGTTAAAAACAGCGTACACAAGAGCAAGTAGCTGTGCAATCAGAAACTGGCTAACATTTGAATGTTAAGAAAATCTCAGCGTTACATTTTTTTGTCACTGCAGTCTCTAAAGTAAATAGATATTTCAGGCAGTGCTACAGGAAGCACTCAGGCTAGTTTTGTGTGGTGTTTGTTTTGTTGTTGTTGTTGTTGTTGTTTCGAGTCAAATGCTCTTTGAGATATTTTAAGATTATTAAATTACCAAAGTGAGAAATTTCTTGACTTGGTGAGAGCGTAGCCTCACAACATGCTCTTAACAAATAGGATCACCAAATTAAACACACCACTTGGCTTAGAGAAGGGTGTTGGAGCACTTCAGCCTAATCAAATTCGTAACTGTAGAACCAGCCTGATGTAAGGCCTTTACTGTACTCCTAAAGAGTCAAAGTCAAGCTACATCGGCTGTGGGCTCCTTGAAGTATATGGTCATGTCATTGTAAGATAGTTTTGTCTTGGTCTGTTTAAAATTTCACACTCGCAAGGCGAAGACTAAATCAATGGGTGTCCCATTAACTGATCCCAGCGGACGACTGGAATAAGACTGTGATGCCAAGGACCTTTATCAGTGCATTTAACTTTAACAGCCTTTAGTTTTCCTAGTGACTAATAAAATAACCCTCCCCCACATAATTACTTCCTGTAATTTATTATAATCAGTCAGCCAATCTTTCCTCTCGTCTCCTTTCCTTTTACCAATATTCCTAATAAGAGCTGCCCATTAATTAAGTGCCCTCTTAAACTGTCACAGGCCACGGCATTTGGATATGCTTTTGTAGAAGTGCCAAGTCTCTCAAGAGCAACGGTTGCAAACTATTTCTGGGCAACATCCCACAGGGACAGCTGCAAGTCATTCCCCAGTAGGCAGCTCTGTAAATTTGCCTTATTTATTCTCCCCAATCTAGGAAATAACTCATGGCCATGAGTTAAATGACCATTCCAGATTTCAAGCCAAAACATTTATCAACTGTCTGCCAGCTTCATTTTCTAAGGGTCTGCAAGCTCTGCTTGAACACTGCCTGGAGCAGCCACATACTGGCAAGGAATCAAAATAAAAAATCAGTGTGTCTACTTTTGCCAGTGCTTTAGTAGAACTCTTTTAGATCTATAAACAGCAGAGATTAAAAAGTTCTGAAGAAAGCTATGTGCAAATTTTGTCTGTTAGAATGGTGATCTTTGAAACACGAAGAAATTTGTGAAAGGAGGTAAACAAGTGCATCAGTAGAGACTGCTTTGAAGATGTGACAACAGTGTTCTCTCTGAAGAAGCCCAGTTGAAACAGCCGTTACTTTGAAACATGACCAGTTTTTTTCATCATATCTCTTCTGTAGTTATATTTGCATTATATTTATAGCATTTACATTATTTAATAGCACGATTAGGTATATCAAGATAACTGTGGCGCTAGTAGCCAAGTTTTATCAAGGTTAGTCATATAAATCATGTAAGTAGATATTTAAAGCAGTGTTCCAGAGGGAAATCAATCTCAGTATAAGGGATGGATAAAAATTAATTAAAGTGAGATTTATCTTAATATCAGATTTTCAAGACTAGACAATTTTTTGGAGGTGAACAAAAAGTTAAATGGAAATTTTGCTTAAGCATATGAATTTGGCTTTCACCAAAATTAACGTATCACTGCTGATCGAAAGTTTTCCTGAAAATTCAAGAACCCAGCATGTCAACATTGTATAACATTGCTTTGTGCTTTTCATGCAGAAAGTTGAACGTGTATTATCATTTTATTATGGCACCAAACCAGGTAGTGCAGCTGCTGTTGTCCTTGCTGCATAGACACATGCTTCAGCAAGGCACGAGGAAAGCATACAGACATTTATCTTCCGTCATTATCATTGCCCCTCTCCAGGACTGACTGTAAAATGCATTCCTATTATTTCTAACTACCTTCAGTTTTGGAGCCCAGTCACGCTCAAAACCAGGCCCATATGCATCATTTACAAGCACTGTATTAAAGTCACATGTACACAAATTTTGATGGGTGAGGGAAGGAGGAAACCCTAACCCCTTATCTTTTTTCTCTGACAATTCTTCAGAAAGCTTCTCTTCATCAGCTCTAACTAATAAATTCAGATCTCTTACAAATGGAAAGCAAACTTACTCCTTACTGTTATAATTAGCTCTACTGGTGTGGGCATTGCTCCCATCCCAAACTCTATAGAGCCCATGTCCTCCTGCATTGATCTTGTTGTATGTTAGGATCTGAGTTGTTCTTAGACCGTCTTTGCCCTCCCATAGCTAATTTCCAAGTGTTGCTCCCACACTTCCTTCTGAGATACTAGTCCATCTTGGATTTGTTCTTTGACCTTCTGCCTCCACTGCTCTGAAGTTTAAGACTACTTTTCCAATCAGATTAACTTGACTGATAGGAAAACAAACAAACAAACAAACAAACAAAAAAGTGGCAAAGACAAATCTCAAAACTGGATTTGGTTTGGTTTGGGTTTTTTATCTTTCTTTTTATTATGATGTAAATGAAGGAACTGCATTGATTTTTTTTCCTTATACAATGCATTGATTTTATTTTAATATTAGTGTAGGTGGATAATGCAAGATTGATCTGGTTTACTGTTGCTCTTACTGGAGTTGAAAATCTCTTCCATCCTGTGCAAAAAGCAGTACCTCTATGCACTGGAAAAATATTTAACATTGTCATACTAAAATCAAAATTCCATTGAGTTTAGAAGGAAAGAAAGGAAATGGCTTTTTAGCAGAGCAGAGGGTACTTGTACTTGGCAGAACTGAAATTAGCAAATGCTGCCTTTGTGCCTCCCTGTGCTGCACCTGTTGGGAAGATAAATAAAGGACTGCCCAGTTCTTTCCCCTCATACCTCCTAAATATATCACTTTAAGAGAGCTTAAAAACAAACAAAAAAGTGCTATAGTGTACTTCTAGTACATGAAAAACTGGATGAGTTTCTTCATTTTAGTTTTAAGAGATATATTAAATGAAATGGGAGATTCTGTGGTCACATAGCCAGGAAGAAAAAAATAACAGTGAACATGAACATGAACAGTCCTTGGGAAATATACATAGTACAACATAAAAGAATCTGTTTTTGGAAGGGACATCCAGGGCATTCTTTGAACAGAAAGCACAAAACAATTTTGAAGAGAAGTTATCTGAGTAAACTTTTCTTGGTATAGGGCCAAATACTAGACTCAGGAAAATGCAGAGATTCCAATGAACTGGACATCCTAATGTAATAACTGATAATTGATTTAGAGTGAGGGCAAAAAGTTTGCTCACATCCAGACACCAATGTGGCTTTGCGCTGAATATAAAAATGTGTAAAAGAAAGGATAAGGAAAGAGGATAGAAACATTAACTTCGGCTCTAAGTAGAGTTTTCTCGGTCTCACGGCAAGCAGCTTTGTCTCTTGAGCCTTCAGAACTGTGTAGCTGACTCACAGACACTTCTCATCCCCTCCATTCCCCTCTGCTGTCAGTCGCTACTGAAGTAACATTTCTGAAGACTCCCCCCAAAAAAGGTCTTTTTAGCCACTATTAGGCAACTGATATGATAATATTTGGATTTTTCTGTCTTTCACCAAGGGACTTTGATGTACTTTATCACCACCAGAAGATTTTATTCTTTGGTTGAGGAATTGTTGGTATTTTAGGAGTTAGGAAGAGACTGTCCTTTAAAATTTTTTATAAGCTTGCAATCATACAAAGAGCTTAATGTTCTCAACACTGCAATGGAAGGAGTCTGGGCTAGGAACCAGATACCCAAATGGAAGCGAGGGCAAGTGAACTAGGTGTCCCCACTGCCACCAGAGTTGCAGAGAGCAGGCCATTACAGTCAGGGGAGCCCAGACTGCTCTTCAGCTGACTACCCAGCAGTTGCCTAAACAGATGCCTACTGCCATATGAGACACTCTAGGATACAAGAAATATCCATGTGGGGCTGGCAGATATGACTCAGGAGATGAGATTGCAGATCTGCAACATCCTGGAGTGGCAGCTAGAAACCAGGAGGGTATGCTACAGAAACTGAGTGTTAGTGAACAATAAGGCTGCAGAGTTATTCTCTATAACTTGATCAATTAATGTTTAAGGATTTTCAGCAACAGACAGTTTTATGAGAAGAGAAGGGGAGTGTTCCATTCCAGCATTATTTGCATGTGAGACTAGGACTCATTTTGCATGTGGGACTCTGCCTACATGAGCATTTGGGCCCAGATTCCTCGGAGCAGAGGAGAGTGCACCCTTCTGTAATCTGCTGGGTGCACTGATTAGCTGGGTAGTTGTTAAAAAAAAAGGTGCTACTACTGCCACGTTTTTGTGACTTGGGAGATCCAGCTGCTTTTACTTGCTCTGCTTTTTATAAGAAAGTGTTATTATATTTTTGTGCACGGCTAAGATGAATGTTTAAATCAACTCAAAATGAAATTTATTTTTTATATCACTGAGGAAAAAAAAGTAAATTACATTGCTGTTCAAATCAAAATTAACTGATTTAACTCCCCTAAATTTTGCTCAATTCCTAAAACAGCTTTAAGCTTTTAAATGAATGAGTGTTTACATCAAGGACATTTCAAGCTATGAAGGACAAACACTTTTTATGTTTAATAATGAAATATTTTTTAATATTCTGCAATGTGTTCAACAAAACACATGCAGAATTAGGAATCTCCATGAATTCCAATTTCTGGAAGTTCCTCTCCTTAATTTGTCATGCATAGTTTTAGCTCTTTGAGCTCACTGAAAGAGTGGATCAGCAAAGACAAAGGCTCTTATAGAAGAGAGTGAATTAGAGCCAACATTCAGTTCTGTGCCTGAAAAGGTTGTATGGCTTCAGAAGCCATTCTAGCAAGAAGGTTTTGAAGGCAGTTTCAGTCAACCTTCTCTGCTTCCTGAGACATTGTAGGGACAGATACGAAGTAACTGTGGATTTCAGAAATATGAAGATAGATAGATTTCTGCTCAGAGACCTCTCAGAACCTGGAAAAATGCAGCATTCTCTAAACGGAGTGGTTTCTCTCCCCCCTTCTCCATGTCAGTATTGCTAATGGCATCTCCAAAGAGCAGTCAGTGGGACTCAGGCTATGCAGTGCAGGATGGCTTTCATCCACACTGCTTAGAACTGCCTTCTGAAGAAGACAGTCACACACACAACCCCTTACTTGGCCCAGTGCCCTTACGTGCATTTTCAATTAAAAGTGCCAAAACAACCTGTGGCCTCTGCTGCAGTTAGCCATGATGGTTTAGATGTCATAACACTGAGACGTTGCATGCCCTGCTGTGGGGTTTTGCTGGATGGGGGTTGATTTAGGATGTTACACCTTCTAGAGAAGTGTCAGCACATTGTTTAACAGACAGTCATCTATGGCACAGTCTCAGCTGTGCTGCCTGTAGAGAGCATCGAAGGAGTAAACCATTCAGAAAACTGCCTTGTCTTGGAGGAAATTTATTTCTTCCAAGGAAGACCCTCAGGAGCAAGGTAACTTGTGAGTGTGTTGGTGAATGTGACTGTCATGCAGTGCAGAGAGTGGCAGTACCGGGACATGGAAACATGGCTGGGTGACTCATTTCGCAGCTGAGAGGCCCCCCCCCATGTCATCTCCATCTTCCCCAGGGCATAGAGATGCCACAGCGTGAAGGGAATCCTACTGTGTCTTGCACCAGTGGGACATGTTCAAAACAGTCATCGCTCTCCCTTCACTGGAGATTAGGAAATATTTCTTACATAATTTTCTATCCTCTGGCCCTATGTCCAATTGAAAATAGCATGTGATATACTTCTCAAGGCAGTTGCCCTTGTGTGTGGTGGCTACAGCAAGTTATTTTGATCAGGTGATTATTACAAAAAGCTCTGTTCTAATTTAATTCTCCATAGGATCAAATGGTGGTTTTAGTGAGTGTCTGAAAGCATTCAGTCACACCATGATGCTTCCTGAGAAGCATCTGTATTAAAATACACACTCATCATGACTTACAGTCTCAGAATACCTTCCTAATTTTGGTCATAAATGCCAAGAGTAGGTTGTAGTCACACACAGACACAGATGAAGAAAGGTTCCCTTTCCATACAGATTTATAATTCGATGAGTAATATGCATGGCCATGAACTGCAGAGATATTTGCTCCACTTCTTGTTATAGAACCAACTGGACTATAACATCCTAGGCACCAAACAAAAGTAAATCACACAGTAGCTCAGACTGTTTTTTTTTTTTTTCCTTCAGTGGGAGCCATGCCTTGCACAGCCAGAATGCAAACCCAGTCTGAAAGCCTGTTCCACATTTTGTCTTCTCTCAAAGCCCTGAAGCTGTGATGAAATTAAATTGAACACAGTTGCAGCTAAACCTGAAGAAGACTCCAAATGAAAAACTTACTGGTTCAGCTGATGGGCTAGGTCTTTCTTCTTAATCCTCACCTACTCCAACATGCTAGCAGACTAGAAAGAGCAGTAGGACACAGTTGTTGAATGGTTGTTGAATGTCTTTGGACAGTTTTGTGTTCATTTTCATCACTTTCTGCCACAGGATCTTTTTTTGTGCAAGAAAAGTGCACAAGTTATGTTCCCTAGCAGCAGTTCCAACTGTTCTATAAAGAAGAAATCTTCCCCTTACCAGTGCTGCTTTGTAGCAACATTAGGATTCTCAGAATCTGGGCAGATTGTGCTAGTTTGGTAGGGCCTTTCACTATTTTTTGACCTGTAATAAAACATTTCAAGCCATTTGCACATCTGAACGTACATGACATTACATTTCTGGCCCTTTTCAAGAGCTTTATTAGCTTACAGTACAACTAAAGAATTATTGTTCCTACCAAAAATTACAGAAAACTTTTAAACCTTGGTGATGTGGAAAATGTCTCTAGCTAGAGATATCTAGGAACAGACACACAAGAAATGCCATGCAGATCGAGTAATTCACTGACTAATAGCTTCTGGGTCTCGTGCTGCGATATTCACATAGATGCAGATATACATATACACACCATAGCACACTTGGTATCATCTGTTTTTATAAGAACTTAGTATCTAGGCCAAAAACCTTATTTTAGACCCAAAGAGAAGCAGTAATACCAATGGAGGCTGTGGCTGCCACTCCTCCACAGATGCAGACTTCAGTGAAGGCACAGAGGGTCAGATGCCTGATGACATTTTTTCCATGGCATTCCCTCCAGCGTTACTAATCTTTCATCTAAGCTTTCCTTAGCCCTATTTTTAAAGGGGAAATCTGACCTCTGTCCTCTGCCCCTTTTTCTTTGCCCTTGTTTTGCATTTCCATGTTTTGCAGTGAGGGCTTTTTCTCTTATCCAAATGAAAAAGCTTTTTTAGCTGGACAGAAAGTATATTCAGTAAGCTGTGACTGTTATTCACAGCAACATCTCAAATGCATTCTGCTGTGATGCCTTGTAAAAAATTTTCTTTTATACATAACCGACATTTTGATGAGACCCTTCGCAGTTGGTCTGCAAACATCCTCTAATATAAACCAAGAAAGTGGATGCAAATACCCTCTTTTTCATCTTGATTGAAGAGAGAGAAATAAATTCAACTCTGTTGGTTACCCTAAAGGCGAATTAAATTATTTTTTTAAGTGAAAGCTTAAAATTCTCAGTTTTCTGATATTTTATCTTCACTACTTCAGAATGAGATCGAGAGGTAGAAAAATTAACTGTATTAACATGGAGTGATATATGTAACTTAGCATGCCTAACAATCACAAAGGGGCATATGTGACTGTCATGTATATAAACATTGGTGTGTGATCCACCAAAGATTTGCCTAGTGCCACATGTCTGCAATACCTTAGATCCCCTAAATGTTTACCTGCAGAAAAAGTCCTTTCTCCCTCCACATGTGCAAAATACTCTCAAATGTTTTACGGTGCAATGCTTAATTCCAAACATCTGAGCCACAATAAATATCCATATGCAATCATACTTACAAAACAAAAACAAAAACCAAAAGCAAACCAGAGAGACAGAGAGAGAAAAAGAGAGAGAGAACTCCCAAGGTCAGTACACAGAAATGCCATTAACTAAGTTTCTTCTTTTTAAGGTAGATTCTGATTCTTTTAGTGTTTGGCATCAGCAACACTGCAACTCTGATACAAACATTTCCTGAATTACCAGTTAATTTTTTTTTGAAACGTTCTGCTCCAGATTTAGTTGCAAATCATCTTTGGATGCCATGTAGTAGAACAATGGCACTCACAAAAAACAGCAACCCCTAGATTTCGTAGCCCACGAACATCAGTTACCCTTAGTAAACTAAGAAAGTGGATGCTACTACCCTCTTTTTCACCTTGAGTGAAGAAAGAGAAATGAATTCAACTGTAAAGCTACAAATGTTGGCTTTTTTTTCTTTATCACAAGCCTGATGAATGCAAATTAGTATTGTTAGCATCACATAGACATACGTAATGTGTTATTAGTGATGCTATTTGAAATGATCTCTAATCACCTACATGCCTGATGGCCTTGGGCCACAGTTCCTTGTTACAGAACTTGTAAGACATTGTCTCTTAACAGGAGGTTCAGTACTAAAGTACAGATGGCAGGAAACTGTTCTTATCTGAAGGAAGTCTGAGAAGACTCTTCCGTCTTGAAAAGATCACAGAGTATCAGATTATCTGTCACCCACTGTCAAATAGACTCGAACCGAATGCTTTTCTTATTTGGTATTTGGACACACTGTTGACACTATAGTACTTATTACTTTGACAAAGAGCTGATAACAAGCTGAGAAATTCATTCCTGGGGGAATCCCAACGTTTTCATCTTGTTTTTAGTGAACCTCAAAGAAATGTTGATGTTTTAAAAAACTACAAAATGGGAATACCAGCAGATTTTCATTTTAAATTGTTGATGTTTCACTCTGAAATTTGATTAAAATGACACCTATCAGCACATCTCAATAGTTTCCTTGTAATTTGCTGAAATATGTTACGTGATTCATATCACCACAGTCCTATGCTGATGCTCTCATTTCCCCATAACAGTCAAGTGGAATGGTTCCCCACTGACAGGCACATACTCTCATAACTCTCAGGACCAACCTGGGAAAAGTGCACATGAGATGTAGTCCTCTCTGTGACTCAATCTAGTTACAGAGAGCATCAGGTCCACAATGTAACTCCCATAAAACAATAGTGTGAATGATTTCATTGATTCAGAGTGAAATATTTCAGGATATCTTAGCAAGAAAGATGTTGAGGTTTAGATCAAGAAGGAGTGAAGACATTTTACAAATTAGGAAAATAGTTCCTAATCTGGTTAGGAAATTATCTCATGATCTGAGAGGAAGTTCTCGCGGTTAAGTACCCATCTATTAGAAAGGCTGGAAGGAAAACCCAGGGAACTAGAGGCCTGTCAGTTTGACTTCAATGCCAGCGAAGGTTATGGAGCAGATTAGCTTGAGTGCCATCACACAGCACATAGAGGACAACCAGGTGATCAGGCCCAGTCAGCAGAATTTCATGAAAGACAGGTCCTGTTTGACTAACCAGATCTTCTATGACAAGGTGACCCATTCAGAGGATGAGGGAAAGGCTCTGGATGTTGTCTACCTAGATTTTAGTAAAGCTTTTGACACTGTTTTCCACAGTCTTCTTCTGGAGAAACTGGCTGCTCATGGTTTGGATGGGTGTATGCATCACTGGGTAAAAAACTGGCTGGGTGGCCAGGCCCAAAGAGTTGTGGTGTTTGGGGTTACATCCAGCTGGAGGCCAGTCACTACAGGTGTCCTCCAGGACTCAGGATTGGAACCAGTTCTCTTCAATATCTTTGTCAGTAATCTGGACAATGGGATCAAATGCACCCTCAGTAATCTTACAGATGACACCAAATTGGATGGGAACGTTGATCTGCTTCAGGGTAGGAAGGCTCTGCATGGGGGGGTTGGATGGACTGGACCGATGGGCCGAGGCCAACTGTATGAGTTTCAACAATGCAAAGTGCCAGGTTTGGGGCACAACAACAATGCTACAGGCTGAGGGAAGAGTGGCTGGAAAGCTGCCTGGTTGAAAGAGACCTGGGGGTATTGGTCAATAGCTGGCAGAACATGAGCCAGCAGTGTGCTCAGGTGGCCAAGAAGGCCAACAGCACCCTGGCTTGTATCAGAAATAGTGTGGCCAGCAGGACCAGGGAGGTGATTGTCCCTCTGTGCTCAGCTGTGGTGAGGCTGCACCTTGAGTACTGTGTTCAGCTTTGGGCCCCTCACTACAAGAAGGACATCGAGGTGCTTGACAGTGTCCACAGAAGGGCAATGAAGCTGGTGAAGGGTCTGGGGAACAAGCCTTACGAGAAGCGTCTGAGGGAACTGGGGTTGTTTAGCCTAGAGAAAAGAAGGACCAGGAGACATTACCACTCTCTACAACTACCTCAAAGGAGGTTGTAGCAAGGTGGGGGTCCATCTCTTCTTCCAAGCAACAAGCGATAGGACAAGAAGAAATGGCCTCAAGTTGTGCCAGGGTGGATATTAGAAAAAGAAAAATCACTGAAAGGACTGTGAAGCATTGGAACAAACCGCCTGGGGAAGTGGTTGAGTCACCATCCCTGGAGGTATTCAAAACACATGTAGATGTGGTACTTAGGGACATAGCGTAGTGGTAGATTTGGCCATTCTAGGTTGATGGTTGATGATCTTAGAGATCTTTTCCAACCTAAATGATTCTATTATTCTACAATCTTTTGAAATAATTGCCCTGACAATTTTATTTCTGAATTTTATCCTGTAACTGAAAGTGCAATTGTCATTGAAAATATATTGTTAAATTTGAATAATAAATTAATGTAGTTCCTGAGCAGCACTTCTTTGTTTTCTGAAGCATTTAATCTAATAACCTTTAGTCTACTTTATCATGTTTTGCAGCTTTCAGAGAGGAAGTTAGCACAGCTCCGTGTACTGCTGTCATTGGTATCATATCGTGGTGCCTTTTGCTTTCACTTTTCCCCATGGCATCTCTTGAACTAAGTGAAAGTCTTTGCTTTCACATAAAAAATAAAAATAAAAATTACCAAACTATTGCAACGAAAGATATGAAACCGAGAAAAACATCTATCTATTGCTATATTTTTTTCACATGGTCAAACTTTTCTGATGAATGACTTAATTGCTTTTAGTAAATACATAACAAGGATGAATTAGATTTGGGATATTTAAAGCAGAATTTCACTTGGCTGTACTAGGAGTCATTTTGAAAGCTAGATTTCTTATTAGCATCTGAAACCAGAAATAAGTTATAAGTATAAGCAACTTATTACATAGAAAATATTTTGCAACATTCCATGAATTTAAAGAAATCAAAGCTGTGCTGTGTTCATACATTTTGTGTCTATGCAGAAAAGACTGTCTCCCAAACACTGGAGATAACAAAATCTGCCTTTCCACAGATTTGTGTATTTTGATCCTGAAAATACTAAGACGTGGATTATTAAATTTTGACATATGAGCCAAATTACTATTTTTTAACGTGAAGACAAGAATCAGACCTGCTCCTTCTCCTCCTTACTGTGTAGAAAACACACTGGGGCTGGGATCACACAGGCAGTGATGCTGGACATATGCAATGTTGTTAGCCAGCAGCGCCACTTACGGGTCACTAGCAAATACAATACAGACCATCAGGTTTAGGAGCAGTGTGGATCAGCTTACAGGCCTTAATGGGACTTTTTTAACATACACTATAAAAAAGGCAGTGTGAATACTCATGAACTATAGCATAGTGGGGGTGGTTCTGCAGAGCTTCCAGTGCACCTACAGCCCCTTCTTAAAACAGAGTAAGAAAAAAATCTGTGCTAACTGTTGAGACTTAGTAGAGCTCCAGGCTTTCAGGTATGAAACTGGAGCGGTATCTCTCTGAGCTTGGGAAGCTCAAATCAGGTACTTCAGGGCTCTATTACTGTTGCTCTTACAAAGTAAAAATAGGAGATTTACTGCTATTCTTTAGACATAGACTGTTTAACTGGAGCCAGAAGCATGCAGTACATTAAATAAATCAACATTAAAGAACCGCTCAGATCATCAAGAATAGGTAGGTGATGAATATAAGAGTTTCTGGAGTACGGAATCATTTTGAATTTATGTTAAATTACTGATACATAAACTGAAATGGTGTCATAAATGGTGTCAAAAAGTTTGAGGGCCTCCTTCATGGAGCATATCCTTTGCTACATTTAGTAGGAAGAAGCTGACTCTGGGTTCCACAGTTTTCACTATGAAAATATTGTGACAAAAATATCAGCTAAGAGTTTTTTTCAGTGACCTTTGGGATTGCATAAACCACATTTTATCACAAGTTTTGCAATTATAGTTCAAAATAAAATGTTTTTATTTCCAACCTTAAAAGTAAAACCTACCATGGCAAGACATGGAATAAAAGATCAATCGGTATAGTCACAGACCCATGCCTGCAGAATTTTTCAATGGCTTTGCAGGTACAGCTGTGCTGATAAACCCTTCCCTTAAAGGTACAGTCATGATGGCAAACAACACATCTCAGCAAAGTTCTTCTGCTGTGTAGGTAGTGTAACCAGCAAAGGTTTGCCCACAAGATTTTTCAGGATAGATAGCATCACAAAAATTTCAGTTTTGGAAGTTAAAAAACAGGACTTTGTTTTTCATGATGGAATAAGTTAGAAAACTGCTTAATGGGGAAAAAAAAATCAAAACCATGCATGGCCCTCAAATTGTAGTCTACTTCCAGTCTGTGATCTGTGAGGTACAACCATGAATTTTATTTTTTTTCTCTCTTAGTTGCACAAGTGCTCAGCAGTCTTTTTTTTTTTTTTTAGTGGATTTATCTATTTTAAACAGTCAACTCTTGGCAGCTGCCTACTTCCCAGTTACAGTACATATGCAACTTCAAGCTTGCCAAGGAAGTCTTGCACCATCTGATGAGGGTGCTGACTGCTGATGACTACCTCCCTCCTACCAGAGATGAGATATGTTTTATTGTTGTTGATGTTGTTGATTTCTTTGTTTTTTTGCACAGCTCCTCAAGTAGATCTATAACCTGTTGCTTTGGTGTCTGCTCCACAGAATTCAATATTATTGGGCATTTCATTCCAACTGTTCACCCAGTTTTTCAGTCCTTCTTAATCAGGGAACATTCTGCATTCAATATATGATAGTTTGATCTGAACCCATGGCCCCTAAAATCCAATATAATTGGAAGTATACAGACATTTCTTGAAACAGAAGTATTGTAGGTGAGATTGTGTGTGGGGACTAATTATTATTCTTCATTTTGGTTTTCTTTACTCCCCACAAGCTGAAACTCTTTAGGAATGGTTTTGAATTTTAATCATATATAAACCTAAATCTAAAACTAAATACTAAGTTTATTTCTGCTCCATTCTCCACCTGAAGATGCATCAGTGGATTATGAAACTTTTAATTGCTGGAATATACAAATAATTTCAGCTTCAGTGAACATGCTGACTTGTTCAATTTTTTGCAGTAAGAGATAGCATTTAACCCAAGGTTACTGCTTTTATATCTAACCAGAAACAGTCACAGAGAGCCAAAACAGACAGCCCAATCTGCCTAAATCATCATTAAAACTGGTAATGGAAAATAGAAATATATTAATAAATTTTATCAGTCTGATTCCATCATATTTTTGGTCACAATAATACTAAGGTAGGCAAGGCATGAGGGCACCATTGCTTTTTAACTTTACCCTTTTAGACTGAAGTTTATACTAAAGTCCAAACCATTTTTGCTCCTAGGACCTAGGACTGAAATGTGGTTGGAATGTTTTCTGTAGCTTTATTTTAAAAGTAACATAGAAAATGCCCATGGGAATTCTAAAAAATAAGGTAATGATTTCAGCTGGGATTATAGCTTACTGCTTCCACTCAGATTGGGAACTGTCTATAAAATTTATATGCAAGTAACAGTATTTCTCTGTGGATAATTCAAACTCATGAGGCAGAGGGAAGACCCTGTCTGTATGATTGTGTTTCTGTTTTGCAAACTGCTAACTATTCTACTTTTTATTGATAAGAATAGATATTTACTTCAAGTTAAGTCCAACTGAATGCAATAGGAGAACTTTTATTGATTAGAAATTATTTTGGATCAAGCCGCCTGTCTCCCAGCTCATTTAATCTGTGGTCTCCTAAGACTACTGTTTACCAATGAAATGCTCATCATGCTCCATTAATGCCTATGGTTTTGTTGAGCAAGATTCTGTTTTCCAAAAGACGAGGCTATGGCTTTCAATCACATCACTGATGACCCTGTGACTCTCTACTGGCCTGGGTGAAGTGACCTATAGATAATGGTCAAATCATTTTGAGTTATTTATCTTCTCCAGAGTTTTGGTTTGGTTTGGTTTGGTTTGGTTGTTTGTTTTTCCAGGAATGTAAGCAGTAGTGAAAGCAAGTAGCTTTCCTACTTTTCTCTGTTGATTGTCTGGACATGAGGTTTGTCTGGCAACTGTTCCACATCCTTGGTCCTTCCCTGCCCACCAATTTTGGTAGAGCACTTTCTGCCCCCAGAGAAAGCAATGTGCCACAAACGCAGTTCTAGTGTTTTTTAGGGACTGCACACAGAGAAGAATCCTTACATACAACAACTGCATAAGGGTTGCAGGGAGCCATGTTCTCTCCCCAAACTAGTATTTTGTCTATTTTTGTTTGACGAGCAGAGTCAGCACTTTAGGAATGCCTACGTAATAGTTATATTTGTCTGATCCCTTGAAGCTATGTCCACAAGCTTAATCCACCTACTTAAATTTGACACAAGTTGACAGTCCTTTGTGACAAAAAGCATTAAGTGATTATCCTCGTGCTCTTTGACATATGAAAGTCACTTTAATATGCTGCTGTTACACAGACAGATATCATACCTGTATCCATGGTGATGCAGTTACAGTCCTGGTTTCCCTTTCAGGTAAATGGGAGTAAGCCCTCTGGTCAGACTGGGTGAGATCCTGAATCCTTTGGCTGTTCCAACCAGAGTCTTTGCTGGGTTATAACCAATCTACATTTAACTGCAGGAAGAAATAAATGCAGGAGACTTTCCTCCTCCCTCTTGTGAATGTTCCAGCCCAGGGACAGTGAAACGCTATCTTTAGACTTTGTGCAATCCCTTATTTAATGCTCAAGGTCATTTTCTTCACCTAAGGGGCGGATGTGTATGTGAGGGGGGGTATGCATTACTCTTTTTTTCAATACCATTGAGCATTCTTCTTAAGGCTACCCAAAACAAACCTGGTCATGAGCACAGAGTCACAAGATTAGAAGGATTATACAGCCAGACCTCTTTGCCAGTATGCTGGAGATAACCTGCAGCTCTCAAATGGTCTGAACTGCAAGACTTGGGATACTTTGACTTCAGCACAGTAGTAAAGTAGGACCTGGGAACTGTTTTAGAACTGTCAGCATGCCTCATTATGTTTACACTCCAATGTGAAAAGTAATATATATGATGTCAGGGAGTTTCTATGCTTGTTGCTGTCACAGAAGCCAGTGGAAGTGGGAATTTAGAGACTTTGAAAACTGGCCACTACACATAAGCACCCTGTCAATTCCCTGCCAAAGCATCTTGTGGTTATTGCAGGTCAGATGTCAGTGCAGCCAGACCTAAAATGGAATTGGAGTTTTAAATAATGATAGTCCCAATTTAACATGGTTCTTAAGCATTTCCATAACTTTAGCACATGGGTAGTCTCATGGAACTTTTAAAAACAGTTATGTATTATGTATAGCAAGAGACTTTATGTCTTATTTTGTCTGAAAAACTGAAGATGGAAAAAGTGGGACAGTGATGGAAAATAGTTGGTAATGGGTCAAATTGCATCTCCTGCTGATTTTCACGGGTGTATGTGCGCATGCATAATTATAAATCACACATAAAAATCTCTTGGCTTTAAGTGCTCATATCCTATGTCAAACTGGATCCTGAATGCATCTCATAACATGGATGAGACATGAAAGCATTTCTGGAGATGCTTTCCTAAGTGACCGTTGTGTTTTCATTTTATTTGCTAACTGCACTTCTTAATATGTTATTTTTTCTTAGCAGTCACGTAGAATGTACTGATAATTCCTTTTCTTATTGTAGACATATATAGTCAGCTGCTTTACAAGTTTCAAATCCAACAAATAAATCAAGATCTGTGTTTAGCACAACACAACTCACTGAAATGCAAGATTCTTGGCTCCTTAAATAAAGAAGTACATAGAAGAGATCATCACTTCTTGTCTTAGGAGCTGCAAGACAGAAAATAGCTTTAGTTGCTTAGTAGAAGACCAAGTTCACATTATGATATCAACCCAGTTGTTTATTGGACCTTCAATGGGTTCTTTTCCCTGTAGCTCAAGAGGCTTGATCCAACCCAGTGAAGAATGGTGCTTCTCCTAAGGGGCAACACTTTCTCCACCATCAGCCCCCTGACATTGCATTGACAGAGCACCATATTAGGCAACATGGCTGTTGAGAATAGCATTTGGGAACTCCAGTGAGCATGCCTCCTAGAGAAAGACCACAACAGTAAGCTGCTGGTTGAGTGCACAGAGCCCTTTCCTAGCTGACAAGCCTGTTGCAGAGGTCAGCCAGAGAGGGCTATCATTCTCTGGGGAAGTGGAAATTACTCAGTGCTATTAATGTTTTTTTCCTGGCTGTCCTCGGGAATGGAACTCTAAGCCAAGCATGACCATGAAAGGGGTTGCACATGGCCAAAAGATTATGTTGAAGTATCTTCCACGTCTTTGCCACCTCCAATGCCTGGAACCATCTCCCTTCCTTTTTTGCCTCCCATTCCAAACTTCAGGTCTCTCCCCTCAGCTCAGTTTTCCTAGCAATAGCCTGAAGCCTTGAACTGTGGTTTCAGAAAGAAACCACTGACTTCCAGGACTGGCTTCAACCATCTTCCCATGACAGAACTGCAGAAGAGTTGAGGCTGGAAAGGACCTCTGGAGGTGGTCTAGTCCAACCTCCCTGCTCAGAACAGGGTCAAGTAGAGCATGTTGCCCATAACATTGCTCAGCCTTTGAGTACCTCCTTGTATGTCTGCATATGTGAGATTGAGTTTGGACTATAATAATAGTGGTTTAAGTCTGGCCTGCACTGTAGGTTTTGGATAACACTTGTGCCTAGTGCTAGGTAAGCCAGGACTGCAAAGATGTGTGATTTCTGACCAACACCACTGTATGACAGGAGACTTTGCATATTTGTAAAAATGTACAGTGGTCATAATATCAAGTTTTGGTCACAAAGTGTGACTATATTATATCACTGCAAAGCACTGCTTTGTGGAACAGCCATATCTAAACCTTGAGTGTATAGTACACTGATAGGTTTATACTGGCAAAAATGTTTCTAGGAGGAACATGTATTTATTTATACAGTATACTAAAGATAGCGACTATGTCTAGTTCACTGTGTTGAGTTGATTGCTGCCTTTAATTATAACTAAATGTTAAGTGTGATTTTTCTGACAGCAAGATAAAATCTTCTACAAAATAAGACCTGTGACATAGCTGGTTTTGAACAGAATACAAAGTTATGCCTATTTTTTCCTGGAAAAACATTCACACTTGCTAAACTACTCTTATTATCTGTTGATAATTAGTAGCAACCCAAATGGGCAATCTTTTATAAAAATCATCAATAAATGAAACAATTTGAGTGAAAACAATTAAAAATGCACTTACTTTGAGGACATAGCAGGCCATGAAATAACTAAAAATGAATGAAAAACTCAAGGGAAGTCCCTCAAAACACTCATAACCCTGCCATCTGAGACTGGATCAGTGAGCTGGGGAGAATTTTCTAATTCAGTGGTAGTAAGAATACTCCCTGTTTCTAGCAACCAAATTTCCAAAAGATAAGTATAATTTCCAATAATTTCCAATATTTTCTGCTATTACTTTTTCATACAAGAAAAAGACTTCCATACCACAGAGATGAGATTCTATTCATAGCGGGCGCTGTCAGAAATTTCATGATAATGAAGGGGTGATGTTCTAAAAGGTATTTTTCCATATGGAAATTTTCATACTGTCCTAGGCCACAAAGAAAAATTTACTATGTTAGTAGGTAGAGCAGTAAGACAAATTGCTATAAAGCTAAACTTTTTTTTTTTTTTTTTTCTCCTAATGAGACTCTGTGTCTGCTGGACTTTAATACACATTTTCCTTTTTATTCCATGATAAGTGCTGTGACCAGGCTTACAGCATTGAGCCCTTTCCCTCTAGTGAGGGATTCTGTTTGGACCCTCTACAACAATTTGTTATAGTGTTTGTGTATGTGACTGGAAGTTCCTAAAGCATATCACTTTCACACACCCAGCTTAAAATTATCTTTGCACTAAAAGCATTTCTCCCTTTTAAGCATTACATGAATTTGTTAAGAATGAAAAGTATGTTTTCATTATATTTAGACCTGTGTGCAAAGGAACAGCCTTACCAGCATTTCTGTGTGACAGAAATTGAAACTTTATTTCCTGAACATGAGCTGAGATGGGGTTCCAAATGTTAATGCCCATAAGATGACAAAAGCTAGTATCAGCCTTCTACTATTACACTTGAGGATTTCACCCTTCTAAATCTTTGCTTGTTGCAAGTAGTTGAGCTGTAAGTCAATAGACTTTCTCCAATAAATATTCCATTTTCAACCAGTCTAGAGTTCTTATGCTTTTATAGGTTGACAATAAACTTCCTTTAACTGTTTAAAAATTAAGCTTTATCCAGTTAATTTGTTCTTGTTTTCAGATCAGAGCACATGACATCCCAAAGGATAACATTAAAATAGGATAGAAAGTCTACCTTCTGTATTACACAAATGAAAAGGGAAGTGATTTAGATCAAAACAAACAAACAAACAAAACCATAAGTGAAAAAAAAAAAAAAGAAAAAAAAAAAGAAAAAAAAAGAAACGAACTAACTGTAGGTTCTACACAGAGCAGCTGGACTGATATTTTTTACTTTCTGCTTGCACTGAACACTGAACTCTAGATCTGATGTTGTGGTGAAAATGAGGTCTCTAGATTCTCTGTACGTGATCCTTCTCAATTAATGTATCCATTACACTTCACGGTTAAAGACCTGTCAGGTACTATCCCAGTTGATGGAAAATTTGCTCAAACATTAAGGTATCATCTGACAAAAGTGTATCAGTTATGATGTTGGCTTAGTAAGTTGTAGATTTAAGTACAGGCTCAGAACCATTTGACTTTAACAAATCAAACCCAAACTTGAAATTCAATTTGCATTCCATGATATTCCAGAGCTGTCCTAAAGCAAAACTGCCTAAACGCACTAGGGTACACCTATGCAAATTATTATGGAAACATGCATGTAGATAAGTATTATATATCTCCGGACTGAACAAGTTCAATTCCCTCTTTTCAAAGAATATAAGCTTTAGGCTTCTGACCATGTCATTCTGAAGATGCCAAGTATCACCTGTGTGAAAGCCAACAAAATCTGAGAACTGCAATGAATTGATTAAACCAAACTGTGTCCAAATTCAAAAACTATACACCAAATATACAAAAACTATTTGCTTTTCTTGAAGCTCAATAGCTGTCTTCTTTCTTCATTTTTCAGAGACTGAAACTGAAAATGCACCACCACCTCCAGGTTAGTGTAAAAAATGCTAATTGGTGCTGTAATACTAACAGGAGAATTGCATGAGATTAGATACTGCTTAGACATACCATGTTTTGTGTTTGTTGTCCTTTTGAAAGTAAGAAGCCAGTAAGAATGGCAAGAAAGCCTGCCCAAACATTTGTGTTGACTTTTCAGATTCAGTTTTTCTTTGGGAGAGACCAGATATTTGCATAATGATGCAAATGAACATTTTCCTGTATATGTCCCTTCAGGGTACAGGAAAATGATGACTGCTTAAATTCTGTAGCTAAATTATGCAGTCTTCTTTGATGCCGAACAACATCTAATTACCTAAATATTCCTTTCCATTTCCCGATGAAGGTACAATGTGAGCAAAGATGACAGAATCAAGCATTGGATTAATCTCACCTAATATTAGCCATCTGAAAACATTGCTCCACCTGTAAGCAGTGGAGCAGATCCTGGGATGTATCTGCTCATCTAATGAACGTTTCCTGGATAATGTATCTAAAACATCACTGGTTGTCTGTGTTTAGGCTACTAACCCAAGGAGTCCAGATGTCTAGATTGGAGTGGGTGAATACCTTTGAGGAAGCCAAAGTTAGCTGGGATGAAACTCATGCATAGGACTAGGGTTTCAGGTAAAGCTGAAACTCTGTGCAAAGCTGCTACCTTCTCTTTAGTGGGAGATGAAAAGTTATGCAAACCTTTGCCTCATGGATTTGATTTGCATTGAGAAATTTGTACTGTATTCTCAGATGTTGGTTAATATATATATATATAATAAATATATGCTACAGTTGTCTAATTTAACCATTTGGTGAGTTTTATTCTCTGTGTAGCTACCTGAGCAGCAATACCAAACAGAATAAATAAATTTCCAGTTCACATGTTAAACCTGCATGTACATACAATCTTGCAAACTGTCATTTTACAAGGCTGATTCAAGACACTTTTGTTTAAATGATACATGCTTTCACTAAGAAATGGTAAAGTCTGAAGGCAAAAGTATCATTTGCCACAAGGAGTTTCACATTTAAATAATACTATAATATTTTCATGCTAGCATGAGCTCTTTCATATTGCATATATTTACAATTAAAATTAATATTTCAGTCATGATGGTTACTCTTTTTTTTTTTCTTATTTTTACTCAACAGTAAGATCTGTACAGTTGATACTCCAAAATATTCACACTGGTGTTCTAAGTAGATACACTTTGTACTTGAATTCATGTTCTTCATCAACCTTAACTTTTAAGTAAGACTGAAATGGCAGACAGGTTTCTATAGACAGAAAGAAATATAATTTTTGAAGCATTATTTGAAAATTTCTACCAGTCCTGTCCAATAAATAACATCTTCTTCATTTCTTTTTAAATACACAGGATTAAATACGAAAACATTTCTATAACTACCTTCCTTTTCCCAACACCTTTACTTCTTACAGTCTTCTGTAAAACAAGTAGGGTGTCAGTAAGCCTTTATGATTAAGAACAAACCAAATTTTGGGGAAGCCATTGTAAGAACTTCTGGATCTCAATGTCAAGCTATCAGGCTGTTATACTCAGCCATGAATAAGGTTTTCAAATGGGATTTAAACATGCTATCACCTTCCAAGAACAGTGAATTCTCCTAATCCCAGCTATTAGTAGGAAAGGAATGCATTACTGTAGCAAACTTCCCATTAAAAAGGAACGAGTTTGACCATCCGTCCAAGACAGACAATATTCCAGACAACTGGAGCTTTGAAATTCCTGACAACCAGAAGCAGCTAAGGGTCTGTCACGCCTACAGAATATGGCCTTGTCTTCCACATTTCAAGTTTTATTTTTGTAGTTAAAACAGCTATGCACATGTGAGCAAGAAATTAGGAATAATACCCACTGGATCTTTCGAATTTTTCCTCCATGACACGAAAGTTATCTTAGCTTCACCTTGAGGGTATTAGTCCATTGACCTTCATCCAAACCCAAGTTATACCAAGTACTTGACAGGTAAGTTCACCACACAAAGTCATTTTTCACAATAAATAGAGTATTGACTGCGTATTCCTTGAAGTCAGTACAATTCATATGACTTGATGAGCTTCTATGGAAAATGGTCTTGTATGCAAATTGAATGACATAAAACCCAGAAGAATAGGAATCATAATAGGAATCCAATAGTGAAATGGAGAATACTTAGAAAATTTGATTTTGTTCAATCTATAGTTCAAGTTTTCTCACATATACTGGGTTAGAGTTATTTCACATACACCTCACTGGAGTATATGAGAAGCTATCGACTATTCTGATCAAAAAAACTCAAATCAAAAAGTCTAGGTAAGACGAAAATGATAATGAAGAAGACAGTGAGAAATGAGAACATTCTCAATAAACTCTCTCTGTATACTGTCTTAAGGATAAACCACTTAGGGAATGGGATTCTGGATACCGTTAATATTTGGAAGTATCTCATGTAGGATCCAAGCCCATTCATACTAACAATGTTATCTAATTCTTTTCTAAGGCTTTTGTAAATAACCCCAAGAACAAAAGACTAACAACTACTTACAAACAACAACAGTATGTTGCTTTCACTGAGTACAAGAACACCTTTTTTTTTTATAATTCATTCAAAACATAGAAAATGCATTGATATGCATGCGTCTATAACAAATGCTTTATGGAATTGCAATTGTAAATGATGTATACATGTATATTAATAATTCTTTAACCATGGTTTTTCAATACTAGCAAACCTACACTATTGATATATATTTTTAATGCTGTGTAAGTTTTTCTTTTTACTTTAAGATCCTCTCAAAAATATACTTGTACTTCCTACACAGAACAAAAAACACCACAGGATGGTGGAACTGAAAAGGGCAAAGGTGAGTTCAAAAATATATTTCAAAAATGTGCAGTAAAGAGAACATTCCTAAATGTTGTCCTGATGCTGGATTGCTTGAGTAGAAGCTGGACTCAGGATCTTGGTGCCAAATTTTAGAAGTGTGATGTGAAGCTTTCAATATCCTTCTTCTGCATGACTTACCCAGTACAAGCAAATTAAGATTCTTATGAGTATCTTCAAAACTTCCTTGAACTGACACTGTTTAGCAACAATAACTATACAGACTGTTTTTCTTAATAGATCAAATTTCAAGTGATTTGCATGAGCAGAAAGCCATCTTTAAGTGAATGTGAATGCTGGCACTGACCAAGCTTGCTTAAACTCGGTTACTACACACATTGGTAGCTTTTAAATAGTGGGGAAAATCTATAATTCTAAGCTGTTTCTATTCTATCACAGAAACTTTATATTGCATATTCTACCTTCCAGCATATTCCTCTTTCCTTCCTCATTGGGAGCTCAGATGCTGAGGTCATTAGAAGTTCTGAAAAAAAGTCTTTGAGGACTGTCTACTGTGAACAAACACATCACCGTTCCATTACCAATGCGTGTAAAATCTGCTCCATTTTCAATGCATATTTTGTATTGCTGAGATTAGACTCCAGCTCTTTTGGAAGTTCTTCCAATTAAGAAGATACATTTTGAGGGAACTGGGTCAAATTCCACTCCTTTTTGTACTTCCTGCTAAAGTAGAATGCAAACAGCTCATCAGCTTATTTTGAAAAGAATGATCTTTTTTATTTTTCATTCCAACAAAAGGTTAAACCAGAAGAAAATATACTTAAACTGATGCTTGCTTTTTATTTGGCACAGTTTTGCTTTTTCATGGCAAATCAAGAAATGGCTTGCTTGAAAATATGTTCTGCCTTTTGGTCTCCTAGACAAAATCTTGCCTTTTAGACACACTGGATTCACACACTTATAATTGCATATTTATTTAACAAAGGCATGCATAGCCATTTTTCTCAGCAAAATCAAAATGCACCGAGAATATGTGATTCAAATACTCTTTAGATTATAAAATTGCTGAACCAAGCTTCAGTGCATGTTATTTTGCTAGCTATCTTTTCAATGAGCAATTATTTTGACAAACAACATTTTGTGTGAGTAATCAAATCTGTCATCTTGGTAATGCAAACACAATTCAGGAATAATTTGCATGCCTAATGATAGGAACAAAGATGAAGTTCTTGCCTTGGGCTATTCTAGAAGTTAGTTCTGCTTGGTTTAATCTTGACACGAGAAATGGTTGTCCCCGAAGTTAACATGTACGGTGTTCTCTCTACTGTTCACAAGCCTACATTTTATTGAACTAAAAAGAAAACATGGTAGGTATCACATCAAATACTTCTATTATATTTTTATACGTGATTATACCATTTCTGTTTTGAATTTAGAGAAGAACACAGGTATTTCCTAAAGGCAAAATTCTTTATTGGTGCTTACCCTATCTAGGAGGATTTGCTGCCCAAAAATTGAGATTTCACTGTGGGAGGTGTTTCCAGTTTCAATTCACAGTGGCAGCAGCCACCTCAGTAAGAATTCCAGTGAAAATCTGAATACTGATATGTAGAAAGAATAACCTTCTGTCATGCTCCAGTGGAACTGTTAACTTTGCAAAGCAATGTATATGTCAATGCCAGACACTCAGCATTTTCAGCAGCAGTATTTGTGTCTTTTTTTTTTTAATGACACAAATATATTTGTTGAACAGTATAATGCCATTGTTCCTATCAGCTACTGCTTTGTTGCAAAGTGTCACCAACAAAGGAAAAGTACATTTTCTGAGAGTAATTCCTTCATGTTTGATTGTCAAAAGAAAATCTTTATAATGGTGATCATGATGCACAAATCAGGAAAAGGTTCCATTTCTCCCATTTGTCCATAATCAACAAGGAAATGAGGGCAGAACCAGCCAGAGGTCAGCTTTGTATAAGCTACTTATAAAACTGTCTGTAATTTCAGAAATAACAGATTTAGGTACTTCTCTGAATGGGGAATGAAATAGAAAAAAATTCATATCTGAGTTCTACAGTGATCCTAAGATACCTGGGTGCTAGCAGTTGTGACTCCTTTGTTGATAATTTACAAAAAACTGCATGTAGGAATCTGGGATGGCCCTCTTCAGTGCAGTCAGACAATGCCTGAACCTGGTGTCTAGGAAAGAAAGCTTGGTCCATAATTATGGAGCACAGGGTCCTAAATTTTCCCCTCATTTCTAAGATGATGTTAGCTGCAGAAGTTAGCACATGAAGTATACCTATCTGTGTGTCTGTTTTACTGTTCTATTTCTTTTTAGTAGTTATTGTCCGTGTGAAATTAAATATTTATGTCCCTTTATGTTCACTGTAAAGTTAAGAAATGAAGGACTGTGATAAACTCTTTGTTATCCTGTCATTTTGCTGTAACATCAGTAGTTCACAGCAGTAATTTATTTGCGTGTATGTGTACAATAACAATTTATAGTATTTCTAGTTTGAAAAACATCTGAATTTTGTGAAAAAAATAAGGATACACATGAGCATACCTTTTATCTCCAGATCAAAAAGTGACTCAGCAGAAATCCTGCCTAATTTACTATGTTATTCTGAACTCATTCATTTTACATTCTTCTGCTTTTGTTTTTAATTTCAGTATTATCTTACACATTGGCTATTGTTATAATTGTGTTTCTAATTGTTGGAATAAATGAACTTTAATATCAATTTGCTCATTCCTTTTTAGGTCCAATCCAGCTATTCAGATTTACTTATCTCTTTTCTCTAGGTTACATCCAACCATCTACTAAAATGTCTGCATGTTTCATTCTTGTATTTCTTCAAGTTTCACTTATCCATTCATGCCTCTACTAAAATTCCATTGCTGACGTATGTACTTTAGTTTCTGAAGGGACAAGTCCCATTGATGGGACTGGTGAATGCTCTTTGAAAATCAGATGCGTAACTGAAGGCAACTAAATTTCAAACTATTTGTCTTAGGAGGCTTAAAGTGTGCTCAATAATTCCAGCATAAACTAAAATGACAGAACCAGTTGATTGAGTTACTCTCAAATTATTTATGTAGAGTGAAGACGAGGGTTCACTCTTAGTGATGTTTATCTACTTCCTGTCTTAACCCTGAAGACTTACTCCAATGTGCAGTAGTACAAAAAAAAATGTTAAGGTGCTCTAAAGTGAACTGCAGCTGCAAAACAGTGTCTCTGCCCTGGCCAGAACTCCTGCTTACATATTCCTGCCGTATCTCTCATGCCAGCTCCCTTGGTCATCAGTGAGTGACACCAAGGGAACACTACAGAAAGATCAATAAGTTCACCAGGTCTGTTCACCAATTAAATCAAGTTTGAGATGATGCTCAAGTGGAGAAAATTTCAAAATTCACATGTTCAGTTATGTGGGACCAGACTTTTGACATTGACACATGGCTTTCAAGTATTCTTTTTAATGGTTAAAATAATAATAATAATAATAATAACAACAACAATAATAACAATAAAAAGTAAAATAAGAGCTTAGAATGATTTTGCCACTTCTGAAAAACATTAAATTTATCAACAATGTGACTGATGGCAGAATCTCAGCTTCCATTTTTGTGTAACAGATTTCAAATCAAGGGAAAGTAGGTCTAAAATTCCACAGACACATTTGCAGTGGAATTACTTAGCCTTGCATTAATTTAATTGCTAGCACAATATGTTAAAAAATCTGACATGACTGTCATTATTTTGCTTTCATTGAAAATGAGTATCTTCAATGTCTGCTGACACCAATGGAAGATTCAGGTGGTGAGAACTTTTCCACTTAATGTATGCTTTTCCTTCCCCTTCCCCTTCCCCTTCCCCTTCCCCTTCCCCTTCCCCTTCCTCTTCTCCTTCCCATCTTCCCCTTCCCATCTTCCCCTTCCCCTTCCCTTCCCTTCCCTTCCCTTCCCTTCCCTTCCCTTCCCTTCCCTTCCCTTCCCTTCCCTTCCCTTCCCTTCCCTTCCCTTCCCTTCCCTTCCCTTCCCTTCCCTTCCCTTCCCTTCCCTTCCCTTCCCTTCCCTTCCCTTCCCTTCCCTGCCTTTTCCTTTCATTTCCTCTCTTCCTTTTCTCTTTCCCTTTTCTCTTTCTTTTTTTCTTTAAAAAACACATTTATAAGATAACAAATTAATCATTCATGTGCAAGGCTTCTATTGCAACTGACATCCTCTTCCCAAGGGAATTTTTAAAAGAAGTCTAATGAATCATTAAAAAGGAATGAGTAACATGTCAGGGATAAGCATTTAAATTCGGCTATCAGACCAACCAACCTTCAGTGGTCTATCAAGCATAAAATTTAATACAACCAGAATTCTTTAAAATGCAATTAAACCTTATGTGTTTTTGCCATAGGTATTGCATTTGTCCTTGAAAAAATAAAGACAAATTTAAAGATGACTTCAGAGTTAAAAGTTGATTCTGGAAACCCAAATCTGGAAAAATTCTAATTAAAAATGTGGGTTAATATTATTCTAGTTCAACTATCTTTTCCTCCACTTTGAAATGTTCTCCAGCTTATTTTTTGTTACATTTTAAAAGACATATTGTTATCTTTGCTTTACATATATATTAGATCCTAAATATACCTAGTTTACTCCAGCCTTTCTGCTAAACATGTCTTTATTTTATTTTATTTTTTTAATTATTTGACTTTTAAGACCTTTCATGTATTTTTATCAGAAACTGGTATCTCTGGGATTTCTTGTCAACATCTAAAATTCAAAGAGATTTAGTGGATTGTTATAAAATTAGTCCTTACCTTATTCTAGATTTCTGATACTCATGATTACAATATTTCAGGTTTAATGTCATTTTCATGTTTCGTAGGCTTTTGGTTTATATAAATACATATATATCATTGTACTTTATGAGATTAAGCGTTTTTTAAATGCCTGGATTTTGATTTCTTCTGGTTATTTAATACCTGATGATTGTTAACATTCAGTGTGCTTAAAAGGAAAATCCAGTGTGATGATCATAGTTCTGTCTCTATTTTAAGGCATTATCTTATAACATGGTAGGGGGGGGAACAAGTTGTTTATTCCTTTCATTTTATATTAGTATTCCAATAAAGAAATTATTAAGTATAAATACAGGGGACTGTTGCATATCTTGACTTAAATGTTGCTGAATGCATATATGGTGCACATTTTAATTGCAGACATGGACATCAGAGAAATGGCATCTTCCTCAGAAGGTCAGATATGTGATTGACCTTGATTTCATTGTGGCTTTTTATGTATTTACTGTGGATTACATCTCTAACAAACAGAACCACTCAGCAGCTTCCATATAAACTCATGATTTAATAATAGATCACTGTTCACATCTCATTTTTCTTTTACTTGCTTGAAACATTAAGGTTTACCATTTCAGCTACTGAATTACGCAAAGCTTTCTTCATCAGTTTGAAGTTTCCATTGTGAGTGCTCCTGACTATTATGATTTTTCCCTTTCTTTTGCAGGTTTTACATTTTCACATAGTTGTTTTAAAGCAGATGATCGCCTGTGCTTTGAGTTTCTTTACGCAGCTTTTTTTTTCATTTGTATTTCTTTTCACAGATGAAGATGACACTTCAGTTAGTACACCACCAGCAGGTTAGGATTGACTGTGATAGTGCTTTGTGTGTGTATGTATGTATGGATTTTTCTCATGACTATTAATGAAGAAAGAGTCCAAACTTTTGGACTGAACTCAAAACATACTCATTAGAGAATAAGATTTTTGTGGTACCCAAAATTAAAGTAATCCATGTTCTGAAGTACAGGACCTTCATACCAGACAAGTTTCTTTTTGGTCCTGTCTTGATGTTTTTGTTAGAACTTCTGCCATTGGAAGGTAAAAATCAGTAAACATCTCTGAAGGCAACTCCCCTTGTCTGTTACTATTGACAAATACAGAATGCATTTCTAGGTTAATCTTGAGACCAAATTCCAGAATTACAAATAAAATAGTTGCCTTATAATTTCAAAATAAATTTATCCACAGAATTGTCTAACACCGCTCCTTAGGCCATATGTCTTACCTACAAGACGGGTAGTTTTAATTTACCACTCCAAGCCATCACTGCCAAGCTGGCAGATAAAATGCCTTGGGTAGTTGGCAGGAGAAAAGCAACAGTACAGGGGTCATTCATGGTAGATGTGACATGGGCAACACTTCACCATTGTTTGCTTAAAGAAAAACAATGTTTTTTAAAGAGATTAGACTGTGAATGAAACACAGATTTTGGACACTAAAAAGGCTTTGCAGTGTGTCAAATGAAAAACTTTTGATCTTTCTTAGAAAAAAAAAAAAGGTAGTTAAAACTTTTAACTAAAAATACTTTGAATCATCTTCACAGCCTTAAATGATCACATTTTCTTTGTCCATTCCAAAAGACTTTGTATTATTAACCATGGGCTGAATGCTATCTGGAAAGTCAGTAGCAGTACATTGATTTACACTGTCAGAGCTCACTGGTAAGAGCTAAAAATATAAATAAAGTTTTAAATCACAAAACCCTAACATTTAATTTCAATTATTAATAATAAATTTTTTAAACATAATAAATAAATAGACTATTTAAACAATTCAGAGTACTGTTCCCTCAGAAAAATATTGAAGAATATAAAACAATCTCTTATCTAAAACCACCCTAATCATGAGGAAAGTATCAGCTTCATTGAAACCTTCTAAAAATGAACCACTAAAAATAAAATCTTGAATGGGAATTGAACTGAATTTAGGTTTTCTAGAGAAAAGGGGAAAAGATTTCTGATTTTTTTTTCTAAGCTGTCCACTTCCTTTTTCTGGTGTTCAACCTCATGGGTACAGTCCTAAATATTGATTCTAATCTTCTTGCATGAAGAATCAATGTTCTTAAAATCCCAATGACCTGAGGTCAGTTAAACTGTGATCTCCAAGCTGGTGTCACCTAAATTGCTCTTCCCTTTCAGATGGGATGTCTAAGCCAGCGGAAAGAAAAGATTCAGGTGAGAACTCCTGAACAACATGTTGAAACACTCCAAATTTTACATGATAAAATCATTATTAATGAGTTATTTATTAAAGATAGTACTTAATTTTAATTCCACTGTTTATACACATTAACTTTTCAAATGCTTTTAAATATCAGATTCTTAAATAGGTTTCTAGCAGCTAAACTGAGAGAAGGCTTTGATGCACCAGACAGGACATGTATCAGTCTTTACACATACATACATACCTATCTATCTATATATATTTCCATATAGATAGATATGCAACTATTCCCTTCCTCAGCCTACAGGGTGGCAGTGGCATACCTGAATCCCATACACAGTCCCCAGGAGACTTGTAGGAGAATGGCTTCTTCTCACAGCTCAAAGGATGGTGGGGAGAACTTAGCAAAGTCATAACCTCTTTCTTCCTACTCTGCCAGGTAACGCATACTACACCCAGTTTTGTGGTTTCAGGATTTGCAGCCTCTGGAACAAAATGAGCAGCAGGTACTTCAACCATGGTTATTGACCCGGCATAGCAGCCTATGCCAGGCCCACGAGGCAACGTCAAACCCACGTTTTGTTCTGTTTGTTTAATAAACAGGAAAAAGTTAATGTCCAGAGGTGATGATAATATGTATGCATTATTTTATGTGGTACTGAATTAATGAGTCTATGTAAGTTTCTTCCATTTATTAATATCCTTTTTTCCATTTCACCCTGTGGTGTCTCAGGTTCATTATTGCACGTGACAAGTTCCTGTTCCAAGCGCTGTTAGATCCTTCTGTTCATATCAGTAACTCTCACTTGTTCTTAAGTGTTTCCATATACTAGTATACTATATCAGCATAATCTAAATATCTAGAGTATATAGAGTATATATAGATATGTATCTATATATATTTGTGTGCATGTATGTCTGCATATGTCTTCATATATGTGTATATACATGTGTGTATATACATGTATGTCTTTACATGTGCAAAATATTGTACAAGCAGAAATACACGGAGGTATTAGGCACACCATACATAATTCATTGAAAGAATTAAAGGCAAAGATGTTACAGCAGAGCTATCTATCATTTTGATGTCTTTTTGAAATTTCTAATAGACTTCAGGATAATAAAAACAGTTTAGATGCATTTTCTATGGTTGTCATTGCAATAGCAACATTCATGAGTTAAAAAGGTTCCCATAGTATTAATCTCTATGAGACAGAAAGACAATTTTGACTTCTAGCAAACTAGTTTCAACAGAAAATACTGAGCAGGGAAAGGATCTTTAAATTTCAGAACATGGCTTGAGAAGATTAAAAAAGTTGTTTAATTGGCTCATCATTTGTAGTAGTTACAAAACCAAAATCAAAAGAGCATTGGATAAACTACAGAAAGCTATCTTTGATTCAGAAATAACTAGAAGTCCCTTGGGAGCAAGGGATGCAGCTCTGGTTTGAAAGACATGGCCTGCTTTGTTTGGTATAGCTGAACATTTCCACATTTGCCCTGCTCTTCAGTACTGCCAGGGTAGCACTGACTTTACTCAGTTTTACCTATGAACTGACCAGAGCTCCTCAAAAGAAAAGAGATGTGACAAGTTCTTTCTTGGAATGAGACGTACTTTGCCTTTCGGTAGACAGGTACCCTCTCTTGGTAGAGACAGTCACTATCTTGCTCTCCCTGCCTTTTCTGTTAGGAATTAGCATTAAGCATGCTTTTGCATGCAAGAAATAACCACACAACACAAAGCCCTGGATATTCAGATAAGCAGAAACACCAGGAACACACAGCTGTGCTGGCACAGTTTTCTGCCTTGGGAACGTTGCTCACTTGCTTCTTCTCTCACTACCATTGCTCCTTTTCAGTTCCAAAATCTGTTTCTAGAAGAGAAGATGCTGTGCCTGAACATGTGATGGAATCATTTGCATCTGATGAACTATTTCTCTGTAATGATCAATTCCCAAACTCTTTGTTTCTATCATGGTAGAAGAGAACAAAGCTCAAAATTAAGCTTCGTCAGTGGCCTATTTTGGAAGCAAAAAGGACAAACTAGCTTGTACAATCAACTGAGCTTGAGTTTGGGAGACACTCACAGAAACGATGCATCATCTGTGTTTTGTGTGTGGTTATAGCTGTTTGTGTTTTCAGAACCTCCATCTCTGGTTTCCCTTCTGAAAAACAAAGAGCTGACCTTTGTGTATTGCCTCTGTAAAGCACTCATGGTTGAATGCTGGTGCCATTCAAGTTGCACAGTACCCGCCCTGGCTGATCAGGTTGCTCTCTCTTCTTCCGTAAGAGTTTCATTTTCTGTCACCACAGAGGTAGCATTCTTTCAGGAACTGTACACAATGTGACAGCCAATCCATGGATGTCAGTGTGAACAAAAACTTACATATTTTTCAGGACATCTGAAGAAAGAGGTAATAGGGTTAGACAGTTTAGTGAGTTCAGGTAAGTGTATTATGGAGGGAGTAAAACATGCTCAGATAATTGATATTTCCCTCTCTCCCTGCATCTCAGTATGGTCAATTGGAGATGGAGCTCCAGAGGAGACAGAAAAACGTGATGACTCCCAAAGATCCACCTTATTCGTCGAAAAACCTCAGAGTGGTTCAGTGAGTGTCGGTAAGTGCTTGGAAACAAAATTAAAAGCCACTTCCTGAGAGACAGAGACAGAGACTGAAAAGAAGTATGTGCATTTCATACAGCACTCAACTTTCTGCCCCCAGCTACAAATACTTCCACTGATTTTAGTTGGATGTGAAGTCCACTCTTTGAAGGCAAAACAGAATTTAAAAAGAGAAGCAAAATAAATAAATAAATAGAATTCAAAACTAACTTAAATAATTTACTGAGCACAATGGCTAGGAGTTACAGTTTCTGGAGAAGAGAGCTGATTACTATGATGCTGTTGGTTGTAACGTTATTGATATGTCAGGAAGATCTCATCTACACAGAGACCTGCGGAGTAGCCTAAAGGTTCACAGGTCAACTTTTATGCACTGCAGCTGCATGTAAATCAGCAAGTAGATTGAGCTGATTAATAGGAGCAAATTTGTAAGGAGGCTGGCTGAGTAGAACTGTCGCCCCTAATATAACCATTCTGGGGGATTTGCTCTGGATTATCTCTAGTCTACTGGTCTAAGTACCTTCTAGCAGTTGGAGCACAGGAGGTAAACTCTCAGAGCACGTCTTTGGTTTTAATTTCATCCCAGAGGAATTCACTGCAAGCAGTCCGCGACCCTTCTGTGAAGTAAGCCAGACCACAGTAAATGGGGAGAGCAAGGAGGTTCAAACTGCACTTCTGAGCCATACTAACATGTCAATGTAAGCAGTGTAGCAGCATAGCAGCAGTGGTGCCAAGTTCAGTACAGGTTACTTAAAATGTCTGTTATGTACAGAGATACACTAGTAGGTGGGCAGATGGGTTTTTCTTACACACTCCTACTATTTTTCTCAGTTTCTGAGAAGAAAAAGAGAATTTTGAGCAGATTTATTTGGAAAATAAATATAAAGAATTAGCTGTATTCTTCTCTGGAACCCCTGAATGTTAGGATGGAAATTCCCAAATTACTGTTTACAGAAGAATCTTTTCCTTCCCTTTTCACCTTCCAGAATTAATGATAGAAATAGATGAAGAGCTCCAGACTTTCTTTTCCAGACTGGAGTTTATTTATGTTACAAGTGGCTAGCAGCCTAGGAATGTGCATGCTTATTTTAAGCAAGGAAATGCAAGTATTGGGAACAATTCGCCCATGACAACATGGAGTTTTGCCTCAGCTAATTTTTCCTGCTTCTTAGTTTGGCTCAAGCTCCACATCGTCATGGGCAGAAGGCTTCCAGACCCCAAATAATTAATCTTTGTAACACTCTGGAGTGTATATTCTCATAGCCTCTGTCACCCCCTCTGATTCTTACTGTCATGGTAGTGCTAACACATGGAGACTGGAAGGAGCCGTTGTAAATGAAACTTGTACAACTGTGACTGAGCTATCGTGGTCCTCAATTATTGTCTTTTTTTTTTTTTTCTTTTTAAAAGGTGGGAATATTACATTTATAGCCAAAGTAGAAGCCAAAGATCTTCTCCGAAAGCCAAATGTTAAGTGGTTTAAAGGAAAATGGATGGACCTGGCCAGCAAAGCGGGGAAGCACCTACAGCTGAAGGAGTCATTTGAGCGTCATACTAAGGTTTGCCTGCTTTTCCTTTTCACAGGGACAAAGCTCCAGAGAGCTTAAAGATCAGTTTTAGACAATAGGCAGAATTTCAAGAGAAGCGGATTCTAACCCTGGCCTCACCATACTGGTTTAGGTCTGGAAAACAAAACTTTTAACTTCTGCTTTATGCAAGTGTATCCCCCATATTAATAAACAATTATGTTTGATTTTTAGATTCACACATTTGAGATGCATATCATTCAAGCTAAGGAAAACTACGCAGGGAACTATCGCTGTGAAGTATCTTACAAGGACAAGTTTGACAGTTGCTCTTTTGACCTTGAAGTCACTGGTAAGATTCCACTTGCATCTGTAAAGCTTTATAAATATATATGTATATTTACCTGAAATACCACATCATTTTGTTCAGAACCTTATCATAGATGGCAGAGAATTAAGCATCTGTGATTTCTTATATAAACATTGGGATAAATACTCTGCTGGACATTTAGGTTTGATCCAAAAATTAGAAAAGCTGGCAGATTAAACTCCCATTGAATTCAAAACAGGCTGCAACACATGACAGAGAACCAGGCCTAGGGCTATTCAGAGAGTGAGGTTTTGTCTGGCAGCCTCTGAGGAGTGGGAGGTGTAGAGGGCACCGCTCTCCAGTGCTCGCACCCTGCTCAGGTATGGTGTGATCATACCTCAGAAAGCCAGATTTCTTCTACACCACGTGAAAACAATGAATAGCCCAACAAGAAGAGCACTGGAGATTTATATCTTTGCCTGTTTCTGCATCCTAATAGGTCTGACCAGCAAACATTAACCCACAGTCTTATCTTTTCCTTTGAGAGCACTTCTGCCAGCACAACACTGCATGCATACCTGCACGATCAGCCTGAGAAAGACAGATTGTCTTCCGAAATTCCAGGGACAGCAGCCAGCAGACCAAATAGTTGTAAAATAGTTGTAAAACCGAGTAAAACACGCCTACGAAGTGGCCCAGACTGGGTTGTTTTTTCACCAGTCAGGGCAAGTAGGCCACAGTGAATGGGATGTTTAATGGCTGACTGACAGCCCAAGGGGCACAGGAAGGCTGTGTACTCAGAGGTCTGCTAGCCAGGAGCCCGTGTGGCTGCATCCAAGCACTTGCTGTGGATCAGAACCTCTTAATCCGATTAAGACTGGCACAGAGGAGTAATTCACACAAAGCCAAGAGTCAGCATGGGCCTGTAGCCATAGAGAAGAGTGCCCTTTTCCTCTGAGGCTCGGCATATTGAGAAAGTGAGAGATGCAAGTGGGAGGGAAAGGGTAGGGAATGGGAAGAAAAAGGCCAAAGCCTGTGTACAGGCAGGAAGGTATTGTGAGAGAAACACCGCTGAGACGGATCTCCTATGCAGAACTGCAAGAAGTAGGTCAGGGAAATTCATTAAGTAAACTTGGTTTATCACTGAGCAGCTTCACATCTATCAGAACTTATGTCAAAGGTACACAAACTGTGATCATTTAGCTGGAAATAGAAGAAATTTCACATGCCAAATCGCATTGATTACATAAACTACATCAATTTCAAATTATGTTTTTAATTCCTGTATTACTGTTACTTCACAGAATCTTCTCAAGCTGCTCCATCCATTGACATCAGATCTGCTTTCAAAAGAAGGTAACTTCAACCGGTGATCCCATGAAACTCCTCAGTAATGGATGCTGGTAGCGTGTACAGAACTTGCATCAATCTTGGCAGGCAGTTGTATCAAGTAACTTCGCACTGGTTTTGGAAATAAAAATTTAAAAAATGGAGCTTAAGGTATTTGTTAGTGGGTAAGAATGAAATAGCTACAACACAGAGAGTACTCTTCTGTAAAACTACAATGCCATTGCTTTAAGGGAAGGTGCGATATTTAAGGCAATTCAATATCTGATTCTTCAGAGGTTTTTAAAAACATATTTTCATTCACTAAAATATTTCACCACATTCCTGAAAATTGTCAGCTATGACATGAAAGACCCTGGTCCCAATCCTATACTGATCAAAAGCAGAGACAAAAAGGACACTGATTTCAAGAAGACAGGAGCTGGTCTTATCTTATCCTACAGTAAAAAAGTGTCATAAGGCCATCTTTAGAGAAAAACTAGAAATAATATATATAAATATAAATATATAAATATACATGAATATGCAGAAGATATAAAAAAAATAATATGTGCACAGGCTGTAAGGTATTGTGTCTGAAGTTTTTTTCCTTCTTAGTTACCTTTGTTATAAAACAACAAATAAAATCATCTTTATATTTTATTGTGAAAATTGTCATACAAGGACAGAAGTATTCAGACTGAAAATGTTTTATAGATAGAAAATGAATGCAGTTTATTAATTTACACGTGTAAGCAAAGTTGTGACTAAAAAGTAACTGCTTTTATTTAGAGAGATTTGATTTAAAGAGTAAAGACAAAAGATGTTACATTAAAGGCGCACACCTCTCTTCAGCACATCTTTTTTAAAGTGCAATATTTTTTTTTGAAGTGCAATAATTTTTAACTGCAATAATTACTGCCCAATCAGATGAGGATATCTCTGAATATTGTCTGTTTTTCTAAGGAATACCTAGCATGCAAAATCATGGATAAAATACTGGCATTGTTTGACTTACCATTCACAGGATTTTACCCTTCCTGTTTGCAAACATTAAGGGCATTATTTTGTTTATATTCATTTGTATAATAAGGTTTTACTGCTTAAGGTTACATTAAAGAAAAAATATGCACCTTCATAATAATATGATTTCATCTGTAAAAATATACAATGTACTGTTTTTAACTTTCTCCCTTCATTTAGAAAGTTAAGTCTTAAGTATAATGTCAAATGGTATTTGACACAGACATACATTGTTAAAAGCACCATGCAGCAATACAAATCTTTGTTTTACATTCATAGCAAAAGATCAGCACAAGCCCTTTGTTTTTATACAGATACACGACGTAAATGAAAAACAAAGCTCGTTGTGTTGACTAGCTCACGTTCATTTGTGTTACTGAAATCTAACACAAATCTTGGCAAATTTATGTATGCAGTTACAAAAATTTGTCATCAAAGTATAATAACAAGCAATACAAACCTTTGTGTTATTTTTCACAAGCGTCTAAAGTAACATAACTTGTGTGAAAAAGAATACAAGTTTGTGTTGATTTTATACCATTAGCTGTGTGTCTGGACAGTGTTGAGTATGAGAGATGTGCAGAGAGTTTGCAATGTGTGTTGTCTAAGTTTTTGTGTATTAAACAAAGATTTGATCTTTTTCTATTAATAACAGCGGTGATGGACAAGACGATGCAGGAGAACTTGACTTTAGTGGTCTCCTGAAACGTAGGTGAGAACCAAGTGATGCAGTGAGCAGGTGTGGATTGCAAACCATTAGGTTCGCACACAGAAAGAGTCAGGTGTAGCATTAATAACTTTTTAAGACTTTTCTGACCTTTCATTTTTTTCAATGTGTCTAACTATCATTCTCATAGTATAATATGCAAATATTCAGTTAATTGTACCTTTAAGTGTGCTGTAAAGAAAACTCAGACTTGAGTGTACTGGGAAAAAAGTGGGCCACAACCTAAAGAGACCAATAACATTTAGTCTACTTGCTATTTCTTTTGTGTTTGCATGGAGGCTTGAGGGGGAGAATTTCCTATGCAGGGATGAGCAGTTCAGAAAATTGGGTCTGTTGCAAGAGCAAAGAGCTTCAAGGGTTGAATTTACCTCTTTGGGCACATCTTAATTTGATTTCATAAGCATTGCAATACAAAAAATCATATTATGCTTTCAAATCATAGAGACTGGTATTCTTTGTAGCTTTCTGTTTCAATATGTGCACACTAATATTCAATGGTGGTTTATTCACCTTAAATACTGTGATGGAGAAAAACCTGGGCCTGTGTTTCTCTGTTTCACCTTGAAAATCTGGTGATATAGTAGCTATGCTGTTAGCTATTTCAGACTTTAAACCCAGGTTAGTCTTTTAACAGATTAAGAAAATTCCAGGAAAGGAAGAATTGACCTTACCCAACCTTCATCTGCACCAGTTAGTCAGCTCCTCTTTGTTTGTTTTTTTAATTTATCAAAAAAAAATGTATATGCCATGGAAATCAATGGTAACTGACCACAGAGATCTGGGAAAAGAACCATATTCTTTATTTTATCTACCACTTACTCTGAAAGAGAAAAACCCAATATACAGTATTAATTACATTTAAAAGTTCACAATAGGATCATGGACTATGATGGGGAGAAGAGTATTTTGGCAACTAAAGCAAGACTGAAGTGAAAACAGGAAGGCTGAAGATAAATGTAGGAAGCGAAAGAATTATGTGAACCAATTCAAACATACCAGGTCTTTGGTTTTTTAATCTTCTCATCCCTTATTAGGATCTTCAGTTTGACTTTTTATCATACTCATACAACTTACCGTAAGAGTTCTCATGACTGCCTGGGGGGTGTTTTACTAACAATGTGAGGTGCATGTAAGAGGTCTTGGTGTTTTCGTGGAAAGAGAAATGTGAAAAATACTTGTTATCACTTCACTAAAAAGTAACTCATATGTTTTGTAAGATAAATACTGTATAGCCATATAAATGTATTATAAATATCATGTGGTTAATGGGCAAAGCAAACTTTTACTTTATAAACACCATTTAATTGTGGTGAAAGCAGTGTCTCACCTCCTTGCTTCAAGCACTGAAATGCAACCTCATACTTATGAGCTTAATTAAATGGTAAGGCTGCTACTTAATCCACAGTGTGGATATTAGTAGCCATTTCAATTACAAAAATAAATGTTTTCATTTCAGTGTTTCAAAAGGCAGCGTTGCAGGTCCACTCCTTCTCATTTGTATGGCCATACTACCAAGAAGAGAGCTAGAACTTTTCACCTGTCATGCATAATAGTCAAAACATGTTTGTTCATTTAAAAACAAACAAACAAAAACCTAAATGCACAGAATCTGTATACTGCCTACTTCCTAATTTCATGCTGGTCTTGCAGGAAGACAAACCAGTTTTTATCTCAGTAAGCAACTCTGTGACTGGTTATGCTTCATCAATGCAATGAATCAATAACAGCATGAAATTCCAAAAGGCACAAGATCTCAAAAACACTCAAACATTTACGTGCTTTTTTAATAAGTATATCTTTCAGCAAAATGCACATTTTCAGGGAAGAAGTCTGAAAGCGATTTTGTGGAGAGATCAATCTGCTTAGAAAATGTGTAGCATTGTTTGCCCACTACCCACAGCAGAAACTATTATGGTCTCAGAACAAAGTTGGTTTGCTCTGTGTCAAAATTTGTTCTCCCATTACTTAAGAGGGAAAAAAATAAAAATAAAGCGCCTGGAACAAATTACTTAAACTGGTTGAAAATCAGGATACTCTAACTGATCCTCATTCTCAACTACTGCCTGATTTAAAGGGGTACATTGTCATAACACCCACAGAGCATAACTCCTCTTAGCACCGACAGGAGTTGCATGGCAAGCAGCCAGCCCTGGGAGAGGAGATTGCCACCCCAGTGAGTGTGTCAGCTTTTACATATGTTTGCAAGCTGATCTTGACTTGCCACCATGCAGCAGGAATCTCACCAAAATGCCAGCGTTCGCAGTACATAGTCACTCTCCAGAAATCCTGAGCACAGACAAAAGTAAAAAGAACAAAATATAAAGTTAGATACCAGAGATTTTCTAAGAATTATTCTAATCTAACATTGTATTTCAAAGACTCCTCAGTAAGAAGGTTTTTATTCCTTTTTAAAATAACACTGGCGTATTAGGAAAATTAATAAATCTCATGGATTAAACAGAAAAGTGGTTTCCCATAGTCACTCATCCAACCATGCTGGGATCCCCAGTGCTTTTTTTGTATTCTTGTTAAACAAAATTCTCTGACTTGATCACACTCAATTCTAACAGCGTGTCACTGCAAAGCTCAGTCTTTTTTTGTTTCTCAAATGTTTATTTTCTCATTCTGTTCTCAAAAGAACTGATTTCATTAGACTGGCTTGATCAAGGCAGAATGATCCTGGTCTGAGTCTAATGAACTCACAGGAAAAAAAGGTCTACATTTCTTCTTCATTTCCTGGTTTGTTATAGCAGTTCAATTTGAGCTAAGCTTTCATTCTCAAAAATTGCCATTTTGTTTAGGATACTTCCATTTTCTCTCATCTAATGGTTGCCAGTGTTACTTTTCTCTGTTGTTTTTCTTAGCTTGGAGTTGAAGATAGTAAATACGGTATTGAATCGTAAAGCACAGACCTCTAAAAACATTTCCCATTCTTAAGACTGAGATAAACATGGAAGCCATCAGATCCATCTTGCAACTCCAAGCTGGTGTGGGAATCTCTATTTCCTATCCATATGCCAAATTTCAAGTGATTCTGAGAAGCACTGGTGTAACTATAAACAGACCGAGATTCCCTTAGATTTCAATATGTCATTTCATACGTCACCACCTGCAACAGTTACAGGGACTGAGTTTGAAAACATTTTTGTATAATTATGAAATGTAAGGATTAGACTTAGATCTCAGTGGTGCCATCATAAATTTCCCCTGATTCCAGTGATTTAAACAGGATTAGCACATATTCTATTATAGTACTACATTTTCAAACTGTTTCATTTTATAATGAAGAAATATAACATTTCTAATAGCTGATTACATCAAAAAAGGACAAAGTAAAACATACACCCAAATTCTGCCATGGAGAATGTAAACTAAGTTGTGAGCGTCATTCTGAACTAATCCACTCATACTGAGTGGACCTAGGGCTTGAATTCACTTACTTACAGATGTATGGAAGACTTGATGTCAAAATGAAAAAAAAAAAATGATGGTGACCTTCAAATTTTCATCAAAACATTTCTAACCTCACCATGGATTCAGTTCCACCCTTTTCCTGGTATGATAAGGCCTCACTAACTCTTCTTCCACAATTTTATTTTGCTACTGTTAGGGAGGTTAAACAGCAAGAAGAAGAACCTGAGGTAGATGTGTGGGAGCTCCTGAAGAATGCTAATCCCAGTGAATATGAGAAGATTGCTTTTCAGTATGGTATCACTGACCTGAGAGGCATGTTAAAGCGTCTGAAGCGCATGCGCAGGGAAGTGAAGAAGAGTGCAGGTATGGATAAGGCAGAATATTTTTATGCTCAGTAGTCAGACATGACCATTCACCTTATAAGCCAAATCTAACTGCATTTCCATGCAAGGGCACATGCATGCTACAACTCCAACCCTGTCCAACACACTGCAAGGAGTTAATCAGAGGTGGACTTGGTCCACTGCTGGTGTAAATACCCTGTCCCATTCAGTGCTTACCAAAACCACCCCTCCCTCTTGGCCAAACAGTAGTCCTAACTGGAATTAAGTCTCCAGCTGTGTGAAAAGGTTTTTACGTGGTAAAACAATATGTAAATTAGACCTTGTGTTATCATTAATATCTTTTGCTCTAAAATGGAGTCATCATTGTTTGCTCTTTTAATTTCATTTTGCTCTTAATCTGACATTTCTTAGAAATCCCAGCTGAACTAAAAACCCTTCACCCTCTGCTGAGTAAGCGCATTCAGAGCTATCTTTCTCCAGCTACCGTACTGAATAATATGTGCAGTACAATATGTACATACATAAATATAGATATGTGCTTATACATATGTGTATATAAAGTATAGATATATGTTTAACAATATGTATAGACACAGAAACATACACATACAAATACATCATGCTATCCATAATACTATTTTGTCATGTGTCATCTGCATGTTCCAGGTGAGCATTTCAGAACTGGATGCAATATACATCTGCTGCTCCACTGGTTTCCTGGAAGATTCCCTTTTTGCGTAGATGAAATCCTCCACTCCCACATGAATGCAGGAACCTTCCCAAAGGAAAGGGAGCTTGGCCAAAATTTCATTAACCCATGATGATTTTCACCCTGTAAAATAGTTACTGGGATCAATAGCATATGGGTGAACCTAGAACAGTGTTCAAGCAACCATAACTTCTGGCAGAGACTGGACCAAGACTTGGCTTGCTCCAAAATGTGCTGAGTATAAAGATGATGCAAAACTGTCTTTGCTTGATATTTCTAGTTCTGCACTGAATTTCACGGCCATATTAGATATTCTGAATCAATATATTTGATACATAGATATGCCTATTTCAACTTGTCTTAAATTCTTAGAAGTAAAACAAACTGTTGTACTTCAGTCTTCTTTGGAAATATTCAATTGTTTATAGCCAGCTGGATATTCAAAGATCCATAAATTTCCTTGCTTTTAGAGTAATTTATTTTATAACATTCTAGTCTACAAACTCATAACTAATGATACGGGATATCCAGTATAAAAGAAAGAATAACAGATTTTAAGTTATGAAAAGACAACATCTTTTTAGGCATATACTTAGTAGAGATTTCCCATCCAAAAAGTGTTGTTGAGACAAAGTCTGATTGAAAGAGTTCATCTAGATAAGAACGACAAAACTTTCTCTCAACAAGTACAAGAGCTAATTTAAAATATTTTGCAGTAATCCAGCTGCCTGATACACCCTTTCTCCTCCTCCTTTACCTCACATCATCACACTTGTGATGCTACTACAAATTAACCTTTATGGATAACCTCTTCATTTGCTGGTATATCTGATTCTAGCCACTGTTGGGAGAAATGGAGTTGATGTTTTTTGGCTGAGATACTGTGGCAGTTTTTGAATCCAGTGGAGATATCTAAGGGGTTGAAGAACAGGGAAACTCCTCACCTACCCAACCCCTACGAGTCTGGAAAGGCCTGGAAGCTAATGCAGGAATTGTGCAGCTGGCAGGAAGAGCTGCTCCCTACCCAGATGCATCACATGGAGGTGCTGGAATGTTGTAATGTGGAAAGAGCATCCCTCAGCACCTGGTACCAGTCTGTCTGGTCCCTCTCCCCAGATCCATGTTGAGTAGGATGAGGCTGCCAGTCATATCAGGATTTTTCTGTAGTCAGGGTTTTCCCTACAGAAGCATCTTTAGATAGTATGCAAAAAGTCTATATGACAGGCTGATAGTAGGGTGTTTTTCCCCTTAAGCTACCTTTATTATTATCAATTGAAATCTCTTACACTTCAGTAAGATCTAAAAAAAAAAAAAAATCCTGTTCAAATGTAGTAGTTCTGTTCCTGCTGTTTCAATATCCTCAGTCTCCTGCAATGAGACATGCATAATATAAACTTTATCAGAAGTTGATTATTTAGCAGCTGGTGATGCGTTTGAGGCATCATTGATTTTTGAGCCATAGGTCATCTGCTCCCCTGGGTCTAATATTTGTAGCTGGCAATAACTAAATGTTGATGCTAAAGTGTTTTGAAATGTTTGAATTCTGGCCTTACCTTGCCCAGAACAACTTGGCCTACATTTGCACATCTCAAAGAATTGCTTTGAAAAGCTCTGCTAGGATTCACAGACGGACAGCTTTTGACTGGTTTCAGATATTTTTGCAAATGTTTGGCAGCTGGAACATTTATCACAAGTGGAATTGCAATTTACACTTTACAACCTTCAAAAAGAATCAGGAAAACTAACTTGGCTTTTAGACAACTCAATGTGTTTATTCTGATAGTGGGAATCTCAAAAGAAATTTTAGCTTAAAATTCCCTGTTAACTTGAGTGGCGGTGCTGATAGAGAAGTCCTGTTTAACAGATTCTAAATGATTCCACTGCACCACCTGCGTACAATTTTACTCCAAAATAGTGATTCTCAGCAAGCTGTCAGAGCTACGTCTACCCAATCCTGTTCATAACAGGGTCATACTGCAAAGTCATGAAGAGATACTAACTTTGTCAGGGTAATCAGAGTTGCATAGCTCTACACTTTTGCTGATACTGTTTCTAGAAAATAAACTGATTTGTTTGGACCAGCCCAAGAATTGAGAGTGATGCATAACATGGTGTGTATATATTCTGATAGCTCTAATGAGTCTTATGCAATGCAATTTCAGCATTCATATTCCCATTTGTTTTCTGATCTTCTTTTATAATAACACTTCTCTTCCGCAACAGCATTTGCCAAAGGTCTTGATCCTGCATACCAGGTAGATAAAGGAGGCAAAGTAAGGTTCATGGTGGAGCTAGCAGATCCAACAGTAGAGCTCAAGTGGTATAAAAATGGCCAAGAAATACGACCAAGTACAAAGTAAGTGGTTTTATTGTATATGAGCAATAAAATAGGTACATATGTACTTCCTTAACAAATGTGTTGTATAGATCTCTCTTTGCCAAGGTTTGCACAGATTTTATTTCTGGCATTTCATTATACTTGAAAAAGTATGTAAATGATACCATACTGCTCATGGCCCAAAAATGTTCACTGTATGCTAAATGTTAACATGGATTCTTCTGTTTTATCTTGAGAGAAGAGAATTAAAGATCCTCAACAAAACATAGATCCAGTTTCTGCTTGGTAGTTTTTAAAAAGTCAGGAAGCTTTGTGAGTAAATAAGTTTCTTGTCGTCAATTCTATGTCAGAAGAAGGTCAAAATCTTTCTATAGTAATTCATTACTAAGAGAAGCAACATTTAATATTACACACTTGTCTACCTGGCTCATAAGCAACCTGTAAAATTATCTCTAGGCAACACTATCTGTTAATTAGATAATTAGTGTTAGGGAGGAAAGGGGAATGAGGTGTGTGTCACCTTCCACTACCCATTTATCACTCACAGTGAAGTCAGCAACCTCAAAGTGACTTCAGCCACGTGCAGTTTGTCTGCTGTACCTAAGCTTCTCCATCATCTCTATCACCTACATATTGGTTTATACTCTGGCTTCGCATACAGCAAGTGGCTTTTTGGGTGCAGACATGAGTACAGGTAGAACAAAGACTGGAACTTGAGCCTTATCCATAATGTTCACAAAACTAGCTTGTAAAAGTTTAAAACTGCTGTAGAAAATCCCATTCCGAAGTCAGGTGCAGCTAAGAACAGTAATGCACAACAGTGTAATGTTCCTCAAATGTTGCTTAACTGTCCCAAGTCCTAGCAAATCTTCCTGGCCCCGTAAAAAAATAAAAATAATTTAAAAAATAATACTAATAATAGCAAAAGCCCCCTTACAGAGAATGGCAGGTTTCCCTTATTCTATTGCTAGATAAGTAAATGAAGGATGTGGATTAATATTCTTCTGACAAATAAGTGGAATAAAGAGAGTATCTTTTCTTTAGCCCCTTTCTTTGCCATGAATAGTTTGGAACTGCTTTGCAGTCAACTATATATGTACACCTCCAGTAGCAGGAGCTGGATTGAATGCTCCAGTTCATTTCTTCCAAGCTGCTGAAACAGCTGTCAGATGCTAATGAGCTTTGGTCACTACAAACCTGGAGCAGATCTAAACTGGTGACATGAAGGTGAAAGGCTACATATCCCATTACCAAAACCTCATATCCCATTACTGATCTCTTGTGCCATCTGGCCTACCAATAATATTAACTTCTTAACTTTAGCTATTATTATGCTTCATAAAAATGTTAAGAGTGTTGGAATGAAGATGGTCTCCTGTTACTGGTTATTTTCATCTTTACTCATCTAGAGTTTCAGACTCCATTTTATTCTGTCATCTCTCTGAGCCTGTTAATTTTTTATTTTGAATTTTTTTTTTCTGAACATCCAAGCCTGGGATGTTGGAGCAAGCCAGAAGTTGATTGTTATCACTCTACCTCATAGCTCTTTTTGCCACAAGGTCTTTGATTGTTTTTATTCTTCCTTTTGAAACTTGGAAATTGCTTTCCAGGACTGCTTTTCCTGTTCTGTGTAAAAAACAGGGTTTTCCCCTCTCATAATCCCTGAAGAATTTCTACATAAAACAAAAAGGGTCCAGCAGTTTTTCTAATGTATTTTTGTTGTATTCCTGTTTAAATAGATACATTTTTGAGCACAAAGGTAACCAGCGAATTCTATTTATCAATAACTGTACGATGACAGATGATGCTCGCTATTACGTAACAGCTGGTGATGAGAAATGCTCCACAGAACTGTTTGTGAGAGGTAACTACACCACCTGGCTCGTATTTCACCTAGTGTAAATTTGTGTGGCTTCTTTGACTGCAACAGAAATTAACAGGGAGGATCTGGCTCAGTGCATGCTTGTTTTTGTGTTAGCAGCCTTTACAATCACTCCCTATTTGTGTGATTCCTCACTGTTTTTTTCTTCATCCTGTGTTTGGTACTTTAGTGAAAAATCTCAAATCAGACATTCTAGCAGTTAGTTTTATCTCCATCTGCCCAGATTTAATGGAAGACTATCAAAAGCCATGAATAGGTGGCCATTTGCTTACAATTTTTCTCCCATAACATTGGTAGTCTAACTGATAATATTTATGGCATCCCTCACACACACAAAACAAATTGAGTTAAAAGGGTCCTTTCGGTTAGATATCCCTTAGAAAACAATTGGGGAATTCCTGAACTTGGGAAAATAAAGTTTATGTTGAAAGAAAAATCATCAAATATTTCAGAAAGCTATTTAAAATAATGGATCCATTGCCCCTGTGAAAGTAGGATAACCATTGTGCTACATTTCTATTTCTAACCATGTGCACATTTCTATTGTCTTGTCAAACTTGAGTTTTGACAAGAAGAAGGGACTAAAGCAGTAAGGGCACAATGTTATGCCATCAGGTCATCTAGTTGTGCATAACAGGCTGCAGGATCTAATGGAAATATTGCTTTCTGAGAGGGATCTGTGTCAGGCAAGTGATGAATCTCAACTTCTCATATCAACCTGTCTGCACAAGCTATCAATAAAAGGGGATGCAAGGCAGCTATTAATCTGAACAGATTTTTTTATTTTATTTTGTTTTTAATTTAGCACATTTCCTACTAGCATCTTAATGAGCAATCTCCTTTCTGATTTCAGGCAGAAAATAATGCTACAATACTGGCTTTGTAATTTTAACTTTGAATTTGTATTATCTCCTATACCATGATTTTGAAAACCTCCTGAAATTAGTTTTCTCTCTCAGATTGTAAATCTGTAATTTTCTCTTGTCAAAGATCCTCCAATTTTGGTGACCAAAGGCCTGGAGGATACCAATACCTATGTTGGTGAACGAGTAGAACTGAGCTGTGAAGTGTCTGAGGATGACGCAAATGTGAAATGGTAAGTCACAATTTGAACAGATACTGTTTTCCTTGAGAGAGGTGGGGGACAGAATATTTTAGTTGTAGGCGAAATTGTGGACAACGTATTCTGTATCAGTAAGCCTGAAATTTCTTAAGAAAATCGCAGAAGAACATTATTCAGAAATGTAATAACAGCAAGAAATATCCTTATACATTCATGGATGAATTTGTTTAACATTTTCTTGTGTCTTGAGCCTTATAAAGTCTTCTCTGGAAGCTTCAGTCTATGAGAATCTTATTCACACAGGATTTTTATTGGGAAAATAATTACTCTTTCTTTCCTATTAGGTTTAAGAATGGCGTAGAACTTACCAATGAACCTAAATCTCGATATCGAATCAAGGTTGAGGGTAAAAAACACACTTTAATCATAGAGGAAGCTGCAAAAAATGACAGTGCAACTTACTCAGTAATGACAACAGGAGGCCAATCAGAAGCTAAGCTTTCTGTTGATTGTAAGTATAATATATCTTACTCTTGAATTTGTTTGTCATAGTTTGCTATCTTACACAAATAATTTACTTGCCTTTCTCCGGGGGTTTAAAGAAAGACTTATCTTCCATACCAATTTCTTAGCTGCAAATATCCAGTTTGCAGTAATAGGCAATGAATTAGTCACACTTGAAAAATTTCTGTCACTCCATTAAGATGGAAAACAAAGCTATTCATGCAAAAATATAATGGGTCAACAAAGTGAAACTTTCAAGGAAAGTACTTGCTTTGCTTGAATCCTTTTTAAGTTTTCACAGGAAATCCAAACCAAGTCTTTTGAGTCAAAACCAGAAAAAAGGAAGTATGTTGGAAAAAATAAACAATTCTACAACTAGGCATACTGTTAACATGCATCAGGACCAGAAGTAAACTCATAGGCACAAAAATATGGCTATGTAGCTCCCTTGGTACTGTTTGTATATCTCTTTAAAACACTTTAGAATTTTATGAATCCTTATAACCTTCTGCCACTTTGGTTTTAGGCAGACTAGAATTTGTTATAAAATATCAATGCTAGCTTTGCAAGTAGATATATGTACACTACTAGATTTGGCCTTGCTGGCATAGATGAGCCAGACAGTGTTTGAGTTCATGGTTGTGGTAAGTTTGTCCTATGCTGTAAGCTTGTCATATATGCATGCACTCTGTTTTGAAATACACATATTTCTTTTGACTCTCTTATACAAAATGACATTCTAAGCACAACCAGCTAATGCTGTTCTACTACCAAGTTGAAAATTATCCACTATGGCTATTGGACTCCATCACCATACCTGTCACAGTGATAGATTCATGCATCTTCTGCTGAGTATTTTCCAACTGTCTTTCTGTGAAATGTAGCCTTTCCCATCACTGTTTCTTGTGTCAGATTATAGTCATGGATATTTACTGCATACACATGGTACTGTGTATTCAGCCTGCACTCTGGTCTACAGCATCAATTATTCCAGAAAGAGGAAGCTCTTGGTCTCAAGTTTTACAAAAGCTAGTAATATCTGTGGGTATTCACAGGATGAATTAAGGTAGTTTAGCAAACAGAAGAACCAGTAGTGTATGAAGTAAGTTTACTGTCCGGGTGGCCTTTGATAACAGCCTGACAAAAGAGGCTCAGAATTAGTTCCTACTTGTAATGAACTACTTTAGTAAATCCCCAGATTATCTTGTGTTCACCTGGGGGAGCTATGAGAGCAGTTAAGTCACAGGAAAGGTAGGCTGTAATCCCTTCAGGTGCATAGGTATGGGGACACAGGTCTTTCACATGTTGAAAGTTTCTTACTGGCCTTTAGGGGATAGAAACACCCTCCTCCAGCACCTAAACACCAGAGGGGAAAGAATTCAAATACGCTTCTACGGGATATATCCATGGGATTACCCTAATCAGGGCATGGGTATTTTGGATCACCCTTTCTAAGGCATCAAACAATGGGGAAATTAAACATTAAAAGATATATACTTAAGTGGCTTACGTGTACATATTGCTCGTATATGGAGTTCAGAGTTTTAGTATTAGAGACATATTTCTGATTTGAAGACTTGTGATTGCTAGTAGCAGCTCAGTGACAGAATCATAAGCTATTATTTGATACTAATATTAATATCTCTATTTCTCTTTTCCATAGTGAGACCATTGAAGATATCACTTGCACTAGAAGACCAGACTGTGAGGCTTGGACAAGAAATCCACCTGAAATGTGAGATATCTGAGAATGTGCAAGGGAAATGGTACAAAAATGGACAACTGGTTGAAGCTAGTGACCGTGTAAAGCTTTATCACAAAGGAAGGTAAGCATGTTGAGTGTTGACTTGACTTTTGATAGAGTGACATTGTAAAGATGTGCCAATATGTGTATTATTTTACTGAAAACTATCTGTTAATCACGTCTGATCTCTGTCCTTCAAACGGACTTACTGTTATGATCTTAAAAGCCATGTCTCCTTACCCTTTTTATCCTGTGTCTTTTGGCTGCGGAGGACAATAATCAAATCCTTGATCCATCTAGTTTCAAGCTGTTCTTTTTTCTTGACAATGCTGTTTCTGTTAGTATGGGATATTAAGCAGTAAGGTCAAAATGATTGTCAGATAGTATTAAAATTATGTAGCTTTAAAAATGTCAGGTTTTCTGATTTTGTTTTTGTTTCAGCTCAGACTCTGTATCTCTGCCAATGCAAAGTATGTGGAGATATCATACTTTGCATTTACAATTTGTCCTTTTGCATTTATTTGCAATAAATGCAAATGCCCTTTGCATTTATCATTTGTCCTTTTTCAATGAAAGTTTTTCAGTTAAAAAAAAAAAGGAAAAAAAAAAGGTTCTATCTTTAGCCACAACCCTTTAAAAGGTCTTATCTTTAGCTGCATCCCATTGACTTCAGCTCAGCAGGCAGTTCACACAGCTGGGAACTGGGCTTGTAAAGATGTTCCTAAACAGGCTACGAAATGTTTGCATTAATTGTGAGTCCCAGTAAGGGACAAGTGCCATCTGTCCAATGACTCCTTGGATTGACTTAAGGTGAAGGTGCTCCCCACAACCAATATAAGCCTATAGGGTGAGGTGAGGGAAAGAGGAGCAGGAAGGGCACAGAGGTGAGTCCTACCTTGAACAAAACTTAGAGCAGAATATAGGAGAGCAAAAATATCACTGTACTCCTGGAAGATGCAGTTAGGCAATAAGAGCAGCATATGCTTTTCTCACAGGTTTCTTTGTTCTGCCGAACAAACAGTAGATTGGCTCCTGTCATGAAGATGGTCTAACAGAAGTTAGACCATTTTCACAGTGGGATCACCAAAAGATTTCTTATTACCAAATTACAATCTCTCTTACCAAATTACAATCTAATGGCGGCAGCACAGAAACCAAGTGTCAAAGAGCTTATACTCCTGTATTTTTCTATTTCTGTGTTCAAACAAAAAATGTTAGAACTGTTTACATTATTTGATGATCATCTCAATAATATATTCTATAATTCATGAAGTATGCACTAAAGTACAGCTAAGCATCCAGCAAATGATTTTCAGTCAGTATTTTTACACTTTTTTACAGATCTCCTAAACCTTTTTTTTTGCAGATTTTTCTTGATAGCCTTCAACAGTACTCAAAAATAATTTACATCGATTTCTTTTTCAATTTTTTTACAGAATCCACAGATTTATTATAGCGAGCGCTGCTGTTGATGATGAGGGTGAATACATGTTTGTACCAGATGCCTATAATATCAATATTCCATGCAAAGTACATGTTGTGGGTAAGTACTTGGCACAATGAGTTATATATAACATTTCTGACATTTGGAAAGTAAAAGCAGTGTGAAATATCCCTGATTACAATCAGCTCATTTCCTCTGACCGGGTGTCTACCTCAAAAAGCAGAGCTGCTATTTTGGCAAAGTGCATGTGAGCTATTCGGAGAGTGCTCTGCCTGTGCTCAGGATCCAGTCATATTTTACAAGCCTGGGGCAGCCCCCAGGGAAGGCTTCTTAATGTTGAATTCCTGAACTTAAACCGCTATTAAGAGTTTGTGTAAAACACCTGTTATAATCCATTTTCAGACTTAGTGTTGTTGTCTTCGAAGAATTGGCTTGTTAACATTTTAAAATATGGTTTAGTTTGGTAAGATAGTAGAGTAGGTGCATATTTACTTATACCCTAAATATGTTAAATGATATCTAGAGAATTAAATGTTTCTGGCCATCATTTATTCAGTCAGCAGAAAAGAAGGCTTGTTAATGAGGCCATTCTTTCAAAAAGAATAAAAATAAAGAATAAAACAAGGCATTGACTCTTCCCCTGACAATACCCCACTGCCTTTTAATTTCAACCAGTGAATTTGAAGTCTAAAGGAAAGCAATATAAATGATGAAAGTTTTAGAAAATATGGTCTGTAATTGAAGTTGAAAGATGTGGGATACTTGTAATAGAAATAAAATTGGCAAGGGTTAAGAAAGAGGGAAGGAAGTATGCTCACAGATAAAATCTTGTAATAAAATAAAGATAAAATCTTATTTTGTAAGAGTATATTCATCAGTTGTTCTCCATACCCATGGAGTACAATAAAAGTAACCATTTCATTTTCAGAAAAAGGATTTAGATTAAGACTGTGACTGTAAAAAAAAGTGATGTCTGGAGTATGCTAATTCCAGATGAAGAAAGCCTACAATGACCAGATGTAGAAAGCCGTAAGTGGAAATTTTTGAGAGCCACTTAAAGGAAACCTGTCAGAAATTATTTTAATATACATAATTCTGCCTCGGGATTATAGAATATTTTTCTTTTATGGTCCTACTATTCCAAATTTTCTATGGTTCTATTATTTATTTTTCATCAATTATTTTCGTTGATTTTTTTCCACAAATTTATTCGGAAAAAAAAAAGTTGACTAAAAATGCCAGGAAAATACAGACTGTAGAGCATGTTTCTCTGTGTCCAAGACTTGTGGTCCTTGAACTCTCAGAGTGGCAGCCCTATGAAAAATTTGTACAATCTCTCATTTTTCAGATCCTCCTAAACTCCACCTTGATGGTCTTGGGGAAGATAACACTGTGACAGTAGTGGCAGGAAGCAAACTACGACTTGAAATCCCTATCACTGGTGAGCCAACTCCAAAAGTCATGTGGAGTAAAGGGGATAAGGTATGTTGTCGTTATACATATTTCTTTAGCTTAATGAGGGGCCTTTTACTTCAAAAAATAATCTTTAGTCTACTGAAGACATGATTTTGATAGCAGGGAATAAGAAGGGGATATGTTTTATCTCAAAAACTATTCTCCCTCAAAAGTGAAGGGTAAAAAAAAGGTGAAAAAAAAGTGAAGGGTAAAAAAAAGTGAAGGGTAAAAAAGTGTTTAGAATCTTATGGATCTCTTTGAGGAAAAACTGAAATTATGAAGGAAAAAAAATCTTTTTTTGTTGTTTGTTTGTTTTTTCTATAAATAAATTGTAAAGGAGATGGACATATGAGATACAGAAGAAATCTAGTGAAAATCTGCCAGACAGCTAATTATTGCGTACATGGTGCCCAGAATGGCTATTAGGTTTTGACAGGAAGACATAGTAAAATTCAGTTTTGGAAAATAAATGATAAATTCTGATGGAGTGTCAAATCTGGAATAAAATGGTAGGTTGCGCAATTGGTGTCTTGCATCTGATGTCTTCATTGAAAACTTTGCATGGACCCATCCCTGACTGTATATATCAAAAAGCCAGACTTTTCACATTTAAATTTTCATTGTGTTATGTGGAAATGGGAACATCATTTTTGCTGGATTTTTCAGACCTATCTGGTCAAATATCTGACTAGTATTTTTCAAATATTAATGGTATTATCAACACCGTGGGCTTGTCCAAATGAGAAATTACTCCATTGATTATTTGAAATCAATGAAGACAAACTACTGACCATTGCAATCCATCTGAGCTTTAAAACTGTATGAATTACATTTCAATCTGACTTTTGGGAAAATCCACTACTCTCTTTTCAAAAATTAACGTCTGATAGTGTTGATATAAGCATGTTCTTGCTCACAGGGTAAGTGAGACTAGTGACCTTTCCTTTGAGATGTAATGGCCAAACTGAGTACCAAACAGTTACAGTATTTTGAAGTTAATTATTTATCCCTTGGTTATTTTGTCATTTTTGTGATATTCTGCTGACTGAAAACCAGAGCTTTAATATGATTTTTCATATGGACACTTTTTGATTAAATGTGAAGCGTCCTGTACTGCACTTGGATTTTGATTTTTGAATATTTTGAATCTCAAATCAGAAGCCATGACTTTTCCCTCAAATTACTTTGATTCCTAGTGGATCACAGACAGTGGAAGAATACGGGCAGAAACATACCCAGACAGCAGCTGTCTGGTCATTGACACAGCTGAGAGAGAAGATTCAGGTCCTTTCAGAATAACATTGAAGAATGAGGCTGGAGAGGACACAGCTCTAATCAACATTAAAGTGGTTGGTAAGTCATGTGGAACAGTGCACACGAGTGATGTCTTTTATCATGGCCCTTTTCAATAAATGATCCCTGAAATGATCCTGCTTTTCTGCACCACAACTATAGCCAGATTTTTCTTCCTGTATCTGAAGGGTCTCTCCTGTAGATGCTGTCCTCACTAGCTACCAAACTGTTGAAGATTCTCAGAAATCTTTCATTTTCCTGTTTTTGCTCATTTTCAGATATGGAAATGAGGTGCAAGGATACTAAGGCACAGAGTTAATGAAGGACACATGAGCTCAGCCTGGGATTTAAGTAGGAGTTAATTACTGCTCCTGCTGCCACCTCACTTTACTGGGGTCAAGCTTCTGCAGTTGTCTCAGGCTGCTTTTAACATTCTTCATTCTCCTGGTAACTGTGGTCCTTGGCACATGCCCTCAAGTGCACCTAAGGTGTCTTGTCTGTACTGAAGAACTTGGCATTTATTCCTTCCTAACCACCTGCCATGAAGGATCTACAAAGACCTCGTTTCTCTTTCTCTCTCCATATTAGAAACTCTTAAATCATGTCTGCCAAATCAGGATCCATACAAAATAATGCAACAACTGCTTACTTAAAAAATAAAGTCAATGGCTTCTGCTGATGTTATCACTGTGCTCTTGCCTGTTGGTCAGAGGATTTATTCAAGATGGGCAAATTTAGTTTCAATTTGTTTCTCTGCCCTAAAGTTTACAAAGCTGTATCTCCCATAGAAGTGCCTTAAATATCAGGCCTGAGGGCTCTGCACTGCTTCTACTGAATCCAGGAACTGTGCAAAGAAAAGTTTGTTTTTGTTTTTTACAACAGATGTGCCTGATCCTCCTCAGGCACCAAATGTGACTGAGGTTGGTGAAGACTGGTGTGTTATGACCTGGGAACCTCCAGCAAATGATGGTGGATCACCTATCTTAGGTACATACTTTTCTTTTTGGCTGGTGATGCTCTAATAGAGACAAAAGAAACTCACTGCAATTATTGGACATCATAGTATCAGAGCTCAGCTCAGGCCTTGGAGAATGGCCCTCTGAGTAGTTCACTGCAAGAATGTTATATTCAGTCTTCAATTTTATCACATATCTGGTTTTTTAATGCTTTGAGATTTTTCATTTTGTATGTTGCCAAATTATCAATCCCCCTACTTAAAAAGACAAGCTCTTATAATACCAAAACTTGATAAATTAGTCTGTTTGAATGTTAGCAGGGATTTCAGAAATAATTTACTCAGTAAATTGAAATATCTTCTAATATGATGAACCAAGAAGAAAGTCAAAGAGCAGCAGAATCAGGCCCTTTGCACTCTAAACTAAATACAGCAGTGTTGTAAGTAGAGTTTGGAAAAACTTTGTATGTGGCCATGAAGGCCAAATGGGTGACTATCAGATAATCTGCAAAGAGAAAAATTAAACAATAATCCCCAAACCACTCTGAAGCTAGAAGAGGATATTGAGCTGTATCCAGAAAAGGAGATATTGACCAGTCAAAAATGGCCTCTCTAATACTATTTTGTTTGGTCAATAGGTTATTTCATTGAAAGGAAAAAGAAACAAAGCTCCAGGTGGATGAGGCTGAATTTTGAACTGTGTAAAGAAACAACTTTTGAGCCAAAGAAGATGATTGAAGGTGTTGCTTATGAGGTCCGTGTATTTGCTGTTAATGCAATAGGCATTTCCAAACCAAGTATGCCTTCAAAGTCCTTTGTTCCTTTAGGTAAGTAAACAAGAATAGAAAAATGGCTATGCATTAGACAATAATCTTTGATACATTATTGAAGTCATTTAAGTATACAACGGCAGTTCTTTCTATGCTTGTGTTGCTCATGAGATGTCTTTACCAGATGCTACATAAATTTTATGTCTATCCCTGAAGGATTTATAGTTTTTCATAAACAAGAAACAAATAGGTATAGGCATAAAATGCTGCACTATGATAAAGCAGTGACATGCTATGGGTGAGCCCAATATACTACAGTCAATGCTTTTTAAGGATAATAATAGTTATAAATTCATAGTTTCATGTCTCTGTGTATTGAGTCAATAAAATCAAACTACTGGCAATTTAGAGAATTGATAATGATGGAGTATACTCTTGGTTGTTCTGTTTCTCCTGCTCTAAGTTCAATCAGACAATGACTTTTGGTCAAAAATACCCAGAAAAGTGACCGGAAGTCTGAAGATCACTACATATTTTATTCACAAAGAGTCTATAGATTTCCGTTTTTAAAGAACAGGTATGTAATCTATCTATGGAAATAAAAAATCAGTGAATTTGCTAAATATCTTATAATGAATCATATTCTAAGATAGAGTTGAATAGTCTCTAATGTGAATTAATCTATGCATCACTGATCCCCATTAACTGAAGTATGGTGTTGTGTGTTTTTTTTTTTCCAGAAAGGAATCAAATATTTTTGATATCCTTTTGCAGGTTAGATTAGGTTAGGTTATATTTTACCTTTTAGTAAAGGTAAGGTTATGCTCACATGCACTTAGGTTAGGTTATATTTTACACCATTTTACATGTCCTATTATTATTTTTACTTTATATTAATGTAACAGAGGGCCTTGTCACTCGTTTAACCAGTGACTAATTTGGTGGCCTTCTAATATAAAGAAACTGTTTTTCAAACTATTGCGACAATCACAAGTCCTTATAAAAGAAATTGCCTTGTTCTGTAGGGTAGCAAAGGTCTCCACCTCGCTCAACAGCTCCCCATGATGCACAGAAGCAAGAAGGTGGCAGCTGTTATTGCTACAGCATGCTGTTGTGTAATATGCTACTCAAAATGTCTCTACAATACCCTTCACTGCTCTTTGGGTTAGGGTGCCAGCAAATACAGAATGAGGTATCTGTTTCTCCTTGTTTGTCTCCTAATTGGGAGAGAAGTGCTAGGATGATTGGAAATGCCTGGTAGGCAGGATTTAGCCTGTTGCCTGACAGCTTGATGATGCTAAATTTGAGGAAAACACCAAAAATGTGAACTTTTATAGTAATATATTTTTCTGCCTTCTCTTCACTGCTAACTTGTTTCAGCTGTTACCAGTCCACCAACTCTCCTGGCAGTGGATGGAGTAACTGATACCTCAGTTACGATGAAATGGAGGCCACCAGACCACATTGGAGCAGCAGGTTTAGATGGCTATGTTGTAGAGTACTGCTTTGAAGGAAGTAAGTGACAATGACTGTGGTATGTTACTCATAGTGAAAATAGGTGAGACCTCCATTGTTTTCTCTACAAGTGTCTACTGCTCTCACTTCAAGGCAGAGATTAATCAGTCAGAAACCTCCAGCAGTAGGGTTGTGTTTAGGTTTCTCTTTAGGTTGTATTCCAGATCCCATCTGCTGTTGTAGTTCAACCCATTTTACATCTGATATGAACTCCAAATCAAAAACTATATAACCTGTTGCAGTGTAGCAGGTACCATGGTAATCCCTTTTGTCTTCCAGAAGAATGAAAAGTGGAAGCAACAAAGTGAGTGGATGGGTGGATGGATGGGTGAATGGATGGATGGGAAATAATAAATGAGTATAAGCATGACCCAAAGAATGTGCAGGTCAGCCAGGATTTAGGGACAGGAGTTCCTCAGTGTGGTAATCCCTATCTTGACATATTACTTCAAGTGCCAGTTTACAATACTGAGGATGGACAGCCTTCCCAACAGCTGGCTGTATAAGTTATCTAGGCAGGCAAAGTTCATGTGTGGATGTTAAATTTCCCCAACATTTCAGGCTAGTTATATACAAGATCTTTAACTATGTCCATCTAAGTCTTAAAGCTACACAGAACTGAAGGAGAATGATAAAGATGTAAGAAACAAAATAAATTTATAAGACTGAAATAGCAAGGAATAGGCAAACATAACCGATGTTTTACAACCAGAGGCTTTGGTGACCAAGCAGCAGCAGTTTAGTATTTTTCAATAGATTTTATTCTGAGTTGTCATCAGATGAAGTCTGTTTTCAAAAAGTAAAGTCCACCAACTCATGAGCGAGTACCAAATAGGCAGGACTGTGTAAGCAAATGGCAGACAATGGGACTTCAGCAATGTTGTATGATTTGATGAATGGGACTCTGTTATGTTCAGTTCTGCTAGCTGCTACTCTTCACTGTGTTGCAAATCAAGAGACAAGCTGGACGTGTTTTTTCATAACAACATCTATTTCAATGAAAGCATTTCATGAATACAATCCACAGCCTGGAGACGAGAGGTAGTGGAGAGAACTTGTCATTCACAATGTCACGTGTTTCAGATTCAGTCAATCCAGGAAAACAATAGTTCACAAAAGTGGTCAGATACCACAGGAGCAGAGTGCCCTCAGCTCTCACTCAGGCGAGTGGGAAGGGAGTGAAGAACCACTGTCTTTTCTCAGGACCACTCAGCATCTTGTAGTATTGAGATGAATATCTGTAAGGAACAGGAACAGACTACAAGAAGCTCAGAGGTTTGGAGAAGATTACCTGAAGGCAGACACAGCTGGAATGGTAGGAAGGGTTTTTCTTGTGTATTGGGAGGGAGCTGCGGGAACAGCTCAGAAAGAGTAAGCATGCAATCTAAGATCAAGATGCAGCAGTCCTATAACGTTTCCTTTGCACAAGCAAGATGTGTACAGCTATAAAGGGAACTGGCCTTTGGTATATGTTATATATTAGGCTTCATTTAACATTTGTAGGATGGTGGAGGAGAATTAAAAGTGTTTGTAATATGTTACAGTCATATGACCCTTGTCATTGCAATACATTAATTGGCAAATAAGGCGAAAAGAGAGGATAAGATATATATACATGCTAATGCAAATTAGGGTGTTTAGAGGAATCTTCAAAATTTACCTTTTAAGGACTGTTAGAAGATCACTGTATACCTGACGAATGGGACAAATTCTTTACATTTTATTTTTCAAATAGGTTTAAAATATATGAAATGCAACAAAATGGCAGTCAAGACTGTCATTTCACTGTTACCTACCTCAGTTAAAATACAATGGGTACAATGTATTTTACATAGATTTTTGAGTGTTTGTGTATATCTATATATGCCTCCTATATATTCTTATATATCTATATATACACAATTGACATTTATGTATATATGTTATGAAAATGGCTAGGAAGAAGCAAGCTTAGTAGAAAATAACAGTAAGAAAAGTTGTATTATTGAAATATACATCCTTTTCTCTATGTTCAGTTCTTTTTTCCTTCTTGCAATATCTCAGTGCCTCCTTTTCTCAGTCCTTTCAGTGCCTTTCTGCTTTGGACTAATATCTTCTATACTGTTCAATAACTTTTTAATTTCAAGATACTCTTTACAACTGTCTATATTCATTCTGCTGTATTTTTCTTTTAGTTCTTTGTTTGTAAACTCATTTGTCTTTGACTTCTTCATTCCTTCCTTCACTGATGTAGCTTTAAAGAAGGCTTTTTGGAGTTTTCCTTATCATAGCAATCAGTAGGAGAAATCACAAGCTGAAAATAGGAAGACAATATGTACATGTAATCATAATTTAGAAGATACATGTACCATAAGCATCAGTTTGGCTTCATGAAAATTGGTATTTCCATTTAGTCTGAATCTCATAAATTAATCAACATGGTGGACTCTTGGACTTCATTAACTGTGGTAACATGTTTGGCAGCTCTCTGTGTATTACTGAACTGGAGTCTCATCATGAGTATCTAGCATTGCATAGGGATGAATAACATGATAGGTTATAATAATAAATATGATAATAAAGAACTTCGCTTTCCAGGACTGGTTTACAACATCCAGCTTGAACCTCTTATTTTGGCAATGTGGAGTAGACCACATCTTTTTAATGTTGGAGAAGTCAGTTCTCAGTAACATACACTGTTGAGTGGTTCTTCTGTGATATTTCGAAGATAGCATAATTCTCCCTTGGACACTATGTTTATCTGCATTTAAAGGGCTATTGTACCTGTAAATCATCTGTTTTCATAGCTATTAAATAGGCATTTCAGAGAGTCTCTGTTGGCTGAGATATTTGCCAGTGTACCCATCCAGGAGCATGTACAGACACTAAAATAGTATTTTTACTGTCCTGAAAATGGCCAAGTCCAGACTTCCAGGAAATCCAGGGCAGTGATAGCTTTGACCAGGAAATAAAGCCTTAGTGATTACATATTTGTCATTATTCATGACTTTGGCCTTGTTTAGTTTTCTTTCTATGTCTCCTTTAGTTAAGTGTGTTCTTTCTCTGTCTTCCCAATCTTTTTTTAATCCCAAGACTTCTTTTTTCTGTCTCTCTCTCAAAATTATCCTCTGAATTTCTTCTCTCTTCTATGACGTTTTCTTCTCCACCTACACTTTCTCCCATCATCATTTTGTTTCATTTCTCTCTCCCAAGTGTTCCTTTCATCTCTATTTTATCATCTGTCCAGGGCTGTGATCAGGCCCAAAGGAAAAACAACTTCATCTCCTTCTCTTTCTTTATCCTTTACTTTTCCTGTGAGCATCCTGCATAACTGTTCTTGATCTAGATGCCCCCTTCCTACCTCCTTTCTACTTGCAGACTCCCTAAGTACAGGTTCTCTAAATCTTTAAAGTCCAGCATCTATCTTTGCATACTTACTAACAGGAATTGCTAACCACTGACAAAATGCTCCATCTGTGTGAAAGTGGGTGTCTCTGATTAATTTTAAAGATGGATTCTCACAAGGTATATCGACAGATCTGTCTGAGGAATTGGTGGAGCCACCTTTTAACCTGGAAGGTACAGTACCAACAAAGGATTTAAAACTTCTTTAATAAAAGAAAATTCTCATTATAAAATTAAAGAATTTTCTGAGAGTACATGTACTCTTAGAATTTGCTGCAGAACATGTATAAAGGGGAGGGGGAGGTGTTCAGGAAACAGTCAATGATTGCAATCCTCTTCTGCTAGAACCTGAAAGAAGCAGCTTGAAGGAGAACTTAATTCCTAAAAGTAAGACATACACTTATGAAAATGTTCCGCAGTGTTGTGTGCTAAGTCTGCTGGGCACTTTATCTTATAATAGTTTGCTTGTCTTTTATGGCAGTATTATAGTACTATCTTTATAAGATGTGGAAGGTATTGAAAATGACTTGCTACTGCGTAAATCCGACTCCAAAGGTCAAGGTATTAGCAGTGCAGCAACCTATGTTTGTAGGACAGGGTGGAAAAGAATCATTTGTATTGAAACTGTTCTGAGAGACTGTACTGTTGTGTAATCTTATGGAGTGATTGTGTGACCGCTTAGGGTTAGGATAAAAATCTAAGAATGTTGTCATTATGTCATATGTCATTTATATCAATATGTCATTATTCATTATGTGAATAACTTTCATACAGACTTCTTATAAAGGCACCAGGAGAGATGGCATATCATTGCAATTTGTAAATATTCTGTGCTTCTCTGATCCCTGCACTCTCAGTAGTATTTTCAAGAGTACTCAGTACTGGTTTAATTGTGATATTGAAACAAACTGAAAAGTCCATTTCTCTCCAAGAAAGCTGTTAAATCAATGCTGAGTGCTTTTGGAAATATATTCTATGCCCCCCTTGTTTTCTATCAGTTAAATTTAAATACAAATCAGTTTTCTCTCTGGTACAATTAAATGATAGACACATTCTGAAAACATTTATTTCTTTAAATGAAAATACATAACTGGCAGAAATACATTAAAGTTTGAAACTTTTTCTATATAAGATTGAAGTGGATCAGTATTACATTTTAGCTTAATTGGAAGAAAAAAAGATGGATTCATCTGTATATAATGAATCAATTATCTTTCTATGATTTTCCTCATCGGTACACTGGATATATTTATAATTCCCTGTTCTTTTGGTTCGTCCTCCCCTCCTCTTTTCCCTAAACTAGCTGATGAATGGATTGTGGCTAACCCAGAACTGACAGACAAAACAAGGTTTACAATCAATGGTCTTCCGACTGGCTCAAAAATCCTCGTGAGAGTAAAAGCTGTGAATGCTGCAGGTGAAAGTGAGCCTAGGTACCACCCACAGCCTATCTTAGTCAAGGAAGTTGTAGGTAAGATCCTCCTGCCTATTCCCACTCACAGATATACTCTGCTTCCGTACTTAGTTCTGTTTTCTAAGGCTAATACTTGTAGCTGGAAGCTGATGATGTGGCCTTACAAAGCCATTTTGTGGTGGCTAGAAATCATGCAACTGTCTTTAAAAATATTTGTAATTCTTTTTATTTCTTTCTTTCATTTCTGAGCCTTTATGGTTCAGGCTTTCAAGGCTTTTTCTACAGAGTTTGTATTTGATATTCCTTTTTTAAGTAGTACTGAGTATCCCACCTACTCCTACCACCACAGAATTTGGTGTTACAGCGGTGTACTGAATGTAATGTTGTGGAAAAAAGATTTTTAAGATACCACACTTAGTGGTCACTTTTGGGAATTGTAGACCACACGGTTCTGTTTATAGTGATGCTTACCAGTACTGCATCAGTTAGAAAAGAGGATAAATGTCAAACATAAGCTTTTGTTCTTTTTTTTCAGAACCTCCGAAGATTCGCCTACCAAGACACTTAAAACAGACCTATACTCGAAGAGTTGGAGAAACTGTGAATCTTGTGATTCCCTTCCAGGTAAGAACTTTCACTGATAGGAAATTACTCAAGACTCATTTTTCTTATGTTGCTGCTTTTTAACTTCTTGCCATGCATTTTTGGTAGGCCAGTGAGTAGATATAAGCAGATGTGGACACGCACAGATCTACACAGGTGCTTGTTTCGATGTCTCAAAGAAGTGATGTTAAGCCAATTACTGAATTGGGTAACTAGCTTAGACAGACTAATTCATCATCTGTCATCCACAGAACACTTATAAATCCTCTTAGTAGACATTGCATGTGAGATAATCACTAGCACAATGCAAAATGACTACATTGGCAGTAATTAGATATGGTATCATGAGTGTGACTGTAGCATTTGATCACTGTGTGTTCTTGAGAGGGAGGTGAAGAGTGGGCAGAATTTCATTGTCTCTGATAGAAACTGCAATTTTTAAGTCATTGAGATCACACCAATAATATGTCCATTTGCAAGGATATAGCACCTCTCCCAACAGTTAGTGCCTCTCTATCCACAGAGTCCTTATTCTTCTGAATAAAAGAATTGCAGTTGAATGTCTTCTCTTCACACAGATACTGGCTTCTACCAGGCTGTCAAAAGCCTAGTAAAATCTTGATCAGCAATACAGTACAAGATACACTGCTCCAGAGAAGTTAAAGGAATATTGTATGGTTATTCTATTCACTAAGACAAGGCATTCAAAAAGGGGTAAGAGTACCCTTTTGGACAGCATTTATAAATTGTTTGCCTCTGGAAGACAAATCCAGTGGCAAAGCAGGTGGAATTTACTTCTATTTAAGTACATAAACTGGGTGCTACCATGCCAAAAATGTACACAAATCCCCCCCAAAAATCTCAAGCTGGTCTACCTAACAACTATTCCAACTGCTTTTGCAGGGGAAGAAGAGAGTTCAGGATCCCTGGAGCATTAGTCCACTACTTAGGTGCCCTCCTCTTTCACCAGCAGTATAGAGAATGGGAGATATAGAGTACAGAGAGTATAGAGAATGTCGCTTCCAGAAGGCAACATATTGTGTTGTGCATTTTCTGACTTGTTTTGAAAAGAAACAGGTTAAAAGTAATTGTCCAGTTTAGCCAGAATATGCGAATATTTTTGGTCTCCTGGGGAGGGGGGAGGATGCATTTTAGGTAAATTAATGAGATTGCATCTTAAATGCTCTATTATTTAAAAACGAATTTTCTCTGCTCCTTTCAGGACAGTTTTGATTTCCCCTTTAGGACTTACACTCTTTTCTTTCCCAAAAGCATACATAAATTGTTTCCTGGCTTCTTATAGGGAAGACCAAGGGCAAAAGTATCATGGCAGAAAAATGGTTCTCCAATAGACAAGAACCAAATCAACATCCGCAACACTGAAAATGACACGATCATCTTCATCCGAAAGGCAGAAAGGAGCCACTCTGGAGAATATGACATGAAAGTGGAAGTAGAGAACTTGGAGGACAAAGCTACAATAGATATTCAAATTGTTGGTATGTTTTCAGAAACAGAAATGCATGCATGCCAGAAAAGCGGACTCTAGCCATTCCAAGGCTGTAGGAAAACAATTTTCTACATCCAATTACTTGTCTACAGATTTGCAGTCTCTAAGTAAAACTCCCTACACAATGGCAGGTGCTCGTTTGCTCGTTCGAACATGACAGTCTCTTTTTTTTTTTTTTCACTGTTTTGCTTTTCATGTTCTTGTTTATCCAGGATGCAAGCCTTTACCTGTTGAGTGGTAGCCATAAATGGAAATGGTAGTAAATTCATAGTAAGTTTGTAGTAAGTGTAACGTGAAAGAAATCCTAAATGTTGAAACTATATGTAGGTAGGAGAGACAGACAAGAGAACACATTTAATTTTTACCAACCTATTTCTTTACATAATAGGCAAATCTGGTAGCAAAGCCTTTATGATGATTGTCTGACACTACCCATTTTAAGAACACTTTTTCAACTGCTAATCACTTTTTCAAAATATCATGTCCTTCTGCAACTAAAGAGCGTATGCGCATTATAAACCATACTCACAAAGTGGTCCAGTTAGGTTTTTCGTGATTCTGACATGGGTTAACTGTTGAAAGTTTCATTTTGCAGCCTCATCATTCTTTGGACATTGGGTTTAGCATATGCACGTGTAAGAAAGAGAGATAGAAAATAAAGTGGAAGGTGTGTGTAGGAAAGAGAGAGCAACAAAGTGGAAGGTGTGTAGGAAGCAGAGAGAGAAAACAAATATAATGGAAAATGTCATCTCCCATATTTTCATTACAGATCGCCCCGGCCCACCAGAAATTGTAACTATTGAAGATGTCTGGGGAGAGAATGTAAATTTATCATGGAAGCCACCAAAGGATGATGGCAATGCTGCCATTACTGGGTACACTATTCAAAAAGCAGATAAGAAGAGTATGGTAAGTAATAAGATGCTTAAAAGGCTGATGTACTTATGAAACTCTTCTTTTTAAAAATAAAAAGCCTTACAAGTTTAATGTAGGGGGACAAATCATTGGTTGATGTTCAGAAAATCTTCAAGAAATATCTAAAAGTTCTAAGAATCTCATCTCTAAAACCTAGAAATGGAGATGTTTTCAGATGATGTAAAAGAGGTGTACTAAACAGGAAAGGTCAGGTGGATTAGAGAGAAGTAATTCTATTTTTTTTCCCCCCTTTGTCTCAGTACAAGAATAAAACCTAGAATCATTAATTCTGAAGGCAGCAGGTTGCTAGTAGAATCAAAATGTAGGGCTACTGATTTCAAACCTGTAATGGCATATTGTATTAGTCACTACAACTCCTTACGACCCGTGGCAAAATGGTACAGTGTCATTTGTAAACTGCTTTGAGATTTAGAGATAAAAAGAGCAATATTTTAATTTTTTATTATTTTATTATTTTTAATTTTTATTATTTTATTTATTATTTATTTTAATTTTTATTATTTTCATTAAACTAACATGAATTTTATGCTTCCTTAAAAGAAGGTATTTGGATTCTTACATTTAACACCTATTGCAAATTTAAACACAGGAAATTTAGGATGATATTTTGGGCATTGTCTAACGGAACACTTTTGCACACACCCCAGAAATTCATTATGTTGATCTGCTTCATGGTCTGATCAATGAATTCCTCATGTTTCTCTGTTTCCCTTCCCATTCTTCTTTTTTTTTTTTCTTTCTCTTCAAATTGTATGATGAGGTAATCTCTGTACAGTGACTAGAAAAATGATGCCCCCTGTCCTTAAGTTACTGTGTTAAGGAGAAAACAACAACAGCAGTGTCTAGGGGCCAGTGCGTCATGGGTCATTCTGGTCATAGTTCCCCCATATTCTCCGGTGCTGAAATTTGCATTTCTGCCACAGCTGGCCTTCTACAGAAAACCATTTTCTCAAAAGACAGCTCCTTAGCCATAGGTCCTCAGAGGAGTACAGAAAACACCTCAAGTTACATGGGATGATGTTCCATCGATTTCTGAGAAATCTGAAGTAAATGAAGGCAACCAAATATCAACACAAACTGGCACAGGAAACTTGGCACAAGTGGATTTTCAGAAAAGCAGGAAAACTCTGCAGGGTAGAGTAAGGAAAAGCAAAAGCATTGTTGTGGTCATACTGCATTTTATGTTAAATGTATTTTTGGCATTAACCTCTTTTATATCAGTTGCTACGTAGGTATTGTGTACTAGGATAGATTAGGATAGACGTCCTGCTACTGCTGCAAGACCAAAGCGCTAAAATTTATCTCTCCATATGAGCCTTTAGATATGTCTTTTGCTCCAGAGGAACCTAGATGAAATTATATTTCTCATGAATGCTCAGCTTGTGGAAAAGTGGGTAGATTAGTGTGCTGTCCTCATGTGAGCACAAGTTGCTGTGGAGGGCTATTCCCCGTCTGCAGGTTTTTTTTGTCCACTGCAGTATTTTCTCTGTCAGCAGCGTGGAAGAGGAATGAAGGACCTTGCCACTGCTTGCACAGGACAACATTTGTAACATTAGATTTCCTAAAATGAACCCTTCCAGCTAACAGAACATAACCATTCAGCAGGATTCACTGTCCGTTTGGCCTTCACTGCACAGTGTTTAACTCTGATATTCTCATTACCACTCACATCAGGTGGAATAGTTAATTACTGTCGGCTTCACTAACTTAGTATTCATTGACATTCCTTTAAAAGAAAATCTTACTCCCACCAGCTTGATGGTCCTTCCAAACAGTGTCTGGGTTAGAAGCGTAGTGTGCTGCAGGGAAGCTTAGCCTCTGTGTTTGTGTGTTTCAGGAATGGTTCACGGTAATTGAGCACTACCACCGCACCAGCGCCACCATTAATGAGCTCGTCATAGGAAACGAGTACTACTTCCGGATCTTCGCTGAAAACATGTGTGGCCTTAGCGAGGATGCAACAATGACCAAAGAGAGTGCTCTGATTGCAAAAGATGGTTAGATAATTAGCCTTTCCTTATCAAAAGGGTTGGGGTGTGTTCAGAGTCTGGAAAGATACTAGAGGTAAAGGCCGTAGATCAGGTACAAGCAACAGCTAGTACATTTCATATTAGGACTTTTTTGTTTGTCTGTAAAGTTAATAGTTTTTTGTTTTTGTTTTAATCAAGATATTTCTTCCATACTCTGTCACTTTCTGTGATCTTGGACATCATACTCATGTCACCACTGGCAGACTTCAGTCACTGAGCTGGAAGAGGAGCAAAGCTCTGTTAGCAGCAGTGGGCCACTGCCTCCCAGTGGAGACTCAGCTCCAACTGTGCAAATGCTCCAGTCCATTTCAGGGGGCAGGATCCAACAGTTAAGCTTAACTGCCTGCTTCACATCTCTTGCAGGTGGAGCTGGAAAAACTGAATCTCTGCTGTCAGAAGTCCTGACATTTCAGCAGTTGTCAGCTTGGAATGGCAATTTAAATGTTAAATAAATAAATATATCATCTAACTGCCCTTTTATGGAAGGGAAATTCCACAAATGGGTGGTTTAGCAGAAGAAAATCAAATCAGATCAGCTCTGTTTTTCTGAAACAAGTACATGACTGCCATGATGCAGAGGACAGACAACCCATACCACCCACACAGACAGGTTGAAGGATGGGAGATCAGGGGTACTAGAATCCACTTCTATTAGGAAAAACAAACAAACAAAACAACCACTGCTTTTCTATTAGAAACTGGATCACAAACAAAATCAGGGCTATAGGAATTGCTTTTCATCTCTGCCTACTTGCTCCTGTCATGAGAGTAAGTATCAGGCTTAAGCTGCATTGAAGCCAGTAAGAAACCTTTCATGTTGAAAAAAAGATGTTTATTGTTGGCTGTGCACAGGAATAGATGTCAATCTGTTCAGCTGGTTTAAATGCCAGCTTAGTTTATGGGCGAAGGTTATTTACTGATGTTAATCTGCATTACAGAGCAGGGATAAAGTGTCAGTGGGAAACTGGGTTTTACTTCCAGGCTTTTCTTGCATAGAAACAGCATCCATGAGGGCATCTGTATTGTTAGTGGACTGCACGAAGCAGATGGATTTTCAGATATGGAGCCAGTCAGATCAGAGCAAACTGTGAAAAGCAATTGGCAGCAGAGTGAACACACTGAGACACACAGTGTCAAGGCAGGCATTCTGCAGTGCAGCAGACAGGACCCATGCTGTTCTGTAATACATAGGTCAGTCAGGCAAAGAAATTGAATATATGTGTATTATTTTTTACACCACCTACTAATGAGACAGACAAGCCCTCAGACCTCAATCCTACAGCATGACCAAGGGGGATAGTCACTTCCAGGCCCCCTTCCAGCCTCCCATATGAGTTCAATTACTATGGCAGGCTGGTTCCTGGCATCAGGACAGGCAGACTCTCTGAGTTTTTTAAGATGCTTGGGTATTTAGCTACACTACAACACTCATCTTTATAAATGTATTGTTTTCATTTCATAGGTAAAGTCTACAAATACCCAGTTTACGATGATTTTGACTTCAGTGAACGACCACTGTTTACCCAGCCTCTCATTAACACGTATGCTGTAGCTGGTTACAATGCTACTTTGAACTGCAGTGTTCGGGGCAACCCCAAGGTACAGCAAGCTCACAGCAATATCCGTTAACACAGAGAAAGTTAACCTAATTTGTCTCACAAGCCAAGCTGAATAAAAGAGTGGTGTGGGCTCTAAATCATAAAAAAAAAAAAAAAAAAAAAAAAGGACTAACCCAGGCAAAGGACAAAACTTCAGGAAAAGGCTGGGCTGTACAGGGACCAGAACTGATGATAGTAAAGGTTGTTACTAAAATAAAGCTATAATTATTCTAAAAAAAGCTAATTATGCTTTAAGTAAGTGCATTGCAAAAATACTCTGGGAATACCACATTGGTTCTCAGATGCATTGTCTCCCAGATTATTTTGAGTTTTACCTTTTTGAGATTTATTTTCTGATATGATTGATTGATCTAGTAAAATGGGAACTCTAGAGAGTTTATGTCCACTCTTCACAGTTTCTGTCTGTTCCTTCTGTAAACTGCAGTTGAAAACATCCTTATTGACTTAGACTAATTGGAAGTCAAAAGCTATGGCTGAGGTGTTTGCTATTATTACACAGCACCCCTTATATCAATAACAGGCTTATATTTATGACTTTAATGATATGATCGAAACTGCACTGAAAACACATGCTTTAAAACAAAGGCATGATGTAGCCCGTGTTTGTTTGAGTTAACCATTATTTATTTTCTATGACTGTTTTATCTATTTTGCATCATTTCTGGATTATTCAGCTTTAACAGAACATCACAAACAATGGTAAAAATATTTCCTTTCATAGATCTGTGCATGTGGGTTTTCGTTTGTTTTTACCACAGCCCAAAATAACCTGGCTGAAAAACAAAGTCATTATAATGAATGACCCAAGGTACCGAATGTTCAGCAACCAAGGTGTCTGTACCTTGGAGATCCGCAAACCCAGTCCATATGATGGAGGCACTTACACCTGCCGAGCAGTCAACGAACTTGGAGAGGCAGAAGTTGATTGCAAACTGGAAGTAAAAGGTAAGAGTTTTAAATCATTGCAAATGCACTGTTTGTTTGAACAAACTCTTCATGGCAGATGCAAGAAGTATGCAAGGCAAAAGGGAGTTTAAACAATTTTTTTTTCACAGGTGAAAATAATAACTCGGTGTTAGTACAGAATAAACTACATTGGTAGTTTTGTTTTCTTTTTTAGGGCTGTGTTGTGTTTATACTGCATCATTTTTCATTCATTTATTTATTTATTTATTTATTTTTTCCCCAACCCCAATTCATACATTCGGTGTTTGCAAGGACTCTTTCACAAGTGACACAATGTTAGAATATAACTCTCAGAGCTCTGACACTTACCTGATAAACTGTAGTAAGACTCAGCCATAGAGCTCTTTGAAAACACATTAAAAATCATCTCGAATAGGATACGGATCTCTAAAGGAAATGGCAGTTTTGTCTGCTTTAAAATGATGTATTAAACAAAAACATTTGTTTCCAAAGGAAAATTCTTAATGTAGTTTGTTAGCAAAGCCATGCAGCAAAAAAAACCAATACTGTTCTCAAGGACACAAGCTAGTTGATATAATTGCTGTATTTGCTTTAGGAACAAAACATTTAAAACTGAATTTTCAAGCACAGGGAAGGGGAAAAAAGTAGGTCAGACCCTTACCACTGAGAACAAATCTTTATTTTCATCAATAGAAACGTTCTTATGAATTCCAGGCGATTTGGCATTGTCTGGGATACCATGAATGGCAATAAGATTTGGATTGGACTACTAATGAATAATCTTAAGGCTGTATTTTTCAGAAAACTACTTCCTAGGAAAAGATGGGGTCATATTTAGTTGGAACCCCAAAGGCTTTTGGTTCATGGAAGTTTGAGGTTATATGGGTGGAAAGCTGCCTAAAGCCAGCCAGTAAAAAGTGTCTCAGTCAGGAATTTAGAGAGAATTTAGGCTATCTGAATATTGGCCTAATTTTATTACTGTCATCATGCTTGTCTGTAAAGAAAGCCTTACTATTTAACATCCTTATGCACGGCATTGTGTTTATTTTAGATTTCATTTTCCATTTTCTGATGTATCCTGTCCCACAGCTCAAATTTGCTAGCAAGAAGCCATTTCAATAAATGCTGGGTCTACTAATTTGAACATTTAACTAAGATAATGGAAGTATGTGTAATATCATGTTTCTTAACTGTCGTGACTTATTCTTAAGTTGTTGTCTTTAAAAGGTAATGTACACATCTTGGATGTATGAATCTTTTCCATGATCACAAGCAAACTTTCTATTTACAGCATAGCAGAAGACCTCATCACCTGAGAAGGTTGCTTCATCTATTTTTTTTATACTGAAAGGCAAAAGCCAAGTTAGTTTTGCTATTCCATCAAGCTTTCTAGTATTTGGACAATGCTGTCAGATACACGGTCTGATTTTTTTTTTTTTTTGGGTGGTCCTTTGGGGACCCAGGAGTTGGACTCAATGATCCTTGTGGGTCCCTTCCAACTCAGATATTCTGTGATTCTATGATTCTAAGTCCCCAAGCATTAAAATCCTTTCCCACATTTACACTCAATTGTAACATTTTAATCTTTCAGCACTTTGCTTGTAGTACAACCATATTTTACATTTTAAAAGTATGAAGCCTTTTATTTGTCCTCTGTTTAATTATTTTTCCTTTTTACATTTGATGTGCAGAATACCATAAAATGTTTTTAAGACAAGGAGAAAAAAACCTAATCTGTCAAGTTTAGGAACTGAAAATTTTTTCCATTGATTACATATTATTCTTCAGTAACTGCTTTTACAGCTGTTGTGAAATACAGTTGTTTCTGTTCATCTTGAAACTTTTTTTTTTCACTGAATCGGGTTGAAACACAGTTTGATGCTTTTGAAGCATGATATACACCCAATGTCTTCACTCAGCCTCTCTTTATATGCAAGTTTCCAAGATTTTGTTCACCATCAGTAGAAGTTGCTCTGTGTTAGTGCTCTTAAGAGCCAGGCATGGAGTGATTTTGCCTTTCACCAATACTAATAGGAATTTAATTTCTTACTATTGCACATTTACATACTGGTATGTGAAATACACTGAAAATGGTTAGATGCTTTTCCAGTCAATTAAAAGTAATTTATCTAGGGGGAAAAACAAAACCAAAAAACATGTTCTATTCACTAAAGTAGTTACTAGGTGCATTTGAGATTTATGTCCTTGAGGATTTTTGCTGACAAGTATTCATCTAATTTTCCTACTTGCCGTTCTCTGAGTAGTGTTCTGAAACAGAGAGCACATGATCCACAATGTTTGCAGGCTGCCTACTTTCCCATCTGCAGCTGATTCTTTCTACAACAGTTGCATTAAAGATTTTATTTAATATATATATTATATATATATATATATGGCAACATGGCAACAAATATTTAGGGTAGATAACACAGAGTAGTGAAGTGTGAGAATTCCTGTAGAGGTTGTAGAGCTTTAGGTACTATGAGCCTTTAAGAGCAGCTTAGAGGAATGACTGCAGTAAAAATTTATTGTTTGGGTTAAGGTATGCACTAAATGGTATCTCAAGATTGCTTCCAGCTCTGTGATTTTAAGTCAGTTCTTAACATTGTCAACATACCCTACCACCTCAGTTAAATTCAAGCATCCCTCCAATCATTTATCCCAAAGGAAACCTTGGATTGATGCATGAGCATGATATCATGTCCTAACGGCTGCAGTAGTCATCCTATCAGCTGGTTGCAGTACATCCTACAGTCTCACTTGCTCTGGCACCGCACCTCTGGGTTGTAGTTGAACCTACCAACATTGATTGGTACAGTGAGAATGAGGATGTAAGAAATACTTCCTGTAGACAAAATTTAATCGATCCTTCCTATCTTTTAAGCAAAATCCATTGATTGCAATATGTTTGTAGCATAGACATTTCTACATTCATAAATATCTTTTTTTTTTTTTTTTTTTTCTCAAAGAAGTAATATTTTCTTGAAAAGACCAACTGAAAAATGGAATACTATGCTACAGACATCTTCCTCAGAACATTTTATTCTACGGTGTTTTGGGTTTACATCACGTCTGAAGGATGTCCTCCAAAATGCAGTCTGCTATTCAGCATCCCACCCAGACTATGTGTTGTCTCTCTCTTCTTAGCTATGTGACAGGGTGCTTCATTAACCCAAAATCCCACCTTCCCTAGTTAACTGTTTTGGAGCCCAGTCTCATATCAACCATCACCTACTGTAGTACCACTTCCTACCACGCCTGCTTGGTCTGTGTTTCTCTCCCAACAACTCCTTGCCCTCGCTGAGATTCTTCTCTGCATTCTGGCAGGAAAATTGGCCACTGTTTTAAGTGTCCTGTTTGAAGACTGCTCAGATTAGCAATTTGTGGGGTTTAGACACTGGACATCTGTTGTAAGTGTTCAGTGCTGACGCTCTTAATGTGACTGGCAGTTCAACTGATGAATTCAAAGGGAATAGGATTAAGCACAGACAACAGCTGTAGCTTGGCAAACCAGAGTAGGCTCAGGGTTTGCTATATGACACAGACAAATACAACTGAATATTAAATGACCGGAGCATAAAAACATAATTGAACCTTATTTCAACCTTCTATTGATTTTTATGTTGAAGTCTCCTTCTCTTAAGTTTCCCAGACTGTTTGTTCATTTAGGAGGGCTCTTCAGATGACTGCACATCACAATGACGTGCAGTGTTATGGATTCTGACTCACTGGAAATGGATTGCAGTGTGTGTGTGTGTGTGTGTGTGCACATTTATATGTATAGCTTTAAACTGGTTCAGCTTTAGTCCAACAAGTAACAATCAGGGTACTAATTCGTAATGTTGAGATACAGTTGAATGGTGACTGAATAGGATCAACAGGCTCAAGGCAATGCTGCGTATCTGGTGAATGTATGAACTACAGTGGTATTACTATAAATCCTGGTGTAGTAAGTCATGCTAAGGATCTCTATACCATGCAACAGTATACATTGCAGTAAGTAAATCTTCCTTATGACGGAGAAAAGAAGCTCTAGCCAACTACTTCTGAGTTGTTGGAGATCTGAAGTTTATTATTTTAGGTGACAAAACTCCTAGTTGTTATTAAATTTAATGCTTATTTCTTGAATGTTTTCATGATAATTATTTAATAATAATAAAAACTCCTTATTTTATCCTCAGAAAGGTTCTACATTTACTGATGTTATTTCAGACAGACGTTACATCACTCTTTTGTTTTCAGTTTTGCTGAGTGAACTTAAAGAAGGCTGCTCAGTGAGCAGCTCAGTACAATTGCATGTACAATGCCTTTTTTATAAATATGCTGTGCTGAAAACGTCATGTAATAGAACTTAGAGATAACAGTAACTCTACCTTTATCTTGAAAGATGATGTGCATAAACTGAATTTTATGATTTATTTTTTCATACTTGTCTTACTAAGGAAAATAAAAAATGTATGTCTTAAGTTTGTTGAGGTAGATCCTTAAATATGGCTATAAATCTTTCTTTATTGTAAGGAAATGTTTTCTTTTCATTGACCTCAGTGAAGCTGATAAGATTCAGTTAAAGAACTGTGCTTTTTATCATGAAACATGTTGTTGGAGTATGTCTATCTTAAGAGTGAAATCAAGGTTGGTGATCACTGATAGGTTGATTATAGCTAAGATGCTGTATGAGAAATATTAAGAAATATGGTGTTAAAGTCAACTTGGAAGAATTTCAAATGCAAATAAATACCACTATAAATATTCTAATTCTGCAGTGATATATCAAGGAGTAATTAACCCAGGAGAACCATTCTTCTTGGCGGGGAATAACCAGGTTTATAATAAGCATACTCCTCTGGACATTCCATCTCATTCCCTTCCTCTCTTTTCACATTCAAACGCATTTTCTGCATGCAAAGTGTGTATTTATTTGCTTTTTTTTTAGAATAAACTAGCTGGCGTCTCATGGCATACAATGTTTATGTCACATGAGCAAAGAAGGCCAAATTAATCAAGGATATAGGAATTTAACAACAGAGTTACAAAAATTTTAGCCATGCTTCTGCTATGCCACTGGGCATAGAACTACTTGTACGTATGAAGAATTATTTAATGACTGTGATTACCACTGACCAGAACACTTAGACCTTTCCAAGAGGCAGAATTTTGCACCTCAAAAACCAGATCTTGGTTAGTTTGCAGAATTACTGAAATATCAGAAGTATCATAAAGTCATTTGCTGTGCTTAAAAGGCATTCTTTATTACAGATTTGGTTTTGGTTACAAATTAGTGCTCTGAATGATAATCTATGCCTGAACTTAAACTACAGGATCTAGGGAAAAAATCCTGATCCAATTGAAATCAGTGGAAATTTTATACTTAAAAACATATATTTTTATTTCATTGCCTTTACAGTTTATTTTAAATTTGGGTTCATTGGGATTACAATGGCAGAGAATTTGGTCGTTTCAATAGAATTTTTTTTTTTGCTTGCAACCTTGCCCAAATCCAGAATATTAGCAGAGCAGTTTTAAAATTGTAGAAATGCCCAGAAAGTAGTCTCCAGTATTTTATACATCCAAATTTACTATTTCAAAACTAAAATATGCTAAGAAATTAGGCTAGATAATGTTCTTGCAATATTTGAAGTAGTAAGGTATTTTTTTTAAATGGCTACAATAGGTATAAAGTTGAGTGCTTTTATATATACACATATATATACGTATTATAAAGTCAAAATGTTTAATTAAAGGTAAAGACTTCTATAGAGTAAATGGCATGTTTTAAGTAATGCAAATGTGGATATGTGACAAAGTACATACTTTAGTACACAGGTATGTAATTAGTCTGTACTTGATTATTTTGCCTTACAGAGTTTCAACATATATATATATGTTTCAGTGTTATGTGTGTGCTTCTTTTTCCCCTGGTGGAAAATACTATATATATATGTGTTAGCTTCTCTGAAGCTACATTTGGAAACTATTATAATAAATGTCATTTGCATAATTTGGTTACCATCTATACTGTAGACTAATTACAGGATTTACAGTTACTTGTACATATTAATATAGCTTTTACATATTAATGATAATTTTGAAGTGGAACTGGATCCCTACCTTTTACTCTCCATGTGTTTCAATTCCCACATTATTTTACATGACTAAGGATTAAAACATCATCTTGGCATAATCGTAAGCATAATTTCACTCAACATTTTCTCTCTACTTTTGTGTTTGAGATTAAATTGTTACTTCTCTTTCTCTCTCTCCCTTAGTTACACAGTAAGGATTTTTGAATGTATATTGTCATCTAAGGTAAGCTTTCATATGGTACTTGCATATGAAGCTTATGTCTGTTTACACGTCATACAAAGTCTTGCCTAGTATGGCATGATTTTCATTACGTCACTTAATGAAAATGTTTTTTGAAATGAGTAGCATGATAGTTTTAATGCATGCAAAGTCAGATTTGTATAATAATTGCTTACAGTAATCCCGGTTAGTAGTACCTCCCACTACTTTCTACCAGTGCATGTTTCAATGGAATTTAACACAAGCACAAGTTAGCATGAATAAAACGCATTTTGCATTTACAGACAGTTATTTTCATATAGGAATATACCTCTACATAAATGAAATATTTATTCAACATTTAATTCAATTTAAAAATGAATGATTCATATCACAATTTGCACTACATGAGTTGAAAAGAATGCTAAAAAGCATGCATCTTTTTGTCTGCATTGTGCATCTATCTAAGTTCGGGAGTTTTGCAACAATGCAACTGTTAAATGAGACAGTACAGTCTCATAATCACTAGTAACTAATAGCACCTTAATTGGTTAATCCTTGTGTCAATAAAGGTTATAAATACCTAAAATCAGCACTCAGGATAAATGCTGTATGTAAGTATCAGCTCAGTTGCATTTAGCTGAAGCATTCACAGACAGTGATGTCTTCATCCTGACAATGTGCTTTTGCTTTAAAATTATATCCGTGTTCCAGAAAAGGCTGAGAAGGTAAGTACAGTTATCAGTGGGTGATTTTGCAGCTTGTAGAACAGAATATCTATGCAGAATTATACAAGGAATAAATATCAATGGTATGTTGCTCTCTTACCACAAATGCCACCCTTCCTCTTGAGAAAGGAGAGCCTCTATTATTTTTAGCAAAATATTTATCTTTTTTTCCCATTGTTTCTGCCACATGTCATTTGATTTCAATGAAATTTACAGAAATACCATGTATTTAGTTTCTGCTACAGGTTTCTGTAACGTTTTTTTTTTTGTTGTTGTTTGTTTGTTTTCAAATGGCATGAAATTTCAGTTCTAATTTGGATTCTTTGTATTAAATTACTAATTCTACATCAGCGGGATCTGGGGTGCCCTAGCAGGTGTGTTAGACACTATGTGCACATTTTTTCTGGGCAGTGAAAGGAATATTTTGTTTTGGAGTCATAAAACTATTAAACCTACTTAAAAAAATCTTTTGCCTTGTCCATTTTTCCAGAACATCAAACAAATCATTGAGTACTTCTACTAGATTTCTTATAAGCCTAGGTTTCTGTTTTAGCGCAGCGATTTAAAATAGGTTTGGTTCAGCTTTTTACTCACAGTGGCTAAGCCACAGTAATTAAGCTTATGGACCTAAAAGGCTGGGGGTGTTTCTTCTGAATTGACTTTTCAGTGAATATTGATGCTGACCACCACAAAACTGCAAAGTACATTTTTTTTGAGTTTCTTTTTAAAGACAGGAAACAAAGTTTGGGCAGGGCTAGAGGAAACAAAGAGGGTCTTGTGAGCATGCATTCACTGCTGCAGTTAATGATGACACAAACATGGAGCAAATCTTCAGCTCCCACAGCTTTGAGATCAACCATCACCAGCTCCAAGCTCTGAGAAAGCTCCCCTATGCAGACACCATATGCTTCAGCACAACGTACAGCTTGGCTGGAGAGCAGGGCAGCCCCAGCAGTAAGCAGAGCTTTCAGAGAGGCAAGCTAATTTCATGTCATCTGTTTTTCATTCACAAGTGAATCCAAAATCATTCTTCATACTTCTGCTGGAAATGAAAATTTTGACTTCTGCCAATTCTCTCTGCAGTCTAAATTTAGGCACCTCTGTCTAAAATCCTATTTTTTTTCCATATATATATTTACATGTGTCATTCCAGCTGTTACTTTCAAGCAAGGTGGTAAATATTTTGCTAAATACTTATAAACCATTATAAGACCCAACCCTAGAAGAATTTGAATGTCTCTGCATGTATCCCGCAACTGTTTGGTATCAGGTGTTTTCTCCATTGTTCCTTCTGTGCTGACTTCCATCTCCAACTGCGCTCCACCCAGCCTAATGGAAATCCAGGAAGGTCGCTTGCAGTGAAGCTATTGTGTGGTGAGCAGAGACTTAGCCGAAATTAAATTCACCCTGTGCAAGAGGACAGGAAAGTTCTGTGTAATACAGAGATTAAATAATGGCTAATTCTTGTGCCAGACTTTTGAACAGGGATGAATTTTATCCCATCTTAAAATGAGAGGTATACAATAGGGACTGATTAAATCTTTGCCACTTAAGCCAGAAATTAATGGTACAAACCTATTTATTTCTCCAGGGATCTTCAACCTGAAAAATTGTCTTGTCCCTTGTTTGTAGGTGGACTTTCATTCTTCAGACTATTAATGGATGGAGTGCCTCCGCATATCATCGATTCATATATGCGTGAAGTACAGGGAGACAAAACTGAGGGGAAGTGAGAGTCCAACCACAGTGCTTCCTGCCGCCACCCTGGAAACTGGTAGCCAAATTACAGCATTTTAATTCTTGCAATGACAGAACAAATGTGTGGCTGCAGATTTTTTCTTCTTCTTTTTTTTTCCCATCTTTCTCATTTATTGTTTTGTTTTCCCTACCTGTTCTTACTGAAAAGAAAGAATACGCATGGATTGCTTTGGGGTTGAAATGAGATGAACTGAAGACAACACACACTTTGTAATGTTCAGCTTTGTTTTCTGTTTGATATTGTGTTTGTGCTTTTTTTTTTTTTTAATGAGGAAAGAGGAGAAGCTGTGTAATAATAAACATGAGGAAGCGGTCAGAGTTGGTACTTGGTGGTACAAAACATACCTTTGTCAGACTGAAAGTACATGGACTAGCCAGTAGCTGTGCAATAAGACCTTTGGAATACATACCTCTTGGATAATGTATCTTATTCACTTGAGAATTGTTTAACAAAATACAGTTTTACTATAATATAATTAATACATATGTACTTAATGATCACTTAAGCTGAACATACCTTCCTTTAGAAGTTTTGATTTTCTAAATCCGGCCCATCAGTCTCTCAACTGAGCTGAAATTGTTTTATTTAATGTACAATAAATATGAAGTGTTTAAGATCTATCAAGTTGTTGTTTCCTTGTTTGCTTTTTTTTTTGTCTCTGTATTTCTTATTTCTTACTGTATTTCTTATTTAATTTACATGTACCATAAAGCAAGAAATTGAGCCCACCACACAGAGTGGGACACTTCCCTATCATCCTATCACTTATGTACCTGTTCTCACTCCAGCCATATAGATAGTTTTTTTGATTACTGACTAGTGATTGATCCTCAATTATGCTTTATAAAAGCAAGAGTCTACTAAAAACAGTAGTACCAGTAGTATCTTTTGATGTCAGTACATTTCCAAGCAAACATCTAGCAGTTAGTAATTATGCAATAATAAATGAATTTGTTACTATGAACTACCACTGCTGAAAAAGTGTTTTTGCATTAGAATTAACATTTCTTTCACTTTGGGAATCTGAATACCTTTTCTCACTTTTTTTCTTTTTTCCTGTAAATCTCACTCATTCTGATATCCTTTTTCTTCCTTCTCTCCTTCCTGTTAATTTCCTCTATGCTTCTTTCTGTGCAAGGAAGCAGTTCTCCATTCCCAGTGATCCTGGACACCTCCCAGTCTGCATTTCAATCTGCCCCTGCAAAAACCATTTTTGTTTTCTATTCACACCTACACATGAAAGAAAACAACATCACTACTAAGAAGAAAATTCCATAAACGATTATTAATTTCTCTTTATTCTGTGTCTCACAAGCGAATTGGGTCTTCCTTCATCTGTTTTGATGCCTAAGAGGTTGTGGGAGAGGGTCAGTTTGAATACGTCATGCAGCTTTAAGCACACCCCAGATTTAAAATAACACGAGTCTGATGGGATATATCATGGTTAGCACCAAAACTACAGTTATTTTGAGTCTGTGCTTTTCACTAAGCTAAGGAGGATATGCATAGCCAGCTTCAAGCTTATTAATCTGCCCCATCTGTCTTAATATACCACACATAATAACCTGGTGGCCAGCACGAATCTCAGCGTCTGTAGGCGCTGCTGATGGAATTAGCCACTCTAATTTGTACCAGATGCCAGCAGTGTTAGCAGACAAGCTGAACTAAGCTACTTTTCACCGTGTGAACAGCAACCATTATATTCAGATGCCCTTAATTCCTTCCGAGTTGCACTTACCAGTGGCTGCACATCAGGCTTGAGATGCACACGCCAATACTAAACACTGGCTATTGGGCTGTAGCTGGAGTTCAGATGAGCGGGTATTAGTATGTTATAAATTCATGATTTCACTAAAAGCACTGACCAGCCAAGCCTCTGGATTAAAAATTAATTGAACATGACTTTGAGAGGAACGATAGTCTTGGATGGGCTAGGAAAGGAAATTCTAGTAAGTCTAAAACAGGTTGCAGAACCTTCATTAGGGAATAACAAAAGATAGAGTTTTGATTTACGATGAGTTGCCTGATGGAATTCTCCAGGGATGGTGTTCAATAGATGAAGTGACCAAAACCACAGAGTTAATATAAAGCTTAATTTTGAAATCTATAATTAATATCACCTTGGGAGAATGAAGACACAGCAAAGATAAAAACTACAGGCAAAACAACCTGAGAGAATGGAAGCAGCAGCAAAATATCATGCCGTAGAAGACATGGCCCAATTCTCCCAAGAAGAAATTTCTCCAAAGTAAGCTCACGTGGAATTGCCAGGAGATCGGTGAAGTAATAGAGGACAGCAAATAAAACTTGGTCACGTGATATAAAGTAACAGCAAGATGTTAGAGCTCCAGGAGAAGCGAAACTAGTAAAACGATTTTATAGCTTATGGTTGTATTCTCTGATGTTCAATATGTGAAGCTAGTTTAGTCTTCAAGTACTCTCATTATTCACACCACCTGTTTGATATGTACTCTTGCCAAATGACTGTTAGTGTTGAGGTTAGAGTTCAGCTCTCCTTCAGTAGCACAATTTATATGGATTCTCTTTTCCACTCACTTTCACAAACTGCATAGGAATTTAGTACTTTTGAAAACTTTACTTTGGTGTTCAGTTTGACTGAAATAGGTCAAGGAAAGTTATCTGGTATGAGTAGGCAGACCCAAACACATATACGTGTGTATACATACACAGAAAAAGAAGAATCAAAGTTAATTTAAAAAGTTTTATTTATTTTTAAAGAAGACAGAATACAATATTTTTGGCTTATTTACTTCTCTTGGCTTGTTCTTCTTGCTCATGAAAGGGCATTTGGCTTATAAATGTTAATGCTGCATAAATAAGCATCTTTTCTTAAACAGCTGTGTGTGGAGCTTGATACAGGCACTGTAGTCACCCATTAACACTGAAAACTCATGGCTAGTGTCAGTCCAGTTTTTCCTCACTGAGAATAACGTCACAACTAAAGAAAATGGAAGAGAAAAACAAGCAAATCATTTAAAGAATGCTTGAGTCAGGATATTCTGTTCATAAGGAGGTCTTCACTGAGAGTCAGATTTATTTATTTTTTTAATATTCCTTTAAAAAAAAAAGTGTTTCTCTAAGCTTCCTGTATTTCTTTTGGGGTGGAAGAAAAGTATAACATTGCTACATTTACAGAGCATTGTTAAGGGAGACTTATTTTATGAATGTCGTTTCTGGCATTTAGAGATTCTGGAGCAAAAGGCATTCTATTTTAAGCACAGTATACTTACTGTCACTCTGTTTTCATGGCTTGCTTTTCTGATTGACAAGTAAAGCTGCAGCTTTGCTGAAGCAGACAGCATTTAGAAACTAAAGTGTATCCTGAATATTGAGGAAGTGCTCGAAGTCTAAGCACGCTGGAGTTTAAGTTCTGTGTTCTCTTGTTCTGTGCATTGTCGCTGAAAACCTTTGAAAATAAACAAAAAAAGCCTTCCCCAGGCTCAACGATAAATTCAATAGGAAATATATGTTGTTCTTTATTAATTTCCTTGTTTTTTTTTGTTTTTTCGTTTTTTTTTCCCTCTTCTTTTTGCATTTATTACTGAAGCTTAAAATAACAAAAATGGATGCAGTGGTGGTTTGGTTACAACTCTGACAAACAATATTTTTTTCTTCTTTTCCTCTTGGCATCACAAACAGCTTGAGCAATCTCTCCATAAATACCAATACCTTTAAGTTCCTTGACAAAAGTAACGCAAAAGGAATTGCAAGCAGCAGTTTCACCTTTGTTCAAACCCAGTGATTCCAATTCACTGGAGATCTGGCTGGTTTTCAATGTCGTGTTTCCATTTTGCCTTTCTCTACTTGGCTGTCATTGAATCTTTATTACATTATGTATTACCCCTTCATCTCCTGGTGGTTCTTCTCTTCTCTGTTTTGGCCCCTGATCCCAGTCACCATATTTTACAGTATTTACTGAATTTGGGACACACCTACTGCGTCAAGAGATTTTGCAACCCCCCTTTTGCGCATGTCAAACATTCTTGACCCTTGCAGTAGAGAAACCTACTCATAAACATATTAACTCCACCAGACAAAGGGAATCAGTTTATTCGCAATAACAGGAAACTGCTCTGTCCAGGAAACAGTTGTCTGGCCAGAAAGCTCCAGCCTTTGTCACACAATGGAATAATTTAGAAAGTGACTCCACCTGATTCTAAGGAGATGCCATTCGGGTATATAATCCTCACTACAGGTTGCATTTTATACTGTTTGCTTCATCTTTCACGCAGGTATACGGTGCTCATCTTCTCTTGGCCACATTTGAAGAAGTTATACCTCCGCAGCGACTCACGGATATTTCTAAAATTGCTCACGTGACCAACTTTAAGCACCATGCTTTCTCACAAGGCGTAGCCGCTCTGAAGCGCCTTCTCTAAGCATGTCAAGGAGGTAAAAGAAGCCCTGTGCAATATGGTGTTTGGATGCTCCATAACTGACTGCCGCTCCCCAGGCACAACGCTGATTACCTCCCAGAGGCTGCAGCAAATGCGGGGATCAGAAAATGCGATAAACACAGAATTTAGCAGAAAAATCACCAGGGGGGAGGGGATTCAACCCACCCCGGGGCGGGAGGCCGACGCCCAGGCCCCGGCACCGTGCCCAGGGGACTAGAAAATGGCGGCGGGCGGGAGGCACGCGGGGCTCTGAGACCTCGACGGCCGAGAGCTCCCGAACCGGGGTCGGAGGAGCCGCAGCGGCCTAGGGCCACCTGCCCTGAAACGTGAAACGGGGCGGCCGTGAGCTGAGCGCCGCGGGGGAGCGAGCCTCGCCCTGGGGCGAGAGAACCGACAGTGGGAAGACAGAGGAGGAGGAAAAGGGCAAAGACACCAAGGGCCTGGCGAGGCCCCCTCAGGCGGGGCGGCTGCGGGGCGTCGGCCCCTTCCGCCTCCCGCCGCCGCCTCGGCCCCGCCCCGAGCGGCGGCGGCGGCCTGACCCCAGAGCCGTCCCCGGGCCGTCCCCTGGCCGGGCGGTGCGGAGCAGAGCTGGAGCCGGAGGCGCCGATATGGCCGCGCCCTGGGGTCTGTCCGCGCCCCTCAGCCCGGCGCAGCTGAAGCGCATGGAGCAGCACCGCTACAGCGCGGCCGGCCGCTCGCTGCTGGAGCCCTGGCTGCAGCCCTACTGGGCCTGGCTGGTGGAGCAGCTCCCGCTGTGGCTGGCCCCCAACGCCATCACCCTCGGCGGCCTCCTGCTCAACTGCCTCACGGCGCTGCCGCTCGTCGCCTCCTGCCCCAGCGCCACCGAGCAGGTACCGCACGGCGGCCTGCCCCTGCCCCTTGCCCCCTGCCCGGGGCCGCCCCCTGGGCTCGGCACGGGTGCCCCGGGGCGGCCCCGTCAAGGAGCGTGGCTCCGGGCCGGGTGGCAGCGGGGCGGGTTCCCCGCGAGAAGCCGGGGAGGTGGCAACGCGTGGGTGTGCGGAGAGCAGTGCGGGGTTCGGGTTAGCAGCGGGCAACACTTGGTGTCCAGATGGCTAGGGAGTCCCACGAAGGGGCGAGTTGGGCTTGGTGGGAGCCTCTCCCCTTGGTGCCCATCACCGAGCGGAGGGGACCAGGGCCTTAACTGGCCCTGCCATGGCACCAGCAGGCACCATGTCCCACCTTGCATCCCACGAGTGTGCCTCTGCTCAGGCGGCTCGCTGGGAAAGAGCCGTAAGGCTGGTAGCCCCCTGCTCCAGCCTGTTCAGTTTCCCAGTGCAAAATTTTCATGGTAGTTACTGGTGGGAAATATCAGGGGAAGATTATTTTGTGTAGGGTCTTTGTGTCTTCGAAGGGTGGCTGTTATATTGTTCTCAAGGGCTTAAATCTTAATGGCAGAGATGGTAGTTGGTTTGTGGTTTGTTTTCTTTTTTTTTAATAACTTATACATACTTAGGTGAGTATTCTTGTTGACAGGAGCATCCTTCTTTGCCCCTAATTCCTTTTCCCTTTGTGCTAGAAGAGGTATTTGTGGTAGTCATATTGAGAAACTGATCTGGGTCAAAGCTAACTTTGCTTTGGTCTGACCCTAATTGCTTCTCTTATGCACATCAGCAGGTAGATGCACTCTGACATTACACACAATAAGGAGAAAGGAGGATGGAGTTGAGTGAATGGCTGGAAACCACAGGTTGTCGTCTTCTAATGGCACTTTCAAACTTAAAATACTTGTAGAACAGTTACCTGGAGCTTGCTTTTGTGATGTAGATATCAATCCTGTGCCAGCTATGTGCCATGATGTTCATTTTAGCTTTTTTTTTTGTTGTTGTTGTTCAAATTATTTTTGCTTTGAGGACTCATACTAAAATAAAAAAGATTGCCTTGCAGACAAGAAGAATTACTTCTTCCAGGAAAGCTTAGGTTGAGTTTTAGGAACTTTTGCATTTTTCTTTTTTTAATTGCAGAGGCTGCATTTTATAAGAACCTACAGTCTAAATTTCTCTGTTTAGATATCAGTATATCAATTATAAATATGTAGAATAAAACCAGACTTCTTCTCCTATTGTTTTATTCGTAGAGTGAGGACAAAAGTTCTGTTGCCTCCACGCTGTGAGCAGGCACTGAGTTTTTTTTTTTTGCTGCACCCCTTGGTCATCATCATCTCTCTCCTGCTTGTTGAATGATTCAGCTTTTCTCCCACCTAAGATGTCAGATGTCTGGATGGCTTTTTAAAAAAGCTAAAACCGTTGCAATGCTAATAGGTGTTGTATGTGCTATTGTAATACCTACTTTGTACTTTTAATTTGAATGTGTGGGCTGCAAGGGCTAGGGGGAAGGTGGTCATCATGTCAAAGATGACCAAATCACAGACTGAACTAATAGGATAGAGCATTTCTACATAACCTCACTGCGCTGGCAAGCCACTTGCTCCATTCATGAACAAATCTTGATTACCTGATGCAGCGGATTAATAAGGATGTGTCATGTTCTCTTGGTGGAAATGTAGGAGCACTGGATAGAAAGAAGTAGCAAGCAGGTTTTTTCTTTGGTTGGCTTGTGGTTTTTTTTTTTTTAAGAGTTGTTTTGTGTGGTTGTGTTTTCTACCATAATGAGTCTTAATTGAGCCATTTTTAAAAGTCCTGCTTCGAAAGCACTGAAGTCTTGATGTCTGTACAAGGCATCCGAAACAAATAAGACTGGTAGTTGGTAAGCCACGAAAGTAAGTCTTACGAATAAAAGCATCCTCAAGCCTGGTCAGACCGGAGTCCCACCTAGCTCATGCTGCAAACAGAGCTCTTTCCTGTGGTGTGCCCTTCCAGCTGCCAAAAGACAGCAATTTAGGAGTTTCCCAGCAATGTGTTCTACTCAGATACTTGTTAGAACAGCAACAGATGGATCTATTTCCCCACAGGCACCTACCCCTCCATGATTTTGCCTTCTGAATTCTTTGTTTTGAGCCTGTTTATACTTTCAGTTTCTATTATGTCCTATTTTAGTGAATTTCCACGATTTAATAATTCTTTCCCTGCCAAACACAATGCAATTAATGTCTAAAACCGTACAACGCTCCCTTGTCCTCTTACTGTGTGGCAGTTATTTCCTCCAGCCATCTCCATCAGCATCAATAGCTACTGAAAGTTACTGAATAAACACAACATGTTCTGGCTTTATAAATATTCTCTGCTTTAGTAATGTCGTCCTGTCTAGAAGCAGCATGGGTTGTATCGCTGTCTTCTATAAATGCACACTTCAACATAAGCCTTCTTATCTCTGCCTGAGTCATTAGCAGGCTACACCCCTCAAGCGCTGCTGGAACTAAAATCCACGCCTGTAGATTTTTATAGCGTTAGTCCCAGTTTCCTACTCAGTCCGTGTAACTGAGGGCAGGACAACAACCTATAGAAATAACATATGCTACACTTGCTGTGGTGGGTGGAGGGGACATTTTCGTGTTCTGTAGAGAGTTGATATATCTTCCTTACTGTGATTGCAGGCTCTTTTTTCTTTCTTCCTTTCTTTTTTTTGGATACTAACCATAGAATATTTAAGAATTAAAAGTTTTGCTGACTTAAGGTAAGAACAGGGTGTGTTTCCTGCATTAGAGTGTAAAAGGAGCACATCTTATATGAGGATTTCCATTTATGCCACCCTTTGTTAGTGAACAGTTTGTTTTGCCAAGAAAAATGCTCTACAGCAAGCTGACTTCTCTGAAGTAGCTGCAGTTACTTCATTAGATTTTGCATGTGAAACCCTAGTACCCCTTCCCATTCTGAGGAAAACTGACATGTTTTTTTCCTTGCATCAATACCGGGAAGAAAACTGGCTGAAGATAATTTTCCCTCTATCTTTTTTTAAAAAGAGAAAGAAATCTCTGCTCCTGCCCCTCTCATGGTTGCTCATTGAGGGACCCAGCTTCAGTAAACCTTAGAGCTCAGCCACAGGTCTCTATAATATTATGGGGAGCTAGAATGTTAGCATAGCATTTTCATACTAACAGTTAACTATTACTTTGTATTCAATTTACATCTATTAAAAAATCCTCTAGCAGTTATAGCAGGATCTAAGCAAAGAGTGGCCAAAAGTGATCGGAGGGAATTTCATCCAGTGATAAAGATTCGTCCCACATGCTCTCAGCTAGTGTGTTCCATCATGTCTCGTTTGGTTGTGTTGTTTAAGGCTTTTCTTTCTGCTGTCCAGAATTTAATGGAGGTCCCCGGGAACAGAGACAGGCAGGGAAAAGCATAGGTCATGGACTTGCAGTTTGAGGAGTGATGGGAAAAGGGGTAGGGGCTCTGGCGAGCTTGTGCAGGGAGCAGAGCTGGGGAGGGACAGGAGGCAGGGATGGCTGACTTGGTAGAGTTGAGTTGCGTTAAAAATGGCACAGTGACTTTATAAAAGGGTGCAGTGCCTTGCTGCAACATGCTAGCTAGAAAGCTGTATGTCCAAAGAGACCAAAAAGCAGGGGAGGAGCCAGATGACTCCAGCTGACCCTACTATTTACTGCTTGGAGGGAGAATAATGTTGGCAGGGTGCTGCCTCTGCTTCTCTCTCTTTTAAGACCTCACTCAAAACAAAAACATCAACAACAAACTCTAAAAAAGTAAACCCTTTAAACTGAAATCAGGGTTGTCTTTGTTTATTTTCCCCCCTGTCAGAGGGAAGGTATTGACAGGCATGGCACTGTAAATAGAAAGGGCGCACCGGAGCTTTGCAGGAGAGACAAAAGAGGCGGATACAAGGGTGCGGTGGAGCAGTTGATAGGGGCTGAGATCCTGGGGGCTGCGAGGGAAGAAGCTCTTGGCCGGGCAGAGGAAAGGCGTGAAGCACTGATTGGGGTGGGGAACCTGCCCAACACCCAAGGAGTAAAGAACAGAGTGCTCCAGGAGTGAATGGCAGTAATTGCTATTTGGCATAAAAGAAGACAGCAAGGTTCGGGAAAGCCTGGCACAGAAGGACAGAAGCTCTTTCAGAGGGAGCTTGTTGAGGAGAGGAGGGTGCTGGAGGAATGCAGGGAGTCCACAGGTGCATGAAATGTACTTGGGCTGTACTATGATTTTTTTTTTTTCCTCCCCTTGTTGTAATGCAGATTTAAACAGCCCCTTCCCTTCTGTTATTGTTAGTCTGGTTGTACTTAGGGCTTCGTGCTGAAAAGTGAGGGAAACGATAAACGTTTTTGGGGGGAAGGAGGAGGAAGTTCCATAAAAATGGCTAAGATAGTGTATGGCTAATTTCAAGATAGAGCAAAATAAGGGCTGTGTCGTTGGACTGAGGAAATGAGATTATGACTGAATATGATGTGTAATGAAGCGGGGGGGAGGGCAAATATTTAAACGTTGCAGAAACTCGGGCTGTTGAACTCCCTGGGCTTGAATTTTGCTTGAAATAAGTGGTGAGGGATCTTCTCAGCATATCTAGTCTTCTGCAGCTGTCCCCATGCTCTTCCGTGGTGTGCTGTCACACGAGCAGGAGGCTCTGCGAGGACTGCTCTCCAACCTACACCTTCTCCTGAAGGCAAAGCATGCTGCACGGTCCTGTCAAACTCCGTATGCACATTATCTTGGCATCCTTAAACACCGGTATGACAGCCTCTGGTTCTGCAGGCAACCTGACCTGTACCAGACCTACATTTGACAAGATTCTCGAGCTATATAATCTTTCAGACATCCCTTCTAATTTAAGCAGAGATGCTTTTTATTATTATTTTTTTTTTTCTTTCCAGCAGGGTTTGTGTTCTCTCCCTAGTTCTATTAGAATAGCATCTGGCTCTGGCCAAATAATGCATTTGCTTGGACAGGATATAACTTTGGGCAGAGATAATAAACACCTCATCAGTGGAAAGCTGATGGTTACTGGGAGCCTTCTGACCTTTCTGCCGGGTCTTTGAGCCGTGTCAGCATTCTCAAATGCTCTCGCTTCTCTAATTTGCGAACTGCTTGGGCCCAATGTGGGAAGATGGCCAGGGACATCGCTGGGTGGAGGGCCAGGCGTGTGAGAAGGCGGAGGAGATGGCAGCTACAGCTGTATCGAGAGGGTGGATGGCCGAGAATCGGTGGTGGTTAGGAATTTTGGAGCCCTCGGTGTACCTTTGGTGTTTGGAAAACTGTTTTACTATATAAAAATAACATCATCCATTTAACCTGCTAAACGCATAGCTGATAAAAATGGTCTTTGGTCCTTGCCACCTTGGGTTCAATTTGAACTGAGAGGCCAGGGATGAAATGCTCCAGATCGTGTTTCTAAGCCCTCTGGCAGTTCGGATGCTGCTGTCCCTCCTCTTAAGGGGATCTTCCGCTCCCCACAGCTGTGGGAATCCTGTTACAGGTATTAGTGGGTACAGGTGATCCTCACTGGGAAGAGGAGGCAAGCTCTCCCCCTCTTTCCGGGTTGTTGAGGAGAATTGTTGTAGTTTTTGGAGTCTGGGGGCTGGTTGGTTTGGTGTGCCTCAGCAGGAGCTAAGGCAAGCAGGCTTGGGTCAGTGGTCTTGGTGATTATGCCCATCATATAACTTGCAAATAGACAAAAGCCCTTGTTTTGCCAAAAGATCTAATAGAGAGGTCAGACTTGTAGCTGCTTTGCTTTTTTGAGGTGCAAGGTAAGGTAAACATTGACAATGTTACCTTGAAGAAGATTTCTTACATCACATATTGTGGAGCTACGGCAACTTTCTCATAAACTGACGACAGTGACCAGCGAGCAAACTTCCTGTTTTCGTTAGGATTGAGGCTGTATGTCATGGAGCTTGCCTTTCAAAAGTCTGTGATAATACCAAGCATGTGGCATAAAACATTACAGCTAATGATAAAAAAAAACGTGACACAACAGGTTTTTGTTCCTGACTGTTTCAGTTATGGAAATGATCCGGTTCAATGGGAACCTGCCCAGGTGCTGGCATTTGACTTAGGAGGTGATCTGAGCCTCAGGCATCCAGGAAACCCATGGTGGCCTGGGCAGAGCTGCCAGGCGTGGCCTGGTTTTCTTGCCCTGATCCCGGGATTACCACAACGAGCATTGATAGATCTAAAGCTAGCTTTTTGTAACTTGCAGGAGTATGTCACAGCAAGGGGCGCCTCATAAAACCCTGAGAACAATCGAAGTGATATTGGTGGTAAATTTGGGAATGTCTTTAAAATTATTGCAATGAATGCCTACAATGAAACTGTCGGCTTCTCCCAGCCTTTCTGCTCGTAGAGCTTCATCCATAAATCTGCGTCAGGAGCTGGCTTGTTCGAGAATATCTGTTTTTCTCTCTACAGCAAAGTTACTCTGCAGAAGCCCGTATAGCTGCTCTGGTACCTTTAATATGTGGATTGTGTCACAAGTAAAGTGATCTTAGCTTCAAGAGGGTCCTAACTGCGCTTTTACCTCTTGAAATACTGACCTGTGGTGGACAGCCCACTCTTGTAGCCGCTGCCTCCCTGCAGGACGTGTGCCCAAATGAGCTCAAACCAAAGAAGGCCCTGGGGCTCTCAGTTCCTCTGCACAGCTGTCATTTACTGAGCCACCACAGCAGTGGACTCCTCCTGCTGCTGGTAGGCTCTGTCCCCTTCGTTACAGGAGATAAACTTTTTCAAAAAACAACTAAGAACTCACTCCCTGGTTTAACCAAAAAACAAACTACTTTTAGTTGAACTGGACTGACAAGGGAGAAGAAACCTAAACACCTGGACTAATTCCACTGGTAACCATCAAGCGCATATTGCTATCATCACCTGACCTGAATTTCCATAGTGTGATCTTTGGTGTTTTGTTGAGTTTTGTTTGTTTGTTTCTGTCCCATACCTGTATGTTAAATATCAGTTAGCGTGCAAGTGTATACTCACCCTCTTTCACCTGCTTAAGGCTTCCAACTTTACCTGTGACTTACAGTTTTTTCTTGGTTTCCTTGGGGAGAGGTGGCCTGGCCAGTTTTGAACAATGTTGTGACTTCTCTTGATTTGTATGAACATACAAATCCAGATGTCCTACCTGGACTGGAGTCCCTAATTCTCTGACTGTTGCTTCAAAGCTGGGTGAAGCAGCCCAGCTTTTCTGACTTCTAATGGAGGAATTTTTAGGTAATGAAATTATCCAAGTAACAGGTAGCAGGAAAACCATAAATTTGCTGACAATACTGTTTCCATATTAGAATCACAAAAAAAAGTGACAACACACAGCCTTTGATACATGAGGAAGTCTTAAATAAAAAGCTATGGCTGTTTTCAGGCTCAGATCTGAACCTCTCTTAAGCGCAGTTCTCGGGAAGGGTGTTTTGTGATCAGTGTAATTTGAGGCATAACGTTTTCTAACGAAAATCCTGGAGTACAATGATGAGGAGGAAGAATCCTCTGGAGAGGCAGCTCATGGCATCTGTGTTCTTATTGCTGCCTTCTCCTGTCCCTTGTAGTAAACTGATCGGCAACTGTCAATTTTTGCTTTTCCCCAACGGTGGCACTGGGCCCATCTGAGTAGGGACAAGCCTCAGCTCACTGAGAGGTTTGATCAGTTGTCTCTAATAGCCGTGACTAGGCTTACGAAATACATACGCATAATTGTACTGGTCTCTTTGCACTACAGGACAGGAACTGTAGAGGTGTAAAGCCGGAGCAAGCAGCCTCTTACCTGGGAATGGGAACGAATTAAGCATTGTGGCTGCTCACTTATTTAAGCTGCAAGTTGCATTTCCAACATTTATACCTAACTTCAGTGCTTTCTTCATGAACAGCACTTCCAAATGTTAAGGATACCGCTGGAATCCACTTGAGGCAAATGTGTAACCAGTATTTTGTTCGAGAAGTGTTGGAAGTAATTTTTAGTAAAAACAAATTCCTGCACAAATGAAGACATACTGACTTCATGTATGAAAATGATCCATTTGAAAGGTACTAGTGTGTAGGATGATTCCTTTGAACCTAAGACTGATGTTAATATAGCTGATCCACAGATTGTTTTGAAACTCTAATAGTCAATATTAACCAGATAGTTGTTCGTTTGTATTTAGTGAATGGTTTAATTTCTTCAATTTAATTTCCAAAATGCATATATATTCAGTCTTTGTGTGTTGGAAAAGAGCTTCTTCCATAAGAGCTAAAGTCTTTTATTTAGTAAACTGTAACAGGTTCTAATACCTATGTTGTAAATCTGAGCAAATGATCCGGGTATCTGTCACGTGAACTGCTGAGAAGGTTCATAAGTGTCTTGCTACTACTTTATTTTTTTAAAGTAGTTTCACTTTCGTAACATTTTTCAGCACAAAGCATACAACAATAATAGAAATACTGCAGTCTTAAGGTGGAAAAATAAGAAGGGGCACTAAAGTTTGTTTTTGCTCTTTAAAATAAGAATAGAAAGACCTCCGTTTCCCTGGGGTACCTGGAATAGTTCATTATGGTAGTTACTATACATAGTAGTTACTACAACTCACATAGAGACTAGTGCACAGAATTTGGTTTGTCCATTAACTAAACAGCACAATGTAGTATGGTTCTGTGCTGCACGATATTTTACTTTTAATGAAGTAGATTATTGGCTAAGGATTTGGGAACTGCCTAGTGACCTTTTATATGAATCTCTTTCAGGCACCTTTTTGGGCATACATCCTGGGTGCGTTAGGACTTTTTATCTACCAGTCGCTGGATGCCATTGATGGGAAGCAAGCGAGAAGAACAAACAGTAGTTCTCCTCTAGGAGAACTCTTTGATCATGGTTGCGACTCTATTTCCACAGGTAGCCTTAATCTACTGTTACCCATCCTAGTTTTAAAAATGTTAGCTGTTTTCAAGAGGAGCTGACTAGTCACAGACTTGTTGAAATTGGAAGGAACCTCTAGAGATTGTTTATTCCAGATCACTGCTCAGAGCAGGATCAGCTAGTTCCCTTCTTTTGGGATAACTCCCCCATCTCCTGGTCACCTTTGCATCCCTTACCAGTATCAGGGAGGATATTTCAGAAGTACCTTTAGCAGGTATTGGGTAATACACAATCTGCTCTTACTGGTTGTACATCTTCATCTGCTTTGAATGAGCTAGATGATGAACAAAATATTCACTAAGAGGATTTTAAGTGCCTAAAAGACTGACATTGGCACATGAGACTAAGGGCTTTGCTTTAAGTAAGAGGTTCCAAAATATCATTTGGGTAGTAGGGCATCCAGCCTGGTGGCTAGGAGGAGGATTTATGTTACTTGTAAGAATGAATTTTTAAAAATTTGGTTTGGAGTCCTGAAAAAGCTTTGTTCAGTTTTACTTTCCATAACCTAGCTGCTGTTGGTGGCAGTACCTTCTGGTAGCACTTCTACAACAGCTTAATGGCCAAAACGTTTGCCTTGGGAACTGGTATATTCTTTATGCCTCAGTTTCCAGCACAGTACTAACTGTTGGTCTCCCTGAGCTGGGCCCTGCAATTGGAGCTGTGTCTGTGACCTAAAAATGACGAGATGACAAAGCCCACAGAGGGAACGACCATTGTAGGCTGGAAAGTGTGGCCCTCACGTTGAAGAGCAGGAGTCCTGTGTCTGGGTCTCTCCCACCAGGACTGTCCCTGATGTTAGCTACTTATTAAAGTATCAGTCATATAATTGTTTTTGTTATAGTGATGTAAAATGCCTTGTGATTTAATTTCTCTTAACTGCAAGCAAAGAGGGTATGTGACTAACATGTTCATTTCTGCTTTTCAGTTTTTGTTGTCCTTGGATCCTGCATAGCAATCCGACTAGGAACAAATCCTGACTGGTTGTTTTTCTGTTGTTTTGTGGGACTGTTCATGTTCTATTCTGCTCACTGGCAGACATATGTATCAGGCATATTAAGGTTTGGAAAGTAAGTAGGTATCTTTAGAACTACATGTGACAATGCCTGGGGCCGCTAGCTACTTGATCTCCTTTTCTTCTTGTTCTTTTTTTTTTTTCCCCCCCTGCTCTGTATTCCTATCACCTGCTTCCTTATCTCCCTTCTGCCCTAGCAGACTTGTGTTTTACCTGGCAAGAACTTTAAGACACTGAGCTATACTGTGTACAGGACTTGTTCTGTTAGCAGCTGATTTTAGCTATATATGCTTTGTTTGCATGCATTTGGCTCTTGCCTGCGGATTTGTTTACGGAACCCATACAAGCACCATGCAGGCCAGAACTGTCTTGCCCACAATGTAAACAAGCGCCCTGTGTAGGAATAGGAACAGAGCAAGCATCTATGCTACCTCTCTTCATAATCTCCCTGACATGGAACAGGTTCAGCCCAGGGGACTCTGAACCACATGAATTTTTAGAGAATTTTCCCTGGCAATAAATACATTTCTCTTCTACAAACATGTTCAGTTTCCTTTGAACAAGCTCTGCATCCAGCACAGGCTTAGGCAGGGAGTTCCACCGAGTTATGCCAGTGCTTGAAGAATTACCCCAGGTTTATTTGGGGGTTTTGCTTTTAATCTGGCTCATAATTGGCTTTGATGTGCACGAGGTTTTGTGTTAGTTCACAGTTCTAGTGACTTCTGTGATGCTGCTCATGACTTGGTAGAAATTGAGTCTGTTCTCACTAAATTGTAGGAGGAGGGGTCATTGACAATCATGTAAATGATACCAATTTCAATTTAACTTCTAATTGTGTGGGGAGTGCTGTACCCTCCTGTAGCCGTGGTGGTGCCTAGTATGGTCTTTTGCTGTCTTTAAACAAAGAGCTGCGCTTTAGTGATTTCTGAAAAGAGGAAAAGCGACATCCTTCGCAGCAGTGTTTGAAACGTGACAGATGAAGGCTGTCCTTGTGATAATCCTCATTGTGTTGAGCTGCCTGCTAGCTCTGTCCTGCAAGAAGCACCTTTAGCACATCAGAGCATCGCTGGTCATGTAGGCCAGTGGTCAGCTATCTTTGCGTGCTGTTTGGTGTCTATCTCCCAAGCAAGCTGCCTCTGCGGTAATGTTAAGAGATCTTTCTTGCTGATAATGCGTTTTGCCACACAGACTATAACTCTTGTACCTGCTTACCCATCCTGCTTTTTTTAAAGGATATCTGTAGACAAAAATAGATGCTTTTTTAGAGTGATGGTTGAAAGAGGATAACTTCTGTACGTGACAGTGGACTGCAGTGGAAATGGACTATGCTGTAAGCACAGGGATTTTGTACCATTGTTTTTCTGTGCCTTCTGCTCCTGCATAAAATGTGAGAATGATTTCCCTATATTAAGAAGGCACTGGGGCTCGCATACTATGTAAAACTTCTTCACTAAAAACTTAGTGGCTTCTGTGTAAATACAGCGGTAATGCATAGTACAAGCAGTTTGGAATGGTCTGGTGTTCCATGCTTGCTGTTTGAAGCTGAGCAGACACAACTTTTCTCTGAGATAACTTATTTCTGTTTAGTGAAAGCAAATCAGAATTTTTTCAAGGCTCGCAACTTTCTCTCCTAGGCATAGAGGTGAGAGTCTAAATGAAGGCAATAGTATACAGCTGTAACTATGATAATACATAATATGGATGGAAGCTCTCACTGATGCTGTTCCTGAATTAGTGACATTTGATTTTGGAAGTTAAATGCCAGGTGAGTCTTAGCATTGGTGGCCAGGAAGGATCAGAGCAGCTGGATACCATGCCACTGTCAGGCTATGTAGAATACTGTCTCGCCTGATAAAATCTTTGGACTTAAATTTGTGCTGTGTTGCAATCAACTGTCTGAGCCGCTGTAAAATTAAGTACTAAACTTTGTCACATACAGTGTCTCAATTCGGAGTTCAAGCCTCCTTCCCCTCCAACAATAAAAACTGCTGTACAGCTCAGAAATCCAGGTTTAATTGTACAGAGTGCAAAGTCTGAACACTTGAATTTGCATCTGAATGCTTCTGCGTGACATAACAGACAAACTCAGCGTGCATCTGCAGCAGTAACTGAGCAGTTGTGATGCTTCTTCCCTGGTAGAGGAAAAGCCCACTCCCAGCAGCACTGTCCTATTTCCCCCACGCGCTCATGTCATTGACTTGGAGCCAATTCACTAAACAGGCAGAAAACAAAAACTTGCACGAGGAAACAATTCGGCTTGCTGGCACCTCGTGGTCTGGTGAGTACTATAGCCAGTAGAAGTGAGGGAGCAGAATGGCACAGGAGGGAGAGGACGGCCTGTTCTTACAGCTTTGAGCAGTGACGAGCACCTCAGCATGGCATCTGGTTGTGACTTAATGGCTCTTCTAAGACTAAGAGTTTGAAATCTGTGGTGAAACTTTGCATATTTTGTCACTGTCTTTCATTTGAAAGTTCAACGTTACTGTGAGTGTCAACATCAGATAAATGTTTTCCATTAGCCAAGAGCTGATTCCTATCTCCTTTTTAAAATGCACTGTTTTCTGTGCAGATAGTTTGCATGCTAAGCAAGAAATGAAACAACTTGACTTTGGTCACAGTACTTTAAAATAGCAAATCTGTTTAACTGCTTACGGGAATGTCACATTTTAAATATCCATTTTTACTGCTTGCCAGTAACTTCAGTACAAAGATCCAGTACCTGTCTCAAAACCTTCACTAGCATAAACAGTACATTAGACATGCACTTTTATTTACTTATTTAAAAGCTGTATGGAAAGTATTGACTCTTTCTCTTGAGCCTCTGATGTTCTTCTTGTTTTTGTAAGTTTTGTAGGGTTTTTTGTTTTTGTGTGTGGTTTTTGTTTTGTTTTTTACATATTCACGTCTTCTCAAAATAAAGCATTTCAGTGATCAGAGACAGTAAGATAGTAAGGCTGTCTTGTCTGAGAACAAAAAAGGTGGAATTCAGAGTCTAGAAGGCATACAAGGCCACCTGTTTTATAAAATCTTTTACGGAAGAAAGCACCATGTCAATTATGACCTCTGAAACACGACAGATGTTCAGCTATCCACTATCTCAGTCCTCAAAATACTGCCCTTATGTTTTGCAGGCTGTATCTGTCAAATTGTCATGATACAATGGCTTAAAGAAACCCCTTCTGTCCCATTCTGCTCTTCATGGTTCCTACTTCTGTATGATATACTAATAATGGAAATGTTTGACTATGAGCTTGCCTTAACGTTTAACTTTGATTTGTTACTTACCCAAGAAGTCTGTAGATTTATTCAAAATTCTAAAATAGTTAACAACGTATTCATTAAGCACTTTTTTCCCCTATTAAAAATGTATGTAGCTTGTTCTAGATAGGCTTATAGGTTTAATTTTAAAGGTTAACCAAAGATGTGTGCCTCCAGGTAGATTATCTTTCTCAGTCAAGGAAAATCATATTCTTTATGCATTTCATGGCTTGAGGAGGTAATTTGAAATAACTGGGTTTTGATCTGTTCTCCCTGCCCCCATCCCCTATACTCAAAGGGAACAGAACCTTTACTTTCAACTAAATTTCTATTCTATTCTTTTCTTCCTAGAGTTGATGTAACTGAAGTTCAGATAGCCATAACGCTGCTGCTTTTGATATCAGCGTTTGGTGGAACAGCAATATGGGACTATAAGGTAAGTGTATTAGGTATGCAGTGTTCGGGTAGAGTACAGAGCTCCTGTTGAGTTCCCAGTTTCCATGGTATTTGAAGCCATCCTATGCAACGGTCCCCTTCTAGTTCTCTAATGTTCTGTTTTGTTGTCTTGTACAAACAGAGGTTATATTTACATTGTAGTTAACTTAGATATAATAGTGTGACTTCCTATACACAAATTTAGAGCTGTGTAGAGGAAAAAAGACCCCATCTGCCATACATAAACTTCTGATCTTCTACTGATACTCTGTTTGTAATCAAGCTTTAATACATTTTTTTGTTAGCTTTCCTTTGTGTATTTTATTGTAAGACAGACATATCTGTTCAGCTAAATGATTTATAGGATCATTTTATTGATCCTATATTTAGGATCAATATTTATTTTTAGAAAGCTTTATTTTAAAATTGAAAGATTAAATGCATTAATCTGTCAAAACTATGGGATGAAATAATTCAGATTTACATGTCAGTGGAGATGTACTGATTTTTAATGGGTTATGTCAGAGCTGACATAAATGTAAATACCTATATTTAAAGAATTGTTTTCTGTCCAAAACAGAAATAAAATATTTTTGTCTGGCTTTTATTCTGATCTTTAAAGATGTACTTCAGTATGCATCAAAAGTATATGAGACTAACATCTTCATCTTTTGTAGTATCCTTACTTAGAAATAAATAGTCCTGTTTGGTCATAGGAAACAGAAGAGCTGAGACAATTCCTTGGTGTTGATAACCCATGGATATTGATCTAAATATAAACCACCAACTAATTCAAATTATTTCACCAGTTTGCACAGTCATTAGAAAATGTTTAGATGAACCTTGTTTCCCTGCTCCATCCTTTAAGGTGCTTTTTGCTCTGTTTTCAAACAGCATATTTTTGTGTTGCTAAACAAAGTAGGTACATTAAAATTTAAACAGTAGTGAAGTATGATTGTTTCTTCTTCAGCAATAAAATCTGTGGTAGTTATGCCGTATCTCAAAACAATCTACATTCAAAAATATAATCAATGGTTTCAATTTATTGGTACTTTTTTTTAATCCTCTGCTGCCTTTGGAAGTTTCCTTGAAACTGCAATTGATTCTGAAGGTAACTGTTTAACTAAAATTTTTATCTGGAGATTATCCTAAGTGCAAAGATACAGCATACAAACAACATGTACCAAAACACAAGGCAGGCAGATGGTATTTGTGTTTCCTGGGGTCCAGTATTGTTTTACCCACTGAAATGGAAGGATCTATCCTTCCTGCCCCTCCCGTGTCCTGGCAAGGCAGTAGTCTGTCAAGTTTTTTGCTTATAATGTTCTTCAAATATTTTTACTACATAAGGATATACAGAGCAAAATCTAGCTTAACTTCATGACCAGAACTTAAATACTCAAAAGTTGAGTTTAAACATTCCCAAAAGAAATTTGACATCTCCTAAATAAGGAAACAAATTCCAAATACTGTCTTCCAGAGCTTGTTCCCAGGAAAACAGTAGTTCAAATAAAATGACTGCTTATAAGGTTTCAGTAGCTTTTTTTAATCACTTCTTTTCTTAAAAAACAAACAAAAAACAACAACACTCTTACCATTGACCTTTACTATCTTTCTCTTGTTTTTCTTGCTAAGGTCCATTTGGTAGGCTTAGAGCTGAAGTTTTTTGTGGTTTTTGGCATACTGTGTGGAACAGCGCTTTCTTTTTTCAATTACTTCCGTGTCATCTTCGGTGGAGGGGTTGGAAAGAATGGATCTACAATAGCAGTAAGTTACGCCCATAATTTATTGGCCTTCAGATAATCATAAGGGTTTTTATCAGTTTAAGCAGACAAGCATATGAATTTCACACCTTAATGATGCTCATTTGTTGTTTGGAGTGTTTGATGGCTAAAGCAAAGACTTCAGTACCTGTCTGCTCTCTTCCTGTTCCTGGATTTCTTCTGTCACAGGAACAAACAGTGAATTTTCTTACAGAATTGCATAAAAGTCACCATAAGGATGCCAACAGTATTAGCATAATGCAAATGGTCTTTCCCTGAGTTTTGACAACTCTAATTACTCTTATTTAGTGGGTGTTGCAGTATTTGTAAAATGTTGGTCTTACGTTGTGATTGAAGCTGAAGATGAGTTTTCTGTCCCTTTGTATTTCAGGGAACAAGTGTTCTTTCACCAGGTGTCCACATTGGGCTACTTATCACACTGGCTGTTGTGATCTATAAAAAATCTGCAACCCAGCTGTTTGAAAAACATCCTTGCCTGTATGTCTTGACATTTGGATTCGTGAATGCTAAAATCTCACAGAAGTTAGTGGTAAGTAATCTTGTTTCAGTCGTAAACATAAAATGTTTCCTGGCTTAACACTTGCTTTCTGAATCAGTGAGCATTATGCAAGTTTTCCTGTTCTGCCCTGCCTCCCTATTACCAGTTTCACTATGACCAATACACTGAAATAGACTCAGGCTCCTCCAGAGAGATTATGGTATATGATACTGATTTAAAAATAAAAATAAAAAAATAGTTCAATGTATTGGTTAGAAATTTTGGTTTTATTTAGCTTACTCCTAGAAATAAATTGTAGTTTATACACTGACTTTAACATCAGAAATGCAGTTACTGCCTTAACTAGCAGTGCCTTACTAGCAGTGCCATGACTTCTGACAATTATAAAACATGAATTTACATCCTTATTAAAATGAGGAGATAAGTTTTTCTACCTTTTGTCTCTTTTGTAATTAATAACCTTGTCAATGTATTGAAAAACAACAAAACTAAAACTGGTATTCTGCAGGCTTTCCAGCTAAACAGGAATTCACCTACTTGTCTACATTACTAACTTGGTTCAAGAGAACTCTGTTAAGAAGACTGAGCCTTAAGATTGAACCTGAGGCAATGTATATCAGCCAGTCGGGGGTGCTTCTGAGCAAAGCATGTTTTGCCTTGATGCTTTATGCATAGCTTTGAGGATCATCTGCTCCAGAGGCAAATCGGTACAAGCAGCAGGGAAAGGCTTTTGCCAGGTTTAGCTCCCCCGGTTTTCTGATACTAGTGCAGGTCTTGTTCTTAACTCAGTGGAGTGAGGAAACTGCAGTAAAAACCTCTTAAGCTGTGCCAGGGTGTGAAGCTGGATGGAGAGCTTCCAATACAGCACTTAAAAAGTAAGAGTGGGGAACCCAGTCAAATAGCTAAAATGCACGGAGATAGATGTAATTAACCGTATTACAAAAGAACACTGAAGGACCTTTGTACTGATTTTTTTTTTACATAATAGTCAAGATATACTGATTATTGAAATAACTGATATCACTCATTGAAGTGCTACATATTGACTGAGTAACCTGGAAAAAGGTTATTTGGCCCTTAAGAAAAAGCCTGTCAGGGAACAGCAGGCTCTGGAGCATTTGTGAAGCCCTTGGCCTGTCTTCTGCTTATTTCCCAAAGGCCCCTTTGGAGCAGGCAGCTGATGTTTAAGGACATCGTGCTTTCTCGCAACTCAGGTGGAAGCTTTCTGGTAGATACAGTGATCTTGCAGTAGTGCATTCTGTGCGTTGTGTTGTTGTTTATTTTTAAATAGGTGGCTCACATGACAAAAAGCGAGATCTGTCTTCAAGACACTGCATTTATTGGGCCAGGTCTTCTGTTTTTGGACCAGTACTTCAACAGTTTCATTGATGAATATATTGTTCTATGGATAGCATTGGTAAGCATTTTGCTTTGTATTTTTCATGTGGCGCATATTTAAAGGAATGGATTGAGAACTGGCTCTGACATTCTGCTCTGCCATTTTGGACTTGCTCGATTTCACCTGCCATTGTGGAAAGAATGCCACGATACTGTGTAAATACATGTTTTGAGAGCTAGCTGGCTTTCTTTCCTTGGAACGGAGATCTGAAAGTAAAATGACAGATCTCTCCTGTAATTATGCTTTAATTCAGGTGGTTTGTTTAAAGTTACTCTAACTGCAGACTAACCTTGTTTGTCAAATTTTCGTAAGCACTTAGTGCTGTTTGTTTTTCTTCTTCTAAAGTAGACTAGTGTATATCATAGTGCTAACATGCTTCTTAAAATTGGATATATACTGATCAAAGCACAGCTGGGATAGTTTTGAAAAATATTTGTTTTTAACCTGTTGCATTTTTGTTTTTTTTTGAAGTTCATATCCTTGTTTGATATGCTGAGATATGCCACTGGTGTATGCCTACAGATCGCTGCTCATCTTCATATACATGTCTTCAGAATTTCATCTCATCAAGCTCCTGAACAGGTTCAAAACCATAATGACTGATTAAATAGGTCAAGGAGAAGAAAAACAGTTAGGGGAATGTTGAATGAAGCAGCCTCTCTTTTTGAGAAGACAGCTTAAGCTTTTCAATAAACTAGCGTTGTGAGAAAGCTCATACTATCCCAGATATTACCAGATGTTAGAATTACTAAATACAAAGTCCTGCAGATTATAGTGTGATTAATACTTTTGAACCAGGATCTACTTCCCCCTATGTTCTAGATCCTGCAGCTGTTACTTTAACCCATGAGTACCACAATCGAAACCATTGTTTCCAGTTAGGTAACCTTAATTCTGTTCTGGTCTGGGGAACGTAAATTGCAAACCATGGTGCTACCAACCAGAATTCTAAGAGGAGTTTCACTTTTTCTTAGACCAAGTGACTAATCTTCTAGCATTAGTTTCTAAAGTCTTCTACTGTGAAGTGGTAGTCAGAGGCATCAATGAATACAGTACTGCATTGTCAAGGCTGGTAAAATGAGGCATCCATGAGGTAAAACTAGTAATGTTTTGGTATTAGGATGAAGAAGTATGGAACAGGAAAATTATCCTCTACTCCAAAATACCGTTGTGAGTGCCTATAGTGTGAGTGCCTATAGGATTCATGCATTCTCTGGTATCTAAGTATATAACCTACTGTTACTAAACACAGTTGTAGCTTGGATATTTTTTTTCTGAGCGCAGTTCTGGTTTTGTGGCCATAATAAGGTTTGCCTCCTTGTGCTCCATTATCTAGACTGTAGTAGCTGGGTACTGTGAGGACACTAGCTTTACCTACCCTAATTTGTGTCTGTGAAACTGCACAAGTTGAATGACTCAGTTCTTTGACAAACTTTAGTGACTGTTTAACTGTGACAATGCAACCCACCCAAATGTGACAGTGCAACCCACCTATGTATAATTAATTCCCTCTGAAATATGTTTGCTATTGCTGTATTAATTTATCTTGTAACTACCACTGTACTTTATCCAAACAAAACTGCAAGGAACTAAAATCTAATGCAGAGTAAAACTCTCCAAAAGAGAAAGTCAGGCATAGTATCAGTCTTTCTTCTTGTCATCAGCAAAAAGCTGAATAAAAATAGCTTATTGTCTGTGCTAGCAAATCACTGCACACAAATGCAGCTTAAGCTCAAGCTCCTTTAAAGAGGTAATATGTGAATATTATTTTTGTAAAAAAGCTGTTGAATGTAAGTGTTCGTTACCACTTTTATTTGCTGCCATGTAGCTGAGCTGTAAGTTCATAAAGACCTTCCTGAACTGTACAATAAAGAATGCTATAATTTGTTTTAAAAATATTACTGCTGCAGCTTTCTAGCTGCTACATATTAATCCAAAAAGACTGCCTGAGGTGTTCAAAGAAATTCAAAAGGGGGGAAAAAATAGTGTACATTTCTGTCTAAGAAGGAAATACTGATATACTGGAGGGATAGTTGTACAAGTTACTGCCAAAGGAGCAGCATGCCAATTAAATACAGATTAGGAGTTCAGTCCTTTCCAGATGAGCCCTACTGTTTCTGTTCAAGGCTGGGAAAGATACAGCATCTACACCTGAACTTAACCTAAATACAGGTCATGGCTAAATAAAAGGGAAAACGGTGAAGACCACTTCACTTTGTCTGAATGCTGTAAAAAAGAAGTTAATCACCAATCACCTGATAAAAGCACATGCATAGGCAACTTTTTAGAATGAGGAGGTTTAGTTCCCCTGAAACCTCAAAAATGTAGTGTAGTAGTAGGTGTAAGTGCTTATAAAGATATGGCAGAGCTAAATAAATGGTAGGTAACTACTGCAGAAATCAGAAAAAAAAAGAATTAATAGTGACAAATAACCTAGTATTGAAGATTGGAAGCAAAAACTGTTAACTGTATTTTGTGACATCATCTAGTCATCCTTAAATACTGAACCTGAGCACCACAGCTCAAATTAGCATTAGTAGTTACCTGATTCCCACCACAGGCCCATACTACCTCATACATCATTCTAGCAATGTAACTTCTGTGTTTGCTCTACCTCTGAGTCCTGTGAGACACAGAACAAAACAGCTCCATACAGGCTACTTGCTCAACTTCAGTTGCAAGCTAATAGCTAACTAACGGAAAATTTAGCTATCCCTAATCTGGCTCCCAGAACCTATGAACTGTCATCAGTTAACTGGATTCTGCAGTAAAAACGCTAGTAAGCTGGGGAGAAGAAGCTGTATGGACTGGTTTGGAAATACATTGTTATAAAATCATCACATTTGCATGTATTGGTGGCTTCTGTGTTATCTATGATTATATTCAGTCTAACAACTAAGTATTTTAGGAACTACCTAATTTGTAAAAGCGGATATTTGGACATAATGGCTTGCTATAAAAACAAACTGCACACAGGCTACTCTGGCTGTTTAATTTATACTGATTGTAATGAGATACATGAAAGATAAATGCTTTATCCTTAAATCAGGCCTCCCTGAACTACTAGTCATTTGAAATTGCAAAAATTAATATTCCATCTCAAGCCTTTTAATAGCTTGTACCAAATAAATGAACTAGATTACTTTAGCAGTGGTCTACAAGAAATGCATAGCAATGTTTAATTATGTTTACTTTAGCAGAGTCATGTAAAGCTGTAGTATTAAGCTCATTGTTCAACTAAAGAAACCTACATTTGGACAAATAACAGCAGTTCATAAATCTTATTGGTACAAAGATACTGCAATGCCTGTACTGATAAAAGGCCTAACAATTTAATTTACTATAATACACGTCATTAAACAATCTTACATGAGCTATGTCTATGAACTTTTATATCTGCTGACAGCTCAGGAGGCTAGATGTTGAAACAACAAAAGTCTAATCTGTAGCTTTTGAAAAAGGCTTCTATTTGCAATGCACATAAATGTTTAAACTTATCATATAAAATTTAGGGAACGCATTTTTCATCAATTCTACCTGTCTGAATTTGGCATTATAGAAAGTGAAACAATGCAAACAGTCCAATGCCATTGAAAGCGAATATTAAGTAGTTAAAGATTAATTGGACAGACAGGAATTGGTTCAGGGTTTGCTACCTCTTCCTCCCCCTGCAAAGTAATAAATTTGCTAATATGCCTTCTCACAAAATTATCAGACACAAGGTTAGAACAATCCACTAAATCATTTAATAGGAACTTTAAAACATTTAAATCATCTTAAGGTAACTTCTCTATGGTTAATGCCTATACTTGTATCGTGTTACTTAGGTACAAGTTGTTTCTCCATTGAGCCATCAGAATAACATGGACTGAAGAGACTTGCGAACAGTTGCCATCTCTTGCTGTTGCTGTTACAAGAAAAGGAGATAATACTGAACAAATGCCAAACCAATGATTCCTTAATCTAATTAAATGAATGTCAAATGACTTCTTTACAGAATGTTCTATTTTTGTATTTAAGTTCTTGATAAATCTGATACTTACAGTGTCCATCATAATCTTCTTCTGCAACATAGCCATTTCTTTGCGAAGTTCATTTTGTGCACCAACTAGAAGATTTTCATTGTTTTTCTCTAGTTCTTCCATGCTCTACAGATTAGGATAATCTTAATTCAAAACTGCTTGATGCCTCAGGGTTAATTTGAAAAAAAAAAAAATCTATTTTTCAGACTACAGTTCAATTTTTATAGCAGCAGTGATAATTACAGATGAATTTTGTCATGAACCTGAAAGAGAAATTGTGTGGGACTTTGTGCTCCACTCTACATTACTGTTTAAACAATATGCACATGGCAAAGGAAGCAGTCCTTTCCACTCAGCATCTCTGAGGTCCCAGCTACTATCCTGCATTTCAATAAACATAAGGGTTCTACAAGAAAAAAATTGGACACATACCTGTCAGGAGTGATAGGGGTACAGTTTAATGTTATGACAACTTTAGAGACTCGACATAAGGCCTATAGAAAACGTTGAATTTGCTCCTCTTTGCACACTTGACTCCAAATAAGCTAAGGTGAAGCTCACTGGTTATCTTCCCTTTTGCACATACAGTTATGCTTAACTGATGTACATAGCTGCATTTTCTTTAGTTTGTATTTAAAGTTAAGCTGATTTGAGGCTTGATATTTTTTACCTGTTGATATTCTCTCAGGAGAAAATTCATAGTAATACAGTTTTTCATCTTTGATGAAGACATTGTTGACATTTTGAAATGGTTATTACTAAGATTTCTGTAAGATCCTCTGCAAATTTCAGCCATCTTAAACTAAGCATTGAAAAATAAATTTAAAATAGAGTGACTGTCTGACTTGGAAAAAAACAGATACCATAACTAACTAATTTCAAAAAAGGGACAGTTAGGAAATGACTCAAATAGAAATTAAGGCTTGTTAGAAAGTGCCAGACTTTACCCCCTGTACCAGTATGTGCTGGGGGCTGCCCAGCTGGGAAGCAGCTCCACAGAAAAGGACCTGGGGGTCCTGCCAGAAGCATGTCCTTATGGCAAAGGTGTCTGAATGTCCCAGGCTGCTTTAGGCAAAGCATCACCAGCAGGCAAGGGAGGTGATCCTTACCTCTGCTCAGCGCTGGTGAGGGCATGCCTGGTGTACTGCGTCCAGAGAGACATGGACGTGCTGGGGGGAGTCTAGTGAAGGGCCAGGAAAAAAGATAGTTAAGGGACAGGAGCAGCTCTCCTGTGAGGAGAGGCCGAGAGAACTGGGACTGTTCAGCCCGGAGAAGGGGAGGCTCAGGGGAGATCTCATCAATGCGTGCAAATACCTGAAGGGAGGTTGCAGAGAAGAGAGGGACAGGCTCTTTTCAGTGCCAGGTCACCAGCACATGGGCACAAACTGAAGCACAAGAGGTTCCCTCTCAACATCAGAAAACACTGCTTTACTGAGTGTGTGACTGAGCAACGGAGCAGGTTTCCCAGAGAGGTTCTGGAGTCACCATTTTCAGAGACATGCAAAAGTTATCTGGACATAGTCCTGACTTGCTGGACCAACCTGCCTCCCAGTGGTCCCTTCCAACCTCAACCACTCTGTGATTCTATGATGCCTTACCCCTGTACTCATCACAAAACCAAGTGTTTAGGGTGCTTACATTTTTCCCCTCACAGTGTAGATTTCTAATAACTTACTTAGAAATAGTGGGGGAAGGAAATTCTGGGAATAAAGTGTTTTGTTCTTAGTGTACAATGACAGGGAAAAACTTTTTAACCCAAAAGAAGCAAAATTTTTTAGTAGTAGTACTCAATCATTTTTTTTGTTTGCCGTCTAGCATGTCAGCCACTTTTAGAAAACGTTTGATCATTATAACTCAAGTTTAAAACACAATACGCTTCCATAAGCACTGTCCAAAAATGGTGTTTATAGGACTGCCAAGAAATCCAAAATAATGCATACATCAACAGTAAAGTTAAACTGGATTGGTCATATAACCATCCAACAGGACCTGTTTTCACTGTAAGCCATTATTTGTCAAATTCTTCAGTTGACTTCTTAGTGAACATTTAGTTTTAATAGCAGCTTATAAGAAGGAAAACCCTTTCTAGTCAGTGTTGCTCAGGAAGCAGAGGAATTGTAACTAGGCAATTTTAAGAGAATTGCCACTTATTAACAGGCACTTCCCTTACAAGAAGCAGCAACAGCTAAAAAGGTTAATGACAGAAAAAAATTGGCATCTAATTCTCATTATGGAGGATGCATGTGCCAGCAGTAATAAAAGTAGTACGTTACAGCATGAAGTGTATTTTTAATAGATTAACTTTTCACTTTTTTCAATATGCACCAAAAACCTAAGGGACAGTTAAGACAAAGGCCTGTTGATTTGACCAACTTACATAAGCTTTGAACTGGTAACTGGTAAACTCAGCTTTAAGCTGAGCTTGGTTTAGAAAGCATGCTCTGAGGGTTATGCTTAAATATGTGAAACAGGAGAGCCAATCAGATCCCTGCGAGAAGACATTTAGGTAAAGCATTTATAAACAGATGTAACGTGTATGCATATATAGAAAGAACAAGCCATGTTTTAACCAAGAAGGGAAAAATAGCAACTAGCATGAATATTCACGCAAAGCTGTTGTTTTCTTAAGTAAACCTTAAGTCTGTATTTCATAAAGGCTGGATTAATATTGCCTTCCTAAGTGATATGGTAAGGATCAGCTGCCTTGTAAGAAGAAAATTTACTGTACCTTTAAGAATTGCTCATACAGTTGCTTAATGGTTTTCAGTCTCTGGCTTTGAACTATTCTTGCCTGTTGAAAAACTTTTTGTTGCTGACGAAACATATTCTGAAGCAAAAAATAATTAAAAAAAATCATGTTATTAGTTTACCAAAAGTGCTTTGACAGCAACACTGATGCCATTTGTCAGAATCAAAAATTCTGCCTTCACTGGCAGTCCGGGTCATACAATGTAGATCCCTGCCTGGTGAGGTATCCTTGTTCTCAGTAATAAAAGAAAGACTGAAGACTGGATTAAGCCCCGAGTCGTCCCCTGAGGTCCCTTCCAACCTGAACTATTCTCTCTGGGATCCTGAGGGCTGCTAGCCAACACAGTTGTTGTGTATCCCAGGGAAATGTGCTGACTAGGGAAAAGCACAACTTGCAAACATGCTGGGAGTACAGATACAGCAATAGCATGTGTTTACATTCCACTGTGTAGCTTCTATCACCTTTAGTCATCAAATTATCATGCATTTGTGATATAGAGGCATACATTTAAGCAGTGCATGCTTAAGGACAACTACTTTCCAGTATTTCTTAGTCTCCCTACCCAAAGTCTGCAGATGCACAGATTCAGCACATCTGGTTCTTCTCCATAACCATCTTGGCTTTTCTCAAGCCATGTTCTGGCTCAGGGCATCATTTACTCCCATCTATAAACTTGAAGTAAAGTACTGCACTCCTCTTCACTTTGAAATATATCCCTAAACTTAAACATTTATGGTTTAAGAACCACCAAACCTGAATTAAATTTTTAATCAAGATACACGTTTGTTTAAACTATATAAGGTATTTTTAACATTTCTGCACTTTTACATTGGTTGTCTAAACAACACTATTCTCTCCTTGTGATTATACTGTGAAACAATTCCTGTGCTGGAAACCCACCGCAAGTTTTTCTTCCTGTTCCTCTGCTTTCTGCACGTCTACATCCCATTGCTGAAATAAAGTCAGGAACTGCTGGGAGAAATCATGATTGAGCTTCTGCCTATAAACAGACACTAGCTGTAAGTATTACAAATGCTGTGAAGAAAGATAAGGTTCTGTGCACATGGAATAGAATAAAAGGAGTTGGCATAGATAAAGATGCTATTTTGAATCAAGTCCTAACCTACTGGATGTTTTGAAAAAATTAACATTCATACATATATTTTTCCTAAGTGAATGTAAATTGTGTACATATAAAGAGACAGCACTCTTATACAAAACTCAGGTTAAAAAATAATAACAAGACAACAAACAACTTTCTTCCTAACAGAGAATGTCAGCTTTTCTGAGGTTTACTGTGTTTTTTTTTAATTCCAGTACAGATCTTGGCTTTAACACAAGGTGTTTATAATGACAAATCGATCACGTCATTCATTAGTTCATTATGCTCTAGTTTCTCCGTGTACATTTACAAAGTTTCAAAATTATATATAAAACCAAAAATATATATAAAAACAAAAAGTTGCAAGCGTTGCAGACTTTCGGTTTTAGCTGTCTCCTTTTTCAATTTGCTCTGCTTTTAGTATCAGGTGTAGTAACTAAACCTTAAAAGGTAAGGAGGCATGTTATTAGTTGAGATGAATCTCATCTCCAATATGAAAATTATTTTCTTTCCTAACCAAAAGGTGTAAAACTTTTCCTAAGCAAATATCAGTTTTCAAATAGAAAGTTTGAAATTAAATGAGAGAAAAAAGTTTTGAAAGACAAAAATCACAGAAATCATTTTCTGTAACAACAACATTAAAAAAGAAAGAAGTGAAATCAGTTGTATAAGGTATTTACTCCCAAAATTCCAAACTTTAAACTTAATTCAAAAGAGAAAGTGTTATGCTAAAATGTTACTGACAGTTTAACCCAAGAGGACACAATTGGAGGCAGCAGAAAAGGGGACCGCAGTAGGTGTTTAACTACTAGATATACTACTGCTATTTAACAGCAAAAAGATGGATCAACTCTTAATGCTATGATGCAAAAAAGAATATGACTTCACAGGTTTAAAAAACAATGGTAAATGTTACCTTTGCTCCTGCTGTGTTTTCCAGACATGTTCAATCTTCTGGTTACTGGTTTTGAGTGAAGCTTTCGTATACATTTCTAATCTTTTCCTCTTAGCTAACAGAGCTTTGTTAATGTCAGCTAGAATTAAAGAATATTTAGAAATTAAGCATACCAAGATTTGTTGCGCGTTTTCTTAAAGATGCTGATGACCTTGTATGCTTTGGAAAAGCAAATGAGGTGTGTTCTAATAGGAAGAAGCTAATATGATCTGGGCTTCTAGCTGCCATGTAAAGAATCTTTCTCCACCTGGTGTTGGCACTGCTACAAGAGCTACTTCTCAAGGCCCCCCACAGACTCTATAGCTTACACCGGGCCTCTGGAGTTGCACCTGCTCATTGCCCAGCCCCACGGACTACTCCAGCAGCTGCTTTGAGTCCCACCTCTCCGAGGGTCCAGGCCTGACAGGACCCACCCTGATGTCACTCACCTTTAGCTTCTTTTACTCTGGTCAGGACAGGATAGGTACAGTGTCAAACTTGCTCTGAGCAGACACATACAGTGCACTGAAACCGTTTCATGGTTTCAATCCCGGGCAGCTGCAGTTCTTTCCCGTTTAAATCAGTTCCTTACACGCTGTATCCATCGTGTTCCCTAGTGATCCTTACAGTCTAACGTGCTTCTAACACATACAGTAAGCCCACACACATTTGAAACACTAGCAGCATTATCTAATCAGTTCACATTACGCATCTTCAGACGTAGTATTTGGACGTTTCACACTGTGAATTCTTCCTCATTCAAACCTAGGGACGTCTTGGCCAAACCTCGACTGAGTACAGACATCCTGCTCTTTTCTCTTGTACCTCATGATTTGTTAGTTGCACTATCAAAATCCTCATTTGTTTGGCTGCACAACTGCAGTACCAGCTCAGAGTTTCCAGGCCTTCAATTTACTTGTCTACGCTGACACTTTATGAATGTCATTTTCCTCTCAGAAAAGCACTAGCTCAACTGTTTTAAAAGTAATATTCATTCACATTTTGTAGATTTCAGAAATAAATTAGAGGTAGCATGGGATTACTATCACTGTCAATATATTGAATGACAAACTATTTCTCATACTTCAGAAAGACTCCTTAAGTACTTTTTAAGAAATATTTGGGTTAATGTCAGTTAGTATGTCTATTTCATTTTAATTTATATTTGGAGATTTAACAAACAAGTCACAGTTAGTTTAAGGTTAATACAGGAATTGCTTTCTCTTTCCATTGTAGGTTTCAGGAAACATCTGTCAAATCTGTCTCTAACTTGCTGAGGCATCTGCCTCTAATGCCAACCCTATTATTTTTGAGTAGAGAGCATCCTCTCTGTGTTTCATTTAATTTCCATCGTTCTTTTTTTAAGTCCTCAATAACAAGCAATCCCAGCTTTTTAAAATTAAACTTTGAAATTCTCCTCCTGTCTAGATTGCTAGATCTACAATAGCATACTAATACACACCTTAACTGTGAAAATTCTTAATTCGTGAACTAATAAATTCCTTGAACTCTTTCACCTTAAGCTTTACATGCAAACAATGACTGTGCACAGCATTTTCATACACATACAAGAATCAACCACCTATTGAGTAAGTAACACTGGCATTAAGATGTTTTCCCTTCTTTCCACTCCTTTTTGATGCTTTGTTCCACTATCTGTGAAGTGTATTACAAATTCTTTGCAGGTGAAATGTGCTTTTTCTCTAAGCTGTCAGCTATCTAGAATTCAGCTCGACACTTTGAATTTTAAGTAAAGCCATCTGAGGATTTCATTTCACGATGACTTAATTAAATCCAAGTAGGCAACGTGAATAAATCTCTCATCTCTAGATGACTGGCATTAGCCTCGTTGTTTGGCTCTGCTAGAAACTTTGTACTCTTCTTCCTGACTGCAGAAATTCTCATTTCTACAGATTCCCTATCCTCTGGATTCCTGAAGATGCAGAGTACAAGCTACTCTCTAGCTCAGTCTTTTCACAACTACAAGCTGCAGCTGTTCCTTACTGTGAATTTAATTTTTTTTTCCCTGTTTATCTGCTTATCTTCATATTTACATGCCCCTAATTTCTCACTCCTGTCTGGCACTCCCCAGTCTCTTTTGTTTAAATTGTAACAACTTATTTAAGTAAGAACAACAGCTTTCTAACTCACAGTCTCTTCTCTTTGCCATATAATTACCACCTCTTAAACTGCATCTTGAAGTGGAAACTGATAATCAAAAGCACTCATGCATCTTTCCCTTTTTCATGTATAATTAGTTTACACCAATACTTTTGTCTCTCTTTATATGCAGTTATTCCCTTATCTTCCTTCTCTTTCCGTCTGGTCCATTTAGATGTATTAAATATTAGCTCTTTTCTGAAAACTGACTGTAACCAATGCTACAAACACTGGCTATTTTATGCAAATCTCAAAAGTTATTTTATGATAATGGGTTACTGTCAATTCTGTATGTTAAATATTAGTTATTTTTCAACTTATTAGAATGTAAATGTACTTACCTCCAAATCTTTCCAGCATATTCTGTACTTCACCCCTAAAAAATATTGTTTACAAACTTTTTTTGACCATTTTTACTTGGGAATAAGACCAAATATGTATGCTTAAAACTAATTTTATTCACGTGCCTGATAGTTTAAGCAATGATAAAGCTGCTACTGTTTTACAAGATAAAAAATAACACTTACTCCTCTTCCCCTCCTACAAGAGTTCTCTTTTTAGACTAATTTCTTGATGTTCAAAAAGTTTACTACAATCTATTAAATTACTCCCCGATAAGAAAGCAGTATGAAGCCTTTAAAGGGTCCCGAATGAGTGAGGATGGTAAATAAAGTGGAACAAACCCCAAACAAAACAAGCATACTGACTAACTGAACTAAGCGTCTACTTAAGACTCACTTATTTTGAAAAAAGAGTTTCTAACCCTTACCCTACATCATCTGGAACCACATGAGTAGTCACCAAAGGTCTTTTCTTGCCATGCTTCTCCATTACTGGTGTTTCACCTTAATGTAAATTTCAGAAAGATTAACAAAAATATATTTTTATATTTTATATATATTTATATTTTGTGGGGACCATGGGAATTATGAGAAGTGTAACTATTTTTCTGTAACGGCACTTCTTTGAACGCATCTCAAGGGTCTCATCCATAACACATACAGCTCCTAAAATTTTGAATGTGAAGAGTTGACAGATGGTGATGAATTCTACAAGACTAGATATGAGTTGGCCCTGCCTTGAGTTCCTTGAGGGTGGTCTCAACCAGTTTTTCAGTCCACTACTACACAAATACCCCCAACTCACAATAAAACAACCATTAGAAAGCTAAAAATAATCTAAAAATTGAAAAAGCCCAACCTGCAAGAATTTAAATGTACTCTGACTGTTAAAGTAGCAAAACCACAGACAGATATCTATGTTCTTTCAAAATAAATTAATAAATCCTTGGTTGACAGATTTCCATTACTGAAGGGGAGGGTTGGCCTGGGGGGAATCAAGATTCTACCCAATTCAAGACAGAAACATAGGGTACCCAAAATATGAAACAATACAAATTTAACAAATAAAACTATGTACTGTTTCGAAACAGTATGCATTAGCGTACACAGCTATACAAGCTGTCCTGAAAACAACAGACATTTATATAGCATAAAGTTGCTCAGCTATCCTTACAGAAATTTGGTTGGCAGATTATATAAATAAAAAGTGAAAGAGATTCTCCCCAATTCCACATTTTGCAAACCCTCTCATTCAAGAAGTTGTAGGAATGTACGTTTTGATCCGTATAGTAAATAACATAAGTCTGATAGCCATTCCTATTTAAAGTTTAGAACACGCTGACTAGACTTGTCAGATGTTTCACAGAAAGCAGCATAACAAAACTCAGTGGAAATATTCCTGATGCTGGTTTTATTATTTACCCCCGCATTTCAGTATTTCATAGAAACAAAGTAAAGGATTTAATCTGGACAACTGAAGAAGAGGAGAAACAGAGAGAAACAAAGCCCAGACATGACTGCTGAAAGACAACATCCATCACTTGATGAATGAAAACTGTATTTTTAAGCTAAGTCCACTCTCCATGACACTCCCTCAAAATTAAACAAGAAGTCGTTGGTTGACTTCTATTCTTTTTCCTCAGTTGGCTCTCTCTCTTCCTTTCTTCTGTTCATTCTTCCTGAAGTATTCTTAAACCTCCCAGCATAAAACTCCTACTAACCTATCCGACCTCACACTCCACACAAGTGAGCAGGGCTTTTCTCTTCTGTCCTGATCCCACAGCATTATATGCAACCAGGTGATGGAAGAACATGGCATTAAAATAAGATAACAAAATAAGGTAACAAGATTCTACTCTATTGCAGGCGTTACCTGTAAGTTTGAGACCTAACTGGGTACTACACAGAGCTATTCTGATGTGTTCTCTTACCAATCAATCAACACCATGCACTAGGAGGCTGTCACAAACATTAGGAACCATGTTTGCTCAGGCACTCGCTAACACATGATATCTTCTCATCTATTCATAGTCGGAAATACTATAAACTTTTTTAAAAAAATAATAATAATGTAAGCACCTTCTCTAATATCTTCCTCTGATCCACTCAGCTCTTTTCTTTCCTCTGGAAAGCCATAGGGAGGTATCGCTTGATCCTCCTGTGCTGGTTTACCAGCTTTTCCTGAATGCTTTCTTCCCGATGGTGCCATAACGAGATTTTCTTCCTATTGAAATATAGCACTGAAACATAACTCCTTGCTTTAGCTGATGCAAATGTTAACATTTTTTTTCCAGAGGAACTCACCTCCTTATTTCTCCCTGCACAAAAAGACCTGAAAAAAGTATTAGTTGAGTGAGTCTCACGCGTGGGGTGTTTTACCAGGAGGACCCACCTGCTTCCACCACAGCTTTGGTGCCCTGGGAGGAAACCACAGCGGCCTCAAAGGCTGAGGGGCACGGCGGCGTCTCAGCCCCGGCCGTTACTTTCCACCCTGCCACCTTTCCCCATCGCCATCCCCATGCCACTGACGGGTCCCTTTCCGACTCCCTCTGCCTCACAAGGAGGGGACGCCCCGGCGGCAGGGATCACCTCACGCCCTCGCTCCCTCAGGCAAGGAGACAGACTGCTGAGCCTCGACCCCTCATCCCCGGGGCCGCAGACCCCCCGGCAACCGCCTTGCAGCCCCTCACGTTCCCCCCCCCAGGCCGATGGCGGCTGCTGCTGAGGCGCTGTCCCACCTCAGCGCCCCCTCCCCCACCCCGCTCACCAGAAAAGGGCGGGAAAAATGGGCGGGAAGGGGCAGGCGGCCGGGGCGGCTGCCATGGCTGCTGAGGCGGCGCTGAAGGTGGTGGGAGGTCGCCCACCTCCGGCCACCTTTCCTTTGGTTAGAAACGGCTTCCAGCTCCCCTTCAGGCAACAAAATGCCTGCTAAACAGTTTGTTGTGGTGTTTGTAGGCCAGGGTTTGACGGCTTGCGAAGATTTTTCAGTAAGTGAATGCAAACAGGCAGTAGTTCTCTAGCCAACTTAATTCAATGAATTTCATGCTTTCAGATTTTTCTACTGTTCTCACGTGATTTTCTGTCCTCCTAAATGATTTATTTTGCTCTTCACTTATGCATACTAAATACAAAATAAAAATAAAGAAAATCCTAGAAATATTTTGTCTCGTCCTTACCCCCAACAACTTAAGAAATCTTACCTGTTGTCATTTCCATAACTGAGTTTAAACTTTTTCCAAGCTTGTACTTACACTGGGCCTGGCTGGAGTAGAGTTAACTTCCTTCACAGCAGCCTGGATGGTGCTGTGTCAGGGCTTGGTGACCAAAGCAGCGCTGGTAACACAGGGATGCTTCAGCTGAGCAGTGCTTGCAGAGTACGCAGGCCTCCTGTTTCCCACTGTGCCCCCACAGCAAGGAGACACAGCTGACTCGAAGAGTTATCCCATGCCCAGTAACATCGTGCTCTGCAATAACAGCTTAGGGTTTAGTCTTTTCAAGGCAGCTGATCCTCAGTGGCTGGGGCTGCCTGTTGGAGTTGATGAGCAAACCCCTTCAGCTGCAGTTTGTGTTTTTATCCCCACAAACCCTTCACATATTCATGTCTTTCTCTTGACCCACAAGTTTTTCTTCCTTTTACTCTTCTAGTTCTCTCCTGCATTCCTGCTGGAGGCAGAGCAAGAATCTGGGGGTGTGATTTGTTGCTAGCTGGGGTTAACCCACTGCAACCCTCTTCACCTATTATCTTGCTTTGCCTACTTGTTTTCTTTTTCCATCTAATATGCTCACAAATTTTAGCTGTGATTTTCAGTGGATACCTGTCAGAAGGTTTATCCAACATCTTTAAGCCATTTTTGCTTTAGTTAAATGAAATGCTATATCTCTACTTTCAAATTTTGCTTAAACGAAAAGGTCTTGCCTGACCTACGTATGCAAACTATTTTATTTGTACATCACTTCATCAAGAAGACTGCCTTAAAATTTCAACTCTTTTTTCCCCCAATTATTTTGATTAGAATGGCAAATATATTTTTTTAAAAATCCTAATAAAATTTGAATATCACTAATAATATTTTAAAGTGAAAGTATCAAAGCTTTCTTGTATTTCTTGAAAGGTCTCATTTTTTGCTAGTCTGAAGTAGAATCACAGAATCATCTAGATTAGAAAAGACCTTCAAAATCACAAAGTCCAACCATCAACCTGACCTACTGAGTCCCATCACTAAACCATGTCCCTTAGTGCCGTGCCCACATTTCTTAAGTACCTCCAGGGATGGGGACTCCACCACTTCCCTGGGCAGTCCATTTCAACGCTTAAACACCCTCTAAATAAAGAGATTCTTCCTAAAGTGCAGTCTAAACCTCCCCTGACACAACTTGAGGCCATTTTTCCTCTCATCCTATCACTTGTTACCTGAGAAAATAGACCGACACCCACCTTGCTGCAGCCTCCTTTCAGGTAATTGTAGAGTGACGAGGTCTCCCCTCTGCCTCCTCTTCCTCCAGACTAAATAACCCCCTCATAATGCCTGTTTTCCAGTCCCTTGGCCAGCTGTGAATTAAACTATGTATTTATATTCTATGTTCCAGCATTATATATAAGGTTATATTTCATGCTAGCAATGTACAAGTGTGCTTGCATCTTTACAATGCTCAAAAAATTGATTCTACTTTGAGAATCCATTCATGCATCAAATATTAAAATTATTACTGATGGACATTTAAGAAAATAAGAACTTGTAACACAAGGCTTTATAAGCATTAATGGCTAATTTATCAAAATGAGTGAATTTGTCTACTTTAAAACAGAAACAGACAAACCTTTTACCATAGTTTAGTTGATTTCAAAGCAAACCGAGTATTTTACAATACATGTGCACATTTTGTACATCTGATTACAAAAAAAACACCAATGCATTCTTTGAATACTGCTAGTACAATGAAGATAAGCCACTGAAAATTTGTGCTTGAATACATACGGTATCTTTTCCCACATAAAATCATACTAGTCTGATGTCTCAAGACAAATACAGGGCCAAATCCCATGAAATTTAAAAACACAAAAGCTTCATTTGTCAGTATAAATTTTGTTTTCTGAAGTGAAACATTGCTCCCATTCATTGCTACATTAAAACAGTTTGTTAACCATTCATATAGAGAGGCACTTTTGCTTTTATATTTACAATGCTTGTAAAATGTTATACCTTAATCATTTTCATTTGATTAGAACCCTCTCTTTGTAATCAAGAAACAACAACATTGTATTCTTTGGAATATAATACATCAGATAAGATATAAAGTAACTTCAAAATAATAATTAATTGTTCTGTTATTGTATATTTTAATTAGATTGCATTTATTCCAAATCCCAATTAAATACTACAAATAATGTTGTGAATTGTCACTGTGCTTTAAAGAATGCCAACATCATTAAGGGTAGACTAAAGGTAAATGACAAGTTACATAATTCCCTTCGTTTTCCCATAGGGCTGAAAAAAAAAAAAGCAGCAATGACAGAAATTTGCAAAATGTTTTGGAATGCAAGATCAAGGACCTGTTGAGCTCATCCCAAACAACTTTGCCTTCTAACATTATATCTAGTTGGCAACATACACTGCAATAAATGCAGCTACATTTCTTTAGGTAACCCTTTTTATAAAAAAGGATAACATGGCCATGAACTAACATTTGTAAAGTAAGATCAGTTGAAATCTGCCTATGTACAGGTTTCCTGCAATGTTTGTTTTGCTTCCTGTCACAGCTGCAGCAGCTTGTATATCATAGAGTACTGCAGAGATCGTAACTGTAGATGCATGATTTTTTTTCTTCATATCACCTTAGTTAAATATCAAACCATAAAAGACACTTATGAAAGAGAGATTTTGAATGCTTATCACATCTTGAGGTAGACTGATCTCCAAAATAAAGCTCTTCTACACTTTTATTCGTTCATGACCATCTTCCTTTTGGATCCTTCTCCTTGGAAAAATCTTTCGTTTAAGTGCAATTAGCTGAGAAGAGGAAAGAAAATACAATATTTAGTTCTCTGCTGGGCTAGACATGTGCAGCTGGTCAGCCTTTCATCCTAGAAAACACAAACTGTACCGTCCATGGTAATTCAGTCAGTACTGTCCATTCTTTTTTTTTCCCCCACTGCACAGGAAGAAAGTTATTCAAATGCATCTATTAGGCATAGACACTTGCACTGTACTTCTCAATAACCAGAATACAAGCAGAAAGTGAAAGATATGGTATACCTATATTCTGATTATTTTAAAGTTAATTTGTGTGTGTAATATAAAACCAGACTACATTATGTTTCTGAAAGGTCAATGCAAAGCTGGCAGTATTTACATACCTAGCTGTCCTACTGACCTGAATACCCCCTTCCAAAATAAAATTACTATGCAGGGGGAGTTTTTAATGTATGCAGAAGGCTGAAAATTAAGGGAAAGATTCATGCAAAAAGTTACAGGCGGAGGAAAAAAAAATTTCAAAAGCCAACCTTTTAAGAATTACACCCTCTTCATCAGACCACGGAAAGGGTTACTTAAGGCCCCAACCTGCAAAGAATTACCCATATGATTTGTTCCATTGGCTCCCTCCATGTTTAGCAGGATTAATCACGTTCAAGAAAACCATTTTATGCTTGCAGAATGAAAGTTTTTTCTTTGTGTCTGATTCAAAGCATTTTGAATTCAATAGGAGTCCTTGCTGTTACTTAGGAATTAGATTTGTATTAGGCACCTAAAATACCTTACTCAGGACTAAAGTGTTGATATTACTCAAGTTTTCTTCCTATTGGCTTACTTTGCACTATCAACAACGCATGTTAATAGACCAAGACTTTCAGAAACAATTACTGAATTTGAAGTTCCAAATTTAGCACATTTATGATGTTTTTGACCATCACAAAACAGCTGACAAGGGAACACAACTCTCCTCCCCACAGGTATGAATATTTTCCAGGAATTTCAACATGACAACTTAAAAATTGAAGCAACCTAACCAGTAGTCATGTATCATCCTTATTTCTTTCATGAAGGAAAAAGCCTAGCTATTCTATTAAAAATCTGTTTTATATTAACTTGAAGGTAAAACAGCGTATTAAATGTTATAGATTTGATAATATTTTTACCTGTTCAGCAAAAAATGAGATGACTGTAAATACAATAAGTGTTACTAGAACGCAGTGGGTCCAGAATTTGAGCTTGTCTCTGTATGCCCTCCTGCAGAAAGATGGAAACAAAAAGACAATTGCATATATTATAAATCAGATATAAATTTTAAAGATTTTCCATGAAATAGACAAAGAAAATAAATATGGGTAATTTCTCTCGTGTTATAAAAAGCAAAACACTTATTTATTGTATATAGCTCAAGCTCTGCGTATTTCATGACTCCCTTTGCTTTCAGTGTAATCTTGAACCTACTGTTAGCCTTGAGCTATTATGGGTGTTGGTTACGTTGGAACCAATGCAAAAACCGAAATTGAATACAAGATAAAGGTGGAAAACTCATCTGAAGCTAAAAATGGATTTCCACCAGCATTTCAGCATGCTTTAAACCAATCCGGTAGAAATCTGCTTTGACCGCAAACAAGTCAAAATACACTGTTCTTGTGAAGCTAACAACATCCCAGTGGTTGTCCTCAAAAACAGAGCCAACGATATGTCTACAGCACCAGCCCAAGTTTCTACAGCTAACTGCTGAAGTCAGTTTGCCCCCACTCCCCGTGCCACTGCTACTGTAGGGCTTGTAGCACTACAATCTGCACCCACTCTCGTCACCTACAATCCTTCTGATTCCTTCTACAGTTCCTCTAATATTTTCTCTTCTGTCATGAACAGTTATTTCCCATAATTTGCTGATCAGGAACAAAATTACTGTCTTGTCTCATTTTTATCACTACACCTGCCAACCTTTTGCTCGTATTCTATAATCAACTTTCCCAATTTCTAAGTGAAAATATTATTTATGAAATGGCAAGAGAAAAATGCACATTATGTAAAAATGTGAAAGAGGCAAACGTATCTTCTGTGATAATTATCCAGCTGATTATTTCTGCCAACATCTCTCACTAAAGTCACTTAGTGAGAAGTGGTACCACCAGAATTTATGTTGCCTCTTTGCAATACACATTTCAATTATTATTTAAAAAATTAAAAAAGCCCAAAGTCCTGATTGTTCTTATTAAAAAAAATAATAAAAGTAAAAAACCCACACCTTTTTATTTGAAATAAGTTAGGGATAATCGAAGAAATGTTAAAGACTCGGAAAAACATGAAAACACCAATCCTGCAAAAATTAAATTTTAGTCCATTTAAATCTTTTCACATCATCTTCATCTGTAACTCCTTCATGACAATACTGGGAAAAAAAGGGCTTGTACCACTATGTTCCATAATAATATGCCAGTACAATAGAATAACTTGAAGAGAACCTATGTAGCATACCATTCTTGGAGCTCATGCATGTGAAGGAAACGATTCCGATATTCTCTTGGCAGTTCAAATTGGGAAGGTATAGGAAACATTGATTCATAAAAATCCCTAAGCACTGCTTTCACTGTCTGTGCATCCTTATGATTGTGATCAATATTGTCATTTAGGCAAACAAACTTTCTAGAAAAGAAAAATGCTTTGTTAGCATATTTCCTTTAATAATATGCCAAAGGTGTTAGCAAACCAAGAACACAAACAGAAAACTTTTAAACAAAATTGATGAGTATCCTTTTAAAACCAAATTGATACATTTGATACTGTTAACTACATTCTTTATTACTGCATTATTTTAAGTTAATTTGGTTTCAATTCAGAGGGCACCAAGGCTGATAGTGAATCAAAACCTCTGAGGAATGAAGTAACAAGCTATGGGTCTCTCTCTTCTACTTATATTTAACGCTGCCATCTAATGGGCACTAATACGCATCATCCCAAAACCTACCACTAGATACTGACAGAAAATTAGAAGGCCAGGATTATGATTTCAATAAGGGCTTTGTAGTTTTAAATAAGTTATCATGAGTAAAGTTCCTTAAATAACAAGATGAGTTTCACTGTAGAAGGTAAACATAGAATATATACTAAATTGTTAATATTTTACTATATTCTTCAGAGAAACGTATCATAAAAATTATTAGAAGACTTTACAGAAGACAAAAGTTTTGTCCCTAGGTTTTAAGTTACTGAGAACACAATATAAATGGGTATATCACAGACCCAAAACTGACCTCATGTAATAAGCCAAAACACAGACAACAAGAACCTGGATAGTATTTATATGGAAATCACTGTGACCAAATAAACATGCTCCAAATAATGCCTCCTGGAGAGTAATTTCTCACAAAATAAACTCACAAGTATTTAAGTTACTGAAAATTACTGAAACTAAAGCAGCAGCTAGTATGCTAGACTGCTATGTCCCCTTGGCTGCTCTGACCAAGTGCTTGCTGACAAAAATTCCCTTTCCCACATATGGACAAGGTTATGTGCTTTATTTATATTGTGAGATACAAGACCTTTACATTTTCCCTAGAGGGTGAAATAATATCTGATGACATATGCCTTGTAATTGCTAACCTTTGTAAAGAAGTGGTTCTGGTCAGCTGCATTCTCTATAGCATGGTGTGCCCTTTCAAAGGGCAGAGCAAAGTTCAGGCTTCCTCCATGAAGCTGGAAATAAGTAGAACTCTGCAACATAAGAATTTGCCTACAGAGGGCATTACCGTTTTTCCTCAGACTGTAATGAATCTGGCACAATTGGTAACCCTGCTTTAGACAATTACACGCAGGGAACAGTCATTCATTCAAATTGCCACATATGAGAAAAACAAAATATGCCTCCCCTCTTCAAAGAATAGCCAGCTATATCTATGCTATCAAGTAGCTATGCTATGCAGAGCATCTGGTTATGGCAACCAGATGTCTACGCTATACGTGTTTTGAGAGTTTACTCTGGACTATCCCTGCCTGGTTCCCGTGGACTGGCAGCTCATTAGCCCCAGGAATGCAGTAGCTGCACTTCTGAGTCTGCTCTCAGAATCGGGTATCAGCTTCTCCACTACGATGTAAAGAAACGAGAGGACTAACCTCCAGCTTTGGATCATTTCTCATCAAATATAAAAAAAAAAAATTAATACCTCTTGTGACATTGTAACAGAGCACAAAAGCAGGGTGGATATGCAAAACAGATTTTGCGATAAAAAAGTCCATGCTTAAGTTTTATTTTTAAATTGCTGCATAAAGCAGATCAAAATTTTTCTCTCCTTTAAAATAAAATTGCCTGCGATATAAACTATATAAACTCTAGAACGACAAAATGAAATCCTCAGAAATAGTTGAAGTTTTTCAATACAACTTCAAAGGTTTTAGACATATAAAAATATAATAGAAATCAATTAAATAACCCCCAGCATAAAAGAGAAAACAGTCACTTCTGTTAAACAGAAAACAATGAGAAGTATTTTGATTAGAATTGATCTTGCTCTGTAACACAGTATAGAAATACACTGCAATAAATGACTTACAATACACAAACATATTAAACAGTTGAAGCAGAAAATGAAAACAAATCTCAAAACGTTATACAAATCCAGAAATAGGATACCTGGGATTTTTTCGTATGTCATCCAGCTGACCAACTACATGAGACACATTTGTGCGAATCATTTTGAAGGCAATTTCCTCTTCTCCCATGATTTCAAACCTTATTATAAAAAAATAGTATTTATACATTAGTAAAACAGCCTATAGTCAGGTTCAATAAGTATTAATATTTTAAGAACTTATTTCTAATCTGACTGTCCAAACCATTAGAATTTGACATTTGATTTGTGTTTACATTTTTCAGCTAATGCTCTTGCACAGAGCCACTGTCCAATAGATTTGTTAGTAGCCTATTCTAGACTGAACAATTTTAATGCACACTTAATAAATGAATACTTTTGTCATAGGAATAATAATGAATCTGAAGGTAGACATTACACTAATTTCCTTATTAAAAAAAAATTTACAACTGCAATTTAAAATTACACTACAGACATGAGAAAATACATTATTTTCCAATCACTGGCCCCAGAAAAACCTTAAAGTTACAAAAGCATATATAAAACTACAATCTTAAATACAAATGCAAGCCTTCCTCACCCACCTACCTACTCACTGACCAACTTACAGACAGAACAATGAGCTGTATACGAAATGCAGAAATATTGCATCTCTGAAGGATGTCCCCAGTGCATTTACCCCCTATTTAGGGGTCTTACTAGAGGTACCATACTTATTTTTCATGTGGAGGTGTACATGCACCTGTCACATCTTTATGTTCATACAAGAAAATATATTGCCTGTTTGTGAAGTCTCATGTGAGAAAGAATTCTAGTTATAAAGCTCACCAAGTTAATAATGCAATTATTTAATATTAAAGCTTAAGAACCACATGTACCTTAAGCTGATTTATATCATTAAGCACAGCAAATCCTTACACCCACCTCAACATTTTTCAATCTCATTTGTTGTATCAGCTTTTCAGTTTCATTGTAAACTCTCCCGGGAAGGGAATTATTTAGAAAGCATACAGCACAGCTTGAGGTACTGTGAATGAGTGTGTAACAGTGCCACAAAGCTGCCCTAAGCAGCACCTGTAGCCTTCCTTCACCCTACAGAACTACTTGACTTTGTAATCACTCCTGGGGCAAAACCACATGCTTCAGAGGAGCCCTACCACTCTGCCCATCCAACACTGCTGGTGAGGCAATGGACAGGAGACAGCTATCAGCTCCATGCCAGCAAACAGCCTCAACATCATGTCATCGGTTTGCAGTTTTCAGAGAGCACAGATCTGCCTGAACCTACATCTCAGGAAGATCTGCTCAAATACAATTATTCAAACAAACCTAAGTCAAGTCATGGTTTGTCCTGCTCTTTCCAAAAGGGGATGGGAATCATTTTGTTTTGCCCCTGTCCCAACCTGTCACTTCTCTACCTTGCAAGAGAAGTACAAGGCAGTTAGAGAAAAAACGCTTTCTTTTTTTTAAAACAACAACAACAAAAAAAAAAATCTAAACCACTTCTGTAGAGGAAAGGAGGACGAAGCAGATTTACAACTTACAATTTCTAAGTATGGGAAACTTTTTCACTCTTCTATGCTGCTCTAACTGCCCTCACTAAATGTATATAGTTGATTAATATAGTTATTATTATAGTTTGTTATAGCTGTCTAAAGATAGTCCAGCTTCTTACTGTTGTACTACAGAGTTGGGATCTGGCCCAAGGTTTAGCATGGAAATCTTTAGTCTACTAAAGCTACGGAAAAAAAAAAAACAAACACAATCTTACACAATGAAAGAGACACGAATAGTTAACAGTATGCTTCTCCAGTTCCACTGTTAAACCTTAGCCCACTTTATTTTAGCGTACCATCTTTGGTCATCTATGTATTCACACCTTTTCCTATTGCTCTATGAAAGTTGCTTTTCACAGGACTGTAACATACCTATATTTGTTTTTGTCCTTGTATGCCTTACGAATTCTGTCAGTCACAGGTTTGCAATTAGTTACTAGGTTTTTAGTTACTGGAGGCTGGAAAGAAAACATTGTTTAGATTATAATTTAATGAAGAATAGAATCTGTTATAAAGGAATACACTGTAGAAAATTTATACCACAGCTATGAAGACCTGCATATTGCTTTTCATTCCAGGAGAATAAAGCATATTGTTTCTTCATTATCTTTTGGAGTAAACAATACTTATATATACCAATATTGAAAAATATATGAAAAATACACTTCTTTTTGGCAAAAGTATTGCAACTTCTAGATTTCATCCTCAGTACAATATTCATAAATTGTAGCTCATTTGACAGCTGTTTTAACATTCTTCTGGTGGAAGTCACCACTAACACTGGCCAGGCATACTCCACAGAACAGATGATACACATTAGCCTTATTTATATCATTACCTATGTTGAAACAATTCTGGGAAATAAAAATCCATGTTCTCAAGGGATATTTCTATGGTACTAGATTCAGTCCTATAAATTTATCTGTTGCAGACAACAGGAAGAAAAAATTGTGCTTGTGTTTAGCACAGGGGTCTAATTTTGTGACTATTTGAACTGATAAAATTAGTATATTAGACATTAGCGCTTAAATGAGTAATATTTTATTAACTCGACAAGAAGATTTAATCTGACATTGTTCCCAGAGACTTATTTTTAACCCTGTCCTAAAACAAATTCACGGCAACCATCCTTTATTAATACTCTTTAAAGTTTTCACTTCAGAGAATTTTTCAAACTGAATTGAGAGTCATAAAGAGGTAAAATGAAGTAAGGTTGTACTGGATGTAATGTCCTCAGATTATACAAAATTTCAAAATCCACACTTTAATTTTTTCAAATCAGACTGTCAGAATGGTTTTACATAGAGTTTTGCTGAAATGTAGACTTAGGGGCAGGATAGGTGTCCAGTGTAATAAAAAACAATAAGCGTAGCATATATCAATAGTCAACAATCCATATACATTTACCTACACTAACACTGTAAATCTCTGCACTCTGGTTTGCACGATGGGGATTGACAATGCTCTTTTACTACCCAACAGCTCATGACCCGTACTGACCAATTTTTTATTTTTTTCCCCCCTTTGGTACAGTATTGGTTTTAACCAATAAAATATCAGGTCATCAATTTAGCAAAGTTCATACACAAATCTTTTCAGAAGCATGGACTGATGCAGGAATTCAATTTTATTTGCGAAAGAAATTTAGGAATCTAGAATATTTAGATCTGACATTAATACCTAAATTCCCACAGATTTCAGTGAGAATTTAACAAGCAAAATAGGAATTAAGGACATAAATTCTTAATGAACATCTAGTCCTAAGCCTTCCATTTTTGAAAGTTAAAAGGAATTACTCAGAAGCCTTTGAATTAAGACGACTGACTTTGAAGATATTGATGATATTTATTTTAATGCATAGAATATCATTCAAGCAGATTTATCAGGAAGTTCTAATTAGAGACGTATTGGGCATGGTATCTTTTGGGTTCACACTAGTGCATTTTCTTAACAAGGATGACTTTTTATATCCCATATATAATAAAATTCTAAAGCTCAGCTTTTCCCTGTGGTAAATTTTAATAGCTTTAAAAGTTAGCAAGTAGATTGTAGAATTTTCATATTTAATACATTTATTTCATGTATACACAAGTAGAAATTTTTGTGAATACTTTCCTTCTAGAAATCAAACCAACATTTCAATCATAGTAAATACATGTTCAGGAAAGAAATCATCCACCTTTTAGGACCAATGTTCCTTACCAGATTGGGATCATAATATGCTTCCTGAGTTGGTGGAATAACATGGATCCGAGTGATGTTGGCAGGAAGAGATTTTGAGCAATTTATTAGCATTTGTTCTAGACCTGTCAAATCCTATCAGGAAGGAAAGAAAAAAAAAAAGATTGTTTTCTCATTAACATAGTTCTAAAAATCCAGGGTTCACATATTTAATGTTATATGCGTAAGAAGTTTCTATATTACTGTAAAAAAAAGAAGACATTCATGTCTTCAGTTCAGTAACTTAAAGTCAGTGGGAATCTCCATATGCTTAAAGTGAAGCAAATACTTGGCTGAAGTGAGACCACATAAAGCGTGACTTGTCATTTTCATTTGAAAATTGAAAACACATCTCTACTGATGATGTAAGTAGAGTACAGAATTCCCGGACCAGAAGTGACGTTTTAAATCCCAGATCAAACAAAAACAAAAAAACGAACTGAAAGGACAGGAAGATTTTCTGATTAAGGTACAGGCCAGGAACACCTGAAAGCAAAGCTGTGTTCCAGCTATGCCAGTGATTTTGTGTGTCATTTCAAGAATATTATTTTATTGGTTTGAGCCCTGAGGTACAATTCCCTCTCTACTAACTGTTTGTAAGAGCACAAGTCCTACCAAAACCATGTCCTCTGCTTATCAGGTTCCTAGAAAACCAGGAACGTGAATCTTTGTGTATGGTCATAGTATTTATGGGTATCACTTCTTTGCTGACCTTTTTCTTATTACTTTCTTTAGGGTACAAGTTCTTCAGTCAACAACAGTCTTTTACGATGTGCAAGAACAAGAGTAAGCACAACAGTGTCTTTTACCAGTGAATATCATTTCTAACGAATTCACACCAAGTACTTTCTTGAGATCAGATACCAGTGATACATTTTTCTGATGCTGTTAGAACTCAGCGTAATTGTTGAGTCCATATAAGAACAATAAAGAAGTAGAACACAATGTTAAATTCTCCAGCTAGAATTGACAAGTGTTATAGATGTTGAAGCAAAGATAAATAAAGATTTGATTCATTTTAATGTAACAGATGTGGACTTTAGGACCAAAGTTACTCTAGAAGTTATTGCTGAGGAAAGTACCTGCAAACTTAATGGCAGTTCGTGGATTCTTGTGGCCAATGTTCGAATCTCTCGGTCAGACAAAATGCCTGACTGGTCTGTATCAACCTCATCGAAGATCTGAGAGATGTTCAGTGGCTGGACTGCACTCATAAGATAGTAGAAATATGAAAAAGCAAACTGCATATCTTCTGAGTGCCGCACTTTGTGAAATGACGTCTTGTCAAACTCCTCAGGAAACCTACATAAAAGCATACGTTAATTTAGTACTCCAGCTTCTAGTAAAACATTGCTTACTTGAAAACAAACTCTCACCTGAATTTTTAAAGGTCCTCCTTACTTTAGCAGCACTATCATGTTGTAATAAATTCCCCATTTTCCTTTTCAAAATATAATTTCAATGAGTAGCCATCAACGCATTGGAAATAGCTATAACAAAGCTTTACCAGAAAGATAGAATTACCTACAGTTTTACATTATTTCAAAGACAGACATACTCACATATCCTGTAGCTCTTGCATAACAGTGCGGTCAATCATGTGAGGCATATGAGCAGGGACTTTCCGAGATGTAAATCCAAATTTACTGTTTAAAAGCTTATTTACATATCGAAGGGAATCAGCAAATGTATCTTTCAGCTGCCTTCCAAGATGTTTACCATCAGTAAAGTATGACATTTCTTTGAGTAATGACTCTTCTTCCTAAATAGCAAGACAAGCATACATTAAGGTTACATTATCAAAAAATATTAAATAAATAGGAAAACTGACATTTCAGGCAGGTAGCAGCTCTTTTTTTAAATAGGTAAAAACGTAAAGAGAAGTTTTGAATACTGTTCTTGATGTTCGTTTGATGCGTCTTTAAAAATAAGAGGAGAGAAAAGGAAGGTAACTTCATCCTTAAAAATTATATGCTCTGAAGAATAGTGGTCTACAAGAAAAACTTCCTTAATATTTTTCTTGTGACACCTCACGCACTCAACAGTAACTGTTTGCTATCAGATATTCGTAATATTGCTTGTTTTTATTTATTTTTTCCTGATTACTCATCCACATTTCATAACTGAAATCTTAGATAAACAGAAAGAGGTAATAGCACCTTTGCTATTAGGAGTAGTGCAAAACAGTTGTACCAACTGAAGCATAGTCTTTATCTTCTTTTATAGAAGTTTTCAAAAAATCCTCCAAAATGCTTTGGCTAGAAGCTTCCTACATGTTTTCTTGACATGGTCTGGATATTCAGTGTTGTTGGCAGCCTTTCAATTTAACTTTTAGAGCTTGAATACTTACCACTATACATATGAATATTTTTACAATTTATATATAGTGTATCCACATTTGTATAAATGCATCCAAAACAAAATCTAATCTCTTTTGCAATACTGTATATGTGAATAATATCACTGCATCAACATACACTGAATAAGAAGCGAATCTGACTTCAAAAAAAACACTCTGCAGAACAGGAATAGAAATGTCTATTCAGCTTTCATCACCTAGCTAAGAGAGGCCCAAATCAAACAGATTAGATTTTATGTAAAAACTCAGAGCTTTCAAAAAATCTCAGCATTTACATCAAAGGCAAGATGCATTCTAAATTTACAAATAATATTAAGAGTATTCCACAATATGCAGAAAGATGCAATTATTCCACTAAGCAGTGACGTTAAGATACTCACATCAAGAAGGTCCTGGAAATACTTCTTTTTCTCCCATGGCAAAAAGCCTTGGTAACTTCCAGCATAAGACTGTAATTTTCTTCCCACTAACCCCTCCCTTCCATTTGTATCCAACTGTACATGCCCTTTTCTGCCCTCCATTCCCTCTGTATCTTCTCCAGCCTCAGAATTCCCAATATTTTTTGACTGACGTGTTTCCCTTAACATGATGGAATTCAATATTTTTTCTTGAGATTCATTTTCATTTCCCATGGGCTGGATCCCATTTCTCTGGGCTGGATGCGTGGATTTAGGCTTCATTTTGGAAATAGGTTTATTTGTATTCATTGCCGCATCAGTCCTTTTTGTTCCGGTAAGTCTTGAAGGAACTTCCCCATTTGCTTTTATTGCTGTTTCTGTTTTGCTATTGTTTACGTCTTCATGAGGCTTCTGCCAGCCGGTTTTATTTTTCTGATCTTGTGAATTATAATGCACACCATTCTTTTCCAGACCTACAATCTTCTTTACTGTAGTTAAGAACTGATAAGGTCTCAGGAGAGCAGCCTTGGATAGGTTAAATCCCTTCTGAGTGATATCACCATTTGCTAGTTTTAAATCCAGGTTCTGCAGTGCTATCTGAACGTTTTCAGGAAGGAGAGACATATTTACCGATGGTATTATGATCTCTTCATGGAAACTCCCTCCTGTTTCATTTCGACGTCTCCTGACTCTTGGAAAGCGTTTTTCTTCAGGAATATCTTCAAATATCAATTCAGCTTCTGGTATTGAAGTTGGAGTTTTAAACTCAGAGTTGGATTTTTGCGTTGAACTTGTGTTCAGTTTTGGCTCCTCTCTAGTATCGACTTCAATAGCTACCTGCATTTTAAACTCTTCATCATTTTTATTTAGAAATGTAAGATTAAAATAGATCACAGTTGTATTCATGCCACTGTGCATTATGAGGTGGATAGTCTTCCATTTGTTCGCAACTGAAGCATGCCGAATAATTGGATTATCGCTATATGAACCCTCAATTCCTTTCTTGGCTATTTCGCTGAAGCTGAAATAGGGCAGACATTCACCTTTTGGAATAACATAGTAGGTCTGATTAAGCTGAAGTGTCACCTTGTACATCTCTTCAAAGTGATCTGGGAAAAAAAATGTGAATTTTCAGTGTGAGATTTTTTCTGTATTTTTAAATAGTAATATATCCAGCAAGATTCACAATTTTAGCAGTGAGACTACGTTGTGAAAGAACACTTACTGTAGCTTCCAATCTCTTACTCACCTATCTTAAATAACACATTATTAGAATATACTCAGAATTATAAATCTGACGTACATTCCAATGGTAATTCTAAAAAAAAACACTGTAATTTATCACTCCTACCTACAGAGCTTAAGTTGCTTATTATCACACCTCACTTAAAATTATGTGTCGTAACTAACAAGCTCATACTACATTTTTGCCACATTGTAGTAGAATCACATTACAGGAGTTAGATTTCACTACTAGATTGAATCTTGATTTGGAATTTCTAAAACTTCTCGCTCCCACAGCAGAAGACAGATCTGTCAGCTATTGTGAGAACAAAGCCTCACTGCCAGCAATGCATTTTTTTGACCCGAGAAGTAGGGAAGTCTCTACTTTTTCAAGCAGGCCAAATTATCCCATTTCTTTTCCTTTATCTATACCAAACAGAACTCTCAATCTTTCCATTCACTCCTGCTAGCCTTTCATATCAAAATAAAATTCTGACATCTCAACCTCCAATTTCTCCATGTTTTCTTTGTTCTACCTGCTCTGCCTCTATACCTCTTGCTCTACAGTTTCCATGCTTTCTTCACTACAATTCTTGCAATTCTGTATCTTCCATTCTTCAGAAAAATAGGTATGTTAGACTGCGCTGGGAATCTTCTAATATTAGCACACAATAAAAGATGACTCTCCTTTTTAAATGCAGTGAGGTTCAAATGCCCATCTTCAACCCAGTTGCTCGCTCCACTGGGCTAGCACAATTAAAGGATGAAAGCCTCTGTAGCCAGCAGCACACAAGGAAAACACATTTAGGTAACTCACACTCCTCAGCAGAACCCACAGCTGACTACAAGTAGCCTTTGGCAAGAGTACAGAGCCAGACTTGAACTTACACCCTCAGCATCACATAGGTCCTTTAATTTATTAATCACTACTAACATCATCAAATCAGCTGTTCTCCTTTGGAGAACATCTGTTTGCATAGCTGAAATGTAATTTCTGCATTTAAAGTGTAAGCCTCTTGGGTAATGAATTTGATGCTTGCTGCTCCATAAAACATCAAGCACTCCACCCGTGCTTGGCAAATACAGATTTTATTAACTAAAGCAGCACACAAAAAAATGACTTAGGTTTGGATCAGTGAATAAAGGAAGTGCCTGTCTTTTTCCTTCAGCTACTAGCAGCAATTTTTCATGACACTGCAGGGCTCTTAGAACTACTGGAGAATAATGATGAACCAAAAAAGGTATGACAATGCAAGAAAAATTCAACAGAACATTTATCAACCATGCATTTTACATACCTTGCCCACAGTCACCAGCATCAAATCCACAGGAGAGAACGTTGCAGGCCTGATCACAGAATTTGTCTGCTAGCCAGGAATTAGCACAACCTTGGTTACAATATGAAACACCACTTATTCCTGCACCAAATTGCCATGGTGGTCCATTCCCTATACCTCCAACTGCACCACCACCAGCAACATAGCGACTACCCCCACTGTTACCTAAAGGGAGAGAAAAGAAAAACAAAAACGACCAGTCATTTGAAATTCACATTTCTGAGGAAAGGTACATTTTAAGCCACAGCCCTAAATCTCGGCTGAGAAGAGTCAGCAGAATTTTATTTACCAACAGTAAAATTAAAACAAGGCAACTAACTAGCTCCCTGAGAGCTACTGTAAAATGTATAGCATACAAAATCTCACTGCAGAATATTGCAAACCAACTTAAAAATGCAACAAAAACTGCAACATATTTTATCTTAACTTCAACAACATAGGCAGAAAACTGTTTTACCTCTCTTGCATTCTTGACTTTACAGTCCCCTAGAGCAGTACGTCACTTTCCCAATCCAGAAGCACCACTTCATTTTCCTAACCTACGGTTCTGAAAATTCAATTTAGGAACTAATGGTGCATCTTTGCTATGAGGTTAGACTGCTCTGTTCTTGCGCTGAAGTGTTCACTCACCTTCTCTGCATGCTGCAACCATTTGCTAATGTTAGCATCCATACAGTGTACAGGAAGTCAAATCTAGCTTAAAAGTAACCCAAATTCTCTCCTCTGTCCACCCTGAAAGAATAACCATTCAATCAAGGTGATGGAAACATGCGATAGGGTTGGTAGGGCTGCCCATTTTGCCACTAGTGTGGTCTTTGTTGCATTCATAAATTCAGTTTTGAATCTGACACTAAGACAACATGGTTGACTATTCCTATCTTGTTTGCCATCAATACTTGTTTCTACAGGTAAAAGAAAATCGTCTTGCTTATATCTATTTCCCTTGATTTTCACTGAAATCATAACATCAGTCCCTTCTCACCAGAAGGGGCATGCAAAGTTAGCACCAATAATAAGGCAACAATTGGGCAGAGTAACTGAAATCTCTGGAAGATGAGAAAACAATGCAAGTGTTCTTCAGAAAAATAATAGATCCTCAGTGAGCACAAGTCTTGACAGCAATAAAAATATTTTCATATCTTCATTGCTTTGAATGCACGCGGAAAATAGCCTTCTGTTAGAAGTGTTCCCCCCCACCCAACACACACACAGGTCGTTCTTAGACCAGAAATATGTGGAAAAAATGACACTGAGATTTAAGAATCTCTACATAGCATACACTGTTTTAAGAATACAGTCCATCTTCTAATCCTCTTCATTCATTTCTGGATAAAAGCCTAAAAAAACCAGCCTTCTCAGGAAATGAAGTGTGCCCAAATGCAGACCATTTCTGGTTTGCAGAAGCTTATTTGTTCCCACTTCACACTTCCTTTACAGGAACTATTGTTCAAGGATAAAAAGCAAGGAAGGAGGCAGCCCTGAACCTCGTAACAGCCACAGGTTTCCCTTCCATGGCAAGGTCTGGTGAACAGGCATTTCAACCACAGCTATATGTTCTCCTAAAACTAGTGCACCTACAAGGCAGACATTTGTCTGTGGCCAACTGAAGTTTAAAAAAGAGAGGTAGAAAGGAAACACGTAAGCAAAGTTACCCAGTGTTGGCATTAAGGAGATACAAGACATGAAAATAGATCAAAAGATGGAAAAGAAGTGGAACACAGACTAGAGTTAGAGGGGACACAAAATCTACTTAGAGTATGTTTGAGCAAGTGAAATCTAGGAGCAGAGCATATACAGACAGCCTCCTCCACGAAGGGAAAGTGGGGCAGAACTTGGAAAATTAACCAGTATCATAAAGCCTTGCAAATAAACTTTCCAGCAAGTTCTCTGGTCAGACATTTAAATGCAAATTCAGCTTAAAATTTAACCTTAATATGAAGCAAGGAATACTTAAAAAGTGGCAAGTGAAAGGAGACATCAGACCTGTACCACTGTACAAGACACTACCACCGCATCCACAGAAATTTTTAACATGCAATACTAATTACCTCAGATACTGTTATTCCAGTCATATTTCTTAGTTGTTCTACCTATACCTCTTTACTTACTTGTTTTGTTATCTGAATGACAGATTTAGTCCAAGAATAAAAGAAGGACTGAAGTTCCCCTGAAAGTGCAATATTATTTGGACTTTGAGGTTCAAAAATTTTCCTGTCATGTAGTCAAATTTGGTACCCAAAGGAAGATTTTATTGTACCCTACTATTTGCCGTCATTTCCCATGGAAATTTACAGCTTGAAGGAAATAATTTTTTAATATGTAAGATGAATCTTTCCCCCCCCGCCATTGACGAAGGCAAATTTTGTAGTTACAGGAGAATTATAAATTACAGAATTATAACAAGAAACAAGTCAGTTCATTTTTGTCTAAATTTAACATCGTTGTCTTACCAATGCAATCACCTCCATCCCAATCACAAGCTGAGTTATTACAGGCTTTATCACAGTAACCATCTTTAATCCATGAACCAGGACATCCCTCAGCACAGTTTGGCACAGGCCAAGTCAAGTAAACCTGGAACAACATTACAGTCTGAGTCAAGGACTGGCAAATAAAAGTCAACTGAGCTTGTTTCTTGGAATACAGAGACTTAAAATAATGCCATCCTGTGCATAGTGCCTTCAGTGTTTTACAAACAGCATTTAAACCTTGTCACCTACTAGGTAAATGTTATCCCTTTCAAAGATAAGGAAATTAAGTCTCAGAAGTTAAATGAATTCGCAAGGCTATACAGCAAGGCAGCAATAGAAAGCAGGACTTCCCAAATTCATTTCTGCAAACCCTATTCAAATGAAAATTAGTGTTATATTTTTTTTGTTTAATCAGATAAGGAGGGGAAAACTTCAAATTTAAAATAGCTCTGCAGTTCACTTGTTCTCCTGACTCAAAATGTTTCTTCATCACTAACCAGTCATGAGATAAGTAGCACATGTTGAACATAATCCCTGAAGCATCTGATCCTCTATGACTTAAATAATACTAAGAATTGCCAAGATAAAAAATGCATGTGAATGTATTTTTACCTGGGAAAGCATTAAAAAAACCACACATTTTCCTCTAGACATTTGAAAATTTTAGTAGTGCTTTTGCTACCGAAGCACTGATCAGGTTTATCACAAACATTTCATCTAAACTCGCTTCATTCTCACAACAGAGACAACTACTGAAGAACAATAAAAGTGCAATAACAACAGGATTCTGCAATTATGTGCCTACTTTCTCAAAGTCTCCTAATGTTCTCAAGTACTAAAAGCTAGTAATTTTACAGTAGCTTAAGCTTATTTTGTACAACTCTTTTGTGTGTGTGCGCGCGTAGGTGTGTACACATCTGCCTGCATGAAGCATTTAATTCAGTGGTCTCTAGCATCTGGTGTTCCTTTCTATTTATTATTTGTATTAAAGCAGTAAGAATTAAGTGTTTCCCTCCATGTTCCTCATATAGATCAAGCTCATGGTTGAAAACTCTGCTGGCAACCACATTCTTTATGCATGGCTATTGCTAACATTTCCTCAGCCTGCTTTCCTCATTTAACTCCAGTGATGATAATAGGTCAGTTGAAAGACTAAATCACTCCATGTTCATGAAAATCAGTATCTTTCAGTGAACAATTACATAAAGATTTGACAAAGATATTGTGGGTGTCTGGAATAGAGATGGTTAGTAGTAAATTTTAATATTAAACCAGTTTGAGCATTATCAGATTTCAGCGTTCCCATGGAAGAATCGATTCTGTTTTGAACAAAAAATGTCCCACAAAACAAAAAGAATTTACAAGGGAGGAAAGACTGACAGCTTCCAAACACCAAATCAGTCTTTCCAGTGCTCAAAGTGGGGGAATTAGGGAATGACATTGATAAAGTAAAGCATGAAGCCTGACAGAGGACCATTATACCCCCCAAAACCTGGGAGAGAACACTGAGAAAGGCAATTCCAAACATCCACACAGCACAAATACAAAAAAAAAATAAAAATAAAAATTGGTCCTCCCCACCCTGCATCTTTGCTAACAATTGCCTAGTTAAGAATAATGATCCTTTACAGGTTAAAAGGTGAGGGAAGGGAAAGTTTCTTTCACTTGTTCTCCCTTTCAAAGTAGCATTTCTTCAGTTTTCGTGTTATTAGCACAAAAAAGTTTTAAATCTACTTAAAAATCCTTTCCTGAGAGCTTACCTTCTGACCTTTAGAGTGACTGTAAAAATCATCAGGCCAAACATCTTTCCCGAACATAACATCATCATTGAGATAGATAAACTTCTGAGAGAGGCCACTGATACGGTGAATGTGGCTTTCAATAGCTGGTGAACTGAAGGTAGGCAAGTGACTCACATTCTGAAATATTTCCTAAAAAGTAAGAAGAGACAGTGAAGTTTTTCTTCTTTGCTAATGTATTTTCTTTTTTTTTTCTTTCAAATATTTCCTTTTCCAACATAACACCATTTTCAGTTCTGCTGCTTAACTAAAAAACTGCACCTGGCTCAGTGCAAAGACACAAACTCCTGTTTATTTCACTATGTACTGGATCAGGCCCAGTGTAGATATATTTATACTACTTCTGCAGTACAGGCTGCACAAAATTTCAAGAAGTTGAACCTGCTCCAACATTCAAACAGCATTCTTCCATTTCTTTCAAGTAACTAAGCAAGCAGACAGCAACAGAAGTTGAATTAGTATCTTGTTACCACTTAGGCTGCTCGGGGCTCCTATGTCATGCTCAGATACCAAAATTACTCCTGAATTTATAATAAGAAGCTACTACTATTTTTTTTTTTTTCAGGAAACTTGAGGGATTCCCTTTCTCTTTTAAATAAGCTTTTTAGAATACATATCTACTTTTTTTTTTTTAAGCCATCTTCTTAGTTCTAGTAATTGTAGTCTATCCTGTCCCAACAGAAGTTTATTAAATTAGCACTGGTCCTGAGACAATGTTTATAGATTTGTATTGCCTCTTCTTGCCTCTAGGTTTTTTATAAATAGACTTTATAAGGAAATTAGACATGGGTATACACTAGCTGAAGCCTTGTTATTTGGAAAAATGACTGTGTTGAGGCTTGATCTATTTTAAGTTATCTGCTTAGTTATCGGCTTAACCAAACTGAAATACAAAGACATATTGGGGCTTAACAAAACAATGAATGCGAGAGGGGAGATGTGGTCACTTCTTCCTTCCTAATAAATGCAGCTTTTAGCTGAAAGGGGATAGCTGGGCTTCAGAACAAACAGAATCATTATCAGCAGTACTTCTGTGATTTTTTTTTTTGTTGGTGGTTGGGTAGATTTGTTGTTTCTCCACCACCACCTTGGTGTTGTTTTGCTTTTTGTTGGTGGTGTCTCCTTGCTTTCATGTTTGTTTTTTGCTTTTACCTGGTGGGTCACTATGGTTATCCGGGGATTATCCAGGTTAAGCCAGGAAGGAATTTGCCCATTAGTGACAATGAAAATATGTCGCACCCAAGGAGCATGCCTCTCTATTGATCGTAACGAGTATCTCAGTTCTTCATTATCTTCAAAACGGCTGGCAGAAATATCTTCATCCTGTTTGGACTATAAAAAAAATCCTTTAGATTTAAATAAACCATTCAAGTTCTGATCCAGCTAGATAACAAGAGTGTCCTTTAACATATGGGTCATAAGTATTTTGAGACTTAGGCATTCAAAAATAAAAGATGCATTGATCAAGTGCCGTTATTTCTCTAAAGGATCATGTTTTACTAAATTATCAAGGTGAACAATACATTCTTCTGACACCAATGGCTCACCATAAGGTATCATTGGGTCATCTGCTGACCACAGTGCAAGACGACAGCGCGTTGTACAATCCCAGCTCTTGAAGAAAGAACCCCAGTTAAAAAAATGAATAAATCCTGTTTTCCTAGATTATTAATCTTATTTCCTGATCTCGATCAAAAGCCAAGCTGCATTTCAAATCTGTAACATCACCTTTCAGAACTGCTGCTTTAAGAGGCTGGGGCCTTCCAAGTTCATCATGTCATAAACCATATATAACGTGTCACCTAATATAGACACTGGAAGGTGATGATGTAGCTGCTCTTCAATTATACCCTGGTCTTTCATTTAAGAAAAAAATAGGCAGGAGACAATCAACAAAATTAAGCCTAATATTCACTACCAAATAGCTAAAGGTTTCCATATGTTTTTTGTTAAAAGGCAACATTTTAAATTAGAAATTCTTCAGGCAAGTAACAAAATTAGGTTATATGATACTAACATACGTTTCTTTCCTATTTATGAGAACTTAATCGCCTCTTCCAAAACGGAGGATTAAGGATGCCGAAAAGGAGTATTTCTAAAAGAACTATACCCAACTACAACAGGAAACTTGAGGGAAAAAAAAAAAATTGAACATTTAGCAATTACTGTTTTCACTGCAAATTCTATGCACAGTAATTAAGTCTCCTTTTCCAATACGTAGAGTAAACCAACATAAACAAAAGATAAACAAAAACATAAGTGAAAACATTTCACTAACAACAGCATATATTGGCTAGGTACCCATCTACAAAATGTATAACGCATAATTAAATATGAGGAAGTATAAATTTAAAGTGCAGGGTTTGTATCAATAAGCAGAAGTTCCCCAAAGCCAGGTTCACAGGGTACAGAAACAGACTGCAAGTATTATTAGAGAGGGCATATTTACTTTATCCATTTTTAACATTTATGGTAAAATTAAATTCTAGCGGGAGAAAAAAAATCAACATTTTAGAAGATCTTGTGATTTTTTTTTCCTTTTGATAAACTTAACATTCTTCCATGTAACATTTATTCTCTTTAAAACTTCTTTCTTTACAGATAACTGCATTTAATTTCTTTGATTTTTTTTTGAAGAGAATTAATTAGTATTTGTTCAGTATGTGACACTGCAAATCAAAAAACCTTAAGAAACATACTGAGAAGAAGGTAATCGTGTTTGTTAAATAAAACCCTGTCTCCCTCCCACGCACAAGAAGCCTGCTTATCTGCCAGTCAGTATCAATTAAGCCTTTCAGGACTTGACAGCACATAACTTTATCAGAACATGCACAGAGGGCAAAATTTTTCATTTAGTAGAGAACAAGAAAATTTCAATTAAATGCCACTCTGCATGATGCTTCCTCCTTCCAGAATCTGGCAACATTCTTATGACATTTTATTATAACAAAATAAATGCTGGGTTCTTAACACATCCAAACTTCTGAAAGAAATCCCCTGTTCCTTGTCATTAACTAGTTAACTGCAAGCCTCCCTCTGCATTCTGCAACCTTCACATTCCGTAACAGGATTTACCTACCTGACTGACAGAGCTGAGGTCCCACAGTAAGTAAGCAGGATTAAGCATTAATTCTTTTCCATCTATAGTCATGTTCTTCTTTGCTTGTTTGCTCAGTTCATGGAAACCCTTAGGGTTATTCAGTTGCAAAAGAGCCACACTGGCTTCTGAATAGAGCTGCAACTACACAAGCAGAGAAAATAATTTCCAGCATGCACCCATGGCAGTTCTATTCCTTGGCCAATTCAATCATTTCACTATATTTTTCATACTGGAGTTACTAATAAGAATGACTAAACACTGTTTATAAGGCAGTACAATTTTGTAGGAACACAAAAAGGGGGCAGTAAAACAGGAAATGAAAAACATTTAAAGATACAGAACACTTGTAGATGGTAAGCCTTAACGTTCCAAAAAAAAATATTTCACTTTACATAGTAAACCAGCAAGAGTAAACCTGGCTATATTAGAAATATTCCTTAAGTGATTAATAAGTCACTCCAACATCCAACAACAAAATTTGGATTTTATTTCAACTTTGTTATACGACTGAAAGAATCACACTCTCCCTCCCCCCCGTTAATCAACCAATACTTTTCTGAGAAAATTAAAGTCACAAATTCATCATTGCTGTCAGAAGCGTGAAATATTCAGAATGGTTTAGAGATCAACATACAGTTCAGAAATCTGAGATACAAAGGGCTCCAGAACTAATCCATGTGGGTCTCCAAGTCCTTAATGATGGTTGCCAATAGGCTGTTAAGGTCATTTCTTAGTTGGGGACTGTTTGATCTGTTTGCTGTTTTTATCTCTTGCCACTAGTAATTCTGGATATCAGATTTCATAATGCACAGGGCAAGAAGCAGCTTGCACTCAATGCCCTCTCTAACAGCTATTATAACTTACAAATTGCAGGGCAATGAAACGTTTCAGTAAAAATATAGCATAACCCAATAAAACACTGTGTTTACCGTATGCAGTAGTGTGAGAAGACACTGTGCTGAAAGTACAACTGTACATTGATTCTCCAAATGCATGCATTCAACAGACTGAGAATAAAAATTGTTAATAATTAACTGAATTTATTAGATGCAACAATTTTTGTTCTTTCATGCAACATAAGACTAAAATGCACATCTACCAGATTTTCAGTTGAATATCCATAAAAGCAATAAATAAAATTTTAACATTTTCAGGTTAGAAAACAGAAAAAAAAAATCTTTTTTTTTTCCTGATAAAATCTGACCTTTTCAGCCCATTTTAAAACAGCACTTGTCCCAGAGTCAGTACCCTATTCCCTTAGCAAGACCAGCTGTCCCACTTGTGACATTTTAAAGCTGTTGATGCTTTGACTCATATGCTATTTGAGATCTTTCAATCTGACTTATGAGGCCTGCCATTAGAAAAATCTGATAAATCTCAGACCTTCCAGGGAATCATTTGAACCTACGGGTGGAAAGGATGGCTTCAGTAGTTAAATGGCTGAGGTATAGTTACGGACTGCAACCAACAACCTCCAAAAATATCAATATCTAAATGCTACAGATTACAAAGCTGCCATTAGCGGGTATGTACTTTACTTAGTAATACAACAGTGTCACACAGTCCCTTAGAATCTGTCATATAAAATATACATATAACAAACCAAAAATATTGCCACTCTAGAGCTTTGAAAGTGTCTAATCATTTTGTTTCTCTTTAACTTGTTTCCACAATGACTAGCTCAACAAAATAGGTACATGTACTACAGATCCCTAACTAGATTTATTACCAAAACTCTCCCTTTGCTCCCAACTAATACAGCGTACATCTCTAGGTTTTTTAAATATGTAACAGTCCAAGCACAAACAAGTAAAAATATGTACCATTGCTCAGTTTGGGAGTTAAACTGCACAGAAGAGAGAAGGTGAAGGAGGTAGGGGGGTTGTTTGTTTGTTTAGTTTGGTTGGTTTTACACCAATAGCTTTTTTCAGAACCTGGTATTTTCATAAGCAGAACTATCAATAATGTTAGATTTCAATGAAGTCTCCTTGGACATAAATTATCTAGCTTCTAAAACACTAAAAGCTCTGATCAGAACTTTCTATTGCTGGTATTTTCAAAACAGCATTCTCCCCTACAGATTTTCTTATATCTCACAGCTATTACCCTCCTCTCAGCAGGGAGTCACGTAATTACCCATTCTCTTTAAATATTATGTTCTGGAGATCAGCTTGATCTTGACAAAATTGGTCAGCAGAACCAAAGATGCTGTGAAAGCAGAACAGGCACAAACAAGCATGTAGATGCAGAGAGTCAGCATGATCAGGCAAGTCTTGGCTTCCAGCACCAGTGGGCTGACAAGACACCCTGCAGTCAGGACCATCGACCACCACCCATGCACGTTTATATAACGTACTTGAAAATGAGACAGAAAAACTGCATGCTCCCAACATGGTAAATTTAAATGCAGGTTCTCCCTTGGAAGCTTTGGCAAAGCTTAGACTTAACAGACTAGGAGGCAGGCCTGATGGACTGATCCACCCCAAGCAAAAGTAAATACTTCATTAACATGTTCTCAAGCTAAGAGGCCTCACAAGTAGATTTTTTATTTTTTTCTGAGGTGGGACTTGGAATCCTAACCAGTCTTTAAATTATTATTCTCTTTCTAATGGCCAAAGTTGATCATTATGAGAAGTTGTGAACACCCCATCCCTGGAGGTGCTCAAAACCAGGCTGGATGGGCCCTTGGCCAACCTGATCTAGTGGGTGGCATATGCAGATTAAAGAGGAAGCAGTATTTCACAAAGGAAGAAAATCTTCAAGCTTTTACCTTTACCTGAAGCAATCAGGATATTGAATCTTGAAAGAAAGTCGCCTTTCTCCAAAAATTTCACTATATATCATTTTAGGGGAGAAGTGTTAGCACAATAACCTCAAAAAAAAATCAAAAACAAATCTTTCAAAGTAAAAAATATTTTTCCCAGCTCTTGTTCAGCGTGCATAAATTCAATATAACATATTTCCAGCCCCTAAAGAAATAAGGCTTAGCAGCAACAGATGCATAATCAGAGTAACACCTCCATCTAGTGGCTTACTAATGCACTATTAAGAAAGCACGGAAAATAAAAAGCAACCAAATACTAGTTTCCAACCACACCTGTCAAAACACACACAATACAAAACAAATGTCGATCAGAGGATATACTGCTGCTTACATTTCATATGGAAATAAGCTTCCATATTATTACACTGCAACACAGGCCATAAATACAAAAAAAAATGGAGACTGTAACACACATAACTAGAAAATTTCAAGGGCGTATTATGTACTATGTAACCTCCTTTGAGCTCAACTCCTTCTAGCAGAGAACTACTGAGGATTTTTAGATCAAGAAACACATGGCCCAGAGGTCAGAGCAATTTCTAGTCCTTTTTGGATTCAGAAGTAATTTCAATCAAATTAAAATGATCCAATTAAAGCATCATAATCAATATTCAACACAAATATATCAACAGCTACATTCCTCCCTTTCTCTCCTTCCCACCTTTCTTCCTTTCAAACCGTAGCATTGATGAAATTTTAAGTTATTTTTTCTGTACTTTCAGCATTGCACTAAGAAACAGCCACTTAAAGAGAGTAGGAAGGAACCCTTTAAGAATAAGGAGGCAGCTAGGAAATAAGTCTAGCCTAACTCAGGTGCAACTTGCCCTCTCTCCACCAGGCATCCAACAGTACTTTACAAACCTTAGATTGTTGAAGTGGTAACTGCAGAGGAATCACTGGAAATTTCAGTGGAGATTAAACAACCAACCTTTCTTCTGCTTAACAGCAGCATGAACCAAGCAGCTCTCCCCTAGGTAAGGGGAGCACCACGCTTGATGACATTTACCACAACTGCCTACCTACAGCTTCCACTGAAAGAACTGATTCTGAGCAAGGGTCTTAGAAAATGTTTCTATAAAAACAAATCACATCCACACTTCATATGTAAGATTTTTGACTTTGTAAATAAGCATCTTACGCTTATACGCTTATATTCTATTATAGGTTTAATATGAATAAATTGCTGCTAACAAGACTTGAGGACTGGTCGGGGAAGAACCTGCTACCTACCTCACTATAACCAAGCAGTGTATAGTGATCTCCATTTAATTGTTCTAAAGCAGCCACCACTAGAGGAGAGACACACACACAAACACCCATACAGACAGCAATGACATAATGACAACTGGATGGTGAAACTGCAGAATGCATTAGATACCTGAGAAAAACTGTGTTTATAGAGAGAAGTGCCTAACCAAATCGCAGAGGAGCAGCTCTTAGGAACAGATAGCGAGCACAGTGATAACATCTACAGGAAGATAAGAATGCACGCAGGAGAACAGAACCAGCACAAAGATCAACAATCGACTGGTTGACACATAACTGTCAACAAAGATTAAAAAACAACCTAGGTGGGGTAAAGAAAAATCACGCAGAAAGATAATACGCATGCGATATCACTCCCATGAAAACAGACAAGGGAGATACATCCAAGGCACCAGAGATGTAGCCTTTACGTTCATCTGAACAGCAAATCAAAACCCCAAACTATAGCATTTTTCATATTTGTTAACGAGTTAAACTAGAAATGAGCTTGCCCGAGGGAAGGAAGGCTCTGCAGGAGGATCTGGATAGGCTGGACCGATGGGCTGAGGTCAACTGTATGAAGTTCAACAAGGCCAAGTGCCGGGTCCTGCACCTGGGGCGCAACAACCCCAAGCAGCGCTACAGGCTGGGAGATGAGTGGTTGGAAAGCTGCCTGGCAGAGAAGGACCTGGGAGTACTGGTTGATAGTCGGCTGAATATGAGCCAGCAGTGTGCTCAGGTGGCCAAGAAGGCCAACAGCATCCTGGCTTGTATAAGAAGCAGCATGGCCAGCAGGTCTAGGGAGGTGATTGTCCCCCTGTACTCGGCTCTGGTGAGGCCGCACCTCGAGTACTGTGTTCAGTTTTGGGCCCCTCGCTACAAGAAGGACATGGAGGTGCTCGAGAGAGTCCAGAGAAGGGCGACAAGGCTGGTGTGGGGTCTGGAGAACAAGTCTTACGAGGAGCGGCTGAGGGAGCTGGGGTTGTTTAGCCTGGAGAAGAGGAGGCTCAGGGGAGACCTCATCGCTCTCTATAGGTACCTTAAAGGAGGCTGTAGAGAGGTGGGGGTTGGTCTATTCTCCCACGTGCCTGGTGACAGGACGAGGGGGAATGGGCTCAAGTTGCGCCAGGGGAGGTTTAGGTTGGATATTAGGAAGAACTTCTTTACTGAAAGGGTTGTTAGGCATTGGAATGGGCTGCCCAGGGAAGTGGTTGAGTCGCCATCCCTGGAGGTCTTTAAAAGATGTTTAGATGTAGTCCTTAGTGATATGGTTTAGTGGAGGACTTGTTAGTGTTAGGACAGAGGTTGGACTAGATGATCTTGGAGGTCTCTTCCAACCTAGACGATTCTGTGATTCTGTACAGACAACAGCTTAAACAGTTGCTCGGACATGAGAAACAAAACTGAAACACAGAAATAATCCATCCAGCATGCTTTCTGATGGAGTAATACTACTAAGGGATGCTGCTGGAATGAAAAAAGATGATCATCCATAGCCATGAATGGCAGTCAAAAAATTAAGGTCTAGGTAGAATCATTATACTCTAACAAGTCTTGAAACCACAAGAGAATAAAAATCAGCAGATTGCTCATAAGTAATAAGGATGAATCTGGGTATTTCACTCTTCCAGGGCATTCACAAAAGAAAGCACCTCCTGATGGAAGGTCCATTATAACTTAAGAGATATGGGCTATGAATAAGGTCTGTGCTTTACAGATTTACGGCAGAAAACCTAGAGAGTTAGGAACTTCTCAATCCTGGAAGCAAAATTCCACACAGGAGTATCAAGGAGAAAAATCATCAAAATTCACTGGAATAATAGTTCAATAATGAATTAGAGAAATAAGAAAGTGTCTTTTGGAAGGGAAGAAGAAAAAAAACACACCACTATACTACAAATAATGACAGATATTCCAATACTCAAAAGAAAGAGTAGGTGGGGAGAATGTTCCTCAGAACTATGTTATTATAAGAGCTTGTATCTATGAAGTTAGACCAGAGAACAAACATTGTCTAGGATGGTGTTCCAGTATATTCCCAGATGTGGAATGAGACAGATATCTTTTCCACCAAATTATCACTGAAGTGAGGCATTATTATTTCAGATACCAATCTGGCAATTAATGAGGACGTTACAGAAGAGCTGCTCCTAGAAAATAACCCTGGGTGAGGAAAACATGAGTCAATTGATTTCAAATTAAAACAGAAAGACAAGTGAAGGAACATCTTGTTACTAAATTTCTTGATTGCTAAGGGGCAAGTTGAATAAATGAATAGAGCTGGTAATTTAAGTCAAAAGGTATTCTGAGCAATTCAGCTTCATTAAGTCAAACGTGTTACAGCTACCAGCAAACTGTACCTTACTCTGTGCTGAGGTACTAGAAAAGGCTCCAGGCCCAAAAGGCTGAACTTGCACTCAAAGATCTTGAGATACTGTATGTCCAAGCAGATTTTCAGTCTTTCACTGCAGGGGAGACGTGCCAACAGGGAGAATAGCAAAATTCCAGTCTGTAAACTGGTGTTATTAATTTACCATTCTTATTGTCTAGAAACAGACACAGGTTATGACAACCACTGGACTATGTACAGGTTCTTCGGAAATAAGAATCTGTTGGCAGCAATTCTCAAAGAACAATTGTTGTATGAGTTCAAAGATGTTTCAACTTGCTTTTAAATGCAGAATAGTATTTTAGCTCAGGGATTTCCAGTTACCATGACTGTCCTACTAATTTCATTCTTTTTATTCAAAATGAAGGCAGCAGTTAGACAAAGATATTTTCAGCAAAGAAATTATGCAATTTTAAAATTATTTAAATGTAAATGTGTTTACATATATTTCACTTTCAGGATCCTGTTTTAAGTTGTTGGCTTTTTTTTTTTTTTTTGGTTCATTTAAAGCAATTTGAGCTCTGAACATTTTAGAATTTTCAGTATAGCTCTATCTACAGTAAGAATCAAACACTATCTTTTCCCCTTCAATGTATTTACATTTGGATTCTTCCAATGTCTCTAGGCCAGGAAGCATTCAACCAACATTCCTTATTCAAGCTTGAAACAAAGAAACTAGAATCTCAGAGAGAAAAACCTAAGTACCACCTCCTGTTGGATAGCCATCTATTTCCCTACAGTAAACACCATTTCTTTAAAGCTATTTTAAGAAAACATACTGAAAGCATTTAAAAGAAACACAGACTGGTACATGGACCTCATGAGTATCCACCGCAATCTTACCAATGTACCACTGAGAAAAAAGTGGAAGGATGCCACTAACACATCGGAATACACTTCTTGCTATTTTTGTGAGTGATGGTAGACTATTTTATGAACAGCATCAGTACAAAGCAGTGGTAGGAGGCAATGGAGGTCATGTAGAAACACTGGCAACGTTGTTTACAATGAGCATAACATAGCATACAGCAAGTCTGCTGGCCTTGGGTTAGCTACCTACTATGAACTTGTCACTGTATAGAAAGTTCTGGTGATGCTTCGTTTACAATACAGTACAAAATTCTTGTTGATCATGTTGAAGACAGACAAATTCACAGTGGGAGTGCCAGGAAAGGGCTGCCAGAAGGACGAGAGGAATGGAGAGCCAGTGGTGTGCAAATAGCACAACATGATTAACTCACTAAAACAAAAGCTAGGAGAAGCTATACATGTACTCTCTACAAATACACAGGAGATGTAAACAAAACCAAAGAAGAAGAGCTATTTAAGTGTAAAAAGCTATTTAAGAGTGGTTTATAGTAAGCTACATAAGAGTGGGTAGGATGAGAGGTACAAATATGTTTACTTAACAAGGTTTCTAACCATTGTTATTGAGATTCTAAAACAACCTGCTTGTCTTGCTAAGACAAGAATGAAGAAATTCAGCTTGCATTAAATTGGAACATGACCAGTCTATGAAACCATTTTTAAAGTATCCTTTCAGCTACAGCTGAATACATGATTTTATAACCCAGCCTGCTATAGAGAGAAAAAGAAAGCAAGTCATACTCTTTCAAGCACCAAGAACAAGTCACAAAGTGAATTATCACATTCTACAAGTGGACAGCCGACTAACCAAGATTTTTTTATGGATTGACATCCCAAGGCTCTACATACCCTTAGCCCTGCTAACTCCCTTCTCCTCTACAAACTCCCTGGCCTCAGCCCCTTTCACGTCACCATCTTCCCAGAGCTCCCTTTACAGAATACTCAGCTTGGTTAACTAGCAGCAGACCAGCATACTTCATCCTGTTGAGCACTTGCTTCAGAAGGAAAGCTCACTCACATCTCTCTGTAAGATCCATTGTCATGCATAAAACAATGATTTTGACAGATTTCTGAAACTTTTACCTGTCTGTTAAACAGGTCTGTAACTGGAAAAGTTGTCCAAATGTTAGGAGAGAAAGGAAGGCACAAAATGTTAATGGATGGCACAGTCACATAAATTGTGTTCTACTGTTGTCTTGCAGATGGATAAGTTAAGCACAAATCGCTTAGTAGCATACAGAGTACTTGGCAGAAAGAAATACAGCATTCAGCTGTGAAACAATTCATTGCTCTTACTGTTAAGACTATTCTTCAAAAGCAAAGAATGAATAAAAAAAGCTAAGAAATCACACAAACAAAATTCTGTCACATTAAACAAACCAGTGATACAATACACTTCAGTAAGACAACAGCCTATAGCAAATGGCTGAGAGAAACTGGTAAGTCTAGTATTTTTCAACTAGTTGCAAGCTAAAAATCTAAAGCCTAATAACTTGCAGTCACAGAATAGACAATCGGCATTTGGAAGGCAACAATTTGAGTCACTATTTACTATTCTTCACAACTCAGGAAAAGGGTCACAGATGGCTATCAGAAACATCCTAAGTCACCTGCAACAGTTCTCTTGCTAGGTAAGTAAGGTCTGTATGTGAAGTACTTAAAAACAAATAAAAAACAATACAAATAAATTACTCTTTCCTCCACATCCTTACCAGTTTTACTTTAGAGGCCAGACTCTCTGGTAGTTTTGTTCGTAGCTGATTTGTTTCTTTGAATGTAGCTGGAAATCCACTAAGGAAGGCCAAGTCTTGCATTAACACTAGGCCTGGAACTTCTTTGTCTGTAGTCTAAAAAACAGGATGACAGGGTAAAAAGTCTTTTCTTTAAATTTACAGTGATTCACATTATCTGACAACCTTACAGCAGATGACAGATTTAATAGAGTGTATGTAGTTCTGTCATTTAACCCAAACCTCAACACTGAAATAAAGGTAATTTTAAAAGCTTTTATTTATCACAACATATGAGTTACGAAGGGTGTATAGCACAGAAATAATTCCTAAAAACACAAAGTTTAGGACATACAAAAACTAAAAGCTAATTAACAGATTTTAAAAGTACATACCAAGTAGCCCCTCCATACTATCTGCTTGCTGTTGTCTTTTAACATTCCAGAATGGGCAGCTTCAACTAGAATAAATAAAATACATTGCAAATCAAAAACTGGAAGTCACTTCTTTTGTATATTCCAGAAACTAAGACAGACTTTTGCAAATTAAGAAATTTTGGATGTTTATAGAGTGAAGATTTGTCTTTATACTTGTCAAATAATCTTGCCAGTAAAATAAACACCTGTGTTTGGGTAAGTGGGTGGTAGTGGGTTGGGCACTACGTATTAAAATAAGAAGCCTGTACCTGTTCTAAGATACTACTTGTAAGTGTTGAACACACAGATAATTTTGTTTTATGGTGTGCAATCCTTTGAACAAAGGCAGAACTTTTTGCACAGTATTCACCCTTCACATCACAGCAATTAAAAGATGATTTCTAAAACTAATCCGCAGTCTTAGCCTCAGTCTTCTGAGATCATCAGTGCAACACAGATTTTCAGATATCAAGTCTGTTTTGCAACAGTACTTTAAGAGTACGGAACTGTTTAATCTTTCATAATCAGATGTCTGGGAGATAAGAAACAGTATCACTGACGTCATCATTTAAAGAAACAGACTGAGGGGAAGAGACACAGTACAACTTGCTAAAGTCAAACAGAAAATTAGTGGCAGAGTCAGTGATGGAAGACAATACAATCTAACTCACAGCAACTTAGTGAAAATCTTTCCCTAGAAAACGATATGGAAACTGTCAAATAGGTTCTTACCATCCTTAGGGCTATCAAAAACAATTACTGTCACATTGGTAGAAGGATTTTTTGGTTTTGCTACAAAGAACATATTGTTAGCAGCTTGTAGAGCAGGATGAATGGACAGGAGGTCTTTCAGCGTGACGTTGGTCGGCAGCGCAGGGTCCAGGACAAGCATTGGCACTTTAACGCAGTGTGTCAGCAAACATTCCAGTTGCTTCTCACTGTAGCAAAATACCAAAGGTGTATTTAACACCACTAGAAAATTTACAACAGAAATCAATACTAGGTGCAATGAGAGATGTTTTTGTAAAATCTGATCAATTATTTCCAACATCTGTTGAAGAAAGGGTGGGAACAATTAAGAGCATACTTATTTTGCTGTAGAAAACAAATATCTTACTATTACAGTTCAGCACATTCCCGTAACTTGTTCCCCAGTTCCTTGCCTCCTCTCCTCAAAAACACATCTCTTTTCTCAATCGTGTATTTTTATTTTTCAAAAATTTCAAAATTTCAAAGATTTTTTCAAACATTTCAATGTTTGCAGAGATTCAACTACAGAGGACACCTTATAAAGATCTCTACAGAACAACCAGGCCAAGTTAAGAACAGGACAGAGCAGGCCCTGCTGCTTCCTGGCAGTGCAGAGACACATGAGCCTTGGCCCCTCCACAAACAATGACTTACAGCACTGTGTACACAAATGGCAGGTAAAGGTACTGCTGGAAAAAAAATAATCTTAATACTTTTAAATTATAAAACTCGAGGTACATATGCACTAAAAATCCACACTCAGAATATGAACTATGCCTAACTAGTGACAAGTAAATGCTTTTTGAATTTCAGAAATTGTCACACTAAGAGGCTCATACTTCACAACTGCATTACTGTTATTCAACATATATATTATCATGTTGTCAACTTCTCTTGAAATGACACAGAAGGAAAGTGTGCTCACGCTAGAAAAACAAACACAATACCCCTTTACCCCACCTCCCCAACAGTTGCTTTCAGCTAAAAACGAGTAGGACATAGTTTATTTCAATTTATAGCCAAGACAAAACAAAAACCAAAAACCCCTTACCTCTTCTTTGTTGGTTCTGTTGCATTCTTTCCAAGGATTTCCCTATTACAAAATGAAAACAACCACATTAAGTAACTCTGAGTTGATGGTAAAGAATTAAATCTAATTTCAGAGCTCTGAGTCAGGAACATGTTGTGAAATCAGCGATAACCCAGCTATAAAACTGCCAATCCCTTGCCATTAGCCTACTTAGGCAAGCACAGGCTGACACGTGCTCCCCCACTGCGCACCCTTGCGCAGCAGAACCCAAAAATCCTTGCTAGTGCTGGGAGCTGCAGCAGTGGGACTCTGCTAACAAGATTTTCAGGGGTTATTATTAGATTATTTAACGAAACTGCTGTTAATAGGAAAAGCACTGATAAAAAAACAGGAATTACCGACCTGAAACTGGAGTGAGTTCATAGTTTTGTCTATGATACATATTCTGTTAAGGTCTACCATTCATTGGCCGTGTACATGCAGAAACTGATGAAGGTTAATGCACAGGTAGAGCAATGGTGATGCAAAAAAAAATAATGATAATAATATGATCCCAAGGGCAGCTCCTAAACATGCCAACAAAAAGAGAAGCACCATCCATCAAGCTACTCTCTCCCCCCCTGAAGAATAAAGCACCTGGACAGTGACTAATTTGATTCAGGTGGATCAATAAAAAAGTAACAAATTACTAAATTTTACTATGCAGTACAGAATATGTGCTCATTAGCAGAGATTTATAGTCTTTGCCTTTGTCTTCCACATTCACCCTGATCCTTTGAACCATTTTTTTTAATTTTTTTTTAAACTGTGTTAACCAATTTCAAAATACAAAGGGGGTTGGGGGGTGTTGTTATCTACAAGGAGAGAACCAGCTGTCCCTGTAGTTGATGAACATGACATGGACATGAGTCTTACCCCTGAGTTTGATATAAACTTTCCAGATCAGTGTTATGGAAGGACAAAATGGGTGGTTTTCCCTTGCTAAAACAGGAATCACAGCAGCTCTTCGCCCATAAGTATCATGGAGCTGAAACCACTAATGTTTGCTATGTAAACTGCTAGGGAATGATTAGTATAAACATGAAAGGTCTTCAGAGCAGAAACTATGTCTATATTTACGATGTTTACACTTAATGTATTTTGCAATATAAGTAGCAAACCAGAGGCCTAGAACTTCAGTTGTGATCACACTGTTAATGGTACCTAATTGCAAGTCATAACATGCCAAAAATCAGATCAATCGTTACGCTCACTTGTGGATTTCTGATTATTCTGAATTGACACTTAAACACTTAAACTAAAGTCTTGTTCTTTCATTTAGCATTTTTCTGTCCAAAACTGATCACATGACCGTGGAGTTGCTAATAAAGAACTAAATCAGTGGTTACAAAACAACCAAAGGTATCTGTAGCTGCATGTGTTTGCTAGAAAACAAAGCTGTGCACTAATTGCAGTCTTTAGATCAGTGATTTTACAGACCAGTACAGCGCAACCTCTAACATTCTGAACGCAGCATTACATCGCCCTCCCTGCTGCCTTAGTTAGAAGGTTGAACAATATGTCTATAACCTGAATAAATTATTTTCCTCTTCGTCAGTTTCTGTGTTTAGGAGACTACAAATCTATTTTTAAGGAGCCTTTAAGAAACATATGCTCAAGTATATGTTATTAAGGCCAGTATAAAAAGAAATATTGGGGGATGAGTAGGAGGGGGATGAAGAGATATTAAACATGTAAGATATAGTTTTATTATTATCCAGGAACAGTTACAGAAATCCATACAACATGACAAACAAAAAAGCAGTTTTCTGCACAGCATTTTTACAAATTCAAGACAGAACAGCCTTAATTACTTTAAATTATTATGCTCTATATTTTAAACAGTTTTCTGATTAGACAGCACTTCATGGCTAAATGTAGAACTGAAAGAAGGGTTTTGAGAATAATCAAATGAAGACAGAAAATCACTTTGGATTTTCATGTTGAGCAACAAGGGAGAAAAGAAAGAGGGCTAGTACCACATTAGATTGCTGTTGTTAGTGCAAGGGAAAAAAATACATGAGATTATTACCTTATTATTTTCTGTTCTTCCTCCATCTGTTCTCTGACCTGTTGCAATTCTTTGATCAGTTCAACATCTGTGCCGTTCACCCAGGTGTATACCACATCAATCGGCATGGGTAAACAAAGCCTACATAATTCAAATGAAAGCTACATGAGCTGTTTAATATTACATTACAAGTGTTTGTGGCATCCTACAATAGCAGTTCCCGTCAAGGAACAAAAATGCTTGGTGTCTGAGCTGAAGAGACAAAGAAAAAAGCTTCCCTTTAGCTATAAATATATATAATTTCGTAATTATACACAAGCCTTTGACAAAACAGCACAGACATAAAACCAAAAGAAGACCTACAGAGGCCATAACAATTCACAACAATTCACTAACTAAACGAAATTTGCCATTTATACTCTAAATTTCACTGACATGTTAACCTATAATCAAAAACCTAGCAACCCATTAAATATTTCTCAAGAAAGTACCAGCATCTAGGCACATCTTTAATTCACCAACTAACAAAATTAGACAGGGCAGCACAAAGCGTAAAGACTTAAATCACACTTTGTGTTATTTAATTGCCCACAGCCAGTAAGATCTCAGCAGAACCACATCTTTACCCTAATACCTCTTAGATCTCAGTAACAGAGCATCTCACAAACTAACAACCTATGTAGGATACATGAATTCAGACACTAGACACAGCAGTCAAACCCATTCTTGACACAATTTAATACTGTGGAACTGTTGCTGAACAGTTACAGATGTCCTATCGTACCTAATGCAGAAGCAGCAAAGAAAACCTTTGAGTACTTATTTTCTATTTGTTTGTGGTTATCTCCTCCCTGAGGCCCACAGCTCTGTTTCAGCAGGTGCTCCAGGCTGCTGCCAGAGATGAACCTCTCAGTCCCAGAGAGCACGGGGATGCCCCAACCATTATTTTCGTAAGTTCCAGTGTCAAGCTATAATACCTTCCTAAACTGCAGAAGGCCTTCACCCACTTTAGCAGAATCCAACAATCCAGCCTCCTGCCAAGCATATTAAATTGAACTTAAGCTTGGACCCTTGGGTGTTGAATTCTCTCTCTGTCATTTGTTTTCATGAAATAGGCAAGTGAAAACAAACAGGAGAAAAGCAGTGTTTGGATAGTAAACACTGAGCAAGTGTTTTAACACTAAGATCCACCGGGACACACGATGAAATATCCAAGGAAAAGGTGTTCCCTCCCCACCCACTGCATGGCATCCTTCAAACAACAGAGAGACAGGCAGTTCGTAGGTATCTCCTCCACCTTCCCTTGCACAGCATTACATACAGACAATTTCCACCCATCTTTGTTTTCTACTGGCTGAGACTCAGTAACTGAAGTGCAAAATTTGGCAAACCGGCAGGCAGCAGCTGGTCACAACACAAGGGATGTGAACGCTTTGCACTCAACTCACTGCAGTTCCTAACAACTTAAGCTAACACCTAAGGGCTGCTGGAGGGTCATCCTAAAGACAGCTTGAACATCTAGCAGGAGGCACTGCCTTCCTCAGCAGCACCACAGAGAAAGCCTACCTCACTTCTGAGGTGCAATACTCTGCAGGAGGCTATGTTCTCAGCTGACAAAAAAGTCAATTTGCAGATTACAGCTACTCCTCCTAATCACTTATTTTACCTCTTTCTCAGGAGACACAGTAGCTCATTAACAGGTGCAACTCACTGTATGTTTTGAGTCTTTCACAGAATTAGAAATTCAATGCCAGAAGCTCCTCCAGCTTTTCCATGCTTGTTGTGATCAGTTACATTATTGGGTTGACAGTCCCTTGATTTCTACAGCTAGGAAACCTGTTTTGGGTGGAAGCACCTGACTCAAATTAACTGATCTCAAAGGTGCACAACTCTCAGTTTCCTGGGCAAAGGGCAGAGTTTATTTACACGGCCTTCATTTAAGAACATAAAATGTGGAAAAAGAAAAGCCTAAACTCCAACTCAGTCTAAGCTATGAGGCAATTTTAGTACTATTTATACTTCTGTAAAGCCACTCCCCAGTTTATAATTTGCTAATAGCTTGTTTCTATACAATAGCAAATAGAACTGTGTAATTTACTAAACTTAACTTGTAGCATTGAAATGTCAGCTCTGAATTAACCCTGGTGTGGCTTGATGTTCATTAGTAATGTCTATAGAGACAATTACAAAAAAAAAAATTATCAAAGCAAGTGAACTGTTTGCTGATCAATTAGTTCACAATTTATCCAAATATAAGTTAATCTGAAATTTTCTTAATGTATTTTTACAGCAAATTAACACACACTGTTTGGGAAAGTAGTGGTTATCAAACATAATAATAAAATAAACGTATCATACACAATTTTTTGCTCCTAATTAACACTGCTACCAATTAGTGTTTCACCTTGTGGTCTCTTTCAAAGCTTTCTGATTAATTTCAAAACCTCTTAAAAAACACTGAGACTTTATATTTTGAGAAGCGCCTAATGGCATTTTGCTTTAAAATTAAAAAGGAACAGGAAAGCTACTTCCACATTATCCTTCTCTAACATTATTTTAAGTACACAAAGCCTTTTGCAAGTTAAGGTCAGAAAAGTTCAAAAACTTTCTTCACTTAAATTCTGTAGCTATGTTTTTCCTTCATGTGAGTTTACGCTTTTGGTCTTCATCACAGATACCAGTCTGGCAAACAGATTAGGCCCAAGATGAGCTGACTGAAATGAAATATGAAAATAGACCACAGAAATGTAAGTTGACTATTTGACTGATTTTGACTATTACATCATGACAGTAAGACTTGCAATTTTGTTTTGGAAAAACTCTGCCATTTTGTAAAAACTGTGTACTTAATTAACACAAAGGCAGAACTTTAGTACTGACAGAAACAACCATGCTTTCACTCCAGCACTGCAGAAACACATACAAGTTAAGTTAATAATCCGTACGAGTTGTGTCACTCTGCTTTATCTGTCTTCCTTTGGAAAATAGAGGAGGGAAGTAAGAGATGAAATAGCGAGTAGTATTCACAAATACCGTGCAATGTACTTTTAAAGAATTATCTTGCACCAGCTAAAACATGATGAACTGATTTGATCATTTCTACTGTCTCACGATTCAACAAACCTCAAGGCAGATTACACATCTGCTTTCAGGGCTTTTTCCAGTCAAGTGCATCAACACTTAAAAGAGTCAGATGATATCTCCTTAGTAAGCTTCTTCCACCTACCAATTCACCGTCCACTGACTTCCTGAGCAACAGACCCTGTGACTATTCAGATATGAACTATGAAACCACAAGCAGCCACACAGAAGTTAGCACAGCTGAAGCAAATGACCCATATGACTTGGTTTCCAATTTGCTGTGACTTCTCCAGTGCATTCAGCTTGCTTTAAAAAGCTTTCCCTTGCTACCTTTGTGACTTTTCTGCTAAATAACGTCCCACATAAGATGCCACAGAAAACTCAAGGTAAATCAAAAATAACTTTTCCAAAAACACTAGAAGTGGGAATTTTAAGTTCACAGGAACAGTACTTCTATTTTCTTACCTTAATATAGAAAATATTTCATGTCCCCCCTTCACTGTTAACATTATTGCCATTCCGATATCTCCTTATAGACTGGATGAATTAAATGCATTTAAAACAAACTGTTATATATGACTAGAACTTCCAAATTCCAAACACCTTCTAAGTTGGGAAATTAACCACTAACTCACGGTTTTAGAATCTCTAAGTTAACAATTCATCGCAGATTTAGAGCCCTTACAATAAAGTACTACTCTGCAGTACGTTACTTCATCTAGAATATCTGATTTAAATATTTGAGAATTCATTGAACAGCAAAACATGCAATATGCTAACTACAAGCATAGCTCACCGATTTTGAAATGATTTGCCAGCAACGTTGTCTCTGTATGAATCGAACATAACATGATATTGGTCTCTACTCCACTCCAACACAACCTGAAAAGAAAAATACTTGATGTCACCATCTTCTAAAATTAGACACTTACTTTTGAAACTTTTACTCATGACCGATTTCACTCAAGTTGATCTACACACTAATGCACATCTGACTTAATTAATCCAAACTAAGTTATTACACTGAGTCAGCAATCAGACATAGAACTTAGAGCGCACAATTACAATAAACATTGTTTGTTTCTCTGCAAGAAAGGACTTCATGTTTTGTGGACACACTTTTTAAGTTACTATTCACTTTGATTACATCCTCCTTGTCTCTGAACCTTTAGGGACATGGTCTAGTGGGTGACATTGGTCGTAGGGCGATGGTTGGACCAGACGATCTTAAAGGTCTTTTCCAACCTTAATGATTCTACAATTCTGTGATTTATTTATTTTTTTAAATGCAGCAGCATCTTCTCAAAACTGAGGCCCTAAAACAAATATACTTCAGTACAAGCAGGACCCCCCCCATCGATTTTCACAATCTTCAATTTTCACAATTTTCATCGTCTTCCTTTCTGTTCTCATATAGGACATACTGGAGTCTCTCTCTGCACTCTGAGCTTTGAAAACAAACAGCCAGCCCAGGGCATATCAAATTATGCAGATTAACCTGGGCACAAACTTAAAACACAATAGCTGTTTCCCAGTCCAGGTGAGTCTAACATGGCAACCAAACTAACCCAACAGCTCTTTATTCCTGTGGACTGCAGACTCTTCCATCCCCCTGCATTTCTGCCCCTCCCTTTAACTTGAAGCTGGCATTCGCCAGACTCTGCACAGAGCCAAGTCACGGAGCTAAACCAGCAGGGAAATGAACCCTCAGAAAACAGATCAGCTTAGCCTCCCCAGCTCGGATGCTGGGGCAGACGAGGAATGGTGGGAACACACAGCTGAAGGCAGGATTGTCTCCCCCAGCTTCATCCAGCCACCAAGATCGCTTAGCTAAAATGTCAATCTTTTGCCAGCAAGCCACATTCAACAGCATATTCACACATTAGCTCTATGGGAGCACAATCACGAAGATTTGTACTTTAGAAAGCTGCATGTTTACATTCCAATGTTATTCTCAAATGTGTATATATATATATATATACATACACACACATGTATATACACACATACACACAAATACATAAATATTGAACAAAGGCACGTGGTTGCACCTCTATTACTAACAGAGTATCTGAAATCATGGTTCCAAGCAGAAAAATCACTTTCCAATACTAAAAATGTTTCATATGCTTTGATATAGCAAAAAAGCATGAGTAATTTGAGATAAAAATCTCCTATGTATAGATGATCGTGCTCTTAGATAAACTTTCCACATCTTTTACAGCTGAAGTTCAATCTTAAAAACTACAGTATCATCTTGTGTTGCTTTAGAGAGATGAAAGGGCAGTGGTTTATTTTATGTGCAGAAGTACATATAAATATGTACTGGGAAAAAAAAATTACAGCGCTTGTTTCACACCAGTCTTAGATTTAAATGTCACTGTTGCTTATGTTTTATGGCAACTATAAACTCTGCCATTTCTTTAAAATAGCACTCAAAACCGTAATTTTAGAGGCTACCTCCCTCCATTTTAAGAAGATACACATCTCTATACTCTCATGCCTGCTAAAGTAAATTAAAGCCTTCTGAAGAGTATACAGAACAGGGAAGTCCCATCACGCGTCAGTGACAAGCACACAAAATATATTTCCAAAGCTGCACAGCCTCTTTGTAGTCCAAATCACATCTGTACAAGCTTGTTCCTCATACACAAAGGACACATGATTTACAAGGTGAGCATAAAATCTCCTTCCTTAAATATCAAACACGCTATTACACTTCTTCATGCCCAAATCATTATGCCCTTCTGCCCAATACATTAGTTTAAAACAGTACATAATGAAAGCTATCTACGCATTAACATCTGTAATTACTGCTAATTAAGAATTGACACACACTGATCTGCTTCTAGGAGAAATACTGAATTATCTGAGTAAAAACAAAAATGTATTTTATTGTATGAATACAGCTCTCTGGAAGAAAAACATTAACCAGTCAAACATTTGCTTTCTGTATTTGTGCAATTGTACTAAAAAAGAACCATGGTAGCTCTCTTTGGATAGATGTTTAGGAAAAGAAGTTACAGGCTTCCCACCTGATACATTCTGCTTCTGTTTTCTCCTCTCATTGCTTATATTGCAATAATGCCTATGGGCCTCTATTTAAACTTTACATACAGGTACTTAAATCTAGTAAGGAACAACAACAAATGGAGAGACCCTCTATCATGAGATACTGTATCAGCAGTGTGACAACAGTGTCTCACTTCTTCCATTTATAAAACATTTTACAAAGCTAAATAACCTATGGAAGGTCAGCTAAGAACGGTTTACAGGCAAACTGGCATAAAACTCAAAACTGATCTTAAGACTAGGCTACAGCATTGGCTTACACCTGGCTATCCCATACGTTACAGCTGAATCATGCTTAGTGCACTGTTATTTCACTGGGATACTTTTTTTTTCTCGAAATCACTCATTTTCATCTTGAGGCTGTTAGGACATTATTCCCAGTCTCATTTTTTTTTGCTCTAACCATCCATTTCCATGTCAGCACTAATATAAACATTAGTATGACTCTAAGCAAGCAGATGCTATTTTGCTTACTTGGACAAAAAAGCTGGCTCTGGGGGCAGGAGAAAAAAGGAACCGCAATCTCTGTTCAGACAACAGAGGCTGATAGGCGTTGCTGCTTTATTGCTTAAGAAATCTGCACGGAACATTAATATGGTCCACCTGATGATTACTAGAAAGATTTCTTGGTTTCAAGTTCAAAATTCTTATAAATTTTATTTGCTGCTGCTTTGCAGACTGTATATTGAAGAACAGAAATCTTTTCCATTCTTACTACTGCTGCCAGAAGAGGCCTGACAGTGTTTATTTTCACAAGCCCAGTCTCTCCTAAATCCTTAAACTACTACTGTTTACCAGGACAGGAACACTTTAAATCATAAAATTCAAAGGCAAAATGCATGCAAACATCTCTCACTGATCTTATTCATCATCATCCATTTATTTATTTTTAAAGAGCTTTTTTGTTTGTTTGTTTTTGTATTTATGCAGACATTTGATTTAGTTTGTTGCTTTTTTGGGTGGTGTGCAGGGTAGGAGTGTTTTTACCAAGCACAATTAGAAGATTTCTGGTCACTTTTCTTTTATTCTTAACATAGAGTTTTGAAAATTCACTCCCACAGCGATCTGCCACTTATTTGTTCACTGTCTAAATAGTGTCTAAGCTTTCCAAATAGTTCTGGTATTAAAAAGACTGGAAATAGCAAACTCAGATTTGGTATTCTGAGAAGTGACTTGGACTCATTCTCAGCAAAATCAGTTGTAACTTGGACAAGTACTGAAGTGGTTTATAAAAGCTCTCAGAAATGCTGAGGTTTGCCTTAGGTCCCGATTCTGGGGAAAAGCAAAAGTTTACTTCTTTGCTTTCATAGATATCTATCAATCAGCTTTAAAACAAAAGCTGACAATCACATATAAACAGATGGCTCAACTATCTCACTCACGGTTTCGAAGTGTTTCAGCAACTTGTGACCACTGCAAGACAGCAGACAGGAAGCACCTTATGAAAGACAGCAAGCATCCACACAGAATAAACTTCTGATTGTGCTCCACCATAGTTTCAGATAATGCTCTTCATGGCTCTTCTCTTTCTTTTTTTTTTTTCTTTTTTTTTTTTAAAGTCTGAAAGAGCTCATCAAAATAAAACGGGGAGGGAGGAAACACCACCAAAACAGCAGCAAAATTTGTCTTGAGAATCTTGAGAAATTTAGGAATCGCGAAATACCTGTCTGTTTGCATTTAGCACAGCCATCCTTTTACACTGACCAAGTCTTTTCTTTAATTCCATGAATGCTTCTTGAGCACTACAGTGAGCAAGATCTTTCTTCCGCTCCCGATATTCTCATTGGTGGCTTCCGAAATAGACAGGGTAATATGAAGTGAAACTTCGAAATATACCATACACATGTATAAAATCTTATATAAGAAAAAGTAGAAGTCGTATCACATCACTTGCACCACAGTACTGACTGATCAGCAGCAAGCGGTGTAAGACAGACTGCAGGAGGCCAGGTTTAACTCGTTAAACTCTAGCGGGGAGAAAGCTCCTGTCACTCCCGATCGCTGTCTGAAGGCTATGCTAAGCACAGGCCCTACAAGAGTCCCGTCAGGCTATTCAGAACAAAAATAATACAGCCCCAATAAGTCACCTGGTGCTGGAAGGGGGGAAAGTTGCACAGGTCAAGAAAGCAGGCGCTCCTGCAGCATTTTCCCCTGGAAACGATCTAACAGCAGCCCCGGGCACGCTTGGAGCCGGGTTTATCCTGCCGTGCCGGTCCGGGCCAGGGGCAGCACCGCAGCCGTGCCACTTCCACCCGCCCGGGGCCACCCCGAGCCAAAGCGGAGCGGCACAAGGACGAAATAAATCAGTGACAGCGATGAACGTGCCCCCCTCCGCGGCTTCGTGCTGCCTGCTGTAGGAACTCGCTTCTCGAACAGCAGGGCCATAGCACGCTAACCTCATTCAAAGCCGCCCGAGCCACGGCTCGGCACGGCACGGCTCGGCTCGGCTCGGTTAGAAGAGCAGGATGGAATCGCGCTGCCCGCCGTACTGACCTCCCCGAACTGCAGGGCGGAGACGATCATGAGGACGAGGCCGCCGAGGCAGAGGCAGGGCCCATAGCGGTGCGACAGGCACGTGTAGGTCTGGCGCTGCAGCAGCTTCAGCAGCATGGCCCGCCGGCCGCCGCCACCGCCACCGCCACCGCCACCCGGGCCGGCTCGGCCCTGCGCGGTGCGGCCCGGGGCGGCCCGCCTCAGCGCGCTGCCATGCGCCGGGCCGGGCGGGCGGGTCCCGCCGCCGCCGCCACCGCCACCCGCGCCCCTTCCGGCAGCACCGCGGCGCCACCTGGCGGCGGCTCTCGGGCCCCGCTGGCGGCCCGCTAGGCCCCGGGCGGCCTCCAGGCAGCTTACTGGCGAGAGGAATTTGTCTGCACGATTTTCTCCGCAGGGGTGTGGGCAGAGGCGTGCCGTCCTGGCGTAAGGTGCAATAGAGCTGCGCGCTGAATTCGCACTGAAGCGTTTCTTGGTGTGATTCAGCACAGAAATTAAGTGCAGGGAGATAGGTTCGTGAAAGGAGAAGCGGCAGGCTAGAAGAAGCTACTCGTGGATTCCTTCAAGAGTGGTTCCTGAGACAAAAACGTGGTAAGAACCTAATTAAAGGTCCTGAAGCTGCATGCCTAGTTTCTGCCATAATGTTCAGATATCTACACCAGACACTGCTGGTGTCATTGTTGTCCAAAGTTTCATCAGGCAGAGGCATTTCTGGTTACCACAGTGAAATAAAGTGGTGCCATAGGCCCTCATGAGGCCAAGGACAACAGCACCTACCTCTGTAGTCCTTTCTCACTGCACAGAGAAGTATTTCTGACAATTCACTGAAGTGACTTTTCCAGATAATGAACATCACCCATATGTTCTTCTTTTTCCCTACATAAAGTAACAATGCCTGACCATTCCCAGAAGTTTGTCCTAGCACATTTGCATGGCTGTGGTATGAGAGGACTGCACCCTTTGTAGTTCGCAGGGATGCAACCAAGGGTACAAGGCTCTTTGGCACAGATTTATCAATTCACTGAGCCCCACTCCCATTTACCTTTTTGGTGTCACAGTGTTTTCCCTTTCTTCATAGGTCACTGGATGGCAAATTTGTTAGGCGTTACCTTCAGAGTTCAGAGCCCACCACACAGTGCTGTGTTCCACCTCCTTGCCATATGTTATCAGGGTGATTATATTTATTTGGCCCTTCATGACAACTAACCCTTACAGTGTCAAGATGTAGAAGCCTCTAGCTAAGCTTTCATCACCTGTTGCACACTGCCAGCCCCTTCTCTTCATACATGCAGTCTTCATCCTTCACATTTTCTCACCTACGTGCCAAAGTACTGCCCTGGAGGAAGATAATCTTTAGCTTTTTAGAATCATAGAATCATTAAGGTTGGAAAAGACCTCCAAGATCATCTGGTCCAACAATCACCCTACTACCAATGCCACCCAATAAACCATGTCCCTAAGCACTACATCCAACCTTTCCTTGAACACCCACAGGGACAGTGATGCCACCACCTCCCTGGACAACCCATTCCAATGTCTGACCACTCTTTCTGAGAAGAAATGTCTCCTTATTTCCAACCTAAACCTCCCCTGGCGCAACTTGAATCCATTCCCTCTAGTCCTATCACTAGTTACCTGCGAGAAGAGGCCAACCCCCAGCTCCTCACACATTCCTTTCAGGTAGTTGTAGAGAGCAATAAGGTCTCCCCTGAGCCTCCTCTTCTCCAGACTAAACAACCTCAGGTCCCTCAGCCACAAGTCCTCACAGGACTTGTGTTCCAGGCCCTTCACCAGCTTTGTAGCCCTTCTCTGGACACACTCCAGGGCCTCGATGTCCTTCTGTAGTGAGGGGCCCAGAGCTGAATACAGTACTCAAGGCGCGGCTTCCCAGAGTAGAATACAAGGGGACAATCACCTCCCTGGTTGTGCTGGCTACACTATTGCTGATACAAGCCAGGATGCCATTGGCCTTCTTGGCCACCTGGGCACACTTCTGGCTCATGTTCAGGCAAGCATCAACCATCATATTCCCATTTTGTCGAAGGTTAATACACTGTAGCCATCTCCAGTGCAAGAAAATCTCAATTGTTCCATGCTGCATGATGGAAAATTGATGAAAACACAGCCACCCTCAACTTGCTAATTGTTGGCAACCTAGTACTATCAAAGATGCAGATTCAAATCCCCTTAGAGAAATAATTTGAATCCAAATTGCTTGGATACTTCTACTTCTATAAAGAACAAATCTTTCCAGGCTCAAAACCAGAAACCAGATCAGGGACCTTGCAGCTTTGCAACCAGCTTTATGAGCATGTCTCTAAAAGGGGAAGAGCTCAAGCTGAATTTGTTTTCACATTTTATCTAATTCATTGGTTAGGCAATTGTTCACATGAGAATCTTGCTATTTTGTCTGAGAATGGGATATTTAACTTCCTTATTTTTCCCCAATCACTCTACAGGCAAATGAACCCAGATATTCTGCTTCAAGCAATAAATTCCACTAGGTGTCAGGATAGCTAAGAATTACATACTGCAATTATAATTAGGTATATACTTAAGGGCCTTGCCAAATCACTTTCTATGTAAACTGTTGGGCTCTTGGAATAATCTAGTTAACTGTACTTGTACTTGTATTAACTTTAAGACGCACGTAGCAGCACATAAAGCAAAGATGTGCCTTTCACACAATCTAACGAAAAGTCAAATAATTATAAAATGAACATATTTCATCTTGACCATGTTTTTCTGCAAGTTGCCTTCACCAACATTTTCTATCTCTTAGATCTCAGAAAGCTCTCTAAATTTGAGATGTTTTTCTTTCTACAGTTAGGCCTGATTTTAAGAGAAGAGTGGAAGCTACTTTCAAAAGGCAAGTAATTACTCATTCTTTTATATGGGACTGGAGATCCTGTGATGTTCAAAGACTTGAGAAAGGCAGGAAGAAAAGAAGCCTTGAGTTGCTACTACTCTTCTTCTTTTCTGCCCTGGGACAACTGCAATCTACTACTCACACTTTTCCTTCCTTAGAAAAGCTGAAGTATCATGGAATATTCCTTCCAAATCTTGTGCATCAAAGGGAGAGGAGCAAGAGCTAAACATGCAAGGCAATAATGTAATTATCTTTGTGGAGACAGAAGACGAGAAACAATCAACCTAGAATCTAAAGCATCTCTGTTACTGGAAAATAATATTAACTGCACACTTCTCAAATATTGCTTTAAAGCAAGGAGAACTAACATCCTCAAGGGCTTTCACAAACATGAATTCATCTTGTAGCACCTCTGTGAAGCACAAAGGCAAAGAAAATTCTGCAAACTTCATGCCTGCTTCTACTTTAGGACTGATTTTTCACAGTAAAGGATCTCACCAGTAGTGCTGTGAAGGCTCAACAGTTAGCTTTTAGTGACTTCAGTTACATTTGTGAATGCTCAGAACTTCCAAACATTAAAGGTGTCTTAAGTCAGGCAACCAAAAATAAAGGACACAGAGGTAATGATTTACCTGTGGCAAGTTTGTTTGAAGTGACTTGGCTGTCATTATAGAAGTTTTGCAACATAGGCCAATTTGTATTTGCTTATGGCAATTATGCAGACATCATTTCTATGCCTGCCCTACTCACAACAGATCTTTTGTAAAAGTATTAGAAGTTCTTCCACACAGCTGTGAACAAGTTCACCCAGCACACTGAAGGATGGAGAGGAAAAATGTGGCCAGTTATTTCACCACTCACTGTATTGTAATGCGCATGCTCAGGATTACAGAAGCCTTAAACTGGCATTTTCTAACTTCTGAGTTGTTGCATTCTTAACAGTGTGTTTTAATAGATGTACTTTGTACTAGGATTTTCTTTCCTACATAAAACTCTGTTCAGTTAAAGTACAGAATAATAGTTGAGTACAGAAAACAAACAGATGTCATTACCCCACGCCCTGTAGTCTTGGTGGCAATAACCTTGTCATGTGGTGTACACTTTGATTTACAGAAGTAATTGAGAATCAGTTAAAATGCAATGGGGAAAGTCCTCAGAAGTTACTGTGAAAGTGTCTAAATTCCTGTTAATTTCAAGGGCAATCTAGACACCAGCCTAGAATTGCTATGTTATTGCCTTTGTGCTTCTTTTCAGTAACATTTAAGAACAAAGATGTAATGAAAGCAATTTCATTAGCATAGTGTAATACAAAAATCCTCTGAATTTTTACTTGGTTGTCAGTACTCATTATTGAAATCACATCTATGTATCAAGCAGAGACATTATATATAAGTATCCAGGGCAACTTTGCCAGCATGGATTTCAGGGCAGGTTATACAAGTTCCTGGTAAGAAGTACGTGAGTTCTTAGTCCACAGTGAAAGCTGCATTGCCAGGTCTTCACATCATCTATGGCAGCTGGGTTAAAGCCAGTTGACATTTTGGCATCTGGACACAGCTGATCCACCAACATGGACCTACAGCCCTGCTCTACAGCTCTGGCTCATTTCTTCCCCACCAAAGCCTGTCAAGGGTTGGGTTTCTCTGCTACACTTCCATGTTCATTTATTATATTAACATACTCCTAATGACCTGCTCTTCTACAAAGTCACGTTTTTCTTTATTATTATTATTATTATTTTTTTAATTTTTCCTGTGCTCCTGCAAGCTAACAGAGAATTTTGTAGAGGGCTAGGCCCTAAACAACAGTCAAAACAGGCTGGTGTACTTGTCAGTACTTTGAAGAGCTGCATTAGTACTTTCTGTGGAAAGGAGGTGGGACACAGAAGGGCGTTCTAGGACTTCTCTCTTTCCCTCCCCCAAATTATATCTAAATGGTAATATCTATGCTTCTGAAACCCTATTTAAAGCAGTAGCCTTAGGCATATTGGAACGAGTAGCGCAGTGAATTTTGCAGTGCTACTATCTATCAAATACAATAATTAAATCAACATTAGTCATTTGGTACGTGACAGACTAAAAAAATAGTCAACAGGTATTTTATCATTCAAAAATATATATATGTTTTGACTTACCATTTACAGAGATCTTAGCCCTTGATAAAGACTTAATCCCATTGACATCACCTCTAAATAGAAAGTATAAGTGACCAGGATGTCAGTTTCTGAGAGATGATATTAGACCCTGATGCTGTATCTTGTAGTGGATTATCTCTAAATCAGTCTGTAGTCCCATGAGTGTATGCACTCTAATTAGAGGCAGCTATTGAGAGTTTTCACTTTAACACAAATTTGAAAATCCTGCTGTGTACTTCAGTGTGTCACTGGTTTTGAAAATCCTCAGATGTTCAACTCCTAACCCTCAGAATAGTATGCAAGGAAAATTTATGGCTCCTTACTTTTGAAAACATTGTTGATAGAATATAAAGTCCTTTTTTTTGTTTTTTTTTTTGTTTGTTTGTTTGTTTGTTTGTTTGTTTTCTTCAAACCTCATTTCTCTACTGACCCCATTTTTCCACTGGTGAGGGAAAAAAAAAACAAACAAAAAAAACCAACACGTTCTGTTCTCTCTTAAACAGCAACCAGTCATCCTGCCCTTTCTACTTCTGAGGTTTTTCTATTTGTGCAGATGCTATAAAGGGTATTGACAATAAGCTGTAGAGCATGGCTGGTCCATACTAGGTATAATTAAAGATAAAAGGAAAACAGTAGATTCTTAGAAACAGAAACAAAGCACTCACTGGAGAACAAAGGATTACAGCAACAATATTTTTAAAATCTCTTAAAATGAAAATCTTGATGAGGCTGAGGCAGCATGTGAACCCAGCACTGAAATCAAAATTTCAAAGCATAACACTCATCAATATTTTATTCCAAAAGACCCCATTATTTTCTGAGCACTTCAAACTAAAATAACAAATGTCTGCACAAAGCCAGAAGAAATCTTTTGAAACTTTGCAGATAGGCGTTATTATCTGTAGGTAGTGCAGATAATCTATGGCTAAATTGGTAGGCAACGTGGTCTGGTGCAGTTCTTCTGCAGAATGTCAACTGCCCTTCTGTGGATGAGGGGATGAATATCCATCAGGTACTGAAATGAGTTAAACTGCTCAGGGAGTTAGGCTGCAGTGTATTTCTCAGAGTAATGTCTAGTTCTCGGAAGTGTTGGATTATTCTAAAGAGTAAAAAGGTATTGTTTTGTATTTTAACACTAAAAACAGAGCCTTTAGTAAATTGATGTCATTGTTGCAAAGCAGCACTGGGACTTATGATTCTTTTGCCAATTCCAGCAAGTCTTAATAGCACAGAGAATGGACCGTATGAATTCAATGGTTAGAATGAGCAAGGTAATCTTTTAAATTCACTCAGCAGCACACTAAGGAGGCAAAAAAAAAGGGGGGGGGAAGGGAGCAGGAGAACTAGGGGCCTTAAAGGATGAGGAGTGGTCAAGAAGGTATTTTGACAATATCAAATGGCACCTTTTTTTTTTTTTTTTTACATAATTGTGCCAGGGTGGAGGTTCAGAACACGAGAAGAACTGCCATTGAAATAGAATTAATTTTGGTTTGTTAGTTATCTGGTATGGACCATAGAATAAGACAGAAAGATGAAGTAGGTAAAGGACCTGTTTAGGATGAATAATTTCCTTTGTTGCTTAGAAATACACTTTTTATGCCCAAAAATGCTTAAGAGACTACAAAGAGAGTAGAGTGGACATGCTTACTATAAGATCTTTCAAGAAAGCCCTATTGACTATTGTACTTCATGTCTGTTTCATGTCTGTTTTATTTCAAAACAACCCAAGAATGCATCCTGACACTTTATTTTCATATACTCTACAACTGCAGTGAATTACTCTGTTATCCCCAGAAAAGCTATACTTCAACTTCTTGCGCCTCCAAGGAACAATCTGAATCCTCTAAAGCCCACCCAGGTGAAAGGACCAAGTGGGTTTCTCCAGCAGGGCAGTGGCAGGTGGCCCTGTGAGAGGGAGCAACTCACTCAGGTAGGCTCTTATGGGCAGCCTCAGGCCATGCCTGCCTATGGTGCCACTTCACACCTCCAGTTAACCCTTGACAATGGTCTGCAACAATGCACAGCTCTCACACACCTGGAAAAACTGATGCCTCTTCCTGCCATCATGGGTGTGGAAACTCTGGTACAGACAACTCCCAGGTATAGCTCATGAGCTTGTGCTCAGTTTGGAGCCTCTCACCACAAGAAGGATATTGGGTTGCTCAAGCATGTGCAGAGAAGAGCAACAAAGCTGGCGAAGGGAGTAGAAAACAGAAATTATAAGGAGTGGCTGAGGGAGCTGATGCTGTTTAATCTGGAGAAGAGGAGGCTGACAGGAGACCTCATTGCTTTATGGCTACCTGAAAGGAGGCTGCAGCAAGGAGGTGCCAGTCTCTTTTCTCAAGTGACAGAACATTACGAAACAGCCTCAAGTTGCACCATGGGAGGTTTAGACTGGACTTTAGGAAGAATTTATTCATGGAGAGGGTGGTGAGGCATTGGGATGGACTGCCTAGGGAAGTGACAGAGACCCCATCCCTGGAAGTATTTAAGAAACGTGGAAGTGGCACTAAGGGACATGTTTTAGCGATGGGACTCAGTAGGTCAGATTGGTAGTTGGACTTGATGATTCTGAAGGTTTTTTCCAACCTGGATAATTCTATGATTCTGTGATTCTATGATCTTTTCCTTTGGGACTCCAAGAATTGCACCTATTTTTCCTTAACCAAAATTTCCTTACTTTAGTAAGAAATGGTGTCACTCTGCTCCCTCGAGTTATCTTAGCGCCCATGGCCCAAGTACAAAGCTGAGCATTTGCTGATGACTCATGATACTGACATCACTTCACTTTTACTGAACAGGAACAATCCTCCTATCTTTACTTAATATTTTTTGTGGTCTCATCAGAGTTATTAGGAAGCACAAACCTATGTTATCAAAGAACCATGGAGGACATTAGCAGAGGCCAAATAAGGATGGAAAACACAGCTTGTTAAAAATGAAAAGACATTCTCAAAAGAGATAGGACAAAATATTTAGGTTTTGTAAAATTACATTTTACTAAGTAAGTTTGTATGTTATCAGCTTGGAACAAACAGTTCCAACATAAACAGTTTTCACAATGTTACCCTGAAGCTTTTGTGGCTGCTCTCTGTGGCTATTTTAGACCTTGTAACCAGACACAAAACAACTAAGTTTATCAAAGGAGTAAGCACTAAGGCCAACAATGTGCTATGCACAGTATAAACAGGAAGGAATAATTGAAAATTCAAGATTTAGCAAAATTCTGTGGAGAAGACAGAGCAATCAACACTGAAACTGAACAGAGATTCCAGTTCTGGCAAATCTAATTTTATATATGAAAAAAAATCTGATTTTTCAGCAGTTGGCACTGCCTATTTCCTGGAAGCTTTATGTTGGACAAAGCACATCATTAGCCACTTCTAACAGTGGAGGCTATGGCCTGGAGAAAAAGATATTTTTTATAGCTTTTTCTAGTACTTATCAAATCCTCTCAATTTAGACTCTGATTTCTTTCAACCCTTCACATTCTAATTGAAGTCAAGGTCATGAGGTTCATCATTTCCTCTCCCTCTTTACCAAACAACTTAATGTCAGTTACCATGTTCCACTAAGCAAACTGCAAAGGTAATTCTCTCAGATGGCAAAGCTGCATAAAAAGCTACAATTTTTGCTTTGAATGATTGCTTCTTCCCTGAAAATGTTCTTTTCTAAAAATGTAGAGCCAAATTAAAATACTAGATACAAATTCACCCACTGCGTGCTTCAGGATGTTGACTACCTCATTCAGAGCAAGGGAGCACAAAGCCACTGCAGAATGCCTTATCTGCAACTGAACAGCCTCTCTCTCTTTTGCTGCTGATAGCCCACATTGGTCTACAGCTTGTGCATTCTGGAAGCAGAGATTTATCCCATTAAACCCTTTATTTTGAAAACAATCACTTAAAAAGCTATATAGTGAAAACGGGGAGTAAATGAGTTTAAAATACACATTTTGAGAACTAATCTTTTCTAGAAATTCTGGAATAAAAGTTCCTTGATCTCAGTATTATTCAGAGATATCAGTCCAAATCTGTTCTGTTACTACAGGAAGATTCTATCCTTTTTTTTTTTTTTTTTTTTTGAAAACTACACAATTGCAACTCAGTCATTACCTCTCCTAGTTCTTTATGAACTTGGCAATATTCTTTATTTGACTGCTCCTTTTGACAGCTGAGAGATCTTTATCTATGTTGTGGTTAGACATTTGGTTAGATATTATAGTCTAGCTAACTACAGAGGGAACCAAAACAAACTGAGCAAAATAAGCCATCTTTTCTCTTCAATGATAACACCTGACAACTATTTTAAAATTAAAGCACACTACTTGCCAGAAGTGCAATGGCATGAATGCATCACAGCGTAAGACTTCACAGATTTTGTAAGATGTTAATTACTGCCATTCCTGAACTTTACATCAGAAATGAGAATAGCTTACTCGTGTTTTTTTACTGAGAGATGGTTACAGAACTTGCATGTGACCACGGGGGAAAGGAAGAGATACCACAAGCCAGCCTGAACCCTTCATACACTCCTCTACAGAAGTTACAGGTAGTGTGTTTGATTTCTCCTGTAAATATCCAGTTCTGGCACAACCTGTTGCTGGCAACTGCTTTCCTCTTTCCAGTCTATATTATCTTTTCTACAGTGGTGCCAACTGCTGCACAGCTGTCACACCCTCCTTTCCCTATTTAACCATCCACTGCTTCTGTCTATACAAGCAACAAGTTCTTCCTCTTCTCTCTCACAGTTCCCTGGGAGGATCTAGTTCTGCTTATGAGCAGTCATAAGTTTGTGAATTCCTAAGTGTTGTTACAGAGGAGCTCCCTAGATATCCGGGTCTAGTTACATATAAATAAATCCAACAAATTATCTCTGAGTGCAAAATCTGCAGACCTTATGCTTTTTGTATTCTAAATGTAATCCTATCGCAGATTTTTTTTAAAGCTTTTTGTTTTTCACTGGAAACACTTTCAAGTTTAAGGAAAGGATGAAAGTGCTAGGAGAACAGAGAAGTAGCAGGCCAAAATAAAGCTATGTTTTCAATTTTATTTGAGGTTTCTGAATGCCTGTGTATGATGGCCAGAGGATACTTAGTAGATATCCTTTACTCAGATTTAAAAAATACATGATGTTAGACAAAAATCACTTGTTTTTGCCGTAGGGTTTGCTAAAGAATTGGTGGAAGTTAGTAACTATTTTTAAGCATTCCATTTAAGGGTCAAGGCTGATGAGCTACTAACAAGTAGCTTTTTTCCTAGTGCTTGTGTGTAGCAAAACACAAGATTTTGAACAGTAAGTTAAATACTTAACCTCTCCCTTGTTCAACTTCCACACTTTCATCACTGTCATGTTCTCATCTCAGTTGTTCTTCCCTCTTCCAGTAAGTTCTTTATTAAATCAGGGAAGTAAAAGCTGCCATAGCAATTCTCCACAGGATCTGGCTGACTGCTTTGCAAGATACTGAGAAACCAACATATTTGGGGAGGGGGTGCCCTCTAAGTAGGTCTTTCATATTCCACATCACTTTACAAGAAATAAGCTCAGAATTATACATTGCAAACTTCACTTTCTTATTTTATTGTCCACTGAGTTTGCATAGTCCGTGACTGACTGTCCCCTCCCAGCTCCTGCTGCACCCCCAGCCTGCCTGCGGGCAGGACAGAGCGAGAAGCTGGAAAGTCCTTGGCTTAGTGTAAGCACTGCTCTGCAACAATTAAAACACCAGCATGTTATCAACACTCTTCTCATCCTAACCCAAAACATAGCACCCTACCAGCTACTAGGAGGAAAACTAACTCTATTCTAGCTGAAACCAGGACATTTATTTATATCTCTTTCAACATCTGCCTAAATTAAGCTATGGTGCTTCTCCATACCCTTATTTTTAAATAGTTTTCTTGTAAGTGCAACTTATGCAATTTGTTTATGTTACTGTTTATAAGCAATGTGAAAAGAGGTGAATGGCACATATACTGAACTTCTGTCTACATTCTTTGACTTATCTAACTACCACAGCCTAAATCTTTCCAGCTAGAGATCACTCTGACGTCTGCTACTTGCCCAAACACTTTGCTTTCTCGAGAATTGGCTGCAAGAGCACGGCGGCTGTGCTTGCAGACTTCTCAGACAATGAGGAGTTTAAGTGCATAAAGTATAACAGGGGAAGGAACAAAGCAAATCGGTATCAGGACCATGCTGTTACAAGAACAACCACTGCAGTGCCTGTCTTAGCTTCACTCAGAGGAAATAAGGACTACTTACAAGCCAGTCCAAAACACCCCCCAGTTCCACTGTTTAAATGCCAAAATGGATTCAGAAGAAAAAATGGTCTGGATCTGACAGGTACAAATACCAGAGAAGTGAAATATGCAACTAATCTGTCTAGATTTAGAAGGTACTCTTCCATATTCTTTTTATCAATGGTCAAAGTGGGATGCTTAGGCAACTAGAGAATGTGATTGCCCAGCTTCAGTCCCTTGCTTCAGTCCTTCAATTCCCCACAGATTGTTTTTATCTATACATGTCTTCACCCAGAAAGAGAATGTCATCTAATGAAAAATAAACAAAAATTTCATCAACAGGTCAAAAAGTCCATGGAGTACCACCCACAAGGCAGCAGGAGTTCATTCAAGTAAAAAGTACATTTGGGGGGATCAAAATGCAGTTATGGACAGTAGAAGAAGCAGAATGGTAAAGAGATGGGACAGCTGGTTTGAAAATCAGTATATAACTGGTCTCAAATTGGAGATGCCAAGGCAACAATGATTCTACTAGGAAACAGTATCTAAAAACCCTAGGTATCTAAGAGTGCTATTTAAGTGTTATAACAAAGCCATGAGCTTCTTACATGACACTTTGCACAGAAGAACCATTTATGCACCTCCGCTAATTGACATAACCTGACTTTCCCTAGAAGGTAAAGTGATAAAGGACACAGTTGTATACAATAAATATAAAAACAATGGAGACCGGACTGCAAATGAAATAGAAGTGGGGATACAAATACCAACGGCATAATCTATTTTAGATCTCTTCCGTGACTATTTCCTTTATCTTAATACGTTTTCAGCTCACAGACATGTATGTTACTATTTGCACACATTAACTTTATTTTTCTAATAATTCTAATATGATATTACACTGACAAGCAAAAAATTATACCAAAGTTTTAAACATATAAGAAGTAGTCCAATCACTTTGTTAAATCCAGTGCAGTAACACTGAAGACCAGTTATTTTATTTTTTTATGCTCATGGTGTTTCAATATAATTAGTCCAAAGCACAATAAATCAAAATACAATCCCTGAAATACCACACTGATGTTCTTTAACTGAGTAAATAAAATGACCCCCCCATGTTTGTGAGTAACCTGTATCTATTACTCCTTGCAGCTCCTAATCTTCTAAAGAACAGTGTAAAAATGCTGTTTACAAAAACAATTTAAAGATCATCATTTACAGATTATGTGCTGATTCTGACTACTTCCTACAATAAATGTATAAAGAAACATCACATGACCTGTAATAAATGTTTACATAGCAGCAAAGTGCCTTTGCTAGTGATCGTCATACAGCAGATTACTACCAGCTTGAGCCAAAGACGTGTCTTTTTCTTTCAGCCCAAATAATGTCCAGGCACTGCAAAAAGTCGTGAAAAATTTAAATACTCAACTCTCACTCAAGAGTGAGTTATTTACTACTTACAAAAGCATAGTTAGTATAACGCGATTTTGCAAAACGTGATATTTTTCCAATGTTATCACCTAAATGTTGTTGAGGTAAAATAAAATGAGTCTTATCCTTCTTCCACAAAGAAACAAAATGGAATACTATGCTATTGATGAAAAAAAAAATCATTCCATAAGTACAATTAACGTCAACACATTTCTGCAGTCCGTTTATTTACTGAAGAGGCTGGATACAGAGCCTGAATGGAATATTTTGTTTCAAGGAACAAAACAAAGATACCTGTCATTGAGGGGTAATCAAACACAAAGCTTAAAATCAGTATATATTAAGGCAGCTCAAATATTAATTTCAACCCATTACTTTTGCATCACTAGCTCAAAAAGAAATAAACCCTTTCTTGCAGCCAGAAATTTCTGCCGCTTGAAATTACTAAACCAGATTATCTATGGAAAGTTTAAATACGATCTTTTAAATTTATTTTTCCAAGTCCTTGCAGTCCCTATATCTAAAATGTCTGTCTTTCAGTGTAGTACAGAAGAATTAGCCAACACAGAAAGGACGGGCTTTTTTTTTTTTTTTTTTTTTTTGAAAGTGCTCCAATGTAATCATGAAGTATCAGTAAATTATTAGACTCGAGTTACACATTAAGAATGTGAGCAACATGCTACTGCCAAAAGGCATTGAATATAGCACACCTCCACTATCAGCCTTAGAACAGTTTGTGATTACTTTCCTGTCTTTACACACTAAGTGCCTTTATTATATTTCTGGCGGTTCCTAGCATCTTCAAAGGCTTGGAGAGTACTCGGCTTCTAACTCATGATGTTTTCAGTACAGGGAATGTCTACTGCAGGCAGAACTCACAGGAAATTTTCAAGGAGATAAAACAGACATTATGCGCGCTTTGTCTTCGTTTTGGAATGGTGACCGTGCGTTTGGATGTTAGTCTGAAATGCAGACAAATAAGAAATGTCAAAGCAAACAGAAATAAACTTGACAGGTTAAACCAAAGCGAAAACACAGAGCGGTGTGAGTTTGACTTAAAACTATTTCCCCAATGCGTGTGAAGAACCAACCCCCAGGAAATTCGCAAGCCAAGGTGTGTTCGAAAGCCCAGGGCGGGCGGGTTTTGTACACGGGGAGGGACCCCCAACCGAGGGCGTTAAAACCCGGACACCCCCCCGGTAGCCGAGGGGGCCGGCCGGGCCCCTCGCTCCCCGCCGCCACCGCCGTTGGCCAACGTTGGCCGCCGCTGGCCGCCGTTAGCCGCGGTCAGGGCGGAGCTCCCGTCGCCCCCGGGGCGCTGCCTCAGCGGGAACCGAAAGCGAAGGGAAGGCGGCGGGAAACGGGGCGGGGGATCCCCGGCGCCACTGGGGAAAGGCGGCAGCGCCGCGCCGCTGCCTGGCGGGGGAAAAACACGCGTGGGGCAGGACGGTGGGAACCGGGCGGAGGTGCGTGCGTGTGCCCCGTGAGCCCTCGGTGTGCCCCCGTGTGCGTGTGTGTGTGTGAGACTCTGGGTTGCTCCCGCCCCGATGCCCCGGGCAGGGCAGCCGCGGGCGATGCTGTGCTTTATGCCCGGCGTGGCTTTCGTCCCCGCTTTGCTCGTCACCTGGTCCTCGGCCGCCTTCATCATCTCCTACGTGATCGCCGTGCTGGCAGGACACGTCGAGCCCCTCGTCCCCTACATCAGGTGAGAAGGGGGACAGGGGACCAGGAAGGGGCGGTGGGCTGAGGTGTGGCAGGTGCCGGGGGGCTCCCTCGAGGTTGGGGTGGTGAGACCCCGGGGTGTGGGGGCACCGCTGGCACGGCCGTACTGGCACCCCAGATTGCAGAGAGCAGCCAAGAGAAGGTGGGGAGGGAGAGCGGGGGGCTTCTGTGTGCTGCTGCCCACCAACCCCCAGCATGCCTCAACACCCCCCAGAGAACCTGGGGTCTTAACACGTCTGTCACACGGGGCCTGAAGTTCTTGGCTGGAGCCAAAGTATGCTATGGGCGTACGAACATAAGTTGACCACTCAGTTATAAGTAGTGTACATGTAGGGTTTTGTTTGCATAACTCCAGAATTGGGCCAAAGTGCAGCAGATGATGGTGTGACTTGAAGACCTCCAACAGGCTTTGTAGGAGACACGCAGGCATGCATTTTTACAATTTCGGCATAGCAACAATGGGTGTAAAGGGCTACCCAAGAGATGACTGGCATGCTTTTTTCTAACACCTATTTTCCTGATACCGAGTCATACTAGATAGTAGGAAAACTTTCTTTTCCATGAGTGTGGTCAAACACTGGAGCAGGCTTCCTAGCAAGGTGGTTGATGTCCCATGCCTGTCAGTGTCCAAGAGGCATTTGGACAATGCCCTCAATAATATGCTTTAACTTTTGGTTAGCCCTGAAGAGGTCAGGCGGTTGGACTTTACGATCTTTGTAGGATGCTTCCAACAGGACTAAAGTGTTCTATTCTGTTCTATTCTGTTCTGTTCTATTCTGTTCTGTTCCATTCTATTCTATTCTATTCTATTCTATTCTATTCTATTCTATTCTATTCTATTCTATTCTATTCTATTCTATAACCTTAGTCATTTAAGCACAGATTTGAATAAATCATTGTTTATATAGCTTTAGTTAACATTTAAATCTGTATAGTGAAATTGCTAACATTTAACTCTTAACAGATTAAAGGTGAGACACAAATCCAAGAATGGTTTCAGATATATAAAGGATCTAAAGAAGCTTTTCAAATACGTTTCAGATAATTCTAGACCTAATTCCTTGACAGAACCTATGAACATGCATAATTTTTTAAGACTGATAACTTGAGTTGTACATACTCTTAAATTTGCTTGAAAGTTCAGGTCTATGATCATAAGCAAGTGAGATGGTGCAAATAACATTGCAACCCACAAGATAGTTGAGCTTCATTCAAACTGAGCCAAAGAAAGCTGTACTTCATTCTTATGTCAGCAAAACTTGTTAAGATTATCTGCCCGTATCTGGACTCGGCTCTTAGAAAGCCTTGTTCTTGTATGTGCAAAAATATTCTACTGCCTTAACAATAGTGGTTACAGTTCTGCTCTTCCATGATTACATACTGACACAAAAGTGCTTGTAACCAGTGCAATTTATCCCTTGTTATCCAAGAAAAATAAACTGTTTGATGCAACTGTGTCCACATTCAGTACATGGTTTGTGCTCTGAAGAACTTTGAGGTTTTGTAGTAAGAAATTTGACAAATGGTGTTTCTTATTGTTGCAGCTTATGCCAAGTTCTTGAATGAAACATGAGTGAATAGGACTTACTTTATGAATTACTGTACTTACAGTCAAGTTTTTGACAGCACACATATGTTGCTTGTAAGGGTGATTCTTTTTAAAGTTGTAGACCGAACAGAGAAGTCACAGCTGTAAAGCTCTGATGAAGGTGTCACCACTGCCATAGTTTAATCAATAAGAAGCTCCGTGCAGGTAATATCTAAATGGAAAAAAATAATAATAATTCTTATCCTTTAACTAAGGAATCACTGTAAATATCCACATACCATAAAAAAAAAAAAAAAAAGATGGATGAAACTATGTCAGTAATAAAATAATAAAGAAAACAAAAAACAACAACAAAAAAAACAGAGCATTTGCTAGTAAAAAGGTTTTTTTTAGAAGAAATCTTTTTTATTTGAAATCCTTTTACTAGTACATTTTTACTAGGGATATACATTGACTGCTGGTGAACAATTATTAATAGTTCTAAAGACATATGATCTAAGCATATGATCTTCATAGAAGGTGCACTTGGAAATAATATGATGATTCCTCCGGTGTACTCAGGCCAATATTCATAGTTTGTATTCTTATGTTGTAGTTTATTGCTTTAGCATAAGAAGATGAATCATGGGATTAAGAATGTGATTTAGTGAAACTTAGAGTGATAAAAAGAAAGAGGAAGAATGTTGCAAGATTTCAGTTGTGCAATGTCTTAAATGAAATGAAATTGAATTTGTGTGGGGAAATTCCTGTTAGACAAAGGAGAACAATATAGACAAATTTTAGTTCAACATTTGTCTAATTCTTATTTAGATTATTCAAGTAACCTATGTATGCCTTGAGGTAACTTGTTAATTATATTTGTTTACCATGTGACAGTTTTTACAATGAGAGAAAGACCACATCAACATTTGCCATTGAAACTGTGCTGATGTCAGAACATAATCTTCCTACCTTAAAAATTTAAGGCTTCAGTTTGGTGTTAAATAGTTTATGATGTCTATGCAGAAAATTTGATGATGATGATGAGTCTTTTGGCCCCCAAATATTTGTTCTCCATCTGCTTTACTTTATCCTCTTTCAACTCTTCAGAAGACTATTGCACCTAGAAGAATTCTGCCACATAATAGTGACACAAATGATATAATTTTCATACTGGGTTCTTCATCTTGTCCATGATGTGCTCGCCTATGCATCATTGAAGATAAATGAGCATAAGTATTTGTTTCATATCATAGAATCATAGAATTACAGAAAGCATGCACTGCTGGCTCATGTCAAGCTTTTCATCCACCAGAACCCCCAAGTCCTTCCCTACAGGGCTGCTTTCAGTGAGTTCTTCTCCCAGTCTGTACTCACATCTGGGATTGCCCTGACCCAGGTGCAGCACCTTGCCCTTGGACTTACTGAACCTCATTAGGTTCGCATTGGCCCACTTCTCAAGCTTGTCCAGGTCCCTTTGGATGGCATCCCTTCCTTCTGGAGTATTGACTGCACCACTCAGCTTGGTGTCATCTGCAAACTTGCTGAGGGTGCACTTGATCCAACAGTCTATGTCATTGATAAAGATATTAAACAGCACCGGTCCCAAGATGAATGCCTGAGGAACACCACTTGTTACCAGCCTCCATCTAGGCATAGAGCCATTGACCACCACTCTCTGAGTGCGGCCTTCAAGCCAATTCCTTATCCACTGAATGGTCCACCCTTCAAATCCATATCTGTCCAATCTGGAGATCAGGATGTCATGTGGGACCATGTCAAAGGCCTTGCAGAAGTCCATGGGTTGGTCTTCCCTTGTCAATTGATGCAGTCACTCCATCGTAGAAGGTCACCAGATTGGTCAGGCACAATTTGCCCTTTGTGAAGCCTTGCTGGCTGTTTCAGATCACCTCCATGTCTTGCATGTGCCTTAACATTGCTTCCAGGAGGATCCATTCCATGATCTTGCCAGGCACAGAGGTGAGGCTTACTGGTCTGTAGTTCCCTGGGTCCTCCTTCCTACTCTTTTTAAGAATGGGAGTGATGTATCCCTTTTTCCAGTCACCAGGGACTTCACCTGACTGCCAGGACTTTTCAAATAAGATGGAGAGAGATTTGGCAACTCCATCAGCCAGTTCGGGGCTGGAGATGGGGTTGAATGCAGATGCATTTACAGCATAGTTCAAGCAGGGTCCAAAAGCCCAACTCTGAGATTAAATGGAGCTCCTGGCCCATAGGCAGAGGTGTTCCAGTGGAGGTCCTAGGAGAGGCTGGTCAGGGCTATTAGTGCCCTGGATAAAGGTGTAATCCCTCTATGTGCTGGAATCCACCACCGTTTACCTTCCATAGCCTACTCCCAAAACATTTTCCATTGCTATTTGCCCTAAACCATCTATGTCCCCAAGTTATGGTCTGCTGATGTCTAACTCAGCCCTCCCCACTGAGGAACAGGAGCACTGTCACTCTACCATCCCACGTCTGCTGTGTCTGGTGTTGTGCAGTTAGTGACCCTGAGCCAAAACAGGATACACGAAGACATCAATCATGCAAGAAAAATAATATTGGAAACAGGAAAACAATTTCTGCCTGAACACACTTCTACTGAAAACCAGCAATTTAACAGAACCTAAATCTTTTTACGAACATACCAATCCCATTGAAACATTATATCAAAATGGCTTTCTACCATCCAAAGCTCCTGAAATCTCAGAGAACTGGTTTCCTGTACTATGAGTTGCCTACCAGGTTTCAAGCTGAAGGATGGTAGAGTAAATATTTGCACTGTATACAGGGGGATGACACCAGTTTCACCCAGAAGAGCAAGTTCAGAGTAATAGTTTAGTTCAGTTCACTAATAGTTCAGTTCATAGCATTATGTTTTTCTCATACCAGCTTTTTCCTCATACCACTTTTCAAATCAGGATGCTTTCTTATGCTAAACAGTTATCAGGCGTGCTAGTTAAGTAAGAACTACCTAGCTATCCCTAGCAAATGGAATGTAGATTCACTCAAAGAACAGCTTGCATATCCGAAAGCTTGTCTACTTTTTACAGTAATACTAGATATTAAGATATATTAGCTCTACCTAAAGTCTTACATTGTCAAGTCCTGAAGGCGCATGCTGAATATAAATAAATAAATAAATAAATAAAACACAATCTTGTAAACAATAGCTGCAGCCCAATACTGGGGACCAGTGACAATAAGCAGAGTGTCACTGGGAACAGAAATAACATCCTTTGGCTGATGGGTCAGGCCCAGAGGGTTCTTGTAACCAGGGTTACTTCAGGATGGCAACCTGTCCCTAGTGGAGTTAGAACCAATCTTCTTCAATGTTTGCATAAATGATTTGGATGAAGGACTTGAAGGTTTTCAGACGATACCAAATTGGATGGAGCTGTTGACTTCGTCGAAGGTGAGGAGGCCTTTCAGAGAGATCTAGACAAATAAGAGAGCTGGGCAATCACCAACAATATGAAGTTTAATAAGAGCAAGTGCTGGATTCTGCACATGGGAAGGAGAAACCCTGGCTATACGTACAGGCTGGAGGGGGTGGGCAAGATGCTGGAGATCTGCCACACAGAAAGGGATCTGGGGGTTTCGGTTGATAGCAAGCTGAACATGAGCCAGCAGTGTGCCATGGTGACCAGGAGGGCCGACCGTACCCTGGGGTGCATCAAGCATGGCATTGCTAGCTGGCTGAGGGAAGGGATTGTCCCGCTCTGCTCTGCAGTGGTGCGGCCTCACCTCAAGTACTGTGTGCAGTTCTGGGCACCGCTGTATAAGAAAGATATAAAACTGTTATTGTCCAAAGGAGGGCAACAAATGTGGTAAAGGGTCTAGAGGGGAAGACATATGAGAAGCAGCTGAAGTCACTTGTGTTGTTCAGACTGGAGAAGAGGAGACTGAGGGGAGGCCTCATGGCGGCCTGCAGCTCCCTCACGAGGGGAGCGGAGGGGCAGGTGCTGAGCTCTGCTCTCTGGGGACAGCGACAGGACCTGAGGGAACAGCATGGAACTGGGACAGGGGAGGGTCAGGCTGGGTGTTAGGGAAAGGTTTGTTACCGGAAGGGTGGTCAGGCACTGGAACAGGCTTCCCAGGGCAACGGTCACGGCACCGAGTTCAAGAAGCGTTTGGACAATGCTCTCAGACACATGATCTGATTTTTTATTATTATTATTATTTTTGGGTGGTCCTTTGGGGACCCAAGAGTTGGAATTGATGATCCTTGTGGGTGCCTTCCAACTTAGGATATTCTATGTTTCTGTGATTCCCTCAGGATCCTGAGATGCATGGCATTGGGCCCCATAGACTTGTACCTGTTCAGTTTCATCAGGTGGTCTCGAGCCTGCTCTTTGCTTGCAGTGGGAGAGACTTTGCTCCCCCAGCCCCTGCCTAGAGGTTCAGGGACTGGAGAGACCTGGGAAGACTGAATGTCTGTGAAGACTGAAGCAAATAACTTGTTGAGTACCTCAGCCTTCTCCATATTTGTCATTACCAGTTCTCACTTCTCATTTATCAGAGGGAGCACACTCTCCTTGGCCTTTCTTTTCTGGCCAATGTACCTGTAGAATCCCTATCTGTTATTCCTTGCCAAGCTCAGTTCCATCTGTGCCTTGGCTTTCCTGATTGCATCCCTGCGTATAGGGACGGCATCCCTGTACTCTTCCCAGGCCACATGTCCCTGCTTCTGCTGCCTGCGCATTTCCTTCTTGCACCTCAGTTTGACCATCAGATCTTTGCTCAGCCTTCCTGGTTTTCTGCCCTCCCTGCTCGCTTTCTTACGCAGGGGGATGAAGAGTTCTTGTTCTCTAACAAAAACATCTTTAAAGAGTTGCCAGCTCTGTCAGCAACTTTGTCCCTAAGGACAGTGTTCCAGGGGATCTTGTCCACTAGGTCTTTGAACAGCTGGAATTTTGCTCTTTGGAATTTCAAGGCCCTGACTTTGCTCTTTGCCAGGCCCATATTCCTTGAGATCACAAACTCAACCAGGGCATGGTCACTGCAGCCTAGAGACTGCCTCCAGTTTTAACCTCTGTAATGAGTTCGTCTGCACTGGGGAGCACCAGGTCCAGTATGTGTCTTTTTTGTTTCATTAAAAACCAGTAATTGCTACATGATACTTTTTTTTTTTTTCTTTTTTCTCCAAAGCAGTAGGCCAGAAGTAAACTAAGAATGTATCTAAGTCTTCCTTTATCCTTAGGGATATTTTTAGTAGAAAATATGGCATTAGAAAGATTGTGTCCTTAAATATCCTGTACAGTACTTTGTAAATACATCACAGATATAATATTCTTGGTATGAAATTACTTGAAAGTAAATGTCAAAGGTTATTGAGTTTAAAAATCAACAATAGCAAAATCCACCTGTAAAACTTTAGCTTGAGAACAGGTTTAATTTAAAAATGACTGGAGTTCAATGCAATTTCAGGCTATTTGGATTGCTCTTATGATGTGAAGTGTTCCAAGAACTTCAAATGGCTGCTTTCTTTGCATGTGCTGATTCCATTCTCTTCTCACCTAAAGCCCTTCAAAAGCTTTGAAGTGATCACAATCCTGTACTTAGCATAGAGTAGTCTCTTGATTTGCAAAAGTCCTTCAAGATTGTCACATGTAGCCCACTGTTTAAATGAAGCCCTTACCAGTATTTGTGAAAACACTCCAGAAAGATGAGGAAAAGATGTGAAGTTCAAGGTTAAAAACTCAGCTAAATGAAGTGAGGATTCAGAAATGTCAAACAAAAAAAAATGAAAATCACCCTATTGTTTTCATCAATTCTACTATCAAAGAGAAATGACTAACACAGAGTATAAGCTGTAACAAGACTTCAGAAAGCATTGCAACAGGAAAATAAATGTCAGTAGGGATTCTTAATGTTTGAGGAGTTGTAAAAGCTTGTATAAAAGCCTAGGCATCCCAAGTTTTTGTTGTCTGAGGATTTGGAACCAGCCACATCAAAACGAAATACAAGATTTTATTTTTTTCATTTTACTTCAGTTTGTCATAGAAAAGGATTCTTCCTGCACTCTAAGCTTCCTCCCGTTCTTGATAAATCACCTTAGCAACTGATTATACAAATGCTTCTGTGACATATAAGGGGATTGAGAGAGACTGTGATTTTGTAAAAAAAAAAAAAAAAAGATATTTTGATATGGTTATAGTTTTCTAGCTTGAAGTTAACAAAATTGTCAAAATCTTTAAAAACATTTTCTTATGTAGAGAGAGATTTCTCTGTTGGGTACTAAAGCACCAGCATTCAGGATGAGCACCTGTCATGTCTGCACACAGCGGTCCATTCAGATGTTTGGCACTAAAATCTAATCCAACCTCACTGTTGGAATGAAGAGGATTTATCTTCTTGAATCATGTGAAAAATCTCTAGCTAGTACCTACTTGTCTCATCATATAACTAAGATAAAGTTTCATTCTCAGAGTCTTTGTTCAGTTTCCACTGAACTTTGGCACAGGCTAAAATCCTTACCTGTTTGCGTTTCTGACAGTAAAGTTCCTTGAGTGCCTCTGTTTACATGCCCAACCATCTTAGTTCTGGTGAGTGTGTTACCCCACAGCCTCTTAGTACTGGTGAGTAACTAAAAACTCAGCTCACACCCAAGTTGTATAAGACTTCGTGAGCTACGTTTTCCATTGGCTTGACAAACAGAGCCTGATATTCTCAGATATTCTCATCTGGCTGTGCCATAGAAAAGAAAAAATAACACAAAGAGGTGATGGTATTGCAGTGTTCTTCTTTCCACAGTTCACTCTCTCTCAGCATAAAGGAATCCTGCTTGAGGAGACTTGAACCCACATCCTCCCAGGAGTACGCCCTTCCTGCTAGGCAAGGGCCTTCTCTGCTATGGGTGTTTGTGTGGGTGTTTGCAAATAGGTAGGGAAAAAAGAGGGAAAAGGATTCTGTGATGAAGGTATTCCATTTTCTACATAACATACATCTTTTATATATGACATTTTTCACCTATATATATTTATGTATGCTCCATTTGTCTGGCACAGTCAACTCCTAATTATCCCCTGTGAGGGCTATTTGCTTCAGTGAAAGATAATACCTTGGGCTGAAAGTCCTCTTATGCTGTACATACATTAGAAAATTAAACAGTGCCTAGGGATGTTCCTAGGCATTGGAACACAATTGCTCTCCTGGGGTAAAGTCTTTTCAATGAGATCAGGAAAGTAAGTGTAAATTCTCTAACATTTTAGGATACTGAATGCCATTAGATATGTATTTCACAGTGTTAGTTTAGTGGATAAAAGAAATGTTATTTCTAAAATAACATTTATATTATCATTTATGTAATTCATGACCACGGTATTGTAATCTCTCACATCTTTGCATATTGCATAGAGAAAATGAAGGAATACAATTCAAATACTGTGCTCTAAAATTGTTATTACTTTCTAAAACAAAGATTCAATACTACAAATATAGCTTAAGCGTGCAGCAGGTGACATTCCAATTTATACATTTAAATGTCTTACATAACAGCAGTTCACACAAGTTACATTTCTCTTGAGGTTTCATGTATATGTCTCATTTATGTTTCACAGATCTCAACTTTTAATTTCTTCTTTCTCTTCTTGCTTTAGTGACACTGGAACTAAACCTCCTGAGAGTGGTATCTTTGGCTTTATGATTAATATTTCAGCACTTTTAGGTAGGTATACATTACTTGGCCTAACACAGAAAAGAAATGTAAACTAAAAATTATTGTCTGCTGTATTGGAGTCCACACAATGTTCTGCAGAAAAAGTACTCCACACTTAAGTGGTAATATGAGCTAGATGGAATTCATATCCAGAGGGCCAGGTGCTTGGGGAAGCACAGCCTTGGAGGCTCTTCTGTCTCTCAAGAGCATCTCATCAGTGCAAAGTAGTCAACGTAACTGGAAATAAAAAGAGGAAGAAAGATGGCATAATTAGTGTGCACCGACTTTATCTTTGATATAGGGAGACATTTGGTTAAAGAATGCTGCAGCAAGGTAAAACAGTATTGAAGCAACACTTGGCTTCCTCTGTGAAGATGCCTACTCCACTAAATTTTTGCTGACCTTGAATGAGGAGGTTTGGGACTTCCCATTCGCTTCTAGGGGATGGAGGATGAAAAGCTCTGTAATGGTATATATAGAGGCTGTGAAGGCCTTCATGCAAATTAAAATCCCATATCTTACCTTTTCAAAGAATGTTTCAGTCACACTGTCTGGTTGCATTGCATGTAACATCTCAGTACCTGAACAAAGTTACATGATTTATTTTTCCAGCTGTAGATAGAATGAAACCATGTTTTGTGTTATCAATCTGAATTACAGTATTGTTTTTTTTTTCATGGAATCCAGTTTACTGCTTGTTATATCCTGATGAACTACGATCTTAAAATTCAGTAGAGGTTTTTGTCAGGAGTGAACTGCATGTTGAGGTCATGTGGGCTGCAATAAAATCTATGAGTAGTGGTTTGGGGCCTCTGTTATACTAAAGAATAGCCAGAATTGGCCAAAAGCTTTTTGAATATTTTCTGAATACAAAGCTAGTTACATTTTTTTCTGTTTACATACTGCAGAAATATATTCATTCTTCAGGGTGTCAATTATTAAAGTGATGTAGTTCTGGTACAAGAGTGTATATCAGAGCAGATTGAATTCTCCCACTTTTGCCTGTAACAGCTGTTCCCGATGTGGAATGCCAGTGCCTGGTATTTAATATGGTATTTAAAATAGTTTTTTCTTGAACTGATTCGCAGCAATGTGGAGTTTAAGATGTGAAGATCCAAAATTAAGGCAGTATTATTTATTGCATTATGCTTATAATTTCATTCTGTATGTAAATGTGTTACAATGCAAGGTATTGAAATGTAAGTGATATGTGAACACTGAAAAAATACTTTTTTTTCAGGTGTAATTACAATGTATATCAGATATTTAATAATAAAGAAGCAAAATGAGTCATCGCACTTTATTAGGTCTTCGTGCAACATGTTCTCGTTATGCATTGGATTGATGGGTTGTACTGGAATGGGCATAGTTGCAACTTTTCAGGTATGATTATAAATCTTATATCATAAATAAAACTAAAATTGTTTTAGCAGTTAAAAAATCAAATAGAATGGTTAATGTTATCTCAGTGTGGATACTTGGCAAATGGAGTAAGAATGTCTTCCTTAGTTCTGACATTTTCAATAGCTTTAAAATGACAGATTTGGTTTATCCCTGTAAATTAAATTTTTAATCTTATTTTTTTTTAATTTATTTTTTGCTTGTTTAGCTATGTCAGTAAGGGGTTTTGCTTATTTTGTAACATGTCTGTACTAGAAAACAGCTTAATATCATAAATTCTTCATCTGAGAATCAAATGAAGTTTACTTGGCAGGTAGTTTGAGATACTGCCTTGAAATCTGTGGAAAGAGATGAATTATTTCTTTTGAAGAATGGTCTACTTTGGGGAACATTTTGGTAAAGACTGTTCTGCCTTATGGTGACCTGACAATATACGGAGAAATTGAAAATAAAGATTGTCAGGGCTTCAGCAGCCAATACAATTTTGCAGGTCATTTGTGTGGTATTTTCAGACAAAAACCTTTCTATCTTAGACTGGTATCTTGCTGTTTCTAGTTTTACCTCCAAGCATTGTGTGTGGATAGCAAACTCTACAGGCATTGCATACTATTCTACTTTTAAATATCTGTACTCTTACTGGTTAGATTTATATGTGGCACAAAAGAAGTCAGATGACAGGGGACAGTGTTGCTTGACTAAAATACACTCAGCTTCAATTAGGAAAAGACAAATATGGCACACAAAATAATTTGGGAGGGTCAAGGAAGTAGAGATCTTGATCCTAAAGTTTCAAAAGAGGTTCACTGAGAGTAATAGCATTACTTCTTACCTAATCTTTATTGGCTGTCATTGCCTGTTTGCCTCTTAATTTCTCCTTCTCTTGCTTTGATCTTACTTTGCATGTTAGGTGCAGCTTGTAGGAAAGGTTCAGAACACAGTAAGGATCCTATCTAGCTAAGGATTTAATCTAGCAAATATCTGAGCATGCTTAATTGCCCATGAAATTAGAAATGGTGGCTTGCAAGTCTTAGGTCTTCTAACTGTATAGTGAGCCCACTTACCAGCACAAGAACTGAGACATGAATAGGCTGTGAGTCTTGGTCAAGGTCAGATGGTTGCTTCAGGTCAGAAGATAAAAGAAAAGTTGGAATTTGAAGTTTTCTTTAACATTCAGCCCAGTCTCTCTAGCAGTGCATCATGCAGGAAATTCATATTCCTGTGTACAATTTGGTTGTTTCTTAATGCTTATTTTTACCCAGCAGGTGAGCTAGCTTCATACCTGAGTACTTTAGTAAAGCCGACTGACGTTGTTGGGCATCACTTCATTTTCTCTCTCCCCTAGCAAAATATCTAGGTTGTTAAAAAGACTCCAGTGTGAAATATTACTGGAAATATTTAAGGTTTGCATTTACTAACACTAATCTAACGCTACTTGTGATTAATATTTTAAGTAACATAATTAGTTATAAGGGAAATTTTTTCAAGCTTTTGCTTCAAGGTGCAGTACGATAGGCAGTATGGGGTTTTGGTGTTATTGCTCTCTGAACACTTTACAAAAATGAGAATATGCGTGGTAGAAAACTCTAGGAGTGGGTTCTCTAAAAGCAACAGAGTTTCTGAGAAATTAAGTAATGATCATGAATGAGGTGTTTGTTCTCTGGTTTAAATAATACAATGCTTGAAAGGTAGGAATAAAAGACAGTGGAGGGACAGCTTTGAGAAGATAATTGGATATAGAAGGAAAAGCCCCGTAGGCCTTCATGAATAAGGCAAAGCATAAACCCAGGTCTCAGCAGGTTTGCTTTTGCCAGTTAGACATTACACATGATTAAGGAGAGATTTCCCCATCTTTGACTAGGAAGCTTTGGAGGCTTACCACAGGGTAGTGAGAGGTAGTGAGATTTCCCATGGTTCTGTAGGCGTTATGTGTAATGTGGTTTTTTTTTTGTTGTTTTGTTTTTTAGGGAAGCTTTGGCAGTTTGATAGGAGCAAGAGTGAGAGCTCTCTTAGAAAAATTCTCTATATTGTATACAGGGCTGAATGCAAAAGCCAGCAGTTAAGCTTACTTAATGCTTTCCGTACCAAATGCTGTCAGTTCTGCATGGAAGGCAAAAAATGGAACAGAAGAAAAGAAAATGCAAGTATAGATGAGAGGCTACTGAAATACCTTTGTGAGAAACATGCTTTAAAATCTGTCAGAACTCAATACATCACAGAGAGATAGAGGGGAATAATGAGAAAGAAAAGCACGGGAAAAAAATAAAATAGAGCATGAGAATATAATCACCATTAAAAGAAAAAGAAATCAGTGGCTTCCTGACAGAAAAGATATCAAAATACATAATGAGAGAATATAGACATGTTTTCATGAATCATTAAAATAGAACTGCAGTAGGTCAGATCATAGCACATATTTTGCTATGTTCTGGTGACAGAGTAGAGCTTTAAAGCTAATTTATCTGTCTGATACTGGATTCCAGGGTGTCATAACTTAGAATTCATATTTTTTTGAAACATTTAGAATACAATTTCTTGGGAATCTTCATCTATTTTGTTACCAGATATTTTACCTGTGTGCGTTTTAAAGGAGAGAATCTTCCATAGTTAGGGTTTTAAAAAATATAGGCCACATGTAGTGATACTGGAATTTTAAACACTCTTTCACATGTTGTGGAAGTTGTATAAAAGTGACTGGTGATGTGGGAAAGAGTTGGAGGGCTGAATAATTCAAGTGACTGACAGTGGAAGACCTTCATATCAAGAACTTATTTTAGGTAACACTTTTTTTCCCCCCTTAAATATATAACTAATTTTCTGCTGACTCATTTCCTTGAGTCTTGTGGCTGACCAGTGGAGGGCAGGGACAGAGCTGCAGTGGTCACAGTTTAGATCAGTTGCTATGAAAAATGACCACTAGTTAGTTATTGTATGGCCACACAAATGCAGATTCAACTTTCAACACAGAAGGATTAAAATCTTTGGCAGAGCAAAGGGAAAAAGGAAGTACAGGAGCCTCTTAAGAAAAACACAAGCCTGGTCCTGCTTGTGAAAACAGTAGGTGAAAATGACTGACTGTTGAAGAGCATTAAAACTGACCTATGCTTTTCTGTGTTTTAGCTTTTACCTGGTGGCTTTGGCCAAGGTTAATTTACCTCTCTGAGCTACTCTTTCTCCTTTTTCTTTCATCTTCCCTGTGTAGACTGTTAGAAGGGACTGTTAGAAGGTTTCCTGCTGCTTCTACGTGCTGAGCATCTTCTCAGGGCTCACTGACACCTACCACTGTATGAATAGTAACAGCTAACCATTGTGTTGAATCTCCTTCCAGGAGCTGTCTGTTCCCAGCGTCCATGACATAGGAGCTTTGGTGGCATTTGGCTCTGGTGTTGTATACATAACGCTTCAATCTATAATCTCTTACAAGTCCTGTCCACAATGGAACACTTACTTTGTGTGTCACATAAGGATGGCCATATCTGTAATATCATGCATTGCCTTCATTCCCAGTATCCTTTACAGTGCATCTCACAGTTTTCCCTTTATGGCTTCTTGATCTTCCTTTTAAGTTAAACCATTGCTGATAAAGGATGAAATGAGGTTTCAGTCTTTGCTTAGGACCCTCTAATATTTCTGCCATTATAATGCATATATCGTGTCAAAACAGTATTAATAGCATAAAGATGAGCTTCAGGGTCATTCTAAAAAGCTGTAACTCTTCTTTCAGCAGTATATTTAAATCTAATGCCCTGGTGTTCTTTGTGGTATTATATGATAATTCAGAAAGGAAGGAACATCAGAAAGTCAGCCAGACCAACTTCCCAGCTTCCTTCATTTTAGGGAGGGTATGGAGAAGGCCTGCAAAAAGGGGGCACCACTTCTGAAGTGAACCTAATTCACAGAAATACAAAATACAGTTGACATATACAAGATTTCCTTTTAAGCCTAAGTAGATGCTTTGGATCATGTTTGTTGGTGCTTGGCTTCATTCGATGCCTCCCCTAGATAAACACTCAACACACTGGCTTTTACCACATCTTGCTGAAATTAGGGTCATCCCACTGATTTTATTGGACTCTAGGTGATCGGCCAGTGTCAAAAAATGATTGCAACAGATCATTATATAAGCCATTCAGCTACAGTCTGCTTTTGATTTCAGCAGCTGTGAAGAGGCTTTTAAAGAGGACCACAGTCTTGAGAGAAAATTATACAAATATATCAAAGGACCCATTGTGGACCAATGGAAACCAACCTCATTCCCCTTCCAACAATGCAGGGCTCTGCTGCCATAGTCCTCGGTCATGAAAGTGATCTGAGCTTTGGAACGTCTACCCTTACCCTCTGTACTTGGAAGAGCCCCCAGAAACCTTTATTCAGAAATATGTTTGGATTGCTATCAGTTCTCTTTAAATAATATATTTCATTTACTTGTCTTCTTAATACTTTGATGCGATATTCTGGTTGTTCAGGATCTTTTGTGTTAGAGAAGGGGGAAATTGAGATGTCTTTTAAAAGTAGGCATTTTCATTATTACTCATTAAACTTTTGTAGTTTCCTTTACACTGTTTTTTTCATCAGTGATTGTATTTGCTTCAAAAATTTCGATGACGAAAATTGATTGGACTCCAGGTGAAAAGGTAAAAATCCCATTAGGTAGCCAACTTACCTGGTATTTTATTATTTGGGGTATGCTGTTATGCTTATCTAAAAGTGTATAGCATTACTAATACATCAGAGACATCCAGTATTGTATTATTTGGGGTATGCTGTTATGCTTTACTAGAAGTGTATAGCATTACTAACACATCAGAGACTTTAAATAGTACATTATTGAGAACAGAAGGTCACTGATTTGCAGAAAACTAGTTTACAGTTATTTCTTCATTAAAAAACTGTCTGTGGCTTGTTAAATTCATGGATGGGTACATCTTAAGAGAGTTAGACTTTCATTTTAACGAGGCACTTGAAACTTACCAGTAGAACAAAGTGTAAAAAAACAAACTTTCTGGAAATGAGTTGTTCTACTTCCTTTTGTGGTCACAATTCTTGAAGATGAACTTCACGCATGGAACAAAGGTGGAACAATTTGATTCTGAAGTTTCTGAGTTTTTTTTACTACACTGTTTTTCTCAGCTTTTTCCACCGTTCCTTATTAATTAATTTTTACTACTGCGGTAAACACTGGGGGTTTAAGCTAAAGCATACTAAAGTGAGTATCAAGTATTTTAATTAATTTCAGTCTTCTCAGAATGATGGTTTTTAAAAGGCAAATTTTATTTTGGTACAAACTTTGCCACATGGAGTTTTCCAAAAATCAAGTTAAGTAACACAGAGCATTTAGTCTGCTTGAAAAGTTTAATAAAAGCAAACTTGGTAAATGTACTTCAACCAAAGAGTGGTAAGGCATCTGTGAGATAACTCTTCACAAGTTAGATGATCTTAGTAATATATACCTCTTTTTTTTTTGTTTGTTTGTTTGTTTGGGGGTTTTGTTTGTTTGCTTTTTTTTCCTTGAGACACAAGGATTAAAAATTATTTTTACTGAAAAATTTGTCATATTTGTTGATGGCATGTAAAGAAACACTTTTCATTCTGTTTGTGTCATGTTACATAGGTCTTTCTATGATGGTCTACTTAAAAACAAAAGTCTTGTCAGGAACTGTCATATAAGGTGGCCATCCATTTAAAAACAATGTGAGAATTTATTGTAAGGGATAGTATTACTGAACTCAGTGACTCTGAGTAAAAAGTTTAAGAATATCGGCACTTTGATATCCTTCACATAAGAACATAATATTTTTCAGGTGAAGATTATATTCAAGCTATGTTTTGATCTAGTGCTAATTGTAGTTTCCTTGTACTGTTTTTCATAGTGGTGCACAAGACATTGCTTCCCGGGATGTATACAGCCTTGATAAATATATTTACCGTCTGTTAAAACTGAATCTGTATTAACTTTTATACAACATGGTATTGTGATGATAAGTCATAAGTCTCAGTATGTTTGTTGAATTTATAGAAGGAAACTGTTCTCTGTTTACTCATTCAAAAAAAAAAAATCCTTATAAAGACTTGACCTAACTATGAGTGATTTTACCTAAGAAATCATATTTCATTTCCCTTTGAAATACAACAGCATAGCATTTTGTGACAATGTTAGTTATTCATTTTGTAAAACAAATGCAATGAATTCTGTCAGGGAAAAAACATACTTAATTTTACTGAGTATATGTTGCTTATAAGATCGTTAGTTTTGTTATTGCTTTTATTTTTTCCTTGACGTTCTAGTAATATAGGCTGTATATATTTGAATGTCTTTACATGTTTGAATTTTACTGTTAAATTATTGTGGAGTTGGAACTTCTAAACAAGAGACCAGAATGCTATTATATAAGCTTGGCACACGTCTCCCCAAAACATTCATGATCTGAAGCATATGGATTCCTTTCTCAACTCATAGGTTGTCTTTTAAGGATCAACTTTTTCAGAGCCTCAGAGCCCTAAGCTCTTATGCCTATTTTTGTAGCATTTTTGTTTATCTGTTCTGTTTGTTTGTTTGTTTGTTTTCCTGAAAATTTATTTTATGTCTCATCCCATCAGGATTATACTTATCATTTCATGAGTGCGATCTGGGAATGGACAGTGGCCTTTGGTTTTATCTTCTTTTTTTTAACGTTCATTAGAGATTTTCAGGTTGGTATCAGCATATTTTAGCAGACTGAAAACTATGAATTCTGTAACAATAAATGCAATAGAAAATTATTATTCTTTATCTGAGCTAAAAATGCCAAAGGTATACAAAAAAAAAATTATCAGTCAAAGAACTGACTTCTGTCTACCTAAAGAATATGTTTTCCTCTATGTTTTAAAACATAAAAATCAGTGTTACAAATCAGTTTAATAGGTGTTTGGTCTGGAAAATGATCCAATAAATGAGTATCTTTTATTTATTTAACACCATTTCTCTAGAAAGAGGCCCTTTAAAAATGTTATAATACCAAAATAAATGCTGCAGCTAAAACTGCATTTCTTTCTACCCAAGGGATTTTATATGGTAATGCACTGTATTTCAACTAAAGCTGTGTCCTTTCTTTCAAAAAATTACACATTTTCATATGTGTTCCCTCACAATGTGAAGAATATCAAATTCTTTTTGAAAAGTATTAACATGAAAACCTTCTATTTTGGGTAGCTGGAGCAGTGTTACAGATAGTTTGATTTCTGTTGATGCATCAAATCTGACTTTAAGGAAGAGAAAATGTTAGCTTAGTTAAAAAGAAAATACTTTTATATGACTTAAACTTAGTTTCTTAAGCTTTCCCTCCTCACGTATTTGTTTACCTACTACGTTCTGGCTGCAGATTTTCATGGGTTTTTGGCTCAGTGCAGGGATACAAAATGCTAAAAATATAAATGTGTGAGACTTCGGCAAAAGAACTTGTAAAAAAATCAAAAAAACGTTGCTTATAAGTGCCTTACGAGGATTTGAGGACAAAATCTCCCGGGTGTGTTAGGAAGATCAAGGCCTCTATACCCTTCTCAGACTTATGGATATTTGTTTTCCCCAAAACCTGGTTGCATCTTTGCAAGACTCAAGGAGAAGGCTTAAAGTAGCAAAGACTGAGGAATGCTGCTTAGTACCATAACTACAAAGATGAATTAACTCATTTGTAATCAGAGTGGATATCATACCCAATATGTAGGTCTTTCACAAATACCATTGCCTCACACAAGTCGCTGAAAGACAAAAACTATCGATCCAAGCATTTGCATAACTGTAGAACTAATTTGGATCAGATATGTGAGCCAACTGGTGCTGTGATAAATTTCTGGAAACCATAGCCAGAATGGATGGAGGTCGGGAGAGAGGGAGAACAGTGAGAGCTCCTTAAGTCCTCTGTCATACAACTGAAACTTGACATGAGATCACATAAAACTTTGTAATTAGCATACTTGCTTCTTCTTAAGGCCAGGGGAGAAGGCAATGGCCCGACTGAAGTGCATCTACACTAATGCACGCAGCATGGATAACAAACAAGAGGAGCTGGAAGCCATCGTGCAGCAGGAAGGCTATGACTTGGTTGCCATCACAGAAACGTGGTGGGACCACTCTCATGACTGGAATGCTGCAATGCCTGGCTATCGGCTCTTCAGAAGGGACAGGCAGCACAGAAGGGGTGGTGGTGTGGCTCTCTATATTAGAGAGTGTTTTGATGTTGAGGAACTTGAGGCTGGGAATGATAAGGTTGAGTCTCTGTGGGTTAAGATCAGCGGGAAGGCCAACAAGGCAAGCATCCTGGTGGGGGTCTGTTATAGACCGCCGAACCAGGATGAGGAGATGGATGAGGAGTTCTAAAGGCAGCTGGCAGAAGCCGCGAAATCGTCAGCGCTTGTTCTTGTGGGGGACTTCAACTTCCCAGACATATCCTGGAAGCACAACACAGCCCAGAGAAAGCAGTCTAAGAGGTTTCTGGAGAGCGCGGAAGATAGCTTCCTGACGCAGCTGGTCAGTGAGCCTACCAGGGGAGGTGCCCCGCTAGACCTTCTGTTCACAAACTGTGACGGACTGGTGGGAGATGTGGTGGTCGAGAGCTGTCTTGGGCAGAGTGACCACGAAATGGTTCAGTTCTCTATTCTTGGTGAAGTCAGGAAGGGGACCAGTAAAACCGCTGTCTTGGACTTCCGGAGGGCTGACTTTGAGCTGTTCAGGACACTGGTTGGCAGAGTCCCTTGGGAGGAGGTTCTGAAGGGCAGAGGAGTCCAGGAAGGCTGGGCACTCTTCAAGAAGGAAATCTTAATGGCTCAGGAGCGGTCTGTCCCCACGTGCCCAAAGACGAGCCAGCGCGGAACTAGACCGGCCTGGCTGAACAGAGAGTTGTGGCTCGAGCTTAGGAGAAAAAGGAGGGTTTATAATCTTTGGAAAAGAGGGCGGGCTACTCAAGAGGACTATAAGGATGTTGCGAGGCTGTGCAGGGATAAAATTAGAAAGGCCAAAGCTCATCTGGAGCTCAATCTGGCTACTGCCGTTAAAGATAACAAAAAAAGTTTTTACAAATACATCAACACAAAAAGGAGGACTAAGGAGAATCTCCATCCTTTACTGGATGCGGGGGGAAACTTAGTTACGAAAGATGAGGAAAAGGCTGAGGTACTCAATGCCTTCTTTGCTTCAGCCTTTAGCGGCAAGACCAGTTGTTCTCTGGATACCCGGTACCCTGAGCTGGTGGAAGGGTATGGGGAGCAGGATGTGGCCCTCACTATCCACGAGGAAATGGTTGGTGACCTGCTACAGCACTTGGATGTACGCAAGTCGATGTGGCCGGATGGGATCCACCCGAGGGTACTGAGAGAACTGGCAGAGGAGCTAGCCAAGCCGCTTTCCATCATTTATTGGCAGTCTTGGCTATCAGGAGAGGTCCCAGTCGACTGGCGGCTAGCAAATGTGACGCCCATCTACAAGAAGGGCCGGAGGGTAGACCCGGGGAACTATAGGCCTGTTAGTTTGACTTCAGTGCCAGGGAAGCTCATGGAGCAGATTATCTTGAATGTCGTCACGAGGCACTTGAAGGGCAACCAGGTGATCAGGCCCAGTCAGCATGGGTTTATGAAAGGTAGGTCCTGCTTGACGAACCTGATCTCCTTCTATGACCAAGTGACGCGCCTGGTGGATGAGGGGAAGGCTGTGGATGTGATCTACCTTGACTTCAGTAAGGCTTTTGACACTGTTTCCCACAACATTCTCCTCAAGAAACTGGCTGCTCGCGGCTTGGACTGGCGTACGCTTCGTTGGGTTAAAAACTGGCTAGATGGCCGGGCCCAAAGAGTTGTGGTGAATGGAGTCAAATCCAGTTGGAGGCCGGTTACTAGTGGAGTCCCCCAGGGCTCAGTGCTGGGGTCAGTCCTCTTTAATATCTTTATCGATGACCTGGACGAGGGGATCGAGTGCACCCTCAGTAAGTTTGCAGATGACACCAAGTTAGGTGCGTGTGTTGATCTGCCCGAGGGAAGGAAGGCTCTGCAGGAGGATCTGGATAGGCTGGACCGATGGGCTGAGGTCAACTGTATGAAGTTCAACAAGGCCAAGTGCTGGGTCCTGCACCTGGGGCGCAACAACCCCAAGCAGCGCTACAGGCTGGGAGATGAGTGGTTGGAAAGCTGCCTGGCCGAGAAGGACCTGGGAGTACTGGTTGATAGGCAGCTGAATATGAGCCAGCAGTGTGCTCAGATGGCCAAGAAGGCCAACAGCATCCTGGCTTGTATAAGAAGCAGCATGGCCAGCAGGTCTAGGGAGGTGATTGTCCCCCTGTACTCGGCTCTGGTGAGGCCGCACCTCGAGTACTGTGTTCAGTTTTGGGCCCCTCGCTACAAGAAGGACATGGAGGTGCTCAAGAGAGTCCAGAGAAGGGCGACAAAGCTGGTGTGGGGTCTGGAGAACAAGTCTTACGAGGAGCGGCTGAGGGAGCTGGGGTTGTTTAGCCTGGAGAAGAGGAGGCTCAGGGGAGACCTCATCGCTCTCTATAGGTACCTTAAAGGAGGCTGTAGAGAGGTGGGGGTTGGTCTGTTCTCCCACGTGCCTGGTGACAGGACGAGGGGGAATGGGCTCAAGTTGCGCCAGGGGAGGTTTAGGTTGGATATTAGGAAGAACTTCTTTACTGAAAGGGTTGTTAGGCATTGGAATGGGCTGCCCAGGGAAGTGGTTGAGTCGCCATCCCTGGAGGTCTTTAAAAGACGTTTAGATGTAGTCCTTAGTGATATGGTTTAGTGGAGGTTTTGTTAGTGTTAGGACAGAGGTTGGACTAGATGATCTTGGAGGTCTCTTCCAACCTAGACGATTCTGTGATTCTGTGATTCTTAGAAGCAAGTGCTCATATGCTTGCTCAGCAGGGGAGTAGTTAATACATGTATGATCTGTATATAACCTTCATGAGCATATACAGGAATCAGTTTTCAACTAAGGACTCAGAGTTCACATATTTTGCTAGCTGATATCTAACATCTTTGCATGCATTTACTTTTGACTAATAATACTGAGTAGACAGACCATGACTGAAGGGGTGACCAATATTAAAATGAAAGGTAGATTCTGCAGGAAAAAAAAAAAAAAAAATTCAAAATTGTACAGTGAATTATCTTAAAAGCCTGTAATTGCCTTCCAAAACTAACACAAATATTCAACTACCTTTCAGACTTGAATGCATCATTGAATTTACTATTTGTCTTTTGTTGTATTTACTGCCAGCCCTTCACACTTCAATGACTACATATCTGATGGTATCTGTTTTATCACCAAACTCTTACCTTGGAGATACATATTGGCAGACAATACTATAGTACTTAGAATAACTGAATTAGTTAATAGGTTTGCTTCAAATCACACAACTCAAACTGTTCAACATTAAAAGTAAAACTGTATATAAATACTATGAATGTAATAAATAAGAGAAAACAATAGAACTAAACTAAATAGGAAATGCATACATTTTAATTTACATGCTATAAAATGAAATCTTATCTCAGTTTTTCACTATGACAAAGATTTTTTAGATTCTATCATCTTTTTCATTTAATCAGTGCTCACAGAAAACCAAACACCTATTTTTAAAAGAAAAATAATCCTTTCTTATTTTTCAAAGTTTCTCACAGTATGTATTTCACTTAGAATTTTTTTGTTGTTGTTACATCTCTTTGTACTCCTTGTGTATCTCAGAACTTAATTTATCTTAAGCTGATCTTGTTTTATTTTTCTTTTAGAGAGTTTCAATAAGGATATCAACAGAAATACATGAAGACTCCTGATAGAGAAGAAAATTATATTTTATGTTGAAGAATGTTCTAGGTTTCTTTTTACTTATGGAAAATGTTGCAGAGGGACAAGGATTTTAAATTTTATAAAGAAACCATGCCATTAATTCTGCAACAACTATAACAGCATCTACCAAAACATTTTAAATACTAGCAGCAATATTCCTGCTCTTTTTTTTTTTTTCAAAATTTTGTAATTTTAATACTGTTTCATATATTAAAAATACTGCGATAGAGGTAATCTATAGCAGCACTTCAAGGTCATTAAAAAATGTGGACCTTCCCAGCTCTTCCCTTTTGGACATAGCCATATATAGATATATATATTCATTTGTTATAGTCTGCTAAGTAACATTAGTTTTAAACTTGAGAAAGTACAATCTGCAAATAGTTTGGAATGTCTAAAACATTAGACAACACTAAAACTGAATTTCGGCTCTTAAGTTGCAAGAACTGTGGAGGAAGATGTGAGCAGAAGCGGGCATCTTTGTTTCAAGACTTGAGATTTGCAGTTAGTGGGTTGGAATACTATGCTACGAGTTTGTGATTGTGGATGCTATCCAAATACAAATCCTAGAAGATTAAACTACTGCTTGAAAAATGTTTTCAAATCATCGCTGCAATATATGTTGTAAAAGTCTACTCCCTTTTTTCCCTGTTGTGCATTGCTGACCATGGGAAGCTTAAAACTGTTGTGGAATAGAAAGGAAATTTATATTTATGCAGGATCTACTAAAGAGAAGTCTTACTGCCATCTGGTTAATACAGAGCAGAAGTTTTCAAGTCTGTGTTTTAACCCACAATGATGGAACGAAGAGGTCTCCAAAAAGTCACTGAGAGTGAATGGAAAACGAGAAGAGACACCAGTAGTTTTCAGGTATTCAGTTATACATGTATTATATAGAGAAAAAAAAAAAGAAAAAAGAAGCCTGGACAGCTTCTGTGGTTAAAGTATAGCATAGTTACTGCTATAAATGCACTTCTGTAATGAAACTGTAACTGAGAAGTCATATGTTACAAGTACCTGGAGGCAAAATGGTCTTTTATGGACTGATTCACTACCTCCGTTTAATGCATTAACCACTTGCCTATCAATCAAGTTCTGTGAAAATCAAATTTGCCATGGTGTATTACAGTTTAATGCAGAAACATGCATGATTGTGAGTTGCTAATTTTCCATGAGATAAAAGAAATGTTTCTTTTGGAAAGTGATGTCTTGAGACTGGTCTGCTGTTGGTATTTCCTTTAATGTGTATTTTAAACTGTACTAAATTCAGCTGTTTCACAACTTGAAGAGTCCATGTTTTCTTTATGTGTTCTCCAAATAAAAATAGTAAAAATGTTTTCTACTGGCAGATTTGCTTTCTGCATTATTCACGTAATCCTGCAGAAGTTTATGGTTATGATCATGTTGAAAATAAAATCTGTTGTAGGCTAGATGTAAGACTTATGTCTTGCTGATTGTGTCCTGCAAGGAACACACATTCCTTACAGAAGTGCTCACAAGAAAATGTATACCAACCATAAAAACTGACATCGTGTTATTTTGAAGGCCATGCTAAGAAATACTTTAGTTTGAGAAAGCTAGGAATAAAGAGATGAAGAGCAATACAATACAATACAATAAAAATAAAGTATAAGAAGCCTGAAGTTGTTATTTCAAATGATATCAGTTTTCAGCTCATCAACTTACAAAACTCTTTACATGGTAAAAGAAATCATGTTAACCTGAAGTTCAGCCTTAACTAATATTTAGTGTGTTTTTACAGTGAATCCATGTACACTCACATAAGAAAACAATTATTTGTCCTGTTCCGATTCAAGCAAGAATCACTACAATGTTCACTACAATCACTACAATGTTCACTACAATCACTACAATGAATCACTACAAACAAGTGTTTTACGGCACTGAGGGAGCAAACGCTGAAGAAAATATTAAATCATACCCAAATCATGGCTTCTGAAATGAGTTCACACTTAATCTCTTAGTACCCCGTCCTCCTCAAAATAGTCTTACCCAGCCTGTCAACTTTACAGTGTTTACAGTATCCTAAAGATAAAACAAACAAACCATTTTTTTCAGAGTAGATGGATAAATAAAAATAATCCTGTTTGCTAAAATCAATCTGTTAATTCAGTTATAAAGAACTAATGTAGCTTAAAGAAATCCTTCCCATTTTACTGAGCTTTGTCATGCTACATTATTATATGAGTTACAGTCATGACCAAAAGAATGCATCACCAAGAATTTGCTCATTTAATTCATTAGGCCAAAAAACGTCAACATACATGAACATGCAGTTGCAGACAATGGATAGTCACCTTTTCATTTGTGCAGTGAACAGCTATTGAACACTCTTTGATTATTCTCTGGCTCCAGGCATCTTTTCATTCAAGATCTTAAGTATTTTTTCAGTTCCTGTGTAAGCTGACATGTTGCAAGCAATTCAAAAAATTTTCTTCTATCAAGTTGTATCATTTTAGCTGTGGATGACTCTTGTTAAATAATGCTATTTAAACTGTTACACTCAAATGATATCCACAGGTTAATACAGCTAATCATAGAAAGGTTTGGGTTGGAAGGGACCTTAAAGATCACCTAGTTCCACCCCCCCCCGCCATGGGCAGGGACACCTCACACCAGGCCAGGTTGCCCAAGGCCCCATCCAGCCTGGCCTTGAACACCTCCAGGGATGGGGCATCCACAGCTTCTCTGGGCAGCCTATGCCAGTGCCTCACCACCCTCTGAGTGAAGTATTTCTTCCTAATGTCTAATCTAAATTTTTAACCTCAGTTCTCTTCCAGAACTCTTCCCTGCTTAACACTCTGAATTAAAAGTGAGTCTTTTTCTCTTTTCACTTTTACCTTGAAGCTCTGAAAAGATATTTTTCACACAGCTCATATTATTTCCAGGTGGACAGCTGCCAAGGCTCTTCAAGGAGATTTGTGATCTCCTGTCAAAAAGTTTTCAGAGACTTTTGCTAAGGCTTCCACCAGCTTCCCTCAGATGGAACTGGTTTGTCACAGCAGTTCCCAGACATACATCTTACACAGTGTATTGAACCTCTGCAACAAAATAAGCTGGTACTCCTGTATGGCAAGTATGTGTTAATAAAAACTGCTCCATGCAAGCCATTTCCTACCCTGGGTTACAATGAGAAAAAAACCTGGAAGTAATACCATCTTGTACCAGGCAGAGTCTCAAGCATGAAATTTCAAGTGCGCATGTTAGTACAGCTCAGAACAATTTAAAAGAACTTAAAAGAACTTGAAAAGAAAAGAGAAAAGAAAAGAAAAGAAAAGAAAAGAAAAGAAAAGAGAAGAGAAGAGAAGAGAAGAGAAGAGAAGAGAAGAGAAGAGAAGAGAAGAGAAGAGAAGAGAAGAGAAGAGAAGAGAAGAAAGGAAAAGCAAAGAAAAGCAAAGAAGCAAAGCAAAGCAAAGCAAAGCAAAGCAAGAAAAGAAAAGAAAAGAAAAGAAAAGAAAAGAAAAGAAAAGAAAAGAAAAGAAAAGAAAAAAGAAAAGAAAAGAAAAAAGGAAAGGAAAGGAAAGGAAAGGAAAGGAAAGGAAAGGAAAGGAAAGGAAAGGAAAGGAAAGGAAAGGAAAAGGAAAAGGAAAAGGAAAAGGAAAAGGAAAAGGAAAAGGAAAAGGGAAAGGAAAAGGAAAAGGAAAAGGAAAAGGAAAAGAAAAAAGAAAAGAAAAAAGAAAAGAAAAGAAAAGAAAAGAAAAGAAAAGAAAAGAAAAGAAAAGAAAAGAAAAGAAAAGAAAAGAAAAGAAAAGAAAGGAAAGAGGAAAGGAAAGGAAAGGAAAGGAAAGGAAAGGAAAGGAAAGGAAAGGAAAGGAAAGGAAAGGAAAGGAAAGGAAAGGAAAGGAAAGGAAAGAAAGGAAAGGAAAGAAGAAAAGAAAAGAAAAGAAAAGAAAAGAAAAGAAAAGAAAAGAAAAGAAAAGAAAAGAAAAGAAAAGAAAAGAAAAGAGAAAAGAAGAAAAAAAGAAAAGAAAAGAAAAGAAAAGAAAAGAAGAAAAGAAAAGAAAAGAAAAAAGAAAAGAAAAGAAAAGAAAAGAAAAGAAAAGAAAAGAAAAGAAAAGAAAAGAAAAGAAAAGAAAAGAAAAGGAAAATAATAAAATAAAATAAAATAAAATAAAATAAAATAAAATAAAATAAAATAAAATAAAGGAAAAGAAAACTTTTTTTTTTTTTAATTTAACTCCTCCTAAGTTTCTTCTTGCCAAATTATAGAGTAAAAGAAGTTTAATCAACAGCAGCATTGTTCCACATTGCCTGTAAAAATGTGGTTGCTGATTCCATGTGTGCTTTACATATGGCATATTAATAAAATAGGGAAAGTTCCTTAAGGATTGTGACCACCTAAAAGAGATAAACCAGAGAATTATAGGATAGTCTGTTTTGTACAGCACTCATATTCAACTCATGTTCTCCGCTGCTACATCACGGCCTGGCACAACAATCTTTGCCTTGGCCAGATCCAGCTGCTCAGCCTGTTTTCCCAAAGGAAGAGGACCTTTCCTTCACTGGGAAAGCTGAACAACCTGAGGCATGTCCCCCCACCAGGCAGGTGAGCAACCCTTCCTCCACTCTCCTGTGCCCCCACAGCCCAGCAGCGGCTGTGGGTCAGGGGGAGGTTGGCTCATACACCCTTTTGCTCAGGTCGAATAGGTCTGCTTTTGCACTTAGAGAGAAACAGAGGTGTCTGCCTTAATCTATCTCTTAACCTTAATCCATTGAATACTCTGGTCAGAGTTGTGGGGAAGAAATCTGCACATTAAAACAACAAATACCTCATATAGAGGAGGGTCTCCGGTGTATGAGGAGACCTCTTTTGATTCACAGGCAGGAAGAAAGGAGCCAAAGAATGCAGGAATGACAGGACCAAAGAAAAGCAACTGGACTCCAAGGCAGCTTTTGGGGAGCTGCTCTCAGTTGAAGACTGTAAGAAATGATCCAGCACACAAGATCTTAGCAGGAAAGAATATGATATTCACTTGGAAGACTGATCCCTGTGCGGGAAACTGGCCAACAGGGAATCTGTGAGGCAAGCTCCAGAGTCCTGTGGCAGGCACGAAGAGGGATTTTTGGATGTGAGAAGACATATGGAGCGAGAAGAACTAACATTAAACTAGCCTGAAAGTGCTGAAGAGGAAAAATTATGCCAATATGTGAAAATTTTGATTGCAGCATGGATTACCTGAGCTCTCCAGAAAACACGGAAAATTAGAGGGAACAGAGTGAGAGTCTCACACCCAGAGCTCAGATAGTGAAACTTCAGCAGCAGAGGCAGATAAAAAGGCTCGCGGAAAGAAAAAAGCTTTGCTTTTTGTGCAATATGTTCAGAAAGATTAAGCCTTCACTCTCTGGAGTGCTTTACATTATACAGTGGTTACCTAGGTGCAATATAAGTCTAAATCTGTAAGAAGGGCAAATATGCAAGCAGCAGGAGGGAGGGCTGGTTGAACTTGGCGAAGAGCTGAATGCAATCTAGCTAAGAAGTTTAGCTCTCCAAAATATATGTGAGATCTTGGTCTGAGCATTGGAAAAGGAAGCTGGGAACTTTCCCTGAGTAATGTTTTCTCACCTGGCTTGGGGAAGCAAATTACTGTGCTCAATATCACTTTGTGTTGTTGAGATCTACTAACCTCTTGCCTTGTAGACATACCATGTTGACAAGTGATAGGACATGAGGAAACGGTCTCAAGTTGCACTAGAGGAGGTTTAGAGTGGACTTTAGGAAGAATTTACTCATGGAGAGAGTGGTTAGGAATTGAAATGGGCTGCCCATGGAAGTGGTGGAGTCCCCATCCCTGGAGGTGTATAAGAGGTGTGTGGACGTGGCACTTAGGGTCATGGTTTAGTGGTGGAACTCAGTAGGTAAGGTCTATGGTTGGACTTGGTGATTCTGACAGTCTTTTCCAACGTAGATGATTCTGTGATTCTACAATCATGCTGAAGAGAAGAAACACTCAGCAGGCAGGGTTGCTTCTTGGACACAACATAAGCCAGCTGTAGCGTGTTTTCAAGGTTTCCACAGTTTTGACTACAACTATCACAGCTGGGTCTGCCTTTCACTGCATTTGTGTGTGTGTGTGTGTGTGCACGCACCCATGTGGTCCCCATACATACATGCACAGACTGCATTAGCGTGATGAAGCCTGACAGTGGTTAGAGTGCTGCATGTTGCTGCAATGTACATAAATGATAACCATTTCTGTACTTTATAAAAAGACAAAAAGCGGTTGAGGATATTTTAAATGAGACTTGGCTGTGTTTTCTGATTGGCAAGGTGATGCAGAAAGGGCTTGTCTTGCATTAAAAAGGAAAATAGGCAACTTCCACCTCCAGTATGTGCATATTTCCATGTACACAATAGATGGCGGTAGAAGACCACATGATCAGGGTTTGTTTTTCCACTTTCACTGAGAAATTACCACTGTTGCTAGCAAGTACAATAGTTTTATAGGTAGCTCTAGCTGGTTTTAATAGTCATTGGAGAGCCAGTTAAATGATTTTTTATTACTCCTCTGTGGAAAAAAAGTCAGATGCAAGTTCTCTTGCCATCCCTTTCTGCCTCAAAGTAAATGTATTTTTCACTGCAACATTTAGTTTCATAGCAACTTCAATATTCAGATTAATTTAGCTAAGCCAAAGGAGCCGCTTGATGTAGTTAACAGTGGCACGAGTTGCAATTTGGCTTTTGTTATGAAGCCACTTGCTTTAGGAAGTTTCTCTTATCCCATTACAAAAAGGTACATTTTACTCAACAGTTTTAACAGGTACCTATCATTTCTAACAGAGCATCAGAAAACGAGATAGAGTTTATTTTCATGACACAACAATATAGAAAGAACAAGCTTTTAACATTTCAAAGTTATAGCCATTCTGCACCTAGAAACAGTGACATACCAGCTTGGTCATAAAACAAACAAACAAACTAACAAAAAACCAACAACACCAACAATAAAATAAAAATAAATACAAATAATAAAATAAAATAAAATAAAATAAATACAATAAAATAAAATAAAAATAATAAAATAAAATAAATTGAAGGCAGCTTCTGTGTTTTTCCAAAATCCACTTCTGTTTACACATAAAGTCTGTTTTCAGTTATTTCATTGTGTGAGTAAACAGTTGGGTAGCATTTTTTGTATGTCTTCTGTGAAGTGTAGCAACAATCCAGGCCTCTGAACATCTATCAATTTACCTGGAATTATACAAGTTCAGCATTCCTGGTCTTAAATAAGCTATATTGAGTGTAGGTATTCCTCTAAAAACCCTCATCAACAGTGTTGCATGGACTTTTAAAAATAAATATTAAAAGTACTTTAACAGAATGTGAGTACTTTATTATTGCTAGATGTCTTTAACAAATGGAACCTTTTACTCAACAACAGGATTCCTCTCCCCATACATGCTCATAAAATTAATTATTAAGTGGAAGTTATATTTGAAAGAAGGCTTCTCTGATGAACAGCTGGACTTTCATCATGAGCTCTAATCTGGGGAACAATATCTCTGTAGTTCTACATTTATTAGAAAGATTAGCAGCTGACAGCTCCATGCAAAAAGGTCTCTTTCCTTCCTTGTACACTGCATTAAATAGTTGAAAAAAAATAGGTGATTTTCATGAACTTTTTTTTTCTTTCAGTTTGAATTATTCAACAGTGTTGTGCCGTGGCAATAGGAAGGAGGGGGAGACAGCAGCATGGATTGACATCAGCTGGTGAGGGGGTCAGAGCAGGTTGCTCAAATGTGCAATGTCGCATACACGGGTGGGTAGGTATGAGAAGAGTATCTCTCTGCAACAGGGGGTTGTTTTGTGTCGTTTCATTTTGTAAAGGCAGAAACCACACAAAAGTCAACAGAGACAGGCTAATTTCAAAGGTCTTACAGAAGGCTAAGGAAATTCTAACTAGGAAAAAAGGAAATCACATTGGTAATGAGATATGTGTCTTAGCTTCTGTCTTTGCATAAAGGCTCTGTTAGATATTTGTCCATGTTAGCTACAATCTGGAACTATTTATTTTCTATCTGTCTATGGGTGACTGTGATGCAATTCTAGATTGCAATACTACAGTTCAGAGGAATTATTTTTGTTCAATTCAACTAGATTTCCCCCTAAACATCCAATGTATAGATATTTCAAAAACCTTGACTACACTCCAATCAAATGATCATAGAATCACAGAGTGTTTTGGGTTGGAAGGGACCTTACAGATCACCTAGTTCCAACACCCCTGCCATGTGCAGGGACATCTCCCACTAGGTCAGGTTGCTCAAAGCCCCAGCCAACCTGGCTTTAAACACTCCCAGTGATGGGGCATCAAAACAAGGGTTTATGCTGCTAGGTGTTCTCATCCCAGCATTTTCATTTTCAGGCTGTTTTTTTTTTTTTTTTCTTTTCCTAGTGTTCTGTGCTAGGTTTAATTTATATAGGTTACCTGGAAAAGTCAAAAACTGTTATTTTGGGAATACCATAAATATTGCTTTATTCAATTGCTATTCTCTTCCCCAGGCTAGTCCTTCATATTACAATAATTTCTTTTCTTTTTTTCCTTAAAGAAAGTTGCAAGTTGAATTTAATACAGATTTGAAGTTGGACTAGGTTTATGTGTAAAATCTTTACTGCTTAGAACTGATTTTCACCATTGCTCTTGATCTCAGTGTGGAAATGTAATGTTCAGAAACTCCTCCTGATGAAATATCACTCTGTTCTTGTAGAGAGCTAGGTAATCTTTGAAGGTTAAAATTCAGTAGGAGATATGAACCTTTGCCTAAAGGAAAAGCAATTTTCTTGCTTCTAATCAACCAAAATCACATTACAAGCCTTTTACTGGCTTTAATGGTTGGCATTTCTACTGCTCTGCAAGTGCATACATTTTGCAAGTGCAAAACATCCCCACATGGCCTGGGGATGTTTTCTGGATAGCTTCTGGAGTCAGTAGCATAACATCGGCGTGGGTCTGGAAAAGAAATTATTCCTCTGTAAGGAGTTTGAAGGAGATGTCAAGTGCTAAGACTCTCTGCTTGTTCCACTCTAGATTCTTAAGCCCAACACGTTTTCATGTTGACAAAATGGAAATGGACTGTTCAAAGTGAAGTGTTCAAACCTGAGGTATACCAATACCACAGATTGCAAAAGGATGTTGTTTTGACTAAGTCTCTAATAAAATTTAATTCAAAATTCAGTGCAAAAGCTATTGTGTGTAGAGCTCATCACAGTGTGGCAAGATCTGAGAAGTCCCCAAGTAGCTGTAACAGCCTTTGAAGCAACTGAGAAAATGGGAGCCAGGGTTCAGAAAGCACTCATTTTCTCAGGAGTGTGGAAGCTTTCCATTGGCACGGGTTCGTGTTGGTTTTGGGGGCACAGAGATGGCGCCATTTCTTATTTCTCCCTTTGTCCTCTGTCATTCTGTGTTACATAATACCCAATTCACACAAATTGTATTGGCAAACAGCTCTCCGAGTATGTTAGTATTAGGATGTGGTTTCTATGATTCTGTTCCAGAAATCATCCTTCTTCATGACAGTCAACAAATTAGCCTTACTTTCCTCCATTTTGTGGTCTCCATGCAATGCCTGGGGAATTTAAACGTATTCAGGTAGTAAGTCATGGGGGCTCTCTGACCTGACTGCCTACCAAAATCAACTCTGAACCAAGACCCTGCCTACAGCTGGCATGGCTGGTTAGTTTAAAAGTGTTTACACCAAATATTTGGGGCAATTATAGTATTATAGCAGAGTTTAGAGGGTGATTGCCAGTGCTGTCAAAGGGTGAAGCTGACATTTTTTCAGTACTTTTCCTTGCCAAACAGTTTTAAAATTTGAACGTTTTTATTGTATTAGTGTAGCTTTTTAGCCGTGAACTGAATTTTAAACATGCTTACTGTTTAGGGTAGGCAATACAAAATCCCTATTGCTACTTTCCTGGAATTTCAACCAAAAGGAATGGTATAACATTATATAATCAGATTTTTTTTAAATCAACTTGCAGTTTTACATGGCATCTTATGTCTGCTCATGGCAGCCAGAACTGAGCATTGCCATTGAAAACAGAGAGTCATGGCAGTATATTCACTCCAAAAATACCTTCTGGTTGCAAAAATATTTAACAATGTTAGGCCAAAAGAGGAGTGAAAGGAAACTAAACAAAGACAGGGTTGGAAACTCTTCGTTGAAACGTCAGATAAAATTCAACATGGACAAATGCACAAACAGATAAATAAAATAATATATAAAAAATGTCGAATAAAAATGCAGCCCTGCAGACTGCTGAGTCTTGCTGAATATGGGCATGGGATGAAAAGGGAATGACTCTCAAACCACCTGGTTAAATTCAGCAAACAGAAAGCGCTGTGCAGGCAGCAAGCATTCAACTCAGGTCTGGTGATGGACATGTCCCTCCCGGCTTTCTAGAAAGAATAGACAGGCTGCCTCTATGCGTGTGTCTGGGTTCTGGAAAAACAGAGATCTCAGAAACCAAAATCCTAGCAGTACCATGGACGGGTTATTGAAGCACCCCATAAATCATGGGAGCAGTTAAATGGTGTGGCAAGATGAGAATTAGTGATCTGATTTTCTTCAAAGTCAGCTGGAGATGGGTGATTTTCTCGTATAATAAGTTATGTAACTTTAAGAATCAGCAGTTCTGCATTTTTGTCACTTGCTTTCAGAACAGGAAAATTCAGAAGCTGAGAGAACAGGTAAGAAAGAGGAGAGTCCCCACATAAGGGAAAAGGTAGGACTAAGACAGTTTGACTCAAAGCTGATGGAAATGAACACCTCACTTGCCCCTGGCCTCAGTAGAAAAAAATAAAGAACTCTTTATTATCCCATAATGAATATACTATCAGGGATACTAAATGACAGCAAATTACTTAGAGGAAGCAGGAAGCACTTGTTCTCCAGTTATCTGTTTCCTGATACTAAAGGTCAAGAGCTTGGTAGGTTTCACAGGAATGAAGTTATCCTGTAACTGCAGTCAAAGGAACTGGAGAGGAGATACCTGCTCATGACATGCAGCAGATAGGTCAGAGCCAGGAAGATTTTGCCCATCTGTGGGTTTTCAGGAAAGATTTTGGGTTAACAGAAGATCATGCTTGCTTGTAAAGGTCCCCATGTAGCTTCTGGTGGGGAGACACCAACTTGTTTGGCAGTTTCAAAAGGTTTGTTTTTTTTTTTTTTTCCAACAAAATGGCAGAACTGGAAGAGAAAGATAGCTCTGAAATGAAACACTGAGGAGTCAGTTACACACAGAGAGATGTTTGGGGAGCTCTGCTCCTGTCCCCAGTGTCACGTGGAAGCATCTGAAAAGGGTGTCACTGCAGGTGCAAGGAGGGTTTGCTGGCCTGTGATGGGTCCTCCATGCCCAGCAGCTAAGTGGTAGCTGAAATACATCTCAAGGAGTCAATGCACAGGAGCCCCTCGCACGACAAGGTGGGAAAACAGAAACCTCAGTTGGGATAATAATAATAACAACATCAACAACAACAACAACAAATTAAATGGGGGTGGTGTGGAGGGGTGGGTTAAACTGGACATAAAGCAGATGCAAAGTTACAAACCTCAGCTGAGTTTAATGGACCAGTACTGATCTGGGGAGAAAAGGAACGAGGACTATGCTGATGCAACTGGAAGAGCCACAGGGTAAATGACCACTGATCATAGAGTGTGTAATGAAGTCTTAAAACAACTGTCGACAATCAGAAGGAGGATGGCAGCTCCAGCAGAAAAGGGAGGAGATGGCTCTTCTTATCTGTGTTTACCCTGGGCTGCATTAAGATCCATCAAATGTGTGTCGTACTTCATCCAACCAAACCTATGGAATTAATTCTCATCTCCTGGATACTTTGCACAGGCGGTAGCTCTGTCAGTCTGCAGCTAAACCACTGCTCAACGTAAAATACTGCTAATCTGAGCTCACCCCTTAGCATGTATTTGTTGCTGTCCAATCATTTATTTTTGGGTTATTGTGAATTGTCAGTGTTGTTTTCTTTATACAAGGGAACACATTATTCATAAAGTGCCAGACAACATCTTTATAATTATCATGAAGTCTCTTATAGAGAGTTTCCTGTTAACTTTCATAGTGTTTTGAAGAAAATTCTTTTGAAGGCTTTTGTAGGCTCTTGTCCAACATATCTGGGGAGTCTGTATTTCAACATCTAGTTTTACTCTCCTTTAGAGTTTATTTATGGCCACTTTAGTGCCTTTAACTTCATAGGATTTTAAAATATTTTTTTAACCAGTTTACTCATTTGAGATTTGCACAAATTTGAACAGAGACTAGCTGAATCGCTGGTAATTAAAGCATAATCACAAAACCTGTTCTTAATACAACCTCATTTGCAGCTTGTGTTCCTTCCAGCCCTGTGTATAAACACACGCACAGAGCTTGCTTTGTTTCAGTTACATACGGCTACACCAGAACTGTGCAGAATGTAAACAGGAAGCTATAGAGGCTGAAGTTTACAGCAGATATTCTAAACAGGACATTAATTCCAGTGAAAGTTCCTTTCAGGAAACCTAGCCATTTTTGTCACTTTTTTTTTTCTTCCTTTTTTTTTCTTTACTTTGTTTTTAAATCTTTTTTTTTTTGTTTTGTTTTGTTTTAAGGATACAGATTGGTGTCATCTTTCCCCCACCAACTTTCCTTCCACCCCTTATCAGAACTGCAATTTTAAAACAAACTGAAATGAATTAAGCTTATGTTATTTCCTGGCTGCTTATAAAGGTCAGAAGAGCTGACTACTTCTTGCATCTAAAGTTACAGTAAGGGGAGCAAATGTTTCTGTAACGAATCCTCTTTAACCTGAAATATAGATCCAATCACGTTCTGAAATATCCATTCCCTTGCTATCATTTAGTGTTTAATGCTGCTTTGGATTTTCCTTATTGTTCATGGTAACTCTTGTGCAGATGCAGTGCAAACTGCAGTTTTCCTCTGCCGCTCAACTCTGTGCATAACACACTGCTTAGCATACAGCTCATTATTTCCTAACGTCTAAATAGGGACAGCGCTGTTTCAAGTAAGGCAGAAATGACTAATCCCATCATACTACTGCCCAGGTAGCCATAAGACAGCTTGTCTTTCTGGGGATCATACTGCAGCTGACATCTGGCATCCCACACAGAAAGAGAGGATTCTTTGCCTAATGGTTGAAATGTTCTCAATCAATAAATACTTACACATAGCTGGAAATTGGCAGAATATGAGGGGTCTCCTGTTAAGTAGGACATCTGCCTGTATAATATTCCAAAATAAGGCCCTAGGAAGGAAAATTATGAAGTGAGAAATTGTTTGTGTTAAGGCTAAAATGTTCAAAAAACAACTATTGTTATTAGATCTGAATTAGCTCCTCTGATGTTACATCAAACCTTATTAGCCCTCTTTTAGCAAAAAGCTAAGGCTGTTGCTTAACTTTCTGGAACAAGCCATGAATTCCATTGTTTTTCAGAGGCTGTGGTTTGGTTCCCAGAACCAAAATGAATCTGATTCTTGAGCTGGCATATACCCGTAAAGCATTCCTAGATCAGGGCTCTGAAAAGGGAGATTTTGGTTTCAAAACCTCTTCCACATTAATGGGTTCCTTATGGGTGATAATGGTGCAATTAGGAGCGATGGAGAATTAGTCTGAGTTTAGCAGCCACCCTTTTCAGATTCATTAGAGAGAAGGAGCAGAGACTGGGAGTCCTTCCTTTTGGCATCAGGAGGACATAGAGATCCAATCATGCTAACTGGTAACGACTGTGTTAAGAACGATGTTTACTCGAGGGCTTATTCGAAAACATCGACATCCTGTGGAATCTTTCCACTCCGCTTGGATTTAAATCACATTATGTTCCTGCCATGCTTATCTGCTCAGTGTTTACTACCTTGAAAAGGCCTTCGAGAGCCATTTGCAGGGGGAATAAAAAATAAAAAAAATATTTTTGGTTGACACTTATGAGGCAAGTAAACAGCAGTGTTTACAGATACCCTTTTTTAGGGTACTACTTACTAGGTAAATTCACCATGAATGCACATTGCTGATGGGGCTGGTCTGCATGATTGTTTTTTTCTGTTTGTCAACGCTTGTCCAGCAGCTGAATGCATTAACTAAATTTTCTCCTGTCCTGCAAATACATCCATGTTTATAGTTGTGCCTGGGTTTGTAGGCCTGGCCATGAGTTCTATGCACTGATGTAAAATAATGAATAAACATAAGCTTCTTCTGAAAAGAATGAACTAACTGTACCATACGATGGCATAACTTTCAGGGTGTCACACAGATCAAGCTGGATGGCACCAAGAGACTTGGGCTATCCACCTTGTCACACTGAGTTCATTAGCTGATTATAGCTGGCACGTGATTCATCATTTTCAATCTCTTATCCAGAAATAGTGTTTCATGTGAAGCAAAACTGATAAAAACATATTCATTTGCAAGAGAACCCAGAGCCAAAGCTTGTATAAGTTTTGTGCAATTGCAGTCTGCCAAGAACTGCACAGTTCACAAAAGAGCTTTCTGACACCTTTATGACAACAGTGTCAAAATGCCTATCAGACTTGGTGGGACAAATTTTTAGCATTCATAAGGCTGAAAATGTAGAAGTCTTAGACAGCTGTCTTCATCAGGCCAGTCAGCATAAGTGATCTCATCTTTGTCCTGGCTATTGGAATAGCTTCAAAACTATATCTTACCTCATTAGGTAGCAATCAGAACTATACAAATGTCACCTGGATCATGTATCCAGATAATCCAATAATGACTGCTGAGTGGAAAGTTTTGAAGGTATCCTTTGTATAACATCCTTTTGAATGACTTATGTTTCTGCATCTCATGTAAAATCAATAGATATTTGTCTTGGTTTTCTAAAAGGTTACTTTCTCCTTTTTTTTTTTCTTTGTATCAGTCTAGTATTTTAAATTATTCTATGCTACATAGGAACAGAAAACTAGAGAGTAGATGGCCCAAAATCAAGCAAAATGGCAAAAACAAACTCCCCAGACTTATGCTGTGATTGTATTAGATTAGGAAAAGTCTTTTGAGAGCATGGACCAAAGCGGCTAAAGCCCATCTTCTGGAGCTATTAAGGACAGCAAGATTTCAATATTCATGTCGATGAAGCCCCTGGAGGCTTTTAAGCACATGGGCTTCAAAGCACTTTCATTTTTTTTAGGAGGTCATCCCAAAGAGTACAGTTTCCCTTCTCTATTACGCAGTCCATAAGCTTTCATAGGATCATAGAATCATTTAGGTTGGAAAAGACCCAGAAGATCATCAAGTCCAACCATAACCTAGCACTACCAAATCCACTGCTAAACCATGTCCATGTCATCCACACATTTCTTAAATACTTCCACAGATGGCAACTCCACAACTTCCCTGGGCAGCCTGTTCCAGTGCCTAACCACCCTTTACATGAAGAAGTTTTTCCTGATATCTAATCTAAACTTTCTCTGGCACAACCTGAGGCCATTTCCTCATGCCCTGTCACTTTTCACCTGAGAAAAGAGACCGACACCTCCTTGCTGCAGCCTCATTTCAAGTAGTTGTAGAGAGCAATGGGGCCTCCCCTCAGGCTCCTCTTCTCCAGACTAAACAGCCCCTGCTCCCCCAGGCACTCCTCATAACTCATTTTCTAGTCCCTTCACCAGCTTCTTTGCTCTTCTCTGCACATGCTTAAGCAACCCAATATCTTTCTTGTGGTGAGGGGCCCAAAGCTGAAGACAATAATCGAAGTGCAATATCTCCATGCCAAGTGCAGAGGGACAGTCACCTCCCTCATCCTGCTGGCCATGCTATAGCTGATGCAGGCCAGGACACCACTGGCCTTCCTTGCCACCTGAACACACTGCTGGCTCATGTTCAGGTGGCTGTTGACCAACACCTCCAGGTCCTTGTCTGCTGGGCAGCTTTAAAACAACACTTTTATATACAACCCCAAGCTTGTGCTGCTGCTTGGGGTTGTTACAGCTCAGGGGCAGCACCCAGCACTTGGCCTTGTTGAAGGCCATACAGTTGGATGTGGCCCATTGACCCGTCCCATCCAGACCCCTCCTACCCTCAGGTAGATCAACGCATCCACCCACCACAGTGTCATCTCCAAATTACTGAGGGTGCACTCCATCTCCTCATCAAGACATTGATAAAAACATTAAACAAAACTGTCCCCAAGACTGAGCCCTGGGGAGCGGCACTTGTGACCAGCCACAGACCGGATTTGAGTCCTCTCACAAGGACCCTTTGGGCTCAGCCCCCAGCTGTTTTTTTTAGCCAGTGAACAGTACATCCACCAAGCCACCAGCAGCCACTTTCTCTGGGAGAAGGCTGAGGGAAACAGCATCAAGCACTTTGCTAAGTCCAAGTGAACAACACTCCCAGCCTTTTCCTCATCCTCTACGCATATCATCTTATCATAGAAGGAGCTCAGGTTAGTCAAGCAGGACTTGCCTTTCATAAACCTGTGCTGACTGGGTCTCACCACACGGTTGTTCTCTGCATGCTTTGTGTTGGCACTCATGCTCCTGAGCTCTTAGAACAAAATACATTTGCTGCTTATGTTCATGAGGTTTAAGTTGTCACCTGCGAAAGAAGTAACGCCATCACACAGAAAACAGATCTTCTGGTCTTAGTATGGATGCATAATGGTGAAAGTAGCAATGAAGAAATTCCGTCCAGCTATGTTATATGCAACCTGACACTGTTCAGTACTAAACCTTTTGTTCTTGCAGCAGTTCATAAGAAGGACAGGTGACAGGCTTTCCTCATGGAAATCTACACCCTTGGTCAGCAGAATTCAACTAGACTACACTAGAAAAACACTATAATAGACAAGATTATTAAAGCAAAGGAAAGTCTTTTCAGGGGGTAAGGGAGTTTGGGGTGATCCCACTATCCTTAACTATCTGTACACCAGGCTACACCTCATCAGATAAAATAAAGCTGGTCTTTATAGGAATTACTCCTTTTTTTTTTTTTTTTTTTTTTTTTCAAGAACAAATGGCAACAGTCTGGGCAGCAAAGCCCATTCATTCTGAAAGAATACACCTAAACTCAAGAACTTAAAAGAAAAGAAAGTATTTAGTTCTTTTCTGGAGGCAGGCCAAACAAATGAAGAAAATCAAACTGTAAACTCCATGAACTTTGTATGATGCTGAGATTTGTTTATAACAAAATGTTGAAAAAAGAGGCAGGAGCACCTATCTTGTAACATGAACTTTAAAGTGTAAAATAAATACATAGCTAAGAAGCAGTCAGGCCCAGGAATCCAAAACAAAGTTTGTTCAAAACGTGAGCAGAAGCACAGCTGTCACAACGCTGACTTCGCATTCTTCAGGTTTCAAAGGAAAGTCAAGTCCTTCAGTATTTCCCTATCCAAGTAAATCGATAACCAGCTGTAGCTGCAGACACTGCACTCATTCACAGCCGTTCATGAGGGAGACAACAAGAATGTCAGTTGTCCTTGTACAAAAAAATAACACATGAAGAGTTGCAGTGATATTGTATTTCTGCCTTTCATATAGATGGCAAATTGGAGTTATAAATTGTCATAATTTCAATTACAGTTTGGAAAAGTGATTCCCAAGAAGAGTTTGTGGGCCACTGTTCATCTACGGCCACCCTCAGAACCTCCAATACTCCAAGATGCTGGCAGGCAAGGAAAAAAATTGTGAAGTTGACGGTAGCTCATTGCTTTAACTTTTAAAATTATTACTGATTTGGAATATTTTTTCTCTCAATTGTTTTTCAGAAAAGTGAGTTCTTTTTGTAGTGCTATAGGTATTGCACTCAGTTTGGTTTACAGAATGTAGTTCAGGAAATGTATTTTTTCTCCTTACTATGTAATCAGCTACTGCAAATTGCCTGCAGGAAATGTGGAAATAAGACGTTTTTCCAGGGGCACTAACACTTTACCTGGAGAATACAGGCTCTGTTTTGCACTGTCTGTATAATTTATTTAAAATAATGGGCAAAACTTTACATAGTGTATTTCCAAAACATCAATATGCTGACATATCAGTAATTAAAAAAAAAAATCAAAATAGAATTTGAGTAATTCTCTCCATTTGACTGGAAAGAGAATTTGCTCTCTGAATATTTGCTTTTATAATTTAGAGGCTGGTGGGGTTATTTTTCAAAGTTTTGCCAGCACATGAAAGAGGACAGGTTTGCCCAGTGCAACAGTAGCAGGAAGGATGGAACCACGCTACATTTAATTTATCTGAATTCACCAAAACAGGGTTCCAGCTGCGGTTTTAAAGAAAGAGCAGGCACAGGCTCCAGCAGCAGCTGGTGGGCATCAGAGGACAGGGCAGCCTGGTGCGAGGCAGTGGGAGGGCTGCACAGTCCGTCCCCAGAACAATCCTGGCAAGTGGTGCCTGGGGCAGGCACCTGCAGACTCCAGTCTGGTATAAAGATCTGTGCCGTTAGTCAGAGCCGAGCACAGCAGGATCAAAAGCCGAGTAGATGTCATTGTGGTACACTTTGAAGACAAGCCAGTCTTCGCTGCTGTCCTCATCCTAACTTCCATTCTTCACTACTATAGATGTGGCATGCAAGACAGCATTTCTCTTGTAAGCTCCTGTTCTTGTTCCTGCTTGCTTAGTTTTTGGTATATTGCTGATAACAGTTAGCGTGGCTAAGCAACATGACTCCTCTACAAATCTTGGGCACAGACCTGTTCTGGCACACGAGACCAAATTTCAGCTCAAGCTCTGGCAACCCTGAAGCCCTCGCTCCATGAGGACTTGTACTTCTCCTGCCTCTGGTGTACCTAAATCAGTGGGAGGCAATTGTTGCAAAATATAAAATTTTGTTTTGGAATTTTGTACTTTTAGCAGAAATCAAATCTGAGAATCATAAATTGTCTGGAAAGGTCTGAAATGTGGAAAACCAGAAATTCTGTAAGAGCTTGTTTTCAGTCCTCATTTATTAACATAAAGCAGCAAAATTTGGTTCTCCTCCTATCAGTAAATCTTTTTTACTGACTAGTCTGACGCATTATTTGGTACCTTTAACCATAGGAGTCCTTGACCCAAAGTCTGTGTCTGTGATTGAAACAAAGGAATACAAAAATTTTAAACATTGAATTTGTTCTGTTTGAAGGTGATTTTTGAACACTTTTGGGCTGGTTGCCTTTAAAATAACCAGTAAAGAAGCAAAAAGGAAAAAAAAATCTTTGAAATTTAGATTTCTGCACTAAGGCAATTAATTCTCCTCTGTCCCACCCCCAGTCACCCTGTGCTTTTACTCTAGTGTTTATATGACCACTTGAGAATAAGTTCCTTATGATTTTGCTTTGTGGAAAACTATGTGCCAGCTTTTAAGCTTCTACGGTAAGATTTTATTTATGAGTCACTTGTACCAAAACGAGACACTTTTGGAGCTGAACACTGCCAAGTCAGGACATCTAATGAAAACACAACTGAAAATTTAACATTAAATCCTTTTAGAACTCCTTACAGTGATCTGACAGCAGAAAAGCTCCTGTCTCTTGAGATACTTGGAATTTCATATTTTGTCATATGTTCGCCGAACTGTACTGAAGCAGTCAGATGTGTTCATCTGTGTTTAGGTAGCACGTCTGCACTTTTGCAACAATTTAAGTATTATTATGCTTATTATTTTAAAACAGGTGATGCCAAGAAAATTATTGGAGGAGTCACCATCTAGCCACATGTACACGTGCTGATGTGGGACAAAGTTTTTCCTCAATGGGAGTTCACACTTTCTGCTGTACCCGCACTTTCATGGGATCTTAAATAATGTTAATCATGCTGGCCTAAGTTGCCCTCTCTCTGTCTTGCCATGATGTGTATGATCAGAGCAAGTGATGTCAAAAAAACAAAGCATTCATACCTGCAAGACACTGTTACATAATCACACTTTTTCCTTGAAAATTTCTCATATACATGGAAATCACCTTCTATGTAGATGAGAAAAGGAAAGAACAGGATGATCTGCAGAACTTGGCAAATCTGAAATAACTTCTCTGGTGCAACCTAATCCATCCTTTTGCAAGTACTGGTCCTTTTACTGCAAGGATGGTATGGAAGATACTAAGCAGATGGTACAAATATTATGCTGATGATCTTAATAAAGACTAGAAATACTTATGTTTTTTTTAATAGGCAAAATCATGTAACATGGTATTTTCTATTTCCGTGTTTTAGATATGAAATAAAATATGCATTCTCTTCACCATTCAGTCCTCTTTGGTAATAAACTGCTTCTGGATTAAGTATAAATTTATATAAAAAGCTACATATGTAAAATGAATACAAGTCTCTTGACTCCTATTTTCAATTTAAGACATTTGGGGTTAAAAAGAAAGCCAAAACATCTCACAGTGTAATATAAAAAGAACAAAATACATCATATCTTCATTAAGGCAATCTTAGCAGCTTTACGCAACTATTTCTGACTGACCATAAAAAAATCATAATATTCCAAAGGAAATGTGACAAAAATTACTCTTTTAAAAGTTTCACACAAATCAATTATACCTCCTTCCAAGTACTTTAAAGTCTTTCAAAACCAGAAAACTGGTTAAAAAAAAATGTTCTTTCTGGATCTTTCCATTAAATCTTTCAAACATTCATTTTGTCAGATAAATGGAACTCACTCACTGAACACAAAATATTTACACAAAGGCTAACATTTTTGCATTTGTGGAATTCAAGCCAGTGCCCCCTTAAAGCTGAAATGAATGACACAAAGTCCTTCTGGTTGTCATTTTATTAGATTGCTTGTTTGTTTGTATGTTGTGTTTTTAGGGAAAAAAACTTTTAGTATCTCTGTGTTTCCACCTAAATAATTACAGAAAATGTGCTACTGTACGAGACAAACATCACCACTCTGTCTTTTATTACTTGCTAATATCTTATTTTCTTATTAGGAATTCAAGTCATTAACCATGCTAGATGGAGAAATACAAGTTTACTGAAGGCTGCAACTGAGTTTTGACTATGAGGAAATGCAGTTCTAACTCATTTCCTCAAGTGCCTGCCTATATATTTGAGGATGGCCAAGATACACAATTTATACCATTCAGGCATTCTCCAAACATTCAAAGTGGGATACAATTTTCTTTAATCCTAGATTTCTATTTTTTTTTCCACTTTGTCTGCCAAAAAATGTGTTTAGAGGATGCATTGTAGGTGCTTGTGGCAACTAGGTATGTTTATCAGGGCATCTGTTTTTGCACCTTTTTACTGCTCTGTCAGAAAACCATTTCCTTTTATTACAATTGGAGTTTTCAGTTTTCTTTCAAGAAACCCCTCCAATACTCCGACAGCCTTTCAGTGTGTGCTATTAGTGCCAAAAAATAAAGCTTTACCAGCCCTCTTCCCAACATCTAATTTATATGCACTGCTGCCCATTTTTTATTAGGTGTTATTTGGTATCTTTTCCACACTATCCTTCCCCACACAAGAAGAATGAGTCAATCCTTTTCTCTTAGTCTCTGCTGCTTATACGTATTAAAATTTCAAGCCAAAACTGGGCTTTGCAACCATCATGCGTTTTTTCCCATAAACGTCAAGCTGCAATTTGCCAGTTTTAAAGCTACCTGTGTGACAGTACAGCCTGAACCTCCTCTGCAAACAGACTGTGATGTGGGCCTTAAGTGTATGATTAAGCCCTGTATGGCTATAGGGAGCCTCACTGCTCATTCTCCTTCCTGGGCAATGGCATGGGGCACCCATTGCTTTTATGGCTTTTGTACACGGCGCTCTGCTGCTTTTAAGCTGAGGGGAGCTGGTCCTGACTTGCAGACTCAGCTTGGCCTCAGACCTGTCTCATCTCTATGGACTTGCCTGGTGTTTTGGACCCTTGGTCAATCTTGGCTGCTGCCACTAGGCCCTCCCTGCTCTCCTCGCTGGGAGCTGTGGAACTGACCAGCCCTTGCTGGTGAGCTCCGTGTCCTGCTCCTGCCTTGCCACCAGCCTCTGCTCCTGCTCATCCTCCCTTAGGGGAAGTAGACCTACCCCTGCTGGTCCCTGACAGAGGTCTCCTCTCTGATCCAAACATGAGGACTCCATCTTGACAAAAACATAATTTTTTTAAAAATACAGACAAAAACAACTGACTTTTTCTCCTTAACTTTTCTTAAGAAGTCATTTTGAATGAAACTTGCCAGAAACAAATCACCCCAAGAACATTTCATCCCAGCAGTCGAAACATGGCATCTCTAAAATTCTGCTTTAAGGGGCTCTGAAATTTTAGTGAAAGCTTTTGCGCCGATTTTCAAGAAATGGAACCAAGAATGAGGAGAAGAATGGAAAGGGGTGACTAGGAAAGGCAGTGAGGTTTTGTGAAAGAGTCTGAGGAAGCAAAAGGAGTCAGCTGGTCAGTCTTTCCTTCCCTGGGAGACCCAGTCATTCCTATCAAAGAAACGTGAACTGAAAATTGACTCAGGTTACAGCACTAAACTCAGGCTCACCATCACTGGGTGATGGAGCAGGAAGAGTTTCAGGTCGCGTGTGGCACAGTCACAGTCAGAGCTGACGTACTTTTGGGAAATATGGATGAACACTCCAGTTTAGAGAGCTGAACATCGTTACTACAATTACCATGGGACTGTTTATGCAAATGAAGCTCATGCAGAAAAGGATTACAAGGAGTGAAAACTGTGACAGCCTGTGAGTCAAGAAACTAAACTGGGTACTTGGAATGAAAGGGACTCTTATGACAGACTCTGCAAGTTTATCTTTTGTTTAATCTGTGACTGATTTAACCATGGGCAAAAGACGGCTTTTGTCAGTGATTTAATCCTTTGCCTTTCATTGAAATACCTTGAGCATGTAGCGCTCTAAAGTCATAAAGTGGCACTGAGAAATTCTACAAGAAGTGTTTCTTTTATCCACAGTTCATGTGTAAGTATGTCATCTTGGTAAGTAAAATGGCACCAATGGTGCATAAAGTGGCAGTAGCTCTCCCCTCCCCATCTACCAGAGGTCAAAAAGATGGAGCCCTCCCTCCTGGAAAATTAAACACATTCAAAAATATTTATTTTCTGCATTCTGTTCAGCAATTATTGTTCTTTTTTCCTTTCTTCCTTCCTTCATTTGCACACAGCACAAAACATTTACAAAGGGAATTACAGGTGGCTTCCTGAGGGTCATGATCCAGAAGAGGAAAGGGACAGCAGCCTTAGGATGTTTTCTTTTTACAAATCCGAACCAAGAGTTTTCTTTTCCTTCTCATGCAACTTTACAAAACCGTCTTGAAAACAACCACCAAGCCACAAAATTATTCAGCTACTACTTTTCCAACATGACTATGTAATAATTCAGATATTGCATGCCCTACTGGTTTGGTTTGGGAATTATTTATTTATATACCTATTTACTTATTTGTTTATTTATTTATTTTCACATTTGTTTTGTTAAGGAATGATTTTTGCAAGGCTGACCAAATATACTTGTGAATTCCCTCCAGAACCTTTGAATAGAAGTGCTAGGATGGAGAAAAACTTTTATGTGGTTTACCCCTTCCCTGTTTCTTCTTTTCTGATCTAGACCCATCTGATCTTGGCTTGTGACTAAAGACAAATAGAGCAGAGCTGTAACTGTGGTGTAATGGGTTCAGTGATTTTACAGGCTTCATCACAATGTTCCCCCGTTCTTCTCAAACTTGAGAAACAAAAAAACGTAAACCAAAAAAAAACCATTTCAGAGCAAGGTGAGGAGAAGCCAGGAAATGGTTTGTGATGGCAGGAATTAGGGGAAATTACTTGACATTAGGAGTAGTAATGTGTATTGCTATCACCTAATGACTTAATGAACTTCAAAAACAAGCTTGGTTATTTTTAAAGGCCCTGAAGACAGAAGAAAAGAGAATTTCTGATCTCTGAAAACACCAAACAAATTTTCCTTTTTTCTTTTTTTTTTTCCCCTCATCAAATTACCAGCTGTTATGGCTAAAAACAATCCCTGCCATCATCTATTTTACTAATTCTTTTTTTTTTTTTGAGAAGAAGAGTGTAACTTGTAGACCAAAACCTTATGTAGGTCACTAAGGTTGCATAAAACACTGTGTAAATGCTGTCATAAAACCAAACAAAGCAAAATTATTCTTGCCATAAATAACGTGGTCACCATTTGTTTACAATTTAGTCCAGCTATCAAAACAAGTTAAACATTTTGATAAATGGTTCACAGTCGTTTTGTTAAGAACACAGTTTAGGGGAAGTATATCCCACATCTGCTCTTTCAGTGTCAGCAGTTGTTTCAGCTCCCTCTGCCTTGGCAGTACGCAAGTCACCAGAGCTCTTTGGGGTGAGCCTAAACAGGCCAATTGTACGTGTTGCTCACTGAGGCACTTTCCACTGAGGAGCTGATTCTACTGCAGCCATCCTCATGTTTTAAAAGAAAAGGAAGTAATGCAATGAATTCTCTCTTCGTTTCACTTATTTCTCTCTGAAAGGATTTATAAAGAGTAGCGGGATTTGGGGTTGACAACACATCGTTTTCTTAGTACACAAATGACTTAAGATCAGCAATTATAATTCGTCTGGAGGATAAACATGAAAATATTCTGCGCTAAATAGCTGTTGGAAGTGATGTGCAGAGGGGGAATGTCTGGTTGCCTGTGGAGGCTGAAGGGAGGATTGCTTCAAAGCCAAGTTTCAAATATCATCTGTTTTCACTATAACAGTATGTAACAAAACAAGCCTCAGTAAAATTTTCATTTAAGCGGGAGAGAATTTAATTATTTTGCTTTTTTTCACTGTCATCTCTCCACTAATTCAGAAAGATGTTTGAAGGAATTTTGTTTGCTTGTGTCTTGGACATAAATAAAGAATGAGCACTGCTCAGGAACCGACAAAGTGTTGCAAACTGGAACTAAAAATGTAAACTTGTTGGAAAGGCAGGAGTGTATATGTGAGATTGTGTATGTCTAGATGCATTTTTGTGAAGTGAAAGAGTTTATATAATAAAAATCTTCAATCTATGGAAAAACACTTTGTCCATAATCTAGTTAATGATCAATGAGTGTTTTTTTTCTCCCCATTTCACTGTGTTTTCATTTGTAGGTTACAGAAAATGAGATCAAGCCAAACTATTAAATGAAGGCTGGTACTAAAATGAATTTGCTATTCAAACTTAAAATCAGAAATCCTGTCTATCCCCTACCTGTATGAAGTGCACGTACTATTGGAGAAAGGACGTAAACTGGATGGGTGGACAACTGCATGCAACTGACAGCTGTGGAACCTGAAAGGGAAACGCAAAATGACTGCTGATTGTAAATCTAGCTATTATGGCAGCATGATATTCTTGGCAGGTGACCCCTGTGTAATAAAGTGACTCATGCAATGAGGATGCATACTGGAAAATGGCCAAAGTATGGCATTCAATGTTGTACATTTGATTGTGTGGTACTAATAGTGGCTATAGCTTGATGCGTGCTCAGTATGTGAATAAAATGGTAGTTAAGATGCCCAACAGAGACATACTAAAATATAATAGCCAAAAATGTGTCAGAATATATTTTTTAAAAGGAAAAAGGAAGCCTCTCTGGGGAGAAGGTGTGGTTCATGGATCCTGGAGTTAGGTTATTGGGTCAGCAGAACCCCATTGTATATAATCTGACAAATCCCCCCAGACTGACAGTGCATCCATTACTTATCACACTGCCCTCACAAAGGCATCTGATGAAAGAATCCAGAGTCAAATACTTGGGCAAGATTGAGCAATTCAGTCCCTGGGAGAGGTGAGATTAGAAACACAGCGTGCAGTAGCCAGCTGGGGCCTGACTATGGGTAGCTGTACTTTGTGCTATTGGTGGCTGAGGCTCATTGTAATGCCTGGAAATCCTGTGGAGGGCAACAGCAAGTCATGGAGCAAAGGGATGGATACCCAGGAGAGGCAGGTCCCAGAAAAAAAACAGCTAGAGCAGTGTGTTGTTGTATGCGTGACTATACATAAACAATATAGAAACAGAAAAAAAAAAATCCAGAACAGGAGAAAGACAAGTTGTGTTTTGCAACCCACTCTGTTTAAATGGCAAAATAAAAGTTTTCACTCCTGCTTGATTTTCTGAGGACTGCCTTACAAAACACTAGCATGGAGTGGTCCACTTGTGAGCACAGTATAAATAATTCCTGAAGAGAGCCGTCCTATTGTTTCTGTCCTCTCTGCCAAAGCTTCAGTCTCCACCAAAACACGTCATTTCTCTTCATCCAAACTGATCAAATTTTGAAAAGTTTTCTGGTAACTGTGCACTTGCTGAAAGAAGTTCAGGGAAATTAACACAATCTGATTTCCTGGGGAGCTCTAACATGGGCCTGACTGGCTTTGATTTCTAAGGTGCAAACAAACTCTTCAGTGTACATTTCCCATAACAGGGCTACAGGCCACAGCCTTATGCTCACAAAGCCTGTTGGATACAATGGAAACCCTGCTTAGAAACCTCAGATTCTAGCTGCTGGACAGACTGGCTGCCACCAGTAATAACCCCCCTGGCAATGGATCAGTGGGGTGCTGTTTTGCTTATCGACACGTGGCCGGAATAAAGAAAGTCCATGAGGCAACACTAGAATTGAGTTAGGGCTGCAACTGGGGGGGCCTGAGAGACCTGTAGAGGTCTAAAGGTTTCTGGCTGATGAGAGGGTCTGGCCTTAGAGGATGCGCATCCATGGTGCTTTACAACACCTCTTTCTGACGTTGATCACTTGGGGTCCAAGAAGGCTTAAGGATCGAGCCAGGGAAGCAGCCTTTATTGCTATTACATTCTCTCTCACCTACCCACTTACTTATTTTTATCAAATCTTTAGGGATCTCGATTTTGAGATGTCTTCCTCTCTCCTCTACCAGAATAGGTCAGCTCAGCAATGTTTGAAGAGCAAGGATGGCAGTAGGATGGAATAACAATTACAAAGTTTAACATTTACAGCCGAAGAGGAGGTAGACACAATCAGAGGTAAAGAGAAGTCACAGTAAAAAAATATGCTAATAATCACTCCCCACCCATGGTATTTTAACTGTACTCAGCTGCTTTGAAATGGTCTTGATAAATCAGATGCTTTTGGGCAGGCAAGCTTTTGACATCAATTCTTTAAAATCCACCAAACACGTCATAAAGCATTATGAACCATTCTTCACCCAATCAATTATTAAAAAAAAATATTGGCTGCCGCCTATTTCACCTTTTGCCTTTGATGATGCCAGGCATCACGCTGGCTAAACAAGACAATGTTGTTCAAGGTTTTTTGGAAAAAAATCTCCATTGTTATTATTTGGCAGCCACTAAATTTACTGCACTGAGGAAATAGCAAATGATAAAACTGAGACAAACAGATACTCTTCATTTTCTCTGTTCATCTCCCTTCCTACTTCTACTCTACTTTAAAACTGGATGCAGAAGATCAAAGGACCATGTCAGCATGCAAAACTTTTCAAAGGACTGTTGGAAAAAAGTATGGAGAAATCAACACTGTAAGACATTAATTGCAAACAGTTTAGCTATCACTGGGGAGAGATTGTCCATGCCCCTGAAAAATGGTGTAAAATGTGCTACAAGAAATCATACGTGGATTATGAACTCTGTCAGAAGTGTAAAGTCAACTGAATATTAGAGATCATGTGTTTAAAAGCAAAAAGGATAATCTCTGTCCTTAGGAGAGTTACCATTTATAACAGGCCTTGTAAGTTTTTTCCACTGTTCAACTCTTAAGAGCAGGGTAATTCAAGTGTACTCAAATTCTCACCACTACAGGTAACGTAGAGGGTAAGGTTTGTTAAACTGGTGACAGCCATAATCTCACATAAAGTACTGCTCATATAAATGTAAAAAATTACTCTCAGATCTCTTTCTTCTGATTAGTCCTTTCAAGCACTCAGATGCATACTCTTTCCAGTAAATATTCTTCCCAAGCCTAGTGTCCACTACAACTTCTGATTCCACAGATTAGGACAGAAAATGGACCAAAAGCTATTTCTAGTGTACAGGGAACAGCATATCCTCAGACAGAGTAGCCAACTTTCAGGTACAAGCTCATATAGTGGATGATACAAGAGCTTGATTGTCAAAAATCGTATTTCTTAAATCAGAGAATACTATTATTTACCTTTTCATTCCTTCAGGGAAAGGGTACCAGTTACAAAGTCTGACGCAAAAAAAAAAAAAAAATCATCAATCTGCAAAGTGAATGTTTGTTCAGTTTCCTTTCTACACATTTACTTCGAAATGGGAAACACTGAAATGAGAAAATAATGTTTGAGGTCAAGATATTGACTTAAACAAATATCTAAAAACCAAACAAGGATGGATAAGTGTGTCATGCTATATCTGTCCTTACCCAATGACCTGTGTTTTAATTTATGGCCATTTAAACTCAAGTTGCCTCAAAATGAGAGTATGTGGAGACACATCCTATGCTAAGCTTGTTTCTGTCACTCATTTTCATTATGGCACTGGATATTTAAGTTTAATTTTCTGCTTTGTTTTGTTCACTATGAAACTGCCCTTGGAATTCATTTAAAACAATATTGTATTAGCAAAGTTAGACAGTCAAACACAAGACAGGAATTTCCACAGCTTCCAGAATTAATGCAAACATTTTTGGAGGCACTAACAATCTTGTAATTTAGCACTTAACATCAATCTTTGCTCACAGTCGGAGTAAAATCTTTGTGGCAAGAACAGGGACTACCAGAGCACTGCAGTACTTCTCATCTCCTGTTAAAGCGCTCAGTACTGATTCATACTGCAAGACTGAGTCACAGGCCTGAGCTGTGTGGTGGTTCTTATCTCTCCTCTGAAGTGTCCAGATGGAGGCACCATTGCAAGAATCAAGAGTAAAATATCTAGGGCAAAAGTGCATGCATTTGACTTGGAGTTGTCTCAGGCAACAGGCTGCCAAATTTTTTGAGGAGCAACAAAATACACGTTTTGTTTTGCAGACAAGTCCATCGTAACACTGTGTCCTCGTATGAGCTATTCAGGCATAAAGCAGTATTCCCCAAAGTCTGTGATGAAGATCAGTTTGTTTCTAAATACCATTATGGAAAGCAAAATTGACCTGACCACATGCAACTCAAAGTGCTGATCTTAGTGATATTCTCTTTTTCCAAGCACAGCCTATAGCTTCTTATGGCCTTTCCTCACAGAACTTCAAACTATATACTTAATCACTGGTGTAAGCAACACACACTGGAAAGAAAAATGAGAGAAAGGAAGAGACCCAGCCTGAAAAAAAGACATCAATTTTCTTTTCCAAATGTAGCAGCAGAGCTAAGAGGAAACAGAGTAATGATTAGAAGTGCTAAACTGGGACCTCAGTGTAAAGTTGTTATCATGTCCAGATGTTGTTTTTGCCTTTGACAGTTTGAGGTACGCTACAGGTACATATCTAGTGATATATTCAGGCACCCAAATGCATTTAAAATACCTGTAACATCTTTAAGAAACTGACCTTCACATATTCTGTGTTCCAGTTCACCTGCAAAATGACAAAGATGGCGATGGGGTAAAAATAGCTTGTTTAAAAATGGATAACATAATTTACTGATAGTCCATAATTTGGACTAACAGGTGCATTCAATAGTTATTCCAGCAACAAGCTGAAGTAGTTCTCATGCCTACAAATTGCAATACTGTCCTGGATAATGATTTTAAATCCATGTAAATTTTGGGTATACAAGGAGTGTAGGACTGGTACATTTCATGTACACAGCATTTTTAACAGTTCATTGCTGTTAGAAGCTTTCTAAAAATAAAAGTCACTTAAAAATGGACTTCTTCCCTTGAACAGCCTAAGCATATCTGAACACTATGCAGCCAAGCTGAAATACTCCATCCATCTTCTATTCCAAAACAGACGGCAAATAATGAGCAAATTGGAATATTCTCTGCTTATAGTATTTAGCTTGTGGTTAAGGTCTTTCTGATTTTCTGGGTTAGCACCAGCTCACTAGAAAACTGCTGTAGATCAAGAAGGACCAGCACAGCTCATATAATTCAGTCTCAAATCAACCTTCCCGTACTTAACAGATTCTTGTGTCAACATGCGTCCCAAGCTGAAACGTCTCAGCCTGAACTTTGCTGCAACCTAAGAGCACAGGGATGTGTTTAGCAGATGAGGCTGGTGGAAACAGTGGAGTTTACTGTGTTCAGAGGGTCCAAAAGCAGTAAAGGAAATAGGTTAGCTGATGCACTGAAGGTAAAAGGGAAGACTTTATTTTTTCTCCCTCATTCACCACATTTCAAACACTGGGATTTTTACTGTGTAGTGTGCCACCACTTAAGTGGAAGAGGAGACAAAGTGGCAAGATTTTTCTTTAGGTTTCTGCAAGCCTACCAAGACTGCAAGATTCCATATCAAAAAACCTACCCTGCAAAAAACATCTTGGGCAACAAAATTGAGCACGCTTACTAACAAAAATACTGTTCTTTGATGTGTGCTTATATATATATATATATATATATATATAATGGTATATATAAATATATATATATAAATGGGTAATTGCCAATTAATTATCCCTCATTATAACAAGGGACAGCAGGCTAAAGGCTTCCTTTTTCACCCTACATAAAACACATCTGGTGTCTTCAGACTAAAATTACTTTACACAAAAAGCTTATTCAAAATGATAAACAATGGGAGCCATATCTCCTTAAATGTGTTTTGGTAACCTTTCTTTTTTTCTTAAAAAAAAAAAAAAAAGTAGCTACTACGTCTCATGTTAACTCTACAGTTAACTATGTCTCAGGTTAACTCTCCTACTGCTTTCTTACATAATTTAACATGTACGAACATACAATTTGCATTAACTTCAGTCTTGCTTAAATCTTCTCTTTGGAATAGCGGCTATGGGATGTTCAGTTCTCTTGACGAAGTACTAACATGGCTTAGGTTAAATTCCAGATTCCTATTCTTAAAACATCCCCCTTCAGCTAGCAGACTGATGCATCTTCACCATAGCTGGTTACGGAGAAACATGAATTACAGAGAATCCAGAAGAATTTTCATAATCTTGTTTAAAACATCATAATAGAGTGAAATAGAACCACAACTTTGCTTTACAAAACATAGCTTTTATTATACAGATTATTTCAATAAGCTTTCAAATATAGATTTCAAAAAGTTTTCTGAAATAACATAACACTTACTTTTGAAATCCTTATTGCTAATATGTTAAGATTTGTCAAGTTTTGCCAAATGTTAGCTATTGAATATTTGTGTTTAAGTGTTCGATAATAATTAACTCAACATTCAAATGCTATTTCTAGACATTTTCTAGTGCATATATGCTATCCTGCTAGGGATTCAAATATTACTCTGATTTACAGGTTGTGAAGAGCTTGAATATGTCTGCTAGACTCAAATGGGAGCCATACTTAAGTTACAGAAAAAAAAGCAACTATTGAGGTGACATAAATAACTAAGAGAGGAGATGATGACTCAGCTATAAGAGCTAACAAATTTATACATTTAGAGATTCAGCTCTAGTCTTTTCTTAGTCTCGGGATGAAATTGAAATACCAAAAAGTGAGTGCCTGGCCCACGGCACTCTGGTATAATCACAATAAACTGGGGAATTCAAACAGATTGTGAAGAATTTCATGTGCAACAAATTATATTAAACAGGATTCTTTAATGAAATGTCATTTTTAACTCATGCAGTAGATCATGTACTTTGGAGGGAAGTCATTAGGGCAAGTCAGGCTCCAAGTCGATTTCTTCATATTGTTCCCCAATGCATCCTCAAAAAGTAGCAAGGTAGTTTCATTATTATGTAAACTGAATTTTGGCTTCTTTGTTGGAACCATCAGCAAGGGCACCGACTTGGAGATGATTTCTTATCCTATGGAAATGACCTGAGCCTGTGCAGTTTGCAACAAGCCAAAAAGCTGTCATAAAGTGGTTTGTTTTTTTTATTGACTCATGTGACATTGAATAAGAAGAAAGAATTTGGTATTTCATTAATAAACTCTCAGTCACTTGCTCCTCTCACAGAATTATTTTAAAAACAATCTTGTGATAGTTGTAGCTTTCTACACCACTGTAACCTGAATTTGATAAATAACTCTACTACAGAGCAGAAATTTAACAATTTTCTTCAGATTCTGATGTGAAATCAAAGAGCAGTATATACTCTGAAAATAGATTCAGACGGTTCTTTATTTTTTATGCATATCAGGAACACTGATTTGCAATCACCATAAGATAGCCAACTTCTGTAATTCTTATTATGCCACTTCAAAATATATTAGAAAAAAATACAGCTTATAAGTTTGCAATTATATTTTGATAAGTTACTCTACCTGATTGCTATGGGACAGAAGGAAGGCAACTTAGGTTAAAAGTCTTACTCAGAAAATCCAAGAATGACCAGAATGCAGTCTTAGAGACCTGAAGATTTAGAGGCACGGATTTTTTTTTATTTTTTATTTTTAAAGAGTTTTATAAAGTAACTCCAGAAGAATCAGAAAGAATCTGAAATAACGATGGATAAAAATCACGAGGATATTGTGATCAATTTTCACAATGGAAAGGTTCAGGTTGAACATGCTGCCTGTTCAAACTTCTGGGGAGAGAACATGAGAGATCTCAATGCTAAGAAAAGCTGTCAGATAAATCATGTGACCCACACAAAATCATTATCTGCAAAAGCTCCAAAGACATTAGCACTTAAAAGAGGCTTCCAAAGGCTGAAATCAGTCTTTTTAGTCACTAAAGGAAGATTCGCTATCAGAACTGTCTTCTGCATTCCCATCATCTCCCCAAGCAGGCAAAGGGGCATCTGGAGTCCTGCAGGCAACAGAAAGGTTGTATGTTGTAAATCCTAGAAGGCTGCTAAGAACACAAGTAACTTAGTAGGCCGTGCCTTTTACTACATCTGTTTGCACTTAATATCCACAACATTTAACACATTAACTGTTGTGCTTTACAAACGCCTCACTGGTATTGCTTCACCTAGAACTGAAAGATAAACACTAGAAACTGTAACTCACTGGACATCAAAACTCTGTAGACACCAGTATGAATGGACACCTTTAAGGTTATTGGAAATTATGATAGATCACTAAGAAGTAGCAAACACTTGAAGAGAAGGTTGAAAGCAGGCAATACCGATTAATTTTTTTTTTTTAATCTTCAGAGGTTCTAGGGCTGAAAGGAACATGCTGTACACCATTAAGCAGTGTAAATAGTACATGAAAAAAAATAAGACAGGAAATGAACAATATTGTATCCAACTAAAACTGCAGGGATAATTTAGAGAAGCAAAAAAGAATTACTCAGAGTGGAATTTGGCGAGAACACTGGGTTAAACTTGACATGCAAGAGCAGCCATGGGATTTTTATTGACTATAAATGATCAGACCTCTGGTATTTAGTTTTGATGAGAATATTTAAGATGGATCTCAATATTGTGTCAAAACATTTACTCAGGGAATCCAGTGGGAATGAAGGATAGAGAAGCAAGCCATCTAAAGAATATCTAACACTACTGACTCTAGATGCTGGCTTTCCTTGGCATCTCCCTTCTACGTAACGAATTTGACAATACAAGCAAGATTGAGCCCGGTAAATTCTGAAACCAGGGTATAGAGTATACATATAATTATACTTGGGGAAGGGAAAGAACAATCTTCACAGATGCCTCTTGTATAATAGTTAACTGCTCCTTTTGATTAAACATAAAATTTAAACTAATCTGATAATTATATTGTTTGTCCTGTTATTTATCTTTGGGTTACCTCTCTGTGTCATGCCAGAGAATTTTTTATCCAAGTTTAGTTGTTTATTTTAATTTCTCTGCTGGAAATCCCTAAGGTACATTTAAAGTGTTTATAAGCATTCTGGTACAAAAGTGAGAAGGGCATTAAAGAACTGTAAGAGAGCCTTCTCCCTGCCCCCTGCACACCTCCAAAATAAATTAAGAAAGGGTTTGCTCTCTCACGCAAATACCACTTCACAATATTATTCCTTGTTGCCACGGTAATGACAAAACAGAAGAGTTGTGCAAAGACATGTGATCTGGAGAGAGCAGTGAAAAAAACTCCTCTAGTAAGGAGACGAAGATGGCAGGGAATTCCTTTACTTCGGGTGGGCAGGACAAAATCTCCTGGAATTGCAGACCAGCAAGAGAGAAAGGATAAGAAACAAAAGTTAAACACAGATGAACTGGGAGCTTAACAGAATAGGCAATTTTCAAAAAAAAAAAAAAAAAAAGCGTTTGTAAAAAGTCAGGAAAGGAGTGATAACAGAATTAGAGGTAAAACAGCCAAAGGAAGAGACTAAAAACAACTCTATTAGTAGTTAGTCTTTCTGCAGCCACAGAAAAACCACACTCCGTCACCAACAAGTAGCTGGGAGAGGCTGTAGTAAGCGACTGAGCATATAGCAATATGTTAATTTTCCTAATTTTCTTTGGGACTGAGAGAACAGGCCTAAACAGCCTGAAGACCCAAGAAATGTGGTGTGAATGGCAAAACATTAAAAAAAATAACTGTATGATATTAAGACAAGAAAGCAAGAAGATGAAAAGAAAGGTTCCCTATGATTCCTTAAGATGTACTAAAACGAAATAAAACAATGTGAACAATGCTGGTTCTTCAAAGAGGCATTAGGCACCTTGCCAAAATAATTAGCTTTCTTTAATAAGGTAGATTGGTTGTAAAGTTTTCAAATCAATAACAATTGAAAGACAACCTGCCTGAACTTTAGCATTTCAAAGAATTCTTGAAGATGGGCTGAGACCAAACCCCAAACCTATTCTATGAGCCTCAATTCACAGTAACGTTTCTGTCTCAACTCTGTCTTAACCCAAACCAGACAGTTTGAAAGCAGACACTTCTTTTTTAAGCAAACACTTGAAATTTTAGCTGATAATTATTACTATTATTAAATCTATCAAAATCCATCCAAACATGAAAAAAATAGCAGTATTTACATAAAGGTATGGACCACGAATGCAGAGTGAGAAACAGAATAAATTTAACACACATAGTAAACCCGTTTGATAATTCTGTCTCAGACTTGCACAGATGCTTACGTAAGTTCTTTGTCTAATTTCTCATTTGATCAGATATGTTATGAAATGAGGAATAACTACTTTAGGCTTATTTAGACACTGGGAAGCAGCTGGGAGATAAAGTGACTCAACATATGACAATACTTCTGTTTTACTATATTTTCAGTATTTTATTAAACAAATTGCTAGTTTCAGAATAAGCCTTTCCAAAATGTAAAAAGGCTTCACTGGAAAGGAGAAGAGAACTTTCTAATACAATGACAGTTTCTGCAGAGGATGCAAAAGTGTTTCAAACAGTTTACTGACTACAATGTAAGAATGAAATTTACTATTTTATGTTTCATTGTAATCGATTAACAAATTTTGTGAAACAGTGCAGTAAAACAAAACTACATCTCAAATGCAAGATAATATTAAAATCCATGCTTTAGACAAAGTGGCATTGAAAATGAGTATCCAATCGTAGTAGCCTTCACATCAGGTTTAATCAACAGTTACAATGGTGAACTGCTGACTTCAACTTGCCCGGTCCACCCTGATATCAAATTGCATATTTTATCTAGAGCAAGGGAATCTGGAAACAAGTGTGTTGTCCCTCACACATAAAATAAAATAGAGCTTGTTCTTATTACACTACAATAATGACATTTGGTTACCAAAGTGGTGGAAGAAAATTTCTGGGAAAAACCTCATACTCAATGCAGCACAGTCAAAATGGCTACTGACACATTATTTGATTCCCCATTGCTAGATGCACATTGTCAAATATTACCTTGTCATTGTATATCTCGTTCCTTGAACCTGCACTAGGCTTGGAAGAAGTCCTTCATACCCCTCACAAGTTGGACTGGTAAAGTCCTGCAACTTTCTGCCTGTGAGGGTGCAATATCTCACATTCTGAGCTCTGTATTTCCTGGGCCTTACCTTGGATTAGACAATACTGAAAAGACAGCTCACACTTGAGATTGCACCCCTCCTTCTAGATACTGATGGCCCTCCTCAGACCCTCTTATTCAACAAATGGTTGAATTTCCCACCCTACTCAAAGTTACAAATTGGAAATATTACTTACTCAAGAAGATCTGGATTTAGCCCCTCAGAAATCATTTTGTTTCGTATCGCCATTACAGGAACACCCTGTGTAGGAAGAATAATATAAAACTACTGGACACAAATAGGTGAACTAAATTCCACAGATTCTTTCAGACACACTTTCATATCACTCACTGAACAAGAGCATGGAATGATAATATCATTTGTCATCAGTAAGAACCTAGAAGTGAGTAATAACAGAGATAAAAGACCCTTCTAATTCTTATATTCATGGCAAAATGCCTCAACAAAGTCGGGGGGGGGGGGGGGAATTAGCAATAGACAGATATATTTGCAATTCATGCAGACAAAAATAGTAAGATGAAGTTACGTCTATGGATGAGAATGTGAAGAAAGCACAAAGTAGCACAAAGACAGCAAAGAATAGCTGTGCTGGAAAGATGAAGAGGACTCAAGACACATGGAACGTGTAGATGAAGTGGAAGAAAAGGCAGGAAAAATACATCTGCTACAGCTCTGAAAGGATACCCTATGGCAATGCTAAAAATTGGGAAAGTCTTTATAACGCATGCAGGAAAAAGACAAACAGGACATGAGAACAGCAGTACAATTTAAAAGGGACTCCTCTGAATACAAGTAATTGTACAGTCAGGGTTGAATCTTCTATGACTTGTGGACAGATTTTAGCCAGCTATGTACGTGTTAAAAAAAAAATAAAAAAATCATTCCTTTCACTGCAAGCCCTTCCACAGCTTCTGCACTTTATTTTAGTCAGCAACACCTAAACATCCCCTCATCTTGGATCGGATACTGAAGAACATGTCGATTCACGTCATCTTACAACATACATTCCAATAAACTGTTCCTATGTTTCCACTGGAGTTGCTCACAGACAACTTGTTGCTTCACCATCCCCTGTAGCAGATGATCTGAAACACCACCTGGCTCACTGTATGCCAAGGGGGCGGGGCGGGGGGGGCGGGGGGGGTTGAGGATTAAATTTCTGAGCTCCAATGGACAAAGCTTCTGGTTCTCTAGGAAAGACAGGAGATGCCTCAAAACCTAAATGAATGGTACTGCAGGATTCTTTTGGCACAGGACAAACAATTTTTGTCCAAAGTAAATAAAAAGTGATAAAATAACGAGCAGCCATGACTAATGTTCCAAAGAAATGTGGTACTAGCGACAGTTGCAGTAGCTAACCTGGCAAAGTGAGAGCTAAACTAGTTGGTTCAGTGTGTCTTCCTTGTGCAGTTTTACATTAAGAATCACAATCAGCACTTTTGTGTGAAGATTTTGGAACAGTGCACAGACAGATATAGTTAGCAATCTATTGGGAATACAGGCAAAAATCTGACTCAAACAGTTGTGAGGTATTAGCTTATAATATAGAATTTCTCAGTAAGTTGCAACTAATGCACATTACAAAGGTGAGAGCAGCTGAATATTTCATGACAGCTTAAAATATTCATTTAATCTAGTAGAGATTTGGACACCACACACAATCCTGTATTATCAAATGTTTTTCCCCAGGTTAGGATGTGTTCTTTACCCCAGCCAAGCAAATTAAGCAAGCTGAGCTCAGATGCCACTGATGAAGTGTTTATGTATCAGTTCAAACCAAGTGAAAATAAGATACTCATATTTGCTGTCAGTGAAAGGAAGCTTAGTATATGAACTTCTAACAATGGACTGAAAACTGTTATAAGTTCTCATTTGGAGAAATGTTTTATTCCAAAATTGTATGCATCAAAATATGTAAGAATCACTTTAACACAGGATTTATTATCTGTTATACTTAAAGAAAATGATATGGCAATATGCAAAACACTAGATTTATAAATTAATGAGTTTGTTTCACAGCTACTGTGAAAGGCCTTTAAGATCACATCTATTTGAGAAAGCTCTTCAATACTTGCAGACTCATAACTTAAAGAATTTGTAGAACACAGATTCTCTGAAGTTTTAATGGAAACAGATTTTGCATTAATTATAAAATAGAGGAATTTTGTGCAATACTAGCCTAACCTCACTGTTGTAGATTCTTAAGTACTGTGATCATCCATATACGAGTACATGCTAACTCATTAATATTAAAAGACAATTCTTGTGGGAATTCACAGCCATCTTAACTTCCTAAACATCTTTTAAGTATCTTGTGTTTATAAACAGGAATTCTGTGTTCCTCAAAACAATTATAAAATCTACATTACTACCATTACTACAGAGAATTAATACAAACATGGCTGTAGGACTAATGGGTAACTCAGATGGCTAGGCTTCTCCTAACCTAAGTCATTGCTCTTCATAGCAATGACTTAAAACTACTGGTTTCTGCCCTCTGAAAAGTATGACGAAAAATATAAAATAAACTGATACTTTAGATAGCTGTAGGCAGATGTACAAAAGATAACGACAGAACCAAAAATTTTGCATGCTTCTTAAAAAGCTAAGCATGCTGGTAGCCAGAAGAGCTATATTGCCAATAACTAAACTATGACTAGACTGAAAAGAACTGCAGTTTTCATAACTACAAGGATCTGGAGCTCAATGGCACACGTGTACTTTTCTAACATCGGAGCCAATCCTAAATCCCACCCCCTTCATCCAATTAACATTTGATGTAATCCAAATCACTACACATTCAACATATTGTACCCCAGCCCTACCAAGGTGGTCCTGTGGCTCAGCAAGTATGCAGGTCCTGGAGAAGCCACAGAGCAAGTAGCAGTCCTGTTGCAAAACAAGTTTTGGCTATCCAGACCGTACAGAAAGAGGTTAGGTATCATTAATGCTGGCAATTACTTGAGATCAGTGTAGCAACCACGTTTGGTTTTATTTCAGTTCTTTAAAGCAGGGATCAATCTATATTAGGCCAATATTTGCCTCTATGCAGTCATGTTTCATGTTTAGAATCCAGTAAAATGTTTGTACTTTAATACACAGTTTATCTGACATCCTAGACTGCTCCTCTCACTCTGTCAAAACAAAAGTTCTGAACATTTATTGCAGCAATGATAGTGCTTTTGTAAGGTTTGCTCAAATACTATTGCTGTACATCTTTAAAAAAAGAATTTAATATGGTCAACTGCACTCCATCAAAATGAGTTTATTACTGTCCCCCACAAGAGCTATCCTCAGCACAAAAGAAATCTCTCTTTGCGGTGCTAATTCAACACTAGAAGTATCGTGGGCCATAAATAAACGATTAGATCAAACAAATCTTCAGCTAGAAACTTAATTCGGGCAAATAAATGACATTAACTGAACTGGGTGAGAAGACCAAGTTGGCAAACACAAAAAACACACATTAATTTGTAGTATGGTAGTTTGACTTTCCTACCACACTGTTTACAACTGGCAGAGGAGTCACCAAGAACTGCCAGCACAAAGGATAAATGTGGAAAGTGAGATCTCACTCTTCCAGCAGCCACCAAAAAAAAAAAAAAAAAAAAAAGAGTCAAAGTAATTAGACCATCCGGCACTTTTCCATCTACTATGAGATCTGGAATTAAATCAATACACTAACAAAGTGTTCAGCCCTCTGCCGCTACCCCACTACTAGGTTTTCCAAATTGTTTGTAATAAGCTACCCATAAACTGCCAACTTGTGATTGAAATGAAAAATAAGGTCTGGAACATCATTCAAAGTACTAAGCACAGCAACCGTAATAATTACTCTGAAGAGGGAATGAAATCATGCAGTTAGTTCTAACATAAGCAACACTTTACTAATACCACAACTTAGTAATATTTTCCAGAATTATCATATATACTTTAGGGGAAATTTTCCAGTGATTGCTGGAAAACACAGATTTTTTTTTTCTTTGTTTCCAATCTCATGTTTTTTCAGCTCTTTTTTTTCACACCCACAAAACTAAGGAATGTCACCAAGAGTCTCTCACCAATCTTTACTCCCCTTCATTAATTTTCACACAGGTAAATATTGAGATTTTACTAATTTATTTCATAATGATCCACAGAAAAGACCACAGATAAAGAGGGAAACAAAATGTGTATTGTGAAAAACAGGGAACTGACGTGGAACCAAGTAGTTAACCAATTTTTATCACTCTATTATGAGCCCTATGGGAACATCCTAACACTCTTACTCCGGAGTATACAAGCAAAGCTTTGTTTTGTACCCTACAGCAAAAACAAGCTGTAAGCACGTCTGCGTGTATGTAATGACACCAATTCTGTCAGAGTAACTACACTTTCAGTCAAATGTTCTATAACTCCAGCTAATTTCACTCTGCATTTACACACCTTCAGTTCAGAATTATTTTGGCAGAATTCTGTAGAAAGATCTTGCCAGAGGCTGTCTGCAGGAATACACTACATCAAGTCATTCTTTAGAGAGGATGTGCTAGAAATGTGTTAATATTATCCTAGCTTAAAGATTATTAATGTAATATACATCTTCTGATAGTTAATGTTCACTTAGAGCTGTGTGTGAAGTTTCGCCCAAAAATAACTGAGTACCCAAAGAATGATTAGAGAATTAACTTACCACTTGTACCATTTTGAGATACCTGGCGTATCTTGGGTCCTTGGCCACAGTTTTGATATTTTCTGTTACTACCTCTGTTTTCTGTAATGTTTCTTCATGTATATTGTTCTGCTGTATACAAAGAAGATAACACTTTAATGGTTAGGCATGCAGTCCAGAAGCAAGGAGAGATTTCAATCCATAAGGTTTGTAACTTACAGGTAAAAAGCAACTTTTCTTACCTCATGAATATTCTGACCTATACTCATAGTACTACAGATTTCCAAGATGTATGAGTACACAAAACCCAGCTCTTTTGTTATTGACTGTTACAAGTGTGACTGTCTAAATACTTTCAGCAACAGTTTAAAGTTATTGCACAATACATGGGAAAAAAACAACAGTACTGAATTCAAAGGCAGTATTGTCAAAAGAGTTATAGCAGATACAGGTCCATGAATTATGAAGTTGGTGTAGTCAAACAAAAATGAGGAGTGGAAAATAATACAGACTAGGGTTACTTTCCTCATTGGACTTGATTTACAACAAGTTGATCAAGACAAGCAATAAAACGTGCAGTGATTAGCCAATGCTACAAGACATCTTCGTAGCCTAAAACAGCTCTGTTAAGTTCATTGCATTCAATAAATAAAATAGAACAAATTTAAATGCTTACTTCATATGATTTTTTTTAATTTTAAAAGATTATGTTTATATATATCCAAGAGGTCCAATGCATTTTCTCCGCAAACTATTCAACTTCATACAGAACAAGTAACTTTTAAATTGTAATTTTTAGTACAAACCATTAACAGATGACATAATGAAATGAAAGAATCTTTGAAAGCAATTAATTAAAAAAATTAAAAATGACAAGGAGCTGCAGTACTACGTAAATGACAACAGAAAAATGTGTATTTGCTATTAACCTAATGACTTGAAAGTAGAATTGGAAACCTTTTCAGGAGTATTTGTCCCCACCCTAACATCTGAGAAACTTTGAAGAAAACAAAATAAAGTTATTCCCTAATATGAGTGAAACATGTAATGCCAGCTGTCCATTCTGACTTCTATGTTGCTAGCTGCAAATTAATCTAGAGATACAATGTTTAACAAGCAAAGAAAGGCAAGAAGAGTATTCCCAACTACTGTCGCTTCACGGTCACTTACACCAAATAAGACAGAGTGGAGACTATAATTGAAGATTCCAAGATACTATAGCGGGCGAAAGAAGATAACATCTTAATATCAATCACTTATAATAAGATGGCATCTTCTGTACATAAATGATTACATATATAAAACATTCACTGTAATAACCTCTTTAAAATAAAGTCTGCCAAAAACTTCGATTTGAGCTGAAAGCTCACATTCTAAAAGCAGAAAATAACTGGAATTATGTGATTTGAACTGCTATTTTTCATTCATGACCTTCACAATACCCTGATGTAATTTATGTTCATATTTTAGTGTGATTGAACAAAGAGGAAGAAAGCATTTACTATTAGATTTGAGTTAGTTCTAATGACTTAAGCCAAATTTTTAAGAAAGGATATATCCCTTTTTTGTTTTAAAAGCCACTCAAAGTTTCATTAATGAAAAATGTATTTTTAGATCTCTACAGTTGGCTTGACTGTCTTCTTTAAGTAGACTTGCTTCTTCCATCTATTTTGAATGAGATTAGAAACTTGATATGGAGAAGTACATTCCTTCAGTACGTTATTTATTTTCATTACTTACTCCACATTGAGGTGATACAGCTGCCTGTTGATCTGTAGTAGATACCGCAGGACCATTTGTAACACTATTCACATTTGCACTGGACACTTCGAATTTGACATCTTCTAGGCCAGGAATAGAGGATAACTGAGTATACAAAACATGATAAAATAAGCAACGAGCATATTCTAAGTCTACACATACAAGAAAGTCTGCAGTATACTGCTTACAACACATTCCTGCAGGTAAGTTTCAAACTGGCGAAACTGTAACCTTTTATCACTAGCTCTGGTATTTCAATTGTCAAAAAAAAAAAAAAAAAAAAAAAAGATTTTCCTATTCAGGTGGCTTCTACAACAAAAAACCCAAAACACTCCATTGAAGCTTATTAACCCAGGGCTGCAGTGCAGGAAAGGCTTCAACACCTTCCCAGCATTTTGCTACTGCATGTATCAACCACGCAAAAAACTGGGCCATCTTCTCTGCTACTTCTTCCACAGTGAAAGAAATCACGAGCAGAATGACTGTTACCTAACAACAGATGGAGCGACTGGTTACAGATTTTGTAATTTTTGGTGTGTCTTTTTTTTTTTTTTTAAAAGAAATGCTGAGACCAGATATTACACACAAGCCAGATATCTACCTGAAGGAAATTCAATTTAACATGATTATGAAGAATTCTGCAAAATTATCAGTACTGGTCATTCCTCACTATTTTGGAACAAATAAAAGTTAGTAGTTGCTGTTCGTATTACTGCAGTATTTTTTTCCACAAAGATCTTAATGAAGGGTTTCAAAATGTTCTGTACCTGCTCCCAGAAGCAATTTCTGTTGTCTTTTCTACCATTAATGAGAGGACTGATTAAAATTTTACATTTTTTTTCTTTTAACAGATTAAATAATAATACATGACTGTAGATTACCTCCCTTCGTTACTTTAGCTAAAGAACATACATCAGACACATCTGAGTTAGTTTAAAGCTTTCTGAGGTCACATTTCAATATCAAAAGCTTTACAAGGAATTTATCTGGTTACTCCTTCCAGTTGAAATCTTTACAATCCAGCACCACTTTTGCTTTTGCTTTAAAAAGGGGTCAAGAACTTATTGATTGTATGGCAAATGCAATTTCATACTGTAGCTTTTGCAACACAAGTTGCTTATTTTAATATAGGAAAAATTCCCTCCACTTTCTTAAAACCAAACTTTGCAATAAAGTCAACACAAGCAAGCTGCCATTTAGTTCAGCTGCCCTTTCATGATCCAAATGTTCCTTTCCAGTTCTATACACTTAACAGGGACAAAAACATTTCCACTATACGCTGTCTGCTCCTTTCTTCCATATCCACTACACGTTCAAGCATTACAAAATATCAATGGAAGACAGGCAAAAAGAAAATTTGCCTTGTACGCATTTTCTATTAGCTGCCTCAAATCATCATAAAAACTTATTTGCTCAATTCAAACTATGAAAAGGAAGCTAGTTTATATAATCTGGGAAGCTGTCATTGTTAAAAGTCAAATGTATGCATACAAACCTTGGCATCCAATATATTGAGGGTTGTTTCTATTTGTTGGATACGGAGAGAGAGCGCTGACAATTTCTAGGACAGAAAACAAGCAGGATATGAAAACACTCTCCTAGGCCACTTGTATATATGCAACTGTTCACATTCAGCTAAACAAAATCACTTTTGGTTTCAACCTGCTGAAGACAGAGTAGAGTATAAATGAGATAACACCGCTATGAACTAAACAAAGCAACACCATCCCTTTTAGTAATGCAGCTACTGTGGTTCAAATTTCAAATAATTTTATTAAACAGTATTCCCAAATAACAACAGACAGAAAGGAAGACAGACTATGTACAAAAGAAAGCCAATATATACAGGGTATTACTTTGGGCAACTGGAGAATAACGGTAAACATACTGTACTCTCACAGTTAACCAAAGGAACTTTCTTCAAAGCTTTTTCCAAATGTTAAAGAAGAAAAGATGCAATGCATGCGTATGTAACTGAGCACATACGAAGTAGAAAAATCTTATAAAGAATACATCAGGTGAATTAAAGTCCTATATAATCAAGAAGTACAGTGAACCAGAAGTAATCAGAAGGTTTATATTGCTGCAGGTGTACTTTAATCAAATTTTGACACTTTTTTTTCTTTTAAATGCAACTTCAGTTTTTCTAAATTACTCCATGAGAACTGTCACTCTTTTAGCTAATCATTACCATACTCCACCAGACCTGTCCAAGTGAATCTGGCTAGCATGCAGGCTGGCAGATATGTACCATTTTGACAGCTTTCTGGCACATCGGCAAGATTCTGCCTGGCTCTTAGGCAGAACTTTAACACCCTAAGAAAATGGCAGTTCTGCCAATATGCTAGAAAAAGTAAAAAGAGACTGACAAGAGATAGTCTTTTTGGATAGTGCACTGACTTGTTTACAGATGGCTCTTTGTTCATGAAGAGGAGTATAATCCTTTTGACAGGAACTATACGGTCTGCAATTAGTGGGGAATGGGGAGGAAACATGCACAAAAGTCAGTTATATAACTTTACAGGTCAGTTTGACTAGACAAGAACCAAGAAATTTAGAGGTGAGGATGGTGTCAGCCTTAATTTTAAATTTCCTGACTTCTGTTGCTTTGCACTGGGATCTTTCACGTGAAAAAACTTCTGTACTTCAAAAATACAAAAAAAAGTTTTTCAAGGAGTTTACAAAGTAACTATTTAGTCTCTTGCTTAACAACATATTTAGGTTAACGAATAACTGTTTTATTAACTAGACATCACAGCCTTGCTCTCTGCTGAAAGTGGCTTTACATACACCTGTGCTCTGATTTCTATAGTGTCTATGTAACAGGTAACACTGAGATCACACAACTGTTTAGTTTTAGATGACTGACAGCATCACAAGGCAGTTACACTGTCCCACATATAAAGATAAAATAGGTTAAAAAAATCCAGAATTATTTTTTTTTTCCCTCTGAGGCTCCATATGTTGACGTGGTAGCCCAATTTTATACTTGTCACAGGTCTGGATCTAAACTTTACTAACAAATAATGGAATTTCTCAGATTACTTGGCTTACTCTAATTAGGTTTGACAATTGCTGCTGGCTAGGGCTGTATAGTAGCGTTCTTGAGTAAACTAATGAACAGTTACAAAAAAACGCTAATGACAAAAAGGTTAAGCTTCAAGTCACATTAAAAAACACCCTTTCTACATGCCAAGGAGCACTCTTCTCCTGTTCTGTGAAGGATTCTAGTCCTGTCAGTCTGGTATATTTCCATTGACATTAAATTCACCATAAAAGCTTACTAAAATTTTTTAATAACTACTTTTTTCTCTATCACCCCCCCAAACACTAAAATCAACTGCTTCATGTTCCATACTAATTACTTGCCAAAAATGTCTCTTTCCACATAAAATTATTTACTTTTGGAGTTTAGCATTCCGTTCTTTTAAAGTAAAGGTGGAAAAATCTGAAAGCAAGTTCTGATGCAGTATCCTAGGACACAGTTGAGAGGGATTCTGACTGTCACATGATTTCAGTGCCATAGGAATATAACAGCCTCTTTCCAAAACAAGATCATATTCACAGATTGAACAACTCAGAAAAAAAAAGTATTCATATATCAAAGTTCAAAGACTATGCCAAATGCAAAAGTTCAAGGAAATAGGGTTAAGTGTGATATAGCAGTTCATGTGGATACGCTGGTGCAAAAATCTGTCCTAACAACCTACTCAAGATGAACCTTGAACAGAAAGCAAACTAAATTCTAAAGCTACAAACTTTAATGCAGCAAAAATACTGAAGTGAATGGTTCTTATTGCTAGGAATTTTTTTCATCATATAAGTTAAAGTATGGGAAATAGCAAACATACCTCTTCACAAACAGTAGAAAAGCGGTTCAGAAATTGCACTGTGTGAACCACAAACTGGTTGAGAAATGCTACAGTTCTTTTCTGCTGAATAGCAGGAACCTGCATTAAACAACATAAGAAAATGAGTTTACACATAAGTGTGGATTCTCACATTTGGACTGAAACACCTGTTAGAAATGCAAATATTTTAGGAAAAAATATTTCATAAATCAGCCCTAAGCATGCTTGATATGAATGCATAAATACATAAATATACATAATATATATATTTTGTTTGTGTATGTATATATGCAGAGAGAAATCCTTTTCCGCTAATAATCTACAAAGCGTACAATTGAAACGCTGAGGGATACATAGAATAGGGAACATCTACTAAATGAAGGAATGTAATCTTATTTAAGAAAATACTTTTAGATGAAATTATGAACTATCCTTAAAATTAGCATTAAAGTAAATTAAAAAAAAAAAAAAAAAAGAAAGAGAGAGCAAAAGTCATTCCTTCTGAAGGAATAAGGAAATGAAAACTTGGTCATCCACTCAAGTTACAGGTAAGAACATCAAAACCAAAATTAAGTAGTAGTGAAATCTCTGACTCAGTCTTTAGTGACTACCTTTATTTTTTGTTTTCAAGCGGGGATAATCCTAACATTAAACTTTAGCATCACTCCTCCAACTCGGATCTGACACAGGCGTACTTTTCAAGCTAAAAGGCAGAACACCGTGTTTATCAAGAAGGGCAGTGAGTGCTTGTTACGATGGCCAGCTCGCATCTGTATTTAAACCACTACAGGAGGCTGGAGCGAGGCACCCGCACAGAATCGGCTCCACAGCAGAGCACGGTGCCGCACCGAGGTCTCTCTCTGGAAGCCGGCCGGGCTGAAGCGCAGGCCCGCCGGGTCTTGACCTCTTCTTCGGCCTCCCGCCTGTCACTCCCACCTCAGCCCTCACCCCGTGCCCCTGCACACCAGGCTTCGCTGTGTTTCGGCCAGAGCCCTGCCGGAGCCTGAGGGGACGGGACGGCACCGCACCGGGGGCACTGCGGGGCAGGGGAGGGCCGGGCAGGAGAGGCGACGGGAGGGGAGATAGGACGGGGCCCGCCCAGCATCCGAGCCCCGGGCGAGGCGCAGCCCGTACCTTGGTGAGGTCGATGCCGGAGCCCACGATGGGCAGCCCGTCCGCGTCCATCCCCGAGGGGCGGCGTGCACCGAACACCCCCCGCCCGCCCTCCCGCCGCGCCGCGCCGCGCCGCGCCGCGCCGCGCCGCGCCGCACCGCACCGCACCGCACCTCACGGCGAGCGGCCTCGGCACTGACACAAAATGTCCCCTCCCCGCCGTACATGAGCGCATGAGCGCTCCCCGCGTAGCGCCTCATGGGAAGTGTAGTTTGTGGTCCCTCGGCCAGGGAGGTGTCTGTTCTGGGGGTGAAAATGATGAGCTCTGGAAGACCCTGGGGTTTTCCGAAAGAGTTTGAAGCGTGGCTATAACCGTGTCATTAAAGATCCCTGTATTTCAGTCCTTACATAAAACATAAAAAGAGGGAGTATGGTTATCCTTCACAGCAGCCTGCCCCAACATAGTCCCAATGCTAACGTTTTGGTCAGCACATCAGTACCTGTCGCAGCTTTCACTTCGTTCTCGATCTCGCTCCTAAGTTGGTCTGTGTTGCTTCTTTCAGCCAAGGGGCCTTGGAAGGCCGTGAGAGTCTGGAACAAAATTCCCAGCTGTACAATAACCAACTTGTTTGCTGTCTTCAAACGGTTGCTTGTATTGTTTCCCACTGCAATAAATTCAAAGCACTGGTCTGACCATTTAAAAGCGGGGACCCTGTATGAAGGTGGGTTTATTCCCTATGGTGGGCTGCATCATCTGAAAAGGTTTCTCATGTCTGCGTTGCTCCCCACTGATGGCCACGTGTGCTCATTTTACCCATTGTCAGCTCCAGCACCTAGTGATCCCTTCCTTAGGGCAGTTGTGGTGGTTTTACTCGGGTGGGCAGCTGAGCTCCCCCTCAGCCACTCTCTCACTCTCCCTCCTCAAAGGGAAATGGGGAGAAAATACGATGCAAAGGGCTCAGGGGTTGAGATAAGGACAGGGAGATCACTCAACAATTATCGTCAAGGGCACAACAGACTCAGAGTAGGGAGATAATACAATTTATTGCCCATTACTAAAAGGCTAGAGAAGTAACAAACAAAGGAAAGAAACCAAAACCACCTTCCCCCCCATCCACCCTCTTCCACCTCCTCCCTCCCGGGCGGCACAGGGGAATGGGGAATGGGGGCTGCGGTCAGTCCCTAACACTTCTCCGCTGCTCCTTCACGGTCACTCTCTGCCCTTGCTCTACGTGGGGTCCCTCCCATGGGATGCCGTCTTTCACGAACTGATCCTGTGGGGGCTTCCCACAGGCAGAAGCTCTTCAAGACCTGCTCCAACACGGCTCTGTACCACAGGGTCCATCCGTCACGAGCAAACTGCTGCAACACACGTCCCCCATGGGCAGCAGCTCCCCCCAGACCCTCCACTCCTGTGTGGGCTCCTCTCCACGGACTGCAGGGGGACAACCTGCTCCACCAGGGGCCTCTCCACAGGCCACAGGGGAACTTCTGCTCTGGTGTCTGGAGCACCTCCTGCCCTCCTTCTTCACTGACCTTGGTATATGCAAGGCTGTTTCTCACCCCTTTCTCTCTCCCAGCTGCTGTTCAGAAGCAGTTTTTTTTTTCTTTTTTTTCTTTCTTTTTTTTTTTTCCCCCCTTTCTGAAATATGTTCTCACAGAGGCGCAAACAACATCGCTTATTGGCCTGGCTCTGCCAGCAGCAGGGCCCTTATCTAACATGGGACAGCTTCTGGATTCTTCTCACAGAAGCCACTCCTATGGCCCCCCGCCACCAAAACCTCACCACATAAACCCACTACAGCAGTTCAAATTGCCGTCTTGGCAGAGGAGGGATGGCTTTCTGCGTGGTTACTGAGTTCAATCAAATCAGCCAAGGTGTACGATGAACACCAGAATCTGTGTATGTGGAACAGCAGGGTTACAGACTGCTGGCTTTGGTAACAAAAATATAGATAACTCTGCTACCCCATGCAAGTTCACCTGTGATATTTCAGGAGAACAGCAACAGAAACAAATTTGATAGGTTTAATCTAGTTTATAGGAATTGTGTAAATTATTTTTGTGGAAAGAAACTGTTAAATGAGCCAAGTGAACTATGTTACCACCTTAATTACCTCAAAAAATCCCTAAATTACATGCAACAAGCATTAATCTCATTTACCATAAAATGTCCACATATGCAAGAAACATTAATCTCATTTACCATAAAATGTCTGTAATGTAAGTTTTTCAGGCAATGCTACAGCAATTTAATAATGGAAATGCTTAGTTAAATCTTATCTGAATCTGTTGGTCTGTAAAGTTGGACAAAAATCTCACAAGAATATGATCTTCTGTGAACTTTATGGTACTTCCTGCTTTCAATTTGGCAAAAGAAAAACACTGCATAGAAAACTGCAACACAGCACTTTTTTTCCCAGCTGGAATTAGGAAATGCAGGGTATGAAAAGTGAAAAAGAGAGAGTACAGGAAAATGATCCTTTTTTTTTTTAAACCTCTTGAAAATGTTTTAATTGAACTGGTTTGTTAAACTGGAGCTTACAATGGTTGAACCCCCAGCGGAAGAATTTATTTAAAAAATAAAATATAAATTGATAATGTCCAAATTTACACTGTGTATGATTTAGAAGTGTATTTTGTATCAGCACCCATATTGGATGATGAATGTCAAATTAAGGAATAAATACTGCACAGTACATAACTGATAGCAATTGATACCCTACAGATGTGTACATACATATGCACGTGTTTAAAGACAAAGTCATGAAGGGAAGATTAAAGATTAACAGTTATGAAAATGCATTCCAACTGACATGAGCATTGCGAAGATGTTAATCTTAGAGATGCTGAGGCTAACTTGGAGTGCAAGTTGGAGTGCAAGTTAGCTGAGGATAACTTGGGGTGTAAGCAAAAGCTGTGTGTACAGATCAAAATTTTGTCTTCATCATTAGCGAAAAACATTGTCTTGTGATTAGCATGCACTAAGAACTAAGGACAACAGTACGGGTTTCAAAGCACTGAAACTGATCTGCTACATATATTTTTGTATGCACAAAATCAGAGCTGCTAGTCAATTGCAAAACAGAACTGCACAAGCTGAAAAAACTGGCAAGTGTTACTGTAACTTACAGTGTTCATATGCATTTTATATGCTTATATACTGTTACAGGTCCCCAGACATAAAATTCTGTTAGAATCAGCATAGAACTCTAATAGCTATACAATTGAGAGGTAAGTTAAACACAAACAAAAAGCTGATCCAAAAAAATTTCCAGACATGGTGTCACTTGATCCTCCATAGGGGCAACAGTTGTTTTTGCTAAGGTGGTCCAATGAACAGCTGAAAAGGTCAAAGTGTGGATTAGCATTTTTTTGATTTCCCATGGAGTCTTCTAAGTCCATGCTTACGAAGGGAATTCTGGCAAAGCTTTCCATACAGAACTCATATTGCCTTAGTGATTTTCCCCCAACTGAATCAAAAAGAAAAGCATCTATCTCAGTAATTTAGGTATGTCAGAATATGTACAAAGCTAGCCAGCAGAGGGTTCAGAGAATTATTACCCTTGACTGTTAAGCATACTGAGAAATGCAAATCTCAGCGGTTACATAGGTTCATTTTTAAAAATAAAATGAAAATTAAATTATAAATGTCTTGCAGTTCTCTGAAAATGGCTCTTTCATTTTCAGTTTTCCAGCTTCCATGCTAAGGCAACATCAGAGGATTAACTAATTCATTTGCTATGTAGGGAAGAAGTTGGGGAGCATGATAAAAACATCAGCTCTTCATTTTTATTTTTATTTTTAAATACCCATTTTATACATGAAAGAATTGATAGGAAAAGCCTTGAACTTGGCAACATCATTCCAGTTCTTGGTAAATTGTTTTATGTAGTCCTTAAAAACAGACTATTAAAAACCAAGCATCTTCCTTTCTGAATTATGTACACAACCAATGAATTTCTGCCCATTGCCCCCTTGCAGTTTGAGCAGCTCCAAATAAAAAATAATAATAAAAAAAAATAGAATCTCAGTCAAAGCGTACCTGCACATGCCTAGTGCAAATTGCCTTTGTCGATATGTACTGAGTATACTGTATGATATTTGGCATACCAAGGTGCTATATAAAGTTTCGCACTGAAGGGCGGAAGAACAGCTGTTTCAGTTTCACCATAGTACATATGCAGGAGGATAGCAGTGCCCCAGTCCAGTACTTTCTTTTAGACCCACAAAGACTTTCAGCTCTGTCTGTGAGCCAGTTAAATCTCCTGTTAAACCTATTATTCTCTGGTCAAAATCCATGGACAAGAAGTGAATGAAGTGTTATATCTTGAAACATCCCCTGCTCACGTTGCAGGTTAAGTGCACACCAGTCAAGACTGGACAGTGTTCCAAAACTATCTTAATGTTAACACATTGTGTAAGTTCTAGCTCAGCAATTTCTAGTTTCCTACACACAGGGATTTCCTTTTGGTTACATATATTCAGCCAGTTGCTTTTAACTCTCTACAGCCCAAGACAAAAAAGGGAAAACTTATTTATTTATTTACTTATTTATTTTATGGCTTTTAGGCAGCTGAGTCCAAATGGAAAACAGTTAGTGTGTCTCTGGCAACCAGAACACAAAAAACTCCTGCATTATATAGATTTGAGAGACTTGAGTCCTATGGTAACACCTGGAACAGGTCCACTGGATCCTCTGGATGGTGACAGGGAGGAGATGAGTCAGACTGCTGCTCACTACAGGAAGCATATTAGATGCAGTAAGTCCACTTGCTGGGTTACAAGGAAAAATGGTGAAGGTCCTTACAGCTTGGCTGCTTCTCTGCACTTTGAAAATTTCATCTGTACTCTGGCACATTGTTTAAGTAGGTTCTGCTTCCCATTTCTGGAGGGAAATAATTTAAAGCACAAATAATACATTTCATGTAGAAAAAAAAACACATTTAATGCATTCACCTGTAATTAGTATGTAGTTTTCCACAGAACTTAGGGTATATTCAAACAGTAATGAGCAGCTGGAGGCCTCCTATGAAAGGAGTCTTCTGTCCAACAAGCTACTGCACAGCAGTTAGAGGAAGGTTGGAGCTGGTTAATTCATAGATGGTAACTGAAAGCTGAATGTAATGGAAATTCCAGCAGCATCACAGGAAGAAGCTGTTTTTGCCAGGCTGAAATTTTCACCAGATATCAGGCCATGACATATCTTAAAGTAAGTTAAAAATATTGAAATGGGATTACCACTGCTTCCACATTACAACTAAATATTTTGAGATGGTTTTAGGATGTAATCTTTGCATCAGTATACACATTGTGTCCAACAAAACGATGGGAAACTTCTGAAAGGGACCAGTAAACAAAACTGAATAATTATTTTTTGAGTATTCACATGCAGCTTTGTTGTGGTTTAACCCAGCAGGCAGCTGAGCACCACACAGCCATTTCCTCACTCCTCCATCCCACAGTGGGATGGGGGAGAGAATAAAAAAAAAAAGTAAAAACTCGTGGGTTGTGATAACGACAGTTTAATAAGACAGAAAAGGAAGGGAAATAATACTACTGATAGGAGAATGTACAAAGCAAGTGGTGCATAATGCAGTTGCTCAGCACTCGCTGACTGATGCCCAGCCCCCATCCTGAGCAGTGACCCCCCCCGAGTTTTGTTGCTCAGCATGACACCACACACACGCTGTGGGACATCCCTTGGGCCAGTCTGGGTCACTTGTCCTGTCTCTGTCACCTCCCATCTCCTGGTGCACCCCCAGCCTCCTCGCTGGCAGGGCAGCATGAGAAGCTGACAAGTCCTTGGCTCTGTGTAAGCACTGCTCTGCAACAACTGAAACATCCCTGTGTTATCAGCATTATTTTTCTTCTAAATCCAAAACATGCGCATACCAGCCCCTATGAAGAAAAACAACCCTATCCTGGCTGAAACCAGGACATCTCTTTACTTCATTTTCCCCAAGACTGAAGGCAGAAGATCCAAAGCAATGGCATTTGGGCTGTTAAAGAAATGGGGTTTTACAATTTAAAATACTTCTCAAATTTATAGCCATTACAACATTCCTATAACAGTAAAGGCTCAATACGTATCTTTTCATAGCTTCTGAACTCTGTTCTCTGTTTTCTCAGGTTTGGGCTCTCCAAAGCAATTGGTTTCTCAGCTCCTTCGTAAATGTTAGCTCAGAAATTAAATCAAGGGTTGTTCCTGCCTGCCCATTTAGCGTTAACTTTGCGAGCATTCACCCTAAGGTGAATTGGGGATCTTATTAATGTTTACAAATATCTTAAGCGTGGGAGGCAGAGGGATTTGGCCAACCTCTTTTCAGTGGTTTGTGGGGACAGGACAAGGGGCAATGGCCACAAATTGGATGACAGGCAGTTCTGCACCAACATGCGAAAGAACTTCTTCACGGTGAGGGTGACGGAGCACTGGAACAGGCTGCCCAGGGAGGTCGTGGAGTCTCCTTCTCTGGAGATATTCAAGGCCCGTCTGGATGCCTACCTGGGCAACCTGCTCTAGGGAACCTGCTTTGGCAGGGGTTTGGACCCGATGATCTCCTGAGGTCCCTTCCAACCCCTACAATTTTATGATTCTGTGATTCTGTGACATTCCCTTTCTGAGTCTTCCATAATTAAAATGCTGTTATTTAACTACTCTCTCCTAACCTTCCGTTAGAAGTCATCATTAGGAAGAGCGTCCTCGGTGCATGTGGCATGCAAACATTATCCAGTCTTTCACTCTCTATGACTAAGAACCTAGAGAGCTTGTCTGGTACGGGAAACGATCAAATTGATGTTAGAACAGTTGCTCCTACTTCCTTTTGAGAGACGGAATACAAATTCAATCTGAGATTTCCCCATTTAAAAATAATAATAATAAAAAAAAAAAGACAACTGGAACTGGAAAAGTTTTATTATTCAAACAGATTAACTCCAGAACAATCAATCTATGAACTAACAGACTATGAACCTGTAAGGGGGTGCTGCTATCCCTGCTGTCTCTAGTGGGTCCCATGCTAGGGTGCCATTCTGTCGCCTGCAGCTGCCCTGTCTTGGTCGCAGGTGCAGGTCGGGCAGTGGGGGGCTGCCAGGGGCTGCCAGTTGGGTGGCTGCAGCATGGCCATAGCAGAGGCTGCTGCCAGCAAGGCCACTGGAAAGAGTGGGTGACCGAAGGGAGGCAGGGCAGCTGAGGGAGCCTTCGGAGCTCCTGCATTTGGGCACAGGGGTATCTGGGAAGGTAGGACGTGGTGTGGGGAGGGAGCAGGAGCGGCAGCTGAGGTCTGGCTGCTGTTTGACAGCAGCAGGGAGGGGTCCAGACGCTGCTGCTTGTCCCTGCCTGCTGCTGCAGCAGGATCTGGCAGGGTGGGAGCAGCTCCCTGCGAGGCTGTATGGGCACCGCTGGCTTGAGGGGTGGCTTTTGCCCAGTGCTTGGGGAGTGGGGACCCCGCGGGTGCCGCTGGCTGTGTGTCTTCTTCTGGAGCTGCTGCCAGCGGGTCCTCCTCATCCATATCAGCATCTCTCCACCCAGGCTGGGCATAGAGGCTGCTGCTGGGGCAGCTCTCATCCAGCCCCGCCTGCAGGGCTTTCCTCTTCAGGGCAACTCGTTGCTTGCAGTTCTTGAGCAGGTGGGGAGAATCTCTCTTGAAGTTGGGGTTATAGTAGTAGAGTATCTAAAAATGCAAAGGAGAAGAATTAGTTGCTACCAGTTTGGGACTGAGAAACAGCAAGATACAAGAACTAAGAATTTTGATTGTTAAAGGCAATCATGGGTTAAAAAGATCTACTGGTCAGTTTAAGCCTAAAGCTTAGGCTGACTAAAACTTAATGATACAGTCCTGATGATACAGTTCTGGTACGTTGCAAATGTCTTAAAATACATAGACTCATCATAGCCCGATTTATTTATCTTTCTGCTCCATGGGTTCAAACTCATTGGATACAACCCAAATGTATTTTATCTGCATTTCTACTACTCAGCAATGCTACCTCAAAAATACCTGGAAGTAGCCTGAAAAAGAAATTAAGATCAGAACATCTACTGTTATCCTCATCTCCTCCGTTGCCAAGGCTTATTTTATTGGAACATCCATCTCTCCCACCAGAATATTGTGAAAATTGGTTCACGTGCGGAGCAATTGAGGTACCTTCCTATGATCAGAAAATGCATCCTCTTCTTTCGGAAATTCAGGAAGCGAGGGAGATCTTTGCAAGTCCTGTTGCAGTGTGGTGAATCCATACAGATTAAGTTGACGAATGAAACTTTTCATACTCTCAGTCTCAAAAACTCTCGGAGGTCTTGTCCTTCCCAGCACTTCCACTTTAAACATTTCCTCATCGATCACAATATAGTTTCCAGAGTGACCCCACCAGATGGCCTTAAATTCGTCACTCTCAGCCAGTTGCCAGAGTTTCTTTGGGAAGCTGAGGGATGAGAAGACGTTGCCGTTGCCAGCGTTCTCCTCAGAAGAATTACGAGGAACATGTTTGGTCTCACGGTCATCAGTGAGAGCTTGGGGATCTTTTTCTTCCCTTGTTGATGCTACAGGAGCATCACAAGCTGCTCCTTTATCCTGTCCCAGAGGTTCAGGAGGAGGGGAGTCCGAAGACTCAAACAGCTTGTCTGGAGCAAAAACGTACGACGTTTCTTCTGGAAGTGGCTCCTGTTTAATTTCATTCATCTCATTGTCACTCGAGTTTCCATCTGCAGCCATTTCTGTGAACAGCCACTTTTTGTCCTGCCAGTCAGCAAGTGAGACTCAAGGGACTGTCCGGGGGTTCCGGTGGGGGAAGCTCAAACGTCACCATGACGCCCCTGTGTCACCACGATGATATCACAGTGTGGCTCTGGCTGGAGCAGCCAGAGCAGACCTGCTGCTGGTCCTGCACATAGCTATGGGTGCTTTGACTCAAGAGCCAAGAAGCAAATAAAGCTATTTAAAGGGGATCACGCCTCACCTGGACCTTGCTTCCCTTTCCCTGTGTGGTCCCCTTTAATAGCCCCCTTCTGGCCTCCTTGATGTCCCTCTGGGTTCTCCAGCTGGGGAGGGAAATCAGTCTCCCAGGCAGGCAACGTTAACAAAAGCAAACAGCAATCTCTTACCAGTTTGTCACTGTTTCTTGCAAATACTCAGTGACTTCAACAGTACTGCTTCAGCAAGGTGATGCTCTGCAATGTCAGTGCTCTGCCAGAGGCTGCTCTGTAGGTCCAATCAGAATAAGACACTACGTACATTTTGCTAATGCCATAAACAGAAGATGTGCAACCCCTCATTTCTTGATTCAGTTCCTATGCTTTGATTTGATATTTTAGCCATTTAGAAAGCAAGCCAACAAAATCAGTGTGTTCTCTAAGCCTTTTAAATCACACCCCTCTCTGCAGAATTCTCTGAATGTATCCTCTTAATGACAAAAAAGACTATGAAAAATGGCTTTCTGCTTGAAAGATAAAAGCAGTAAGCTATTTCTGTAAAGATTTAGTAGAAAGTACAGGCCTTTTCCGAGCCACAACGTCAACAAAGAGTTCAATGTTGTGCTAATTTCAGAGGCTGATGTATTCCATCAGTTTAACCTGATAAACTAACCACACCTTTTATCTTATACGAAGATGTTAGTCAACCCACTCAAGTTTTTAGATGCGTGCACAGATATGTTCTTATCCACTTACTACAGGACTGAGCAATGAGCTTCAACACGAGACTTTCAGTGCCATCCTGTCTGCGTATCACTGAAGTAGCAACAAAGATGCCACTTCTTCAAAATCTCTAAGGTTCTTTGCGAACAGCACACCAGGTCTGGAAGAATTTCGAGGGCCTTCTTGCCAACTTTTTCATATCTTTCAATCACCTGTGCAGCAAACCTGTGCAGCAAACAACAAATATTTCACCTCGCTGTGCATTCGTATTGCTTCTACCTCCTTGTAAAAGGGCCATAAAACATAAACAAATGAAAAAGCTTACAAGGGAAGCAAACAATCGCAAGCAGCAAAAACATGCAGTGTTCTTCTCCATACACCTCTGACTAAAAAATAATTTGGAAGGAAGCAGACTATTCACAGTACTATGAATACCGACCAGTGGCAATCTGAACTCAATCTCCAGAAGTGCAGTAACAATAGAGCTTGCCTCTGAGACTGATAATCCCAGCCTCAGAAGGTCTTAGGCTAATTCCTGAAGGACTTGAACAAATCAACAAGGACAAAGTTAGCTCCATCTCCAACTTCTTGCTCTTGCATGTGGGAAGCCATCACAAGCCCTTTTGCAGTAGGATGCTGGACCTTTAAAAGAAGTTACACGTCTTAGTCACTAACATCTCACCTGGATTGTAGCTCCTGGTTTTTCCTGTGCGTCCAGTATAAGCTCTCTAATTTCAAGTTATATCTAAAGATACACTGCATGCATGAAGTAGGAAAAGAAAGCAATACGGATTAACTTAATTTGGCAGTTTCTCTAAGAACCAAAAGCACAAACACCTATGAAAAAAAAATTCACAAAGAACCGAACATCTCCCCTGCAACATACATCGGACATCCTTGTTATTGGTTCTGTGCTATTTTTACACTGTGCAGAGGTTTCACTGTCAGTTCTGCAACATGAGAGAAGCCTGAATTTAGACCTTTAAGCTGAATTCACATACGTGTATCATACGAACAAGATCTCTGAATTACAGTTTAATTCCAGTGTTTTATCCACTTATTGACTACACCGTTTTCATCTTTTTTTTTTTTTTTTTTTTTCCCAAAGTGTAATAACAACACTACATTCTTGAAAATAACTGGAGCAACTGTCACCTTACGCCAGAAAGTAATGTGCATGACTTCATTAGATTAAGCAACTAGTCTTCAGATTTTTCTTTTTTTTTTTTAAATCAGAATGGAGACTTCCATACTAGTCCTACTTCGACTGCATACATTAAGTAAGGAATTACTACTGCTTTGAAGATGCTGTCCTACAGTTGGCCAGCTTTCTTGCTGATTATCCTAGAAAACAATTTCTGTCTTTAAGTGTAGAACTCAGTAAAGTATTATTTGTATAGTGATACAGATACACATTTGATAGTATGAGAAAAAAGCTACAAGTCGATCTTTTCACAATTTTGATTTTACTTTATTCAGAAGAGGATGCTGTTACATCCCCAGCTTCATATATCTGATTGCCGTATTCTAGGCGGACAAAATATGGCAACCACCAACATCAGGAGATTAATACAACAGCTATTTCATTCAGTTTTCCAAACACTGCATTGTCTAGGCATACTCTCTTCTAAATCTGCAGTGCTTTGGGAGAAAAAAGTAGTCAATTACTAAGCATCTTCTGCAACTGCTTGATCCTCATGCTGGATATAGCTCATTTACTTTACTCAAACCCAGTGAATAATGTAACAAAATGGCATACACAAACCATCTGGCAGGGTGACACACTTCCTATTAGCATCCAGAACCGTCTTGACCCATGCTAACAGAAACAGTAGTTTACAACCTTGACATCTTCTGAAGCAAGAATGCTAGAATGCAGGAAATGTCACAAAGCTGCACCAGGTGAAGTTCAGACTGGACATCAGGAAAAATTCTTTACTGTGGGGTGGTCAAACACTGGAACAGGCTTCCTAGTGAGGTGGTTGATGCCCCGTGCCTTCCTGTGTTCCAGAGGCATTTGGGCAATGCCCTCAATAATATGCTTTAACTTTTGGTTAGCCCTGAAGAGGTCAGGCAGTTGGACTCGATCTTTGAAGGTCCCTTCCAACTGAACTATCTTATTCTAGGAAAACTCGCATTCCAGCTCTCTCAAGATAGTAGCAGCATCATTTCTAACAAAAAGCTTGGCCAGATGATTATAACCATTTTGTTCATTGCTAAGGGGGAAAAAAATATTCATTAGGCAACCGTCACTTTGCACAGAAATACTGTTTCCATAGTTTTTGGGTTTATCTTACGCATTAAAACATTAGCCTTGTTTATAATTCAATAATCTGAAATATTTTTTGTGAAATAGCACTCGGGAGTGTGTTACATTAAGGGGAAGTCATTCATTTCTGAATAAGCAGTTTTCTCTTCAGAAATATTGGTACATAATTTAATTAATCAATACTGAAGATCATGGTTTTGGTGTATCTGTCAGAACACAGTACGGTTACATTCAATATGACTATCTACCAAGTTATCATCTTTTGTTTTCTGTAGGTCTTCCATATAGCAGTAAGACAGCAAAGAGGACACAGTAACTGTACCAGTTAGTACATGAATAGTGATGATGAATAGATGATAGATGAATAGTGATTCATCAAGACTTAAAATTTTGTCATTTTTTTACCATATGTTTTATATTCTCCATGCCATCATCTGGTTGTAGCTACTTCACTATTGCAGGGCTTACATGAGCACTTCTTTTTTTCCAGGTAGGAAGCAGAATGGTTAAATGATGAAATGCTTCCTGAAAATGTTGCAGTTGTCAGCCAGGAAGCCCATGGCTCTTTTCCTGTAGGGTCCTCTCACTTGCCGGCACTACATCATGCTAGGTGGAATGCCAGACTGGACTTAAATTACGATGCCCCAAACAGTACTCGTTTGTATTAAAAACATTTCTGAGCCAATGTATATACATTGGTGTTACTCTCTTGTTGTGGTTTAACCTGGCAGGCCGCTAAGCACCACACAGCCGTTCGCTCATTCCCCCACCCTAACAGTAGGATGGGGGAGAGAATTGGAAAAAAAAAAAAGGTAGAACTGGTGGGTTGAGACAGTTGAATGGCTCAGTAAAGGGAGAGACAAAAATAACAACAACAACAACAGCAGCAATAATATATATACAAAACAAATGATGCACAATGCAATTGCTAACCACCCACCAATTGATACCCAGCCAGTCCCAAACAGCACCCCTCCATCCCTGGCCAACCCCCAAAGTTTTGTTGTTCGGCATGATGCCATATGGAATGGGACATCCCTTGGGCCAGTCTGGGTCTCCTGTTCTGGCTGTGTCCCTTCCCAGCTTTTTTTTGAGCATCTCCAGCCTCCTCGCTGGCAGGGCAGCACGAGAAGTTGACGAGTCCTTGGCTCTGTGTACGCACTGCTCTGTCACGACTGAAACACCAGTGTGTTATCAGCAGCATTCTCATCCTAAATCCAAAACACAGCACCATACCAGCTAATAAGAAGAAAATTAACTCTTTCCCAGACAAAACCAGGATAAGCTTTGTCATGAAAATCAAAGGAGGCCTACTTTTGTTTGTCATTCCACGATCAAAAAATAACACATTATTTCTTTTACTTCAGAAGTACTTTCAGTTCTGAGGGTGTCTCCCAGGAGTCTTGGAAAAGGCATACACACGTAAGGAAAGCGCTCAGATAAACTGCAGTGTGGTATTTTGGCTCAAAATTAAAGACTAGGTAGAGGTAGAAGGAAAAGCAGAAGATAAGGAGAGAGACGAGCTGGAGAGATGCTTTGATTATGTTGGAACATGGTCAAAAGTGAATTGAGAACGTCATAGCAGAGGCACGATGACATTACTTGGGAAGATGCAGCTCCTAGCTCTAGCTGCACTACCACAGCTTGTCTTCCATGACCTTTTACAATCTAAAGCCAACAGGCACTGGACAACGCCAACATTAAGACAAGTGATGAGATGCTTGGTGAAATGGAATAACCAAAGGCAAACCCTTCAGTCTGATCCTGTATGACCAAAGACAATGCACTTCGGCAAAGACACCAAGAACACTGCTATAAGATTCTTGGTTGCATGCGAAGCAGTCACGCCCTTTTGAGACTCATTTGCACTTTTATCAACTTCTCTGTGCTATTTTGCATGTTTGCTTTCTTTTTCAAGCTTTTGGTGCTTTCTTATAAGCAGCTGGAATAAGGTTATCTGAATACTTTTATTACTAAATCTGGTTTTGTTGTGTTGAATGGGTGAATGACTTAGGAAAAAATTAAAAAAAGGGGGTCAAAAAGTTGCATGCAACTGATTATGACTGGACACTACTGTAGTATCAAAATATTTACCCTCATTTAAACCTGTTAGATACCCTTACACCAACTCTATTTACTCTTCGTGGCATCTGGCTTTTGGATTAAATAATTTTCTTGCTTTCCGTACAAGGATCGCAAATACTGCTTTAATAATGACCTCTTTCATAGAAAGCTTAGCAAAATAAGCAGTCTTTCAGATTTCGCTATTTTGGACTCCTCAAATTTCTGTCTATTGAAGTTGTTTATATTTGGAATTTTGAGTTACTTTCCTCCAAAATTAGCAGAAGTAAATTCAGTGATAATTGCAGGTTTTGTTTCCTTAGTAAGGATGACTGGAGATCAAGCTGTAGCAGATGGGAACCCCGCTGGAGAAAGTCAAAAAAGGTCTTTCAGATTGTTGCAGTTGCCTGATTATATCACGGTTTAGGGAGGTGGGGCATTACCAGCTAAACGAATGGAAGTTCCTAGTCTAGGCTAATTATTGCTTTCTGTTTGTTTGTTTTGCGGCAATATTTTACTGAATATTAAGAAAGTTAAACAGAAGAAAATGGTGATAACATACAGAAAGTCTATCTTGTTTAGAAGAGGGCAATTCAATTTAGAGTACATATGACAATCCTGAAGTTAAAAAGACCTTACGGGTTATAACTGTACCAATTTAATTACTAAATAGTTTTTCTAAAAAAATTATTTACATTGATAAATATAAATCAGTAATGATAGCAGCTTGGAATAGGTGGTAAATGTCTTTTAGTTTGCTGGTAGCTCAGATAAATCTACAAATAAACAAGAGTTAATCTTGATTTTTTTCATCTGTAGATACTCAAAAATTTTGTGTTAAAACGATCATTTTTTTAAAAATTAGTCCATAGTCCAAGGTGACTTGAAAACCTTAACAGATAACACATTAAAAAGAAGAAAGATGCTTTAAAAGTGGATACGTACATACAGAAAAATGGAGTGTGACTTCCAGAAGGAGTGTTACAGAACAACTTTATACATTTGATATTTTAAAGTGGGCAGCAGTAGAACATCTTTGTGAAAAAAAAATAAATAAATAAACAGAACTTTAAAACTCTGATTTTCCTGTAAGAGGCTGTAAACGACAAAAAAAAAAAAAAAACACAAGCTGTTTGGTATACTAGAACTGAAACCCTCTGTCATCTTAATAGAAATAATACTGCTTAAAATTATTCTGATTACACCATTAGCTTCTTCCCAGTTTGTGGAAATACTTTTTTCAACAAACACATTCACAGACAACATTTTAAGACACTACATATTGTATTTCTTTCTTATAAAACAGTCATGGTACAGAAAGTTAAGGCAAAGACAGCTGTTCTCACTGTAGGTACTCTCTGAACAATTTCAAAGTATTTGCACTGTGTTAACTGAGACACAACTGAGACTCTCATACAAAATCTCTTTAAAAAATAATATAAAAAAACCCAAACTTACACCACATACCATGTTAAAAAAGTGTATATTTTAAGGGAAGTAACAAAGTGTCAAATGAATGATATCTGATTTTTATGTACAAAAGTTGTTGCATTTGCGAGCTGAAAATCAACCACAAAACGTTTCCTGTTTTACTTGTCCTGTTCTTGTATTCTCCATGTGAATAAATACCAGTACAAAGAGTAATTTCCTTTGATTTTCTACAAAAAGGATATCATGCTGTAAACTTTAATATTGGAAGCAAATGGTTATTTTACATTTCAGTTACCCAAAAGAAAATTTTATGGTCTCCTCCAACTGCACATAATGGAAGAGTTCTGTGCCATGTCAGTCCAGATCCTACAGCTGCCGTACCAGTAAGAATGGGCTTAAAAAAAGAACAAGAGTAATATCAATACAACTTCCCATAAGTGATTATTATACCACATATACCAAGTTACACGAGCAACTCCCCGCATATCTAATACTCCTTAATAAACACAGTTAAAATAAAACAGAAATCAAACTGAAAAATCTGATTATCTGCTACCCAGTTTCAGTAGCTACTTACTACACTTAAGTAAGATGTATCAAAATCTTCTGTGATAACAAAATTTTCAACTATTTTCAGTATTTTTATTAACACTTATTTTAAATGCATGCTTTCAATCCTAGAAAGCTTTGTAATGACATTACTTCCTGTTATTATGTATACTCACAGCTAGTATGTTTGGAGATAGTAGTTTTTATTGTAAACTATACAAATGTACACTAACATCAGTAAAACCAAAACACTTCCTGTGCTTTACTTGCACTGTCTCTGAACATATCATTACTTCTATAGTTAATTCAAACGTGAAAAATGCACAACCAGCTGATTTTTGCATCTCTAGAATTGGAAATACTAAAGAACTTATTAAATAAAAAGGTAAGTGTTTTTTTTTTCTCTTTGTATGAATGAGAAAAATTAAAATAAAACATACAGATCAAACAGCATTTCAAATAACAGGTTGAATAGTGTGTGGGAGCTTTTTTTAGCATGGATGAGACAAAAAATAATTCAAAAAAAAAAAAAAAAAAGACCAAGCAGCATTTCTGGATGGTTTGGGCTAGTTTTTAGCTACAGCTTTTAACTATTTATGAGCTTGATTTGAAAAGCACAGATGCAATTCCATCCAAAAGCTGAATTCAAAATTTACCTGGGGATGTCCTAGATGATGAACAAGCAGTTGAGTAGTTGTCTTTCCTGGATATCCAGTGGTTGCAAACAGGTTTTCATTCACTCGGGACCACCTATGAATAAAATGAACATACCTTTCAAATATTCCTAACAGAGTTCTCTCCCTTGTGGATAACTGTGTGAAGCCATCAGGTATTCCACTGATACCAAAGAAATAAATTCAGAGAAATGGCTTGTAAATGATTCACCACCCACAGACCTGCATGCACGTTGCTGTGTAACAGAAAAAAATCATGGTCATTCACAAATTACACTAAGATTATGGAGCAGGTCCCACTAAAAATGGTTGAAGAGACACAGTTGTCCCTAAACTCCCAAGTAAGTGCTTGCATATACACAGACTATATCAAAAACAAAACAGAGACAACAAAATACAGATAGCACTTATACCTGAATAATCTGGCTCGATCAACATGGACAGGACTCTTATCCTGCGGATAACTAAAACAGACATTCCATATAAAAAACTGTTCTGCAAACAACCACGGATTAAGTATCAAAACTATCATTTTAAACAATGAAGGGGAAACATTGTCTATTCTTTGTGAAGAAGCTGGGGGGAAAACAGCTTTCCTGCAGCTTACATTTCAATTTGGAACAGGAAAACTGAAGTAGTTAGTGACTTTATTAAGGTTCAGTAATTATGTACTTATGATTGTAATAAATGCATAAACCTTACAATGAGAGGTAAACAGCAGAGGTGCTATCTGAAGTGGACAAAAAGCAACAGCATAGTATTTTTAACAGATAAATATTGATAGAAATAAGCATGAAAAAGTATGATCTGTACTAATTCCATAATTGCTGATGAATGTTCATTTGTTTACTGAAAAGGAGGTGTAATACATTGAGCATTTAAGTGCTATTTTACCAAAGTAGCCCCATCACTTCATGTGCTCCTTAAGGAGAGACTGAAGAAATTCATGTCCTGTGCATAAAAATACCTGGAGCGAGTGATATCCCATATGAGCCAATCATTTCCCGCAACTGCTCCAATTTTAAGAGTGTTCTTTAAACACCAGTCCGCTGACATCAGTGGCGTTTGTTCACACTCTAGCGAGAGAATGGCCTGCTGTGTAATGAGATCATAGAATCGTATTGTCCCATTTTTCTCCGCTACCATCAGCTGTAAGAGAAATTAATAGAACTTTGTAAACTTAGCCTGTAATGAATCTTAGTATCCTTTTTACTCTATAGCAAAGCTAGTGTATTTTGAAGCAAATATTGATACTAGGACGTTAGATAGGTACAATTGTTCACATTTTGCTAGAAAACATTCTCCTGAATATTCTTCCAGCAATAAAAAGCACTTTTAACTCTACTCCTGTCACACTCTACACAATTATTACATTATTTTTATCTATACATATATGTATGTATTTAGATATATATGTACATAATTTTGGTGCTTAGAAGCACCAGTTCTCAGACACAGGTGCACTCTGCTTTCAGAATCATAATGCATATTTTTTTGCTTTTAAAAAGTTCCAGTTCTGAGTACAAGGAACTGACGGCCAGAGATAGTGCCATTCAAGGAAATAATGATATCGTTAACTGTAGCTGTAGAACCTGGATTCATGCTTACTGATTTTATATGCCTACTACTGCTTTATCCACTAACAATTTGGAACATATTTTATCTAAGCTTTTGCTGTTAAAATAAAATATATTTGTTTTTTTGGAAAGCAATGTAGAAAGAGCTTTCTTATTAAATGATAAAAAAATCTATTCTCAATGAAGAGGATGGCTTTCCGATAGTCATGAACAACAATTAAGGAAGGCAAAGCAGCATTAAAAATACTCTGTCCCCTCCTCTCCCATCCCCACCTACTCTCGTCCCCCAACATCCAAATTTGCTTGGGAAAAGAGAGCTGTCACAGAAACACGCCCTTCTGCAAACTAGAAGACATGTTGCAGCAAGCATTTTGAACTTCAGTAAGCTTTTCAGTAACCATCAGTCTGTAAGGCTTTATTAGTTCTTTGAAGGGGCTTTTCTTTACTAAAAAAAAAAATCTCCTTTGCCTGCTCTTTGATAAGGGTCAGACTAAAAACAAGCTAATATAGTAAGATTGGTGTAATATTTCAATATTTTTGCACAGAAAAAATAGGGCTAATTAGGGCTTATCAGAGCCCTAATTAGCTTAGGGCTAATCTAGTAACTAAACTGCCCCGTAGCAAATATAGTGGCAAACATTCAATTTTGATGACACTGGAGTGAACAGTCTTCTTAGTAAGGACTAAGATACTGGTGGAAACTATAGTAAGAGTACCGATCCTTCCTACCTATAGCTAAATAAATATTTTGATACCTGATTTGACTGCTTTTTTTCTGTTGTTCAGTGTGTTTTAGTGGTAACCCGAACAGCTATTTGTAGCTACTTAAGGCAGTTATTGATTCGCACATCAGGAATACTAAATCCAAGATTGCAAGGACTAGAGTAATTCAGCTAATGAAGCTGAATATTTTTCTCTTGGTAACTTCAAACAGATACTTGGCTTGCTTTACAGGAGTCTATGTTATCACTGAATCTTGCTATCATGACTGATAAAAAATTTTCCTCTGGTAATTGTAAGTTAATATGCAATCAACAATGACTGATGTATGGAATCAATAAGGAGTATCTCTCATGGGAAGAGCAAGGGATTGACGGTAAGAAGAGGAGAATGTGATTGAGAACTTATTTACAGTGATTTCACATTAGCAGATCTTTCCAATATCTAGTTCCAACATCCACAGGCTCCCCAAACTTAAATCCTACTATAGCATCAAAGATTCATAGTTTAGAGAAGTTCATCCTCCTGTTATTTTAAAGGTGGTAGTGATGAAGAGCTGGAAAGCACAACCTTAAAAGCCTCATCAGGATGCCAGCACACACTCATTCCAGGAGAACGTAAAACAAAATGGGCCTTCTCATTTCCTTCCAAATCCCAGACTCTAAAAGAGGAAAAAAAAAAAAAAAAAGGGTAAAGTAATTAGCTGTGTATTGCCATTTGACTGAAATAAGATTTGGTGCCTCGATACATTCAACAAAGGAAGCGACCAAATGAAACACTGTTCATGCTTTATCGCTTCAAGAAGAAAACAGACTAATGGAACACCTAGAATTAAATTTGCAGATGCTTAATACTTGTGCATAGAAGTCAGTAAAAGCAAGCCAGTGCTGAAGAGAGTGTAATTAAAAAATGAACTAGGCACGCCCTCGATTTGAAAGGGCAACATCCAAACAATTTGACAAGCTTAGTTGTCTAGACATGAAATCTAGATGATACCTTCTCTCTTTATTCATAAGTCAACACTGCAGCCTTTGTACTATGGCACAAATAACAGTGAGACAACAGAAAGCAGGAAGACCAGTGTTGATCTAGCTGATACAAGCAACCTAGAGTGAAGCACCAAGCAACTTCCATCATCCACTTCCCCATGAAAAGGGTAAGACCATGCACTAAAGTATTTTGCTTATATAACACATGAATTTCCTTTTTCTTTTTTCTTTTCTTTTCTTTTTTTTTTTTTTTCTTCTTGTAAGACAAGACTGAGTAATGGAAATACAAGAAACTAGAAATGAGGCTAAGGCAAACAAGAGGGTTTGTGGCAGAGGTACGCTAGCCTACAAAGGGTCTTGGCAAGCTTTCAACAAATACGTCATATTTGTCAGTTTAGTCTTCTCTTTTAGAAACACCTACAGTATATATTAGGCAGTAATAGATATATAAAATATTAAGAGAAGTAAGAACAGTCAACAGCATTGGGTCAACATAGATTGACAGGGAAGTGTATGCTGAAACACCAGAACTAGGTTATATGATGAGTGAGTTTTCTTTGGATGAGTGTTACTGAGCCATGAAGTTACTCAGCTTATAAAATGCAGCAAAAACAATACAGACACCATTTTACCTCATAGCCACTGCTCAGTTGCCTCATTTCCTACAAAATCAGGAGCTCAGTTGTAGGACAAGGACATCACAGTAGTGAACATAAATTTTAACCACAAGGTTGTGTGCTATTTAAATGCATTTTCACACACAAATATATATTTATCAGGCCATGACCTATCTTAAAGTGAGTTAAAAATATTGAAATGGGATTACCACTGCTTCCACATTACAACTAAATATTTTGAGATGGTTTTAGGATGTAATCTTTGCATCAGTATACACATTGTGTCCAACAAAACGATGGGAAACTTCTGAAAGGGACCAGTAAACAAAACTGAATAATTATTTTTTGAGTATTCACATGCAGCTTTGTTGTGGTTTAACCCAGCAGGCAGCTGAGCACCACACAGCCATTTCCTCACTCCTCCATCCCACAGTGGGATGGGGGAGAGAATAAAAAAAAAAGTAAAAACTCGTGGGTTGTGATAACGACAGTTTAATAAGACAGAAAAGGAAGGGAAATAATACTACTGATAGGAGAATGTACAAAGCAAGTGGTGCATAATGCAGTTGCTCAGCACTCGCTGACTGATGCCCAGCCCCCATCCTGAGCAGTGACCCCCCCCGAGTTTTGTTGCTCAGCATGACACCACACACACGCTGTGGGACATCCCTTGGGCCAGTCTGGGTCACTCGTCCTGTCTCTGTCACCTCCCATCTCCTGGTGCACCCCCAGCCTCCTCGCTGGCAGGGCAGCATGAGAAGCTGACAAGTCCTTGGCTCTGTGTAAGCACTGCTCTGCAACAACTGAAACATCCCTGTGTTATCAGCATTATTTTTCTTCTAAATCCAAAACATGCGCATACCAGCCCCTATGAAGAAAAACAACCCTATCCTGGTTGAAACCAGGACATCTCTTTACTTCATTTTCCCCAAGACTGAAGGCAGAAGATCCAAAGCAATGGCATTTGGGCTGTTAAAGAAATGGGGTTTTACAATTTAAAATACTTCTCAAATTTATAGCCATTACAACATTCCTATAACAGTAAAGGCTCAATACGTATCTTTTCATAGCTTCTGAACTCTGTTCTCTGTTTTCTCAGGTTTGGGCTCTCCAAAGCAATTGGTTTCTCAGCTCCTTCGTAAATGTTAGCTCAGAAATTAAATCAAGGGTTGTTCCTGCCTGCCCATTTAGCGTTAACTTTGCGAGCATTCACCCTAAGGTGAATTGGGGATCTTATTAATGTTTACAAATATCTTAAGCGTGGGAGGCAGAGGGATTTGGCCAACCTCTTTTCAGTGGTTTGTGGGGACAGGACAAGGGGCAATGGCCACAAATTGGATGACAGGCAGTTCTGCACCAACATGCGAAAGAACTTCTTCACGGTGAGGGTGACGGAGCACTGGAACAGGCTGCCCAGGGAGGTCGTGGAGTCTCCTTCTCTGGAGATATTCAAGGCCCGTCTGGATGCCTACCTGGGCAACCTGCTCTAGGGAACCTGCTTTGGCAGGGGTTTGGACCCGATGATCTCCTGAGGTCCCTTCCAACCCCTACAATTTTATGATTCTGTGATTCTGTGACATTCCCTTTCTGAGTCTTCCATAATTAAAATGCTGTTATTTAACTACTCTCTCCTAACCTTCCGTTAGAAGTCATCATTAGGAAGAGCGTCCTCGGTGCATGTGGCATGCAAACATTATCCAGTCTTTCACTCTCTATGACTAAGAACCTAGAGAGCTTGTCTGGTACGGGAAACGATCAAATTGATGTTAGAACAGTTGCTCCTACTTCCTTTTGAGAGACGAAATACAAATTCAATCTGAGATTTCCCCATTTAAAAATAATAATAATAAAAAAAAAAAGACAACTGGAACTGGAAAAGTTTTATTATTCAAACAGATTAACTCCAGAACAATCAATCTATGAACTAACAGACTATGAACCTGTAAGGGGGTGCTGCTATCCCTGCTGTCTCTAGTGGGTCCCATGCTAGGGTGCCATTCTGTCGCCTGCAGCTGCCCTGTCTTGGTCGCAGGTGCAGGTCGGGCAGTGGGGGGCTGCCAGGGGCTGCCAGTTGGGTGGCTGCAGCATGGCCATAGCAGAGGCTGCTGCCAGCAAGGCCACTGGAAAGAGTGGGTGACCGAAGGGAGGCAGGGCAGCTGAGGGAGCCTTCGGAGCTCCTGCATTTGGGCACAGGGGTATCTGGGAAGGTAGGACGTGGTGTGGGGAGGGAGCAGGAGCGGCAGCTGAGGTCTGGCTGCTGTTTGACAGCAGCAGGGAGGGGTCCAGACGCTGCTGCTTGTCCCTGCCTGCTGCTGCAGCAGGATCTGGCAGGGTGGGAGCAGCTCCCTGCGAGGCTGTATGGGCACCGCTGGCTTGAGGGGTGGCTTTTGCCCAGTGCTTGGGGAGTGGGGACCCCGCGGGTGCCGCTGGCTGTGTGTCTTCTTCTGGAGCTGCTGCCAGCGGGTCCTCCTCATCCATATCAGCATCTCTCCACCCAGGCTGGGCATAGAGGCTGCTGCTGGGGCAGCTCTCATCCAGCCCCGCCTGCAGGGCTTTCCTCTTCAGGGCAACTCGTTGCTTGCAGTTCTTGAGCAGGTGGGGAGAATCTCTCTTGAAGTTGGGGTTATAGTAGTAGAGTATCTAAAAATGCAAAGGAGAAGAATTAGTTGCTACCAGTTTGGGACTGAGAAACAGCAAGATACAAGAACTAAGAATTTTGATTGTTAAAGGCAATCATGGGTTAAAAAGATCTACTGGTCAGTTTAAGCCTAAAGCTTAGGCTGACTAAAACTTAATGATACAGTCCTGATGATACAGTTCTGGTACGTTGCAAATGTCTTAAAATACATAGACTCATCATAGCCCGATTTATTTATCTTTCTGCTCCATGGGTTCAAACTCATTGGATACAACCCAAATGTATTTTATCTGCATTTCTACTACTCAGCAATGCTACCTCAAAAATACCTGGAAGTAGCCTGAAAAAGAAATTAAGATCAGAACATCTACTGTTATCCTCATCTCCTCCGTTGCCAAGGCTTATTTTATTGGAACATCCATCTCTCCCACCAGAATATTGTGAAAATTGGTTCACGTGCGGAGCAATTGAGGTACCTTCCTATGATCAGAAAATGCATCCTCTTCTTTCGGAAATTCAGGAAGCGAGGGAGATCTTTGCAAGTCCTGTTGCAGTGTGGTGAATCCATACAGATTAAGTTGACGAATGAAACTTTTCATACTCTCAGTCTCAAAAACTCTCGGAGGTCTTGTCCTTCCCAGCACTTCCACTTTAAACATTTCCTCATCGATCACAATATAGTTTCCAGAGTGACCCCACCAGATGGCCTTAAATTCGTCACTCTCAGCCAGTTGCCAGAGTTTCTTTGGGAAGCTGAGGGATGAGAAGACGTTGCCGTTGCCAGCGTTCTCCTCAGAAGAATTACGAGGAACATGTTTGGTCTCACGGTCATCAGTGAGAGCTTGGGGATCTTTTTCTTCCCTTGTTGATGCTACAGGAGCATCACAAGCTGCTCCTTTATCCTGTCCCAGAGGTTCAGGAGGAGGGGAGTCCGAAGACTCAAACAGCTTGTCTGGAGCAAAAACGTACGACGTTTCTTCTGGAAGTGGCTCCTGTTTAATTTCATTCATCTCATTGTCACTCGAGTTTCCATCTGCAGCCATTTCTGTGAACAGCCACTTTTTGTCCTGCCAGTCAGCAAGTGAGACTCAAGGGACTGTCCGGGGGTTCCGGTGGGGGAAGCTCAAACGTCACCATGACGCCCCTGTGTCACCACGATGATATCACAGTGTGGCTCTGGCTGGAGCAGCCAGAGCAGACCTGCTGCTGGTCCTGCACATAGCTATGGGTGCTTTGACTCAAGAGCCAAGAAGCAAATAAAGCTATTTAAAGGGGATCACGCCTCACCTGGACCTTGCTTCCCTTTCCCTGTGTGGTCCCCTTTAATAGCCCCCTTCTGGCCTCCTTGATGTCCCTCTGGGTTCTCCAGCTGGGGAGGGAAATCAGTCTCCCAGGCAGGCAACGTTAACAAAAGCAAACAGCAATCTCTTACCAGTTTGTCACTGTTTCTTGCAAATACTCAGTGACTTCAACAGTACTGCTTCAGCAAGGTGATGCTCTGCAATGTCAGTGCTCTGCCAGAGGCTGCTCTGTAGGTCCAATCAGAATAAGACACTACGTACATTTTGCTAATGCCATAAACAGAAGATGTGCAACCCCTCATTTCTTGATTCAGTTCCTATGCTTTGATTTGATATTTTAGCCATTTAGAAAGCAAGCCAACAAAATCAGTGTGTTCTCTAAGCCTTTTAAATCACACCCCTCTCTGCAGAATTCTCTGAATGTATCCTCTTAATGACAAAAAAGACTATGAAAAATGGCTTTCTGCTTGAAAGATAAAAGCAGTAAGCTATTTCTGTAAAGATTTAGTAGAAAGTACAGGCCTTTTCCGAGCCACAACGTCAACAAAGAGTTCAATGTTGTGCTAATTTCAGAGGCTGATGTATTCCATCAGTTTAACCTGATAAACTAACCACACCTTTTATCTTATACGAAGATGTTAGTCAACCCACTCAAGTTTTTAGATGCGTGCACAGATATGTTCTTATCCACTTACTACAGGACTGAGCAATGAGCTTCAACACGAGACTTTCAGTGCCATCCTGTCTGCGTATCACTGAAGTAGCAACAAAGATGCCACTTCTTCAAAATCTCTAAGGTTCTTTGCGAACAGCACACCAGGTCTGGAAGAATTTCGAGGGCCTTCTTGCCAACTTTTTCATATCTTTCAATCACCTGTGCAGCAAACCTGTGCAGCAAACAACAAATATTTCACCTCGCTGTGCATTCGTATTGCTTCTACCTCCTTGTAAAAGGGCCATAAAACATAAACAAATGAAAAAGCTTACAAGGGAAGCAAACAATCGCAAGCAGCAAAAACATGCAGTGTTCTTCTCCATACACCTCTGACTAAAAAATAATTTGGAAGGAAGCAGACTATTCACAGTACTATGAATACCGACCAGTGGCAATCTGAACTCAATCTCCAGAAGTGCAGTAACAATAGAGCTTGCCTCTGAGACTGATAATCCCAGCCTCAGAAGGTCTTAGGCTAATTCCTGAAGGACTTGAACAAATCAACAAGGACAAAGTTAGCTCCATCTCCAACTTCTTGCTCTTGCATGTGGGAAGCCATCACAAGCCCTTTTGCAGTAGGATGCTGGACCTTTAAAAGAAGTTACACGTCTTAGTCACTAACATCTCACCTGGATTGTAGCTCCTGGTTTTTCCTGTGCGTCCAGTATAAGCTCTCTAATTTCAAGTTATATCTAAAGATACACTGCATGCATGAAGTAGGAAAAGAAAGCAATACGGATTAACTTAATTTGGCAGTTTCTCTAAGAACCAAAAGCACAAACACCTATGAAAAAAAAATTCACAAAGAACCGAACATCTCCCCTGCAACATACATCGGACATCCTTGTTATTGGTTCTGTGCTATTTTTACACTGTGCAGAGGTTTCACTGTCAGTTCTGCAACATGAGAGAAGCCTGAATTTAGACCTTTAAGCTGAATTCACATACGTGTATCATACGAACAAGATCTCTGAATTACAGTTTAATTCCAGTGTTTTATCCACTTATTGACTACACCGTTTTCATCTTTTTTTTTTTTTTTTTTTTTCCCAAAGTGTAATAACAACACTACATTCTTGAAAATAACTGGAGCAACTGTCACCTTACGCCAGAAAGTAATGTGCATGACTTCATTAGATTAAGCAACTAGTCTTCAGATTTTTCTTTTTTTTTTTTAAATCAGAATGGAGACTTCCATACTAGTCCTACTTCGACTGCATACATTAAGTAAGGAATTACTACTGCTTTGAAGATGCTGTCCTACAGTTGGCCAGCTTTCTTGCTGATTATCCTAGAAAACAATTTCTGTCTTTAAGTGTAGAACTCAGTAAAGTATTATTTGTATAGTGATACAGATACACATTTGATAGTATGAGAAAAAAGCTACAAGTCGATCTTTTCACAATTTTGATTTTACTTTATTCAGAAGAGGATGCTGTTACATCCCCAGCTTCATATATCTGATTGCCGTATTCTAGGCGGACAAAATATGGCAACCACCAACATCAGGAGATTAATACAACAGCTATTTCATTCAGTTTTCCAAACACTGCATTGTCTAGGCATACTCTCTTCTAAATCTGCAGTGCTTTGGGAGAAAAAAGTAGTCAATTACTAAGCATCTTCTGCAACTGCTTGATCCTCATGCTGGATATAGCTCATTTACTTTACTCAAACCCAGTGAATAATGTAACAAAATGGCATACACAAACCATCTGGCAGGGTGACACACTTCCTATTAGCATCCAGAACCGTCTTGACCCATGCTAACAGAAACAGTAGTTTACAACCTTGACATCTTCTGAAGCAAGAATGCTAGAATGCAGGAAATGTCACAAAGCTGCACCAGGTGAAGTTCAGACTGGACATCAGGAAAAAATTCTTTACTGTGGGGTGGTCAAACACTGGAACAGGCTTCCTAGTGAGGTGGTTGATGCCCCGTGCCTTCCTGTGTTCCAGAGGCATTTGGGCAATGCCCTCAATAATATGCTTTAACTTTTGGTTAGCCCTGAAGAGGTCAGGCAGTTGGACTCGATCTTTGAAGGTCCCTTCCAACTGAACTATCTTATTCTAGGAAAACTCGCATTCCAGCTCTCTCAAGATAGTAGCAGCATCATTTCTAACAAAAAGCTTGGCCAGATGATTATAACCATTTTGTTCATTGCTAAGGGGGAAAAAAATATTCATTAGGCAACCGTCACTTTGCACAGAAATACTGTTTCCATAGTTTTTGGGTTTATCTTACGCATTAAAACATTAGCCTTGTTTATAATTCAATAATCTGAAATATTTTTTGTGAAATAGCACTCGGGAGTGTGTTACATTAAGGGGAAGTCATTCATTTCTGAATAAGCAGTTTTCTCTTCAGAAATATTGGTACATAATTTAATTAATCAATACTGAAGATCATGGTTTTGGTGTATCTGTCAGAACACAGTACGGTTACATTCAATATGACTATCTACCAAGTTATCATCTTTTGTTTTCTGTAGGTCTTCCATATAGCAGTAAGACAGCAAAGAGGACACAGTAACTGTACCAGTTAGTACATGAATAGTGATGATGAATAGATGATAGATGAATAGTGATTCATCAAGACTTAAAATTTTGTCATTTTTTTACCATATGTTTTATATTCTCCATGCCATCATCTGGTTGTAGCTACTTCACTATTGCAGGGCTTACATGAGCACTTCTTTTTTTCCAGGTAGGAAGCAGAATGGTTAAATGATGAAATGCTTCCTGAAAATGTTGCAGTTGTCAGCCAGGAAGCCCATGGCTCTTTTCCTGTAGGGTCCTCTCACTTGCCGGCACTACATCATGCTAGGTGGAATGCCAGACTGGACTTAAATTACGATGCCCCAAACAGTACTCGTTTGTATTAAAAACATTTCTGAGCCAATGTATATACATTGGTGTTACTCTCTTGTTGTGGTTTAACCTGGCAGGCCGCTAAGCACCACACAGCCGTTCGCTCATTCCCCCACCCTAACAGTAGGATGGGGGAGAGAATTGGAAAAAAAAAAAAAGGTAGAACTGGTGGGTTGAGACAGTTGAATGGCTCAGTAAAGGGAGAGACAAAAATAACAACAACAACAACAGCAGCAATAATATATATACAAAACAAATGATGCACAATGCAATTGCTAACCACCCACCAATTGATACCCAGCCAGTCCCAAACAGCACCCCTCCATCCCTGGCCAACCCCCAAAGTTTTGTTGTTCGGCATGATGCCATATGGAATGGGACATCCCTTGGGCCAGTCTGGGTCTCCTGTTCTGGCTGTGTCCCTTCCCAGCTTTTTTTTGAGCATCTCCAGCCTCCTCGCTGGCAGGGCAGCACGAGAAGTTGACGAGTCCTTGGCTCTGTGTACGCACTGCTCTGTCACGACTGAAACACCAGTGTGTTATCAGCAGCATTCTCATCCTAAATCCAAAACACAGCACCATACCAGCTAATAAGAAGAAAATTAACTCTTTCCCAGACAAAACCAGGATAAGCTTTGTCATGAAAATCAAAGGAGGCCTACTTTTGTTTGTCATTCCACGATCAAAAAATAACACATTATTTCTTTTACTTCAGAAGTACTTTCAGTTCTGAGGGTGTCTCCCAGGAGTCTTGGAAAAGGCATACACACGTAAGGAAAGCGCTCAGATAAACTGCAGTGTGGTATTTTGGCTCAAAATTAAAGACTAGGTAGAGGTAGAAGGAAAAGCAGAAGATAAGGAGAGAGACGAGCTGGAGAGATGCTTTGATTATGTTGGAACATGGTCAAAAGTGAATTGAGAACGTCATAGCAGAGGCACGATGACATTACTTGGGAAGATGCAGCTCCTAGCTCTAGCTGCACTACCACAGCTTGTCTTCCATGACCTTTTACAATCTAAAGCCAACAGGCACTGGACAACGCCAACATTAAGACAAGTGATGAGATGCTTGGTGAAATGGAATAACCAAAGGCAAACCCTTCAGTCTGATCCTGTATGACCAAAGACAATGCACTTCGGCAAAGACACCAAGAACACTGCTATAAGATTCTTGGTTGCATGCGAAGCAGTCACGCCCTTTTGAGACTCATTTGCACTTTTATCAACTTCTCTGTGCTATTTTGCATGTTTGCTTTCTTTTTCAAGCTTTTGGTGCTTTCTTATAAGCAGCTGGAATAAGGTTATCTGAATACTTTTATTACTAAATCTGGTTTTGTTGTGTTGAATGGGTGAATGACTTAGGAAAAAATTAAAAAAAGGGGGTCAAAAAGTTGCATGCAACTGATTATGACTGGACACTACTGTAGTATCAAAATATTTACCCTCATTTAAACCTGTTAGATACCCTTACACCAACTCTATTTACTCTTCGTGGCATCTGGCTTTTGGATTAAATAATTTTCTTGCTTTCCGTACAAGGATCGCAAATACTGCTTTAATAATGACCTCTTTCATAGAAAGCTTAGCAAAATAAGCAGTCTTTCAGATTTCGCTATTTTGGACTCCTCAAATTTCTGTCTATTGAAGTTGTTTATATTTGGAATTTTGAGTTACTTTCCTCCAAAATTAGCAGAAGTAAATTCAGTGATAATTGCAGGTTTTGTTTCCTTAGTAAGGATGACTGGAGATCAAGCTGTAGCAGATGGGAACCCCGCTGGAGAAAGTCAAAAAAGGTCTTTCAGATTGTTGCAGTTGCCTGATTATATCACGGTTTAGGGAGGTGGGGCATTACCAGCTAAACGAATGGAAGTTCCTAGTCTAGGCTAATTATTGCTTTCTGTTTGTTTGTTTTGCGGCAATATTTTACTGAATATTAAGAAAGTTAAACAGAAGAAAATGGTGATAACATACAGAAAGTCTATCTTGTTTAGAAGAGGGCAATTCAATTTAGAGTACATATGACAATCCTGAAGTTAAAAAGACCTTACGGGTTATAACTGTACCAATTTAATTACTAAATAGTTTTTCTAAAAAAATTATTTACATTGATAAATATAAATCAGTAATGATAGCAGCTTGGAATAGGTGGTAAATGTCTTTTAGTTTGCTGGTAGCTCAGATAAATCTACAAATAAACAAGAGTTAATCTTGATTTTTTTCATCTGTAGATACTCAAAAATTTTGTGTTAAAACGATCATTTTTTTAAAAATTAGTCCATAGTCCAAGGTGACTTGAAAACCTTAACAGATAACACATTAAAAAGAAGAAAGATGCTTTAAAAGTGGATACGTACATACAGAAAAATGGAGTGTGACTTCCAGAAGGAGTGTTACAGAACAACTTTATACATTTGATATTTTAAAGTGGGCAGCAGTAGAACATCTTTGTGAAAAAAAAATAAATAAATAAACAGAACTTTAAAACTCTGATTTTCCTGTAAGAGGCTGTAAACGACAAAAAAAAAAAAAAACACAAGCTGTTTGGTATACTAGAACTGAAACCCTCTGTCATCTTAATAGAAATAATACTGCTTAAAATTATTCTGATTACACCATTAGCTTCTTCCCAGTTTGTGGAAATACTTTTTTCAACAAACACATTCACAGACAACATTTTAAGACACTACATATTGTATTTCTTTCTTATAAAACAGTCATGGTACAGAAAGTTAAGGCAAAGACAGCTGTTCTCACTGTAGGTACTCTCTGAACAATTTCAAAGTATTTGCACTGTGTTAACTGAGACACAACTGAGACTCTCATACAAAATCTCTTTAAAAAATAATATAAAAAAACCCAAACTTACACCACATACCATGTTAAAAAAGTGTATATTTTAAGGGAAGTAACAAAGTGTCAAATGAATGATATCTGATTTTTATGTACAAAAGTTGTTGCATTTGCGAGCTGAAAATCAACCACAAAACGTTTCCTGTTTTACTTGTCCTGTTCTTGTATTCTCCATGTGAATAAATACCAGTACAAAGAGTAATTTCCTTTGATTTTCTACAAAAAGGATATCATGCTGTAAACTTTAATATTGGAAGCAAATGGTTATTTTACATTTCAGTTACCCAAAAGAAAATTTTATGGTCTCCTCCAACTGCACATAATGGAAGAGTTCTGTGCCATGTCAGTCCAGATCCTACAGCTGCCGTACCAGTAAGAATGGGCTTAAAAAAAGAACAAGAGTAATATCAATACAACTTCCCATAAGTGATTATTATACCACATATACCAAGTTACACGAGCAACTCCCCGCATATCTAATACTCCTTAATAAACACAGTTAAAATAAAACAGAAATCAAACTGAAAAATCTGATTATCTGCTACCCAGTTTCAGTAGCTACTTACTACACTTAAGTAAGATGTATCAAAATCTTCTGTGATAACAAAATTTTCAACTATTTTCAGTATTTTTATTAACACTTATTTTAAATGCATGCTTTCAATCCTAGAAAGCTTTGTAATGACATTACTTCCTGTTATTATGTATACTCACAGCTAGTATGTTTGGAGATAGTAGTTTTTATTGTAAACTATACAAATGTACACTAACATCAGTAAAACCAAAACACTTCCTGTGCTTTACTTGCACTGTCTCTGAACATATCATTACTTCTATAGTTAATTCAAACGTGAAAAATGCACAACCAGCTGATTTTTGCATCTCTAGAATTGGAAATACTAAAGAACTTATTAAATAAAAAGGTAAGTGTTTTTTTTTCTCTTTGTATGAATGAGAAAAATTAAAATAAAACATACAGATCAAACAGCATTTCAAATAACAGGTTGAATAGTGTGTGGGAGCTTTTTTTAGCATGGATGAGACAAAAAATAATTCAAAAAAAAAAAAAAAAAAAGACCAAGCAGCATTTCTGGATGGTTTGGGCTAGTTTTTAGCTACAGCTTTTAACTATTTATGAGCTTGATTTGAAAAGCACAGATGCAATTCCATCCAAAAGCTGAATTCAAAATTTACCTGGGGATGTCCTAGATGATGAACAAGCAGTTGAGTAGTTGTCTTTCCTGGATATCCAGTGGTTGCAAACAGGTTTTCATTCACTCGGGACCACCTATGAATAAAATGAACATACCTTTCAAATATTCCTAACAGAGTTCTCTCCCTTGTGGATAACTGTGTGAAGCCATCAGGTATTCCACTGATACCAAAGAAATAAATTCAGAGAAATGGCTTGTAAATGATTCACCACCCACAGACCTGCATGCACGTTGCTGTGTAACAGAAAAAAATCATGGTCATTCACAAATTACACTAAGATTATGGAGCAGGTCCCACTAAAAATGGTTGAAGAGACACAGTTGTCCCTAAACTCCCAAGTAAGTGCTTGCATATACACAGACTATATCAAAAACAAAACAGAGACAACAAAATACAGATAGCACTTATACCTGAATAATCTGGCTCGATCAACATGGACAGGACTCTTATCCTGCGGATAACTAAAACAGACATTCCATGTAAAAAACTGTTCTGCAAACAACCACGGATTAAGTATCAAAACCATCATTTTAAACAATGAAGGGGAAACATTGTCTATTCTTTGTGAAGAAGCTGGGGGGAAAACAGCTTTCCTGCAGCTTACATTTCAATTTGGAACAGGAAAACTGAAGTAGTTAGTGACTTTATTAAGGTTCAGTAATTATGTACTTATGATTGTAATAAATGCATAAACCTTACAATGAGAGGTAAACAGCAGAGGTGCTATCTGAAGTGGACAAAAAGCAACAGCATAGTATTTTTAACAGATAAATATTGATAGAAATAAGCATGAAAAAGTATGATCTGTACTGATTCCATAATTGCTGATGAATATTCATTTGTTTACTGAAAAGGAGGTGTAATACATTGAGCATTTAAGTGCTATTTTACCAAAGTAGCCCCATCACTTCATGTGCTCCTTAAGGAGAGACTGAAGAAATTCATGTCCTGTGCATAAAAATACCTGGAGCGAGTGATATCCCATATGAGCCAATCATTTCCCGCAACTGCTCCAATTTTAAGAGTGTTCTTTAAACACCAGTCCGCTGACATCAGTGGCGTTTGTTCACACTCTAGCGAGAGAATGGCCTGCTGTGTAATGAGATCATAGAATCGTATTGTCCCATTTTTCTCCGCTACCATCAGCTGTAAGAGAAATTAATAGAACTTTGTAAACTTAGCCTGTAATGAATCTTAGTATCCTTTTTACTCTATAGCAAAGCTAGTGTATTTTGAAGCAAATATTGATACTAGGACGTTAGATAGGTACAATTGTTCACATTTTGCTAGAAAACATTCTCCTGAATATTCTTCCAGCAATAAAAAGCACTTTTAACTCTACTCCTGTCACACTCTACACAATGATTACATTATTTTTATCTATACATATATGTATGTATTTAGATATATATGTACATAATTTTGGTGCTTAGAAGCACCAGTTCTCAGACACAGGTGCACTCTGCTTTCAGAATCATAATGCATATTTTTTTGCTTTTAAAAAGTTCCAGTTCTGAGTACAAGGAACTGACGGCCAGAGATAGTGCCATTCAAGGAAATAATGATATCGTTAACTGTAGCTGTAGAACCTGGATTCATGCTTACTGATTTTATATGCCTACTACTGCTTTATCCACTAACAATTTGGAACATATTTTATCTAAGCTTTTGCTGTTAAAATAAAATATATTTGTTTTTTTGGAAAGCAATGTAGAAAGAGCTTTCTTATTAAATGATAAAAAAATCTATTCTCAATGAAGAGGATGGCTTTCCGATAGTCATGAACAACAATTAAGGAAGGCAAAGCAGCATTAAAAATACTCTGTCCCCTCCTCTCCCATCCCCACCTACTCTCGTCCCCCAACATCCAAATTTGCTTGGGAAAAGAGAGCTGTCACAGAAACACGCCCTTCTGCAAACTAGAAGACATGTTGCAGCAAGCATTTTGAACTTCAGTAAGCTTTTCAGTAACCATCAGTCTGTAAGGCTTTATTAGTTCTTTGAAGGGGCTTTTCTTTACTAAAAAAAAAAATCTCCTTTGCCTGCTCTTTGATAAGGGTCAGACTAAAAACAAGCTAATATAGTAAGATTGGTGTAATATTTCAATATTTTTGCACAGAAAAAATAGGGCTAATTAGGGCTTATCAGAGCCCTAATTAGCTTAGGGCTAATCTAGTAACTAAACTGCCCCGTAGCAAATATAGTGGCAAACATTCAATTTTGATGACACTGGAGTGAACAGTCTTCTTAGTAAGGACTAAGATACTGGTGGAAACTATAGTAAGAGTACCGATCCTTCCTACCTATAGCTAAATAAATATTTTGATACCTGATTTGACTGCTTTTTTTCTGTTGTTCAGTGTGTTTTAGTGGTAACCCGAACAGCTATTTGTAGCTACTTAAGGCAGTTATTGATTCGCACATCAGGAATACTAAATCCAAGATTGCAAGGACTAGAGTAATTCAGCTAATGAAGCTGAATATTTTTCTCTTGGTAACTTCAAACAGATACTTGGCTTGCTTTACAGGAGTCTATGTTATCACTGAATCTTGCTATCATGACTGATAAAAAATTTTCCTCTGGTAATTGTAAGTTAATATGCAATCAACAATGACTGATGTATGGAATCAATAAGGAGTATCTCTCATGGGAAGAGCAAGGGATTGACGGTAAGAAGAGGAGAATGTGATTGAGAACTTATTTACAGTGATTTCACATTAGCAGATCTTTCCAATATCTAGTTCCAACATCCACAGGCTCCCCAAACTTAAATCCTACTATAGCATCAAAGATTCATAGTTTAGAGAAGTTCATCCTCCTGTTATTTTAAAGGTGGTAGTGATGAAGAGCTGGAAAGCACAACCTTAAAAGCCTCATCAGGATGCCAGCACACACTCATTCCAGGAGAACGTAAAACAAAATGGGCCTTCTCATTTCCTTCCAAATCCCAGACTCTAAAAGAGGAAAAAAAAAAAAAAAAAGGGTAAAGTAATTAGCTGTGTATTGCCATTTGACTGAAATAAGTTAAGATTTGGTGCCTCGATACATTCAACAAAGGAAGCGACCAAATGAAACACTGTTCATGCTTTATCGCTTCAAGAAGAAAACAGACTAATGGAACACCTAGAATTAAATTTGCAGATGCTTAATACTTGTGCATAGAAGTCAGTAAAAGCAAGCCAGTGCTGAAGAGAGTGTAATTAAAAAATGAACTAGGCACGCCCTCGATTTGAAAGGGCAACATCCAAACAATTTGACAAGCTTAGTTGTCTAGACATGAAATCTAGATGATACCTTCTCTCTTTGTTCATAAGTCAACACTGCAGCCTTTGTACTATGGCACAAATAACAGTGAGACAACAGAAAGCAGGAAGACCAGTGTTGATCTAGCTGATACAAGCAACCTAGAGTGAAGCACCAAGCAACTTCCATCATCCACTTCCCCAAGAAAAGGGTAAGACCATGCACTAAAGTATTTTTCTTATATAACACATGAATTTCCTTTTTCTTTTTTCTTTTCTTTTTTTTTTTTTTCTTCTTGTAAGACAAGACTGAGTAATGGAAATACAAGAAACTAGAAATGAGGCTAAGGCAAACAAGAGGGTTTGTGGCAGAGGTACGCTAGCCTACAAAGGGTCTTGGCAAGCTTTCAACAAATACGTCATGTTTGTCAGTTTAGTCTTCTCTTTTAGAGACACCTACAGTATATATTAGGCAGTAATAGATATATATATAAAATATTAAGAGAAATAAGAACAGTCAACAGTATTGGGTCAACATAGATTGACAGGGAAGTGTATGCTGAAACACCAGAACTAGGTTATATGATGAGTGAGTTTTCTTTGGATGAGTGTTACTGAGCCATGAAGTTACTCAGCTTATAAAATGCAGCAAAAACAATACAGACACCATTTTACCTCATAGCCACTGCTCAGTTGCCTCATTTCCTACAAAATCAGGAGCTCAGTTGTAGGACAAGGACATCACAGTTGCGAACATAAATTTTAACCACAAGGTTGTGTGCTATTTAAATGCATTTTCACACACAAATATATATACATACATCCTTCCTCACTGACGTACAAAACCTTAGAATCAGCCAAATTTTTAAGTGTAGTGTTCTGCTCAGTCTTTAGATGAGTGGCTGAGTTAGATGAGTGACTGAGTTAGATGAGTGACTATGTACTATTATTGTTTATTTTAGTGGATTTTTGCTGACTTCCTCCAGACTTTTTTAGTTTATATCTCACCAGGGTGCTGAGAGCTTTATATTTAAGAGATTTCAAAAAAATCTTAAATAATACATCATAAGTCTAGACAAGATATATCGGAACAAAGTAAATATATTTAATGAACAATGTTATTTTCTTATGCCAAACCACAACAGATCAAATATTTGTTTTCCCTGCAGAAAACACAGTCTCTAATGTTGAAGGATCAGCGTCCTTATTAAAATAAAGTCAAAACAAAAACCTGACAACTGTTTAAAAAATGAAATATCTACTTCATTAGGTAATTTAGAAACATACAATACTTTCTTCTATTGCCAGAAATTTTGCCTTGTAGATTTGTCCAAGTCAAATCAACACTTTCCATGTGTATTTACTGTGCAGGGAGAAAATTATGATATAACAGAAGACGGTGAATCATTTTGGCCGAAGGAGCATGCCATCATCTTTCCTTCCCTGAACTGAGTGAGATTATTAGGTGTTGAGACAGAAATTTATGCTTTCTACCTCCCTAACTATGTTATTTATAAAATGCCAAACTAGTATCTCTTATTTTGTCAGAATGTTGGGATTGCTAGTAACAAACACTATAGAAAGAAAGGAAAAAAAAAATGATAAATGCCCCTCATATATTTCCTTCTTTCTCTATTGATAAACATAGTATCATTTAGTTTTGGAAAGAAACAGACAATACATATCAAAATAGATCCTTGACCGAATGCATCAAGAACATGTTGTTATGGAAATGTATTTGTGACTATGGAAATTAACTCTTTGTAATATTTCTTTTTGACTAAGACAAGTTACAAATGTGCAATGGCACAAATTTTAGCCAAACTGAGTTTCAGTTACTCAGTAATCATAACCAAATCAGCTACAGATGCTAAAAAAGCCTCCTCTTTTCTCCATATTCCTATCACATAAATCAATCCATAAAGACCTAGCATCTTGGTTCCCATTCAAACCCCATGAAACTTCACTAATATTACCATGTTTTTATACTCAAACTAGTGTCTGCTTTTATCCAAACATTCTTATTTTTTTGTAACCCTGCGTTGCATCACCCTCTTATCAATCCTCCTCCCTCCACCAACTATTGTTGAACAGACTTACTGGGCTTGTGGTATTATTTTTTTTTCCCCAGTAGTTATAAAAAGATTCCAAAATAAATTTAAAGGAGAAAAGGTTGAATAACCCCAGTTGAAATGAAGGCCAAAGCTGGAATAATGGAAAGCCTCAAAATTATATATAATCTGCTCAGTAAATTAATTCATTTTTACATAACTAAGAATTGAGAAATCACATACTGCAATGATCACACTATTTAAACTATTTAAACTAATACAAAGTTAGAGATAGTTACAAATGTCGTTCAAGACAACTCTTGATATATTAGTATATTCCTCTTACCACTCACATTCTGTGATTAAACAAACAAATGATAACTGCAGTTTTCTCAAAGCATGGAGCTATTCAAACTATATTGGAACAACTGTATATATGTATGTATACATGAATGTGTATGATGACATGCTGCATATGTGCAGTAATTTTACCACAAAATGGACTTTAATAAAAGTTGCCAAAGTATTCATTAGAACATCTGAAAACCTGTTTTGTGGCAATGGAGATTACCCTTATTGTACATTCTAACTTTCTGAATAATGAATAATTCTAGCTAGAGAGCAAAACCAAATTATAAATGAATAAAAGTCATCAAAAAGAATAGTATAAGAACAAAACCATATTGTAACTTTAAGGCATTTCTCAAATCCTCAGACAATGGAAGTAAAAAAAAAAAAAAAAAAAATCAAATTCTTTTAACATAAGGTTTCCAGCAATCTTTGTGAGTGGGGTTGGGGCACAGAACATCTCATATCTTTCTGTGACATCTAATACCATTCCTCACCACAAAGCAGGATTGGCTATCCTTGAACTGCCTGACCTACTCTTATAAATGACCAACAAGCTTTTTTTTTTTTTTTTTCTTTCTTTTCTTTTGTTTTTAAAATTTGACTTAAATATCCTTAAAGTTTCTTTGTATCTCCAGCAGACATGCTTGCATAGCGACTGTATAACCAAAAGTATAACCAAAATTGATGGTTAATATTTTGGTTGTGACTGTGAGGTATAAGAAGTATCATGTAAGACTTTGGGGGGACACACAGGGATGCATACAAAAAACATGCAAAGCCACAAGCTAGACTCCTAAAAATAATTCAAGACTCCCAATTATTTTCATCAATTATAATGCACAGCTAGCTTGATAAACACTATCAGCATAGCTCAAAAAGGATAACTATTTTTCTATCATATTTCTTATATGAAGAAATACTGGGGAATTCTATCACAACAAACTGATGAACATAGAACAACATGGAATAAAATACTTTTTTATTTTAAAAAAAAATCTATAGTTGAGAGCACAAAATGGGAAGATACAAATGAAATATAAATTTAAGGCAGGAATAAGTGAGAAAGGCAACTTTACAATATGGTCAGAGACTGAAATATTTATTGGTCTAACAAAGTAAGACAAGTGCAACAAGCACTGAAAACATATTAAAAAACAAATGAAAAAAGCCACCAAACAACCAATAAAACCAACAAAAATAACAACAAATAATTTATCACTGGCTTTCCTGTCTACTGTCTAGCGAAATACCTATGCAAAATAACTAAGACATAAGAGTAGCATGTAAACGAACACATTATAGGTGGAAAAATAAAACAAAAGCAAACAACTAAACTACAAACAATATAATAAATTTTGTGACTTTAGTTAAATTTATTTTCCAGTGATATCAAACCTTTCCCCAGGAATCTCTGTATAGAGACTAAAACTAACCTTCTGATGGACTGGCATTTGTGGTTATGTGCAACAAACACTGGACTTGACAGTGACTGACAAGCCTGGACACCTGAACAAGCTTGCAAAGTGGGCCCATGTGAACCTAAGTCCAAGTGCAAGGTGCTGCGCCTGGGTCAGGGTAATCCCAGACATGAGGACAGACTGGGAGAAGAACTCACTGACAGCAGCCCTGCAGAGAAGGACGTGGGGGTGGACGAAAAGCTCAACATGAGCCAGCAGTGCGTGCCTGCAGCCCAGAAGGCCAACCGTATTCTGGGCTGTATCAAAGCAGGCCGAGGGAGGTGACTGTCCACCTCTAATCTGCCCTTGACAGATGCTACCTGGAGGACTGTGTCCAAGTTTGGAGCCCCCAGCACAAGAAGGATGTGGGTCTGTTAGAATGGTCCATAGGAGGGCCATGAAGTTGATCAGAGGGCTGGAGCGCCTCTCCTACGAAGAAAGGTTTAAAGAGCTCTGGGGTGACCTCATTGCAATTTTTCAATACTTAAAGGGGGCTTATAAAAAAGATGGAGAGCAATTTTTTGCTCAGTCAGACAATTCTTCACTCAGGGGGTGGTGAGGCACTGGCACAGGCTGCCCAGAGAAGCTGTGGATGCCCCGTCCCTGCAGGTGTTCAAGGCCAGGTTGAATGAGGCCCTGGGCAACCTGATATGGTGGGTGGCTTCCTTGCCCATGGAAGAAATGTTGGAGTTAGATGGTCCTTATGGTCCCTTCCAATCCAAGCTGTTCTATGATTATTTATATTTTACTTTAACTGTGCTCCACATTAACATGGGACTCATCAATAAAACTGATTCACATTTTTCTTTACTGCAATTAATAATTTAACAGTAGTTATTTTAGCTATTTCCTCTACCAGCATTTTTAACCATTTTCTTTACAATTTTGCTATCAAATTTAAAAAAGTATTTTTTTCTGTTCTTAATGAAAGAGTAAAACAATTACGAAATGCTTAAAAAAGTGAAATACAGGACAATATCCTGCAAGTTCTTCATTAGTTTATATTATATATTTTAAAGTATAGAATTAGCAGAATTTGAAAATTGCAATAGCTTGCCAAAGACATAAGTAAACCATAGGTTTGTGAACAGCTTCATCCATTTTGGAATCTAGCCATCCTTGGGAAAGTAACGCACAATATATAGAACACAGGGTTTGAATTTTTCAATCAACCTTTTTGCAACTTCTAATTATTATTATTATTATTTTTTTTGTAATTTTTGCAGCTGTGGGAATTTTGATCTTGTATATACATACAGTTGTCAATAACTGTAACATGGTGGGGTTTATGAATCTTGGAAAGGTGTATTCTTTCAAAAAAAAGATACTTTCTAAGGTTATATTAGCTTTGAGATTGTCAGTGCAGAGAATCATGATCATTTTAAAGTGTACATCATATTTATAAACCAACACCTCTTGTCAATGAATGCCCTTCAATTTATGACTACATAGCACAGAAGACAACTGCAATTATTTTGATGCTTGAGTATTTTTAAACAGTCTTAATCAGTTCTACTTTGCAGCTGGTCTTGTGAGACCAACAAGACCAAGAAAACTACATGTAAAAGCAACAAGAACTCCTGAACTAACAATTTAAAGGTAAGAACATGGAAGGCATCACCACAGCCTCTTCTCAACTGGTATCTGACCTAATATTGTCTTCCAACAACAACAACAAAAGACCAAAGCCAGCCATGAGATGTAACTGTTGCAGCAGCATGTGGCAAGATTGTTTAATGCATGAAAATGGAAAACTTGTGCTCCTTAGGTATCTCTGCTAAACTTACCCCTGAGTGAAGAGGAGGGAAGATCTAAACTTGTCTCTCTGCATGATGTACATACTGAGGCACAGTGTTAATTATATCAAGACACAGAGGTGGAACTCTAACAGAACAACACTGACATACTTGAAACTCCTTGTTCTTGTGCTAATTGTTCTACTACTTCATTCCAAAGGTATTAACAGATGATGTATCCTGAGAAAAATTTCTGAGTAGAAACTGAGTACAGACAGAAAAATTATTCCTCTTCTTACATTACTGCTGAAGCAAATTACACAGTAAGTAAGGAATGATTTTGGTAAGTCTGAGGGAATGCATTTTCCATTAGTTTTGAAAGTTTAACCTTTAAATTCAATAAAAAAGTCTTCATGCTCCACATGCATAAATGGAAAAAATAAGAACTCAAGTAGCCAAAAAAAATCCTGCTTACTTCTCATGGCTTTAAACCATAGATTTTATGGTTTACTGCATAACTGTCTTTTAGTTATTAACTCCTGATAGCATACACTAATTAAATCATTTGTATTTCCTTTTCCTTTAGTATCAATCAGACTATTGGTTTTAAAACAGTCCTCTTATCTCAGAAACACTGAGCATTTCATAAAATAAACAAAACATGCCACATATTCAAATACCTCTTTGCTGAATGAATCCAACATTAGTTTAGATCTAATAAAAAAAAAAAATCAAGAATAGAGAATAACTTGGAACAAGCTACGAATAAGTCATACACATTTCTACTACTCATTCCTAATGATTTTGTTGGAAATAGAGACAGGGCAGCTGTGGAAAATCTGCCTGCTGGTCAAAGTACTATTTTTGAGTTCCCTAGGGGTATTGAAAAATCACAGGCCTTTTAGATTTTCAATTCACGTAAGACAGAGTAGCTCTACTAATGCTACTAGACTTTGATTTACACCATTTGATGTTCTGCCCTTTACAAAATCTCATGCACAGAATAATCATTCTAACAGCTATTTCCTTCTCTCTTACCAGGTAGCAGATTGCTTTGAACACAAGACCTTTTCCTTTGTTCTTACAGCACTTTTTTTCTTTCCCTGAACGTTAAATGGTCATTTATATAGCAATCAATATGGTCATAACTTCAAAGAGCAAATATATAATTCATATAATCAGAGAAAAACTAGAACAGTTCCTTAACTGAGACAAGTTTTAAACTATCACAGCTATACCAAGAAAAGTCAATGATGATGCTTTCTCATAAGCCTCTTCCCCTATTGCAATGGCTTGCTGAGCCTGCACAGCTGCCATGCTGCCTTCTCCAACTGTGAGCTGCATTGTAAGGATGAAGACCAACAGCTTTATAGATTCACAAGCACTAGTAGAAGTGGAAGATGGAGGACATTTTGCCAAGGAAAAACAAACTCGTGCACTACAAAATTTTAACCAGTGTTTTTTAGCGTACTAAGCTGGTGAAGGGCCTGGAACACAAATCCTATGAGGGGCGGCTGAGGGAACTGGGGTTGTTTAGTCTGGAGAAGAGGAGGCTCAGGGCAGACCGTATCACTCTCTGCAACTACCTGAAGGAGGGTGTGGGGAGCTGGGGGTCGGCCTCTTCTCACAGATGAGTAGTGATAGGACCAGAGGGAATGGCCTCAAATTGTGCCATGGGAGGTTTAGGTTGGAAATTAGGAAACATTTCTTCTCAGAAAGAGCAGTCAGGCATTTGAACGGTTTGCCCAGGGATGTGGTGGCGTCACCGTCCCTGGGGGTGTTCAAGGAAAGGTTGGACATGGTGCTTAGGGACACGGTTTAGTGGGTGACATTGGTGGTAGGGGGATGGTCGGACCAGATGATCTTGGAGGTCTTTTTCAACCTTAACGATTGTGATTTGTGTTTGCCTTTTATTTCCAGTTGCAAACAATTAAATATATCAGTTTGGAATGGCTTGATCATGGTATTATGAGCTGCCAGTATCACTGTATCAGTATGATACTGTCCTTAGGCTACATAATTGCACCTCCCAGCAAGGCTAATAAGTTCAGGTAAGCAAACAATTTCGCATGAGTATACTGGTTTTAAACTTGACTCATCTGAAGATAGAATGGATGGACAGAGTCTGTACAGTTCAGAGCTGAGCTATGCATGTCTTATGTCTCCTATTCTTGGAGATCTTTTTTTTTTATTTCTGTCCCACCTGGGGAAATTGACAGTGTACATAATCATACAATATCTTGAGTTGGAAGACACCCACAAAGATCACCGAGTCTAATTCCTGGCTCCACAAAGAACTATGTAAAAATCAGACCATGTGTCTGAGAGCATTGTCCAAACACTTGAACTCCAGCAAGCTTGGTGCCATGACCACTGCCTTGGGGAGCCTGTCCCAGTGCCCGACCACCCTCTGGGTAAAGAACCATTTCCTAACAACCAGCCTGACCCTCCCCTGTCCCAGCTCCATGCTGTTCCCTCGGGTCCTGTCACTGTCCCCAGAGAGCAGAGCTCAGTGCCTGCCCCTCCGCTCCCCTCGTGAGGGAGCTGCAGGCCGCCATGAGGCCTCCCCTCAGCCTCCTCTGCTCTGGGCTGAACAAACCAAGTTGCTTCAGCCACCCCTCATGCGTCTTGCTCTCTAGACCTTTCCCCATCTTTGTAGCCTTCATTCTGACACTCTCTAACAGTTGTATGACTTTCCTATACTATGGTGCCCAAAATTGCACACAATATACTCAACATGAGGCTGCATCAGTGCAGAGTAGAGCAGCACAATCACTTCCCTTGACCAGCTAGCAGTGCTGTGCCTGATGCACCTCAGGATGTGCTGGGCCCTCCTGGCTGCCAGGGCACACTGCTGACTCATGTTCAACTTGCCATTGACCAGAGCGCCCAGATTCCTTTCTGCAGAGCTGCTCTCCAGCCTCTCGTCCACTCGCCTGTACATATATCCAGGCTTGCCCCTTGCCACATGCAGAATACGGCACTTGCTCTTGTAAACTTCATATTGTTGGTGATTGCTCAGCCCTCTAATTTGTCAAGATCTCTGCAAGGCCTCTTTACCCTCGACAGAGTCAAGAGCTCCTCGTAATTTAGTATCACCTGCAAACTTAGCGTGCATTTGAGTCCTGCATCCAGATCACTTATAAAAACACGGAAGAGAACTAGCCCTCAACTGAAGCTTTGTGGAACCCCACTAGTGACTGGCCTCCAGCCTGATGTAACCCCATTTACTTTAACCCTTTCAGCAGGATGCATCAGCCAACTGTTCACCCATTGCATTATGGTTTTGTCTAGCTGTATGCTGGGCATTTTGTCCAGAAGGATACTGGGAGAAACAGTAGTGAAAACTTTGCTGAAATACAAAAACATCACATCTACTGGCTTTCCTTGGTCAGCTAGATGAGTGACCTTCTCACAATAGGAAATTCAGTTCGCTGAACAGAACATTCCCCCTCATGAACTTGTGATGGCCATCATCAATGACCGCACTGTATTTCACGTGTTTTTCAATAACTCCCAGAATAATCTTCTCCATAATACCAAGGCAGAACATTTTTCTTCTTGTTCATCTAGTAAGTTCAAAAACAGATAGCTTTGAAAAAAAACAACCCCACAAACAAGAAAAAACACAAAAAACAAAGCAAAACAACCCCCCACAACCCAGTTCACATGACTAATCTTCCCTTTCAAAATGAAGACCTACTAAAAATAAATAAGGAAGCATATACACACACAGAAAAAGCCAAACTATTATTTCAATGATATTTTGAGCAAAATGCATACCTGCAAGTGTGATCATCACTTACACTTGCAACTTCTTGACCTTCTTTGGGAGCAAACACCAGATCATTAATGTAATCTGAGTGGCCATCAAATGTCTGTCAACCAGAAAAAAAATATTTTTAACTTTGAGCAGACTGTTCCACCATTAGTCAACAATATATTCAATAGATCCACTAAGTGAAAGATTTGAGTGTAAAATAAAGTTATCATTTTTACATGGAAGGGAAAAATATTCATTAGTGAAACTGGAGATATTTAAAACCTCTAACGCCTGTGTATATTTACACTGTAGGTGAACAGAACCCCACTGCTCCTTGTAGTTACCACGGAGGTCAGCTTGATGCTCTGGTAAGTGGATCACACCAGAACTTTTTATTCTTTTTCAACCACTGAATTTTGAAGGTAGAAGATAATAAATCTCAGAAAGAAAGAGGAAAATCAGCAGGAAGTGAATGTACACATGAGCTATATATTTTAAAGAACTCCAATTACTCATAAGTAACTCTTATCTCTGAATAAAAGTTTTTAATAGGAATTCCTGCAAGCAGCAAGAGGGTTTTTTTTCCTGAAGGAGCAATAAACGAACCACTTGTCCAGTATATTCCCTTTCCCAAGCAGTCAATATATAAATTCCTCAAGAGCAGATATCCACCACAGATGGCAAAGGACCAAAAGGCTACCTTTAGAATAAAAAGTGAAAAAAGTCTCAATGAAACAAGTAACAATGCATGCTGAAGGCTTTATGAAAACCAAAAGTGAGGAACAACAGCACATGAAAAATAAGCTGGCCACACAACATCACAGCAATTAATCACAATTTCTGTTAAACATTTGAGAGAATACTGACATAGTACTTTATGCTCTTTGCTTTATATACTGTTGTACTGAAGAGTAAGGAAAATTGGGTATAGTGCACACTGTTACTGTGAAAGTAATAGATCATCCATTCTCAAATAATAGGATATAAGCACCCATGGTGTGAATGTACATATGAACTATCACTCAAAAGCAAACATTCACAGTTGTATCAGAAAGCATGAAGTCATTTCAAAGGGAACTATTACTGTGTAATTGTCCTCAGCTGAAATTTATTAATCATGACATTTTTATTTCAAAGTACTGAGAATAATTTATATATAATGAAAACCAACTTAGCAGCATAGCTTCTCTGAATGAGAAACAGAATCACAGTTTTTAGTAAAAGTTAAAAGGATAATTTTTACATATTCTGAAGGCTTTTCAGCTGTCTTGGCCATAAAATCACAACACCATTTTCTTCTCAATTCCATTAAGTGTTTTGTACTTATCTACAGACATCAGTAATCTTTTAAGCTTTACAGTATCTTCAAACATCTAAATTAAAGATCAAATACACATTCAGCATTAAGCAAGCAGGCAAAACTCATCTCATTTAGGCCGAGTCAAAGTCTGAAGTACTTTCAACCCTGCTGAAATACTTTTTCAACCCTGCCCAGAGCAGGGGGGTTGAAACTAGATGATCTTTAAGATCCTTTTCAGCCCAGGCCATTCTATGATTCTATGATTCAAATTCATTCACATGGTTGTTAGGTATGAGTACATCATCTCTGACCTCATTAGAAAATCTGTAGCTAGTAAATATCAAGTTTGTTCAATCTGAGGATTTATGTGTGTTTTCTCTCACTATGGTCTTTACGCCAAAAATCTCAATTATAATTACTTAAATCACTTAAAATTTGAAGTCAATTATTTGAAGTCCATATGTAGATGTTGTATCTATTACTGTTTCATCCTCCTTACTCCCACTGAGTAAGTCATTAGGCATGGCTGCTATTGTTTTGCCCAAAGTATCATAAAAAGGAGACAAAAATATCCACTGGATAATGGCATGACATGAAGAGATGGCAAGGAAAAACCAGGTCGAATGAAAACAACCACTTCCCAGCTTTCTGAAAGGACAAAATACTGTTCTCTGTGTTTGTTCCTCAGAACAAGCTACGCAACTGATCAAAAAGAAAAAATTAAATCTGTAAACCATGCACAATAATGAAGCTGCCCCTCCAAAAAGTTATGAATGTTCAATACATCAGTTCAATACAGAAACATTTTCAGCAGCCAACTTATTTTTTTCCCCAATATCCCATAACTTCAATAAAACCTTGTGGATTTTACTAGAACTAATACATCCTAAGATGATGCTAAACTATTTAGACAGAAATGCAAGTCTTGAAAATTTTCAGCATTCAGAATTCAAATATCCTGCCTCATTTTATATACACAGTTTTGATGAAATATGCTTTTTATTAAACAAAATTTGAAGCAGGAGAAGAAAGCCACAATTCATTTCCAAATGAAAACCTCAGAACAAGAAAAGACTTCACGAAGATCCATCAACCATATTTTACCTTTTGTTTGTTGTTCTGGGCTTGATCCAGCCCATAAATTTTGGATTAGTTGTGTTGACAAAGTAATGGAAAACTCAGTATGCTTGAAGTTCCTTGTTGATAATTACATCAAGACAGTTTTTCCACTGGGAAAACAGAGTAAGATTACTCTGTCTATCCCTCCAGAAGCAACACATACTAATTATTTAATATAAAAGACAAAATGTTCAGAGATTACATTTTGACTGTAATCACATAATTCCCGCAGCTTTTTTGCGCATTTTATACCTCTCTTGAAAACCTCATGTGTAAAGTGTGCACTGTACAATGGATCAAAGTCTTCCACGTGTTCATTATGTGTTCGACCTTAGGTTCATGAAATAGTTTTTCTGAGGTTTCGATTGACTAATACTAAGAAACCATTTTATCAAACTATTTAAAATTAACTCGGCATAGCTCATAGAATATTTGTGAACCTCTGAGATTTCCAAATACTTTAGATGGGAGTTAGGTGTTATTTTTTTTCATCACAAGTATATAGCTCAATGATCATCCAAGTATAAGAAATTATGATGACTACCTAGAGGAAGTATTTTCTCCACTTTTTGTCAAAGCAACAACAAAAACACACACACAAAAACAAACAAACAAAAAAGCCCGGAGCATGCTCTTAAAGACATTTTTACCAATCAAAGAATCACAGAATGTTAGGGATTGGAAGGGACCTCGAAAGATCATCTAGTCCAATCCCCCAATATAAGCACACTATTCCTTTTCACTAATGAGATTCTCACTATTAGGTAATAATCCACATTTTAAGCTGTTTTCTGATTATTTTAAGCATTAGGTCAAGCCTGATCCAGTAAAAACAGGAATTTTTACTTCTTCCTCAGTCTCAGTATATCCTTGATGAAGTTCTTAGACTAAGTTCCAGTGGTGAAATTGGCATAAACAGAGCTAATAACTTCATGGCTAAATTGAAGCCCAAACTTCTCATTTGCATAGCATAAGCCCCAAATGGTCCTTAGTATTCTGTTGTGTCAAAAATAAACCACCTATTGTAGCTTCATCTGGCCACATAGTCATAACACCTCTTGTATTAATACATCCTCTGTGATCACTACACTCACTACTCATCATAATTTTTTTTTCAGATGTGTTATGCAATGGACATATTTTTGCAGTAGAAGCTTATAACTGCGGGTCAGCACAGTTTGTGTTAGAAAGAAGTCCTAAGGGTAGAAGAACCAGTTCTCCAAAGAATCTTTTTGTATGAAAAATAATTGCTATCTTAATAGAAATGTAAGTGTGGCATTTCAAATTTATTTGTAGGCACCCAGACAAAGCTACTGTGTAATAAATTTCGCTAAATTAGAAATACATGTTTTAAAGTTTCATTTGTGTTGGTCACATACCAGAAAAAAAATCTTATTAGACCTGGGAAAAACACTAACCCATCACAGAAATTCTATTCTGAAAAAATAGCATTCAGCAGACTGTGCTACTGCGTTGCCTCTTTTGCTTCTCTGGTTTTAATATTGATCATGCATTGACAGTAAACTACAAAATAACTGTCTCATCAGGTATATTCAAAATGATTATTTTGTGTGTTTTTTGTAATCTTATTCTAATTCAGTAATAAACAGCTTAATATAATTCTTCATTAGAATAAACTTGCTTATTTAAACTTGTATTTTAAGAAAAGTTTAAGTTCATAAGTTATCAAAAATGCGTTTGTGTGAAGTTGTAATACTGAATATTTATTATATGTATTTATTTCACTGGAAGCAATGGGTTCCTATTGAGGAAAACAGCATATCCCATTGAGAATTCCTAGCGTTAGTCTGGGAGGAGCCCTAAATCAATGTGCAACAGTCTGAAAGCTAGTATAGACATGAAGTCTGCTCTGGAATGTATAAAAGAGCACCTTCTGCTAAAGACCAGATGAGAAGAGACAGGAGACAAAAAGAGGTATAAAGGCTATGAACTATCACAGCTGTCACTTTTTCACAATTTTTGGCAAAAACACAAAAATTTGTTGGTCGTTAACACCCAGTAATTAAAGCTTTCGTATTCATTACACACGGAAAAAACACTTATTCATGCCTTGAACCATGCTGAAATTAAAGAGACTTGTCACTGATTTTAGCAGACAGTCCATGAGGCCCCTTGTTAATCCAAAAAAAAAAAAAAAAAAGAGACTAGACAGCTGAATTTAGAGCCTGTAGTACCAGGTTCTTCTACATGTCTGATAATTTCCACTAATTAACCATTCCATTGTCTATACTGTTATTAGTGAGTCTACCTATTCTCTTTCTTCCGCATGTTTACAGACAATTCTATAAATTTCTCAAATTAAAACAGACATACGTAATTAGTAAAGTAACTTTATATTCTGCTAAAAAAGTTAAAAGATTAACTCACACCATCAAAGCTGCTTGTCTACAATATCATAAAACTGGCAGATATTATATAAAATGGTAACTTTGGTAAGGAGTGACACACATCAACTTACAAGCAAACAGTGTTAACAATTTCTAGAAATATTTTGCTAGAAGTGCAAGCCAAGCTGTTTGCAACCGTGTCAGTTATCCTGCTTCCTGGCTGACAAGGCCATACAAGGTAATGGACCAAGCATGAAGGAAGGAAAAAATGGGTAGGTGCATGCATGAAGTAACAAAGAACATGTTTTCTGAAATGGAAATACTTTTTATTTTCTAGTAATGTCCATTTTTACTTATATATAGCTTTATTCACTCTGTTATTATTTGACCAGGAGTGACATCTGCAATTAATTTACTTTCTGTATGACAAATATTGTCTTACTAATACATATTGCCAAACCACAAAGGAAAGTCAGTTCTTTTCCCCTTCATATTGAATACACAACTCTCACCAACAGAGGCATTATCATATTCCAAAGCACTAAAGAAGGAACCCTCTCCCCTGATTTTTCAGCACTGATTAGCTTTGCTTGTTCTTGTCTGAAGCTTCAACAAAAATTCAAATGAACATCTAATATCAATATTTGGACTGGGGTATTGTTTCAAAGGCAAAATTTTGAAGAATATGTACATACCCAAGTGATGTAGGAGTTACAAAGACAAGAATGCCTTACAAACAAAAGAAATCTCGTAGACCTGACACCTCTTACATCACTGGTAAAAGAACACTACGCTGAAAGAACAGGAAGCGAAAATGTATTTGAAGGAGACATTCCCTTTCTTTTTATTTTAGACAAAAAAGTGCTGGCCCATGGCCATGTTTTATATAACTGTCTGCAGTTACGTACAAAAGTCAGTATTCTTTGTTTAAATCTTCTACTGTATGAAATGGTTTCATTGCAACTTTCCTGTTCCCCAAGGAAAGAGACAAATCATTAAGTTTGCTCTCCATATAGAGGAGTCTAATATTTTACAGGTCTCTATGTAAAGGAACCTTTTCCAACACAGTACTTCAAATTCACCTGTAGAATATTCTGACATTTTAGACCATAAATAAACCTCTACTTACTTTTCGTCAATTTGGCTGTTACATAAATACTTTTAAATCAAAATATAATATAGCTGATAATTAGTTATGCCCACTTTAAAGACAGAAAGGTATATTCAATACACTGATCTTTGCTAGAGATGATGGGTCTGCCAGAGTTTAGTGTTCTACATCATACTGTACATTAACCAAAGTGAGGCAGAAGGTCAGTTGAAGATTAGACTCCACTAGAGACTAAAGAAATATTCAAAATCAGCTTAGTTACCTTTACCTTATATTCATTCTTGTCCTGCAGGTCTGAAGTAAATAGCCTTAACTTCCTATCAGAAGCTGCTGTACAAAACCTACACTCAACAGAAAAAGAAAAGCCCTTCTGTCAGTTAGCACTGCAATGGCCGATTTTTTTTAAACAAACAAACAAACAAAAACAAACAAACAAACAAGAGTTTCACCTCATTTTAAACCTGCAAAATGACATGCAAAAGGAAAGTCAGATTTTCAAACAAACGTATATTCTAATTTTTCTGCTTTGGCATCAAGCATTCAGAGTTATAATTGGAACTTACCTACAAAATATGGTGTATCAAGTGCCAAGAATACTTTTTAATGGAAAGAAATACAAAACATTTTACAAAGCTAAATCTGAATCAACTGTGAATTACCTGAAATCTCTCATAACTGCCACAGAATTTACCTTGGAGGAAGTGGCTGATAGAAAAAATAGAACCCTCATCATCAGTGTTTTAAATTACCTAAGGATTAATTTATTAACCAGTCGCCAACTTATTTTAAACAAAAGACTGTAAAAATATGCAGCAGTAAGCAATCAGTATAGTTCTGAAGAGGCTTACAAGCAATTGAGAACATCTGAATTCGTGTTAAGTGCATATTTAATAATTAACCATTTTTCTAGACTTACAGCTTGACAGGTCTCACAAATAGCATCCGACTTACTCCTAAACATAGCCCATACTATGGAGAACATCACATGTAACTTTACAAAGCAGGCCACGATAATAGTCTCATTCTTACAATGATACATACAGAAATATTATACATACGCATTATACAGATACGTACAGATACATACAACAAAAAGACTAACTAGATTGCAGGTCAATTAAAAGAAAAATATCTAGTATTTACTGTGAATCCACTGTGGGGAGGAAAGAGTAAGGGGCTCTGGAAGCAGAACAAAACAAAACAAGGATGACTAAGAATGAAACTGTTGTTCCAATGGTGTTCACAGACTTCAACAGCAATTTCTTCAGAGTTAGATTTCAGCCGTAAGCATTAAAGTTAGTTCAGTATTAAGGACTTAGAGAAAACAGATATGAGACAAGGATTCATTGTAGTCATTTATTCTAAATACCTTATCCGGGGAGGTAAAGCATCAAGTCTAGTTTCTGGACTCCATGCTATGGCATCAACTCTCATTCCATGATGAAATGTTCGTAGTGTCTTATATTGCATGCCTTCCATTTCTGCATCCTCTTCCTAAAGAAATACTGTAGTTAGCTAATCCAGAATAACAGGTTGATGACTTTTAACAAGTCAGATTGATATGAAGTTGAAAGTTAGATGTATCTGCTGTGATAAAGTATTTACTTGAAATATGTAAGTAATTAAAAATCCATGAAATGATTGCAGTTTCAAACCCAAGTCAACATAGCACTAAAACAAAACTACGTTGCACAAAAAGCAGATTTGCAAGACGAACATGCTGAGCCCATTCTTTGCACAAGCAATACCTTCATAGATACAACCAGAACCACTGACAACAGCACGATAAGCACACACTGAAATACAAAATAATGGGAACAAAAGCAAGGAGGCCGTGTAGGCTATCTTCTCTCCCAGTTGTTTCTACTTTACAGAAAAATGCTAGCACTTCCAGAACAACCTGTTTTGAACAGCAGGAGGTAGAAAGATACCCTTTATCATTTAACATGACCAAAATTACTACCTTGGCTATTCTTCCCAATGGTGAGGGCACTGGATGGTGGCAAAGATGAAACAATTGCTGGGATTGTGGACTCAATGAATCAGCTGATCTCCAAAAAGTTCTCAAAACACCCAACATAGTACCTCAAAATAACTGAAGGATATTTTGACAAAATGTTCTCTCTATGGCACACTTCTGCTTTAAGGAAAAAAAAATCTCTCTGTATACACTCCACATAATGTAGAAGCTAGGAAGAACCTAGGTGATTTTCAGAAAATTTCCAACAGTAAGACTTTGGGGAATAATAAAGACCAGTTATACTGTTTTCTATATTAAAGTATGAAAATAATACTGTGTAACAGAGAAGTGAGCTCAAGAAAAAAAAAGTAAAAATAGATTCCAAAGATACGAGTGTTCTACTATCGATTTTCAAGCATCTAGGGAAAAAAAAAGTATTACATATAAAAATATACAGAATGCTATTTTACTTTTAAAAAACTTTCATGATATGATGACTGGAAATAATGTCTAGGTAAAAAAGCATATTTTACTGTTTCTAACAGTCTGTGAGAGAGATGTAAAAAAAAATTAAAAAAAAAATCTAGAAAGCAGATGTATATTAAGTAATTATTTGCCACTGTCCTTCCTTGAAAGAAATGTCTCTAAACTTACTTTGGAAATTTTAATTATTCCTTTCTATTCCAGGTATTTGAAATCTTTGCTGTTTTGATGGCTAGCTGAAAGACTTAAAAAAAAATAAAACACCATACAGCAAATGTTAAGTTACATATTTCCAAAGCTGCCTGCTTAAATTCCCAGGTAGCAGTCACAAACATTTGCAAGAAATACTAAACTGGGATTACTCTTCCAGTAGAGCACTCCTGTTTTCATTGCAGCCTATTCAAAAAGAACTTTACACCAGCAGGATGGTAATACCAATATGTATTTATATATACATTTTTTTCCCTTGAAGACCAAATATCCCGAAGTCATTAATGTAATAACAGAGTAAAACACTTCCTGGCAAAACGTGGAAGGAAAGAAGCAGGAAAGCGACTTTAGTCTGTCAGAAGACGTGCTGTCAGTTTCGTGAAGCAACTAATAAAAGCAATAAACACAAACTAACCTGAAATCTACATGTCCCAACAACTACATAATTATTGCCACCATATGCAATGAGGGAACATGCATCTCCACTATCAAATGGATTGAATTTTATCACATGCACATAATCTTCACAGTCCACAGTGTAAGCAGCATTTCTAGTAGAATCTTGCTTCATTTTCAGTGGACTATGTCAAAGTATCGCAGAAGTGATGTCTTCTTCAGGATGAAGGTCAACGTTCCTGTAACGGAAAGTATTAAAATGCATGCATTATGTATTTGCATAAAGAAAAAAAAAGTATTTGTGGCGCAACAAATCAAGATTTCTTGTAACACCGTATTTATGGACACAAAAGGTCAACTTAAGCTCATTATTTATAGATTTAAGACGTAATTCCAACAATCAAGAGATTAACTAATCTAACTGACCTAATTCACTAACAGACATTCAAAACTGTTTCTACAGACATCAGTAACAACCGCAGATTTTGTGCTACTGATGACAACCTAACATCAAGACATGAGATTAAGTAACTCTACGTATCAGAAAAGTCACATACATAATTTTATGTTTTCAGCCAAATAACAACATACGACGTATTCAAATTCTCTTCCCTGGTGTACCTCTTTAAAGGACAGTAGGTATCTAACAAAGCAGAATAGAACCGCCAAACTCCATATGCAAACACTATTCTGCAGAATATGTAAATGTTGTTTCATGACTTAAGCCAACCCAACTGCAGACAGTGCCTCTATGCCTCTGTACTTGACCAGAAAATGTTAGTTTTCACCTGGATCAAAAGTATACCTAAACATTAGTACTTTACTGTATTCAAGCACTTTTCAAGAAAATCAGACTTCTGTGCTAGCACATAGAAGGCTGAGATACACAACAGATTTTGGGATCATCCCAGATTTGACATTAGTTTACACCTTTTGAGAAATGACAATTTTCTCCACGTGCAGCGTGGAAAGATAGCTTTAAACTTCAGACCCTTGACAGATTCTTCTGTGTTAATGACCTGAAAGGCTCAGCTCCAAGGCCGAACATCGTGCCTGGGAGCCACCACAGTTTGAAGCGGACATCACCGGGACTCAAACAGGCTCTCCACGTTTGTAGCGTGTATTTATTAACCACCATAACAAACCACCACGTTGACAGAAGTACGTTAGCCATATAACATATCGTCACGCTCCTAATGCCAAACACAACTTTTAGCCTCCTTGAAGGCTCCCCATCGCGGCAGACCCCACCCCTTGGGGCAGCACCAGGGGGACAACCCGGCCGTGTGGGTCAGCCCCCTCCCCGCACCCTTCACCTTCCCGCTCCCTCCTTTTCCCTTGGGGGCCCAGCGGCAGCCCCAAAGGAGCCCGCCCCACAACCGTGCGGCCCCACAATGTTACCAGCGTGGGCCCGGGCCCGACCCCGAGGCGCACCGCGGCCAGGCCAGCCCCGCTCCTGCTCGGGTCTGGGGGGAAGCACCGAGCCCCCTGCGCCCCCCCGGGTCCCCCACGCACCTCTCCTGCCCCGCACGGCCGCGATTCCCGGCAGCACCTCCCAGCTCCGGGGCACCCTCTGTGCTTCCGGGGCAGCGGCCCGCGCTCCCTAATTGGCCGGCAGCGGGGGATTTAAATTAAAACCGGCGGGGAGGGCGGAAAGGGCCGCTAGCCGCCTCGCCCTGGAGCCCTGCTGGCAGCCCCAGCCTCCCGGGGCCGGAGGTGGGAGAGCGGGGGCAGCCTCAGCCCGCTGGGGCCTCGCGTCGTGCCCGGGCGTCGTGCCCGGGGAGCCGGGTGGTGGGGAGCGGGGAACCCTCGGATCTGGGGACCCTCGGAGCTTGGGGTCCCGGGCGGTGGCGGCAATGCCGGCTCTTAATGCCGGGTATAGGGTCTAGGGCTTATCCTGCGGGCTTCCTGGGGTTGTTAGGGTGGGTGCTGGCTCCCAGTGACTTGTGTTCTTCCTCAGGAGCCTCTCCCGCCGAGGAGGGTGAGGGGGCAGAAACCCCTTATCGAGAGTTTGTTATGCCTGCCTTAGGCTGATTTGTACCTATCCAACAGTTTTGTCTGCTGTGACTCTTGGTTTTCGTTCATGTCAAAGTAAAATAGGATAAAGTAAAGCAACTTAACTTACTTGGTGGTGGACTGCAAGAAAGATAAGGAGGGACTCTTCATCAAGGAGTGTAATAAGACAAGGGGGAATAGTTTAAAACTTAAATATTGTGGCCTTACATTAGATATTGGGAAGAAATTCTTTGCTTAGACAGTGGTGAGGTGCTGGCACAGGTTGCCCAGAGAAGCTGCGGATGCCCTATCCCTGGAGGTGTTCAAGGCCAGGCTGGATGGGGCCTTGGGCAACCTGGGCTGGTGGGAGGTGTCCCTGCCCATGGCAGGGCGTTGGGAACAGATGGTTTTTAAGGTCCCTTCCAACCCAAACCATTCTGTGATTCTAACTCTTCCCCTGCAAACATCTTGGTAAGTAAGTTGTTGCTTTGTGTTGCTTGTTGCAAGATGTCTCCTTGTTTTCCCCACCCCTCTCCCCTTCCTGATCATACCAATTACCAATAAATAAATAAGTGCAGTGACCTACACATTAACAAGATGAAATAAGGGGAAAGGTTGGATTTGTGTTCTGAAAGTAAAAGACGGGGATCTTGACTGTGTACTGTATGTAGCGCTAGGGAGCTGTGTTTCAGAAACAAATGGGTTTAAAGAAGGTAGGTTAAGAGTCTCAGGTATTTGTGGCTTGATAAATGCAAGAAGATGAAAGACCAAACCACAAAGTAGTCAAATTCAAAACTGATGTTGAAACTCATTTCCAAAGGAAATAGGGAGAATGATGACTTATGGGAGGAAAGGAAAAAAGGCTTTGTGCATAGGTAACAACAACAACAAAATAACAATCAGAGATGTCTATTAACAATAGTGAATGTCATCTTTCCAGTTTTAAACTGTTTTAATAGATATGGACTGGACAAGCAGTGAAAGCAGGTAGTACTGAAGATACCCTTTAGTGTATTCAGATTGGGTCCTTGCTGAGACAAGAGAGTGTTCTTTGTAATAACTTTTATTCTTTCGTGTTAGTAAAATATACAAGGAGAATAAGGGGTCTTTGTGAAGACATCATGCATAAGCACTTTTTACCCTGCCTCTTCAGTGTTGCTTTATCATTAGTGAGATGAGTCTTAATGCGCTATGTGTTTAGTGGAAAGAACTTATTCTGTGGACTTGATGTGAAACAATAAGCAACAGCAGATGTGTAGCTTAATGAAAGGTGAAAACATGAGTGGGCCTATCTTATGTGGTTATATTCACATTTATTTCTCTTAATTCTGTGTTCTACTCTAGACAATGGTTGATTTCCAGCAAAAGATTTTAAACTTGATCAAATGTTTCAGAAGACAATGGCACTTATTTTCAAACTCGGAAAGAACTACTGTATGTGGAGCAGATTGCATGCTGATGGTGTTACAACTGTCAATGGCTGAAGTCAATAAACAGGTCAGCATTCTTTCAGAGCATTCTTGGTACTGTGAGAAAAGTCTCCAGTTTTTCAGACAGGGTCTTCTGTGAAGCTATTTTCGCAATTGCAGTGGTGGGTGTCCTGCAAGCAGGAGCACACAGTAAAAGTTTATCATAACCTTATATTCCATATTACTCAACACCTGATTTCTCCTGTTTCCTCATTGGCTGAGTACTACAGGTTCACAACGTACTCGACGCAATTCTATACCATATATGTACAATTTTATTTCAGCAACCGTTAATTTCTCCTTTTCCTTTTTCCTTCTCTTGTGACTAGAGGGCCTGTGATTTTTGTTTTTACTGATTTTTGTACTGCTCATTCTGTTTTTCTTAGCTATCTTCCTTATTTTGGGACAGTGGGACCTTCCCCTTATCTGCTTAACATACTCCGCACCGCTATGCTACTGTCATGCCTGCACAATCTCTTTTGAATATTCAAGGTTAGTGGATTTTCCACTGCAAAAACAACTTTTATTGCGAAAACACAACTTTGTTTCTCACAGTACTTAGTGCATCTTACACTGGGTTCACTTACTGGACTTCTTGTTTGGGCACCTATTTGAAACAACCATTTTGGTCAATTCAGTGTTTCATCTGAATGTTTGATGCCATGAGATGCTGTAAAAGTAATGATTAAGCACTTTGTCAAATTATGGCCTAGAAAAAGAACACCAAGACAGATGAGAGGATAGAAGTGTTTTAAGTATGCATCTGAGTCTTCAGCTTTAAATACTAGTGTATTTTGTTTGTTTGTGTAACTTCAGTTTATTTCTACTGAATGTTTCTCATTTGCTGTAGAGCAGTGTGAGATAACTGTAGCATTTGGGATGTTCTTATCCAATCAGGGCAATTCATTTGGCCCACTGCTCAGCTCAAGGTTCTCCTTTTATCTTTTTGCTGAGGGCTCTGGAAATGCTTTGGAATGACATGAGAAGAATGAGTGTATGATGGATTGGGTATAGGCTGCACAAGTTGCTTGCAACGTTGCATTCTTGGCTACTGTTTTTCCTAAGGCTCCTCAGTTGAAGTCCTATGCATCTGAGCTGTGAGCGTGTACCCAGTACTTCTAGGAAGTGTACAATGTTCTTTGTGTGTGTGCAAGATTAGTCAAGGGGTGAAGAGGAGATTGCTCCCTAACCAGCTGACCAATGTGTCTTGTCACAGCTCTTTGAAGAACTCCAGAAACATTTAAGTCTCATACTTTTAGTCTTAAATTTCACTAAGTATAATGGTAGCAAACAGCATGAGAAAAGCTAACTGAATAGTTGTGATAAAAGGGGAAAAAATGTATAATCTGAGTTCCTCTGAATGTACCTTGTGTTGTAGCTATAAGGCATAAAGCCATTGGTGGTATATAGTGTGTAGTGAAAGTTACTAATCAATCTAGGTAAAAGTAGTTATAGGCCTAAAAATACTTAGGTAAACTTTCAAGAAGAGCCACCTTTCTTGGGGTTTGAAATAGAAGTAACAATTTTCAAGGTGAATTTCAATTGAGGGTAATTGTCTTGTTGACTGTTTGTACCTCCCTGTATAAAAGCAGGGCCACCTAGAAACCGTTTCCTAGGACTGTGTCCAGACTCCTTTTGAGCCCCAAGGAGGGAAATTTCTTCCTCCCAAGGAGAGAGATTTAATAGCCTTTTGGGACAACCTGTGCCAGAACTCAGTGACCCTCACAGTAAAGTCTTTCCTGATGATCAGATGGACCCTCCTGTGTTTGTGCCTGTTACATCTTCTCCTGTCAGTGGGGCACTACTGCAAGGAGCCTGGCTGTCATCCTTGCACCCCCTGTTCAGGTGTTTGTACTTATTGACAGGTTCCCTGCTGAGCCTTCTCTTCTCCAGGCCCTGGCGCTCTCAGCCCCTCTTCAGAGGACAGGTGCCTTGATTGTCTTTGTGGCTTGTCACTGGACTCTCTTCAATATGTCAGTGTGCCTCTTGTACTGAGGACTACCCTCTAAAACATTGTGCAGTCCCAAACAATTAGCTGTGCAAGCTATACCGGCTTTTCTAAGCCTGGGATCTTGGCCTGGAAGTTCATTGCCTTTGTTTCTGCCAGACTTCAATGACACAGCTATCAGATGCTTATGTCTCTATATATCCTCTTATATGGATGAGTTTCTAAATCTGTGTGCAGCCCTATCAACATTCACTGGAATAGGAAACCCATTCAAAATGTTGCTTTATATTGCTTAATGTGCTTTACAGGCTACAGTTTGGGAGCCTCCCTCTTGGAAGAGAGCACATGCAAGCACTAAAGGCTCAGTGTAGGGTTGGAGACTGCAAGATTGCAGAATCTTGTAAATCAGGAAGAGTGCCAGGCAGGAATACTGCAGTCTAGGAGTATGCCTGAAAAACTAGAATTAGAGACAACACCGGGATGCTGGTTAAACACAGCAGTCTTGAAAGCATATGTTCTAAAAGTGGTTAGTGGCCATTAATTTAGGGAAGGTAGGAAAGAACATAATATTGCTGGAATACACATCGTCTTCTATGTGTTTTTTTAACAACTTTATGGCAAAATAGAAACTGCTTTGCTATGTAGTTAGTCCTAGAAAGCTCACAATACCTACAAAATACTAAAAAGGTGTCTTTAGGCATGAAATGCTGCTACTGGACTTCAAACATGCTAAAATAAGAATCCAAGGAGACTTAATGTGCTACATTATTAAGAAGTACAGGAAGTGAAGATGCTTTATAACATTTTGTTTCTATGCCTATGAAACACAATACTTGCAATGTCTATCATGGAATGAAAGTCCAGAACTTCTTGAACTTCCTTTAGATATTAGTCAGCTGGCACATGCTTGTTGGAAACATCACACACTTATTTTTTTCATTTAACATCAGACTCGTGACAATTGACTGTGTAAGTAATAGAATACACTGCCACAGTGAGCACCTGATCATGAGGTTAATATCTGGAGTGCAATTTTACTTTGATTGCAAATATTTTTGCAGCACTAATATAAACTTTGCTAATCTCTGTATGTCCTCTGTCTTGCAAGGAATGGCTTTGGTTTACTAGATACCATACTGAAGTTCTACTTTGTTTTGAAACAAATTCTTCCACAAGTACCAAGCTAAAATGAGACTTTTTTTTCTCTGACCAACTTCTAATCTCTTTGAATTGTGTTTATAATATTATTATATATTTAACTTTTGGAGGGGCTGAAGTGGAAAGAGTGCATATCATAGAATGGTTTGGGTTGGAAGAGACCTTAAAGGCCATTTATTTCCAACTTCCCCCTGCAGCAGGCAGGGATACCTCCCACCAGCCCAGTTGCCCAAAGCCCCATGCAACCCGGTCTTGAACATTTCCTGGGATGGGGCATCCACAGCTTCTCTGGACAGCCTGTTCCAGTGCCTCACCGCCCTCACAGCAAAGAATGTCTTCCTAAGGTCTAATCTAAATTGACACTCTTTTGGTGTAAAGCCATTCCCCCTTGTCTTATCCCTACATTTCTTGATAAAGAGTTCCTCCCCAGCTTTGCTGTAGGACCCCTTAAGGTCTCTGTGGAGCCTTCTCTTCTGAACAGTCCCAACTCCTACAGCCTGTCTTTGTAGGAGAGGTGCTCCAGCCCCTTGATTGTCTTTGTGGCCTTCCTCTGGACTCATTCTAATAGGTCTATGCCCTTCTTGTGATGGGGGGGGCCCCCAGATGAGTAGTAGAAGTCTTTGCTATGTGTTATGACTGTAATTCTTTGTGAATGTAGTTTTGCTTAAAGGGATTGAACTTATTTTATGGCTTTCTTAGTATTGCAGTTTTTAACCATTGACAATACTCATCTCCTTTAAATAAGAGATCCTATAAGTAGTGTTATACTGTACCCAAGTGCAGCATTACCTAAACTCTCCCATCTTCTTGCTGACAATGAAGGTTGTAGGCTGCAATCCAGTTAACGCATCATTCAGTTTTACTCAAATAAGAGGGATGTGTCACTTATTCTTTTTGATTTAAAACTGAATTCCAGCCCTATTTGTTCCTGCCTTCTGTGACTCTTACCTTTTTGCTTTTCGCTTGTGCCCTGCTGTTGTTCTTGTAACCCCCGACTATGCCACCTTTACTAACAACTTTGGCCCTTTAGTTTTCCACTTTATAAATAAGATTGTATGTAGTCCATAATGCTATGTTTAGTCTCTTTTATTTTTAGTCTCTTCTGATCTTCCATCTAAAGACTTAATAGAAAGCATTTTCTACATTTTCCCTTTTGGTTTCTGCATAATAAAACTGCAAGCTATTGCTTTACAGTTACGTGTTTGCTCATCTCAGAAGTGCTTAGGGATCATTATTTGATGCACCCCTATATATAAATGCATTTATAGCAGATGCCCTTATTTTGATGTAAATCCTTTTTTTTGGGGGGGGTAGGGGGGGATATAACTGATAGGTAAATCAAATGTGATTTTAGTCCTTTCTGTTGATGTATTTTCTGTTTCTGTCTATCAAAGGTCAATGGAGTGCTCTTCTCTCAAGAGTAGGAAAGGGGAAGGGACTGCAGCTGTGAATCAGCCTCTTACATTACTCAGATACATCTGAATTTTATTTTTTGCTTAGAATAGGGAATGATTCTTCAGTTGCTGGTAATGTGCTGGTAGTTATTGTGCTACCCACGTTTTGTCATTTTTTGCCCACTTTATTTGCACTTTAACTCTAATTGCTATTAAATCTTATAATTGACTGCCAAGTTGTAATTCTCTTTCATGGGGGGGGGGGGGGGGGGGAAGGGGTGAAGGGAAGGGGGCAGATGGGTGCATGGGAATGTAATCTAATCATTCTGTAAGGGAGTGTGGGCCCAAAGGTGGGTATAAGATAGTGTCATATAGTTGATGTTATTTATGATACTAGTAAGGGATATAAGGATATAATTAGGTGTGTGTTGCTTTAATGCATTTGTTAGATCTATGTAGCAATGCTATCAACATTATAGTAAACTATTAACATGGGAGGGGGGGGAAAAACACTCAGTTTTGTCTGGAGATGGCATATGTTTTCCCAGATCACTGCTTGAGGCATGTTAATATTATTTACTGCTTTTGGAAGGTAAATGCCTGCTGTGATGAACACTATTTCTGCAAATAATTAACTGTATTTATGCTGTAGTCCTGTGAAAATCAATTTCTTATGAGTAAAGTTCAAAATATATGCCTGGCATTTTAAAGAAGAGGATAAAGGACTTTATATTCCAAAAAGTCAGCTCTAAGATCAAAGCACTGGAAGAACTTCAATTATAAGTAATACTTTGTTCATTACAAATGCAAATATTTAGTTTATATTTTTTTCTGTAAGATATATATATATATATTTATTTATATATATCTTGTTTTAAAGTAACTTTTAAAGCTATGCTGAACATAAAACATTGTTTTTTCTGTCCTATTAGCACCACGGAGATTTCATGGTATCACTTAATCATGTGATGGAAACTTGGAAATATTTGTTACACGACAAACTAGGATTATCACATGAAAACATGGAAGAACCAGAAAACTATGTTGATGTTAAAAAAGCCTATGATACCTTCTTAGCAAGCAGCAATATGTTAGATATCATAGATATATGTCAGAAGTGCTATGCTCTTGCACTTCTATCTGAAGAGGAAAGCATAGCCCCTGTAAGTATTTTGTTTGCTTGGTCTCTGTTTTACCATATTTCTGATTCCAGTTATGGATTTACAGTGCTTCTAAAATATATGCAGAAGTCTTGAATTAGTCACAAATGACTTTCCTTTTCTCTGGAGGAACAGATTACTTTAAATTATTAAATCTTTAAGAGATCTTAGATCCATTCAAAAATTACATATTTCAGCTGTCCTGCTTGATGGGTAGATCACAGCTCCACTGAGTATATTGTTCTTTCTCACAAACAGAACTGAAAACTGAATTGTAGAGATTTGATGTGGCTGGATCAGAGCTTAGTGATTAATGCGTCATGGAGTTTTGGATATATGTTGATAGGCAGTCCAAATATTTTTTTCATTTTAAAAATACCATGCTCTTAAACGCAAAAAAAATCTCCATATTCTTCATGTACCTTCATGTTAGATTTTTCCAGAGACCACAAGAGGTTCCACTTCAGCTACTCAGTCAAGCATCTGTTGCAGTTTATTGTGCTTCAGATGTTATAACACTGCATATGAGGCCATGCTCCAGGCTAGAGAAGTTGTAGTACATATTGCACTCTGACTATGAAAATAACACAAATTTGGTTATATATTTTGATCTGATAACAAAGATCAGAATAAGGTGGATACAGTTGGAAGGGACCTGCAAAAATTGAGTCCAAATGTCATACTGTGTACCTGTTTTTCTCACAGTTAGGCAACTTGTCTAGAAGTACCATGAGGGACAAAATCAAAAACCTTGCAAAAATCCAGAAAAACTACATCCACTGCCTTCCCTTTGCCTACTAAGAGGGTGATCTTATCATAGAAGGATATCAAACTAGTGAGATGGGACTTTCCTGAACCCATGTTGGCTGGGTCTGATGGTTGTGTATTAGTAGCAATTAAAATAAGTTTAAAATACAAGCATGCCGCATGATTTTATTTGATTCTGTGCTCTGTAGAGCATGGGAAGATTAAAAGACAAAGGAAACTTATAATGAAAAATTAATAAACATTGGATTTAGCTGCACCTATTTCTAGCTTGTAACAAAAATTACAGAGAGGAGTTCACTGTCTGCTTGCAGGAAGGTAACCTGCATTATTAGAGGAAAAACTAGTCAATAAAGGACAGAATATTTCAATTGCTTGGAAGAACTCTTCCTCCTGAGTCAGGAATAAAGCTGAGTCCATGAAAAAGTAGTCAAATACTAGAACAGGTTGCCCAGAGAGGATGTGGAATCTTGCTTTTAGAGATAAACTTGGCATGGCAAGTCATCACTGAGCAACCTGGTCTAACTTGTACAATTACTTGCTTGAAGCAAGACTAGGTGATCTCAAAAGATCCCTTCTCACCTAAATTGTTGTATGAGTCTATGACAGGTATGCTTGTAACAAACTTGCCTACTTAAGTTTAGGGAATCTGCACTCAAACACTTCTATAAAAGACATAAAGGAGGACTGAAGTTTAGGAAGCTGTAATTGCTTTTTTTGTATTTGTTGCTACTTTTGTGGGGAAGGTAGAAAACTTTGGAAGATTGAGTTCTTTATAATTATGGCATAGTGTTAACTTTTTTTAAAAAAAAAAAAAAGCAGCTGCTTTTAGGGCAGTAACTGTAAAAGTTCTTCTGAGTTAATTTGAATCTTACATGTCATTTTTCTCTTAAAACAGTTGTATTTCTAAAGACTAAAGAAAAAGTAGCTTTTGGGGTTCAAAACATTAGCAAACTGGAGAAAATTGTAGTTTTACTTGGTCTTAGTACTACTTCTGTGTTTCAGTCATCTTTGTATTTAAATTAATTCAATTCTTTTTATTAAAGGTTCAACTGCTGGAATTTATTTCTGGCATAATGAATGTACCAGAAAATAGTGGTTGTGTGCCTTCTACTCCTGCAGCAGTCAATAGACAGGACCAGAGCAATGCAAAGGTAAAAAAATAAAATCTTTTTTAATGCTTTTTAGATACGGGAAATTTAATGGAAGATGAAATACAAGTTTCCTTTTCCAGCTATTGCTATTAAGATATTACTGGTTTAAAAAAAGTATATTCAAACTCTGTATCTCTTTGGTATATTATGAGTGTGTGCATGGGGCAAGTGCACAAATTTATTCTCTGGAAGACAGTCCTTTTATGGCAGGTATTTGATGTAGATTTAATCTGCCTTTAAACAATAGGGAATACATATTTTCTGCAAGTATATTATCATTCAAACATTGTCTTGACTGAGAGTTAAAGGATTTGCCTGATGCTGCAATGTGAAATGGTAAGAGATATAAACTTAGGTTTAACTTTTAAACTTATGTAATGTTTATTTACTTGCAGAAGAAATTTGAGTAGCGACTGTAGTGGTAGCTGTAGAAATGCAAACAATGCTGATCTGTTGCAGTAGACAACTGAGGACTTTGGGAGGGGGATACTGGATTCAACCACCTAAACAGAATCGGTATAGCAGTGCTTAGAATGCTGAAGCTTCAGTTATTTCCAAGCTTGCTTTCCTCATAAGTGTCAATTTCAATACAATATTTGGGTACAACTCAAAATAGTTCCCAACAAGTGAGCAAGCATCTTCCCAGCAATCTGACATCAGGATAACAGAATGTTTCAGTAAAATGCACTTAGGTGCTTTTCTCTTTGTTACTAAGGTTATGCCCTAGATAGCACTTCTACCACTAGGCTTGCTTGGTGCTCTGACCGTGACATGTATAGTAAAAATATTCTTGGCCCCTTTTTCTTTTTGTTGACTGCTTACATTTGTCTTATTTCCTGTTGAATAAGAAGAAATGCCATAGCTATGAAAGGTTTATATCTTTCCTTCTATTAATGGCCTTTTTTGTCTTTGCTTTCTTTGCTTATGACAAAACTATAAATTCTTGAATTCTGAGAGTTGTTCTTATAGGATCCTGAACAGTGCTGCAATATAAGTAATTATAATTTTATATTTTTGGATAAGAGGGTAGAGCTGGGTTGCAATTTAATATAAACTCAAACTTCAATCAGTGGGACTTCTGTTATCGAAATCCCAGGGAGCCAACCAAGGGAAAAATTAGTGGATCCGAGGTGGAGCTGGTGAGGTGTTGAAAGTCCTTAGCTTATTTAAAGTTAATGTAAAATCATTGTGGTTTAATGGTGTTACTATTTTGCCTTGGGATGTAAAAGGAATATTTGTGGAGAGATTGAGTTGAAATAGATAGCCAACTTTAATAGCTAGAGATACAGCTCTCAAATATATTTTGAATACTCAAGTACAGTACATGTAGTTGTACCTCGAGTACTGTGTGCAGTTTTGGGCACCATAGTATAAGACACGAAACTATTATAGAGCCTCCAAAGGAAGGCTACAAAGATGGGGAAAGGTCTAGAGGGCAAGACACATAAGGAGTGGCCGAGGTCCCTTGGTTTGTTCAGCCCAGAGCAGAGGAGGCTGAGGGGAGGCCTCATGGCGGCCTGCAGCTCCCTCACGAGGGGAGCGGAGGGGCAGGCACTGAGCTCTGCTCTCTAGGGACAGCGACAGGACCTGAGGGAGCAGCATGGGGCTGCAACAGGGGAGGGTCAGGCTGGGTGTTAGGAAAAGGTTCTTCACCCAGAGGGTGGTCAGGCACTGGGACAGGCTCCCCAGGGCAGTGATCACGGCACCGAGCCTACTGAGTACCATTGTTTGGACAACGCACTCAGACATATAGTCTGAATTTTGGGTGGTTCTGTGTGGAGCCAGGATTTGGACTCTATGATCCTTGTGGGTCCCTTCAACTTTGGATATTTTGTGATGCTAATTTTAACATATTAATCATGCTTGCCTTTGTCAATGCTTCCATAATTGCCATACATGAAGTAATATTTTGAAATCATGTAAGGTAAGATTCTTACTTTTCCAAAGTCTTATTAGTACATACGTAATTAGATTTTAAAGATTAGAATGTAATTTAGTAGTAAGATGACCAGTTAATGTTGATGCTTTCTTATACAGGTGATGTTCGTGGCAAAGAAGTGTGTTTATTCATATTTAAGCCTGGTGGTGAATTCTAAGGATGATCTGGCATTGGCTCATATTCTAAATGTTCCTGACAGAGGACTTGGTAGAGAAGCCTTTACTAAACTAAAACATGCCTCACAGGAGAGAAAAATGTCCATTTTCCTGGTATGTGTGTCCAATGAAACTTGCTGTAGATCAGAGATAACGAAATAGTTCTATAAACATGAAATGTTGTATTAGTGTCATACGCACGACTGACACTTGCAAGCCAAGATGAATACCACCATAAATATAGTTTCTAGACTTAAAACAAACAACAACAAAAAAATGTGACAGATCCAGCCTGAAGAAAGGGATGCTTGCTTGATTGTGAGATCTAAAGACACAGAAAAATGTGTGCATGTGTACCTCTAGAGCACTAAAGTGTGGCATTTCAAAAACAGGAATCAGGACTGTTAAAAAGAATCCATTAACAGTGCATTACAATGCATTTTACCTTTTTGTTTAAAATGTTGGAAGTACTTCGGCTAAATGTTTAAAAAAACAAACAGCACTTGTGCACTTTTAGATTCAGTTTAACTCAAGTTTTAAAGTATTTCTTTGCACAAAATCCCTTTTGTAGAGCCATCTAATGATAAAAATCCTGCCTTTGACATGTACTTGAGAACAGACTCCAAAATTTGGAGTAGCCGTATTGCAGCTTCTTCAGCTTTGGCAGAATTTTTGCAGGGTAATGCTTGTCAGTTGCCTATAGCTTGATCAGTCTTGAAATATTCTCCAAGATGTGATTGATATGGGGCATTCCTGTTTATTCCTGTCATTCTCAAAGGCACAGAGCTGGAGGAAAAAGAGGTATGCCCCCTTGCATAAGAACATAAAAAGCTATAGCATCAATTATGGTACTCAGAATAGTTATAGCCACCACAGCGCCATCTCAAAAATAGTTATAATAAGATGAGTAAGAATTCTTTCTCCAGAGAACCACTGTGGTCCCTCATATTTGAAATAATCAATTTTTGCATACACAGTGCAGACAACGGTAGACCGAGGAAAAACAGTATGTAACAGTCACTGAAGCAGCTGCAGTCTCAGATTTTATGGTTGAAAAATATGGAAAACTTGTGAAATCTCAGTTCCAGGATTAATTATCTTAGCTCCTAATACTCTGTTAAAATTGTATATAAAAAAGTTGTTTGGACTGGATTTGTTGCCTCTTCCTCACACTTGCCAGAGGGGAAACTTTTCTACTGTATAAAGAAGTCATCTTTTCTGGCATCTATGTCTTGTAGAAGTCCTGCAAAGCCAGAATATTTTCCATTGGGAAAGCAAGGTCCTATGAACCATACTTTATCCACAAGAAGTCTTTAGTGCAAAAGCAGGAATAGTGGCAGGTTTAATTTCTTTGCTAGAGTAATTCCAGTTGTATTTGTTACAGTACCAAGAGTTTTATGATTTAGCTGTGTAGTCTGAAATTAAATTTAATATGTAGAATCAGTATTATGGCATCAGTCAGTTGTAATTGGTTTCTTATCTCTAACTTTTATGGAGAAATGCGAAGCTGTTTATTTTGACCATTGCCTTAAAATTTGAGGGGTCATGATAAAAAGTGTACTGCTTTGAGGCCATCTCTTATTTTCAATGTCTCTATTGTATACTAGATATATGGAAACTTCCAGAACTGAGTATCTGATGCTAGGACCTTTTAATGGTCACGTTTTTTCAGCTTTGAGTACTCATAGTTTTTATTTGTACCTCTGAAAATATATATGCTACTGGAATCAATTTTTACTTGCTTATATTAAATGTTCATAGGCTCTTAGGCCATAGACAAGGCTCTGAATGTTTGAGTATTTTTTTGATGTCAGCACAAGCATTTAAAGAGCAACAACAACAAAAAATTATACTCTATTAATAAAGCTTTTACTAAGCTGTCAAAAGGCCAATGTAAACATCAAATTAGTTGGGTCACTTTTGGCTTGTGGATTTTTATACTGCTGCACTATTTAAGCATTGATCTTGCAAATATGTATAGTGAGATGTAAAAAGCTTGCTATTAAAATGTATTCTATTGATTTTGGTTTATTTCTGCTATTATCTAGCTGTTTACACTGCTTGCAAATCTGTAGGAGATGATCACTTCAACATACATACATACATTTTGGATATGCCTACATTTTTTCAATATTATTAAAATATTTCTCCTAATAGATGGCAACATCTTTTATCCGAACTGTAGAACTTGGAGGAAAAGGCTGTGCAGCTTCATTATTTGATCCCTTAAGAGTCCATTTAAAGGGACTTTCAAACTTTGTTAACTTTATTGACAAGCTAGAAGAAATTCTTGGTGAAGTCTTGGATCCAAGGTAATAGAATTCCTTGTCTTTCTGTCTTGTTGAGCACCTTTTATTTTTCTTGTGTGTGTGTCTTGAGGGGGAGGAATGAAAGAAGATCTAATCATTTACTTATTTCAGAGTAAGTGTCTAAACTTTAAACATTTTTCTAAAAAGAAAACTTATATTTGAAAAGCAAGTGGGGTAAGCTTTTAGATTTTGAGGGTATTCTTTGTATTAAATTTTTATCATACCAACACATGTATATGTATTTGAATAGTTCCTTAATCGTAAATGAATTAGAAAAATTTTAAATCTTGTGGGTCTGAATACATACTGTTGTTTTTATTTTTCTTGCTCATTTATTACTTCCATTTTGTTACCTCACTGTATTTATTCTTGTATAAAAAACTCTTCATTGCCACTCCTTTCTTCGGTATTAAGAACCGATAAATAATATTGGTTATTTAGCCTTTCTGTTCTCTTATTTTTAACCACATACGCCAATTGTAAGAACTATTTCTTAGGGAGGCTCTTGTAAAGTTCCTGGTTTTGGATGTTTCTGAAGACCTGAAGCTAGTCTGCCCAAGAAGAGTTATAAATGTGAGATAAATTACATGCAAGTGTTAGTATGACATAATTTGAATTGGTAAGTGCTGACTTTAGGACAAAAAAAAAGAATAGTTTTAAGTACTATAGAAGTTAGCTACTCTTTCATTTATAATAAGTAATTTTTCTAAACAGAATTTTAGCCAATTACCTGTAATAGTTATGTACTAAGGAATTTTTTTGGTTAAATCGAGTCTAATCCATGCAGCCATGAAAGCAATGTTATAAGCAAACCATAAGCATTATTACAAAGATACTTCCAACATCAATGGAATCTGAACAGTAGTTTCATTGTTTTCAGTTTTTGTTTTAATTTTTAATGCTGCTACTTGTTTCTTTCATTTGAACATCTTGAATGCCAGAGACATGCTGTCTGTGGCGATCGTTAAAGAAAACCTCCCAGTCAACTTCTATTGTATGCTTTTTTCTATGTTTAAATCATGTCTGGCACTATACATTCATAAAAATGAAAAAAAAAAAAAAAAAGCACTTGTGCACCAACTTATCTTTTAGGGTGGAAAGACCACTTTTGCAGGTATGTGTGACTCAGCGAAGTGTAACATAAAATGCTACATCTTGTTAATTACCCGTCCGTTTAAAGCATGTAAGAAAAATTAAAGTAGCTGGAAAAATTGCAATGTAACTGGAAGAATTCTCTAGAGCTTAGTAATTATTTTCTAATCCCTGTTGCTGTACCTGTTGTCCTTTTCTTCATCATTCTAGTTCCTATTTTCATTCCATATAGATGGTATGATAATATCTTTCACTTTAGGATATAAGTTTTGTAAATAGAAAATTCGATCATGTTCAGTAGATTGCATGTATATGTGTAGGTGTCATTGTTTGTGTCACTGACCAAGAATAAAAGCAAGCTGTACTGTATATTTCCTGTTCTTGTACTCCTCATGGGGTTTATAACAACAAGATGTAAAATACTACTATTGTGTTTGTTTCTATATTTATGTAGTAGCTAAGTGGTTATAGAAATATACCAATTGGTTGGCTGTCCTCAAAAGAATCTTCATTAGTCTGCTGAAGTCCTCAAAAACCGTACGGATTGCAACGTTGGTGAACAAAAAGAAACCATTCAATTTTCCTTAAGTTTTCAGTAAGCCATGTGAGTGGGGACAGCCTGTATGTCCTGCCTGTGATTTTTACAGTTGTTATGAATTCTAGAAGTAATTCTGCAAAAGAAATTCCTCTACTTCTCTTACTACTGCAGTCTGAAGAGCAGAGAAAAAAGCAACAGTGCACCAAGTTTTTAGTTGCTTAATCTTTAGAAGCCAGCTTAGAAATCTGAGAGCAAACTGGGCTATCTGTCTGTGACATTGCTGTTTCTCTGCTGTAAATGTTAGCCAAGCTACAAAATCAGGTCTTAGTATTTTCTATGCTACAAGAAACATGCAGTATTTTTGGCTGTTTACTTAATAATTTGAAGTCTGTTACTTCACTGTTTGAGCTTGAAGTGGAAACCCTATGAAACTTCTGTAAAATACAGAGTAGCCAAATAAATGCTGAGTTGATTGTGGAACACAATCTGTCAAAAAGATTTCCTTAATCTGCTTGAGTCATGTTCTTTTTTCTTTTAAAACCTAGAAACTTAGTTCAGAGTGTTGGACATTGTTGGGATGTGCTTAAGAATATTTTGAACATAATAGATATGGTGCAACCAATTGTCTGCTAGTCTATGGAGAACAACAAATGTTCTCATGCTCAAGTCTTTCATCTAAGAAAGAAAATGAACAGTAGATGATATGAAAGCTGTAGAATAGGGGAAATCTAATGAAACTGATTTGATTCAAGTGTGGCACAAAGTTTAAGCAGACCTGATAGCCGGAGAAATGCAAAGATATAATGAATTTCAGTAGTTTTGAGGAGTGTGCAATGAGCAGAACAAGCATTCTTATAAATCTGTGGCATGTTGAAACAGTTGAAGTTTGCCTCTCCTCATTCTCCAGTTGTGTAAGATTAGAAGAAATTATGAATACTTCAAAAATCAGTAGCATGAACAGTCCTTAAAGTTTGGGGTTGCTCTAAAACTTGTAACCCTAAAACTATTTACAGATGCTGTACATAGACTTGGGCAACGTTCACAAAGTATACTATGCAAGCTCTCCACTTACATTTCTTGTCAAGAGACAAGAACAAGTATCAAAGTTGCGTTTCGAATTGGATGATCATTTTACACCTGGTGATCTTGAGCCTCATTTATGGTGGTATAAACAAAAGACTGCAGTACTCATCCATCGTTCTGGAAATCCTTTTCTTTTAGACCAATGCTTCTTGCATCCAGAAAGAACTTTCTCTATTTCTGGAATGACATTTTTCAAGTTCATAAAAGCTGTGTGTGACTTATGCTTTTCCATGACTCAGTTTAGTTTTATTGGTTACTGTGACTTTTGCTTCATATGCATGTTATGCATGTGTGTCTATATAAATATATATACTTTAAAATATATATACTGGTTTTGTAGAGTAGCAAAGTTGGTAGACAGGCAGTAGAGTTTTCTTCTTGAATCGGGCCCTGACTTCGTTGTAAAAGTACTGACCACTAGGTGACACTATTGCACAGCTCACAGTAGTAGTAGTTTAAGCCTAATAGCTGCATTAAGTGTTCCATTCAACACCTTTGAGTGAGCGTGATACTTTGTTTTGGGGCCTGAACCGAAGACCCTCTCCAGTCTTCTACAGTCGATTTTAGAAGTTATACAACTTGACTTGATCATGCTTTTGAATTAGTGCATTGAGCCCTCTGCTAGTAGGGAAAATGCAATTACTCAAGTTGCTTTTGTGAAGCTGTGATTGCAGCTGGAGATACAGTAGTATTTTAGGATAGAAAGCATATGAGACTTGATCTGATCTTGTTCTGAATGTTTGGATTAATTGGTTAGCATTCACGCAGCCCTGGAGTTGTGTTCTAAAGTTGCTGGAAAACCGTGCAAGCATGTGCAAAGCAGTGTCTATAAGACTCTTTAAACTTAAGATCATAAAATAATTCAGGTTGGAAGGAACATCAGGAAGTTTTTGATCCAACATCCTGCTAAAAGCAGAGTCAATTATGAGGTCAGCCTAGGATAATCAAGGCGTTAACAAGTCAGGCTTTGAAAATGTCCAAAGACAGACACTGCAGCATCTTTCTTGGCAACCTGTTCCACTACTTGAATGTCCTCGTGGTGACTCTCTTCTTCCCTGAAACCAGTTGGGACCTGTCTTGTTCCAGTTTGTGCCTGTTGTCTCTTTTCTGTCTGCTAAGAGCCAACATGAAGAGCCTGGCTCCATCTTCTTGATTACTTTCTTGTAGGTATCAGAAGGCTATTAGTAGATTCCCCTGAAGCCTTTTCTTCTCCAGACTGAACAAGCTGTTCCCTTAGCTTCTCCTCACAGGGCATGTCTCCCTGACCATCTTGGCAGCTCTCTGCTGAACTTACTCCAGTTTATCAATGCCTTTCCTGGACTGGGGGGCCAAAAACTGGATGCAGTATTCTAAATTCGGTCCAATAAGTGCTGATTAGAGAAGGATAATCACATTCTTCAGACTACTGGCTACGCTACTGTTGATGCAGCCAAGGATACTGTTGGCCTTCTTTGCTGCCAAGGCACACTCCTGGCTTGTTTAGCTTCTTGAACATGCACCAAGACTCCCAACTTCTTTTCCACAGGGCTGCTGCTCAGCTAGTATCATTGCAAGGACTTATTCCTTTACATGACTTTGTATTTCCTGTTTTGTATTTTGTATGGTTCCTTCCTGTCACCCCTTTCTTCTAGTCTACCTAGGTATATCTGCATGGCAGCACTACCCTCAAGCATGTTGACTGTTCCACCCAATTTGGTGTCATCTGCAAACTTGATGAGCATATAGTTTATCACCACCTCCAGGCCACTGACATATATATAAGTACGTATATTTTTAAATAAAAAAGCAGGTTCTGGGATAGGCCCCTATGGTGTTCCACAGAATGATGTGTTGACTACTGCTCTCAGTCTAATCATCCAAACAGTTTTTTTACTCATCTAATCTGTTCATTCGGACATTAACTTCCAAACTTGTTTATCTATTCAGTCCGCAATATCCGAAGTTGCATGTGACAGTACTGGCTGACAGTGAAAGCCTTCCTGTAGACAAAGGAAGAATGGTGAATGGCATTTATCTTGTCTGTAAAGCCAGTAATTTTATAACTGGGAGCAAGCAGATTTGAAATCCTTGCCTGTACTTACCAATCACCACCTTTTCCTTCATGTATTCAGAAATGATTTCCAAGAAGACTTGCTCCATGATTTATACCAGGACTACAGTGAGCATGATGAAGCTGTGGTTCCCCAAATTGCCTTTTTTTTCTTTCTGGAAGAACCTTTTCCTAACACCCAGCCTGACCCTCCCCTGTCCCAGCTCCATGCCATTCCCTCAGGTCCTGGTGCTGCCCCTAGAGAGCAGAGCTCAAGCACCTGCCCCTCTGCTCCCCTCGTGAGGGAGCTGCAGGCCGCCATGAGGCCTCCCCTCAGCCTCCTCTGCTCTGGGCTGAACAAACCAAGTGGCTTCAGCTGTTCCTTATGTGTCTTGTTCTATAGACCCTTCCCCATCTTTGTAGCCTTCCTTTTTGACACTCTCTAACAGTTGTATGACTTTCTTACATTATGGTGCCCAAAACTGCACACTGTACAGTGAACATGAGGCTGCATCAGTGCAGAGTAGAGCAGCAAATCACTTCCCTTGACCAGCTAGCAGTGCTGTGCCTGATGCACCTCAGGATGTGCTGGGCCCTCCTGGCTGCCAGGGCACACTGCTGACTCATGTTCAACTTGCCATTGACCAGAGCCCCCAGATTCCTTTCTGCAGAGCTGCTCTCCAGCCTCTCGTCCACTCGCCTGTACATATATCCAGGCTTGCCCCTTGCCACATGCAGAATACGACACTTGCTCTTGTTAAACTTCATATTGTTGGTGATTGCTCAGCCCTCTAATTTGTCAAGATCTATCTGCAAGGCCTCTCTACCCTTGACAGTGCCAACTGTTCCCCTAATTTAGTGTCATCTAAAACAAACAAACAAAACTGCATTTTTTTTTCAGGTGTTTTTTTAATAACTCCCAGAATAATCTTCTCCATAACTTTACCAGACTCTGAAGTGAGTCTGACAAGCCTGTAATTACCAGGGTCGTCCTTCTAACCCTTCTTGAAAATTGGCACATTTGCCAACCTCTAGTTGACCATTGATAAATAATTGAGAAAGGTCGTGCAATGACATCAGCCAGCTTTCTGAGTATCCTGGGATGAATCCAGTTGGACCCCTTAAAATTACAAACATCAGGTAGAGCAGTAAATATCGTGCAAGTTTGGGATTGGTTGGGAGTCTATTGTTACCACAGTCGTGGTCTTCCATCTCAGGGCCCCACGGGTTCCAGAGCCCATCATTGATGTTGAAGACGGGCATTAAATGTCTTTGCTTTGTCTATCTGCCTATTTGTAAGGTGACCATCCTCATCAAGTAATGGATCAATGTTATCTCTGATCCTCTTTTTGCTGTTAACGTACTTTAAAAAGCCCTTTTTACTGCCCCTCACAGTACTGGCCACCCTTAATTCTAATTGAGCTTTGGTTACACAAATTTTCTCCCTACAATGACAAACAGCATCTCTGTAGTCCTCCCATGTTGCTTGACCTCTCTTCCAGTGGCCACTTTCTTTTTCCAAATATGCTCCAGAAGATCCCTGCTTAGCCAAGCTGACCATCTGCCTGCTTGACTTCTGCCGTTTTTGGATTGCCTGTTCCTGTGCTCTTAAGGGGTGGTACTTAAAAAGTGACCAGCACTGATGGTCCTTCAAAAGCAGTTTCCCAGGGGACCTTACCAACTATTTCCCTGAGCAGCCTGAAGTTTGCTCTCCCCATATCCAGGGCTGAAGTTTTGGTGGCAGTTTTCCTCCCATCACCAAAGATTTTAAACTCGACTACTTCATGGTCACTATGGCCAAGACAGCCACCAATCACCACTTCACCCCCGAGACCCTCTCTCCTTACAAACAAATCTAGGAGGGCACCTTTTCTAGTCGACTTTCTTAGTACCTGTACCAAGAAGTTACAATCAAGGTGTTTTAGGAATCTCCTGGACCTTTTTGTACCAGCTATGTGGTATTCCCAGTTTACATTTGGCAAGTTGACGTCACCCATAAGGACAAAGGCTGCTGATCAAAAGGTCTCTCTTAATTCCTTAAAAAATAATTTATTGGTGTTGTCATCCTGGCTGGGTGGCCTATGGTAGACTCCCACAATAACATCTGCTTCTTTTGCTTTTTCCTTAATCCTTACTCAGAGGCTCTCAACCATGTTAATGACAGCTGCAAGCTCCATACAGTCTAGCTCCTGCATTACAGTGCCACCCCCCTGCCTTGCCTGCTCTGTTCATCCTTTCTAAAGAGCCTGTAACCATCCATTGTAACACATCAGTCACAGGACTCTTCCCACCAGTTTTTGCATATGCCAGTGATGTAGCTCTGGGACTGAGCCAAGGCTTCTAGTTCCTCTTACTTGTTCTTCGTGCTGTGTATGTTGTTGTAGAAACACTTCAAATGTGCTTCGTTGTCCCCAGCACCTCGTAGAGCAGACTGAAGGATCTCACTAGCATGCAGTCCCTCAGATTTTGGCATGCCATTTCATAGCTTATCACTGGCAAGCTGGGTTTTATCCCTTTCCCCCTTCAAATCTCTTTTAAAACTCTATTAATCATCCCCGATAACTTCTGGGCAAAGATCTTTTTCCCTCTGAGAAAGGTGCAACCCATCAGGTGCCAGCAGGCCTGGCATCATTTACATACCGTCCTGTGATCAAGAAACCCAAAATTTTGCTGATGACACCAGCCTCCAAGTCACGTATTGATCAGCTGTGTCTGTCTGTTCCTTTCAAAATTGTTCCCTGCTACTGGAAGGATAGAGGAAAACCCTACCTGTGCCTCAGTCCTTTAATCAATAGCCCTAAGGCCCTGAAGTCCCTTTTGATTGTCCTTGGACCTCTCTTTGCTACTTTTTCACTGGCAACGTGAAAAACCAATAATGGATAATAATCAGAGGGCCATAGCAGGCTAGTGAAGTTCCAATGATGTCTCTTATCTGGGAGGCAGTGGATTTCCCTATGGTTTGGGTCCAATTGGCGTATAGCTAAGGCCTAGGTAGGGTTTTGATACCAGAGATAGGCTGACTTGCCCTAGGTGATCCTTCCAACCCGGATTGACCTTCATCCATGTCATTGTTTGCCCATACATCAAGTTCCAGAGCCTCATACCTGTTGTATGGGCACCTGGGAATGTGAGGTAGGCAAGGAGGGGGTTTGCTTGCCTCACCAAGCAGAAACCTGCTTCGATTCCCCCTGTCTCTTAGGTCCTCTCCTTCTGCTTGGTGGCAAGAGGGTAGGGGATCCTTCATTACTTGTGTTGTCGCTGGCCGATGCGCCTGTCTCAGGGATGGTAGAGTATGATTCTACCAGTTGTTCTCTTCTTCTGACTCCCTGATGTTCCTCAGCCTACCCACCTTCTCCTGAAGCTCTGCCACCAGGCCGAGCAGTTCTACCTGAGCAAACCTCCCTCCTGCAGCCTGAGGCCTGGAGGGCTGCGTGTTCCCTTGGGAGCTCTGTCTGGGTTGCTGTGTTGGTTCCTGTGGCTGGAGAGGCCACAGGAGATGCAGAGGACATAAGGACATAGCTTTCCACCAGGTGGATACCATGAATGGAGCACCCATGTGCGTGGGTTACAACCGCCATTGGAAGTGGCAGAGTGACAGCGCCCACCCGCACAAACTGCTGCTGCCTGCCCTGGTCACTTCGCTCCCTAGGGCTGCCTATTGTATGTGTGGGTGTGGCCACTGCTACTCCTGGCCCCTCCACGCCTCATAAGCTGCTCTCATGAGGGCTGCCAGCTCCTGGAGGGTATCTGTGCTCCCCTAGGGTTTCCCTGGCTCAGGAAACCTCCCTGTACGCTGTGATCTCCTGCTCTGTTGCAGAATGTGCCTGCACTGGAGCTGATTGCCTCGGCGATCTGTCTGCTGTTGTAAAATCTTCTGCTTTTCAGTAAGTCCCATTTTCTTTGTTCAGTGTGTTAATACAAAATTTCAGTAGAAGCTCCTTTAACGTTGCTTGTAAGTCTCAACTCCAGTTGAGCTTTGGCTTTCCTGACACCATCCTTATATACCCAGGTACTGTTTCTAAATTCTTTCTTTGTAACCTGTCCTTATTTCAGCATTCTGTGCAAAGCCTTTTTACACTGGAGCTCTGTCATTGGTTCACTGTTCAGCCACGCTGGTCTACTGATAGTTCTGCATGGTTTCCTAAGTATTGTGATGGACTGTTCCTGTTCTTGTAATACACTGTCTTTAATGAAATATCAGCTTTCCTGAGTGCCTTTGCCTCTCAGCTGTCTCACATGGGAGTCCACATACCAGTTCACCGAGTAAGCTGAAGTCTGCTCCCCTAAAGCAATGCCCTATACTCTGCTGCTAGCCTTCCTCATTACCTTGGCATTTTGAACTCTGCTATGTCATGATTGCTACAGCCAAGGCTGTCATTGATTTTTTGCATCCCTGATCACTTTCTCACTGTTAGTGAATAGTGGACCCAGCTGTGTGTTACTATTGTTGGCCCGTTAGTACCTTCACCCAGAAGTTATCCCAGACACCGTCTAGAAATCCCGACTTCTTGCATCCTACTGTGATGTTCTTCAAGCAGGTGTCCGGGGTGGCATTGAAGTTCCCCACAAAAATCAGGGTCTGTGACATAGAGCCCTCTGAGAGTTGCTTTAAGAATACTTTGCCCATTTTCTAACATTGATTAGTTGATCAGTACCAAAACGACTACAATGTCACTTACTAGTCTCTCTTCTGATACGGATTCACAAGCTCTCAACCAGTCTCTTGTCTGTCCCATGGAAGAGGTCCTCCATTCTTCTGAGCTGCTCCTGCATAAAAAGGGCACTCCCTGACCTTGTCTTTCCTACATGTATTTCTGAAGAGCTTGTATTCATCTTTTGCAGCACTCCAGCTGTCAGTCTCACCAATGAAGTTGTAGTTCTGTAACCACATTTGGAGCTCGTATTCTTCCTAACTTGTTATTCTATGTTTAACTGAATGAATCTCTTTACACTGTATAGAGTATTTGCAAGGTGAAAGACTGAAAACTTGGATGCTCTAAACTTCTTAGTGCCTTAATTTGTAGAACAGTTGAAAATGTATATCTTGGTCTTTAAATCTTTACAGTGAAAGTTACATATATAGTGACCCAAATTAGACTATATCACCATTCTACCATGTTAATAAACATTGTGCTTGTAATTTAATTAAAAATATTATTGCATTGTAAAGCAATAGTAAAACATCAGAAAGGCTTATGTAAGAAAAAAATTTGTAAGAACAAAAATTAGGTTTCAATCGGACTCTTGAAATATTTTCCCTGAAAATTCCTGCCACTTAGTCTAATGTGTTTCAAGATAATTTTGAAGTAAAATGTGCTTTACTCAGGTATTTAACTTCATAATGGAAATACTGATATATTTTGTCTTCTGTAATTCATTTCAACCTAATATTGAGAATGCTTTAGATGTTTTTTTCAAGAAAATAGAAGAAATTGTTTACAAATCAATTCAAATGTTCTTTCAAGGGCAAGTCTGACTCATGCCATCACAGTGGGAGTGTGGTATCTTAAGTGCTCCAATTGTGCAATACTACTATTGGCATTTAATTAAATTGTGATTACTGTAATTTGCTGTCCTTTTCTTTAACTTCATAATTCATGCTGGTGCTGGAGAATACACAGACCATTATGTCCTAGATATAGAAGTTCAAGTATATTCCCGTGATTAAAGTGAAGACATGGAGGCTGTGGTTCTATGGTACTTGTATCAGTACTGGACTTCACTGAAGGAACTTGCTATTATGCCATGATACAGATATTAAACTGTTCATATGTTTCCATGGCCTTCTTCTAATCCAGATTTGCGAAGCAATCTGGCAGCTTCCTGCCCATAATTCCAATCCTGATAACTTTGAGAAAATTGCAGGAAAGTGTGATTACATATAGGGACAACTTAAGTTGGATATCTTGTGGTGGAACAATGGGACTGTAACATGGAGCATGCAGGGCTGCTCATCATAGTCTTATTCTGAGAAGAATACTTGTTTAGTCATTTAGTAGCTACATCACAGGACTTCAGGAACTTCGCTTGGTATGGAGAATACCCCAAATTAATCTTGGTGAGAACAGACACTGAGAGAACACCAACTCTGTTTTTGGCAGTAAATTCTTGAGAAGGTACCAAATGTTTTAGACGGTGACACTTCCTGAGGAAGGGTTGTTTTTAGCTTGGTAGAAGATACTGAAGACAGACATTTTTGGCAATCCAGCAAAAGAGACGGTAGAAACATGGAAAAATACTAAGGAAAAGGATTTTTTTTCTGTGCTTTTTTTTGTGGATGTAATAACCTGCAGAACTCCAAAGGATTTTCACCATAGGTGTAGTTCTGTATGGTTTAAAAAATTAGGTTTTAGGGCATAAATGTTCATTGTTTGAGCTGAAGTTTTTGAAGTATGAGTATTTTGATATACTTCTTACTTTCTTTTAATGTTATTTTTTAAATGTAGGTAAGCTCACTGATAAAAACTTTGTTGTTGAAAATTTGAAATCTACACTAACATGAACTACTTTTTTTTTTTATGACATACTTAGCAAAAATATTGGGTTGGCTTTAAAGGCACAGTTACTACTCTATTAAGGGTATCTATACTTTGTATTGCTTTTTACATTGATTTTCTCCAGCTCTTCTACCCTGGTAGATGAAACTCTAGTTGAAATCTTTTTTTTTTTATATATATATTTTTATTTGAGAATAGAATTAGTTTGCTACTCTCTTCATCTAATTTAAAGTTTAAATATTAGACATCTGTTCAGTTCTTAAATTCTAAAATACCTTCCTAAATCTATAATAAACACAAAGGCTATGATTTTGCCCTCTGCCCCATGATGACTAGGTGTTTGTTTGAAGACACTTTTACCTGCTACATAAGTTAGATAACTACATTTGCCAACTATTTTTTCCTCTGTTAGAGAAGTTGAAATGAAAGAGTAAAAACACTGAACCTAATATAATAGAATTTTGATATATTCTTTCCTGTTCTTGGAATAGGCTTCATGAGTCTGTTCTGCTTTTTATCAGATTTTGAATATTGTCCATATCCTCAACTCTTTTTTTTTTTTTGTATGTTACTTTAGTCTTTTTCTGCAAAAGATATACTTCCATAAAATAAATGGAAGTTTTTCTGCATCATATTAACTTCGCACACTAGTGCCCCAGTTCTGTAAGAAGAGTTCCTGTTGATGTCGTTTAGATGCTAGGTTGGCAGAGAAGCTTGTTTATATGATAATCTCAGTAAGAGCAAAATACCCAAGGCATACAATTAGTTTTTAAATACAATTTAGCTACCTCAACATAAGAAAAGACTGTTTTAAAAAAGAAATTTAGATAGTAGATAGGACTGGGACACGTGATGTAAAGCAAAAGGGCATAAGCAGGCTCAGGATCTGAAAATATTTTTAATAGAAGCAACTAGAGACAGAAGATATGATTTATTCAATTGTACAAATTTTACATTGTAGTCTTTATTTTTAAAACCTCCCTTTAGAAGCACTGATGCAAAGAAAACATTTCTAGCATGTGATTTATTCTTATCTTAATGTAGACATCTGTTTTACTCTGGCTACAGGGCAGGTGTGATGAATCCCACATGAACTGTATGCTCCTCTTTTAGTGCTGGTTCATGCTGATGATAGTAAGCCATTCCTTCTGTCAATTCTTATTAAAACTTAACCATCATAGGTCTTTTATATTAAACTCTGCTGAGAAGCAGGATACTAAAAATGGATAGAATTTAGAAAGTAAGAATTGTCTTAAGAGCCTTGTTCACTTCTTGGATAGTTGTTCTTAAGCAGACCTTCCAAACAGTCACCTTGGCACAGGAGAATTGAGAATGGACGGTGGTCTCCCAGGCTGAGAGCTTGTAGAGAATTGCTGGAAGAAGGAAGGCAGGAGGGAACTTTTTAAGGGAATAAGGAAATATATTAAGTTTTTGTTGTATACTTTCCTCACTGCTGTCAGAAGCTACAGAAGTGTAAGTGTTAATTTATTATTTCTGAAAATATGATCTGGAGCTGTTCATAAGAATGAATCTAATTAATCATTTAGATTACTTTTATAAGTCTTCCTGGTTAAATATTTGATGGTAAGGATCAGCAATGGTCAAAATTAGCCAGCAGGTGACAGTGATCACAGAATCACAAAATAGTTGAGATTGGAAGGGACCTCCAGAGATCATCTGGTCCAACCCCCCTGCTCAAGCAGGGTCACCTAGAGCATGCTACACAAGAGATCAACTAATCTAAAATTAGTTCAAATAATCTAAAATATATGGGAATTTGTTAATTTAAAAAATGTTAACAGAACATTAAGTCTAAAATTAAACACTTAGAGGCTTCCTGTGAAGTCTTAGTTCAGTCACCTGAGATGCATATATTAACATAGTCTTGAATTGTGCGATCACATGCTTTCCCCTCTCTCACTCACCCCTCTGTCCTGACTGTTTTGGGAACAAAATAAAAGAAGAGAATTAGGTGGGACTGTGTAATAGAAGGTAATGGTGTTTTTTGGACACTTTCTTTGTTTGTTTCAACATCTAGAATAATGCAGGCCATCAAAGAAAGGAAGGAATATTTGGGTCTAGCTCCTCTCTGCTGTGGATTTACTGTGCAGTCCTGGACCAGCCATGCTGGTGGTCAATTGAGTCCACTCAGTGGAAGATCACCACTGTATTGTTGGATCCAAGCTTTGTGTCTGAAAATTCCCTGTCAGTCAGTGCAAGGTGGTTGATTCTAAACGTTTTTTTTTGTTTGTTTTAATGTTTATAATTACTCTGGATTATCTTTGGTTATTTTTGTTATAGCTAAAGATAGCATTGGGTTTTCTAGTTGACATTTCTTTCAGTACATATCTTTTGAACAAAGAAATATTGTTACTCGTGAGTCTGAACAGGAAATTATGTTGCTAGGGTTTAAAACAATCACTATTTTACAACATCTGTCATAGTATTAACTGACAGATGTCTGCTGCTAACTGGGTTTGATAGAAATCCCTCCTACAATATGACTTAAAAGACCAAGGATGTAAGGCTGAAACACTGTGTTCTAGAATATTTCATGTCAGCAGCCTGTGATCTGAATGAAACATCAGAGAAATCTTGTTAGCAGGCATCCTAACTGGAAGGAGACAAGGTCTCTCCGGGTCTCTATTGCCATAGAGAAATGGCATTACTTGGTTTAATGCACCAGGTTTATTCTTGAATTCAAGGTTTTGTGCTCCTGTTTCAGAATTAAGAAGAATTAAAAGTCTTAACTTATGCTGATGCAAAAATTACCTGAATTCAGATAACTTGGTCTATGTAATTTCATATTCAAAGCAAACCTTTGCTGTCCTTCTAGCTGTTAGGAATTGCAAGATGGCTAACAGTTTTCTGTCCTATTAAGTTCATGTAAACATTTACTATCTAGTGCTACACCAGATATTCTACAGTGTATTTAAGTTCATCAGGTATTTTAGGAAATAAAAACCTATAGAAGAGTGATGTACCAAAGTAATCTGGCATCGGGTCTTCCCCCCCCCCCCCCAAAAAAAAAAAAAGTTCTGTTTTTACCACGTTTTCCTTTTAACCTCATTTTTTAGGTAAACTTTCTATTAATGTTAGTAACAATGAAGTCTTACTAGTGGATCTGGAGTTGCTCAGGTCACTTATTTTATCACTTGAAATAGAACTGTTACATTTATTGTTTAATTTATAAATTCATCTTCAAGATGATTGTTTCTTGAAATGTTTTTTGATACAATGAATTGTTGTTTCTGTTAGACAGATGATATTCTTCTACCACTGAACAGACTCTACTGGACAGTGCCCTAGCCATCTCAGTCTGTACTGTAGATGGCATACATAACTTTCAGAAGAATGCCTCTCCTGCTTAGACTGGCCGGACTGTACATTTTGAAGCTATAAGACTTGGTCAGTTAGGGCTTTCTGTAGTACACTTTAAGATATTTATGAAATAGCACCAAAAAAGTAGATTCAACATTTTATAAATATATTCAAGATTTTAACAAGAAAAAACTCACAACATAATGTTTTTTGCTATATCATATCCTGGTGTAAAATGGTGTAGGCTATGGCACAGTGTTTCAGTAACTAATCCACACACATTAGATCAGCATTTTATGTCTTGGCCTATTTATATAAATTCTAATTGAAGTATGAATAAACTTTTCCTCTTCTTTGCTCCAGTTAGTTCTGTGTATATCAGATGGGGAACTGGAACTTTCCTGGAAAAGAAGAAGGAATATGGGGAGAAAAAGAGATTAAATGAACTTTACTTCTAATAGCAAATATCCTTAGTTGGCATTGGGCAGTAGAAGCAAAAAAATAAACATAGAAGATGTTTTTATCACAACTTTTTTTCCTTAGAGGAAAAACTGCAAGGTAATCAAGAGTTACATATTATACATAGCATTAAAATTAAGATTATCTTAAGTAGTCCAATGTTGTTATGTATAGAATAATCCTTTTTCTTCCAGCATCTATATATATATATATGCACACCCATAATGTATATATTACATATGCACACACACAAGCACACGTGTAAAATTTGTGGAACTGATACAGGTATGCTCAAGACTTCAGTAGGCAGAAAGGTCTGAACCTGGCTTTCAAAGGCAGCTTCAGTCAATCACTTCACCTGCTTGTTTGTCCTAGAGTTCTAGGCTCAATGCAGTATTTGTGGAACAGATACTACTCAATTAGTACAATGCTTTTCTCATTTGAGGGTATTATTTTGGAAAGTGTCAGTTTAGTGCTGAGGGAAATAAAACAGTTTGGCAAGAAGCATCGGGAGACTTGGCTAGAGTTCTTGTATGCATCTCTGAGACAGGACTTTCTTCAGCAATGCTCTCTTCTTACCTCTTGACAACTTGCACTGAATGATTTTTTTTTTCCCCTTGAACTTTTCATTCTCTTGTGGTTAGACTGAACTGTGTTTTTTGGAGCAGAGGTACACCACCATCTTTTTTCCTTCTCTCTCTCTCTTTTATTTTATTTTTTTAAACTATCCTTTTTAAGATCTGGATGGTTCTTGACCCATGTGCAGAGAGACTTCACATGGTGACTTTCCTTTGGCTAAGTGCATACGTTGTGCTTGAACTTCTGGAAAGCAAAAGTTTATCTGTTTAACCAAGCCTGCAAATCTAATGTGAACTGAATAATCTTTAATCTGTAAAAGTTAAAGCTGAGAATTGTGTAGAAATATCTGTTTCTGACCTGGAGAAAAGCCAAAAATGTTTCACATTAACTTCAGGGCTTCTAAGTTATTTACCAGGAGTCTTGTTAAGCCAGAATAATCCAAAACAGCAAGGTCTCTGGCGCCATTCCCTCCATGTATTTTAACAGAAATCAATATAAACAAACTGGTTTTCCTCTGGTTTAGTCCTTGTTCTTCTCAAGCCCTGCCCACTTATTTTATACTTTGGATCATGAATCTAGACAGACAGAATTTCATTTGTTGGAGGTGCTCCCAGCATGAAGAGGCATTCTAAAATTCCACTTCAGAATTTAATGCGTACAAAACATAGTTGTCTTTGAGTTTGCAAGGTATCCTTTTAGGAGAATTAAGCAGGAGCTAGTAAGTGTGAAGGAAGTTGAAAAGTTAGCCATCACCTCACTCTTGGCAAGGGCATGCAGAGTATCAAAGGTGTTGGCATTGCTTTGTGTTTTTTGGCAGAGGTGTGATTTGCAGCATCATAGATGTATCTAAAATTTCTACCACAGGTGCCAATAGTAGTTCAGACTTCAGGATGTGTGAATAAATATGGAGTCATTTTGTACAGTCTATGGTATAGTAAAACCAAAACTATTGGTGTCTGACCTAGATAATGTTAGGCTACACTTAATACGGTGCATTTCTACTTTGATTTGGATTGTAAACCTAACTCTTAAAAATAAACAAATAAAATTAAAACTTTAGTAAGTCTTCTGTTGAAGGCAAGATTTAATGGCCTATTTTTTTCATTAGGGTTGGCCGTAGTATACAATTATTAGATGTTGCAGGAAAGTAGCTAATGTTTCTTTAATTTCGAAAAAGAAACTGTAGGTTATTTGGAAAAGGAAGATGGATTACTGCAATAGATCTTCAAGTAGAGAGACTGTAGAGGAAAAATTCGTAGAGCACAGTTCAGAATGAACAGAATTGCTTTTGGTGTTTTTGCCTGACATACTTTGGCTTTACAAAACTAGTTAAAAAAAAAAAAACGACTTCTGACAGGAAATCAGTCTCATAACTGAACTTAGCATCACAAACATCTCTAACTTCATTGGAAAGTTTTTGTCACAAATGTGGTGACTGGAATGCTGTTTTTTTGCTTGTTTTCATTTCATTTTTTGAGAGTCACTGTTGTCACTGAAGAGAATTTCCATTTTTTTAAGGATATAAAATTTGACTATACTTCTTCAAAAGAAGGATTCACAAGCACAGGGTCTTGTTTCCAACAGCAATAATAAATTACATGCCCTGTAAGGACAAAGCACATGTATACGACACTTTTCCTGAGTGCTGTCTCAATCTCTAATTTCAGTTCAGGTATCTTCTGAACACAGACTTCTGCCTGTTTTTTCTGGGAATAAGGTTTTTAAAGAATGAATCCTTTGTGCCTCTTGTTATGATGTTATTTCTTCCTTTTTATTACGTGTGTTATCAGCTGGTACTCAAGGGTGAAAGTAACTCTGTAAATGAAAAAGTAAAAGGGCAGGGAATCAATGAACACATAAATTAGAGATAAAATAAAGTACAGAGTACCAGATACTGAAAAGGTTGAGAAAACAAACAGAAAGGGAATGAAATCAAAAACCAAGTGTAATGGGAAAATAATGAAGACCTTAGATACAGGGGTTATTAAACAGAAGATAAATGATTGCTTGGTGGGTTGAGGGGAATCTTTATTATAATCAACTTTGTCAGACTGGATGATGTGTTCCTGTTTTGAGTAGACTGTAGAATTGATGATAAAGTTTCCAAACAGCAAGCAACTTCAAAGAGCTTTTGGAAAGAGATGCATTAGGATGTAGGTGAGCTGCTGATTCTTGCATTGCTTTTTTATTTGCCCAAGCTCAAGCAATGGTAAAAACATAGTCTCTCACTTAATTTGAATGTTTTACACCTCTGGAGATTTTTTAGATTTTTTGAAACATTAATATTTGAGTTTTGTTGTGATCACTCATTAAAATATAAAGGCATCATTAGTGTAAGTACTGGAAAAAATTAAGCTTTAAGCTCAAGAGTTTTAATCTTTCACTTCATTATTATCTAATTAAAGTAGTCAAGACAAATTTGGTGTCTTTATATTGTTTGTGTACTCTGAGACAAGATCTGTGATCCCCAGCTCATTTGCTTAGCCTGCTTCTTTGTAGGCATCACTCATGGTAGTGGAATCCTATCTTCATATCTCTGTATGGCTTTTGCACCTATTCACTACGCATTACACTTGCACATTGAACAATTCACTACTCCTAACACAGATTTTCCATTCTTGTGATGTGGCTGGCTGACTATACTCACTTTTCGTTAAGTTGTTTTATTATGTTTAAGCAGTATTGTTCGGGGCAGCACTTCCAATACCTGAGAGGAAAGATGTGCTTATAAATGGCCAGTGAAGTTCTTGGAATTATAACTGATTCTCCTCATTCACCAAGTCTGAGGTAATTCAAGGCACGCTCTTAAAAGAGCCGTGGTTCCCATAGCCATTCTGTAGGCCCATGATCTTTGGGTATTCTTGTGATTATTCCAGAACTTTTTTTTTTTTTTTTTTTTTTTTACATACTCAGGATCATATGCTTTACGTGGGAGCCTGCTATATTTCCATTGTTATAGATTGTATGTCTCGCAAGTCTGAAGACCGAAACATGGTATAGTTCTCTCTATACTGCCTATTGGATCATCCTCTGCTAATAGGTCAAGAGTTTTGATGGAGAGAGACCTGGTAGTTCTAATCCAAAAGCAATCCCCAAAGTAGCCTATCATGCATGCAGTGTGGATGGTTCAAGCTACAGGACAATGAAATGACAATGAAGGAACAGTCTCAACCTATAGTGTAGGTGCACTCATAAGATGAGAAGGTGTTTTCCAAAAGAACTGTTGAAATACAGCTCCTATATCAATCATATTAAATTATTTATATTTTTGATATCAAACATCATGGACATTTCTGGATATTGCATAATTAAAATAGCACGTTCTTTTCTGTAGGTATTTTTTCTCTTGATGAAAAAGAGGATTAATATTGTATGCCTTGTGGCAAAAAATAATGTTCATCTAGTCTAATTACTATCTACTTAAATGTAATTGAAAGCATGTTCATATTTTAAAGCGCTACCATGAAGCACAAAACTCTCAGAAACATAATATGATGTTAAATTGGAATCCATGTTCCAGTGAAACATTTTGTTCACACTTAACAGTTTATGAGCAAAACAGAAACTATAGGTTTAAAGAAAGTACTTTTCTTTGAACTTCATGGAAAAGTTAGTTTTGTATTGCAGCTCAGAGTATTACAAATGCTGAATTCATTACCTTTTCTTATAATCTCTATTTTTCTTAAGCAAGCTATTATGTGTTGGACAATACTTCTACACTGCTGTTTTATTTAAAAGATCAAAGCTGTTCTCTGAAGAGTTTTGATTAACTGTGAAGACTGGCTATGTTCAACACTAATAGGTATACTAAAGTGCTGCCAAGATTAATGTGGAGATGACCTCGTGCCTATTTTCAGAATCGCAGGGGGGCGAATTCTGTCAACAGTGAAGATGCATTTGATAAAAGGCCGAAGCAATGGGGATCCTTTCTGTCAGTCAGTAGAGGAAGTTGTACAAGATTTGGATTTGAAGATTAAAAATATTATCGATTCACAACATGAAGTCTTGACTGCCAGCACCACTGGAGTTAGTCCAACACGGGTAATGGGACTTCTTTTGTTCTTCTTACTATTTAACTTTACAAGAAAGCAAATGTCCTTCTCCTGTTTTGTTTCTTTTTATTTTTAAAAGACTTTTATATAGAACATTATCTTTTCTTAGTCATTTCTTCTACGCTGTGGTTTTTAAATTCTTGAGAGACTTATACTTAAGGATTACAGTGTGGATTTCAAAAAGATGTTTTATTTAAACTTCCTACATCAAAATTGTAAGTCAAGTACTCTTCAAAATTTAATTTGTTCTTGCAGCAGTTCTGAATGTAAATACTTATAACTATTAAATTGGCCTGAAATTTAAAGGCAGTAGAGCTATTACGTTTCCAGGCAAAAAAAGTGCTAATGAAAGTGGAATTAAGATTTGAGAACACATGTCAATAATTTTGATTAAAATACACAGATTTTAATTAGCTCAGAGTCAAGTATTATTAAGGGTAAAAAACTTAAAATAAGGTTAAATACCTTATTTTCTGTACTTTGAATCAACTCAGGTTTATATTAGAATATTTTTTTAATGAAATTGTCAACCAACTGTATTTTACATAATGGTTACTCAAAATATTGTTTAACGTCATGTATTTTTGTCTAGGAAACTTTTTTAAACTTCTGGGCTTCTTGATTGTGTGTATATTCTTAGAATGCTTTGTATTGTCAAATCACTGGAATTACCCCACAGTAACAAGATTTCTAAGAGATTTTTATCAGACTCCCCAATATGCTTTTGCTTTTCAGTAAGAAATAAAACAGCCAGAGACTAGTGAGTAGTTAAATTGGTTTAAATATGTGTTTCCACTGAACAACATCCTCATTTTTCTGTGTTTCCTGAATCTATCATTTCCCTGTTGCCCTTTGGTGTCTTTGTGTTTTTCTTTATCTGCGCCATCTGAAAAATTGACTGCCGTATCATTTCTGTCTTTGTCTTCACCTGACTACCTGGGTGCTTGATAAATTTTTCTGAAAAAGATTTAGGTTGTTATCAGCCAAGTATGACTGTTCTGATAAAACTTCATTTCTTCAGAGAGATTTACCAATAATGCTTTTCCAAAGTGGTTCATGTTTCTTATTGTTCTGCATAGGTCAAGTTTGTAGTCTAATAAGTGTGTAGAAATGTTTACCGGTATCCTTGCAGGGGCAGAAGATAGATGATTGTATCCTGATGCCAGGAAATATGGAAATACTTAATTCCATTAAGATCAGAATAAAGCTAATGTTTTCTCAAAATGGGCAACTGTGGGCAGCTTATGAACTTTATGTTAATGTGAGTCTGTGGTTTTATGTTGAAATTTTTCCCAGTTGTTGGAACAACCTATCTGCTTGTGAATGGGAAGAATCTTCTATAGCTCTTCCCCGTGAAGAAACTTGAGTATACAACAGAGGATGATGGGCTTTAAGCTAATCTTTTTCACCATACTCGCCACAGTATATCTGTATGCAACATAGTATGGGTATAACTGAGAGCTGTCAGAGATGACTGTGGTCTGGATATGCTGGTTGGCTTGAGAAATCTAGTATTCTCTCAAAGGAAGCATAGACAAAAGTTAAGCTATTATATCGAATTGCAGACTTTATTGGAGCTTTCTGTAGATGGACATTGTACTAGTGCAGATTGCCATTATTGATTTTAAAAATGAAAAATTTCCATAAGTTTTCCAAATGAATTTGAGCCATATAGGAAAACTGGAGCGTCTGTATTGTTCCATTAAGATCTCAGGACAGCAAAGGTTAATACTCTGTGCTGAGCTTCGTATATATCTTTTTGTTTTGTTTTGTTTTGTTTAACAAGAACGTTACAATTTTCACAAAACTCATTCTGTATTCAGAATAAGTTATTTTTTTGATGGGATATTACTTTTTTTTTTGTACATCAGAGGTTGACTTATTACTTTGAGAACAAATTATATCAATGCTCAGTTTTCCTGCACATATCTGTTTTATAAGGACGTAGAGCTATAGAAAAAAATATTTTATGCAGAATGAAGCACAACTTTGTGTTGAAGCCTTCACAAGTGACTAATAGGAATTGTGATTAATTTCTTCCTGAGAAAGTCACTGCTGCAGATGGAATCTAGTTGGCATTTCTAGAACTAGACAGAATAGTCTGAAGTAGATAACTGTTACTACCCTTGAAAGATGAATAATAATTTTCTTGAGAAAATATTTTGAACCATGATTTTTAACAACAAACAAGATTTTTGTGGCAGGGATTGTTGTCTTGCCTAAAGTTCTATTGTATTTGGACAATTGAATTTTACTCCATGGTAAGTGTATCAAGCTACTGTTGTAGTACTATGTGAGATTTTTGAAGGTCATCTTTTGGCAGTTAGGAGGTTATGCTATACTCTCAAGATTATTATTATATTTTCTTTGTGTATAATCAGTCAAGCTGATTCCAAACTCATACTTTTTTATTAAGACGAATTTACCGTGACACTCATGACATTTTATAAAAATCTGTGATGTGGTGATGTAATGAAGGGGTTCAGAATAAATTTTGAGGAAATTAAATGTTACTGAAATAAGCCAATTTTGAAAAACCAAGTATAACAACCATTTCTATAATTGCTATTTCTAGCTATTGATTATAACTTATAGTAACTGACTGACATGTGTTGCTATGGTTTCTTGAAAGCTACATACATAATTGATGTAATCAAATAGGCAGAGAAATAGGATTTGATCTTTTCAAGACTGTGTTTAAAAGCAGTTAACTGATTAGATAAATGCAGTTTGTTGCCTGTCCTGTCCTGAACAAAGTCAGGCTACTATATGTTTCTGTGTGTTGGTAAATAAGAAAGCCAGTAGTTTTTAAAACCTGCTACTGTGTATTTAGTGCTAAATTTCTTTACAGAACTCCTAGAAATTTTAAAAAGAAATGCTGCAAACTTGCAATTCTTGCAGTCCCATTGTGGCTATGAAGTTCTATATCTACTGGCTGTAGTGTTGAACACTTCCAGATGTGGATTATTATTTTCTTTAAGGACTTCTTGATTCTTGTGGAAAACTGAGGAATTCATTCTGTTCCAAACAACAGGGGATTGTGCCTCTTGTCAAATCTTGGTGGATTTCTCACTTTTAACCAACTACTTTTGCAGATTCAGTTACAGGAGCTGGACTTCTCTAGAAAGTTTGTGTGTCCCACAGCACTCAAATTGGTTGTGAGGAAATAATACATTAATTTCTACTGCATAGTTTCATAACAGATTTGAATATTTGTGTGACATGCTCTTCAGTGTATGCCTCCAGCTGGCAATGATCTAAACTCTACTAGTTGCTTGGGATGAAGGAGAATCTTCCCTGTAGTCAGGTTACTCCATAAATACTTCCTGGGAAAGGGGAGGAGGAGATTCTCCCATCGTATGCTGATATGGGTTGCTTTTGGGGCTGAGCTACAATCTGTTTTTTGTTTGTTTGTTTTAAAATCTTTTCAATAGTATGTTTTCTTTAATTTCATTTACTTTCAGCCAAAGCTGCATTCCATAAACCATGGCACTGTGTATTGTGGCAGAGATACTGTGAAAGTCTTACTAGTTCTTCTGGATGAAGAAGCAGTCAGTGCTCCTACCGAGAACAAAGAATTATTATTATGTGATGATGAAAACTTAAATATGTTTGGAATCACCTCTGTTCTGACACTCTTCAGGTGAGTATTAGAAGGTTTTTGTTTGTTTTAAAAAAAGATTTTACACTGAGTGACCTAATAAAGAACTGACATTACTTACACTAAGCAAGTGACCAAATTGCAGTCTCTTGTGAGGGTAGGTGTGAAAGGAAACCATTCTTAGGACAGTGTCCAGTTCTTGGAAGTATTCTACCTCCTCGTTATTTTCAATGTGGTTTTGTAATGTAGACTTTCTGGGCTATTACATTTCTGGGCTGCACAAAACGCATAAAGAGTATCCTTTGCAACAAGTCTTCCAAATGCTGATCTATGTTCTTAAGTTCAAATATGTGTGTTTGGTAGCTGATTGCATTTATATTCAGTTTGAAGATTCCTCCTTTGTCTAGGTATGGTACAAAAGATTTTTGAATGATATCCTGTTTTTCTTCCTACATAGTCATTATTTTTCAGAGAAAAATTTAAAATAGTTAAATAGATTTTCATATCGTGATCCACCAGTCAGGATAGTTTCACACAAAGCATGTTGAAACAAATTCACATGCATGAAGATTTATTGGTAGGGGCTGTAGCTGATGGAATATGTTACTCTAATGGTGAAATTTATTTTGGGGGAAGAATAAAACTGAGAGCGAGAGAAGAAAGAAAACTCTCCCCAGTGACCAGCCAGGGTTCCTGTACAAGCATCCTCAGCAGCTGGTTCCTCAGTAATACTTTTCCCATGATAACTATATTGTTTTCATAAGGACCTCCTAAACCCCACTGTTGATTGTACCTGCTTTTTGATGATATTAGCAGTGACTGGAGCATCTATTCATCAGGGCTGGGGCTACACAGCTGTTAAGCTCTGTGCTTGCACATTTTTGGGTTCCTTAGCATTAAAAAAAAAAATAATAAAAAAAGGCAACAATGAAAGAGTAGGAAAAGTGGGGAACTAGGAGTGTTTCTTATGCTGGTGGTAATTGCTTTCCATGAGAACCCCCTATAGCAACACTATCAGAGTGTACAGTCATGAGGAAAACAGGAAAGGAAGAGAATAACAAGGGAATAATAATGCCACAGAGAAAACTCTGCCCTAGCAGCCTGGGTGAAAGGATGCAGAGCTGTGAGTGAAAAGCAAGCATTAGACTTCCAGATGTAAGGCCCTTAGCAATACAGAAGGCAAAGGTATCTAAGACACTGTGCAACTCTAGGTTACCGATGTTTTTGTTTGTTTGTGTGTTTTTTATATAAGAACTGTATCACCTTTGTCTTTTAGTCCTAAATTGGACGATGGATGATCCTAAATTTAGGACGATTTAAGGGTTCCATTAGATTTATAGTTCCACCTCCTTCACGAAACCAACCAAACAAGCACAGTCTAATAAAATTTAGAAAAAATAGTTTCATTAATAAAAATTCTGATTAACCCTGTAATTTTTTTTAATACAGAAGGCAGATTGTAGCAATATATTTACATATTTTTCACTGCTCAAATATCTATAGCTGTGTACATTACTATTTAATTAAGGAAAGTGTTTAAAATAACCAATATTTAAGTCTCTTATTTTTCCATTTTTTCTGATTCAGGAAAATTGATCCACATTACTTTTAAAGCGGTTTCATTAAATTAATAAACCCCAACTGGGATGTATTTTTATCAAAATAAAAAGAGCTTAATCTGATTTAGAATAATGCTCAATGTGAATGGAATCAAGGCCCGACTGAATTCTTCTTAATTAATGTTGCTATTATTCAAAGCTAGATCTTGATTTGTTTTCTTAAACAACTCTTTTTAATTTAAAATGAAATTAAAACCACCTATTTCTGAATAAGAGTGCCCACTGAGTACTTTGGTTTCACTTACCACATTTGATTTTTCAGCTAAATTACCTTTCTTGAATTTTTCTCCAAAAGGTTAAGGCATTTTTTTGACTTGAAATCTTCTCCTTGTAGGTGTAAGGAGGTGCTGCTATCTGGGAATTTATATTGTAACCTACACTAAATTATTGTGTTTTCCTTAATATTTCCTAGTGGTCAATTTGCTTTAGATTTTATTTTCCAGTGGGCAATTTTGTGTAGGATATGGTTATTTTAAGAGAACACTGCTGCTTTTCAGATGAAGACTGAAATTAAATGAGAGCATCTCATTTTTAAAACTTGAACATTTCAGTATTTTTACTTTCTTTGATTTACCTTTTTTTTTTTTTAATAAACTTTGAGATTAAATTAAATGGGTAGATTTAGCTGTCTGTTTTGAAATCCTGACAAAAAACACTATTGATGAAAAGCAGGTATTGTGTGTTGTTTAACTGTTTTGTTGGTTTTATTTAACTGGAAAATATATTTTTGTAATTTTGTGGAATACATGAATATTTCAGAACTGGAAATGTAAGCAATGGTGATACATCCTCGATATTTTGGAACATCCAAACCAAGCTGAAGTTTTTCTTACTTAATGGGTCTTTCAGGGTACACCTCAAATATTTTCCTTTCATAGGGACCTTGTTTCAATGTTCTTGAAAATATTCCTTTTAGGTATGCATTATAGAAGTGCAAATAAAATTTCTTTCTTTTTAATGTTTTTAATTTTTATTTTATTTCATAGTAGTATTTCTAAAATTTTTAAGCAAACAAAAAAATATAGTGATCGTGTTGAAATCAAAATAAGGTGATTCTGATATAATTGATTATACTAATTACATTTTAGAGTTGAATTTTTCATGAATAAGGATTAAGTATTTTTATAAGTCTTTGCAATATTTTTTTTCTGGCTTTTTTCCTGACTTTACTGACCTGTAGGTTTAGGGGCAACTTTTTATTTGCTGCTGTTTTTTATACCATTCCCGTCATCTTCCCATTCTATTAATGCTAAAGCCAGTCATTACTACTTGCTCATTTTCTTTTCTTGCTTTTTTAATTTCCTTCTATATAGAGAAGGGAAATTAACATGTTGATCTGGTTCACAAGGCAACAGATCTCTTGGAAACCAATTTTGTAGGTTCTGAAAAGAAAGCTCACATATCCATGCAGTGGAGAAGTAGTGATAATTTAACCAACCACTTATCCTGAGGAAGCATCAGGTGTCGGAAAAGTGGGACACTGAGGATTTTGTCACTATGGGTTACAAGGAGGACTCATGAGCCATAAAAACAGAGTAGATGGGAGCATGCCAAAGCTACATATTTTGCCAATTTAAATGGCAAATATATTCCAAGGGCATGCAGAAATTTTGCACCACAGAAAAATGGAAATAAAAGAAAGAATGAACTAAACACTAAATTTTATTTATGGAATAATTAATAGAATAATTGAATAGAATGAGCTAAATAAATTAAATAAATAATGAGTTCTAAAAATAAACAACTGTCTTCATATGCACAGGCCTGCCGTGAGCTAAAACTGAGAAGTAATTATTTACATATGCACAGCTTCCTTTTTTTTCCAAGAGCAAAAAAGTCCCTCTTATATGCATCATCTTTTTGCATTTTATACATCAATTTTTTTCATTAATTTATGTAACTATACATATACATAAGAGTACTTCTTCACAAGTGAATATACATAAGAGTACTTCATACACAGAGTACTTCTGTTGAAAAGTATGTAAACAGGAGGAAGATTATTCTGGATGTCAGCCATATGCTGCTCAAAGAGGTGGAAGTAGAATGCTAAGTTGGTAACTCACCAGCAACATTACCAATAATACTGTTGTTGCAGAGCTATTGTAAACTTACTGCAAAAGGATACCAGAAATCGAAACTGTAGGTTTGATTTCATTATGCAGTCTTCAGTTGTCATGGTACATGTGGTTACTCGGGAAGGAAGAAAACAAAGTAAGGTTTGGAGGGAGAAAATGTTTGACTTTCTGCTTCTGAGGAGCTTGCTATGGTAATTATTTTTCTTAACTAATTGCATGCATATGTTCTGAATACCTGCTATCTCTTTTTAATATAGATCTCCAGCACAGTCCGATGGATCTTCCCCAAAACCTCTTAGACAGCGTATTCAGAAATCTATGGATGAAAAAATAATTAAGGTACTGCATAAGAATCATTATGCACAGATGGATACACTGAAATAATAATGCTAAAATGAAAATAATAGTGTTAAAAATCTCAAACACTTGTCTGAAAGGTAGTCCATAGCTAGAGAAGTGATTACCTAATAGTTAGTGGCCTAACTCAAACAGTACTGCAATATTAAAATGAAATGAAAACATCTAACACTCTGGAAGAGAGAGGCTTTAAACTTAAAAATACTTTCTCATGAAGAACATCTCTTAATGGCAATTTGCTGAGTTAGCCTATATTTCTTCATTTAACCATCTATGTATGTCAGGACTATAGAATTAAAACTGAAGTTATGTGAAAGCAAAAATAATATTGAACATAAGGACCTGATTTCAGTTCTGAAACAATAATTACTTTTTCATTGTATTTTTTTCAGAACACTTTTTTTTTTTTTTAAATCCATGCTATTTTGTAGATGAAATTGAGCATTACAACAATATGTTGATATTGTGAGTGTTTGTAATGAAAAGACCAACTTCAGTGTTTCTGAATATTGCAGGCTTCCTAAAATTGCATTTTACATAGTCTCTTTTTCTCAAACTTGTCAAATGTTAATGTTGAGACTTTGGAAGGAGAGCTTGTATCTTCCACAGGATTTCAACAGAGCGCTAAATGTGAAAGTAGTGACTTAGTATTCTTTACAAACTTTATTCTGACAACAGATGAAAGCACAAATATAATTAGTATGTAAGGAAGGCAACAGAGGTTTTATAGGCCATCAGAATTAGTTTTGGAACAGCATAATGAAAAATATGTCTCTGCCACTGAAGATGAACGGAATTTTAATATATTACATGTATGAGAAATAGAAAGTCATTAAAAGGAACTAAAATGAAAAGTACTGTCAATATTTCCAGCATGTGTTTTAAACATACTCCAATTCCATACAGACTTTTTTTTTTAGAGGGGTAAATAGGAGGACTGGTGGTTTGGATGCATGCACTAATTAAGGTGAAATTTAGCTTAAAACTAATAGGAAAACATTTGAAAAGACTGGAGCTGATAAAAGATCTTCATGATAATTTTGCTATAAATAGCATATTTAAATTGCAGCTTATTCATCAAATAGCAAAAAATGTGATATTCTGTTTGCATAATACATTGAAATAATTTTCTCATCTAAACAGAGGTTTTGTAATTTGATTCATGAACAGCTATAGTCAGCATCAAAAATATCTACAATTAATTTATCATGATTTACTGGAAACATACAAAGTTTTTTATACAGACTGTCAAAAATATGAGACTTGAGATTGATTCATATTATGAAGCCATTTTTTCTTTTTTGAAAAATATGTTTTTGCTAATCAAAAACATGAGATTATCTACCATGGAGAATTGCTGTGCAAATAATAGTTCTCATCAAAAGTCTCTGATATCTTAGTTATCTCTAATCTCCTATGATTATCTCTAATCTCCTGTGCTGCTTTTGTAATGCCTGACCGTAACAAGTTTGCTGTGACTCCTGTGCCCCTTGTTAACATAGTACAAGAGTCTATTTTTCTCTAGGACTTTTGTCTTAGCCTTGATTTCACCATGACACTGAATATACCTTTAGCAAAATAGAATTAAGCATCTAGTGTTTTTAGCCAATAATTTGAGGTCTTTCAATCTACTTCTAAATCCAATTTTGATACTCATAAGGTGCCTATTATAAATGGGGAAGACTATATTCAAATATAAACTTTTATCTTATAAGATCTTTTATCTTAAGAAAAGCAAAATTAAGAGGGAACAGGCGACAGGTCTAAAGTCTATGGTTTGCCCTTCTAGACTTTCTTTGGTGTCTTGGACTGTAAAGTTTGCTTATAGTGTTACCTTTTGTAGATTAAATATGTGATGGTTGACACTCTTTACATACTTTAGCAATGTGAATGATAACGTATGTGTTACTAATGTTAACATAAATGGCCACTTGGATCTACAAAACTCAAGTGTTTCAGAGCAACATTGGGGCTGCTAAACTGACACTACTAATTGTAAGCATTCTTCATGACTTTCTTCCAGTGTATCACTATTGTACCAGAAAGAAAATGTCCAGCATGGAACTGAGGCCAAATATCTCACAATGTTTTTCCATATAAAAAAAGTGAAAATAAAAATCATACAGTTCAAAATGTAAATAGTCTGCAATTATGTATGAGTATAGACTCAAATTCTTACTCTGGTTGTGATGCCTGAATGTTTCACATTGTTTGCAATTCTCTTTTCTGTGTATCAGCCAAATATTGCCATCCAAACTACACTGTATGCTTGTGAAGTCTACAGTTATTCTCCTGCTATTCTTATGTTCACTTCAGGCTTACTTCTTCCAGTCAACTGAAATTACTGTTGCCAAAATGTCTACTGACTTTTCTAACTGAAACTCAGAGATAGTTCACTGCCCTTTGTCATTGATCTCCATCCTCTCACAGAAAATCCTGCTTTCCTTCTTGAAGCATTATTCGTCTTTTATTTTGTCTTTTCCGGGTTGTCTTTTTACCATTCTAACAATTTTTACAGGGTTTTTTCTGCATGTTTCTCCTCCTTTCTTTTCTTCCTTTTATTGTGAAGACTTACAGGATCCTGTCTTTCCCTTTTCTCTTTCTGTACCTTCTTTGTGGAAGAATATATCTACAAACAGAAGTTCAGGTATTATCCTGTTCGTAAATCTACACTTAATCTAAGTATGTCTTTTGTCAAAACTAACAGATTTTGTAACTTTTTCTATAGTGTCCTGTGAATCAACACCTGTTGATGTTGAAGTGGTATGTCTGTCTGTCTTCATATATTTAACGTTGGGGACGGTATCCTTTCTATTACTTTTTTTGCGCCATAACAGCTCTGGAATATATTCTTCTTTATCCATACATCCACTCAGCTATAATATATTAAAGATTCATCTTGCTTTTTGATCATGGTGGTATATTTTTATTGGAATTGATAGATGCAGCTTTGGCCTGTCTTCACTGAGATTGACAACCGAACAGCAAAGTGGGTAGATGCTAAATGCCATTCTTCTGTTTGCGTATCAGTCTATTTCTTTAAGTTGTAGTAGATACAAGCTACTCGTTTTAACCCATCCCAGCCACATTGATTATTTCTGATTTGCTGCCCTGAGATATCTGTTCTTACTTACATTCAGCCTACAATACTAGTTTTCACTGTTGGTTTGTTAATTTTGAGACTAGCTCTTCCAGCTGTCTTGTTTTATATTTTTTCTTATGGCTGAAGAGATTTCCTGTGGATATCTGCAAAACTCATTATCCTCATTTAAAGATTTTTTAGTACCTTTAAATCAGCCTCTCCTCAAAACTTAGCAGTTTTATGTATTGAGATGGATGCCTATTACAGTGACTAATTTGGGTTCCTTTCCTTATGAATCCGTATATTTCTTGTCTTAGATTGTAATGTCTCTTGGTAGAAATAATTTTTGTTCTGACTTTACTGTGCAGCACATAACACAATACATTTCTTGTCCATAACCACAGATCTCAAGTGTTGTAGTAGTATTTATCACCTTCTTATGCTGAATGTCAGTTTTCATAATTATTTCATACAACTGTCTGAGAATGTGTACAGGTTGCTTGTAAAATTTACAAGTGTGAATAAAGAAATTTCCATGATATATGGGAGAGGAAGAAAAATGCAGTGGTGAGTATACAGAGTATACAGAGTAGTAGAAAAACACGGTAGCTTGGTTCTGTGCTGAGTCCCATCAAGAAGCATGTGGTGAATAAAGAAGTTTAGGAAAAACTAGTAAATGAAGGAAGAAAGGGACACTTCACTAAATTAAAAAATAAAAATAAAAATTATACCCCTCCTTCTGTAAGAGGAAGTGATTTCTCACATCTGCAGAATTATGTGGAGAACTGCAGATCGATACTATCTAAACCTACGGCATAATATCATGAACATATTTTTAGTAACTAAAAATACGGAGAGTGGAAAAATAAACAGATAGCTATGAATTGGAATTTGTATTTAAAAATAAGATAAACCTATTACTTTTTCCATTGTATCAAAACCAATTCCTGGCAACAGTGGAAGAGACAAAGAAATATTTCATTTTGCAATCATTAAATACTGGAACATACGCAAAAAGCTCACCTAACTATAAGGGCATTTGTTAGAAGGCAAAGCCACCACTTTGAAGAAGGAGAAATTTGGGGAATTAGTATGTTGTACCTTTTCATTCCCTCCAGCAGAAGTAGGAAAGAGAAATAATAAGAAACTCAATCCTCTCATAGGATGATGCAATTAAGAAATCAGTTGTGTTTCAAGGTTGCTATCTATTGTTAAAGGGAAGTGTCTTAATGGGGAGTGATGTATTGTAGAAGGAATTATACTTTCATTAATTTAAAACCCCATTATTAGATAATTGATTTTGCTGAATGCAATGGGGTTATGCAAGCAGTACTTATTGTTGTGTGAGAGGAATGGAATGACTGTCACAATCGTCTCCTTTAATTAGATTAAAGATCAACTTAAGGCAATAAACAGGTCTCATAATAAAGATTTTAGTCTTTCTTTTGCACCTGAAAAGATTAACTGGAGTTTCAAGCTGTAGGGAAAGTATTGTACCAGAGCTAATGAGGTTGGGTGAAGCTGAGAACACTAGCGGTTAAGAAGGAAGGAATTAAAACATATTAGGCTGTGAGCATATAATATGTGAGAGAGTAACAAATTTATTTTATTTTTTTTAACTCAGGATTGTTTTGGCCTTTTGATGCATCGTGTTAGAAATCTTGCTGCATTGTTAACACATTTACCCCACAACAGCTGCAAGAGCTTTCAGTAGTTTGGCATGTTTTTTTTTTTCTTCCTAATGTAACTGTAGATAACTTTTCCTATATGAGGCACTATTTTCTTCCAATTGGGAACAAAACTGTAGTTTTAGTTTTAAAAGAATTTGTGGCTAAAGAACTCTAACAAATCTTGGCATGTTTTAAGTTCATTGTAATTTTACTGTGTATAGAAATCCTTCCAAAGAAAAAGCTCCACAAAGCAAAAAATTCCAGTCTGCCTTTCTCATGTGACTTGTTCATGCTTATGTAAAATGACTTAATATCTAGCTTCAAGCATTTCTGTTATTCTTCATTGCTTAGTTCCCTAAATGCTGTTACTTGAGAAAATTGTTTTTGCCTATTTGTGATTCCAGCACAAATAAACTGTGACTTGGAAAACTATCAACAGGAAGTTATCAAGAGTTTTCTGTATGCCCACTATAATTGTGAAGAGAAAATTCATAGCAACGGAGAAAATAATCCTCCTCAGGTAGTTCTCTCATCTATAGTATCAAGAAATTTTCTGACTGGAATATGATTATTAGGAATGCTAAACTTATTAGTAGTTTCTATGGGTATGAAGTGTGCCAAAAAGATGAGTACCTGGAGGAGAATGGGGAAGGGGAGACAAAGGTTATGTCAGCACAAAATCTGAAGAAAGTTTTTATTACTTTCTGGAATCAGTTATTTGATAAACCATACTTGTGTCGAAAATACCATTTTTGTTTCTACAAGACCCCTAGACTACTTTCCAAGGATCCCTGCCTGTGAATTTTGAGTACTCTCAAAACCCAATAATGATGTGATTTGTGGCTGTTTTCAAATCAGTAGTGAGTTAATTTAGGATAGCAAAAAGCTGGTATAATGTCACCCCCCCCAAAAAAAATGATGGATTTGGCAAAATCATAGTTTAAGCCATTACTCTTTGTCCTATCACTGTACTCCCTGACAGAGTTCCTCCCCAGCTTTCCTGTAGGCCCCCTTTAAGTGCTGGAAGGCCGCTGCAAGGTCTCCCCAGAGCCTTCTCTTCTCCAGGCTGAACAACCCCAACTCCCTCAGCCAGTCTTCATAGGAGAGGTGCTCCAGCCCCTTGATCATCTTTGTGGCCCTCCTCTGGACTCGTTGTAATAGGTCCATGCTCTTCTTAAAAGGGGACCCCAGACCCGAACGCAGCACTCCAGGTGGGGGCTCATGAGAGCAGATTAGAGGGACAGAATCACCTCCCTCCACCTGCTGGCCATGCTGCTTTTCTTGCAGCTCAGGATACAGTTGACTTTCTGGGCTGCAAGTGCACATTGCTGGCTCATGCCAAGCTTCTTGTCAACCAACACCCCCCAGGTCCTTCTCATCAGGGCTGCTTTCAATCCATTCTCTGCCCAGCCTGTATTTGTATTTGGGGTTGCCCTTACCCAGATGCAGGACCTTGAACTTGGCCTTGTTGAACCTCGTGAGGTTCACAGAGGCCCACCTCTTAAGCCTGTCAAGGTCCCTCTGGATGGCACCCCTTCCATCCGGCATGTCGACCACACCACACAGCTTGGTGTCATTGGCAAACTTGTTGAGGGTGCACTCAATCCCACTGTCCATGTCACCAACAGTATGAAATGCTTTGCACAAGTCCAGGTAGGTGATGTCAGTTGCTCTTCCTCTATCCACCAATGCTGTAACCCTGTTGTAGAAGGCCACCAGATTTTCAGGCACAATCAGTCCTTAGTGAAGCCATGTTAGCTGTCACCAATCATCTCCTTATTTTCCGTGTGCCTTAACATAGTTTTCAGGAGGATCTGCTCCATGATCTTGCCAGGCACAGAGGTGAGACTGACTGGTCTGTAGTTTCCCAGGTCTTCCTTTTTTCCCTTTTTAAAAATGGGGGTTATGTTTCCCTTCTTCCAGTCAGCAGGAACTTCGCTGAACTGCCACAACTTCTCAAATATGATAGCAGCTTAGATAAGCAGTAAAAGCTTGCTATTACCTGAGCTATTAGGTAATTAGCTATGAGGACATTTTTCATGTTTGTATAACATGATACCTTGCTTTGATGACATTTACCATTTATTTTTTTCATTCTCTTCCCTTTGCACTCCTTTTTTTCAATTTACCTTTACTACTTTTTCTAAAATAACAAGGGTAAGGGTGCAGAGAATACATTTTCTCTTCCTTTTTATCTCTCTTTTCCTTTTCCAAATAGTACTCTAATTGTTTGGCTAGAAAATAAAAACATGTGTTTGTTGTTACTGATGTAGGTTTTCAAATTCTATTATGCTATTCCAGTGTATAAAAAACAAATCTCAACATTCTTACTGACTAACTATTGGCAGTACTGTCTGTATGCAGATGGTGGAAGGAGATCTGGAATAGATTATCAACTAACTTTTAGAAATAAATAGAGCATACACCATTAATATTTTATATAAATGTGAATGTTTTATGTTGGCATCTCAAGGAACTGAAATGCTCCTTTAGGTACAGAAGTCAAGGTGGGAGAATGTGTTACATATTCTGTTCATTAGGGCTACTAACTGACCTACATGTGCTGAACACAGCATGTCTTATATTCTGTTTTACTTTCTTGCAGCTGAACAATAGTAACAGTAAACCCCATTATATGAAATGCAACAGAATTTCTTTATCCATATAAGTACAACAATAACATCCTTCTTGCTTGTGAAAAGGAACAGGGACACTAAGTATGAGTTAATTTCACACAACTTATGTGCAACTACTTGATTAGCAAGTTGAGCTCTCAACATCTTTTCACTCTCCCAGAGCTGTGGGTTACTGGGGTGGTGACGTGAGTGGAGTTCAGGGAATTTAACGTGCAAAACCTCTCATTTTTAGGGCTATTTCAGGTTGTTGAAAGGCTTTGTTTTGTGTTTTTCAATCAAATTGTAAGTTGCTCTTTTATCTTTAAAAACTTTCCAGAAAAGCTTTACATTTTATTTCAACACTACACTAGTGCTCTTTTGTTCTGCCTTCAGGCTATTAAAATTTGCTTGTTGCTAACTCAATGTAATGCAGTTGTTGTACTGGCAAATATACATTCCTAGACCAGAAAGAAAGTTTGACTGTTTCAACAAGTCTAGTTTTGCACTCTTAATTCATATAAATCCTCTAGGTTAGTAGTAGCATCAGCTGAAACAGTTATATTTGGTAGAGCTTTGTATAATGTTTGTAAATGACTAAATGGCATGTGATATGACACAGAGTAAAGTTTTGAAGCATATTTCAAGCTTCAGTGCAGTTGAAATGAAGACAGATGAGTTTGTGAAACTTTTTCAGTATTTGATCTTTACTTCAGTCCTTTAACGCCACATATTCTAATCCCTGCAAACTAAATTAGTGAAGTGTCAGGTGAGAGTGGTAAAAAGGAAACCCTGATATCCCAAAAAACAACTGAATTTGTTGTTGTTTATAGAACACTAACTATCGAGCTTTCTTTGTTTTTTTTTTTTGTGCTGCATATATTATATCTTCATCAGCTCAGAATAAATTGTAGCTTATTTGCCTTTTGCAATAAGGATATGTGATAGAATTCTGTGCAAGATATTGTTGCATAATTTTTGATTTGTGTCATTTACTGAACAATAATTGCGGATTGAGCGGATTTAAAAGGATTATGATGAAGTATTGAAGAAAAATAGCAAACCCAGGAAACTTAAAATTATGTTTTAATATTTCTATTAATATTAATTCTTAAACTAAACAAAATTTAAGCCCCTTATATTCTGATTAAAATAAACATATAAATTAGGATATTAAATTTAATTAAACAAGATTAGACTGTTTTTTTTTTAATTATTTCAAATTATCTTTCTGATTATTTGGGTATAGTTGCTTTATCCTTCTGTACCGGGTTTATGTGGCAAGGTTTTGGTAGCAGAAGGCCTAGAGTTGTGGCTTCTATGAGAAGAGATCAAGAGCTACCCCTATGTTGGTCAGAGCCAGTTCCAGCTGGCTCCAAAAGAGACCCACCACTGGCCAAAACTGAGCCCATCAGTGATACTGGTGGCATCTCTGTGACAACATATTTAAGAAACGGTAAAAACAAAACAAAACCAACCAACCAAACAAACAAAACACACTGAATGGTAGCTGTAAGAAAGGAGTGAGAAAAATGAGAGAAACAACTCTGCAGACACCAACGTCAGTAAAGAAGGAGGAGAAGATGCTCAAGGTGCCAAAGATTCCCCTAAAGCCCATGGAAAAGACCATAGCAAAGCTTTAAGTAAGACTACATGGGTATGGGCATATTAAGTCAGAAAAAATGTTTCTTTAAAAACAACAACAACAGCAACAACAAAAACCTGCGCTATCCTGGAGATATACTAAGGCTGCATCTCAGTGTTAAAAAGCTGGAGTCTGTTGGTTTATGTGGTTAAAAGCAGTATCTGATGAGACTGGCATAAACTGTGACTGAATTTTGTGGATGAAGGCCCCTGTAAAAGGAGGTTTCTGGCAATGTGTTATTTTCTGTTATTCTGTCTGAATTTGAAATTTTGAGTTGGAACTAAAACGTCTGTAGGGCTGAAACTTGAACTCAAAGAAGAAAAGTGGAGTTGTATAATGCAAACTTTTTAACCTGAAAAGTGGCTGTAAACTTCCTATTCACCAAATCCAGTCCAAAAAAAATAGTATTCCTTTTGTGACATTTCTTGCATTTTCTTTTTCCTGATATTTCTATAGCGTCACTTATTCAGTTCGCATTTATTTGGATTTACCTGTGCCATTGTAGTGTAATTATTAGCTAGAACTTCTAATCCACGCTGTACCTTTCAATATATTTTATATAATTCAGTAGAACTTCAAATAGTAGTGAGGACACAATTTGTCTTGCAGAGTATATAGCATTTGTGATAAATTGGCCAGAAAGTACAAAGCTTGACCCTGAAATTCTAAGTGATAGTCAGAAAAACTGTAAGCTAACCATAAACTGAGGAAGGTTGACCTGGAACCACTGCTTCCAGTAAATATAGATATATTGACTATATTAAAATTTCTGTACAATTTTTTGTAGATAAGCCATATATTTTGATTTGTTTGTGCTATAGGGCTAGGTTACTTGCTTCCAGGACTAGGAGGCAGACATGGACATGCAGAACCAGATACAGTAGCGTTCTTCAATATTGTAGATTTCTGGCAATTTAGGGTGTGTGGGTATGTTTTGACAAATGTGGAGTTGGGCATAGGCATTCAATATGGAAATGCCTTTATTCTGTGATTAAATGGAAAATCTGAAATTTACCAAAGAGAGATGTGAAATAATACTTTATACTGAAGTTTTAGATACAAGTATATTGAAGCTTAATTTATATTAGCTGTCATTCTTTTTTCAGTGTTACTGTTGTAAGTATTCTTGAAAGGCTATATACTTTGTAAATGAGTACTTCATATAAACATTTTTGATGTGAGTATACTCATCTTTCTAGTATTTGATCTAAAACTTTCAAGACAGGAGAATGGAAACAGTATATTATTAGTCTTGCAAGTGATGCCTTTTACTTCTATAAGTAAAGATAATGTCAATTACTATTTACAGATGAAGCAATCTTCGATCAAATCTCAGTTTGCATGTACATATAAAAATGAATTGAGTGAGATAGAGGGTCATGGTTTCTTCAGCAGTAGCCAAATGTCAACCTGTGAACATCCTGCACCAAAGCAACATTTACAAGGTAAATATTTCACGGTTAAGCTGTAGTAAAATTGAATAAGTGAATGTGATAGCTAATATTTCAAGTGTTATCAGAGAAGGCTTTAGTAAAACTCAGGTATAAATATGTTTTCAAGAAAAAATTGACCTCTCATTATTTTGTATATTGTGTGATGCAAATGCCTTTATATTAAAATTGTAATGCTAATGTTTTAAAAATTTAAATATATTTGAAACGTATGTATTAATGCTATCTTAAAGTAAAAAAAAAATATATTTTACACAATATAGTGTAAAATATACACTTTCTTCTTATATTATGTAAACAAGCTAACTGAAATTTATATTTTTGCGGTTAAGAAAAGACACATTTGGGTTACTCCACTAGAAGCAATATCATATATGTAATTTCTAGGCTCTTTAAGCATCTTTTCCAATATCTTAAAACTTTAAATCCACTTCCCTAATTCAGGTGCCATAACATATTTTTAGCAATATCATTTTAAAAAGGCAGTGTACTTAACACATAGCAAATGTAACTGCAATGACCAGAATAGTTTTTCTTTGCTTTATAAAGCAATCATTTTGATTAAAAATCACTTGACAGTCCTCTGATAGAAAACAGATGAATAATTCCAGGTAATATTTTTAATTTTTCACATATGTTTTTGATACTCTTATATGACAGAAGGTATGAATTCATGTCTTGACATACCAGTGCTTGGAACTATTTCTGAAAATGTTCATCAGAATAGAAATTATACAGAAATGGGAAAACTGAGTTGTCGGCCAAGAAAAAAGAACTCCAGGAATGAACAGATGGATTTGAATAATGACAAAGTTATCTGTGATGAGGAAAGTGAACTATCTTTGCCAAAAAATGCTAAGAAACGTAAGACTTCAAACCACCCTCAAAAGAAATTGGACAGCAAAATTGATGGAAAAAGAAAGAACAACAAAACTGCAAGCAAGAATAAATTGATTGCTGGTCAGGCAAAATTAACTCAATTTTTTCGACTGTAAGTTTTTATTTTGACATACGTGGTCTGTTGACTCTTTCAGAAGTTGTAAAATTTTGCAAGTGAAGGGTGAAAATCATGAATTGCTTCCCTTTATACTCAAATAAGTGAAAATAGCTTGTGTGTAATATTAGACAAATATTTACAAGTCTGGATTATGCAGAAGTATTTTATTTTTTTTGATTACAGTACAACAGTAGTTACAACTATGTTCTCTTTTCGGTAGTGAATTACGTTTCCCTCTACATTGTGATGTAAAAGTATTTTAGATGCATATGTATAGCGACACTAAAGCACAATAACTTTTAATCATGTTAAATTCATAATAAAATGTTTAATCTTTCTCAAAGAAGGTGGTGTAGGTCAGTCATTTTCAGACTTGCCAACAAGGTCGATAGACTCTTCCCAGCATACACCTGAGCACTACAGGAAAAATGTGGAAGTTTAAAACATCAGAGAACTAGGAGTCTTTATGGCCTCTGGAACTATTGTTATTTTAACAAATGCCTTTCATACACCCAACCAAATACAACAGAAGTAAATTGGAAATGTGGGATTTACTCAGCCCTAACAAATCCCAAATATCCCATGGATTTTCTAAATGAGTTGTTATCAAATGGCGTCAGAGACATTGCACTATACTTTACTAGAAAAATAATATGTGTTAAAAAATGAAAATACACTTACTGTCAAAATCTCTCCTTCCTATAGGGAATTTAGCTGAATTTTCTTCATCTGCAGTCTCTCTTTCCTGTATTGATTCAATATTCTGAATTTCAGTGTCAGCTGGAAAAGCCATGGCTCCCTTCAGTGCAAGATAAGGTAGTTGCTTCCTGCCCACATTGATTGGCATAGCATGATTTAAGAAATCATCTCTGGAGCCTGTGCCCTGTTTTAAGAGAAAACAAGAGTAACTGTTTGTCTTGAAAAAGATATAACCAGTTGTGTTGACTTTTTAAATTATCAATACAAGTATTTTATCATTCAACATAACATCTAAAAGCAAGTAATGACCGGCATTATGTCTTTGGCTGAAACAGTTTTATGGAAAAGTATACTTTAAGATAATGTCTGTCATATTTGGTGAAGTTGGAAACCTGTTGCTGCATATAGTGAGATACTGAAACATATGCTTTTTACCCACTAGTTTTGACTGCGTATATATCTGCTAAAATCTGGTTTTATTTATTTATTTATTTTAATTCAACTGCCCAGGTTATGCATTTAAAAACTTGGAATTAAGTATTTGCAGTGTCTTGAGTGTATTATGCTTAGCTGTTGTTTTTTTTCTATATTCACCAGGTTATTGCTTTAAATTATTGTATTTGTCTTATAAAGGGCTATAAAGAGAATTTCTGTTTTACACTTAATAAAAAAATTTAAAACTGAAAACTCACAAAAAACTTTGGGTTTCTGTCATCCTCTTCATCCAAAAAGCTTTCTTCAGCCATATAATGCTTCAGCAAAGGTATAGCTCCTCTCTTTCCAGCTCTATCTCCATTTTGAACAGTTTTTCCTAGATTGAATGTGGTTAGCAACATATCTTCATCTTCAACCTTTTGCAGAGATTTTGAAACTGAGAGTAGAAAACCTTGAGAAAAAAGAGAGAGAGAGAGTATTAACATATACGATGAGATACACATTCTTAGTTACTTAATGCTTGCATAGAAGTTAAGCAGTTTTCAAGTTCTAAGAAAGCTTTTCAGCTGTAAATTAACATGTTCTCCATCTGTGTCCACTTTATATATTTTACAGAGTGAATGGAAACTACTTCAATTGCTGCTGAGTTCTTTTAAATGAGTCATATTAAGGAGTAACCTTTTGTATAAACCTTCTAATCCCATCTATTGTTTAGAACTACTTAAACTTTTCTTTAGTATGGGTAATTTGTTTCTTTGTATGTTTTTAGAACAGCACAGATTAGCTCCTTAGAGGGATCAGGGTAGCAAAGTTCACAGAAAACACGGATGTCCATTTGTAGTGTTTATAAAGCTTTACATCCATTTAGGGCAATTTGAGAAAAGGAGCTAATTTACATAAGTAAGCAGGACTGTTGTAAAGGTGTGATGTATCATAGTTTTTGATCAAAAGTGATCTATTAAAGACCTGGAAAACTTCAAATTTAACAATAACTTGGACTACTACTGTGTTGGAGCTGAAGTCATTAATTTGTCCATTATGTTTCATTATTCAAAGGGCTCATGTTAGAAATCTTCTTTAATACCTGAGTAATTGTCTGCATTTTCTTTCCAAAAATGGACATTTACCACCTACAAATATAGTCAGATATGCTTGCTAGAAAAGTAAAAAGAAACTTCATTTTTAAATTTAAAAAGTCTTTGAAGTATATCTATTATTCTGTAGAAGGAAATGCAGGATTTTCTGTATAACATTTTTTACTTCATCTGGAAAGCAAATGGGGCCAGCTCAAATTTAGCTAATCTCTTTATGTCGATGATTCAAACCGCCTATTCATTGACTGTGTGCCTCTGAGTTTGTTCTCATCCCTTAAATTTGTGTTTATTTTAACCTTTAGGGTACTGCGTAGACCCAAACATCCTGCTATTCAAGGCAAACCACTAGGAAGCTGACCAACAAACTGAGGAGAAGGGGCACCATTTCCCCCTTGTTTTCATCCCTCACTCTCTGTTTTGCTTTTCATGCTTTTTCTCTGAACTGTCATACATTAGCAACATTTTTGTTTTATTAGCAAAAGTGATTTCTTGCACTGCTTCTCTTTTTTGTTGTTGTTCTTGTTTTCTGATGGTCTTCTATCAGAAGTATCTACCAGTGATGTGGAGTGAAAGACAAAGTAAGACTGACCAGCCTACAACACATCAGTGGTAGCTGCAAACAAGTATACATTATGTCCTTACACAAACATGAAAAATGAAACCTTCCGTTTATATGTCTGAGTGCCAGTCCACATATTTAGTTTCAGGCACGCTTTAAAACTACAACTGTCTCTTCTTGCTCTTATTAAGAACGTCCCAGAGAAGTTGTTGAAGTACAGCTTGGATGAGCAGACAGTGAAGTGGTTCTAAAACTAAGTGAATGGCTGAACCCAGAGGGTAGGTGTCAGTGGTGCAAAATGTAGCTGGAGGCCATTAACAAGTGGAGTACCCCAGGAATGAATACTGGGTCCAGTCCCGTTTAATATCTTTATTAACAATGTGAACAATGGGGTAGAGTGCAGCCCCTCAGTAAATCTGCAGGTAACACGAAAGAGAGTGGCTGACTCACCAGAGGGGCTGTGCAGCCAACCAGAGCGGCCTTGACAGGCTGGACAGGTGGGCTGACCAGAATCTCATGAAGTTCAACAAGGAGAAGTGAAGAGTCCTGCACCTGGGGAGGAACAATCCCAGGCACCAGGGCATGCTGGGGGCCACCCAGCTGGAGAGCAGTTCTGCAGAACAGGACCTAGGAGTCCTAGTGGACACTGTTGAACGTAAGTCAGCAGTGTGCCCTTGCTGACAAAAAGGCTAAGGGTATTCTTGACTGCATTAGGCAAAGGAGTGCCAGCAGGTCAAGAGGTGATCCTTCCCCTCTGCTCAGAATTGGTTAGGCTGCACCTGGAGCACTGTGTCCCATTCTGGGCCACCCAGTACAAGAGACTTGGACACAGATGGAAAGAGTCCAGTAAAATGACTAAGGGATGGGAGCATATCTCTTAAGAGGAAAAGCTGAGAGAAATGTGACTCTTCAGCTTGGAGAAAAGGAGGCGTAGGGGGGAGGTCTCACCAATGTGTACAAATACTTGAAGGGAAGGTGCATAGAGGATGGAGTCAGGCTTTTTTCAGTTGCCAGGATGAGGCAATGGGCACAAACTAGAACACAAGAGGCTCTGTCTGAACATCAGGAAGCACTTTACTGTGCAGATAAAGAACTTCTTTACTGTGCAGGTGAGAGAGCACTGGCCCAGCTTGTCCAGGGAGGTTGTGGAGTCTCCCTCCTTGGAGATCTTCAAAAGCCATCTGAACCTGGTCCAGGACCACCTACTCTAGGTGGCCCTGTGTGAGCCAGATGACGATGACCAGACGTCCCTGCCAACCTCAGCCATTCTGTGATTACCCTTAGGTAAATGTACTTGTTAATGCCTGAAAACATAATCTTCATGCAGCTTTTTCACACTGTTGCAAGAAATAACAAGGAAGTATAGAATAGAAAGAACTGTGTGAGTAGATAGAAAATAAATGAGTGAATTAAGCAATACTGCCTTTTAAACAAAAAGGTAATTACCATCTAATTACAGAATACCTATGGTCTGGAGACTGGCTAGCTAGCATCTAGCCTGACACATTTTTGCAAGATTTGTGTACGCAAAGGCATCAGAGGCCTGGAATTTCTCCCATACTCATGCATGAATAATTTTCATGTAACAAGTGGAGTACCCCAGGAATGAATACTGGGTCCAGTCCTGTTTAATATCTTTATTAACAATGTGAACAATGGGGTAGAGTGCAGCCCCTCAGTAAATCTGCAGGTCATGAATAATTTTCATGCATAGCTTTTGAGCCTAATGCTTAGTATTAACTGTTGAGCAATAAATAAAACAGGTATATCTGATATAAAGCCAGATTTTTTTTTTAAAGTATCAGAATTGAAAAACTTTACTATGCAAGAAAGTTTTTAAACAAGCTTAAAAAATCATTTTAGTGAATTTTAGAATAGCACAAAAATACAAGGGCACCTTTGTTCATTATGCTACAGGGCTTACTCAAAATCTCTAGACAATAAAAATGCAAAGAAAACTCTCACAAAAATAGTTATTTTAATATTTTTTCAATCTTATTTGAGCAGCACCTCACTTTGGCCTAACAAATTGGCAACAGCTGGGGAATATGCCATTGCATTTTATTACTTCACACAGTCAATAAGCCAGACCTAAGGGGACATGAAGCTTCTTCAGCATTTTTGTATTTAGGAACGTAACACATATACAAATGCCTACTAATTTTTAGGCACATTTATTTAAGAAGTAATTGGACTCTGAATGGTTTTGATTATAATGAGAGGTGTATTCATCATTGAGTCCTTTCTTAGGATTCTTTGTACCTAATAAATTGGTGTAGTCTCTTGGGAAAAATTTGCCCATATGCTGTTTAACATTAATTGAACTGTTCTTTTCTCTGTATAAAAACAGACAACCAAAAACTATTCCTCATCTTCCCCCAGCTAAGTTTCTTGTTCTGAAAGACCTTCTTCAAAACAGTCCATTGGTGGTATGGCGGTATGTGTAACTGTTAAGGGACTTTCAATCAATCAGAAAAGTGGAAGGAAGAGATATTCCTCAAGTAGTATTGACTATTGGCTTCTTACTGCAGCAAAAAGCAAAAAGGAGTCATGATTGTGAGCATGCTGCATAAAAGCTACAGCACTAGTCAAAGGTTGAATGGCAGAATTATAAATATTGGCTTGTTGATTACAGCAAATTCGAATAAGGTGGGTTTTTCTTTCTTTTTTTTTTTTATATTTTTTCTTTTATTCGTCCTGCTATTAGATTCAACATAAATCTGTAAGCATAGAAGCTTTTTGGTCTCATAACACAAGGAACAACTTCGGACTTCGGAGTATAAAGGAAATACTTACATCCTTTTCTTAGTTTTATTAACCTCAGTCTGCCTTGAGATTGCTTTGCTATGTCTGCCAGGATGCCTGGTGTTTTGCAAGTCTTTTTAGACTATTTGGTTCTCTTCAGTCAACTGTACCTCATCAAGCAAACTGTAGTTTATATAGCCATCTTTGCACTTACGTTCTTATTATGTAAAAAGAGTTTGAATTAGTCTGTTTTGATATACAAACCTGTATTTCTGAGAAAAGACCCTACAGCACAAAATTATTGTGGATGAGACACAGTTAATTTGTCTGAAACCAACCAACAGCACGAGCTCCCTTGTAAGCATAATAAAAGAGGCTGAGGAAGACTGCAGTCCCTTTTCTTTGCAGGGAGATAAGTAAATTTCAGCTAAGTAAAACCAGAAAAAAGCAGGAGGTGCAACTGAAATTCTGAACTGCCTTTGACTTCATGATGTCTGGGAGAAGCCATGATCCTGGCTATCTTGTGCAAGTCTGCTAGAATTCCTGCAATTTCTACTCTTCACCATTAACATTCATACAGTTTTGACAATGCTGAAATGAGTCACTTGTTTTGGATAACTAGCACTGAGACAGGAGAATTTCTTTAGAAGATTTGCCTTTTGAAAGTGCTGGACCAGTGCTCCTGGAACCATTAGTGGATCAAGCCCTGTAAAGGGCAGTGAGTACTGTTGCTCATATACAATGATCCTATGACTGACCATGGCTTGGATTTGAGAACAGGAACACTTCCTCTGCTTCCAAATTCATATGAAAGAAATTTGGTTAAGGTAAAAGAATTTTATTACCAATATTGTCACAGGTCTTTTACTTGTCCATAAATTCTGCTGAAGGTGTATTTATGTTCCATGCGCGCAACTACAAATTCTTTTAGTGAACTGAATCCTCTGAGTCTGTTTGCATTGAGATGATATACTGCTCACATGGGGCTGTAAGATGAATGAACCCAACTCTGACACAATTGCTTTTCACAGACCAGGTTTATAGTAAATCAGCACTTTGTTAAAAAAAATAATCAAAACACTTGGCTGTTCGTTACCTGAATTTTTTATCAATAATATTAATTTTTGTGTTCTCTTTTACATTTCATTCCCGTTTAAAAATAATTTCATTTTCCTCTGTTTTTTTTTTTTTTCCTACTAATATTTTGTTATTATGGCAGAGTATAAGCCTCAGGTTTTAAGAATCTTGTTTCTTGTGAAACAATAACATTGCATTATGTGTCCACAAAGTATTTTTACAGTGCTTTGGACACGAGGTACATTCTTGAGATATGCTATTCTGTAAGTAATTCCTGAAATGAACACAAAGGTCAGAAGTGTTTACAAGAAGCTGTGATGCCTAAAGAGAGCACAGAAATATTCTTATAAACTTTTCATACGTTAGGCTGAGTCACATACTTCAGGCATGGTTCTGGGTTTCTCCTGCTGGGTCTTTTGGTTGTGTTATTGTGAATTGAAATTCAATACCCACACAGAATCTACCTGGTATTTTTTCTGCTGTTCCCCATTCCGGTTGTTCATACTAACTATTCTGCTGTTTATTCTTGCCATTCATGTGCTACTAGCACATGGTGTCCAGAACCTTACAATATTTGTGATATCTTCATTACAGCTGTAGGTCATTATTCCAGTGCTTATGATCGTTATCCAAGATCTAGGATTGGCATTATGTTTTAGTGATTACTGTATCCTTGCAAGACTTTCTCTTGAATATTATCTGTTTCTGTTATCTCAATTACAGCCAGGTCTTTTTCATCCCAAACATATGAACTTTGTATATGATGAAACATGACTCACAGGCTCTGAGGAAGAGGAGTTGCAGGCTGTTAATCATACAGTTTCTACATTGCATTACCTTTGTCTTCAGATGAGACTGTGCTACCACTGATATTCAAAAGTACAGCCAGATACTTATAAAAGTTTTCAAGAGTTACTGCACAGAATGGCAGTCACACTGGAGATTCCAATGGAAGCTGTCCAGGAGAAATCACATAAGTTTCTGGACATAGTATGCATCTCTATGCCAGCATGCCTTGTAATTCCCATAAATGAGGGCCTTGTGGAGTCAGCCAAATTACTCTGGCAGATGTCTGCATCCTTAATATTGACAATCCAGATGGGTGGATTATTGTTATCCTGTGTTTTCAGCAAGCTTTGAACAAGTTTATAAACAGTGGTGCTGGGATTGTTATGTGCAGGAGCAGTCCATTGGACAGGTGAACATTGTGGTCTACAAAGATCAATGCCACAAGATAAAAAAATTACACAAAACTTTATTTAAATAGAAGGAAAACCAATCTACTTTTAAATTGTCTTATTCTAGTTATGAACTAGTGTTGTTTTAATCGGGGATGTTTTTATGGAACTTAGAATTCTTGTTCTGAAAAAAATATCAAAAAATTATTTGCAATAATAAAGAATTGTGAAAGATTTGCCTTAGCAAGAGTTACATTTTGTAAGGTCTGGTTCATTTCTTGGCAAGAAATAAAAATGGTTAGCCTAGTATATCCCTGTGTTTAGCGTTTGTTTGAACACCAAGAGTCATTTTGCCCAAAGGCAAGCAACATCAGTTGTCTTCTTTGGGAAATGTACTGCTGCACTTACCTTTGCCAGACATTATTGTTTCAATTTGGTCATTTATTTAGATGCCAAATTTTGAATAAAAGTACTGTTTGCAGCTCATACTACTCTGTCTCACCATTTTGGGAGATGCAGTCTGCCATTCACAGTTGAATCCTCATTGATTCATATTCAAAGAATAATTACCTGCTGACAGTATATCTGGTTCTCTGAGATGTTATCAGTATACATCCCATAACATACTCTGTTTTTTTTTTTTTTTTTTTTTTTTCTGTCACTGCCTGCTATAGACATTGAATTGTAAGTGACATTGAAAGGAGCAATGGTTCACTGCCCTTTTTGCTATACATGTGTGTGTGAGGCAGATGAGTACACAGGATACGAGATTTTTTTTATTTTTTTTTAAGTGGAAGTGGTACATATACACAAAGAGTAGAACCAATGTAGGTTACAGCCTTAGCTGGGTGACTCATTAATGCTTTGTCTGTACAGAATGTACATTCTCATTGGATGTATAACAATTTGCCAGTGTTGTTCTATTTGAGATCTGAACTCAATGATAGATTTTGCTCCACAGTCTGTTGAATCTTTGTTTACTGTATTGCACTTTAAACCAGCTTGTCATTCAAAATAACCTGCCTATTGCAAAAATAATATATATATGTACATATATAAAAATTTATACATTCAAAATTCAGCACTGTCTTAATATTAAATAGAAATAGTACAAGCTTATAATCTCATCTAGATGTCTGAGAAATGTTTTTCTTGATCAAAATGGAAGACAGAGATTACTTTTACTCTTTTCTTACCCCTTCTAGGTTTTTGAGAAATGTTTTTCCTGGCCAAAATGCAAGGTGAAGATTACTTTTACCCGTTGCTTACTCACAAACCTAATTCCAAATTTTTGGAAACTAGCATTTGAATATCAGAAATGCTACCATCATTTCAACCACTTCTAAAATAGCTCTCTGTTAGCTATGTTATTTATTTTTATGCAGATCAGACTCCAGCAGAGCTTAGTTGACAGAGAAGTGAACACATGGCAGAACTATGTAGGAAAAGAGTTGAAAGTATATTTTAATAAATGGGGCTTACTCTCATTTAAACTTTTACATGGAATCTGTTGTTCTTCAGTAGTTTCTCTTATCTTACTACCTCTCTACTTTCTGTTGAGAATGTGAACACAAGAATGGAATATAGCTACAGGAAATACCTTTGACAGTCAGCTTAGAACAAATGGTTGTTTCTTCTTCAGTGTCTCACAAATGTGTAGAGTAAAGCAAGATAAAGTAAAGTAAAGCAAGACCTGGTGAGAAAGGCTTCAGGAAACTAACTCTTTGGTCTAAATTTCTCTGACCTTTTCAAAGAATGAGATTGAGAGTTTTCTCCACATCCTGCCTTTTATGCATAAAGGAAGACTCATTCTTCTAGCCTTATCAGAATTACTATGAATGCTAACAGTGATGGCATTAATAAGTTCAGCAGCAGCCTGATAAACAAGAAGGATTAGAGCAGCAGTTCTGTTGTTCCATTAATAATGTTACAAGAGAAGGGAAATCCATTACGTTTGAAAATTTACGTGTAAATGCAGCTTTTAAAGGAACGTGTTTCATTTCTTGAACATGTTCTTTGACATGCTATATTCTATTACATAGTTTTTCATGTGTCAATAATTTTTTCTTGAACTTTTTCTGTTCACCTACACTTGACTGAGCCAGTCATAAATTTGGAGACAGTCTTCTCAATTATTTTTTAAGATAGTATAGTAATGTCATTTTATATAGAATGGAACACTTATCATTTTGAATAATCTGCAATATATATTTGATAATAAAGTAGATAAACTGGAAATTATTTTTGCTTCTGAATTACTACATACACATAACAGTGCTGTTAGAAAGTGTTACAATCTTGAACTTCTAATAATTTAACAGAGTTCATGCTTAGACATTACTGTTTAATGAAAATTTAACCATTGGATATTTTTCTGAACTGCTAAGGTTGGATTCAGTTCAACTGGAAGCTGATTTGCAGTTTCTAAGATATGACTCACATACAGTCATGAGCAAGAATTGGTTGCCACTGCCTGTTGATTCAAAGATGCCATCTGTAATTGCAAACATTAATTTTAAATAAACATGATAGGCAGTTCCTGGCAAAGAACAGTCAGGTTTTAAGATAGGATTATACTGTCAATTCTGTACACTTCTGCCAACTGGAAGGGCAATACAGCAGTGCAGAAGCAGTCAGGAAGACATTTGGAGTGCATTAAAAATGATTTCTTAACATAGGTGACTGAGAAATGATGAAGGGTAGCACTGTGGTGGACATAACACCGATATTGTGGAACTGGATTTTAAGGTTTGACTGGCCTTGGCAGCAGTGACCATGGAATGGTGGAGTACAAGATCCTGAGAGAAGACTGCAGGGCAAATAGGATCACAGCTTTTAATTTCAGAACAGCAGACGGGCTAGTTTAAGGTTCTGCTTGGAAGAAACCCATGGAATGAGGTCCTGGAGAGAAGAGGAGTCTAGGAGAGCTGGGCTACCTCCTCTAAGATCAGGAGCAGTTCATCAGAACGTGCAGAGAAAGTCAAGAGAAGATGGCAGGAGATCTGCATTGATCAACAAGGAGCTCCTGATGCAACTCGAACATACTCATGAGTGGAATGGAAGGAGATCTGGGTGATCTGGGAGCGCTATAGAGATACTGTCTGAGCATATACAGCTGGGTTAGAAAAGGCAAAGTCCAGCTGGAGTTGAATCTGGTGCGGGGTCTAAAGGGCAAAGATGTGTTTTATAAATTTATTAGCAGCAAAAGGAAGACTTTGGAAGAAGGAAAAGTATCTAGGGTACTATAAGTATTATAGTACCCTATGCTATAGGGTATTATACATAATCACTCATTGAAAACTTGTCCTGTTAACAACTGCCTCTGTACATGAGTAGGTCCATGAACCCTAGATATGAGAGTGTGACTGGAGCTCCATATTTGGTCTTTTATGTAACCAAGTATCTTTAGTGTGAAAAGAAGCTTTGTTTTCTAAATTGTAAGGTGACGGAGCAGCTCATTCTCCAAACCATTTCCGAACATACTGAGAACAAGAAAATGGCTCACTTCTTGACCATTAGCAAAAGCATTTTTTTATTTAGCAGCTTTGCAGAAAAGCCTCTGCAACCCTGGTGGGTTGACTATAATAATGACTGTAAGCAGGAATATGCCCTTGTAAGAAAAAACAACAATATCCCAGGCTGCATTAGGTAGAGCATTGTCCACAGCTCAAGGAAGCGATTCTTCCCTTCTCAGCAATTATGAGGCTACATCTAGAGTAGCGTATTGTATGAAGTTCCAGACTCTCCAGTACACGAACATACTGGAGCAAGTCCAGCAATGGGCCACATGTATGCCTTAACGATTGGAGCATCTAACAAACAGGGAGAGGCTGAGATTGCTTGGGCTGTTTAGCCTTGTAAAGAGAATGTTAAAGAGGGATCTTATCGATGTGTATACATACAAAATAGAAGGTAGTAAGGAACACAGAGACAGACTCTTTTTAGTGGTAGCCAGCAAAAGGAAAAGAGTCAAGGGACGCAATATGATACATAAGAAATTCCACTTAAACATAAGAAATAAAATATCATGAAAGGGTGGTGATTATGTAATGGAATCGGTTGCCCCAAAAGATTGTAGATTCTCCATTCTTGGAGGTACTCAAACCTGACAGAACAAGACCCTGAACAACATGCTGTAGTTGACCCTGCTTAGAGCAGGAGCTGGACTAAAAGGTCTGCTGAGGTCCCATCCAACCTAAGCTATTCTGTGATTTATAATTCTGAATTCATTTTTACATCTCAGTGTAATTTTATGGTTCCTAAATTAAGTATAAAATTATCTTAACTTTCTTTTAATTCATAGATCTTACTCCAGCAGATGTATATTTAACTTGAATTGTCTATCTGATTTATTAGTTCATCTACCAAAGAATCTGGAATAATCAATAAAAATGCTTTCTCCAGGATGTAAAAATGAGTGGAAATGAGTTTAATAACATGACCTGTAAGTGATCAGAGAGAGATGGTTTTCTTTCTGATCTTTTCTAATGAATTTTTTTCTTGTTCATTTCCTTAATGAAGAAATCTCTGAATTTAACACTTAGTGTAAGTATTTTTAACCCAAAGTGATGAACTCGTTCTTTCTGTCTTGCAAGTCAAAAATATCTGCCATGCAATATCACTGTTTCTTGCACAAAAAACTTTTAATTGTTAACAACTTTTCTAAACATTGGCATTTGTGATGTCTGTTTCATACACAGTTCTTATGACTTTTAATTCTAAAATGTAATTAATGTATTTTACATTAATATACTTAATAAAGTCATAGACCATTTCACAAAATATGTTACTGGACTTTCAAATGTGGAAACTTTATGTTCATTGGTGGCAAGTAATGGAGAGTGACATACACAGCTACAAATATGTAATGCTGAGTCAAAATATTCGTTGGTGGGAAGTGATGGAGAGCCATTTTTTTGTTCATATTTAATGAATGTGCAGCAAGTGCATATTTAGTGCATTCCATAGGGTCATTAAGCAGTAAGAGAAACAGAAGTCAGAGAAAATACAGAAAAGTCAGCCTATGTGGAATAGTTCCACAGTTCTTGACAATTTGGTACAAAGAATAGGACCTACTTGGCTTCTGAATCTGACCTAATTTCTGATTTATGCATAATATGTAACATTGGCTGAAAATGGAATATGTATGTTAGAGAAATCATGGATTAATATGTGAAGAACTATATGGTAAGATACAAAGATGTCTGGGGTAGATGCCAAGCTGTCCATTTTCCTCCTCAAATATATAAGTTCAAAGAAAAAAATGTTTCTTACAATTACAATATTTTCATAGTCTTTCTATAGTCTAGGTGTTTAAGAGCACTAGCATACTGGCCCCTATTTGTCACTCTCATTGCAGCATCATTTCTGATTACATAATCTCTTGAATATTTTTGTAGATGAAGTCATAGATAATCTTAAAACCCAACAGTGTTTTGGTGTTAGAAAAATGTATCAATTGCAATCATCTGGATTTTTTCCTGTTGTTGAATTTTCTTTCATAAACAGGCAAACATTTCTAGAATGGTAAGGAAATTGTTTATCATCAGCATACTAAAACGGGTACAAAAGCTAAATAGTTACATATGACATTGATTATATTGAACAAGATTGTCCCTGCAGTATTTGCCACGTGATGATTGTGCAAAATCATGCTTCCGATGACGTACTTGATTGCAGTCCTTTAAGTATTTTTTAATTAGAAATAGGCAAGCTCTGCATTTTGCTAGGTATTGTCATTAGCTTTACATATTTCTGTAAGAGCTGTTATGCTTAATGAAAAATTGGTTTTAATTATCAAGAGAAGCTTACATAACATTTCCTCTCATTTTAAACACTGGCTGGTTACTTCTTGTAATCATTTAGAGATGGGGTTTGCTAAATCATAAACATTTTATCAACCAAAAGAGATCTCTGAACTAAAACTTATAATTAGTCTCAGATTTATACTCATTTTACGAAAAGAGAATTAGGCCATCAGATAATGAACAAGAATTGTGAAAGTGTAGTAAAATCGACAGAGGGCAGTTTTTATATCTGAAGTAATTGTTAATTATAGTTTTAAATATAGAGATAAGCCATTTATATTGATGATGTATTCCATCATTTATTTTGGAAAGAATGATATACGTTGAACTCAGCTTGCAAATGAAAATGATGTGTTTTGTTACCTCTGTGTATGTGCCTAGATATACAATAAATTGAAAACATAATGGGTCTGTGTTGCACAGAAGTTTCATGTGTGGGAGCCAAATCAATGACATTTGTAAGTGGTGTTTATAAATATATTCTGCATATACCATCCGCTACAGTACTAGTGTTTTAAGAATTAAAAAGTCTGAATGCAACTTTCTACATTCCTTGGTCAGAAAAACAGACTATTTAGATACTCTTTGTCCAAAATTGCTCATAGGTAGAGCAGAGTGAATATAAATGCAGAACACTTCAGATATTGATCAGCAAAAGTTTTTCATTAAAGTTATGTGTGTAAACATACACTTAAATGAAAGCATAGTTTTCTTCTAAAGTGTGCTATCTTGGAGTGTTCTATGACTTGGAAATAGGTCTCATAGAGATCTTTGTATTGGCTTGTTATTTCCAGCTTGGCCAGACAATGGAATATCTGATCTTACATGTTAAAATGTCACAAGTTTAAAAAAAATAAAATGATGTTGTTGGCATTAGACTGAATAGAAGTCAGACCAGTGTCTGAGTATTTGTTCTTTTCTTTTCTATTTTTTTTTTTTTTTTTTGGGGTGGGGTGGGGTGGGGTGGGGGGGAATTCACATGGAGAAATGTAAATGTTTCTCTGTCAAGTTATTTATAATACTAATAACAATAAAAATGAAAGGCAGCTTGTTGAAATCCACAAATCCTAGGCATGTTAGTCTTGGCAAGAGGGTGACAAAAAGCAGATAATACAGTCAAAGGTCAGTGATAAATTTTGCTATATGAGATCACCTTTAAGTGTCTGGCAATATTGGATCTTGGAAAAAACTGCCTACTTTTATAAAAGATGAGGAAGACAGCCAGGTATGTATGTAAATATTAATCCTAACTGTGAGCACTCTGGTATGCAAAAGAGCAAAGGGATATGTGTGCTACCCTGTGCAGAATAACATATGTCTTTGGAGGCTTCCGAGGGAAAAGCCTAGAAGATCCCTACAGCCAGCTGGCAAAGATGGAAAGTGTCAAGTCAATAGACGGTAAGACTGGTTTGCAATTTAGAGATGTTTGTAGGTCTTGCTGATGAGGAAAGGTTATGTTATGAAATAAATGTAGCTTTTTCCCTTTCAAGCTGATCATATGATATATCCCATTTGGAAAAGAGTGCTTATATGTTTTGCTTGTATGAGTAAGAGTGATTCCTTTCATTACTGCTAAATTTTTAGGTTCATTTGTGGCTAATAGTCCTTTCCTGATGTGACCCCTGCATGCTGGACAAAGGGAAGTTTTCTCTATTTTTCAATAGTACCCCTTACCTGCATTTCCTAACGTTATTCTTGCAGCTGAAAAGAAGACTGTGGCTTCTCTTTTCTTCATCTTTACAAAACTTATTTATTTGTGACCTTTTCCTATAAACATAATTTGTTTTTAAATAGCGTACCTTTCTTAAGGTGCATGGTCAGTCTGGAAATTAAAATCAACCATGTTTATTATCTACAGTATCAATGGATCTATATCTTGTTTAATCGTATTTTGCTTATACAATGTATGAAAGGAATGCGAAAGAATCAACCTTGAGTTGAAATTGGAAGACAACTCTGGAATTTCATGGAAGATAGCTTTGTGCTTCAGCAAATAGGTGAGAAATCAGTTCTTTGTTTGGTAGGCAAGTTGCAGTTTAATCACAGGTTCATATAGGCACTGTTAGTAAATTATAAACGTGTTCATGTAAGTGTTCGCATTAGGAAGGAGATTCACCGTGTAAATAATGAATCAGCTGCAATGCCTAAAATAAAATTTAAAGAAAGTACATGCAGAAATATTTTTTTTCTCTGCTTTACTATCTAAAGCTTGGGTCAGCATGTTATATACAGTTTATAATATGCTTTAGACAGTCACAAAATTTTAATGAAAGAAAATCCTTCTGGAGTCTTTTGTTAACTATATAAAGGTCTATATTAAGAGCAAGAAACTGCAGCTGTACAGTAGTTTCCTAACTATCAAATTTAAGCAAGACTGACAGTATATATTCAGCATTGAAAAATGTATCCTACTAACAAAAGAAATAACTGAATAGGTTGATTAATTTCATACGCATATATTTGAGGATGTGATTAGAGACCAGTATTTGATCTTTGATAGCTAAAAATCTTTGGAGGGGAAGAGGACAAAAGAACCTATATTTTTTAAACATAACAGAAACAGACAGACCTCTGTTTTTAATGGTTTCCATCTGCCATATGTCAGTATGCATGAGGTATTTATTATATTTGATTTTGCATGTTTTTTGGGCATATACTTTCAAATGTTATGAACCATTCATTCATTTCTACAGCTTAATCTTTCTTTGCGATCTATTATCATTCCTCCAGTCCATTTCTGTATATTTTATGTGCAGAATTAGGGTTCTCTCACCAATACAATATCCTTGCATTTATCATAAAAAGCATTGTAGTTTTAAGGCTTTGTGATCATGTCTGGCTTTTTTTTTTTTTTTTGTCTGTATGTGTGTGTGTCTGTGTGTGTGTGTGCATGTAATAAAGCCTGTAGAATTCTCTAAATAATTGCTCTGTCTGTTCCAGTAACTTGCCATGTAGCTAGCATATTTCAAATTCACTTTCAGAAATTTCAAAATGCCAGTTAGATTCTTTTTAGGTGTAGACCAGTGGAGAAACATTGTTTTATTATTAATATTAATATTGTTGTTGTTGCCTGTGTACACTGTACCTGGTTTTCAGTTTTAAGGAACAGAGGTGAAAAACATTAAGATATTTTTTAAAGGTCAATTTAAATGAAGATACAAAGAGAGTTGCAAGGATATTTTTGACACACACCAAAAAGTTAGGAAATTATAGAACATATTTCATTCTTTGTTAATGCATTTGCTTGCCCCTCAACTTATTTTCAGTCCTTGAAAATATTCTGAGTTTGGAACAGTGTGGAGAATTTGGCCTTCTAAAATCATGAGGCAGTGAGTAGTAATCCAACTGTGGCAGTTTAAGTTATAAATGGAAAAGTTTGAGAGATGAGCTGGAGCTGCAGTTAGCTATTAAGACAAACTTTGAGCTATATCCTATAATCTCACCCTTTTAAGCATCACTTGCCTGATATGTAATGGTGATTCGGGATCTGGGTGAGGTAAATAACATACTTGAATTAGTGTAATTTATTCATGGGTTTCATTTGTCACTTCGAGAAAGAAATGTGTTACTCAAGCACGTAATAAGAGAGTTCAAATAAAGCCTGTCTGAAGCTTTCACAGGTATACAATTACCACATTTTAACTAGAACAGTTGTTAAAGTGTGACCCCTCATGTAAAATACACATATATATACAGCCATAAAAATACTTTTTAGTTAAGAATTTATTCTGTGGAAATATGTTTGTGCTAAGTGCTTCTGAATGTGAGAGACTGCTGGTAGCAGGAATGCTATTCATGGAAGATGTGACAAAGCCCTGCTGCAAATGAGACTTGGTAAATAATCACATTTGCTTCATCCTCTTTTGTAGAATAAAAAGAAAAGTGGATTGGTATCAACAAAGTACTTAGCCCCATTTCTAGTTTAAACATGTTGACAGTATAGGAAATGATTAACTCAGGCAACTTGTGTTTTGCAGCACTGGACCCATGTTACTGCCCTGGGTTATGATTACACTGTTTTATTGCCATCAATGCTCCTCCAATGTTTTAATGCCACTGAGTATCTGCTCACCAACTGCTGTTGCATAACTGGCACAGGTAGTACACTGTAATAGGATGGCCAGTAACATTACAACAGCTCTTTCCCAATTCCAGTTTGGTGATTTCATGTGTAATCAGGGAAATTTGCTAAGATGATGGTATTAGATGGCATTTAATTTTACCCCAAATGCGAAAACTATGTTAGTGTAATTCAACTATAATATAACCCTACATTGATTAAAAAACAAACACAAAAACAAGCAAAAGGTTCTTTAGAAGTATTCTGGGGAACAAGTATTTCTGTCTGATATACATCATCCTACTCAGTTCTTAGTTGTATATCAGGCTAGTTCAAGAAACTGATGGGAAGTAAGCATTTGCCCAGGAAATTTTGCATGTACCTCACTAGACCTAGGTAATTGTTCTACCTGTAGATTATTCACTGAGAAATATACTTGTGGCCTAACATTGTATCTGAATAGAAGCTGCATTTATTACCCTAACCCTGTCTGATCTAGAAATATGGGGGAGGAAATTCATGAACTGATTATAATGGTCAACAGTCTGATAATTTGTATGCACTTTATTGTTGACATTATATCTTTCAGTTTTTACTGAGTGAAAATAATGCAGCTGATCATGGCTCTTGTGAACATCCTTTCCTATTGTCCCCTTAAGATCATTATACATAGTATAGTGAGATGAAACAAACTTTGAGTTAACTGAGCACAAGAAGGATATTCCACAAGAAATTCACTGTCTTCTCACACAAAAATAGAATGTTAAAATTTATGACATTCACCTGAATATTTTTAGCTGACTTCTTATGGAAATAAGATTTAGGCAGCCACACGATGTGTAGATTTTGTAGGAGTGTATCGTCAGCTTTTGCTTCTCTGCCACTTTCAACCAAATTTGTTCAGGGAGTAGAGGAGAGGTAGGGACATTCCTATCAGTTTCATTAAAGTAAGTAGCTAGACGAAGAAAGACCAATTCAGTTTCCCAACTGAAGGACAAGTTTCTGTCTGAGCTTACACTTTTTTAGACTGCAGGGAATGAATGTGAATGAGAGTTTCACCTACAAGAAAAGCTTCCACTGGAGCTTGTAATGATTACATAAATTTGAAGCAAACTAAGTGTCATTAGTTCCAATAATCATGAAACTATTTCTTTAGGTTGAAGCTGAATACTAGTTCATGCAGCACAGTTTAGAAAAAATGAGCACAAGGTGGAGATTTAATCCTGTCATGGAAAATGAGTTCTGCAAGCTGAGTGCATTCATGTGTTGGGGTTCAGGGCTGCCCTGCCCTATGGGTTTTTCTCTAGGCAAGCCTGTTTTCTTTCCTGCAGACTTTCTTGAATCTCCTCTGTGCATTCTCTAGGCTAAACAGTCACAGCTATCTCAGCTTTTCCACATAAGAGATATACTCCCATTCCTTAATCATCTTATTGCCCCTTTGTTGGACTCTCTCCAGTATGCCAGTGTGTCTCTGTTGTACTAGGGAGCTCAGAACTGGACACAATACTCCAGATCCATCCTCACCAGCGCTGAGTAGAGGCAAAGATCACTTCGGCCTGCTGGCAGCACTCCTCCTAATGCTTCCCCGGAGACCATTAGCCTTCTTTGTAGCAAGGCCACATTGCTGGTGCATGTTCAACTTGCTCTCCACCAGGAGACACAGGGCCTTATTTGGAAAACTACTTTCAGGCTGTCAACACCCAGCATGGAGTGCATTCCTCATCAGGTACAGGGCTTTGCATTCCCCTTGTGTTGAACTCAGTGAGATTCCTGTCAGCCCATTTCTCCAGCCTGTCAAGTTCCCTTTGAATGGCCGTGCAGTCCTCTGGTGTATCACCTACTCCTTCCAGTTTTGTGTCATGATCAGAGTTGCTGAGGGTACATTCTGCCCCATCATCCAGATCATTAATGAAGATGTTGAAGAGAACTGCACCCAGTATTGATCCCTGGGGTACAAGGCTATTTACTGGCCTCAAATTGGACTTTGTACCATTGCTCACCACTTTCTGGGCCCATCTATTCATCCAGTTTTCAATCCACCTTACAGTCTGCCCATCCAGTCAATGCATCAGCTGTGAGGATCTTATGGGATCCTTACTAAGTCTAAGCAGATGTTATCTACTGCTGTCCCTTCATCTGTGAAGCCAGTCTTTTCACCTCAGGCTTGTCAAACATGACTTCCTTCTGATGAATCCATGCTGACTACTCCTGATAACTTTCTCTTTGTTCACATGCCCAGAATTTGTTTCCAGGATTAGTTGCTCCATCATCTTCCCAGGCACAGAAGTAGTAAGTTTCCAGGATCTTCTTTCCTGCCCTTTTTGAAGATAAGTGATTTTGATTTCCTACAGTCCTTAGCCACCTATCCTATTTGTCATGACCATTCACAGATTATTGAGAGTGACCTTAAAATGTCATCAGTCAGCTCCCTCAGCACATGGGTACTGTGTGGGACCTGTGAGATTCTGTGTGGGCCCTGTGAGTCCTGTGAGAGTCCATGGACTTATGTATGGCCCGTTTGTTTGTGTTCTCTAATATGATACTCAACCACCAAAACTAAGTTTTCCATGCCTCTGCACTACCAGTTGCTCTGCCTCCACTGCTGTAACCATCCTCACAGGGCATTTGCCACCACCCATGAGTCAATACAGAGACAGAGAGCTTGCCGCTTTTCTTATTCAGCAGTATCTAAAGCCATCTGGATGGCCTTCACTTCTGCCATCACTACTGCCTTCCTCCTCCTATGCTTTTCCACAATACGACAGGACTCATAAGTGAACAGGGCATATTGCTTCTCATTCTCTGGTAATTTATTATACAGTGTGCCCTCTTGAGCATGCATCACCTCCTCCTCTGGCAATATTCTGAAATCCTTGTCTTCTGGCCAGTCCATGATCCAAGTTCCAAGAGTCCTGGGTAACTGGGGTTTCCTATTCAAGCCCATTGTGTGACACTGTCACCTATTAACCTTTCTCAAACTAAATGGTTGGGTTTCTACAGTTCAGTCTAATGTAAAATCTTGAATTTACTGCATAAATTACAGTTAATTGTCATAATATAGCCTGCAAAACAATAATTCAACCTCCTTTACTCTAAGAAAAGTGAAACTTAACTTACACCATAATTCATACTGAGATTATAAACTTAAAGAATTCTTACATTTTGTATATTTCATTGTTATGTTGTTATTTTTTTTTAGTAGCACATATGGGTTTAATATATTGACAACTTTGAGCCTGAAAATTCAAAAGTGTTTTGCTGTTGCTCACATTTAGGTATATTGTAAAACAGCAAAGTCCTAAAAATAATAGAAAATGTCAAAAAAAAAAAAAAAAGGTGTGTGTGTGGGGGTGGTGGTGTTGGTGGTGATGGTGGATTTTTACTGTTGTGTTGATACTTGTTCAAATAAAAAGAAAGTATGTTAACTCTGTGAAGTAGTGTACCATATGCAAGAGTGCCAATGTTTTCCAAATGTTACATCATACCTATTCAGCATGACAGTAGCTGAATAGCTGAATGAAATAAAACTTTGATTGCGATTATTTTAGACTTATGAGGAAGGATGTTTATGGTACTCCTGGCAATGCTGCATTGAATAGCACATATATTCCAGATTTATATTGGTCTAAGAGAAGTCTTTAGCAATTTGCATTTTGAGAGCAGTGTTGGTACAATATGATGTTCTGAGTCACCAAAAGTTTAGTGACATAACAAGTTACAGCCTGAGGGAAAAAATATAGTTTGCCGAGACTACTGCATCTGAATTAGTATATTATGAACAGAGACTTGAATTGACTTTTTATGTTTTGTTTTTCAACATATAAATTTAGTGTGGGTATAAAAAGGTACTGACTGAGACTTTTGAAATGATTCCTCTCTATCCTTGAACAGACACCAATAATAGGAAAGGCTGCTATAAATCACTGCTGCTGGATGACCTTGTCTTCTAAAACTAACAAAATTGAAGCCCAGCATGGATTTTATAGATACGGTGGTATTAACATCATTGAGTCCATATATTTGTTGATGCTTTTGTATTGTATAATCATGCTATACAATGGTACTGCTTATAGTTTTGTTACTTCACGTTTTACGCCAATAATTGACTAGTGTGATATTTTTCATAAGCATAAAAAGTTTCATAAGCATTTAATGGAGAGAGAATGTACATTCGGATACCTTTATTTAATTTTATTTATTTATTTCTTTATTTCTGGAAAGATCACATGGCTGGAGGACAGATAGAAACACCTAACATTCAGGTATAGAAATGAGAACTTACAGGATCAACTGATCTAGCTGCCAAAAGGAGACAAGAAGATAACTTTGTATACTGCTGGGAGGTCCCAACACCTGGTCAAGCCAGCCTTAACATGAACAGTTTGAAAGACAAACACACAAACAGAACAGCAAAAACAAAACCACTTACTAGAATTTATATTATTCTAACATCTCGTACAACCTTTTGATGTGCTGGTTTCATTTAATAATATTTTTAATTGGTTAAAACATCAAAAACAAACAAAATCATAAAACCCTCAGAAATGCAATCCTTACTAAATCAACCTCAATCAGTGTACATTGGGAAGGCCAGAGCTGTTTAAACACAAATTTAGACTGGATCTAAATTGGGCTCCAAATCTGTGTGAGTGCCTAATTGTAGTACAAAAATATGTCTTTGGAACTTGATTATTAAACTCACAGCACTTGGAAGCATAAACTGTGTCTGGCTATTTTGTAGTTAGTAGAATAACCTTATTCTTTTCTTGGAATTTTCTGGATTTCTCTCTGAGTGTGATGCAAAAACACTGGAAAAGTTTGCAGGGGAGGGCTATAGAATTACCATCACTGACAACCTTTAAGTCAGTCATGGCTATATACATAAATGTATCTTATTTTTGCTTGCTATTACATTATTGAAATAAGTTTCTAAACCCATGATTTTAAATTGTTTTCAACCGGAGACGTAGCTGTCTCTTTTCTGGATGAATGCATAGTTTTGGCAATTCATTAATAAATAATATGCTTAGTAATATTTCATGCCCAAATAATCAAAATAACAGTTGTTAGAACATGCACCCAGCTACCAAATTTAGTTTCTTGCATTATTTCATTATTCTGATCCGTTACGTCCTTCTTTGTTTAATTTAAGAATACGTACCATAGAGGTCCAAATCTGTCCCATAATAAACTTTCCTAAGCACCTTTCCTAATCAATAAAAGTGTAAGAATCAGCTAAAGGAGTAAACAATTCCAGACATGGTAAGAGTGACTTATATAGAGAGAAAACATAGTTTGATTGAAATGTTGGTTTATTTATTTATTTATTTGTTTGTTAAAAATGTAGTAGAAAACTTGTGGTTGAAGGAAGTATTTTAGAAAATCTTCAAACAGCGCATCATAAGAGAAAACCTGCCTTTGACAGATTTTTCTTCTAGAGTTATTGTGTGGAACTTTGTCAGCAACCTGGGTAATTCTTTTTCTTTATTGCTGCTGAGAGTTACCTAGCTTCTGCTGGATGATCTGTTCTGGCTGGAGGCAGGGCGACTGTCATGGGGACAAGTGGAGGGCAGGCTCTTCACTCATAGTACATTTGAGAAAGAATCCCATGAAAAAGCTAATTAAATAACAGAAAGCAGGTAAATGGTTTAAAAATCTGGGTTCACCTTTTAACCAGCTATTTTACTTTTAGACTTTAGGAAGTAGTCCACTTCCTGGGCAGTGAACAAGGGCAGCCAGCAAGATGGATTTCATGCTTTGAAATCCTTCAGCTAGTGGTATGTGTAGATGCCAAGATAGAGTTTTCCTCAGTGCAGCAAAATTTCTTAAGGTCACTAAAGTTTTACTGCACTTCTTATGCCATGAGCAGATGGAAAAAAGGTTGTCAGGAAAAGTGGACCTTAAGGTCAAGTGAGTGCTTTCAAAGACTTTCTAGTGCAAACTGATGTCTGAGTACAGTCCTTACAGCTAAGAGGTGGAAGGAAGTTGTAAGACCTTAAATCTGCCTTAATCTGGTAAAATATGTATCACGGCTGGCAGTGCCTTTGGCCTTGGTGATAATGAATGGATACCTGCAGACCCAGCAAAACTGGTCTTATTTGGGAAGCTTACGTAATATCATCTTTCCAAAACCTGGCATATACAGCACAGAGAAGAGATATTTGTCTTAGTTAGAGAGTACAGTTGTTGTCTGGCATTTAAGCCCAAAAGGTCTCTGACATCTTTACCTGGTGGCAGACATAGTGGATTGAGAGTTAAGTGAAACTGCCCCAGCAGTGAGTTCAGGAAGATCAAAAAATTGAATCTTTCTTTTCTTTTTTTCTTTCTTTCTTTTTCTTTCTTTCTTTCTTTCTTTCTTTCTTTCTTTCTTTCTTTCTTTCTTTCTTTCTTTCTTTTTCTCTTTCTTTCTCTTTCTTTCTTTCTTTCTTTTTCTCTTTCTCTTTCTTTCTTTCTTTCTTTCTTTCTTTCTTTCTTTCTTTCTTTCTTTCTTTCTTTTTCTCTTTCTCTTTCTTTCTTTCTTTCTTTCTTTCTTTCTTTCTTTCTTTCTTTCTTTCTTTCTTTCTTTCTTTCTTTTTCTTCCTTCCTCCCTTCCTCCCTTCCTCCCTTCCTCCCTTCCTCCCTTCCTCCCTTCCCTTCCCTTCCCTTCCCTTCCCTTCCCTTCCCTTCCCTTCCCTTCCCTTCCCTTCCCTTCCCTTCCCTTCCCTTCCCTTCCCTTCCCTTCCCTTCCCTTCCCTTCCCTTCCCTTCCCTTCCCTTCCCTTCCCTTCCCTTCCCTTCCCTTCCCTTCCCTTCCCTTCCCTTCCCTTCCCTTCCCTTCCCTTCCCTTCCCTTCCCTTCCCTTCCCTTCCCTTCCCTTCTTTCTTTCCTTCTTTCCTTCTCTTTCTTTCTTTATTTTTCTTCTCTTTCTCTCTTTCTTTCTCTTTCTCTTTCTCTTTCTCTCTTTCTCTCTCTCTCTCTCTTTCTTTTTCTCTTTCTCTCTTTCTCTCTCTCTTTCTCTTTCTCTCTCTTTCTCTCTTTCTCTTTCTCTCTTTCTCTCTCTCTTTCTCTCTCTTTCTCTCTTTCTCTTTTTCACTCTTTCTCTCTCTCTTTCTCTCTTTCTCTTTTTCACTCTTTCTCTCTTTCTCTCTCTCTCTCTCTCTCTCTTTCTTTTTCTCTTTCTCTCTTTCTCTCTCTTTCTCTCTCTTTCTCTCTTTCTCTTTCTCTCTCTCTCTCTTTCTCTTTCTCTCTCTTTCTCTCTTTCTCTTTTTCACTCTTTCTCTCTCTCTCTTTCTCTCTTTCTCTTTTTCACTCTTTCTCTCTTTCTCTTTCTTCTTTCTCTCTCTCTCTTCCTTCCTTCCTTCCTTTTTTTATTTTTATTTTTTATTTTTTTTTGATTTGGCACTCAAGTATTAACTAGAATTGCATTTTGGATTTTAATAAGATTTAAAGACTATCTGTTTTCAGGATGTCAGTAATCTCAAAACTGCTATTTTTGACAGTGTTGGAAAATTGTTGCTTTTCCCCTTTAACCTGCTTGATTCTGCTTAAAAAAATGTATACCCAGTGATTATATTGTTCAGTCGTGCTGCCTTTCCCATCCGTTTTGAGTAATATTAACTATGTTAAATATATGTTCAGAAATGAAAAATTTTAATTTAACTATGTTTGGAAACGTTTCATCATTCCAAGTTTATATGTTCTAGATTTCTTCAAAGAATTGTCACATGAAACAGCTGCATAAATTCCTGTCTGCATGCTTATTATCATTGTACAAAGGAGAAGAATTTTGAGAGACTCCATGAAGGAGTTTATTTCAGTATAACTTACCTCCTTCTTAAAAGTTGTGTTACTATCAGTGTTAGTATTTTTATATAGATTAAATTTGACTCTGAGATTCAGTCCTGAAATAGCTTATTTCTCCTAAGATGTGTCAACATTCTCTATTTCCTCCAAGATTAGTAGATACTTATTCAGTGCCATGTCAAATTAAGTTCTTAGTCAAGACCAGCAAACACTCATGTAAGAATGCCTTTTTTTTTTTTTTTTTTTTTTCACTCCTCCAGTGGAAAAGTGAATTCTTGACTAATAATTGATTGGTATTTGTTTGGTGTTGATACTTTCTATGCAGCAGGAAATATCAGTTTTCAATCAAATATACATTTTAAGTAAAACTGACGATCCTGTTAGAAGTGAGGAAGTTAGCTTTATTGAAAAGTAAGACCTGTAGCTGTCACTGGAAGTTTGTCTCAAGCAGCAGAAGTTGAGGAAATAAAATTACTTTAGTAAATTAACTTAAATTTAAGAAATATGTACTTGGATGTTTTCTGATTGCAATTCCTATTTCCTTCTAGCTAACTGAAAGCTTTATGTAATTTCCAATAACATGAGATTCAGCTCATATTGTTTGGCCCTTAGCTGGATTTATTCTAATTTCTTTTCAGTATTAGTCAGAAACCCTGTAGGCTTTTTAAGAGATTTGCAATCTGTACTAGTTGTATTATACAGAACAAGAGGAAGAGTCTGTGCTTGGTCTTCTGTTTAACAGGAAGACTGTCTTCAACAGAAGTGCTCCACTGCTATCGCTTCTGCAACATATCATTACAATCAGTATCATTTGTTCCATGCTTTTTCAGCATCTGTGAAGCAGCAGCTGGTTAATGCTTTCTTCACCATCAAAGTGCTTTCAAGGACATTGGACTAGAAACTTCCAGGAGAATTTTATTAATTTGCAAAACACAGAAATATGAGTATTTCAATGTTGTTTTCAAAATGTAGGTCAAGTAAGATATTAAAAATATTGGGGAAGGCTCATCCCCTATTGGAATGTGTGTGTTGATCAAATATGAAATATCTTGGAAGTAGTGAAAATTTCTTCTTATAATTTTGGTGATTCTTCATTATATTGGTAATTTTAATTTTATTTATAATTTCCTTTTATTTTGCTAGGTATACTAGAAATACAACTGGTGCCTTTAAATCTTTATGTCTTATATAAAACATCTTCATTTAATACACTTAAGTCCTGGGATGTACACAGTTTTAACATAAATAAGTCTTTGAACTGAAATCTGGTCACATTCTAGCTGTCTCTAATCGTTCTGCAATATTAAGCATGGACAAATCAGACTTAACTGATAGCCAGCAGCCTACATTTTACTTATCTGAAGCTTGGCAACAAAGTAGAAGAATTTGGATGTTTCAGTTTAGAAGGTGTGATGCTGTAGGAGTGTTCTTTGCTTATTGTTTCTTATGCAGTATATGGGATTCCACTTTTAGAGTAAATTATCAATAAATTTCAATATATCATGAAGAGGTAGCTGCTCTCTTAGCTGCTCATCAACTTCTTTTTGGTAACAATTCAACATAACTTTGGGGAATAGAAGAACCCAAATGGTCAACAATTAAATGCTTCCAAATAGGTCAGAAATGATGGTACAGGCTCTATGGTACATAACAGTGTTAGATCATCTGAGTGCTTTGTCCCATTCTTCATTTACTTTAGGCCATCCCATTGCAGATGATGTAAAGAATAATGACAGTCTGCTAAAATGAAGTATACAGCTAAATAGCTTTAATAGTATTTTAAGATGGCCTCTGTTTGCTGTTTGTTACACCTAGAAATGCATGTGAATTCTTCCTTTCAAAGTTCTTTTTGAATGAGTTTTCTGAATTTTGATGATTTTGGAAAGTGACATAGCATACGTTTTCTGTTTAGATTTTTCCGATTAAAAACATAATGCTAAAATATCTGTAATTTCATTGCCCTTCCTTTGGTAAATATAAATTTAGGGAATTAGTTTAATTGGCAGTTGTAGTTTTCCCCAGAGAACTTCTTTTATTTTATTCTGTTGTTACAGGACCATAGAATCACTGAGGTAAGAAGGGACCAACACCCCTGCACAATAGCACTTTGCTCAGGATCGTGTCCAGCTGGATTTGGTTATCTCGAAGGATGATTGATTATGTCCAAGAATGATTTTGATTATCTCAAAGGATTATCTTCACTACCTCTCTGGGCAGTTTATTCCAGTGTTTGGCTACCCTTGTAGTAGGATGATGTTTGTTACATTTGAGCAGAATTTCCTTCGTTTCACACGCCTATTGCCTCTTTCCCTTTCACTAGATACGATTGAAAAGAGACTGCCTCTGTCTTCTTTACTGCTTTGCAGTCTGGTACACTTTGATAAGATCCCCCTCAAACCTTTCTTCCGGAGGCTGAAGAGTCCCAGCTCACTCAGCCTCTCCTCATATGTCAGAAATTGGATATATATATATATATTTGATAAATAAGGAAAACATTTTTTATATTTGTTAATACAATTTTAAAGTTTATTCCAACTGCTTTATTGATGTATTTGTGTTATTCTTGATTTTTTTTTTTTATAGTTATGGAAGAGCTGAACTTAACAAGTTCACATTCTTCTACTATCCCCACATATTGAAATATCTCCTGTGTCCTCAGAATATCTCTTTAATGTCTAAAGTGAAAGGAAATGTCTGCCCATCAAATATTTCTCATTATAGTTTGAAAAAAATTAAAAATTTATAGTAAATGCCTGTAGCTGTACTACATTTAAGATGCAGTGGTTGGAACTAACATTGTGGAATATTTATTTTAAAACTCTACTCTGCTTTTGATTTTTTCACCACTAGGAGGTGAAAGTGGCCTTTCAAATAATCAGCACTAGTAAAACCTTGTTTTGTTCATTGTGTTTTCTATCCTTCCACCATCTTTTTTTTTTTTTTTAATAGTAATGAGATATGTTTGGTTTTCCTTTTATAATACTTCTTTAGTGTTTATGGCTCACCCTGTTCACACAATCGTTTCCTCTTGGTTGATAATCTTTTCTTCCCTCCCTCAAAATGGCCTAAAAACATTTCCTCTTTTTACCTTTTCCATCAATTCTGCCTTACTTAGAAACAATAAAAATATATTAAAAAAAAATCTTCAAGTTAGCCTTTCCACATTGGAAGCCTCATCTCTTTACAGCTGAATGCTTTAAGGTCAGGTGAATGCAGGGAATTGAAAGTGTTCAGTAAATGTCAAGAGCTGGGCCTATTCAGAATTGCCCTAGGGAACTGGGCTCCCATTTCTTATTAGAAGACTTTGTGAGGACTTCATCTCTAGTTCTTGGACCTTTAAATTTGTTGCTGTTTGTTAATTTATAATATGAAAATGCTTTTTTATTTAAGTGTTTTAAAATTCCAGCAAAACCACTGACAGAAGCTATCTATGTTTTTCCCTAATTTTGGTTTTCAGTAACACTGTATCATATTTCTAAGTAGCCTCCCTTCTTCAAAATTGTTGGCCCTTGAACTATTTGTAACTTCTCAGGATAAATGTTCGCCTACCATATTAAATGCTGTGAGTTTGCATTCTTAACTGCTGTCCTCTCTGCACTTTCAACAGATAAAGTTCTGTGAGTGACAAGAAATATAACCTCAAGTGAAAAGGACCAGGCAAAAGGCATTACATGGGGCTTGCATATAGTAGCAAGTGCTAAATCTTAAGATTTTTACTCTGTCTTTAATTCAGCTGCTTCCTTAGGAGATGTCTCATTCTGGTCAAGCATCTTAGAATCCTGCAGAAATAGATAAGAAAATAGGTTTTCAGACTATTTCTTGCAAATTTATACATACACAAATTAAAACATTAAAAAAAGATGGATTTTTTTTCCATTGGAGTATGCCTTAAAAGTTTTATTATATTATGCAAATTGCAGTATATAAAAATAAAAATAAATACATTATTATGAAATAAATCAAGGCTTTGTGGTTTTCTAAGTATTCAGAATTAGGGATACTGCATCCTCACTTTTTTTCTTGTTGATTTGAAAATGCAGATACGTGAATTCTATCTCATTTTATTGTTGGTACATTCCCCTGCATTCTAAAAGTAACTGAAATGAGGCCAGTTAACTATATCCCTTACATGCCTTGTCATGGGACACAGCAAGGATAAAATAATGTAAAAATAACTTTTTGTTTTCTCATTCTTGATTCAAATGTAAAATATTTACCAGTTCATTAGAATTTATCTTTTTTTTTCTTCTTTTTCTTTTTTTCAGCAATTGCTTTTATTTTCTGAAGAGTTGGAAGTAAATGTCTCGAGCACACAAGAACAACTCTTTTTTGCCCAGTCTCTTAAAGTCCATAGTGTCTCTCCACCCTTTGGTGGACTCTCTTGTTGTTACTTTTTTTTTTTTTTTTTTAATTTATAGTTTTATAAGAATGATTACCAGGTTTTAATTAAGCAAATTTAGGTATGGCTATAGTGGTGGTTTTTACCTAAATTCTTGGATTCTGCTATTTGATGTTCCTCATACGAAATTTGAAATAGCACTTTTATTTAACAAACATAGTCTTATTTTCAAAAACACTTAAGTAAATGGTTAAATTCCCATTTTTTTTCCCTTTTCCTCTTGCCTATGTGTTTATGAGCTTTGCTAATGTGGGGAATGTGATGACAGGATTATTCATATATTTTTTTTTGTCAGCTACACAGTTCCCTAGATCTGTCTTGCATCAATGACGCTGAGCCAAAATCTGTGATTTCTAATAAGTTCTTGACTGTACAAGAAGTTTTGCTCAATTTAAGACCTGAAGCATTTGGCCTGTATTTTTTCCTGTATTAAAGAACCTCATCATGTTTACATGAAGTAAACCTAGTATTCTTTTCTTTTCTACTGGTTTTCCTTTCCAGGATCCCATTTCCTCTAAGACACCTGGCATGTAAAATTGGCTGACAGGAGTGCTGCAGAGTGCATGAGCCTTGGAATGAAACTCCAAAGCTCAGTGCCATATCATGAATGTTTTTTTCATAATGTCAGGAAGGATGAATTTCCAGTTTATTCTTGTGTACAGACTCAAGATTTTTCTTTTAACAGTGCCTTGACCAGTTGTCATGTGTAGGATATAAATCTTTAATTGATAATGTAGACAGAGCAATCACTTGTTCAATAAATCAGTCTCAAAACAAGACCCCAAAACTGAAATGGTTGGTTTTCTCTCTGAACTGCATGACACGAATGCATTCAGAATTATTGCAGTGGATTTTTTCCACAGTTATGTTTATACTTACCTGTTCTAAGGTTGGTGGACTGTAAAAATGCTTGCTTTGCAGAATAATACTTTCTATCTTTTTTGTAAAACTAACAAAACCAAACTCCAGTCAACCTAAGGACATTCTTTACTTTCATTAGTATCAAAAGTTCCCATTGATCATATTAGATTTTGCATAGGGTTCTTAGGCAGGCTTATAGCTGGGCTATTTTTAGTTTCCTATTAGAAAAAATGTACATATGAAATATTCAGAGCTGCTGTCACCTAATGCGCATTGCACATCCGAGTGGTATTATTCTGTTAGTCAGACTTGCATCACATTTGAGCTGTCATAGATTCAGCTGTACTGAAGTCAGGGAGCTGCAGCTCCTATCAAAACTCTCTTGAGGTTCTGTGTCTGTCATTTTAGACATTCAGGTGAGTGCCAAATTCACTGAAGCTAGCAGAGCTGAATATATTGAGGCTACAATTGCTGCAACAAGTTAAGTGAAGTAAAGCTCAGAGCAAGTGGGGGTAGAGGGTGGAGGGGACCAAAATAAGAAGGTAGAGCTGTAAGCAAGCAAGCAAAGAAGAATTTGTTCAAATCAGTGAGGAGAGGAACCAAATGTGCAGTGCTTAAGCTTCCTCCAATGTAGTCTGGTCAGTCATCCCTGGTATATACTTTCCCCATGCATCAGTTTCTCCTTTCTCCCTGATATCACTGTTCCTCTTTCTTGCTCGCAGCAAACTGACATTTTCTAGTATTTAGTTTCCCACTCCACTGGTTTATTTCACTTTCCTTTCCTGTCTGGTTTTCCTTTATTCTACATTATGCAAAAATTAAAAAGCTTTTGGCTGCTTCACATGCATTGGATTCCAAGAGGAGAAACAAGATGATTTTTTTCCAATCGACAACAAATGTAACAGTGAAGTACCCTTCTAGCTGTGAATATCTTTACTCTGGCACTGTAATAAGTGTGTTTAAACTTTTAGGATTTCCATTGTTGCGAAGGTGAAGATCTTGCATTGATTTCTATGTTATTGAAAGGCAGCAAGTTATCAAAACTAAGCACTTAAAAACAATATTTTAGAGACCAGAACATTTTGCATGCTGAGCATAGTCTTGAGTGCTTTCTGAGAATTTGTGCTGGAGACTGAACCCAAATTAATATTTGCCATAGAAAAAATACTGACTGAAGCTGCAATCTGTGCCTCTTTCATATTTCAGCTACAGCTTCAGCACAAAGAAAATTGTTCCTTGTTTGTCAGATATAAATTAAAGCTTACTATGTTACATTTAACTACAGTTCAGAGGAATATTTTTTAAAGATTTGAAGGAAGTTGATCTACAGCTCCTGGTATGTTGTTTATAATTATCAGCATATAACGTATCTTCATCAGGAAACTGTATAAATAGTTGAATAAATCTTGTTTGCTAAAGATTAATATTTTTTCTTGTATCATTAAATGTATGTGTAAAGTATTAGAAGATTTTTTTTCTTCAGTGTGGTCTTTTTGTATTAGTATGTGAGAAATTCCTTGGTTTTTGTAATTTTGGATCCATAGCATCATGTTACACAAGTGATGAGGCTTTCTAAATTGCTATATCAGAAGGCTTGTCATGATTTCTCCATCCTAGATTTTGTGCTAATAGGAAGGTGAAACAATAATATTTAAAATAGATGTCGTGTTTTTCTCAAACTTTGAGTAGATACTTACAAAGTAATTTCTCATTTCATTCTTTCTCCTGAGTACCAGAGAACACGTTCTCACATATCAAGTGAGTTTTTCATAAATTTGGAATCAGTACAACTGTAAAAACTAATGAGATGGCAGGCCATGATCCTGTGAGATTCACAGAGGATATAAGAATTTTAACAGGATATAGCCTATGGCTGGCTTGATGTATAAAGGAATTAGAAAACGTTTACCATCAACAGCTAAAAACAATGACAATCATCTTCCATACATATGTTGTAGATTTTAAAAGATTTGTCTCATATAATTGTAGACATTTAGATGTTCGTGCTGTTTCTGTTGACAGTAAAAAGAAGAATCTCAGTGGGAAAGTTCATCCTATGTACAGCAGGACAAAATGATGATACTTTCAGAGACTTTTTAGGCATCTTCTCCTACTGCCTATAGAGAAGGCCTGGAAAGTGAAATTATCAATGGTGATATGTAGGTGAAAGGTATAAGTTCAAATTCACAGAGGAGAAAGATGGAAATTTCTTGTAAATTCCTCTCTCCATTTTCTCTCTAGTGAGTCAAGTAGATGCTAATGTAAAGCTAAAAGTTATTGTTAGCAGAAATGGATCCTAATATAGAAATCAGAAATGACTTCAGTCTCCCATGGTATCTCAAATTCTAGAGTTGGAGGTGTACATTTTCTAATATGGATGACCAAAATTACTACTTTTAACCCAGAACTCTAACTTGGCATTTAGAGATTTCCCTGGATCAGCAGCATTCCTCTTTGAGTTCCCACTGTGAATTAGCTCCTCTGCATGATCTAGAACATCAAAATGAGATTTTTAAAACTTTTTTTTTTCACCTGAAAATGCTGATTTGTCAATACATAAACTGCACACATAATACTTCATGTCAAAACATTTTTTTGAATGACGAGTTAAATTCTTGATATATTCCACACTATATTTTCCATATGTAAGATTGGGGCAGTAGTCTGTTTTTTTTTTTTGTTTGTTTGTTTTGTTTTTTTTTAAAGAAAGAAAATGTGCACTATAATTTTTTACTTACGAATCTGATCTTCTTCAGATTTTGAACTTAATGTGAGACAAAGTTTTCCTTCAGTCAATAATGAGACACTTATGTGCTTTCATTGCTTTCTCCCTAACACAATATGTAAACAGACAAGTCACTATCAGGGCTTTAAAATGATCAAAATCTTATTCCTTTTCTGAGGAAAGTGCATGAGAAATAATTGACACATGAATTCTGTGTATCATCTTTTTCATGTTCAAAAACTGTCCAAGTCTCATTTGATTAAGCATAAAAAACCTTTGTGAATGTCAGTAAGAGTATTGATGAATATTCAGTTTTTTGTTATCTGTGTTTGTTTTTTGATACATTATTAAATTGTATGTTAGTCCTCTTATATGAATATAGTTTTATTCTCCAGAGACTTAAGGAGTTGTTTTCACACTGAGATTTTTTTAAGCATTTCCTTTTTCAATTAAAGTTGGAAACTTTAGTCACCTAGTAATTTAGTGCATACTTTTTAGAGCCTGTTTGTCTGCTGCAACCTTCTCTTTTCTTCCTCATAATTACATTGCAAAATTTACCAACCACATTGTGATTAGAAGAGGGTTCTCAGCAGTGATTCACAAAGTATTTGTTTGTTATCTTCTTGAATTAGCCTGTTTTTCTGGTTTTGACTGTTTTAGAGCTTTTGCCCTTTTGCTGAATGGTAATATCTATAGTGCAGCCCTACTGAAAGAAAAAATGTTGAGAAATATGGGGTAGGTGCCGGTTCCTCCCAATTCAATGTCACTTGTCTGCTTACACGATGTAAATTCTTATTTTAATCCCATCTAGCCATTGATTTCTCAAGAGGTTACTGAAGAGAGATACAAAGCCCCTTTACCACCTCTTGTGGTAGCTGAATTTGTGTGTTTGCTTTACCAGGAGACCAATGAGGCTACGTTTTTGCAGAAGAGTAATAAAAGTTAACCTGTTCAGGAATATCTACATAACCTATATTTCAGTCCAAAGAGCTGCATAAAAGTGTTTACAGTGTTCAAAAAAAAACAATGACTCTTTTTGTTTGGAGGACTTTTTAAGAAATCTGTGATAAATGAAAATTAACTCTATATAGTGCTTTCAATATGACTTCCAAGATAATGTCAGAACACTGGTTTTGGAGTCTCCACCAATTGGAGACTTCCAGGCCTAACTTTTAAATTGGTATGCTGAAAGTGGCATAAATATATTCTGTATATATATAGACATGATGTGCTTACATAACACTATGTTCAAATGAATGTAATGGCTCAATTTTTCTTTGAAGTTACTCTGAAAAGTCTGGGTTAACTTATCTAAGTATTTTAGTACACAGGTTAAACTCTTTATTGACAAAGTTGAATCAGCGGCTACGAACTACTGAAACACAATATAAACTTAAAGAAACAGATAGAAAATTTATGTGTATGAAGTAGCATTGTCCCATAATATATAATAGATAATCTGTATGTAACTAGAAAAGGATGTCATAAACATTTCAAAGGCCTTGACATTACTTCCTATTGATTTTAGTAAGTTTATCATCAGAGCTATCTTACATATGAGGCTTTATTTCCCAAGTCTAGAATAATAGAATACCTGTAACAAGATACTTGTTTTTAACAGATTTGGAATTCTCAAATGCTGCACTTGGTTCTGTTATATTTTTGAACAAATTCACTAGAATTTTGTCTTTCACTTTCCTCTGATGCAAAATGAAGATAATTCTGCTTCATTTTCTTCTGAAAAACAATCTGAGATGTTCCTTAAGTAGAAAGAATTATTCATTCATGATCTCATAACATAATTATCTGTACTAGTTGCTGTCATTTTTTTATGTTATGTTCAAATTATATGGCATACCACCTTGATAATAAGTTCAGTCTTCAGTAATCTGAGGCACCACATGACACATTTCTAAACTGAGAGTTTTAGAGGGGCTTTCATCGTAGGGTATTATGTAATTATTGTTATGTTTCAGCTTTTACAATTTTGCATGTGGTCTTTCAGTTTCCTGAAACTTTTGAGGTTAAAGATTTTTATTTTTTTTTCTCTTCCCATGTACTATCTCTAGTTATATGTACACTCAAACTGGACAAGTAATAGCCATTCCTGTGTTAGGGGACAAGCTGGATAGGAAAGAATCCACCCTATTATTAGAAATTCTTGAAGAATGTTTTTATCCAAATTTTGAACAGAATATTTTAGAGTGGGATAGACATTCCAAATGCAAGTTACATTTGATTTCATTGTTGAACTGATAGATTTATGAACCTTTCAAAGTTTTATCTTATATTACATTTTTACCAGCTTTTTGTGCAGTGCAATATCCCTCATCTACATAAGCTTGTGCTTATGTAAGTCCATGTATTTCTAAAAAACTGATAAATTTTACAGTTGCTTGAATTAATCTCCTCAAAATTCAGAATCTGTTAATCAATCAGAAGACAGGATCAGGTTAATGGGATTATGTTTTCATGTAATGTTCTTTTAAAATAGAATGAACACAGCACTGGCAATTTTCTTCTCATTGCTTTTATTGCCAGGCCTTAGCTCTCTACAGTCATGGTCCATGAAAGTTTGAAATGTTTTCATAATATGAAAATATTGTTACTTTCAATTTGTTAACTAGATACTCTTGGGTACAAGAACTTTAAGAGCTTGCCTGAAGTAATGAGAAATTTGTGGTGGAAAAAGAGCAGAACCCTTTATAACTTCATAAAGTGTTCATATCCAAAAACTCCAGCAATTTTCAGGAATACTGTTCCAGATCTTATTATCTGATTGCCTTCAAAGAAAAGTTATGTGTGCTTGCTTTTGCCACATAATGTAGAGAGAATGGGAAAAATCCTGTGTAATTGAAGATAGTAGGACCTGCAGACCACTTTTACTATGCAGGAAGTAAAGAAAAAGTGGAGAATATATTTGTGAACAGGATGGAAGGAAAACACTGTGCCTTCTTGCTCTGGTAATTTTCCTTTGCCAGCAGGGAAGTTGAAGTTACAGGTATCTGGAAGTAGTTCTAAGTGATGATAATGCTAGGAGTATCTAAATCAAAGTAAATTCTTAGATGCTCTTGATTGTCACCATTTCAGATGCTTGAGAGAATTTAAGGAACAACAATACCAAATCAGAAAGAAATCACAAGATCCTGGAGAAGCACCATAGTGGCATGGGTTAAACACTGAGTTGCTAATCAGGGTACCAGGGACAATCTGATACTTGTAGGCTGAATAATACTGGGGAAGTTGTTCTGTCCAACCAAAATAAAATGAAAACATTGCCATTCATTTCCCACATTTGAGGATTCTTTGGAAATTTTCAGCTTAAGTGAATAAATTACTGTTTTTATCTGCTGCTGGGAAGCTTGAAGGAGTAGTGAGCACCGCAAAGGGGAGGACAAAGTTTCTTCCTCATGGCCTAGACTTACTGTCTCACGCAGAAGCCAGATAGCATGGAAAATACTCTCTTGAGAGATTCTCTGTATGTATAATTACTAGAGCATGAGGGATGGGGAAAGAATGTTTGGCACTAACAATTTTTTGTACAAAGAAACATGCGCAGTCATGAATCAACATTTGAAAAAGAGAGAAATAAGGTGCTTACAGTACCAATGAATGCTTGAGATGTGCCCAAAGGGATGGTTTTTGAAGAAGATACATAATAAATTACATTCTCTGAAGTAATAAATTGCCAATACATTGGAAAAGTGCTTTCAGATGAAACATTAACTACACACTTACAGAATATTCTTATCTCAGATATATTCTATTAGCTAAATGGGATTATAAGGTATCTTCTAGGAGGCTAAATTTAATAAATGGCATTGGCAGCTGCTTCATTAAGACAGTTACCTGAAAATCATGTTTTGTCAAAAAATCCAGCTGTGTAAAAAAATAAAGAGTATGCCTGTTTTGAGGAGGCAGTGCAAAAACCTTCCCCTGTAAAAATCCTCTTTCAAAAAACAGAGGAAATACATGGACTAGATGGTTTTTGTGTTAGATAAGAGAATAGAAAGAAGGAAGAAGTAAAGGAGCAGAGAAAAGAAGTAGGGCAGCATATATAAAATGATAACTAGGAAAACAAAATCAAATCAAGGAATTTTTACCCTGACAGGGCAAAGAATCGGAAGTTATGTGAAATATAGGATGCATGAAGTTTATACTTTGTTATTTATTTGAAAGGCGTACAGCAATTTAAAGTCCTCAAATAAAATGAGGTTTAAATATGCCTCTTATTAAATATAGTTGAAAAACCTTAGTGAAGGAAGTAAAAAGAGAAGCTAGAGAGAGCAAAATCATAAAGAATAAAATACAATTGCATAGGTTTCTGTTGAAGTAGAAAAAGGCATATCATGCATTAATGAATAAATATATATCTGTATTATAATAGATTATATTATAGATATCTATTATATTATAATAGATCAAATATATTAGTAGACTTACAATACATGACATGAACAAATACTCATGCAGGTATAGTTATAATTTTAATAATATAGGTTTTATTAAGGAGAAACATTGATTTAAATGACAAAATTGCTTGTTTCACTGGAGTCCTTGGGTAGTGATAGGGTTAGTATACTGCAAGTTCAGCTATTAAGTTATCTTGTTTTTCTGGTTACAGACAGTATGGACACTGAAATAGAAAGAGCATAAAGTGAAACTTTATGGAGGAGGAAATGTTCTAATATTAACTGAAGCTGTTGGTGTTTTGGCTGGCATATCAATAAACACTCAGTATTTGACCTAAGTTAGAAAACTGCATAAAAAATTCATGCTATTTGGACTGAAAAAGAACAGCAGGAAATGTGTTTAATAGTAAGTTATATTTGCAGAAAAAGCTAATTCAAGTGTTTTGTCTGAAGTCAATTGCTTATTTATTGATTACTAAAACAATAATGGGGTGTGCTTAATAAAACAGTACAGGACTGTGTTCAGCATGCTAAATTAGCAAAAAATTTACTGACTGATTTGGCTTTAAGAGCCAGGAATGAGTTATGTCTACTAAAAAATATTTGAAGCTGGGAAGTACCAGCAATGATAATGATATACAGATGAAGATCTGCAGGAAAGGCAAAAATAATATATTTTCAGAAAACCAAGGATTGGAAGAACATGAAATGAAGAAATGTATCTCTGTTGCACAGTGTGAATAAAGATTCTGCAGTCAAGAGTATGCAAATACAGGTAACAGACCAATGTAATGTGAACTAGAATACAAATGTTGGATGTGATAGAAACATAAACTATTTGAAAGAATTAAATAAAATAGATATCTGAATTGACAACACCTAGGCCAAAATTGGACAAAAATCAAGAACTTTCTTAAGGCCTGTTAATGGAGGAAAAAATAAATTTCCCTGCTCTATATGCTTTTAACATAAAAGACCTGTAAGTGATTAACAGTATTGTGATGTGTTGTATGCCCAGAGCAGTTCCCCCCCAAGAATAACATACCTCCCTCACCTGTAATCCACAGTGGGATCTGGAAACCATCTTGTATAGTGTTTAAGTCTTCAAAGGCCTTGATCTTATTGAGAGACTCAGGAAATGCTTAACGGTGTAGTATCGGGAACCCCCAAAATGCTGACATTGTTTTTTTTTCCAAAATTGCAAGATAATTGCTATATGTGTAGAAGGGAAATCTGATTTGATTCCATTTTCAGCCTGAAGGGATTGACACACTTCTTGACATAGTGCCCAATTCAGTAGACTTACCAGCATTTTTTTTTTTTTTTTTTTTTTTTGGAAGGGACCCTGAAGTGCACCTAGTTCCAATCCCCCTGCCATGGGTAGGGATGCCACCCACTAGATCAGGTTGCCCAGGGCCTCCTCCATCATGGTCTTGAACACCCCCAGGGATGAGGCATCCACAGCTTCCCTGGGCAGCCTGTGCCAGTGCCTTTTCCTGCTTCTCCTATTGAAGCAGGTCACTATGTAGCAAGAATATGATATATGGAAGAGAAGGAAAAAATAATAATAAAAATAAAACCAAAAAGACTGAATAGATCTTAGAGGATAGAGTACATGCTGAGAAGGAGAGTCTTGGAGGGCCTGGTGGCTGGGCCAAAGACAGTGCATTTTAATTGAAATGGTTGTTGTATTAAAGGTTAAGACCAAATACTCCCCAAACAAAAATTAAGCCCGTGGTAATCTGGAAATCCTGCTTTCATCTTTGTTTTATCTCAGTTTGACTAATGCTTCTCTTCCTGTTCTAATCAGTTGCTTCTCTACATATTGGTTGTCAAAATATAGAGATGACATTTGACTTCTTTTCAGAAAGCCTGCAGAAAATCTGTGTACCACTGATATGTAGCACACCATGTGCAAGCTGTTACAAATGTTAATAACTCTGTCACCCTCTCAGTTGGTAAAACATACTTCTCAGAGGTAGCTCCTTTTCACTGAGATGAAAGGTATAGAATCATTACTAATCAACTTAATCTAAATATTTAACAGAGATATAGTAAGTAAAAACATAAATTCTTAAGCCACAATTAATGTAATTTATGTATAAAGATATTTTTAACCAAACAACACTGTGAAAGTAAAGGAAAAAAACTCATGTAGCTGAATAAACTTTCCCAAGGAAAAAAAAAAAAAATCAGCTTAAATTTACATACACAATATCGACTTTATACTAGTAAAATATGAATTTCTTCCATGACATTTTAAACAGCTGCTATTGATAGTCCTAATTCTTACTAAGCTTCCGGAAGTACTCTGGCCTCTAAGTAGCAATTGATTTGTAGATTGATTTTTATCCTTAGCTGTGATCCAAAACCAGTTCCAATTTCGGGAGATAAATAAGATAATTTCCCAGTAAGCCAATAACCAAACTTGGTTAATCTGCAAGAACTCTTTAATCAAATGTTCTATAAATTAAATTACCTGTATCTGAGGAAATACACAATTGAAGAAAAGAGCTGGCCACTAAGGCTTTGATTTGTGTGAACTATTAGTCATTTCTTCGACATTTTCTTAACCCCTGTGGAGTGTTTTTATTTTGGTTGTGTTAGAATTGCCATACAGTCATATTTATTAACAAGTACATGCTGTTCATGCAGGATTGGAAACTTGTGGTAATGTATGCAATACATACAATTAAAAATTATTTAATTTGTGATTAAATTTACAGACAGATGGATTTTTAAATTGTTTCTTAGCCATGTTGCCAAATCTACAAGTTGCTGTGGCCTCTGTTAACTGTATCTCATTATCAGACAGTAAGAATGAAAATATGTTTATCATTGTTGGGTGAATATTTTTTAACTGAAATCTCCATAAGTTTCTCAAGTACTATGAACCACAATGTGGGTTTAAAAATTATTGGCTGTGAATATTTAAATATAAAATAGAGAATTTTGTGTGTAAGATATTACTGTAGGGGTTGTGGACTTAGAGAATGTGTACTTAGATAATAGGACAGCTACTGTGCCAGTAGGGTAAAAATTTAAGAATATAAGAAATCAGAGTGAAGATAAGATAGGGAAAGCAGTCCAGGAAACTGTTTCAGACTGTAGCCAAAATGAATGTCCAGGGAAAAACACTAGAAGAAGGCAATACGTAGTGAAACTTTCCTACCCTTGATTTATTTATAATTCAGGGACTTCCTGAGCCAGAGGCTTTTTTTGTGTCTTATTTGCATTCGTAGTGGTTAGACTGTCCACAAGCCTCCCACAACCATCAGTCTACTAGCAGAATATCTGTGGGTGAAACATTGCCCACAACAAAGGAAGGAAGACAGAATTACGCAGTACTTAAGCCAAATGGAGATACCTAAGCACTTGTGCCAGATGGGATACATACAAGGGTGCTAAGTGAGCTGTGTAGTATTGTTGTGAGGTTGCTCTCCATCATATTAGAAAGGTCATGGCACTTGTGGGAGACATTTGGTGACTGAAAAAAAAATGCAAATATTGCACCCATCTGAGACAACCAAGACCTGGGGAGCTCAGGTTGGCCTCAGTCCCAGGGAAAGTTATAGAAAAAACCTTGGAAGCTGTTTTCAAGCACATGAAGGATATGAAGATGACTGGGAACAGGTAGCATTTATCAAGGCAACCTGATTGCTTTAATATTGCCATAAACTTTGTGTTCTTACAGTTTACCCCTTTTCTGTCTAGGCAAATTTGAACAGCATGGGCCCTGGAAACAGATAGCAGCAGGATTACACATATGGCGCCCCTCCACCACTGACTGGCCAGTGTTCCTACTTTCTTTCTCTCTCTGTCTCTCCCCCTACCCCTCCCTTTTTAAGTTAGTAGTGTGCATGTATGAACTTCCCTCTCATTCCATGACAGCTTATTGTTTATAAAATCTTTTGAGGCAGGACCTCATTTACAAGTATTTTTCAAATCCAAGATCACCCTGCATGCTTGTTCTTTCTTCTACAGAACTCCCAGCAGATTTGAGGCATAACTTCACAACAATCATCTTCATTTTTCTGCAAGATGCCATATAATATTTATTCACATACCTCCAGATTACATTCTTGAGAACAACTGAACTGACAGAGATATAAGGCATACTTTAGAAATCCCTTGGAAATCTTTGAAAGATTCAGTATATGTTACCTAGTTCTCATATATCAAGGAGCTTTTGAGTAAGTGGCTATGCACCAGAGTTCAGATACCAGTTTGTTCCTGTTCATTCATGACCTTTCATTTTGCCTATAGATTCCATAATTCCTTCTGGTGACACTTCATTTTTTCAAGGCTCTTGAGCCACTGTTTAACTTTCTCTGTCAGTTCTATCTTGGTAGTGAAGCCTGCTCATTCTGTTAGGTATGTCCTGGTTTTGGTGTATTTTGAGAATTGAAATGTCAGAAATGGCAGAGAAGAGAAAAGAAAACTAAATTACTGCAAAATCTATGTGGTGGAGGAATTTTCAACACATTTTTTATTAACCATAATCCTTTATTAGACCTCACAGAGGTGTAAGCTATACATACAAATACATTAGAAAGATACCCTCTTAACAGTAATGCTTCACATTTTGGACCTGATACCAAGAGGGCTGCAAACATTTCAGTACATTCTACAAACCAAAGGGTGCATTAGCCTTTATGTATACAGAGTGACAAAGCCCTTTACTGAAATTGAAGTAGATAAAAGTGAAAATCAGTCAACTACCTCTTCCAACCTTTACCTACCATAAAAGCATATAAAAGCCTTTAAAAGCGTGAATACACTATTATTTATGGAGCAGAGTTTAGTGTTGTAGACAGCTTGTAGAGAGAGGGGAAGAGAGTGGTCAAGATGGCATTACATGAACTGCAAACTAGCAAAAATTCTTGATAATTTTTTTATATTTGTACATATTAGGAGCTCTGTTTTTTTTTGATTTATTGGTCATTACTAGAAAAGCTTTTAAGTGCTAAATGGGGAGGATAGCGCAACAAAGACATTGTTGAGGTATTTGGGGGATTCTGCAACACAATGATGTTACATACACAGTATGAAATATTATTTGTCATCAAGTAGTGACATTGTATTATGAGTAAGCACAAGAAAATAAAAAAGAAAGAATAAATCCAGTTAGAACTTTAATAGAGAGTTTAAATTGTTTTTAGTTAATGAACACTTAACACTTGTCACTGTTTGGTGATAATGACTTGAAATGTTAATAGTAGCATTATTCAGTAGTGAAATCAGAAATTCATGTATCCACATTCATGCTTGCATCATGGAAACCCCAGTTTTAGTCAGGATACCAGCTGAAGTCCAACAGTGAAGAAAGTGAGGATAGTTAATATTTCTATTTGGAAGGGTGACCTCCAGAAAAATAAGTGCTATCGATCTCTTCATTTAGCACTTTTGGGTGTCTTATGCAAATAATTTGGTAGGAGAGAAAGCCCATGTATGATATGATTATCAGCAGCAGGTGGTGCTGCTTCTTCTAGTTTAATTTTGTTTCCTAAAATCCTGAGGATTGATAAACATGTTTAATATTCAACCCAAAGATTCCAAGCATTAAGAAACTAAAATGGCACAATCACATTCTGATAAAAGCAACATGAAATATCAGACTACAGATAAAGCTGTTCAGAATATTATGAAGTATCAGTATGCTTTCAGTGGAGCACTTTATAACTATTGTTTGGTGAGACAGTTTAATCAGGCAACTATTATGATTATACAACTTTAACAATATATATTTTTTTCATCTTGCATTGGATTTCTATAGAATTCATTCAAACTAATTCTGTAGAAATGGCTATAAATCAAAAGGTAAGATTTATCTACTGTATCATGCAGTGTAGCTTGCATGTGCTTTATTATATTCAAACTTGTCTCTAAGTGGAAACAGTGAAGAGTATTATATTTCTTATATAGTATTTATTTCAAGCTGATTTGAAATTCTAATCTAAAATTAAAAAAAAAAAAAAAAAGGAAAAAAAAGTGGAATTCATCCTGTGCATGAAATAAGGCCATTGTGCCTTACATTGATAGCACTTTAGTCTACTGGTCTTGGCTTCTTTGCCTTTAATCATTACTGAAGTGGACTTTTTCATACCACAAAAATGGTTAATGACAGTAAACCAGGAAAAATTGAACATTCATTTGATTTTAAAATGTACAAAGTTACATATTTCACTACAAAACATGAATTTCATGAAATCAGTTGTAATTATAGTTATCTGGTTAAACCTTTCTTTAACACAACAGTACATGAAGCATGATCCTATTTACCAAGATAGAGGGCAGTTGTTTTTGTTCATCAGGTATTTTGTTGTTGCTTCTCAAGCAATGAGATGGTAGTAACGAATGTAAAATACAGTAAGGTAGAATGTTTTGATTTAGTTAAAAAATGGTTCATACCTTTAAAATGTGAAAAAAATATCTTCCAACCATATTTATGCTGTTTCTTAAGAACATCTATCAAGTGTGAATGTAAATATTGTAAATGGGTGCATATAATATTTGTTTGTGGGAAAGAATGTTTAGCAGCAGAAGTGTGTTCATGATTTTATGACTATTGTGAGCCAAGGTGGCAAAATAAAAAGTTATTGAAGAGATATCAAAACAGTTACAAAAAAATTGGATATAGGAATTTACAGTACTGAGTCTTTTCCACTTCTGAAATATTTAAGGGTAATACAGGGAGACATGTTCTACTTATAAAGAGTATCTAATTGACACGAAATACTTGAAGTTATATTATTAAATGTCAGAAATCTTCATTCTTCTCTGTTTGTATTACCCATTATTCTTACTTTGAAGGGATGCTTACACTTCAATAATCTCACTTAACAGAAGTCATCTTGAGAAGAATGAAATAAAATTCCTAAGTCAATATTTTCAAAATAAAGTACTCAGAGTTTGTATTTTACATCCATACTCAAACAGATGAATAGATTTGCATGATGACAGCAGAGAAGTGTCTTAAAATCAGGTGATTTCTTCAGGTGTGAAAAACAAATATAGGATCTAACTTGTGACACCCATATTACACAATGTTCTTCTAAAATTAGATTTCAATTGGATTATTGAATATAATCCATAAGAAGTAATGTGTAAAAAGCAATAAATTCAACTTCTGCATGAGAGGAAAAAGAAGAAAAGCATAATACACATGCACACACACATGCACATACACATACATGCATTATAACAATTTATATATATATATACATATATATAAATATACATATATATATATACACACATACACACACCCTTTATGCAACTAATGTAAGACTTCCTAACGTAATATAAGCATCAGAGAGGTCCTTCTTGTTTTGGTCTCTGCTAGACTGGTATCTCTTTACTGTACTATATGTAATCAAGTTTCAGATATTCTTATAACACCCTTCATGTAAAAAACCAAAGAAGATTTATATATCAGATACTGTGCGTTTGGACAGTTTAAGTCCAGTAGAATATTACAATGCTGTGACAAGCAAAATGTATAGTGTAAGTTTAGAATGAGTAAAAGCTTTGTGTTAATGACTTTTTTCCTCTTTTAAAACTGAATCTTAATCCAGTTACTTTTTGTAATGCTACTTCCACACATGAATTGTAATTACATATTAATTACATAATTAGTAATCTCATGAAGGCAAATTCTTTATTTTTTGTGGATTGTACCCAAGAGGAAAAATCTTAATCACTTGAAGGCCTCGTCTCCTCCTCCCTACCCCTGCTCCCCAAAATCAAAACAAAGTGAAGCAAAGCAAAACACCCCCCCTAAACAAACAGACAAACAATAAAACTTATGTTGCAATAGTGTTTTAACAAGATTTGCTGGGGGAGAGGGAGGGAGGAATTAATGTTGGTTTTGAATAGAAGTTTGGCATTTGGAAGACTTGTTTTTACTGAACAGTATCCTTAAAAGAGGGACCAGTATAGGTTGAGTCCCCAAATAAATTATTACTATTCCTTTTCAGACTAAAAATAAAACATTTTAAATATATTGATTATACCTTCATCAGAACATCAGTATTCTATCTAGCCTATAGGTTCCAAGAATCTCTATTTGGGCTTAACTTACTATCATTAAAACAAAACAAAACAAACAAAACAAAACAATGAAATGTGTAATTTTGCACATTAGGATGTTCATAGTGACCACATAAACTTTAAAAAAAAAAAAAATTCACAGACTGTTAGCCATATATTTCAACTTTTTCTCACAATTTGAAACTGGTGAGAATTAAAAATAATATCAGTTTCACGTTAGGAACATTTTGTTCTTCATTCCTTGTCAACATCTGATGCATTTCTTTGTCCTATTTTTTTTAAGAATATTTACTTTTGGGGGCATGCCATGAATGAGAAGGTAATCAAGTATAAAGAAAAACTTGTGCTCAATGAAAATCTTGACTGTATCATGCCACTGACGTTAAGCCAAACTCAACCCTTATTTCAGTCTATAGTGTGGCTTAAAAATCTTTGGTACGATACAGGATATCCAGTAACCTGAACAGGCTTTCATTCATATCCATTGTTCCCTGACTTTAAATGCTTTTCTTCATCTGTATTTCAGACTTGGAGTAAAGATTCAGAACTGCATTTCAAGTCTATGAATTTTTGTGGCATTTTGACCCTTATTCCTGCCCCATCTCCATTACTTTAAGATCTCTTTGCCATTTTCAAGTGATAAAAAGTTGAAAAGTTATGGCTAGTTGTATTTCTATTTTAATAACCATATCTATATAATTGTAATTTTCATACATTAAAAAAATATTTATGCTTTCTTTTATATTTTAGTCAAGTACTTTCTTAAACAAAACAATAGCACCACTTTGGCATTTTTGGCCAAATCAGTAAAAGGTAAAGCAAATATGCATATGCTTTTCTGAACTTGTCTTATCATGAACTTGCTTGTTAAAACAGAGCCGAGAAGACACGGTGCTTGCTTGGCCTAGAGTCTTCCTTAATCAACATCCTTGATGCTAACTCAAAAAGCAGTTTATGGGGCAACTGGAAACTACTTATGAATGGAATTCACTTCTGTAAAGAAAGCTTACCACTAATTTACTCATTTATCTTAGAAAAGGTATTGGGAATGTAATCTGTCTCTGAAAAATGTAGCTACTTTACCGTATCTACAGGGACCGAATGCAGTATCCCATTATTTGATTTTCTTTTCTTTCATTAAATGGTACAAATAAGACTCATACAAGTTTTTCACACAGATGTACATGTACATTTGTTAAGTACATTTACAGAAGAATATAGAATTTATTGACTTGCCATTCAAACACTTAATGATTAATTATGGTTACTATGGAGACAAGGCTCAAATTTTGCTACCTTGATGAAAAAGATATATTAACTTCAGTGGGTTTAGATGTGAAGTCCTTTTTGAACTAACTGAAAATAATGAAGCTTAATTCACTTTTTTTTTTTTTTTTAACTTCTGCACTTTAGCAACATTCTGTGTAATAATTGGAGTTTTATGTCAATTCTAGAATGCAAAAATCTGTGACTTCTGTCATGCGTTTTACATGACATGGAAGGATGGCCAGTGAGATTTTCTTTATCACTTAAGTGATTTATGAGAATAAATTGTATCCATTGGGAGCCCCATTCCTAAATAACTGGAGTGCTTTTGAAAATCCAGCTGAACCCATCAATTTCTCTAATTAAGACATTTTTCAAGTCAGACTACTTGTACATTTGGGAGGGAGATGTTTTAGCTCATGTTTCAACTTCTTTAAGTAGCGGGTTTATTGAGATTATTAAGCTAATGCAGCCCCTTTCTTTCACACTGATTGGTATATCATGTGCTCACTGCCATATGACTGGAGAATTCTCATGCAAGTATGCATTCTCCATCTATGCATTCTCACCTCTACAGTGGTAGATTTAGTCTCCATTTTGTGATTTTTTATTTTTATTCTTTATCTTCTAGCAATGCCAAGTGTTGCTTTTGAAGTTTCATTCGAAGCTATTCCTTATTTGTTGTTTCCTCCAATAATTGTAATTTGTTTAGATGGTTGTCAAATTCTGATGTCAGGTATTGCTATGAAAGATACATGAGATACATGATGACATGAATGTGATTGCATGAATCTCAGGATGAGAACAAAATTTGGATTAATTTACATGAATTAAATGACAAAATGACCTATAGCTATTCAGAAAATCTTCTTAGCATTGCATCAGCAAAATGTTACCTATGAAGAAATTTTCCATCACAGAGATCTGAAAATTGCTTTTTGTGCTTATAGCTTTCCTCCCTCCTCCTCATAGAACTTCAGAACAGGTAGGGACAGAAGGAGTCGAGGTACACAAAATGGAAGTATGTATTATGTTTGTGACTTCAAAATAATGTCTTATTCTTAGAATGTGTTTAAGAATTCTTAACAGCTATTGAAATTAAAGCCACTTCCCTCTCCATCCCTCCCACCAAAAAAAAAGTCTGTTAAGAGCTGTGATAGATATCAGAATTGCTACCTTTTTGTATTGAATTGGTGGTAAATAACTTAGGTTACCGTTCCCACCTACTTTTCTGTACCTTCTTCCTTTTTTCAACATACCTATCTCAGTCAGTGACAGCTGTGGCAGATTCTTTTTATTCATTTACTGTTCTGCTTTTACAATGTGATAGCAGCCTATTGTGCATATAAACATGCATTTCACAGAAAGTGGAGGGCTTAAAGAATTACACAGGAATACATTGCACTTTTCTTGGAAAAAATATGAAACCCAAATTTCCTAAGGGAATAAAATGGGAACAAGCAAATAATTTGTTAGACTTTTAAGACCTACATTTCCTATATGTTTCACAAGAAACTATTAAGGAGCTGTAAAACATACAATCTACAGAAATTCTTCTCATTTGTATTTTAATCAATTCAGTCGTCTACTCCCTTGCATGTAGTAGAAGGTTAGGTAAGTTTGAGTCTTTGAAGAGAAATATTGCCTTTACAGATCTGATCTAACATCTCCCTAATTGCTTCCTTTATACAGTATTCTCTATGCCTTCTTTACAGGTGACCAAGGGATTCTTCTTCCCTTGTCTGAGCTTGCTTGCGTGCAGGGTGGTGAGGTGGAAGAAGTCATGTGGAACCATGCAAAGGATGGAGCCATGCATTCTCCCCTGCCTCCTCTTCCTTTCTCACATAAAGATTTTTGTTGTTCACCCTGGGACACTGTTGGCTATCTATCCACCTTATTGCATGGCTAATCTAGCACTGACTTGATTTACAAAAGTGGGGCATAGGAAACAGTATTATTCAAGTTAGAATCAGTGCATTCCATATCAAGGTTTTATGACTCAGATTATCTGGAAATATGTATGGGTCTCCTGTAAGAATGCATGAAATGCTAGCTTAAGTAGCAGTCTGAAGGACGTTATGGTTCATATCTTCTTGAACACTTTCAACACTGTAATTTTGTGATTAGATTAGCTTTTTCTGATTTACAGAGAGATGCAGTGGCCTAATTAACAGTCAATTCAGTCACATCAGATTTTGGGAAGAACTGAAATGGTAAAGAACATGATGAACCTTCTGTTACCTTTGAAGAGAATTCTGGTATTTGAGAAAGATTTAGGCCCTGATGCACTACACTTTGAAGTCATTTGAGAACTGTTTTATCATCTTCTCTGACCCTAGTCATCTATAATTCTGTTCATATAACTGTAAGAGAAAACACTACCATTTAAACATCTAAAAGGAAAAAAGCAAAATATCTCTTTTTTTTTTTTTTTTTTTAAGACGGGAAAGTTATTTTCATATTGGAATCTAAAGCCATTTTAGTTCATTTAACTGAATATTCTTAAAACTATTTTGTTATTTATTCTTTGGCTTCATATTTCCATATTTGCTTTTACCTATTACCATTTTGGCCAGACCCTTTCATATAACAAACTATAAAATAGCACCTTTGTACTATAAAACAGAGATTTTTACATACTGTTTGATATATGTGTATTATTGATATGCTAAATTTTACATACTGCATTATATGGAGGAAGAAAGAAGTTACCTATACTGTTGCAAACAATTACCTGGAAGAATCATTAATGGTTTGAGAGCCTATGTATGCTTTAACTGCTTTTAAAATCTTTTGTCTCACAAATTGCAATTAACTGCATCTTTGCAAGAGAAAGAAAAATAAAACTGTATTAAAACAAATGTATCTATAACCCATATTCTGTCAAAATGCCACAGATGGAATTAATGGATGTTTAAAACTGTATATGTTACCTTACTGCTGCTGTTACTGGGAATGTCAAACTGTGCAAATATGAAGGGGTAGACAAACAATGTTATCAGACACTGTAAAACAAACAGCCTGTTGCTTGTATAGAAGTGCAAATAAAAAAAAAAAACACCACTTAGACAAGGCTGACGAATGACTCCAGCAGCCAGTGTTCATAGGTTAATTTAGTGCAATTGGATCCATCAAAGGCCCATAAATTTGTAGGCTTTTGAGGGGCACAGGACTTTAAGAGATTTTGTGCAGGACATTTAAAACAAGTTAACAAACAGTAATATATCAACCACAGAATATGTTGCTCTGGGCTGGTTAAAATGTTCTGTTCTCTAAAAGACTTAATATTGGAATGTTTAGTTGCATTGTTCACTGGGAGAATGCCCATTGGTTGAGATTGCATCAAGCTTTTTAAACCATAGTTTTTTTTAAGTCTTCCGATGTTTAACAAATAATTTATTTACAGCAAAGTATCCTGCAGATGGCACATTCATTCTTCATTCTTGTGGATGGCATGTTCTTACATTCTGTAGTTTCTGTTTCCCGTGTTCCCTCTACTTGTATTCTTCAAATGCACTTCCTGAAGATGTAAAAGAAAAAAACAAAACAACAACAAAAATTTATTCCAGATGGGTTTAAATATTCTGTATTCTGAATGACCACACAACATAGATTAGTGAGAAAACAGTTATCCTGGTTATCCTGAATGCAATGCTGGAGTTATTAGAACCCTTTGGCCAGTTCACAGAGAACTTGACTATACAAAATTTCTGTACTCTCATTTCCCCATTCTTCCAGGCATAAACATCTTGATTGCTGTCATTGTTGATCTGAGTAGTTACAACATTAACCATATTTTGCATAGTAAGGGTACACAGAGAAACCCTACCATACCAAAACTATTACTTTGGAGCATTTTGGAAGAGGAAATCTCTTCATACTGGAACCTGGATGGGCTTAGATGTGCAGTAGGTACCAAAAATTTTCTTTCTTTTAGAACAATGATATTTGAAAAAGTGGGATGCATAAGGGCCATGGAAGTTTAAAATTGCAGCTGCAGGATTTATGGATCCTCCTGGGCTTTGGTACCTAGTGAGTAGAGGTTTTCAAAATTGCTGAGTGGGACTCTGTTACCTACATGTAGCATAAGCTGCACATTAGATGTGTAAGGTTTCTGTTGGATAAGGCCTTTAGTGGGATAAAAAGTGTGGGTTCACTGCAGGAGCTGCAGCCAAATCATTTGTATTTTCATAACCAGAGTGATGTGCCAGGCAAATCAAGAGGGCTTTGGAATGAACAATGCCCTCATTTCACTCTTTCCATACACAGGCCAGGTTCCAGAAGCACTGAAAGTTGCAATATCCATCTTTTGGTTTGATTTTCTCATTTACCATGCTGGTAAATATTAGCTGGACTCAAATCTTTTCCCATTCTGTACCAGACTAGAGGCAGAATTAGCAAGTGACAATTTTTGGTTAACAGGAATTGTTAAAAGTCTGTTATCCTAAAAAAAAAAAAAAAAAAAAAAAAAGGACATACATAAAAAATCTCCCTGAGAAAGGTGAGGCTTGTTTATGTTGCTCTACCACTGTATTGTCTTCTATTTTATCCGCAGAAAAAGAAATGTAATCTCCTCTAAACTTTTAAAAGTATTGAAAATATTATCTGCTTTTCCAATAGACAGAAGGAAAATGAGAGCTGATTTGGTGCATTATGGTAGTTTGTTTTGTTGTTTTTTAATGATTTCCTAATTGATTTAATTGATTGATTTTTTAATGATTTCCTAATTGATTTAATGATTTCCTAATGATTTCCTTGTATTCTATATACAAGCTTTCCATTGGCTTCTGGTGTCTATTAAACTTAAAATAAATCATAAACTGACAAAGGATCACAAAACTTAAGCTCACATACAGCTTCCTGATTGTCACTGGCTCTAAATAGTGTTCTGATGGGTATGAGTTAAATTACTATTTTTAGAATATACAGCCAAACCAAACTAAACCAACAAAACCAACAAGTACTATATTAATCATACCACCATCAAGTAATAACATTGAGCCAAACTAAAAATTATCATCACTGACAAGCCAAATTTGTTAATAATATTCACAATGAAGAAATTTCTTTGTTGGAAATCTGTTATTGTAGATGTTCTTATCCCAAAATCCAACACTAAATGAGAAAGAGATGAATCATCTAGTTACTATTTCTGTGATCAGTTCAATAGGATATGGGCTTGGGCTTGTCTTCATCAAATTTTACTGCTAGCATTATAGAATAATTTTCTTAGGATGGGTTGAATACAGAAACAAAAACTTCAACAGAATCCTGCTTATCCAGAAATTATCATTATTATCCCCCCCCCCCCCCCCCCCCCCACACACACACACATTGCTGTTTGGTCGCTTGTTTCTCTTCCAGCTTTTCTAAAACTACCCTTCTGTCTTTAGTTTTCCCTAATTTGTACCTTAGTTTTCACCTTGAAGCACTCATTCTGGATGAACCCCTCAGTTTTCACTGATTTTCACTTAAAGCACCATTGCAGCACTTCCGATGAGTCTTACACTGTTAAGGATCCTGCCTTATGCTACAAATGTTTTGTTTAACATTTTTTTCAATGATCTAGATGAGAGGATCAAGTGCAACCGCGGTAAGTTTGCTGACAACACCAAGTTGGGTAGGAATGTTGATCTGTTTGAGGGTAGGAAGTCTCTGCAGAGGGATCTGGATAGGCTGGATAAATTGGCCAAGCCTATTGGCATGACATTCAACAAGAGTAAGTGCTGAGTGCTGCATGAGTGACTGGAAAGCTGCCCAACAGAAAAGGACCTGGGGGTGCTGGTCGATGGCCACCTGAACATGAGGCAGCAGTGTGCTGAGGTGGCCAGGAAGGCCAGTGGTGTCCTGGCCTGCAACAGCAATAGCGTGGCCAGCAAGACTAGGGAGGTGATTGTCCCCCTGAACTTGCCACTGGTGAGACTGCACTTCACATATTGTCTTCAGTTTTGGGCCCCTCGCCACAAGAAGTATATTGGGTTGCTCAAGCATGTGCAGAGAAGAGCAACAAAGCTGGTGAAGAGACTAGAAAACAGGAGTTGTGAGGAGTGCCTGAGGGAGCTGGGGCTGTTTAGAGAAGTGGAGGATGATGGGAGACCCCATCATCCTCTACAGCTACCCGAAAGGAGGCTGCAGCAAGGAGGTATCTGTCTCTTTTCTCAGGTGACAAGTGAGAGGATGTGAGGAAATGGCTTGAAATTGTGCAAGGGGAGGTTTAGATTAGATATTAGAAAGAACTTCTTTATGGAGAGAGTGATCAAGCACTGGAAAGGGCTGTCCAGGAAGGTAGTGGAGTCCCTGTCCCTGGAGGTATACAAGAGATGTATGGGTGTGGTACCAAAGAGATGTATGGGTGTGGTACCAAGGGACATGGCTTAGTGGTGGGACTCAGTAGGTCAGACTGATGGTTCAACTTGTTGATCTGGGAGGTCTTTTCCAAACTAGATGATTCTATGATTCTAAGTGTTTATCTCGTAACAATGCATTAAGAAGATGGTAATTCCTTGACTCATCTGCCTTGTTTTTTCCTCATAGTAACAAAGCAAAATAGCCTTATTACTGCTGCTGCTAGGTTCTCCTTTTTGAGGAGAGCTCACCAGGATACAGGAAAAGAATTATAAACTACATGCTATTTGCAAAAAGTCATATATTCTTGAAGGCTGCACATTCATGATCTAGAAGAAGAAAATTGAGAGCCTTATTATAAAACAACAGCTATTTTGCATTTAAGTGATCAATTCTCTCTGCTAATGTTTTCTGACCTCAAAATGGCTTAACCATTGCAATAAAGTAAATACCATGACGCAGCTCTGGCATGTAGATGGCAAAAGAGCTGTCATAACACACAGGCTAGCTTTGAAATTGAGGGGCCATTGCAATTTACTTTTAGAACAGTTTATCTCCTGGAATCAGTGTTTTGATCCATAAATACATAGAAGTGGCACTGTTGGTTGTAGCATTAACATGCATGCAGGAAAGTCCTTTGACACGTATAACATATTTTTTCAAAGTATACCATGTTGAGACTATTGAAAACAAGTGTGAATGCCTGAATCAGGATTTTAAATCTGCATTTACTCTGTTATAGAAAATTGTGCCTTATTTCTCTAGTCTTTGAAAAACGTAATTAAAAATAAATTTCCCATTTGTGATACTTGTTTAATGATCATGTCCTCTGGTCTGATATTTAGATCTGGACAAAGACAATAAGCATGTTAAGATGTCAGTTGCAGAACATCAACTTTGCATAAGTCAGTCTGTGAACAGAGAAGTGCAGACTTCAAACCTACCACCTTAACCATGGATCTTTGGAGACAGTGCAGCATTAACATTAGGATAACGACTGCCCCACTGACAATGAAAGTCATTTAACTAAGTTGAAGATTACTGGGAAGCATGCAGTATCAATCTTATACTATTAGGATGGACTTTCAAACCTCATATTGGCATTAAAAGATCTCTTGCTTTATTGATAATAGATGGGAAGTATAATGTTTGTAGTTTTATGTAAGATATGATATCTTAGCAGTGAGTGAAGGTCCATCTGAAAGCTTTTTAGTTTTGTGGGCAGTGTGGTCAATAACAAAATAAAAAGACTGTAAAGTAAGCAATGGGTGGAAATAATTTTCTGATGTGAAAGAGGCCAAGTTCTGCTTTCAATTTTTTTTTGAAATTACTAAAGTGAAGAAGCCACATTCTGCTATCTGTTACACCTAAAGCTTCCCTTGCTGTCTTTGATAATGTAGCATGGATGTACAACAAATTAGGATTTGCCATTGTGCATATTTTGGTCTGTAAATGTACCTGTGAGTTGATAGCCAATTACAAAAGATCCTGCCAATCTTAGAAAGAATAATGTGAAATAATGCAATATGCTTTCTATTTTCTTAATGACATTTTCAAAAAGTAAAAATATTAACATATTTACCCCTCTCTCTCAGTTCTGCTTACTGTTTATTTAAATTTGAAGATTAGATAAAATCTGAAAGGATTTTGGCTAGCATCTGATCTTTTGAGAGAATCCAGTTCCTATTGCTACTTTGTTGATAATACATTTATGTGTATTTTCCACAAATAAGGATTAAAGAAGGATAAGGAATAAAAATTTGAGGAAGACCAAAATTATATCATGAGGTACACCTCTTTGGTCTTTTTGCTTAGGGTGCAAGGAAATGGCATGAAATTACGTTTTTTTGTTTTTTTGCTTTTTTTTTTTTTTTTTTTTTTTTTGCTTTCCCTCTTCTTTATTTACTGGATTTTATAATCAGCCTTTCCAGTATTGACTTCATGTGTTAATTCTCAAGGTATCTTGTAGTCTTAAATTGGTAAGAACTTTTTGCCACTGGTTTTATGACACTGCTTAATTCCAATTCACAGTCTTCCTTTATATACACAATTATTGTGGAAATAGCTTGATTTCCTTTTCTTGAACAGAGAACAGTTGTTTTTCAAAATTCTGTTCAACAGTTTTCCAAACTGCTGTTAAAAATCATTTCACTTAAGGATAAATACACTAAATTTTTTATTTATTTATTTATATTTTTTTTTTAGCATTTCTTGGAAAATAGAATAATGAAAGAAAGAAAAGCTAGATGAAACCATGTACACTGAAGATAGAAATTAATTCTCCTTCTTGTTCCTCTTTCACACAGTTTAAAATACTAGACATAAACTTAGTGTAAAAATTGATGAAACCATTACTCTGCCTTCCAGTTCAAAACCTGAAAGTTTCTCCCTCTTCCTTACTCCTGCCTCACTAGCTGATGTATTTGCTCATTAAATGAGATTCTAATCTGAAAACAAGGTCATCAATTGTTCTCATAGTTTTAGGAGAAAGAAAAAATCTTGATCTATAATGTGCTTTGGTTTTACACCTATTCTCTTTGTTAAAAGTTCAGGAACATCTCTCTTAGTTTTAGAAATGTGCTGACATGATTAACGTGTGTCCTCTTTATGAATGTTTGTTTATATATATAACTAACTGCAATTGAGGTAGATTTTTATAATGTATTTGTAATATGCAGTTGATTTCCTATTTTTAACCATTCTGGTGAGATGAATAGTTAGTATATATCTAAGTATCTTATTTTTAACACTAACAATTCTAACAAAGCTTTTAGCAGAGTATTCAAGTAATGAGCAAGTGAACAAAGCAAGCTTTGGATAAACAGAATTGATGAGTAATCATTTAATGACTGGAAAAGAGATCCTGGAAATTGTTTGGATTATTCAATCAAATCTTCATATTTCCCTTATTCTTTTAAAGAATAAGGAATTACTTGCTGGATTCTGATCCTGCAAAATTTTACTATTTGTTTAAATATGCAAATATTTTCATAAATCTTATTTCTATGGAATTTTAACTGTTTGGTTTACTGGGGTCTTGTCTTTGAATACTATCATAATTAACGTAAAAAGGTCAACTACTAAATTTCAGTAGCTTTGGTTAGAAGCAAAAGGGATTTTAAAGTGATAATAAATTCTCTGAAATTCAAGGTTTTGAGGAGGCTGAAAATAGTTTAATGAAGGTCAATTAAGCAAAAAATAAAATAAAATAAAATAAAATAAAATAAAATAAAATAAAATAAAATAAAATAAAAATAGAGCTGCAGTAAACCAAAAAGCTTTATTTTGAGATTAAAATGTTTTCCTTTGGAAAAACAAAATATTCAATTCCAGCAGTTCCATTGTGAAAAATCTGACTTTTGCTTTTCAAAAGATCTTTTTTTTTTTTTAATTCAATGTAATAATGAGATATAGAAAAGCTAATGAATATTAGTAATATAAAGTATACAAATCAAATTAAATAAACAAAAGAAAGGAAAACAGTCTTTATGGCCTTGGCCTTAGCATTGCAATGGAATGTAAGATAATTCTATTTCCCTTACCTAAACAGTCCAGAACAGTTGGCCTGAACATTTTTAATTTATTATTATTTTTTTCACTCTGAACACTAAACTGAAAATCAAGTTAAATCACTTAGCTTTCCTTAAGAAACTTATTGGAGAAACCAATTTCATTACTTCTAGTTCTTACATATTTTATGCCATTTCTATATTTCTGGACAGCTGCTGTTGTACTGAGGAATCTGAATGATCAGGGCAACATACTCTAGAACACAGAGTATGTTGAATGGAGATTATAGGGATAAAGCCTATTCTGTTTTTACCATTGCAGTTCACATTCAGAAGAGAACCAACAGATGTAAACAGCTTACTAAGTCTTAGCCAGCTATGTTGGTTTTGCATAATTGCTGTTGCAGATATGATTGTTACATCTACATATGATGGCTACTGAAAAAAAACTATTTTTACATTTTCTCATTGACCACCCATTGTCCAGTTGCCACCAAAAATTAGAAGATAACATCTCTTCTGTTTCAGCTTCTGAGCATTTAAAAGCAGAGCTGCTACTTCAGTATGGACTGTCATGTTCCCCAGCTTGGATCAGTTGTTCTACACTGGGGAAAACAATTTGAAGGCTCAAAATGCATTTCAAATTGCAATTTATTTATTTATTTTTTTGTCATTACACACAGCTGCTGACCCAGACAGGTTTGGTGACCCCTGTAGGCTATGACTCAAAGAGCATAAAATATTTCTGGGAGTAGTGGAGATACTTCTTTTGAAGTAGGGCACACATGCTCTAGTGAGAGTTTGGTATCCTTTAGATAGATGTCTGAGAAGGATGTTTGACTGCTGGGCACTAACAAAAACTACATATTTCTGTAGTTCACAACTTCCTTAAGGCCCATAGTGCTGAAATCCAGCTGGAAAGATAATCTGAGTTATCCCATCTGTTCACTAGAGACTTTGGAGGGGTGAGCCTGTAGCTACAGCATTGTGCTCTGAAGCATGCTTCATTTCTCTGTGCAAGCAATTATGCATGTCTGGTGCATTCATTGGCTGCCCCAGTTTAAGGTAATTTTGGTGTAGGCTGACTGTGAAAGAGCAAATAAAGAGATGGTGAAAGCTGGGTATCTAAATTAGGATAGAGTTAAGGTTGGATATGTGATCCATTGTATACAGCAGCTGTGGCAATAACAAAGTGCTTCTAAATACCTTCTTTTTATTTTTATTTTTGGTGAATCAGTGAAGTATGTTTTGTGTAATATGTATATTAATGAAGTATTTGGTTTTTAGTTTTCAATATACCTTTATATTTATTTGTGAATAAAGGTCTTATAACAGGAGAAATAACAGTCCTGTAGAGGAAGAAATATTTTGTTTGTTAGCTACAAACAAACAAAACTCTACACACACAGTCTCTGTAATTGGATTAAATCTGGTTTTTGATGCTGGCCTTACATCAGCAAATAGGCATTTGGGGATTCCCAGGCCACATTAATCATTCAGTAACTACCCCTCATCATTCAGATTCGTGTGTGTAGTGTAGTACATTTGTTCGTAATGAAATGACTAAAGATCAGCATCAATATGACTTGTAAACAGAAGAACAACCCTCCTCTACTGAAAGAAGTTTACCAAAGTTCTACCAAATTGTGCATAGGAGGAATGATCTGTTCAAGGACTTTAGAAACTAGACCATCTATAAAAACACTTAAACCAAAGCCAAAATCCATGATTTTTCTATTAAAATGGGTTATGAGGAGATGTCAAATAAAAACTACATTGGAAGCATGAAAGGCATGAAAACCTAATTGTGTACAAAATCTGAGATGTTCTGCTTGACAGAACATATTATATGGTTCACTTAATCCTGCCTTAAACGCTATACTGAAATAAGAAAATGCAGAGATCACATATATTATCTTACATATATAATTCTGTATATATGTATAAGATATATGTCTTATATATATAAGATAATATTCACAGAGAAAATATTCTAAAGCAGAAAACAAAATTGTTCAGCTTGGAAAAATAATTCGTCTTTGGTATTGTTTTTTGTTGTTGGTGTTAAAATCAGTAAATATCAATGCTATGAATTAGCTAAATATATTCATACTGGGGGAGCCTATCCAAAGAAAAAGCATGGCATTGTCTTTCTTTAATGGAGGCCTGTACACTGCAAAAAGAAAAAAGAAAGAAACAACAATTATATGAGAATATGTATTAGAGCTTTTTCACATAGTTTTTTCTTAATGCGTTGTTTCATTTAACTATATAATCCTTATTTACCATAAATCTGAATTATACTTCCTCCTACCCCTTCTGTATTTTTTATTTCCTCAATCTAATTTTACCCATGAACAGAGGTTAAGGAAAATTTCAGGTTTTTTTTTTTTTTCCCCCATCAGATTTCTATTATTTTATTGCCAATTTCCCATCAAGAAGCACTTATAATTTTTCTGCTTCTGTTCACCTCTCTCCTTTTCCTGTACATATTCTTCAATAGTTTTCTTTAATGTGAATTTTTCTCTAGTATTGTTTTCTCTCCCCTTACGTCAAAATTCTGTGTTTTATGTGTGATGCAACATGGTTCATTCAGTCCTTCAATATTTCTCATTTTCTAAGCCTTTGATCTAATTCCTTTTCTTTTATTTTCCTCTGCTCTTCATTGTCTTTTTGTTGTCCTTTTCACCTCTTGCCTTCTCTCCTTTTCATTTCCTGGATGCTTTTTTTCCTGCATCTAGGTTGTCTCAATTACTACATACTCCCTCTAATTTTTTCCCACTTACAGTTCCCTTTTGAACACCCGCTTCTCTGCTGCTGCTCAAAGATGCAAGGCCTTTCTTCTGACCCTTCTAGTTCATAACGAAAATATTTCCCTGTCTGTCCTTTTACCAGAGAAAAAGACATCTGTCTAAAGAATGGCATCATTCTTGGCCCTCCAAGGAAAGTGGTATGTTAGTGGTATCTATCAGAGGGCTAACAGGTATCTTCTCTCATTTCACTTGGCATTATAGAATGTTTTACCCATCACCCAAGTAACAAGTATGGGAGGAAGCACAGAGATTACTGGCCAAGCTTGTTTTCTTTCTTTTCGTCTTTCTTTTTCCACAAGCCTTAGATATCTGTGTGCCCAGATAGGAATAAACCACAGGCTTTTCTTGTCCATTGTTGAGCTCTACCTGAAGTAGACTTCACTTGTCATGTGAGTCTTTTGAGATGTTAATGTCTAAGGTGATACTTCCCAAGAAGAAGCATACAGCCATTCCTTTAAAAGGTTGAACACTCTTGAGGAAGAGGTGAAATGGATTCCCTTTTATGGATTAGTTTATAGAAAAGAAATGGATGCTGGAACTATTACAACTGTGAACAAAAATAAAATATGTCACTGGAGGTTTACAGAAGATGACAGATAACATGTAAAATAGATACTCAGAACTCAAATGGAAGAGACAGTTGGAAGAGAGCTTAATGGTAGCCTAGTCTAAGATCTGTTACCTAAACTACAGGCTCTGTTGAGGATAAATTAGATTTAACTACATATATGTACAGTATCTAATACAGCAGGGTGAAATATCTGGATACACTGAACTCCAGAACTATACAAATTATACCAATGAATATTTGAAGTGCTTGGAGAACATACATTTTAAACATTAAATAGTTAAAATTAAGTATGTAATGAATGTAGTGACTATCAAATTCATTTAGTACAGGTAAATAAAAAAATAAAAACCCAAAATAATGATGAAAGAAAAAAAAAAGATTGTTCATTTACACAATAAAATGAATAACAGAAGCACTCATGATCACTCATTCTACCTCTTCCTTACAAAGAAGGATGAGTGAGTAGTTTGTGGATAGATGAGTATATAAACACTCGGTTTGGTTTCTTTTTGAAGGAACTTTTAGGTGCTATTTATGATTGGATGATGTGAGTACTTGTCAGTTAATACCCAGAAACAGGATAAAATCTCATAATTACTAGCTTAGCAAATCCATTTTTTTATTCTAAGAGGTGAGATAGAACACTTCATCTCCTCCTTATTTCCTGCCGTGGACGCTGTTTTCCAAAAACACACTAAATGTCACTGTCCCTAGCAGGTAGAACACATCAGTTGTTTGCTATGTTACCAGCCTTGACACTATTTCCCTTCCCTAAAATAGATAGAGCATTTTATTTTTTTGGCCTGGCCTACCTTCTGTGCTTTTGGCATATCAGTGTGGCGCTGAGCACGTACAGAGCGTGCAGACTTAGGTGGCTTTATTGGAGCACAGTACATCTCCAGCCTCCTCAGGTCACAACTCTGGAAGCAGCATTCATCCACTATTCCCTTGTGGTGTAAGCGTCTACTGCTGGATCCATACCCTGTAGGCTTACCTATTCAAAACACAAATGGAAAGTTTTTATGTTAGAAAGAAAATGCAAAGATCTCAGCAGCATTCACATTAAGTTGCATTATTTTAACTGAATCACCAATGGCAGTTGTAGAGGCTGCCTGTGTGTATCTGTTCTAAGACAATGTCCTTAGATACAGCTTCCAAAGATATTCCTGGAAATGGCCAGCTTGGATCTTTGTCTATGGATAGCTGCTATTTAAGCATTTGAGCAAACTTACATCTTAGAAGAGTATTATTAAAACATTTTCTTGAACTGTCTTGGCATTGAAAATGGAGAGGAAGGAAGCTATAATCTGGCAGTTAGAAGCCTTGCAAAGGGAATTCACTTTTTAGCTTTTGGATGAAATCTAATTATTGAGCTGATTGAAGTAGCTGGTGTTTAAAGATCATGCCTGTGTAGTAGGCAAGTATTTTCTATTGAAAAAGGCTTCATTGAGCCACTATATGAAGAGAGAGTATGCTCCAAAGGGGAAATAAATACTGTATACAACTACATACGGTCTAAGATCTGCAAGCTCAAAAACTAATGGGAAGCAGGAAATGAGGTAACTCAGTAACTAATGATATGCAGCAAAAATAGGGTGATGGTTGATGGAACAGATACGGACAGTGTTTAATATTGTATAGCTTTACACAAGATGGAAGATTGGACTGACATAACATGATTGTTCCTTGTTTTGTGTTTTTACAGGGCATCTGTAGGAAATACTTGATTATTTTTTTTTAATTGCATTTTTCACTCAGCTACATTAAAGGGTGACATTTTCATTTACAGAGCTGTCAAACTGTCCTCTCTCTCTCTCTTTTTTTTTTTTTTTCTTTTTCCCTGGCATTTCTGATTTCTTTAGTAACTAGAGATTTCACTGCCATACTATGCAAAGATTACACACCCATTATTTCCTGGGCTTGTTTGAATAAAACCCAGTTGGATGTGTGGTTGTTCTATTATGATATTAGAAATGAATGAACAGTAAATTCACACACATGCAAAAAAAGCAGTTGCTGACTTACTACATCTATTTTTAAATTCTGGTAGAATTTGGTTTCAGACAGTAAAATTCTGAAAAGATTAAATGTTTTGTTTTGACATTTTCAGCATTAAATGTTTCCATTTAGACATGATACACATTGGATAAAACTCCAAAATATGGAAAAAAATGAAAGAATATTGCACCAAAAGCCAAAAAAAGATGTAACTTGATTCAGTCAGCTCAACCATTTTCTTTCCTTTCTCTTTCTTTCTTTTTCTTTCTTTCTTTCTTTCTTTCTTTCTTTCTTTTTCTTTCTTTCTTTCTTTCTTTCTTTCTTTCTTTCTTTCTTTCTTTCCTTCTTTCCTTCTTTCCTTCTTTCCTTCTTTCCTTCTTTCCTTCTTTCCTTCTTTCCTTCATTCTTTTTCCTTCTCTTTTTTCTTCCTTTCTTTCTCTTTCTTTCTTTCTTTCTTTCTTTCTTTCTTTCTTTCTTTCTTTCTTTCTTTCTTTCTTTTCTTTTTCTTCCTTCCTTCCTTCCTTTCTTTTCTTTTTCTTCCTTCCTTCCTTCCTTCCTTCCTTCCTTCCTCCCTCCCTCCCTTCCTTCCTCCCTCCCTTCCTTCCTCCCTCCCACCCTCCCTCTGTTCCTTCCTTCCTTCCTTCCATCCTTCCTTCCTTCCTTCCTTCCTCCCTCCCTCCCTCCCTCCCTCCCTTCCTTCCCTCCCTCCCTCCCTCCTTCCCCTTTCATTTCTTTCTTTCTTTCTTCCCTTCATTTTTATCACTGAGACCAAAAACCTGTTATTTACAGATTTTGGCAAGGAATTCAGTTTTAAGAAATTACTCAAGCTAAATAAAGGAAAAAGGTATATCAACAAAGATGAAAATTCAGTTTCTCTTTGAGAAATTCTTGCCTCCTATGCTTATACAGCAAATTCTAGATTAATATCCATATACCTGGTCTGCAGTTGTCAATTTGAAGACAACAACTGCATTTTGCAATTCTCTGTGATTAAAACATATGTCCACTGACAAAGAACCCTTGAGGCCTCAGTACATCCGTAAATGAAAAGACCTCTAGTGGTAAAGTATGTCTAACATTTTAGCCAGCAGTACAGTCAGCTAAGAACTAACTATCCCCATGAGCTTTGTAAACCCAGACAATAGGTTTTTAAATGTCTTTTTCCAGGGACTATAAATTAAACAAAAAGAAAAACATGCTTACTTGGTATATTGCAATCCACTGAGGACCTCTATACTGTACATTGTCTGCTAAATAATTTGTTTCATAAGACTAAAGAGAATAGCAAGCCAGGAGTAGATTACGGTAATATTTTGATTTGTGTGTGTGCATTGTTTTCTGTGTATCACTGGAAAGATACATAGTTGGTGGTTTCTGTTTTTGTTTTTGTTGTTGTTGTTTGTTTGTTTATTTGTTTATTTGTTTGTTTGTTTTGGTGTCTTTTTTGTTTGTTTTGTTTTGTTTTCCAGACTATTTTCACTCACTGAGTTATAAGTTACAAGCTTTTCCCTGGAAATATTTCCAAAGCCTATTAATCAGATTCTCATAGCCTAACACTTTTGAAATTCAGCAGTCATGATAAAATCTGGAGTGTCATTACTGTGTTGGATACCCGGAGCTCTTCAACATTTTGTCTTACTCCCATTTAAAACATGGAAGGGCAAATTCTGTTCCTGTATATGAAGGTGTAACTTCTCTTAATAGATCCAGCTAAACTGGCACAAACTGTTGATTAGTTAAGCTCACCTTTCTTTTCTCAGTCTACCAATTTATCATAAACAAACACATTCTACAAGCAGATCAAGGGAGGTGATTGTTTGCCTCTATTCTGCCCTCATGAGGCCCCACCTGAGTACTGCATCCAGGTCTGGGGCCCCCAGAACAAGATGCAGACCTGTTAAAGTGAGTCCAGGGGAGTGCCTCAAAGATGATTAGAGGGCTGGAGCACCACCTCTCCTATGAACAAAGGCTGAGAGAGCTGGGGATGTTCAGCCTGGTGAATAGAAGGCTCTGGCCACCTCACTGTGGCCTTTCAGTACTTAAAGGGGTCTTACAGAAAGGATGGAGAGGGACTCTTCTCAGGTAAATGATAGGACAAGGGGAAATGGTCTTAAACCTTTAAAGGAGAATAGATTTGTATTAGACATTAGAAATTCTTCACTGTAGGGGTAGTGAGGCACTGGAACAGGTTGCCAAAAGAAGTTGTGGATGTCCCATCCCTGGAGGTGTTCAAGGCCAGGTTGGATGAGGCCTTGGTCAACATGATCAAGTGGGTAGCAGGCATCCCTGTCTGTGGCAGGAGGCTTGAAACTATTTGATCTTTGAGGTCCGTTCCAACCCAAGCCATTCTATGATTCTATGATTTTTTTCTTTTGAATGGTATTTCACAGAAGCTAACAGGCATTTAGGTTTGGTTGATTCTTTGACATGCTGTGATCATGTGTTTACTATTATCATCCCATGACTGATAATAGTAAAAATAAGGAGGGACAGTTTATTTATTAGTTTCAACTGGCTTTCCATGATCTTTCTACCTAGAAAACTGTCAAGCCAATAGAATATTTTAGGATTAGTATTATTTTGCACTTTTAAGAATCATACAGATGTCAGATCCTCATGACATTCATAATAGATACACAGTGTTATCTCTCAGTGACAAAATTTAAAATCCATAAGATTAAATATCTGTGCTAAGAACTTCCACAGGTTAACAACAGAACTTGATAGTAGAAGTCTTTCTTCCATGAGTAGCAAGACTCTAACTTGCAAAGTCATTTTGTAAAACAAGTGATCTTGTTCTTTACTGAAACCAATTATTTACTCTATAGAGCACTTACTAGGGTAATTTTTCTTAGTGACATATTTTGGTCAGCATGTTCCTCTAGGAAGAAACAGTGGCTGATAGCAGCATATTTATGGGATCCATTTGTATAAGAATGGTTTATAATGGGAATAATGAAAGGAAATGTAAAGTTTCAAAGGTCTCAAAAAATTGTTAGCTCTTTTGTTATTTAACATTGTTAACATTTAGCATTTAAATAAGCCAAAGATGAACTGGTTGGTAGATGTGATTTTTTTGGAAAGTCTTTCATCCTTTTTAGTAATCAGTAGTTCTTTCCAATTTGTCCATGCCAAGCCTATACTTACACAACTTTACCTGTGTTTTGCCATTTTAAATTTTGCTCAATTATGTAATCTGATGCATTCTTTCCGTATTTATTTTTTTTATTTTTTTATTTTTTTACTGAAGGCATATAAAAAAAAGCAGTGATATGCAATGGGATATATAGCATTTTGTGAGTGTATCAGTATTGTTCGTATTGTGAAATCTATGACCTTCTGGTAAATATGGTCATTTTCACAGCAATATATTTGATTTGACTATACATGAAGTAGAGGAACCATGCCATGTACTGTAGCTTTAATAATATATCTCATTCATTTGTGTATCATGTCTTCCCATCCACATTTATTTGTCTTCGCAAACTTTAAAAAGTCCTAAGTTTTATTCACGTCTAGCTACTGACTTGTGCGATCGTATGCAATTCATTTTACCCTTCAGCATCTGAATGCAACTGTTTATAAAGTTGTTAAAATACCTTGAATAGCTCATGAAGCATTACCTGCCTTATTTAGTAATCAGTAGCAACATTCCTCCTGTATAATTGTATGTTTAAATAGTTAATGCAAATCCTGAATTTTCAAATCTTTCAGGTAAAATTTCAGTGTACTTCAAAATTATTTTTACTTTAGCCAGACCAAAGACATGTACAAGTTGTTTTTCTTTATGACAGAATGTTAATTTTATCAAGCAGGATATAGTGTCCTACAGCAGTTTTAAAAACCTCTATGGAAAATGTAATGAGTTTGGAATTAAATCACTAACACATCAGTGATGTGGTCAGCAATGAAACAGCATTTATTTATAGACTGAAATATTCATGTATTGCATGGCATACTAGCTACTCATCCTTCATTAAAAGAATAACATAAGTATTGTGAAGTTAAATGATATTATTTAACTTTCCCTTTAAAAAAGTTTTCCTAAGGTTTTTGAAAGACCTACCTAATCAAGTATCCTTAAATTCTGTAGGAAATAGAAACTGATATTATCTGAAGTGCTGTATAGCAGGTAAAGAAAGCAAATAGAAATTAATAAGAAAAAATGATTATTTTTCAGTAATCAGTATTCTGGGCTGTACTTTTGAGAAGTGTCTAGTGCCTACATTAATTTAAGATCAATAAATTTGAAATTACTGCTGTCCTCTTACATGCTGCTGTGTATATCATTACTACAGGCAAAGATGAGATAAAGAATTACAAGGAATTACTATCACTTCTGCAAGTATTATTGGTACTCCACTCATCTTCTCGAAGGACTACAGGATCAAAATGGTCCCAGCTGATCATTACCAAAGTATGTATGCAGATCTAAGGAAATGTTCAAGCTCCTGCACAGTCATTTGGGCTAAAGCACATATTCAACATTAAGAACATGCCTGAGTGCTCTCCAACACAGGGACTAATTTAACTAAGAACTTAAGTTAATCTGTAGACCAAAATCCATATGAGTAAATAAATGGCTGTGTGTTCTGCACATTTTATATCAGTATTCTATTCCTTAATTTTTGATGATATTGCCTCAAAATACTGACTGATCCGTCTGTGTCAATATACTGGGCACCCATATAGCTCATTGTCATCCTTCTGACACAGTTTCATTGCTGCCTTCCAGCTGTTATCAGAAGTTTCCTTATATTTACTCAACCTTCAAAGTGCTGCCTGTGGACGTATAACAGTCCTAGGCATTCCTTTTTGCTGATGTACACTGATTTCCTTGGAGGTTTCTTTCCTTTTTTGTCAGTTGCAGGCTCAAAAGAGGTCTCATATCATGTAGGTCAAAGTTTACTTAATAGAATTTTTGGCTCTCATTTAATCTACTGTACCAAATATGTGAATGTTTCTTTCCATGTGCTACAAGCAGATACAAAGTTTAGTCACACTGTTCTGAAGTTCACTGAAAGCAGGCCAAGTTCCAGAATTCCAATAGTTAAACAGCTGGCTTCTGTACTAACAGCACTTCCCTTTAAATAATGCAAAGCCAGTGGAGTAATTCAGTAGGGCTGGTTTATGCTTGATTTCTTTGTTTCCTTCCCACCCCCCAACCCCAAATGTTTCATTGATGCTACCATTGCTTCTGCTAGACTGACGGCCTCAATGTTAGAAGCACTGGTGTAGGTGGACTATAAAAGTTTCAATTGTCAAACTACCTAGACATTCTTTAGAGAATTAAAATCTACTGTTGTAACACTAGCATGAGGAAATGACATGAGAAACAGCCCAGAATAAACACAAAACTAATCTATTTTTAGAGGACTCTAGAAAGAACTGTGGTATTGTGTCCTCGAGGTTTTATGTGACTCTTTATATGTGCTGTACATAGTGTCTTTTTCAGCCCAGGAGCAGAACTCAAGAATGCTGTTTAGACTGTAATTCAGAAAAATATAATAGATCTGAAAAACAGTGAACCATATTCCTAACTTACTAATAGAGTCAACCTTCGGTTATAACTGCAGCTTTTAAAGTAACGTGAAAGGCTATTGACCTACTAGTGTACGGTGGTCTTGTGAGGATTTTCTTTTTGACTAGAGAAACTTGACATGTTTCTTATAAAATATCAGGGTAATATAATTTGTACAATTTTGAAGCACTGACAGCAGTTTTGGGGTATTTCTGTGCGTGATCCTCCAAAGTGGTGTGATGACAAACTCTTTTTCTCATTTACCAGTATGTCCAATTTGTAGCCTACAGTATCTGTATGTATGTAGGCATACTGAGGGGCAGTAGGTCAGCCAGAGAGAATTTGTCCATGCCTGCACAAGGATGAGGCTCTCTACTGCTATATTGCAATGTGGAACTACAACATCTTGTACACTGGATCCAGGCTGGGAGCTGGTGGCTTGAAGTATTTTTGAGTTCCATGTAGTGTCGGCCTTTTGGTGGCAAATAAGACTAGGGGTGCTGAGTTTGCCATTCATTTTACCCAGTTTCACTATCTCAAAATTAGGGGTCTAGTTTAAGATAGTCAACAGGCAGGTGTGTCTGAGTGGCTTAGTCTGTTTTGGATGCATTACTCAAAATTAATTGTCCTCTGAAAGACCGTGTTCTTTCTTTGACTACAGATAAAGCTACCTGATCTTCTCTTAGAGTATACACACAACCTCTATTGACTGAAGTCAAACAAGATGATTTCCATTGCAAGTGATTTGTCCTAAATCACAAAATATGCTGCTGGTGGAGTACGAATCCATTTCCATTTCCATTTTAGCAATTAAATATGATGACCCATATTTGTTCTGAAAAGCATTCCATCCAGTCTGCCATTTAATCATGTATCTCCATGCCCCCTTTGACTATGTTTTGTACAGTAAGGCTAGTATCCTTCCGTATTTGTGCATTATAAATAAATGTGTATGCAAAATATGTGTGTTGATATCACTTTTAATCTCCTCACGATCTTAGACAAATGATTTAATATTATATCAGGAATACTTCTTGAGAGTACTCTGGAATTTTGAATCAGTATTTGGAAAATTATGAGTCAATGTTCAATCAGTGGGAAATGCCTTTATTTTGATACTTCTATGAAGTATTGAAACAAACATACAAACAAGCAAAAACCAAATGTTATGACCTGCTGTAAAGTTCCTTAACCTTATGATTTCAACTTTGCAAAGTAGGCAATCTGATTTTCATGTAAATAAGTTGCATGTATTTTGAAGCTACAATATTTAATATTTAGCTTCCATTTTCCTTCAATGTTTTGTCAGTGCCAAAAAAATAATTATGCTTAGACTGATTTTTGTTTGTATTCATCAAAATAAGCATATATTAGCATTTATAAATGCTCAGTGAATGGATGATCTAGCTCTGAAGTCTAATTTAATCTGCATGAAAATAGAGGATAAGCTTTATCAGTATGCACAAGTAAAATCTTTATGAAAGCATATGCACTTGTTAATAGTGAGATATTGCAAGAGAGCTACTGCTTTGCAGAATACTGGATTGCACTAATTACTGAGTCAAGAAGGCAAGAAGATCTTTGCTTGCTGTCCGTGTCCTTTAAAATACTAGGCAAGTAAGACAGGCAAAGCATAGGCACTCAATTAATACTCTTCTATAAGAGAAATCTATTAAGTCTTGACTTAATTACTTGAGGAGAATTTTCCCTGAGTAATTAACATTTATAAGCTGCACCTTATGAAAAAATGAAAACTCTTTAACATTCCAAGTGGTGAATAAAACAACTATGTCACTTTAGTAAAATTTGTTAGCCAACAAATGTAGATTTATCCCAAAAAGTGTCTTAATTTTAAATTTGTGTGTCTTTGTTTACCAGGTAGTCTGTTACACAGTAGAAGAAGGTTGACTTTTCCTTTAGAAATACTCTTTCAGAAGCATTTTTTTTCTTCATTGTATGTTAAATTGAAAAATAAAAATAAAAATCCTCTTTCCCTAAACTTATTTCCAAAGCACAGCACTTGTAACAATTTACTCTCACATGCAGCTGCACTGTACTTTCCCCTCTTTATGGAACTGCTGCTTTGGAGGCCATTAAGCATACTAAGCATGTGATAGAGCCATTATGCTTCCTTCACACAGTAGTTCCTAAGCCAGTTGCAACGTGTGAAGAGAAAGACCTATAGTTTTTTTGAGTATTGCACTGGGATATGAAAAGGAAATTTTAGAGTTTTGAATTCTTTTGAGGAAAAAAAAGAGCAGAAAGAGTGGGAAACAATATAATGTATTATTTTACACCAATTCAGTGCTCTAGAGGGTGAAAACCTTGCCAACCTAGCACAATTTACAAGCCTACGTCAGATTCCAGGGCTGGAAAGTGCCAGATGCTGCCAAAAAATATATACTTTGGCATGGCAAATGCTTTGCTGGACAGAAATTCACTACTGCAAGAATGGGCAGGTTTATCGAGGTTTAGGACAAGATAATTAGAAACCAGTAGGTCATTGCTACATTTGGATATTTCCCACTATAGTGCATCCAGGAGGACAACAGTAATACAGTCATCCATCCATAATGAGAACACATTCTTTCTTTTTCTTGTATATGCTCTCACAATAAATAATTACTGCTTACCCTTGTGTGTGGTAGAAGGATGATCAATCATGTTATGACCTTCCATGCCTTTCTTATCTCATAGCCAATGTAAAATTCTGATTTATTTGGATTGTCAAATGAATAAAAATGCAAAAAGTGTAATTGGGTGAAATCCTAGCATCAATGAAGTCATTGGGAAATCTTTTAGTGCAGCCAGGATTATGAATCAGGTGTCAGAAGCTACTTATATAGAACCTGATCCAAAATATATTAAAATCTTTAAAAATTTAAATATTAAAATTTTTAAAAATACAAAATTAAAAAGGACTTCCACTGCCCCTAGTGGGCTTGGCATCAAGCTGATAATGAACAATTGCTTGCATTGTCTTCCAGCCTTACAGTTCAGTTCATCTTAGCAGCATCTGGAGAGACTTGCATGGAGTGGATGTGATGTGATTCCTTGAAGGAGATAAGAACAAAAGAATCCTGATGTACAATGTGAAACTGAATGACTGTTTCCCGGAGTTAATCCTACTGACTGCATAACAAACAATACAATGTTTTGCAGCGTGTAATCAGGATTTTATCAAGGTACTTGTTCTCAGCTGTATTCTGGGAAATGAAAGCAAATAACAAATGACAAACATGGCGCTCTTATTCCTGCATCACCTAGTTAGAGGGAGAAGGTTTGAATGGCTGTTGCATAATACTGAAATTAAATATCTCCTCTCTATCTTTCACTATATCCATGGGTGCAGCTATTGTCACACATTACAATTTCTATTTCTGCTTATATGACAGTAGTCCTTCCAGGGTGTAAGCGATTAGGAGGAGGCCACTGTTATCTAATCTATTATGGAGACAAATGTTGACATTTTTCTTTCCCTCATTAGAAACAATATGACACCAGAAAGGAGGGAGAAAGAAGACACTAGGAAGGGCATGGCTCACTTCTCACTCACACTAGGTTTGTATTTGTCTAATACAGTTAACTTCAGCAGATTTACTCCAATATGTGCTAAGTTCTGGAGCTATAGGCTCTGTTTACTGAGATCTGATATCATTGTGAAGGGCTTTGTCAGCAAGAAGCATCCAACCTTGTACACTACTCTATGCAGCAATCGAGAATAAGAAATAATCAAGATTCAGCTTTGTACTTGTGCAGTGATTTGAAAAGTATTGTCTGAGTCTTGTTTAGACTTTCAGTAATTGAACCTTTCTCTAGAAGCCAGAAGCATTAATTACTTAAAAAAAAAATTAAGCAAAGGTAAGATGACTGTGTTTTTTATCAAAGTTAAGCATGTAGTTTTCTTATGGCCAACATTGCAAATGTGAAAACTTATATCTAATTGTCTGCTACTTTTGGGCTATTGGGATACTTTTACTCATGAAGGTTGAATTTCAAGATTCCTGATTACCAAGGACAAATTAACCACTGCATTCTGAAGGGGAATTAAGACAGAAAGATTAAGAGTCAGATTCTTTTATCTTCACTGATGTTAAACAGTACTTTATCCTAAATAAAGAGAGCTCTTTGCAGGTAAAGATACTACTTAGTTTCAGGAATATTTATGGAATCTAGCTATCAATTATTTGCACAGGAGAAGGCTGTTACAGTGCCAGGAACTGAACCTACATCAACTTAAGCACTAGGCCAATGTCTTAACCATATACCTGTCTTCCATTAACCTTACTTTTGACTTGTTCGGTCATGTAAAAATCTAATCTTGAAAGAAAGCATTCCTTTGAGGTCATGATGCTCCTGTTAAACTTGTCTAATGAGATAAAAGAAAAAGTGAAACTTTCCAGTGAAGTACATAGTCATTAGGGAGTGAGGATGAAGTCAATGCGGTGAGAGAGGGACAGTGAGTTGTATCTGGAAACAACAGATAGCTAAATCTAGCTGAAATATACTGCTATGCTTGATTCACCTTTCACTCACACTGGTTTCTACCAGTTGTAGCTCCATTCATTAGTGATTTAATACTGCAATAGGAGTTACGAGGATAAGTTCCAGTGACAGGGACATAAAGAAAAAGAAGCCAGTGCTGAATAATAAATGAAACTACTCTTATTCTCCTTGACAACCAAGCACACCTTCTTATTACTGAAGACATGCAGAGAGATCGTTATCAAAGTAATGCTGATATAGTGCAGGCAGAAATTGGTTCCAGGATAGCATCTTATATACCAAAACTACAGTTTCTGTAGGATCATTGAAGATAGCAGGGCTTATAGGCAGTAAAGTTTTATATGAAGCAAACAGGCAGTAATCCTGTTTTTACAGGGCTGACAATGACTTCTCCAGACACAATTTTTAAAAGGGAATGTGGTTTTCTAGGTAGATTTTTTAAAGATCTCACTTGCTAAGTTTCTATGGCTTTTTAAGAGAAGTTCAAAGATTTTAAAAGTTCATTTCCATTGAAAGAGATTTTTTTCTAAGTAATGAAAATTATTCCCTTCTACTGTTATCTTTCCAACTAGTTTAGACTTGATTAATGATTGAAACCTCAGCATCAGTTTAAGATGTTTCTCAATGGCTTCTCTTATTTGGTAGTTTTGCTGTCCTTTTGTTTCTCTGTTTGTTCTCTGGGTTAAATAGAGGAATCAAGTTCAGCAGAAAATAAGTGGGGTGAATAAGTATGCTTACAACGGTGTAGTCTTTTTAATTTACCTTATTATTACACTAATATGTAAGCTTAGTAGTGACTCTGTAAATGTTAACGTTTTTAGGTGTGCTTCAGTCTACAGAATCATTCTTCCCAGTGTGGCCAGTGACTTTGCATGTCGTTATGTCCACTTCATCATGTTGAGCATATTTCTGTTCAGGAGCTATGGTTTTCTTGGAAAAAAATAACATACAAAAACCCACAAAAAACTTGTCTTATGCTTACTTGGCCAGTGGAGGGCCTATATGGTATCACAGAAAATGAAAAAGTACAATCCAGTGAATGTCATGAAGTGTATTTCTAAAGAATCTTTTATTCCTGTATTGTTCATTAGAAATTACAGCCATTTTTAATTCTCAGACATTTAACAGCTATAGTTCTTTAAAATGCTACTAAATCTCAAAGCATGAAGGATTTTGAAAAAAGTTGTTGATTCTCTGAAAGCATAGATTTTGAGTTGTGCCTGAAGATATTTCTTGGACATAGACATCAGTATTAAGGCCTTTTCAAATATTTTTGTTGAGTCTTTAGATATTTAATTTTACATTTGCAAGTTATTAGCTGTATTTGAAATTAATAATCTGGTATTCAAACATGACATTAAGAGTTAAGCAGTACACAGCAAACTGGATTTCAGGCATACTCTGTTGGTACCCAAAACTTGACTTAATAAGATCATAAATATTTTCAAACAACTCTTCTTAAGTAGTTAATTGTAGTTAGTTCTACAATTAAATCTGATATTGATACATAGAAACCAAATCAAATAGCTAGAAACAATAATTCCACACCAAAAACTGAAATCCCTGTAATATCTTGTTTGCTTCTTCTAATTTCTTACAACTAAAGGAATGGGGTAGTGTCCAGAGGAGGTTAACTCATTTTCAACTGTAACAGACACACAGTTAGAAAGCTTTTTTTATTTTTTAATAACATATTCAAATTAATTTTATCATTAGGCACTCAAATTTCATAACAAAATGGAATAATCTCTAATATATGTTTCCTCTGACGGTGCCTCCTGAAATCGCTATTGCGTAATTGTGATAATACTTGCAATCTCCTGCACATTTAGCATTTATACACTCAGAGTGTGGATGCAGAGGCCGACAGCATGGTGTTTCTCTCTCTTAAGTCATTTAGTATCAAAACTGCTTAGAGTTCTTTCCATTCAGAGTAATTTTTGGATAAAATATGACTGTTGCTCTCACAGAAACTTTGGTCAAAATGTATACTAAATGAAAGTTTTCTGTGGTTTGGGAAAGTTGGATTAATTTTTTCCCCTTGTTTTTCATTTTACATTCCTCTGAACTCCTTTTTCCTAGCCAGAAAAGGAGGTTCCGAAATAACCTAAAGAGGCTGTGCAGCCTGGCTGGAAGAGAGAAGAGAAGTTCAGCAAGTTCAGTGAGAGCGGCTGTTCCTGTGAGGTTTCCAGCTGAAGGGCCTTAACCAGGATGACACTAATTCTGCAGATCTCATTCTCCTCATTTGTGAAACTCAGAGAAGTTTCAGGTTAGCATCCAGGATAAAATCATAATTGGAAGTAAAATGAAGTCAATTTCACAGTTACATTTGTCTAAAATGAGTCTGTTTTCTCTCCTCAGCTTCTAAATGATTGTCTAAACTGCATCTCTTGTGATTTTGCTTAATTATTTGCAATCTCTCCTCATCTGTCATTTGCTTATGCTTCTCATACATTCTGTCTCGTCTTCTTTGTAATATCACTTAATAACTTTTCTAATGAATTTCCTAAATTCATTCCAGCATTCTAGGTATCTTTGTTTATGCCTCTAGCAGTTAGACAGCAGGCCATTAAATAAGTTGTTATCAATTTAAACTTCATAATTGTTTTAACTTTCCATCCAGCATCATAAAACTGCTATGCAGTCAACTGTGATCACTAAAGATTAAAACTACAAAAATAAACTACTGCATAAAGTTTTCTCTATACAACTTAAAAGCAAAATTTTTTGTAGAACAGATAAATTTAACATATATCACATTTAGAATTAGTGACAATGAAATACAATGAACATAAGCGTCATCCTTGCTGTTTTGTTTTTTTTTTTCCTAATCTTAGTGACGCAAAGTATAAACCTAATGTCTGGTGCGGGAAATAGCTGCATAGTATTGACCTGGACAAGACTGAATCTCTCTCTCTCTCTACTTTTCTGTCTTTTGTTGTGTGCATGACTCTGATCTTTTGCCAGCAGCTGCTATGCAGCTTTTACATAGAATACCACTGGTACTACTGTGGTGTGTGTTGCCCAAATAATGGCTTTTTGTGTTTTCAGCTGTATATAAAATGAGAATATTGCATGAATTACATGCTGTGGTGACATATATATAGGAATTGTTTCTATGTCATATGACATAGAGAGATGGAGCTGTTGTAATGGAGTAGTATCGCTAGCCAATAGATCTGATCACTGGAATTTCCTGGGTATTAATTATATTCTAGAGCGCACTGGTTAGCCCTCCAGAAGATTTGTGTGATTGGCACAGAAGAGATAAAATTTACTCTGGTATTGAGGGTCTACAAAAAGTCTTCCTATCCTTCAAATGCATTGTGAAAATTGTTCTTGATGTGAAGGTTTAATGAAAAATTGAAGCAAAATATTGAACAGACAGGGACCGTTGTTTACTTCTGCATTGTTCTCAAGGTTTTGTATAATTTCACTTAGACTAGCTTTGGCCATGTAAACCTCTGGTCCCTAAACGTTAAGGGCCAGGAGATTTCACACTCGTTGCACCTGCAGGCCCTCGTGTGGGGCTGGAAGGCCGGAGGCTGGCAGCGGCCTTGCGGCCACTCCCGGGCGGCATGCCGGGCGGCCGGGCGGCGCTAGGGGGCTCCGGCGCCATTCGGTAGCCGCCACCCGCGGCTGCAAAGGGAAGGGGACAGAGAAGGGGAAGGAGAAGGAGAAAGGAAAAGGGACGGTGAAGGCCCAGTATAAGGCTGTGCCCGCACTGCACAGACACTGCGGCCTTATGGGTAGTGTGAGAGTGGCCTGTTGAAACTCCCCCCTTATCCTCCTCACCACAGGGGTGTTAAGAAGAGAAACGCTAGGGAGATGCTGCTGAGCAAAGTGGAGTGAGGATTCACTCCCTGTTCCGTTTATAGGTACAGATGGGAATGGTAAATGCCATATTCAAGCCAGCTGGCAAACTGGAAATCTTGTCTTGAATGTTTCCTAGAATCATGTTCACTAAGATTTCTGGAGGCTATTGAAAATCACATCAACTTATCTTTCTATTGTTCGAGTGGCAAAGTTACTTTAATTCGAGTAGTGGGACCAGTACTTTTACACACTGAAGTAAATGCTTGTGCTACCACTGCACCTTACAATAGTTTTCCTGTCAGTATTTGGATCTTGTACTGCAGTCGCTCAAGTAACAGACAAGAAGTAGAAAATGAGAAGAAAGCTGAACTGTTAGAGGAAGGCATCCCCCTGTGATAAGTCCTCCTTTTTAGATTGGATTATTCAGATCATTTTGATTTGTAAATATAGTTCTGGAATTTGAAAAATGAGTTGGTAGGGTATATTTGCAAATCAGGAAGTAAAACACTTCTCAAATATCTGTCCTGCATGCTGTCCTTTGGCCTCCTTTCTACATTATTAATAGCTTCTTAATTGTCTATGCAGAAATCCCTTATTATTAATCAGGCTAGGTTTTCTTAATTTCTAGTTTAAATTAAATATTATGGTGGAAAATCATCAAATGTACAGACAAAATATATCAATGTGGTATAGTTTGATAACCTTTTATGAGCTTTTGAAATAACTGAACCATAGTCTGTGCAACTGCTTGTGTGGTAAACACTGTTGTCCATTCAAGTAATGATACCAGAAATTGTTCCCCAAACACGGAGTTATGTTGATATTTTAAAATACTGCTACTGATCTCCACAGCTTAAGCACTTAAGCTCTACCCTGCTCTTTGTCAGCTTTGTGCTTTGGAAATGTCACTGGAGTGACAGCTGGTGGAGTGAAGGCAAAGAGCAGAGAGGAAGCACTGAAAAATGCTTGGAACAAGTCACTGTTATTGTTGAGAGAAAAGATACTAGAAATACAGAAAACAGTATATGGTTTAAAATCCACCCTATGGATGTGTAAAAGAAAGGACTAGATGTAATGAAACATATGCATGATGAGTGGTATATTTAACAGAACTCCTTGCCATTCTTCAATTACAGCAGCAACAAGGAAGATTATCCTTTTCTCTACTCCAGGATGACGTCATTGTACCAATAAGTAGGACTTAGGAAAGGTTTATGTTCTTAGCACTAGAATTAAAAAATATAATGCTCCTTTTAATATCATAATTTCTAGATCTACCAACTTTCAATGTTTTATCTTGCAAGATCATTAGGAAATTCAGAAATCATTTTTCTTTGGTTTGATAGAAGCAGAGAGGGGTGATCTAAGGATAAATACGCTCTCTGTTAGTGTGCTACCATACCTCTGTATCACACCTGGCAAGGATCCACAATGTTTCAAACTAATATGCTGTAAAATTGTTAAGAAGAGAAGTATTTAAAAATTCATACATATTAACATTTCAATGTTGAACCTGGTAGTAATTACTGAGTCCTATATTTGTTTCCTAATAGAACAGACGTTCTTAATTTATTATTTCACATTGTAATTTTTCACATTAGACACCGTACTGGCTGAATGAATGATAAAATGAATAATAAAATATCAGTGATAGGACACTTGTTCTTTCCTTTTATTCCAAAGAAACTAGACATTATTGTACCATGTCTCATATCTTGCTTAGATTCATTTTGATTCATTTCCTAAGAAAAATTGCTGAAACCTTTCCAGATTTCTTCATGGACCATTCGTTCATTATTGTCTCAGTGGTCTGAGACAATTATATAAAATCATACTTAGTGGATGTAGAAGAAAAAAAAATTAAGGGTTAGCTCTTCTGGGTATGGCATCTGGTATAGCTCAAGCTGGAATCAGTGAGGGGCAGCCCAATCCCTAAAGAACCATTCATACTGTCTTATTGCACACAAAGCATGTAAGTGTTTGAAAATCAAATACTTCTGCAAAAGAAAACGAAATATCCCACAACACTATCAACAACTGAGCAGCAGAGCGCTGCTAAGGATAAAGTCTGGTAATCATACATATAAATTATGACTGTTTGGCACCGTAACATTGCTAGTGACACTAATAGTTGGAGCAGGTAGCAACACCTAAGCCTCAGATTTCCCGAAACTTTCTAATACTAATCTCTACAACTTTGAAGTTGTTATAATTTAACCAAACCTAGCTGTCTGGGTTTCAAAGTTTTTACATTGTGCATTTTTGATAGGATTTTGGGATTTTTGTTTTTCTTCTTGTACAGGATGGGAGAAGGAAAGGCATGGCTAAAACCATTGAGTAATTTCTGACAATAAGATTAGAAGAATGCTGATATTAAAAATTAACTTCTTATTTGAAGTGTATGGCTGTTTTATTGAATAACCCTTGTACTTCCAGGATGTTAAGGTGGAATTTGGGGAGGAAGCAATAAGAAAATTACTGTTTCATATATGTGCACTTAGGTTCTGCGTGTTTAAATTCACCTAAAAATTGCAGATTTCCAAGGTTCTGAGTTACTTATCAGTAGAGTTAGTTATATAGATATGGGTATAGGTATTTATCAATTCAGTGTAAGTATCTATCAGTTCAATTCTCTGAAGAGTTGGGCTAACGCAAGAAGTTTTGTTTTTATACCTCCCTCATGATAATTTCAAGGCATTATCATCTGGCAACTCTTCTGTTAGAACGGCTGCCATCATTCATTACTGCTACCATAATTATAGCAGCAGTCTGATACAGACTTTTCTCCATCTGGATGTTGAGGTGAGGTTTCTCTTAAAAACATTCTTTCTTGGTCTCGGTTGAGATTAAAGTTAAAAAAGATGTAGCTACTTTGTGGTTAGGTGGACTGATGTGGGCACTTCTAGAAAGATCCTTCACAGTCTGCTTCACAGTCTGCACTAATCAGGACTGCAAGACTGGTACTTATATAGCTATTCACTGACGTGCAATTGCTAGTACACAGTGCAATCACTGCCCAACCCAGATCCCGTAAGAAAAATTGGATGCAGTTGCATGTGCTGTGCGTTTGTTAGAGGAGAACCGTCCTTGAAACCTGGTTCAAACATGATTCACTCTCAAAGGAATCAAAGTCCTAGTTCAGGTAAGGTAGCTGCCAAATACAGAACTTTAATAGTAACTTTTAAAGGCCCCTCTGTCTTAATTTACGTTTTCTTCTGATCCATCATTGTTACCTCTTTTCAGATAAAATTTTTCTATCTTGCTTGATATGCTTATCTCTTACTGCTAATTCTTGCCTTCATTTCTTCTGCACGCAATTCTTATGTACAATGACTGCTTTTAAAAGAAATATACTGCAGTATTGACTCCTTTAATTGAATAATGGAGATATCAAAGGTCAGACTAAGTTGTTTTTTTTCTGTTTTTTTTTTTTCCCCCCCATCATTCTTGCCTTCAGAAATACTGAAACCTTTTGAGCAGAGTTTCTATAAAATTCAAAAGAGTAAAACTCTCAAATGATTTTTCTAAATCAAAATTATTTTGCAATTCTGAAAAAATAATACCTTTAAAAGTTAATTAACACAATATTGACCGAGATCTAACAAATAGCCTACTTACAGGGAAGTCGCTGACTTCAGGGAAGTTAACCTGTTGGGAATATTGATAGAAACAGGGGTAGGAAAAGAGCATGCAAGGCAAGTGGGCTCTACTCTGAGGCAACTCCTGGCTTATTGCCTCATCTCTGTGTTAGTATTGGCAGAATGTTGTGGAGAATGAAAAGAAATTGCTTAGTAGGCTGTACCACTTTATTGAGAGGATGCGAAGAAAGTTGTGTGAAAGTGGAATGTGTGGGGAATTAGAGTGACAGCACACTGTTTTGTCACTGGCAGATGTCTGCTGGGCTTTACCATTTTACTGGGGTGGTACAGTTCAATTGTTATGACACATCCAGGAAGAAAAACAGAAAATGCGAGCTGGAAGCCTGGAGAAAATTGAATGATGATGACTCAGAACTTACACCCCAAAGTAAAATGAAGATTGAAACACCACACCAATTTGCTTAGGAGAGTAATCTGAAGCACACATGAAGTAATGAGCTTCTGATTTATTGAAGCTTTGCACTAATCTTCAAATGAAAAGGGTAATATTAGAAAGCTAGAGTTAAGGTGAAAGGCAGGGATGATTGCAGATAAATTGCAATCTGAGCTTATGTTTTTGCTGCCATTCTCTTTTCAGTATGCTCTTTTTGTTCTGTGTGTAGTCAGCCCCGCATCTGCTTCTGCTGAAATCCAAGGAAAAGTCTTTCAGTGCCTAAAAGTGTTATGGTTTGACTTGTTTGGGTAGGAGAATCGGTCTCCTGTAGCCTATGAACCCTGTGCCATATACTTGCAGTAGGCAGTGGGGCCTGCTGGGGTGATCTACTTAATTTGCCACGAAGTTTTATGTAACTGTCATAGTATTGTTTAAAAAAGGTTTCAGGGATTCTCTGCAGTAGTATGGCATACATTAACTTCTAACCTAAAAGCAGTAGCCAATTTTTATCCCTTATGTAAACAGATATATTCTTACTGTATTTACTGAACTGTCTTTCTACGTGTGATAAACTATTACCTGAAATTTATTACCTTCGCTGTAATGTGGCATTTTGCTTAACATTTTAACTCTTCTAGTGGTTGAGTTATGTAAGGGTGAGTGTCTAAAAAAATAGTGCTTATTTTAGATCTGAATATAGATCTGAATGGTTACTTTAATCAGTGGATTTTAAAACATTTGAAAGGTGAATAAACATCATTGCCTCATTTTCACACATGGTGAAAGTAAGACAAATACAGATAAAACACTTTGGTCAAGGTTTTTTAAGTTAGCTAGTGCTAGAGCTAGAAATAGCTATGGCCCTCCCAGCTGCTTTATTCTTTATCTGCTGCCTATCTAGAGGAGTGCTTGATCTGTCCTCTGAAATATAAAAGGTGAGAGAAAGCTTACACCAACTAGGCGTTTAGTATTCAGAATTCCTACTTCTGGATTCATGGATTGCACAGAAAGGGACTATGTTCACCATAATAGCATACTCCTGGACATTTCAACATCTCACTGCTTGTTATGGGTGCAAAATTGATAAATAATTTTTCTGTACTTATGAGAAATTGGTTAGCAACAAAAAGATCATCTTACGTAGCATATGAAGAAATCAAGTGAATGCAGGTTTTATACTGGAAGTAATCTGAGTCCAGAAATCTTTTGAGCTTTACATAGCAGTTATTGCCAAGTGTTGAAAGACCATATGGTTATTTATTTATTTATTGTCACTAGAGAAATTCAGGTCCTTTTGTTCATGCTAAAGAAACTTTAATTCAGTCTCTCCCAGGTGATGGTGTTGTAAGAGGCACGTTGTCCCTTATCTTGTGAAAGCATAGCCTCAAAACTCATTGAATATTGTGCGGCATTAGAGGTACAGTAAGCCTTTATTTCATATATTTATGTGTCTTAGAGAAAGACAATGTTAGTGGTCTCCTATGTGGATCATCAAGAGGGCAGGGGCTACATAACACCTCCACTGATGACTGTGGTCACACAGGGTCAATGAGTCCAACAGAGTGTCTCTGAAAAACAGTCCCAATATATCGATGTTTGAGAAGGACAGGCTACGGGTAACACCAGATACTGCCTACCACATGTCACTGGAAGCAAAGAACATGTCGCTTCCTTTACTAATACCTGGCAGCACTGAAGTCTGTTTATCAGCAGCCACTTGGCAATGAAAACTGTGCCTGGTCAGTGCTTTGCTGCTGCCCTGCACAGCTTCTGCCCTGGAATTTCTGCAGCCTATGGGAATTAGGTGATTTCTGTTGCTGCAATGGCAGCAGAAAGAGGCTCTTGATGCTTTGGAAAGGTGCTTAGGTTTGAAGAAAAGGAGAGGAGGATGACATTCTCAGTGTCTGTTCTCCACTGTTTGTGGTGGGGGGGCCTAACGTATACTAGGTTAAGTTGGACATTTACTCATACCATTTGCTCAGCACTTTGGGAGCCTGATGCTGTTTACTTCTGTGTGCATTTAGGTACACTTTGGCCTACTTGCAGTGTAAAAGCCCAAGCTTATTGTTGTCCATTAAAATGATCAGTTATACTGGTGATTCCTGTCTGTTTGACTCCAAGATCCCAGTGTTAATGTTGGCTTAACAAGCTTTACATTCTCTTTCTCTCTTCTAAAAAATATAAAGAGCCCGTGTTTCAAATAAATCTCCCAAATCGTATGCTATTTAACATCTGACTGTTGAGGTTTTAAGCTGCTGAATGCTCATATAATGCATTTTAGAAAGTGACTTTGAGTTATGAGGTTATGAGTTACACAACAACATGATGTCAGCCTTCTGACTGGAGTCGTGGTATTTAGCAATGCTGCTTGGACAGGAAAGTTCACACACAGAAGCCTGTCCAACAGTTCTAAGAATTTTATATCTTTTGAAGTATTCAATATATTTCTTTACGTGTTAAAACACTGGCCTTCCAAACCCTTGTTTTTGTTTTCCAGTAATCTCAGTGAACTTGGGGTCATTGGATTGCTTGCTTTCTCACTGGCTGCACTGAAATCAAACAGCCATCAGCTAAATTACTAGAGTTCAAGCATGTCCAAAATAAATTCAAAGCAGTGCTTTAAAATAGCATTATGACTCCTCTTTCTGCATGGCATGAGGATATAATGTAAACTGAAGAGGTAGAGGTGGTTCACAGAAAAGGTGTATTTTCTCTACTGACTCAAAATAACAGCAATGTGACTTTCAGATTTCAACTGCCTGACTCAAAATAAGGACAATGTGACTTTCAGATTTCAACTGCCTCTTTCAGCTATAATATTTCTGTGATTGTAGTTGTTTCACTAAACAAACAAACAAACAAAAATTCTACTGTTGATACAGAATTAGATCTTAGTTTTCCTAGCCATCTCTTTCCATCTGTTGAAACTGTATAGAACCAGCAAAACGAATACTTTAACAAAATCTTATAAATCTTTTAAATCTATACTGGCAATATAGCAGTAATATACTATCAGTTCCTTTGTCTGAAAAAAAAGTCAAGTCAAGGACAGTTAGGATGGACTTAACCAACAAAATCATATTTATCTGTTTAGATTGTTCAGTTTTCCCAATGTTTTTTGGAGTGCTCATCATACAGTGTGGGGAAAGCAGGAAGAAAGAGCAAATTGTCACACAAAATAGATTTTTTTTTTTAATCAGATTACCATCCATTACCAGCAAAGCTTGGTATATGAAAAACATTTTATACCTACAGCTGCTGTTGAGAAATGCACTGGTGGTCTCTGCTAATATCCACACCATAAAATTACTTGAATGAATTCACATCTGATTGGTAGTTTCAGTAGACTTTCCATGAATGGATAAGCCTAATTGATGTTGTCACTATTGAAGATAGAAAGTTACTTATTCCAGCTAAAGGCTTAGTGTGTAACTTTGAGAGGAGTTTACACAATGACAGCACAGTATGAATTTTTGTGAACAACCATGGGGCTTTTCTCTACCAAATTGCATCAGCTCCTACATTAGCTGAAAAGGAAAATTAAAGTTTTTTATATTATTTCTTGTATTGTTTATAATGCATTCATCTAAAATCAGATCTCTAGACCAAGAGATTTCAATCAGTTAAAATTTTAAATGATTTTGCACTGAATTGTTTTTATCACCAGCCACTTGGCAATGAAAACTGTTCCTGGTCAGTGCTTTGCTGATGCCCTACACAGTGACTGGCATTTCTGCAACTCAAAAATGAGGTAATTTCTGTTGCTACAATGGCAGCAGAAAGAGGCTCATGATGCTTTGGAAGGGTGTTTAGGTTTGAATAAAAATAGAGGAAGATTTGGTTGCTTTTGATTCCAGCTCTCTTGTCAAAAGTGCTTTGTTAGCTCAGGTAGGATAGAGCATATTTCCCCTATATAAAGGGACAGTACTATGTGACTGTATCTCTAGGTTAAATTCACTGACATTTGTATTCTGTTTTCAACATACAAAGCATGAGCAGAAATTTTGTAATTACTTTGCAAAGTGGATCCTTGCCATTTCCAATTGGATGTGCAATTAATAGACCCAAAACCTTATAAATGCTCAGAGTAACGTGTAATTTCCTGAGAAATTGTGGGATATAATATATTTATCTGAGTGCAACAATCAAATACTTCTGCGATGAGCACTCTAGAAGAGTTTATGAGGAAAATATTAATTGTTTTATCTGTACTATTTGGATCCTGGAAATCACTAGGGCACAAGACCACCCATTACCTAATGAAAACAGAATAAATATTTGAATGGTTTGTTCCTTCTCCCAAGAATCATGCATCCTCTGTAACTATGAACACTTTTTTTTTTAAAAAAAAGAAGACTGTAGTCATTTAATGACAGGCTATAACGTAATGTTAAACTGATTTGCCTGTGGACATGTAAAACGACAAAATTAAGGCTAACATCTCCTGATTTTAAGGGATTCATAAGACCAGTTCCAGTCATTAGCTTTTTCATTAAGCACTTGTGTTTGAGTTACAGCACATATTTAAAAATGCATTTAATTTATTCACTCCTGCATTATTTATGGTTACACAAGCAAATACCTTTTCTTAAAAAAAAATGTGGATTCTCCTAGTCCTTATGCTACACTGTATTTAGAATTACTGTAATAAATTTAGATGCTGTCAGATGCTGTCACTGCAGTGGAAACTAAGTCTAAGTCAGAAGTATGTGGAATTCCAAAATAAGACCTCTTGTGAATATAACTCCTAAAGAATTTTGAGATTTAATTATAGTTTTCAGTTTAGAAGACAAAGCAAACAATAAAATATGAATTATCTCCAAGTTCATGTAATGATCATTGTTTTTCTCATGTTCATTCTTTGTCCCATACTGTTTGTGATCCACATTCAGTCTTTGGCATCTTGGAAATGAGGTTAGTAGATAGGTAGCATTTATAGTCCCTTTAACCACTGTCAGTTCCAGAATGCCTCTTAGAATATTTATTCAGATTCAGCCTTCATTATTTTTAGCTCACTTGGGAAATTATTAGCCTTCATCTGATGCTTCACGTACTTATGCTAGAAATAAGAAGATTTCATACTAAGCGTATTAGTATGTTTCACGTCAGAGAGGAAGCTAAGTCATTATGCCAATTCTTATTTTAAAGGGCTTTTAATAGTGATAGCTTTTTCACAAGCATTCAATAAGGTCCATAAGCAAAATTTAAAGAAGTGGCTAAGGACTCTGACTCCTATTTCCAAAGACACTGAAGAGATCAAAAACACAGGTATTTGCCTAGGAGGAGTCTAAAAAAATTGTCTAGGACCATCTATCACGGATTTTTGTGAAAGTTAGACACAGTTTCTTTCGAAAATCTCTCGAGTGTCCATCTGCATCTTGAGTGCCTAAAAACCATTGAAAATCTGCTTCATATGCCTTTGGGAACCTCCAAGGTCTCACTGGCTTTTCATGAGACTCACGCTCATTTTTGAAAATAGATCAACACTTCTAAAAAGTTAGGCCTTAATCTTTTAGATGTATGCACCTAGCTGCCACAAAACCCAGACCAATTTAGGCATCTCAACAAGCACTAATACATGAAGAACTGGTATTTTTTGATAGTTTATGCCCTGCATGAATGGTAGACGAACTTTAAATTTACACTACAAACCTCTCAGGCTGATTTGAAAGAATGTTAAAAATAAGTTTTTTTGTGTGTGTATTTACCCTTTTCCCATCAGGCACAAGTAGTGTCTATTAATCGCATAAGAGAAACCCTATTTGTTATATTATATACAGAGGGAAAAATATCAAAAGTTCAGCTGGTAGTTCCTAGGAAAAACATATGACTGGTTTGAATACAGTCAAGGGAAAATATCTGTGGTGCAATGGTGCTTATGGCCAAAAGACCTAAGAAAATCAATGATCAGTGTTTTCTTTAGTGAACATGGATAATTCCTCAAATTAACTCACACTATCCTCAATGCATTGAGCCAAAGCCAATTAAGTCAGCAGATAACCTTGAGTTAGTATCCATTGATTCTTGACTGTGGATTGTGAAGTGAAGAAAACCCTGGACAAGGCCAGCCTAGATTATTAGCATCACATTCTAAATAAAATAAATAAATAAAAATAATAAGGTTTCTTAAGTTTTTTTTTTAATTTATTTTATTTTTGAAGATCAATTTCCTCAAACCAACATCTGGACTTGGACATCAGAATTTTGGAAACAATGCATGAGTAAGTTTTCACTATTTTCTCCCTCTTTGGTAATGTATTTCTTCCTTTATTATACTATATAACAGCTTTCCCTGGACAAATTCTTTTCTCTGTGATACAGATCTGCAGATACACACTTTTTAAATACTATATCTTTGGGGGGAAAAAAAAAAAAATGGGGCATGCCCACCTATTTCATAATTCAAAGACGGTTCAGGTAATTCATTTGGTTATTTGATTCTTTTTGGTTTATTTAATTTATTTGATTCTTTTTTTGTTATTTGATTCTATTTGTCCAAAGAAGGGCTACTAAGACCTAAGGCTTACTAAGGACCTAGAGGGTCCCTTATGAGGAGTGGCTGAGGTCACTAGGCCTGTTCAGCCTGGAGAAGGGGAGGCTGAGGGGAGACCTCATCGCGGTCTACAGCTTCCTCACGAGGGGGAGTGGAGGGGCAGGCGCCGATCTATTTTCTTTAGTGACCAGTGATAGGACCTGCGGGAATGGTGTCAAGCTGAGGCAGGGGAGGGTCAGGGTGGATATCAGGAAGAGGTTCTTCACTGAGAGGGTTGTCGCGCACTGGAACAGACTCCCCAGGGAAGTAGTCACTGCACCAAGCCTGTTGGAGTTTAAGAAGGGTTTGGACTGTGCTCTTAGTCATATGGTCTGAATTTTTGGGTAGATCTGTGTGGTGCCAGGAGTTGGACTTGATGATCCATATGGGTCCCTTCCAACTCAGGATATTCTGTGATTCCATGATTCTTGATTGGGGCTTAATGTCTAATTTATTCAAAAAATATCAGAGTATAAGTTTATATTTTAAAGGAGCAGCAGACAATAATAATATCACCACTTATAATTTCTGCTCATTTTATTAGGCTTCATCTTGATGATAATAGGAAATAGTTGTCTCTTACAGTATCAACTATGACTGCTTTCAAAAACTAAAATACAGTGACTATGTAACAAAATTATAGTAGGTCACTTAAAGCCATTGGAAATACAGTTGTAGAATTTTATTCCATTGTTTGTAAAAAGAAAAATAAGAGTCAAATTACATGAAAATGTCTTCCTACTGTTTTTTGAATGATTATACTATTTAGACCCCTCCACTTTCTGAAATAGTTGTATCTTGGGATAGCTATATTGTCTACTGTATCTAATTCCTTGAATAAAGGCAGAATTTTAGAAGTGTATGGAAATCATTCATATGAGTATCTCATTACAAGATCAACCCTCGTGATTTTTAGATGTGGAAGTCAATGCATACTTGTGTAGTGAGAGAACAATGTGGAAACACTACCCTCATTTCTACTCACTTTCCCTCAAGCCAGACTAACTGGTACAATGCATAATATTAAGGCTAACCTGAAAGAAATTAAATTGTATACCTATTTTTTCATACCAAATATAAATCATCCTCTCTGTTGTTTATTTGTTTTTGTCCTGTTCTCTGAATGTTTTAAAAGAATACAAGTTGATAGTTTCTCAAGATCTAAACAACCTGAAGTACAACTCCTACCCTCATAGCTAGTTTGGAAATTTTAACTTTACAGAAGGTCATGGAATGCAATTATCTTTGGAGTGATTCTATACTGTTTTTCTGTTGCCTTGGATGAAGAGAGTAACTCAAGCAAGAAAAGTAGAAGAACTTTTGTGCTCTTAATTCAACTCAGTGGATGTCTAACTACCTCAGGCAAGGTTCTGTCTTATTTATTTCAGTCATATATTTTCTTTTATAGCTGAGCTCAATATGTCATCAGTAGCTATTGTTTAAATTTTCTTTTTTTTTAAATTGCTTTATCACTGAGAATCTCAAAACAGTACTTGAACACCATTCTGTGTTCTTTCTCCATCATGATACTTTATGGCACAGCACTCTAATGGAGAAATTGCATCATTAAAGACCTACGATTTTCATGTTTAGATGTCACTCTAGGTTTTAAATATTACTATTGTCTGAATGTCTTAGAAAACTGCTAGGCCACGTATATTAACAGGACTAGGAAAGAATTAGTGTGAACAGCAGTGTAAAAAATTGCTTCATTATCTATGCATGGATAGGTGTACCTTCTCTCATGATGCAGGAATAAAATAAGAAAGTGTGTTACTTAGTATGATGTGTAAGAGTATATTCCATCTATTATATCAAGAAAGAAAAGATAGGCTTTTCCTTTTTACTGTATCAGAGTAGAGTACAGTCTCCAGCAGAATTCACACTTAGTCAAATTAATGACCTGGTAGTTCTTAAAGGAGGCCAAAGGTGCAAGCCTAACTGGTGTAACCTGCATGAAGTACATTCTGTGTCATTGCTGAATTGCATTATATCATGGTAGCTAAAATGAGCTTGGGATTTGCTTTGATCTGAAATCTGGTCCATATGAGTGCACCCTTATCTCCACTTCAGAGTTGCTGACGTATGGCTGTAAATAGATTAATACCAACAAATGTAGGCTCTTAATGGAGGGTCCTTATTCAATTAACTTAACTAATTTAAGGATGCAGTTACTATAGCTTATTTACTTAATTTAGCAGAGAAGAACAGGCATGTTCTATGGCATATCTATAACTTACAGAAAGCTCTGAAAGTTTCAAACTCCTTTCACAGACTAGAATAAGCTTGAGTGGGTTCCTAACTCCAATATCTCATTTAAAAGCCTAAAAGTAGATGGAGTGAATGTTAACCAGGATCTCCTCATGTGTATCGGACCAAGCTCTTCTTAATCTTGATCCCTCAAAAAGGTTCAGTCTGTATGTTGATAAATGAAAATTAAATGTTTGTCACCGACTGTCTAGAAAGAACTGAATTTAAAAGAAACTTTTGTCTGAAAAGTGAAAGAAACAATACGATCATCAATATACAATGCAAATGAGCGGTTTTCTAATTCCTCTATCCTTCTCCATATGAATCACAGAGGAATAACATCACCTATTCTTCCTACTTTTTTATCCTCCCTTAAAAAGAAAAAAAAGTCAGTAAGGAATAACTTCATTTTTTTGAATTTAAAAATGTAAATAGGGTCATAATGCAAATGATTTCAGCAATATCTCTGTTTTCATTCAGTGCCCATAGATTTAGAGTATAATGCCAGAAGCAATTAGAAAAAAACATAAGTGTTCTAAAATCAAGTATAGATGGTGTTTTTGTGTTTAATCTTAGCTATATATTTCAGGAATAAACATGTCTTTTATTCAGGGCATGTATTTGCCAATAATACATCTGATTAAACTAGGAAAATTAGACATACTATCAGTAGCTTGCTCCCAAATTACACAAGAAGAAATTAGATACATTTTCAGTAGCTTGCTCTCAAATCTCTTCAGTCTATGAGTCACCAGATTCTTCCTGCCAAACTAAATATGTCTGTGAAAGGCTGGAAACTTTAATGGAAAGAAACATAAAACTTGAAATACGTAGGAAAAACTAAGTTTTTTCATGGAAGACCTGTTGACTAGTAATTCAGGAATTCAGGGGATGTAGAAACAAATTATAACATCTTACTTGACTACAGAAGTTTCAAGGTATGAAGTGTATTCATTTTAAACTTGCAATGTTAACCTAAAATAGATGTCCTTATTAGCTTTCACGTAACCTAAAGTAATCAATGAAGAGTTACAAAAAGAAGCTATAAAAATTTCATTGTAATAGTAGAAGCTTTTATCCAGTCATTTCTACGTGTCTGAGCTAAAAGAAATCTTCACTTTAGTTAATGCAAGTCTGAAAAAAATCTCTTTAAAAATATTGTTTTAAATACTGACTTGTGAAATACAGAGTTTGTGTGTGTAATTTAAGATTTTGTCCATTGCCTTAGTAGGAGGTAGCTGTTAATGAAAATTCAGCTGAAGTCAAAACAATTTTCAGTAGTATTTACTTTCCTTAGAAGCTGCTGTTTATGTGTTTATGCTGCTGGGGTGTTACTTTGGAGATAGAAATAGTTACTAGGTATTGTTAGAATATTTACTTTCTAAAAGAAAACCGTTTTGTTCACAGAGCTGAGCTGAATCAGAATGGTCTGAGCCAACCCCTTCTTTTTTCTGCTTACTCAGCCTTGTACAAATTTATGTTCATCACACAAAGACACAAACATTATAAACAAATATTTGTATACCAAAAAAGTCATATAGTTTCAGATTCGGGTCTGGGCCATAGGTTTCTAAAGGTAGTGCTTTAACAGGACACTCATTGCCAACTTCTACACCTTTACGGGAACATACGGAAATGAAAGGGTCTGCTGTTTGCAGACAGCAAACTCCACATCATTCTCTTACTCCGCAACAGTTGTATTTCATAAATGGGAAATCTGAGATCACAGCTGAATTTCAAAAGTAAGATTGTAAATAGATAAATGTGCTGTAGACTCAGAAATAAGAAAGATGAGCCCTAACAGGTATAACTTTGTATTGCTTCTATGGTATAGGTAAGCTGATCAGTTTTAACTAGTAAAGGATTTGGTATGAGGTAAGCAAACAGCTTACATGCTGTCTTTTAAGAGCAAGAACATTGAAAACACATTAAAGCTGACCGTACATTGGATTCCGTCAGAAAATACAGCAAGTGTCTAAGACTTGTGTCTGCTTCAGATTTTGTAGGAATTTAAGTTTACTAAAGGAATTCAAAGCAGTTCTCTAAGGAATTCCAAAACAATTTTCCAGGAATTGGCATTGGAGAGGCAATCAGAAATTTAACCTACAAATCACTTGGATAAAATTGACAAGATAAGCTCACCTGTGTAATTTGCTTAATTCTTAAAGATGCTGAGACAAAGATAGCATTTCAATTTTCTTACTTTTTGCTTACAGTAAGAAAAGCAATTTCTCCTATCATTCTGAAAGTTGTGTGTTAAACAGTGTTTAAGGTGCCTTTTGATTGAAGTAGGCAACTTTTACTGACAGTGACAATGTAGAATTTTCTATAACTTGAAGTTACATAAGGGTCAGCATACATTGTGCCTCTCCAAAGGCTATGGATGTGTTAAAATTCTTGCTTTCAGAACGTCATTTACTAAAGCAAACATGAAATGTGTCTGTCACTTAAACAATTGACCTAGTACTTGGGCTGTATCTTGTGCAGTAACTTTACATGAAACATAACACCAAAAAAAAAAAAAAAGTATGAATTGAAGGCCTTTTCTTCTTCTTGACATGGAAGATCCTGCAGTTATTAACAGGGATAAACTTAGCATAAAATTTTCAACTAGCATACATTTGTGGTATTGCTTTCTTTCGTCTAAAGTTTTAGAACGAGAAGTGAATTAACCATTGGTTACTGCTTTCGTGTGTTGTCATATTTTTCATCAAGTTAAGCTTGTAACATAAGGAAATGTTGACATTTGGGTATGGTTTTATAAATAAGTTCAGGGGCATCTTTTTTCAGCAAAGCTCTGAAATGAAAATGGCTTTAAGTCTCTACTTGATTTTCAGTGATGTGAGAGAGTTTGGAACAGATGTATAAAAGCTGAAGTGCTGAATAAGCTTTAGAGAAATGGCTGTATGAACTTCCTTCTTTGAATGAGTACTCTGTATAGATTGCCCTAGATGCTGAAGTAGTTAATGCAAAAGGTTTTAATTAAGAGGCTGTGGTTCTGGTAAAGTGAATAATTTGCTTCGTGACAGTTCCTGCTGTTGATCAAATATTGAAAATGTGTTATTAATACCAGGACAAATGAAGAGGTCCATATGAAAAGGTTTTGGCCAATTACATAAAGTATATGCCAGAATTGGAGTCAGTGAAGGGTTTTTCTTGGTATTTAAGATTCAGTGGAACAGTAAGAGGGGCAGCTATGCCAAGAATTAATGCTGATCTTGCCAAGTGCTTCTTTGAGTGACTCTATCCAACATGAGACTAAACATTGTATTAAATATGCATATAGCTAACAGCAGTTAAGGAATGAAATGTCATATAACAGCTTTCTGCTATTTGAGACCAAATGTGAAACTTGGTCTACTGCATAGATAAAGGCAAACATCATAAAGTGCATTAGCATCTCCTATGTCTAACAGCTAACAAGGATACATACATTCAACGTCTGGAGGACCTGTACTTACTTGGTTTGGTAGTAGGGACTTCTTGCAGAGATGTTTCAGTATGAAATTTTGATCAATGGTTTGCTTCCACTCAGCTCATTTAAAATTATAATTATTACTGCAGTCCCTCCTAATAAAATCCTTGGAGACCAGAGAAGAACCAGCTGTAGAGGAAAACTGTATGTAAAGACTAACTTTCGTCTGTTTTGGAGGCTAAATATTCCCAAACTCCCTTTCTGATGTGTGGAAAGAGTAGGTGGAACCTCTCTGTTGTTACAGAGGTTGCTTAAGATTAACACTTCCTAGCCTTTCTTAATGCGGTAAAAAAGGACAAAATTCTTTTAAAGACTGGCATGTTTTCCAAGAATTTCCTCAATGATTACTACAGGGGGGAACAGAGCAAACGTGTCAGTTATTTGACTATACAGTGATTATTACTCTGGATGCCACAGCCACAGACTTGTGTCAATAACCGTGCCTGTATTTCTGGTTCCCTGAGCAGTTACCATCTGGACCTGGCTAAAGCCAGCCTTAGCTCCTTTCCAGACTAAAGCTTTCCTGTAAGACATAAGGAACCTGGGGATAAAAACTGAGGAATACATTGAAGTCTTCCATGTTTACAAGATTTGGACATGGATGGGGCACATAGCCAGACTAAGGAACTTAAAAACATTCTCAGATCTTCCTTCATGAACATGGCCAGGATGATTAGCATTTCTTTGCAGAGTTTTGTAAGACTGTCACTGCACCTGTAGACTATGTCTACTGCAACTTTTCAGCACTCCACTCCTGGGCTGGTAATATTAACGTTCCTTTCAATCAGGGACACACAGAGGAGCTAATGACTCATAATTCCTACAGGTATGGAGTAGTTAAAGAACTGAGTGCCATGCCATCTCTTGTAATTACAATGATAGGTTTGACAAGCCTAAAAACTTTAATAGCATCTTAAAAGCAGACTTCCCAATGTAAACAAGAAGTAGTTAGTTAAAGGGAAATGGAAGAAGCAACAAGATTGCCTGTTGCTAGGCCCCTTATTTCCTCCTCTGTAAGGCAGCAGTTCCTCCATAGATACGTTAGTTCTACAAAGCAGTAAGATTCCAGAACGACTCTAATTGCTCAAAGTTATGTTCACTGTCTTTTCCTGATTTCTGATGATTATAACTGAGTATTTTTATGCTGCTCGCAGTTGGGGATATTCCCAAGGACGCTGCACAATTATGATTGTCTTAATGTTACTAATAAGTAGAAAAAATATGTCCAGGTTCATCCTCAAAGCAGTTGACACTGTGAGCCTTATTCTTGAAACCAGAAAAGTCTGTGTCTTTTATGAGATTCGTACTTGTATGTATGGAAGCATGTGCCAGGTTATTCTCCACAATCTGAAGAATATCAGAGGAACTAGATGGTGTCAGGTGTCTAAATTCAGCTCTTCCTTTTCTATGGAAGTAGTGCTTCAGAGGATGCTCTTTAAGCCCGAAGTGTTTTTTCATTTTTTAACAGTTTTTTTTTTAATTCATGAAATTGATACTCTGTGCCATTGCTTCAAATAACTATTGCCATCTAAGCTGGCCTTTAGAAATTAAAATGACCAAAAATATCCAAAGAAATAAGAAATCTATTTCTTTATTGGCATTCACATGTACTGTTAGCTAAAGTAATATCCATTTAGTGGGAAAGGAAAATGCATATTTTCAAAGGAGAAATAACTGGATAAAAAAGAATATAGCATATGCTCCTTAGAGCAAACTACACTTGCTGTCTTTTCTCAGGAAAAAACATGAGCTAGAATGAATGACTGTCTATCAAATTCAACTTGTATGAAGAAAAAAAATGTTTTAATCTCTTGTTTGATTAACATATAAATTCTTGTGATAAGACTAGACTATTCAAACAAAATTTGTCCCCTTCCTGAGCTGTCTTTTCTGTATGTTTTCTGTAATCTGTACGTTCAGTTTCTCCTACATTCTTTGCCTTCAGCATTTTTTATTTTATTTTTTGTTATAGCAGTGGAGTAGTAGACCTTTCTAGGCATTAACATTCAAATGAACATGGCAGGCATCCCACTTTGTTTCATGACTGTTAAATCCAGTTTTTGATATTGAAGGAGCATTAACTGAGAAGAGTTGTGTCTAAGTGTAGCCACTTGTTTTCTTTTGGAGGTTCAGCTACAAGGAACAGCAAGCTGTGGCCAGGCTCCCTGTTGGTTGACTTCTCCTAACATAAGCTAGTGTGTGGGAACTTTAATGACAGAAGTTCTACTAGAGAGATGTTGCTAGATAGGTGGCAACAAAACTTCTCTTCACTGCTGAATCCTGCGAGGGGGAAGAAGCTGTCCAAGAAATAGCCAGTGCTGGCTGGAGTTAATTGTGACCAAGAAAAAAAGCAGATGTTCTGTTTCGGGATTTCTGCAGTGTCCTCCCCTAAATAACTTAAAAATACTCCTTGCTAGTCCACCTCATGAAAAACAGGAGTGATAGAAACAGCTTTTGACTTCCACTTGAAGTCAATAATTGTCTTTGTGTTTGGGAGGCAGCCGGGGCATCTCTTCAAAATCTGTGAAGAATTTCCTTTTATAGCTAGGAAGTTAGTTTTCATGGGCAGAGTAGACTATATAAAGAAAAAAAATTATTCTAGTCCTAGCACTAGATGTAGTCTTGTGGTTGTGGAGTAAAGAGCTTCAACATAAAGTAACACAATTAATTCTATCTTTGTTTCCACCCACAACTCCCAAAGAATAGTCAGAAGCTTTGACCTTGAATCTGAACCAGGAGTTCCACCTCAGCCAAAAGGTTTTCTTTATATTTGGAGTCTCTAGTGAAGAAAACCTTCTCTCACAGCTATTTCCTGAGTGAGTTAAAGACAAACATAACCATTGATTATACTTTATATAAAGGAACAAGAGAATGAGAATAGAAGGCTTAAAATGCAATTTAAATTGACATCCACTTCACTGTAAAAGAAAAAGGTTCACTGGATTTTTACTTTTGCAAATGATGTAGTCTTTTTTAAAGTACCATGAAACAGAGCAACATTTATAGCTTCCAGTAATACCTTGTGTTCTGGAGTATATTTGGTAAAAAAACTTGCTATGCTCACAACAGTGTTACTGGACTTACTTTTCTATAGTTCTGTGTTTTAGATTAAGATTTAACAAATAAGATAAAGGCTAATACAGATTAAATGACTACTTCATGAATCAGAAGTAGAGTCAGGTGTGAGGCACACATTACTTAGCACCCAACAACCTTGCATTAACTTCATAAAATTCCCATGGAATCTTGTGATTGCATTCTGTTAAATACAAGACTTTCCTAAAACACGGTGGTCATTCATTTGTAAAATCTTCCATTGGTCTCCGTACCAAATAAGGTAAAACTTCCTGGTGTCAACAATTGCATTAATTTCAAGTGAAAACTCAGAAGGTAGGCACACACCAAAGAAAACTAGAGTGCCTTTACTGATGCCAAACAAAACTCAGCATTGGAGGGGTTTTGAACTCCTTTAAAACTTCAGAAACCCATCTTCGTATTTTCAAGTAAGGGTCATCTAGCTCAGGGAATGTAGAGATGTGAAACAAGTTGTGTAAGTTTAGAACAACTGAGATTGAAAACAAAGAGAGTTTTTGCTGATAATTAGCATTTCACAATTTTTTATCTTGAGGAACATGAAGAGTACACAGAATTGTTGTCAGATTGTTTGGCAGTACCGGCCATATTTTCAGTAAGCAAGTGTGATAGTTCTCTGAACAAGTGGCAAACATTTTGCCAGGAGACAAATGACTGGAAAAATGTCTAAGATACATGCACAGTTAAAAAAAAAATGCTCTTCTGTTCTAACAATATATTGTTTCATTGTTTTCTGGTGTAAGAACAAGAAGGGGAGAAGAAAGTCTTCCATTACATTCCTTCTAACTACAAAAAGAAAGTATATGTAGGCTACTCAAATAGCCCATTAAGAGTAACTCAGCTGCTGATAAATGCAACAGATTGTGGTGTTCAGATGAACAAATAAAGAAAAATGTAAATTGCTTTATGAGAGATTCTAGTATTTTTGATATTGTGTACAGTATCAGCATGCTAAGTTAAGCAGCACTGTAGAGCAGATGCTGATTTCTGATAGCTAACACATTGAATACAGAAAAGAAGGGTTCTTTAATGAATTATTGTGCATATACAAAACTAAGGCTCCCAGTTTCAAAGGGTAAACTTTAATAGAAAGTCTGAAGAAGAAAGTGAAAAAGTTAGCAACTTGTTTGTAGAGACTATCTGGATTTTCTGTAAATTGAAGGTCCAAGAATCTGGATTTCCTCAATTCTATTTTTATTGCAAGCAAGGAGAAAAATCCTGAAAGCAATAACTCCATGAGTAGAAATGAATAGGAATGGTGTGGGGGGAAACTGATCAGAAAAACAAAAGCGATATCTTGGAAGGCAAGAATTAATAGGATGAAATGAGGATTGAAAAAGGTGGTGGTTTTTTGTTTGTTTGTTTGTTTGTTTTGAAGGGGAACTGAGGTCCTGAAAGACAGATAACTTTAGACAAGAATAACCAGTTACACCATATTGTTAGGAGTAAACACAGAGAAAACACAGTAAAATCAGAGGCTCTAAGAGCACAAATTCGTACATGTTTTGAATAAGTATATTCATGAATGAGTTAAATGAATGAGCTACAGTTTTCATTAATTGTATGATATATGAATAACAAATAGCAGATAATTAGAAATAGATTTTCATTATTTATGAATTGTGTACTTCTTGGTTTTGATAACACTTGTAAGAAGCTACTAAGAGCTTTGCACAATCTAAAATGCAGAGAAGGAAAAGTATTGTGATGTTTACTTTCCAAGTATAGGTCTTGCTCCAAAAAGTTATTCAAATACTAATGTATCCACACTATTACAGACTTTATCTATCATTTGTAGTGGAATTATTCTTTATTATCTCATCATGAGTGCATTTTACTTCACCTGTACTTAACTGATATAGAATGTGGATACTTGGATGCAGTATCATTCCGCTTACTGCCTTCCAGCTTTTCTTTTTTCAAACCAGATGTTGAAGCTTTGTGTGTTTTAATATGATACAATGTGTACTTAAACTGTTTACGAGTCATCTGACATAACAGGTACATGCAGTTCTGCCTCATGAATATCTTGGGTCTAGTGTGTCCTTTTATTCCCTTAATTTCAGTGGCAGGTCAGCAGAAAGCAGTAACATAGCAGGTGGGATAGCAGCAGCTGGGAAGCAGTTAAAAACAATGACGTCTGAAAAGTAAAATGCATCAAAATCTCATTGAGACTGATCATGGGTACACCTCTGTTCTTTACTGAGTCTTCATTGTCATTGAAGACTTGGGCATCTCTGAGATAGAGGATACTAGTGACACTTGGCAGCTTGATTTGATAATTCCTAAGTTTGCTTAGAGCAGTTACAAACTCTAACGGATTAAATGGAAAAGCTTAGGAGTTGAATGAAAAGGTTGACTTACTGAAGTAAAAGCCTCTGTCTCCACATACGAACTGAAGAGCATCAACCAGCTCAGCACCACACAGCGTTTCTGGGCCAGCAGCAACAGAACTGGTTAAGGTAAGCAAACACAGGCCAAGGTAGAAGAAATGAATGTAGGACACAGTATGCATCTTCACCTGCCAAGGAAGCAAAAGTACTGTGTCAGTTTCCCAACAAAGTCCTAAAGAAAATTACTCCAGCACCCTTGGGAGTTGAGAATGCATATGCACTATAATTTGTTAGACAATAAACACAGTATCAGGGTAGGCCTCACCATGAGGTTGCAACTCTACATATTCTAGAATATACATTTTGCAAACTGATGACTTACGTTACTGAGTGGTCTTGGTTCACATTCACAGGCAGTTAGAAAATGTTGTAGGAACTATGATTTATGCTCTTGCCAAGGGAGGATATGGAATAGTACAATAGACAGGCAAAGGGATCTGGGAAGCCTAGAACAATTAGGGTAAGGAAGACTAGACAACCTTGAATTGTTTTGTTTGGGTCCAGATAGTCTAAGAGGGAATATGACAGCTGTCTGCCAATATACTAGGGGATGTGGAGGTGGTATATGACAGACAAGTTATCTAAACTTAGAAAACAGCACTGGCATAAGACTAAATGGCTGTAAATCACATGGAAGGAAATTTGGCCCAAGAGGAAGAGGTTTTTTAATTATTAGAATTCTGTGGTTCTCCAGACACCTTGAAAATGAAAATACGAGCACAAAACAAAAGACATTTTAAGGAGCTTGCTAAAGTTACAGATGAGGTCATGTGGGACCTTACAGAGGAGGGGACCACACTGAATGATTCTTCCTGTCCTCTGTTACTAGCAAGTAAACATTTGGAAGCATTCAAGAAATTAAATAGAGGAGAACTAGTTAAGGACTTTTATTTGTATTTGATAGAAACAGGTATACTTTCACTGTCTGCTTAGGTCAAGTTTGGCTATGAGGTGTGAACACAGGTGATGATTTTTTTTCTCACATTTGGTTACAAACTGTTCTTTTCCTGGACTTATGATTGAAGAAGGGTCAATCCTTAGTGAGTGTAAATTTACACCATTCCATTTGTCTACTTCCTTTTGTATCAATGTATATCAACATGTCAAATAAGATAGCATTTTTTAAATAGTAGGAAAATCTATTTCTATTCAGTATCGAGACAGTGAAGAATGTGCTTAATGCATATTCTGAACTGATTTAGGTCATTTGCCAAAAATGTTAGTTTTAAAGGGTGTAAATCTGCATTTAATTTCATTCTATTGCAAGGTTGATGTTAGTGTTGCAGTCAGGTAAGAAGTTACAAATCATGATTGCTTGGCTTAAAACTGGCTTGTATTAGTAGACAAGTGCAAAGAACTGGGATAAAGTGATCAATCTCCTGAAGTTTCTTTCAGGGTTTCAGGGACTCTCTCCCCAAATTTTTTTCACTAAACTTTTGAAAAACTGATGAAACTATCTATTGTCTGTTCATATGAAAGCTGATTCAGTGGGGTATTGAGCTTTCTCTAGTTTAAGTCAATAATTTTCAAGAATTCTTTTTTTCTTGGCAAGGGATCTTAGCATCTTGCTGGATGAGTCCCCTATTTCAACTTAAGTCAAAGCTGAATAAGAGAAAAATTAGAAAGTCAGAATGTATCCCCCTTTTTTCCTGATAATATTTCCACTGTGAAAATAATGAGCAAATCTAATCTCAGGATATATCATAAAAAGAAAGAATAATTATTTTCCCATTCACAACAGTCTTTAGCCAACTTTGCCATGGAAAAAAAAAAAAAAGTTTTAATGCATGGACATGGCTTCAATGGCAGATGGAGGAAGGTCAGATGAATGAATAATGATAACACACAACATTATTTCCTGTAATGATTCCATATCTTAACAACATCAATTTCTTTTTTCCCTTGCCATATTTTTTAATTTTTAAGATTAATGTGATGCACCTGCAGTTTAAGATGGTTCCCAGTTCCTAGTTCTGAAGAGGTAAAGCAGAAAACTGTTTAGCACACAGGCTCAGAAGGCTGAAAGACATTATAAATACAAGAACATTATGTATTTAACAGTTTGTTCTTGTATAACTTGGTCCAGAAATAAACATAAATCTTAGACATTTAACAATTTTGTATTTTTTTTTTTTTTTAAGTCTTTTCAGCTGGGTTACATTTTAAGATAAATATCAGCACTGAACTACAACAAAACAGATTATCAACTGTTTTTCCTTTAGTGGAGGCCAAAAAGGCTGCACAGTATAAACCACAGAGAATTTCTACACTTTATCCTCAAATTTAAAAGCAGTCAAGAACTTGCAAACAAGTAAAAACTTTTTATTGGGGGGGGTGGGGTGGATGCACATGTTTCTACAGCTCAACCTTTCTTTAAAAAATAATCAAGTGCTATTTAATCAAAACTAATTCCAAAACATAGTTTAAGACTTTAACTTTACCTCATCATTTTAATTAAACATAACATTAGTTGATTCAATATGTTTGTGGTAAAATCACAGTTCCCATTATGTCTGAGGGGAATATTCTAAAGAAAATACAAAGTTGTAATACAATATTGCTTCAGGTCCTTTGCAAACAGGCAGAGTACTTGCAGTGTCCCAAGTCTAACTAGAAAGTTGAGAGTTTAAAAAGAAATGCATTGGCATGTGGGTGGGGTTTATTGAAGAATCTAATTACATTTGGAAATTGAATACAGGTTCAGGATGAGCCTGGTTAAGCACTTCTTTTAGTTGCATAGAATGACTGACCATATTTTCACAGCTGGAATTTCCTCTTTTTTTAGTAAAATAACCAGCTTTTGCTGCATTCCTCTTTTAATAGTCCAGAAGAGTGGCACCACAGAGGAATGTCATATATGAACACTCTACATCTCTTTTACATCTTAATTCTTATACACAGGTCCACTTCTTAGTACAAACTATCATTTGGCACAAGTTGTGCATAAGGATTCTTCACATCCCTGGTCATTTTAATAGCATATAAGGACACACAATAATTATAAATATCTAGAGGTGGGCAAAATTTTTATGGATAGTATATGCTATAGAAAAAATCAAGTTATATTCATTTTGATATGAAGTTGTTGGATCTAATTATTGAGTCATAGTAAGAGAAGTAACTAGTATGTAGTAATAGTATTCACTAGCAATTATTATATATTTATAAAGCATATGTACTTCAGAATGGATCAAGGTTTAAATACTGTTAACTTTGATTTTAAAAAAATCAGGGCTACATCTTAACCTAAATCAATATGATCCCCTGCTTCCAAGGAAGCTTGGCAGGATGCATCAGCTGAGCAACCAGCATATTACTTTTATATCTCTTAATGCTTTGCTCATAACCTTAAAAAAGTCATCTTCACCTTTCAAGTACAAACAGGCATCCTTTCCAATGTACATTAAAAGAATGGTTTCATCCATTGCAATTACAGACCTGCTTTTCTAAATCACATTAAGGAATGGGGTAAGTGTCTTTAAGTGTATGACATTCTAAAAAAATAATTAGGCCCTAAACAATTAAAAAAGAACTCTGTTAACTGCATAAGGGTGCTTGCAAACCACTAAAGAAAAAAAAAGTTCTTGAAGGATATAAATTTGCTGATAATGGAAAGTTGAACTAGGGCCAATTGACAGAAACAGAGGTCAATGCACCATCTGAAGCCAAATTTACCTAACGACAGCTTATATTAATGAGTAGAAATTCTAGGGTCATAACATGAAACTTCATATGCAAACTTTCCTGAAGCAGCCCTCCCTACAAGGGAAAACTTGGAGAAGAACATGTAGAAGAATTTCCATTTTCTTTATATACAGTTGCTTAAGCTATGCAAATATGCAAGGTCAGCAAGAGTTGCAGCTGGGTTCTAATGTAGAAAACAAACAGAACTTCAAATTTACTTTTAATTTATGAAAGAAAAAAAAAAAATCCAAGTAAATGCAACAATACTGCCAGAAAATTGCTGCAATGACAACATCTCTTAAAAGTTTCAGTGTGAAAGCATGAAGATTTTATTTATAATTGTGTATATTAAAACTGCAGAAACTTAACATGTGTACAATGCCTATTTTCCTATAAAAGCCTGCACCTGCAGAAAATTGCTAAAAGTTCTTGTCCAAAAGCATTAATTAACAATATAGACAATGATGTAATTGGACCCTTTAATAATGACATAACTGAAATATTGTGAAGTTCTCTGAATAGAAGTGACATTTAAGACATATATCTGCAATAGTTTACCCTTACAGTTATCTATGTAATTGTAACTATTACATACAGCCATTTTCCAGATCACATAAAATTGCATGTTCAGCAATTTATAAATAATTCTCAGTACTAAAATAATGTTATTGAAAAGTGCAGAATACTCTTCAAACCAGAAGCAGACAATACACAGTAAAATAAAACTAAAAAATTATTTGAAATAGTAATAAAGATTTACCTTCAAGAAATCACAAAAGCAGCACTTAACTAATTGTGTTGAAAGACTGTTGATTTTTTCCATTGCTTCTTAAAAGTGCAAAGTCTGGAAATGAATTTGTTAGCAGTAATGATGAGAAAAAAGAAATCCAGAGAGATGTGAGATGTTGAGAGCAATGTCACATTTCAATATTGAGGACTTTATTCCATTGCGCAGGCTCTATCTGCTCTGATTTTAGCAGTGACAGTGAGATTTAGCAAACAGAAGAGGGATTTAGAGAAAATCCTCACATTTATCTACATTACACAGACACTGTAGACAGGAAACAGCTGGGGGAGCATTTGCCTTCTCTCTCTCTCCCTCTTCTGGCAAAGTTACCGAGTAAGGACTTTTTTGGGCATGGTGACAAATAACATCATACCTTTGCATTTTAAAACTAGAGCACAGAAGCATATTTTTTTCCCTTTAAAAGAATGTGAATTAGTGACTGAGGGGTTAGCAGACAAAAAAGCTTATGCTGCCACGAAAAATAAGAAAATGTATTCTGGTTAACTTTCCGATGGCTATGTGTATATTTGTGTTTTTGTTTGCGTGTCTGCATTTCAAATACACAAAAACTTACATAGGTAAGGGCATTGTTTGTATACCTTTGCATTCCTCCCTCCATCTGTACACATTTTATTTATGCACAGAGACACAGATATTTTATTTATTTTATTTATTTTAACATAGAGAGACGGGGAGTCAATCTACTATTTTTTTAATGCGTATTTACATTATTAAACTTGGCACGCCTATATGCTGAGTAACAATTAAACCCTCCAACTCTCTGTGCTATTAACCCTAAAATAACAGCTTGCAATTTGCTAAAAGTAAAATAATTGTTGAGCATTACTTGTAAATAGGGCAAAATAGCTTTGTGATTTTTTAGCAACCACACAGAAGTCATATAATTTCCTAGAATTTACAGTACTATGAATGTAGTAACACAAGAAGCCCAGCTTCAGGGGCTTCTATGACTTTTATTTTAAATGTTCTGTTGTAATTATAAAGTGATTTCCCCTCTTTTCAGTAGTCATCTTCATAGTTACTCTTGATAATTTAAGTGACACTGGAAAAGAGAGAATTCAAACTAACTTACTTTGTTAGTTCTGTAATACCTAACTTTTGCCTTTTTATTTTTCCTCAATTATGAGTATATTATAAATAACACCAGCTGGCCAGCAACATGCTCTCACAGGTTATGATGTCATTCAAATCCCTCAACTGTGTTAGTGGCTTGCAATGTGCTCCAAGCCAGCTGTTTTTCTATTTATAATGTATGCTTGCATTTCAATGCTTAGCTATTGAGAATAAAGTTGTGATGCTGTTTTATGGATACAATTTGTACTTGTTAGCCTTTGATTTTGGAAGATGGCATTTTAAAAGTAGAGGATTAAATAAGACTGCAGCCAAATACATGTCACAGACAGTTGCATGTTGAGGTGCTAGCTGTACTCTATTATTGAAAATAACAATTGAGATCATATTGGCGTAGGTCCACTCTCAGTTTTCAGATCCACCTTGAACTATATGGTACTTGCCAGGCAGAAAGGACATGCTTAGTTATTAGTATCCTCTACAAATGGCTAATACTCAGCTCTGTGTAGTTTTAAGCTGTGTATGGTTAGCTAAGCTGATTGCTCTTTGGAAGGGGTTTACTCTAATGTAGTATAATGGTAGAATCACTGGGGGCTTTGAGGTAAGTTTGTTTAGTTGAGGTAATACCAACTACAATTTCAAGTATTCTAATACACATTTGTACTGCAGGCACTCTGTTTTAATATCTTGTTATATTTTATTTTTTCCTCTGCATTTCAGAGTTCATTGAACTCTACACATGTTCTACACTTACCTTGAGGATACCCAATGTAACTCACAGCACATGTATCATTTATTTCACCAGCCTATAGGAGAATGTGGGAAGTACATACTGCAGAGGGGTGCATGTAATTCTTCTTGCTTTTTCTTCTGAAATAACAGAAGGAATCCACACATTTATCAGTTCCCCACTGCCTAATCTTCAAACCCTCATTTCACTGCTTTTTTTTTTTCTCCCAGGTTTTACTATGCCTGTCTTGGTCATGACAGCAGCACTCAGTAGAAGATGGAATTTTGGCTTTCATGGTAGCCAAAGAATCGTGGTGTCTCTACATAACTGCTGATCCTCTTTCTTTCCATGGAGCCACTCTGAACTCTATACCGTCATTCTAGCCATCCAATCTCACTTTCCAAAGCACTTCACTTTTGTCGATTAGTTGTTGTTTTAAAGTGATACTGTGAAAAGATGGGAAAAGAGAATACATTCAAGAGAGGCTTTTGGTAGTAATTTTTTACATAGTCAGCGCAGTGCTTTTCTTCACAGACCATTCCATTTTTATTTATTTATTTATTTATTTATTTTCTAGAGAATAAAACATTCCTCAGGACGTATTTATCTGAGGATCACTACTTTCCTAAAATATAGCTTCTCTTCTGATTGTAGTATCATAGTCAGTATAGAAGTCTACTAACTACTGGAAATTTTTTAATTTCTTCTTTTTTAAATATAATAGCTTTTGAATTATAAACAATTTAGAATAAGTAAAGTATGATTTACTACTTAGTGACTGAGTGCAGTTGTACCTGTAAGCAACAGAATGTGCAGTAATCATAAAAATGCTCACAAAATATAATCAGCTCACCAAAAAAAAAAAAAAATGGAACAGGTATAGTTATTTGATATCAAAAGACACTAGCATGGATATCTTTGTTTGGCTTCTTAACTATAGCCCGGAGCAATGTAATATCCATAAAGATTTATGAAATATGTGAGATAATCAGATGTTTAGGAGTTTATGTGTTCTGATCTTTTATGTTCTCAACTTTTGCACTTTAATACTCCTATGATTTCATTAACATGCTGTAACTCTGTAATGCTCATTTGTTAGTCTTTCCAGGGAGAACTCTGTTTTATACAAGACAGCTAACAAAACTGTAATTAATCAATTACCTGAATTAATACATTATGCCTTTTAAAATTCTTCCTTAAAAGGTAGGAACATTGCCACAATGCCTGAACAATCCGAACTATAGTAAGGCAACCAGCATGACATCCTCTTGCACTTTCCTGTATTGGATCAATGTTACCTATATCCAGTTATTTGTTATCTGTAACAGTTTTTTCTTTTATTATATTGGGATTATAAGTCTTCTGGAACTAAGATAGAATAGACACCACCTTTATAGGGCTAAGAGCATGGTGGAAGACAAGATGAAAGAAGACAATTAGCACAGTGGTTGGTGAACAGATGTTCTTTATTATATGAAAATAGCAGTGACAATATCATCTTTTATTATGTTGTTTTAAAAGCATTCATCCTTCACAGAACAGACACAAATGCAATCAGATACAGTGAAGAGGTTTTTGATCCATATTGAATGCCATGGTAATGTGTCCCCTGTTCCTCCCAAAAGGCAGAAGACCCTTGTGAAGGAATGATGTCTTATCAGTCTTCCCTTAGCCTACTGACTGGCTACTGAACTCAGTTCACCACGCTAATGGGAACTGTGTATGTTATATATTTATATATATATATATGTTTAACTTTTTGAGGTCCCAATCATGATGCTAGGCATTAAAGGCAGTATTTGCCTAAATCTAGGCATTTAGTGTCATTTTTAGTGCTGTGGGATATCCTGCATGTCTTCCAGCTTCCACTACAGAGGGATATGTATTTCCCTGAGGTCTCTGTGTCATATCTGCTGATCCCATGTAGATTTCTTGGATACTTTGGGTCATCTCAGATGGCCTTCAGCACCTGTGTTTAGGTAAATGAACCCCACAAGGCGGCCTTATTTTGGCATGCTGATCTGGGATTCCTGTAAGCACAGTCTTTGGCCTGAGTATTACCTTTGGCTTCTTCATACAGATACTATGTCTTCTGTCATTTACTATTTTTGTGATCCATTTCTGAAGAGGTTTTAAAGTGGAGAATGTAACATTTCACTGAATTTCGGCATGATCTGAATGTAGTTTCCTTATTCTTTGCTTAGCCTCCAGCTTAAGGCCTTTTGGTTTGGAGCTGTCTCTTTTTATTTGCTTCATAAATCATCTTGCTTGCTTTTGGATAAGATAAAATGTTATTTACAATGTTAGTATTATTTCCTGAAACACACAAATGATTGTTTAGCTCTTACAGTCTCTAGTGAGTTATTTGTAAAATATTATGTGTTTGCTATTGGAGTTTAGCTTTCTTTTCTAGGAAACAACTCTGGAGAAAGGGGTGAAAGTGAGTATTTTATGAGTATGTTGCATTGAAGTTAGTGATAAGCCAGGTATACGTTGGAAAATTCCTTTCATCCAGTTAAAAGAAAATAGGAAATCAAGAAATGAATTATTCTAGTAATTCATTTGAGCTAAATAATTGTATTAAAAAAACAAACAAAAAAAAAAATAGCTTTTTCTCCTGGTAGCCTAAGTAGCATCACCACTACATGAAAAGCAAGGTACAAATTGGATGGGCAGAATGAAGGTGTGCAATGTGAGCCATCATTACATTGGCAGTATTGAAGGCAGACTAAGGAGAAGAGCAGTGCCTTGAACAGCATTTTCTCTTTAGGGCAAAACAGGGAACGTGGAAGTTTCATGATTAAATGAGGATCAAGTAAATTGAAACCTTTTATATTCATAGATCAAGAAAAACGTGTTTTAAGAGGAGGATGGATGTGTGAGTCCAGAATTTCTGTTTATGAGTTACTACTTGTGAGTAATAGCAGAAACATTGGTGTAATGAACAGCCAAAATTAACACGTGGGTCATCTGTGAACTGAAGTATGGAGTACTATGATAATTTTAATTTATCATATAAATTATAATCGCAACTATTTTGAATATCCTTGTATTAGTATTTTTTTTTCCCCTAGGATTTAGTAACAGTTGCTTCTAAAATTAGTTCAAAGCCAAATATTGATCTTATTTTCCTACCTAAAGGAAATATACATCAACTATTACGTATATTGTTTGCACAATTTGAATACTTAAATTTAAAAAATAGTATACATTATGGAAGTAACATTTATTATTACTAAGTGGCATGAGATGATGTGTAGCTATGACTGGCAAAACAAAAATACAAAATATGAAAATTAATGTAAAATAAACAAAACTAGAAAGCCCAAACAAAATGTGTTTCAACATTTTTGAAAGCATTTTTTTTTTTTAATTTCTGTTTTGTGGGAAATTTTGAAATAGTTTGTTCTGATTCAGAATAACCAGAATACCAGAATTTTCCATTAAACTGGAAATTCCCAGTTTCAGCCGTCTGTATTCTGGCTCTCCCTTTCCCAATGTTAAGCACTGAATAGATCATCTTTGCTCCAAATAGTTGCTTTTTTTTTTTCTTTTTATTTCTAAAAGAAGCAAAAAGTCAGATTTAACAAAGAAAGAAAATTGAGAAATGTGACTGCATAAGCACTATGCTTGCATAGAGAGAAAGAAGGCAAAACAAGTGAGAATTACTATAGCCTGGGATGTGTGTGTGTGGCTTCCTGGTAGATGAAGGATGATTTGCACTGCCACTTATATGTCTCTGACACCCAGAGAAAAATGCATGGCCGTAGATATTTCTTTCATTTCCTAAACTTTTACCTCCACATTTAGATGAATTGTGAAGACATACTTGTTTTTCCTGAGTCATCACAAGGGTTCATCTGTTGATCATACATTTTTATAAAATATAGCCTAGCAGATATATTTAATGGTGTTAAATATGCACGTGACTTCTAATGTCTGTGTGTGATGTTTTTTGATTTTTCTTTTCCTGCTTCAGAAAGGACTGTAAAAGAGAGCAAATTGAATGTTGTAAATTTTATCACAGGTAGGTTGCATATTTCCCTACATATCAGGTGGTATGAGAACATGGCAAAAATACCCATACGTTTTATCTTGACCTGAAGAGATATTTCGTAAATAACAATAAGGAATACTTTACGTCTGTACCTTTCTTGCAAGCAAACACCACTTAGAGATGAAATAAGATGTCTCTAAACAAAAAGAAACAGTCACTTAGTCCATTTTTAATTTATTTAATTTACATTTATTCTGGCTTTTAGTGCATTGCTTAGGACTCTTCTGTGTTCAGTTCTCTTCACTCCCATGATTTACTACACACAAGTGGCTTATCTCATAAAATTTATACAGTGTTTTGTGGACTGAAGCCAGTACGTTCTGCATCTTCAAAGACTAAGCCCCCTTATTGACATTTTTTTTTTTTTCTTCAAATAGAAAATAAAGATCCATCGGTCACCTCTAATTTGACCTATTAGCTACAATGATACTCAGGTTTATTTTTATCAAAACACTAAGAGCTAATGAAAAATTAACAGAAACCCATAAATAACTTCACCTAATTATAACTTTCAGATTTTGATCAACTGTGCTTTCATTAAGAAACTACTGAATAATTTATTTAACTATTGAGCTACTAAAATTGCTGAAATTCTAATGACTGTAAGAAAGAACCCACATAATGTTAAAATTGCCACAAATAAAAGCTATGTTGATTCTTATTGATGTGTGCTTCACTGTAATAAAGAGCAAACCAGTGCCATTTAAAGCTTTGACTTCAATTTATATGGTAGCCATAGCATATACTGACTATCTCTGCAACTGTTACTGCATTGTAAGCAGTATTTTCTCATCAAACGACCAAATCACAATTCCTTTCCCTCTTTCCAAATAATTTCTAAAATATAGAGTATGTTGGACTGTAGCAGAATTAGGCTTTGCATTTAGCAAAATAGAAGGAGTGCATCTACCTTAACTCATGCATGGATTTTATGGTTCTGAACAATAACCATTTAGTAAGTGTAATGTATTTTTCACCCCTTTATTTTCATCAGCTTTGATTCACTGTTTTTTCATTGATTATGCTTTTAGGTTTTCTGAATAGTGATGGTTGCTTAGGCCATTGAGACCATTTTTGTCTGTGGTTTCAGATTTCAGTGCATCCTGCACAAGAATGCATTAAAACAAATGAAAATGCTTCTTTGATATCTAATAGATCTTAAATATGACTGTGTTGAACTTGGCTCATATTATCATTTGTACCCCTGCGTTACTGTATTACCTTAAGCCACTTGAGCCATCACTCCAATCGGTTCTCTATTTTCCCATCTGTAAAATAGGATCAGCAGTTCTGAAATGCTTTGTGATGTGCTTTTAAGCTTGTAGATGGAAAACAGAGCAAGCCATGCTATGAATTTTTTGAAAAACATCATGGTGGCCAGAACAACACCTCTGTATATTTATAGGAAGTGAAAGTTACTGCATAGCCCTGCGCGTACTATGTCTCTGTCATCTTCCAAAAGTGTTAAGCACAGCTGGAAGAATTCCCAACAGATGCTTCCTTTTACTTATTTTCTTATTTTTCATTTTACACTCTTCACAAGTGTTCTTGTCAAAGACCTTATTTGACAACATTTTTCTGAAGTAATTTGTTGTTCATTATATGATACTAACACTACGTTATTCCTTGTCAGGTATAGGCAACAATTTAGTAAATAAACTTTAGTCCACTCGTCTGATTTATAGAATAGTGTCCTCATTGGTATGAAACTTTGTTTTCAGTTCCTGAACCTGATTATGGGTTGAGCCATGCCCCTGTACAGGAGAAGAAAAAAAAAAAAAAAAAAAAAAAAGCAGCTGGCAAAGAGGCTACTGCCTCTTAGATTGCTTTCTAGTGATAATGAACACCTGCAGCATTGGTTGGCTTCTTTTGATGCTAATAGGTGGTTACCATTTAAGACTGGCAAGACTTATTTGAATCTTACTTAACCTTTCCAAAACTATTTAACCTATTTTCCTTCAGTGTTATGTGGAATATCTGATAGATCTTTTTAAAAAATAAAAAAGTCACAAATCCAAAATGTTTTGTCATATCCAAAAACACGCAAAAAAGTAAGAAAACAAGCGTTATCATTGTTAAAGACAGGCAAGCTCTGTAAGAAATATCATGGGATAGAAGTTTAGATGTTGGAGATAAACAAGACTCATAAGCGAACTGACTTCATTGTTAGTATTTTAGTTGTGGGGTTTTTTTTTTTTTTTCAGAAAAGATTGAGGGAGGGGATACACTTATCTATTTACTTATCTATATCTGTTATCTATTTAAACAGGGCTTTTATTTTTCTCTACTTTCATTTTGCAGCTATCACATCTTCAATCCTTATTTTTCTTGCATGCCATTTTGTTACATAGGACTTTTTGTAGATCAAAGATTATTATTGTTTCTATAAAGAAGTGTTGCTGTTTAAAATCTTTCTTTTTATGGGCAACAGCATCATTATAATAAAGTACTTAATATTGAGAGGCTTCCAAATATCAGTGTTTGGAATTAACTCCTTTAAGAGTTGAAAAGTGTAGCAGCAGTCTGAGTAGCAGATTTTATCATTGGAACGAAAATCTTTACTTGATGTTTAAATCAATATGTTTTCTCTTTATGTTTGTATTTCTATTTCTATTATTTTGTTTCTTGAGAGAAAGGAAAATATACCTATAAGCATTCTGTCTACCTATACTTTGTACTGTTTGTGTTTTTTTTTGTAGTTCTCTGTCATTTGGCGAATGCTTCAGATTTTTACCAAGCCCAATAAAGCAAACTCTGACGGTATAAGTAGACATTGCAACAGCATCGAGTCCTATCTAGGGGTAGTGACAAACACTGCTGATGATCTGTCAGTTCTAAATTTATGAATTCTTTAATATTATCTGCTTTTCTTTACATGTGAAGTGGTTAGGCTATGTTTCTATAACACCAGATCTATATGCTAGTGGGTCATTTAGAAATACAAGTCTGAGCCACACCAGCTGTGGACCTAAGATCACATTTTAGCTGAACAAGGCAGAGCAGATTCAGTGTTGATTTGGTTTGTGCTGAGTACGGAAGGAGACATGGTATTTTATTCTTCATAGCATTAGAGGGGTGCCAGCAATTGTTACGTAAGCTGGCATAAAGACTGCAGGTACAAAATTAACCTGTCAAAACTTAAGCAAATTTTAACAGGCACAGTGAAGTTTGTTTGAAGTTTTGTGTCGTGTAAGCTTTGAATATTTTTGTATAGTATTACAGCACTAACACTGAATATACTAATCAATGAACCATGGGCATTATAGCAAGATTGAAACATACTGTCTCAGAACGCGTTGCTTTTTTGTAGTTTAAAATTTATCTTTCAATCCTTTTTGCAGAAGATTACAGTGCTCTCATAGGCTTGTTAAGTTTCTGTTTCTTATATTCTAATCTTCACTGATCATTTTTATTTTCTGCTGTTCTTATTCTATAAACATATATTGTTTATATGGCAACAAAAGTGTGCTAGATGCTTTTGCTTTTCTGTCTACTTTTTGTTGTGATTGGTACATTTGAATCTATTCGTATTGTAATACATGTAAAACACTATGTTCAATGTAAAACATCATGTTCAATTTTTTCTGATACATGTGGAACAAGATTTGTTTGTTTTGCCAGTATTTCTTCCATTGAAAAAATTAATAACATTGCTACTATATAAAAATTACATCCTTTACCCTCTAAGTTAAAAAGAGGGATTTTACTGTTGAAAAATCAAGCGCATCATATAAAAAAAAAAAAATCTACTGTTGCACCTGAGCCCTTTAATCAGCCCCCACTGTACATTCAGTTTCTTCCCTGGAGAAGAGAGGATTTCTCTGGGGGAAATACTATGTGGTCATGTAATTACAGGTAAATAAGAGGCTGGAATCAAGGCAATATGAACAGCCACATGTTTGGCATTGCCCAGACCACTCTCCAGTCTTGCAAAACATCCATCTGAACAGCAAAGATGTCATTTCTTGGGCTTTGAGAATGAAACTCACTCCTTTTGCTCATGCTTCGTTCTCCCTGCCACAAAATTACCATTTAGTACAATTATTATTGCTTCTCCATCACTGCACATGGCATGTAGTGCCCAAAGATATGAAAAATAGCCTGTGGAAAACTGGCCTGTGGCCAGTGCCATACTTATCAGTGATGCTGGTTCTGGAGGCTATGACTACACTTCACAGAGCAGGCAACCTGGGCACTGCCTTTCTTTGGAAACCACAAGGAAGAGTACATACTCAGTTCTTGACTAAAGACTCAGGATGTGTACAAGATGTGCATCTGAACTTGGGAGCTTAGATGTGCTTCTCAGTTTCACTGTCCATGTGTAGTCACAGGAACCGCACTGACTAAACATTGTCTGGGAAACAGCTTCATGTATTTTCATGTGGCTCAGCCTTCCAATTGACTGAGGCACGCGTTACACGACCTTGTATGTTAAAAGATTTGAAGTGATCCAGATGCACTGTGTACTAACTATTTGTACTTGCCAACTACTACTGGATTTTTGTGGCTGTCGGGTGGGTTGAGAAGTCATCACTCCAAACACATAAAATCCTTTCGGAGTTCAGCAGCCACATGGCGTTTGGCTATAATATCACTATATATGATGAACTAACTGAGGTGTTTTCATGATTTACCTGGGATGTTCTGCTAAGAATATCTGTTTGCTGAAAGAAATGGTTTAGCTGATACAGTTATTCTCCATAAAGGTGCGTAGGGATACACTGGTGACAAAAAAGCAGGTTTGTAACAGATGTTAATGATAGATCCTAGGTCCCTGATTTTAGCCCTGCAGTTACAGATGGCTATGTTTTTCTTTCCTTCCTGTATTGTAGTGATACACCATGCTGTGCATAGTAAAAACAGCTGTCACTTTCCACTGGGGCTTTAGACAAGGAGACATTTTTAACATCCTTATAGAACCTTCAAGACACATACTGATTATGATTATTTATTAATTTATTTTAAAATTAATGTAGTCTGTTTTTAATTTTAATCATGTATGATACCCTTTTAAAGGCAGTGTTTGAATAATAGGAACTACAGAATGATTTAATTAAAAAAAAAAAAAAAAGAAAAAGAAAAGCTTTTGTCTTCTTCCAAGCTGATTCATGCCTTAGTACCTACGGACCTTTAAATATGTTTACATATATGCTTAAATACTGTTTGGTGTGATAAGGGGAACTAAATCTATCCTCAAATTAACTGCAGGAATTGGTAAATCATCTTAAATTTAATGAAAATATTCTCAAGATCATGTTTTAAAATACAGTGTCTTAAATATACACGATGTGAACATTTCTGGTATGAGTTGATTCATGTGTTATAAGAACCAGCTGAAGTTCATGATGTAACCATGTTAACACTTTTTAATAGCTTTTTGAGAACACAACACAATTGTGTTAATGATAATCAGTTAAAGACTCTATTTGTTCCAGATGCTACTTTCCTAAGGGGAAGAAAAAAAAAAAAAGATTAAAAAAGAACAAGAAAAAGAAAAAGAATTTCTTCTGTGTCCCTGTTTAATATCAGCTACTCAAAAATTCCTAATGTAAACCTAATCTCTTTCTTTAGATAACATACTAGTAAGCCGTAGATTGAGTTGAATAAGTGAATAGAATTGTGAAAGAAACAGAGATGCCTAGAAAAGCATTTTCTTTTTTTCTGGCACGGGTCTTTAGTTCCCAGTGGCCTACAGTCCCACACCACAAAATCACTATAATTGGCATGGCTGGCAACTTATTCTCTCATTGTCAAACAGATCCTTTACAGTAAATTTGTAGGAACTCTGAAATTGAATTAATACCAAAAGTATAAAAAGGAAAAAAGAAAGCAAGCCACACACAGATTCAAGTGTACCATCACATACTGATTTTTGATAAAGCATAAAATTGTGACCTATATTAACAACAACAACAAAAAATATTTATTAGTTGCTTATTTTTAAGAGGTTTCTCCAAGAGAAACTTAATATTCAGTGCCTCACTGCCAACATGGGTATGTTTTACTAGACTTATGTTAGATAGACATGTCCCAACTTGTTCAAAATGTTAAATAAATACACATTGGTTATAACTTCAGGAAAGAAATCAAGATATTGCAAGGTGGTGAAACTTGATTTATATTTGTATATATATATATATATATGCATGTGTTATAGTAGTAGCTGGGAAATATTTTCAATCAATACAATAGGCCAGTGGAAATACCTTTTTCTTGGACTTTACCTCCCTTCATGGTCTAGGAAAAGTTTTGATGGCCCAGAAGCTCTCCTGCACTAAAGCAAGCTCAAAAAATGAAGAAAGTTATTAATGTATCCTAGATTTCTACAGTTATGTAGCTCCTTTAAAATGTTCCAGAGAATCTCGCCAGTAAGGATAGCTCAGGGAGGGGACATGTGCAAGGCTGCAGTGGCTATCACATGATTCTCAGTCATTCAAGTTCACAGGATGTTCTTGGGATACAGTCTCTTGTAACATCTCTTGTAAGGATAATTGCTCTCTTCTTTGCTCTATATCCCTCTCCATGGTCCGTCATGCTGCCTTTCATTAGGGAGCCTTCTCAGTGCTTCCCTTCAACATTGTCATTGATTTTTTCTGTGACTGCATGATAGGAAAGGAGCGAGGGAGGAAGCAGGATGCTCCAAGGAAGGAGGTGAACCTACTGCCCAGAGACAAAGAAACACCATTCTGCCTTCTGTATGGATGGTCACTGGATCTTGAGTACTGTGTCCCTATGGCCAGTGCTCATTCTAGTCTCAGCTTCTCTTTGCTGCACCAAGATCATATCTGGGTAACTGGGTAACAGCATTTACTCAGTTCTGCCCAACTGTGTCTTGGTCATTCTGGGCATTCATTGTGAGCATCCTTTGTAATATTATACAATGAGACTGCAAGGAATTTAGCTGCATGGAATGGCTGCCCTCATTCTGTTGAGTTTTCCTCTGGTTCACTTAAAGCACAGAGGCACTGCCTATGAAGCAGGTGGATTGGCCATGTGGAGAGAGCTATAAGGATCATTCAGAACTATGGCGTTCTTGAAAAAGCCTGTCAGGAGAGCATGGACTGCCACTCTTTATTCCAACCCAGTGAAGACCTTGGTCTTGGTAGACACTGCTCTTGCAAAGTAAGGGAAGTTTAGCGTCTTTATCAACATATATTGGTCATTAGAACGAAATAATAGATTGTCTTCATAAACAGCAAAAACAGGTTTTGTAGTTAAGTGTAAAAGTTATTTCTGCTTTCCAATTTAAGCAGATCGTATTAGACTTACATGAAGAGAGGGAGGCTTAAAAAGTAGTGAACCCTGCATGATAGATCTAATGACAGGTCTTTTTTTTCTCTGTTGTAAAACTACAACACTACCAATAACCAGAAGATGTTTATGGCCAATACAGTCAGAATCTACATGAAAAGGTTATCCATATTAATTTCATTCAGATTAGATACTGAACTTTTTATGAAAACAGTGCCCTTTAAGGGCTACTTTGTTTGGATGCTTTCACAGTGTTAATGAGTTTTTGCCAGTTGATCAGGGAAAAACAGAAAATTTGAATATGGGTCAGATAATGATAAGGTTTTTCAAAGCATGTAAGAAAAAAAAAAAAAAAAGTTGTCCCCTAAGAGCAACATGTGCTTCTGGAAGAACAATGGATAAAGAGTGAGTGACTTCTCAATTGTACAGATTGTTGACTTCTCCACTGTGTATTCATTAAAAAATGCCCAACATTATGGTTTCTATATCCTACTGCAAATAATGTCCTGCCTTACAACAACAACAACAAAACAACAAATGAACAAACAAACAAGCAAAAAACAACAACAAACTCAGGAGTCAAGAAAGAGCTCCTTCTCCACGTCTGTCAGTCACCCTTTGGGAAACCTGTACCTAGCAGTCACTTTACTGTTCAGTGTTGAGGATGTTCTGGATGCCTCCTCTGTATGCTTTTCTTGGTCAGGTAGGTAAAATCACTTGCCTGGACTCACCATTTTTTTATATATAGAACTACAACAAACAGGTCAGCTGACTGGATGGGTGCAGCTGTGTGCTTAATCATATTAACAATCTGTGCTGATTATTTACTTTTTCTGAATGGTGATCTTATCTGCCAAGACTGCCCTTGTGGCTTAGTGGGAAGGGGACTGTGGCCATATAGATAGGAGTGATGTTCCACTGTCATTATCTGCAAAGGGATCCTCAGGATAGGAGACCTTGGTATCTGCCTCATTACATTTCTCCTCCCAGGGAGTGATGAAGTCCACTTCCTAATACTTATCTCTGAGGACCTCATTATGCCCTTCTCCCTGTTGTGAATGTGTTGTATCCAAAGGATAAATGCCTGCCTTATGAGTTTGGTCTGTTCAGCAAGGTTTCTGAAGGGCTGTATCTTGTGTAGAGGCATGGGTGTTAGGCAGTTTGATACGAGATTGTAACAGGAGCCTTTGTGATTTGATGCTTTTGGAATAATGGGGTGTGTGGCTGGAGAGCAGAACATCTTAGCTGTGTAAGGAACTCAGAGTATGCTGGAGGACAGCTCTCTTAAGATTTATTTCTTCCCATTAAGAGTGCAATGCTCTCAGTTCGACATAAAGGAGATTCAAAGTGCCAGACAATGTGGGCAGTCAGAGAATTTGGTCTTGAGTGTGCTGATGAAACTCTAACAAGACAAACTGTAACTGCAACACAGCAGTTGACTCGACTCGTTCTGGCCGTAGCCCTGGCATGGCTTTTTTAACCTGTGCCAAGCTGATTATAGTCTGCAGGAGACTATGTGCCAATTGAGAATTGCTGGAAGGCAGGCCAACATCAAAACAGTTAGAGGGTAAACTGCTTGTTGACTTTGTGAGTGACTTCTGGGAAGACGGGCAGCCTCTGGCAGCCTGTGAAATTGTTGAGAATGGAAGGAAGTAGTGTCCTCTCAGAAATGCAGTTTGGGGTGGTTATGAGAAAAATAACCCTTGTTTCTCTTTGAGAAAAGAGTTGTGGGAAAGATAGAGTGAGTTCATAGACTTGCTATGGGGGAAGGGAATGAAGAAACTTGCTGGTTTAGTTAGGAAATGGGTTAGTTTTTCCTTGCTCACTCCAGTTCCATCCAGAGGATTGGGGGCCTTATATGAGCCAATGAAGTCAGGGTGGTTTGGAATAGGTTGTGCTTCCTTGGCTACAACTAGATAAGCCAAGAAGGGAAGGTTTTTATGTCCACACATTTAGTAAAAATGGGCACATATCATGCAGATACCCTTGGACTTAATTCTTTCTGCAGGTTGACCAGTGCACCTCATTTGTTCATTGCCATTCTTCTTAATAGGGTATGAAATTCATAGTCTCTAGCTGTATTTCTTGGCCTCGGTCTGTGCTTAAAAGTGTTACAGATGAAGCAGGAGGTGATAGGTAAACTTGTGGCACTTAAATCCAGGCACTTATTCAATATGAAATGTACTCTGTTCATTAAATCAATCTCTCTCTGAGTATTTTTCCTTCTGCCCTCAATTCTCGGTATCACTACAACCAAAAGTTGTAGTGTCTGCATGTTTTTAAAATAAACAGAAAAATCCTTGATGGTGCTGGACTAGATGTTCCTGATAACATGTTGCCAACAGAAAAGTTCTCATCCTTGAAGAAAGTTTTTCAAGTGGTCATGACACTCTCAATCATGTAAGCCTCTCTTCAGAACAGACATTTGGTGCCCTCAAATGACTCTTCAGACTTGGCTTAGAAACAGGCTGACACAAAAGGGGCTAATTAACACACACATATTCATGTGGAGGAATCTGTTTCCAAACAGATTTTTACCAGCAATATAGCTGACGAGCTGAATCTGCTAGGGCTGTTTCTTCCGTCCAATTTGAATGAAAATGGAAACAAGGGATAGGAGAGACATTTCATTCCAGAGATGATAACAGACATGATGAATTCCTTTGAGCTGAACTTATGTCATGTTAAATTTCTTCTTAAACGGTCCAAGGCATAAACTATCAGATGAAACAATTTAAAATATAGATGAACGTTGCATGTGCTATGTACATTGTCACAGGAAATGTCTTAGATATTCTTTCTAGAGAAGAGGCAGAAAGGTGGCCCTGCATTATAGCGCTGGCTTAGAATCATGAAGGCAACAAAAAGTTTTCATTTCTGCCATAGACTTCGTATCTGTAGACTTCATTCTGTATAGACTTCATATTCCTCTGTTTCACATCATAATAGTGATTGCAGTAGTACAGCCCTGCTCTGCACAGAGGTTTAAGGCAGCATGCACACCTGTCCTGGCAATCGTGAAAGAACAGTGAGACAAAAGTGGTGAATATGGTAGAATACAGAAATCAAATACCAGTGCCTCCACCCTCTCACATCCCCCACATGCTGTTTAGGAGCTGTCATCCCTAATTTGCAGGGCCTCAGGTTCTCCTACTTACTTTCAGATGTTCCCTGTCCTACTGGGATTGATTCTGAACCAATCACTATTTTACTGTCATCATTATGGGAAATTATATATGCCTCTCTTCCCACCATAGCAACAACTACCAAGTGTTAATAGCTAATTGCTCCAGACTAATCCACTGCAAGCACCCTTGTATCTGGCTGGGTATTGTAGTAGCTGTTAGTAAAGGGCTCTGAAGATGAAAACAGATTTTCACAGGTTTTAGTGCATCACAAGGAGTCCATTGTAACATTGTGCCCCTTGGATTAACATTAGAGAAATGTGGTGGGTTTTTTTTTTGTTGTTTTTTTTTGTGTTTTTTTTTTTCAGTTTATCAAAAGAAAATTAAAGTTCCGTAGACATCAGTTACATTACATCTGAGCCTTTAATCATACTGACAAGAAAAGATAGAGAATTTGAGCTGAAGAATGTTTTTATAGACTTAATGTTGGATTGCTGGTATTTAACTCTGGGTAAGCTACTGATTTTTAAAGGGGAGAGTTTTATCTCTCTAAAGATATATACTTCTGTATCATTTCAGTTTAAAATATTCTATCCCATCTATATCTATACATTCACCCCATATGGCAGACTGGATTTTTTTTTCTCTCATTCCAAAGACTAATAGTTTTTTAGAAATGGCTCATTCAGAAATCAGCTTGTTTTGCATCCATCAACACAAGAAACTCAAACACAGGTTTGGGGGAGAAAAAAAACTGCTGGTTCTCAGTTACACTGCCTGGGTAGTCTTATTCCATATGGAACTCTATTTGCAGCATTACCAAATATTAACATATTGAAAATTATTATGAACTGGTACTGGCCCAACTCCCAGAAAAACCCTTAAGAAATTCTTAATGAAAAAAATGCCAAATGTGAAGCTTCTCTATATGAAAATAAGAAAATGCTAGGTGAAAATAATATGCATACAAAAGGCAATCTCATTTGTAAGTAAATTACTGTACAGTTATTTGGGATTATAGGCTTTTCCACATCTGACCAATAGAAAAATGAACAAGCAAGTTAAAGGTCTAGAAAAAAGCATGCTGGACAAACAGCTGGTGGTAATTATAAGACTATGGCAAGCTATCAACAGTGTAGATGTTACTTTCAGTTTGGAGCCAAAGGGACAGGAGGCAGTTAAAAAAATGCTCTGCAGAGAAGGAGTAGGAAATAGCTGTAAATATACTAACATAAAGGGCCACCTTAAAAACAGAATTAGGAATAAGTAAAGAGTATACAAGGAATAGAAAATATATACAATCAAAAGAAAAGCACATTTTTAGATGCAGAAGTGTAGGAATAGATTGAGAGTTGTCCAAAGTCAAGCTTTATCTGATGTTACCAAAACAAACAAACAAAACAAAACAAAACAAAAACAAGCAACCACCACCACCACCAAAACAACAACAACAATAACACAACACTTACCAAATTCTTATCTAACTCTTCTCTTTTACTCTTCCTATAGTGGTCTTGTTGCAACTTTTTTTCTTTCTTGCCATGTCATTTTCTCTTTTCTCCTCTTCAATTTGCAGTGCAGCAAGTATTTTGGTAACTGTAGTTCTCCTGTGATATGTGCTCTTCTTTTTTTTTTTTTTTTTTTTTTTAACCACTGTGTAGTTTACTACTGTAGGCTTCCTTGCCTCCTTTAACATAAACTCTTCTTTTCATTGCTGTACTAACTGCAACAAGCTGGAATATTTGAGATGGTGAATTTCAGGTGTAAATTGGTATACAAAAGCTTTTTCTTGGAAATGCCTTGCTTCTAATTAAACAATACTTTGTCCAGTCACTGAAAGCCATAGGTGATATCTTGTGCCAGCAAAAGTATTCAGAATTAATATTAAGACTCTAAAGCCCAAAGCCCAATGGAAAATAGATCTGTATGTCGTGGCCACTGAAGAAGTGATAACTGAAATACTGAGATGTGGAATCAGTGGTATAATTAGCCTAGGAAGAAGGACAGCGAGGATTGTACTTTAATGCTGCTTTAAAATAGTACAGTACAATACTTCAAAAATAACATGAAAGAAAAACAACAAACATGACTGGTACTTCATATAACAGCATAGGTATTCAATGGAAGTCTAACATTTATGTTTTGAACAGGCTCATCCATTTGATATTTCTCATGGTCTTTACTCAACAGAATATTTTTATAGTCAGTAAACAGATATCATTAAATAGCTGTCAGGACTGGAATTACTCCTCTTTAAGTTTCCGTCCATCTTTTGGTCCAATGATGTAAGATGTAGTAAGTGTAGGAAGAGATTTAAGGAGTTTGCTCTTTCAGGAAGAATATTTTTTTTCTGTGTGAACTCTTAAAAAGGTAAGCAAGAGTGACCAGTCCTAGGCCCTGGAGGATCTATAAGATGACTGTTGTTCCCTCATTCAGAACCAAAGAAAATGATAGTGAGAGAAGGCCAATACTCATCTGTACAAGAAAAGGGGAAGGAGAACCAAAGAGGCTACAACCTGTCACTAAGTCTCATCTTAAACAGCTGATGCAAACAGACTTGTATCTCCCCAGTTTAGTTACAGCGTGAAAACTAAACTTGTATTTTAGTTGAATTTGGACTTGCAGAATTTCTGATATGTCCTCTACTGTCAAACTAGTTCTTTTTTTTTTTTTTTCTTTCCACTTTTATAAAATGATTACATGTTCAGTTTACACAGTAAAATTTTTGCCTTTTGGAACCACTGGTTGAAGCTCTGAAATTTCAGTTTATGATTTGAACAACACAATAAGGCATTGGCTATAAATTTGAATATTTTTAGCATAACATCATATGGAAAATCCTATACAAACACTACAAAAGCTTTTAACAATAAATCTTGCAGGCTGTTGAAAGAAAATGTTGAGATATGGGAAGAAAAAAAAAGGAAAAAAATGTGTTTAACTTTTTCTGTTGGTGTATACTGAGCATGTACTCCTCTGTTTGGGAGGTGTCAAGTTTAGCATGCTATCTAACCACAGACCTTTATAGTGGCTGAGGTCTAAATTTGACCCAAGTGCATGTTTAGCCAGATGTCATTTGCGATTACTGGAATTTCGACTGACTTTCAAATAAACCACAAACCTGGATGAATGAATGTTGTTCCAGATGCATTATCTCATAATCCTAAAGAAAATAAGATTTCAGATGAAAGGACTATAGAACTTTTCTTTGTATGAGCTTTAAAAGCTAAGGCTAATCCCGAGATCATTGAAAAGCTTTAACTTGCGACTGTGTGAAATTTTAGCCAAACAGAATTTAAGAGCCTTAATACCTTTAGAATCGCCTCAAATTAGTAAAACAATATTCAAAATTAATTGAATTGGTTCAATGAACTTGAAACCTAAAAAACTTTCTCACCTTAAAACACTTTAATAAACTATTATGAGGTTTTTAGCTTATGTTGTTCTAGCAACATCTTGATAATATGGAATATTCTTCATCGTGGGGAACACTACATATTGTGTTATCTAGAAAGATCACAGAGATACTACAGTTCAATAAAACCTCTACATAAAGACTTTTACTGAATGTCTGGAGGAAAAGGAACTGGAAGACAGAGAGTGAATGTTTTAGGAGTTTTATCTTATCTCCAGTCAATAAATAGCCACTGTACAGTTATGAGTATATGTGTATTGCATGAGTGTTGCTACCCCTTAGTCTTCTGTGCTGCAGAAGGCAGTCTAAGCTACCTGGTTAGTTACTAACTTGTAGCTCATTAGAGATCGTGGGTGACACGGAGTATCCCAGATGACACAAAAATAGAACAGCAGCGAAAGCCTTGTATCTTCTGTACGGCTGAAGATCCAATACCGTTAATACCTTCCTATTATCTTTGATTCCAGATCAGGTTACAGTGTGTTAACATGCTATCATCTGTCAGCTGAGCTGTGGCAAATGTGAGTGGGTCTTCTTGGGCTGTAGCATGAGCAAAAATGTGTCTCAGTTGAAGTTGTTTTCTTTGTGGACTAAGTGAACTCACTGTAACCTCCCTTTGTTTCTGACTAGGAGTGAACAGGCAGAGAAGACTGCATGTTGTATGATAATTTGTCAAGCAAGTTGATGGTTTGTCTGAGTCCTTATTTAGAGATACCTTAAGTGTTCTAAAATATTTTATGCCTGGTAGAGTTTAACAAGCAAGTTAACTGATTTCTGTGCGGATACAGTAATTCACAAAAACAGGTCCTTTTTCTTAATGGTGGGGCATTTTAATGGATTACTGGAATCAAAACAAGAAAAAAATATATATATCTGCCTAAAAGAGTGTGAAGAGTGTTGGTTTCCCTAGTTTCACCAGTGTGATTAATGTTTTTTTCAACTCCAGTTATGAAATCAGCCAGAGAATGAACAGTTTTAGAGGTATGGGAAACAGTGATATGGAATAAATATGCAAGAACTGAAAATCAGTTATGCTGAACACATTACTGCTAATATCTTAGAAAAATATTTGGCTCTGCTCATGGTACATGTGTCTTTGAGATGTCTGTATTAGCCAAATGATGAAGAATTAGCCAGCCTACTCTAGGTAGCTAATTTGTACAGGTTTGTTTCAAAAAATAATGATATTGTTTTCATTTGGGAATTTAACACAATGTTATAGATATTTTAGAGTGTATGAGAGAACTATCTTTTTGATGCCAAATGGCAATCTTCAGTAATGGCCAACATTGTTATAATGAGGATCACAGATCTGAGTATTTACTCCTTCCAACTATACTCTTTCTGGATGAGAAGTGAAAGTCTGCTAGCATGATAATTATTTGCTTAGCCTTCTTTACATTCAACCTGTGGCAGCCAAGTGTATAGATACCTGATGGGAGAAAGTAAAGAAGACAAAGTCATACTCTTCTCAGTGGTATCATGTAAAAAGATAACAAGCCATGGGCACAGACTGAAACATGGGATTTATGGCTGGAAGAAGTTGCCCAGAAAGATTGTAGGCTCTCCATCGTTGGAGATATTCATAACCTGACTGGACATATTACTGAACAACCTGCTCAGAGTATGGGAGTGGTGGAGGAAAGTAGAGCAGCTGATATTGTTAGATGATTGATAGATGATCTCTAGAGGTCCCTTCCAACCTCAGTGATTCTGTGAAATCACTTTTAAGAACTATGCATCCCATACAATATCCAAAGGCACTAACGTGTCTGTGTAAAATGTCATGACTCACATGACTGAAACAATCAGAGAAATGTGTCTGACAAGGCAAAATATTGTTTTCTGAAACACATTGTGCGAGAATTTAGCTTTTACCTTTACCTGGTGCCTGAGGTTGTGAGTAATCAGTTGGGTACACAGAGGAGAGAAGCGTGGTTAAGGTAGTTGTTTGGAAGAAGATTATTTTATTTCCTCTTCTAGCCTATGAGAAGTTTTTAACAGTCGTCTATTGTTTATAGGAAACAATATATGGGGCCTGTGAAGAAGAAGTCTGAAATTCTTGAGCATTCTTCATTTTCCCTGAGATAACAGTCCTACAGGCTAAATAGAGTACATACATTGATTAATTGATAAATGAGGTAGTTAATAGTTGCCTTTTGATGGATAAGACTTCTGCTAAAGTGACATCTCCATTTCCTATCAAACCTTACAAGGTATCTCAAAAATATAGAAGAGCTACATTTCTCATTCTCAGTATTGACTTGTTGGGGACAACATACTCATTTCTTGGATAGATACATATAACTGGGAAAAGCATACCGTTATTATTAACTTGGCTCAAGTCACAATCATGATGTTCAAAACTAGACAGTACATCTACAAATATCTTGCTTTTTTCACTATCTGAAGTTTTATGTTTTAACTTTGAGCAGTAAATGTGTCACTCATCCAGAAGCCTCATCCAGAAGTCTTAGTTGGCACACACTCCATTATACCAAATAATACTAAATAATGAAGAAGAATGGAGACTGATTATTAATGCAAAATGACTTGAAAAAGCAAATGAATAGAATGACAAAAATAGATTAAATAATTGTGAGTCTCAGAAAGGATGTTAAAATGTACATCTTACATAAATCAAAAATGAAGTGTATACGACACAGAATGAGTCATCCTGTGAATAATGGGAAGATGAATTCAAATGTTATTTGCCAGTAGTAATAGACGGTACCACTCTGGTTCTGTCAATCTGCTAAATAATAATGATGGACCTAATACAGGAAGTCCGTAGGAGTTTTGCTTGGCTAAGGAACGTAGCATAGAGCACTAGAAAAGTAATGAATTTAAATAAGAAGTATCTATTGTGTTGGCCCACATTCTAATTCTGCCTCTAGCGAATGAAATGGCAAAGTCTTTATTAGCATCACTGGGAGCAGGGAAGAACCCCCTCTCCTCTGATACGAATTCATTTTTATTAGCAGCAAAGTAAAATGAAAGGTGATCTGCAAATAGCCCATAACATTCTATTTTAGCTCAAAATATCAAAAGCTTTAATATACATTTTTAGTAGTGTCCATGAGTGAAGAGCTAAGTAAGCATGTCATTCATTTTAGAGTCAGAACATTTTTAATTTTTTATCATATGCCGTGGTATACATGAAAGTAGTAACAAGTTTATAGAATAAGAGACTTGCAAAAATTAGCATACAGATGATACCAAATTATCAAATCTGAATATTATAACTGTGTATAGTTACATCCATTGCTGAATTTGGATATTTCTTGAATATTTTATTATTATTGGATTAGAAATTGGAAGCTTAAAATCAAATATGCATTTCCATATGAATTTCTGGTTAAGGATAATTTACTGCTTACAAGTCTTGATATTTTCTATTGTTTTTAGTGGTGTCTGGATTGGGTCAGTTTTTAAAAACTTCCCTCTTTCCCTCTCATACTAGGGTGAAAAACTGTCACAATTGCTGCTGCTTTATTGTGCTTACGGATGTGAGTTCTCAAATTTTAGCTTGTCATTGCTCAAGAAAAAAAAAAAAAGAAGTAGTGGCATGCTTTTAGTGCACTGAGAGAAGAAAAAACATCAGAGAAGTAAAAAGAGACTAGAAAGACAAAGGGGAAATAAATTTGGCAAAAAAAAAAATTATCTTGAAGAGCAGGAAGGTCAGAACAGAAGGGAAAGCTTGGAGGAGACAGATGTGCTTGGGAACAAAAAGGGTAAACACAATTTCTGGAGTAGAGCGAAGGCTTGGACTCATTAAAGCAGAGCAAAACAATCAAGGAGACTTTGGGGAGAAAAGACAGCAATCACACCTCGGAAGGAAAAAAAAAAAAAAAAGGAGAAACTGGGAAGTGGGCCTGAAAGAGGAGAGCAAGGGAGAGTTGAGAAATGAGGTTTTGGGAGAAGAGATAGGGCTTTGCAAGGATGGAGTTAAGCAAAAATATTGCTAAAGGCTCCAACTCTGTGAAATGTCAGCCAAGGTGGCTGTCTGTAAATCTTTGGGTTTATTTATTTGTCTTGCCACAATATATAAAGGAATTTATTTAGTTAGTGAAACACATTTTTATTGCATTCTGCAGAGTCTATTCTCCCTTCCGTGTACATGCTAATGGGAAATTGTTGAATAAATTGATGGGAGAACAGATGTTTCTTAGTAGTTTTCCATTGAAAATTTTTTCTTGCTATTTAGAATTTTTAAGAATATGCAAACTTTTGGAAAAGACCACATAGAATGTGCCTAATACATGCAGCCTAGAAACACAGAAATTCATACCTAGTTGTGAAATATAGAGGACTGATAAATCACTAGATGATATAACTCTGAGTCATTTAATCTCTAACGTGGTCAGATTGGCTATCAGTGATGTTACTCCAAGAGAAAGTGCTCTCCTATGTGAAAAGCAATTGTACACTGCATTCCCAAAGAGTGTCTTGGACAGTGAATTAAGCAGGCAGAGCAGGCATGGATTCAGCTAATACTGGAATAGGTTAATCAGACTTTGATTGTGGTGGGTTCAGAGAAGTAAAGAACTTACAGAAAAAATAAAGGACTTCTGCTATCAGTATAGTTCTTCCATTGAAAGCTATAAAGTTTTGTAGAATTTTTCCAGCTACACATACATAACCAGATATATCCCATTTGGAAAAGAATTTGCTTCCTTTTCTCATAACAATTATTATCTCACTCTTCAGGTGGAATGGCTGAAAGCAGCAGAACCCCTTGAGAAGTAACATATTGTTCTTCATATCAAGATGAGGAAGAAATAATGCGTTAAAAAAACTTTCTTCCTTTTCCTTTTTTTTTTTTTTTTTCAGCACAGTGTATCAGCACAGTGCTTTGAAAAGTTCCCTCCGCTGTTTAATCTGATTGTTGGCTTCTGTCACCATACTTTAGCCTGAGCTAAGCCAAAGCAACCTAAATCCCAATGAATCTGCAGTATCTCATGTACTAACACCCACAGTTTTTGCAAGGGTTTCATAACTGGCTAACTGTGTAAGAACATTGTTTGTACCTGTTGGTGAATCTGTACATTCTGAAGACAAGAATCAGGAAAGCAAAATGTCTTCAGAACAACTACAAAAACATGATTTTTCTTCTAGTATGATGTGACAGTTTTTGTTATATTTTGGATAGGGATGTTAGGAATCAAAGATTAAAGTCCTCCTGTACTTAGAAAAAACACCTAGTCTGGCATCCTTCCTAACCATGTTGTCTCCTTCTGCTTTGTATATATAATTTTTATATATATGTATATATAAGTTCTTTGTCTCTTGTCCATGTTACATTCACAAACACACACAAATTAATATGAAAAGGGGGAGGATTGCACAACTTTTAGTTTGATGTGATGTAGGTAAAGAGTGCAAGCCATGCCCAAAAAGTAGAAGGAGAAGGGTTCACTGCCATGTTACTGAGTGGAAGGAGGGGCAGACTTACATGCACGAATTGTTAGGTTAAATGTGCTGAATGAGCTGTTATGAACAGAGTGATTTCTGACAACTTTTATGAAATCTGCTGCTGGCTGGTAAAATGAAGCCATAGGCTTTATATCAAAAAGAAGGAAACTGCCTGTTTGGAGTCCATTTAAATGCTGGCTATTGGAAAGGGTGTTTGTTTGTCTTTTGCAACCCAGGATGAGCAGTGTCCTGAACTATTAATTTAAAATTGGCTGCAGGAAAGATTTTTCATTATTTTGACTAGTTTCAGGTAGATACAATCCGTATTTTGAATTTTGGCACCTTGGGGTACCCATCTCAAAATACACTCCAGCAACTTACGTGTGGTGTGCATGAGAGTAAATGACTGATGCACAGAAGAGGCATGTATCATAAGATTTGCCTTGCAATTGACCTCTCTGAGACTTTATCCACAGCCTCCCATAGGGATCTGAGTGAATACTAGACCCCCCTACAGGTCAGAGAGTTCTGCCAACTTGCATCAAGTTTACATTAAAACAAGAAAGGAAAAATAAATTCTCAAACCTTTCAAATGGAGAAACATTTTTTGAATTAAGATTTATTACTTGGTTTCATAATCTGTTGCTTGACAGCGGCTGGCTATACAACGTGTGGAGTCTATTGGATTAGTTTATATAACAGATGGTTCTGTTTTCAAATTTACTCCAAATGTTCAGATGCTTTAGTAAATTAATATTTCCCATCTGATAATATGCCATGGGCTCAGCTTTAATCTTTGGTCTTTCAACAAAAGAAGAGTTAATAAAGACTACTGGGAATCATTGACACTTGATTTGAAAATGACAGCCTGGGGAGTGATAGGATTAGGGTAAAAAGTATAAGCAATGGCAATAAGAGTATTGTACAGAGGTTTTAGCTAAAATCACAGTATATTCAGTGCTGCAGTTTATTTCTTAAAACAGTTTTTTGGGAAGATTTCAAAACCTGTTTCATGTGTTAGACAGGAGTGTATGTTCCTCACACCATACAAAAGTTTCACTTGTTTAAAATACAGTCTTGAAAGTGCAGAAGGAAAGCAAGACCAGGCCAATAAATTCATTAGACCTCACAAGAGCTCTGTAAAATGTCTGAGATAATCAGTGTAACACAATACACTATGAGAAATATATAATTGTAATAAGTGGGTCATCTTTACATATTTTTGTATCATTGGAAGAAAAAAAAAATTGAAAGGGAAGCCAACTTCTAAAGACTTGCAGGCTGTAGACCGTGTTGTCTGTTTCTTAGTCAGTAGACATATAGAGTGGTTCTATAGCTGCATAGCCTTATATAAATTTTTCAACAATTTACTTTCTTTACCTAAACTAACAATAAAAATGATTACAAAAGGATATTAAGAAAATAGGTACTGTAAAAAGTGGAGTTACTGTTTCAACATAAATTTGCTTACTGTACCTCCATGTGGTATGATACAAGTTTCAATTACATAGCACTTTTAATTACATAGCCAAATCCTACTTTTTCCTACATAACTCCAGCTTCATTAACGGCTATGACACATGGTGCTCTCTGAAAATTGGTCTTTGTTCAGTAGTTCTTCACAGCTTCATTTTTCAGTGTAGGATCCTATGCATTATTTATCATGTGCCATCCAAACCTCTTCCTGAATATAAAACTTTCACTGTGGACAGAAATATTTCTACTGGGCTCTTGCATTAATACCATTGGATAAGTTCAAAATAAGTATCTGAACTTAGAGTGGATTCCAGATACCTGGAGTTATGTGATCAGACTCTGCACGTGATGTAAAGGGAGAGTAAAGATACTTGAGAAGGCAATGTAGATTAACTAGCAAGTTCAGTAGATTACTGTCCCAGGAGGACAGCCCATAGAGGATTATTGAAGACAAAATTCTTTCCATCCTGGAAACTCTAAGAATCTTATTGAAGGGTACATCTTTGCACTTTAGACATAAGCCCTATCTGTCACCCTTGGTGAGGTATCCTAAGTTCTTACTTTCAGTAAAGAGCTGGAAACATTATTCTTTCCAACTTTGACTAGAGGAGGCAGCAACAGAGTTGAGGGTACTGTTTTGGTGGTGGTAGTGATTCAATAGTTTGCTACTTTAGCATTCATTTGACATGTCAGAAATCCAGATTTAGTGAATTTCCAGCTCTGATGGAGGAATCAAATTTCTACTCAAGAGCCATTGCACTGTGCATTCAAGTTTCACCTCATCAGGCAAGAAAGAGGACAAGGTGAAACAAAATTTCTTATGTGCAGTTAGGGAGCATGCAGCTGAGAATGAGGGAGGAAATGAGTGAGCAGCTGCTGCCTAAGATAGGCAATATCTATTTAGCTTTTTTCCCTAATAAGTAAGCCTTTAGAAATATGAAGAATCTACAGTGGCATTCAGGACTTTCTAACCCAGCCTGAAGCCTACTTGTTCAGAAAGGTTATACTCATCATCCTTCCATGTTGTGGTACGTTTTTAAAAGGAAACAGTGCTTCTATCTTCCCTTCCTAGCATGACCTGAAAACCTACGATGTGGAAGTGGGAAATTTTGTCTGTACCTCCTACATTTCCGAGAAGTGCTGCATGACTAGACTATTAGGTAACAGGAGGCACAACCTTCTTGACCAGTTATGTTTCAGCAGAAGTCAATGGGAGTCAGCCTTTTAATAGACATAGATGGGAGTTTCTACATTCAAAGAAGGCTTAAGAATGGGTGTATATTGAATTAAATCCTATTAACAGTGACGTACCTCTCTGTGAAAATGCAGAAGCAGAATTATAGGTACTTGTTACACTTTGAGGTAATTGAGACTCATGTGGAGACTAGATGTGGATTGGGTGGATATTGAAACGGGTGTTACAGAATCTCAGAATTAGAAGTAGGCTCTGGCTTATATCTATGTGAAGAACTTCTGCAATTATTTTAGTCCTTTCAGCCTGTCTGTAGCACTTTAAAACTATTTATAATTTTATTTCAGCAATAATCTTGTTCAGAGGAGACTGTTATCGTCATATTTTATGCAATGAACACAGACTGTATTTTATCCAATGACACAGACTGTATCTGATATAGTCAAAGAACATATGTGGCCAGTCTGACATAGATTAGTTGGCATTGTAAGAACAGCCTAAGTGAACTGTAGAGTTGATCTTGGTCCCAGTGACCTCAGTTAGAGCAGAGAGTCCTCAGTTAGGACACTTGCTGTGTGGTGTCACACTGGGCAACAAACAAAAAGCAACCATCTAGTCGACTTCAGAAAATTTCAGATTACATGACTTTCCCAGAAGTACCTAAGAGCTGAAGCAGCATCTGAGACAGAAAACAGTTAGAGAAGCTTTAACTGCTCTAGCCTTGAGGACATCCTTTTGTCTCCTACATGTCCCAGTCTCCATATTATACTTTATAGCAAGACTCTGGTAGCTCTTCTCATTTACCAGAGAGCATTGAGCATGATGAACTAAAAAATGTCTGGCTTCACTTGGAAGAGCTGTGTCATTGCGGACATGGGTTGTATCCATATACATATGCCCAAGAAAGTCACATCATAACTGCATAAAGCAATTTGCATTTCAGTAAAAATACAGAAACAAAAATTAGACTGAAAAACCACTGAATTACCAATCCTGTGAAATTCTGTGGATCCTCACACGGGTCATCAGTGGGGCTGATTTTTTTTTTTTTAAATATGTAACATCTGTTTAGCACTTGAACTAACGAAGTAATTTGTAGTAGCAGAAGGCTTTTATCTTCCACTAGGGGGGAATGGATACACATACTTTGCTGGTGAGTTTAACAAACCTTTGCTAACTTATGAAGAAATTATGAGGCTTGGGGGTAGTAGGTTAACTGTTGTCCTAAGACAAAAAGTGGGGAAGTCATAATCTTAAAAAAAAAAAAAAAACAAAAAAAAAAACGCACCCCAAGAAAGCCTAGTTTCTTTTTATCTGACTCTGGATTTCTGAGGACTTTGGGATATGCTTGGGTAAAACTTTTTTTTTTTTTTAAATAAAGGAAAAGAAAAAGGAGGGCTTTAAGGAAAACACCAAGTATTATAAAATGCACAGTAAAAGTGTCTGAGTAGGTGAAATTTAGTAACATTTTTTTGGTGACTGAAAGCAGGGTCATCAGTTCAGAACTCCTGAGCAGCCTCAACTGTAGATAGACATCAGTTCCAGCACTACAGGTAATGCCTCAAAGCCTCCTCGTGTTACTCCTCACTCCACTCACTACAGTCAATAGCAGCTTACCTGCCAAACTGTCCCAGTGGTTTCTGCATTGAATTATTGTGAAGCAAAGGTGACAGGACCTGACATTTACTTAATAATTCCAAAACCAATAATGATATGAAGATCCCAGTTCTGGGACATTGGGTTGCCAAAGTTGGGAGGGTTTTTGTCAAAGTAAGAGCTCTAGAGTTTCGGTCTCAGCCAGGCCCTCATTCCTGTGATGTGCTGAGGGCCGTTGGCTCCCTAATGGTCTTGGCTATGCATGCCGTTCTGACTGTGTCACCTCAGGCCTCAATTACTGTTCTCAATTTTTATTTTCCCTACCCCTGTTCATTCTTCTATTAATTCCAGTTCTCCTCCCTCTCCCTCCCTCATGGTGATGAATTTTCATTCACTGTGGGCCTCTCCAATTCCCACTGAAGTCAATGAGAGTTTTGCCATTGACTTCCGTGGGAAAAAGGTCAGGCCCTTCCTATTCTTTCTCTCTCTTCACCCACCCACAGCTGTCGTCTATCTATTCTTATGCTGCTGCTCTAGGTTTTTTTTAATTCTCTGTCCAATATTATAATCTTCATATTTTTTTAATATTTCTCTGGCCTCTTTATGCACTGTAATCTGAACCTTTTGCTATTTAACCTCCCTAACTTTTCACACACCCATTCCCCTGTCCCTCTTTCATTTTGTTTCTTTTCCAGATTTGGCTTTCCTATTTTAACCTCTCTGACTGAAATAGGAAACAGAAAAATAAACGAAAATGCTGAGATCTTCATACAGTAGCTGGGTGAGGCATTGGTTTGGATTCATCAAAGGGTATTCGTTTTTCAAATTTTAATAGCCTAGATAGGAATCTTGTTCATTATTCATCTCTGTTAGAACTGTAATGAAAAGCTGCAGTGGGGGGAATTAAACTTCTAGACAGATGCTTCATAAATAAAGAAACATTTCATAAATATCAAATTATGCCACTGTCTTAGCATGTGCAGGTTCTCTGTCATTATAGAAATGTGATAATTATCTCTGATTATTCATTATAATTTAAGAATGGATAATGAGTAGAAAATGAAGGAGATATATTCCTGTAGCATTGAAATTTTACCTTTTCTTAACCTGAGTTTTAGGGGCTTTTGCAGTATTAACTCAGCACTCGTTTCAGCAGAGACAATTAGTATGTGGTGAAGTAACATCTCTCTTCAACAGTACATTTAACTGTATGTTTCACTAGCTGCTGAATAATACTTCTTCCTTGCAACAGGCTCTTTGTCTTTGAATATCACACTGTTCCCACTGGTGCTATGATAGGTATGGTCAATATTAAAACTTATTTTGCTGTTGTTTTCAAATGTTTGATAGACAGAATTAAATAATTAATTTTCACAGTTTTCTTTTGTATTCCAGACAGAAATAATCAATTCAATGCCTAAATATGTTTCTGACAGGCAGCAGCAATACAAAATTCTCACACTCTATCATGCCAAAGTGCCTCCTTTTTACCTGAGGGTCTGGTTGAGGAGCAAGAGCTGAGACAAATCTGCAGGATCCAGCCATTCAGTGAAACTTCCACTGGAAAGGCTGCCATCATGTTTTTGTTTGTTTGTTTGTTTTTGTTTTGTTTTGGTTTTGTTTTCTCTGTGAGACAACAAGTATTTGACAGATATCATCTACTAACTTGTTTGATAAAGGGAACTGAACTGCTCTTGGAATGCTCTGTGATGGAGAATATATTTCTGTCACCCCCTGCCTAAACTGGATTAGAACTAGGGTCAACTTTAAAAGATATATGAGCAGGTAATGAAACCGGTAGTGACGGAAGTTCATTTGAACAAAGGAGGAAGTTTCCAGAGTGGTGGATGACATTTTTTAGGATTCCAGGAAGTATGATGTAAGGCCTAAAGGGAAAGTAAAGGAATAAGAGAAGAGCTTGGTGTAGGGAAAATGTCTCTTTGCATTCACAAAGAGGTAACAGAATATGTTAACATATCTGCACTAGCTCAGCTGAGTTAGCACAAGTAGCACAGGTGACAAAGTACAAAGGGTAATGCCAATGTGCAGAAATTTGTACATCTGTCTTCTGTTTCCACAAGGCTAGAAGCTATCTTACTTATTTGTTTTTCCACATAGCGTACCTGTCAACTCTTCCTTCCTCTTCTCTTACCTTCATACATACAGACTGTTAGTCTCTACTTAATTTTTTCTCCAATCTAGGAAAATTATGTGTAACGTCAGAAATAGTAGTTATAAAGAAACTTGCATTTTCCTGACAGGATGCTACCCTAGCTTCAGGAACAACTAAGGAAAAGATGCTGAAAGCCAGCCTTTCTCCTCTTAGTGTGGAGATTGCAACAGACACTCAGAAGCTAGTCTGTTCATGAATCGCTTCCCAGATATTAACCTTATAAAGGAGTTCTCAGATTGGAGAACGTCTAACTTCTGTTGGGTACATTCACACCTATATACTCAGCATCCACACACTACTCTCCACTGCCATCCGTAAATCATGTGATCACATCAGCTGTCAGAAATATGCCCTGCATATTTTCTATTTGAAACAACCAGGCCTGAAATTGCTGTTAGTCACAGCTGTCATAAGTGATCAAACATAAAGAATCTGTTTAAAATCTGAAACTGAGGATTAGAGTAGTCTTAACCATGTTAAATTGCCAGAACTTGCGAGAAGGAGGCTCATGACTCCTGGACATGGATGTTCTAGAAAATCAGGTTGGAAGAGACCTTGAGATACTATATAGTCATACTCTTTGCAACCAGGTGCTGTGAATGGCAGATGAAACATGAAACAGCCTCATGATTACTCATTTCAGAGGCAGGTTGTCACAAGGCACAGAAGAGTTTTTAATGGACATGATACATGAACTAAAAAGGTTGAGAAAAACTGCATTTTAGTTCAGTATTCTTTTCCTCAGCAAATTTCATTATCCTCAAACCACTCTTGGCGGAATTTTTTTAAGCATTTTTCTCTTACACTTAATAGACTTTTATTTCATAGCAAAAATTCTTATTCCTTGTCTGTATGATATCTAAAACATAAATAGATCTTTACAATTCAGTTAAGATTGTTATAGAATAACAGGGCGCAAATCGTACCATACACTGTAAGATACCATACAAAATCTATGCATACAAAATTTCGATATCATGTGATCAGATAGGATAACATTATTCATCATGAAATTATTTGGGAAGTAAACAGAGATCAATATTTTTTTGTGTGTGTGCAAGGTGCTGTAACAGTTATCTGTTACCCAAGTATTACCTAAAGTTCTATTTTGTGAACTGAAGACAAGTTTCAATTATGCATCACCTGCATGTGATATTCCTTTATAATATTAGTCTATAACTGTATCACTAGACTCATCCTTGTATTGTAATAATGTTAAGATTTGGTGGGTACAGAGGTGTTCTTAGGTATTGTGTAATTCTAAACTATGTGGTAGGGTCTAGTCAACACTTTTGTAGATTTAAATGCAAATAGTCTGGCATTTAATTTTTATTAATCACATAGTACTTTGGACTTTCTCAGAGTTTGATCTTTTCATCCTGAGCTTATTTGATCTTCATCCAAGTAACCAGCATGATTCAGTATTCTCCCAGGATATAATATTAGAGTTTGCAAAGTGATTGTTAAATGCATTAATAATTTCAATGGGATCATTAATAACATCTCTTGTCAGTGACCTAGCTTGGATAATAACTTTCTTGTGACTTGCATGAAGTAAATTTTTTTTTCTGGGGGGAGGGGTATCTTTTTCCAGACATTTCTAGATGCCTTTCAGTTGTTTTCCAGTGACTGAAATAGCTTTTAAGTGTGGTATGTCTTGAGGTTTATGCATTCATTTCTAAGAAAATGTGATAATTGGTTAACCAACCATTCCCCTGTAGTTGGTCTGATTGCTTAACCTAACAACTCCACCAATATTTGCTGTAAATAACAATAATTATATGTATTTTTCATGATAATGTCCTGTTGTTATATACATTTAAGGCATCAAGTGTCTATTGCCATAAGTCATATAATAATATTAAAATAATATGTCAAAGAAATCTTTTTGGGGCAGTGAAAATTAATTTGGCAGAATTTCAGTTTATAAGAGTAATGTGTCATCATTGTTAGTATTTTCACATTGGGATAGTCACATGATTTCAAAGGGCAATTTTATGGCTGTTGGTGTAGTTAAGAACCTCAAAACACACTGTAACTTGGAGAAAGCCATCTCCAGAAATCACATTTATCTCCCTGTTTTCCCTTGTCAGTTTGATAGACTGCTGTCTTACAGTATTTCATTTTGCAGATTACTGTATCTTCCTGCAATGACACCAAGCTGTGTAGTGGCTAATGAATGCCACATTCTCTGTATTACTCTCTTGTTTTCCTTGTGGGGAATACAGAAAGTCTACCTACTTGTCTGCCCTGCAAAGAGATCACCACCGTTAACAAATGATCACTCTTCTTTCCACTTTACATACCTTGGTATGATGTGTAGCAATGGAGCCATGGACCAGGGTGACATCCGTTATCAAAGAAAGCGGGTTAAGAAGATTAGTTGTGAGAACAGCAACATAAACTGGTAGAACAATGAGTAAGAAATCCCTGCCAAACATTGACATAACTAGTTAGGAACTCACTCCATAGTAGTTGCCTGTGTGCATAGCCTGCTGTGAGAAAGACAGTTTTTACTCTGTCTGGAAAATGAGAAAGTCTTTAGGCAGAGCTGCTTGTAATGGTCCTCCACTGAAACATACTCAGGTTACTCTTCTCTGCTCTCTACCTTCACATGATACTTTGAGTGTTGTATAACTAGTAAGCAGGTTTTATTATGAATTATCTATAGCAGTCCCACCTCTGACTGTTTTTGTACTAACTGAAAGGGGAGAATGGGGTCCATAACAGTAGATTACAACATTTACTACTCTTGGACAGCAAATGAAGCAGCTAAGCTAACACGAAGCTAATTATGTGTGCAGTACCACTTATTTTACCGTGTCTTCTCTCTTTCTAGACTCAGAAATGTTAAAATTTTTCAGATGCATATTGTTATTACTCTCATGCATGCAGGGTAAAATCTGAAAGTACGCATGTTCCTTACCTAGAGATCTCAAGAAAGGCCCAGAAAAGAGAGGGCACTTAGATGTAGCAAGAGAATATGCTTAAAAATATTATTAGAGTAAGTTCTTTTCTTTGGTGAAAGAAAAGTGTTAGGAAAATGCTGAAGAGCAGAGTGTTATGAGCTGAAGAATGAAGCATCTCTGAATAAGAGAAGACATTATGAAAGGTGAGAGAGAGAGAAGACTGAGATGTCTAAGGGAGCATTGTTTCCAGAATGGAAAGAAACTGAGGATGTAATTGCAGGTATTCTAAGAGATGCGCTTGCACAGAGATGCTCTAGGCATTTACAGTGAGGAAAATAAATTGGAAAGGAGTCAGAGAAGGGGTTGGAAGAGGGAAATGGTACAGCTATTTCCATAAGCTTTCAAAAAATTACTGTGGAACAAACAAGTAGTCTACAGTTAATCCTTAAAGAACATTTAAATGGAAAAGAGAAATTCCAGTTGGGTAGTTCCAGAAACAACAAATTACAAGAGAAGACAAAGCAAAGAAAAAATACTCAGCATTTGTGTGTAATCAACTCTTTAGAATTGATTCTCTGTCAAGTTGCAACCTTGAGAAGCCACTTAAATGTCAGCAAAAACAGCTTGATTCTCCATTCTAGCTAATGGCATGCATACCTGGGGGAAAAAAAAAAAAAAAAAAAGAGAGATCTCAAAGTGGCTTGGACAGATTTGGGGTTATCCTTAACTTGGAGCTATTATTCTTCAGTCCATTCCCTAGGTCAAGTTAGAGTCACCCATAAGAGTATATCTTCAGTCAGCAACCGGTGGGTGTAACTGAGCTGGTTATAACAGCTGGGGAATGCAGGCATTCGTACAATGACTGTGTCATTGTATGCATTGGCATAAGTATCACTCTAGGAACTTTGCCCTATTGCGCTTAACATCTTCCCTTACCTTTTCCAGAAGAAAAAATCAATCATTGGCTGGTTTGGAGGTCGCTTTACTCTTCTGAAACATTCTGGAGAAGCATGGCCTAAACATAACAGAAGGGTTCCCAAATCACTGAAGGAAGATTTTCCAACAAACTCAAGCTAGGATAATGATCAGAAGAGGGGAAAGGAGGCTATGAAATCTGTCCTTGTGTTATGCAGCCCCTATAAGGTGTTGATTATGCATTATAATTACGCATTATAGCTTCACTCCTGTGAAGTCCTGTGTCCTATAACTTAAGAATTTCTTAGCATGCCAGCAAACTGGGTAAGTACTTCTCTCTCCTCTTCAGATGAGAGGCTGAAACTTAGGTTGTTAGTATTACAGAATCATAGAAATTAAAGATGGAAAAATTTTATTAGATCATCTACAGTAGTTCATCATCTTGCCAATACAAGCATTTTACTATAGAACAATGATTCCTTGCCCAAAGCCACAGAGAGAATCAGTGTCAGAGCCAGGATTAAAACTCAAGGAGTTTCTGGCTCGCTGTTCTCTACTCAGACTGCTTGAGCATACTGCAGAAAAGCTAGATTGTCCAAACATTAACAGAAAACAGCAGGGATGATTTGATTAATTCAGTTTAGTTGCTAAAAGGCCTGTAGTGGTTTTGATTAGCCCTAGGGTCCTCACAAGGCTTTGGGGGGTATGTGTGTTAAATTTCCTTTTACCAGTATATTATCTAGAAGATCTTGAAGTGATATGTGTTCTTGAGAAATGTGCAATCAAAACACTACTTCAAGCTAAACCCCATGAATATCTGGATCTCTGTCTTTATGATAAATAGGCCAGACTTAATCCTGTTAGCTCTTGAAGGCAGGGTCTGTGGTTTTTGATAATATCCATACAGTTCCTTACTGAACTCTTTAAACAGTACTGTCACATAAATTATTAATAATTGATACTTATCTATTGGACATGAGAGTTAAAGTTTGAAATTATTCAAACTATTTAAAGTTCAAAGTTTGAACTGCTTCACTTGTTCATAAGCAGTTGCACTGATGGTTTCTATATGCTTAGAGCACAGAGCTATTTGTGAGTATCAGTTGTTCTATACTTTTATATATGTTCTATAGTTGTTACTTTTTGCAAGGATGTGTATTATACAGGACGTGTTTATTATAACTGCTGTTATTACTATTATCAGCATTATTATTATTGCATAGTACTCAGTGTTAATATATGCTCATGTAGCATCTATAGAAAGAACACTTAAAACATTAGCATACCTGGACAATAATGTTTTCACTTCAACACCAGAATTTCTCATACACAGGTTTCTACAACACAAGTATTATTAGTGGGACTGGAAACACTGCCTAATATTGAAGTTTTTGGATGGGTCTCATTATAAAATCTTGTTTTAATTAGCTAAGCTTTAACTATTTAAGTGAACTTTTCAGTGGTATGTATCTATCTTAGACAGGATTTCTTGGAGCAAATTTTTTTATAAATAGTCCATGAGTTTCTAAGAAACCAAGGGGAAAAAAAAAATTTACTGAGAAGATTTGAACCACTATGTTTTGCTGCAGGGATAGAGAATTTTTCAAAAGGTGATCTTTATATTGGGTGTCTGTTTTCTTCCTGTTTTGTACAAAAATTTCAGAATGTTATGAGTTGTTCTGGCTGACACTTTTCTTCACTTAACTTCTTCCCATTTAAAATGAATCTTTCCACTGATCTGATTCTGTTTACTCTTGAACATGAATGTTTTTACCACTTTAGTGCTCATTGGGTACTTCCCATTTGTCAGGTGGCCTCTCAGTAACTAATAAATGAGTTTCACATCGCATTTTAGCAGAGATCTGAGAATGAGTGGTTACATGCTGTGGCAATGCAAAAGATAATGAGAAGTATCTCTCTGCATGTAGCTAAGGTTGTGCTTTCACAATCACTTGAAGATGATCTAAGTACATGCTTCTGCCAAAAGTGGTGACCTCACCTATCCTCAGACAATGGTGGGTGTAGTTGTGCTCTTTGACTTTTAGAGAACTAACCCAGAAGACTGCTAACTTTTTGTCTGAATTAGTTTGCTGACCGCGTGTCCATGTGAATGCTAGCACAGGAGTGAGAGGAAGAATGCTTGCCTACAGCAGGGACAGAGAAGGTAGCTCATACAGTCAGAAGCTGACATTATCTTAAACGAATAATAACCTAATAGCCATGTTCTTCTCACCTATCCTTCAACAATATATAATCTTTGAATTCAGTCAACAGCTCATTAATACAGAGATTAGTTGATAAGACTTGACTGGTGAACACCAAATACTTTCAAATTTACCACTGGTGGTTTTTATCTGGTGTTATTGGTAAAAATTATTAGAAATTATCATAAGTGTTTTGTTGTATGCCTGTACTTCCTTTGTCTTATTACAGACCACCTGAATTACAAATATTTCACAATGAAAGATGGGATTCATCTTACTTTAGATGTCTGTAATGTAAACATCAACAACATGGAGGCTGATCATGGTGGCTCCCTTTAATAATCCAAGTAATGTTACAGGGACATTTAGACTGAGTCCTGTTTTCAGGAATCTGTATTTGGAAGGATTAATCATGCTCTAGAAATTCTTATCTCACTCTGTTGAACAACAACAGAAAATAATCTGCAGATGAGTAGTCACATGACAACATATACATTACATGAGATAAAACCAACAAAAAGCATGACATCTAACCTGGTGAACTCAGGGACTGGCTAGGAAGGAGATTTGGTCACAGAGAGACTGTGACTGGCTGGGAAATGGATGATGCAGCTGGGAATAAATGGGAGTGAAGGCAAGAACAACCAGCAAGAACAACCAAATACCAGCTTCCTTAGTCTCCTACATGTTAGTGATCTGTGCCATACAGAAAGATGTTTCAGCCTTACTTGTAATTCATGTGGGTATCAAAATAGTGTCAGGTGATGTATATTGCCAATTTTGTACTTTGCTGTGTTTTTTTATTTATTTATTTATTTTATTTTTTTAAAATAGGCATTTATTCAAAGTCAAGCACTCAAAAGTAAGAATTGTCATTAAGTTTCCCCTAAGTGATCATCATCCATGCTACACTTTCCATAAGATGCAAATCTCAGATGTGAGTTAAGATTATTCCTTTTCAGGAGCAGCACATTTCCCTGAATTTAAAGGTTGGAAAGCACACTGTTGTAATGTAATAGTAAAAAGTGTTATAAGTGACTTGAAAGGATTTACAAGTAGAAAATACCTTGTAGAAAAAAAAAAAAAGCAAAAAAAAAAACAAACTTCTGAAAAAATAATCCTTTGGAAATGTACATAACAGTTTCTAAAAGCTTTATAAAGTAGTTAGTTTTTTGTTGTTGTTTGTTTTTCCAAACTAGATCTAATATCTAACTATCTACAGTAATGTATTCATGCTTTGTTTGGTGTCATATATCACGGACCAACTGTATCAGAAGTCTATTTAATTAGTCCAAATTAGGCAAACTTTAAGAATCCATTGAACAGAGGCCAAAGCAGCAATTTTAACATACAGTTCAATTAAATGATATTTTAAAAATAAAATGTAGAAATATGTTAATTAAAAGTTAGTAATATTTAAGAAATAAACATCTGACTTCTTGGCTGGGCATTTCCAAACTTTGGCATGTAACTAACAGTAACTTTAGTGAGATTTAAGTATGTTAGGTTAAAAGTATTATGCATAGGAACATGAGGCATAAGAAAAACTTCAGCATATGAGAATGGGAGATGGTCCCAATGAAAAGCACATCTGTAAGTATCATATACTGTGAATTCCCTGGCTGCAGTTGAAGATCATGCCATTGTTTCTAAATAGCTTTGAGAGTCCTCCCTGTGTCAGTGCAAAGCATTGTTAAATTTTAATATTACTTCTGTGGTGCTCAGTTTTTGAGTTTTCTTGGCACACTTCACTGAGGCAGAGGAATGCTTAAGGCTAAAAATGAATAACTTAATTAGAATAGGGCCTTCTATTTCTGGGCCAAATTCTGAGACCTTCAACTGAGCAGAACTCCCAGTAATTTGAGTGGAACTTTTGTTCAATTGACTGCATAACTTGGATTTTTGTCCCATATTAACCTCTGCTAGCTCAGTCCCATTGCAAGATAAACAGGGGAAGACATCTTAATCATGAGGAGCTGAGTCTTAAAATGGGTCACCAACAGCCCTCCTCTAAAAGAGATTTCATGTTCTAGCTTTAGCTTAATTGAGTATTCTCACATTCTGGTGATGCAGGGTATCTCTTTTATAATAGCTGAGGATCCCTTTCTGAGTTACTACTGCTCTGTTCTGGGATAGAAAGAGTAAAATTCTTGAGTGTTTCTCAGTAAAAGAAAATTCCAGTTGGAAATGACTTGCATATTCTTGTAAGATTATTGGTTTTGTTAATCCAGCTAACTACCTCAAATTCTCTGTAATTTCATAAGAGCAAGATACTGGGAAATTTTGTTGAGCTGCACTCGAGGATGGTTGTATTTCTCTGATGGATAAAGCAGGGTTTTCTCCCTCCACTTCTGTTTATGACAGTTAGTAAACAATACGATCTTGAATGCTTCTGGAAGAAAGGAATAGCGTTGCAAGATATGTTTTAAAGATTCTAAGGCTTCTAATGTGGCTGCATACATTGTTACTTTCTTCTCAAAGCAGAAATACCTTATGTGAGAACTATTATTAGCTTTTTTTTTTTCCTTTTTTTTTTTTTCTTGTTTAAGGAATTTGTTATTAAAGAATGTAAAGGAGAAAAACAGCCAGTTCTTTGTCAAATGTCAGCTTTTGTGAAAGTAAGGGTAAGATTTTCAGAAGTCCTCAAACTTACTTCACATTCCATCTTCTCTAGTCAGCATGAAAAATTGTATTAACTTTGATGGAATTTAGACCACAATGAAAACAATAATTAGAAGTTTTATAAAATTAGAAAATTTCAACTTTCATTGTCATCTATGTGTCTCCTAAACTGACATTTGTGGGAATTTTTCCATTCTGTTTTTCACTGCATTATGACTGAAGTTATCAGAATCTCAATCTCAATCTTAACTTTATAACCTTAGCATTAAGCCCCTTTTGATGGATTTAGGAAAAATGTTTTAAGACATTTTTTTTATGCAATGACTTAAAGAGGTGAAAAATTTGACTATAAGACTTGTATGAAGACTTGTATGTGATTTGTTATTATCTTGATAATCCAACATGTGCACCTTAATTTATTCTTAATTTTTAAGCTTCAATTTCGAGCTATTAGTTCTTCCTTATTTATTTATTTATTTTTTTAATTGAAAAAAAAAATCCACTGTTGAAAGTATTCAAATTTAATCACTAATAAACTATTATGAGGTCACCTAGTTAACTTCTCTTAGAGACATTAACTAACTAGACTGAACTTTTCTCTTCTGTCATTCTAACTTTCCAAATCATTATTAATTCATATTTTATTTCCTGAGTCCTATATGATTTTTTAGTATCTTTTTTTTTTTTTTTTTTAAGAGTGGGCATCAGAATTGCACACACTATTCCAGTAATGGCCTCACTGTTGAGAATCACATGTGAAAATTGCTACAGAATGCATTATTCAAATGTTATTGTGATAAAGGCCAGATAGCACCTAGCTACCCTGATAGATATAAAAGCTGCAATAACATTCCATTCCAAGCTTTCATTGGTTTTGGTTCCTGTGGTTCTATGCACTCACCATATTCATTTTACTCTGAGTTTTGGTTACTCCAAAACTGAAAAGTGAAACTCATCCCAGCCCACAGTTCTCCCCCTTTCTGTACCCTTAATTTTGCATTGAAGCTACGCAAAAATATGCATTTTTGTTATATTTATTTAAACACAAAAATAGTGTGGCACAACTGTGCTGAAAACTGGGTCATGACTTGTTCAGAATATTTACAGCCCTTTCAAGGAACATAGGTCGTATTTAGGGCTTGTAATGAACTCAAAATTTAACAGAGTTTCAGGTCACAGTTGTAAATATTGTCCTGAGCTAAATAACTGTACTTTTTAATGTTTCAAAATATGTTAACATAAGTTAATTTATTTTTATTTTATTGTTTTCCTGGTGAGTTATTGATTGAAGATAAAATGTTTTTATATTAATATTTTGGCATTTGAAAGGGAAGTGAAAGATTGAATGTAGTTCATTTAAATTAATTTTATTTATTTTTTTAACTCTTTTTTTTTAACTTTTTTATTTTAACTTTATTTTAAACTTTATTGCAAAAATGACTGCATAGAGAATTAAACTGAGGTCTGTTTTTCAATACCATTTGTGACAGTGATTGCCCCAAAACATTGCCTTATACAAATTGAGTTCACCATGTTCATGCTGAGGACTCTCAGCAAAGTCACATTAGCTTAACAAGTGACCATGCATCAGCACAGCAACAGTTAGAGCATGGGAGAATGTTTTCTGCTCAAAGCAAATAGATGTAATTCAACATGAATACCTAGGCACAGAGTGAAATTACAGAGGCTTTGTTCAGTCTTGGTAGCTGATCTTGTGTATCCTCTTATCCTGTGTCAGTCACATGCTAACACAACCTATCTTAAGCCTCAAGGAAAAAGATTAAATGGACATAGACATATACAAGCAGTTCCAGCAAAGGACATGAAGATGATTTAGGGATTGGAGCATCTGACATATGAGGAGAAACTGAGAGGGCTGAGATTATTTAGTCCTAAGAAGGCTCGGGTGTATCTTATCAAAGTGTATAAATACCTATATGGAGTGAGTAAAAAAGGATGAAGCTAGAACCTTCTTAGTCATATCCTGTGTAAGGATAGGAGGCAACGGACATGAAATGAAGCATAGGAAATTCTGATTAAATATACGAATTGTTATTATTTATTTATTGTTTTGAATATGAAGCATAGGAATTCTGGTTAAACATAAGCACAGGAAATTCTGATTAAACATAAGAAATATATATATATTTTAGAGAGAGTGGTCAAACACTGGAACAGGTTGCCCAGAGAAGCTGTGGATTCTTCGTCCCTGGAGATACTCAAAACCTGACTGGACATGGGCTTAAGCAATCTGCTCTAACCCCACTCTGCTCTGATGAGAGGTATTAGACTAGGCAGTCACCAGAGGTGTCTTCTGACCCCAGTAGTTCTGTCAATCTATGAAGTTATAGAGGTGAGATATCCCTTCTGGTGTTTTTTCCAGAGCTCTATTCATATTTTTCCCAAATGAACCCACACCAAACTTCTGTATTATGGTTCCACAGTAATATATGTGTGTGCTTTAAATTTCCCTTTATCTCAGTAGTCCTTAGCAGCTGTTTCTAGCTCAATCATTTCTAGCACACTTCCCCAGTGCACACACGTTTTCCATCCACTACCTGTTTAGGGTATTTGGACTCCACTGTCAAACTTTCATAGCCTGTATTAGATATTTGATATTGTATATTGAAGTATTAACATTGTAGGCATCTCAGCTTCATTTCCTCAGAGATACACATTACTTCTTGCATGATGAGTCATAAAAATCATGAGCTACCTCTTCAATTTTATCTGTAGAAGATGGTAAATGACAGTTTTTCCTTCATGGCAGGCTGAAATTTGCTGGGGTGGTGGAACTACTCATAAATATTTGCTAAAATGATTCAGAGGTCAATCAAATCTAAAAGGAAATGCTGAATATTTACAGCTCAAGATAACAAAAGTAATAAAGCATGGAGTGTTGCAGAAAGCAATCACACTACACTTTCACAAGTGTAAGACACAGGTAGGGCTAAATAAAACATGTACATGTGTTTCTCTTCTTCTCTGTCCTCACAGCTTCAAGTAAGACATACTGTTCTTCAGCAAGTCATACTGTTCTTCGGTATCAGAAAAAAATATCTTCAACTCCTATAGTTAGTCAGCAATTTTTAGTTATTTCTTCTTCTCATCTCTTAACCTGATATTACTTTTTTAATTCAACATTTTTGTTGAATCTTATCATTTTGATCAAATGATCACATACGTTCCATTAGAGACTCATTACTGTTTATCAACCCACTTTGCTGCATTTGTGTTTTGGCAGCTATTTTTAGCGTATTCAGATATCAAGCCACTATGTTCACCTGCTTACTCAGTACCGACCTGAATACATTCACAGGTTACCACAGTATTCTTACAGTTCCCAGCAAATATTTGCAGAAGTTAACTATTTGAAGTCCAGGAATACGATTCATGAAGTTAATCAGGTGAAGAGACGCATACACTCTCTTATTAACATTTGATGTAAGGATCTGGCTTATTGCTCATATAATCGTCCTCTCCATGAGAAGGCTTCGTCAGCTCTTGCTAAATTGGCAAGCCCTACCTTGCACAGACAAATGCCAAATTTTGTGCTAATCCTTGTAAACCAAAACCATCATGTTTCATGGAGCTCTCTTCATATCTGTTATAATACCTAAACAAAATGGGGTGAGTTGAGGACAGAGTTGCAGCCCTAACTCTGAATTTCCTAGCTTTTGTGGGCTTAAGTCATACCCGTAATGTTATTTGAAAGTATTTTTTTGTGGTTTAATATATACTATAACTTGTTCTTTTGTGACAACTAGATTTATACTGGCTTCATCCCTAATACCACTGGAAACTGGAAGCAGGTCATAGTGTGAGCCTGCCTTCCAAATATTTTAAACAGAAAGTCACCATTCTGTACTCATTGCTCTTGTTCTCCAATAAAAGTCCTGTTTTCCATATTAATTAGAATGATACCTCTTATGTCAATACCACATCCAACGTGTAGACTATTTATCAGCCTGAATTTTAAAGGTGAACAAATGAACAAAAATCTCTTTGTGTTTTTTTCTTTCTTTGTTATTCATATGAAAAGGTTTGGTTTTAATAGAAAAAAAAAGTGGTTTTTTTTTTTTTCTTACATTAGTAATTATTTTCTTGTCTAACTTGATTTTCCTTGGCTGATTTCTTAGTTGCTCTGTGCTGTGTTCGAACATTTTAATGCTACATGCTGTGTTCATGCTGACAAATGTTTGATTGTGTCTACCTATAAACAGCTTTCAATATGTCTTCATATTAAAACTATAGGCCTCAGGTGCCTGAGTAACATTACGTCACAGAGCAAAATAAGTTCCTGGTTACGTATGAATGTTGACATACTTCCTGTGTGGAAGTCCTGCCTCCTAATGATTGCTCAGGTCACAGGCCTGAACTTTTCTATTGGAAGTTGAGCTGAGTAGCAGAATGCTCTTCTATATATGTACAAACATTTGTGTTTGTTTTGGAGATAAATACTTTTCTTGTCAGTCCACCTGGGTAGGACTGACTGACTGCAGAGCAAAATACATTCCAAACCCATATGCTTCTTCATAGAGGAGGAAGATGCTGGATCTCCTCCTGATTGGAGGGAACCCTGTTTCACATGAACCAAAGGAATGGAGACATCTGTGGGAGAAAATGAGTGAGGGGAACAGGACAGGAGAACTGGAGAAGCAGGAGATCTTGAAGAGGCCCTTGGTATTACTTGTCTCCTTATACAGCAAGGAAGTGATAGTTCCAAACGCAAGGTTCACTCCACCACTATGCCATAGGTTCTTTCCTTCCCAGGGAGTGATTTTATGGTCACTATAATCAAACATAAGTGAGGGCTGTCACTGAAATGGGCAGTCCCTCCCTTCCTAGCCTTCTGACTGTGTATTCCTGACTTGCCATGTCCCCTATCTAGGCATTAGGGAGAGACCATTGATTCAGTAAGTCACCTCAGGGAACTGAGCTGGCTGTAGATGGACCCTTTTTTTGCTACCTTTTTCACCATCCAACTTGCATATGAAATAGAATAAAAAAGTATGAAACTTCATCCTCATTTGCACTGATATAACTATATGGGTGGGTTTTTTTGGTTTATTTGTTTACAGTACAGAGCCAAAAACACCTGAGATAAGAATGAGGGGAAACTGAATAGGAACATAATAATTTTTCTTTACCACTGAATAAGCTATAACATTCACATAACATTTTGACAGCCACAGAGAGAAGCTGGATGAGAGGAAGCATTCTAGAGACAGAGAGAGCAGAAAGGATCTTGGATAGCTTATCTGCTCTCTGTCTGACCAAAAACTTTGCTGAAGTGACTTTTGTAACACAAAAGCTTTGGTCATATATACAGAAAGTCAATAAACACTGGCTTTATTTTTGGAAAGGCAACTGATATTGGTAAAATTACTTGATTCGTTATCTTTTCATAAAGGTGTATGTCACCATTTCCAAGCAGACTGAGGTAAGATTTTAGGAGCTGTGATTATCAGGCCTGTTCTCAAAAGACGCAGAAGACCTTACCACTGTGCCAAACACTGGCTAAAAGGGATTACTCGGAACACTGTGTTAGGGCTACAGTAACAAGAGAAATGCCTTTTACACAGATTTGGCTATCAGCTCAGTAAAATCTTATTTAATTAAGGAATGCTTAAGAAAGGTTCATTTTTGCAGCTGTCTTATTTTTTTCCCATTAAAATTAACCAGTATAAAAACAGTCCTTCTTTGTTGTTTGATGTAGTTTTCACTTTGCAGGACATTTGTAATAGGAGGGATAAACAATGTTTTTGTTTGTTTGTTTGTTTGTTTGTTTTTCTCTTGAAATTTAGAGTTGTGAAATGTGATAGTAGGCATTTGACAAATTGTGTTAATCTTTTGTTGCCTTTTTGGAATGCATTTCTTCTCATGTAATCTCAGGTCCACATACTTACCCCTTATATCTCTACCTTATGCAAAGAAGTCACACTGTTTTGTTTAATATGTGGGAATACGAAACAAATATAAAGCAGGGATAGTAAGCCGCATGTTACAGGATCTATCGTCTTGTTTGGTGGCTGGCAGAATGTGTGAGGCTCTGGCTATCCTATACTGACCAGATAACTTCCTACTAACATTGGTGCAAGCTGGGTTAATCTTAAAGTTGTTTCATCCTTACTGCTTTGCTGAGAAGTACAAAAGTTCACAAGACTGTGAATTTGCCAAAAATAAGGTGATATCCCAAAAGTGATGTCTTTTCAGATTCTCAAAATTGGAAGACCTCACCACAATGACATTGGCGATGTTGCGGCTAGTGCATAGTAGTAATGTAGTTGGCTTGCTGCTTCTCTTAGAGAGATCATCTCTTTATTATTGGCAAAAGTATTACATGTATATATATATATGCATCTTGTTTCCCTTTTTGTGATCTCTAAATAGCAAAAAGCTAAAGACTATTGGGAGTTCATGTTTGCTACCTCCAAATACGGCACAGAAGACTGTGTATATGTGTGCATGTAGGTTTGTCAATATGCATACATATAAAAACATACATGCACACACACAGAGTTTAGTTTTAACTTACTTTAAAGCGTGTAAGTGTATTTGTGAGATGGAAACTAACAAAATCCATAATGAAGTCCCAGCTCCTCCTAAAACTTGAGAACAGAAAGCCCTTTTCCAAACTTTCATGTATGGAAATACCAGATGAGTCAATGGGTGTTCTCCATGATAGGAGCTTCCAGAACTTTCTGTATGTCAGCAGCATTGCCTTATAACGTATTTTTAAAGGTTGCCCAGCATCCGCAGCCACCACTGAATTAAATTTTGGTGCTCAGTAGCCCTGAAACTGGTCTTATGGCTTTCATGATTCTTCAGGAAAGGCAGTCACACAAAAACAGTTTAGGGAAATTAACATCTGGCATTTGGGTTAATATGAGATTTGCTCAAGGTGACAATTCCTGGTAAAAATTATCCTGGAGAGGAAAAACAAAAAAAGAAAGAAAGAAAACCTGACTTACTCATAGTGTAATAACACTGTGCTTGTAAAATGTTTTTAACCACAAACAGTTTGGAGTAACCAACTGAAATCTATTAAGTTTCAGCTCACAGGGATTTTATTTTTTCCTCAACCCTTTATTGTACGTTGTATAAGTATTTATAGAAAATTCACAAATCTACTGAATTTATGAGAAATATTTAGCTTTCTGTGGAGAAACCAAATAACACCCAACTATAGGTCCTAAGGTAGATCTTGGAAATTAAAGAAAATTTTCAGTGTTAATTGATGTATATGTTCTACAGTATTATTTTTCATTTTCCTGGGAGTTATTTCTTTTTAACTTCAGGGGCAAATCCAGATTGATTTATAAAAGTGACACTGTGTAGGACACTGGAACTTTTATCTCATTTCTTGCTTTGGGACAAATCAAACGAGCAAAACTTTTCTTAGAAAGTATATCTATGCAGAACAATACATTTTTCAATACCTAGCTTATATGGCAGAGATAACATATAAAATACATTTATCCATCTTGAATATTAGCAATATTTTAATACTGCACTGGTATTTATAACCACAATAATTCTTTCTTTATCCACACAGACCTTTCAGAGGTTTCAATGAGAACTGAAACCTGTTCATCTCAGCAACAATGGAGCTAATCTGTTTTTGCAAATGAATAAAAAATCCAATAAATTCTTCTTGCAATAACATCCTCATGTATTTTTCCATCTCAGTTTTAGGATGTGGTTATGTTTTCTGATGTGCAGTAAGCTATGTTGTTTGGATAATCTGTTTGGGAAGTCAAAAAGTGATGAAATCTAATGACTAAATCCCACGTTTCATGGACTTGCCCATTATCTGTTATTATACTTTCATGGATTTATTAAATATTTTATAGCTAAGGCTTATTTCACATAGTATCATACTATGTTAGGATAGCAGTTATTGTATCTAGAAACAGAAGTCTGTTTAATGGCTGCAAGTGTTGTATAATGCTGCTTGGAAGCTAGTTAGAGGCAAATATTTGCTTTGAGACTGTGATGGTTTCAAGCATTATTAAAGGATTCATCTTGTATTCTTCCTGCCCCTGTTATTCCTTTTTTGTTGTTGTTGTTGTTATGCTGGACATAAGCAGATAAATTTTTCACAAGATGAAACCTCTATTGAAGATTTTTTATTTTATTTTCCTGTCAGGTATGCTGTCAAAACAATATTGTCAGAAGACAGAAGAGATGGGGGTGTGGAGGTGAAGACTTGACGTTTCCTCACATGGTGGGGCTTGTTCCTCCAGCTAACAAGTCTGAGATTGCAGGAACAGAAGAGAAATGAGCTACTTGGTGAACCAAGTGTCAATAGTATAACACCTGGGAGAAGAGACAGTGGGAATGGGAGACAGATCTAGCTTGGTAATCACTGATGATTTTGTCACCTAATCCTGAACAAAACTATCTTCAGCTTGGGCTAACTAATGGAATCTGGTCCTGTGAAGATTTAAAAGAAAACGTAGGTAGTGGATTGCAGTACTTGGAAGCGTCTCTGCCTACTACATTTGTCAAGAGGATATTGTTAGGCTTGGTTTCTATTTTATGCAAACATTGATGGGATATCATTTGAGATGATGGGCGTTGTGCCTACTCTGTAATTTGGGGATGTGCTAGAATTTGTCTCTTTTAAGGTTGAGTGCAAATATTGTTTTATAAACTGTGGATAACCAAGCAATAATTAATTAATTAATTAATTAATAATTAATGAATAAATGGGAGATTAGCTCTTCCCCAATAAGGAACTGAAGCAGTATTAGCCTGATGTGGGTTGATCAAATGTCACCTGTACTATGTATTCCAGCTAAAAACAAAAGAAGCGTATTCTTGAGTTTTAGAAATAAATTACTATCTCAGTCCTTATGTAAATTCTCCCAGTTTCAATGGATTTGAGGGGATTACAGGATTAATTCTATTATTTGAAGATATACAGTAGTAGAAAAGTATCTGGAGTTTGTGTTAAGGAATGCAGTAATTTATCTAACAATGTTATGGCAAAATTCTTAGCTGTTTGGTATTGATGGTGTTTAAGAATCTATGACTGTGTCCTAAATGTTTACTTAGGTATAGATACCTCTGAATTGCAAACTTAAATCCTATAGGTGTCACAGAACTCATGGTCCATATAGATCTGAGTCTACCCTGACCTGAAAATAGATGCCACAAAAGGCCTAGAATTGAAAATGCAATCCCTCATGCTTATTTTTTTACGTTAGGTGCATCCTTGAAACTGAGTCTAAGGCACTGCTGGGAAAGAGGAAATTTTGTTTATAGCATATATTAAAGATTCTGTGTAACAGAGTTCATGATTCTTAAGCCTTTGGCCTTCCCATTTACTTTTCTAGGGGTAAATTCAGACAGGAGTTTTTCTCTGCTACAGAGTGGCAGGAACAATCAGAAATTAAGACCATCCACAACATTCTAGACTCTCCAGATTAAACCTGATGCATATTTTGCAGGAAAAAGTATGAGTAGGTATTAAAATTAATTACTAATACTACTGAAATTTAGCATATTAATAGAATAAACTAATTAAATTCTTCTAGTAATAATGAAGATATTCTAGCATATAACATTGTCTTACAGTTCTTGGGGCTTGTTATATCGGAGAATGAAGCCAAAAAACATACTTCAGAATACTTTGGAAGCATGACATATGCAAAACAACATATTCATGCTGTAAAGCTTATCTGATATCTCCAAAAGATTTCTAGGAACCCTGTTCCTGGGTATACAAAGGTATTAAAAATCTTCTGCTGATACCAAGGTAACTGGAAGAAGGGGAAAGAAGGGGAAGGACTCAAGAAGACAGACAGGGTGATTAACCTCAGTTGCCAAGAGTGATTTGGAGTCTTCTGAAGATTCATTCTGAGAAATAAACCATACTGATTTGATTAGATTAAAGAGGTCTGACAGATTAATTTACAGCAATCTATACCAACCCTATCGGATGAAAAGGTGACGTGTATTCTGGAATAGGACCTGTATTAGATAAAGAGACGGGTGAAATGACCTGAGTAGTTTAATCAGGCTCTCCAATCCTTCTGTACGGGTTCCTCAAGTAGATGATGTTTGCCTGCCTGATAAACTAGATTTGCACATAAATTCTTCATTGCTTTATGAATTGATTTCTCACTAGCTTTTGCTGTTCTAAGCAGATAACTAACAATGTGACAAATGGCTGTGCACTTATTAGATCTGTCATTGTCCCAGAGAGAACATGGGTAGAGGTTCCTCTCTGAAGTCAGACTTGCAGAAATTATCTCTGACCTGCAGCCTCAATTTCCTCCTGGATGGAGGGAGAATAGAGGGTTCTGTACCAAAAAAGAAAATGGTATCGTTTCAAGATTTAAGACTTAAAAAGGACCACTGAAAGACACACGAATGGATTAGAGGTGCATTAAACTCAGAAACTGTAAAAGAGGTACTCTGGGGCACACCCATCCATGAGGATTTTGGAAAGAGGAAAGATAAAACAAGGGTTAGATGGCTGAATATTCTGAATGTGCCTCCCAGTTTTTATAGAATGATATAACTGAACTGTGTTTAACTCAATTTAAATTTTTACTTTGTGGTTGACCTTTTCCAGATTAATGACACAGTTTCAGTGGTAGGACACAGAAAATTTGCCAGTTGCAATGATTAAGTAAAAACATTAAGAGAAACTATATATATTGTTGCCTAGCAGAGAACCAAAACATTTTTTTCATGAAAGCCACATGAACTTATTTTCCAGGTCTTAAAAATGGCTGTGCATGGGACATCAATAGAAAGGAACTGGCAGAGAGAAGTGATTTGTAGTAGTTGCGCTTTGGATGGTGATGATAATAATTACAATATCCCCAAATACTTCTCATATGAAAAAAATATATATATGTATTTGAAAAATAGTGCCAGAGTATTAGGGTCACACTCCAGCTAGATACTTTAAAACATGCTTCGCTACTGACTTTAATTACTGCCTCTTTCAGATCTTTCTACCAATTTCCAGATGTTACCTTAAATCTGATATAGATAAATGAAGGCTCTTAATCTTTTCCCTGTTAATCTCTTACCTTCTCTCTAGTCAGTACGAACAACACCAATCTGCTTGCTCAGTCCCAGACCCTTGGCATAACCTTTGGGTTGGGCTTTATTCCAGACCTTTACATCCAGGCTCCATCTGCATCTTTGCCCTCTGAGGCCTCCATTCTGGGCTGGGATGAATCTGTCTCTGAATGTGTCTGTCTGTGCACCCTAATTATATCTAGACAACAAAAGCATATAGTTTGGGTTAGATTAATTTTTAGTGGGCCATAGCTGAATAAAGCAAATGTCCATATGAGATAATGAAGGTGATGATAATCAAGGATTTAGCAACATGAAATAATAGAAAAGGTGGAATACAAAAGATGATCTGGAGAAGGAACTTTTAGGAACATTTTGAGAAGTCTAGGCAACAATATTTGTTTTTATTATCTGGAGTTGATAACTTTTTATCTCTTTTTTTGTAATTAAAAAAAAAAATTCTGAAGAAATACATATCCACAATTTTTGATCGCACCTCTGGATTCAGCTCCCAAACTCTGGAAGCACCATGCTGAGGAGGATTCACTCTTTAGAACAGAATGCATGTGTTGGAGGAATATGTGGAGAAAAGAAGTAAACTAAAGTGTGAGTATTCAAACAACACTGCAGCATTTACACTAGACAAGGAATAGGGGCAGTAAATAAAAACTAAGTTGGAGGATCTTGCTAACTTTTGCTAGTAGAGGGAATGAGCTGAATGTGGCGGTTCAGATTTTCTTCAGTTTTCAAAGACTTTGAACTGTGGGAGTAGGCCACCACCCCTGTAGAGTAGGATGTGTTAATGCCCTAGTAAGCAGATTTGGTATCCTATTGCTTCTGAATCAATAAATTTTGTAAAATACCAGGACAATTCCTTCCTTTAGGTGACACTGGAGGATAATAATCTTTCAATACAGACATTTTATTTTTGAAATATGAAATCATTTGGCATATGAACAGAGTAGGTGTTTGTTCATTTCATGTTTATGACATAGAAGGACTAAAATTATGTGTGAAAGAGAGAGGGGAAGAAAGGCCTCTAATTTGCTTGTGTATTGTATTTTAAATGCTCTATTATATTTCTGTGTGAAAAGAAAAGGGCTTATAATAATCATTTTTTTAATTTTTAATTCTATGTAAATGATAAAAACATAAACTTCTTTCTTAAGCAGGAATTACTCAGTTAACTTGTCCTCTCATTTCTTTGAAACTTGATTCCAAGACCATCTGTCCTTTCCTAAAGGTCTTCAAGTAACTCAAGTAGCTTCCTCTTTTTTTTTTTTTCCTTTTTTTTGTGTTTGTTTGTTTGTTTGTTTTGTTGGGTTATTTATATTTAAAAAATATTTTGATATTGGTGCATTTAGCAAACTGAAAATACAGTCGCTGTATCCCTCATAAAGGTAACTATAGAATATGTACATGCAAGGAATGTATTTAAGAAATATATTTAGTCTGCTCCAGGAATATATCTAGTGCACAATCATGTATCTTGTGAATGAGTGTTGTAATTCCTTCTCAAATGGAATTCTTCCTGCTTGAAAATTGCCACTTCAATGCAAGCCGAAGTAATTGTAGGCTGGTGGAGCCAGAGAATTCAATTTCTTCAACACCAGGGCTATAAATATGAGGTATCAGTTTGTATTTGCAGATTATTTTTTTGTTTTGCTTGTATGGATTACACTTAAAATCAAAAGGGATTTTTATTTATTTGAAAAAGGCTGTGAATGTTATTATGTAGATTACCTGAATGAATACAATTTCTTCAGGCAGACAAGTAACATACATTTATCTTGTGTTTCCAGATATTTTCCTATTCTCTGGCAATTTGAAAAATAAAGTTCTCATCTGCCTGTTTAAAATGTATTGGTCTACATCATGCTATGATAAACAAACAAATAACCTATATGAAGTCTGATTTTTATTTTTTTACTTTTTGAATAAATATTCTAACAAGCTGTGTTGTCTAGATATCCAAAATCTCCATGTGCTATTCACTGCAAAGGTTAACCCAATTTCAGAAAGACTGGAGTTGTTAGATTTCATGGGCATTACTTAAGTAAAATTACCATCTAAGTGAAATGGGAAAACATCACATGAAAAACAAACAAAACTGTCTTATAAAAAGATGTCTTAATACCAAATGAAACAAGAATATCATTGAGTCCAGTTAAAAATCGAGGTGAAAAATTGGAAGAAATTTGCAGGGAACTTTGCCATTTTGTTTTACAGAAAATGCATGGATGTGTTCCCATTTCTGTGGAAAATTTTGGAGGTACCTCACATAATTTATAATTGATTTTCCACTAAACTGTTGAAAAATCTTTTTTTACTTCTGCTGCTAAAGTGCAGCACCAGCAAAAATCCACAGAACATCTTGGCAAATTCTTCAGAAATTAACTCTACCTCAAAAACTTGAAAGTATGAAGTCTTTTTTCTTTTTCTTTTTCTTTTTTTTTTTTTTTTTCATTTGAAAAAGAGAATACCCTGAGTGTGTGGAATACATTAGCTCCATAATTCAGTAAAAGGCCATAGTACTATAGTTATAGCAATGCATTTTAGCAGAACTTTTCAAATTAGACTTTGAGGTAAATTTTATACTTTTTAGATTTGAAATATAATAGCACCTTTTTAGAGTTCTTGGACCTAATCTGTGGCTTAGATGCCATGTATCAACAAGTGTCAAACCTGCAGTTGGTTTGCTGTTTCCTAGATTTCTGAAAGTCTCGATATTAAAAATTCTTAAAGAATCATCTAATGGGTTTTATTATAATATAATGAGTCTTTTAGCTCGGAGTTGTTGGCAATTTTCTATAGCACCAAAAAATGTTTTATGATCTGGAGAGCAGTAAAGGAAATCACAGGTTTTGTTTACTGTATGAGAACTTTGCCTACAACTTGAACTTAGTACAAGGAGTCATTAGAATTAACTTTAATTAACAACTTCACCAGGAGGATTAAAATCAAGGAAAATGGCTTATCTTTTCCTCTAAAGTATAGTTCTAGCTGCCCTGTTTGAGGTCCCATATTTAACATAGAAGGGAGTGAGGGGTAGGCTTTTATTGCTCACATTGTAACTGTGCTTTGGAGGAAGCAGCCTTCAGCTAAAGCCAAAGGTCCTTTGGAAGTAAACAGACGTTGCTGCTGATGAAAGTGGGACCAGCATTTCCCCCTCAGGTTCCACAAAAACTAACCTGGAACCATTCCCAATGCAGTATTCTCATTTTTCAAAACTATCTCCACAGCATCTTTTGCAAAATGACTTAATCCATAGGCTTCAGAAACAGTTAAATGTAAGGGTTTCACTTGCTTTCACAAGGTACAGACAACAAGCTACTCCTTATCTCCTAAAGCCTTTAAGAGTATGTTTAGTTTAGCTGTAGTATTAGATCTGAGCATTGCTTTGATGTGAAAAACCTTCTATGGTGTACGATTACTTTCGCTGCTAATAGATTTATATGTTTCACTTGTCAGTGGTGAGATTTTCAGATACTCTTTAAAGAAATATCTCTATCTATTTTCTGTCACTTAATTCCATGGAATTAAACCTTGAAATGCACTGTTTAAGAGACATATATATGCTTATGTTTCTTATTTTCTAACAGCTAATATTAGATTATGTATATTATGGTGCTAAGACCTAGATTCATCCAAGTTTATTTTCAAAATGCCCATTTCTATCTCTGTCTTAATAGAGATCCGAGGATGGATATTGTCATGTTTTATGAATTGAAAACCTTCAAATACATGGTAGAATATTAACAGAAAATTCTCAACTGAAATGCTAATTCACTGACAATATCATATACACATGACATCCAAGGCAATATTGACTACCTTCTGTATGTAAATGTTGCTTAAAGCATATGAATTATAGCAAGTTTTGTACTTCAAACAGAATATATCTGGTTTAGAGATCATTTAGAATTAAGAAGTGGATTCCTGCCTTCAAGATTGATTATTTAGTGACTGATTTTGAAAAAGTCCTTCTTGATCTTTGATATAAAATTTGGGTATTTTTTTCCTTGTAGTGACTAATCTGCCTTCTATACCAGGTATATCTATTATTTATACCTTTGGTCCCAGGAATATACATTAGCTTGAATGAGGTCACTCACTTAAGCTTTAAACATTTGATTATATGATGCAGATCAACTGAGCTTCATCATATTCAAGATAACTCCTGTCTATTAGAGGCAAGGATGAAATCATGCCTCAGGTTAACAATTTGTTCTAGTATTATTTCAGGTTTCAAACTAGTTTACAGAGAATCTTCCATCCTCTACAATATGATTTAATGATTCAATCTTTCTATGCTCAGAAATTTCTGCTACAGTGTACTTTGGCTGTGAAGCTTCTCACGCTGGTATTTATAAATGTGACATGGTTCCATTTACTAAAACCACTGTGGAAGCTCATTTGATTTATATATCTTATTTACAATTATGTAGGCTGCTAATTCTACTTTAAATTTTCTGAGCTGCAAGCCTTGTTGGATACCATAAAAATGGTCTTTTGGGTTATTAACTGATTAATTCTATAATTATCTGATGCCACCATATAATTAAATTGTTCCGTACGTTCACAAAGACAGGGAAAATTAGCGGCAATAGAACTCTCATCCCTTCCTCCCTCTATTCAAAAAAAGAACATTATATCCATTTTCAAATTACCATATCCCAAGGGAAAGTTGCTGTGTAACTTCTATTTTCCCCTCCACAAAAAAAAAGTTAAGCAGACAGTTAAAAATGAAGGGCTAAAGATGAATTTTAGAGCTCCTGAAGATGACTTCGATACACAGGAAAATACACCAGTCTGAATTATCTTCCTTTTTTACCTCTTATATTTTCACCTGCTCTATTGTCCCTTAGGCATACAATGTCCTTCTAGTTCAACTGGCCCTTTTTTGTTTATACTTTAATTTCACCTTGCCTTCACCTTTATTATTCTTTTCTGCTACACACTTTACAAATACTATTCTATTCTTTTGGAGTCAGTTGTCCTCTTTGACCCAAATTTATACCCAATATTAAAATTCTGCAATGTGATTTGAGATACGGAAGGAAAATCATTTGTGTTTTGTACAGGGACAAATAAATTATTCTCACTTATTCATGTGCTATAGAAGTTGAAAGTAGAAATAGCTTAAGATCTTTTGACATGTTAGAGATACTGTAAGAAAATTCTGACATTTTCCATTATAGGTTACTTTTTATACTGTTTATAACCTTGCTAGGATTAATCTGCCTATGTTGGCATTTTGTTGTCTGACGGGCCAGATTTGGTCATTGTAACTTTCATTTTCTCGGAATATGTTTTATACATTCTTGTTTTATACTTGTTACCATGACAATGATCATGAGTCCACACTTTGAAGCAGGGACTTGTTATTTGCTAGAAGAACTGTCTGAGTTTTAGATATGGGCCTTTTACTGTACCTCAAAAATTTGTCCAGCTTTGGCCAACTTGCAGTTCTCTGAATAGTCTTAATTTACACATCCTCAGTACAGTTTTGCTAATGGATCTTCACACACATTTTATGAATATTCACTATGCCTTAGGCATGCCATGTCTGCTCAGAGAACCAACTGACCATTAAAACTGCTTGAAACATCTTCAGTCACATTGAGAAAATGATTCTAACATACTCCCCATGCAGTTGTTTCCAGGACACAGCACGATGAACAGTGTCTACACCATGCAACATTTTAGTGCTTTCTATGCTAGCTTGAGATGACTGTCTATATCCGCATTGGACAGTGAAATATGGCTATTCTTGCCTCTAGATAGGGCTGTACAGCACTTCTATCAATCCTGGGTTAAGTAGTAACGGTTTAGGTATCTGTATTTTTCTACCTTACCTGCTGTTTGTCCACAGCCTTTCTATATTCACCATACTCTTGCTCTTGCTCCTGAAACATCATGGGTAAGGCAGAGGGGAGGAAGCGTGTTCAAGAAGGAACAGAGGAGGCTAAGGCTGTACTGTCAGAATCTTGGAGGAGGAGGGAGAACAGCTTCACAGGGACAACATGTAGGTGAGCTGAGCAGGAAAGTCTCTAGAGACTGGGACAGAAAGGCCTGTAAACACAAGCAAATGTCTGAGAGATTCTAGTCCCTTCATTCCTGTGTTGTCCGTTAAGTAGGTATGGAAATCCTTAGAAGATGTCATGTCTCGGCATTCATTAGTGTCAAGCTCGGACAGAGGGTGAGAAGTTTCTGCTTTTGCCATTTACTGTGTTAGCTCAGGTCATAGATGACTGTGTTGTGATACTAAAAGTTGTGACTCAGTTGAGGACCAATAGACTACTTCAGGTTGGACCTCTAGGTTTTAAGGTAAATTTCAGGAAATTACAGTAAAAAATACTGCAGGCGTGTAAGAGTCACAAAGTCAAATACTTTGAAGTTGTGTTCACATTGAAGATGTTTGCTCTGTATTCAGTACACTTGTGTTTGTGTATTGCAATGATGCTTTTAACTGTGCTTTTGAATGCTAAACACTTTTTGTCATTCTACTGATGAGGCAAATGTATTAATAAATAGTAGGACAAAAGCTGAATATTTTGACTGTTAGAAAGCGTGGATCGGATGACATTGGATTCTGTATATCCAAATAAGATGTAATTTAGATTTTTGTAATGAGAACATTGCTTTACTATGTCTGAAAAATGACAGGGAAACATTTTTTTTATATTCCATTCAAATGATCACCTTCAAGTTTCTGTGTCAATTGTTTAAAATGAACAGGATAGCCCATACTTTTCAGAGCTATTGTTTCACAGTCCCATTATCCTCCAGAAGAAAAAGAATGACTTTGTACAATAAGCATGTTGTGTATTTGATATTTTGCTAACAATGAGAACTAGACAAAAACTGAGGTACTGGTTTATAAGTACAGAAAACACATACTGTAGCTACTAGACTGCAGACTGCATAAGGTCTCTGTTTTACCAGGTATGCATTGCTACACAAGTAGATGAGCAAGGTAAAACACTTGGTGCTGTGGACCCAACATATATATTATCCACATAGAAGTCATTGATGGCATGCACATTCCAAACTGGTGTCTAGCCCATGGCAGCTAAGATTATACAAAACCACAAAGGCTTTCATTCGGCTCTCCTATGGCCTTGCAGGACCACCAAGGCAAAATTTACAGTCATCTGGAAATGCTTCATAGAAAGGCTTGAGAATGCCTATGTTTTCTGCAACTCTGGCCTTGGACTGAAAATGGATGCTAAGACTTCTTTCTACAGCAGGGACAGGATCATTCCTGGCATTTGGGTACCTTCGCATTACTGGAGACACTGCGTATCCCTGCACTGCTGAAACCTGAGGGAGTATCTAGATAAACATGTAGCCCATCTGTGGTTTGTATTCTTACCCTATCTGCTTTGAAACAGAATGGCATTTTATGTGTGGCAGAGCAGACAAAAACATTTCCATCAACCTGCAGATAACTGGTACTTGCTGTGTCCTATACAACCTCTGTGAGAACAGGGTGAGTGTTTTCTTTTGGCAGCTGTATACATAGCTCTTCACAGCAACTGAGAGCTGCTGGCACTCGTGTCTGGGACACTATTTGTGCCTTCACTGATGATTGACATGACCACACAGTGTCCAGGAGCTAACTGTGTGAGATAAGAGGAATGAGATAGGCTGCTTGTTGATGCTTTTTCTACTGTGACAAATGACTGCATGAATGGAAAGTAATTGCATACAATATCTGTCCCTCTTTAGCTCTCCTCTTCCTTCTGTCGTTCTTTCCCTGGTGGCACTCCATCCACTATTCCTTTTGAGCAAGCATCCTCACTGATTCTGCATGCCCTGATAAACAGCAGTCAGTGCAGTCACTTATGATCCTTCCTGCAATTCAGTGCATGCCTGTGACTGCTCTCTAAGCAGTCCTCCGAAAACTTTACAGGCCTGGGCCTGAACATTTACTGGAGGAAAAAAAAAAAAAAAAAAGTAGTTGACAAGCTGCAGCACACCAAAAGGTGCTTCCTTAATAAGGAAGGGGAGGGGGGGGGGGGTGGCATTGATTGCCCTTATTTTCACTAGGATATATGGCAGAAGAGATGTGGATATGAGAACAGGGAAGCTATCATTTGGCTTTGCATGACTGAGTAAGACTTTAGAAAAAAGATGTCTGGACAGAGTCATCTGATTCCTCCCTATGGGGCAGAAAAGTGCCCTCAAAAAAATCCTTTCTGCCCTCACTGAAACAAGACCTTCTCTCCTGTCCCCCCTATTTTCAGTACCTCAGTGAAATGATTAATCTGTCCTGTATTTATGCTTTTGGCTGAAACACCTATTCCTAGAGCTGCTACACCCTTCCAGACACCCTGCTACACCCTTAACGATGGGCCATTAACACCCCATGGTTTGCATACACTGCCTTAAAGGTCCTCACAGTGGGACCTCCTCTGTCCCAGCACTACCTCCATCCTCCCACTCACAATGCATTCAGCAGCCAAGCTCTCTGCATGCCTATTCCCCTGCAAAGTCAGAGAGGGACCACTGTTCAACAGGCCATGGCCCAGGCATGTATCTTTAAGCAACAGCCAAAAATCTGAGTGGGAGGAACACCTGCAGCTCAATAGAAATGGGTTGGCAAATGTGTTCAAACAACAAAAAAATTATATTCCCTGAGAGGGCCAACATGACCCAAAACTTGTCAGAAGATGAAGAGGGAGGGAGATTTGCGGGTGGGGGAGTGGATAGGAAAAAGAGAGAGAGAAGGAAGTAGGGGATCCAATATGCCCACCACTCAGACATTCCGCTGACATACCTTGCTCTCCTTGGGTCAATTTGGATGCCTAAGGAATGTGTTTCTGAGGACTGAGGATATTCATGTCAGGGGGATGGGGATCCCTTGTCAGGGTTCAGCTAAGCTTTCTCCTCTGGTATCTCCTGCAGCTGGCTTGCCTGTTGCAACCTAGGAGCATGGAGACACACCTATCCTATGGGAGACCAGAGGTGTGCCACAGGAGACACTGCTCACATAATTTCTCCAGAGCTTCCTGCTCTCAAGCCTCTGGGCAAATGTGCAGCAATTTGGTCCCTAGGTGGTCCAAGAACTGCTGTGGGGTCTGCTGGTCCTATCTCTTCTTCCCATCACCTTCAGAACCCTCAGGCCTCACAGCAGGTCATTGAAGATACGCATCTGGGACTGCCTCCTGCCCGCGTCAGTGAAGGAGAAAGGGCTGCCACCAGGAGATCTTCACCAATGGACTATGAGGCACTAAGGAAAGCAAGTCCATTAGTCCTTGATACCCCGTGAAGATCCAACAAGGTTCTCTGTTGCCTATAGCCCTTCTTTCCACCAGCAAGAGGTGCTAAACCTCGTGTCCTGCCATGTTTACAAGGGGGAATGGTCTTTGGACCATGAAACCTTGGAGGACTGCATTGCCATGACATGCTTTGTGTGTGGCATTTTTTGGTCACTAAGACAGAAAGAGGCAGTCACACAGGGTGAGGAATAGATTCTGACAGAGCAAGTTGCTGAGAGCATGACTGAATTATGTGCAAAGATATTAAAGCCTCTACAGAGAAATCAAAAATCACGGGATCGTAGGATTGGAGGGCTAGAGGGGACCTCAGGAGGTCATCCAGTTCAATGTCTGCCAGAAAATTATATTGGTAATTTAGAGATTCCTCAGCCAATCTCTTTAGTACTCTTGAACCTAAAATATATAAGCTTGTGGGGCTGTAAATGATTAATTATCACACAGACTGCCTCATATCCTCCTTTGTTACACATGGTGAATTTTCTATCAGTGATATTTTAAGAAGTAGATCTACAACTTGATTCATACCAAATGCCACTGAAATACCTATTGAACATTTCTGCTTTTCCTTGATCACACTTCACCATCCTGCTGTCTGAATCTAGCTATTGATTTATAATTCATTCACTGAGTTCATTTCTTCTATAATGTTTTTTTAAATGCCTTACCATTTTAAGTTTTTTGCTTTATAACCCGTTCATTTGACTTACTGACTTAATTACTCACTTATTTCAAATTGTGGTTTGTAATCATTCTCATTTCACTGTTTTTTAATTCCATATTCATATATGCATGCACACACGTGTGCATATGAACATGTACTATATGTTTATGTAGGTATGTGGGTGTAAATACAAAACTTCTAGCATTGCTTACACAAAGAAAAATACCTTCTTGGCTCAAGTATCTTTTTTTTTTTTTGAATTTGAGAATCTTGGTTTCTTGGGCATCCAGCAAGATATTCCTGAACAATTCCCAGTTGTTTTAGCACTTCTTCTGTTAAATGCATGTTCCCAACTATAATCTCAGCTATTCCTCTAACTTTCAATAATTGCAGGTTTTAAAAGATCCAAGAGATATTTCAGGTTGGTGACATATCCTGTTTGCACTTAATAAATCAAACCTCATTTCATTAGGCAATTTTTCAATTTTTATAAAAGCCATTAACTGTTCCTTATTTATCATAATGAGGTCCATTATGGCGGGTAATTGATAATGGACTTTGATAATGGACTGGGGAGTCTGCACAGTCATCCATGAGTTTCTAATAATGAACAGGATATTGGATGCAAAATGTCACCACTGTCCAACCTGGTTTTCCACTGTACCTTCTAAGGAATACATTAGACGTGAAATGCAATCTTCCAAAACCCAAAGGACCTACCCCATCAAGTTTATCTATTACTAATCACATAATTTGTCTTGTCCTGCAGGACTGCTTCCAACTACTGTTATTGACTCTCCAGGCTCCAAACAATAGTATTCATAATACCTCTCAGCATACTAGTTTGTTTTTAGGTTTGTTTTAAAAAATGATGCTTTTAGTTGGTTTATGTGCTTGGATAGGTATGTCTTATTCTTTCAACATGATTCTCTTTTCATGTAGTTTGAGTAGATTAAGTCTTCTTGACTACTTTATCTGTCATCCAGAAGATTGGTATTATTTTGCTGAGACAAAGGCCATAAAATCATGTGTTCTACTCTTTTGTTAAAGGTTACCTTTAGAGGTTACTATGTTACAGAACCAAAATCTTCCCTTACTTCACCCAGTACCCCAACTATTGAATTCCATTATCATCTGTCTGTTTTCTAATCTTACTTGAAAAACAGATAAAATTTCTGTTTTATTTATTATTTATTTTATCAGCTGGCCTAGCTTTTTTCAGCTTTTCTCAGCTCCTTGGTTGATTAATGTTCTTAGTGGCTGAAAATCACCTGAAATAAATAATTATCCCTAACTTCAAAGCAATGCCTTCAGTGTTTCCTGTTGGACGGGAGAAATTATCCTGCTATCTGTGTTGTATTGTGGGATCCATCCAAGGCCCAGGCCCAGGATAGTGCTGGGGGCACTTCCGAGTACCCTGGTTTGAACTGAACATTCTCTCTCCAAGTTTTCTTCCATTAAACTAATGAATTATTTCACACAGGCTGTACTTTTCCAGTGTCTAACTTGGCACCAGGTTGTTATTTGACACTTACAGCTGGGACAACAGACTTCAGAGACTGTTAAAATTGGCGGTAACCTCTGACATTATTATTTGTCATTGGAAGACTGGACAATCTGCTGTGATATTGACCTAGCTGATCCATTGGGAAATCCCATATATATATACACAGTATATGAACTTCAGTATCATGGATTTCTCTTCCATTTTGGCTACTAGGTTGCACTTCATATAGATTAAATCATTTCTCTTTACAAGCAAGATACAGATTATGCTAGATTTGGCGTTGCTCATAGAAAATGATGACTGTTCAACTTTGTTGCTATAGCAAAACCACATGTATACAGCAAAGGTTATAAACACTATTTTGCAAATTCTGATGGAAACTCTGCTGCTTATACTTCAGTGTCTGCATTAGCTAGCTCTTTTTCACCATTTAGTCAGTCCCATCCTGTGTCAAGAACTGTCAGTGAAGTTCAAACTCCAGATAAAGTTCACACACTTCTGGTAATGTGTGTGAAAATCAATGATGCATCCTGGTAATTGTTTATAAAAGGTACAAAGAGGACAATTTTTCTGGACTATATACTCAGCTCTTTCCTCTCATGTTGGCAGACTGTTCAAACTCCATCTTTGGTCTGTCCCTGTTTGCTGCCCTGCCTGCTCTATAGCCTGGTTCTGCTCCTTGTTGTGGAAGCATTTTGAAATCCTTATTCCTTTGTTTTCTGTGAGGCAAGATTTATAGGGAAGGTAATATCCTTTATTAGACCATTTGATTCATTTGGAAAAAATGGACATTCTTGCGGGGTCAGAGTCCCTTCATTACACTTGTTTTCTGCCTGCTTGGTTTTTCCATTTCTGAAAGCTCTGCTTAGAGAAAGCAGGCCTGCGCATTTTGTCCTTTTGAGTTGCTACATTTTCTTCCAGTGTAATAGAGAGAACACATGTACTTGTGCTCTTTTGTGGAGACTTGTGTGCTTGGTTTTCCAAAATCCAAAATAAAAATAATAAAAAACAATTTTAGGCCAAACATCTGTATTTTGGCCCCAGTATATGGAAACCTCACTCCCTCCAGGTTTTTTGGAAAAAGTCCTGGACTGATATGATCAACTTCTTTTTCTTAAAGGAAAAATAAAAATCTGGTGTACGAGTTCGTTACAAGGCAGAGAAAGACTGTATGGAGAATAACAAAGTATATGTATTGTTTTAAAAATGAAAAATAGAAACATTCCAAATATTTGCAAATTATTTCTTCTGCTACTTACCCCCCAGGTAATGGAGAAATGATCTGTTTGGGGTAAGAGACTGTAGGTTGTGAATAATTTTAAGGTCCAACGCAGCCCTGAATTCCAGACCCATCCAACTTCTCAGATGTCTAACAGAGTTTATGTAAGTTTTGACTGAGTTAAATACCAATATATTTTTGTTTGACAGCATGACCTATACATTGTGGGCAAAGAGTTCTTGCACTCTTCTAGTAATCTCATTCTATGCTTTTCTCAGTCTGTTTACTTCTCCCTGAAATGATCACGACCTTCTGCCAGATTTTCTTGAAGGTTATGCTAATCTTTATTGGCAAGAGAAACAGTAGCTGGAACAAAAAAGTGAAAGAGAATGCCACATGAGAATGAACAGCATGCAGAGCGTGAGAAGTTTCTGCAATAGCTGGAACTGGAGCAGCTTTGTCAGCATGCAGTCCCTGGAGCAGTAAGTGGGGATGTACAGACTGAAATATCCTAGAATGAAATCTTAATTAATTTTCTGGTTCTCAGTAAGGTATTTGGGATAAGTCCTTTGCTAAGGCAGGTGGGGGCATCTCAGGTACTTTGTATGAAATTTTGCCCATTTCACACAGCCCCTCATTTGGCCCCCAAGCGTGTTTCTTTTTTAGTTTAAATCAAAATGAATGTGTATATCTGTCTGTCTGAAAAAATGTAGAAAGATCTCTATAGCCATGTCTCTCTTGCCTGAGTGTTTTGTGTTATACACACATAGAAATGGCAAATGTGTTTATGAGCAGGGTCAGAATAACTTCCCCATAAAACTTTCTGACCTGATCTCAAATAACCACAGCTTAAAATATTGCCAAAATTAAGCTACCTCATGTTAGATTCATGCTGCTCAGTGTGTGTAACAAGATGGGAGTAATCTAATGGAGTTGGGGGGAAGGGGTTAATGACACTATTTTTGAGGGGCTGGAACTGCTGCTGCTTCCTAGTAGATCCCCAGCATTGCAGTTTAAGCTACTTCAGGCTCTTCAACATTACAACATCTGTAGCATGGTTCAGGGCCAAAATGCAAACAGTTATGTCACATCTACTTTACAAGATGGAACGTGGTTTAACCAAGTTGAGGGACAAGCATGCTGTAATGAGGCCCCACAATATGTTTGTTTTTGTGGAGCAGATGAACCCTAAATTAGTACCAGATGTCAGTACTAGACCTGCTGTATAGGGAACACAGCAGGGAACTAGCAATTATGTAGGAGCCACTGTGAGGCCATATTTAAGGTTGCATTCTGTTTTTCGCTTATAGTGAGAACTCAGTCTTTTCCTCTGATAGTAAAGCACCATATTGCTCCTTCCAGTGTAGGTTCATGTGTGTATCTACTGTGGGATGCTGAAGTGTCTTGTGCTCTCAATCCAAGGTACTTTTTGCCTTTGCAGTGCTCAAACAGCCTATATATTCTCTATTTCTATTTGAGCTCTGCACTGAGGTCATGAAAAGTGGTGTGAGCTTCTTCCTTCTTGGTTTGCTTCTACTGCCTTTGGCTTCAGATGTAGCTCTGCTCACATCACAGGCTGCAATGTTTTTGGCCTTGCAATCATTTTTCTGTCATTTTGCTTGTTAGTTTGTTCATTAGTTACTTAGCAATTTTCTTTGTTTGCCTGGCCTTTTTTTGTTGCCAAGACCTTCCCTCTTGGCAAACAAGGAAAAAAGGAGATTTTCAGTTTGAGTTAAGCCACGTGTCTTCCAATGGCCTTTAGTTCTCTGTTTCAGAATACTTTAGTTCCCTACCCCCCATGCCTTTTATGTGACAAGTCTTCAGGCTTGCACCTTTCATCACTTGTGTTGAGGATGTGTCCTTACTGTTACGAAAAAATCTCTGTTCTGGAGATTCTGCTACCTCGAAGCCCTTCACTAGGAAAGATCTTGAGAGCAGTCACTTGATCTTACCTGTAAATCCCTGAGCACATCTTCAGACACCAGCAGGACAATTCCAAAGTCAAGGACTCCATACTCTTTTGTGTCCCATTAGTGTCTTAGTTTTTCTTTGGTGAAACAGAATGCATGTCTGGGAGTTCAAGGAAGGTAATTCACTACAATATCTTCAAATTAATGTCCCCTGTTTCTTCCTTGCTTTTTAACTTCCATAACTTGGTGGTCCCACAGATTACATCTATAGTAATATACAGTACGGGGACAGGATTTAGGATTTGACCATAGGTTTAGCTCTTGGAGCCCATTGTATTTAACTTATAGCACATACCTTTGCGCAGTTTTGACTCATGTCAAACAGTACTCTCCAAAGTAGTACTCACTTGAGATCCAGAGGATAGTAAGGGCCAGGGACTGCTCCTAAAACACAATACAGATGAGACCACCTTGTTTTGTGTAGGTATAGACTGTAGCTATGAAGGGCACAGGTTTGCTCTTGAGAACATGCCACTTCTAAAGGCTGGAGGATGGTCCCTGAGCTATTTTATTTATTAGTACAGCTGTAGCCACATCGCTCCTGAAGGGGCTAAGAAGTACACTTGTACCAATAATTCAACCCAGATATATGGCAATATATGTGATAATGCAAAATAATCAGGAACAGTAGAAAAGCATTTTATATTCACCCACTGCAAAATTGCACTCCTTGATTGCCCAGAGACCAAGCGTCATTCAGAAACTGGTCTCCTCCACTTTTATTTCATCTACTGGCAATTATTCTTCTAATGACACATACTCACACACAGCATCAGAAAAGCTTCTTATTTTGCCAGAATGAGATTTTACTCCTCTCTTCACTCTTCTAACCATACCCAAAGAGACTCTTAGGCTATTAACCTTAAAATCCTATGCTCTTAACACTAATGAAGTCTTTATTATAATGAAGTCATAATATTTTTTATTAGCGATGGGACTTCCATCAGTACCATTTACCATTTAGCTTCTGGTTTTCTGGCTTCTCCTTGGACTCACCTCTTGAGTGAGGAACAAGTCTCATGGCATTTACACCTACATGTCTAAAGCTGACTCCTTTTCATCCCCTCAGAATTGCAAAAGCCACTAATACTCTGTTCCCTGAGCTCAGGATTCACTCTTATGTGTGCCTACAGATCTTATTAGTCCTAGTCTTCTCTACAGGAAAGCAAGCTCAGTGGTAGATTGTACAGGTCAGAATTCTGGGATACGGTCACAGCATTGCAAGCTGTTACTCCTCTTCCTCAGGTCCAATGAAACTGCAGTGCAAAGACTTTTAAAGATAAGTGGCAATCTTATGAGCTACAGTGCTCTGAATTTTCTATATTTGCTGGGGATACAGATTTCTTTTCTTTTTCTTTTTTTTTTTTTTTTTGTTAATCAACAATATTGCGTTTTTAAGAAGCAATTTTATCTATGCTATAGTAAGCTTATGGTAAAAATGTTCTGCTCTGCTTCTGTCCTCTTGCTTAATTTCCAGAGACAAGAAGGGCAATTTGAAAAACAAAACAAACAAACAAAAAGCTATATATATATATATATACAATCTTAAAACAGTAATATGTTACTTTAGTTGCTCTTCCCTTTACCCCTGGGGATAAAAATGCAGATTTTTTCAGACTGGGGAAAAAAAGCACTGGAGTTGCACAAGGCCCACCATTTGTCAAAGAAGACACTGGTTATTGAACACCATAATGCCCATTGAACCTTTTATTTAGGTAGCAGACAATTCTAAATATGTGTCAACAGGAAAGCCACATGTCCTGCTTGTTGAGAGAGAGCATTGATGAATTTTGAAGAAGACTGCCCTGAACAAAGTTGATTGTACTACCAGGGAAATACACCTCTGTCTGGGGAACAAAGCTGTATGCTACTGATAGCTTTACCTTTCCATGTTTTTCTTTTCTAAGTTTTGGATTAAACGAGTTACAGAAGTAACTATAATACCCTTACAAGTTGTTATTGTTGCATATTAATATAGGGGAGCTATGGAAACAAATACTGCCTCAGAAGGGAAGAGGGTTCACCTTCAATGTAAGAGATGATAAATTTTAAGAATGCTCAGTAGAGTTTCAGTAAAAGAGGAATCTGAAAAGAAGACATCTCTACCAAGATTTGAAGGATCCTGTTCTGGATCCAAATTTTGATAATGGTTCTTTTAGCACGCAAAGGAGGTAGAGAAGTTCTTGTTTCCTCTTGCAGGTAATCATGCTTCCCTTGCTAGGGCCCAGCATGTCTTAATACAAGCTCCTTGCACAAGGGGCCTGCCAAATTCTAATTCCATGGAATACCGGTCATCAGTGTAGATTAATGGAAGGACTTTTCAGGGTTAGAGAAAAACAGGCATAACATTAATGCTGTTGAAACATATTGTGCAATTCACCCTGAGCAAATGCTTCCCAACCAAGGGATTAAAGAGCTGGATTTCTGATACTTCTGCTAATTAAATGAATGGGAGGGTATTCTGAATACTGGTCTCTTGGATGATCTTCCAGTCGATAACCATGCAGAGGAATGAGGCTGGGGAATAGGGGAGATATAGGCTTGTACAATGTTCTCTCTTTGAAAACCCATGGCACAATGACAATACACTGTAACATAAAATTAGTCCTGGAGCAGTTAAATGTTTTGAGCTCACGTAATACCTAACAGCTCACTTAAATTTTGAATTGTCTGTAAGAGAGAAAAGAGGAAACTCCCTAAATAGGTTGCTGTCAGTGTCTCAGATGTTTTTGCTTTGGTTATTGTAAGCTTCTCCTGTCTGGCCCCATGGTTCCTCTATTCTCTGCTTCGCATCTGTCCTGAATATTTCTGCTAAAGTCATATTTGTTTCCTCCCACACATTAGCACTCCATTGATTTCCTGTCACTTGCCATGTCAAATTCAAGCTGTTTATCTTTACCTACAACGCCTTTATTGTGTGCCCTCGCCTATACATCCAGTTTCATTTCCTCTGACTCCCCCTCCCACATCCCTTATCTGGAAATAATCTCAGTTCACAGGATTTGTAGCTCAAGAAATAAAAGGCTGGAGTAAAATTGCCTTTAATCAAAGCCCTAGTCTCTGTAGTAAGTCATACCTACTTAACTGAAGGTATGATTTTACACCTGGGCAATATATTCAAAACTGGACAGCTTTCTTTGAGGGTGTTCCTTTTATCATTGTTTAAGCTTGTCATACATACATTAGTTTGCATTGGCATGTGGAAGCTAGGCTAGTAAAACTAATTTGAGAGTTGGTATGACCACTGAAAAAAAAATAAGTTTCTTCCACTGTAAATTTTTGAGATTTCAAAAGAAAAAATACTAAATTTCTATTGAAGGAAAGCTCTCAAAGCATTGCTAGAAATGGGAAAGACCTGCATCAGGAACATAACAGTCAGTCATGTTAAGAAGCTTGATTCCTTGTAAATCAAGCAGAAGAAAGTCTTGATCCTGGCTGTTTTCTGATTTCTCACACTTTCCTTATTTACTAAGTCATTTATTGGGTCCAGAGTCTGGAGGGAAGCTGCCTCTTCCTCTCTCACTCAATTCCTCTTCCTAACTTCCTAGCATGTCCCTTCTACTCTTTGCCTTTTCTCTTACTGCATTTATAAGCATGGTATGGAAGAAATGCGTATGTAAGCAACATTAAGACACGACTGGTATAAAGAAGAGCCTTGCATGGTACCTCTTACTAATTGTAGCTCTGCATTTTGCCCAGGGATCTGTTCCAGTGTAGCAATCCAATTTCCTTATTACCATCTGTTCCTGCCTTTGTAGATAGGTAAACCTGTCTATCTTATGTCCTAATATGCAGTATTTCTTCTACCCAATTTGTGGTGTCATTGTATCTGGTCAATTCAGCATAACAGCTAACATGCAAAATAAATATTTACATTTCCCTACTGTTTTTCCCACAGTGAAATCTGATTGTGGGGGACGCTGGCCTTTTTCTCTGGTCTTCACTGAAACAGAAGGCTACACCTACATGTACACAGGTGGTACTTCAACTCCTAGTACCTCCCTGTTCATTTTTATGTACCTAGTCAAATCACCTAAATGTTTGTATGTAGGTTTTATTCCTGTTGATTCTTTTTCTCATTCACAAGAAGATACACATTTGGGCAGTCTTTTCTTGTTTAGAGAACAGTCAAACAAAGGCTGAATAAATTTAACACCGTTTTTCTTAAAAACCTGCAAAATGTGTCACAAGGTGTAGGGAAGAAGACTACTGTCGTGACACTGACTCTTGGTAGGGCTGGCTTTATGTCTACAGTTCTCCTGAAATAAAGCAGATGAATGGACAAGCCAAGAACATAGTGCAAACTGCACATATGTGTGCATGTTTCTTTTATGGTTATGGTGTTTTGTGTTTTTTGTTTGTTTGTTTGTTTTTCTGATTTTAGGTGTTTGTTTTGAGACTGAAGATGAAAACAAATGACCCTGTCTTATTAAAGACACAATAGGTCAAATTCATCCACAATGTTAATGTGCTTTAGATTCATTAGTTCTCCATACCTGAGCTTGCAGTGAGAGTTTTTCGAGCACATTTATCCCAGTATCAACAGAGATAAAGCAAGTTGAGGAAGAAGGGGTGGGGGCTAAAGCCGAGGCCAAGGGCAGGGAGATTTTCGTGCAGCCTCTCAAACACGTTGATTGTAGTTTGGGATTTTTCAAAGCTGCACATGTTGAATAATATCTGCCAATAAACACAGCTCAGTGGGTGAGAAATCTGTCTGCCTCTTGCTGAGGATTAGAAGAGAAAAGACACCAAATGAGCAGTTTCTTCACATGTGGGTCATGCCCCTCACTGGGGTACTTGCCCCTGACCTAATCCTGTTCCACTTTGTCTCTCTCACTCCCTCCTGTCTTCCTTTCCCCTTCTACTCCTCCACTGCTGCACTACTGGTGGTCTGGTGCATGCTGCACAGATGTTTTCCCCATGCTATTATAAGATTATTTTTCAAGTGGCTTCTTGGAACAGATGTTCCAGTGTGTGCACTCTCCTTCCCTTGGCTGAAAGTGCTCTGCGCAAAGAGCAGATTGCATTGCTGCTCTCCTTTTGATCTGAAGAGCAAGACCGAGAAAAAAAATCCCACACAAATGATGCTGGTTTTTGTTTCAGGCTGCTTGGCAATGGTGCACCTGGGTGTGTGTCTCCTGCTTCTTTTCTCCCCCATCACTAGTGCTGCTTGCAGATGTTTTTTTCGGAACCTTTCTTCTTCAGCCCATTTTTTTCCCTCTGTGACCCAATATTTTACTCCCACTGCTTTTAAATTTTCTTTCATCTAATACTCTGGTATTTGTGCTTCCAAAATCATTCTCTGACCCGTTGCCAGCACCTCATCTTCATCTTCTCCTTTCTTTGGCAACTCCAGGACTGTTAGGATGGATTACTCTCATGTGTTTGGGTACAAGGCCTGTCCCCTTTTTAGTCTTTTCATTTTGAGTTCAGATTCATTGCTGAGGTTCTCCTTCATTGCCCCAGCGAATTCACCTGAGTATTGCTGCTTCTACTTTTCATTTTATTTCTCCCATTGGGTCAAGAGCATTTTCAAGAGTAAGAGGTCTTGCAATGTCAAAGGACCATCTTTTTCAAGTGCCACTTAATTTATAGATTCAACAAAGGTATGACACAAGGAGATTGTGAAATACATGCTATATTATAGGATCCTGTAGCTAGGCTTAACTCTCTGAAACTCATCTTCTGGGATTAAAAGTAAATAAATAAATCTTTATTTGATCACATCCAGTCTTTTAAATAGGCAGTATATCAGCTTCAACTCCATGTGTTGGCCTTCCTGAAAAAGTTCAGCTTACATGAATTCAGTCTTTGGGGAGAAAAATAAATATTGCAAATCTTTTCTGAGCCAATGAGATAGAATTTGAGAGTGGGTTCCTAACCTAGTATTAATCAACTTCAGTTGATTCAGGATGATTTATATCTGATGAGAAATTGGTTTGGGTATGTGTTCAAAAGAAATAGGCCTATTTCTTGTTTTGATATAGCTAGCACTGTATGAACCCATTACTTCTTTTTCAAATGTCCTCTTATGGAAAAGTCCTGCAGATTTAATGGGGAATGATAACCTTGCATAAGAATGCATAGGATTCTCTAATAGGAAAATTATTCTTTGTGCATTCACGGACTATCCTACATTCCTCCAAAAATGTTAATATTCTTTGTTGATTTATGGCCTTGTAGAGAATTTTCTCTAAAACTGGGGTGGACTTGCTAGGCATCATACCTTCCCAGGGAAGATTTAAACAATACTTACAACCTTGTGAACCCTTCCCTTCTCTATCTTCCCTTGTTTGATTGTTCTACTGCATTGTACTGCAGTGCTAAATAAATGAGTAAACAAATAAATAAATAAATGGAGGGATATATGACCAGTTAAATAAGCCTCAGCTTTGGCAACATCTTCCATCAGCCAAACTACTCCCGCTTGTGACCTAAGTATTCAAGCACAGTTTATATTTGCGATGCACTGCTCTCAAACAGATACCTGCAAAGCTGATATACAGCTATAAATTCAACTGCAATCCAAATAATCCATTACAGGTAAATGAGACTGTTTTCATTCACATTTGGGACCAGTTTATCACACATCCTCCTTCTCTGAAAATTTTTAAAATTGGCCTTTCAGTACTATTGAGGGCAGCTTACCTCTTGTTAGCCTTGCATTCTGCACTGAGGTGTTAGAAAGCTGCGTGGCCTTCTCTGTACTGTTGGTGTCTAAAAGGGTTGCGTAAGAAAGTGGGTAAAGAAGGAAAACAACTGCTTTAAAGCTGATTTTCAACAGGTTTATGAAAAAAAAGTCATATGACACAAAGCATGTAATAGCAGGAAACAGGATTCTCATGCGAGAGGAAATCCAGTCCTATTTCCTCACCTTTCAATGTGTTTGGTGTAGCAAGTGACACTGTAAACATAGTTATATCTAACATGAACCCAAAGTCTGAAAAAAAAAAAAAACACACCCTAACTATCTATTATTTCAGTCAAAAAAAAATGTCAAAAATATGCTGAAAAACAACCACATAGCAACCACCTAGGCCATTTCTTCTGACCCAAGGCCAGATCTGTAATTCTGGACAAATATTTTTTTGCCTTCTTCTTAAAATTGTCTGTTAACAGAGATGCTATGGGTTGACCAGCCTATTCCAGGCAACTCAACCACTGCTACTGTTCACAAAGTGTTTCAAGTGCTGAATGACATCTGTGGTTGCCATTTTACAGGCACCTGCAGTAAATTTTCTTCATAAACTCAAGGAAGTAGTAGACGTATCTAGAGTACATCTGCTGGGCTTTTTTGAACCTCTGACTTATGTGTGAATCTATTACCTTAAACCTTGTATTAGGAGGCAGGGGTTGCTTTGGTTTGGTTTTGTTCATTTAGATTAAATGATAGAGAGAAAAGTTTAGATGTCTTTATTTTCTTTTAACAAATGAAAATGTATATAATTATGTAAAATGAACTTTTTTTTCTTCTTTTTCTTTGCCTTTCAGCAAATTTAAAAATAAAAACCTGTGGAATTAATATTTTTAAAATATGCTAAAATTTGCTGTCCCCGATAGTAATCTCTAGCTGACAAGGTTCTCTGTGAGTATGGCATTTTAGCTACCTTTCTCCTCATAATTATTCAAAAAATCTGGGGGACTAGACAGGGGTTTTAGGCAGATCCTGCTGTTTAAACTGTACCTTTCTGGAAGATGGAATCACAGAGGGCTCTGATGAAGAGACATACCTCTATAACAGATTTCATGCTTGCTTCGGGGCTCAAGGAGTAGTCCAGTTTAAACACTCTTGATGTTAACTGATCTGTAGTGAACAGAAAATGTGAAAAAACAAGATTCCTCTTGTGGCTGATCCATGCAGGGTAAACAACGATGAACAGCAGGAATCAAAACCAGCACATCCCCTAGAAGTGCTTAGAGGTTTGCTACTACTTTTTTATTAGAATTTAGACAGTCGTAATCTAACCTGAAGCAATTGGCAGTTGTCTAGATTTTAATAAATTACCAGCTATTTTATGACTTCATTCTGTCTGTTCAGTTGTTTTTAATACTTAGATTGTCCAAGTTTTATGATATGCTTCCATATATGTCAGTTTGAGAGTCCCTTTCAGGATAAACTGTGTTTCTCTGCCTCCATGTGTGACCAAGGCAAAATTTCCTGTGGAAGAGAGTGCTAACAGAGCAAGTGCAAAAGAAATCAAGAGAAGGCAAGGCCACACCTGGAGTACTGTGTCCAGCTCTGAGCCCCCCTGTACAATAGAGATATGGACATACTGGAAAAAGTCCAGCAGAGGGCCATGAAGATCATCAAGGGACTGAAGCACCTCTCCTATGAGGAGAGGCTGAGAGAGCTGGTACTGTTCAGCCGTGAGAAGAGAAGGCTGAGAGGGATTTCGTCCATGTGTACAAATAACCAAATGGAGGGTGCACAGAGGATGGAGCCAGGCTCTTCTCAGTAGTACCCAGTGCCAGGACAAGAGACAATGGGTGCAAGCTGGAACATAGGAAGCCCCCTCTGAACATCAAGAAGCACTGTGATGGTGACAGAGCACTGGTCTAGATTGCCTAGAGAGACTGTGGAGTCTCCCTGCTTGGAGAGCTTCAAAGCCACCTGGAAATGGTCCTGGGCAACCAGCTCTAGGTGTCTGCTTGAGCAGGGGTTTGGACCAGATGGCTTCCAGAGGTCCCTTCCAAAGTCAAACATTTTGTGATTCTGTGATTCTGTAAGGTGTCCTTCCAAAAGCACTCAGCTAATGAAGGGCAGGACAGAGTGCTGGCAGCTCTTAGTCACAAAAATGAAGAGCATAGATCCCAAGTGTATGAAGTGAACATTTCAAGGAAGCTTTTATGGGGTAAATTCTATCCTCTACCATCCTAATATTTAACAGTGTTGGAGAGCAACAACAAGGAAAAAAAGTCAAGAAAATATTAATAACAAAAGACTGTAGAGAGTATCTTGAAGTAACCCTGTGTATTGGTTAACAGTTATACTTGAGAGCACTTTGAAAGAAGATTGAAAGCCTTGTCTCATTTCACCTGGGAAGGGGAGAAGGGACAAAGTGATTGTAGTTAAAGTTAAGGAAAAAAGAAGTTTTGACCTAACTTGGAGTTTTGAACTCCAGTCCCTAAAGTGTATTGAATAGTCCTCTATGGCAGACTTTCATTTACTTCTGATAACTTTGCATCAGGGCTTCTGTCAGAGATACACCTAAAAATATATAGGCACCGTGGAACCCAGTTCAACAGTTTACAGTCTGTGGAGTCCCAAGGACCTAGATTTATCTTTCATGGTGACAGGTTTCTGTTTTTGAACTGAGATCTGTCCTATGCCTTTCTGAGGCATAATGAAAACTTTTGCTCAGACCAGCATTCTGACAAATATGATGTTCAGAATATAATGTTCCTGAAAGGTACAAGAAAGGATATTTGTTGCTACCATCACTGTTTGTCCTTTCTGTTTTGTTCTTTTGTTCTATAATTGCGTCTTTTAGTCTGTATGCATATTTTAACACCTACACCTTGTTATGGCTTCAAGGTTATGGCTTTAACAGAGGCCTAAAAGACTAACTCACACTAAGTCGGATTTGACATCCCTGTCTATCTTTTATTCTACATAAAGTGACTTCCATACTATCTATTCATAGCTTCCTGAGCCTCCCCAGGTAACCCATTCCTGCATTGTGGAATGGGCTTTGTTTGATGTGACTTGGCTTTGCTTAGAAGTAGGCTGCTAATTTTGCTTTGTAATTGCAACTACATGTCAAATAGGAACAAATATGTTTAAAAAAAATAAACCAAAAAAATGTACGGATTGCAATGATAAACCAAGATGAAGTTCTATATTCCAGAAAGTTTTCCTATTCCACCATTCTGGACACCCCCTTTCCTTCTTAGATAGTGCTGGATATTAGAGGCCTCTCTGTTTCCCACCTGCCTCTTCATACCACATCTTTGTCACACTCATCTCCAGACATTCCTCCTATTCCCATATTCTTTTCCTTAGTCCTGCATAGCTCTGGACATAACTTTTCTCTTTTCCAAGCAAGCTGATCTCGTGTCAGCACCAACACTAATCTTACTGGAACAGTGTCACCCCTACGTGAGAGTGGGATCTAAAAAATAATAGTATTAAAATGTATCATGGGGTACACAGGCAAGTATTCTGTGGGCAGGAATAAGGCACATCTAATCTACAGGAATTCTTGTGTCATTAGTATCATATATGTTGTCCTACAGGGTCAATTATAAATAGTTCTTTAGTCACTAGATGGGAAATATTTTTAATTACAAACCTTAGTCTCTAAGCTTCTGTGTCTCTTCTTCCTGGACAAACATATGACAAATGATTAATATTAAACCAAACATTGTTCATTTAACAGATAACTGAAAAACGCATTATTGGTTAAAGGCTCTGTTTGGGAGCAGTGTTTTAGAAGGGAACATGTAATAAAATGGGAGGAAACCCAAGTGGCATCATAGAGCATTAGGCTGAGGCTGAGGCTGGTAACAATTGCAGTCGGTCAGCTAGGCAAGGCTGTCAGAATTTACAAAGAGATGAGAACAGGTCTGTTTGATTTGGAAGTCAGGTTTTAAGCCATATTTTTCGATTGCACAATTGTTAGAATTTAACTCTTCTTTAACAAGTAGACTTCAGCATTTGAAGTTGCAAAGTCCATCTGTTCAGAGTCATCTCACAGGATCTTTTCCTCCTGGCTGGGAAGTCTTACAAATTAGCCTTTTTGTCACTGCTGTGCAGTTGATTTTGAAGAAGATGTGAATGGCATTGCAGAAGTCTCCCTTTCCAAGGGACAGCCAAAACTTCCTTGGCTCACCTGCCAGCTCTGTTCTGACTTGTGTGTCACATATCTGTCTGCTCACATCATGCTGTTGGACCACTACTGAGTTTATGGGAATATTTGTGACCACTCTTAATTGAGATGAAGGCTATGACTCCAGCAGCCAACAGCAGGCAAATATCATCTGTCTAAAAGATATACGCACTCTCTTTTATAAAAGTGCATTATTGTTTCTGGCACTTCCTAGGTGTCTGAGCTCAAGTGCTGGAGAATGTGAGGGTGGGACATTGTGACTCAGCTGTTTGCTGTATAGCATTCGTTAATTTGTTGTATATTTTTCTTGTAAGAACAGTTATAAATAGTTTTGTAGTGATCAGATGGGAAACAGTAAGCATAATCCTTACTCAGCATCACTGGGGAATAAGCTTCCCACCACTTTCTTTCTCTGACACCCTTGTGGTTCCCCAACTGCTTTTTCTACCGGGACAGTGCCTCCTGCCCGGTGCTGGCAGTGCAGACACTCCTCGCTTTACGGGGTGAACAGGAGGGCAAAGAACCAGGAGGAATGCAGGGAGCCTGACTCTGCCCCCACATCCACATGCCAGCTAGATCAAATGGCTATAGATCTGATTCAGGGTCCTCTGAAGTCCAGGCAAATATTTGTATTGATTTCAGTTGCTCTGGATCAGCACTTGTGTACACAGATGAAAGTAAGCTTTTTTTTTTTTCCCAAAAGGGGACAAAGTCATATTTTCCTTTCATAGAGAGAAGGGGAGTGCTGATGCCATCTTCCCTGCTCTGCCCCTGGGGCAGTCCATCTAGATATTGCTGTGCATCTTGGTCAGTCGTTAGAGTTCTAGCTGATCCCTAGACAGTCATTCTCATGTGTACCCCTCCCTTCTTATCATTGCAAGGCAAAAGGGAATGATGCATAAAGTTTTTTGCCCAGTAGTTTTGAATGTGGAAGGGGTAATCTAAGACCAGAAACATTTCATGGAATGTGCCAGTTCCAAATGAGGGAAAATTTAAACCTTCATTACCCAAGGTAGCTGTAAGTGAATGTGACAATGCCTTCATTCTTTAAAAGCGCATTCCACTTGTGCCACCATGCAATTTCTGTTTTTGTTTTGTTTTGTTTTTAAAGCCCTTGTACCTGAAAGTTTTGTTGTTTAATTGATTTTTTTTCTTGGAAGAATATAGATAAGGAACTCACAAGCAAATAAACACTGAGGCTACAGTCCAGGTAAGTTCGCTATTTCACAAGTCATTTAAGTTCACATTCTTGCATCTCTTTGTGTGCATCCTCCCTTGGCATGATGTAGAATGCAGTTTATTTTCAAGAGTTAACGTCTGTGGCATGTTGTAGGCATCAGCATCAGTGCAAAAATATGTAATAAGGCCAAACCCCAGGGACCTGCATGATTTAAAAAGAAGGGCTTTATAATCCATGATTTGTCAGTTTGATTGGCTGCTGTTGAGGTAATGGTCTGTGTTTAATCCAGCTTCTTGACTTTAATTCTGTGGTTTCAAAGTCTATCTCAAATGCTGGTCAAGCCTCTCACTATAAAACGCTGCTTTGAAATTTCAAATGGGACAACTTTCTTTTGCATGTTGTCAAGGTCATAATGAAATAGAAATTAAAAAGCTTATGTCAGTAATTATATGGATTAGAAAACTATTCCATATTGTCATTTTTCAGCAGGAAGGAAAAGGTGTGAAGAGTCACTTTCCTTTTACTTCTAAAATGCAAATGAGTTCAGTTATTCAACTCCTGGAGTATGTTTCTAATGATCACTTTTGGTTGGACTCTAGAATGAGTCTCTGGGTAAGGTCCTTCTAAATAAAAATAATATTGTTTGGGGGTAAAACATACAGTTACAACTTTTACAACTTCTGCAATGTCTTCGTAAGTGATGGTATTTTGACTAATGCTAATGCAATGTCTCTTGATTAATAAAATAAAATTTTCCAGGTATTTATGGAATGCCAATCCTATCTGGGGCAAAGACCTTCTAAGTGGTTATCCTCCTGAAAAAATACCCAGTCAGAGCTACTAGAAGAAGAAGGCAAAGGTCTTTGCACTGTCAAAGTAAGTTTTGTATGTTGCCCTCAGGAAGGTTTTGTAGGTATACCTGTCTTCTTCACAGAGTATAAGCATGAGCCTTGATGTCCAACTTACCTTATCCACTGGAGAGAGTTTACATCCATTTAAAGTTTCTTGATGTTTCTGAGGTGGGTCAAAATTTTGATATAGTGGAGTCAGAGGTTATAGCGGTGGTGAGGTGCAAATATATCTGGAAAAAAAAAAAGGCATTGTCAGTTGTATAGTAAAAGTTCGAGATTTTCTGCAATGCTACCTATCACTGAAAACATGTCCTAAATGGCTTCATTTAAAGTGCCCTATAGGCCTGTACTGTGAATACAGACAGGGCATTTCAGGCAAATGCCATAATGAGAGCAGTGCTTGGGAACACTCTATTTTAGCAGAGTGAATGTGACCAAAGAGTAATTCACTAAGACTGCCAGAATCCTAATGATTTCTAAAGAAGTGATTTTAGAGAGGGGAACGATATATTACTGTGGCAAAATACTTGTACTGCCTTATCCAACTGTCTTAGATCACAGTCTGTGTGAGTAAGAGGCAAAAATAGATGTTAAAAATAATATAAAAAATCTCTAGCATATCTCAAAAAAAGATTGTAATGATGATGGGAAATAAAAGTGAAATATAAATTTATTTGACTATGAGATTACACATTGGAAGGAGGGTGACAGTAGTAACCTATTGTGTCACTGAACACAGCTCACTGTGTGCTGTTAATAATGAACAATTACAGAGTCTTCTGGAAAAATTTAAGAGACATGGCCGTAAATCTGGTTCAAGAAGAACATAGAAGATGGCTAAATGTCACAGAGTTCTAATCTGTCTGGGGTGTCTGGAGATAAGTCAGAGGTGGACTGTACTCTGGTCTAATGTAGCTTTGCAGAGAAGTAGAAATGGCCACGTTGTCATTGTTTGGGTCTTGGTTCAGGGCACAGACAGGACCAAAATGTCACTCCTAACTCTTCCCCACAAGTGAATGGAAAAGGGAGGGCTTGAAGTTTTGGTTATCTCTCACTTCCATGCATTCAGATTTGCCTGAATATCCTTGCAAAATTATATTCCAGTAAGCCTATAGCAACCTTCTACTTTCCTAGTGCTATTCAGGTATACATTGGTCCTTGCCCTCTTTTCATCTAAGGGGAAGACATTAGTGCTGCATTTAAAATATATATTGTATAAAGTAACTGTACATTCAGAATAAGAAACCATGGCCTTTTTAATTAATGTACTTTAAGAAGACGAAATATCCATATCCATTTCATCAGCACATTTATTTAAAAATAATGTCTACCAGGGTGACTGTTGTCAGTTCCTGTTACGATGGGCTTATTATGAGCACAGAACTTTTCTCCCAGAAATGCAGAACTCTGGGTGATGTTTTTTTGTTTGTTTGGTTGGTTGGTTTTGGTGTGTATGTGTGTGTGTGAAAAAAGACCCAGGTATTCAACAGATACTCCCAAATGTTGAAGTCTTCTGAAGGTCTGAAGTGAGAGGGAAGGACATGGGCTTTTCTGAAATATAAGCTCTAAATCAGTATCGAGGAACGACAATTTCTATTCACGTTGAAGACATCCTTCCAGTACAGCCTTTCAGTAGGGTTTGAACAGGCTCATCCATGAGGAATCTTTCTGATTTACTCTAAACAGGAGAAGAGCTAAAATGAGGAACTCGTCCTGTAATGCAACAGGACATAGTTTGCAAGGCCAGCTACAATTGCATACATCCAAGGTAGGCCAGATAAATACCTGGAGTAATTACTCAGCAGGGACAAACTTGCATGGAATGGGGAGCAGATAATTCTGGCAGCACTTTTGGACAAGTAAGATATGGGCCACCAAGACATTAATAAGACTATTAATCAAGACTAATGGTTTGCAGAGTGTGCATAGTAAATCACCCCTCCCACAAATAAATATAATGATGCTAAGAATTGTAAAATTAATCTAATAATTAAAAGAGTAGCTCAGAATAAGGCTCCAACAGTACTCTAAATTGATTAACTGAGATAGATCAAAGTCTTAAGATTTTGAAAATGAGAATTAGAGGGGAGAACTGAGCTGAATGGTCTGGAGCCTCTAGAATGAAACCTTTGAAGAAAACTGAATTCAGGGTCTATTTCACACCTCAAGAATGTGTGAAATAGAAGCACATGACTAGACTTGGGTCTTTTGTAGGATATTATTATTTAGAATTATTTTCTCCCTTCCCTTAATATTATGTGGTTGAGTAAATTATTCCTGTCACTTATTGGGAACCTAAGGCCCAGAAGTTCTTCTTTACTAAACAGATTTTTTTTTCTTCTGAGACAAAACTTTGCTATATTGCTACATTAGTTTCATTGTAAAATGTTCTTCCTAACGTTGAAGTGTTTAAATTCTATCTGTGAATACAAAAATCAATGCAAGCATATTTAGATGACATGGAACTGGTGAATTCCAGTGGAAAATGCTGCATTTGTGTTAGCAAAAGTGTATTCAAAAAAAAAAACATAATATTTAAAGTGAAGATTCAAATAATGCATCTGTAATTGCACCATTTTGCATGTTGAAAAATCAAAACGTTTTAGACATTGGACAGATATGTAGGACAATACGGTCTTATTTTCATGCTACAAAATCTATGAGTGTTTTTTCTTATGTGAGTAACTACATTTCAATATATAAAACTGGTTCTGCAGACACTTCAGGATGCAACTTTGTTTAGGAGGGTCATTGTTTCAAATGAGTTGCATACTTGGGGTCAATTCCTACAAACAGGTACAAAAGTTATTAGTTCATCACATATATAATACATTCAGTGTAACTGCTCAGATATGGACAGACATTTATGAGTCTAAGAATTTGCAGGAGGGGATTGTAAGATCTGGGTTTTATTTTAGATCCCTGTCCTGTTTATTACTTTGTCTGTCCAGAACAGAATGTATGTTTTAGCTGTTAGGTCTGAATCTTGAAAGTACTTAATGCATGTTTAATTTCACTGTTTCTGAAAAAGTTTTAAGGTATGTTGACATAAGAAAGATAAGGTTCTCTGGGTGAGGATGAAAACCTGACTTTCTCATTGAATCCCCATTGGTATCAGCAGAGTCAGGATTTGCACCACTATCCCTGATATATAGGCTTCCATAAGCCACAAGGGGTACATATATACTCTCCAGTTTTGTATTTTGTTTCAGACCTTGTTTTGGACCTTGTTTTCTGGCACATTTCTACTTTAAAGCCAAGAGACAAAATGCTTATAGGAAGTAACAGCTATCTCATTTATTGCCTGGATGGTCATAATAATGGGTCAGTAATCAGAGGAAGAGCACTGAGTGGTTGTTGTTGTATAGAAAGGATATATCTGTGAATAACATTTCAGTTGGCACATCCTTAAAAGACATACAGATTGCTAATTGCCACAGCTGATTGCAATGCTCTGTTTGAATAAAGAAAATGAAGGCTGGCTGCCTCAAGGCATGCTAGGAACATGAAGCCATTTAGGAAGTCCGTAGGAGGATTGTCATGACCAAATCTTTGATTGTCTCTAACCTCAACAGTGAAGGAGTTAAGAATTTTTTGCATCTTGAAGCATATAATTGTGCAGTAATTCTAGGGGGAAGGGGCTTCTGAACCCAGATCAGGTTATTCTTTCAAGATCCAGTCAAGTCTTGAAAGTCTCCAACCTCCCTAGGCAGCTTGGCCCGCTGTTTGACTGTACTAATACAGAACGTTTCTTTGAGCATGTAGGAACTGCTGAGCAGCTTTTATATGCTTTCTTGGGGTACACAGGAAACAAGAAAAAGTCTTTCCTGGAAGTCAATGCTGAAAAGCAATGTGAGAAGCTCCCTGGGAGAGCACAGAGCAAAAAGATGCTTCAGTGCATCCTGTTCTTAAGGGTGGTGGGAGCTGGGGCGTGGAGCAGCTGTAGGGCGCAATGGGTATGATTATTCACCACTGTGGTATATCTGCTTTCTTCAGAATAGGTTTTTGTGATGCCACCAGTGCCTGGAGAGTCGTTTTCAAAATAGTGCAAGTGAAATATCAAATAGTTAACAGAAAGGTTAGTAGCTACTTAACTTAAAAACTGCAGAACTGTACATATGCAGCAAGGATAAAAGGAGCATATATAGCAAAAAATGTGGTACCGTAGCAGTGTTAAACAGACATCAGTCAGGTTTAAATCAGTGGAAAAGAAAGTTGAATGTAATTCTAACAACCCAAAGATGGTTAGCAGATCTACTGAATGGGTCTTAAGTTGTCTTAAAAATGTGTGAATAATTGAATGGTGTGAAATGTACTAAGAATGTAATACTGTGCAACAATACAGATCTTATTCCTCTGCTAAAACATATACGCATGCAAACAATCCCTTCAGTGCCTTGTGGAGGACAGTGAAAGCTTAGCAGAATTAGAATGCACTGAGTGAAGTTAGAGGCCAGCTGACTGAAGTGATGTTAGGGTTACCATATACAAATATTGGGGGCAAAGCTATCAGAAGTTCTCTCTTAACCTGTGAGAAAAGCTGAATAGGCAAACCTAGATTATTATTATTACTTAACTTTTATTCCTCCCCTCCCTCCCCTCCATCCCCAGACTATGTTTTTGCCATCTTAAGTTAGAAGCTTCTCCTTGGGCAGATAAGTTCAAGTGCTTTCTATGCAGGATTCTAATGACACGTATGATGTATTAAAATCTCTTTGGAAATAATGATTGACGATGTGCTTATCTGGGACAGAATTTATTGTGTTATAAAAATCTATGTAATGTGTGCCCAGAAAAAAATCCTTAAATTGAGTGAGAACTAATATTCAATTGGGATGAGTAAGATTGGTTATTTAGGACACACACAACTATTTGTGAATTGTGACAAAAGAATTCAACTGATCATAAGTAAGATAATTGGACAAGTGGAAAGACTTCAAAAGAAGAAGGCTACCCAGAGATTCACAAATACATTACTATTTCCAAGCAAACATATTCCCTGATTTATCATAAATATTCAACTGAGCTTACTGCTGATGGATAATACAGAATGCTGCTGTGATTACAGGAGGATAGGGTTGAGGAGCTGAAACTAATTTTTCTCAGTTTAACGAAGAATCCAAGTTGATACAAGTTTATGCGGATCAGAGACTGCCCTTCTGAAAGAAGACAGTCCGAGGGCGTATCATTTCAACACAGACTTAACTGCAGCAGAACTATATACCCAGACTGGGAAATACAACTGCTGGTTATTGGTTTGGCTTATGGGTGGCTTCATGAGCATGTTTATAAATCACTTGAGGTAAAAACAGACCATATAACACAGGAATTTTTATGAACAAAAACTGCTATACAAATAGCCTTTTTAACCTCAGAAAGTGTCCATGAAATTGAAAAAAATCCTTCCCTTTGAGATCCTGGCTTGAAAAGGGCATGATTAGAATATCCATGATTAGGAGAGGAAACATGAAGTGGTCTATGAGGACTCTTTTCAGGAAGGTCCTTGCCTAAGCACAGCTTTATGCAAAGGTGTTAGAAGTGTAATAGAATATGCTGAGATGAGGACATCACTAGGTAATGTCAACATGTCCCTGTTGGAGAAGTGCTAATGGAATTTTAAATCATCTTTTCTGCTCCTTAGGCCTCATAATGTGTGGTTTTCTTCACCCCGAGGACCCAAGTACATTATCTGATTTTTAAGCATTAACATATTTCTAGGAAACAGAATACCGAAAAACAAACAAGAAGTGGAAATCATGGGAAGACCTCACTCGCTTTTGTCTAAACCTGATTCATAATTTGTTTGAATTATATATATATATATATTTAAATGAAAGAGCTCTTGTTCAAAGGCTTTAAATTGTTGTATGTCACATCTCATCAAGAAACCATTTATAAATTTGTAGTATAATCCCTCCCCTCTCCCATCCTGGAACCCCCTGTCCCTCCAGGACCCCCCACCCCCCCCCCCCCCCCCCCCGGATATGCACACTGGATTCCAGATGAGTTAATAACTGATCATGTTCAACACTCCATAAATTTCTTCTTTTTTCAGCCAACCACTTTTGAATATTTGCATGGGTTAGCAGAAATAGTTTGGTTATGAGAATATATTCTGGAGAGTTTAACAAATTTATTCACATGAAACATTATTGCAAAACATATCATACATCTCGCTGATGTTAGAGACTTAGGGGAAGAAGAACAAAAGTTTCAGTGCCAGAATGTAATGGGTTCCTTGAACCGAAGGTGGTTAACTGTGCTTAGCCAAAAGAACTATACATCAAGAATGACAAATAGAGCAGAAAACTTACTCCAAGAATGTACAATAATTACAGTTAGCATGTCTGAGAATATTTCAAGGAAAGCAATGGGACTTCTGCTAAGGGAATAGGTTGATGATCTGAACAATGTCCTTTCTTATAAGCACTCATGATGGTTAGTACTCTCAGAAGAGAGAACACCAGGAGACACTGGCTTTGTGTTTCTTGAGTACAAATGTAAAGAAACCAATGTAGCCATTAGAAATGGAAAGCTACAGGAACAGTAAGTATGAACCCCAATGGGTGCTTCTGCTTTTAGAGTTGGATAGGAATCCATGAGCTTCTGAGTGTATGGCAGCACTATGATGATAAAAAACGCAAGATCAAAAGTGATCATTGATAACAGAGAGCCAAAAGGCATCAGTACAACCTGTTTATGGGGGTGGGAAATTGAGATTTTTTTTTTGCCCTGTCTTCTATAGATATTGATTTCTGCTTAACTAAGTGGTTGAATTCATCTGTGGTACTTGTTGGTTTTGGTTTTTACACTTGCTTTTTTTATCTGAGTCTTCCAAAATTCAAAAACATCTGGAGGGGAAGGGGATATAATTTAGCTACTAAATCCAGTGACCCAGCCCATACCCTATGTCTAATGCCAGGAAATGCCAGCACTCCTTTGTGTTACATTACAATGTCTAATATGCTGAAAGAATATTGTCTTTCATTAAATGAAACAATCTTTCAGCAGCTCCTCAAATAAGTCATATAACCAATAATTTTTTATTGCACAAACAGGGCTGAGATGTTCACTTTGCAGTTCAGAATCCTAGTCCTGCTTAGTGGCTAATCTGCATGTTGTTGCCTTCATATTATATATGCTGCCTGGAAGAAGACTACCAGTGCCATGCAATCAAAGATATTCATGTGACTGAATTCTAAGTTGTTAGTAGTTCCTCTGATATGTCACATCCCTTTGAACACAGCAGTGCACTTATTTGAAAACAAAACCCCAAACAAAAACCAACTTGTTTCAAGCCTTCAGTGGTATTATGACTGTGCCACTTCCCAGGTTAAAATAACTTTGCCTAAAAAATCTCAATTATTTTTCAAAATATGTTATATCCATACACAAGTACACATTGGCTGGACACAAATACAAACTGAGAGTCAAATGGCTGCAGAGGAGGCCTGCAGAAAGGGACTGGGGGGCTCTGGTTGGCAGTGGGCTCAACATGAGCCAGTAGTGTGCCCTGGCAGCCAAGAGGGCAAACTACGTTTTGGGGTGTGTTAAACACAGCATAGCCAGCTAGTCAAAAAGAGGTTGTTTTCCTGCTATATTTAGTACTGATGCAGCTTCACCTTGAATATTGCAAGCAGTTCTGGACCCCACAATATAAAAAGGGTATTAGTGTGCTTGAATGTGTCCAGAGGAGGGCAACAAAGTTGGTAAAGGGCTGGAAGGCAAGTTCTGTGAGGAGAGGCTGGGGACACTTGGGTCGTCCACTCTGGAGAATAGAAGGATCAGAGGTGACCTCATTGCTCTTTACAACTTCCCAAGGAGGCGAAGTACTGGCCTCTTCTCCCTGATAACTGATGGTAGGATGCATAGGAATAACACAAAGCAGCACCAGGGCATGTTCAAACTGGATATTAGGGAAAGATTTATTTACCATGGGGTTAGTCAAACACTGGAATAGACTTCCTAGTGAGGTCATTGATATCCCATGTCTGTCAGTGTTCAAGAGGCATTTGGATAATGCCCTTAATAATGCTTTAACAGTTAGCCCTGAACTGGTCAGACAGTTGGGCATGATAGTATTTGTAGGTCCCTTCCAAATGAACTATTCTGTAGTAGCAAGTAATTATGCTCTTATTGCAAATTTCTGCGTTATAATTAGCATTTTTGATGTTGCAATAGGAGTTTATTGGAAAAGACTACTTCAAAGCGTACCTATATGGTCTGCTGCAGAGCACTGAACTTTCTTCTCATGTGTACATTGATGTTTGCTGAAAACCTCTAATATTAAATAACGTCAAAACTTGACGTTCTATTAAAAAAATGTAGTCATTCTATTCCTAGAAAATAAGAGCATTCAGAAGATATTTTCTGCTCACAAATGAAAATGGAAGAAACATTTTCTCCCTTACAGATATGAGTATGTAATTTGAAATTATGGTCATGATGGATTCAGAAAGTTTGGTGTAGTAATTTGTCCTTACCAAAAAGGTAGCAATATAAGTAACAACTCTAATGCAGAAAACAGTGTCTTTAACAGGGACAATAAACTTTGAGGAAGGGTGAAATTAGATTTCAGATAAATGTATTAACAATTGATTCTATATATCTAAATTGCTGTGTGCTACAGCAATGCAGATCTCAGCCTTCAGTCACCAATGGCAGAATTTGTCTTATACCAGTTAAAAAGTGTTTTGATATATCTTGATTAGATATCTGTCTGCCAATTCTGAAATTTTAGCAAAGCAGTGAAAATTTGGCCTGCAGTCTAGGAGATGTAGGTTACTTTGGGAGCCAGTGAGGTAACCTGGATAGTATTTTTTAAGGATTGGATTGGATTTTGTATTGGATTAGACAAGATAAATCTGCCCAAGTCTTCTCTCTCTGGCAGTGTCTGATGGCAGATACTTAGGGAAGAACATAAAAAGTTAGCATATGGACAGATGCTTCTGCTGCTATAACTCCGATATAGAAACTTGCAGACCCAGAGACTGTATCTTTGTATTTAATGCAGCTTGAATTATTTGCCTTTCTGTAAGTCTATCATAACACTTCATGAACACACTTTCGCACTTCTTTGCAAATACTTCAATGAGTTCCACGCTTTAATTACACATTAATAAAATACTTCTTAGTTCAATGGGTAGTTAACACTGTAGTTTGGCCCCTGTCAATGAACAATGACTAATTGTGACTTACAGAAGTTCTGTGCCTTTAACTGTCATTTGTCTCTTTTTCAAGGCCAAAGAGTTTTAGGTCAATTTACCCTCAGACCTAGGCTGCCCCATGTTGTTGATCCTTCTCGTCTTTTTGTTTTGTTTTGTACTGTTTCTAGTTCTGGCATATTCTTTTTGAGGAGAGATGACCAGAACCATTCACATGGTGGCTTTATAATATTTTCTGTTTTGATATTGACAGCAGATGCTTAAGTAAATTAGAGTAGGATATCATACAGAATGACTGCAGTTAGCTAGTGGCACAATAGTCTTTTTGTTGGTTAGAAATTTCTACAGCAAAGACTAACCCTAATTCTCTTATCCACTTTATTGTGTGGGCCTGCATTTTTCAGTTTAGGGGGGAAAATGTTTGAATAAAGAAATGAACTCCTAAAACTAGAGGAGGGAAGAAGCAATGTGAAACTGTGGCCTAAGAAATAATCTGCGTTAGAATTGCAGAAATAGTTACTTTTTTGAAACTTCGGGGAGGAGGTGAGGGGGTGAGTGGGGGGAGTAGAAATTCAGTGGTTGAACCCAAAATAAATAAGTACTTGTGGTCAGCCCCAAATCAAATTTTTGTGTGAATTAAAACATCGAAACAAATAGTCATTATCAGTAGGAATGCTCAACACTGTATGGAGAAAATAGTTTCAGGGTTTTTAGGGTCTGATCTCAACAGCAGAGGTTCTCAACAAATATTCACTCTTTGCACCATATGCTTTCATGACCCATTGTAACCCTGCATCCTGTTGCTGTGAATAGGAATAAAGGCCTTCCTATACATGTTTTCATTTTTCCTGTTTCTGAAAGAAATGAGACGTTGTTTAACAGCAAATCTAATTTGGATGTGATTATTACTGTTGAGAGAATAAGTGGCTGGCTGGCTGGGTAGGGAGCCAAAAAAGGTTTCTAACCACAAGCAAAGAGAACAAGATGGGACTCAGCAACTCCATGCCCTTGCCAAAAGGGCAACACTGGGCTTAAAGGAAGGTCCTTCTTGCAGGCATAAAGAAAACATCATCACATAACTAATCTGCGGCATTCCCCAATACACGATATGGTCCCAAAAGACCTGTAAGCATGTGAAGCATGTGTGAAGAGATCATAATCATGTTGTGCTAACAAAGAGAAGGTCTAAAGGAAAGACACAGAATTATTCTATTTTTTTCTTTTTTTTTAAATTTATTTATTTTTGTATCTCTACAAAAGAAACAGGTTTGTGGATTGTTTTTGTTTGTTTGTTTGTTTTGTTTTGTTTTGTTTTGTTTTTTCCTGAGGGCGAAGACTTGGATGCTCTGCTCTGTTCACAAGTGTCCTCTTGACTGTGAATGGTTTGAAGTAACTGGGGAAAAGGGATGAGTCACTGTGTGAGAACCCCTTCATCTTCCCTATCTTCTTACTGAGAAGTCAATAACCATACAAGAACTGCATGATTATGAGGTGGGAGGTGGTGGGGAAGAGAGTGAGGAAAGCAGGATGTAGGAATTATATTTTTTTTGTACTGCCCCACCCTATCCTTGTAAAGAACCACATCGACAAGAACAGCCAGCGAACTATAAGATCTTAGGCTCAGATAGGGAAGATATTTAACTCCACCCTGAAATTCCTGAGTTTGTGCAGTCCCCAGATTCCTAGGTTCCTTGGAAATTTTCTTTGGCAAAGGTTTTAATGACAATGTAGAACAAGTGGAAGTTAATATAACAGAAGATTGCCAAGAAGTGGCCAGTGTATTGCGGTCAATAGGTTGTATAACCTCCATTATTCCAAAAGAGATGTTTCACTTTAGGCACAGTGGGCTTGTTCTGGGTCAATTACAGTCTTTCTTCGATGCTTACATCTCCACTGCATGCTTGCATCACTACACTTGCAAAGAATCTGCAATTTTCAAATTGTACCACAGTTTGTACAGAGCCAGTAGCTATTGTACGTGCCTAGAGTACAACTGTGAACGCTATCCCCCAGTTAGCTTGAAAGGGAGAGTGTTCAGGAGTAACTCTGTCAGGAGTAACTGGATGGGTAAGTGTTACTTATAAAAATAGAAAGCATTACTTGCAAGAAGAACTGCAATTTCCTACATGCATCTGTTAATTTATAAGAATTACAAAGAAGTCATTTAAATTATGTAAACAGTCTGGGAATACTTTATCTTTAGAAAATTCAATCAGAAATCAAAAATGGGTGTACTTTTTAATATTCTTAAAACTAAACAAAACAAAACAAAAACACTAAAACCCCCCTACAGAAAGAAAATATTCTTGTAAAAAGTAGTTTTGCCAGATCCCCAATTTTCTATCACAGAATTTCAACAACAATGAAAAAGTAAAAATCAAAAAGCCCAAAGAATAAGAAAGATCAAATGAAATCTATGAAGTGAATCTCTTAAAATGGAAGGGGGAGCTGAAAATCTATGAAGAAAAAAATATTAAGCTGTGTGGCCCATAATGGAATATTTGGGGAGTGTACCGAGACTTGTCTATGTCTTGTTGATTTGCTCTGAAACTGCTAAACAGCTAATGAAGCAAAAGTTCAACTCAAAACGTTTAATCTAGAGCTGACTGAAAAAAACATTTGGAGCAAAACACTTCAATATAAAATGGCTTTTTTCCAAAACCAGAACTTTCAGGAAAAGTTTTCATTTTTTTTTATTGGAAGCAAATATTTTGGTCTTCTGTTCCCCTTCTCTTTTTTCTTCCTGCTTTCTCCTGCCACTGAATATAATGTAAAGACTAATGTGTAGGGATTACTCACTCCCAAAATTTTCATTTTTTACTCTTTTTCATTTGTGACCTTCCAAAACATTCTCAACTATGGAAATGTTATAGAGTAACAACAACAACAACAAAAAGGCTTGTAACCATGCAACTTTTCCACAATAGAGAAGGCTTTGAAGATTGTAGGATAGCAAATATGCTTTCTTCTGAATAACCTTAGTGATGTTCACTGAAAATGAATGGGCTCAAAAATAGAAGATTCATTTAAAATCTTATAAAACCATACTTCAAGCCATATATGTAATAGCAATATCAATATCTTTTGTAAAACTTTTTCCATTTTTTTTCCCAGCATCATACATTTTAATGTTAGGAAGTACCACCATATTATCTGGTTTTCCTGTACATGCCATAGCATGTCACCAATTAGTCCTGTTTGAGCTTATAACTGAGCCCCATTAATGTGGGACCTTCTGGGATTGCTAGTGAACCTCTATTTTGTTCATAACCTCTACAAGGATGCTCTTGACCAGATCTTGAAACTTTAATAGCAATAGATTTTAATAGCAAGGTCATGCTGACAGAAGCATCTGATGCAGACCCCCAGAGAAGGACAAACTAATTGCTGCTGGAGCTTCTTGAGTGACAGTCAGGTGTTAGGGCATGAATGTGCCAAGCCAGCCTCTCACTACATCACTACAAATCTCAAAGTTTGCCAGGCTTTCTAACCTGCTGATTGGCAAATAACTACTGCACAGCACCATTGTCGTGGTCCCACCAAAGTAAAATCTACTGACACTGATGGAAGAATTATTTGGCTTCCCTTGGCTGTGAACAACTTGTGTGTTCACCACCATTTGAGGATGGCTAGTGGCAGGTCTGGGAGAAGAGTCGAGGGGCACAAACACAACAGACAGTGGCGCGGAGCTCTGGTTTTGAAACAGGAAAGACTTTTGCAGCATCCTAGATTTTATAGAATGGGTGCAAGAAAAGTATGTCAAGAGAAGGCAACAAGTAGCTGTGAGACTAGGAAGAAGTCCAAGAGTGATTCTAGATTTTAAACAATATATGATCAAGATTAAAGGCTAAAGGAAGAAAACAATCTCAAAGGAGTAAAAGAATCATACAAGCGCTTTTTGTAGTTGTGAGGAAGGAGAGGGAAAATATGTAGGAGAAGAGCATTTAAAGTAAAGAAACATAACATAGGAAAGAAAAGTAATGATTTGAGAAATGTGTGTCAAAGTTGATTCAGAAATAATAGCTTTGAGTAGGTGTGAAGGGAAGAAAAAAGATCGCAAAGGAAGTGGCAGGGAATACAGAAAACACATGGGGATGAAAAAAGTCAGAAGCTCAGAGAAATATAACAAGGAATTGTAAGGAGGAATGTTTTGGGGTAAAAGGCAGGCTGATGTAGGCATGCAAAGAAGCCATTATCTTTTTTTTTTTCCTTTTTTCTTTGTCTCTGCTATTGTTTATATTCCACTGAGGACAGTGGGATCTTTCTATCCCTGTCAATGCTGCTGATACTACCTCTGGCTTGGTTGGTGCGATAGTCATATGTGGTGGTTTTACTGTGCTAGGCAGCTGAACTCCACCACAACCGTGTCATTGGAGGGTTTACACAGAAACTAGAAGAATATGATTGTATGTACTGTCAACGATGCATGTGTAGCTAACAGGACAGGAATCAAGCCTACACTGACTCTAGAAAATTCACCAATGCCAGGGAATGTTCCTGAGAACTGAAGACCACTTTTCTCTATTAAATTGTTAGCACGGATGCTGGCAATACTCTGACCCAGGTCAGATAGCACTGTCCTTAACAATTCCCAAGGATGGTTCGGGAATTAGTGCATACCAAAGGTAGTTCCCAGTAGGCAGTTTGGATGCATGATGCCCAGTTTGGCCAGTGAGGGATATGAATGGGATTGAGGCAGCTTGCTCTCTGCCAGATGTCCTTTGGGCCAGGGAACATTTCTTAGCACAGTTTATAGCATGGATGCAGCCAAAGAGTGCATTTCTTTAAACAAGAGGATGCAGTTACTTCTTAGCTTAGAGCAAGGTTGGCTTCCTTTAGATAGGAAAAGGTAAAAAAGTTTAAAGCTACTGGAAGAGCAGCCCCAAGTCTGAGTACAAGAGGCAAGATACACCAAGCAGCAGAAGCACGTCCAGGCAATGGAAGAATGGTGAGTTGTGGAATTAGAAGTGCCAGTAGAAATCTTGAGGTGAGGGGCAGATGTAACTAAGTAGAAGATGGAGCTGTGTCTGGATGCATTGAAACCATTGACTTCCATGCTCAAGAGTATTTGTGCTGTGTTTGAACAGATGATATAACACATGGAGTTCTGTCCATGGTCGCACTCATAGGCAATAAGGCATAACATTGTGTATGAAAGTGGGCGGTGTTTCTTGCTTAGTGTCTCCTCTAGTTGCTATGTTCATGAAAATACATGTGGTGAATTGTGGTGCTGTATGCAGGACACTCAGTTATGAATGACTTGGATCTAGTATGAAACATGCAAAAGCCTAACTTGCAAATTGGCAGATGATATCATGGAGAGACCTGGAGGTTAGGTACAACTAGACCCGAAAGTACACAGTTTTCAGGTTTCTTTTCACCTACTGTTAGCATTAGTCAATGCCCATGACATGTTGAAGATGGAAGATGCTTTATAAACTTAACACATTTACAATTTATTTAATTTTATTGGCTCATATCATTGGTTCTTTTGTATCTAGAAGCAACCAGTCAGATGAAATAAAATGTTTAATTAAAAAAAAAATAAGTTTGTTAAAGCAAATAGCACATCAGTGAAGACAGTATTTTATTGGGCCAGAAGTGTTGCTCTTCTCTGTAAGCAAGCAGAACCTACAGGAAGATTCTGAACTTTTGCAGGATGTTGGAGTGTTGGAGCAATTGGAGCAATGGAGCAATGTGCTGTGATTTTTGTCAAAATCCTCTGGACTTGTGTTCTCCATCTGTTTCCATTCAGGTCAAGTGCACATGCTTCTCATTTATTACTGTCTGTCATCTGCATGACAGGAACACCTAGAGGCCCCACCTGAGATCAGCTCCTGCCAGTCCTAGATACTGTACAGAGACTGACTCAAACAGTTTACAGTCCAAATGGCTATGACAAAAAAAGGATGAAGTAAAATGAATTCAGGTGAAAGATCGAGAGCTGCAATGCAAGCACATTATGATGAAATCCTGTCCTTGTGTCAGTAAAAGCTTCATTTCCATGTAACCTGGATTTGTACCCCAGCTGACTTGTCCAAATTGTCCAAAACTACAGAGGAAGTCTGCATCAGAGACAGGAATTGAACTCTGAGTCCCTGTCCAGTGACACCATCCTTCCTGCCAAAGGGGTAAAATGATTTAGACATGCCCCATGTGTGGCCCTCTGAATGAAATTAATGGAAGCTATATTCATGGAAGGCCTACAGGCTTGGGCCATTTGTTTCTGCTCCATGCTTTTCCTTCACATCTTCGTTCTGATCACAAGAGAGATGAATAAACTCAGCAGGTTCACAAAGAAGGCATATATGAATCTTTTACAGCCAGAGTGTAAGCTTAGGGTTGGAATAAGTCCAAAGCCTCAAAAGGAAATTCAGTTGAAATGACCAAGTTTTGCCTGGTTTGGGGTCAAAACCTAGCGAAAACAACACTTCATATGGTTTCTGTATAAAAACATGAAGCCACACAGATTTATAGAAAACCACCTCAAATTTTCTTACTGTGAAGCCAGGTTCAGAAAGAAGGCATGGGAAATTGAGTAATACTGCCCAAGTTCCAGGTTAATGGCAAAGGTTCAAAATATTTTAAACCTGCTCCATTCTAGATTCATTTCACTTCTAAAACTTGGCATAAATCCAACAGCTACCTGAAATGGTACCAAGACACTTCCCAATTATTTGTAGTCTCTTCAACCAAAGTTTAGTATTTGCTAAACTTTTTGTTCTGTTTCGTGACATCTACATTTACAACTCCTTCCTCAGGGACTCACATTGATACTGTCAGAAAGCTCGTGACTTCCAGTGTCCATTGGAGTTTTAGTTTCAAGAATTTAAATTCTAGATAGGTCCAAGCAAAGGAGATAAAACTCTGAGGTCTAAATTAAATACAGTCTGAGAGTTCTCCTCAATGACATACCACCAGCATGTGTCAGTGAAAATACACTGTTATAAAAATATAGCAAACCAGTTATTTTGGTGAAGCTATAGCTCATGAAGTCTTGTTCTTGCAACAGTTGATAGTGGTCAGATTTAGCTTGGGTATTCTAAAAGGCCTTTATGTTCTCTGTGTAATGTGAGATAATAATCCTTCCTGTGGACTGAAACTTTATGGTATTAGATAGTGAATTAAAGATATGCAAACAATGATGTACTAGCCAATTTTGTATTGCAAGAACCTTAGAAAATAACACTTACCTCTCAAGACAGAAGGGCCCTGGTTCAAATCACACTGAAAATACATGCACTTCAGTTCTTCATCAAATGTGAGCATGTGTACACTGCTTTAGTCTGGAGTAGACAGTCACTAGCTTTTAATCAAGTCAAGTGAAAAAATTGCTATGTTTTCTATAAAGTCTTTCTCTGTAGGAAACTGAATGATGAAACTATAATGAGGCATTCAAAAAAGAAAGAATTGGAGCTCACTAAATGTGTTTAAAAGCTCTTTGATAAAAGAGAAGTTGTGTTCACAGACATACTTGAGTTCTGGTATCCCATGCTGCCTGTTATCTGTGATAAGCTAAGAAAAACTACTCATCATGCTGTTCCTGCAATGTTCTCCTTTAAATCATTTCCATCACAAATCTAAATCAGGATAGTAATGTTATTCTAGGAATAAAATACAAAAAAATAACTACTACTGCATAAGGCAACACACCAGTAATTGTGTGTGTGAATTTTTAGTAGTTGCCTAGTTGTCTTTAGCCTTTTCTGAATGGAGAAGAGTTTTCATTCAAAAATAAACACTGTTTCAGTTTTATTTAAAGCCTGCTAAAGTTAGAAGTGGTTATCACATTATATGAGTACCATTCCTCTTTTATAATACTGGGAAACGAAGATGCAAGAGAAAGTAAAAAGGAGGATATATAAGTTTCAAGTCAACTATCTGACACCTAGCCTTGAAAGGAGAGGCCCATTTTAGAATCAGTTTACTTACATTTGTATTATGTTTGCTGTCAGATGTACAATAGCTGGTGGGACACAGGTGACCTAGGGAATTGCCTGGAGTTAGATCCTACAAAAATTACAAAGGAGGAATCGTGTCCAATCTATGAGAGATTAATAAATGTTTTGATAAGAAAACTTTGATTTCATTTCAGTGCTACCACCTGGTGGGCAAAATGCAGACAGCAAAAATCACATTGTTATTACACTGGAACATTCTGATACAGCGAGTTTTTGTTTTACTTTGTGAAGGAAACATAAGATATTATTAAAACAACTTGAACATCTGGTTTGGGGATAAAGTCATTTTGCAGTGCTGCTGCCAAGCCTCAGGGCCAAGCACAAAGAACAACCTTCCCTTCCAGCCTCTCCATAATGCTTAACACCAAACTGTAAAATTTCATGTCCAACACAAATGAAGAACAAACTATACTGAAGCTATGGCTGTACATGTCTAGAGAAATTCACCTGATAGTTGGAATGTCAAAGAACTATAAGAGATTAAAACTGCAGAATTACAAAAGCCAACAGCAGGGAAAGAGAATCTAGTTTATTTTACTATGGGTAAGTTAAAGACAAAGTTACATCAGGCATTCTGAGAAAAAGAAGAGGAAAGGAAAGTCACTAGGAAATCTTTGTGATTATGTATTGAAAGGCTCTGCTAAGATGCCTTAATGAAGACCAGTGCTGTTTTCTTTGGTACACTTAGAACTTGCAATGAGAAGGTGGAAACATGGGGCAGATCTGACCTTCTCCAACTACTGCCTGAACTTTGAGGATCTGGAAGAGAAGTGATTAATCATTCCAATTTTGTATCACTTACTCTCAAATGAATCTGACCCCAAAACTCCAATATTTATATAAACTCCCCCCACGCCCCCTCCCCCCCCCCCCCAATAAAATGTACTGTCATACATCAGATGACTTGAAATTTACAAAACCTTCAGGGAGATTTTCCTGAAAACTTCTCTTCAGATTTGAAGTCCTGGTGTCATTAACCTTAGTGTGGCTGACATTTCACACATGATATTCTTATTCTTTCCTATACTGTAATTTTCTCAGATGTAAATAAGAATTAGTCATTGATGTTTCTAATGCTACAAGTCCCTACTCCAATGCTCTGTTCAGCCATCTGTACACACCCAATGTGGAACTGTTGTTTAAAATGTGATTGAAGTTGTATCATACCATCTAGGATCACTGTAACCTTTAATCTGGCATAAATTTATGAAAATATAATCCAGTTTAGCAAAATTTAATCAATAATGCTTTTGTTGGTGGTGGTTGGTGGGTTTTTTTGTTTGTTTGTTGTTTTGTTTTGAGCAGGTGTGAATATGCCATCGCTGCTTCCAGCGTTTGATACATGAAATTCTTTGGTTTGACTCAGCAGACTTTATATAGTAATCTTCTGTGTTTAACTGCTGATAGTGTTATTTTTTTGAGTTTTAGGTAATGTAAATCTGCTACTCCAGAAGGTCAGCCAGTAGGTGACTTAATGTCTCTAAGAACTTCCACTAATGAGTACAACAATAATTCATGATAACTTCAACCTTGGTAATAAGGTTCACAGAGATCTGGTCAAGCATTCCAAAGCTTCAGCTTCATCAGGAAATTTGTACTGTAGTTGAATGGGAATAAATAACCATTTTCTTAGATTTGTCTCATATATTCCTCTTCTGAGTTCCTGCCAGCTTGTCTGCTAGAATAAATATCCATTCTTTCAGTATAGATTAAAGTGAATTGTATTTCTCCTACTACAATCTTGGCTCTTGACTTACAAATGATAATGATCAAATGCAAGAAAGACTGAGATGAGTTACTACATTATATGTAAAGAAATGAAAACCATTTTTTTTGACTCTTCATAAAATATGTTTCTGAGCTTTGAGCGCCTCTACACATTTTATGTTGAAAAGGCAAAAAAAAAAAAAATTATAAATTCTCAGATTTTAATGCCAGAAGGGCAGAACAGAACAGCTGCTGTCCATTTAATCTGATTCCCTATAGCAGATATTTGAAGAGAAAATGGAAGTTCAGTGTGGCTTTGGGGTGTTTTGTTTTGCTTTGCTTGTTAGCTTTTTTTTTTTTTTTTTTTTTTTTTTTTTTTTTTAATGCAAGCTTATTACCATTATTTGTGGAAAGTTCTTTTGCAGTATCCTAGAAACTGCTCCTATTGAGACCTCCTATACATAGGAAATGACACAATTCTGCTTCTCTCAGTGCCCTGTAATTTTTGTGGGCCAGTGCTTTTTGGAACAACTTTTGCAAAATGCTGAACTTGAAAGGACCTTGGGGGCAACCTGGGGGATTGCTACTGTGCACTTTCCCTGGGCTTAACTGTCCACTAGGCATCTGCTCTTCATACTTCATCATACTCTTGTCTGGGCTAGGCAAAACTTACCTGAGCCTGTTCAGACATTCGGGGCACTGTACAGACCCAGTTAACCTAGGAGGCAATGTTTTGTTTTCCCTTATAGCAAAGTCACCTCAAAACTGTTGAGCACAGAAGAGGAGCTGCTGCAATCTAGTATGACATTATCTTCCCACTGTGGGAAGCATGGCTGCATGTCTCCCAGGACTGGGACCTCAGAGGGATCTGGGAATCTGGAGCAGCTGCCTTACACCAGAGTCAGCATCCTGATTCCCTGATACCGGCCTTCATCTCCAGCTGAATTCAAAGCTTAGCATATGCTTTAACTCCCATAGAGATGGGGTCTTTGTCAGAGATGCAACTGATTTTAGCTCTCCTTAAACTGAATTATACTGGATTCTTATCTTTCCCCCTTTATTTCAAGCCTTTCTTGTATAACACCAGCCATAAATTATTCCCTAGGAATTCCTTTATTTAACATATTTCTTCTTTTTGATTGCCATGGTATCTTTTAGAAGGAGATCCAGTTCTAATTTGAAGACTTGATCTCATAAGTTTTTCTTCCCCTCCTCAACATTCAGTGACCCTGATACATATGTGTGTAAGCATTTATTTATTTCTTGGCTTAGAGATAGAACAGTATATTGCTAGGGAAAAGACATAAATAGCATGCCCAAAAGAAAAGAATGAAAAGAAAACTGTAAGGATTCCTTACTCATATTTTAGTGCCTCTTCAAGAAAAATTGTTTTTGACACTTCTCACAATTTTTGGCATGCTCTTGTGGCAGTTTACAATAACCATTTTGAGGTAACTGTTCTTTACAGAAAAGGACTGGATAAAGCAACTCTATCAGGATAGGATACTTGCAGTACTGTAGGATCAACATTCCTTTGAAATGATTCAGGAAACCTGCTAGGTTTTCCCTTTCAGTATGCATTTTTTTCTGATGACCCACACAGATGAGTACATGAAGGTTGTCCTGGGCTCTGCTCTTCCATACGTGATCTGTTTGCCACCACTGGAATGACCTGCTCCTTCACAAAGCTATTCTGACCTTCATATTTTCTTTTTCACAGACCACAGTAGTATCAGTGTTAAGAATGCTCAGAGATATTCCCAAAAGAGGCATATGGGGCTGCTTACTTCCTCCACAGGAGGTCCAAGTTAATTTTTAAACTGAAATGAGAACAACAAAGATGGAGTCCAGTAAAGACATATCAATATGTCTAGCAATACTAGATTTGAGAGGAGCAATTTCCTGTATTTAATGTTTTAGCATGCTGAGTGGTGAAGTAATGACTATTTTCAATAACAGCCTTTTTTTTTTTTTTTTTTTTTTTTTTCTAGTGGAAGTTCATTCCCTTTTCATACAGCAGCTGTTTCCTACATGATGACTTTAAGGCTGCACACATTACAGAGAGTTATTTAAAGCGACAATGGCTGGATGTGCTTCAAATATGTCAGAAGAGAACCCTACTGGCCCTCAAAGTGCCTCGAGTGGGTAGCATGGGATCAGAAGGTGTAGAATTGTATTCCTATCAGTTAGAAATCACAAAAGTCCATGTACCCTGGCCTTTTGTTATTAATCCGTGCATTAGCAATAATTTCACATGCATTCTGCCAACTCCCTAGGCTTGCCTGGTTGCTGGGTTCCTTCTGCCAGATTTTTCAGCATGTTTTCTAGAGCCCCTCTCTGGGGGATCACTCCCACCTCTGGTATGTCAGAATGGATAACCAGGCACTTACCTCAGTAAGTTATCAGAGCTTATACAATATTTCCCAGCAGGCTTCACCGTGGATAATAGGGCAGGCTGTCTCTGGAAAACACTAAGGATTTGTGTTAAAGTCCTTTTAGAAGCTATGGCAATATAAGGTTTAGAGTGATAGTGGCTATTGAGAATTTGATTTCTCCAGTGTTGTTGAGGTATATATATCAACATATATACATATATATATATATATACTAACACATATATATATTAGTTTATTCCTCATTCATCTTTTTGTTTGTTAGTGATAGTATCCATTCATGTTATGAACTCTGAATGCTCTTATGATCCTTTTGTAGCCAGCAATGATGTCTGGCACTAGAATATTTGATTATGGACAGCAGAAGAGAAAGTGAAAATATAACCTTCCTATAGAAATAATAGAAATTTCACAGGAGAAGACTGAATATACAGATTACAGGACAACTCTCCCATGTAACTGGCTGGCTTCCTAGGCCTTTGCAATTTACAATTAATGGCACTAGGTCACCATTTACCTTCTTTTGCTGATTTTTTTTGAATAGTACCACATGAGTGGTACTACCACATCATGAGTGAAATTCTTGAATTCCTGCACTCACTTTTCCAAGACCCAGTAGACTCTAGTGAAATCATCAACCTAGTAGAATCATAGAAAGGTTTGGGTTGGAAAAAACTTAAAGATCATCTAGTTCCAAACCTTCCACCATGGGTAGTGGACACCTTCCGCTAGACCAGGTTGCCCAAGGCCCTAACCAACCTGGCTTTAAACACTTCCAGGAATGGGCATCCACAATGTTTCTGGGCAACCTGTTCCAGTGCCTCATCACCCTCTGAGTAAATAATTTCTTCCTTATATCTAATCTAAATCTATCTTTTTTTTTTTTTTTTTTTTTTTTCAGTCTAAAGCCATTACTCCTTGTCCTATCACTACACTCCCTGACAAAGAGTTCCTCTCATGCTTTCTTGTAGGCCCCCTCTAGGTACTGGACGGCTGCAATGAGCAGCACATTCTCCCCAGAGCCTTCTCTTCTCCAGGCTGAACAACCCCAATTCCCTCAGCCTGGCATTTCACCATACCTACGGAACATGTTCTAAAGATTTTCATTAGTTTACCATTACAATTCATCTCTACAGATGGAAAAAGAAAAGGCATTTTTGAAAGTTCTGTGGCCACTAATCCCTGCCTTGGGGCGGAACTGGTTATGACTTGACATTTTCAAATGTGAGGTTCCCCAGTGTCTGAGAGCTGCTCCCTGCACTGCTGTGATGGGACAAGGCAAAGCTGAGAGTTTCACTTTCTTTTCATTAGAACACCATTCCCATGAGTCCAAACTGTCAGTGGTAAAATACAGGCTGAGTATATTCCTATTGAAGTAGATTATTATGTTTGCATGTTGTCAGTAAGAACTAAACCATGGCATTTTATACACTTCTATTGAGAAGCTGGGTCCCGTTTTACAGTAACAGAAAAACCTTGTTTTTTTCATGGGAATTATAATGAATGGTTAGGGCCAAATCTTAAATGAGAGGTAATTCTGTTTTTGGAGAGACAGTTAAAAGCTGATCTTCACTGGTCAAGTCTTCTGTTCTTAAGGGGTGTTATGCTACCTGATTTAGCCTCTACCATGTCATGATTCTCATCAAGCTGGGAGAAACCAACCTTTTCTTACTTATTTAGAAGATGCAGACAATCCCAGTGAAATCAGAGCATCTCTCTTTGCATTCTTAACCATGTTTACTGGAGCAGGGCCTTGTGCATTAAAATCCAGTTGAAACACGGAAGGTTACATTAAAGGACTAAAGAAAAACAAAGGATATGTCAAAAAAAAAAAAGTTATTTTCATGGACCTCTCACAACAGGTTTAAGTCAACTCTTGGCACTCAAAACTCCTGAGAGTGAACATTTGCATAAGTTATGTATATATGAGCTTCTATTAAGACTAAAACACACAAGCCTTCTGACACTGTACTTGCAATTCTACATACCTTTCCCTGTCCCTCTTTGCACTGAAATCATTTAAAACCTGAATCCAGGACAGAAACATTGCCTTTCTTTAAATATTAAACGTAAGCCTGATTATTTATTTCTTACTACTAATTCATTCAAAACACTGAAGAACTCATTTTTTTCTTTGGAAGTTCCTAATCCAGAGTAAAAAGAAAGAGTTATGTTGTGTTGCATACAATCTGGTATATTTGGCAGATTTTTTCCTTGGTTTCAGCATCATTCTTTGCTCCCTAGGTAGTGTGTGGTCTAAATGAAGCCTTCAAAATAGAGCCTGTACACAAGCTGAACTTCTGATCTACACTTCATGCTTCAGGCCAGTTTCTTTTGGAAGGTTTAATTCAAAAGATTTAATTCAAAAAGAGTGGATAAAAACTACTACTGACTTCACTGAACTTGGGACCAGGATAATGAGTATATAATACTTCCAGTATATATACCCACATTTGTAGATAGAGGGTTTTTGTTTGTAATACAGGAAAACTTAGCAAGTCCCAGACATCTGTAATGCAGACAGTAGACAAAACTGCAAGCAAGCAACTAAACTTAATAAATAAATAAATAAATAAATAAATAGAAATTATAGACAATACATTTCCATAAAGGCAAGATAAAGTTCAAAGAGAAAGCTAGACTCAGACATTCAGTCATGAGAGATTTATGACTGTACCGGAGAAATATTTAAATATGACAGTTCCCATGCAGATAAATAAAATGCATTTCAATATCCTTATGTTAGTCTCTCTTTATGTGAGTTTATGCCGGAAGTCAGTCTAATGATAAGGATTTGCTACTGCAAATAACTAAAAATTAATCCAGATGTTGGTGTTGGTTCTTAAGGGAGTAGAAAGTAGATACATTGAAGGCAATGAAGCTGCTGTTGATGGTTTCTTATCTTTAGTATTACATTTTATAATGTGTGGTAGGGATGAAAGCAGTGTACAGAATGGATGAATTATATTTAAATACTTGGTACAGGGCAGTAAGAAGGAAACAGCCTAGATGCTTTAAGATTATCCACCATCCAATACAAAATCTATCTTCAGTTCTTATGCCGAATTTGGGTCCAGTCTTGTTTAACGTCTTCATTGATGATCTGGATGAAGGGGTAGAGTACACTCCCTCAGTAAATTCACAGATGACACAAAACTGGGGGAGCGGTTGATTAACCAGAGGGCTGTGCAGCCATCCGGTGGGACCTTGGCAAGCTGTAGAGGTGGGCTAACCAGAATCTCATGAAGTTCAACAAGGAAATGTGCAGAGTCCTGTGCCTGGGGAGGAACAACCCTAGGCACCAGAAGGAAAAACCCTAGGCACCAGGACATGCTGGAGGCCACCCAGCTGGAGAAAAGGACTGAGGAGTCCTGGTATACACCAAGTTGAACATGTGTCAGCAATATGCCCTTGCTACTAAGAAGGCTAACACCATTCTTAGTTGAATTGCCAGCAGGTCAAGAGATGTGATCCTTCTGCTCTACTCGGGATTGGTGAGGCCACACTTAGAATACTGTGCCCAGTTCTGCTCCCCTCCCCCCCAGTACAAAAGAGTCCTAGATACACTGAAGAGAGAGTCCAACAGAGGGCCACCAAGATGGTCAAAGGACTGGAGCACCTCTCCTCTGAGGAGAGGCTGAGAGAGTTGGGACTGTTCAGCCTGGAGAAGAGGAGGCTCAGGGGCAACCTTACCAACGCTATAAATACCTGAAGGATGGGTGCAAAGAATACGGAGCTAGGCTCTTTTTCAGTGGTGCTCAGTGCCAGGACAAGTGGCAGTGGGCACAAACAAGCGGCTCCATCTGAATATCAGGAATCTCTTCTTTACTGTGCAGGAGATGGAGCACTGGCCCTGGCTGCTGAGAGAAGTTGTGGAGTCTCCCTCATTGGAGATCTTCAAAATCTATCTGGACATAGTCCTGGGCAACCAGCTGTAGGTGGCCCTGCTTGAGCAAGGGGGTCGAACCAGATGACTTCCAGAGGTTCCTTCCATCTTAGATCATTCTGTAATCTTTGATTATTCTGTGATTTCACATCTTTATTTAAAAAATATGATTCTGTTTAGGCCTTTTTAAGGAAAACTGAAGTGGTTCTGCTGCTAAGGCTTACTTTTTGGCCGTATCTGGAAAAAAAAAAAAAAGTATTGCTTTTCTTTGTCAGCCTAAATACCATGTTGTAATATGAGATGAGATGTGATCCACATGACTCTACTATAGATTATGGGATAGTGTAGGGCCAAAACAACTGCTCCTTCCTAGTGCACAGGAGGAAGGCTACTACTCATGGAGCATAATTTCCTGGGAACAATGCAAGCTGGGGGTACCATTCAGTCAGATAAAAGCACCAGTTAGTGCTTTTGAATTAAATTTGCTGAAGTAGAAATAGCAATATCAGCTAAAAGAGGCCACAAGGGGCAGAGAGTAGAGAAAGCAGGGAGATGAACACCAAAGCTCCATTCATTCTTCCAAAAGTTTGAAACCTAATTCCAGCCTAAATCTAGTCCTAGCCAATCAAAAATCATTGACACAGTTACTGTGTTTAGGTTTTTGAATTTCTTCTCTGTATCTAGTTTTGCAGCTTCTCTTATGTCTGATGAACTTAGAGAATCATTGGGTTGTCTGACAGCCTTTGTTTTGCTAGGTTGAACATGCTGCTGTTTTAGGTCCTCTCCTGTGAAGAAGGCTCTGATCAGCTGGGAGACCGTTCGCTGTACCTGCTTCATTTTTAATATGCCTTTTTTACAGATGGGTGGTCAGAATTGTATTGTGTTCATAACGGAGGTTTGCCAAAGCCTTTCGCAATGGCATTAATACTTCCCTTTCTTTAGTAAGACATGCTAGATTCATAGCTGTCATCTTCTTTGTGGCAGCATCTTGTTAATGACTTGTCGTCAAACCTTTCCCTCTTCTCCTATCCTAATAAAAGTTGTAGCTGTAAACTGTAAGAAAGATTTCGTTGTAAGGTTATGCTTGAATATTGCTGTAAAAATTTCCAATGAGAAGTTCCTTCTGTTTGTATTTTTCATGCAAACTCCAACCTCAGTAGCCGAAAGATTTTAATAGGCACGATATTTATGGGTAAAGAGTCAAACAAGTAAAGTTGGTAGGGTTTTTTGTTGTTGTTTGTTTGTTTTGTTTTGTTTTGTTTTGTTTTCCTTCCCCTTTTTCATCCTGTGAGTATCACAAAAGATGCAGGCAGTAAGAAGAGTAGAGTCAAACTATGATAGATGGTCCCACTTCCTCCTTTTTGGAGGGTGCAAAGGAGTCACCAGCTGACTAGCAGGAGCACATTATTTAGGTGATCCACATCTTCCTTACAACCACTTGACTCAGTGACTGGGATGACACCACCAAACTACAGAATGCTCTGATGGAAGGTCCTTACGTAGTGCCAACAACTATGGACAAGATTGCAAGTGGTGCCTGCTCAACCCTGTGTGCCTTCCCTCTCCCAGCTACCTGCAGGAGCTAACTGGGTCAGCAGAGTTATTTCTGAACAGGCATCAGTGCCTGTTCTGAAGGAATACACAAAAACTCTGGCATGACAGTACAGAAAAACTGAACTGCAGTGGGGGTTTCCCCATTCTCTCACTAGCATAAACCTTGATGTTCCTTGCTATCCCAAATCACCATTTCCTCCCTAATGGGCCCCAAACCCCATCTCTCGAATTTGTGATTCCAGGATGCCTATGCAACTACAGAATTGTGGGCCATATGATGATTAGTCTTATGTCTCAGAAAAACGTTTAAATTGGGTGGTGTCCCTGCCTGTCCAGGGGGGTTGGAACTAGATGGTCTTTACAGGTCCCTTCCAACACAATCTGTTCTGTTTCTATGCTTCTGTGGAACTGGTCTGTGTTGTTCTGCACATCACAGACATGATCATTACCATAAGCCTGAGTTTGGGACATTTGGGTAATTACTACCAACACTAGCTGATAGTTCCATCAGAATGCTGCCAGGAATACCTGGTTCCTGGTTGATGTAAGGCCTGAGATGGTTTACCTGTATTTGTAGGGGATAAATGTCCATATTGCTAGCAAGGAATCTAGAGACAGTCTTCCACTAACAGGAAAGGTGAGTTGCTGGAGAGACAGGCTGGATTTTTTCTTAGTCTCTAAAGACACTTTCCTCTCTCCCTTAACCACAGAATGACAGGCATTTCCCAGTCTACTTCTGTGTATCCCTCTCCAATGCAAGTGCAGGAAACCAGAAGGAAACAGCTACTAAGTCAGCCCTGAGGATGGCACAGGACTGGCAGTGACAGCACCTACTCCTCTCTACATTTGCCTAACTCTTCACGGATTAAGAAACCCACATAATCCTCTGCACCTAAATTCCAGTGTTCAGGACTTAAAATCTAGACAAAATAAGCCCTAATTAAGATCCTAGGAATGGATTAGGTGGAACCATTAGTATTCACAAGAAATCCATTAGAAATTCATTAGGAATAGAGTTTATCTCCTCAAAGCCTATTGGTATATTAATGCAGTTATTACTACTACTATAGACACCAGTAATAATAAACACCACAGCTTATACAGTATCTGAAGGACACCTATGGCTAATATAAAATATCACATATATTTTGGATAATTCTTCATTCAGTAATTAACCTACTGCCTGTCTGCCTCCTTTGGGCATTTGTTGTTGATGCTGGTTATCTTGCCACTGTAGCCAAAGTTCTTCTTCGAGGCATGATTCTTTGCCTTCCTCTCATGATTCATGTGGTTTGTTTTCCATCTTTTTTTCCTGTGGGTAGAAAATTCAGCCATCAGCAACAACTTACTATTTTTTATTTAAGACATTATTTAAGACATTATTTATTTAATTTTATTTAAGACATTATTTATTTTATTTAAGACACACACTTTTGTGGTAAGACCACTGTGTGTGTGCAAAAGTAGCTTTACTGTTATGCTCATGCTCCCATGATCCTAGAATATTTATTCAAGTCCCTCAGTAGTTTCTTTGCCACCTCAGGGTCCCTGCATTACCCTGTTTAAAGCTCCCAGAGGACTGTTCCTACAGCTGAGGAGCAGTAAGAGTATAAGGGTCTGTCCAGTTACAGTATAGTTATCTTGTTACCCTACCCAAGGCAGGCAGAGGATCACAGTGCTACTATATCCCCATTTCCCATCCTCTATATTAGAGGAATCTTTCCGAAGGCTGTGAAGCCAGGTGTGAGATGTGTTTATGTCACTGGCCTGCAGTACAGTAGTCTTGCTGGAGCTGGCAGCCTGGCCTGGGCTGTGAGTGTATTCTGAGAGGCAGACAATTCAGAAACTCAGGAGCCACTTCTCTGTGTGCTGGCCACAATTCCTGCTTCCCCTGCCAATATGCTTATGGTTTGGCATTTGTAGACACATCACAGCTGTCCAGTTGATAAACTGACACACTCTGGGTGGCCCTCGTCTCCTGAGATTTTACAACTGCTGTTTGCTCCACCAGACATGAATTGAAGTCTTCCAAACTCTCCCACAGAGACTTTCCTGGTACTCTGGTGTCAAGTTCAGAACAAGAATCTGGAGCAGACATTTCATTCCTAATACCACTTGTTTTCCTACACTGCTGCTCTCCTTCAGCTAGCTGGTGCCTGTGATGACCCCACACTTTTATTCACTGATTTGGCTTGTTCAGCAGTAGTCAGGAGTTGTATACAGTGTCCCTGCCACCCAGGAGCCCTCTACCCCTGAAGGAAAAAGGACTGTGTATGTTCTACAGTCAAATCCAGGATTACAGATCAAATATGTTCCTGCACGTGCATATTTGTAAAATTCTTGGGTCAGTTTCTTGTGTTTCCTGAATGCTTATTGTCCAGGTGAAAGAAATAGGTACCATCTACCTGTGTACAGTAAAACACCATTGAAAAACTCAATGTGCCTAGCAGAGATATGGAGAAATACAACTCTTGTCAGCATTGTTCTTTTCTAGCTCTCACATAATGAAATTCAGGTAACAGTGAAAATAGATTTACAGATAAATGTAATTGCATGCCAAGTTGACACCACAGTAGAGCAACTGTTGGATTGCCGACAGAAGGAGAGGTATTCATTTCCGTTTGCTTCTGCAGTAGATTCATTGAAATGTGTTAGCTCAGCTGTGTGCATATATGCTGATGTAATCAAGCCAGGTGCATGCACAGGATTTTCTAATAGGAGGTGGAGATGAGTCTGGATCATGTATAGAGGAGATGGAGAGCTGTGCAGGATGTTTAAAGGTCACAAAGATGCTTAACATTTTGTACCAGACACGTGAGGAGGGAAAATAGCGTATGAGGGCACAGCCATCAATGCCCTGAATGGCAAGAGGGGTATGGGTTAGGCATTTAAAGGCATGGAGTTCCAGATCATGTTTGGTGCAAGGGATAGGAGAGGGAACACTCAGCCGTTTTGTGAGTTTAGGAAGGAAAGGTTAGAGGGACTTGTTCTACTTATAGTAAAGACAGGGAATAGAGTAAGGATTAACTAGGGAACATTTTACTGTGCTACTTGGACCTGACCAGACTTTTTAGTAGGCAAATGTGTTTACTGGGTCATGTTGCTTCCAGCAGAACAGACCCAGAAAGAGCTCTCATAAAATGTATAATTTTTTATTTTTATTTTTATCATACAAATACTGTATTGTCTGCTGTTTTTCAAGGGAGTGTGGTTTCCCTTTGCCTTCAAAGCAAAGAGAGACAGACAGAACAAGGGTGTACAAGAGGACATGCAAATAAACAAGGCTGAGCTTGTAGAGAAATCTTTCCAGCTTGATTCTTGCCACCAGAGACTTGTATACAGTTAAACTTCCTTGATATCCTATTAGATTGTATAAGTGAAAAAGGCATTACATAAAGTGCCAGCATTTTTCTCTTTTTCACTTTAAGAACCACCCTTGTGGGACAGTTGTAAAGAATTTAGTAGGGTTGGCTCTAATAAGTTTCTGTAGATAGTACTCTGAAAATACAGACAAGGAGGAAACAATGCTCTTTTTTTCTGTTTTTGTTTTTAAACAATTATAGAATTCTACAAAAGGGATAAAATTCTTTTAAAAAGTTTTATGGGGTACTGTGGAAAATCTTTCAGTTTTCATTACATTCTATTAAACTTTCAGTATAGAGGAGATCCTGTCAGATATTTTCAGTGGAAGTGGGTATGTGTTCTTAGGTCTTACCAAAAACTAGCTGGATTATGTGCTTAATCCCCAACCTTCCTGTGATCTGGTAGCTACAGGCTGCTTCACTTTTGCATTCTTAATAACAGCCCACCACTTTGACAGAGACTGTGACTCCATCCCTCAAAGAAATGTCATTTTGCTGTGTGGCCCTGGGGAGCCTGTTTGTCTGAGTACATGCTCATTGACAGAAGAGTTGAATGAGACAATAAGTCATGTGCCTTCAGGCTGGTCATCAAAGACACCACTATTCCTCTCCCATCACAAATGTCCTTTGACCACCTCAAGCAGTAATTCCATATGTTCACCTTTACTTCTAGATCACAACTTTAGTCTCTTGATATTATCAGGTCCTGAATGGCTTCAGTTAGGGATCCCAATGGAAGTGGTATGTAGGAAAGAAGAAAAATAACTTCTGAGTTTTAGTAAGTTTTATGACCTATGAATATTTGCAAGAAATACAAATCCAGTCAATTAACTTCCATCTGATATGGAGGTCTGAGATCATGTTCTCCCAAAGAAACAAATTTTGACATACCGTGTCATGGACATTTATTTATTTATTTATTTATTTATTTTAACCTAGAAGCCACCACTCTAGTGCTTGCCACTGATCTCCATGGAAGATGTGAGGCAGTGCATGGCCTCCTACAGAGGACCTCTGCCCGTAGGTCACATAGGCAAGCCCTGTCTCTTACCTGCCCTACATCAGCTCGCACTTTTACTCCCATGGGATTACTCAAAATGAACTGAATTATGCAACAAAAGCTGACCAAGGTTTTTATTGGAAAATCCAATATTACAGGCCTTTGCATAATAATTTCAGGACTAGCCTTTCCCTCCATCTTCCAAGAAATTCAATAGCTAAAGATTATGACACTTCTACACTCTGTAGACACTCTGACTTTTCCAGATCAGTGACCATTCCCTTGGAAGTTTTCATCTCCCACTGAATGTTTACAGTGACTTTGGAAACAGTTTATTCTATTGTTTTTTACCTATACCAATTTGGTATTACCAATGTTGCTCTCAAGATCAAATCTATACCAGCATTTATCTTCATGAGTATCACCGATAACCTCTTAAGCAAATATCTTCATAAATGACAATCTTTGTCGCAGTCGCTTGGAGGAGAGCAGTACCACAGACACATGCATACACACTCTGCAACTGGGAAAAAAAAAGAAAAAAAAAAAAAAAAAGGGCTCTTCTCAGAGCTCTTCTTCATGTATTTTTTTGTAGCCAAAAACTAGAGTGGAAAAGGAAAAGATAACATCTGAGTTGGGATGACCAAAGTACATAGAGAGAACAATTTAGTCTCTTAAAACAATACAAGAAGTTAGATTCCAGTAGTAATCCAAGTGAAGGCAGGGGGTTGAGCCACATCCAAATGTCTATGCAGTCCAAGTGACCCAAGCTATCACATGTGATATACCTCACTTCGTTATTTTCTTGTTTATTCTGAATGACTACAAGGGCACTTGATGTGATAAAACATGGACAATGTCCTGAGTTCAGCTGGAGAGAACTTTCTTTCTGGAGCTTCTCCCTGCAGTAATGATGATACCCATTTTGGGGTTAATTTTCTGTGGAATAAGCACATCAGGTTTTAAGGCACTGGTCCAGACTGTAAACAAGTCAGTCTCTTTGGAGCCTGCTTTGGCAGCTCTGCTGAGGTTACTATTTGTATTAAAATATTTGCTAACCTATTCTTCATAAAGCCAGGTATGTTTCTGTGAAAAGGAGAGGCAATGTTGACATCTGTCCTCTTGCCAGCAGCAGCAATCAGGTTACCTTGTTATCTCAGCTAACCCTCCCCCATGCTGATGTACTAAATAAGGGACTGTCAAAGCTCTGTCCCAGGGCAGATTGCATTTCAGCTCCATGGTCACAGCTCTGAGTATCTGTGCAAAAGGCAGGAGCAGCTTGGTCCCATCCTTCCAGTGGGACCTTACTGCAGAGAGATATCAGTGACAGAAAGCTCTGGAATGTAAGTTTTACACGAGGTAGAGGTTTTCATCTGTGGCTGACAAGCGATTTAAAGCACTAAGGAGGCCTCAAGACAGAGATAAGTGGTGCACATGGATACATGGATACTAGAATAATTTGGATGCATTTAGAATTTGGGATAGACAAGGAATTCGTCTCATCCCCAAGCTTTTTGGATCTGTGGCTACATTTTGGTTCTCTGCTTGTACAGAGCTTTCTATAGCAAGACTGTAACCCAACTATAATAAATCATTGTAATAGCTCTGTTCATATTACTAAGTTGGGGAGTGGAAAGCAAACAATCTAAACAACGTAAGACCACCACAATTACTTCAATTGTTTTTATAGGTTACCCATAAAACTGTGGGCACTTTTCAGGCATAGAAAAAACATAGGCTTGGATTTAGATCTTATAGCCCAAGGCTCCAGCTCCTCGCACTTTCAAAACTCCCATTGATTGCAGTAATAGACCTAGGATAAAGTGCAGGAAATCCAGGATTATTTATGCTCTTGGATTAAATGAGGTGTTTATAAGAAGAAAAAGGATTAGCTTCTGGGGGACAGTTGCTGTGTCTTCTGTATAGATGTGTAGTCTGAAGACATGGGAGGTTCTCCCATTTGCCATTGGGTAATTAGTGATATCTTTATTCTGCTTAGCTTTCCTGTTCTCCATTTCTTTTCATTTGAAATACAGTCCGAGTTATGATGAAGAAATATTAGAAATAAACAAGGTTTATTCCTATTATTATTATTATTATTATTATTAATAATAATAATAATAAAATAGTTAAATCAGACACGGACTCTATTGTCTGATTTTTTAAATTATGGGAGAATTACACCCACAAGGCAGGTTACTTTTACTTTGAAATAGGTAAGGTTTTCAGAGCACCTGGGGCTGGCCTCATCATGGTTCCACCAAAGTGAAAGGTTAAAGCTTCCACTCACTTCAGTAGGAACAAAAGCAGATAAATGATGAGTATGTTTGGGACCATTCCCTGTCAAACAATTACGATTCAGCATTCTGCTGGCCAGATTCTCAAGTGATTTATCAACTAATGAAAGCTGATATGAATTCATTTTACTCAGTGTAGCTGGATCAATTTATATCTGACCTTCTCTTCCGGGAATTCCTAATTACAATATTGATGTAACAATGATGGGCTAAGTATACAGGCAAAACTAGCTCTGTGGGAAGAGGTGATATGTTTGTTGCTCCATCTTCTATTGCTGGCCAAATAGACAATCTTCAGAGTATTTAAAAAACCCTTTTTCCATTTCAGACCTGAAGTTTGACCCATATTTCTGAATGTATGCTTGTTTTTATCTAATGGTATTAGTTAGACTGATGGAAGATATCATCCTTCTCCACAAACCTAGATATGGAAATTTCTGCAAGACATGACTGTCTGTTGCAGAACTGTCTCGAGTATCTGTCTAACACAGGATAGCCTCTTTTTTTCTTTTTTTCTTTTTTTTTTTCTTCACTCACTATACACTGCTGTTAATTTCTGCCCTTCTTCTAATCTTCCCACTTCTGCCCATTCCCATCCATTATGGTTCCCTTCCTGTAATCATCATGCTGAACTCTTATTTAACTTTTTCCCTTATTTGGTGGTATGGATGGGCTTGCACTACAAAAGACAAAGTACTCTACAATATCTTTATTATTGTGTTTTGACATTTTTTGATTCTCATGTAATTATAGGCTGAGTTACTTTGATATGGACCTGATCCAACATCTTAGTATTTTATTGGTTTGTATACTGTCAGTGTTAAAAGTGGCTTTTTTCTTTTAAAGTGACAAACTTCCCTTGTTTTTCCCATCTTGTTTTCATTATCTTTTCTTGACAGTAGGTCAGGTTAGGTGCTTTGCCATCTCTGCTGCTTCTGTCATCTCCTAATGTTGAAACTGACTTTTACAGAGGCAGTTGTTCTTATCTTTCAGCTTTCAGAGCAATGTTTGTATGTGGGGTAGATTTTTTTTTTCTCTCACTGTCTTTTTTCTGTCTCTGCTTCTTGTCTTTTTGGTTTGTCTTTGGCTTTTGTCTTTCTGTTTTTTTGGCTCAGCCGTTCAGTAGCAGAGGCAAAGTTATTGTTAGTTCTGGCTGAGAGAAAATACAAGATGGAGAGATGTTTCTTTCCTCCACAGTTTAGTTTACTGCAAGATCTTCCTGATTTTGAATCCTACCCTGACTTTTTCAGCTGAAATTAATCCACCTGAAACTGCACAGGCAAACTTCCATGTCAGACTACTTTTTTTTTTTTCTTTTCTTTCATGAAAACTTGCCTGATACTAGGCAAAACATTTGGGAGATACAGAGACATTTTTAAAAGTGGGGTGATCTCACTTTTTGGATAATTTCCTAATGTTTAGTTTAAATAAATGTCATGACTCAAAACTGTCTTGACCAAGAAACTCCAAATTTGGTTTACTTTGTTGTCCCTGGCAAGAATAGGTATTTTGGACTCTTTTGGGAAGGTGGGGGTGTGGGGCAGTTATAATTTAGATATTAGTTACAACAATGTCTACATACACTAGAAACACAGTATTTTTCTTAATACCACATTCTAACTTGTGTATTGTATATAAACCACATACCAAAAGCCTTTGTGCTCTTTAAGCAGTATGCAGTATACACTCTTTAGGAAGCATATAGCCAAAGGCTACCAGATGCCTGAACAGTTGCTATTCTATCCATCAAGTGGGATTTAAGAAATACTCAGTTTGAAGCTTCTTCTGATCTCCACAGGAGTTTCTACAGAGTCTGTCAACTCCGTGGCCATCCTCAGGATTTGTCTCACTGTGAAGACCGCTCTGTGCCTCTCTGGGCATATCCGAAAAGTGAGGTCTCAACACACCCTGTTCCTAGCCTACCATTTGCATGTGAGTATGCAGTATGCATTAACCATGGCTATTAGAGAAGCACTTTGACGTTTCTCTTAAACCCCATAATGCTGAAATATGAAATTTTCCTACTCTAGAAGCAAGGCCAATGAAAGACCAATAGTTAAAAGGACAGGTGGGGAGGTAGATGTGCTCATGGAAAAAAGGGTAATCTTGAAAGAATGTCATAGTTTGAACTCCTCAGTTACTGGCAAATTAGCATACACAAAGTACAAAATAAGGGTAAACAGGCCTTAAACATTTTTATAAAGATGATTATTTCATTATGCCTGAATCTTAGTATATTCAAAGGCAAATGAGCCTGCCATGTAAGCTCTGCACAGCCTCTAAATATTCTGGTCCATAATTCCTGGAGTCCCAAGTCTGACTGGGTGTTCTGGTGTGTTCTGCTCTTAATCAGAACTGATGTGGGTCAGGCAAGTACTTCATTAACTGGTATTACTATGGCATACACTGGAAGAGCTGAAGGGCAAGCTTTGATTCTACTGACTTCAAGGCAGCAGACTTGGCCTCAAGCTGCAGACAAGTGCCAGAAGGGAGAAAGAGTCTGGTCATGGCAGCAGGAAAAGCAACAGAAGCTGCAAAACCCGCCCAGGACGGGCAAATTCTCTCTTAACTAAGCTCCTTACTGTCACAGAGAGACACCTACTGGTGCTCAAGTGAGGTTAGGTAAGGTAAGTCTACATTACAAAACCATTCTGCCCACCATGTAGAGAAATGCTGAAGCATTTTAAAATTCTTCTAATAGCAGTACCTTTATTCACAATGAGGCTGGAAGGCCGTACCACTTAGTAAAGCCAGACTCCAGACCAGTAAACCAGTAAAACCATAATCCACACTGATTCAGAGTTTACATAGTCACAGCAATGAGATCAAACTCACAAAATAAAATCCACTCCCCAAACAAGGAGACTAACAAACCTCCAAGACATCACGCTGAAAGCTTTTCTTTTGAACACCACAATTGCCATAGGAAAAGTAGTGAAACTGATTCAGCACTTGGGATGGGGCAATTCTGGATGTATGCACGAAGAAGGGGACAAGAAACTGGAGAGCAGCTCCATGGAAAGTTATCTGGGGGTTCTGGTCAATGACAAATTAAGGATGAGTCAAGTGTGTGCCCTGGCCAAAAGGGCCAAATGTTTCTTGGGCTGCATCAAACACAGCATTTTTGGGGGCTGCATCAAACACAGCATTCCCTATTGAGGGAAGTAACTGTCCCGCTCTACTCTGTACAGGTGTGACCCCACCTTAAGTACTGTGTGCAGTTTTGGGCACCACAATATAAAAATAACATGAAACTGTTAGAGAGTGTTCCAAAGGAGGGCAACAAAGGTGGTTAAGAATCTAGAGGGCAAGACGTATGAGGAGCAGCTGAAGTCCCTTGGTTTGTTCAGCCCAGAGCAGAGCAGGCCGACAGGAGGCCTCATGGAGGCCTGCAGCTCCCTCACAAGGGGAGCGGAGGGGCAGGTGCTGAGCTCTGCTCTCTGGGGACAGTGACAGGACCTGAGGGAACAGCATGGAGCTGGGACAGGGGAGGGTCAGGCTGGATGTTAGGAAAAGGTTTTTCACCCAGAGGATGGTCGGGCACTGGGACAGACTCCCCAGGGCAGTGGTCAAGGCACCGAGCTACTGGAGTTCATGAAGCATTTAGACAAAGCATTAGACACTCTCAGACTTATGGTTTAATTTTTAGACTGTCTTTCATGGAGCCAGGAGTTGGACTTGATAATCCTTGTGGGTCCCTTCTAACTCAGGATATTCTGTGATTCTATGGATATGAAATGCTGTTTCTGAAATCCCTTGTAGAGCAGTGAATTGATGAGGAAGATAAGTCTTCTTGTTGTGAAATGAATGTACTTCTATATTTCAGGCCCAATATCAGTGTTCCACTCTGAAAGAATGAGAAACATTTAATTAACTAATGAAGTGGGTAATGGGTACCTCAGCAGTAGAGACTTTCTGCACTCCAGTGATTAGTTTTGGGGTAAGTTTTTCCAGATGAAAGCTAAACAAAGCTAATAAATCTAAGTTCATCTTCTGAGAAACATTTTACCTTTGGGAAGGTGAATTTTTTAATGTGTTAGGATTTTCTAAAACACAGACTATATCCCTCCTCAAAAAACAGTGTTTGCTGTCTCTTTCAAACACCATCAGGAAGCAACATCTCTTTGGGGAGAAAGGATCATTGTCTAGAGAAAAGAATACTTTGGTAATACAAGAGGTCTCTAGCCAAATATGACAATAGTCAACATGCTTCCTTGTGTACTTCACAGTTAAGAAATCTCATTGAAAGTTTGAAAGATTGGATTAAATTCCTCTTGGATTTCCTGTGATAATCTCAGTTGGATCATCTGCTCTTATGTGTTAGAGATCAACAATGTCTGACGCTGTTAAGGAAAATTGACATTCATTAGACACAACTTTCCTTTACAGACCTTCCTCATCTGGCTGTGAAAACACATGCTATTAAAAGGGCTGCCTTACATCTAAGAAGAATTTTGTATAGAGAACCAAAAAATAATATCAGACAGGAAAGAACAATCTTCATTAGCCTTTTACCTCAAGAAAAAAGAAAAAAAAAGTGTTTTTTTTGAGTTGGCTTCTCTGTTCATACATTAGGGTCCATTTAGCCTATACTGCAATTTCAGTTCTTATTAGCAAAGGTTAAATTCATCCTGCCTTGCATTACTGCAGGATGTGGTTTGAAACATTCTTACGTTATCCAAATTCTTTACCAAAACTCTCAGGAGTGTTTGTGCAGAATTGTCTTTTTCAGCAGGTGTGTGCCAGTCTGAAGGTCCACATGGAGGTTCATGACAAATAATTTGATGAACTTAAGGGCCAGACTCCTTGGATATAGGCTTTTATTTCAGGAGTTTTGCTTTTGGTATTGAGGGATAGAACATCAGTCAAATGGACTAGTACTTCTTTTGGACAGAAGGGTTATTCTTTGCATTTGTTGTTCGTATTTTTATTGAGTTTCCCCATCAGCTGTTTTTAAGATCATCTATAGTTTGAGAAGGGAGCTTATATGTTTCCTGTGTTAGAAGCTAAGTAGGCAAGTACTAAATCTTCAGGTAATAGAGATCATCCTACCTTCACTGATATTCAGTTCACTCACCTAAGGATCTGTTCTGGTCTATGTGAAGTCAGTGGAAGTTCTGCTGTTGACTTTAGAGGACCAGATTTCACTCTCTATTTTAAATATTTAAACAACTATATTTAGAAATTGTGACCTTGGTGAGAGCTTTGAAAACACCTGATAAAGGAAATGAGTTTGTGATATGTTGTTCCATGTAGTGCAAATGCATACATTGTCCTTTTGTTTGGTTTAGTCTGTTTTTATAAAGTACTTGGGGATCTTGAAGATAAATACATAAATTTGAGAAGTTTAGTCTGCTACCTAAGCAAGTGTAGTGATCTCTTTTGGGCTAGAGCTTTTTGTTTTCTGTATCTCTAATCCAGAAGCCCTCTTGTGAAGATTTACCTTTATGACAGAGGCAAGGCTTGCTAATTCCGTCTATTAGCAGATGTGGATTTTGCTTGGGCTAGGTTAAGTGACTGATAGTGATCTGTCGTGACTCAAACACAAGTATGGAAGAAAGTTTGTGCTGGCTCCCCTGAAAGAATGTCTTTGTTGATTTTTATAGGTTTCATCCAAAACCCAATAAGAGAACTCTTCAGTGCCGTTAGAGAAAGACAAGCATTTCCAAGAAAAAGGAAAAATTGAATATCTGCATTTTCAGCAGTGACTAGTATTGGTTATTCCTCAGTTTTGAAGTTCACAAGCAGAGAATTCAAAGGAAACATTGGAAGGAAGTCCAAATGAAAAGGGGCCCCAATTTCAGGTTGATGGTATTTTCTGCTATTTAAACTCCTCTTTTGATGTATCTCCAGTCAGGCATCTGAATCACTAGTCATTTTAGAACTCTCCGGCTCATTCTTTTCTTTATTCCTCATCTTTTTCTCTTTTCCTCTTCTCTTTTGTATTAAGGTCAAATCCTGCTTCTCCTGATGCCAATAATAAAACTCCCATTGATTTCAACATGAGCAGGAAATATGCAGTTTGCTATTTACCACAACCACCACAATGAATCTCTGGGAAGAATTCATTTACATTCATTCCAACGATACCATGAAAAATGGGCTCTTGCTATTTTATCACATCCAAACTGTTGCTCTAACTCTAACGTCCTAGCTGTTGCTAACAAGTCAGTGATGATTTGTAAACCAACAATTTATGGTAACCACATTCCATCCCCATTATGATGTGTGGTTTGGAAATGGAAAAGTAATCAAGACCTCCTGTTAAGAGACTTTATTTCAGTTGAATGTTTCTGTAAATAAAAGCATTTTGAAAGGATCATTGCTATATATTTCTAACTCCAAATTGTTCATTTGGTCTAGGCCCCATCTACACTCCAAATTCCTGCCAGGCTCTGTCTGTCAGGAGTGTGAGATCCCCAACAGTGGCATGAGCATGCTGGCAAAATTGTTTCCATCAGTATAAGTATTTTCACTCAATTGGATAGTTTCACTAGACTGGAACAGCAGTTCCATTTCTTGGAGACAGCTATGTCCATTCTTTGGAATACTTTATAATATTTTATCAGCAGACTGTAAGGGTACACTGACATAAATATATGCCTCCTACTACTGTTACAGTAATAGATGAAAAATTATAGTCAGACCCATGGTATGTAGTAATGCCCTTGGGAACTAAGAGCCTGCGTAGTTTTCTGCAACACTTTGTCTTGGTCATAAGGATTGTGGGCAATCACTGTGACACTAAGGAGCACTTTCCAGCACTTTGATGGGAGACCACCTAGAATTACTGGTAAATAGGCTCAAATAAGGGAATTTTGTTCAAGTACAAGGTTCTGGTACCAAATACATTGAAAAACTTCTTTTGATCTCTTTGACACTAATATACACTATCTTTCAACCCTGCGTAAGAACCCTGCAGGTTCTCATTTGAGGTGAGAGTCAATATTTGTGGTAACCTGCTAAAGGAGTTATCAAATTAAGGAGTTCACAGACTGCCCTAGTTAATCAGCAGTAACTATGATGCGATATGAAGATAGAGACCATGCTAATTAGGAGTTAAAGCTCTCGTCCTACCTCTTCTTTGGCAAAAAACCACTACTCGGTTAGCTTACACATCCCACTGGGGGAAATCTGTCACTTCAGAGGGTTTATATGAATGCTCTGATTTTTTTGTTGAATAAAAACCTGTCTACTAAAAATTATTCACAAAATGACTTTTATTTTATGACCTCAGAAGAGTTTTTGAACAGGTATGAATCTTCACGAGGTGTCTTTTTAGCTTGTCCATATTGTAATAATGGTATAATGAAATTAGGACATACTTTGTTATTAAATAACTTTCTACATAGTGATTACCATAACATCAATGTGAAATACATGCTTTAAAGGACGTTTTACCATTTTGTATGACAGACTGAACAATAAGACATAAATCCTGGCAAGAGAGCTCACTCACCATGGGGAACTACAGCCACAGATCCATGATACAAAGTGTTCATGGGCTAAACTCCAGTTTAATGTGTTCTTTCCCACACCTGACCCTCTGCTGCAAGCACAATGCCTTCTCGTTTGTGGCAGCTCAACTGTTCATGAGTCTGTGTTGTGAACCAGACCTCTGAAATTTGGCTGAAAAAAGCAGTATGTGTGAGAGAAAGAAGAATAATATTGAAGTAGTTTTTTGATCTTTCACAGTTGTGCTGCAAGATGTGGTGGGCAACAATGAGCAGTGGAAAGTGCAGAGAAGTTGTAGATGGGACTGTCTGAAGCCAACAGTATCATTGCCAAAGGCAAAACTATAACGTAAAGTAGCTTTAGAAAAGAGCCTATATATTTCCTTAAATAGGTTACCAAGAGATGGTCCTACAAGCTGCTAGGTATGAATTCTGCTGGGTCTTGAAAAGACAAGTTCTGCAATACATTGCTCTGCAGCCAGAAAGCCACTCAAGAGTGATGTTAGGGCCAACTGCAGCCCAACTGGTTTCTTCCCTCTTGAGCATCATTTGATAATATCTGTACTCATCAGTTCTGGAAACAAGGCAAAATCTCAAATCTGAGTTGCATGATTTCATCCCTACAACTCATTCTTTCCACTTAGCCCTATTAGGCATGGAGTAGATTTCTGTAAAGCTTCTTTATTTGTACAAATATTTACTATCTCCATGTATATGTCTTTGACCTAATATATCATGCTCTTCTTTAGTTAGAAAGTTAACAAAATGAAGAACATTGTCAACATTTGTCCCGTAGTAGGAGTCTGTCAGATAACTGGTCGAAAATTGAGCCAGCCACCATCTTTATATTAATGTTAATGCTACGCTACCACCTTGTGGACAAAAGGTAAATAGCACAGAGCTGCTCTACCCCCGGTACACTGTCCCTATGAAACATGGCACGCGTTGGGAAGGTGGCTGTAAGGCAGCCTAGCTGGCAAGGGCAGTAGAGTCTAAATCCTTCAGACTGAGCTAGTTTAGGATCTGAGAAATCAATAGCAGCCAAACTGATCGTGCAAATCTGCTGGAGCTCTGAAGTGTGGTAGCAGGTGAACGGTACCCCTCAATGGGATATGACAGTCTGATCCTCCCCTAGGGTATAGAGAGAAGCACGTAGGTATGCAATCATGTTCCTGAGATACTAGTGTACCAATATCTTTATATAGCAGCTCCTCTGACTGCTCTCAAACATGACCCTCAGAGCTGCCTGCAGCTTCCTTGACTGTCTTCTACATGCTAGCTCAGATGACAAGTCATTTGGCAGTGTATCACCTTACAGTCCCAGATCCTCCATAGTTTTCTCTCCACATGCAGGGATTGCAGCAGCTCTCTTGAATTTCAATGCTGTGCTTCAGTAAAGAGCAGGAATCAGAACACCAACTCAAAATTCAGTTACTGAGCATGTTATTAATAATAGTATTATTGGTAGCCTCTTCATCCCATCAGGATAAACCTATGGCACTTAACAGATTCCAAGAGAAGTACATTCAAAACTGTCACCTTCACTTTTCCCTAAAACTGAAGAAATCTCCTTGTAGGTCTGAACCTGCACAATCAGGAGATGTGCCATCTGATGTCCTTCCTCACACATGAACTACAGATAGATCTGAAAAACAAACGTCACTCAGACACCTCAAATACATGCCAGAGATGATTGGCATGGGTCTTATGTGGCTGAAGGCAAAGCCTCTTGGGGAGCGGAGGGGGTCTGGGTCACTTGATAGTCAATCTGCTAGAGATTCAGATTTACACTAATGCCAAATTCTCTCTGCAGTCTAATGTGGTACATGAATGCAAACTGAGGCTTTTTATATCTAGCATACATGTCCAAAAAGAAAAAAACATTTATTTGATACTACAGAGCAAGCCTTCCTCAATTGTTCTTCTACTAGAGCAATTGTCTCAGCATGAAAAATTAGTTGTCCACTGGATTAAGCACATGAACTTGTGTCTTGAACATGGCAAGAAATTGCTTTAACAGACAGCAGAATTCTTTCTGATTTCCTTCTGTCTCATTTCCCCCATCCTCTAAATCTTCATAAGACAATTTGAGTGTTTTTTTAAGGATCACCTTTTTCAAGATCAAGAATTGCACATCTTGACGTGTAGGAATGATAGCATGAGGTACCCTGCATGGATGAAACAAGGAGTTTCAGACAAAACTAAAACATAAAAAAAAGGAACATGTAAAAGGTGGAATTAGCATCAGGAAACCACATCTGGAGTGCTGCATCTAGTTCTGGGATCCCCAGTAAGAGGACAAGGACATATTGAAGCAAGTCTACTGAAGTGATTTAGGGAGTATCTTATATACAGGAAAACATTGAGGGAGCTGGGACTGTTCAGCCTGGGAAAAAGAAGGCTCAGTGACATCTTATCGGTGTGTGCAAATATCTGATGTGGAGGGTAAAGAAGACAGAGACAGGCTTTTTTGTTGGTGTCCTGTGAAAGGACAAGAGGCAAATGGGCACAGACTGAAGTACAGGAAACTCCATTTAAACATAAAAGGCTTTTTTATCGTGAGAGTGTTTGAATACTAGAACAAGCTGCCCAGAAAGGTTGTGGAGTATCTGCTCTTGGAGATATTCAAAACCTGACTGGACACATTATTGAGCATCCTGTTCTAGCTGACCCTGCTCTCGCAAGGGGGTTGGACTGTACAAACTCAGAGGTGCCTTCCAAACTCAGTGTGAGTCTGTTCAGCAATATCTTCTTATAACAGACACTATTCTCACATGAGCAATGCTCCTGTGTTCATCTTGTTCCCTTTTTGGCAGAGATGGGAAAAAAAAATCAACCTTTTCATTCTGCTTTCAGGATAACATCCAGCCCACAGGTACTGTGGCACACGAATGAGTCCTTATGCTCTCTTCAGCTGTTTTCCTTGTCCTACATCTCATTTTCCCAAAGAAGCTTATTGAAGCATCACAGCTTCCTTTTGGCCCCAGCTTTCATCTTATGGGGAGATTAGAAAGAGAATCTTTCTTTCAGTATGGCAGAAGCACAGAGTAAGCTTAGCTGTCTTTCGCAACAGCTCTATGAGTATTGTCTGTTATTTCAGAATTAGATCCCGTTCCTCTCATTCTGCCTCAAGCACAGCAAAATTGTTGCACAAATGTACTATGAGTATAGGACTCTCTCCTGTTTAGGCCTCTCCTGTTTTTCCTTTTCTCCTCTCTTCCACTGAGAATGTCAGCTAGCTTAAAGTGCAGCAGGACAGACCAATAATGTGAAATGGCACAGGTGTCATGGAGAAATGGGTAATGTACCAAAGACCTTGCTCTTAAATACGTATTAATTTCATCTACTGAAATCTTGCTAGAGATAGATTTTCATGTTGTGCTGAAAATAAGTCTTTTACAGAGGGTTGAAGTCTGGTAATGTGATAAATGCTGAACCTGCTTTTCTCTGGAGACAAAATCATAGCAGAACACTCTGATGATGTTGGAAGAAGAATTCTGAGTTCCTGTTGGTCTTTGTTGGTGTCCCCAGCCATGGAACTACATTCTTGCTCACTTCTACAAGCTGGATTCCTATTGTAAAGAATAGTCTCCTTGCTTCATTTTTCTTAAATGACATAATTTATTTTCCCATCTTGCACACAAATATAAACAGGATTCCATTATTTCAAAATTGATATATTAGTGCAAAACCTGAGCTTTCTTTCATGAGTTATACTCAGCATACTGGACCATGATACTCCCTGTAGTATAGCCTAAGATAGCTCTACTGAAACTAGTGGAGTGATCCCATTTTATTTTATCTTATGATAGGGAACTAAACCATCAGGGAGAATCGTACTGGGCCAAGTCCTGTGAAATAACTTTAATTTTCTTCAGCTGTTAGTCAACACCTAAAGGCTTTAGTAGACTAGTGGAATGTGAAGAACTATTTGCAGAAATTAAACAAGAAGGTTTTCTTGTAGCCTGTCATTGTCATGTAAGCACTAAACAGTGAGGTGCTGTGTAGTTTTCTGTGTAATTAAATAATTGCTTCTTTGCTTCATGTTTTCAGTCTGGTTCCTGGACAAATGGAGATGTCAAGGCAATAGGAAAGTCAATTTTCTTCACACATTTTTTTTTACTTTTTATTTTTTATTCTTTCTTAAACACCATTAAGCCAAGCAAGACAGCATTGCAAAAACTAATGACATATCATAAATTACTGAGAAAATGTGCTTGGATGGTTTGCCCACAACCCAAGCAAGCTATACCATAAATCCATTACCACATCAGTGATGGGGTGAAATTGTTACCAAATTGTGTATGCACTTGATAGCCATATTAGATGATAGCTATCTAAATCAAAGCCCATTCTAGTAACTTTTGGCTTGCTTCTTGCTCACAGATGAAGACTGGTAATTGGAAAAAAGTTACAACAAACAATATTGACTAGCGAGTTTCTTTTAGGAAACTTCTTCCTCCTCAAGCTCCCTGCAGCTAACACAGTGTTGCATAGAGCTAAAATTCAGAATCGGTTACAAAGCTTGCCTTTGTAGGACACCAGAGACACAAGAGTTGAGTGAAATCATTTTGTTTACTGAGATTTAAACTGAGAAGTATGAACTAATGCAAGAGTCAGAACAAAATTGAAATATCTGAAGTGCAAGACTTAAACACTGTACAAAATTTGTATCATCATCCAACACACATTCCATTTCTAACCCATCAGTTTTGGGATTCATTCAGGAAATATTTAAAAACAGGCTTTTTTTTTTTTTTTTTTATGGGTTCTGTTGAGAATGTTTCTAGCACTTGTACAAAACCTAATGATGATCATCTGTGTCATCTTGTGAGGCATTCTTGAAACACAGCATTTGTTAATTAACAAATTAATAGGTATTTTCCTTCTGTGAGTTCATTTTAATTGGCTATTTATGGCAGAGTATTTAAGTGTGCCACTCTACCACTTCAAGGAATATTTCTATAGTGTTGATTTTTTTTTTTCCCCTCTGTCGGTAAATATAAGTGTATGAAATGCAACACAGCAATACAACTGTAAATTGATCCTTTATTTTTACTTCCGCATTAACTACTACTTTATTCAATAGGAATTTTGCTGTTTATTCAGAATTTATAACTGCCTTCACCAAAGTGAAAATCATATCCTATTTTATGGCATGCCAGCTTCAAACTCCATGACAGCAGAAGTAGGCCCAGTAGTTGAAAATGGTACCCAAAAATGCTACAACACAGATAATTCAGATATTGAAGTTCCAGACTGAAGGATTTTTCCAGTTACTTTACCTGACAGGTATTATGTGCACCATGTTTTATCGTTAGCAGTTTATGTTCGAAACTACCATGAGTAATTTTGTGAAAGATGTACTTTGAAGACAAACAGTATTAGTTGTAGGTGGAAGTAGAGATTTGTTTTGGATACGTTGGGTGACAGCTGTCACTCTTTTACCCAAATGTAACCATTTTGCCAGGTTAATTGTCTTCAGCAAGGGCCAAGTTGATGCTTAGGAGGGCCCATTTTTTCCTCAAGTTCTACCCAAAACCCAGGGAAAATAATAGTAAACTTTCTTGTGTTTGGTGGCATAATTTTCCCTGTTGGCAAGTGCAAGAAAAAGGGATTAGCAAACAGCATTTTAAATAAAGGGAGAAAAGAAAACTCATGAGAAAATAGTTAAGTGGACTGGAAGATAGTACTATATAGCTCTAGCAATAACAAATTTGCAGTCTTCTGCTGGGGAGGCACTGCTTTGCCAGCTGCTTTTTTTCCCCTTCTAAGGTAGCCTTCACTCAAAGTTTAGGATTCTTGAGTCTTGCAGGGCAGCAAGGCCAGGGCAACTTTGGCTTTCCCATGCACCATAGAAAAATACTCTTTTCCAAGACCCCTTTTCTACTTGCTAACCTTTGTACCCCATGCTGAAAGCAAACGCCTTAGATAAGGCTAACACTCCTCAGGCACAGTTAAAAAGGCATAACTGGCTTTGATTTCTCTATACTCTTGCAGCTACAAACTTTCCTCCTTTATGCTAAAACTCCCTTTATTTTTTTTTCTCAAACATTGAAACAACATATGCAAAACAAACATGTTTTGGGCCTGTCTACGAGTCCTTTCCATTTATTGCTCCTTTGCTCTCCCAGTTGTCAGCCAGACTCCTCTTCTAGTTTGGCTTTCTTTCCCCTGAGGAATTCTTGTGGTGGGAGAGAGTGCCAGAGATTTGCTTTCACTTTGGGCCTCAGCCACCAGTGTTACCCAAAGTTAATGTATATTTAATACGAGACAGACAGTAACCCTTTCTGCCAGCCTCTGACCATGCACCAGCTGGAGAATGCTGCAAAGTAATGTCCTCTAACTAAATCTAAAAGCCCATGTATCAACTCCTGATTAGGGGTAGGGTGAGATTACTAGGGATGTATGTCTATACCCCTCTGTTTCTTTGCCAGTTGGAATTTCTCCATGCTGTTGGATATCTACAGAAGCAGACTCCAGAGAACCTTCTGTTTTTGCAGTAAGGCAAAGCTACTGGAGGTTTTTTCCCAGTAGCTTTATTTCCTGCTTCAAACAGTCATGTAACACTTCTGTCTGTGATTAATTGATGGTCACGATTTACTGCGTATGAAGTTGTAGCTTTTCCTCAGTGGCTGTAAGATGATCTTCAGGTGTGTAGCCGTACATCGAATGATTTTGTGCTTTAAGTTTCTTTAGGAATACACCATCATTTTCATGGAAGTTTGATTTTTTATATTTCTTTATTTGTTTATTTGCTTCTTCCTTCATGGGTCAGCAGAGACCCGATGCAATATAGTGCTTTCTTTCTGGGAAGGTCTTTTGTGTTTTTTTTTGATTGATTTTGGGATTTCTTTAATCGGTTAAATACGGTTTTATGTTCATCAGGTAGTAAAAAGGTTGAAATACTAAAGGAGCCAGAGAGAAGTGATTGAGAAGGTCTTTTTGAGGATGACATTTCTGCCTTGTAACACAATACTGTTTCTCATGGGAGTGGGTGGGAGGCCTGCCTAAATTTCCTCTTCCTGTCCTGCCAAATTCCCCAAATTGCATAACTATGTATTCTCCTTACGCAGTGGTACCCTTGGCATCCCTAGTAAATCTGCAGGGAAGCAGGGAAGCAGCTGGAGGCTTGAGGGTGGACCAAAATTGGTAGAGGACAGACTTGGTTAGCCAAAGAACAAAACAAACCCAAACCCACGAACCGAATTTACTAACTCTCCCATGTATAACAGAACAACACAATACAGATTTAATAACATACACTATTTTGCTCTAAATGCACTCCATCTAGGAAAAATAAGTTTATCGGGATAAGGAAAGGACCCATGGGGAGTTCATCAGTTCAGTTTCAAGTCACAGGATGTGTTTTACTTGGCTTTGGAGCCTTCTTGTGCAAGATTAATGTGAAACTGCTGAAATGCAAACTGACAAAAAGACATATTTTTACTGGTTGGTGCTTTTTCCTTTGTGCCTTTATTTTCATTGGGAGGCCCGATCAGTGCCTTCCCATCACCCATGTCTTAGACCAACAAGAGTATGAGGTACTTCTTGGCTTCTGTGAGGAAATGAAAGAATGGCTGTTGGAAGAGCAGCCTGACCAGTGTACCTCATAAAGATGTAACCCTGTAGTCTTTTGCTTTGTAATATCACTGATTAAGAAGAGAAGAATTTGGACCTCATTAAAGAGGAGTGTCAGTCATAACTATCCAGGGGTAAGGTTTGCTTGAGTAAGAAAGGAAAGATTTGCCTCCTTTGGAAAAATATTTCTGGCTCTTAACAGTTCAAGTAGTGAAATTCATTACTTTTGAAGCTTTGCTAAGCTGTACTGGAGCCTACCCTAGCCATGTATGCAGACCGAATATCATTAAGACAATAAAAAAGCAAGTACACCCACAGAGGTTTTGATAATCCTGCTCTGACTTTCTGTATACAGCACCTTAATAGGCTCAGTACTGTCACTGGGATTATTCAAGAGATCAGGTACTACTCAGCATGTGTAATGGTTGGAGAATCTGGCTCCAAATGGTTTCTTTTTCTCTCATTGCTACAGGAACTGGAAAAGACAAGGGTGCGTGGGCGGGCCTGGAGTCCCTCCAAGGAAAGTGTGAGGCCTTGGGCAAAACAAATCCATCAGGTCTCTCATTTCTTCCAAATATAGGTCTGTTCTGAGCAATAGCCAAACTCAAGTATAAACTCCACATTCAACCATTTCAGAGGGAATACATGAAAAAGAACCTATGGCCTACAGAATCCATCTATAGAAAATATTTTGATAGCTCTTCCGCTCTGGCATTATCTTCCACTTAAAAAGAAAGAAAAAGAAAACACACAAAACTGGAGCACATGGTTCAATTTTCAGTGTAAAATAACTGGTTGATGAAAATAATATTTCTGAAAACAATCTGTTGTGAGCTATCAAGCATTTTTGCCTATGTACCATTTGGCAGGAAGTACACAGATAAATTATTACAATATGTAACAAAACAAATTGCTCTGAAGAGAAACAGTATTTGTGTGTGTGTATAAGTGGGATAAGTAGAATTAAATCCATAAAAGTATGTTGAGAGATCATCATCCATCACAGCAGAAATACCCTGGCAGCAAAAGGACTCACTTCAGCTCTGTTCCTGTCTGAATCTCTAGCAAAACAGGTTTTACAATATGCAAAATTTTTCCTGAAGTAAAACAGAAAAATCCTGTATTTCAATGAAAAAGAAAGAGCTCAGGATGTTTTTGCTGCTGAGAGAAAAGGGTCTCATAGCTATTTTGCCAAGATAGTTCCAAATTTGTCAGGCATCACCACATTTTAATAAAATGGAGCCATTGCAGCAGCTCCCCAGATCTTGAATACTCTATTAGTGCCCATGGGAGAATTTTCTGAAGTGCTTATGGACATGAAGATTTAAGAAACAAAATCCCATTAACTTCCAATAAGACAGTTTCTTTAGAGCCTGGCACATGTACAAATTACAGTGAGATAAGCTCTGTATGAAATAACAGCATGCAAATTGCTCTGTTGTGACTTTCTGTGTACAAGCTCTTATCCCACAGTGACCAGTTAAGGCAGAGTTGATGACTCCTTTTCCATCAAGAGCCAAACCACCTCACATTTACATCAGAGTTCAGGCCACGTATGCTGGCAGTTAGTGGATAGCAGTGGACAAGCTGCAAGCTTGCTCTCTGCCTTATCTTAAATACACTTTTGAAAATATGAGTAGGGTTTCTTAGCTGCACAGGATAAATCTACACTGACATCTGTGGATTACTGTCACCCAACTTCAGCCATGAGATCCACATTGCCCCTGCTTATGTCATACCCACAGCTTGCTTCAATGTTGTCTGTTTGTGCTGCTGCTAAGCAGAGAGGGAATCCTTCCAGGCATGAGCCTCCTTTTCTTTTCCCAGACTAGTTTCTATTTGTAGATAGTGGAGGAAGGAAGGATTCTAAATGAGCGTGAAAGTCTGGAAAAGGCAATTAAAGGATTGTTTCTGTAAAACATTACCTACAGTGTGGAGATAAATTTCAGGCATATCTGAGAAAGGGACTAGAGCAGGAAGCAAGATGAGTTGGATTACGTGACTGGTATTGTATCCATAGCAAGGCTATATGGGTACTTGTGTTTGATTTTAGGATTTGCTCCATCAATATTAAATATACTTGGATTTTTGGTTATTACTAAAAGTCATCATAATGCCAATGAAAAACAAAAATCTTTAAATGTGTTTAGGACTATCTACATCACATGATCTACATCTACATCTATATCAATGGGACTCTATTTCTTATAGGCTTCTTTGAAAATATTTCAATACATTCACCTTTTCTCTCTCCAGAATCCAAAATTCTTTTTTCAAATCAAGCAGGTATGCCACAGAGCCACAGCATCACAGACATCAGATTTTCTGCCCTTTTTGCCTTTTTTTTTTAATCCAAGAATACATATTCTGTGTTCTCAAATATGACAGGAAAATATTTTGCCACATTTGAAGGCTACTGAAAAAGAAGACTGTCTAAAAAATGAATAGCAAGCCGAAGTAAAAGGTCCCTCTTACAAACTCTTGCATTTGTACATTGTAAAGGAATCATTCATAGTTTGTGAACACAATAGCTGATAGTAATTGCTAGCAGAAATGAGCTAGCTGCAAGGACTGTAGGCAGCTGGCCAGCCTTAAAGATTGTGATCTTGTCATTTAAGCAAGAAGTAAAAAACTTTGTGACAGAAGAGTTACTGTGGTATTTTGTGACCAATAACTTCAAAAGGCAGCAGGTAAACAAAAAAACTGTAAAGGTCCAATAATAACAGATAAGTACACACCAAACAGCTGCAGCTTATATCACCTACCAAAAATTGGAGTAATTTGAGATTTTTTGTCATTGAAATATACTCAGTAGGAATGCATTAATGTGGCTAAGTCAGCAGCCTAAATTAGAGTGAAAAGATTAGCTTGACAGAGCTGTTTGTGGGTTAAAGATGCATGCAGCTGCATGTTTGCATGCATCTACAACTTCATCACTAAATCTTCAAGTGCTGCAACTGTCTACATATATATCAGTTCCAGGTGAGATGTACTGCTGCAGTTTTAAGAGAGATTTTCAAGGGCCAGGCAGAGATTTTTCAGGTCCTCTTTCATTTGACTGAGTACCCTCTTGACTTTCTGTGGTGTGTTCAGAACCTCTACGCTGCTGGTGAATGGATCGTAGTGCAAAGAAAAGGGCTTCTTGATCTTCATTGAGTAGTTTCTGTGGGGGAAGGAGACAGATCTGCTAGTTCAGAAGCCACTTCCCCACGTATAAAACCTGCAGGACCTAATTTATCCATACACAGGCATGGATTTATCAGGGTAGCCCTGGCTACTGTGACACCCTCATCACTGTCACTCCATAAGGTTTTCTGGCGAATTATATCCTTCCCACAGCTGAACTACTTGCAGCCCAAAAGATCTGCAGTGCCTGCCTCTCTGCATGGCTGGCTCAGATCCGTCTGTGCTCTTACAGCTCTACGTTAACACAATTCAGAGTTATTACAACCACAAGCTAGAGGAATGCAGAAACACAGCATGTCTGCTGCCTTCACTTCCAAGAAATAACCTGGAGTAGTTCTTTCTGCATAAAATCCTAAAAACCTATCCATACTAGGCATCCTGGACTATTTTGCCATCTCTCTTGAAAGGAAAAAAAAAAATTGCTTGCCATTTTTGACAATGTTTCCATTAAGTACATGCTGGTAGGAACCCCCTGTACTGATGTTGCTTTATGTTTTCCATTCTGACAGATTCTTGTGCCTTCAGTTATTTTGAGCAGCTTTGGCTGAGCAACTATCCTGAAAAAATGTACAAAAAAGCTTTAAGTTTGAGAATGGTGTATTCCTTGTCCTTTTAAGTTCTTTTCAGGTCTGCCTGAGTCAAAAGCTCTTGAAAGTCTCTCTTCTGCCAGTGAGTTCTCAGCTGCATTTTAGCACAGTGCCAAGATAATAGCTAAATCTGAACCCACAGATTTAAGATGAGGAGCCTAATTTGCTATTGTTATAACCCCAGCAGACAGTGTTTTGGGGCAGGAGGTGGGGGAGGTTGGGAAGAAATCTGGCCCAAGTTCTCCTCTTCTAATAAATTTCTCATTTCAGCTCCTGCATGCTCCCCAGTAGCTCCAGCTAGAATTGGTCTTGTTATTCTAACTGTTGGAGATTGAGGCCCAGAATTTTAAACCCTTTTTTAAAAACAACAACTTACTACATAACAGCCACAGAAATGCATTTAGAAACACCTCAAGCTAATTTGAAATAATATTATTTAGATTGCAGTCAACTACTTGGTAGAAATCAGTCTGCCTGTGAATGCTGATTCTGCATTCTTGTGCAGATATAATCAGAGGAGAAAGGCAATCTTGTTTTTAAGACCCCTGTTAATCCATGTTAATTCCCGAGTCTGCTATAAAATTTCTATGTGACCTTGGGTAAGTCAGTTCTTCACGACCTCCCATTTGTCTGGAACAGCACATAGGCACCCTATTTGTGGGATCGCACTGTTCAGTTACAGAATTTACCTCAGAAGTTGATAAGATGAAGTATTGCTGAGATGAAGCATTGGACAGGGTGTAGAAATACTTAGCTATGTTTTTTTATGAAGTTTTTCTCAGAGAAACAATCTCACATCTAAAAAAGCCACTGTGCAGCAGAAGTGTGGGTTCAAGCTGGTGTGCCCCCCCTCAGTGAAATTACTTACTGGAGCTTGGCCTTGGCGTCTTCAAAATTTTCTGCTATGAAATAGACAGGCTGGAAGGCTTGATCCTGATATGGGTGAACTGCAGTCACTTCTGGATCAAAAGGCTTGTACTCTGGCTTGTTTGATAAAGCGTACTTTGTAACAGGAACAACAAAGGTTAGAATAGGTAAATGAACATAGCAAGAATTAGTGTCTACTGGGCCATGAAATACTCATGGAATAGTTAAAGGCAGTATCAATTCCTGTTCTTTTACAGGTGAAAGCTGTTTTTCATAAATAGTAGTTAATATTAATAAGTTAAAAAAAAAAAAAAGAAAGAAAGAAGAAGAAGAAGAAGAGAGATTTCCTATATTACAGTGACGTATTATTGGGTTCCATAGACAATTCACAAACAGGAAGGGGGAAGTCTACGCTATGCCTCAAAATACAAATATCTATCAGAAAAAATAGTCTCAGCATCATGCTGCTTTCTCAGCCAATAGCACAGAAGAGTCATCGTGCTGCACAACACTATTTTGAAGTACCCAGACCATGTTACAAAGCTCACATTTCCTGCTGCACTGAAGAGCAAACAGAACGCTCTTGGTATTTTCTGCACAGCTCCCATGACATTTAAGCAGCATTAAAGTGTCCCTGAAAGCCAAGCTATAAATGTACACTATACTCTGCATGTGTATGTTTGTGATTTGGGCCCATGGAGTTTCTTCTATAAGTTCTGCTCAGGTTCTTCTAAATTTTACCCTCAGGCAGATGGGAGGATCATAGAAGCCAATTCTGTCCACACTGCAGTCTGCAGGCACCTTTGCCATTTATATAGACATACTGGAAATCCCTTTAAACCAGCCAGCAGCAGAGATGGTGGCAGTGTGATTTCATAGGTATTAGTATCGGTTGTTTAGTACCTGCGCAGGGTCCTAGGAAGGCAGCACAGCTCAGTTTCAGAGTAAGTTCCTGCCCAGTTTGTCTGCCTCTGCAACCTGAGTCAGATAGGTTAATGCTAGCTCAGTTCCAGTGCCATTTGAACTGCACTGTAGATGTGCCTAAAAGCTGGTCTGGCCTCCAGTTAGCCATGATGGTGAGTTATATGGCCACCGCAGTGAAATGTCCCGGATATAAACAAAACGGAAAAAGGCAACTCCTCTCAGGCAAAATCAAGTACAGTGTGCCCCCATCCACCTGCAGACGTCTGATATATCTTATAGTACCAGCCCATTTTTGTTATCTGCCTGTTTGTCTTTCTCTCTTCTTCCCCAGTCTTCAGAAGGCTCCTTTCACTAGTTCACAATGCAAATGCCAACTCTCATGGTATTTGTAAAGAGCTGGTAAAATTGGGTGACACTTTCCAAGACTTTGTTCAGACAGTACCCTTAAGCATATTTTTAGATGTTTTACTGAACTGAGCCTGAACTCTCCATCATTGGAGGCCTGCCTTAACCAGTAGGTCAATTTGCTGCAGAACTGGTGCAGAAATACATATACACTTTAAAATATATGTATATATATAAAATGCTAAAAGATGGTGTTTTCCCTGTTCTTCATTTGCAGTGTGTAGTTGAAGAATAAACCTTGGAGAGCACTCATACAGTCTAAGATGGATGGTATACACAAACATAAGGCTGCTCTTATAATCTAAGAAGCTCAGGGGACTAATGGGAAAAGATTTTAGAAACTTAAAACCTGACAGGGGTCCCGCTATGCTGTCAGTGCTGAAGCAGAGCTGAAATCCCATTGATTTTAGTGGAAGTTCTGCTTGAAACCGGATGGCCTGAAAGGCCTCTACAAGTTAAGTACTTGTTGTGCTGCAAGAAAAGCATATGTAGCACTGACTGCTGCCAGACGTGTGGTATGAGCCATAAGATTTTACAGTATGTAGGACAGAGTCCAGCTGAGTGTTAACAGGAGAAGCATTTTGGATAATGCAGAACAGCTGACAGAATATAGCGAAATAAACAGTGCAATACCAAGAGCTATTGGGGAGGAATTCTTACAGTTCAGAAGAGGCAAGGTTGGCCAGCAGTCAGACCCATTACAACTGTTCAGTTTAGACTTGGGTATGGTTATCCTGTCCTTTCCAATACCTAGTTGCTGTCTTTAAATGATTTTTTAGGCAACATGGATTCAAGTGCAAGTACCATGCAGAGGGTGTTTCATCTCTACCTCTCGTTATCTGTCTTTCCCTATGTTGTTCTCCAGGTTTGGGCAAGATCAGCTCATACACAGAAAATAACTACCCGAAGTTGACTTCAAACTGGTCAGAGGGGGTGCTGTGGAGAAAAGGAAAACATTTTGAAGACTTTGTAGTCAGGATGTGGTTCCTTGGGTTACAGTCATACACTCACCGACAGCCAGTCCAGGCTGCAGTTCAGGGATGTTCCTAGACTCCGTGCTGATTCTAAATTCTCAATAATATTAGCTTTATGTTACACCACTCACCCTTTCCAGCTGGTTAGATGTTATCTTCTTGCAGCCAACCATCTGGCCTTAATAACTCATGCCTTTATTGCCTCCCTAGTGCCCAAATCACCCTGCTATAACTGATCTGGAAGCCTCCAGTGATGAGGAAGACCCTCCTTTGCCCAGGTTACTGCAGTGTGTCTCCCTGATCACACAACCTGCAGTGAGCCTGCCTGTGCCACTTTTGCTGAGCCTCTAGATGATTAGAATTAAGTCTGGGGACTCCACCCATAAGCCCATGTCTGGTCTGATACTGAGAAGGCTGGCAGATAATTATCAGGAAGGACAATGGCTTTCTCCCAAGCAAGAGTGAAGCTTATCCAGAGCTTTCTCAAGAGCCAGTCTAAGACTGCAAAATGAGCTCTTTAAGGAACTAAAGGCTGTCATGAGCCTCACTGTCTTCCAGTTCAAGTTCAAGGAACATTTTGTATTTCATCTCTAACAAAACTGCCTAACCACTGTTGTATTTCTAAAACAAACAAACAAACAAAAAACAAACAACAACAACAAAAACCAAACCCAAACAAACAAACAACAACAACAAAGAAAACCACCCTTCTACTGAAATAGACACTGCATTACACATATTTCCTCTCTTCAGGTGTGAAAGAAACAGTTGCTATATTTTTTCAAGTTGCTAAAGAATAGGACCTCAGCACTTCACTGACACTGCCATGGATTCTATACTGAAGTTAGAATTAAACGCTTATAAAGACTAGAATGATTAAATGGAACCATTTCTGGTTTTCATTTTTGTTCCTAATAAAAATTCTTGAGGTGAATCAGCCAGCCCTCAAAGGAAACTTCAGCACTTAAGGCCATAGATACAAATAATTTGTGTGCATGAAGTTTCAGGTGCTCAAGGTGAATTGCACAGAAACTACTAATCTGCTGTCCAAAAAGGTACACAGATAAACTTCCAGAGCTCACATAAGGATTGTACATGGCACATAGCATTATTGCTGATCAGCTACTTGCCCATCTTAGGTGTTACATGAAAAGTGGATACACTTTTGGAAGGGGTTAGGAGGGAATCCTTCTTCATTACCTATTAAGTATAAATGCCATCACATCTGTATATAATTTCAGAAATAAGATGGATGAAGACCCAGGTGAACCCAGCTGTATCAAAAGCTTATCTTGCAGCATTACCCTTCAACTACTGATAATAAAAGTAAAGACAAGAATCAGACATTTATCAACTCAAGGACAATTATCACTCCTATACTCAGCCTTACAGGCAGGGAATCTGAGATGCAGTTCTACTTTTGTGTTATATGGCACAGTTTTGTGAACAAGCAATGCTTGCCTACTACTTTAATCCGAAGTAGAACAGCTTGGTGTCTGTTAAAGAAAAGGGCAGAAAGAGAGGAGGGAGAGCACAAGTCTGGTACATGCAATTCCAGACACCAAAGGTGAGTGTTTCTGACATGACTTTTACCTTCAATTGTGTCAAAAGAAAACAGAAAAGAAGGTCACTTGATGCAGATAGATTCTGTGGGCATATTACTATGAAAGCTGTGTAAATATAGGAGACATGATTACCAATGCCATTTAGTATCCTGTTTAACAAGTAAATGCATATGATTTAAAGCTATGATTTAAGGTATTCAGGCAGACAGACTAGAATAAATGTTGCCTTTACCTGTGCTTTGATATTGGACCTTCTTGGTCAAGATAAATAAAAGCAAATCTAGGTATCCTGCTTACTGGCTGTAAATGCAGTAAATACCAAGGGAGTCTCAGAAAAATAGTAGCTTCAGCCTTATCCTAGAACAGACAGATGCTCAAACTAAATGCTTTGCTCTGGAGCCTAATTTGTAGGTGAGCTGATTGATCAGTTTCAAGATAATATACATTCCACTATTTTACAGATGAGTGCTGCAATAGCGTTAGCATAGTTTTGCTAACATTCATGAACAGTCAGGCACAAGATCAGGTTGCTGTGCAGAAAGAAGGCATACTCACTTTTCTATAGGGGTAATGAGCATGCAGATCTCAGTTTTCCAATCCATAAAGCTCTGCAAATCTTATACAACTGAGTTTGCAAACAAAACTCTCCAAATTGCAAGTGTTGGAAGAAAACTGATGCTAAACTCACTGGTGGTAAAATGAGGCATGATGTCTGTGAGGGTTTCCCTTTCCATAGGTAGCTCTCAGCTGCACCTCTGTGACTCCTATTATAAATGCATTGAGATACACTAGTGGGTGGTTTCATCCTATTTCCTCCACTTGACTGAGAGCAGAACTGACCTGTATAGCTTTAGGAGAGTTTTATTATCTTTTTTTTAGTGTTATAACAATCTGTCTCCAGTCATGGAAGTCCAAGGTGTGCTAATCCAAAGCCATGGTTTCATATGAATATATCATGTAGCTGGGTGGTAGGCTGATGCATCAATATGTACATACACATGTCTATAGTCTGTGTGTATATATCTCCCATGAAAATTGTGATACCTAGTTTATAAATAGGCTTGAAAAGAGCACCGTCCACACCCCCACCTTTAGTCCTTACTACTACCAAAAATCATCCAGTATTTGCATAACTTGAAGCAATTGAGACCTAATGATATCAGTTCAGGGCTTTTGCACTTAGAAACTGATCATCTGCTTCAGTGTTCTGAAAAACTGAGGAGAAAAAATGTCCCTCCCACCAACGGTTTGTCTGAAGGAGGTGAAACCCATGAGCTTTCTGTAAAAGAGTACACTCTTTCCACAGTTTGTCTCTCCAGGCAGTACAGTATTCAACCCACATACAGATTTTCATCTATATAAAATTCAAGCTAGAATTAGTTTTGAAACGTATTTATGAATGTAAAATTCTAAAACATTTTCTTTTTGCCACTGTCAATCCTATTTATTGGTTTGGGGTTTTTTTGGTACTTAATTTGGTACAGTCAGTCAGTGCTTTTTGATGTATATGTGCATAAAGGTCAATGGTGTGGAGGAAGTTAGCAGTTCATAATAGGCATAATATTGCCCTCTAGTGAGTAATTCAGAAAAGTACAGAAAAGTTTTATGTTGAAGTCAACTGCATCACTACTGGATAGGAGCAGTAAGAAACAAATCTAATACTTTATAGGTTGAGTGCTTCATCAGATTTCATCTCTCTAGGTTGAAGACAGGTACAGTCCTACAGTATTTTGTACCCTACTCAGTAGCTTCCTGAGAGGAAGAACGAATTTCTTTGCAAAAGAAAAATCAGTATTTTAAATCACATTGCTTTATGTGAGGAAATATTTTGCTTTTACCAGAGAATTTAGAAAACTGGATTAAAGAAGTATTTTGATACCAAATACATGACACATACCATAAGCTCCCCATAAGATGAAAGCAGTCCTGCCCCATAAGCTCTGATGGATCCATTTTGCTTGCAGAGACCAAACTCCACAGTAAACCAATAAAGCTGATAACAAGAACAATTTGTGAAAATCACAGTCTCAATAGGCAATTCATTTTAAGCTTTTCCTTTTTCCTTCCTTCTAATTTATTTTATTCCTAGTCCTTAAGGTCTTTGTATCTTCAAATTTTACAGCTATATATTTTAAGTAAATTATCTTTTCTCTTCAACATATAACACACACAAAAAGCATAATACATATTTTTTCAAAACTTGCCATCCTTTCCATTCTCACTCTCCTCAAAAAGAAAAACAAAAACAAAAGCAAACAACAACTGCTAATGATAATATCTGTTTTTAAACAAATTAGCCTTGAGCTGCCTTATAGTCAGTGAAAGCTAACAGTTTTCAATACATACTCCCCAAAAGCACAGGTAGACACCCACAGAGGGTTCCAGACCCTTAGAAAGGTCTTTGAAAAGGCAGTTCCCTTCCTCCTTTCTCTATATGATAGTATTCATCAGAACAGAGGAATGACTTATTCCTTAACAGCAATGTACCTTTTAAGATTATACCAATTCCATTTTCATCTTGCTGCAATAGAAAATAAAGATGCATCTTTCTGTTTGTTTTTTGTTTGTTTGTTTGTTTGTTTGTTTTCTTGCAATAAAGCATGATTGGGACCATACTTCCTTTACCTGCTGGACAGTGATGGGATAAAAGCAATTCTTGGCTCTGGTAACCTGATAGCCCTTCCTTTATTATACTGTCTAAGGAAATGAACAGTGGAGGAACAATTCTGGACACAGCTTGACCCCTAAGCTGCTGGATAGGTGTTGTGCAAAACATGGAAAACAAAAGACATTTCAGGAATATGGCTTTGTGCTGCAACTCTTCAAGATTACTTCAGGGACATGTAGCTCTTTGCTGCCTCATTCGCAGGGTTCAATTTAGCATTCTCAGCACCCTTCTCAAAGAATTGCAAGCACTTCACAAAATAATGTGAAACTATATGTTATTCTGTCTATGTTGTCACTCTCTTTCTCTTTCTTTCCCCAACCTTCTTTGATATGCATCTTCTGATTTTGATGATTTTTGGGTTTAGCCTACAAATTTACAACTAAAGAAACAGCATGCCAAGATGTTTCTTTCTGCAAAACTCAGAGCTGCTTTCTCTTCCGTTCCAGTGATAATTCCCCATTATTCTTGTGTTAATAATCTTGATTCTTGCTATTTCCAGTGAAAAGCCTTTCAAGTATCTCATCATTTTGCAGAAAGTGACAGTGAGACATAGGACAATGCTCTAGGAGAAGGATTTTTTTATATATATATCAGTGGTTCCTTAGATATCACTTATTTGGTTCTTAGTGAGGTTCTTTTGGTTCTCAGTGTCTTAACAGGGTATGAGACATGGTACTAGTGGCCCACTGTGGAGAACATGACCACTGGTAACTTTCCATCTCTTGTGTATGGATTCACCTGCTTAGAAAACTCCTGGAGATAAAGGAAATAATGTCATTTCAACGTTTGCTGTGCATATGTTATAGACCATAACAACAAGTCAAGATTCTCTTAAGAAACTCTTAGGTAGCTTAGGTATTGCCATATTACCTAGGCTAGTTACCTCTTCATAATGAATGGAGAGAAACAAGAATTTATGGTAGACTTCTATGTCATGGTAGAGAAAGCATTAAAGGTTCTCTATCTTCACTTTCTGGTGAAGAAACATAAAAAATAAGCCTAGATTAGATGTCTGAACTTTTAAAAAAATTGAAGATTGAGTGGTTAATTCAGAATATGTTTACTGTTCTGAATACATGAATGGTACTTAGTAAATTGTATTCTCACAAATCCTGAACTGCAGGTAGCTCTTTAAAAAAGGTTCCCTCGTTCTACCTCACCAAACCCTAGATGACACTGTGAAAATTTCAGATCTAGCACCCATTGTTTTGCTAACAATGTTTTGCTAACAATTATTTTGCTTAACCCTATCTCTAATCTAGTCTTAAACAATCTGGAGTAAGGGAGAGGTCCTTGCAAAGGAATGCTGTGTAAACCACTGTCCTTCACCCAATCTCACCAAGACCTGGAAAATTACACAAAATGGCTTCCTAGGACCCATCACTCTTTTAACCTTAACCAAAACATAAATCTTAAAATTACTCTAGCCTCTTCAGACCCAGAGAAGGGTAAATGCAGAGGAACTGCGGACACGTCACTGCCTCTTCCCATACAGTCCCTTTACTTAATGAGACCAGGACCTGGATGGTGCTACAAACAATTCAGTAGTGGGACCTTTTATATTTAAAAATGCTGCTAGTGTTACCTAATCCTGACTCATAGACAGATGCATGCAGATAGATTTTAGTTGAGCTGTAATCTCTTTCAAATAGTGCCTCATTCCACTTCACCAAGAGTGGGCCTGTGAGCTGGGTGAGGAATTTCAGGAGTGACAGTCTCCTCCCATCCACACCCTTTCCTGAATGAGCCTCACCTTAGTGGGTGAGAGTAAGACTCCTTTCTTCCCGTGAAAAAATAATCATGACAGGGAAATAGCTGCCATTATCAGAAAAAAATAAATAAAATAAAAATAAAAAATCTGGCCTCCGGCGTATTTTCAGACCAAGATGGCAGTTACAGGTTGCATGAGTTGTTCTCACAGATTGTATACAGCCTAGAGATTCAGAACCAAGTGAGAGTACCTGCTGCCAAAGAGCTCACCTATTTCGTGAGATTAGCAAATAAAGGGCACCCTGAATTCTGATGGTCCCCTGAACTATCGAGTATACATATAATCACATCGAGTATACAGTCAATTAGCTGCATCTATAAAGTGAGGTGGAACCCTCCCGTTACTGAAACTATAGAGGCTCAGCTTCAGGAACATACTCTTATGGCAGCAAAAAGTATAAGTATTTCCTCAAAGTGGAATCACGTGCTTCTGGGACTCCAGCTCCTGCTCTGACACCTCCCTAACCTGTGGATGGGGAGAAGACAATTCTGCTGCTGCTCCTATTTTTGTGTAGCTAATCCGAGACACTAAAGAAGAGCCTTCCCTGAACAGTGAGGGATATGAAGTGAGTTCTTTGGTTTTTGCCTCTGATACTAAACTGCCGTCTGTACTTACTGTGGCTAGTTTCTCAATCTCTGTTTCAGATGATCCAAGAGAAGCCAGTCCAATATCCTAAAGCAAGTAAGCAAGCAGTCAGTGTTACACTAGTGTGATTATTCAGCCCAAGGGACAGAAAGAGGGGAATGGGGAGGACCACATCATTTCTAGCATGAATAGCATGAACTATTCATTGTTTTTGTCACCCAAAATGACCTTCCATGGCTTCCAGGATGCCTACCTCTCCCTGGCCCCCAGCTACATACCACTGGGAGCCACATTAGATGAGTGTTTAATCCTCAGAATTCTCTGTGTAAAGTTAACCATCTCTTGGCTTAATGCTGGACTATCTCAGGCACAGATTTGAAGGGAGGAATGAGAACTAAGGACTGGAAGGTGGGTTTTATTTTTTCCATACCTTTTAGTCTCTCATTCTCTTTCTGACAGCCCTTACTGGTATGTCAGATACATGCAGGGAGGATGCTGTTTACTCACAACTATGCTCTCTGTTAATTACTATTCTCACAATAATTTTCTGTAGGTGTCTCCTCTTAACTATCCTGGGAGCTGTATTGTGCAGAAAACAAAGCTATTCCCTATTCCCCATTCATCTTTTCACGTTGAATGGAATAAAAATGAATTTTTATGGGGTGAATTTCAGCTGTGAAAATACTTTTTGAAAATGTGAAATGCAAATTGTGAAAATTAATTTAATGTTATTCCATTTTGTATAGTCTGTGTTACAGGCAGAGAAAGAGTAAAGCTGAAAGTTTTGAAATTGCTATAATGTCATTTCTAAGGTGTCTTCAGTTCCGGTGTTGAACTGAACTGAAGAGAGTTCTTCCAAAGACAATTACAGACCATAAGGATACTTTAAGAATTACTAAATTGAGTCTGATAATAGCCCATATTTATGACCAGAATGGAAACTGGCATGTATCCAAGTTGATAAAATTGTAAACCACATACTGTGAGGTGAAGTGGCTTTCTTGTTCAGACATTCTATCAAGGATCAACATCATATAACCCCTCTGCACTTACTGTCAGTTTCCACACTGGCCACCAATTGATAAGCCCAGAATATGAGTTATCTTTATCCCTCTGCTATGGTTTTGAGGCACATCCATATTTCTGAAGTCTATAGTTACACAAGGTCATTGAGTTCACTTGGGTCTGACACTGACTGCTCATACCGAATGGTCTCTTTTGTACAAAGAAGCTCTGTTTGCTTTTTGGAGCCTCTTCACCAGTGTGAGCAATGTTGTGAGAGTCTGGTGAGTTGTAAAAGGAAAGACATCTCAAATGAATGACATGGTGATGGACACAATTGAAGTATCATGTGAGACAAAAAATGTACATCCACAGGCAGAGCCAGCCTAGGGGCTTGATGGCTGTTGGTGGTTGGGTTGGTGTGGCGTCAGACAGGAAGCCAGGGGAATAATGTAGTCTATACAGCTCAGACAAGCAGCACTGCAGAGGCTCCACCGGCATCCTGCTGCAGGCTGACTTGGCTCTCCCACAGAGATGACCCACAACCACTGCTTGCCCTTCCTTTTACAAAATGTCCACAGGGAGCAGTGCTATCACTCCCTTGGAGTATTTATCTCCTCGGGCACTGCTAGCCCACTACTGCTGGAGGTTGTGAGTCAGACACACCCAAGGCTTAAAATAACATTTCAAGCACGGTGAGCTGTGTGCCTTTGAGGCATGTCTGGCCTGCTACCCAGAGCAATTGGTTAACAGCTAGCAGTACAATCCTCTTACCTGTGAGAACTGGGCAAACTCCTTATTGGCTAGCATGGGAACATGACCCAGCAACTCATGGCAGCAGTCTCTGGAAAACAAGTGACCTTCACATTTAATTAAAGTGGTTTGTTTGTTTGTTTGTTTGTTGTCCCTGCTCTAAGTGAACATCCTGTGAAAGATTTTAGCCAACAGACCCCCCAAGGGAGCTAGTGTGAGGGTTGCAACTCTTTTAGTTACTCTGCAGTAGGTGCCTCCATACCTGGCCTAACTTTGCAGAGAGTTTGACAAAGCATTCCCTTCTGCCATGGGGATCCAGCTGCCCCCCACTACACTGGCTATTGTCTCACTTGGGATGGCATGGGCAATAGTCTCCTATGTCACAACATCTTTGAAAAGACCCTGTTTTGTCCCAGCATACAACAAAAACGTCTGTGTGAACTTGTAATTTCTCATGAAATGTAATTGCTGCTGTCTGGCCAGCACTTACTGGGACAGTTTCACAGCAGGGAATCAAACCCCAGCAGATGGTAAATGAAGACAGGATGAAAAGATTAAACCAGATATTCTCCAGTCTTTTCCTTCTCCAGACAACTTTGTAAGAGAAACAGAGACCCACACCCTTGCATGCATTACTTCCCCCTCTAAAACTCCAGCTATCAGTTTCTCAGATTATTTCATTCTGTGGAATACTGGATAGAGATCCAGAGTTGCTCCCAAGAGAATTATTTCCAACACATTCAAAGGATGGGATTGTGCCATGGTATCATACTTACGGTTCTGGGGAATGCATAGGAGAAGAGAAATGTCTTATATACTGTGTGCACTGGAAGACACGGAATGCCAGGCTGGCCAGGAAGTCACGAGCAGACAGCAGCCCTGCTGCTGGTCTCAGCTGGAAACCTGTTCTGTCTGCAAAGGAAAGTGAGACAGAATTTAAGACTTCCTACGCTTACTTGCTTTATACACTCACTGCAGGTAAGCAGTTTCAGTGGGCCTTCAGGTCCTGTTGCAGTAGCTCCTTCCACCGAAGGATAGTAGGAACATCCTGGCTTATCGTTATCAACATGTGCCTTTTGTCATTAGGGGTCCAGTTAGGGTAACATCAAAACACCCAACTGCTCATCCTATGCTTAGTCACACAGCGATGATGTGAGGTACAGAAGTCCTACTAACCCCAGTTTACATTTCTAACACGTTAACACACATTTGTCATGTCAATGATGTGTCTGAGGTCACACATGATCCCTATGATCAAGCAGGGAATAGAACCTGCATTTTCAGTCCCTGGCTAGTTTACTAGTCCTTGGATTCTCTCTCATTTCCTCCACAGCACATTTAAAAGATGATAAACAGGAGTTTGGCAAAGGAAACCTCCCAACCCTACCCTTGTCTGAGAGCACCTGGCTCCTCTGTGATGCTTGGTTACTGTTTAAGCCTGATCTATGGAATTTCTTATTCCCTACTATGAAATCTCTGGTACCTCACACACTTGAAGATAAGGGTAGGTAAACAATGAGTCTGACCCAGTCTAGGCAATTCTTCTATTTGTCAATGCACCTAGTTCAAAATAGCCCAGCAGTAGAATTGGAGCATACTATTAAACTTCTTCTCAATTTGTCAGTGCATGCTGATATAAACTGCATAAACTATCTCAACCCTGACAAGCCTCCCTGTCAATTTTAGCTTTCAATCTGAACTTCATTAGAACAGGAACACTCAGGAGAAAGAGCAAACGGGTCCTTGTTAGAGATAATGCTGGAATTTGGCCCTTAGCCATCTAATGTCAGAATTTTTATTAGCTATTCTCAGCTATTTTTCCCCTCTGATTTTTTCACCATTATATTTGCCTAGAACAGACTACATACCCTTCCAGTGATGTGATCATACACGTTTTGCTCCGCAGGTGTCCATAGAAGAGGTCAGAAGAACGCAACATTTTTCAATTGGATTTTACCTTGTGCTATCAATATTATCCCCGAACATCCTGCATTACTGTGAAAGGTCTTTGAGAGATGACTAGCAAAATAAACTGTCCTATGGTCAACTGAATGCATAATCTTCATTTCCATGGGAAACATGTTGGTGGTCTGCAAAGCTAAGAAAATTGAAAATCACTGCTTTTAAAGAGAGCCAATGGTAATCTTTTTGAAGTCCTATATTCGAAATCTGTGTTGTATTCTCAGCTCCCATAAATGACATTTCATCTGCTTTAAAGCATAAAACTGTATTTTAAAAAATTCAGAAATGTCTTTTTTCTCCCTTCCCTATCCATATCCTATTGTGTCATGAAGCCTGGAACCTAATTTATTTTATGTAAACAAACAAAAAAATCCCACCCAGAAACCAAGCCATTTACAAGATTTGTTTTGTTTAGTTTTTTAATGTTTCTTCCAACATTTCTTGTCTTGCTCTGTCTGGCTATTAGCACTTTTCTCAGAAAGAAAGAGACAGAGAGGGAGGGAGGGAGGGAGGGAGGGGAATAAAGACAGAAAGAAAGTGAGAGAGAAAGAGAGAGAAAGATAAAGAAAAGGAAAGAGAAGGAGAGGGAAAGAGGAAGAAAGAAAGAAAAGAGGGAAGGGAAGGGAAGGGAAGGGAAGGGAAGGGAAGGGAAGGGAAGGGAAGGGAAGGGAAGGGAAGGGAAGGGAAGGGAAGGGAAGGGAAGGGAAGGGAAGGGAAGGGAAGGGAAGGGAAGGGAAGGGAAGGGAAGGGAAGGGAAGGGAAGGGAAGGGAAGGGAAGGGAAGGGAAGGGAAGGGAAGGGAAGGGAAGGGAAGGGAAGGGAAGGGAAGGGAAGGGAAGGGAGCTAAAAAGGCCTTACTCGAAGATATAGAAGTGACAAAACATCTCAAACTATTCAGGACAAAAAAAAAAAAAAGAGTGGACAGTAAGGAATTTTTTCTACCTGAGAGTGTGAAGGACTAGGTGGTTAGTGTTTACCATGCTTATCTTCTATTGCTTGAAGGTACTGGGTACAAAACTGACAAAAAAGATGAACAGCAAATAAACCTATGGAGATTATGTCTTTTTCTATATGCTGACCAAAAGCATCAGAGTTAACCAGGGAACTGAAAGTGTTTGCAAAGATGCTTCCTGTTCTCCTCCCTCCCCAGTTAGGAAAGCAATGTGCTATGGGGAATAGAAGACCATCAAATAGGTCTCTATGTGGACTGTCCAGGAGCTAGAACAAAAAGGGTACTTCCTTACTGCTGAAAACATACTAAGCCAATCAGAAAGAACATGAAAAGCTCATAATCTGATAATCTTTGGGCTACATTCTGAGTCTGAGTGAAGTGATAACTACACCATCTGAAAAATACATCAAAACACTACCAAGCCTTGAAGTAACTCAGTTTTAAAAGGACTATGAGAAAGTCTAGGGAAATTTGTATTGTTTTAGCATCTATGTTCGAGGAGCAGAAAAGAAATGAAAATTACAGCTTATGTTCCCTGAGATGCCCTTTTAAATACAGGCCAGTGAATCAGACAGTCTGCTGATGGAAGAAGCTTGGCAATTGCCTTCAGAAGCCATAGAAAAAAAAAGTTATCTGCTGAAGGTATTATCTGCAAAATATGAACTTCTATTTCATTAGTGTACTATAAAACCAGAAATCAGCAGCGAACTGGGGGTGTGGCTGCTTGGACCCACTGCCCAAAGGTCTCTGAAACCAGAAAGAGTTGAAGAGAAGGTCTCCAGCAGTTGACCTAAAGTGATCTGTAAGGCTTAATTCTTGGCCTAGAAAAACTTGTGCATGCAGGCCTGCGTGTTGTAGTGTGAGCTTGCCTGAGTTCACTGGCTGTAATTTCTTCCAGCTGTGGAGGACAATGAATGTCTAAATCCAAACTTCTTTCCTAGAAAGAAAGAAGTGCTTAGGTTCCTCTAGTTAACACTTTAAGAAAAACTCTTGCCCTGTTAAACTGTCAAGTGCTTAACCTTTTAAATTCCCTTTAGGTAATTGCGGAATACTTATGATGTAGAGTTCATTTCTGTTTAAACCAACCTCACTACCAGACCAGTTAACACTTGACAGATCTTGTAATTCAACTTACATTAAATTGAAAGGGGATCGCTAAGCAGAGTTCACAGACACTGCTGCGTAAAAGAAAATGGAAGTTCATTTGGCTGTCTGGGCTGTCTATAGCATGATAATTCTCCCTGGAGTATATTCCTCTCTCTCTCTGCATTTCCATTTATTATATAGCTTATTATACAAGGGCTTATCATCTCTTATACTAAAGAATGGTCCAGTCCTTAGAGGCAGTGTTCAGTAAAGATGCATGCTGGGATTTACATCCTAACTGGGAGTGGGACAGTTCAGGGCTCATCCACAGCTAACCAGTGAAAGGACAAATTGCACAATGCATCTCCACACATGGAGATGGGGTGAAATTCATCCACTGTATGCCATGGTAGTAGGTGAAATTCATCCACTGAATGCCAAGGAACTTTGGGAGACCTCACAGCCTAGAGGTTGGTTGAAGTTTGGTTGGGTGAACACTGCACACCCATAGCACAGGAATAAGACTAAGCACACTGTTGATTCATGAGCTGTAGGTATAAAAATTCTGGCCTTGCTGAAGATCGTGGTAAAAGCCACCCAAATTAATAATAAATGATCTTATTAGAGGGAATCATCGAAGATAAGGAGGATATCAATTCCAAGCACCATATAATGGGTCTAAAATAGCTTACCAACTCTTAAATGTGTCTATCTTTAACATAGTTCTTTTGAACCAACTTTGTTCTGTCTATGCTTCATAAAGCCTCCATGCTGAACTACATATCATCTTGGTTTTATCTAAATTTTAAGGAGGGTAGGACTGGCACTTTAGGGAGTCATTCTATCCATTTCCTTGGACACTCATGCCAGGATGGAATAAAATGCCTCCGACATGCCTGATTCTCATTCCCAGTCAGAGAAGTAATTTGGACAATTAGCTTACAGTAGTCATGCCATGTTTGAAATAGTCGAGCTGAAACTCACTGTGAACATTTTCCCAACCACTGCTAGTGGAATTTTCAGAATGACTATTTTTACTGCTGCCTTTTTTTTTTTTTCCCTTAGGAAAATTTGTATAGCATAGAGAAAATTTAGAACCAGAGCCTACAAAAGAAGCAAGAAAACCCAGACTCAGGGTAATCAAATACTGTCAACCAACATGAGCAATAGGAATAATACTATGAGAGGATATTCTTACATTGTCCTAAACTTTCCCACTTTGAAATCATCTGATTCAGTCAAAGAGTATGAATATCTGTGGTAATCAGACCAGTATCATGTGATTTCTGGAGCTCCCTGCTGTCAGCTGCTGTGTAAATGAGATAAGATGAGATAAGCTACTTAATGAGAAAAATATTTATAAGCCCAAGTACTACAGGAGGGATGGCTGAATGGATAGGAAAATACATGAGAAAATACAGAAGAAAATACATAACACACATAGAAATTCCTGCAACTGGTTGGTGCTGGCATCTTCATGAGAGTCACATTTCATATTCCACCCCTCCATTCCCTCACACTAAAATATTTGTCATCAGTTTAATTTTCCCTAAAATTGGCAGTGTCTTGGAAACCTATTCAGCAATAGAAAGCTCAGTCAAGCTAACTAGCATCACGTACTGATATATGGAGCAGGTCATTTGATTTCCTGAATACTCTATTTAAATTGAATTTATTTAAAGTTAAGCCATAGTTTTTATTTATTTATTTTGGCATAGTGAGCAATTATTCTTCACTCTCTGGAATATTTCATTGTCACTCAAGAAGAGCAAGGAGGTTTCAAAGACAGACTTTCTTTAGTTATTCCTTATAGAGTGGCAAATCTGCTGGTTGACACAAAGTGTCTGGCCTTGAGAATGTGTTCAGCCTGTGGCTTCATAATAATAATAATTCAGGCTCTGTTTCTCTCCAGCCCTACACTAGCCTGCCCCCAACAGTGGGCCTTGCAATCTTATAGGTTCTTCTACCTGAGGCCAAATCTTCATGCATTTATAGACTAGCACCATGACTTTTCTGCTCTCCTACACACTAGGTGCCAAACAGTTTAGACTGGTATGTGGGGCCATAGGGACAGAAAGAAGCAGTGGTGTTGCAAGGAAGCTGTGTTTGTATTGACTAGTAGGACCTCCTGGAAATCGTGTTCCTCTAGCACACATTGGTATCCTGTCTCAAGCAACAGAAAACAAAAAAAGTGGACCTGAGAGGTATTTACCTGTACTTGTGTTTGGGTCTTACTGATAGCTTAGTTGTAGAAGTGTAAAATACAGCAAAACCCACAGAAAAACTATATGCTCAAGTCGTGCTAAGAAGTGTGCTACTATGGTATTGGAATTAGCTGTTTAGTGCTACACCAACTGTAGCCACTGACAGAACAAACAAACTCAGTCACACCTTGGTCCCTAGATATGCCTTGTATTAATGTCTTACTAACAGTCACCTTGCATGAAGGAAGTTCAACAGCTAACCAGCTCTGCTTGCCAGCTTATGTCCTATAACACAGCTTGTGTACATGTGGTGTACATAAATATCCAGGAAATCGTACAATAAGCCATAGTTCAAAATGACTGGCCTTTTAAAAATCTGGAGACATCCTGAAGTTGAGGTATGTTGTCCTCTTGGTAGCCACAGTATTTCTCCAGCTGCTGGAAAGCATCTAGGTATTGTGTGCAAGCATGAGTAGGGTAGAGGCTGCTCAGCTTCCTGTAGACTTCTCTCCTGAAAAGCAAGAGCCATATAGCGTGACCCACCTCAGTAAAGAAGTACTTTTCTGCTCTACCTACAGATCCAGAGAGACATAGACCCCCAGCATAAGCATGAGTCTTGGGACACCTGGTGCTTGGAAGCTGAAGTATGGACAGATGTAACAATGCCTGGGGCATTTTGTTTCATTTTTCCTTCATAAGGTGGGTTCTGTTCCACAAATCTGCTTTATCCCTTAATGTACCCTAATTCTAATTAGGGTTCTAATACTGGTTTGGAAACATTGATTAGGAATAAGGGTATCAGAGGCACAGAGAGAGAGCCAGGCACAGAGGAAGCCACAGAGAGAAAACTGAAGCTGTGGCCTTCTGCGTTATACTATTTAGGGGTGGAATAAGTCAGGTATTCTTTGCTCTCTAAATGGAAGTACAGCTTAAAATGCTGGTCCCTCCACCTCCATGTCCAGCCTGACTGCTAGCCCTAAAAAATCACATTTTCTGATACTGAAGAGTACATCTGTACAGGCAAGGGGGTTCATACTTTTGCAGTTCAAAATGCCTGGCGTGAGCTACGTATTCGAAAGACATGCCAACTTCTTGAAGCATTTAGCCCACCATAAGAAAGGAGACCAGCTGAAAAAAAAAAATAGATGTAACCAGATTTTGTCACAGGCTTCAAGCCTCTTTCAGACTTGATGGTGCTTGGTCCTAGAGCTGTGTTTTGGAATATATTTAGCTGTTGCAAAATAAAGAAGTAGTAATAGGATGGCCAGAAACTTATAGAAATGGCTATTTTTGTTCAGACATAGCCCTAGGGTGTTAAAAATTTTATAAACATTGTTTTATGAAAATTGAGATCATTCTTGGAAGTGCTGGCTATGGAAAATGACCTTTTGTTGTTTTTGTTTTTGTTTTTATTTTTATTTTATTATTTTTATTTTTTTTGTGATGCTATTGTTGCTATGGATGTGATAGCCAGTCCCTATAATGGCTCTCTCCATTTGTACAAATGACTTACACAGTGTGGGAGTAATGAACCAGAATGAAAGGAAACAAAACAAAACAAAACTTAGGAGAAATAAAAATAAAAGATCAGAGGAAAACAGTGGCTGCTGTCACTATTGCAAAAGCCGCAGGAGACTGGGCCATTTCCATGGAAGAATTAGGAAAAAATTAGGATGACTAGAGTTCAAATGTTGCCCTGGCTTATTCCCCATAGAATACTACTGACTTCAGTGGGATTGCATAGGATCTGAACCAGTACACAGTTCAGCCCCAGACTGGAGTCTAAAGAGGGCAGGCTTGTTTACACTTCTGCACATATGGTCTCTTTTATCAAAGTATCACTCTACTGTTTGTCCAAACATTGTCTACCACAGAAACATAGTCTCAGAGAGTAGTGATGAATTATCCAAAGTCAAGCATCTGTCCTTTCTAAGTAGCTCTAAGGCAATCATGTAAGTTTACTCCAAAGTCAGTAGAGAGTAGCAGATATTTCCAGAGGACAGTTTAGCTTGCCCTAATATAGTGTCGATGTCTTACCATGTGGAAGTGCTAGTCTGATTGTAATGGATCTTAGCTCACTGGCCATCTTTCAGAAAACTGAAGTAGAATAAAAAGATGACTACAGTAGGTCTTTCATATTTATTAAAAACAACAGCAACAACAAACAAACAAACAAACAAACAATAATAGAGCCCAGGAATATATCTTCAGTAGGTGTTTGGGGCAAACCACTACCAACAACAAAAGGAAAAACAAACAAACAACAACAACAAACTTCACATGCTTGAGTAGTAGTGATTCTGACCCTGTCTGGGGATTTGGTTCTTTATCATCATATTGTTTTCAACATCCCTTGTCTCCACAATCAAAAGACCATTAAGCTGCTATTTGAGGGTCATCCAGTCCAGAGAGGGGAAGAGAAAGTTTTGGAAGTGTGGGCTATGCAACACTCCAGAAAGAAGCTTTATATTGAAGGATGGAGCCAGTCACATGAAAGACTTTAAAGTCAATGCTTGTATTTTGCATAAATACCCTAATTCTTTTAGATAAAAAGTGGTACTACTCAGCTTTTTTATGAAGATGTGACAGGTGCATCCCCATAATTTTGTTGAAGATTCTCACTTTTTCTTGTGATAGCTTTTACCCACAAGACATATTCTATGACTACTTAGTTTCACAGCCTTCCAAGAGTGCTGCTTAAAAACACAAACTCAGCTCATCTGAACCCTCTGTTTTCTGGAAGTCATATTTCTGCAGTTGATTAGTTTTCATTTTTATAACCATGTTGCTACAAACTGAAGTCATCCAACAACTCTTCAGAGTGAACACCAAGGGAATTTAGTCTGTGCTACAAATTTCCCTTTCAATTGCACTGAGCTCAATTAAGTTGTGCTGTAATGCAGCTGACCTCAGGGCACAGCCCCAGGGAGCTGTGATAAACATTGAGAGTTCTAATTTTGGAAACAGCTTCACAACCTGGGTTGCTGTGGCTGGTTGTTTGGGGAAATAGGCAGATACTGCTTTAAAGGTCTGTTCTGTTACCACAGTGGGACTAATTCTAGGTGGAGAAGGGCAGGAATGACGGAGGTTGGCAACAAAAGGGAAAAACAGGAAAGAACACAAAATTAAATTTTCTTAAATATGACTTTTCCACACACCATCCCATGCCAAGATTGCTGGCTGGTGGTAGAATCATGAGCATGACACTGACTATCAATCTTTGACAATTGAAAGATGCTATAAAAACTTATTTGAGCTTAATAAAAATGTGATTGCCTGGGTGAGTTGGATGCAAGGTTTCTATGATTGTGGGCAACACCCCTCAAGCTTTCTATGGCACAATAAATTTTATTTAAAGTAAAATAATCATTGAAAAGGATAGGATGACCCTGTGGTTGAGGTCCTGGTATGAGAGATCTAGAATATGGATTTAATTTCCAGCATTGACATTAACTTCCTGTATAATTTGGGGCAAATCAGTTAAGTGCTCACTTTTTCAGTTCCTTAGTTAAAAATGTGGCTATCATTGCCCCCTTTTCCCACCTTTAGGCTGACTTTCCATTTACGTTGTAAACTTATCTGAACAAAGACTCTATTATGCATACATACGGTACCTTGCACAATCCTGGGGGCCTCCTCTTAGTTTGGGGCATTTGGATATATTTCTGTTTGTATTATCACACAAATGTGTAATTATTGGTACTTACTGAGAGTTATTAAAGAGTGGGAGAAAGTGGAAACAGGTATATGAGATAAGAACTCCCCTTTCTTTCAGCTCTACCACTTATTTCATGTAAAGTCTGCAAACATACTGTGAATTGAATGAATGTTTGGCATTTTTTTAAGTGGCAAATCTTCAGGAGAAGCAAAGACATAATGAAGACACGCTGCACCCACGTAAAAGTAACTTGCCCATCATTTCATATGACCTCAAAGACAGCGCAAATAATGTATCCTGGAAGGACACCCCAAAGTTTCCTTCACCGTAAGTTCAAGAGAACGATGCTTATTCATGTTAACAGCAAAGAATATTTGCAGAATAACAGGCACGTGGATTAGCCACATCCTGTGAGTGAGCTGCTATCCCATGAGTGGGCACTTTATCTTGGTAACAGATCTGGAGAGGCAATAGTTCCGTCACCACCAGAGGCATGATTAATTAGAAGTCAATTAGAAGAAATCCAAGGAGGAATCAAGGTTGCTCTTGAAGGTTAAGATATTCTACTATAGGCTCCAGGTGTTTTGTAGCTTCTGATATCTTGATGTGATTGGCGGGCAGGGTCAAGAATACATGTTTTGCTCTATAAAGTGAATAGTTAGGGCCAGCCTAGAGAATGAGTTTCTGCAAAACAAATGACCAAAAGGGAACACTTTATCATGAAGTAAAATTTGTGGTTTCTAAATGTGTCTTCAAAATAATTGTCTCATATCGCCTGTCCTTCCTGACATTGCAATGGAATGGCCCAGGATTCAGTGTATAAGTAACAAACTCACCAAGTTGCAGTCTCCTGTGCTGTGTACTCAATGCGAGGCAACGGGTCCCCTCTGTAACGAAGAGGAGGAAATAATGCATGTTTCTAAAGCAGATTTCAAATTCAGTCATACAAAGATCACTTCTTTGTCCTGGTAGACTCTAATGTGTGTATTTTCTCCCCTGTTCAGTGTGGGGAGGAAACAGAAGAACATGGTAAGAAAGGGAGCTGTGTTCTGCTTGATAGAAGAAAAAAACAGGCCTTCAGGCTTAACCTTATCTCTGTTGAAGGCAATCAAGCAACCACCATACACTGTGTGTCTGGATGATCCATCCATGAGGACGTGATCAGCACAGTATTATCATCAAACTCATCAGCAGAGATCTGTCCAGGCATACACTGCATGCTTATCATTAAGTTCGCTGATGAACAGTCTTATCTCCAATTCTTCACTATTACTTCTCCAATAGTTCAGTCAGTTCAGTCTGTGCTTTTGTGATGTTTTGTGCTGGACTAGCTGTGATATATAGCGGCAATGAGAAAATTATAGTCAAATAGAATTCTTTTCAGATCTCATGACTTGGAAGTTTTTACCATTTCTTGGACACCATGAGGCTGATAATCCACAACCAGTTCTAACAATTTAGTTAACTCTTCCAGACAACAGTGTGATTCTGGTGAAGTTTTACACAGAAAGATGGGAACACTTTCAATCATGCACATGGGAGATTAGAGGTTTTTAGGCTTTTCCCTCTTTCAGTTAGAAAAGACAATTGCCCTGTAGCCCTGATAGCATTTCTTCAGTCAGGGAGATTTTGGTTGGGAACGGTAATCTACATGGACTTGGCCATTTTGTCAAACAAATAAAGTAGTAAATTTATTTTCTTTGTCAAAAATATGTACTAAAAATTTGCCAAGGAATGTCCTAAAAATTGTTCCTCATAGTTCCTTGAAAAAGATTAGCCTCATCTTAGGAGCTTGTCCTAGAAGGAATTGCAAGGTTGAAATGAAAGACCTATATGAAGAAATTACCCCTGCTAAGACACTGAATGAGATGTGAATACAACCCTACGACTTTTAAGATGTATTTGCTGTGTTGTGAGAAAAGTCTGCATTGTATGGAGGTAAAGTTTCTATATCTAAATTCTCTTTTCTAATAGATAGCCCGACAGATACATCACTAAAAGATTAAGGTTTCCCTTGCACATGAGTATGTCTGAAAGTGCATAGTGATTGTTTAAGTGTCTCTTCAACAGTCTTGTACTTACGCTCTGTAATTATAGGCAAGGTCAGCAAAGAATGCCCTCCGTTTCCTGTACTCCAGGTCAGTGTATCCCTGAGTTAGAACATAATTCAAAAAAAAAAAAAAAAGTTTCACATTAAGAGAGATTTCTGGGCACGAATAAATATGCTGGCAGAAGCATTCAAAATAACTAGGCCTCAGTTAGGCTGTTTTCTCTGAGGCAATGAATCTTGATCCTTATGAACAGGGCAAGCCAAAGTCTGCACTCAGTTACATCCATGACATTTTGCTGAAAATGTTGGGCCTGTGACCAGAAAGGAAAGTAACATGGCTTGGTATGAAGGTTTTGGAGTTGTTCATAAACACTGCATCACTTACCACTAAACTTAAAGTCAAATTTAAATGAAAATCACATTAAAAAAAGTAATTGAATTGGAGGTGTCTCTTCTGCTGGAAGGGAATTGAGTCTCTGAGTCATTGCTCTCCTGTGCTAAGCACGAAGGTTGCAGTACTGGAGTGTGATGGGCATAATGGTACCAAGCCCAGTATCACCTCACAAGAGAAAGTACACTGCACCTGCACGATGCTCTGCACTTTGGGAAAAGAAGGGGTATTCACTGACTAGAAATCACTGGAGCCACCAGTGAATCTACGGAAAGTATATGTATTCATCTGAATCTCCTCTTGCCCATTTATTGCCGTGTTATAATAAAGGCAGATTCAGTGGTGTCTGTTCAAAAGAGCAGTTTACTTATTAAAAGCAAGAATTCCCTCCCCTCCCCCCTGCCCCACCTCCCCTGCAATGTTTACTAGAAGTGGAGTTTCAAGCAGGGGTCTCCAGCTATTAAATATGAATAGACATGTGGAATCAAATCCCTTTGAATTTTACATCATTCATAATAGGAATAAAATCTGAAATCTGGCACTGTGTTACTAATATAACTCATAAAGCAGCGTTGATCAGCATCACTGTACAAATATTTATTATTCTAAAATATTCAGAACTTACTGGAACCACTTTGCATTCTACAAGCCAACTTTCTCCCTTAAGCTTATTCACATAATTTTCAGTGTAGCGATAATACCAGTAATACTGCAGTTAATGAGTACTGGGTGCGTGAATCTGAGGAAAGAACTGGATCCCAAGAGCAAGTTTATTTTTTGTCATGTGTTATGAAAAACACGGTCATTCAAATGCCACCCTTGCTTGTCAGTAGCTATAATGTGTCCATGCAAAACACATGAAAAAGCCATTTGGCCAGAGTCTTGGTGCTATGACCTCTCAGCTTTGTCCCTGCAGGAGGAGCCTCCCCAAGGCAGCACCATACAGGTGTCAGGGTGCCCCTGCAACTGGTGTCATGGCTTTTCCAGCCATTAAAGAGACAGTAAAGAACAAAGCAGAACTGTTGAGATGGATAGCCCAAACTGCCTATTCAACAGTTAAATGTATATGCAAAATCTCTGCTGAGCCAGCTGTGGACATTAACATTTGGTACTTTCCATTAGCCTGTCCACATTGAGCCATGGTCTGCAGCACAGTAAGTGAGGCTGACTTGTGCCCCTGCCTGGCATAGATGAATGATTTCCAGTGCCTGAGCTAACTTGTTTCAAGTTTAGGTATTTCTACATTGCATTGCAATCTGCAGTGTTGACTGATCCCCGCTCAGCACTCCAGTAACTGTACACCACTCATGCTTTCTCTCACCCTCTTCAGTGCTCACACCTTGTTTTTGGCAAAGTAAAAGCAGAACATAGTCGGATTCAAGTAATTCCCAACGTGCATTCATTAATCTCATGGGAAACAACCTCAGAGATAGCTCAGGAAAAACATAGGCAAATACTTGGAATATTTCTACCAGAAAGATGCAAGGAAGAAAGAAAGATAGAATCACAGAATCATAGAATATCCTGAGTTGGAAGGCACCCACATGGATCATTGAGTCTAACTCCTGGCTGATGTCCTGGTTGAGCATGATATGAAGATCCCCTAGAGATTTCTAGTTTAATAAGTCAAAAATAGAAAATAGACCAGATTTATTTTATTTTATTATTTTTTTTTTAAGCTACCACACAGGGCTGTACATAGGTAACACTATAAAGATTGTGCAGGTTAATAAAATAGTCTAAATAGAATTCAGATATTTAAAGAAGAGAAGGATGAAATCACATAGATTCCATTAGCACCCATCTAAATCTTCTTTGCACATTTCAGCGCAAAGCCTGTTTTTTCCTTTTCATGCTTCACTTCTACATGATGTTTTGCAGAACACTTCACAGCAGTTCCAAGACCTGCCTTGGCAATCAGCAAAAGGTCCTTCAGATCCCCTTATCTGCCTGTACCTAACTCTTATATCTCATCTATGCTAAAGCTGCAAACCATTGATACTTGTTCTCAGTACTTTGTCTTAGAATTATCTTCACTGGAGCAATACTCTCCAGTGCATTTTTTCTCTTCCTTTTCTATATTTTCTGCATATGGCAGGGCTAAGATTACATAGATGTAACTGTTATGAGTAAAGCCCTTTCTGTGGCCCACTCTTAACCAAAACCTACTGCCTGAATCCAAGGGAAAGCCCATCACAAACATTCTAACAATGTTTTGCAAACAGAGCAGTATCCATAAATACTGCCAAAATCCTGGTTTCAAAAACCTTGGGAAAAGTCAGATATAAATAAGGGTTTTACTCTTTGAAACTTGCTTCCAATTTAAACTTCAGGTGCTTATCTCAGTAGGAATCACTAGACATTTTGAGCTTCTTCAGTCACATTTAAATCTCAGTTCCAGTATTATGTCCATGAATCAGTGCTGCCATGTATTTATCTTATTTTCTGTCTAGACAATGTTTGCAAGTTTAAGCATCTTACTTCTCTCTGCGGGATCTGAGGATCTGGTATTTATTAGTGACTAGCTCTTTGCTGCTTGTCCTCATTACCATCCACTGTACATCTGCACTTGAATGAGATTCCTGGCATTTGCAAAATTGAAAAGGCAGATATAAAGTGTTTGAAAGGTTGAGGCATAGAAAACACAAAACACGGAAAGGTGGGGAACTTGACTGTTAAGTGGACCAGCTAATACAAAGTGGGCATAATTCAAATATAACGGGTGAAATAATAAACGAGATATTTTTTTAAAACTAAACAATGAAAGCTAAACACATGCTAAAGACTATATTGCATAGAAATGACTGTATCATATGCCTATTGTTAATCCTATTTACCCTGGTGAATCAGGGCCCATAAGCTTTTCTCATTAGATTATTCATTCTGCAATTCTAGACTCCACTGAAAATCAATCTTTATCTGGGCCTTTTTTGCTGTCCTTTCCTGGGTATTTCTTTACTCCTAAAATTCTCCTCAAACAAACAAACAAACAAAAAAACTACACAGAGTTTCTTTTTGAAAAACAAACCAACAGTAACCTCAAACTTACAGGGTGACAATGCTCCAAACTAGGATCGTATGTGGTGATCAGATGGTGACACTTGTCCAGATCTTGGATTTTTCTGGGAAACCAGGGCACTTGAAAGAAAGTAGCAATAATTAAATGAGATAGGATCAAATAATTTAAAAGAGACACAGAAAATAGAAGTTATGATGAAGATTGCAAACTTTATTTTCATCAATAAATATCTAAATACTCATATGTATATCAGTTATTGAGTTCCATTTTGCTGGCTAAGCTGGCAGACTGGATGAAAAATGATTCAAAACTAACTTGCTATGATAATACGTCAGTTTTAATTAACAGAGACAATATTTAAAGACAAAAATATTTCATCTTAGACCTAATGAGATGGTCTGTTTGACACAGCACAAGAAATTTCTTTCTGTTTTTGGTTTCAAAAAATATTTTGACCTAAAAAGTATCCTTAAATTTTCATACTTCTAAAAGTGAAAACAGTATTTTAAAAGGAAAATGTGAACTTTCTAGAAACAAAATAAGCCAAGAAGTATCTTGACTTCATTTTTTTCCGCTCTCTCATTTTTTTTTCTCCCAGCAAAAATTAATCAAGCATTAGCTGAATTTCCGAACAGTTTACTTCTCCTGAAGAGGGGACCTTTTCTGGTGACTAAAAGCATATTTGTACAGTACCCATTTTAATTTAAGTCCAAGCATTTATAACCAATTAATTAAAAATCAGCAACAGAGGAAAGGCAAAGTTAATGCTGCTTTCTGAGATCAGACTGGTGTTGAGATCAGACTCTGTTGTTACACTTGAGAAAAGGTCCTTTGGGGATCACCTGAACCTGATACTTGACAAGAGGACACCAGGCATCTCTGTACTGAATGGAATATTTAACTTTAGTCCTACTAAATTACATCCAAGCACTGCAAGTGCACAAACGTACAAGGCTACAAAAGTACACAGATGCTGGGAAATGCCAGCTCTATCATGCTGTTATAGTCAATGCTGCAATAAGAAGAAAGAAATACAAGTCAGACAGATTTCTTACATCACGCTTTATTTATTTTTATTTTTTGAGTCTTTGTCTTTGGCTCTGCTAATGGTTCTATATGCAAGTCCCTTGTCATTCCATTTGTGACCATGTCTCCTCAAAACCTATACCTGATCATGAGTCATCCAGTGTATATCCCCATATGCATCTTGCCTATCCTCTACTAAGTCCTGGGAGAGGGCAGACAGGCTAAATGAGAGGGGAGAAAGGACTGTAGCAGAATCCTTGACCTTGTTACAGAAGTGCATGCAGCCAGTAAAACAGGGATGGTGCTGACAGATACCAGTTTGACTGTCTCTGTCTTTGCTTCATAGAAGCAGAGGTAACCGCTGCTTTTCTCCACTTCTTTTGGTTGGTACCAAGTTCTTTTGCATTAAAGCCATCAAAGCAGGGCATTGTCCCATCATTTTCCTTAAGCAAACTCCCTGGGAGGACCTGGCTGGCTCATCTAAAAACTCCAAAGAAAAGAATAGAGGGTCCATGTGGGAAAAAATAGATGCACCCAGGAGCTGGAGCCTTAGGTCTGTTCACTACAAGAAGCTCATCTCCTTCTTCTACCAGTCTGCCTGGTGCCTGCAGGCTCTCTGCTGACCCCCTTTCCTTTTTGCACACTGGATGCTCCTTCCTAATGGTTGCATTTAGCTCTTTTCAATGAAGGAGAAGTCTACCTCCAGAGAGTCAGACGGCAGCAGACAGGACACCATAAACAGAGAGCTATAGCTTGTTTTAACAAAACCAACACAACACACTACAAGCAAATGAAACATTCAGACTATCTACCATATTATTGCATCCCCATCAAGTGTCTGTGGTCACTCCGAAGAGCCTCGTAGCTGTCAATTCTCTGTACAGGTCTCAGCCCACAGTCCTCCTGTCATTGAGGAGTTTCCAGTTTCACCTGAGCTTCATGTTTTGCTGCTCTATCCTTCTCAGCTCCCTACTTAATGGAACACTTTTCTCACCTCAGTTCCACTAGCCATGTCAAAATGCCTCCCTTTCTACACCATTGGGAACGGTCCCAAGGTAAACAGTCACATGCTGAAGAAAAGTGAATGTATGCTCACCTGTTTTCCAGACTGATTAAATTAATACTATTAAGAGAAAGCTAAAAAACCTACTCCAAATAGAAACAAAACAGCACTAACATACGCATATGTTTCTTACCTTTGTCTTCTCTGCCAGTTTTCACATCCTCTGCTGCTCTCTTTAAGGATGTGATAATGATATTAGCATCAGCACTATGAACTTCACATTCAACAAAAATGTCAAGATCATCAGCAGAGTTCTTGGGCTTTTTGGCTTGCCTGGTTTCGAAGTGATGGATCTGAGTTTCAAACATCTGCAAGAGCCAGATGTTGATATGATGAGGCTTGTCAAAAGACTGAAAAGCCAAATAAATCTAGAAACACTTATACAATATCTTTAAAAGGTGACTAAAAGAGGTATTAACAAGAAGTACGTGTTAAACAATGAAGCCTAGTAATGCCCAGTTTAGAAGGAGCTAAAATACATGCAGGGCTAAACAGTAAACACAGTAGAATTACGTAGAGAGAGATGGAGATGAAAGATAAGATACTGTTGATTGTGGCATTTCATCTGTGTAGAAATAGCAAATGAGTGACTGGGTAACTCTTGAGAGCCTGGCAAAATGAAAGCAGATCTATTGATGTATAATAACACCATAATCATTAAATAATTGCAAACAATTAAAAATAAGTAACAAATACAATACTTTTCTTTTGAGATATTCATTTTCACAGATGAGAGTGAGCACCTGGTAGGGGTACTTCATGTGCCCAGAATATATAATGCGTGAATGGTTTACAGCTCTTGTGTTCTCTATATCTCCTGCCAAATATGCAGGAAAAATCACTGGCTTCTAACAACACCACAGTCTGAGTACTTGAAATGCTGGCCTGTTTTTTAGTCATGGCTGGCCACCACAATTGCTAGAAACAGACAATAGACTGGTATCTGCTATGAACAGTTCTTGCATAAAATGATGATTCTTCTAAATGATTGTGTCTAGCTGCTTCCTCCCTCCAGAACACTATCCTCCATCTAGAGAGGCCAGTCAAGATCTCTAAGACTCTGAAGCACAATAGGGACAAGAAGGAAGGGAGAAAGCAGGAGGAGGCATAACTTGGGGGCACAGGCAAGCAGAAGGAGAGCAGTAAGAGACGGGGAGATGCAGAGTAGGAGAGGTGAAGGCAATAGGGGCAGAAGAGGTGGGTCAGTGGAGAAAGGGAATGGAAGGTGAGTGGCAGGGTCTGTACCTCAAAGACTTTGGCTGCCCTGGAGAACTCAGTCTTCCTCACATTGCAGAGGGTGAGGGTCAGGATGAGAGTGGCTCCACCATCCTCCTTGTTGGAGTCAAGGCTGCCTTGCCTGTTCAAGGATTGTATGCTGCGCATCACCTTGTCCTTGCTGGCCTCTTCCCTTTGACCTGAGATCACCCCAAAGTCAGTCTTCATTGGGAGCCAGAGCAGAAGACTGCAACTGCAAAATGTTCAGTGAAAACTTCCTGAGGATGTGTGTACTTCTACCAGAGTAATGGCTGGGGATTGTGATGGGACTGGAGATGCAGTGGGACTATGTGGGTGGTGAGACCAGAGCTGACAGATGGCAGTGATGCAAGCTGGTTCCTACTGTGTTGGATGTAGAACCATTTATGTCAGCCATGCCAGACACATCAAGGGAAACCGCCTGCGTATGATCTGCGTAAGAGCCCAAGATAACCCCCCTCTTCTGGGTAACTTCAAAGCAGGGTCCTCCCGCTCTGTTTGAAGGTGTCTGCAAGCCATTCACCCCCGGAGATGGGCTCCTTTGAGGAGAGGCAATTACCCTGAGTACCATTTACATCTCCCAATCTGGACCACCCTGCACCATTTCTCAGATAGCGCTTCCTTCCCATTCTCTCTTATCTCAATGGGGGCCCATCTGCATTGGCCATGCCCCCAGAGAATCAAACAGGCTCTTGCCCCACTTCCTAGCCCAATGCAAGCGGTGTCCCCTTTGCACTGACACAATTGTGGGAGTGCCAGAAAGATCTATCTGAGTCAAAATCAAATCTCATTGCCTGCTTCTGAGCTCTTCCTGCCCACAGGCTGACCTGTCCTTCTCTAGCCCCACATAGGCTGACTGCAGCCTCCCTGTTAAGTTCCTCTTAGCTGGCTCCCCAAGTTATAGTGTGCCCCTGTGAAAGTCATCTTGTAGGCCCAAAAGGAAGGCCACTGTTTTGTCCACCCTTCACAGATGGAGCCATTTTCTGTGTGATCCTTAGCTGATCCTGGATGGGTCTCACACCTCAGTGATGAATTTTTCTTAGCTCCTCCCTGGCCTGGGAAGTTAAATACGACCCGGAGACCATGGCTACACTGCATTTCTCCTTAGCCCATGAGGCCAGGGAAGGCCTCAGTTCTCCTAGTTATTCCCTGGCCAAGACAGACAAACCCAGGGCAAATTTCAGAGCACTGCGCCTGGAAGGCAGGTCTCAGCGTCCTGAGGAACATCCGTCCACCCAGACCTGGGGCACCCCAGGCTCTGTAGGGTGGATGAGTGCCAGCCTGGGAAGCGTGGTCCTCGCAGCTGTGCACAGCCCAAGCCCCAGTGCCACAGGGCCTGGCACTGCCCACGGGCCGGGCAGGGCTGGCCACTGACTGCGATCCTGAACCCAGCCAGGCTTCGGGATCTGGCAACTTCATCTGCCATGGGCTGCCCCCAACCCTACACCCCTGGCCCTGCTTATGTCACAAGAAGGCATGTCAGAGAGGTCTGTGCAGAGCCCAAGGGAGCACCGGGCTTAACTGCATCTGTAAACCAAATAGGATAGGGAAGGTGGGGTGAAGAAAGTAGGCTTTGAGGGGGAAAAAATGCTGTTCCCACACCCGTGTTACCATAGCAGAGGTGGCAAGGCTGGGCATGAAGGAGCTGAGACAAGTCTGACTGTCTGAGTCCAGACTGGGCCTTCCCCATGGAAAGTGGGTTCATGTGTCCCCAGATTCAGGTCACAGGCATGGCACAAACAACAAGTGCCACAAGCTCTATTTTTCCAGCCTATTCTCTCCTGAGTCCTTGCACTGCAGGTGAAAGCCCTAGGTCTTGAGATGTATGTCTATGGCACTGGTCACAAGTATTAAGAGGGCAGAACCATCAGGCTCTTATGGTTGCCTTAACAACCTAGTGTCAGAGTCCCATATCTCCGTACTTGTACAACATGAAGCAGAATGGTCCTGTGTATATGAATTGAGGTTTCTCAGTAGACCCAGACTGGATTCATGAGCCACCTTTGACAGTTAGAGCACAATAAACAAAGCTTGCAGTGCAGCTTTGTAGCCCATTGCAGATCCAGCACAGAGAGTTGTGGCTCCCAGGTGGTAACGTGTCCTTCCCCAGCCAGTGGATGCTCTACCGCCACCTTGGATCCATACTTGGGACAGGCCCAGGAAGGCTCCATACATGGTTTCATGGTGTAAGTCAGCTTTCCTAGGGCATCCCACTGCCAGAGTGTTGGTTTCAGCACTTTTGGGGACCCCTAGGAGTACAGTAGGAGAGGTTTCAGGCTGAATGTTGCAGTTTAAAGGGGTATGCAAGGACAGAACACAGTGTGTCCCACAGGGACAGGCAGCTTCTCCTTGCAGAAAGTGTGTCTCTCCAACCGCAAAAGCCAGTAGGCTTACCCTCTCCTGTTCCCTGAGAGGGAGGCCATGGCTGATCACCACAGACAAGCTGCCCATTTTTGAACTGTTCCCATTGTGGATATATCTACCATGTATGAACACAATGATATTCATATGAGTTGGATGTGGCATTAAAATTTCTTTTTATTTAGGTTAATTTAAATGGTTACATTTCAACATTAAAAAAGTTTTCTCTGCCAATTGCCAGCATGGTTTGAAGCAACAAAGAGACAGGCTTTAAAAGAATGAACTCCTGTGTGCTCTTCCTGTGCTTAACCTCTCTTTCAAGATTTTCTGCATCCTTTGAGGAATAAAACATCCCTACTGCAAGGCTGCTGTCAGATCTAGGCATCTTAAGATGCCCAGACGAGACCACATCCCTATGTAACTTCATGCTGATGACTTCCTGCCTCCAACACCATCACTGGCTTTGGCCAAAGTCACTGCAAAGGAAGAGGGCCTCATGAGAGGGCTTCTTCGGTCACCTGAAACAAAGCTTGGAGACAAGGACATTAAGAAATGTGAGCATGGTAGGACAGAACTGAGGAAGTTTACCTAAAAGGTAAGATTGGGATAGGTTAGTCAGTGTAGCATACAAAGATGTACAGAGTATGCAAAGGCAAAGTAATCAATATTGTATATTTCTAGGTAATTACACACATCAAGTGACTTTTTTTCAAATCTCAGCTTCCTGTTAAAGCTCCATGATCTTGTCAAGATGAGAGAAACTCAGTCACTGCAGGTTAGCCATTTTTTTAATTGGAGCCCACCTCAGTTGGTTTTTCCCCCTTCCCTGTGTATTAACTTCTGATCAATTCGTGTGTTTAACTTACATATAAGATTTATATTGTCCAGATAAATCAAAGAGCATTTTGCTACACAGTTTTAATTTTCTTTAGCATGGAAATAAGAAGTGGTCTGTAAAGAAGTATCATTTTAAATTAAATTTACTTTGTATTATTTAAAGCACATTAAAGCTGTTATTTTTCTTCAAGAAAATCTATTTTCAGTATATGTCCTCTACTTTTTAAATACTGAGCATTTAACTTTTTCTCATCTCTGAGTCTTGCTGAACAGCTATGTGATGATGCTTTGGCTGAGCTATTGTTCATTTACACCTGCCTTAATGGACACAGAATCAGACTTGTGTCATCAATGTTCTTTAGCCATTCCACTTGCACATAAAAGACAATCATGAATCCTGGGTTCTTAATATTTCTACAGATTTACCACTGCTGTCATGCATAACAGAAATCAAAAGCAGAGGATTAGTTTGAAAGACTTCACCCTTGGGATGAAATTGTCTTTTTTGGTACAGAGTTACCTTATGGGTCCTATTATATGAAGATAGAAAAATATGGATTATTTTCACACTGAAAATACATGCCAAGAAGAACTGAAAGATCTACACAGACCTTGTCATGAGAAAAAAAAAAAAAAAAAGAAAAAAAAAAAAGAAAAAAAGAAAGTAAGGAAAAGAAGAAGAAGAAAGATACAGAGATAAAAAAGCTTACTTCAAAGCACCAAAATGATTCCATTTTGCATAAGTGTACTTCTACAGAAAAGGTTTCCAGCTGGTATCCATAGATTAATGTTATTAGCCACCATAAATATAATGGAAACAGCTGTACTTTCTATCTTCCTAGAGGATGATGCTTACACTGAAGCTCCACTGATTTTCGATCTATAAATACAAGAGTAGTACAATAGTAGGTACTGAACTTATGAATTTTCAAATCCCCCTTCATCTTTGGATCTTCTAACAGAAATATGACTCTTGAATCATGTTGGTATCATAATGCAGTACTGTTTCAAGCTGGAAATACTGTTCTGCATTGCTTTGGTCGATTCAGTTCCAATATACAAGTGCTGATCTCCTTTCTTCAACTGGGGAGCTACAGGGAGGTATTATACAATGTGGACCAGTCCAAGAGAGCGTTTAGCTGTCTTGAGTGAAAGTTATTGGAGAAAATACAGAAATAGGCTTTGAACATCAAAGCTCTTCTATCTCTATGGCTCATCTGGGTTAAACTAGAAACACTCTTGTTTCCATTTTCTGCCTCAGTCAAGCTATACTCCAGGCAGAACAAAAGTGCTTTAACAAAAGAAGGAGATTAAAGCTCAGGTGGGGGCAGGGAGGAGACATCAAAAAGCATAATGATTGAAGATTTGTCTTGAATTATTCTGTCTGTGAATTTGAATGCATTCAGATTGGGGACACAGGCTAATCCATGTCTCCTATAGCGTTGGTGGGGATTCTAGCCACAGATATGGTGAATTAGGAATCAGAAGGCTCTGATATCTTTAGCTGCATTAAAAGACACAATTCTCCTTCATTTCCAACAGGAAGGGTATTGTTATCCACCTGGATTATGAGCCCAAAAAGTTTGGAGATACCTTGCAGCAGTGCTAAATAAAGCACCCACTCTCAGAGGACACATACTATACAAGGTAACCTTCACACCTCAGCTTTCCTCAGTGAGTAGCTGAGTAAGTCAATTTAGAGAGCTCTCCCCTTTCTGTCAGCTTGTTGAATCAGCTCTAAGACAATGATGTTACACAATATTACAGCCATCACAGCTCTAAGATTGGGCTAATAAGGCCTTGATGACATGCTAAAACTCTGCATGTTTTCTTACTTGCACAGAGTATTGGCAAAGTGACCTAGCATCCAACAGCAAAAAGCCACACAGATGTGTCTTTAGGTAACTCTTCTCTGAAAAGGCCTTTTTGTGGGTACTGTACTGAGGCATGGACCCCATGCTCTGGATAATCAGTCTCAGTGCCTTGCTTAGGGACTCCATTCTGCAAATCAATAACAGAACACAGCATAAAGTATTCCTGACTTGCACAAACCTTTTTGGGATTAATCACTGTGCAAATACAGTATATTAGTGTGTGGCAATACATCTTTGTTAATGAGGCTGCAGCATATTTGCTGTCTTTTCTACTAACATCTATGCTTTTGATCAATGGCAACATCACACTTTTAGAAAAAAAAATATTTCATGATAGAGGTGCTCATGTGTAAAAGCAGTACAGTTTCACCAAGGGAAGGTCATACTCTACAGGGCCAAACAGCGTGTGTATATTCCCTGAAACATGCAGAGTTTAGGATTTCATGGGGAATATGCACAAATGTGAGGGACTGAGGGAAAAATGAATGTGAGAGAAAAAAAGGTGGATTAGTCTGTGTTATATATTACCATCCAGTCACTCTGCCAAGTGTGGTAATGCAACCCCATGTCTGCAGCAGATTGTAGTTCTGCATGGTGGAGATCTCCTCCTTCTGCCAAGCTTTGGCACAAGAGATACAGAGGGTTTCCCTAGATTCCCAGAACTAAGTTGATGTTTATGCTTTAGTCAGAAAAAAAAAAAAAAAAGGATTAGCGTCTGAAGGCCAAAAGAGGCAAGGGTCTCCTCCAAGTGTCTCTTTCTCCTTTGAAGACAGGATGAAGGAGTTGGGGTTGTTCAGCCTGGAGAAGAGAAGTCTCTGGGGAGACCTCACAGCAGCCTTCCAGTGCCTAAAGGGGGCCTTCAGGAAAGCTGGGGAGGGACTCTTTGTCAGGGAGTGTAGTGATAGGACAGGAGGTAATGGCTTTAAACTAAAAGAGGGTAGGTTTTGATTAGATATAAAGAAGAACTGCTTAACTACGAGCATGGTGAGGCACTGGAACAGGTGGCCCAGAGAAGCTGTGGATGCTCCATCCCTGGAAGTGTTCAAGGACAGGTTGGATGAGGGTTTGAGCAACCTGGTCTAGTGGGAGGTGTCCCTGCCCATGGCAGGGGGATTGGAAATAGATGGTCTTTAAGGTCCATTCCAACCCAAACCATTCTCTGATTCTTTGTCTGATAATCATTGATAATTAAGATATATGACATAAGCATTCATGCAGTACACAGGAAGATAATAGACTGAGGCTAAGTGAAGACTGGTATTTGCATATGGCAGCTTCTAGACTGTAGCTGATGATTAGTACGAGTTACAGACAATCTTCATTTTATCTTCTGAAGAGCATTGCAAAGGATCCCCATCTCACCTGCAAAGGAAATAACCATAGTAATTAATCCTACAGTTATCCCGTTTCTAAAACCCCTGTATATATTTACCATTTATATTCATTCCCTGAAAAAAAATAATAAATAGTTGAGCAAATAAGTGCTGGATTGGACACATTTATGAGGGTCATAATGAAGTACAGGTTTTAAAGTCAGTCCTTCACCTTCATCAGCCATACAAGGTTGGCTTACAGGAATAGGAATGCTGGCTTTAGCAGGCCAGTCAATATTAAAAATATTCCACATCAGGGAAAAAGCTAGAATGACAAAAGAGAATATGACTTAGCCAAGCTTTCCCTTTACTTCCTTGCTGAAAACAACTAGAGCCTCAGGTCAGAATCCATCACCAGACCCTCTGGCCTTTCCTAGCACCTCCAGTAAAACTGGATATTTCAGATGTAACAAACTATAGTCAAGTGGAAGTGCTGTTTGGAAGTTTAGCTAGATTTAGGAAGGAATTTTTGCACCATAAAGGAGATGTCTGATGATTGAACTTGGTCAAGCTCAAAGCACAAAAGGCGACCAGACAAAATCTGCTTTGTGGTTACTATTTCTGATTCAAGCTCTGAGGAATTCAAGCTAACAAATGTGTAGTTCCTTACTATTGATGGTGTCAGCTAAATTCTTCAGCTGCTTTGCATTGTCCAGGACTTCGATTCTCTGGGTGTAGGGATTGTACCGAACAGAGAAAGGACGAGGGATCGTCTGAGCAAATTTCCTGACGGAAAAATACAAAAACACATGCAAACCTGAAAAGCTCCTATTTTCATTCTTGGTCGGTATGTGCATTTGTTGGTGAGGGTAATAAGAAAATCTGTGAAAGGAAATAACTGAAATTCCTGCTGAGTGAGCTGAGATCTACAGCATTCTGTAACATGCTTGAATGTTCATTTATCCTTACCACCTTTATTTTTTCCAAGCAGGCATAATTATGCTATTGGCATGTCAACACTGCTCCTGACATAGTCCAACTACGTAGCTATCAGGATTTGCCAAACTTTAAAACTTCATTTTCCTTTCAGTAATGCAAAAGATAGGAATCCTGATCCATGTTTGCAGTTTCTGGGAAAGCAAGGACAAGTATCTATGCCATCCTGGCATATCATGGAGCAAGCAGACTTAATTTCTGGCATTGTTAGTAGAGGCACCCAGGTCATTGCAAATACAGGAGATAGTCAGTGGAGTGAAGCTGCAGTCTTGCCACTCCTTATTCTCAGCTGCAAAATAGTTAATTCCATGGCAAAAGCAGTAAGAATTCAGTATCTTGGGAAAATACTAATTTGCATAACCACAGAACTGTAGAAAGGAAGACTCTGAGTGGGAAGAGATGGTCAGAGCTATTGTTCCAGACTCCTTGCAGACCCCAGCAGGATACTGGCTTATATATCTGCTTCAAATTACTGAAGTTATTGCTGAAAGAGGAAGGAAAGCATGCAGGAATTGATTATGGAACCCCACTATACAGACTGTGACTCGTCATGTTAAATCCCATAGGCCCAGAATAGTGGAATATGCTGGATGCCACCTCCACATTGCTCCTTCAGTTTAGTCCTAATTATTATCAGCTAAAACTCTTGTTTCAAACAGATTTCAGTGTGAACAGGCCACAAGGTGTGACAGTAAAAAAAAATTAGGTTGGCTATGATGAAAGTGTTTAGCGGTGTTTTTCTAAGGGGACAGATCCACTTTAGAAGACAGTCTTCCTAAATCTCAGCTGAAAGTAAGATTCTTATTAGGAGATGCATATCTCAATATGAAATTTCCAGGTCTGCCTCAGAAGAATTTCTCAGGAAGGTTTTCTGTTACACACACACACAAATGTGCACCCAAGCATAACCCGCCAACACAGGCATTGGACCAACCTGGTCACGTCTTTCAGTTTAACCAGTTCTCCAATTTCATCTTTGAAACAAATTAAAGAAGCCCCAAGATCCTTTTTATAGAGCAATGCAACATCTTACACTTTTTTTAAGGAGCTTGCTTATCAGTTCTTATCAGTTCATTTCAGTGAGAAGTACACAGAGAAGATAGAAAATGTGTGCAGGATATTAATAGCATAAACCAGAAGAGAAAGCTGTCTTTCTCAAGTATTGCCCCAGAGCAAATGGTAGGAGTAGAGGCTGTAGGTTTATGATGACTGAGGAAAAAGCAGGGGAGGTAGCTAGGAAGACCTAGAAGCTGAGGAGCCTAGGACAGCAAAATGTTTTGGGTCTTGGTATGTGTTCATCTGTGAGAGAGAGAGAAAGAAAGAAAAGATGGCAGGTCTGAGGCAAGTCCCTGTATGGCATCTCATGTGAAAGATTTGTTGAGTGCGAACAAGGCTAACCCCCAGTGGCTTGGCTAACATCCAGAAAGAATGTTGTTGTTGTTGTTTTTAAACAAAAATAGAAATATTGCTGTGAGGTGGAACCCAAGCTGAACCACAAATGCAGTCCGAACCAGTCCTGTCTAAAGAACCAGAACTGAACCTGGGCCATTACTTCAAAGTCTTGTTGAATTGGAACTGAATTTATATTTGAGTCACAGATGACTGAAACATTTACTGTGTAGCCCTGTAGGCTCGTAAACACACTGCTGGTTAACAAGCTGGAGGCTCTGTATTAAGCTAACAACAGAGGTCTCAGGATGAAGGTTATTAGACTTGCTTGGACATTTGTTTAGCTGTAATAGCAATTGTCTAATGACCATGTAGCTATTACCTAATTTGTTTTAGTTTAGCTCAATTCTGAATAATTGTGTGCTATAATGCCTACTGTTAATAATTTCCGTATAGGCAGGAATATCACGCAGTTGTGCTGTACAGAGTGAACTAAATCTGGCCCTAAAGTAATAATGGAACATAAAGAACTACTGGCATGGGCTGATAACAGGTCTTAAAGGCATGAGCATAGGATGATGCTGTGGTCCCTGGGCTATCAGGCTATTAACAACTCTCCAACTCCCCACTGGTCAGTCACTCATAGTAATTTAGGAGCTGAGAAAAAAAAAATAAAGACCTAAAATAATATTTAACATATATTTGTAAAGTCAGAAGTAAAACATATTTTCAGAACAATGTAGAAAAAGTAAGCTATAAAGAATGTGAGAGAGCATAAAAATGGCCCTGAGCACACCTTGGACTCAAGAGGGAGAAACAAAGCATCAAGAACATCAACACCTTTCTCCTCCTCACAAAAGAGAGAAAGAAACTCTATTCATTAGTATCACAGCTCTGCCCTGAAGACCTCAACAGATGCTGATTACTTGACAACTCCACCCACCACCACCAGACTGAAACCATTGACGTTAGGACACAAAAGAAAATGTAAGGGTGGGCAGAACTTCAGTAGAAAAGGAGAATATACTAGGAGATAATTTTTATAACAAATTTTAACCATAGCAATGTTGAAGAGACTTGTTCTCCATTAATTAGCTAGCTTTGAACCTATGTGTTACTATCAGTGCAATTGGACTTACAAGGATTTTTTCGGATGTATTTTGGTTATACTGATGAAACTCGATTAGGATAAGCAGAAATTCTTGGCTTCATATAAAAGGTATGTTCCCCTCATTCCCCATAACAAAATTTTTAGCGTAACAACTGCTAAGTCTCTTTGAGCACTGAAGAACTTATTATAAAGCCTCTCAAAACAATACCTGTCAACCCAATACCTGTTATGGCAATGAGTTCCATTGTGTTTGCAGAGGTCGAGAAATTGCATCATATATGGAATGACTGGATTACCTTAGCTTTTCTTTTGCATCTTTAAAACTTTCAGCAACAAAGTAGACAGGCTGGAACTCAGTAACAGGGTACTTCTGCACAGCAGTCTTCTCCAGGACAAGAGGCTGAATCTCAGGTTTACTTGATAAACAGTACTATGAGCAAAAGGGTAAGAAATTTGTTTCAGTTTAAAAGTGCTTTAAGTTGCTGTGAAAGAAAGATAGAGCTACTGAATACCACCCAGTTTCTCAGAGGGAAGACTTGCTGCTGTGGAATACCAATGACACAGTGACTTACTAGGAAAGAAGCAGCTATGAGCCCTTTGTCTATAAATACACTGACACATCTATTAGGTAGAGCACTTCAATGAACTATGACATTATATGCTACTTGTGTGCACAAAGTATGAAGGAAAATAAGGGTCTGAACGTATCTGGAAGAGAAATTTGAGCAATTATAAAAACCCAGGTATGAACAACGTCTCATCTTCGAAATGTTTTATAGAACACACCTGTAGCTCCCCAAATGAAGACAGCAGCCCTGCACCATATGCCTTTAGTGAATCGCCTTCCTTACATAGTCCAAACTCCACCGTAAACCAATAAACCTAGAAAGAAATTTAGAGAGAAGCATATGATTCCGTGATCAAAATGGGCAGGGACACATCATTGATTTGAATGTGTTTAGAATTTGCATTTCTATTTAAAATATTACAGTGTGTCAAATATCAACTGCATAAATACAATAAACATCCTCACAGACTGAAATTCTTCTCCTGGAAGGGCCACAGTGCAAATTCATTTTCCTGACAAATGCAGTTGTGTTTTACTGTGCTTACATTTGTCAACAGAGCAGAGACGATGAAACTATAGCAATAAAATTTCACTTTGTCTGGCCAACTCAATTGAAGTTTGAACCTTTGATGATAGCAGTTTGTTTCGTGTTTTACACAGAGGGCATCTAGCTGCAGCAGCACAGAGGGAAACGAGCCGTTAGCGCAATAGAAGACATTAGTGTGTGGCCTAGCTTGACTTTTTGGTTCGCTACTATGTGTTTGAAGGGATACATGCCCCGCCTCGCCTCAGGAAAACTACTTCATCTATCAGAAACAGCAAAGATGCTGCAGTACTCTGCCAGGTGAGCTGGCACTGGTGACACTAATCTCATAGGCGTGTCCTGATTTTCATTTGGAGTCGCATTTCTCTCAGAGCAGGATTCAGGTAAAGCATTACCTTATCTGCCTGTCAGGGCAGAAGAAAAGGAACACTAGCAGGTAGAACAGCTAATGAAGCTGTCTCCTGAAATTCACTGGGGGCATGTAGTAACATGTAATCTCCTCTTGCCCAATATGTTTGTGCTGGAGGAAGTCTTGTCTGTCCCTCTGTGTTTAATCACAGCTGTCACTTCAAGTAAGTGGTGCCAAAATTATTTTTCTTTAATGTAACTGTTTCAGGGTGGGGTTTTCCAATTATGGACTTCACTCTGTTCCCATTCAACTCTATGGGAGTTCTATCAGTGACTTCAGTGGCAGCAGAATCAAACAACACAGGGTGCTTTGGAAAATTGGGCCCTCATTTATTAAATTACCGTAGCAAGTTTCTCGATGAAATCATCTGGAGCTCCCAGAGATGCCAGTCCAATTTCCTGTAACAATAAACCATTATTCTTCAAGCCATTTATTGCAAACATTCTTCCTGTCTTATGTAATTTCTCACATTTTAAATGTTACCATCACTTACTACCACACACAAATGTTTACAGGACATGTTCCTATCGTGCAACATCAATTTTAAACCAGAAATCTCTCCAGAAATGAACAAAAGGGTCCTGTCTAAATGTCATTTACAAGGCATAGTTCTTTGTGCTTGGTACAAAAGCCATTGAAGTCAAACAAAATTCTCCCCTTGCTTTGACAGACTTTTGATCAAGCCCAAAATGCACACCCAAGAGAATGATACAGTCAAAAGGAGATAAATCAATCACATCCATACAGCTTAAATATTTATTTTTGCTTTGATGGGTCCGGATTGCAGGAGGTTTCTTGCAGCCTTGAAAGATGTGTGTTTTTTTCCTGAATGACAGGGCATGATTTGAAAGAGCTCATTCATACCTTGGGAGGTAATAGAAACTTTCCCAGGAGGCGTGCTATAGCTGGATTCAGAGGACAGCTACATGAGACTGTATATAACCAGGTATCTTTCTCAGTTTGCTCCAGTGAGGACTACACAATGTAAAATCAGAGCCCCCACCCCCATTACCCTTTCCCAAACCAAAAGCATTAGTGCAGCTATTGTCAAATATGTCAAATATGTCAAATCCCAATAAGCCAAAGTGCAGTAGGGCCTATTTTGAAGGAATCCCTGGCCATGGGGAAGCACAGAGCCTGAGGTCAATACTGAGTGCTAATAGCTAAAGCAGGTTAACTTCTGTCTTGTGAGCAGGTTGTTACATAAAAGCTATGTCCCCTTCTTTCCCTTCTTCCATACTTCCATCTTTCTGTCCTTCTTGACCTCCCATCCTTCCATCCTCAATCATTCTTTCTGTCTTTATTTCTGTCTCTCTTGTGTTTCTCTTCTTGTCTTTCTTTCTTTCTGTCTGTCTGTCTTTTCTTGTTTTCTGGTAAGATGTAGCCTAAATTTACTCCTTCCCTGAGGTTTGGCTTCTTTTCCAGAGACATTAACACCAGCAAAGAGAAAGCTCTTCTCCAGCCTTCTCACACATTTGCAAATGGGACAGTTCCTCACTTGACATCCTCTGTGATAGACTTCTCTGTAGCTTCAACAGAAAAATAAATAAATAAATAAATAAAAATTCTTCACTTTCCCTATCGTTTGGGCTACAAGATGGAGCAATAACTCATTTGAATCACGAGCCATTTAACTTTCCCCAGACAGATCAACATCTACAAAGAAGGTTTTAGATGAATTCTTCACAAAGGATTTGCCTGTAAAAAACAACCCACACAAGACAAACATTTGGCGCATGGGTACATAAGTTCACACATGTGACTTTTGTCTAGATTTCAAGCAGTAAATAAACCCTGATTCACAGCCTGCGTGACATCAGCTGTTGTCAGGAATGCAGCAATGCTCTCCCCTATGTTCTGGGTTGTTTCTTCACTACTCTTATGAAGCTACCAACTGCAAACATTCATCATTTCAATAGAATAGAATCACAGAATCAGTAAGGTTGGAAAAGACCTCCAAGATCATCTGGTCCAACCATCCTCCTACTACCAATGTCACCCACTAAATCATGTCCCTAAGCACCACATCCAACCTTTCCTTAAACACGCCCTGGGACAATGACACCACCACTTCCCTGGGTAACCCGTTCCAATGCTTGACTGCTCTTCTGAGAAGAAATGTCTCCTCATTTCCAACCTAAACCTCCTCTAGTGCAACTTGAGGCCATTCCCTCTAGTCCTATCACTAGTTATCTGCAAGAAGAGGCTGACCCCCAGCTCCCCACAACTTCCTTTCAGGTAATTGTAGAGAGCAATAAGGTCTCCCCTGAGCCTCCTCTTCTCCAGACTAAACAACCTCAGGTCCCTCAGCCACTCCTCACAGGACTTGTGTTCCAGGCCCTTCACCAGCTTTGTAGCCCTTCTCTGGACATGCTCCAGGGCCTCGATGTCCTTCTTGTACTGAGGGGCCCAAAGCTGAACACAGTACCTGAGGTGCGGCCTCACCAGAGCCAAGTACAGGGGGACGATCACCTCCAGGTGCACTATTCCTGATACAAGCCAGGATGCCATTGGCCTTCTTGGCCACCTGGGCACACTGCTGGCTCATGTTCAGGCAAGCATCGACCAACGCCCCCAGATCCTTTTCCTCTACACAGCTTTCCAGCCTCTCTGCCCAAAGCCTGTAGTGCTGCATAGGGTTGTTGTGGCCAAAGTGCAGGACCCAGCACCTAGCCATGTTGAACCTCATCCCACTGGCCTCTGCCCATCAACCCATCCTGTCCAGGTCCCTCTGCAGGGCCTTCCTACCCTCCAGCAGATCCCCCCAGCTTGGTGTTGTCTGCAAATTTATTGAGGGTGCACTCAATTCCTTCATCCAAATCAACAATAAAGACATTAAAGAGGATGGGCCCCAACACTGACTCCTGGGGAACACCAATGGTGACTGGTCGCCAGCTGGATTTAACTCCATTCACCACCACTCTCTGGAATACCTATCCATGACAATCTCAGATGACCAAAGAGAAAGGAAAATAGTTAATACCACCTGTTATTTGGAAAAGGAGACTCAGCTGACCTCAGTCACTCTTAAACAATAAGCTTAAAGGTGAATTTCCCGCCACACCATCCCATCCCTCATAGCTCTTAGTTCATCCTCTGAATTGCTTCAGCTCTGGTGTGTTCAGTTATAAAAATAGCATAACTGATGAATAACTTACCTGGGAAAACTGAGCAAAACTGGGATCAGCAAAAAGAGGCACATGTCCTAGCAGCTCATGGCAAATATCACTGCAGGAAAACATGACATCTGAATAATTTAGGCAAAGTCCAGCCCTAGAGTCCACATATAGTCAGGAGTGCAGTGCATGCACTCCTATCAGCAAATAATGCTCAGGACTTATGGGCAAACATTTTTGCTCTAACTTGACTCTTGTGAGGTCAAGGTTTGCACTCTTAAGGCTTTTTAGTGGTTTTATCCTCACAGATGCCTCAGAGGAAGGATGGTGTATCATTTGTTTTCCTTTTGGAAGAAAACTGTCCTTTCAACTGTTCACTTCCCCAGCTCACAAAAGACCAGGAAGATATCACCCCACCAAAGGAAACGTGCTTTTCAATCTCAAGGGCAGGAAATAGCTCTAAATGTAGCTCAAGCAACTAAGACAACTCATTGTAGTGTCAACATGCACCTCAGGAGCTCAACCCCAGCCCCTGTTCAGGCCCAGAGCCTCATACTAGGAGTTGGGGACTCATTCTTCCTTAGGTGGGACTCCTTTCACTACAAGTTGAAGTTGGCAGCTGAACAGATGTGTTTGGGGAAGAGCTCACCTAGGGACTGCTAGAGTTTTCAAAGACCCAGAAGCAGTTTAGTGAGACAGAAAGGCAAGAGGGATGAGATGCTCCCAGGAAAGCAAGGTCTGTGGAAGACTTCTATAGGGCAGATACTTGAAGAGCAGATATTCAAGGAGATGCATGCCCAGGAGAACAGCCCAGTCAACAAGAATTAAACTGGAGATTTGAGAGGCAAGGGACTCAGAGGGAAAGATGTAAGCCACGCTGTGAAAGATGGCATTCACTGGACCCTTCAGGAGACAGCGCAAGACTTGCAGGCACTGCATAACAGCAGGGGCTGTGGTAAGGCTTTCCACTCTACAGTCAGTCCCTATTTGCCTGGGCATTTTGTGAGGAGATGAGAGCGAGGCAGATTTCAGTATGGCTTTGTGCAGTATGGGAACAGGGTAAAGAGACACAAGCAGAAAAAACAGAAGAATAAGGAGTGGAAAAATGAAGGGGAAAGGGAGGCTGTGGGAAGAAGTAGAGAGAAAAGAAATATTATGGAAAGGGAGGAAGAATTGCAATAATACAAAGCAGAGGAAGAAGGTAACCTTTTTTTTTCTTTTTTTTTTCTTTTTTAATAGCAAGTGGAAAAGGACAGGAACAGACAGAAATATTACAATATAAAACTGAAAAAGAGAAGGGGTCACTGATCTGGGCTTCTTCTATGTTGCTGCCAGAAGCTTGCTTGCAACATGTTGAGTCATTCCTGCACTAGATTTCACACCACTGCTTTGGGTGTTAATAGCTAAGTTAAATGCTTTTGTATGCTGCTCTGCTTCCTCCCAGCCACCACACAAGCATGTCTTCAGTTAGTAGAACTGTCTGATCAATCCCAGAAGAACTTGCAGAAGAGGATACAGCTTACTAAAAAGACTAGAAATCTTCCAAAAATGTTTTCAGAAGAGAGCAGTCGCTTGGCTGCTTTCCATTAACTGTTCCCAGGAGTGCTCTGGAGTCCCACATGGTTATTATCAGTTGGCCCGACCCTATTGCTAGTCTCCTATGACTTTATGTACTTTCTGTGCCAAAGTACTTACGGCTCTGGTGTGTACATAGGTTTGGACGCATGGCGAATATACTGTGTAGAGTGAAATACTCGGAATGCCAACCCAGCCAAGAAATCCCGAGAGGAGAGCAAGCCTGCAACAGGACGCAGGCGAAATCCAGTGCAGGCTGAAGAGACAGAAAGATGGCATGTTAAAAGCACCCAGTGTACTTGATTTATCCTTATCTGGACTCCTCACAGTAGAATAAAGTTGTTAATTGTTTTCTTTGCCCTCACTATATTAAACAGAGTTTAGTTGTGAAAGAGCAGGGAATTTTCTACCCATGTGTACCACCATCATAGTATCTGAACGTCAATACCAATGTACTTTCGAAAGTTTTTGAGAGGGACCTGAGGCACAGGCTAAAGAATGCGCCCAAGTGCTCGCAGGAAGCCTACAATTGAGCAGATACTGCTTGTCTGTCTGTGAAAACACCACCCCAACTGACAGAAGAGGTATGTTTATATATATATATATATATATGTTATTCTTTTTTCATGTGCTTCAAACTTACTCTGCAAGAATTTTGAAATATCTTCAAGCTGGGGAATGTTATCCTCCCGGTAGCCACAGTACTTCTCTAGCAGTGGGAACACATGGTTATGTTCATAACAAGCATGAGTTGGATAGAGACTCTTGAGCTCCCTGAAGACGGTGCCCCATGTTTTCTTTTCTTCTTCTGTGTAGGTGACTCGAGGAATAGGTTGGCCACTGAAAACAAATATGGATATTCTCCATAGGAGTGACAGAGAAAGTGTCCTATGCCACCAGCATCATACTCAGGAGCTCTACATGGGCTGGTCAGGAGCTGCTGGTGCAGGAAGGGAGATGCCTTTTCTCTGACATGGAGGTGCAAAAGGACTTGCCCCTAGGCACTGACTGAGAAGAACTCTACTGACCTCAGGTGAGATACTGGCCTCTAGCCAACCCCTTGCATTACTGTGATACAAATAAATTAGTGCTTATTTGTCTTATCAAGACATTCTTCTAAAAATATTCTCTGGCTGATGGTTTCAATTTCTTTCAATTTCTAACCATGGAACAGCTGTTGTATTTCTTGCTCTAATGCACACTATATTAATTGTCTTTGTTACAACAGGGAAACCACCAGCTCCAGAAAAGTCTGTTTCATGGCAGTCAGAGAAATTCTGAGCTGTGCTTTATGCTACAACAGATGCAGACTTCAGCCAGTTTGACTCTTTTTTTTTTTTTTTAATTGTAATGAGTAATTTTGTGTCAAATCTCACCCTCAGGCCTCCATGTACTTAGCTCATGTTGAAGCTAGCACGAATTAGACAATCCCAAGCAATGTGTTTTGGCCTCCTGTGAATAGTCAATTTCTTAGCCATAATGATAGGGCCATAGGTGAATCCAACAGCTTTGAAAAATCAAAGGGTTTTAAGTAACTTAATAGGGTTAACATCACTGCTGGAATAATGCCGGAGCTTTCCAAGCCCCAGAGATCCATTGTTAAACTATCGATGACACCCTACCCTCTCCCACCCCCTCATTTTCCCCTTGAGCCTCAGGGCAGCTCCTCTGGAGTACCATAATTTTCTGCATCTCTGTATCAGTCCTTCTTTGATTTGTGGAGCTTTAAACATCACATTGAATTACGAGGATTGCTTGGGGATTTTTGTTCCTGTAACACTCCTAAGTAATCCTCAGCCACCTTCCAGGGCTACAGGGGAAAATTATTGGCTTAAAACTTTTCAAATTTCAATTAAAAAATTGCAAGAATGAACAGGGCCAGAAGCTAATGAAGGCAGAAGGAAGAGGCAAGCTAAAGGCAAAGAAGAGACAACTCAGGGAAATGAGGCATTCAACAAAAATGACAGGTAAATGTACCGAGAAAGAAGGCAAAAGAGCAAAGGCAGAGAGGAGCAAAGAAGGCAGAGAGACACAAACAGGAGGACAAAAGAAGTGCAAAAGAGGGGGGGCACAGAAGAAGATTAAATTGATAAGGAGGAGTATGAAAAAACTGACCACAGACCTACCTCACCTTTGTAGCTGACTTCACAAGCTAAGCATTTTGCTTTTTCAGATACTTCCCACAATGCCTCATAGTTTTGGTTGTCCCTCTCTTCCTGCCCAGTTCTCTGTGCCCCTGTCCCTACCATGCAAGAGACACTCCCTTGGCCTCTGCTCTCCTGCTGCAGACCCTGTAAGTCATCTGCCATGTGTAGCACCCAGGGCAAGAACGTTACCCATTTGGTTCTCCCTGAATCAGCATCCAAAGTCACTAAATACATGTACTTTCTTTCCACAAGACCCAGAAGCCCAAATGTGGGCTTTCACACTCTGTTCATTACTCTATTACTGAAAGACCTTATTGAAAAGTCCTAGAATTTCACAGAGGTCCAAGCCTGTGTAGCCTTCAATGTGTCTGAGGATCTGGATAACAGACAAAATATTAAGTAGTTGTATCTTGGAATGTAATGGTTTCATCTTCCTAAACTGGTTTGCTGGTTTCAGGTTGAATACTGGAGGGGTGGTGGTGGGGTGGGGGGAGGATATGAGTATTATCTTATTTTTGTTTTATTTTTCTAGGATTTAACGAAAGCCTACAAACTAGAGACCAGAATTTGCTATCTGTTAAGCAGGAAAGGTAAATCTTCTATGGGATATGTATAAGTGGAAACTAGATCCATTCATATTTGGCCACAAAGCCTTATCCAATTCTTCCAGCCACAAAATGGGCTTCTGACTTTTTTCACCTGACTTTTTTCACTTTACATCAATCACACCAATTTTGTCTCATTTTATGAGCATTATGAGCTTTTTGGCTCAGAGACTATCTTTTCATCACAGTCCTGTGCGAAGTGGATCCCTAAATGTACAACATATGTTACCTTATCCTTTGCAATCACAATTTTTACCAGTCTCAGCAAGAATCAGGCCCAGTATTACTGATGTAAATGTGTGAGTGGCTCTGGGAGCAGAATTTTATCTCCTCCAGATTTGATCACTGAAAGCAATCAAGCAAGCCTGTTCTAAATGAATTTATCATCTCTATTCATTTATTTTTCTTGGGAAATGAGAGCCCAAATTGCTGATTGCAGCTGGGTCAGACATGATAAAAGTAGAGTATCAGGCACTGGATTAGCATCAGAACCATAAGTTATTCATTATTTTAATAGTGTATGCAGCTCCTGCTTTAATGTAAATGATAGGCACTCCTCCCCCAGTCCCGGTTTAATGGGGAGGATACCAGAAGCAGCTTTATTCAATGCTCAGGTCTTTGTAGTAGCAACTGAGTCTGCTGCTCAATTAGACAACAAAGCCAGGGGAAGAGGGGTGTTGTGGGGAAAGAGAGGAGGCAATGTTCTCATCTGAACGTGTGCCTACAACAATTTACTTTTGTTTTACTGCTATTTGGGGATAAATACATGAACTGGAAGATTTAAACACATGCCAGAGAAAAGCCAGCAGCAGGAGGATGCTTGTGGAAAAACAGGGACTGCCAACAGGACGAGAGCCCCAGGAGAGGGCAGGAGATACAGGCTAGCTTTCTGCCCACACACTGAGCACTCACTGTCTGTAGTTGTAGGCGATATCTGCAAACTCCTTCCTCCGGGCCCGGTACACAGGATCTTTGAACCCCTAAAGAGAAACAGTGACAGTCAGTCCCTGTGTAAGTGCAGGTGGTGAACAGCCTTCCTCCTGCTGAACACCCTCAGGCATGGCTGGCCCAAGGGAGCAGCAAGCTGCCTGGGGAGCGACATAAGTGTAGGAGGAGGTGTGGGAAGCTGCCTCCATCCTGCCTGGCTCCACTACACCCCGCTTGCAAAGGGCACTGCTCCTTCCCTGTCTGCGGGGCAGCTGTTCAGCTGCAGCCTCCCAGCCCTTCTCACCCTCAAGCCCTTTTGTTTTGTCACTTCTACTTGCTACGAAAAAGGGAAACATTCTCCTTTACAACATAGGCAGGGTGCTACCGCAAGAGCAATGCACCATATAAACAACCCTCAGATAAAGATGCCCTTCTGGTTTGTCATGAAACTTGTCACAGTTGCCAGCACAGCTTGGCTGGTCTAGAGAAGCAGAGCTAAACGATATTAGAAACACACTCATCCGCTCAGGCAGACCTTTTAGGCATTTTTTCAGCATGAACAATGTTTCAAGGTGCTTGTTTTCAAAATGTTAGAAGAATGGTAAGCACCTAGCTAACCAAAAAGCCCTATTTGTGCTACAAAATCAATCATTTGAAGGGGATTAATTACTATAGAGAATGTGTAATAGACCTTGTGGTTGTCAGTTTGACCTTTGCAACTAATTACCTGTATTACCAGAGATAAGAAATATAATCTGTAAATCTTCTCCTGGAATAACCATTCTCCTGTCCCAATTTGCAATTTATTATTGGTTCCTCAGGGCTAGGAGTGTCTTCACCACCTAAAGCAGAAAAATGTCCTTCCCAGATAGAAGACACTTCTGCAAGGCAAATGGCTACAACTCCGTGGGCACTGCTTCAGTTCATGAATGCACCTCAGAGGTGCATGGCACAACAGGACTGATTGGCCATGAAACACAACCAGGTACAGGAGATAGCTAAAGCACAGTGCAGATCAAAGAGTGCTAGGCAAACAAAGGCAGCCAATAGCCTAAAAAATGCACTGTCCTGGATTAACCTGGTATTTGTGGTTAAATCCCAACACAAGCTCTTTTAATTTCTTTCTTTCTGCACCCTATGTGCTGTCTTGCCTATTTACCCCAGCAGTTGGGCTTCTTTTTAAGGTAACCTGGATAAAACTGCTCACAGAATAATTCTAGAAACTGAAGCAGAGATGCTTCATTCCTTTTAATACCTATATTTTTGTTTCTTTTTTTTTTTTTTTTTTTTCCAAATACAGTCTTGGTCTATTCCCACATGACACACAAGGGGGCCATTGACTCAGTGTATCTCCTTTCATTCTGCCTTTCATATGACTGCACTGAATATCATGAATCATTGTACATGATACATAACACATCTTGAATTAAGCAATAGGTAGTGAATGACTAATCACCTCATCTCAATTAAACTAATAGCAGCAATTTTTGTTGCGCTGCATGTAATTTATTTATAATCATCCTATCTCAATTAAACTAATAGCAGCAATTTCTGTTGCTCTGTGTGGAACTCGGTGTGTTTTGACAAATGAAAATAAGTTGTTGTTTGCTTGGAGAAGGAGTAGAAGCAGCAAGTATTCTTGTATTTGGAAGAGCTGAAAAACCACTGATGTAATTTTTTTTTTTTTTATCAGCTAGGCCAGTGAACAAAACTATCTGACACTACCATTTAAACCACAAACTTTTTGAAATGGGGACTTTTCCTTTTGTTATTTCTCACCATACAAAAATCACGACAGATTTAACAACCACATAACAATGCACTAAGCTCAATCATGTATGTGACCAACCATGAAAAAGCACTCTTCCCATCTCCAGAATATGATATGCTGCTCCTGAAGTTTTTGTTGCCAGTGATTCACAAACTGAGTCTGAAGTCACCATATCAGAGCCACGTGGGAAAATCAGAAGTGTTCCTGTGGTGGCCTTTTGCTCTGATGATATCTGTGACTATTCAGGTCTACTAGTATTTGTTTAAACTAAAGCAACTTTTGGTCTGCTCGACTTCATAGCGAGGATTGGCTGATTCTAACCCTAGAAATGTACCTTTCTTGTCAAAAAGCCTGAGACTTAGTCTGCTATATTTGTCTTAAATAAGAGCAAATGTAAATGAGGAAAAAAAATCAATCCCCAAACTAAAAACATGTTAAAAACACAAAGCTCTGTTTCTTACAGGATGGTCAGCATCCAGTTCCGCTCCATAGCTTAGAATCTGATTGGCAAATCTGTCTAGCTCCTGGATACTTCTTGGGAACCATGGTACTGCAAAACAGAAAAGAAATAGAGACTGGTATGCTTCTTTGTTACTTGGTTTGGGACCTTTTGGTCTTTCCATTTCTTCATCATAAATATAAATATGTAGGGGTCTAACTTCTGACAGCATTGGCCTTTCCTTGTAGTAGGAGGCAAGAGCAAACCCTGCAAATTGTCTTGAATTTGTGGCTGTTTTGTACTGTTGGAATAATACAGAGCATCAGGAATGTCTAGCCCTTGGCGCAGAGCTGGTTTGTAATGTTTATGATTTTCTGTTTATTATTCTGGTTTCTTGACTTACCCAAACAGTATTTTTTTCTAGATTATCCTTGCTTTCACAGTAGCTAGAATCAGACATTTCAAAGGAATGGCAAGAAATCCCACAATAAGATGGATACAAGACTATTTGACCCCCTGAAAATCTTTTTCTAAGACTTACTTGGTGGCCTCACTTAGGCTAGGATGATGAAATAAAATGATAAATGTCAGCCTGATAACTCAGACTAGCATTGTATTATTGCGTTTAAAACTTGATTATTTCATTTGATGTTAACTAATTCCTGCACACAAACTTAATTTGTCCTTACCTCCTACAGGACACCTAGGATTTTATAGCTCCCTGTCATCTCCTCCATCTACCATCCTTCATCCTGGTTGACACCTTGCCTGAGTATTTCTAGCACAGAAACCACAGCCTGTTCTTGAGCATTCCCATCACTTTTCTACGTACTGTTTCCAGTTCTACCATACTTTTTCTGAGGAACAGGGACAACAGGCCTGATTAAAGTTCCACCCCATGCTCAGGCTCTGTAATCATGTTCCATGTGCTCTCTACACCACATACAAGTCAGCTCTATGGACCATGAGGCTAATATCACCCAAAGCTCTGTTGCTTTAAGCCCAGGGTCTCTCAGAAGTCTATAAATAAAATGTTGGCAGTTCATTTAGTGACTTTCTTGCATGAACAGGGGTCACTTGCTCAGACAGAGCTAGCAAAACAGTTCAATGCTCTGTGTGGCTCTGTTCAGCTGGGAGCACTGCCACTCAGCCATACCTCCCCGTTTTATTTTGCATTTTGTCCCAGGTGAACCTGATCCCCAGGAAAAGCTTCCCTCTGAGGATGGAGCCTCTGAGCAGTCTGCCGGCAGCTGCTACATGAGCTCCCCACAGTGCCTCGCTGACATGGCTCATCCTGGACCCCAACAGACCACCTAGGGGATAAGAGGATAACTCTGCCTCCTGGACTATTCAGCCTTGCTCTTTCTGCTGCACTTCACAGCACAGAGGGCACTTGTGGTTCTGCGTTTCTGTGAAGCACCTGCATCGAGGGGCTGGAGCAGCACAGGGAGCTCCTTGGGTGGCCACAGCTCAGCCCCACACAGACGGCTTGCTCCCCTGACCAGCTGTCCCACCTCCAGCCTGGATCCAGCCAGCCTGGCTCCATCCAACGCTTCTGCTGCGAGCCCTAAGTCTCATTTCCAGCAGGCCGGGCAACACAGGCGGCTCTCCTGGCTCCGTAGCCCTTTCCTCTGTGCCTCCCCTTCTTCCTCCCAGCAAAAGTGGGCTTTGGTACCCCCTTTCAAGCTGCACAGCCTCCTGTTTTGCCCTAACAGACGGACCAGCACAAGTCACTAGATGGCAGCAGCAGTCCGAGGAAAATCTTTCTCAAGTGACTGATGGGTTTATTGCTAGCTCTCTAGTTTCCCCAGAAATGCTCTCTCACCTTGCTGTTAGTAACCTTCCTGCACCTCCAGCCCCTCGAGTTAAAACAGTGGTGAGGGCGATTAGAAAAAGGGGTGTCTGAGTCCTAGAGAGGAGTCAGTAGAGACATACCTCATGAATGATGAACCCACCCAACCCTCCTGCCCCTATTTTCTGTATACACAGCAGGGCACGGAGTTCATCTCCCAGCTCTGGCAGTGGCCTTTACATGAAGGTAGGGGGATCGCTTCACTGCTTTGTGCTTCAGACTCACCACTGTCAGGGAAGCTGACAACCACTATCATCAGTGAAGCATCCTGATAAATGTTTTGGGCACCAGAAAAAAAGCTGTCTGAGAGCCCACAGCAAAGCACTTGTCAGTGTTCAAGCGAGGAACCACTATTCTCAGGGAAGCATCATGATCTGAAGGGTCCAGACAAACCAGTGGAGGCTGAGGCCTGCAGTGGATTTCAGCAATGATAACTAGGGATTTGCTGCCCTGGGTCAAAAAGATCTAGATGGGCAGAGATTGAATCATTCCAGCTTCAAGAAGCCATAGAATAGATGTATAAGAATGAATTGTTTTCATTAAACATATTTTATTCTTAAGCTTCCCAAAGCACTTGGTGCAGAGGTTGTGATAAACTGGGGGACAGACTGATGCCCAGGCTGATGCAGTGTCAGTCTCAGGCATGGAGATGGGTGGCTTGCTTTTCCTCTACATAGGTGCAGCATCTTATCTTTTAGGTGCAGAGCCTGTATAGGTACTGGACCTATTTTCAGCAGATCTCTGCCCACCTCCCAGCCCCCCCAGACACTTGTGATAGCTCAGGGAGTGCTGCTCTGAGCTCTGAGACCTGCTCTGGGTGAAACGGTGCAAGCTGTAAAAGGATCGTGAAGATGCTTTGTGCTATTTGCACCAGCATAGCTGGACTTAAGTCCTGAACATTCTCAGCTCTTGTGGCAACAAGAATCAAAGATGCTGAGCACAGCCCTGGCCCAGCCACCAAGTCCATACAACCCTGGCAACAGGCACCAGGGTGCAAAAGAGCTACTGCGTCCTCTGCGTAGCTGTGGTGTGCCAGGAGGCTGACCCCAGCCCCCACAGCAACTATTGAAAAGATCAAATCAAATTATCCCCTGGCTGAATCTCTCCCATATTTTGTTTGCGACATCCTCCTCCAGCCCCGTTCGCCAGACTTGCTGTCTGTCTGCACGGCCATTAATGAATTGCCAGAGCAAGCTGTTGCAACACTGGGCCTCTGTGAAGGTCCGAGGAGCAAAAGTGGGCTGATCAGTAATAAATATTGATTTGTCTGTAACTGAAATGGTAGCATTTATGGGATTGTGCTGGACACCCAAGTGGTGACCAAATTACCATGGGGTCAAATGCTTAGCAGAATGCTAATAAGCCATTTATATGAGGGGCAGCAAAACAGGGGCAGTGAGGACTTCTGTAGAGCTCCTCCATTTGGACCATTGTGAGGAGGGTCAAAGACAGGTCTATGCAATTTATAGCAGTTCAAGGCCCAGGTTTAGCCCTTTTTTAAACAGTCCCAAATGCTTTGGCCAGCCTCAGGGTTTAGCAAACAAGGACCCTACAGAACGTCAGCCTCCAGTCTGTCTCAGAAATGCAATAAATTGTCTGCATTTGCCTAATGCTGCAACAGAATAATATTTAATTATTTTTATTCATGGGCTCCAAGAGGTCTGCAGATATCTAGCTTGTTTCCAAAAAGAGCCATGAAGAGATGCACTGTGTTTTCAGAACAAATCTTTCCATCTCTACAAAAGGTTTTTGGCCCAGTGACTGCTAGACCACCTCAACTTGAGTTCTGAAATTACCTTTGGATTTATGGCATTTTGCTGGCCTGCTCATAGCTAAAATTACACTGTCAATCCAAGCCTCCTATTTGTAACTCTTTGGGCGTGTAAAAGGGAAACCAAATCTACATTTAGCTTTTGAGAGAGTAAAGACAAAAAAAAAAAAAAAAAGTGTTCAGATTATAAAAGAAGGGGGGGAGGGGGAAGTTTTCATTAACACTTTGGCCAAAAAAGAACACACATTTGTTTAATGCTAAGCTGTTCAGAAGGGGAAAGGCCAGTAATTTCCTTTGACTTTCCACAAAGCGCTGCTCCAAGAATGGCACTGTGTGCTTCCTATGGGAAACTGATTAAAAGAAGGGTTTTTGTTCAAACCATGAGTGTGAGCTAAGTGAATCCCTAACAAGGAAGGACTGAGAGCATCTTTAGGCAGTGGTGAGAGAATTGGTCACATGGGACCCCAGACTGGCTCCAGGAGAAAACGTTCCCAGCTTTACCTGCTAACCTAGCAGAGCGTGAAGATATCCCCATGAACCAACTGCCTGAGATTTTTCTCCCTGGAGGTGTATTGCTCTCATTCTGTGCTTTGGGAATAATATTTCACAAAAGCATGTCTGTAGATTACAACCAGATTTGCCAGGAGGATACATATGAAAGTCAGGCTGACCTAAAAGGCACCATGAGGCCTATTAATTGTTAATGCCATCACAGATAAAGGACAACATCTTACCACTCTTCCTACAGTTCAGTCTGCTCCCATTTCAGTCTGCCCTTGTAGCTGCCTTAGCCCGGAATTTGCCACCCACAGTTCATCCCCTACGCAGTGCTTCTTTGACCTTTCAAATATGGCTCTTTGGGGATTTCAGTTTGACTGGACCCTTACTACTCATGAGAAAAGCTGAAATTGAAAGAAAAAAAGAAAAAGGGAAAGGGCAAGAAGAAATATCAATCTTCCTCTCTTTCCTTGGCAATAAGTTGCTCCCACTTTATGCTATTTCTGAGTTATTGGAACTAACAAACAAACACAAGTTATCCTCTCAGACGGAAGGGAATCAAGTCCCTTTCTGCAGCACTGACAGGATAATCTAACTCAAAAAAATGCTTTGATCAACACAGTAACATGCAGTGAAACTTAATCCTACAGCAGACCATGGGAGTTCTGACTTCTGTGAGGTCAGAATTTCAGTCACAAAACCTTCCTGGCTGATATTTAGAGCCGCATCTCTTTCTGACTGGCTTCTGTTTATATATAACTTTAACATCTTCTTAACAGTAACTAGAAAAACAACATAATGGCAAATCCTGCTAGGCCCTATAGATTTCTCCTGGAAATAAAAAATCCCCAAAGAGAAAACGTCTTTGATTTGACATGATCATAAATCAGCTAATCAACCCTTTGTCCCCCTATCTCATGAATGGAGAGAACTGACTCCAAAGAGTATTTGCCTTCTTCTTTTTCATCTTCAAATGTAATGTCATGGGGAAGACACAAAGGAGATGGTAAAAGGATTACCAGCACTGATCTCACAAAGGTATTAATGTTCTTTCATGTTGTTCCTAGGAAGGAAGAGGAAGATCCAGACCTAAAGTATTTAAAGTCCGAAATCCTATTAAAATCACATCTGTTATCTGAAGAGGCATTTAAGTATGTCTCAGACTGGGTGCTGGGCAGCCACCTCTGTACCAAGCAGCCTCAACTCCATCAAAAATTAGGAGTGCGGACAACTCAGAAAATCTTATTTCCCTCCAAAGGCAGGATTACTACTGGCCTCCCCTGGATTTCTTCCAGTAATGAAGAGTTATTCCTGGTCCCACTGAAGTGGGTGGCAGAGCCTCCCTAATTTCTATAGCAGGAGTGAGGAGGATCCCCAAGCACAAGTAGTGGAGAAGCAGACAGTCCATGTTGGACTCACATATAACTGTGCAAAGGAGAGAAGGGGAAGCTGGGGAGGGCCACTGCTGGGGACTTTTCCTCCCCTCCTCTCAACTCAGCCCAGAGGTTCATGGGCCCCAAAAGGAAGGGGCTTCAAAGGCCTGCTGACAGAGCTCATGAGATTGAAATTGGAAAGTAAATCCAGGTGTTCAAAGGGGTGTACCAGCCCCAGGGAGCACAGGAGGGTAAGCCCTCCCCCTGCCCCCGAGGATGCATGGGGCTGGGCTCTTGTCACCTACACTACACCACAAGGTTTGTGCCATGGTGATTTGTGAGGTCCCAGAGATATTTGTCAAGGGGGGAGGCACTACAACAGTCAGAGCTTTTGCTGTCATTTTTCTTTTTTTGTTATGCTACCCTTGGTCAGCAGATCCTACCTGAATAAGGAGAATTTGGAAGGTGGCTGGACTTTGAAGGATGCATTGAATAAACAGTTTGTAAAGAGTCAGCAAATGAGCAACAACTGGTGTATCAACCCACTGCAATAAGGCAGTCTTTAAGGGACTGGGAGTGGTGTCAACCAAACACATAGATGAAAATATAATAGTGTAACAACAGTTGCCAAGAGACCTAGTCAAAATCATGGCCAAAAATGGAGAATGGCATATATTGACAGAAAACCTCCATATGAAAAAGCTAACAATATGGACAAAATAGGCAGTGGGAGGGAAACAGCCACACAGGTCCAAGAGTAACTCCTTTGCTAGAAGAAAAAGAAGTAATTTAAGTATGCGACAAATATTCCTTCTCAATATTATCCTTGCCAGTATATCCTTACCGGTGTCCTTCTTCTTTGTTCGTGAAAGCTCATGCACTGTTGCACCAATATCATTTCTCAAGGACTTGATGATCTTGTCCAGTGCTGGGACATTCTTGCCTTCTAAGTTAATGAAGAATTCATACTCATCTTTGTTGAGACGGGAAGGTCGAGACTCAATGTGTGTCAGGTTTATACCTTTTTCCTATGAGGAGAGATCTTGGTTACACAGGGTTTGGGGGAAGAAATATGACATAAAGACTAGCTAAAATTCGTGTCAGTCAACAACCCATACTGCACAGTACAAATAACTCAAAAGCAGAGACTTACCTCTCGTAGCCACTAGACTGAGGATTTTCGGAACAGGGAGAGAGATGAAAAGGAAAACTGAGAAGTATGTGTGACTCACCCTTGCACATAGCATCAGCATAAAGACCATTTCTACACAAACCTTTGAAAAAGGTGACAGCAGGATACAAGTTGCAAATAGGATTTCTATTGTAAATGGTGACACCAGTACTGAGAGTACATGCTGGGAACTTGTCTGTGTGGACAAGAACATTTCCACAGGATCAACACAAGAAATAGGAGTTTCACCCTCCTATGAGAAAGTGATTGCTGTATTTATGAGCATCTTTAAAGAAGTTTGGAAAAGCAAGGAATGAACCATCCTGTGAGCTAAGCTTCTGCCAAGCCACTGTACAGTCACCTGCAAAGCCCTCTGCACAGCTTCCAGGGCTGTGAGCAAGTGTTGGGCAGAGATGAAACAGAAAACAGGGATCTGCACCAAAAAGGTAGCCCATGGTTATGGGAATACAAATATGGGTGTTTTAGGATCACAGAATCACAAAATTGCATAGTCACTGATGGTGGAAGGGTCCTCTGGAGATCATCTAGTCCAAACCTCCACTCAAGCAGGCTCCATGAAAGCCAGTTGTTCAGGACTAGTTGGGTTTTTAATGTCTCCACGGTTAGAGACTTCACAGCCTTCCTGGGCATCCTGCTCCAGAATCTGATCACTCTTACAGCACACACACAAATTAAACAAATAAATAAATAAATAAATATTTTCTTTATCACAGAAAGTCAAATTCTGTCTCAACAAAGACCTTCACTGACAAGAAGCAGTGCCTCCTTGCTCTCAAGAAAGGAACTGTTGGCAACCATAGCCATGACAACTATGGCCTGTTGGTACCTGACTTCAGTTGCTGCCATGACAATATGAGTAAAGCAATAGGTAACTAAAAATCATATTAACCCAGTCATTTAAGTGCAAGCCCAGGAAAATATAGCTCAGTTTAGCTAAACTCTGAGGTTTTCCTGAGCACTGTAATTCGAATATAAAAATATTATTATTTTTTTCTTTTGAGAAAAACCTTTTAAACAGATTTCAGTCAGTGCTGACCTTTCTTCAGGCTCCCAGTGCAGCTGCAACCTTGGCTGGGTCAGTCCTTCTGTCGCTCGCAAGGAACAGAGTTAACCCTAAGAGGAAATTTTGGCCTGAAGAGCAACCCCAGAAGTGTCAGAGGAGCTGACACATGGTGCTCAGCAGCCCTGGAGAAGCTTCTGTTTTGCTGCTTTCAGGCTTGGGAAGACCCTAACCTACATGGCGTGAACTGACGGTCCCCACTGGTGTCAGTGTCAAACCCCTACAGTGGGGTCAGGATTTCATCCATGAAAAAACGCTGCAAGGATCTATTTGTGACCTGCAGGGAATAAAAAGGGTGCGTATTTTTCTCCCTCTAGCTTGAGCTTCTCAAGCACTTTAAGGTTTTCTTTGCTGCTCTCAGTGCTTGCACAGTGCAGGGGGGCATCTGGCTATCAGCAGCAAAGGCCTTATTCACTCCACCACAAAAGGCAGTTTATTACTTAGTAGGAAACAGCATGCATGTCATTCCTCTGTTTCCTGAGTGTCGCACGCTACAGATGAACTTAAATTGTTTGGCTAGATACCAATACAATAAGTTGAAAAGGTCAAAAGCGCATTCACCACCAACTGCTGCTCTTCAGAGATGCTGTCCTCGTGGGGCTGTCTGCAGGCAGAGAATGGCTGTCACTGTGCTGGGCCCCGAGGACAATTTGTTTTAGGCCTCCAAAGCCCCATTTCACAAAAGGACTGTGCATTGTACCCTCGTCTTGGTAAGGCACTGGGTGGTGGAGCGGCCGGGAGCTGGAAGTTCAAATGACTCCAAGCTGGAAAGCTTTGGGCAGAGGGCAGACAAGGAGGGGGTCCCAGCCCCTTCAGCACAGCCATGCTGCAGAGATGGGTGCAGCACCACGGGGCTGGCACCCATCCAGCAGAGCCATCCACAGAGGTGGAGAGTGGGCACAAAACACCCCCCTGAGCAAAGGTTGGGCCAGGCACACCTAAGGGGGGGGGATTAAAAAAGAACTACAAACAAACAAACAAACAGGGAAGAAGGAATTATGTAGAGAGTCACCTCTTTTTTTAAACCTGGGATGAGCACGATAGCTTTCCTGCAGGGTGAAGCCATTTCAGCTGGTTATTCAAGGGGTGCTTGCAGCTCAGCAACATGGAAAACCCATTATCTCCTTGTGACAAGGCTTCAGGACATAGCAGCAGAGCAGCTGAAGGGAGAACCCTTCTGGTGACTGTTTTTAAAGCGGAAATTCAGTAGCATACATCCCTGAACTGGTGCTCGCACAGAAGCACGCTCTCATACGCTGCGTATTGCTAATAAGCAATACCCAATTTCAAAATATTTATAGTGGCTCTGTTACTAGAGTTGCTTTACAAATCTCAGTTTCATTCTAGTCCAACTACTCCATCTAGTGTTTAATCTTCATAGCTTCACATTATTCAAAATTTTTGTATCCTCAGTATTGCCAAATCCTGCAATTGCATCATATTTCTCAGAACAGTCAATGTTTTATTTGAAGCTCCAACTTCTGGAGCCAAATGGTTACTATAGAAAGGTAGTGGGGGATTTTTTTAGTTTATTTGTTTATTTTGACCAGTTTTCAATCTCTCTGTGTTTTTAGTAGAGTTTGAAATCTTGACAATATATGTCCTCAAAAGACAGATAATAAGAAATTTGAATTTATTTATTTGATGAGACTTCATGATTTCTGAGTTAATTTTTGTTGATGAAACCTAACTCCAGGTGTTGGAAGATCTGGCCTGTCACATATTTGGGCTTTGATTTACATCCAAACTGTTAACACTTCTGCCTTTCCTATTTTAGAACTGGTAGAAATCAGCTGAGCCCAAGGCTTGAGTTTAAACATGCCTTTGCTGAATCTGACCTATTTTGTTCATTACACCTGCAAAGAATTTGAAGCAGGTTGGTACTTCCCTGTTTCTGCTTAGATTTATGGACTGCATGAAGGTTGAGTCTCTTGTATCCTGTGGTACAGCCTCATACCTTCTGCAGTGCTTCTGTGTAGGTAGAAGGGTAGCTAGCTGCTCAACTTGTATTTAATTAATAGTGTGAACGTCACAGAACAGATTCTGCTTTGAGAACTGAGGGATCATTTAGGAGTAACACTTAACCAAGATCACAAGGGTACAGTATTGGCAGACCCCTTGAAGTTATCAGAAGTCACTCCAAATTTCTTGCTTTTTTTTTCTTAAAACCTGCACTCCTGAGGGTAACAATTCTCAGCTTCCATTATTTGAATATCCACATTCACTGTGTCTTTTGTCACTCCCTGTTAGAAAAAAGTCTCAAGACATGCTCTCAGAGCTCAAAAAAACCCCAAGTTGAAACTAAGCCTGTTTTGTGCAAGTCATGATTTTTCAATGAAAGGGTTTAACCATAGGGATGTTGATTCACAGCAGAGGTAATAGAAGACCTGGGAGGAGATTTCCCATTTCCCTGCCTACCGTTCCCCACAGCTGGATCTCAGCCTTGGCTGTCTGTCAGAGACCATGAAGCAACTCCAGCTTCTTCCCCAAATTACGAAGGAAGTGTCTTGCATGCAGCAACAGCCACACAACGGCAGTAGATCCCCACACTAAGGATATTATGCTACATCAGCAATCTTGTGCAGGTCACTGGCAACAAAAATTGGTTCCTCCCTCAAAAAGCTTAATGGCCTGATTGCTGGACAAGTTGTGTTTTCACAGCTATACTGGGAAACTTTGAGTGGGGACAGGTACTTCCTAAAAATGTTGTGGGCTACTGCTTCCCATGGCATTTGTATGTCCTTTTGTTTATGCATTACTAAATGCTCCTGTACATGGTTGCTGAAACTAAGCAGAGCTGTGAAATCCATCCACACACTGTTCATTTGAGTATTGTAATTGAGTAAGTTTGGCTTCATCAGGATACCCAAATTATTACCAGATGAATATCAGCAACAGTGCTACAGTGCTGTTAATGAACATTCAGTGAAAACTTGAATGAAATCTCCCAGAACAAGGATTTACTCGCATTTCCTGTTACAAGAAATTGATGTCTTCTTTTAACCCTTACCACAGGCTAGTTCAGTGCTTCCCGAACAAGACTTTCAGAAGCACTGGTAGAAACTCAGTGCCTAATTTTCATAGATCAAAGAAGTTAGGAAGTCACAGAGGTGCCTTCAGCCACGGTTTCCCAAAGTAAAGACCAAGACACCCATCATGTTCAGCTTTACTCTCCAAGGAACAGCTTCTCAGCTGAAGACAAAGTTTCCCCATCTTCTCCCTCACACCTGCCATGGTCTTCACTTCATGAACAAGCTTCAGGAGGCAAAGGGACCCAGAGGGGACCCTGCTAACAAATGGCTCCAGTGGGCAGCTGGCCCTTAGTATCCATCACTTCTCACTTCTTCTCCAGCCCTAAAGTTTGCTGTAAGATGTTCAGCACAATATAGCCACAAAACACCTGGAGTGGGACAAACAAAAAAGCAAACAAGAACATGTGGCACTCCACAACCACCTAGCAAAAGGGCACTCCTTTCTTTAAAATCATATCGTATCAATCACTATATCCAGGAGCCCTGCTCCTCTGGCCTAGGAAACAGGAGAGCACAGTGTGAAAACATTGATTTGAAGCACTGAGTTCAGGTGTAGTAAAGACAATCATAGCTGTGCTTACGCATACTGTGGTGAAGAGGCATGCCTGGCGTGTTCACCTATCAGTGCAGACACCTCCAACACACCCCCTGGCCAAAGTGACTGCCTGCCTCTCCTGATTTGGAAATAAAACACTGCTGAGCCAATACCTACCCAAGGGATGAAGGGATATCTGTCACTTTGGACTTTCTGTTGAATAAAGTAAGCTACTAAACAGAAAAAAGAGCACAGTCATCTTTGCTGGCTCTGAAAGCTCAGGGTCTTATTCAGTGCAGGCTGTTACTCCCAGCCAGTCCTCCCATGGTGTAGCAATTTACTCTGGGAGTAGGAGTTCTACCTGATGCAAATCAATGGGGCAGCTTGTGAGCTAGAGCCCTACTGACTGGTAGTAGCACTGGTGAAGGCTGGACGTTGTACTGAAGTCCTACTCTGTTCTTGGGAAGGCCATGTCAGTGAAGAGGAGGTGGAAGGCTCCAGTGTGATGATGGGTTGAGCAAATATTTAATATTTTCCTACATAATGTTTGACACGTACTACAGCTGAGATGTCTGCTACTACTTGTAAATTAATCAGAAAAAAGACCTCAGAGGAATATAATGCATCTATAAATTCATGTGGAAAAAAAAAATCAGCTCAAACTAAGGGCAATCCTTTTTATATATTGAAATGCTTAGTTCTATAATAAATTTAGATTTGGAAATGCCGATCTTTTGGGGGAAGACTTTTTACTTTTTTTTCTTTCAAAATGGACTTTTTCTTAAAAAAATCAAAAAAAAAATCTCAATTTCAATAAGCTTTTATCACTAGAGAAAATAAACATTTGCATCAATTGTAATCTTATCTTTCAATTTCGATAAGAACCCTGGAAGATTTCTGTCTGTTTCTGACCTGGACTTACACTCTGTAGCTTTCTTACTTGTCCAGTGAATCAAAAAACATAACTCCACAATGGCTATGATTTGTCTCCCTGATTTTAAGCATGATATTTTGTTTATATGTTATGTTCTGTTTCAGACAGATGTTAATTCCAGTTTTGGCTTCCTAGATACCATCTTCTATAATACCATAACTCAGACAAACAGTGTATGGCTGCACCAAGCAGTGCCTTGGTTTACAGCGGGTCCTATTAAAATTAAGTCAGTGTAAAGACTCTGCTGATGGATTTATGCTGTCTCTACAGCCACCCTCAAGCCCACAAAGAGGACAGATTTTCCCAAACAGAACCCATAGGGAAGCCACATCCACACTGTGATGGATAAAGATTACGTGTAAAAAGGCTTTTCAAGTGAAAATAATTGGGTTTGATTTAACCAAAAAGCAAATCTTTACCACATGCCAATATATATACAGAATAGCTAGTGTGAAAGGAAAGTCAACTCAGTATTAATGATTTGTTTATTGCTAGACATGACTGAGCTGCTATTACATCTGCTTGTTCTTTTCAGAGGTTATGCATTAGTCCAACACTGAAACACAGTAGAGAAAATGAATAAAGAATAAGAGAAACATAGACATAATAAAAAAGATTTTGGACATAAAGCCAGCAGACATAAGGAGCTCAGTACATGGAGGAGATTCACCAGGAAAAATAAAAATAATAAAAAAAAAAATCCTTCAATCTACATAGTCCTCACTTTAGCCACAATCTTGAGTGTAACTGGGACCTCAACAGAAAGCAAGAGTTTGGGTCTCTGAGCAAAAAGCAGATGTGAGAACAAGTGGCACTCTGTCAGCTGCATGAGCAACATTGAGGGATGTTTGTGCAGGACAAATAACAGATTATTCATCAAAACACAGTGAAATTCCCTTAAGGATGTCACAGTTGTAATTCTGGATGTAAGTCTGTGCCAGGTGCATGTGCTCCGTAGCAACTGGCCTTGTGCCTTCACCTGCCTGCATAGGCGGCTCCCCTACCTTCAGTCCACCCAAAACAGGGGCTTACCCAGTTCATCCGGGCTGTGTTTGGACACCACTTCTTTCTCTGGGAGTTTTGCCTCCTGATTGAACATGGATTACATCTAGACTGGGGAGCGGCCATGGTGCTTGATGTGCCACTGGTCCTGGGCCTCGTTACCGAGGCCTCCAGGCCCAATTGCGGGGCCAGGCTGGGGCATAGCATAGCTCCCCTCGGGTTCTTGCTCCAGTGGACACCGGGATAGGAGGTGATGCCTGGCCTAGTGCAACCTCAGCATGGAAATGGGGCATGGGCAGGCTGTGAGCCTGGTGGTGAGGAGGTACTCCTGCGTCCTGGGCAGGAACACAAGAGTGACAAGTTCTCCCAGAACAGCAGAAACTTTGCTCCAGCTGGCAAACCAAGGTGAGGATGAACCTCCCCATGTCCACATGAAGACTTGCTTTACAGAAAGGCAGCCTGGCTGCTGCTAGCACCATGAGGTCTCTGCTTCTTTGGGTGTCTTCTCAAGCCCTCATGTTGCAGTCTGGACCTTGCTTCTGTGCCTTCTTTGCTCTCTTCAGAGAGGATTTCTTTTCAACACTTGCATATTTAAAGTTCTTTTAATTCTCTGCCTTCCCCCCTCATGGCCCAGAGTAGTTCTGTAGGCTGTCTAGAAAAAAGGCAAAATCCTCAAAGAGGAATCCTCAAAGAGCTGGAGGCACGGCCCTTTAATAACTCCTAAGTGCCAGCTGGGAGGAAGAAAGGGCAGAGCCCTGCTCTCTGCCTACATTCCCACGCCAGAGTGCCTAGAGACACCCTGACAGCCTGGGCAGCCCCAGCCGTGGTCAGGACCAGGGAGGGTCCAAATTCAGCGTGTGCAGCCGGCCCTCAGCCTCAGCACAAATAGCTGTGGAGGTACGGCCCTCAGCAGGGACCAGCATCTGTGGTGCTGCTGCCACTCTGGGGAACAGTCTGATTGTATTTTGTGGCTTTTGTGTTTTCTTTTTTTCCTACTTCATGTGGCTGTGTGAGGCAGCAAGAGCCAGAAGAGCCACATCTCCTCCCTGTGCCACCCCTCTCAGACCTACTCGCCGCATTTCCTCAGGCCAGCGCCAACGCAGTGGCTGTAACCCTGGGGACAAGGCAGGGGTCTCCTTCTCCAAACAAGCCTACCAACAGCAGGTCTGGACCAGCTCCTGTAGCTAACCTTGTTCTCACAGATGATTTTGTCAAGCAGGGAAGGGATACAAGAAGAAAAATCTTCTGGAAGTCTTCTGCCTTGTCCCCATTCGTATCTTCCTTTCAGAGCAGAGAGGGCATCACCTGCATATCACCACCTTCCCCGGCTCTGCTGTAGGTGCCTCAGATCACAAAGTCTGTCCCTCTGAGACACCATGGTCATTGCCCAGGCGGGAAAGGGTGGAGGTTGTCTCAGCCATGTAGGCCCATCACTTACACACATGACAAGGTCCATCCATTTCCTGACAAGATTGCCAACAGAATTCAAATCTTGCCCAAGAGCACCTGTGCCAGGCCTTTTGAAACCTTTGTGCTGGGGGAGGCTGCAAGTTTGCCCAGGAAGAATTGGCCTCATTGGGTTGGGAATCCACCTGCCCAACAATGCAGAGCTCCTAAAACTGAGCTTCCACCCCCACTGTTGCCATCAGAGTTGCAGGGGAAAACAGCTTGCCTAGTTTGGGTACCTGCTTTGGGGCAAGAAGAGTTACATCCTAGATGCAGCTACTTCTCTCCCTCCTACACCAAATCCCATACAGAATTTTCCTTTAGAGCTGGTAATAATTTGCTTAGTAGATGGCAATCCATGTAACAAGAAATATCAACAGCCTTCCTTAGTTCATTTACACCTACTGCCAACATACAGACATTTTGCAGAACTGTGTTACAGTAGTCAGTTCACAGATTTAGACCAGCTCTGCTGTCATTAGCATGAAATCTCCTTTATCTTAATGATTCAAATATGGCCTATAGCTCATAATTATTTTTCATTTGTACTAATAGTGCACAAATCTTTCATTTCCCAGTCAGTTCAGTTTATGAATGGAAAGTATGCAGACCACAACTTATTACACTGTAGTGTAGACAGAACTGCTTTCAGGCACAACTATCACGTGATGATGGGTTTTTTTAAAAAAAGTTGCAAAACCAATATAACAGAGTGTGGGAGCACAGAGTATACAGCTGTATGTGTTGCAGTACAAGCATGCTGAATTACAAGGATTTCATGCTTTTTAAACAGCATTCATGACATCTGGGAAATATTTCTTCAAGAATAAATAGGCACACAATGTCCTGAAAGGTCAATGTCTCCTTTTTTCCCCTAAAGCTTTCCAACTCAGCCAGTTCATGAGTTCCTTGGAAGTGAATAAACTGCAAAATGCTGTCATTTTGGTGCTGTTTCAGAGGTACCCTCTGCCCCCTCTATAGAAATACCAATAGTGGGAGGTGGTGAGTTTGTTTATATCAGATGCACTGAGGTGGACAAGAGCTACGAGGACAGTTGCTCCCTCCAGTAGAAATGCTTCATGCCCCACCGCTCATGTTCGGGTTATATTTGCCTTTCTATACTATATATATACCTACTCAAATGTCAACCCCAGGTTATGAACTGATTCACTTCTGCATCTTATTCTGGCAGTTACAGTGGAATACTTCCTTATTAAATGTAGAAAAATGCAATTTTTTTTTCATCCTTGTGTCGGTTAAAGGTGGAGGTTTTAAATTAAAAGCTTGAAATCTAACTTTTCACTTAAAAAGGCAACTCGAGCTCCAGGACTTTAAGTAATTTTAACTTCAGAAAAGATACAGTTCCTATTTACCCCATTATGGCAATGAAACGGAATTAGCAACGTGATGATAAACACCCTGAGCAAATGTTGCTGCAAAGGAAAAAATTAAAGACATGGTCGGGTCTCCTGAAAAAAAAAAAAAAACATTTACCTCAAACGTGCGCAGAACTTTAGCCAGTGCCCCAACTTCTTCTTTCAAAGAGAAGATCAAAGAAATCACGCCATTTTTATTTGAGGCCTCTTCAATGTACATAGATTCCTGAAAGAAAAGTACAAGAAAATCTTTAAGTTCACCCCAGGGGCCAGGTTTGCCTTTCTCCACTGTCATTTTGCACTGTATCAGTGATGTAGAGGGGACATACAGATGCTTTCAGTAGGAATCAAGACAATTGTTGCTTCCAGGGACAGCTCTGGGGCTGCTCTTATGTATCGTGGTAGAGGCACAAAACCCATTCTTGGAAACTATGTTCCAAGTGTGAGGAAGGTATTCAAAAATGGCGGAAAAATAGCCTAACTCCATTTCAGCCCTGCTTCACTTCTCAGGTGTATCAAGCTCAGGGAAAACTGGAAACATTACTGTACTTTGGTTTCAGCTATGGTGAAAGATCTTCAAGCTTCCTTCTCATTAATGCTCAGGATTAAGAAGAGCAAGGTAGATGAGCTCTGTGCAGAGATACAGGCCATGATATGCATTTCCCTTCAGTTCTGTTTGCATCTTCCAGGTAACATCAGAAGAGGTGGTATTCATAAGAGGGATATGGAAATTGGTTTAAAAACAAAATAAGATACCACCACCGCCCCAAAAAAAGGAGCGGGGAGGAAATGCTGTCACAAATTTTAAATCTTCTGTAAATCCCGCAGTGATTAAAGATTCAGTTAGAGCAAGACGTGTTTTCATTTATGTTTGTTCCTGACTCTTACTGATTTTCTGCTCTGCAAATTCCGAAACACAATTTCCAGTACTCCCGAGCAGGAGGAATGTTTATTTTAATTGTTTTCATGGTTCTCATTACCATAATGTCTTAATATGTCTCCGTACACGTGTTTCACAAAACCTTGGTTACGTAGGGAAGAGCTATTTCACCACTTTAGGAACAGGAAACTCAGTCATGGAGTGGGGCCAGTTTTTCAAAATTACCTGGGTACCTGACATGGAAGGTAACGGCCTGCTGATTTCCAGAATTGTTTAACTTTTCCAATGTCAGCATAAATGGGCTAAAGTTGTACCAGGGGAGGTTTAGGTTGGATATTAGGAAAAACTTCTTTACCAAAAGGGTTGTTAAGGATTGGAATGGGCTTCCTAGGGAAGTGGTTGAGTCACCATCCCTGGAGCTCTTTAAAAGACATTTAGATGTAGAGCTTAGTGATATGGTTTAGTGGAGGACTCGTTAGTGTTAGGTCAGAGGTTGGACTAGGTGATCTTGGAGGTCTCTTCCAACCTAGATGATCCTGTGATTCTGTAAATCTTAAGCACAACCACCACAAACTTTTGGAAGTCACAGTAAGATCTTATTTGTGTGTTGTTTGTGGCCTTGGGCAAATCACCCCTGGATGGCATTTCAAAGATCGCACCAGACATCAGCAACACAGAGGGTTGTAACAGAGGCTGATGCAACAAGTCCTAGGTCAAGGCCTGACTCAAGGTATCCACCCTGTCAATTTTTCTTTATTAAGACCTACATTTTCAGTCAGAGTCCATCCCTGTTTTAGCTATTGCTAAATTTAACATATAAATCAGAACATAAAGAGTCTCAGTTCCCAAATATTGTCCTTAGAAATAGCAAAAGCAGTCTTTGTAGCAGACAGATTAATAATGAAATCCAGCTGCCCAAAAGCCATAAAACTCTTGATGGGACTACATTTTCTGAGGCAATGTTATAATGAACTGCCTTTTTTTTTTTTTTTTGGTAAAATAAATAATTCCTGATTCTTCAGGCTGTCTTTTAGGCTGCTGCTAATGTGAACATTCATTGCTGGAGTCTGACAACAGATTTTTCTACCTAGCTTTATTTCTAGTGGTCACACAGATTATCTAAATGATTTCCATCCTTGCAGAGAAACTCTGGTGGGAACTGTAGTAGAAATACTGGTATGGACCAGAGAGAAGATTGTCACCTACTCAACTGTGCTATGTCTTGGAGCATCTCCCTATTCTCTGGTTTCTCAGCCAACCAGGGAGCTGGCCTCACTCTTAGCTGGTAGGGACCAAGAGGAAAAGCAGTCAGGAATGGTGTGGCAGCTGGCTAATGAAAGCCATTTGACATCTGAAGCAACCACAAGGGAAACCAGTGACAGGAGTGTCAAAAATTAAACAAAATGTCAGTAGCCTGGAAATTTTATGATAGTGTAACCAAAACTGTCATCTGAAATTGTGGTCCTGCATGGCTTTGCTGTTACGATTTCTCCATCTCAACAAGTTAAATTCACCCTAAGGACAGAACTGAGTTACGCCAGTGTCTGCTCAGTGGACCAAGAACTTGGTTTTCATGGTCTGCTCTAGAAATGTTTTAAAAGACTTGTAGTTACATTTTTTTAAATGTTCTTGCCAAGGCATGCCTCATGGACCAGCTTCTGTTGCAGGTTGTCTTGACTCTGTGTGACAAAGGAAGAATTTGTGTTTTGAACATCAGCAGAGGATATAATACAAGGCTCAAGTCCTACAAGGTAATTTTGATATTAATTAATCTCTTTATACAGTGATAGATTCTCATTGGTCACTAGCCTTGATATGCTGAGATTGGCCACTTTTAGGCCATTCTCACTCATTTTCCCAGTCTTGCAAATTGGCTTATATTGTGCTAAAAAGTTGCAGAAGGCAGTAGGCACTAATCCTGCAAACATGATGACAGTTGCTTAACTTTTTGCACATCTGCATGTGAATGTAGATCACTGGGATGGTCTTTGTACAAAATTCAGTGCATGCCTAAGTCTGTCTACAGAGGTGGAGGCTTTCAGTGCAAGAGGAAAGAAGACTAAAACCATTATTTTCCTGACAGGTACCCAGATCTTATCAATATGTATGGAGGCAATATACATTAATAGACACTGGAACCAACACATCAACACAAACGCAGGCACGTCTGTTGCTGAGTTTTTTGTCATATATATGCATATTTTTTAACTGCTGATCAAGGCTAATCCATTTCAGTCCGAATTCTAATTTCTTGTCTCTCAATCTCTTATATAGAGATGAAATGCAGCTTTGGGACAATTCTACTCTTTTACTGCTGTGATTGTGATTAAGAGTTGAACAAATTGTTTCATTGTCATTGAAACACTGTCTATATGATATGCATATGTGACCTATAAGTGTATAAGAACCAGTTGACAAATACAGACAACCATTTCTGGACCTAGCACAGTCTCTTACATCAGTGATGTGTAGATGCAGGGACAGTTTGCCTGAGTGCAATGCAAATTTATGTTCTTAATTAACTACTTCACACAGAGATTGATGTTGTCTTTCTGACACGTGGCAGTTTGGGAGGTCAATAATACAGACCTGTCAGCCTTCAAACTCATTTCTGAGTTGTTTAAACCTTCAGAGTGAATTCCAACACTGCTGAAGCCAGAGGAAGTTTTTTCTGTAGTTTCAGAGAAAGTAAAATATACAAATAATATAGAAAAAGTATAGAAAAAAATGGAAGAAATATTTCAATGGAAATAAGATTCCGAAGTTACTCCTAAAAATTAAACTAGTTTCCAAGCCATTTAGAGTCAGTTTCTTAAGGTAGCTAGATGCTCAGCTCCCACAGATCTCACCGGGACCAAGCAATTAGACAACTTGGAGAAACAGCAAGGTGGAACAGTAGTGTATCCCTAGGGGAGTTCAGCCTCAGCACACGAAGCAGTAGGAAACCAGGCTTCCTTGGCTGCTCTGTACCTAAAAAGATTTGTAGGAAACGAAGCAAGTTTTTTCACATCTTCCACAGCTTGTCCCCAGCTTCAGAGGCATTGCGCAGGACAGAATTCAGTCCTAATAATTAACCATGCTGGCCTCGAATTACGTCACTTTGCTCCTACAGTATCTATAGTGCCTGTAATCGAAAGTCATGGGTTTCAGTACTTTCCTGTATTTTCCAAAACAAAGAGTTCAAAGTACGTCAGTAAACATAAAAAAAAAAAGGGGGGGGGGGGGGGGGGGGGGGGGGCGGAATATATGTCAGAGTGCTAAAAGTTAACAAATAGCTCCACCAGAAGAGTGCATAATTTCAGCAGCTTTCCCTAAACAGAAGAAGATAGCTTGCTCTCATCACACAGGTTTAAGAGACCTCTAATTATCTGCTGCTCTTTTCCGCTGCTTCTTCTATTTGCCATATATGCAAGGATACATTTACAGAGGTCCCCTGACCCTGATCTGTTGCCTCTCTTTCCTTTCCCCTGTTGAAATGTTTTCATTTTTGCTCTCACTGCACATCTGTGAGCACAATTAACTCCAGACAAGCACGCCGGCTGCTAAAGGGGACAACGGTGGCAACCAAGCACCACAAACGGTTGAGACAGACGCGTTGTTTCCTCCCATCTTGGACATCTTAGAGAACGGGAAACAAGATTTGCAAGCATGGGGGGGCACGGAGGGACTCCCTGCAAACAGCAGGCACACAGGCCCCACAAGCTTACCTGGAAAGGGTCACCGTTCATCTTGCAGTGCTGCACGTCCATGTTGCAGAGGCGGCAATGCCCACACAGGGAGGTTGCGGGTGAAGCCTTCTGACCTTACCGTGGTGGCCAGAGCTCCGTGCAAAGGTATTTAAAGTAGAGGAAGCGAGGCAAAGCCATCCCCTCCTCCAGCTCCCTCCCCCCAGATGCTGTGCCAAGAGGGCGTTCTCCCTCCACGCCCACCACCCACCCAGCCCTGGCACACGGACAAGCCAGCCCCTTCGGTTCCCCCCCAGTGTGCAGCGGCACTCCAGCATGTTGTTTCTATCTGTGCCCAACATGGATGAGCAGCATGCTTTGAATTAGCAGCCTGTCTTCCCCAGATCAATGTCAGCCGCTGCCTTCATTCCTGCACGTCAACGCTTTGACTTGGGTTCAGCCTTCCCCCTCGTCTGTTCCTGTGGCTGTGTGTGTGTTTAGCGACCGGTGGGTTTCCCTTCCACGTGATCGGAGATCAGATGTTCTCCAGGAACCTCTCTTTGCGTGCCAGACATGGGGCACAACTCAGCAGCAGCTGGACTGTTTGCCTTTTAGTGAGGCCCTTTGGGCTGCATCCAAGAGGTCAGAGAGCAGGGGACAGCTCCGCACACCAGGCACTGGAGACAACAGAGGCCCAGTATAAAGCATTAAACAGGTGTTAACTTTGTGAACCTTGCTCTGGGATATGGATCTCAACATGGAGAAAGGGAAGGAGGTAAAGGAAGAAAAGGAGCAAGGAGGAGGCAGAAGAAATGCAGAAGGTGCGCATGTGTTTTTAGGTATGTCAGCCATGGAGAGCTACAAGGGGAAGAGGCGGAACATGAATGAATTCGGAAATGGTTAGTAAAGGGTTGGTACAAACCAGCCAACACTTGGTTTGGAAAGAGTCACCAGAGAGATTGAAGGAATGAAGGAAAGTTATAGCCTGATACTAGAGGACAGGTGAAAAGGAAAAAAGAGAATGGTCAAGGTCTATTTTGTTATTTGGAAGGTTGAAGTCTACACCAAGACAGGCTATGTCACGGCAAGTAATCTTGCTGCATTTTTCTGATGAAGATAAGTTCTGTGGAACAGAAGAATCAGCCCTTCACAGTTATTTGAGCCTTGAGGGAAACTACTGCATGCTCCAGAACAAATTCAGACTGGTGAATTTTAACCAAGACTTACCATGAATTATTTGTAATTATGAAATCCAGTAGCTGGAAATCTGATCAGTAGGGAACCACTTGCAAGAATCTTAGTCCAAACCCATGTTCAACCCCATGACCATCAAGTCAGAATCCAGCCCAGTGAAATTATGTACTGTATGATGTACATGTGCAGTAACTCAGAGCTTTGGACAAAAAACATACATTTTTCAGAGAAACTTCTTGTTTGTTCATCCTATGGCCATATGCACAGGTAGAAAGTGACTTTCTGAGATGAACTGCAATCCTATGTTATGGGCTAGCAGCCAAGGTAGGCAGCCAAATATGATATACACGTGCCACCCTGGACATTGCTGGCACCAAAGCATCAGGTTGGGGCAAGGAGAGATGGTGCAGTAGGTGAAAGGCAGGTTGACCTTGTTACCTGCCAGCAGTATTAAAACTACTGTTTTTTGAACTGTTCAGCCAGCAGGTTCACTATGGGAGGCAGCGTTTTGTGTCCTGTGTTTGTACAGCACCCAGCACAGTTCTGTCGATGATAGGGGCATTGAAGGCCACCTCGAAGAAAAAAAAAACAAAAAAAAAAACAACAGTGAGATGAGGATGGTGATAACACTGATTATAGTAGTCCCTGTGTAGGGCAGGACAGCTTCCAGTAACTGTTCTTGTTTGCTTTTTGCTTTGCCCACATGCCGTGCCTCTCTACATGGTATGTTTTTCAATTAGATTTTAAAACACTTAGATACATGTCCTAAGTCTGACCAAAATAGCTATGTCATTCAAAGTCATAATCTATTTTTTCAATCATTTGTGCCTTCCTTTTTCTTTGTTTTTCTCTTTCTACTAACATTTGTTCTTTTTTTCCTTCTCTGAGGCTTTCACATGCACTAAGTCTTTTTCCTTTCTTCCATCCCTCTCCTCCCCTTTTCATATGTTTTGCACGCTCTGTTCACTCTACCTTGACAATAAAGACAAGGTAAAGTGAAATACTAGATACACTAAATATTGCTTATGCCAAATCCTTGTAATTGGTTTTTGGTTTTTTTTGACTCCTCCCACACTATTTTTTTCTATTTATATTGCAAGCTTATCTCGTATTCTTATTGCTACATAATCATAATGATATCACTAGTGTGTAGCCACTGGTTCACTGTTTAATCAGCTTGGACCTTCAGAAATTGCCTGCTAGCAAAAGGCACTGGCTGAGGGAAGCAAAGCTCCTTCTTGCTAGGAGGAATTGCCAAATTCTCTTGTTCTGGAGCAAAGTAGTGTGTGAGTTTGTGTGTGCATGCATGCACAAGCTAGCATTCACTCCAATGCCATTGCAGCATGAACACGATTGCATCAGTTCTGGTTACTTTGGACCGTTTCTGAATCCAAATTGCCTGAGCTCTCTTTGAAGATGTAGTTCAGCCTACCAAGTGCAGGTTCTTTGCCCCGCCGTGACATTGCTAACTGGGATTTCCCACCTGCATTTCAAGTTGCCCCACAGCTCTGGTTCCTCAGCCCCTGGGTGAGCACCTGAGCCTTGGGCTCTGCTGGTCCTGCTCTGGGCTCTTGCTGCAGTACCATGCAACCCCACTCCTTCCCTTCCAACCATGTGCAGGTAGGCACCGATGTCCCGCATTGCCTCCATCTGAAAACAACTTCCATCCCCCAGAAATGCATACCCCACACACAGCCATTCCTGGCTGTGCTGCTCAGCCACAACTAAAAGGGCTCTTTGCACTGAAACTTGGCTGGTTCCCTGGACGGCATGCTGCAAGTTCAAAGGGCCACAGACTTTGGCTGCTTTTCAGACTGCTTTCTCCCCCTTCTGCCTTTAGGCAGCGTTTGGAGAGCAGCGGAGCTGTGTGTTTTCTGGCTTGGGCAAGGATGCAAGGACACCAGGACTATCCTCGACCTTCGGCTCCCTGCGGGTTTGGGATGTCCCCATCGGGCTGAGAGAGCAGTGAGCGATGGAGAGAGGCTTTTCTAGAAGCTGCTGAAAAATTCCCAAATGAGGATTGAATGAGGATGTGTGAATAAGGCAGAGGGGTGTCCCCGGTCGATGTTCCCTATGGATTTCCCAGAGGTCTCCCGGTGCTGTAGCTCCCCTTAGGCACCAACCGAGACACCTATCCTCCCACCTCCGGCTGCAAAACCTCCGGGCCATGTTCCCCGCTCCTGGCAGAGCCGGGCTCGCCACCCGCTCCCGCAAATGCCTCGGGCTGCCCCCTGCCCAGCCCCGCTACCCCCGCGGGTGGCCGGGAGGTGGCACTGTGCCCCTGCGACCGCGGCCGACGGGTGGGGGACAGGGACGGGGACCGGGATGGGGACTGGGATGGGGACGGGGAGGCGGCTGCACCCCCGTGCCGCCGGGGGTTCCGCCTCCCAGGCTGCAGCACGCATGACCCCAACCCCTCTCCATCCCGCGGACTGTCACCTCGGAGGGGACAGCCAGGGGAACCCACCCCTACCGCCCTCCGCTCCTCCGTCCAAAATTTTCCTGTCCAAAAAGTGTGTGTTGGCGGGGTTGGGCGGCGGGGGGGCGGGGAAGGGGGGGGGGGGGGGGGGTTGTGATTTATCCCGGCCGTGATGGACGCGGGACGCGTGGCCGCACAATGGGGCCACCGGCGGGCCACGGGCAGCGCTCGGCGGGCGTGGGGCCGGGGGCGGCAGCACCCTGCGGGACCCGCGGAGGGGACATCGGGGACGGGGACGGGCTGGGGTGGGCGGCTGGGGTGGCTGCTGCTTTTTTTTTCCCCTTTTTCCCCCCTCCTCCATTTTTTTTTTTTTTTTTTTCCTTGCAGCCCTATATGCAAACTGTCACTTCAGGTTAGCACAAGACCTGATGTAGCTCATTAGCATGAGCTGTATCTAATATGCTTAAAACCTCTAATTATTTATTATGCCCTAATTGGCAGCCCAAGAAATGTCTCCAAAGTGATGAGGGTTCATCCCAAGGCGCCTTTTCGAGAAGAATTCAGCAGTGTCCCTGATCAAACGTCATTTTTAATTCTTCATCGGTGCCACAGGCTTTATTCCTCTGGTAGACGATACAACACCAGAAAACTCCTGCAACTTGCTGTCCCAGGAAGTAGCTTCCATCCACCCTGGGCAGGACGGGCAATAATTAGTCACCAACATGTTTTAATGCTCAAAGTCCTTCTTTCTTTAAAGGCATGCTTAGAAAGAGACATTTAAGTCTATCAAGTATGCAAAAGTGTAGGCAAATGCTCCTTGAAAATGACTTACCCAAAGGAATAGTCACTGGCAAAAATTGCTTTCCTGCCTCCTAAAAGTAGGAAAGTTTTGAAAATTATATTCACATAGACACTGTTTCAAAATAAGTTCTCCACTCTGGGGTCCCCCGCCCCCTCCCCTGCCTCCTAATTGCCTTTTTTTTTTTTTCCTTCCAAGTCTGTATTATGTTTCTTTGGGTTGCGCCAACTATTTATTTATCTTTATTCTTTCCCTCTTTCTTTTCATTCATTATTCTCTCTCCCCCTCTTTTTTTTTTCCTTGTGTGTGTGGCTTCTCGGTCTGATCTGTAGCTTGTTACCACCCACTGCACGCTCTCTCCTGCAGCCGAGGTGTTTCTATACAAACTTCAGCGTCCAGTTGTCATATTAATTATTACACTGAGTAATGACTGAAATAGTCAAAATAAGGGGAGACTCAAGAGAGCTTTTTCTTGCTGCTCAAAGATTCAGCAAAGAAGCCTTGCAACAAAGCACTAATTGGTCCCCAGAAATACTCTGACAAGGCATGGAAGATAGGTTTCATAAAGCCCAGCAATTGTGAAGGGGAAAAGATCCTTGAATAGACCCCACGCTTCTTTTCTAAACTCTCTTGCTGAGCAAAAAATGGACTGCTTCTTGAATACTGGACTGATCTTGAATGCTATACCCAGCAGAGAAAAAAATGCACCATTTATTGTAAGTTTTTTTCCAGCTATTCATGTGTTCTATGTGGAGAATAAGCTGGTTTTGTTTACCATGAAAGACCTTTTACTTTATTTTCACTCTTGGGGGGGAAGCTGGAAGGGGGGGGGGGGGGGGGGGGCGAGGGGAGGGAGAGAAACACATGTGCCCAAATCCAGACGAGCTGCCTACTGTAACAAAATGGAGTGTAACAAATCCTACAGAAGTCCCGAATGTATCGATTCTTTGAAGATCTATATAGATTAACGACTTTCATTCTGCCTTTCCAAGACGGCATTTAATCATAAAGTAAATGGCTTTTAAAAAAGAAAAGGGGTGAAAAAAAAGCATACCAAAGTGTGTGTGTGTTTTTTTTTTTTTAAAAAAAAAAAAAAAAAGGCAAGGACTTCAAAAGACCTCATGAGTGTGGCACACAAAATTTAGGCACATAAAAAAGACACTATAAAGTACTGACAATTCAAGATTAAAAAAAAAAGAAGAAGAAAAAAAGAAAAAAAAAAAAGAAGAAGGAAAAGGGGAAAGCCCAATAAGACCAATGAAAAGGGCAAGAGCTATTTATCATTATGTTAGAATTAAGAATTTCAAGGTGCAGGTGCAGGACTGTGCATACAAGTGGGTGGAGGCTGGGGACCCTGAAACAATCTTTATCATCTACAAACCTGGCAGCCCCAGGCCCCTTACTCTGCGAAGTGAGCAGATCAGAGAGATGCCAAGATTGGCATTACCTTAGACAACATGAAGGATGAGCTTGTTCCTCTGTGGCAGCGGCTGGAGAGGGGCATGCTCAGTAAAGGGAGGAAAAGGCTCTTCCCCCCATTGCCCCCCAGGCCCAGGGAGCCAGGGGAGAATGGAGCTTTGGAGGTGAAATGACATGCAAGTTATACGTGGTGACCTCTGGGACGCACGTCTTTTGCCTTTTTAAGAGCTCTTGTTCAGAGCCCTCTGAGACTCAAGAAAGGGGGACCCAGAAATTCTGGTCCCATTTTGCCATTTGGGGAAAAGGGCAGGAATTTCCATGCCACAGTCTTTTCACACTAGTTCTGGCAGTGGACTACTCTGTAAGTATTACTCTACATACATATATAGTCTACACGGCTGCAATCAATTTGGTACTTTATTTTCTGATCTCTGTTGCCACTTTCTAATGCCACTGGTGCATTGCTGTTCTCTCGCTCCGGTAACATCACAGCATGAAGCTGATGATGCAACTGCTACTTCCAGTGCAGTGAGGTCAGACAAGGGATGTCCCTGACCGAATCATCCAGAAGACTTGGAACTGAGAAGGGAGAGCTCCCTATGCAGAGAGCAGTACCGAATGCTGCATGCCGGTTGTCCTGCCCAAAAGAAGATAAAAATCATTTGGTAAATTTGGTGTTTGATGAGACAGCAAGCTAAAAATTAGAAAGATACTCGGTGACCATTGAGGAGAACCCTGAAATAAACAGCATGACAGAGGTTAGAGCAGACACACTGTCTTTTTCATCATGCGTCTGCATTAAATGGTGCCACGCTAAAAACTGCTAAGTTGGCAGGTGCATATTAATGTTCTGCCACACACAGTTGCTGCTTATTGCTGTTAAAGCCACGTGTCCAGCAAGGGTCAGGGCTCCACGGGCAGAGGGGGTGATCTCTGCAGCCTCAGCTGCTGTAATTGAGGCCAGCAGCAGACCAGGGCTTGTTTTTGCACTCATTTCCACTGACACCTGAACAGCTCAGGCTGTGCAGGTCCCCACCTGCCACGTTTCTGAGGCTGGTGTGAGCATTGGGCACAACAACCACTTGCCAGGGACTCCCTAGAGCCATATTTCCACCAGTGGCAAGGTGGTCAGGCAATGGTCCTGCTTCTTTTGACAGTTAGCTAGCACACACCTCTGAGTTTTCAGAGTGGAGAGGTGCTAAGAAAAAGGTGGAGATCATACAAGAAAAAGGAGTAACAAGCTTGAACAAACAGGTGGGTATGTGCAAGGCAGGAGGGTGGAGAGAGAAGGACGTGCAGGACTCCTCGCTGCTGCACGTACCAAGATCAGGGCCACCAGCCTGGCGGTGTCACCCAGGCCACCTATGTTCCCACAGCCGCAAGGGGCGGTGTGACCCCCAGGTCATGCCAGCCTCAACCTCTCAGCCTCGGTGCTGCTTTTGCACAGTTGGACCAAAGCCTCATGCAAGACTTTGCCTGGCAGCAGGGGGAATTTCCCCTTCATTGGGCAGGTCCATCCCGACTCCCCAGTTGCAAACAAATGCCGCTTGCGTCGAGCAGCGAGCACAGTGTGGCCTGGGGAATGGGCTGTGCGGCCAGGGGAGAGCTGTGTCTGCACATCCACCTGCTCGCTGCGCTTAGCACACCCCGACTTCATGGTGCCCCACAAAAGAAACCTCCTGCTGCCGCGCTGACAGCCATAGGACGTCCACTTTGGACTCGTCCAAGTGCATGCACTTCCTTCTTTCCCTCCAGCCACGCTCACCCCATGGCCCCCCCACCTTCCAGAGGCCCACCTCGGGTCGTCCCCCCCAACTCCACGCACACTCCTTCTTCTACCAGCGACGGCTCAGCTCCCCTCCTCCCAGCCCACAACCGCGCACCTCCCTACTCTCTCTTCCCGCACCCCTCTTCCCCGCACCCCCTCCCCAAATCCCCCTCACCCCCCAGACGGACCCGGTCCCCCCGGGGCTCCCCTTCCCCGCGCATCCCCGTGCGCGCCGCCTCCCGCCCCGTCGGGCCGCGCCCGCCGCCGCCGCCTCCTCCGCGGCCGCCGCCGCCGCCCGCCGGCGCCCCGGCGCGGGTGTTTGCTCAGGGCCGGGAGCGCGGCACGCGCCGGGCGCACGCACTTGCAACAACAAAACCCGCCGGGGGTGGGGGCGGCGGGGCGGGGGGAGGCGGGGGGAGACGGGCACCGAGGGGGGGGGGGGGGGGGGGAGAAAAAGGGGGGGAAAAAGGGGGAGAGGCGGGGCCGAGCCGGCGGCCAGCGCGTGTGCGGCAGGGCCCGAGGGCTGCGGGGGGGGATATGGGGGGGGGGGGGTTAGCGTGTGTGTGTGTATGTGAGTGTGTGCGCCCCCCCCCCCCCATCCCCCCCCCACCCGCGCTGCAAAGGCGGCGGCGCTCGGCAAAGCCCGGGGAGCGTGGAAGGCGCAAGGTGCAGAGCGGGCGTGTGTGCGAGGGGGAGGGCGGGGGGGCAGCGAGTGTGTGTGTGTGTAGGAAGGGGGGGGGGGGGGCGAGCCCCGTCCGCCCCTTATAAGAGACACAATCCCCAGCCACTTTTTTGCAAAAGGGGCTTTGCAAAGCAGCCTGCGCACACGCGAGCGCCACGAGTCTCCCCGCGGCCGCCGCACGGAGGGCGAGAGGGAGGGGGGCGGGCAGAGCCGCCCGCGCTCCCCGGCCGCCCGCCCGGCACCGCCGCCCGCTCCCCTTTGTCGCCGCGGCCCCTCTCCCCTTGCCCGCCTTCTCCCATCTCCTTCGCTAAGCGAACGCCGCCGGCTTCCCGCCCCCCCCCCCCGGCTCTTCTCCTTTTTATTATTTTTTTTTTCATATTTTTGCCGCCGGGGGGCACGGGGAGCGGCCGCCCCCCGCCTCGCACGACGCCCCCCCTCGCCCATGGCCAGCGGTAGCCCCGCCGGGATGGCGAGCGGCGCCGGGCAGCCTCCCTTCCTGCAGCCTGCCTGCTTCTTCGCCGCCGCCGTGGCCGCCGCCGCCGCCGCCGCCCCGCCGGGGGCGCCGCCGCCGCAGCTGAGCCCCGCGGGCGGGCAGCCGTCCCCGGGCGGCAAGCCGTCGGCGCCGCGGGCCGCCAAGCGGCAGCGCTCGGCCTCGCCGGAGCTGATGCGCTGCAAGCGGCGGCTCAACTTCAGCGGCTTCGGGTACAGCCTGCCGCAGCAGCAGCCGGCCGCCGTGGCGCGGCGCAACGAGCGGGAGCGCAACCGCGTGAAGCTGGTGAACCTGGGCTTCGCCACGCTGCGGGAGCACGTCCCCAACGGCGCGGCCAACAAGAAGATGAGCAAAGTGGAGACGCTGCGCTCCGCCGTCGAGTACATCCGCGCCCTGCAGCAGCTGCTCGACGAGCACGACGCCGTCAGTGCCGCCTTCCAGGCCGGCGTCCTGTCGCCCACCATCTCGCCTGGCTACTCGCACGACATGAACTCCATGGCGGGCTCCCCCGTCTCCTCCTACTCCTCCGACGAGGGCTCTTACGACCCGCTCAGCCCCGAGGAGCAGGAGCTGCTCGACTTCACCAGCTGGTTCTGAGCGCCCCCCGACGTCCCCCGCGCCTCCCGCGGCAGGTGGGTGCGCGCCCGCGGCCGGCCAGGGGGTGCGGGGGGCGCAGCCGTCGGGGCCGGGGGGGGCGCGCAGCCGTCGGGGTCTCGCCTGGTCCCCGCGCGGCTCTGACCTCATCTCTCTTTTCTCCTTACAGGCCGGTTGCAAAAAGGGAAAAATATCACGCACGCGGGCGCGAAAAGCCGCCGCAAAGCCAGGACCTGTTGCGTTTCGCTCTCCCCCGCCGTCGGAGGGCGGTGCGGGCACGTCTCCCGGCGGGACGCTGCGCCCCCCGCGCACAGCGCTGAGCGCCGCGGGGGCTCCTCGGGGCGGCCGGAGCCCGGCCGGCCCCTGCGCACCGTTCCCGGCCTCGCCAGCACCGAGCGAGACCGGCGGAGCCGCTGCCCCCCCGGGAACGGCGACCCCGGTCCCCCACGGCCGGGCGCTGCGCTCCTCGGGGCTCTTCCTCCTGATGCTTCCCCCCCGCCAGACGGGAGCCCCCCTTCCGCACCCCATCCCGGCCTCCTCGAGCCCCGCACAGCCCAGCCTTCCCTGCTCTGTGGACGAAGTTAGTTTGCTGGTGTTCGTGGAGATTTTGAAACTAAGCTATGCTGTATTCAAAGACACCCCCCCCACCCTCAAATCCCGGCTCCCCCCCCCATCTCCGAGCTTTTCCTCTCGTTTCCATCATAGGATGCTTCCAATGTTTTTCTTTTCTTTGTGAATTTTTTTATTATAAGAAAATCTATTTGTATCCACCCTAACCAGTTTGGGGATATATTAAGCTATTTTTGTACATAAGAGAGAGATTTATAGAGGTTTTGTACAAATGGTTTAAAATGTGTATATCTTGATACTTTTTTTAATATGTAATGCTTATTACCTCTTCATGTTTAGACGTGTAGTCGACATTACCTTACAACTGCCATTTTTGTATGTGGTTTTGTAAAGGACTTGGATTTCCTCCAGATGTACTTTAGCACCAACGTGTCTTACTTTATAGAAACTTTGTTAATGTATTAATAATGTTATTAAACAATGTTCAAAGTGAACAAAGTTTATGCAGCTATTGTCCAAACGCAAAATGGTAGCCATTTGTTTTTATATGCTGCCTTTTGAAAAAAAAAAAAAAAAGCAAAAAGCAAACAAAAAAAAATCCCTTATGCCACTGCCTTTTCTTACTGTTTTATTACAAACTTACAAAGGTCCTGTATAACCCTGTTTTATACAAACTAGTTTCGTAATAAAACTTTTTTTTAATTAAAATGATCAGCTGCCTGCTGCATGTAATTTTTTTTTCTTTCTGCCATTGACAACAATGAATGTAAGGACAAAATGTTAAATGATGTTATGCCAGAGCTGAGTTGCATATGAAGTGTTTGTATCTGATGGATGTAACATATATATCTTTATCTATCTCTATATAAATATGCAAAGATCTCGCGGTATCACCATTGTTTTCTTGCCCTTCTGGGTTACAAACGTGTATCCAAATCAAAAGGCGAGGGGGTGATTAATGATTGCATTGTCCTTCCCGAAATCACTGCACATTAGAGAATTCCCCCAAAAGACCGGGTCCTAAAGAGAGGGCGCCCTGACCCCGTCCTCCGCAGCTCTCCCCCGGCGGGGCACGAAAACACGGGGGAAGGCGCAGCCGCCGCCGCCAATAACACGGGCGACTTTGTTGCCTCCGCGAAGATAGCGGCTGGATAAATAAAACCGTCGGGGGAAGACGGGAAGCGAGCGGCGAGGGGGGAGATGAAATGAAATAAATAAATAAAGTAGTAGAAATGGGTGGCAGCTCGGAGACACTGGTCTTTCTAAGCTTGTTATTCTACCCAAATAGCGTGATCTGCGTGTAAAAGTACCCAATTACCAAGATTCAAAAAGAAATTGGACCCCCCCCCCCCCTTTTTTTTTTTTTTTGGCTAGCCTGCTTGTTGTCAGTTAGCAAGGACGTGACCAGAATTCGCCTCCTCCTTTGCGCCTGGCTCCTGCATCACTTGCAAATTCAGTTTGCGTGCACCAAGCCAAGCGGAAAGCGAAGCGCAAAATGCATCTTACAAAAAAAAAAAAAAAAAAAAAAAGAACGAGGAGAGCCGCTGTGCCGTACAGAGTTACGTGCCTCTGAGCTGCAAGGGATGCGCTGGTTTGGAAAAGAGGAGGGAAAAACTTCGGGGCACCACCCGGGTTTTGGGACTGTACGCCTGTAAATCAGTTTGCACACACGCACGTCGTGCGGGCACAGATCCACAAACATCCTCGCACATATCAGTGTACAGGCCTCTCCGCATCACCCCAAAACTGTATTCCCTTTGCCTCCTTGTCTCCTTCCCCCCCGCCCTCCCCCCCGGCCCGAAATGATCCGTATGGGATTTAACCGGGGGAACTGGGGACGGGGACTGGGGTCACGGATTCCCTCCTTGGTGCAGCACAAACACTCGTTTTAACCGCTCGTGGAAGTAATGTTTAGTTATGAAAATAATAACCGTTATATGCCTCCATCCGCTCTCCCTTTACAGCATCTCCTTTTTATTTACCCACTTTTGCAAGTGTGCAGATAAGGTATGCAAAGAAAGTGCAGCGAGTAATTTATAGCTATGAATATAACATTAGGATAATGTTTCATTCTGTTACAAAGGCGAAATTTCTCTTCCTTGTGTAGACAGGTGTTCTTTTTTGCTCACTTCTGAATAGTAAATATCCAGACTCATTAAACTAAAGGCAAAGTTACGCTGTTGTTCGCTACAATGTATAAGGCAGGCTCAGAAATTCACCACCTCCTCCCTCCCTTTTCCCCTCAGCCCCCTCCCCAAAAGAAAGAAAGAAAGAAAACACACACACACAATTTTACTGAAGATAGGGAAAGGGCAAAGCAGGATTGGGGTAAATCTCATTACATCTGCTCTAATCGCTTAGCAACACAAAGCCTTTTCTTGTATTAGTGCGGAGAGCCTTTCAGCGCTGCCTGACAGACAGTATTCAGTTAGCATTAGGAAACTCCATAAATCAGGGACTTCTTTGGGCGCACTATAAGTTTTAGAGCTACGCGGAGCGGGGAGGGGGGGGGTCAGGGGAAAGCGAGGAGGGGGGGCTGCAGATGGAGGTTGCGGAGCCGCCTATTTATTGATGCACCTATCTATTGATTTATCCCAATGCCGGAGCGGTGTCCCGTTAACAACCACCTCTCTCCCCCGAGGGGTTTTCTGTCCCCTCCCCAAACCAGCCCTCCCCCGGCTGCCCCCTAGCCCCACTCCCAATTTTGGGGGTCCCCCCGCAGCCCCGCGGAGCACATGCGCCCTAAGGAGCTCCCGGCGCTCAGGTAGGACCCGGGGGGAGCCACGCCCGGACCTACGACCCCCTCCTCGACCCTTGGGAGGCCTTTTATAAAACTTTATTTTCCCTTTTTTGTTGTTTTTCCCCCCGGTAAGCGGGCACCTGCCCAAGGGCAGGCGGGCGCTGCAGCGCCGAGGGGACTGGGGCTGGCTCCATAACGCAGCGCCTGTTACTCAGTGCATTCAGGGATTAGCTCGCCTTGAAGGGCAGGGGGCATTCTCTGGATTCCCCCCCCCCCCCCCCCCAACACCTCCGCCCCTTGCAAAAGGGAGCGGGGAGAGCCCCCCGCCCCCGGCCGCCAACCCGCTCCGTCCCAGCGCGCAGCAACTTCTTGCTCCCAAGCGGGCTCGCTTTTAGCGTGTCAGCCCGCACAATGCACAGCTAATTCCCGCTGCAAAAGGCAAGTGGTGAGGAATCAATCGCAGGCTTTATAAAAGGGATGATAGGTTTGGGGTTGGGATTTTTTTTGTTGTTTCTTCTTCCCCCAAGTTCCCTGCCTCAGACTGAATTTTTCCTGCTCCTTACCCGCGTCCTATTAATAATCCCATGCAGGCGATTGCAGACCGAGGTAAACCTATCATTTGTATGCGCCTGAAGATTAATTTCCCCCATGTACCAACTCAACGGCATAGTTATCTCTTTAACAGGGAAAACAGTTTGGCTCCATTGTCGGGTTGCCAAGACTGCCTTTTGAGAAAGGGAGCCCAGCTAGCCTCTGATCAAACTCAAAGGTTAGTTAAAAGACAAAAACAGCTGAAAATCTTCATGAATAATGCTGTTTCCCCGAGCCCAGTGTAGTGCAAGCGCACATTTCAATGCCAGAGCATTTTGTTATGCTGCTCGCCTAAGTCAGAATTTCACAGAAAAGGCAGAGAAGAAAAGCTCCAACAATTAGAGGGGGCCTGTCAGAAAACATTAACGCCTTCCTCGCCCAGCCTGTCAAGCATGCTGGAAATAAAAAACTGGCATAGCGAATCGCACCTCCACCCTCCGGAGCTGCGGGAGGGGAGAGGGAGGGGGGTTAGGGACAGAGAAGCAGGGGTGAGACAAATGGACGGGCCCAGGCTCTTAGTAGACTCCCTCTGCTTTGCAGTTCAGCCGAAAGCTGGAAAAAGAAGGGAAAAGAACCTGCAGCCGAATGCTCCCTTCAGATATTTCTCCCTGTTCGTGCACCCAAATGACATTTCAGGACCATAACAGACACTCACATCGTCCCTCGGCATCTTCAGCCCTTCCCCGCATTGCTCCTGCAAAGCACAAGTGAGGTGTCCAGTGAGACAGCACCACCGCAGAGCTCTCAGCCCCCTTTGCGTTCTGCTGCCCCCACAGTCCCACATTCAAGCTTCCACACTTGTGGCGATGAAGATGCCAGGTGTGGCTGATTCTCAGCTGGACAGCACCAGAGGTATCTTTCCCTTTTTTAGGAAAATAGATTAAAAATGCACACCAGAACCACTACCCACATGCTCAAATCTTTTTTTCCCTAGTGCAATACCTACTGAGTTATTTACAATCCCGCCCCCCGCCCCCCCACACTGCCTGTAAGTGGACATCTAGGCTTTGACTTTCCTGGCCAAAGCCTGGATTTTCCCCAGAATATAAACTACAAGAGAGCTCTATGCCTTTTCTTTCTGTAAGCAAATTTCCAGGCCACCGTTTGAATCTGTTTTTTGCCCTTGTTGCCTTTGTTGTCCCATTGCACATACGTGTGTATAACCAGTCGTTATACCCGATAATGACTAGGTCAGTATCGTGCAGCTTCTATAGGCAGCCCTTTTGCTGAGGGATGGAGGGCAGGGAAGAGTACTGTTGTGTAGTGTAGGCATTGTGTCACCTGTGGGTTGAAAAAAAATACAGCAAAATATTAAGTGACTGAAGAATAGAGTATCTCCACACCCCTTCTGAGATGTTCTTGGAGGTTATAACTGTAAAGTGACACTGCACAGCTCAGACAATATGCTAAAATAGACAGGTCAGACTTTGTCCACGGTCAGAGTGCTTTGTGGTTCTTACTTATCCCATAGGGAAGGAGCTCTGGCTTTGCGGATGGAAGCCCTCCATCCCACACACATCCTGGAGCAGTACAATTTATCTGAGTAGTATGGAGCTTGCTGTCCCTTTCAGCATTTCCTGCTGCTTGGAGCCAGATGTATCCATAGAAGGATGTAAGAAAAGGCAGAGCACCCCCCAAGCACCAGTACTTTCACTGGCTTTCACACTTTTGTCCTGGGCAAACCCAGGCAGCCAGTAGGAGAGGAGGAGAAGTTTCATGGGGTCCCTTTTCTCCCTCTACCCTGATACCTGGCTCTTATTATACTAATTGAAGAGGGAGGGGGTGATTTAAAATGCAGGGAAGGAAGCAACTAAATAAGGGAAAGCTGCTTTTTTGTGACAAGATATTGGTCCTGGGTTGAAAATACCTAGATTCATTGACAGACATGATTTGGTCCTGTCTCAATCTATTTTAGCCCGAGAACCACAAATGCAAGACAGAGGCCATGAGCAGCTCCTCACAAGTGCCTTCTGATATGCTGCAATAGGAGAACATGAGAAAGCTAGCGAGAGAGGGGATCACTGAAATCTGTACTCTGCTCTTGTGCAGGGCTATGGGAAGAGCCAGCACACATTAATACCCTGGCAAACTTTCTGGGGGACAGATAATCCATTTTTCCTTTTGGCCCATTCTGAGCAGGATTCAATCCTGTTCGTGCTCTTCACCTAACCTCCAAGAAAGGAACAAACACAGAATTTTTTCCAGAAGAGCTTCACTTCCCCTAAAACTTCGCAGCAACAAGTTGCTTTCTGCTTTCATAAACTCTTAATGCGGGATTACCAATGGCACTGCGGAAGGACAGATAAGAATTGCAAAAATTCTTATAGCCAGCCCCTCTAAGGCATAGGCCTTAGTGGTAGGGGTGGTGACAGTCTTCTGAAGCAGACCCCAAGCTCACTTGGTCCAGTTTCACCAAAGCCGTTCACAGAAGGAGCCCACATTTGCCTTTTGGGATGGGGCCATCCTCCCTTCCCCACAGCCACACCACTTACACTCTCTCCCCTCCTGCTGTTGGTTGGAGCTGGGAGCTATTTTAATTTACACTTGCTGAACATGCAGGGCTGTATTACTCCTGAACAGGAAAGGAAAGGCCCTATATTAGTAAAGTGTGAAATGCGGTTTTGACTGAAAAGGGAAGCCATTTCAACAGGATTATACCATGACAGTGCAGATTAAACCTCTGCCATATGGCCTAAGATAGGCTTGCTTTTACTTTCAGGTAACAATGCATTGCTAATTAAGTGGTGATGACATTTCTAAATGGAAAAAAAAAAAAGAAGAAAAAAGAAAAAAAAAAAAAGAAAAAAAAAGCCACCTGTACATGAAATAAAGACAGTCAAGTGAAGGGAAGACATTCATCAGCGCTAATAATACTGGAAATCAGCCCTCTTTTATCATTGCGGTTTGCTTTGAAAAGGAGATGGAATTTGTTTGATTTGTTATTGAGTAAACAATAATTCACGTGTGCACTCCAAGAAGCAAATACGGCGCTCCTGAAAGGCACCCGAGGGACAGTGTGGGAGAGCAAAGTCCTGTGTCACATCCAGGACAAACACAGCCCAGGCAGCAGTGCCATGGGGCTCCCCTCCCTGCCCTGCCAAGGGCCTGCAAGAGGGAGATGGAAGGTTTCTCCCCAAGCCAGGCAATGTCAATAATATCTAAGCACGTTCTTCAAAGTCTCACTGTGCTGGAGAGCTTCTCGTTTGCACCTCCAGGGGTGTCCCAGAGAAGGGTTGACACAAAGCCCACAGTCCTTGCCATGTGCACTGCTGTTCGGCCATTGGATGGCAATAGTTTTCAGGCAGTACATGAGATAATGTCAGACTGTTGGTCTACAAGCAAAAGGACAATTTTTATTGATAACCTTTTCAGCCTTTCAGATAGTGTTCTTCAAAGACACGGGACTTACTTGAAGTTTCTAAGCAATATCTGTGCATATTCCTCCACAAGGCAGAAACTGCATCTGGAATTGCTGACCCAAGAGGTTCAGGAACAGGCAGTGGCAGACATTTTGCTTCATCCTGTTTTAACTTTCAGAGCAAGCCATGGTTTTAGGTTACTGTAATGTGTATCAAGCTGTTTTGCCCATCTGAGGGCCCTGATACAGCAAGGAGACTTGGAGTGTCTCCTATCTTGTCAAACTTGCAGCACTGCCAAAACCAGAAGCCTAGCTTTCTCTTTCACGTCTTTCACTGGCAGAACTGCCACTCAGATGAACCCAAAAGTTTCATGTGATCCTCACAGATATTTCATGCTCAATGACTTGAAGTTGGACCTGAGCTTCCAAGTAATGTTCCAGACAGATGCACACCCATGGATGAGCCTGACAGCATTTTAAGCTTTCTGCTGACAAATTTTTAGCTTCATTCTCCTCCACCTCTTTGTCATCCTCGGGGGATGGTGGCCAACTTCTCCTGCCTCTGAGGTCAGCAAATCTGTAGAAGATGGTTAGAAATGCTGGCAATCACTCCAAGCATTGGAGAAAGGGGGAAGGAGTGGACCTGCAGTACCACAGGATGCAGCACAAGATGCAGTGGCAGAAAGTCACAGAAATCATGAAAGGGAGGCAGGCTCCCAGCCAAAGAGCCACGCTGTGCACTGCTGGGCAGGGCATCAGCATAGAGCAAACTGCTGATGAGCACAGCACGAGCACAGAGAAATGGCATCAGTAGGCAGACACCTCCAACACCCAGGTAGGGCCAGCCCCAGGAGATCATCTCCTAGCAGCAAGCAGGACCCTGGGGCTCCTCCCTCCCGCGGTGTCCACACATACATCAGAAGAGAAATGTGGAAGTGGTTGGGGGGAGTGTGAGCCACAAGCACACAAGGAGTAAGTCCCCTGCAGGCTGCACAGCTTCCCACAGCCCAGCACGGGGCTAGAGACTGCACTTGCCCATCTTTATACCCACTGATGGCTCTATCCTCCATTAACCTACCTGGTCCCTTTTCTAACCCAGATATATCTTCACCACCTACAACACTCTATGGTAATCGCCATGAAAGGATTATGATGTAGGGACAAAGAGAAATAAAATAGCTGCTGGCAGAAGCAGTGAGTGAACCTCCTCCCTCCTCCCCCACTCCCAAGTTTCTTGTCAGAAGACCACCGTGGCAGCAGGAGCAGGTGATGAGGACAATGACAGGTCCACAAGGGGCACTCTGCTTAGTCTGACTTGTCCCTTGGCTTCTCTGCATGGCCAAATCCTGTCTTCTTGGCACATCACTTTTAGTTACCACTGCTCCTTCTCGCTCTCTGTGTGTGGAACTGCTACTGACCAATAGAGCATTTATAAATAGAACAATGTTTAATTAACACAACAGTAGGACAGACTTGTTGAAATACTTCCCAGACAGCAGGCAAGAGTCCTGACAAGGAGACTATTATGGGAATTTTAATGAATCCTTCCAGAGTGGGACAGCTTCCATACACCTACATTGCAATGACTAATTTTGTTTGTGAAAATTGTATTGGTAAATGATGCAGGGTGACAATAACACTGGGGACCAGTGAACTGAATAAAGTCACTGGGTGACTATGTGAAATACTGCCTACAGGACAGAGCAGAGTGCTTACTAAATGCACTGCAGTCATGGGTCCGAGTGCCCAAAAGCCCACGTCAGACCCAGCTACAAATGTAGTTTGCATAAGGCAGGCAAAGAAGCAATTAAATAACCCAAACAAGGATCTAGCTGTGCCAGATGCCACCACAGCATGAAAAGAAGCAAGGGCTGCATGACTGCACAGCTACTTCTGTGAGACACGACCAGGAGGAGCATGTGCCTTATTAACACCGCTGTTAAATGCATGCCTGCTAGCTGCTGCTGCTGTAATTGAGACAATGCATGTGCATCCTTGCGATTTCATCACCTAAGAAAACAGGAAATTAAAATTTTCTCCCTCAGTGGTGGGCCTGTGTAAGGTTCCCACCTAGTGCACTATAGCCCACTTCTCTCAGTGATATGTGAGCTGTGAATCAAGGGACACTGGAAGGACAAGGTTTACAGTGCAGTGCGTTCCCTCAAGTCCACCTCCTCCCAGCTCTGTAAACTCTTCTTCACTCTCTGGCAGAGACACTGCACACCATCAGTAACCTGGAGGCCACAACCAGTAAATACAGATGATCTCAGAAGTTCAGAGAAGGCCTCTTATCCTTCAGGATTTTAAGTAACAAAGCACCCAGGAAGACCAACTACAATGACAAATTGGTTATTCTTGACTTAGCCAATTCAGCTGTCCAATGCTGATACGGACAGCAGTCAGACTCACTGCTCTAATTCTTCTGTTTTCATCATTATGCATTTGAGGTGGTTTTACCAAAAGACCTTGCTATTAACAAACAGATTCATGATACACCTTGTTTAGCCAGAAAGCCTGGGCACAGCAAGTTTCCTTCTCCAGTTTTGCCATTTCATCTCCTTTACAGGCACGTGATTTTTATTTATTTTTTTTTCTCGAGTATTGTACATTAACTATTGAAATATGCTGCACTGCACTCCAAACAAAATGGTGTTGCAAGGTAAGTTTTCATGGAAGCATTGGCAGGAATACTAATAAGCATAGTCAAATACAGGTTTTGGTGTATTACTTCATGCATTCAGGAACAAAATTAGCTCTGTTTTATTGGACTAGACAATGGCACACACTGAGCTGACTAAGAAAGCCAACAAAATTGTTAATGAGTATTTTAGTAACACAGAAAGATTTCACTGAAGTGGAGTGAAACTTTGCAAACTGCTTGCTATAAGCCTGGGTTCACTGAAGAAAAGAGATGAGGAAGGAGAAGATGTGTCTTTTCAGCTGCTCCAGATGCTGCTGCCTTCAGAGGTGCAGGTTGCGAAAGCATTGATTTTTATCCACATGCAACTGTTTCCTGTTGAATTCTTCCTTTTGCATAATGTGGAGTCTTGCCTGACAGATTAATGCAGTGCTTCACCCCCAAACAAAAGTGCTGGCCACTGGTAAATCCATCTCCAGCACACCTAGCTCCATCAGTAGGCATATTATCAAAGGTAATGAGCTTGACACTCCCCTTAGCTCCAGCTGCTGTAGCAGCGTGTAATGAGCCCGGCTTTATGGACTCTGGCTCTCATGCTAAAACGCCATTGAGAAGTGAGACAGCATGTCCCTGAATGTAATTTACTGCTTAGCATCAGCTGGCCCCAGATGATGGAAAGTCATCTGGATGGAGGGTCAAGTGGTATAAACAGTTCCAAATCTTCCTTCTCCCCAAGGGTTTGGACCTGGTAAGCCCCGGGGCAAGCAGGAGCAGACCCGATGGGGGCACATCAGATGAGCAGGCTCTACAGGCAGATTCCTTTGAGGCTTCTGCTCTTCCAGATGAGGAACCCTTGTATTGACTATACCCCATCAATATTTTCACAGCAATTTAAAGCAGATACCATGCAATAGGTCAGGTTTCCTGAAGGAGTTAATCTGCCATTGTAGTTACTTCTTTTCTGGTGGAGTAACTCTCCCAGCTCCTTAATGACATCACACTCTATTTCTCTTGTAAGGTGTCAAGGATGTTTACATCACATAGTAGCATCATTGTGTTTCAAGAAAGAGAAGCTGAGGGAAGGGGTTTGAGTAGTCCAGAAAGAGCCAATACCTGAGGCCAAGGGGAAAAAAAGAAGAGAAAGGAGAGCATATGATGCTATCTTGAAGATAGTCCTTTAAGAACATGCCAGCCAAAGGCAGTGCCATTGTATTTAATAGCTCCCAGAAAATTTTCCTCTTCCATGGACCTCTGTAAACATGCTGTATGCAGCATTAACCTGTGGATGCTCTTAAAATATGCCTGGCCAATGCAAAATCTTACAAGATTCGTTTGTTATGTTCAGCCTAAAGGTCTGACCAGGGTCTGCCACACTGATAAAGACTAATTGTGATCCTGTGCTCCAGAGGGTTATGATCCTGGGAGAGCAGGATGGAGACACACCAGCCTGGCTGGGAGTGTGTGTACTGTTTCCCGTTGGGAAGGTTGGTAATGTCATTTAGGGATCCCAGCCTTAAACTGAGAGATGTGATAGTTCAGTGAGAACCAGCATGGTCATAGCCATGCCTCTGAAAAATTCAAGGCTGCTAGCAGGGATGAGGGCCTGTGGACATGATGTACTTCAGGCTATTTCTGCAGCTGCTCTATAAAAGCAATACAGACTCGGCCATTCAATCCGGTGAGACCACCTGAGGAGCAGGAAGCCTTCCCAGGCAAGTAACATAGACAGAATGAGACTCCCAGGATGTGAAATATGGGTCTTTAAAATTAACCTTACGGTGTGGTGGCAGGTTTCTAGCTGTTTTTGCACCTGATGTTTGCTTATATGTCTCTACAGCACAGTGCGTGTGCTTGGCTCGGTGAAGCCCATGCATGTGCATGTTCCTTCCCCGCTTACTACACGTGAGGAGCCTGGTACAGGCTGTAGACACATGGGTGGGATTACAGGGGCCCAAAGACAGAGATGCACAGCCACATCCACATGGGCAGACTGTGCAGCAAGAAGTCAGGTGCCATTGCTCTTCCTCATACTAGGATTTACTGTATGATCCAAGCAGGCATTTATGCCACTGATGTTTCTCAACGTTTCTCTTTCTTTAGATATTGCCACCTCTTCCAACATGGACAAAGGTCTGTTTGTGAGGCTGCACTCCTTTTCTGCAGGGATGACAGGTGGGAATGGAGGTCTGATATAAATAAAACTTGATTTGAGGCGGGTTGTGAGTGGAATCTGGTCTAATTTTCCACCCTGAATAAACAATTTTACTTAGCCCGAAACTTTCTTTAAAGAGAATGAGCTCAATTAAGAAAACCACAACAACACAACTTTTAAAAAATACCTTTGTTATGGTCCGTGTGGGTTTTGGGTGGGCTGTGGAAATTGATTTACGAGTCAACCACTTTTCTCTTTTCTTGCCATCTCTCGCTTGAGTGGTTTGTAGGCCTTGGCCCTTTCTTTCACTCAAGGAGAATAAGGTTGTCTATGGAAGAGGTCAGCATTTCAAATTGGTGGAGTTCAACTGCACAAATGACATAGAACTGACAAGAAAAGACAGGGGGTTTGGAGGTCATAGACTGCATAGGTCCTGGTTGGGGTTTTTGCTTTGTGATGGGACCTGGCACCAAAATGAATTAAATAACAGGCTTAAGGACTATTGAGGGAGGGCTGAATGCAAATCAAAGATAAGTAGAAGTTTTCTTTCCTAAAAGGGGAATGATTTTTTTTCCTTACCTCCCCCTTTCCATATCTGCACAGGCAAGGTCTGCATGTTAAACATGATTTAGCAGGCATTATTCTGGAGCCTTTTCATCAGGTTTCTGCAGTGATTGCCTATCTTGGCCTATGATTAATGATCTGCTGTGCAATTTGGAGGCTATAATGACTCAACAATCCACACACAAACTATATAGTCACATTCCTTTTGCAGATTTGCCAAGCTGTTACCAAGGGGCCCACAACCAAGCAGGATTGTTAGAGAGATAGCTAAGCATTTCTGCAAATGCCATTCTGTCCTTATCTTGCTGAGAAGTGCGTTGGGCAGCAGGCTCATTTACAAAATTCAAAGCCTAGATTTCAGTGGTTCCTTTAAAAAAAAAAAATCTGGACTGAAATAATCATTAAAAAGGCCAGTAAGAAAAGATCTTACTATATGGCCTCCCAGTGATTATACAGACAAAATACTTTCTTTGTTTCCGAATTTTGAATCTGATTAATTGAGGCCTATTGCTATTAATGCAGTCTGAAAGAGAAAAGTTAATCTTTGGAAACCCAGGGCATAAATGAAATCTGAAAATCTAAGCAGATTTTGAAGTGAAAGCTTTGTCTTCGTTCCAGTTTCCATGTAGGAATAGGTTATGAGTATTTCTTTATAGATTTCAATTGGCTCTGCATCCAGTTAAAAACTGTCTGTAGAACAGCTCCCTTATAAATTTTTTCATTCAAAACGTGGGTCCTGATGAGAATCCTTTTGGAAAATTCATGGTTGCTGTTTATGAAGTTGTTTTTAATAAAAATAAATGTGAAAAGGAAAAGTGTGGACAGAGCTACAGATAGAGTCCAGCTTTCAGAAGGTCTTTAGTTATCTTAAAGAAAAATATTACAGGATAATCTATATATGTTCCTGCTTCCATTATTAATTATTAAATGCAGCCCAAATAAATCAGTCAACTAAAAGTGTTCTGGTATTAGTTCATTGCAGTCACATTCATTTTAATGATCCATTCAGTTTTAGTTTCCTTTTTGTCTGGCTTGAGGAGAGGGGAACTGGAAGGGCGTATAGCAGATCCATCCTGTACATTGTATCATCATCATCATCATCATCATCACTGTTATTGTGGAAGTTCCTGGAAGTTTTAATCAAGGCTGGAGCTCCACTGTGCTTGATATCGAACCCTCAAAACAACACTGTATCCTCATAATGAAAGGTACCTCTTAGACCTACAGGTAACACTTTGAGGCACTGATTTGGGAACAGCTTCATGGTTTCAGATCCCATTGCAGTCAACAGTAACCTCTTTCTGCTCTGACTTCAGAGCCCAACACGTTCGAGAGTGCTTGTTAAGCATTTTCAATGCTAAATACAAAAATGAAGTGCACAATATGTAAATTGAAGGCTCAGACCTATCACAGTTTCCTGCTGATGGGGAGGAAGGAATCAGAAACCCCCATGTATGAGCATGAAGAATTCACCCTCCCCTCTCTGTGCAGGAGCTTTCACCCTTATGCTGAGAGTTAACCTAGAGCAACGCACCATGGAGATCCTACTTTTGCAGGTTTTTACTAATCTTTTCCCCCAATACATACATAAATAGATAAAATCAGCTGCAAGCACACTGCTGTACAGCAATGATAGTGCTGCGGTGCACTTAAGTCCATTAATCTATGAATGGTTGCATAACTGACACTGCCTTCAGGGCAAGGGATGGAGTAGATTGGGGTCAACAGCCTTTAAACAGTGCTATGCTAGCTTGTGGTTATCATCCCCGCAGCAGAGCACAGGACATCAAGAACTCATCAGTAGCTGAAAGACACTGCCTCTGAAAGAGGCAAAACCCACTGCTGAGATCAGCCGGATCACTGGCATCTGTGAAACAACCTCTCCTGCTGACTCAGGGCAACAGCAGGGAACCTTTAAACCTCTCAGGTTTCAATCTCAGGATGCCATGGCCTCTGTTTCCCAGCCTTGCCGTGTCCCTCTGAAGACCAGTACCTGTCCTCTCAAATGGATGGCATCTCCAAACCTGCTTAGGACTCTTCTTCTTTGACTTCATCAAAGTCAGTACACAGCAAAAGTTTGCACTTTCCTCACAACAAAAAAGGAACAGAGCAGGTCTGTTCAGATGAAATATTTTGTCTGGGAGCCCACAAATGATCCTGAAAAGGATGAGGAAGCTGACAGACAATTAATGCTAATTTAAAGCATCCTTAGTTGCTTTCTATGTGAGTGAAGCTCCCTCTGTTCCTCCCAAACCACACTGACAGTAACTTGGATGTCATCAAGACAAGGATTCCCACTGACATCAGCACTCAACCACCATCTGTGAAAGGCTCAGTGCTGAGAGGGACACAGTCTCTACAACAGTTATGTCCTTGATTTTTCTACTGGAACCAGCTGTTTCAAATGTGGGATGTGTTTTCTGAGAGACAGCTGACTGCCAGCTAGGCAGCATGAAGAGGTCAGCCTTATTTCACACTGGTCATCAGCTCATGCTTCCTTGTGTTTACTGACCTCAGTCTGAACTGTTGCTTAAGGGTGACTTGGACTGCGCTTTTCAGAGGTCATAAGTGAGTGTGAAGACCTCCGTGTCTGAATATGCAAGAGGGAACATTTCAGACATTTCATTTTCTTGAAGGAAGTTTTTGACACTTTCTGCAAATGAAGTTCTTTCAAGATATCTTGCCCTGAACACTCGTAATTACTAGTCAGTTTTTGAAAAGCTTTTCTTGCAAATTCAGTCATATTCCCAGTTATCTGAGTGAGTCAGCTTCACACTTGACAAGAACCATGTATGTCTACAAATTGAACAGGAGTATGGGTGAGAAAATTAGCTATCCATCAGATTTCTTAGCACACCATCTTGGACCTAGCCAGACCAGAAGCTTGTTAGAATCAGGCCTTTTGAAGTGTTTTGGCATTTCCCTTTCTGACCCAGGAAAAAAAGAGCACAAACAGGAACATGTGGTAGAGAAGGGGAAGTTGCTTAAAACATTTCAACCTTCAGAAAAATTCAGCTGAGGTGTGGCTCAAATATTACCATTGATTATTGACAGGAATAGGGCAGGGTTTCTTTCCTCCAAATTCTCATCCCAAGGCATTTCATAAACTGCAAGTTCCCAGGTGGTGCTTGTGTAGGTATGTGTGTGCATACTGCTTGGCGTGAAACATTCATAAGGATGGAAAACAGAGAAAATATATAGAGAAGTAGCCATTCTCTTTGAAACCGGGTGACTTGGTAGTATGAAAGAGACAAAGCCTAAGTCTATAGGGACATGTCATACCGAGGTCACCGTCAGTTCGCATACATATTAAATGTAACTGGAAGACAGAGTTTACCTTCCGAAATGACCTGCATTTGAACACAGGAGGAATAAGAACTGCTCCAACTTCGCTCTCAGCAAATTTTTATAGTCCAGGTGTCCCAGGAGGAAAGATGCTGGTCTTCAGTGATGGCTCAGCACTCTTGTAGAGCCAGGGCTCAAGAGCTGGGATTCATATTTTAAGGAAGTCAGAGACTTTTAAACATGGCTGCAAGGCATGTGCTAATAATGTATTTTGGAATCTGAGAGCGACTTAAGCCAGCCCTCTCCTTTGATGAGAGAGAAAGTAAGCTCAGGTATAAGTAAAGTAGCTTCAAGAATTTGAACAAATGTGTGATTTTCCATAATGCATTGAGAAAAGTATGAATTTCATCAGAAGCCAAAAAATCTGTCCCAGAATTACCTTACTTCAAGCATTGTTACATATATTGATGTTGTCATGCCAAGATGAAAATTTGCCATGCTACCACACAGGCAATATATGAACTGGTAGATCATTTCTTTGAAATAAGGGTAACAATTATGCTGGTTCTTGGCAAACTGTGCCTGATAGGTGTAAACAGCATTTTCATGAGTTATTTTGGAAGTCATGAGTGCACAATTTGAGACAGACAAACGAGGCTGATCAGAGCTATTTCTAAGGAAACCTGTACATAGAACAGCTTGTCCAGAGTGGTATATCTCTTCACCTGGGAACCACCATTTCTGCAGTTTACAGAAACTCCTTCACAATGCATATCAGCCAGCTACAAAAACAAGAGCTGGAAGTTAACCCTTATAAATGGAAAGTTTTGAGTGATCGGTCGGTTTCTCTAGAAAGAAATCATTTTTCAATGCCTCTTTTTAAGTTACTGGGGGCAGTTTTATATGCCACAGATAGGTAAAACGTGTTCATGGGGCTAAAATAGCTGTAAAGCTGTGAGAGACTTTGCAAGGAATAGGAATAAGAAGTACACTCACGTACGTTCCAGAAATTAAAAAATTGCCTTTCTAATGTTTTTCTGCTTGCTATCTAAATGTAGGTCAAGGCAGGCATCTATATCAGATCCTGTATAATCTATTGGTTTTAATAGGAGCTACGGGGCTGGCTTTCCATATATCAGGCTGCTTTTTTGTTGTTGTTGCATTGGTCTTAAGTGCAATAATATTGAGATTAATCGAAAAAATAGCAAGGAGTAAGTCAAAATATTTTTCAAAGCTAAGAACAGTTGGTTTAAGGCTGGACTGAAAATCTGAACTTCAGATTCCTGACTGATGCATAGTTAAAAGATTAGAATCATATAAAGGGTTAATATCTGCTCCTCTAGATGTGAACTTCATTAATTTAATCTAAAACATCTTGAGACATAATAATACACATATTTTCAATTACAACAATTATTTAAACAGCCCTAATCTTGCACTTCATGAAACCATTTACATTCACTCTAATGTCAAGCTCTGCAGGGGAACATGTTAACACAGGAAATGTAGCATCTTCTAATTACAGTACTTCTATAAAACAGCAACAAAACTGAGTTTATGAAGGCTGAGCTGCGAGCAGGGACTATTCCATGTCAGACAGCAATGCAGCAGCACCAGGGCTGGTTGCAGACGGATGGATACACATTTTCCTTCTCTGTGGAGACACCAACACGCATGTCTAGGAAAAGATGTACTAACATCACAAAATATGCCTGTCATTTTGAGTAAGATCATAACCTCCTTGACTGAGTAGCTTCCTTAGTTACAGGTCATAAAAAAGAATTACTATGTTTTAATACACTGTGATCTTTCCACAAGCCTGTTACAACTCACCATAGAGAGTCAAAACCTAAAAATCCCACACGGAAGGAATAGCGTCTATTGAATATTTTCAGTTTCTTATTCAGAACAATAGAGGCAGTTCCAGCCTCTGCCATCTACTCTGGAAAGAAAGCAGAAAAAGGCGGCACAGTAATTCCCTGCTTGTCAGGCTGTCAGAAAGCACCAGTCCCGTTTCTCTCCTAGGGTTTGCTTTGGCTCCAAAGGCCTCAGTGATGCTCATACCAAGGGCAGCTGCCTGCAGTTGGCCTCCTGCACTGCTCCGTGCAGCTCAGCTCTTGGGATGATGCAGCAGCTCAGAGGTTACAGCTGAGAAACAAGTCTCACAGCTCTCCTCTAAACTCACATCTTTGCTTGTGTTTTCATGCCAGTCTTACAAATGTGAATTCTGCAGGTTACAGTAGGGCAAAATAGTAAAATATGACAGAAAAACAGAAGCAGACAGGTCTTGGACAAGGTTTGAGCCCCTGGCTCAGAAAAGCAGCTTTGAATGTATGAAGCTCCCAAGATAAAAGAACAGAGAAGAGGCAGATGGGATACAGAAAAGACTCGTAATAACAAAATGGCAAATTTGATGGACTGGGGAGATGGTGCAACTGCCAATGACAGTCAAAAAAGGAAGGGCTCTAAGGGTTTGAAAGGAGAAACAAGGAATGCTTTTTTTCCTTCTCAAAGGTGAAAAAATGACAGATTATTCAGGGACAAAATGATGTCAGAAATAGTGAAGTGAAAGTGTGGGAAAAAAAAACAACAACAATAGAACAGGTGGGAAGAAAGACATTGACAGGATGAAATACAAACAATACTCAGTGAATGAGGGGTTGATGTTGAAGAGATATGTAGGGAATGAGCCAAAACCAAACAAACAAACAAAAATAAAACAACTAACAGGTGGAAATAAAGCACAGGGACCTGTCATAGGGGACAGCAAAAGTCCATAAAAAATGAAGTAAGAGCAACATAGAACAAATTGCAGTGAAAGCCAGGATGTCATGCTGATGTACTGAAGTTTTAAAGGATGTCAGGAAAGCTGGTATAAATTTGCAGATGGGAAAACTTCATATTATTACTCTAGACATGGTGTTGATGCTGCATCAGTGTGTTGTCCTCCGTGGCAGTGGGACTGCACCCACTGCCAGCATGGGTGTATGGGTGGGCAGCTCAGAGACGTTCACGGTCCCTTGAAATTCAGTCAGCTGGGTACCACACTGCTTCATCTGTCTTTGCAAATCCTGCCCTTATGTTTTCCTGTTACCTGATAAGATTTTCCCTAATGGTGACAATGACTTTGGTGCTTTGCAGCAGTCGCAGTCTGAAAGTAATGCAATGTTAGTAGACAAAGATACTAGTTTATGCTAGAGCCCTTTATATGACACAAACAGCAGAGTATCTCTATCAAGGGGAGTTGCCCAGAAAGGCTTTTCTGTCATATCATTACATGCAGTCATCAAAATATGTATGCATCTGTTTGGAGATGCTGCAGCTTAATTTCTCCCCTGAACTTGACTGGCTGGCTGTAGCTGACAATCTGACTACAGAAACACAAACACGGAAATATGTCCCTGCTGGAATAAATGCATGCGTCTGTATTCAAACTCAGCATCCACAACAAGTGATTACCCCAAGCATTTGGTGGTCTAACTTAGTGGTGCTATGTCTATGCTGTTCCCCTCCCTGATCCTGCACCCCTCTTGGTAAAAGGCCATTTGCCAGCAGCCAATACAAGCAGGGCAGTTCTTGTAAGGGCTCCTGCACACACAAAGAAATCAAAATCTGTCTTAAAATAATGAAGCAATCTTTTGTGCAAAAAGTTTCCAAATGTAGCAAAGGCTCATCCACCCCAAAATACTGCCCCCCCAACCCACCTGCCAGTAGGAAGGCTGGGTAGTGCAAGGGGCTGGGGCTGCAAAGGGGTGACAGGGAGGGATTTTATTTTTTTTCAAATTGCAGTTGTTTGGGTTGCTGATCCAAGGTAAATGACAAGAAATCGAAAAACACCCCCAACACACATATTTCAACCAAAGCAAGCGCTTGGGATTATTTTTTTCCCCTCTGTGTCTGTTTGAAGGTATTCTCCCGAGTTGACAAGCACGTGTTTTGGAGACCATTGAAAAGTTTCTGCCATAAATAGAGGAGGCAGCTTGGCTTAAGTGTTGCTAGGGAATACCTGGCAACAGGCAACAATAGTCCTTTTAGAGAGCCCAGGGCAAACAGTGACCGTGGTAATGGGGTGGGCTTAAGGGAGGCTTCTTGCCCAAAGCCCCTCCACTCACACCGCGCCTCCAGCCCTGGGCTGTGTTCCGGAAATTCCCGGCACAAAGCCCCCCATTCAATGGGAGGCGGGCCCGTGCATGTGCTTTCTGGTGGGGAGGGGGGGTGCGGAGGGAGGGGGCCTTCTTGCAAAAAAAAAAAAAAAAGTTTTTTTTTTTTTTTTTTTTTTTTTTGCAAAGGCTACGAGAAGCACAGAAAGTGCTAAGTTTGTAAAAGGCACTGAAAAGGTTCAGAAAGGAGCATAATGGGCCAGGGGATGCCCTGTGAATTTTGAACAGAGAGCAGAAAAGAGACCCTAAAAAGCAATTAGTGATGCCGCTTGTAGCTGAAGAGGGAGCCTGAAGGAGGTGGGAAGGCGCAAAAGGAAGGGGGCAACTCCAACCACTTCTTGAAGCCCAAGGCAAGCGGGGCAGGGCAGGGGGCTGGCGCCTCCTGCGATGCCGGGAGCGGGAGCGGCTGGAGGCACACGGCGAGGGCTGCAGCCGAGGCATGCTGGCGGCCAAAGGCACATGCCACATGCCAAGCTGGGTCTTGGCTTCGCCTCCCCTTCCCTGCTCACTTCTGCAAGTGTGGGGAAACAGCAGGGCCGGGCTGCTCTCTCCCAGATAGCACAACACGCCTCACCGTCTCTGCACGGAGGGCTTCCCAGCCATGCATCTGCCCAAAGGGTGAACACAGGGGGACATGGCCAAAAGACCTCCTCCATCCTCTCCTTCCCACACCTCACTCCATCTCCAGAGCCATGCAGAGGTCCTTGTTTGGCTGTACAGTCCCTGTGCAAAATAAAAATAGCACTGCCTGCTCATTAGCTGGGAGTTGTAAGAAAAAAATAAAAGGGCTGTCTGAACAGGCCTGAATAGCTATAACCTTAATGGGTTGTCAGAAGTCTGCTGGCAGCAGGGTGAGGGCAGCCAATCCCCCTCTAGTCTTTTGTCCTAGACATTGTTTAGGATCAGTGGTAGCTCATTAGGTCGGGACAGTAATATTCCTAACGATCCTGCAGGGCCGAGGCTTCAGACCATGTCTTCAGCTGTTTTCCTGTCAGTCTGGTTCATGGAGCACTATTTACCTCAACAGAGATACTTTTGTAGAAAGTGCTATTTACCTTCCCTATTCCAATCACTAGCCTTTGATGAAAGCTGCATCTAGAAGGAGGAAAGGGGAAGCTGAGCACCCTGTCTGCATGTACAGAGGTGTGGTGCAGCGGCAGGCAGGCTAGAAAAGCCAAGTAGCTGGGGCCTTGACCTACAATTCTGCCCTACGGTTTGCCTTCTTGTATTTCAGATTCCACCTGCAAAGTAGGGATAATCACCCATTTTTGCATTCTGGGGGTGGTGGAGAAGAAAATATTAGTGTGAGGATTCCAGGCAGTGGGCCAGATTAGTAGCTAAAATTAATACCTTTTCTGCATTCAGGAGTGCTAGGAGGGCTGGGTTTTATTTTTCTGGTTTTTAAAATTAAAAAAAAAAAAAAGTAAAACCTGCAAATAAAAATGGATTTTTTAGTGGTGTATAGTACCCCTTACATCCTATATTTATTTCCAGCCTAGCAGCATGCATCTGCTGAGGAAGTGAGTAGAGTTAAAATCCCACTTCCCCTCAGGCCCCTCCAACTCTGAGAGCCTGTGTACAGGCATGGGTTCCCTGAGCAATCGAAACCCCAGCCCTGGACATACATGCTGTCTGGTGGTGTCACAAATCCAAGATGACATATTAGCAAAGTGACGAAGCTAAAGGATAATCTATCATTCGGTAGATTTCCTTGTCATTAGGCAACACATTATATATCCACTTGTCAATCTCGCCGATCACAGAGAGCAAAGAGCATCCTCATTCTCTTCCCCCTCTAAGAGAAAACTTTGGTATTTAGGGCGTGAGGTTTTCTAAGGAATCCAAGAGCTGCATGCAGCTGCCCTGGGTCCCTATTAAAAACCAGCCAAACTAACAAATAATGATGAAACAATTTCCTTATTTATTTTGTGTTAGAAGCAGGGTGGACAATGAACTGTTCTCTGAAACAAAGGGGCAAGAACTACTCATCCCTTTCACTCCTGTAAGAGGATGGTAAGTACGCAAAGGTCAGCAAACAGACACTGAAAGGTTCAAACCAAGAGCACAACAAGGCAATGAGAACAGCATCCCCAGATCCTCGGTGAGTGCAAAGCCCACCAGCAGCTGCCTCTGTGGTGCTCCAGAGCTAGAGCAGCTGCTGTGGGCATCCTGCAGACTTAAATAGTTTTGTTGCATTCCCCACACTAGGATCCTGTGAGGGGGTTTGCTGTCCCACAGCACACCACCAAAACACATGGGGAGGCACAGCAAAAAGCTTACGTTTCCACCACTATTACTTAGCTAAGATTGTGTTTGGGTAACTCTGCAACCTGGGGTGATTTTGTAAATGAATATCATGAACTACAAGTTCTCCATGACGAGGCCTCCCATCACCCCACGGAGTGATGGAATTTCAGACCCAAAATAGTATTTTTGTATGGGGGCAGGGAGGATATTCCGCAGTCAGTGAAACCAGGTCACCTGGTTAGAAGGAAGCAGAATCCTGGGCATTGAGACGTGCCTGCCACCAGCAGCACACAGCAGTGTGAGCAGGCCGAGTGTGAGTCTGTCCGAGAGATCCAGGGATAGATTTCTAAATGATGAACAACAGAAGAAATGCTGTCCAGAGCTGGAGTGCAGCAACGGGACACACCTCATCATCTGTGAGATGGGTTTTGCTGAACAACTTTGCCAGATTCCCCTTGCTGGGTGTTTTTTCTGAAACCCCAGAAACAGTTTAAAAATTCAGTCCCACACCTAGGCTGCGAATAACACAGATGTCTTTACCTGTACCCACAGGAATTAATCAAACTTGGCAGCATACAGCAAAAGGTGGTAGGGAGGTTGTTGTTATTCTTTTCCAGCAAGTTGTTAAATAACTATCATCATTTCTATTACATGACTGAAACAAACAAACAAACGAAAACATCTAATGGGACAGGCTCTGCTTTCTACTAACATCAAGCAGAGAAAAAATGATCACCAGATTCACGTAAAGGTTTCTGAAATACTTCAATCTATTCTAAAACAGTCTTTCTTATTTATTTTGTGTGTAGCATTTCCAGGGGAATACAACAGGGGAAAGATAGATACATAAAGGCAATTGTAACTTGTACTACCTCTTCCAGCTCCTGCTGGCTTCTCTGTCTTGTTCTGGGTTCAAAAACTGCAGACCTGCAAGGAACTTCTGAAGTTGCAAGGAGAGTCTCACTCTGTGTCTGTGATGATAAGATATAAAAATGATAAAACTTTTAAATATGAATAAGAGAACAGGGTGTTTTGTCTTTTTTTGTTTGTTTTGTTTTGTTTCAGAGAGCTGCCTTTATGACAAAGATTATGACTTTTTTGGTGCTGTTAACCATTTTAGCTACTTGCTATCTTGTCATAGAAGTACATGCTTTCAAGTGTGACAAAGACCAATCCTCTGCCAAGGAATTAGGCATTTTAAGTGCTATCAAAATGCCTACTCACTGGAAAAAAATCTTCTGTCACTTATTCTGCCTTCTGTGTGAGCGTGAACATGTTAGTGAGCACACATGAGTCCATATACATACAGGCATGCACACTTGCACATACCTCTGCCCACATACATACAGTCACACCCACCCATGCACATACGAGTGCAGATACAATCACACACACAGATGCACACAGACATGCACACATGCACACAACCACATACCTGCAAGCTTATACACAGACTTGTGTATAAGTGTGTATACACACACTTGTACACCGTCCAGTACACACGCATGTACACGCACACACATGCACACCTACATACACCCACCATATAACCCACGCCGACAACGCCCCCAACACACATGCACCCCCCATGACCCCCTCCCCAAAAAGCCCCCCCCGGCCGGGCGGCGGGGCAGCACCACGGACAGCGCCCGCGCTCCGCAGCGCCCCGCGCCCCCCCGCGGCGCCCGCCCAGCCCCTCGCAGCCCCCCCCGGCTCCTGCAGCCGGCCTTGGGAAGCGCCGGAACACCCCTGGGAGCCAGAGGCCCCAAAATGCCCGAGCACAGACCCCTGCCGAGACCCTTTTGTTTCAAAGGGGACGTTCTGAAAATCACCTGGCTTAAATGCTTCGGCAACACGCTCACATGGAAACTATTCTTACACCTAAGAGCATCAAGAGGGGCTTTATTTCCATCCTGCAAAGGCATGGGCATTCACCCTGTAATGGTGATGTCTTCTTGTGTACAGTTTGTCATATTCAGCAGGGCCATGCAGGTCATAACAATAGTGTGACCCTTGTTCCCTAGCATGAAGCCACAGAGCAGCTTCCTCCTTCGCCAGTGAGGGTTGCAAAAGTGATGGTGTGTTTGAGACAATACTCTAAGCCTGCCTTCCAGGTGAACGTGGCCGTGGGTCTCGATGGACATGTCGTGGTGGCAGAGTGCTTAGTGCTATCTGGACACAAAAGCTGAAGTTCACCAAGTCTCAGCACTCAATTCAAGTCTCAGCACATAATTTGTGGCCATGAAGGAGGCTGTTCGAGCAGCAAGGCTCAGTGAGCTGAGCCCTCTGTGATAGCTGCAAAGGCAAGGTCACAGGCATGAGAAGGGTGACACCATGCAGAAATGAGCTCCATAACTGGCAGGCAGGTCCGACAGGCATCAGCAGCCTGAGAGGGACTTGCTGTAAGCTCTGCTAATGCTGCCTGGGTCTAAAGGAAGTGCAAGGTTCACAGGTTTCAGGTGCAAAATTTAATCTAATGTCTTCCACATCAAGGACTCGCTTAGTCAATATGGTTGTTGATTAACTACACCGACACTCTTTTCTATCTCAACAGCACCTTTCCTGGCACCAGAAGCAACAGATTTTGGATGCTGTGCAGCAGTACTCACCTGGCCAACACCTGAGACGTGCAGGACTGTGGCTGTGGGCCTGAATGCAGGGTTAAGCTGTGATTCTCAGATATTATGCCAGATATTACATGACTAAGAGAAATGGTTTTTGGGGTCCCTGTGAGTGTACTGCACAGGGTTTAGATTTTTGTCCAATGGCCACGTGACTCTTTGTAGTGCCTTGTGTTGTTTTTCCACCCATTAAACCTCCAGAAACTCTTAAATTAGCAACGCTTATGGGAAATAAACATATCGTTGTGCCAGATACAGCCTCTTTCCAGCTGCAACAGATAGATCTGACAGTCTAAACACATACAAGGTGGGAGAGGAGAAGCTTTGTAGTCACCCTTGTGTAACAAAAAAACTGCCCATTCCCCCAGGCAGCCCAAGGCAGGGGCCCAGCCCAGGGCAGCCCCAGAGCGCGCTGCCATGCAGATGCACTTGCAGCAGGATCAGCTGTTTTATCAGCCTGACACACACACGGACTTTTCCTCTCGGCCAGGCATATTCGTTTGGGCTCAGCACTCTGTCAGCACACGCGTGGGCTCGGGCTAGCAAGTTCAGAGCCAACAGGGTGTCTTTTCACTGAACTCCCTCACAGTACAGCCATGATCTCTCTCACCCTGTCTGAGGCTCAGCCAAGCATGCAGATTATAAGACCGTCCACCGTCCCTCCCCCTCCTTGCTTTCCATTTGTTGTTTGAGGTAGTTTGAAGCAGGAAAGGTCACTTTATTTGCTCCTATCATTTAGCATCAATTCAAACTTTTTAGATTTCTTTGCAGTAGTCCTACATGACGAACACAGTACCAGATAGGCACTGACTTTATTACTGGATTTTTATTTTCAGACTTGTGGCTATCATCTAGCATTTGAGTCTAATTCATAGCATTCTCACAAGGGCTGCATGCAGGCAGCACAGAGCTGGGCAGCAAGGGACGCAGTGTGAGCTTGGAAAGCCTAAGCTGTCCTTGGCCCAGAGAGGAAGCAAGTTTGCAGGAGCCCAATCCTTTAAGCAGCTTATTTCCTCCTCTCTGCTGCAACACAGAGGGGTATGGTGCAGTTGGGACTGCAGCCCCTGCCCACTGATGCAGAGCTGCCTTGGAGTAGCACAAGATTAGGATGCTCAGCAGAAGCGTAAGAAATGTAAGCTGGAGAGGCAGATCTCTGTATTATTGGAGGGAAGAATTGAGCACATATTCCCCCAGAGCCAAAGGCGTGGGAACACAAACAAACTCGCTCTGGTTAGAGTACAGAGTGTGACATGTCCAACAAACATGTACAGACCTTCGGCAGCCCAGCAGGTAGGGCACTCAGTTGCAGCTTGAACCTCCAGGGTCAAACCTGCCATCCTGGCTGGGACCAAGCATCCTGAACACTACAGCCTGAAGTGTGGAAAATGTCATAGGCAATTCCAGCCAATCTATTCCTACCTAGATAAGTCAATGGCAATTAAAACATCATAATCATACAGAACAAAATATAGTAATATTCCCGACTGGTGCTAACAGTGGTCTACAGTGCAGGTACCATATACAAAGTAAAACTCAGTACCACATCAGGATGGGCCAAAGGCTGCACTTGGTCCTCACTTAGTAAATACATTTCTGTTTTGATGAATAGCTATGTAACTCCTGAATACAAATCCTGCAGTGAACTCCAGAAGAGGCTTTAATCCTTTCCCCTTAAAGGTGGATGGGTGGTTGTGATTTGCAGAGCTCAGTAGAAGGAAAATATTGAAACTGAGAGGTGTGAAGCCTTAAATGATCATCTTCCAGCCCAAATCATTGGTTGAGAAGGCGGCCATAAAAACAAAAAATCATAGAAAAAAAAAAAAAAAAAACATTTTCAAAATAATTGAGAAAGAAAGTGAATCCTTTTAGGATCAATTTCCAATAAAGAACTAGGAATGTTTTTCCCCAAGTGAAGATAGGAAGTGACTATATGAAAAAGAGAAAATGCAGTTTCCAGTAGAACCATCTGAAATTAATCTGAAAAAAGGACCCAGTCAAACCACTGTCTTTAAGCTTATGAAAAACCTGTTTGCCACTCTACCTGTGATGGTGGTGCATGCTGCCCATCCACCTTAACCCCCCCATGAATGCATTGAAGCAGCACAGAGCCTGTCACAGGCAGGAGGACTGGGACCAGCTCTTCATAGCTTACATCTGACCCAGACCCATCTCACATCTCTCCATGCAGATCCAGCAGGCCTCAAGAACAACCTCGTGGAGACCCTCAGCAGGCAGCATGGACATAGCCTTGCATTCAACACAACACCTTCAACAGCTTCCTACTGCACCCTGACCATTGCAAAGCTGTGCCCTGAAACAAGTCAGCAACACACTGTTGCCTCGTCAGTAGCTCCTTTGTGTCATGGGACACAACTGGTGAAGTAAAGGACAGCCTTCTCTTTTATTTTAAGTAGCCACAAGGATCTAGATCGCAGCAGCAGCACCCAACTAATAGGCTGTCTCAATTACAAAAAAAAAAAAAAATGTTTTTGTTGTTCAGGTAGAAATTTCTACATAGTTTATTTCTTCCAACTGTTTGATGAATAAATGCTTTCAGATTAGAACAACTAGTCTCTGAAATAACTCGTTCTTGCAGGGAGATGCAGAGGGACAGATTTACTCTTCCTCTTTATTGAGGTAAATCAGCAAAGATGGGTCTTTTATAGGAGGATCACCACTTATTAAGAAACCATCTTCATTCTCTTTGATGCTGGGAACTAAAGCTGAGCCCATCTATTATTTTTTTTTTTCCTTAATTTGTTAATGCCAGTTTAGAAAGACTTATTTGTCCAAACAAAGTTTGTCTGGCACTGCAATTTGCCTGCAGTGGTATCTGTTCAATGGTGACCCATCACTATGGGTCATAAATTCTGTCTCTAATTCTTGCCAAATTTGCTTTCAGTAGCACTGAAGAGGAAATTGAGGAGCTTAGTATTTTGAGGAACAGCAAACCATTAAAGAAACTAGCCAGAAATCACTGTTAGGCTTAGATTTAAGGGATGCAGCATACTCTTTATTGAATGAAATGAGCAGTGCTTGTTGAAAATAGGTCTTAATTTTTTTTTCCCAGCATTTTCAGCACTGTTGCCATGTTTTTGGAAGTTTCTCTTTCCAGAAATGTTGTGTCTTTTGTTTTATATATATATATATATATAGTTCTTATTTTCATAGCTCTTTACTAAAGACCAATATTGAATTTGGACTACAAAACTACACATGACAGCCAAGGATGCTGTATTCTTTTGATAAACTTTTGATAAATCCATTTCCCCTGAGCAGAAACTGTGTCTTTACTCGGATCCCTGCAGGCTCATTTTACCACATGGAGATTACAATTTGTTGGAGTTTCTCTTGACTTACTCCAGTCTTTAATAAGGAGAAGACCCTGACTTTCCTTCCCTTGTAGTGCTGGCTATTTCCTATGTGAGGTCACTTTGAGTAATTCATTTCTAAAAAGCCTGTCCCTGTATTTGCACTGCAAACACACACAACGTGTCAGAGATCTCCTTTCAGTACATTCTGCTAAGCTTTAACAAAACTCTTGATTTTGGAAACACCGCACAGGACATTGTTAATCACCACCTTTGAAGGCATAAGGCTATGTCTTCCTTTTAGTAAGTACACTTATAAAGCTGTGCACAGACAGTTTCCAGAATTTGAACAATTCAGCCTCCCGGTAAGAAGAAAAATGGTTTGCTTAAACACCTGTATGGAAAGTGATATCTAATCTTTTATGCTCGCTATTGGAGAGTGCTCAGGTCAATCAACAGTCAATAGAAGGTAGTGGTAACTCTTATTTTCTATTTTATTTTACAGGCAAGGTTGAGTATTTGTTTTTGAAAGATTGGAGGAGTTGGTTGGCAGTGCCAGGGAACCGGATTCTTTTTATCTGCGTGCTTATTACAAGGAGGAGGCAGGTGCAGAGCAAGCCTTCTAACACCGTCGGCAGCAATAATCCCCACCTGAGCACTGACTGGCCACCTGCTCTTCAGGCACAGAGATAATTCAGGCTTGAAGTTAGCCTGGTTCTAAGTCTCTGCTAAGTAAAGGCTCATAAATGACTCAAATTACAACAAGATCAGTGAGTATGTCAATATATCAATATTTGATCACTGACAGTGATTCCTCCTGGATTCACCCCAAGGCATGCAGTTCAACCTGAGATGGCCTAACCCAACTTAGTGCACCTGTGGTTTATGGAGGACCTAGTCCATGTGCTGCTGAAGATTGCACGTAACTTCTCGGTAAGTTTCCCATCACCAGCTACCCAGCTTATTATTAGAGCCCAGGCATCCTAAGAGCTGATGAACTGTCATGCTTATATTTCAGTCAGTTATCAAAATCCAAAATGTTTTCATTCGGAGCTTGGGCCTCAGTTTACAATGGGATTTATCATTTTTACAGGAGATTACTTCCCTTTGCTTAGCAACACATCCATCCTAAAGTGCACAATGTGAGGCATCTGCTCAGAGGCACAACAAACAGGCAAATACAGAGGTGTACAGAAGCAAGTTTGTTAGCAGCCAGTAGGACTACTTTTATGCAGGAGAAAGAGAAACAAACGAGGCTTGGCCTCATTCTTGTGTTATCTAAATTGCTTCATTTATTCCCTGTAAATAACAATCAACTGCATGGCAAACACTTCCATGAGCCAGGCCCATAATATTCCTTGCTCCCTACTTCTGATACAAAGCCATTCCTCTCTACTGGCTGAAATATGAGGCTCGATTCGCCTGAGACACTTAAAACCTGTACGTGATGGAGGTGTCACACCATGGAAATGTCACCTACAGCTTTGTGATATTTCAGGGGATTATGCTATGTGCCATTGCAGGGACTGCCAGCTAAGCCCCTGTTTCCACTCCATACCTGCAGTGCAGCCATCCCTGGGCTGAGGACAGCTGGGAACAGGCAAGCACCGTCTGCTATGGGCAGTGCTGGGTCCTGAACTTCCTTCAACGAAGGAAGAAATACTCAGTAAGCACCTCAGTAGCATACAATTAGGAAGCAGAGAAACTTATGTGAGGCTAGCTTTGCAACTAAGCCAGAGAAAAATGAAATAAAAGCATTATCTTTCTTTAGTTTGCAAGGAGCAAATTTGTCCACCAGCTACACACTAAAAAAGAGAGACTTACTGAACTGGTCATTGCTGAGTCCTCACTCAGACTCACTTGACAAACCTTGCTGGAGTCTCAATGACAAATCAAACCCAAATCATCAGGTGGCAAAGAACAATTTATTTGTTTTCCATAGGAAACTTTGTGAGGATTCACAGCCTACCCAGGGATTTACAAGTGGAGAGAGAGTTACCACTCCCACCTTTCACAAATGTGGTTGGCTTTTTCATTCACCCAGATAGATCCTGAAATGATCCAGGATGAGCTGCAGGTCCAGCTGTCACCACAGCACATGCAGAGAGGGAGCGGGGAGGTCATAGGAATTGGGGGGAAAAAATTGGAAGAGATAAAATCAAGAGATTTGATGGAAACTAATGAGAGGAATATGTTGCTGGTGAAAGGTGGACTCGCATGAAATTTTGAACTTTTTCAATACCCTTTCACTCCGGATTATGCAAAAAGATACCTACCTTTTAAGTGCATTTTTAATTAAAAATGATCAAGATGTTATTTATCCCACACCACCCTATAAAACAGGTTAAAAATCAGTGACTATTCTGGTGACAGGGTTTTAAGAGTTTTTGATGTTTTTATCCCCTGTACCTGTAACCCCACCAAATCTCTCTCTCTCTCTCTCTCACACACACACACACACACACAAAAAAAAAAAAAAAAGATAAAAAAGATCATAACAAGTCCATTTCAAATGCTCCAAAAGGAAAACAAAGCCACAGTCTCACATTTTCTAGAAACTCTAGAAACCAGTAATTGTTAAATCTGTAACTGTTGCTGGTCACCGCACTGCATGTCCCTGTGCACCTCCCTGCTTTATTGACACTGCGTGCTCCTTTTGCTAGGACTCACGTTTCATTTTGTGCATACATGACATCTCTCCACAATAAGAGCTGCCAATGGATAGTTCAGGATATGCAGGCAATAAAAGTAGAGGAAATTGCAGCAGCACTAGAACTCTCACTGTTCTTTCATCAAGAACTAGGCCAAGAATATTTTAGTATATTCAGGAAAAAGAAGAAGGGAAAAAAAAGGGGGGAAAACAGCCTGCAGAGAACAGCTCTGCGCTTTGAGTGAAGTAGGTACAGTTACTTTATGCTGGATTCATTTCAGTGCAACATAACAGCTTTTCACAAAGTGCTTTAGATGAAACTCCCAAGTGACTTGTTGTTGTGTTTAAATACTGCCTGCCTAGGACTGAAATAAACAGCTTTTATATTAATTAGAAACCAATCCTCTCAACTGGAAGGTATAACTGTTTCTAAATTGCACACGTAACAGTTACTCAGACTTTGATTCAGTTACATGCTTTTAAATTTGTCAGCCATTTGTAATCTAATATGCTGTAACTACAGTTTACAACAGTGCAATAAAATATTGATTCAACTGTTTTAACCTTTTAATGATGAGCATAACATGTAATTAAGCCAGTGTGCGCCTTCCCTTGGAGCAAGCAATTCACTCATTGCTAGTGCACCAGCCTAGGCATGTATTTATAGCCTTGTCCTGGGAGAATTGTGTTTTACACATGTTTTGCAGTATTACATATACCAATTATCTGTTTGTTGGTTTCTGATTATAGTTTAATCAAAGACGCTCAATACTATGCATGTAGGAGCTGAATATAGATTGCCACTCTCTTCACTGGCCAAGTACATTGATTTCACCAGCTGGGAACCTGACTCAGATGCTTCGTATTACACTGAAAGCAAAATCCTTGTAAAAGGACTTGTGCCTGCCCAGGAAAGCAAGAGGCATCATTAGATGCACCTGAGGCTGATAATGCAAAACTTCTTTCCAAGGCAGAGCGAAGCTTGCTTCCTAAGTCCTCAGGGATATTTAGTAGCTCTAAAGTTGTTAGAGCTCCTGTATCAGCCTTCTCCATAAGATAACAGCCTTGTCTGGCTCCTGGGAACAAAGCTCCACTTTTCTTAGCTTTGACCCCCATTAGGAAAATCCACATTTCTTTTGTGGCTGACTAGCTGAAACAAGATGTTGTTTATCTCGGTTTACCTCACACTATTCAGAAAAAAAAAATCTAAACAGATTCGCAAAATGTTTGTGATCAGATTGAATAGGCCAAATTAATCCTTTGTGCTTTCAGCCTGTTTTTCATTAATTAGTGGAAACCCAACCTGACAATACTCAATATCACAGTCACCAGACCAAGAGTGCATTGCTGAGATAAATGGAGAAGAAGGAAGATGTCAGTTCCTGGCATTATCATCCTCCTGTGCAATAGCTGTTTGTTTGTTTGTTTGAATATATATGATAATGGCAGATAATGCATCTTTTTTTTCCAGAGCCTAGGATATTTCCATGAAGTCATGTAAATAAAATAGAGAGACCAAGAACAATTGTGGTTGTCAAGCATTTTTGGAAATCTCCACTGCCTTGTATAAAATTCCTCTCTTTTTTTGGTATCAGTTCAATGCCTTCACAGATGCTGGCATGTTTAAAGTCTGGGCGTCTTTTCAAAAGTACCACTGCACAGACCCTTCCTCTAGGGACATCTTTTCTCTCTCATAACGTACATTCACGTGGTGTCAGCATTATCCCAGATCCCAGCCTCTCGTGGTTGTGATCCCAAAGGCCACCGCAACAAGAGCTGCCCATTATCTTTTGTTCCTCCCAATCTCTGTGCCACTAACATAGTGAGTGTTACACTATGTTACCTCTGAAACATCACCTCTAAAGTCCTTAAGAGGTCCTGGTTTTCCTCCTACTCCCACCCGGGCAGTTCGTCACATTGTCCTAGAGCCACCCAGTGGGTTGGCAGTGGATCCAAAGGAAGAGGAGCAGGTTAGGGAATTCAGGGTACCCAGCTGCTGGATGTTTTGTGGCACCCTTCTCATGGCTGTCACACGTCTTCCCTTCTCCCTCCTGCACTCAGCTCTCCACAAAACTACTCCAGTGCAGTGTGACCAGCAGTCAATATCACAAATAAATGATTGCTGGGAAACAATGAAGTTATTATTGTTACTTAGCAGTTTCTGCTCACCTTTGTCCATTTCTAAACTTGCAATTTCCATTAGTTCCAGCAGTTTTTGTTAGGCTGTCTTAGCACAAGTCACAGCTCGTACCCAGCATGGCTGATGGTGGCAGGGCCTCTATTGTCCCTTTAATACTGAGGGCAGCCAAGGGTGAGATGTTCCCTCTGCACCAGGCAGAACAGCCACAGGGCTGTTGTAACCTGTTCTTTGGCGATATGGTGGGACAAAAGTCCTGTGTCTGGCTGCAGCAAAAACTCAATGTCCTGCTCCCACTGAAGAGGTACAGAAACACACAACTTTCACCATCCGCATTTCAAGCAACATCAAAAAATAACTCTGTGTTTCTCTGGGCACAAGGAGGAGAGTGTGTGGTAGGGGAGGTAGGCAGCACTTCTTCATTCTTTTCAAAAGTGCTAGTATCAAATTGTACAGAACAGAAGGAAAAGTCATAGGAAGATGCTTCTGAGGACTGATGACAAGAGACTATGGACTGTCCTGACATCTACAGGAGGGAAAGGTGATTGGGAAGGCAGCTACAGCTCTTCCAGCGAGATACTTTGACAACCAATTTTGTACTGGTTCACACAGGAGGATGACATGGGCATACAAGCAAGGCTTAAGAAAGGATAAGCAAGACCTTCATCTACAAACCACTCCTGGAAAGTTATAGAGGGTTCGCCATCCTCCTGTCTCTGAGTGAAAGAGAAGTTCCTATGTCTTCTGCTGTCTCTGATGTACAATGTGGTAAAATGTGATGGCTTATTCTTAGGCACATACTCTAAGAAATTACTCTGGGCAATTAAAAGCCCCCTAGTTAGTAGATAGCCCTACTTTGCTATTACCCTCAACACAGAGAGAGCTTTAAAGATACCTGCTGAAAATATAGGAGTATTTGAGGTCTGATAGATGGTAGTAGAAGGTAGCTAAGGAGCAAGGTCTTTTCTTTCTCATGTACTTCCATGGCTGGAGCTAGTTTGAGAGTATCTTCTCTGTACTGCAGCATACAGATCTATGCTTATAAAGCTCTGGAAATCGTGACTGTCTGGACAACATGTAACAAGCAGAGGGTTAAAATATTGCTAAGGTGCCAGAGTTTAAAAGGGACTTCAGTCCAGCTGCTAAATTCTCACCTGCAAATATGCAGACTGCACGTATATGTGTGTGTCTTTACCTTTGCAAATGAGCAAACCATTTGTTTAAGCAAATACACTTACTCTGTATCCGAGGTATGAGCACAGATTTCTGGCTGACAATTTCAGAAGATGTCACCAAAATGCTTGCTTAAGGTCCAGTGGCTGTCTTAACCTGTACTCAGCCTGAAAAAATCATGGAGCATGCTGACAACATCTTTTATAATGCTTTTTAACATCATCTTCAGGACAGAAGACCAAACCAAACCAAATCAAAACAAAAACACCATCTATTGTGCTTCTGTAGTCACTGCACTGTCTTTCTGGCAAGCTGAATGACCTGTACAAAACCAAGTAAGGAAGACGAGCCCTGAGAGACGGCTATGCAAGCAGAGCTCATGCATGGGTACACACTGTAACATCCTCTCCAGCCTTGTGTGCCAGCAGGGGACTGAAAACGATGAGACCATTAAGTTCAAAAAGAGCATGGGATCTCATAGCTAAGTGGGGACAAGCTTAGGCAATAGTTGAGCTGACCTCTCCCCCATGCAGAGTTCCGTCCCTCCAAATTAAGGCTGAGGGTCACTGATGAGGCTGGATAAGGAAGCTGGCACTGCAGGTGCAGTGTACTATTTGGGATGGATAAAAGAAAAAGAAGAAAAAAAGAGAGAAAATTGTTTCACTTCCCATTTTTTGCTGTCCAGCCTGTCCTGCTGCAAATTTGTAAGCATAAATGTACAGGGAGGTGTGTATGTACACGTGTGATAAACAGGGGTAGGCTGGAGTGCTTTTATCCATTTCAGAAAGCTTTTATTTGGAAAGCAAATGTACCTTGCCAGTGAGAGTATGAATATCTCACTAGGCCAGAGGGTGAAGCCAAACTCCCAGAGCAGAGTCCCTCAGCACCCCCAGTGCCCTGTGGGCCCCCAGACCATCATCTTCATCGTCGATCAGGGGCAGGTGGGATAAGCTCTCTTCTGGCTCATCCCACTGAGATGTGAGCAGAGACCTCAGCTTCAGCCAGATGTGAGAGGTAAAGGAGGACTGTGATGAGAATACAGGTTTTTCTAGATTTTGTCATTTTTAAAATAAACACAGTGGGTGGCAACAAATCTTAAAATTCTTTCAAATGGCTCCAGAAAAAAATAAAAAAAAAATGAAAAGAAAAACAACTTTCAAGACAGGAATAATTATTAACAACAGACAGATAATAATAATAATAATAAAATATAAACCCAAGCAACAAACAAACCCAAGCAAAGCTAAAACCAGGCTGTCTCCTTTGTAACCATCCTCCCTGGGTATGGAAGAGTGAAAACTTTGCTTCACTCAGGGGCCTGAAACCCAAACCCCCAGGGGCTTGCAGGGCCTTCCCTGCGCCCAGCGAACAAAGAGCAGGCTGCGGTTCAAAGCAGACCACAGCAACGATAATGGGAGCCTTCAGTTTGTCAGCAAGGCCAGCATCGCGTGCTGCAGCGCGCCACAGCTGCGCAGCCCCAAATTGCGAATGCACCGCACGCTGCTGGGGCCGCGCCGCGTAATGATACCTCCTTCTCACCCGCCAGCAGCTGGGGAGCCTTACTTTTTGTGCCACAACAGGCAAGTTGACAGCCACCACTTTTCTTGTTCTGCTTACTCCCTTGCGCCTTGGAAATAAACCACTGTTTCTATTCACTGAGGATCCGTTTCTCCATTAGCTGTGTTTTACTGGGCTCTCAAGTTACTTCTGTGCAGACTTCTGCTTGTGCTCTGCACACCATGCTTAGTTCTGTCATACGGCACAATTTACCTGAATTTTTTTACATGCTTTATAAGGGGCATCTCTCAGCTGGCTTGAACAAGTGACCGTTGTTTACTGAGGAGAAGTTCTCCATGCTCTGAACTGGGCATTATGTGGTCAACATGTCCAAGTCTCAAATATGAATTGAGAAATTGAGATTTTAATAAATGGGGTGGTTTTGCCTTTGAAATACTTCTCTACAAGGTCTTTAATCTCCTAGCTTTGCTTGAGCAGTCCTATAAACATACTAACCCAAAATGTAGGCAAGTTCTAACCCTTTGCTGATGGAAAACTGGGGTTGTCCAAAGACAACTAGTGATTTGTGTCCCTTGGCAATCTGTCTTACACAAAATGAAATAAAAATTATTTGGTTTTGTTTCTGTTTCTTTTTTCTTTCTTTTTTTTCTTTCTCTCTCTCTCTCTTTTTTTTTTTTTTTTAAGATACTGTGGAGAAGACTGTGAATGATCTTCTCAGCCTGACAACAAATCCCATTTTGTTGTCATCCCTCTCAGTGAAATATCCTCAGAAGACAGTACACCGTGAGAGACCGAAGGAAGGAGGCACTGTCCCTGCAGACCAGCAGGAGACCTGCATCTGCATCTTCCTCGCCCCCTTGTAGATCCTCTCTTGTTAATACTAAACTGAGCTCAGGCTTTCTTCCAGTAAGAAGCATTCATCTGTCTGCTTTCCTTCTACCCAGCAGCCGTGTTGAAAAATTAGAGAGCTGAAAGGTAGAGAGACTTATGGTCGGCTTAACCATACAATTTAGCTTCCTAGGGAACCAGGCTAAAAAGGCAGAATACAGAAGAACCTCATCCTATCCGTATCCATATCCATATCCATATCCATATCCATATACGCACACCAAACTTCAGGAAGACCAGGAAGGCAGAAATACCTGACTTGGTGAGCTCTGCTGTAAGGCATATTTAATGAAGAATTACATTTTCTTAGGCATCTCAGCTGATGCCAGGAACTGCAACATCATACGGGAAATACAAAATCTTGCAAAGGGCTTGGACTCCAGGATCGTGAAACATTCACTCATTGCAAACTGTCCTGAAAACCATGCAGCTGGAATGACCCTGCTTTTTCAAATGAAATACTTCCCCATCAAGCAATACAGACCCTGGCAAACAAAGATGACTTTGCTCCCTAAAAAAAAAAAAATAATAATAATAATAATTTGTTTTGATAATATTAAAACCTTTTGCTTCAGTAAAGTTGTTCCGAACCATAAGGAAGTGCTGTCTATTCACATGTATCCACAGAAATATTAAAGTTACTCAAAGGAAAGGAATTTCTGATATCTGAGTTTCTCTAAACCAAGACCTGATCTTGGATAGCTCTTGTTGGGCATACTATGACAGAAAAAAATAAGATAACAGTGGTCAGTTACCGTCATCAAGCCAACACCACCACTTTAAATTTAGATAGAAAACAAATCTGACTCTCCATAAAGCCTACTGTGTGTAATCTCATGGCATTTTCTGGGACAGGAAAGTGTCAATCCTTCTCAGCTGTGGCTGGAGGACTCAGAGCTTGTCAGCTGAAGAAGTAGGATCAAAACGACAATCAGGAGGGTGACGGGTCTTGCTGGGATGACAGGCAGGGCGTGCATGTGGAGCGAGCACATACATGTGTACTCTGTTGCCCCTAAACTCCCCGCTGTCTCCTTTCTTGTGGGCCAGCGGGACTCCAAGCCCACTGAGAGGACTGACTTGTGCAATTTCAATGCCCTTTAGTGATGCACAAGAACTGAGCCGACAGGAGAGCAGAGGGGACGGGGCATCGCAGGGCTGCTGTTTATTTGCATAGACATGAAGCCCGTGGTTAGTTCACACCACATGATTCAGGGACCTGAAGTTTAAGATTTTATACTGACAATTCTTTATAGCAAGTATTGCCAGGAGGTCTCTTTTCAATGACCACCATGCTCTAACTAACAAAGCAAAGCTATAGGTGCATTGTAGAGGCCTTCAAGGTCTTGCACAGAAACCCCACTATAGGGCACTAATCAGGGGAAACATCAACGTTTCATGCCAGACCTGCCCCATCTCCCATTACTCACTCGCACAGAGCTCCTGAAACTTTTCCTGGCATCCTAGGGAGCAAGGTGGTAGTAACAGTCCGTGCTTATCTGGAGGCTTCCCTCACACACGGGGCAATCAAGAAGCAGAAATATGCCCCTGTTCTTGGTGAGAGCCAACAGATAGAGGTAAAGCAGAAATCTGTGAGATGGGACCCAAAAGCCTGAAGACCTGCTTCCTCCCACCACAGTACAGTCCCAAAGGTACCACGCAGTAGAGAACTTCCCACGAGGAAGCCCCAGACTGTTGCCTCCCACCAAAAAAAATTCCACAAGATGTCCACATCCAAATCCTTAACCCTTAACAGCTCAGTGTTTGGTAGGTTACAGGAAATACTGAAACATATCTCATTATACACAGTGTTTCATATTCAAAAGTGGAACCAACAATCTTTTCCTAATTTAATCTTGCAAAGGAACTGTGCAAACACAGTTATTTTCAAGATGCAGCGATTAGGAAATATCCGCATAGCTCTAATGTACACAAATAAACCAATACACAAAGATAAACTAAAAAGGCAATTCCAGAAGAGATTAACAAGGACCATGGTCTTATGCTGGCTGTTTTCCTTGAAAAGACATTTTTAACTTCGTTTAGAAATACCTCCCTCTCTTTTTTTGTGAATACACGTGTGGGACATTCAAAGGGAAGTCTTGGTTAGAAGGAACTAGTTTGCAAAGGGAGCTATTGGCAAGCAGATTTCAGAGATCATATTATTCTTATGTGTCACTTTGTCCTCTGCAAAATTATTCCAATGAAAAGATTTTTTTTTATGTGAAGCACAATTAAGTTTGACCTTCTTTGCTTAAATTAAAATAGGAGTGAAATGAAGAATCTGACTCATTCCTCTAATTTTACAGGCTCAATAGTAATCTAGCCATGCTATTCATTTAGAGAAACCATTAATTTTGCTGTGTGGCTGAAACTAGAAGGCCTCAGCTTTCTTTCTCTCACTTTTCCCCCCTCTTTTTGTTCTTTGTCTGTGCACCTGTTTGCACCACTTTACCATCTCATTTGAAAAACTTTGGGTAATCCTCTGGCACTAACCCTGGTGTGATAATACTTGTGTTATTCAGCAGCATAATTACAAAGGACAACACAGATAAAACATGTCTTTCACTTCTGCTGTGAATATGCCAGTTTTGCCAATCTTCAAGGTGAATGATTTCTAAAACCTTCTGTATTTAATGTTAATCTAAATTCTTCACACAATGAAACTTCCAGCACCTTAGGGGAAAATGGTTACTTTTGACACATCAGAGTGAATGCTAGTCATCAAAAATTTACAGCAGCTCCTTCCATATCATGGTCCTCCTCCAAGATGCTTTGTGAACCTTGATGAACAGACCTGCTCAGAGACAGCTTAGTGTTAGATCTTGCTTTGATAAGCAAAAACTAAATGCTGGGACCAGGAAGCAACAAAATCTTTAACTGCCGCATTATAATCTTTTGGGCCAGGAGAATGTTACTAAAATCTACCAGTCAGACAGCTTCTATTTTCTTTCCATATTTTGGGGAGAACTTTAACTAACTTTAACTATTCTTCCATCTGCAAGAATGTTTGCTATCCACTAAACATGTGGAAAGATCATCAAGACACCATTAATACTACCTAGTCACCTAATTAGGGAAAGTCAGCATCTGCACACCCCTTGCTGTCTCCCACTTCAGCCCTCATCAGGAAAGGCCAAACTTTGCTCCATTTCATGTCTCATAGCGGTGTTGGACTCAATGGGGCTGGTAGAACAGGGAGAGTCCCATTGGCTTGGGTCTCTCTTGATGAACTCTAGTCCAGCAGCTGCTATTGTTAAACCCATGGGATCATTTATCTGAATGTCTTCTGTGGGTGCAATGGTTGAAACATGACCCCAAAAGAAACATCATTCAAACAGGTACCCTTCAAATCACTCCAGTCTTTTCTAGTCAAAAGTAATATTTTAAATTTGCAAATATGAGGAGTGGCATGGGAAAAAACACTCAGCAGATGCCAGACTGTCAACACACTGCAGACTGTGGTGGCCAGCGTTGTTTTACTGACTCTTCTCCTTACAGCCACAGGAGATATTCCAACCAGTTTCCTTTGGTACCAGTCACAGGCTGGCAGCAGCAATAGCAAGCTCATGGAGGGCTACAAAACAAGATAAATTACCTTGTGCTCTCTTGTCAATAGCCTAAAAAATCATCTAAGTTCAGAAGCAGTTTTTCACCACCACATTTATACCACCACATTTATACCACCACAGGACAGACAAATGTTATTCCCTTATGTTCCTCTGGCTTGTCATTTTATTTTTCTCAGACTGCTAAGCTATTTGGGGCAAGATATCTGCTCTAGCCCCATGCCTAGCTCTGGGCCTGTGGGTAGACATGGTAAATATACAGGATGACAACAGTGGCAAACTAGACATGCAAAAATAATGGTCTCCATCTCAAACCTGATTGCTGACAAGAAGCGCAATATACAGCAGCACTAGCTAGAAGCAATAAAACTGAGCCTAAGAACTGAGGGTTACCAGCAGAGCTCCTTGACCCCTGATTATCTCACCTGCCAACTCCATGGACACACTGAACCATGAACACACTTGTCACCAAAAGGGTGACAAGAAGACTTGCAGAGAGACCTCAGGAAAGTGCTTGGAGGGCATGAGACAGTCCAGCACAGCCTCCTGCCATCTCTGAGGCAGATGAACAAAGGTACTAGTCAGTGCCTAGAAGCAAGTCAGCCATGTTGTGTGGTCCAAGTCAGCAGGGAAAGCTTTGTGTACATTCAAGACTATCTCCCAAACCACCAGATGTTTTCCTGCCCCCCTGAGAGACCAAACAAACCCAAAGGAAAAGAAGGACATCTAGTTTCTCAGTCAGTTCTTCACAAACTTCTCAACAATCTTTTTAGCCCCAAATATAAAATTGTTATACAGTAATAATAATTAGCCATGTTTTCAGTAAAAGGTAAGGCAAAACAGAAGGAAAAATTCTTAAGAGAATGCTTATGAGCTAAAGCATGGTTATGAGCCTTTCAGTCAATGTTGTTGTAACACTTCCACCTCAGGATTGTGATACCCTCTCCTCTGAATCAAACAGTTAGTGGTCCTGTGTACACAATGTGAGCTCAGGGCTCAGAAGTTAGGAGAGCAAAAACTTTGTGGAGATGGTAAGAAGTCTTCTCTGACTCACTGTACCTATGCTTAGAAGATGAAGAGGATGCCTGTGGAACCCTTAAGTGGGAGCTGAAACAAAAAGTCTTTATACGGTACTCCTGAGAAACCTCCAGAGCGTTTCCCTAAAGCTCTCTGTGGTAGCTCAGATGTCATTAGTTAACCAAGATAGGCCACCTAGAAGTTCAGATTGAGGTCATAGTCTGAACTGGCAAGCCCTTATCATAACAGGTAAAAAGTTCATTTGTCCCACTCTCACATTCACCATGGGATCGAGAATGAATTTCAATGTCTGAATCAAGACAGGAGCTATCTAGGTTTGAAGCCTACTGTCCATAAAATCCTGAAATACATTGAAAAAATAGCCTGTGTTCATATCAATGAAGTGAGAAGCCTTCCAAGGTCAAGCAAGAATAACATCTTCTGAGCAAAGAGGCAAAAGAGAAAGTTTTCTGCCTACACAGGTTCCCCAGGTCAAGGACAGTGGTTATTTTGTGGGTGGGCATATTTTCAAAGTTTCGATTTAATTAGGATAATTTTCTAACAGCTTGGCTGCTTATCAGAATCTCGGCAGGATAGAAATTGGGCAAAAATGCTCCTAGAACAGACCTTATTGTGAGAGATCTTTCATTCCATGGTCATAGCCAGCTGGAAACACTGTGAATAGCCTCTTCAATGATATTTCAGTCTCCTACTTTTGGACCCAGCTGAAACCAGGAAGTGCAGCGAAACCATAAATACCATTAAAAGACAGAGAGGGAGAAAGATTAACCAGAATTTGGCAAACCTCCAGAACTCTGCATTTCAGTTTGGGGCAAAGGTTCAGACTGGTTTTCCCAGATCAGTTCATCCACCTCAGTTATTTCCTGCTTTAGCATGGTATAAAGTGCATTTGCTTATCTTTTACTCCCTTATACATCAAGTGCTACTCATACCCCTTATGCATCAGGCAATGTGTGTGTAAAAAGAGCAAGAAGACTAAAATCATGGCAAGACTCCACAGATAATTTGGAATAAGAAATAGTGGGCGGGAGAAGCTGATTCCAGCTGCAAGGGGTTATATGGAAATATCCCTCTCCCTTTTTCAAAGTCCTGTCCCATGTAGCACTGTTGTTCATTAATTAGAAATTATAATATGTATTATTGATCACAAATGAATAGAAAAATTCTTTGTGTAGGCCTGCTGAGATAAAGAAGAAAAAGCTGAAAGCCATTTGATTTTTGGTCTGGTTCTGGGGAGAGGGACGAGGAGGAGTCCTTTCCTGCTCGCCTGCTCCTGTGTCCCAGGAGTCAGGCACATGGTAGGAGTCAGCAGGAGCTCGGAAGAAGGGGTGCTTACACCTTAGCCTCCTGGATTTTAAAGCAATTGTTCAAATGCCTTTTAAGCACAAACGTAAGTATTATCCTGAGCAGAGGTTGGCGCCTGCTCCTAAGTTTTGAGACAGATTCTGTTCTGGTGCTGAGCAGCTCCTGCAAGAACCCAGTGTCTCCAGCACCCAGCCTGGAACTGCAAGGTGAGGCACTACAGCAATATTCAGAATTGTCTTATAAGGCCATCTGAACAGGATAAAATAACTATGCTAGAGCCAAAGGGCTCTTGTGAAAGTACCATCACGGATGTTGAACATAACACAAACCACTGCTGAAAGGATATAGACTGGAATACACCAGCAGCATCAACAAAATATAGCAGGTAGAAAGCAGCGTATGATTTTTCAGAAATGAATTTCAGACAAATAGATTTATTTTTCCTTTTGAGAAAAAAAAAAAAAAAAAGCGAGCTGCACGTCCTTTAGAAACAGTGCTGGTATTATTCACACTGCCAACCAAACCACTTAAGCTGCAGAACCTTTGCAGTACCACAAGTGTAATACAAAAAACAACCAAAAACCACTTGCTTCCTTTTTTTCCCCCCTGAGTATTGACATTCTTGTGCAGTATTAGGAGAGCTAATTTAGCTTCCAGTTCTAAGAATTTTTGAATCTATAGCCAGTAATTATTTGCATTCAGGGGTACAAAAGAGGAAAACAAAGCCCACAAATTCTAGCACATTCATGTGGGATTGGGAGTTGAATTAGGATCCTCACACCCCATTGAATTATCGGCCCCCCTATTAGAGCCTTATTAAAATGGTAATGATTATAATGCCAGTCATAGGCAGGCTGTCGCACCTGTCAAAAAAAATACCCCGATTATCCTGTTCATTCAACTGTCTGGCACTCGAATCCATGTCTCAGGTTTACTATTCTGTGAAGTTTTTCTTTTTCTTTCTTTTTTTTTCCCCTTTTTATGACGAAAAAGAAAAGATACAAGAACAAACACTTCCACAAAGGTGATAAAAAATCCCCTCTAATTTAGCACATCTACTCCCCATTTGGTGTTATGGTATCTAGGACAGCAATCTGAGGAAATAGATACTATTTCACTGGTTTTCTCTATAGTGAGGAAGAATACAGAGGGCTACACTAAAATCTCTTTATAAAAAGGAACATTGGTGCTTTAAGAACAAAAAGAACAATTGTCCTTCCCCCTTACACACACACACACACACACACACCATTTCAACACACAGCCACGATTATGTTACTCAGAGCAGTAAAGTCTTTCTTCATACACAAAATAAACACCTTGGATGGTTTAAAGGGGCGATCCTCAAAAGACCAGCATTAGTCTCCGTCCACAGGTTTTACCGCTGAAGAAATGGCATTCATTTTCTCCTTAAAAATTAGTGAAAATATAATTCAAAATAAGCAGCACAAATCTTGGGTCTAATCCTGAGCACATTTAGTAAAAGGGCCCTGGGGCTTGGAGCTTTCAATTTTTAATCCTACAGGGATTATTCCAATTGTGGTTGTTAATAGCAAGAACAAAAATAATTTTAACAAGAATAAAAAGACACAGAGATACTTGGTTTCCCCCAAAGTAGAAAACAAGTAGAAATGGCATAGAGCGGTTCTTGAGAATTTTCACTGATTATCAGGTGGACAGAAGATTAAATATTTTCTTCCCCATTCAAAAACGTCTTTCCCCTTTCCTCTGCCAAAGTTGTATGAGTTTGTCAAATACCACAGTAAAAAAGAATGTCAGTGGAAGAGTATTTAGGGGCTGAATGCCTTCAATAGCATCCAAGACAGATGCTGTGTCATTAAGTGCCCAGGACCCTTTGGGAAGTGGAGTGACCAACAAAAGACCGGTTGGGCTCTGTTTGTTTTGGTTTGTTCCAGAAAAACATTTCTGATGAAACATAAAAAAGCTAGGGTTTTCTTAGGGCTGGGGATAAAGAAATGTGCAAGAACTGCACTTAGCAGGCATCAGCTCCCAAGCACTAGATTTGATCCTGTTTTAGGTGAAGTAACTAGAAAAAATCCCTTTATTTTAGAAGCTCACCTACTAACTTGCATAATGATTCTCATTCTGAGACAATAAGGACTGTAGCTAGACTTTGGCAGAAACAGACCCTAAATGCCATTATTATTTAAGCTATTCATTGTGTTTTTAAATTTATTTATTTTTTGACCTCACAACAGCTCAGAGAATATTTCTTGAGGTGAAAGGATGCTTTAGTTAGAAGCAAGAAGTGAGCAGAGAATTGCGGCCAATAAATGAGTGAGCAAACATTGTGCAGCCAATGCCTACCATCTCCTCTGTCTAAAACACCAACAATTTGTTTTGGACCTGGTGGCCCTTGGTATTCTGTTTTGCATGGTAAATACTCAACAGTAGGGATAGATGTTGTTTGTTCAGTGCCTGCAAAGGGAGCACTTCAGGAGAACTTTGAGTTCTTCAGTGACACAGTGATTCTTTTTTAAAAACTCCAGTGATCTCTATGGGAGCAGACATAGGCCAAGCCTAGGCAATTTTGAAAATCCTGTCTATAAATAATCACAATCACTTAACCCAAAATCCCTCAATCCCCTCAATGCCCCTGTGGTCAAACAGAGATGTCTGAGCAATGTGGTCAGACAGTGAGAAATAATAAACCTCCATGTTTTTGACTTTCCACTTCTAAATTTGTAGAGTGACCAGAAGGCTGATGCAGCCTTCAGATCAAGGTCAAGCTTCTTGGACACCTGAAGGTTTGCAAAAGGTTAAGGATGCTCTGAGACCATACCACTAACTTCATAGCACGTGCTGTCCTGATGTTGCTGCCTATTCACTTTTTTTCTCACCTAAAATTGCCTCTGCCAGTTTAGAGACCACTTTTCCTATCCAAATTGCTGGAATGAAGATCCTTGCTCCTTCATACTATCCTCAGAAGAACCATAGCAAACTCCCAAGGGAAGAAGAGAGGCTATAGACGCAGATGACAGTGGTATGTGATGGACAGAGATGCTGCTTGTCTGTATTTCTGCAAGTGGCACATTGCTTGGACCTGGCAAGGAACAGCTGAGGCAGCAGGACCACAAGCTGTTTCTCTAACTCAGGGCAGGCAGAGAGCCCCCGGGTGATAGAAGAAGCCAGAAAATTACAAAGGAGAGAAGAGGGTACACCTCATCTCATATACTTCAATCAAACAGGTGCGACAAAATTCATCAAACTAAATCCTGTAAACATTACCAAGAGAAAACGTGAGCTGATAAAACACCACCACAGGAATGGAGAAAACAACTCCACGAAGAAGAGCCTTGAGATCACGTTGCAGACATCTCACTTGTCCAGAATTTGCCTGCAAGTGATCAAAACGCAAATGTTTGAGGAGATGCTCCAGGTTGCATCCTCCTCTTTCAGTCATTTTCCTGCTCCTGTGACTTTTTATTTTGAGTGAATGAGCATTGCCACCCTTGTCAATGTGGTAGCTAGAGAAACTATCCATGCCTTCAAAAAAATCCTCAGCCAGAAACAGGCCACCTACCCATTATTAGCCGGGGTTACCAGTTAAAAACGTATGAAGAGAATCACATGAATGGAGGGCAGTGTGCATATTTTATTAGTCTGAACAACAACGGAATAGATGGATGAAAGATAAGGTAATGATTTGTGACAGGGGTCCAAAATTTGATTTCAATAATTAAATTATCCTTCTAAGAGATCCCCAAGGAAATCTATTAAAATACCATCTTCCCCTATCCCCAAAGTATACAAAAGCTGCCTAGTAACTGTCCAGTATCACTTCCTTTGTGACGTGTTGGATGATTCCCAAGACAAAAACCATATGCTGTTCAATGAATGGTAGAGCAATCAACAGGGAAACGCTATTCTCTAACTTACTTGTCCTTGGAAAAAAAAAAGAAAAGAAAAAAAAAAAGAAAGAAAAAAAGAAAGAAAAAAAAAGAAAAAGAAAAAGAAAAAGAAAAAAAAGAAAAAAAAAAAAAAATGAAAGAAAAAGAAAGAAAGAAAAAGAAAGAAAGAAAGAAAGAAAGAAAGAAAGAAAGAAAGAAAGAAAGAAAGAAAGAAAGAAAGAAAGAAAGAAAGAAAAAGAAAAAGAAAGAAAAAGAAAGAAAAGAAACTAACAGCTATGCAATAAAGTTTGCTCCAGAAAAAGCAGATTACATTCCTAGAAAGTGTGAGGGGAAAATACACTTTTGATGCTGTAAAATCTCTGCACCCAAAGGCAATCCCTTGCATAGGAGCATGCAGCACTGAAAGCTGGGTTGGCTCGTGTTCGATCAACAGACTAAACCTTACTTCAGTTCTCTGGCATTCTTTCCCTCTTACCACCAGTCTCTAGCCACCTTATACTTACAACTAAGGTTAGCCCAACAACATAAACATTGCTATTTAAACACAGGAGGCCCAGCTGTGAAGCATGGATATCCACAGAAGAAGATAAAATGAACTTCTGTGACAGGATAGAGGTGAGGGAAGTTTTTATTTGACTCAACCTAGAGTAACTTTTGGGCCTAAAAATAACACTTATGGACAAATATGGGATGCAAAGCAAGACATTGAGCAAAATAAGACTTACATACCTATGTGACATCTCAGGTGCTTGATTTACTTAATGCTGAACAATGTATCTATTGATGGCAAGAAAAGAAGCCATGTGGAATTCTGAAATATCATTTTGATGTGTGATACCAGAAAACAGTATCAACTACTGATGTGATCAGTATCAGGAACAAGGTTTGCCCCCAGCCAGTTGCTTAACACAGCTCAGAATACTTCCCCACTTGCTTTTTTAATGTTTTCTCTCCTTTTATTCGAAATCATTAAAACAAAACAAAACAAAACAAAACAATACAAAAACCAACAACGGAAAGTCATCTGCTCATATAGTGAAACATTTTATGTTCAGATGTGATTTTGGAAGCTATGAATAAAAATAATTTTTTTAACCTCACTTTGGGGTACAAGCACACCTCTCAGCTTACTGTTTTCTCCACATGCATGCCTTAAATCCACAGAGATATAGGTGTTCACATCACTTCCACTGTATTTTTCTTTCAGAAAAATCAGAACTCATCACAATGGGAAGAATTTTAAACAAATTAACAGTTTATATCTAGGCAGACACGTAAAGTTAAATCTCTGCAGGACCTGGATTTGAGAGGAGATGTGGTAACTAGTTACAGAGTTCTACATGAAACTCAGACAGAAGCTTTGTGAAGACCATTAAAATGTTGTCCCTACCCAGCCTGGCACACCTAATTCCAGGTCCTAAAGACCATGCAGCTAATCAATATTCTCACAAAACTACAGAATTCAACAACAAAAAAGAGAAAAAATTTAACATACCATGACTTCCCTTCTTTTAGGGAAAACCTCCAACTTCTGGAAAAAAAAAATAAAGGAAATTCAGAAGATGCTAGATAAACATTTTCCAGATACAGTTTTCTGTATATATGATTATTTATGACCCTGAAGCCAAAAACCCAGATCTGAACAACTGCCCAAACCTTTCTTCAGTCTCGCCCCAAGTCTAGTTAGCATTCAGTTCAGAATATCCTGCTTTGACTGTGAAAAGGAGCAGTTACCTCTTTCATAAGCAGCTTTAGAGAGGGGGAAAAAGTGGAAGAAAAGAAAAAAGAAAAATTCTGTCCTTGAAAAGGCTGAATGGATGCATACCATTATGGCTACGGTAGAGGTGACTGGGGTAAGTACCCGAAAACATATTGAGGACAAAACCCCATTTGATTTACCAAGTCAAGATTTTGATCATAACTGGGTTTTCACTCCATTGCTCCACAAGTCACTTCTGCACATTAAATTCTGCAAAGCTGCTGACTAACCCCAGGGACAGGTAGGGTCCCTGTGCTAATAAGTCTGAGGATCCCTGAATACATGATGCTGTGCCCAGGCATGCCCATTTAATTTCTGGTGGCTGAAATACACTTAGATCACACCTCAATCTGCTGAGATTACTTTTGATGTTCTTCTGATTATATTATGTGCAAGACTTGACGGTATGTGCTCCTTGTACACGTCAAATAAGCCACATGCAAAATGGAGCAAAGAGGCATTTCTAGACAATATGGTTCCCTGTCTTGCTTCTGTGGTTCCTATTCCTGCCTGCCTTTTTCTCCTCTGGTTTACAGAGCTTCAGCACCTAACTTGGGGCTGCAGATGCCCCGGAATGATGAATACTCTATGCCCTCAGAGGTGCAAGGTTCAGTTAATGGATGTACCTCTGAGTCCTTCTCTCATCAACCCCCTGCATAGAGGCCTCTGGTAGCTGGGACTTTGACTTTGGGTATTTATTTTACTCTGCTTCATAAAGACTTTACCGCTGGTGATGACTCATCCAACAGTTGTATGTGGTAATTACCAGGATAACTGGAACTCAGGGTTTTCATGCAAGTGTTTGACTTCTCACAGTTGTATACACCAAGTGTGAATAAAATCAGTGGAATTACTCCAGCCTAGTTTCATATTAAGACCAGATCAGGCTCATAAATTTATACTCAAACTGTAAACAGCACTGAGGAATATTGCAGGCAGTTGTTTTGTTCTGAGTATTCCTGCTTTACACCACAGGAGGCAAGAAGAAACACCTGTCTTGCTGCAGTATCGGTTGGGTGTAGCTATACTGAAATCAAGAGAGATACAGACAACAGATAACCAGTAATTATACTCAGCCCGCTTTTCAGAGTTAGTCCCTTATGCATTCATCAGGTCTTAATGTGATAACGGAAAACTCAGTATTTATTGAATTAGTGGTTTGTGACTGTCTTTGAATGGCAACGATCACATAAAATAAGGCCTAAAATGCTCACAGTTTTTTCCACTAGCTTTGTTGGTGGAGATAGCTGTAGTTCTACACCAAAAACTTTTGCCAAGAAATGTGTTTGATAGGCATGAAATAACACTTGGGGTTTTTATACCAGTCCAGGCCATCTAGTAGGTGTTGTCCTAGTGGGAAATAAATAAATAAATAAATCAGTTAATGCTCATGTGTTTTTTTCCTATCAGAGTATTGTGAACAAATCAACAAGAGAATTTCCGTTTCTAAATTTCTAAATTTTTCCATTCTAAATTTCTAAAAAAACATTTCTAGTTGATTGTACTGAAAAGCATCTTTTGCCATGATTTCAACCTATGACATATTTAATCTTCCAGTGACAGACAGAAGAATCACACTTGCTTTCTTATGAATGCTTTTTGTCCCCTCATAACCTCCTGGTTTGCTAAAATGACTAGGAAGAGACTGTGGGATTCCCACAGGAATTTCCAAATGATCCAAGAATCGAATTCTGCTGGCTGGGACACAATCATTAGTCCTTACTCAGGCAAAACCAACACTAGGTAAAGTTCATGAAAGAGCACAAATTAAAAAAGAGGTGGCAATGTCCAGCAAGCCCTCTGCCACATCCTGTGCAAACATCTGATGGCACTGTTCTGCACTGTGATCACAGTGCACTGTTTCTCCATCACCCAAAGTGAAGTATTTGGAGGATGCTTTGGGCGTATTGAGCATGTCCAGACAATAGTCAGTACACAGTAAATGAATGTCCCCCCTTGCTGCTGTTTTGCCAAGCATTCAAGCAGGTGGGATTCAGCCCAATCACTTCAGATGGAAGGAAGAGCATTCCATTGTAAAAGTATTACTCCAAAATCAACTGGAACACACCCACTCTAGCTTTGATTCTCATCTCTGGCTTTTACTGTGTGACCCTTGTCAAGTCACTTCATCTTCAGACCAGGTGTAAAACATCCATTCCCTTTCCATGCATCCATCTTATTTGTTGAAGAGCTCTGAGTCAGGGTAAGAAGCAAGAACTTTGCCTTTCAGCATGTGTTTGTGCAGTGCTTAACACAACAGGAGCTAAATGCTAGCCTAATACAAATAACAAACAGCAGGTGTATGCTTCCAGCGGGCCTTTTGCCAGTCATGTTTCCTGTAACCAGGAAGAAACATTGGTTATTAGCATGAATGGAAGGAGGAGACAGGGTTTGGGGAGCTTTCATAGGGGTGCCCCATTCCTGAGCTTTCTGGAGCCCAGCTATACAAAAGCTGTCTGTACCTCCTTGCAAAGCCAAAGGACCCCTTCCAAATTTGCAAGCCAAAAGTGTGATTACACTTATTTGGACATACCTCCATTTTCCCAGTTGATTCTTTCTACACATCTCGTTCCAGCAGCTCTCATTGTCTCTTATCTCCCCTCGACAAGATCTTTTCTTGTTTTAGCTGGAGCAACGTTGGGTTTTATTTCCTCTTAATTCCCTCCATCCAGCCCCCTCACCCCAACCCTCCCCAGACCACCATTCCGTGCATTTGAAACAAAAGTGTAAACCAGAAACTATTTGTATTTCACGGGCATTGACACATTATGCCAAAACGATGGCCCAAAAGTTTGGCGGGTAATCTCAGCCCCAGAATTCGTGAGCTGATGATGAATGGCTGTGAAGCCTTTGTGATTGCTCAGGCTCCATTGTGGCTTGAACAATGGAGGAGGACACAAGTCTGGCTCAGGAGCGCAACGGATAAAACTGTTGGGGAGAATGGCGGGCTCCTGCCGACATGACCACTTGTTGACATTGAAAGGATTCAAAAACAAGTGAGCAGAAACAGAAACGATTCTGTTCGGCAAGGCTATTAGTTGCAACGTGTGGCACTGGAGCGGTCACTCCTGATGTGTTTCCTCGCTAATGAGCCCTGAATGCCCCATTAAACTGGGATGCTATAGGCCCAGCGCCACTGGGGCAATGCTATGCATGAACGACTCCCCCGGCACCTATTGGCTGCCTGCATGAAGGAAGCAACTGGCAACACTCAGATTTAAACGGGACTGACAGTACAGTTAAATGATCATTAATTAGAGTTGCTGAACAGATAGAGACTCAAAGCAATTCTTAATGACAAGATAACAGTCTAGCATTACTCAGCTTTGAGCAAATTTAAGCTTGCACCCTGTCTTGGTCTTTACTGTACAGACCAGCATCAAACTAATTTTAGTTTCATTCATATATTTCCAAACCATAAGAAATTCTGACTGGGCATTGAGGCAGTAGTAAAGATTTCTGTATGAAAATATGCAAAAAGCCCTGTGTTAAAAATAGATTTTATGCAGAAAAGCTCACATTACAAAAATGAAAAGAGAAAAGTGAAAAGTATCAGTCATCTAGTCATCTCTTTCCATGTTTGGAAATTAATCCATTAGGAAGCCTCCACTCACCCTTTTTATGTACTCCCATCAGCCCTTCTCCCCAGTACTTAACACTCTCAACTCATCCAACCTTACTTCAAACTAATAACTCCTTCCCCTGGTTTGCTTGATCCATCACTGAATGCTTCTCTGGGAAAACAAGAGAACATAGCATCAAAGTATCAAGCACTGAAAACAAAAAGTCAGGATGAGAAATGAATTCTCTGGCTTGAGGGCGTCTTCCCCATCCACTGGCTTGGGAAGAGCCTTTCCCCAAGAGCACATTATCTCCTAATTACAAGTTCCTGGGCTGGTTGCATCATTCTTTGAAGCAGTGTGTATGGCCCATTCTTGCAACAGGATATTGAATTATCATGAGTCCGATTTCCTGTAAGAAATCCTGTTCGTTGAAGACTACTCTTGACTACATATTCTTACTGTGCTATATAAATGTTTCATAAATAAACAGTGCAGTTCCTAAAAGCTTGCAGGCCCAAGGCACTTTTGCAAGTTCTCCCACTAGGGATTAAATTGCTCAAATGCAAAATGTGTATTTGTAAGCAGAATAGTGAAGATCAAAGTATTTGTCATTTTATTTTTATTTGGCCTCGGGGTTTTAGTAAGCTTGTTTTCATGAAGTGTGGGAAGTATACTGCAACAACTACATCAGTTCCATAATAGGGTTCACAGGAGTATATTTGTATGTGACAAGGTGAACCATGAATAGATTCCTTGAATAAAACTTAAGATTACATAAACTTTTAATAGTGCATTATTCTGAAACATCCTATAAATCTTTCCGTATATTTTAAGGAGCAAAGATATTGTAGGGTGGGAGGTAGATGTTGGATATGAGAGAGATTGTTGCACATTGTTGAGAAACTCACTTTAGCAATTATTTATAATTTCTGTTAATTGGTGCGACATGATGCATATAATATAATGTGACCCCTAAAAAATCTCCACATGTCATCTAAGACAAGAGGGCCTGGTCTGGAAGCTTTCTGAATCCTCTATGAATGCAAATACCAAGTAAAAAAAAAAATAGTTTGCTTTCATCTCTTCCCTTCTCTTTCAAAAGGGTAACCTCTTTAAAGAAAATCAGTTTCACAGTAGATGCTATCATATTATCTAAAAAATGTGTTGTCATTCTTACCTGCTTTTAATTTTTTTATGACATTTACTCAGTTGTTTGTTCCTTCTTTTTCTTTGTAAGTTAGGCAGTGAAAGCATAAGTAAAGAGAGAAGTATTTTTTGCTCTGAATGAATGATCTTATTATGTGGGCCACAACAGTGACTGGTGGTATACCAACTACGAACTCTTACAACTTGGTTCACATCTAGGTGCTGTGCTTGTGTGTGCATGTGTGTGCACCTGCACATACATCCTTATAAACCTCATTGTCAAGTGGAATATATCAGTAAAGGGCAACAGCAGGAAAAGAAAAAAACAGATAGGAAATGTAAGCATTTGACTTCATGATAAAACTTGATTTCTTTTAAACTCTAAATAAGGGCACAAGAATTTTGTTGGCTTTTCAGCCCTCCCTGCCTTCTGCCTTTCCCAAGACACACAATACAGATTCAGGGTATTAATTTCTCTGAAGGGAAAGGAGGTAAATGACAGTTGGGCCTGGGATTATGGGAGGAAGCTATTCTTCCCTTTGACAGCAAGGCAGCAAGCATTGCTCCATAATCACTGCTCAGTGCAAAACTACTTGTGAAATGGCATATTGGTTAAAAGGTTCCAAATCTTGTTCTGTAAGTATAAAATTTTCCAAGATAAAGAGGAACCAGAATGGTGCTAATGCAAAGACTAGTATTACCTTGCAGGTAACGTGAGCCTCAACATGTCTCACAGACCACCAGAATGGTCAGAGAGGAGGATGAAGCAGCCCCTCTCCCTACCTCCCTCTTTCTCTCCTCCTCTTCCCCCAGAAGTGCTACCAGCATCCCTTCCAGCATGGCCAGATGTGGCTGTAGAGGGTGAGGACTTACACATTTTGATCCATTAAATGCTGGCCCAGGGCATGGCAATGCTCACTCTGACATCATGAGGTTGGGGGTCTATTTTACACTAGCAGCAGGCGGTCAGCCTCTTTGTTTGTCAGAAAGGCCAGCCTATCTACATCAAATTCCAGCACTGAGACTCGCAATCAACTTTGAATCTTCAGATGTCCCAGGAAAATATGTTAATTATTTTCTAAGAATTAAAAACAGCTTCAGATAGGAAATCTCAAGATTTGTTGAGCCTGTCATAACTGAAAACACTATTTTTTTTATTTTGTTTAAATGAGCAAAGTTAGGTACCTCCCTGGAACTGTGAAATGTCAGGGTTAGCTGACAAAATAAAAGCGTAGCCAAAAACCTTGCATTCTTCTAGAGAATCTCACTGATTTCATAATTCTGTGGAGCTTTCCATAACAGATTCTTTGGGGCTTTCCACAGAGGGGGTTAAAACATGAGGGACCCCTATATGAAATATGAGGAAAGGGAGTTACATAGGTATGGATCCAGCTTCCATAGGAAGATGTTTGTTTTCTTCTTATTATTTAAAATCATTACAGAAACTGCAAGACAGTTGTGCTGCTGGACACTTGCCTCAAGAGAATCTGTAAATCGGCTTGTTGGGGCAATATTTGTGTAATAACCCCTGCTTTAATTTTCCAGTTCAGGCTTCCATTACGCAGGTGCTTGCTACAATGTGCAGAGGTCCCAACTGAGAGGGGCCCCAGGATGCCTGCCACAGTATGAACATATAGGCTTTGTTATGTTAAAGCCCACACAATAATTACATCCTCCTCTCAGTAAAAGGACCACTGAAGAGGAGTATTGTGTATTTGCTATTGTCTCTCCCTCCTTTGATGCTTGGGCTGAGCTCTCATTAGGCCTAATTGGAAGTTTGCAGTGCACTCAGGGAGGGTGTACCTGTGTGTTCCTCAGCCAGAGGAAGACAGTGCACTGCAATGCCCTGGGACCCCCCTTGCCTGGTCTGGAGAAGGGGAGGGATTCCTGGTTCCAGCACAGCTTGCCCTTATGGGCCTCTTCCCTTCACTTTGCAGCGCAACTTCACAGCTTTCAGGCTGGGCTATGCTGAAGCTGTGACACACAGTCATCCTGTCAGGCTGGGTTTATTTATAACAAGAACAAACAAAACCTCTTCTTTTGCATATTCTGGAGCCTGTTTTTGTTTTTATGAGGCAGAATGAATAATATTGCCTTTGAGGTAAGTTGGGGAGTTAATGCACGGTCAGCTTTTTTACCTGCCCATCTGTCTGTTAGATATCCTCTGCTGATATAAACACTGCCGTCCATTTAAACTCTGCCTGAAATGAAAACCAAACAACAACAAAAACATTTGTCGGGGCATATTCAAAGGAATGTCATTTCATTTCACTGAAGTTTCAGTGAAAGCAAAGAGCATTCAGATGCATAAAGCTATAATGTCTCCAGTCCCAAATACTTCTGTACCATATGGCCAGAGAAAAGCAGATGGGCCGGGTCACAGCAGGGGAAGAGAGGGAGAGCCTGGGGATTGTTATCTGACCCAGTGGGCCAACGCTAACAGACTGTCCCCAGTGACCGGGCTATTATTATCAGAAAGGGCTGATAAGAATGTGATCCTCACATTTATTTGCCCTCAGGTAGTTCTCACATGTGACACCCGATCAAAATGACCTTTTTTTTTTCTTTCTTTCTTTTATTTTTTTCAGATGTTTATTTTGGGGCTGGAACATTTGACCCACAAAGAAGCAAAGGACTGCTGCACTTGTCTTTCATGAATTTTAAATGTAGGTTATTCCTATCTGTTCACTTACCTAAAGTTCAGAAAGTAGCTTGTCTAAACAAGATAAATTCAACAACAAATAATGCAAAAAGATATATATTTTTTCATTACTGTTGTTTGTCCCTAGTAGTATAAACATTAGCCTGGACAAAAAATAAAGCAAAACATCATGGTTCCTGTCACACAAATCCTGGGATATCAGATTTGATTTCAGCAGGAAATTTGCATGTTACTGTTATGTTCCTCAGCTAGCAGACTTGTATTAACAATTAGAACAATTCCCCAAACTATTAAATTGCGAAGTATTGCCTTCTAGTTACCTAAACATTATGTATAAAGAGTTTTGGGGGTATTATTAATAGAAAAATGCATGAAAAATAGGTGCATAACTATGTTGGAAATGAAAGTCAGAAACCTCTTGTTGCAACTTGAGGATGCTAAATATTTCACCAGATTTGCAGAATAGACCCATTAAGGGAAGTTATACAGCAGCCTTTACTAGCAATTGGAATTCTCCCTGTTGGATTTTATGGCTCTTCCTCTCAAGCACTTTACAGTCCCCAGCTGATGCCTGCCTGAAGGGGTAAGTTCCTCTTTTCTCAACTTCGTGTGGAGGAGACGAGCAGAGCAGAGCTCAGTGCCTGACCCATGTTGCAGAACCCCTGGCCTCCTGGATTCTGACAGCAGCCACATGGATCACAAAACCATCTTTGCACTCACTGCTGAAAGAGGGCTACTGGCCATGACCATGAGGGTCTGATGCTCTTGCTCATTTGGTTCCCCATGTCCTTGCTACTGTGGGCTTTAGGTGGCTCTGCAGGGCTCTCAGCAAGCCAAAGGAGCAGGGGGCTTCATCAAGCGTTCGACTCCCCCAGCAACTGAGCTGAAACCAAACTCATTTTATACATACCATCCAACAGCTGCCAGGCAGTCATGACTTTGTTGAGGAGTGACCTTGTCAGCCTCAGACTGGTTACATGGGGATGAAAAATACCCCAAACCATCCCTGTCCTCTGAGACATTGCTGCAAACAGGTAACACATAGAGAAACTGCAGCTGCATGAGCATAGGCCATGGCACTTTGACCCAAGCAAAATCCCCCTAACCTCTTCCTTTTTGCCCTCTGATAGTCCTGAGAGAGAGAGAGAGAGCAGAAATTTGCCCCTAGTACAAGTATGAGAGACTGAAGCATGTCTCCTGCCCACTTCCATCTGCTGCCCAGAGCTGATGGGGAACATTTGCTGAGAGCACACAGGGCCCACATGTTGGCAGCAGGGAGCGGAAAGCATCTCTCCTGGCCTCCCAGCCTCACGGGTCCATGCACTCGGGAGCAATTGTGATCTGCAAATGAAACATTCATTTTTAATGGCTGACAAGATCACATTTCAAATCTCTCTTTTCCACATGAAATAAAAATGAACATGTCACTTCTTGGTATCTCCAGCCAACTGGAATGCTTACCAAGGTTTCTTTTGCCCAGGACTGAATGCTAGAGTTCCTTTTTGGGGAGTTATTTCATAGCTGTGACACTTGCATAAACAATAGGCTGAGATGGAGAAGCCAAGTTTACAACAGTGATGCTATTTTCTCATCCCAATCTAAGCTACTTTGTAAAAGGAAGATTTTGGTGACCAGACATTGCTGTTTGACCTTAAGCACAACTAACTAGTTATTATGGGCTGCAAAAGCAGAAATGCTCTGTGTCCGGAATCTCCAAACCTTATTAAAACGGCCATTTGGGACACTGTCACTCAAATTAAAACAGAGCGATTTATTGCTGCTAAAAGACATTATTAGCACTCACAGAGCCCAGGCAGATCATTACCTCTTACAGAGCCTGGAGCTGCTGTTTGGCCTCTGTGTTGTATCCTCCTGTTGATAACCTATCCTCAGGAAACTCAACACCAAGGAGATCTGGCAAGGAGTGGATGATTTTCTATATCCCAGAGGTGCTATGTAGGGTCTCTGTCTTACAGCACTGATCACAGGTTGGAGTTGTGCTGAGGGGAGGAGGTATGTGTATGACTACATATAGGCAGAGGCAGAGGACAAAGGGTAATTGAGCCCTTCAAAGAGAATTTTGGTGCTCCGGGATATCCTATGTCACCTATCCAGTGTTTAGGGCTGTGGGCTAGCTCTGGGTTAAGGTCGAATGCAAATTACAGGTGAGCACACAGAAGGGAGAACTGCTCTCCCACTAACACAAAGAGGAAAAAGAAAACCATCAGCAGCTTATTCATTTTTCTAAATTAAGGACCCAATATACCGCTCTTCTATGGAGAGCCTGCAAAAGCTGCTGCTCCCAGATTCACAGGATCTGAGGAAACTGAGTAGTGCAGTTCTCTAATGCATCTAGGAGCTGAGATTTAGGCTTCATTTATGAAAACTTTGGATTAAAAATTGTTTGTAGATACAACTTGTCAATGTCCTTTCCTCTGCTTCATCATACTAAAATATGCATAGTATATATTTCTCATATATGTATTGAATTGTTTTTTTTATATATATATAATTTTGCAGAAAACCCAGGAAAACCTTGGTTCTAACATTTCAGTCTGTTTCTGGAAAAAAAAAAAAAATTGACATCCCAAATCCATCAAGATGACTGAACGGAAAAAATATACAGCAAAGAAGGTGGTAATTGCATAGCACTTCCTCAGTTCAACCCTTATTTACAAAGAAAAAAAACAATTTGCTAAGAAACATATACTGTAATTATCCTTTGAAGACTTTATGAGCTGGAATTAGGCTTTTCCACAAGTGAATTCCAATAGAATATGTATTCCTAAACTGCAGGGGTACCTTTGGAAAGTCCATCCCTCATCTTCTGGGATGCCATAGCATCTAAGAGGAGAAAGAGCTGCTGTTTTTCCACTGCTGGAATTTCCCCTCTGCTGATAACTTGTTAAGGGTCCTACTGAATACGAAGTTTTTTCAAGGTAATTTAAAGATTTGTGAACTAAAAGAAGCACCCAGAGCCCCTGCTGTAAGCATGGGTGTGAGGATGTGACATCTCTGGCCATGCCATGATGGAGATGGTGTCCCTGACACGGGACACATGGAATACCTACCCCAGCTGTACACTGCCTGCTGCTGCATATGCTCAATTCTTACACTCCAGGGAACAGAGAAAGACAGAGATCTTGACAAGAATTTAGCCAACTTACACGTACTGGCAGTGTCTCAATAGGAAGCTATGAGAAGTCAAGCTTTGAGCTCAGCTCTCCCCTTATTTTCAGTTCAGTGGAAGGTCATTTGACCTCATCTTTTCTTTCTGACTATTCTGCCCCTTCAGTACATTGGTGCAGGTGTTGTAATTTAATTTAGTATAATCTTAAAAATATAATAATCTAGCTCTGGTTTAATAACTGACTTACTTGTTTTGAGGATGCTTTTCTGAGGCGAGTTCCTTTTCTCCCCCTTTCCTCTACTTTACCAGGAAAAGCTTCCATTGACTGGTCAGGCACAGAAATACTTCTGAAAGGCAAATGGCTAGATTTCTAGGAAAGATAATAATATATTCAGAAACTCCTTAGAGATGACAAAAAAAATTGCACAAGGGTGCCAAAACTGTGGTCACTTACAAGAACTCCTATAGAGTGCTTGTATATAGAAACAGTTCTTATATATAGAAACAGTAATAACAAAGAACAAAGAAAACAAGAAGAGGTAAAGAGGGCAGGGAAAAGCATTCCTCAAGTGTTAAATGTTTAGAGCAGGAATATAGGTTATTTAGTGCAAGCAATTTCCCCTGCTAACAAGGAATGGAACAGAAACAAAAATCAGAATCTAACTCTGCCTGATATACATCATCCCAGCTTGATGTTGCAAAGTACTTTTCATTACAAGCCAAAAGAACAGCCCTCACTGATGCTTACTCGAATGTCTCAATTTCTGGATTAAGCTGTCCCATTGTTTTGAAGCATAGTTATGGTTTAGAGATCAATGGGACATAGACTATCCTAATCTACTATGAACAGCCTGTAGCAGCGAAGGGATACTCTGCACTAGAGAGCCATCTAAGTCTTCTAATTACTTCGGCTACTGATAGATTGGCTCTTACCCCCTTGAATTCCTTTGTCACTGAGGAGTTAAAATTCATGAGCGTCTATGCCGCTGAATGCTTACTCCAGTGCTGCTATTTTCTGAGCCAAGCTAGCCATCACCGCAAAGAGTCGGAGGTCTGTCAGGCCATCTGTTACATAATAGTCAACAATCTCAAAAATCTGGGGAAACAGAGATGGCGAGAGCAAAGATGATGAAGGGTTTAAAAAGAACAGATTGCTGCCTCGCTTGGAGGGGAGGGAGGAAGGGGGAAGGGAAAAGGGGAAAAGGCCGAATAATAAGCCCTGATGGAAGCAAAGACAAGCCCGATTAGCATAGCCAGAAAAACAATCCCCCAAAATATTAACTCTTCTGACTAAGAAAGTTGAAAAGAGCACCAGACTGGTGGGGCAAAAAAATGTTTTGGGGTAGGAAAGCTGAAGGAGGCATCCGAAACATTACAGCTATAATTTAAGCTTTGCCATACACAACTAGGCACTAACGTATCTCTGAGAACACTCTAAATCAGTGAAGAAGCCTACCCCAAATCTTTCTGTCTCTTGGTTTTATGCTCCAGTGTACAACAAGAGTCAGTGCATTTTTTTCCTTCCACCTTCGTCCTTTTCTCCTTTCCCCTTTGCAAAGGAGGTGTTTGCCAATTTTTAAGGCATCAACATAGTCAGAACTTGCAAGTAGGGCTCAGCTACGTTAAATTTGTCTTACCACATGGCCACATTTTAAACAGGACTAACCATATCCGGTGCAAAATGCTCTCAGGAGACATATTATCTAGTTAACAGCCTCTGCAGCCGTTGAAATAGTACCAGCAATAGTACTGGCATGATGAGCCACCCAGCTGTATTAAAACTCTGCTAACATGAGCTCACTTCTTTTCTGCTCTGTCGGGCTTTGTTTGGCCCACTTGCTCTACTTGCTAATGTTTGCAGAGCTCACTACACCATAATGCCAGTGTCATTTTGGTTTTCCTGTTGTACTAGGACACACCAGCCTAGGTGTACTACAGGTCTCATAACCAGACCCCTTGGAGCTCCCTCCAAATGGATGTCTGTTCAACATCAAGGTCCAGGTTTTACTCCGCCACCCCCCCCGCCCAGATTCTCTTAACACAAAAGTGAAAGACCACTGGGAATTGAAGGCCTTACAGCAGCTTCAAGCAGTTGTTTCTGCCTGAAACAATGATGTGAAACAACAGTGAGGCTTTTCTTTTGACTTTGTCAGCCCTCATTGTCTTTTGGGGGCTGACTGCTGCACTCAGGCCTTCTGTGGCCTCTCACAACATGAAAACACAGGATCTGAACTCCTGCAAAGTTCATATGCCTAAGAGTGTCTCTTTGGACTGAACTGGAGGCATGCATGTTCCGTTGCTCAGGTGCTTTGTTTTCTTATCCTCTGAGTTTTGTAAATCATTTTTAATCTACAGCACAAAACACAATACTTGGCTGCTAATGGAGACAGAGGAAAGGGATTTTTTTCCAACTGTATGTATACAAACAACTAAAGATGTAGGGATAATTTTGCTGGTTAACTTTTCATAAGGCAGTAACCATTGCCAAAGCAAACATATCATAATGGCAGTAATTAAAATCTGTTCTCATTTTATCATTGTCATTACTATAGGGAAAGGTGGTTCATTAACTGAGATCCAAGTTTATGGTGTAATGCATCCTTCTTAGTGGTATTAAAGATTCATACATGATAATGCTGACAGATGGAAAAGATGAACCTTGCAAGTCTAAAATAAACAATAAATGCTGCCGAACTGGATTGTCATCGTGCAACATGAGTTGTATAATGATGTTAGCACTGGCGCCTGCCATAGAGCCAATGCTTCAGAATACTAACATCAAGCCACTTGATACTTGTTTGATGTCTAAACAAGTCACATCCTTTGCTGTAGGAAGAAATTGCAAGGGGGACTGTCTTTAGGGCTCCAAGTTTCAGATAAAAATCTGCCCAGATGAATTCCATGCAAAATAATTTGTCCAAAAGACTTTCTTCTTTTAATCATATGAAATACATGGTTGGAGCCTTTTTAAAGAAAACACATCCAAATAACTTGGTCCCTGCTATAGTGCTAAAGCCTTGTCTAACATTTCGTGCTGGGAATGCAAAGCAGGGCACCACGTACAGTAGTACAAATAACACTTTATTTACAGTTTCATGGCTTTCAGATTTCCTGTCTCCATAATCACTTCCTACTAATTTCCTTCTGTTTTGTTTGAAATGGTAGTCTTTTCAAAGAAAGTGCCCAAAGAAACAACGCCTTTGTAAGGTTTGGATTAAATCATGGAGGGTTTTATACTTCTTTTTCTTGATGTCTGTATTTCCTAGTACCGGTTTTCTGTATTAACAGAGTTTGTGCTGTATGTCTGCTTGGTTCAAAAAGGATCATGATAAGAGAACTGCAAAAAGGCCAGCAATGAAGGGCCGAAGTCTCAGCTGGAGGAAGCTGGCACAGTTCCACTGATGTACATCAGCTAAAGACCAGAATCATTTGAAGAGCCAAATGTTTTAACGCTGGATATGAAAATGTTTCATGCACTACTACCATGGAACTTGGAAAATGTGTTAATACTTGAGCATGTACAAAATATTTGGATATAATCAAATATTTCTCTCATAGAAAGTAGATAAAAGCAACTAACAGAGATGGAATGTATAGGGAAGACAGTTAGGTATGAAATTAAATCCACATAGTATTTGATACATTTTTATCTTGCTTAGTGGTTTCAGTTGCCTAATGAGTAACATCTTCTACAGCTATATTTAGATTCCTCTACATTAAGCCAAGTTGGCTGATCAAAACTGGACAGATCCCAAATTCCCTGTCACTTTTGCAAATGTCGCTACCAATCAAAAAGGAAAAAAATCTGTGCAAAGACATAACATTAAGTCACATGAGTAGACTGCTCCCTTAGTGTTTCCTCTTGGTCCAGTCCCAGCTACTTTGCCAAAATTGTCTATGTAACAATTAAAGTGAAACCCCCATTTCCATTGCTGATATTTGGACCTTCCCTTCTTTCAGAGTTTTGACTATTCCCCAGGCCTTTCAAACCCTTCACAACACTGATACTCCCAAAACTCTACCATTAAATAAATCCAAAGGAGTCCTGTGCTGCCACCACACATGACTTCTTATCTGCTCCAGTCAATTGTGTCTGACTGTTACACGCTTTCCAAAATGCAGTCAAGGATTATTTGCTTTTCTTGTGAATAGCACATATCTTTGACTATTTGGTTTTGGATATCAAATATAAAGTGAAGAAAAAGAAGAAAGATGCACTATTTCATTTATTAGCTGGCTTATATATGGAATGGTTTAAGAAAGGAATATCTCCCACATATACCAGTGCTTGTGCTTGTTAAGGCACCTTCCTTTATTTAAGGGGAGCTTTGACCAACCAAATATTAAAAATAAATGATGATGGTATGATACTGGAAATATGTGCCACCTTTTCTCACATTTCTTTCAAGGAAAGAATATGTTGGCTTTGCTTACTCCTTAAGTCATTGCTTCTGAAGCAATAACTTCTTTCGAGATCATCAAAACTTGCCAGCAGTTCAAGCACCCATCTTCACCAGTATCAGCCTGGAAAGACACTCACAATATTAGTTTTCAGAAAATTAGCCACTTGCCTCTGGGCAGAACTCCAGTGTCTCAGAAGTGTAGCTTTGACAATACGCGGTTAATCTCTGCTTTCATTCTCAAGCTGAGGGAAACCCTCAAGAACTCTCAGTCTTTGCCTTCACTGAGCAAAGAAGCACGGTAGTTTAGCTTTTTTCGGCTCCACACCACCTTCTTCACCAATTAGTCATTTCAGGATATGTAACACAACAACGTTGAATTAGATGAATGACTTTGAAAATTCAAATATAAAGAAATGCTGAAAGAAAGGAGGAAGTTGTCATTGCAGTCTATGACTTGGCATTATACAGTATTAACATAGAACCTAATCTCACCACACTTTATATACAAATTTTCATTAAGTTTCTCAGTGAGACAATGTGTCAGTTATATTTAGGCACTGTAGAACCTAAGTGTCTTTATAATCTTCTGGGAAAGACAGATAGATAGAGAAAAAATATTTGAACAAGCAAGAACTGATTTGTTTTTCAGCCTCTTTTACCCAAACCAACTTTTTACATCAGTCATTTACGTAGAAGACTAATACCTTTTTCTATTTTGTCACCTCAGCTGTCTCTCTTAGCTGTCTTCCTCCAACCAACAAGTCAAAGAGGTCTCCCATTCACCCCCTGACATCTCTCTGTCTAAGACTCCTTCTTCCCTTCCCTTCCCTTCCCTTCCCTTCCCTTCCCTTCCCTTCCCTTCCCTTCCCTTCCCTTCCCTTCCCTTCCCTTCCCTTCCCTTCCCTTCCCTTCCCTTCCCTTCCCTTCCCTTCCCTTCCCTTCCCTTCCCTTCCCTTCCCTTCCCTTCCCTTCCCTTCCCTTCCCTTCCCTCCCCTCCCTTCCCCTCCCCTTCCCTCCCCATCCCTCCCCCCCATCCCCATTCCCACCCCGCCCCTCCCTCCCCCTCCCCCTCCCCCTCCCCCCCTCCCCTCCCCTCCCCTCCCCTCCCCTCCCCTCCCCTCCCCCTCCCCCTCCCCCTCCCCCTCCCCTCTCCCTCCCCCCCTCCCCCTACCCCTTCCCCTTCCCCTTTCCCCTTGTCCTTCAAAGTCTTCCTCAGTCTTCAAAAAGTGTCATCCTCTGCCACTTCAACAACACCTTCAAGGTTTCCACTAAATCTATCAGGCCTGGCCACAGCAGCTAGGAGAGGAAGAAACTGTGCAACTCCCAGATACATGGTAGAATAATTCAGGACATCCTGAAATAAATAGCATAACACCTAACATGGAGCTTCGGTGCTTACCTGCCTAGTTGTAAGTAGCACCCAGAACTTGACTGAAATAGACATTGTGATAATCTACAGCAGTCTTACTATATTTGAAAGATATAAGTCACACAGAAGATGACAGTCATGTCTGCATCACCAACTGAAGGACAGCACAGGTCCCACAGCTGATGGAAACCTGAGCTGGTAAATCCACATGTTCCAGTGTGTCACAGCCTAAACCAACCAGCATGGATCTGGGAACAATTTATCCACAGCTAGGGCAGTGCTGAGTTTGACTCCACAGACCTCATCCCAGGACAGGATGTGTACCTTGTAACAAAGCTGTTGGGTTTCTGGGCCTGATTTGCTTCACACCCAGATGGATTAGTTTCCTCTGTAACACAGATCATTACACACCCTATTTTGAGGTTTCCATGAATTGGACAAATCCATGTACCCAGTGGATAAAAGTAATGATGGTGGAATGTTCTTCTGTTACACCTGAAGTTTTATCAGTTTCATCTGTCTTAGACTGACATACTGACATATATTTCTCTTATAGGATTAATATAAAACATTCCCTCTTCAGATTCAACAGTCTGCCTAGGACCTGGTTTGGGATTATGAGCTTTCTTAAAAGTTTGTATTTACTCTTTCCTTTACTGGTTCTCAGGGAGTTAGAGTGGATAAAAACGCTTTCCTGAAGAAGAGCTTAAGTAGAGGCAGGATTGGTCTCTTAAAGACTTTTATTAGCCTCCATTGGTGCTTAGAGCCTCCCAAAATAATCACTAATGGCAATTTTTAAAAATTAAAAGAACTCACTCCATGCTAAAAGCCATTCTTGTTCACAAACTAGGAAAAGCTTTTGTAGGAAAAGGGTATAAACTGCTTCTGTAATGCAAAGAACATGTTTTGTGCTTTAGGGAGAGAGAGAGATTTAGAAGGTAATATGAAGGCACTCTATTCTTCTCACAACCACAAAGTTGTTGATTCCCTCCCCTGCTCTCAAATTCAACAGCTGCACTGACTTGTAGTTCTGGTTCAATCAAAACCATAATATAGCAATAGCATTAAGGGAAAGAAGTACAGAAAGGAGGCCTAGAGTGAAAGAGCAGTGTCAGAATAACTTGAAACTTGAGTATATTGCTTCAATAAACTTTATATCCCAAGTAAGGAACTTGTAAGGCTGAGAGCTTAGCAAAACCCTTCAAATATGCCTTTGATCTGTTCAGATGCTCAAGGGAGAGTCGAGGGTCAGAAAACTGGCACCCAAGGGAGCCATATCCAGAGCAAGGTGCTTTGCAGGTCCCCACCGAAAGAGCAGAGGGGCAGAAGCTGTGTGGGAGCTGTTCATCAGCTGTGGAGAGATGCAGGCACTTTGCTGCAGCCCTAATATTTCACACCCTGGTCCAGGCTGCAAGACAAACAAACTGGATGTTGTTTCAACTGTCTCATTTGACATGGTCTAACATTACAAGAAGCAAAAGAAAACCTTAGCACCCCCTCCCGCCCCCTCCTTGAACCAATTGAGCTGTCACTGTCTGCACAGAAAGTGATCGTTCGGTCGAAAACACATTTCAACCCAAAGCAAACTGAACACTCCCGAAAAGTGGGGTTGCCTTTTGTGCCTCCCATCCAAGGAGAGTGAAAGGCAGCAAGAGGAGAGGCAGGAGGGAGGGAGGTGACCATTTCTCACCGCCAGCACTGCCTGCTTCATAGTCTGCCCTTGGCAGGCAGCCTCAGAGGCAGCGAGCTCTGGCCTTCCCAGCAGGATGAGCGGTCCTGTGCCAGCAGCGGCAGATGTGCATGGGGGAAACGTTTGGAGGGACCTGGAGGAAAGCAGTGGACTTTCAAAAGCAGAGCTTTGCTATGCAGTGGGTCACAGCCTTTGGTTGAAGTTTATCTTCCAGAGACTGGTAGCTTAGCAATCAGATTTTTTTTCCGTTTGCTTTATGCACACAGAATAAGTAGCATCAGGCACGTCAGAGCACAGATATGTGGGGAGAACCACCAGGGGACCACGATTTCCTGCACTCTGTGCAGCAGAGACAGACAGGGATAACCCTCTCGGGTAACATGCTGCTGTTCTTCACACGTGAGAATGAGATTGCTAGGAAACAGAAAGGATTTTCCAGATCCTATCCAGGATGAAGTCACCAACTATCCTATCCAGGATGAAGTATTACCAACAAATGATGCTAATAGCCTAATAGCCTGTTGTCAGATTTAAAGATTATTTCCACAAAGTTTCCTTTATGGAGATAAATTCCTTTTTTTGAGGAGACAACTTTTGTGCCTCTGACTACTAAAGTTCACTTCAATTTGGGTGTAGTATAATGTAATATCTGAGATAAAATTAGAAAGAAAAAGGAAGTCATATATGCAAGCAGCAAATATCCGCTCCAACATCATACAAACTGGGGATATGTAGCTTCTTGTCCTTTTGGAGCATAACTGGATTATTGATCTCTGTGCCCATACATCTTCCCAGGCAGAAGATTGCTGTACTTTAGATTCAGTACTGGATATCAGCAGTGCATCAGTTCCTTCATTCAGTGCCTTGAGAACCTGCACACATAACTGGTATTCCTTTCTGTTCAAGCCAATAAGTATTTTGATGGCTGACTACCAGTGAATTTTGCAATCTCTCAAAAGAGAAAGTACAGCAGCAGAAAGGAAAGGATACCATAACTGACCACGTTATCACAAGCTCAACTTCTTGTTACATGTTTATATCCTTTGCCAATACTAATGAATTCATTATCCAGCAGCACAGGGGAAAGCACACACTACACAGCCAAAATCTGAGGGACAGCTCTGGCACTGCTGCACTGGTAACCCTCTACTCCATTGAGTTTTCAGCCCCAAAATGGTGAGAGGTTAAAATTCTCCAGCCTTTTTCCTGTGCAGCAAAAGTTAAGGCAAACAAGGCAGAGATAACCTACACCAGCAGATGCCTGAGGAACCATATACAGTGCTCCCTGTGCACCAGCAAAGCATGCAGTGAATGAGGCTCAGCACAAGGACAGTTCTCTTAGAAACTTTGAAAGAGAAGCAGACTGCACAGGGCTGCTCTCCCTAGCCAGACAAATTTGTGCAAACAGCCCTTGGACCACAGGCTGACACGGGTCTTACTGACACTGGCAGCACCATGGGGTCATTTGCACACAGATGATCTGGTCCTGGCAGCATGTTAGGAACTAAGGCTTTTGTTAGACTCTGCCACAAAGATTTCACTGTTTGGAAGTGTGTTAGAGAAAGCTTGGTTTTCACAGAGAAAATTGATGTATCTGTATGACAGAAAAACACTCCCTTCTTCAAACACAGACATCAAACTGCCTTTTGTCATGTCTTGGAGAAGACCTTTGCAGTAAAATATCATGGAAAGAGAGTAACTGAAAGGGGACACATTCTCAGCTCATGAGTTCTCGCACTTTTACCTTTCCAATTTTCTCCCCCATCCCACCTGGGTAGAGCAAGCAAGCGACTGTGTGGTGCTCAGCTGCCTGCCAGGGTGAAATCACAACAATAGAAAACCACTAGGATCAGGTTGCCAATTCCAAACATTCAGTGTTAAAGTGTTAAATCAGAACCTCCAAATCAGAGGTCTTGTGAACATGTCACAGTATACCCAGTCACTTGTAAGGCCAAACCAAAATTCCCACTTTGACCCTATATGATGCCGTCTAAAGCTTTTCACTTGTTCCTGCCTTCTCCACTTCTTGCATGCTTATTCCCTTGTGTAACTCTTACCATCTCTGGCCTTACATGGGAACCACTGGGATGGGAAGGGGAATGTGACAAATCTCTACTGTACCAGGCACTAAGAGAAATTTCTCCCCTAAGTAATGTGCAATTTGTGATAAAGCACAGGAGTGTCTTGTGTCTGGGACCTGGATCTGGTGCCCAAATTAATCTTACCCAAAGTTTTCAAAGGGTCAGAAAATGGGAGTGAACATTCATCCCCAAGGAACTGCACTGGATTCAAAACTGCCCACCCATCAGGTGCAAATTTCTGTAAGCAATGATCCATGCCATCAACAACAGAAATTTTAGGACTAATCTTGTTTTCCTGAAAGATTTGTTTATTAAACCAAACTGTGATGATTTTGCACATCTGCTAAAGGGCCTTTCATCTCTACAGCAAGGCAAAACCCCCTTGTTACTCAAAATACAGCAAAACAAAGTGTCCCCACCGTAACATAAAAGAGACTACTCTCACTTAGCAACACCATTTCTTAAAAGCACAGTCCCAATGACAAGAATTGGCATCCAAATTCAATTCCAGATACAAAATTCTGAAAGAAAATCAAATCCCACAATTATAATTATTCCATCCTTACTCAAACCATTCTATGATTCTATGATAAGAAAAAAAAAAAAGAAGGACATGGAAGGACATGGAAACAGAAGAAAGCAGGCAATCTTTTGTCACACTGTGTTCAGATTTATCAAAGTCAGAAATATTTACAAGATGAAAGAGTCCTGTAGCCCCTTCCCTCCTGCAGACCAGCAGTACCATATTCAGGTTAGCAAACAGCTGGCAGGACAAGAGTCATTCACTTGGCAAAAGGTTAAAAAGCACCAGAGAATGATCTGTTTCTTACAGCATTGGGAGTTACTGATGACTGGAGGGGCAAAGTTGAGGTGAATGTCCACAGGGCCCTATTTCAGGATTAATAATAGGAATTTCTGCTGCTGGATAGGGACATAGCAAATACAGATGACATAGAAGGTGGAATTTCATGTGAGAATGGCCAAGTAAGAGATAGCTATGAGCCAGCAATATGATGTGGATATGAACAATGTGATGTAAGGTCTGTTGGGGGGGTATTTCCAGCAGAGAATCAGTAGTAAGTAGCAGTGGAAAGACCTGATGTGTCATGATGGCTGTAGCTCTGGTTACCCCCTTCCAACTGTCAAGGCCTGACACAGCATGGTTGGGTGAACTTGCTGATCAGACTGCATGGAAAGAATTGCAAGGAGCCCAGTTGGGGCCTCGACCCATTGGCCCAGGAGCTGTGTTTAAGCTCTGACACTCACCCTTGGACCCTGCCTGAGCTACACTGTTGACCCTGACCTGCAGACCGACTTCTTGGCTTGACCTCAGACCTGCCTCTCTGCTGTGGATGTGTCTGCAGCCACTGGACTGTGTCCGAATATGGGGACTGCCAGCAGACCTGCTCTGGGACAGGGCCCTTGCCACCCAGGCCACTGCCCTGCCCGCCCTGCTCCTCTGCCCATGCTGCACTCCAGTGCAGGAGGAGATGCTCAGCCTGGCATAGCAAGGCCAGGAGATTGACAGGGCTTGCTTCGATCAGCCTTGCAAAACCATGATGAGCCGGATGAGCCGGATGAGCCGGAGAACAGCTGCCTTAGTGTATACCTCCAAGGTAAACAGGAGGAAATAGGAAAAAAGGTAAACTAACAGGCAATGCTGGCAGGAAAACAAATGTAATCTGGGAATTAGACACAGATTTCTTACCAGCAAAGTCAGAGTCTTCAAAAGCCTGCCCGAGCAGCTCACAGAGGAGATGACATGACACAGAGAGTGAGGGCCAGATCCGAGGTCCCATTGGTGCAGTGCCCAACGGAGCACAGCAATGCTCAGGGCACCCCTGGGGCTGGAAAAGGAAGGATGCCTGTTCAGACCAAAGTGCTTCTCCTGACTTGCCCTTTCACCACACTGCTTTGTGTCACATTTCTCTGCTTCCATGCTTCCTTCTCCATTCCTGGCTTTGTGACTCCACCATGGCTGGCTAAGGTGAAGGAGGTAGAAGTCCCCATTTATCGTTTTTGTAAAATTCCTCCCTCTTTCAAACTCTTTTTTTAATACTTGGCACTACCATGCTCATTTTAGGAGCATCTGATTCATTCCTATCTTTACCTAGTGAATACTGAACCTAATTATGCCCAGCAACTCATTGCAATCAACCATTTACTCTGTACTGTTTTCTCACATGGTGAGCGAAAGAGAAAGCCTGAGTCCATGTTTGAAATCCTCATTCAAATACTGCTTTCAGTCAAACAGTTTAAAACTGCTTTTGGGGAGGGAGGGAAGAAGGAGGAGGGTTGGGGGAGCATGGTCTTGTGTTTGGTTGCTGCTACAGTGCTGAAACAGCACAGGGAAGGAAGGGCCTGGTTTTTGCTATCCATAGTGGGGAATTTAATTTAAGGCTGGTGTGTTGCTGGTTGGAAAGACACATTAAATACCCAGATGCAAGTGCAATGGGTACAGAGAAGAGCAAAATAAATACAGGATATTGGCTCATCTATTCAGAGGGCTGATTTCCCAAACCTGGCACATTCGGGATTCACTGCCTGCCCTGATTTTGTGTGTCACTGATTTGGCTAGGATCTAAACACAGAGCTTCACAGTTATTGAACCACTGTCCCAGACCCAGCCAAGGCTGAACACAAAGCAGGCCTGAACAAACCAGCAGGCAGACTACAAAGGAAAAGCAATTGTTCTGCTTAGCAGCAGCACTGTTTCTGCTATGCTTAGCATCAGAACAAGTTAATTTGGGAGCACAATCTTCTTAAAAGGAAGCGTTGCTCAGCCCAGCATCCCTAGGTCTCATGCAGCGTGCTGCCCTTTTCACCAAGCATGAGCTGCGGATGCTACTTGCAATGTATTTTATGCTACGCAAGTCATATAAAAGCTTTTGATAAGAATCATCTCTCTTAAACCTCTGATCGGCATCTTGTTAAAACTGGCATCAAGTTTGCCTGTCATCATTGGCTCACGAGGAAGCTTCTGCAAGGGGAAGGATTTTACTGTTAAAGACAAAACAATACACTGCAGTATCAAAACACTAATACATTTTTCCCCCAGTGGCCTTAGTCTAAAGTATTTGCTTCTAACTGCCCTTTCACAGACATAAAAATAGATCATCAACAATTAAAATCATGGCCAAAAAATAAACAGCAGAGCTTCTGAATGTGGGTAAGCTGCCCATGGATCCATCCTGGTTAATGGAGCTATAGAAACCACCGGTGTGTGGAGACTTGGCCAGTAGCAGAGGAGCCCTCAGGGTGAATAAAACACCTTCGTGTAGAGGATGGAAGGAACCAGCTCACCAACTGCACAGCACAGACGCCCACCTCCTCTCCATAGGAAGGAAGGGAAAGGAAACGCCTTGGCTTTTCTTTGCTGGAGTTACCATCTCCAGATGCTTTAATATTTCCTGGGGGCAACCAACATAAATCAGCATTTTTTTTTACTCCCCTAAGCCATTCAGGACACTCAGTATCAGGCTGCCAGAAAGAAGTAGCTTGCATTTTGCACTCACTGCTGGTTTAAGCTGTGCACTTCTCAGCTGCATTAGCCACTCTTTTGCTACCCACGGCGAGTTATCTTTGTCCTCACACCTTTTTGTGAAACAACAGCACAGCAAAATGCTACCAAAGGAGAGCAAGCAGCGCCCAGGCCCACTCATTCCCACCTGCCAGTGAGCAGGGAGCTGCTCCAGGGAACATGGCAAGAGAGGGTGCAGCCTCTTCCCTCCTCCGCACTGTGGCAGAGGTCTAAATTATGCTCCAGCCTCATTCACCGGAGCCAGCCAGCTGAGTAAAAGCTGAATGGAGATGTCAGGATGCGGCCCTGTGAGGCGTGTGGGTGCTGTGCAGGGAGCCAGGGCCAGTGCTGCCATTCTCCATGCCAGAGGAGCTGGCGTGGGGCAGAGGTACCCAGCCTGTGCTTGGGTGCTGCGCGCAGGAACAAAATGAAGGCTGGGTACAGCACCCTCACTCAAATAGCACCAGAAATAGTATCTTTTTTTTTTCTCTTTTCTTTTTTTTTTTTTCTCTTTTTTTTTTTCCACAAAACTACTGGCAGAGAAAGATACAACTTAGCATGAAAATAGGTATCAGAATAAGGCCTTGGCTGAATAGTCAGTACTCTGCATAATTCTCTCTTTTCATCCCGTCAGCCTAGATCCTCTCCAAATATTCAGATCAAACTCTGCAGTGGAGCTCCAGCATTTTGGCCATTAAAAGTAAAAGCTGGAACAGTTGTATTCTGCCTCTATCATATCCTTCTATTTCGAATAAAGGCAGCTCTCTGATTTTGACCTGGGCTAGTTGTGAAGTCTCTGTACCTGTCTCTGTCAGAAAGATCAAAAAACTGAAGTAGATATCCTTGCTAGGAAAGAAAAAAAAAAAAAAGGAGAGAGAGAAAAAAAAAAGAAATATACAGTTTTAAGGAATGTGTTTAATTCCTCTCTATACTAGTATCTTGTAGATGAAACATCTTACTCAGCCTTTGGCATATGTAAAATCATGGAAAGGGAAGGACAGAGAGAAAACCAGAAGTCAGTATAAACTGTGGAATGATGTTACTGCCATTTAATGGTAAAAGTCCTTTTCAAAGATCCCAGCATGCATTACCCACTGTCTACATTTGAATGATGCATTGTTAGACAATGGAGAGGGCCAGCAGAGGGAAGCAGTCTAAAATTATAAATGAAAATTACAAATTACAAATGAAAATACAGAACAGGAGACAAACCCAACCATGCAATTTTCATTTTAACTCTCTGGGCAGTACAGTAAAAGGGCTAGCATGCACTCCCATCAAAAGCAATGGGAATAACCATAAGAGCCATCTTTCTCAAATCACAGATGAATTCAAATGGGAAGAGGCACGCAACAACAAAAAAAAATAGTTGTTAATGCATAAAACTACTGTATGTCTTCCAATAGCTGGACTCAAGAACCCTGGTTAAATACTGACTTTCTTTCAGAGTCAATCAGATAATAAGACCCCTTTAGAAGCACAGAATAGTTAAATTCATCACCATAATTTAATTGTAGAAGGTTATTAAAGAGCACTTCGACTCCCCTCCTGCTTCGGCGCTGCTTTTGTGTATTAAACTCAGACTAATCAAATTGCAGATTCCAAGAGTACTGTATTAGTCATCCCCATCCCTTTTAATTTGTTTAATGGCCTCCTTTTTTCTCCCTCCTCTTGTGTATGTGTTCTGACTGGCTGTGCAGCGCTTAGGCTCACGACATGTAAATAAAGAATGGATAGGGGAACAGTTCGTCAAAAAGAATAAAGCGTGCCTCCATTCTAAAGTTACATTTGATGTCAGCGTAATTCATGGGACGTGTACTGCAAGCAATGGTGCTTATTATTTCTGCTTAACTGTCTACAGACACAGGAGGAGAGGGGAGAGGGAAAGGAAAAAAAAGGAAGAAAGAAAAGAAAAGAAGTCTGAATTTACACTTACCGCTTCAAAAGCCCTTTTGTACTTCGCCAACTTCTCCTGGCTGAAGATGCAGTATTTTGCCAAAAAGTCGACTGCAAGAGAGGACAAAAAAAGGATAAAATAGTCCATAAAAGAACTCTTTTCCCCACTTCTCCTTAAGCATTTTTGTTAATGATGATAAAGAAAACTATTTTTTTTTAGGTCACAACAATGCTGGCCACAGAAACCTCTTCTTAAAGAAATGTCAGTTTATGGTTTGCTTCTTGTATTTTGTTTTGTTGTTGTTGATTTTCTTTTCTTTTTTTTTTTTTTCCTTACTCTTTCTTGTTTGGAAAAGTCTTTTCACCTGGCCCAGGGCACAAAGTCAAAGTTAACTCTGAATAGGAGATGTTTAACATGTATAATGCATAAGAGCTCCATCCTGGTGAGGCAGTAGTCTAGGAGCGTGGCAAGGGCTTGTTGTTGTTTGTTTTAAATGTCCCAGAAAAGGACCTCTTTAGACTTGAGTTCTGCAGAACAGCATTCTCCGTATGTACTCCCAAGACCAGAAGTATTAAAAGAAACTGAATCCCTCTTGTTTTGTTCTAGTAAGATCAGAGAGGTATACCAACATATTTTTTCTAAATCATTTACCTCTATCATGGAAATGGCTCACCTTCTCCTATTTCTCCCTTCTTATGGAGATGAAGTAGGATGTGATTTCTGCCTCTCAATTATTTCTATTTTTTTGGCTTGCTGCCAGTGGGATGAGAAAATTGGAGGGAAATGTCAGATCACGATACAAACACAAAATGAGTTCAAACATGAAAGAAACGGTAGTCTCTTGATAGTATTGAGTACAGCATTTCTTCATTAAAACTCCTCTTAACATTTATTTGTTCCTTTCTAATTTCTTTCTCTGTATTCTTGGATTGCTGTTTCTATCATTTCATCAGCCTTCCCATCTTCAGTTGGAAGAGACTCTATTTTCACTTCAAGGGAATGAAGTGGCCAATTCAGGACCTGATGGGTAACAACCATTGGGATTCAGGTCTTCTAATTTCCTGCTCATTTAGACTGAGAACTGGGAAACAGGTAATAGTCTGCAAAAGGGGCCTGTAAAAACTTATGAACTATCATCATTATCATTATTATCAGTAACATTACTTTACTGTAAAGAGGAAAGGAGTGTTTTGCAGTGTTGTAGCAATGTGGTATTCTGACTGGTATCTAAACAAGCTCGCAACATAAATCTCCCACTTCTTTTTAAAAGAGTACATTTGTCTTCAGGTTGTGTTTTGGGGCATGTGCAATAAAGGTTCCTCTTGGGGGGGAAGGCTCATTGTTTGTTTATAGCTGTGTCCTAAACAGTACAAAAGGACAAACAAAGAAGGCTAGATGCCATTGCTTCTTATCCTGTATGCTCCAGATGAACCAAATCTGTACAGTAACAACAACAACAACAAAAATATCTTGGTTTTCCATGGCAAAACAGCAACAGAGATTTCTATTTTGAGTACAAATCAACAGATGCTCCGAGATCTGTTGCTATTGCATGATGTACTTCTGAATTCCAAACTAAACTGTGATACTTAAAGGAATGATAAAACTAATTTCTGACAAAATTAGTTTTACACATATCTCTCTTATTGGCAGCATCCATGAAGGATTTAAGTCAAAAAGACCAACTCCACTAGTAGCCTAGCTTCTGGAAAAGTGTTGCACCACACTTAGTACGGAGCACTGCCCCAGGATCTAACAACTATGCTCCCTACAAGAAATTTGCAGAAGTTGCCCTCTTTTGTTTGCTCACTGAGATCAGTTTGGAAGAGATAGATGTTCCAATCCTCTGTGAAATATCACTTATAGGATTATCTGCATTGGCGCCATCTGGCGATTCTGGAAAATATCAAACCATAAAAGAAAATGTGTCATGTTTGCTCTGAATAAAATCTTGACATTTCTTCTCCCTAAGTATTTCATAACATTGCCACCTCACTTCCAACTGAGTTGCTAACAAAATAGCTCTGTAACAATTTTGGGGGTGGGAAGAGGACAGACATTGCTCTCCTTTACAGCCAGGCAAGCTTTAGTTCTTATTTAATCAACTTTTAAGGCTAGATTAGGCTCCTACATCATCTACTCATAAAGAAGTCCAAAGGATGTCACATATCCCTGTATAATTAATCCAATTAGCTGTACCTAGCAAGAGCAGAGTTTTCTGGAAGAATGTCCTGTGTTGATTTGAACCTGTCAGAACATGGAGAATCCCATATAGATGTATGGTGCATATTTCTGAAATCAACATTTGGCTTACATGTCACTTGAACTTGTGTTTAGTCTCAACAACAGCAGTCTTTGCAATGTTACAGTACTCTTTAGTATCCGGTCTTTGCTCCTTGTAAAATTACTTACACTCTCTAGTGAAGTTCATACTCAAAAGAAATGAATTAAGTGGAGCTCTATCAGTATTTCTGTCAGACTTTTTCTACAATCCTTAAAGAAATTTTGATAATTCTTGTTTTCCCCTTCAAAGGGTGAAATCTTTTTAAAACATAGGCACCAAAACCATATGATCAGCCTCACCAGTAGCATAGATCTCCTCTTACTTACTATATTTCCCTCTGGTATCCTGTGTGGCCAAAGGGACAAATAAAGAGTGCCATTTGCCATTCCAATTTTGGGCAATAATTTTGACTTTAGGGAATGGGCTTTCTCCAGCCAGTCTCCTCATGCATCTGTTTCTGTCTCTTTGTTTGTTCCCCTCCCATCCCCAGGAAGTTTCAAAATCACCGATCAATTTTGACCGAGTGCGACGGAGGCATAGAGGTTTGACAGGAATTAAGTACCTACAAGTTTCATGAAAATAGGCAGCAGAGAAGAGGGAGGGAGGGAGGCCCTATTAATTCCCTCATTGAGGGAAAGGCCCCAGCATGAGCTCAACCTTTGTTACAGCCCCGAAATCCACACGAGAGAGAGACCCTGGAAAGCAGCCATCATTAGTAGCGCCGCTCATGGAACCACCTGTTTAATTAATTATTCTCCTCCGTAAAGAACCGTTTTAAAACAGCTCCATAGCTTTCAATATAGGCTTGCTTGCAGTGCCCCCAGTAGGAGTCATGGAGACTGAGGTTAGGGGAAACTGGGCCCCATGTGCTTTGTATCTCATAATAGATACCCCTAAAAGGCTGCTTTGGGCTCCGCAGACCCAAATGTGGGTCTGCCATATTTGTCCCGCTGTCACTCAGTACTTCACAGCCAGGTACACTCTTGTGCCTTGCCACCCATCAGGCTCTGTTTTCCACTTCCTATCTTTGTCAGAGAGTCTAGTCCTGGTGACAGAAGTGACTACATCCAAAGTCACGCTCAGGCCCTCTTGCCATCACTATTCAGCTTGCACAGAGCTGAGGAAAACCTAGGAAAAATTAGCTGCCAAACTCAGAACAGATTTGTACTGAGCACGTTTGTACTGAAACATTCCGTGCGATGAACTGGCCAGCTTTATGGCACTGTGAGAGAGTGCATCCCTCACACTGGACTAGTCAGTCACCTTGTGCCAAATGCTGAGTCTTGACTCCAAAGTGTAGAAATATCCTAGCTCTGCAGCAACATAATTGCAAGGCTATTACTTTCTTAGGTACAAGTAGAATACTTTTTCCTAATGTTGAGGAATCAATATACTATTTTAACTGAGAGCAGAAATCATTCTAAACAAGTATTTCAGAGAGGATTGCCAACTAAAATTTAATCCCATAAAGCGGAAAAAAAAAAAAAAAAAGCAGTACTGGAACACTTTTCTATTCTAGTATATGTAAGATCCTACTTCAAAATGGCACTTAAGAGGAAGAATAAGACACATTACTGTCATGGAGAACGGGAAAATCAGTCTTTGTTCCTTTGTTATCAAGCCCCATTCCACCTATAATATTTGCTCCATCCACACATTCGCACTTGTGTAACTGCTTCCTGCACTCCTCCTGCATGCTTCATTGGGTACACAGGATATGTCCAACAAAACAGGCATAAGTTTGCAGAGGGAAAGGGCCCACAGGTCAGTATGAGCAAGGGCAGTCACGGAAAGGGCAAGCAAGATGTCAGGGAAATATAAGAGGATGCAGGGCACACACAGAGTGAGCTCCTGGGAGAGACTTGCACAGGGACCTCATGGCTAAACAGAGCTCACAGGCCACATCAGTGTTGGCAGCAGGTCCCCTTCCTGAGGAGGAGAAGGTGGGGTACTTTGCTTTCGTAAACTAAAAATCTTATACAGTAAATTTCTTCAATTAAAATAGTATTAAAACTGAAAAGTCAAGTATTCAGAGGCTAGGAACTTAAAGAAAATACTACTGTGCCTCTGAAAGGCCACCTCATGATGCAAGGAGGATAAAAGTGAGACTGTACTGGCAACTTTAGCTTTGGCATTTCAAAATATTTCAAAACAATAATAAAATTAAAAAAAAAAATGAGGCAGCTGTAACAGTTAGTCAGTGCAACCTCTGTTCCTACCCACCTCCATAACTTCCACTTAGTTTGTTATTTCATGTGCTGCATGTTCGTAAAACATAAAAAAGATCTTGTAACATTTTATGAACATTAATAGATTAACCCTCTTAACCTTTCCTGAGCAACACATTATTCCCCGTTTACAGATAGGGAAATTGAGAGATTAAATAACATTTCCAAAGCCGGCAAACACAGTGGTTAGCAGACTCAGAAAATCACTCATCTTCAGCATCACGCTTTAACTGGAGACAATGTTCTCCCAATAGATATCTGTGTCAGAGCTTTGAAGGACATCAAACTACACCAGGCTGTCAATAGAGATAATGGAATAATTGGCAACTGTGTCTATGATGCTTTTCTTTTCAGGAAAACTGGATTAGGATCTTCAGGAAATTAAGTAATGCTGTTGACTGGACAATCATACGTGTTTATGAGAACAGACTGAAAGAAAACTACAAGGAAAAGAATAATCAGGGGCTCAATTAAATGCTAAAACTTTACCACTTAAAAGGAGCTGAAGAAGAAATATGTACTCTCTGGCTTGCTTTACCTTATGTTTGGACTTGGTCAATCTAACATCAGGGCTGAGAAGGCAAACCTTGAAGTTCTCAGCTATAATTCTGAAACACCACCATGCAATATCATGACAACTCATTCAAACAGAAATGTTTTCTAAATAGGGTTTTTCAACATTTTCACAGGTTTTCAATGTTTGCCATGATCTGTATGCAGCGCAGTAGATTTAACACATCATCACTGCTAGATAAAAGTATAGAATAAATTCAAGAGGCTGTTAAGTCTGTACCTCCATGCTGCAGAAGTAAAAGCAAGTTGATATACAAAGCAACACTGTTTCATATGAAATAGGAGACCTTTTTTCTAGGGCAAAGGGGACCAAAGGGCACCTCCTTTTACAGGCAGCCCCAACAGACACTCCTGTAACTTGCAGGCGTGGCATCCAAGAGGCATTGTAAATAACTCACTTCATTCTCACTTAAAAAGAAATATACCTTATAAATTCAAGATTCAGACTTTGGTCTGAAACTAGTTTCTCTTCACTTCTCCCACTTTTTTCTCTTGTACACATACACATAAACATAGATATCCTTATATTTTGGATACCTCTCCCTAGGTTATGCAAATGTTACCTATTCTTTGCAAATAAGGGTGGGACTGCCATTGTAACAGCAAGGGACAGCCAGTCTGCAGTCCCTAGAGCTCTCCCTGTAACAGCAATGGCCAAGACAGAAAAAATTATGCCATGTATCACTGAATTCAACCTCCCTGAGCAGAAATGAGTAAATGCAACCAATTAGATAAAGAGTACACAGGTAAGAGAAGCTTCTCAGTAAAGTGGAATATATCTGAATGAGAAAATGAAGGCCTATATACACCCCTAATGTGCTCAACTAATGATGTCTGTTCTTAAAAATCCATTTCTCTCAAATCCCCACTCTTTCCAGAAAGGTGTATCTTTCTGACACTTGCTTTTGCTTTGCTGGCCCAGAAGCCCAATACAGTCATGCTTTCCTGCCATACGTTGTGTAAGTCAGAAAGTCAAGTTCATCTTCACTTTTAACAAAGTAGAAGTAGTCTCACACCTTTTACATCCTCCTAAAGATTTTCCACTGTTTTTTAACGTCACCTGGTTCTATATAAGGTCAGGCAGACCTTCCAGTTTATGCTGCTTCTGTCTCATGCTTTCCTGGTTAGGCATAAGCATAAGAATTAGGATTTACAGACAGTTATTATGCTTTACCTCATTAGGTCTTAACTTTTCAGAGTGTATTAAAATTCTGTAGTATCAAAGCTTTTTATCTGGCTTTGCAATGAAGTTTCCTTCCAAAATCCTCTATTCAAAGAGCTGTGGATCATTGGACACTTTGCAGTTTCTTTGCATCAACAAAGTATCGGCAGAAAAAGCCTCCCAGTACATTGGTGATCCTACTTTATGAAAACAAACAGACAATCCAACTCATAACAGATATTCTCATCTCTGGCACTGACGTGAAGGATTACTAGAGAGCATGAGAGAGTTTGGGGACTTAATTCTTCACTTGCATGAACTTCTGGGGTCAGCTGGCAAAAACTTGATCAAATCAAATCAATTCCAAGGCAGCGCCTGTCTTGTCAGGACAAAATGGGAAGCCTTTTGTTTCTGTGGGACTCAGCCCTTATCAGCTCATTCTGTCACTCATACTTCCTCAGCCCACTTGCAAATCCTCCTGGATTTATTGCAGATGTATGAAGCTTGCTGGAAATAATAGTACAAGCAAAGAGGCTAGTCAGCTATCGACTCCAAGCCCTGGGTAATACCAATGGGAAATTATTCACACAAAAGGTGCGCTGGGGTGACAAATGAAGAGAGCGCTTTGGCCCATTGAAGATGCTAGGAGCTCGGACAATGCTAACACACTAATACCAAACAGCTCGCTTTATCTGATTACATACTGAACGCTTGCCGGTTCCCTCCCCTTTCCCGATGCCAGCACCCTGCCCACCCCCACACACTTTCCCTTAAAGGACACAGGTTGCTTTCTTATGTGCAGTGTACCATTAAATGGTAATCTAAAGCAGGAGCGTGTCTAAAAAACAATTTAACTCCACACAAAACAATTGTCTTCCTTCTCCTCTCCTTCCCAAAAAGACATCTTTAATGTTTAAACATAGCAACAACAAAGCATTCCTCAACAAAATGGGAGGAACGTGAGCAGAGATTTATGCAGTGCTTTCCCATATTGTCCACCCATACCACTGAGACAAGAAAATAATTTTTTGCCCGCTCTTTAATATTTCAGAATTTCCTCCATCCCCTTTATTGTATACTCACCCCTCTCCTCTTTACTCTTTTTTTTTTTTTTTCTTTTCTGAAGGGATCATCAATACATTTCTAAAGGGTATCCTACAGGGTTTCCAGGGAAAGACCTATTTGGTCCTTGAGTCAGTTAGTAAGCAGCATAGTCCATTTCCCCAACAGCACTACCATATTTTCCCCCAGGAAAGAATGCACAAAGTCAGCATATGCTAAGCTTCTGAAGACCTGAATGACCAGGCTTTTTTGGGTCAGTCACACAATGGTGGCGTGGCGGCAACATCTAGGCAAAGGACCTGGGAAATGATGTGCTCACTTGAATGGGGCTGAGGTCTTTAATCAAACAGTGACTAGTTTTGGAAGTCTGCTTCCCTAAAGCTCACTAAATACTTTGAGTTAAATCACCACAATGAAAATTTTAAATTATAAATTTTAAATTATAACAGAAACAAAAGAAATCCTAAAGATGGCATTACTGTACTGACACTTAGAAGAAAGGATATAAACGCCAATAATAGCAATAAAGAAAAACCAGAAGTGCTCAATATATATCCCTTTGGTGTAATTAAAAGAAGAAAAACAAACCACTACGCTGAACTCACTGATGTAATGAAATCATAGGATGATCATGAAGTGCTTTTCACTACAATAATAGCTTACAGGGGAATTAAAAAGCAGACACAAAAGTTAGACGTCAGCCAACCCAGAAAATTGTTTCAAAGAGTTTTGACAGAAATCGGAGCAGTTCTTTGGCTCCTCACTAACCAAACACTGAGGAAGCACCAGAGCTACAAGGAAAGATAATATTGTGCCACTGTTTAAAAAGGGTAAATGGCACGACCCAGGTAATTATAGACCTGTCAGCTTGACATCAAATCCAGGCAAAACAGTGCAGCAGCTGATAAGGGATTTGATTAATAAAGAATGGAAGGAGGGAAATATAATTAATGCCAGTCAACACAGGTTTATGAAAATAGATCTTGTCAAACTAACTTGATTTCTTTTTTGGATAAGATTACTGGTTTGGTTGATATAGGTAATAGACTTAGGACTTCAACCACATATTTCACTCCGTATCATATGAAATTTTGATTAAGAAACCAGAATGACACAAAAGTATCATGGCACCTATTCAGTGGCTTTAAAACTGGCTGACAGGTCTAAAAATGTAATTACAAATGAAGAACATTTATTAAGCCGTATCTTGGCCCACCTCTATTTAACATCTTTGATGCAGAAGAAAAACTTGTCACTAATGAAGACCACAGAGGGCCAGTTGCTCAGGAGAATGATAAATGATTAAGCAGCTTTGTTGCTGATCCAGAGTAATCTGGATAGTTTAGCTAGCTGAACACAGGAAAGTAATACATGCTTTGAAGTGACCAGATGTAAAGACTTCCTAATATAAAAATCTTTGGGTCATCATGAATAGTCAGCTGAACATGAACTTCCAGCTCAATACCACGGCCAACAGCTCTACTACAACTTCACATGAATAAGTAACAGAATACGAATGAGGCCTAGATTTGTTACATTACTTTTAGCTAGAAACAAATTCACTGGAGATATTCTTAAGGCCTGATTTCCTGACCATGTACACTGAAAAGACTCAAGCTCCACTCTAAGTGCCCTGCCAGTACCCAGCTGGTATGGAAGGCAGTGCCACCAGGATGGCACCTCTCCCTTATTGTACTTTTCAGCCCCCCTCAATATTTTTTCCACCTGGAGCTGCCCAAATTGTCTAAAATGCCTACAACATGGCCAGGTCTCCTCTACCCATGTTGCTCCAGACATTCTACCATCTCCCATGAACATGTTCCTGCTGTGGTTGTCTCCTTCCCCAAGATCCTAGACTCCATGGCCTGGGCTTCCTCTTGTTTTCAACATGAGGCCCATACCCTTTTCTCCATTTGGGTGATGTAGAACATTTGTAGACATCATTAAAAAATTTGCCAACATCTTTCAGAACAAGAACCTGTGTGAGCAGCTTGTTGTCTGGCTGGTCCAAAATGTACATAGACCTAGAATAGTCTGAGTACACATTAAAGGCCTGTTGTGTGGGTGACTGCCCAGGTGAACACATATTTTGCCCTTGGAAATGGGCAGTGTTAACTTATCCTTGATGTGATATGAATGCCAACGTCATGAAAAAGCAGTACAATCCCATCTTTCTACTCCACTTGAGAAGGGGCCAGAGAAAAGCCATTCCACACAACATAGAGTGATGCTTTTTTCAGTATACAAGCACTGAAGAGTCTGTCTTTATGACACTGAGTGATGATTACATCAGACATACTCTGAGAAGCATCCTGAAGCACCCATCACTTCCAGCATGAAACCAGAAAGCTAATCCAAAGGTCTTCATTTATGGAACAATTCACTAGGGACTGGACATTCACTGCTATGCATCATTTCCAGAAAGACAAAGCTGAGCAAATGTAAATATCTGAGAAGACAACTTGGAATTTGCTGCTCAGGTTGGACTGCTTACAGTTCTGTGTAAGGGAAAAACAGACTCATGACAGCGCAGAAGTGAAGATGTGCTCAAACTGCCATTGTAACTTCTGTGTGGTGTCCCAGATGCCTTGTGATGGAGAAAGATTAATAAGCACTTAGTAAATTTCTAACTCCGACTTTACATGGGAAAAAAAAATCAAAGTCATTTTTTGGTTTATTCTAGGATCCAGTTAGGTACAGCTCTATGTTAGATTTAACACTTCAACATTTCTTTCTATCTGTATTTTTGGCATTAAACAAAACCTCGCTTTTATTATATTTTTATGTGGCCTGTTGTTCCTTCTGAGATATTTTAATGCACATTGTTGTTTCTGTTTTAGTGAGCATTGATCATTTTGTCAGAAGCAGATGGTGTTTGCTGCATTTTGTTTGTTCCAAAAATAAGCAACATCCAAATGTTCACTATGGAGGTGTGAAAGAGAAAAGGCCTGATGCATAAATACAGTTTCTCCTTCCCTTTGCTATTTATCTGGTGAAAGGAACTGCTGCAGTCTTGTTACAAGTCTGCAAAGCCCTGGAGTTCATGCTGTTTTTCTACCAGGGAGGGTACATGGCTCTAACTGGCATCTCTGCCAGAGCAGGGCTAACAGCTCCTAGGAGGCTAGCCCAGAGGGCTTTGGAAGAGCTTTTTTTTGTGGCCTGCAGAAGGAAGACACTTCTTATAAGGCAGCATTAGTAGGTAGCCTAAATTAGGACGCATCAGGCTCCCTCTGTGGTCAATGGAGGGAAGTATGTCACTGACTCGAGGCCTAGTTGCTTGATTTGATGAGACTGTTAAAAAGTGTTAATTTGGCCAAACTATCCAGCAGCACACCTTTAAATCCTATGCTACGTAAAGTCCATGCTTTGCAATAACTCCTGAGGGCAGCTGCCAGCTTGCAGACAAGGCTCAGCCCTGAGACAGCAGCCATTGGGCCACGCCAAACAGGGTGAATATGTGGCATCTGGGAATATCTTTTCTGGATAAAGTATTAGAAAAAGATAACCACTGCAGGGTGCCCTATTATGTTTTTAAAATACTACCAGTTTGCTTAGTGTTTACCCAGAAAAGCTAATTATGCTTGTCGCTTAATGTAAATTGCTGGATAAATAAACACAGAAATAGCTTAGTGACTGCTATGCTTTCTTTAAAATGCTGTTTGAAGGTTCATTATGCTAAGCACAAAAGAGAAGGGAACTTCTTACAATGCACTTATTAAAGGCACATTTTCTGCAGAAATGATTGTAGCATGATTGTACAATAGCATATAATTTGCTTTGTTGACATTTTCAGAGTGAATCTTGCCGACAGCAGGCATGGGTGGGAAAAGTGGTGGCAGGGCCGCTGTTTGTGCTGGTAGGAGCTGTCAGCAGTGATTCAGAGGAGGAGGATGCCCCAGCCCAGACGAGGAGCACCCACAGATCACACACGACAGACAATGGGGCAAGAAACCCCATGGCTCATTTGCACATACACATGTCCCTGCAGTAGTTTTGAAGCTGACACCTCGAAAGACTTACATGACAACGCTATGATCGTTAACAGCAGAACATGCTGCAGCAGATCCCCAGACCTGCAAATGGGATCCAAACCAGGCATCAACACGTAGCTGCACTCCTGTCAAGGGAACCAGAAACATAAAGCAAGGAGTTGTGCCATACTAATGCCCCTCTACTGGCTTAATGTCACCTGAAAGAGGACAGACAAGGCCTGATGCAGGAAAAAGAGTGGCCAGATGATCAACACTCACCTAGAGCAGATCTGGAAGGTATGAAGTTGAGCCATCAACATCGATCATGACTTTGCACCACAGCCATGGCAATTCTGACACAGCAGGAGGCCTAAAGACAGTAATAACACATCATCCCTGGGAGGGAGTTTCCTAAGAAGCAGAGGGAGTACGTCTCTGTGGGGTTAGGGGTTGTTCTTTGTTCTCTACAGATACAACCAAGTAAAGGGAGCAGCTACAGGAAGAGGTAAACGTAAGGCCAATACACCTGAAATTGGCCATTAAAACACCTAATGAGCTTAAAAAGGAAACACAGCCAGATACGAGTTTAGCCTCTCTTAAGCTAACTTTAACATCCTACAAGCCACAGTTGCTATTTTCCCTGCATGGCACCAAAACAGCTCCTGAGCCACCCAGGCCTTGGCACAGGCAGCGAGGAAATCAGACTGCTGAGGCCAGGCAGGGACTGCTCTGGGCAGGCTGCATTTTTCACGTCTGGCCATGGCCAGGCTGCAGGTCGCTGCGTAGATTGAAACACTCACAAAAGAAATGTGTCTTTCACCTTTCTAGCCTCTTGAGAGACTTTTATTTGCCACCAGTTCCAGTCTGATGGATGTTTTAACTTTGTCAAACTCTTCCTAGGAGTTGTGTATTAGTTTGCATTGCCTTTGAAACTGGGTTGTTATCCTGAAAGGGCAGGAAGTGGGGATTAAGTCTGTTAGACATTGTTTGAACAACTCTCTTTTCACTGTGCATTGTGACTCTGCAGCCTGCCAGCACATTTCAGCCTCTTTCCAGGAACTGGCACCACAGGGATGGAGCGTGGCTGGCTGAAGACCTGGCATCTGTGCTGACTTTCATAGGTACCACACATAGGGAAGGAAACTCTAAAGCAGAGGAAGAAGAAATGTCCCTGGCACCACCCTCTGCAAGTGGTACATAGGGGACTTGGGTTTTGAAGAAGCCCTCTGATGCCTGAAGGATGTAGGAGCAACGTACTGTATTCGGCTGGGAAACGTGACAACCTAATCATCCTGAAGGGTACTATTATTGTCTGCTTAATATGCTTTACAGTCCCGATGAACGGGGAAGGCTGGCTGACAAGTGTGGTATGATGTATCTAATGGCTCAATACTACCGTGATGGGTCCATAAAAGGAACCTAATTTCACAGTTTGAGGAAAATACAGATCATACAGTCATCACTTTAAGGCCGGTGATTTCAGCAATCTGGACAAGTAATTCTGGTTTAAGATATTCTGGTGGTTCAGCATTTTGCTTTATTTGTTGATGTCTAATTTAAATTTGGGACCTAACATTGGAGATTGCAAAGACCTTTGCATTACATGATATAAGCCTTGATTGCTAATCACACGGTGACACCAACAGGGATGGTTTTTGTTCTAACCAGATGAAGCAGCACATTTCAAAACTTTCTGGGTCAGGATTATATAGCAGAGCAGTTTACACTGCACATGCAAAAAAATGTAACTTTCATGTATGTCATAGGTGCAGATTTAGGATTTCTTCTGGGCAATTGCACATGACAATCCAATTATTTCATACACACAAATTGGTTCATTTGTGTAAAAGGAAAGCTTGCTCAGAATTTGAGTGTAATATATAGTTTTGAAAATAGACCCCCTGCCTTTCTTCTACTATGGTGAAAGATATCACTTTACAAAGAACATAATCTTCAGAAGTGTATTCCTGCTGATTAAAGAGTAATTCATATCATAGTCAAGCCTGAAGTATGGCAACATAATAGAAAATGGTGAGGGCAGGAGTTTGTTTCTAGTGTAGGTTGCAGAAAAAAATGGTGCAGCTACCCTCCTCACATTTGATCTCTAGAATGCATTTAACACAAACTTAGACATAAAAACTCACAATTTCAGAAACTGGAGATGGCCATATTTTCTGTACCTTGCCAAGGCAGCTCTGATCTTTTTGCATTTCAAATAAAAATGAAAAATTTGTGATTCTTCCTCCTTTTCTTCCTGTTGCTGCTCTACTTCCTAGGGATTTCTGTGATCAAGGCTGGGAAGTCTACCTTAGCCTACAGGAAGAATCTCATGTAAGCCTTCTGCAGAGTTCAGAAGTTCCACCTCCTAAAGATAGCAAAAGCTATCTTTTTCTTCAAGTGAACCTTCAACTGGTTCTTCCAACACTAGAAAATAAAAGATAAATCATAATTAAATGCATGAATAGTAAGAATCATGCCAAATCAGAAAAAAAAAAAATATATATATATATAGACTAGGTGTGCATCTCTTTTGTGCCTTCCCAGATGAACAGTTAAGACACAATTTCACAGTTCAAAGCATCAGTTCTTCCTAGTTCTGTTCTCAAGTAAAATCGTGCTTACCTCCAGTTCTCAGTGTTGGGAGTACTCTTATTTCAGTTGTTTACTCAGTAACCTTGCAAAAATACCTTGGTCTGTGTTATTGGAATAATGAATATGCATGCCCTTTTCATAAAATTCTGGAAGAGTCATCTTCTGGGCTAATTTGGCTTCCTCAGAAAAACATTAAAAAATCAGCCAAATCTGTTTAGCGTTCAGGCTTTTATCATTAAAAGCTCTGGCTAAACAAATACTTTTATTTGACAAAGTCACTTTAATCTGTCCATTAGGAAACCTTTATCTTGACAACCTTTGCTGTGTGGAGATGAAGGACCTCTGAAACCACCTAGACACCCTACGTGTAAGGACTCTCCCTAATGCAGCTGGCCCTTTCAGAAAAGTGAAGACTTTCTTCATTAGGAATTAAAAAACTGAGGCAGACAATGAAGGCCCACAGTTGCCTTGCTAGGAGTTCAAAGAAAATTCATCAATACAGGGACCAAGATGATATTTTTCCTGTTAACTACAGTTAGTTATGATGGTTGTAACAGTGTGGGAAGCATGGGCTTTACTGAGTTATTTTAATATGTTGAGCGCAGAATGCCACTGGATCTATAATCCTGCTAAATTTATGCAATTATTTATTTCAGTGGGATGATTCCTGTGAATAAAGTGAGCAGGATTTGGCTTTGGTTATGGATAAGTGAAGAGGACACCAAAGCATAAAATGGCAGCTTAGAATGACAGAGGAGCTCCTAACCCTGGGGAGCCCTTTTACACCAGCCAGCATGGTTCAGACAAAGCACTAAGGGGAGACACGGTCCCTTTCTGAAAAGAAAGAAAGAAAGAAAATTGCCCCTAAAAGAAAAATCCATAATCAGGAGGACCATCAATAGAGGAGATTCCCCATTGGGGAGGTACGTTCTTTCGACCAAGAAAATTCCCTACATTTGTTGATTCTAATCCAGCTGGCCTGACTTGGATTTGTAACCACCAGATGCATTGCAAGCAACTATGGATATTCTAAAGAACATCAAATAAAGGGTTTTTTAAACCAATAAGTAGCATTCTTGCAGATGGATGCAGAAGACAATCAGTCACCAAATGAATAAAATTGCCTCCCCCCCTTCCAACATATTTAAGATGTCTGCATCAAGCTGCCTTTAGTTTGTATACATATCAGATTATAGAAGATCTGCCTCTTTATAATTTTTTTTTAAAAGGATGGCAGCCTTAGTTCAATAGAGTTAGTGAGACAATCCTTTAAGCTGTGTCAAAATGCCAGTTATCCTCAGATGCCACCCAGATTTGAATAATTTAGAAAGAGACAAAAACACAGAAAGGAGGAATCATCCTTTGACTACTTTTGCTTTTGACACGGCTGCCTCCCTCTCCTTTTTACCAAAGCATCTTCGTCTCTCTATCAGCCATGACAAGTGCCAATCAAACCTTCCGTTTCTAAGGTTCTAGGGGAAAATGAAACATGAAACATTTTCTAACAATCACTGACCAAAGGTCCACTATCAGTGTGTGGTCTGGGGAAAGCCAGCCTTTTCCTTTTTCACTTCTAATCTCTGACCCACCGTTTACCTCTTCTTTTTCATATACTTTAATCTCTCTGTTGCTCCAAAAGATCCTAAACAAATTGTAGGTCAGCATGGATTAGGCTGCTTTGTTACCAATGATTAGTACATTTACTTTTGCTTTAACATCTTCAGCAATAGCTGAATGTCAAAAAGATCCAGCAAGAGTTTGTTTAATCACAACAAAAACTATATCCACATAGTCTTACAATTACATTGTCAGTCTCAGCATAAAGAACTGGAACACAATAGCAGACAGTGACCATGGACCTGCAATGTTAACATGTATTTTCAGAGCTTCTATTCCTGCAATTCAGTGTTAGTATAATCAGATTCACAGTAACCTTCATTAGATCAGGACAAAAATTAAGCTTCAGATATTTGCCTAAGAGTCTGAATTCTGCTCCCATTTGCTCAGCAGTTCCAGTGTATTCAGAAATGGTGTATGCAGCTTGACAGTCATGGAAATATTTTCAGTATAAAAATTATATTAAGTTGCTCAGCAAAGATGTAAATGCATGGCTGAGAATTAAAGAGGAAAATTGTTGGACACTTTGGGCTAGTTAAAGGAATGAGTAAGGAACAAATAGATCTCTTTAAAGTATGTTAGATGTTTCTAGACTTAGGGAAGCTTTCTTAAATCAACATTGCATCTGCCCTGTTTGTGCTCATGAGAGAGTATATTGGCATGATTTACATGTAGGAGGCTCTCAGAAAGTGAAGGACAGGAGAGGTAAGCTATTTTGTTTCAAGTCCCTTGACTCTGAAGTTGCACCAAATTACATTGCCTTACATATCAGCAAGGCCAGGGCAAGAAAGTTTGGATATGAGCCCTTCAGTGACTAAGATCATCTATTTATCCTGTTGTCTCATCTTATCTTTCTGTATCAAGTTCAAGGTTTGTGTCATCAATTTCAAAGTGACTTTACCACTCTTGACTGTTTTTTCTCTCTGCTGTCATTGCTTCCTGTCTTCCAAGCACCACCAGTACCTGGCCTCTATTTATCCATCTCTGAACATGGCTGACATTGTTTTCCCACACTTACCTGATGTCGGAAGTGACACCCAACATGAATTATCAAATCACTACCCTCCTCTGCATCAAACAAATCCTGCCCACTATCACCATGTATAAACGCTTCTCATTCATATTTCTATGGGAAATTGCCCACACAAAAAATGCTAGGACAAGAAGCTGTTGAAAGTAATTGACATGCCTGACAGCTTAGTAAAGTTTCCAGATGTTCTTTATACTAGGTCTTTACTTTTTTTTCAGGATTTTCGACAATAGTAATAACATGGCTATATGAGCATTCACATCAGTAGGCATTCATGTGTTTTACTTCCTTTGACAGAAAAATAAAACTTCTACCCAGTAACTTTTAGACATTTTTGATAGATTTGGAAATTGTGAAGATATGCACAGACACATACATCCACATACAGTATTTCATAAGTTTCATCCAATTTTTCCCATTGTAGTGTTTATGAAATACTGTCTTATCTGTATAAATACATCACTATAGTTAAAGCCAGAGAAAGAGCGTACACAAATTCATGTAATACTGGAGAAAGAAACAATCATTGAATTATAAAGCAGCCAAGAGCTTTTAGGTCCCAAAATCAAGCAATCAGACCTTCAAAAGCAAGTGCTATTTGAGACCAGCAAGCCCTGAGATGTGTAATGAAGACAAAGTGAGAGATCAGAGGGAAAAAACAAAACAACAAAAAAAAACACACATGCATGAGCTGAGATCAGATGAGAAAAGGGACTAGAAAGATAAACCAGTTTATCGAGGGAATCATAGCATTTACTATTATATATACAGGCTGGTGCACTTTAATGAGAATGTAAACACAATATACAAAAGTTAAGAAGGCTTTAAGGAAACAATCCTCAGCTTACCTGTACCATCCCGAGTCTTAGACAATTGCCCAGTAAAACGAGGGTCTCAGTTCTTCAGCTTGGATTAAATTTCATGCAAACCTGTCAGAAAATGTTACTATAAATGAGACTAAAGAAGGGCCAAGAGATTTTTATCAGATTCTGAATATTAACAAGATTAGCAGTATAAGTCACCAACCCCTTATTTTACCATAATTGTCTTGGTTTTCCATTTTAATCCAAGAAAACATATCTGAAGAAATACACGAAAATAAATGTTAGAAGAGTTATAGATCAATGGAATCTTTAAATAAATAAAAAATATAACACTTAAAAGACCTCTTAAGAGGCTTATTGTTGTTGTTGTTGATGATCTGTGAAAGAGAAAAGAAACTGCAACAACAACAACAAAAAATCATCTGGGTGCTTTCTCTTCCAATTTTTGGAATGTTAGAGAGAGTTACTCTAACAAAGGTGATGGCCACAGTGCAAATTTGCCTCATGCCCCAGCAAATCTCCTGCCCTCTGCCCAGTGCCTGCCCAAGAACAAGGACCAACTGCGTGTTGCCCGCATGGCTCCATGAGTGCTTCTGTCTCTAGCAGGTGCAAAGGCCAACAGGGATGTGCAACGGGGGTGTGCAAGCCACTTCAATGCAATCTGCCTGAGTTTGCAGTGGGGGATGTTTCCTCCAGCATGGTGGAAAGCTGATTTCAGAAGATGCTCCTGCTGATTTTCATCACTTAGGATAATTTTTTGTGACTTCACTGTTGCTTCATCCATAATGACAGGGGCTGAGCTGCTCAGAAAGGTTAGGCTTAGCCTCTCCATCCTGCAGAACCTTAAAATCCAAGCTATGGGACACAACAACGTGGCTGTGGGGAGTTGCTGGATAGATGGGCCCCAAGCTACCAACAAAATTCAGGTTCAAACCTAAGCCAAGCATGGGACAATGACACCCTACAAACCAAAATGCAAGACCTGTGGGTAATATCACTTGCTTCCATTGCTTCCTTGCTTCCATTGGGTTTCTTTTCTTTATTTTCATCTGCTTTCACTGTATGTTTTGTGGTGCTGCTGCCAAAGCCAACAAAAATATTACAGTTGAGGGTCTTGGCTCCTACACAGAATCCTTTTGCCTTTAAAGAAACTGATAGTGAGAGAAAGTGTCTTTACCTCTTCAAAATACAATCCATTGAGGACAGATACACAGGCTTACTTGGTGACTCCAAATAATCTAAATAATAATAATAATAATAATAATAATAATAATAGTAATAGTATATGCATTAACAGCAGCAAACGCCATCATCTGCAAAATAAGCTGTATAATCGAGCCACTTTGATCAGGTAAAAATGCAAGGAAGTGACAATGCTTTTTTTCTCAATTTTAGAACTCAAGGAGTCTCAGGGGAACAAAATGATAATCTGCATCTTGGTCTGCTGCTGGGGCACCATAGAAAAGCTGATGTTCAGGTCACAGTTGACTGCTTGATTTTCATTCAGATAAAACTTGCCAAAGAATCAGGCAGGTGTAAAGATTTATCTGTAAAGACTGAGATAACACAAGCAGCATGTTTGCTGGAAGTAATATGCCCAACCACTGTACACGTACACCTCCCTGCTCCACAGCAAAGCAAAGGAGCGTAGGCTGACTTAAATCATCCTGAGCAGGACTTCAAGCCTATACATTCTACTTTCCAAATTTTGATGGGCTAAGACTATGCACATGTTCAGCTTCTGCAACTGGTCTGAAGAGTGCCATTTCCTCTGCACATGCTTTCTGACCATGTCCTATGGAAGAAGTAGGGAGGATCTAAAAAATTCTTAAGTGAAAATATCTGTGAATACTGTTTTAGCTGCAAAACATTTATGGATCAGGATTTCCTTGGTTACTGCTTACTGTAATTAACTTCTTGAGAATATTTTTTGCTAACTGCAGCTCATAAATAACTGTGGTTGGATTGGCCCAATTACAGAACATGAGCAGACTTTTCATAAATAAAATACCCTTGATGTCTTCACACTAATTGTTCTGTAACTCTAGCCTCGCTTGTCCAAGAGTAGCTGTGCTAATACACTGTAAATCAATTTAGCAGTTCCATTCACACATTGACAGACTCTGTGACTAACAGGATCACATTTCCTATCTAGACAGTCCCTACTAAGCAGTCAGTTGGAACAGAGTAATTTGAACAGGTTCACATTAAAAAATACATGATATTGCCCTGAGGAAGATGTCATGCTCTTATATCTGTCCCCATCCCTACAACAACTTATTCTTCTGTTAAATAGCTAAATGTTCTTTCTGTGGTCATACTCATTACAAAACTTCAGCAAAACAAAATGAAAACACTAAGCAATTAATTAAAAAAATGGCTCTATCATTCCTTGAAGAGCACAGTTTAACAGCTAGCGGTGCAGCTAGCTTGGTGCAGCTCTGAGGTCTGCAGTCCCCAGCTGAAAGCCTACACGTACTGCCATCAGAGCAGCTCCAGATGTGTGTGGAGCATGTCCAGTATGCAGGACAGGCATAGGATAGTGACAGGGATAAGGAGAACCTGTTCTTATCCATGTGCTTCCAGATTCTGACTTTTTTTTCTTCTTTAGCATCAGTGTCCTTCATCCACCACTCAGTCTCCCAATTTTGTCCAAGGAAAGAGCAGCTGGTTAGCACTGTGGCAGCACAGACTGCTATCTGGTTTGGGAAAACAGCAATACTTTGGGCAAAATTTGTCTTAGACATGCAGAAGCATTCTGCCTTCTTTAATGCCAGACACCAAAAGGTAAGGTGTTCATTTAGCAAGAAGAGCAGCACTTTATTAGAACAAACCACACCAACCTGCTGCTTGCATTAGGCAAGAATATTAGGCTGGGTTTCAGAGTGCTGTATTAGCGATACCATCAGTTTCTCTTTGTTTAATAACCTTATGCAGTTCATTTTCATTAGCTGTTATAGTTTAGTTATTTGAGCCTCCCCCTCCTTGCAAGATGAGAAGTTGAACATCCCCAGAAAGCTGATCTACTCAACACGAAGATAAGATTTTTGCTGAAAGGAAAATAAGTTTTTTCATGGAGGGCTTTAAGATAGCTACCTTATCACCTTGAGAAGTGCTGGATGTAACAATCCTGGTTAGGTCTCTCCCTCCTGCTCTCTTGGGGGAAGAAAAGTAGGCAGCACGTATCACTTTGAACAGTTTGCCTGCGTCTGCTTCCTACTTATCTGGTAACCAATAGAGCAAGCATCAGTCTTCAACCAAAGAAGATTCAGATAATTTTATTCCAAATTGCTTTTTGCAATACATTTCAGGGGTAGATAGAGTTTTCCTGAGGGTACTTGATGATTTTATTCCAGCAAACAAAGGAGCAATGAAAACTAATTTACCTTCTGAAGTATACTGCATCTTGCAAATATCTCCTGGTAATGAAGAGATACTCAAGGCTATGTTAGATCCAGTCCCACCCTACTGTAAAGAACAAGATCTTTGACAGTAATTTCAGTATGGTAAAGTCAGACACATAGTGCACATTAGTAATGCATCCTTCTTGGTGCAGACACCCTGCACTGCATATAAGGACACACAGACTTAAGATTCAATTACACAAGGTGCTGAGTGCTCTGGTCATGAACTAGTTTGTGAGCAGCTACACTGAGAATGATCTATAAACCCACAGTCTCTTCATTCTGAAATGTTTTGTTGGCAGTGAGAGGAAGGCCAGGGTGCAAGCCCACTTTAGGTCTTTTGGGACTCCAGGAACACCCAAACCAGAGGGTGGTTATCAAACAGAAAAGCCATGTTCAAAGACAGGAGGCAAGAAGAACTTCAAAACTGAGGGAGCATATGCCCATACAGTGCCAGTGAGAACCAGAAGAGACTGCATGACTTGGGGGGATCAACCTTTATTCACAGTCATGCATGAGCAGGAGAGCAATGACAACAAGATATGATCTTTCCCTTTCTCATCTTCCCACAAATGTTAAGCAAAATAATGGTTTATACTAAGTAATTCAGTGAGAATACAAGTACTAACCCTACTATGGTTTTGCCATAAACCTTCACTGGGGGAGCTCTGAATTCAGAGAGCAAGCTGGCTGTAACTACATTTTGTTAATGTGAGTACAAAACTAATTTTTACTAAGACTCTTTTTACAGCCAAGAGTTCTTGTTCTTCTCTCTTTACAGCTTATAAAACACCTCAGTAATAGAGAAGAAAGTGTGAAAATGTGTTCTTAAGTACTTACCAAAAAACTGTCCTTATTCCCAGAGAACAAGCTCAACCAGAGACCCAGTTCACAGTCACATTGCCCCACAAACAGTCTTTTGCTGTGGCATCAAATAAATGCCAAAGTAATATTATCTGTAGTTTACTGCATCATGAAACACATGAGGTCTCCAAGAACAGAAGAGGACCTCACTACACTGGGAGATACGTGCCTATGGAGAGTCACCAGGAGCTTGCACTGATTGTTTCAGACTATATTTGTGCTCAGGTAAAATGTGCACACAACACTGGGAACTCAGGAGCTTCTCTTTCCTACCTATGCCTTTTGCTTAATTTATTTGTTTTTAGTGTTGATAGCTTTTCTTGATTTTAATGTGGAAATTTTCAGTTGTCTTAGCTGTAGTCCTAAAAGAAAAACAGTTGTCTCAGCCATAGTTGCAGGACGACAGAAGTGTTAATAAAAAAATCTTTAAAATAGCTTGCAACTAATATACTAACCGGAATAAAGCATTTGTCAGCTAAATTGCTTAGCATTAAGGGGAATATGAGTTAGCTGGAGAGGTTTATTTTGACCACCGGAGGGCTCCTACATTTTTTCATTTATTAAATAAAAGTACTAAACAGTGGCTGGCCTCATTAAGAGTTGCTGAAAGAATAATTTGCAGCTAGAAACATTTTTGATGAATTTCACCTTTATCTCTAAGTGAATCATTGTGGACAGACTGTGAAAGTATTGAACCTATAAATTATTCAAAGCTAGTCACAAGTACTTTCATCAAATATTTTCAGATTTGCAAATGGTTCAAGTGTTGACATTCCAGTTGAATATCTGGCTCACAATTTACATTGTCACTTAAACTATTAACGTACCAAAGACCATCTAAACTTTTAATTATGTATTCATTTGTATGAATCATTTAATTTGTATATCATTTGCCATATAGTACAAATGTACAGATAAAAGGCCACTGCAGACAAAGGAAAAACTTCTGGTTATTTGTGTCACTTTCAGATGAGGCTAAGCCTGCATATTGCTCATCCCTTCTGCGGTTGTATCATTGAGAAACAGAGAAACATCACTAACTTCACCTAGACAGAAAAAGCAGCTAGCATTTGCAATTTTTGTATCCCACCATAAAACTGAAATGATGCTTTCTGGGATTGCTTGAGCTTTAAATACTGATTTTCAGGTCTTTTGGGGACAGGGAGGCAGGGTCCTCTCTGATCTCTGTGGAAAAAAAGTAGTGGTTATTTTCAGGGTCCAAATCAAACATGTGGATCTCACATCATTGACTTTCACCTGATATGCACATCATGGTCAGACTAAGTCACAAGCTCTCCTCAGCTTCCTTAACAATAATAGGTCACTTGACACATTCATTGGAGCTCTGATGAGTTAGAGGATCTGGCCCTATCTACAGTTTAACCCAGTTTCTTCTAGTTCCAGATCTCCAGTGCCTTCTAGGCCAGCAGGGCCTGGCTGCCAGTCCCTGAAACAGATTTTATTCAGTCTACACTTAGACCTCTGTGTGGAAGATACCATACACTTAGACCTCTGTGTGGAAGATACCATATCCCTAGATCCCACTATTTTCCTTATGCAGCATATATACAATGTCAGTCCCTTGGGGTTCTGCCCAGATATGTATATTCCTCCTGTATCCTCTTGGTTCATGCCATTTGTGTTACCAGCAGAGAAGTTTTGCTGAGATCTTAAGAGGGAACTGTCATTTTTCATCATTCCCTTGCAAATGTAACTTCCTTTATAAGACCACTTTGGCTTTGCTCAGTACTTGGAAGTTCTACTCATGAAACAGACATCAGGTAGGCATTATCCAATTGAACACTGTATGGTTAGCATAATTTACATGATGGAACCAAATTAAACATGTCAGGTTGACAAAAATCTCTTACTACAAGTTAACAAACTCCTTTATGCACTCCTGATGACAGACAAAATGTTTCACACCCTTTAAAGTGAGAGGTTGCTGGGAGCCTGAGGAACTAAACCCCTCAAGTTCTCTGGCTTCCAATAAAAGACCAGAGCAGTAAATATTTATCTACATTATAGGTCCCACTCATAAAGTAACTGAAATGACAAAATACCTTCTCCAGGAAAACAGAAGCAGGATAGGAAAAAATAATTCTCATACTTTGTTTATTTATTTGTTTAGATCTACTATGGGTCTTTAACATTTTTAAACATTCTGAAGAAATACAGCATGAGGCCTTCAATCCTCCTTAGGCTTTAATGCTGGGGCTGGAGGGAGTTTCTAAAAGCAATGCACAATGTATTAATGCATTTTCCACATTCTTCATTTCCACTCAAAATCCATAATATGTATCAAAACTTTCACATTGATATGGAATTATTCAAAGGACACTTACCTTAAGCCCACTTTCCACTTATTTGCATGCTCGCCTGTCTTTCCACCAACACAAAACACCTTATCTGCTTGAAGCTGAGCCTTACTGCCCTCCAGTGTGATGAAATCTCAACACCTGCAGGAAAAAAACAGATCAGCAATAGTCAAGTCCTTGGTAAGTTTTGAGGAACCTATGTCTCTTTTCCTTTTTGAAGTATAGGAAGTTCTTCTCACTGTATGTTTTAGTCAGGTTCAGATCTAAGTGCAAAGACTGGTTACAGTAGGAAATTCTTGAGGTGGAAACAATCAACCACACTCTGGGTTTGCCTTTTCTCCTCTGGAAACTTACCTCCAGGTTGCTTCCCCTCCTCTGGTTCTTGCCTCACTTCCCCAGGACTATTGTAATCTCATCTACGGAGTATGATGGCCTTTGAAACACAGTTTGGACAGAACTGACTTAAATCAGGGTCAGTTTTCCTCATAGAAAACTTAGTGTAGAAAGATGCATTTTCTGATTAAAATAAATAAATAAATAAATATGCATTCCAATAGAAAGATCCTGCCTGGCTCATCTTCTGGGGTCTTTTTTTTCTCCTCAGATAAAAACAGTAACCCCCACCCCAAAAAGATAAAAACAAAGGTCATCTGAGAGGAGAGGACGAGCAAACCATCCCACAAAAAAACTCTGCACTTGAACTGCCTCTATATTGCCAGATTGCCTGCAGACAGTGCTCTCCTTCACCACCCCCCTCCCAAAGGACGTCAAGATCCATTTCCTTCCATGCCAAACTGAATTCAGTTTCGGGTGAGGTGTGGCCAACCTCCCTATTTCACTCCTGTAAGACACCTCCCCTCTGCAAGGCCAGTCTTTCCTGGGTCAGGCTGCTGGATGGCTGGTGGGTCGCTTGGGAAGGCCCTGCCAATACACACAGGCACCCCTGGCACCTCACAGAAACCTGAAGTTTCTCTTCTGGAAGAAAATCTGCAAACTGAAATGGCTTCTTCCACATGGCAGATCCACAGTGCCTGTCTTTTGATGTAGACTTCTTATGTTTGTCAGCTGGATGACCCAGCAAAACCCAAACTCCAAATTCACTCCTCTAACAAAAAGGGTACTATTCTCAAGTTCAGAAGATCAGGCACGCAGCTCAGGTACATAATCAGCTTTGAGGCTCGTTCTTCAGGTTCTGATATAGATCTGGTGTATTACTTTGGATAAATCGTGTACCCTCATGGTGATCACAAAACTGTAGTTCCCTGCTGTTTGTCATTGCCATGTAGACTGTGAAAGCTTGATAACAGGGACCACTCCTCACCATTTCTTTCTGGATAATATGGCAAGGCCTCACCAGTGATCAGGAGTGAGTATAATAGAAGTATACAGAGAAACAACATTTCCCAGTTTTAGTCAAAATTTGGCAGAGAAACAATTTCTTTTCCAAGTGCTACTTGCTGGGCTCTGTTTCAGCCTCTCATATCCAGTACACTGCACAGATTGTATCTGCTTATATACCTTGCAGTGACACAGCTCCTGTGTAACTTCACCGTAAAGCTGGAGTGACCCAAGGGTTGTAAGATTGCTTTTAGCACCAACAAGTTCTTCCCAAAGACTCTCACACTGATGACACTCATGCGCGTGAGCTGACACAACACAACACAAACATCTGCAGTGACAGCAGGCAGAGGACTCTGTCTCTTAGGCTCAAAGAGTGCACACAGCTATGGCTCATGTGTCAAGATAATTGCTGGAAGAACTGAGCCTATAACTCTTCCATGGCCAATTCTGATCCCATCTCATCCCATCTTCTCAGTGTTAGCCATCCTGTTGTATGTAAAACATGCTCTTATTTCACCCATCTTTTTAATTATAGTAGTAGAGGTTTAGCCCTGAATTATATGCAGTTAAGAAAGCTTCCCACCGTCATGAAAAAGAACCCCTTCATGTTTTGTATCTTTAATACAGCTAATTTGCAGGGTCCTTTAAGAGCAGCTGCAAGCTTTATGTGTCAAACTACCACAAAACAAAAGAGAGTGTGGCAGTGCGTTGTGGGTTTTGCTGACACGGCACACTGTTTCAATTGAAAACAAGAACTAGAAAGAGCAGTTTGAGAAACCTGACACTAGCTGTTACCTTTTGAAATCACATCTTAAAAAATAAAGACAAGCATACATTTAATTTTTACTTTTTTAATGCAAGTGTGTTAGATGCTGTTGGAGACACAGGTGATGGCCAAGTCCTTCTGAAGAAACATCTGTTACAAAGGAGAAGAGAGGGAGATGGAGAAGGTGCCATTTTTCTATCCCTATAGTAAACACCTAATGCAGCGTAAACAGAGCTGGTCATGCGGTAAAACATGAAGAAGCTCTTTTTTAATCATCTGAATAGAAATTTAATATCTTTGCATTTGCTAAGTAAGGCAACTTGCCCAAGCAACCAGATACACAAAGCCATATGCATTTGTTCTGCTTTTGTTGCTACTGAACGAAGCTTCTAAGTCACAAGCATTAAGGCTGGTATTTACCGAGCAGTTGCACGAGGGCTCATTAGGAAAATTGGGATATCCAAACATGTAAGGAAACCTGAGAAATCAAAGAAAAGAGCCACGTATACAGCATGACAAAAAAATAAAAAAATAAAAAAAAAAAAATCATGAGCATTCCCAGTCATTTTGCTCTTCTAAATTGTGAGGTCCAACAGCTAGGACCAATTCCCCAGGTCACCCCCTGCTGCTTGGTGATGCCCACCACATGTTGCAGCTGAACAGCAGCAGCACAGACCTAGGTCATGCTGTGGGGACCAAAGGACTGCCTTCTGTGGGGGTGATATACTGGAGAAAGCCTTTGCTACCCGACTTGTCCATCATGACTGAGCTCCACCAGTGCTACAGCAAGAACAGGAGAACAGGAGAAAAATAAATTATCACCACCCAGGACACCTACAGACTCTGGTAGTGCTGTTTAAGCATTGTATCAGTACTGTCTGTCAGCTTCCAGGAGTTCACGGATATGTGGCCCTGGTTCTTTTTAAAGGGTGATTTCATAAGGTAAGAGCAGTACCACTGTGATTAGTACGCTTTAGTCTCTCTTTTCTGTACTCCTGACAGGAAGGGTGGCTGCTGTCAAAAATCAAGGTCACATGAATACAGCAAAATTCACCTTTCCAGCCTGGGATAATGAAAACCAATTGACTATTCCAAATACAGTAGCAATAAAAAGGCTCATATTCAATAGACCAACAAAGCTCTGCAACAGCAAGACAACACTCCACCAGCCTTTCAGCACAGCTGTTAACACCACTGAAAACACTACAATACGGGAAAATCTTCCAAGAAGCCTGCCAAGTATACCATCACCCTCTCCTAACCCTGGGGATAAATGCAGAACCAGACCTTCACATTTCCAGGAGGTATCAAATAATGCTCAGCAGCCCAGGACAAATTAGAAACCTTTTGTGTCATAGCTGTAGAATTAGCTTTGCAGAGAACTAGCAATTCTTCCCTTTGCATGAGCAGAAAACAAAACAGGACCTCAGCTGAAGACTGGGTTATGAATAAATGCAAATTCCTAATCAAAATATCAGTATAAAAATTATTTCAGGAGACAGACACCAGAATTAGTCTCTGGATCAAACAACTCTTGTAGATGATATTTCAGTAGGCACATGTAAAGTTCTGAGCTAAAATCTTTCACAACATGAGCTTTAAATAAATATCTTGCCTTAAAATATTTTGTTGTCACAATGGTAGTCCCTCTTTGTAGCCATGTTCAAAAATTTTATGCACAACAAGAGCTCTGATGAGAAAGAGGGAGAGGAGCCATTCCCCAAGCTTTGGGCATTTGCTTGGGATGGGGATTTCCAAGTTTAAGCTCCTGCTTTGAGATGGGCACCTAAAAGAAGTATTTTGTTGTAATGATTTGAGCAGCTCTACATGGTATCTCTTCCACATGCAAGGTCATTTCTAAGCTCCTCCATACAGCTATGACCTCTTTGTCCATCAGGTTCCATTTTCTCTCCTCTTTGGGCAAATTTATGGCAAAGAGATAATTCCCTGAGGTCAGATTTTTATCTCATTTCCTTCTTAGCATTTCTAGTAAGATGTTTTGAAAGCTCAAGAACTTCTATATATGCACCACTTGTCTACATATGATCTTTTTCTGTCACTTTTCACTTAATTGCTCCATTCCTGATGAATGTTTCTACTTTTTTTTTTTTTTCTCTTTGAGTTGACAGCTCTCAAGCAAGAATTACCCTTTCTTCTATTTTTTATACAGCTCCTAACATGGTGGGTTGTTGATATGGATTCTTATAATAATCATGGATTGTACAGTATTCCTCAGAGGACCATGGCTTTATTGATCACCATGTCATCATATGCAGCTGAACTGTTCTAATATTTCAAATAGTTTGGAACAAATATAAGAAGCTGACCAATGCTTGTATGTGTCTTTGGTAACTACACATATTGATAATGCATAAGGAAGGGCTAAGATTAGCCATATTACAGATGGGGAATGGGGCTTGAAGAAACTTAAAGCCAGTCCCAGGGGACCTATGGCTCTGCAAAAAAATGGTTTCCAGATCACAGGCTAATGCCTTAACTGGATGGACCCACCTCCCATTCCAGCAGGCACATGACATCCTGCTTCCTAGCAGTTATGTACTTTGCTTCCAGTGAGGCTTGTAAAATGCAAATTCCTAATAAAACATATGACCTTTCCTTTCATGTTGGTGAATAAGATTTCATATTATCCTTTTTATGAACAATTCCAACCATTCTCTCACACCCTGAGTCATAGGTACAGCCATTCTTTGATTTCTTCTGTATTACTGGGTTAAGGCTACAACCTATTCTTCACATACACGCAAAATAGGTGGGTGTGAACACATAAATATACACACTCACACATGTATGTAACAGATGTACATACAGTTTTGACTCTTCCACTTTGCTTCCCTATAGGGAATTACTGAGACATAGTAGCCTTATGACTTGAAAGATGAGACTATGATATTGCTATTTCTTGCACTTCCAAGAAGAGTGCAGGTGTTTCAAAGCATTTATGAAATTGCTTGATTGACTCTTATATAGAAATCTATTGACAATAAGCTGAACCTTTGCAGCTTGGCTGTAAAAGATTTGATTATAGTAACAATACTAACCGTCATGAATGTCATAAATCTTAAGAGAAAGGACACATATGTCACATATAATGCATGAAAAAGTTGTCCTTTTATCATGGATAACTTACCATTGTGTAGATACTCTGCTGATCAGCTATTGCATTATTTGAATAAGTATCTGATGTCTTGTTTTCTTTCAAGGAGGCAGGTGCAGGATGAAGCAGGAAGCCTGCCAAGAAAGATGATAAATTGCCACTCGGTGCTGGGGACCAGTGCTTAACATTAATGCAATGCTGCCAGGAATTAAAGCAGTAAAGTAATAAGAAACTAGGAAGAAAATAACTTCTCATCTGCCATTAGCAGATTGGCTCAATTTTCTTTACCCATTATAATTTTTAGTACATCTAAAACAAAACATTGTCATTGTGTCATTACAAGCAAAGTAAAACAGGTTTGGAAAACATCCTATGACTTACAAGCCATGAAACTATGTAATAATTATACCAGTTGCTTTTCTGGAAGGAAAGTAATCTTGAAGCTAACAAGTTCAAATAAAATTACACAGAAAAATAATTGCAAAGAAGTATGGTCTTCAGCTTTCGAAATCCTTACCCACTTTGGCAAGTGCTACTCCCTGAGTGAACTGGCTCATTCAGTAACAGTGTAGTTGGAAGTGACAGAGAGCCCAGAATGTCCCCAGATTCCTTGTTTACTGTTTTAGCTCCTTCTGCACTAATTTGATCTGATGTAAACTAACTTGGAAAAGAATTTCATGTGACTTACATTAGCTTATGTGAGAAATATAGATAAATCTTGTAGCAAATTTATAACTGGGTGCCTACATGTGAGTTAAATACAGCACAAAATACAGCTTGAGCAGGAAGCTGGTCATTCATGTTGACCAAAAATCAGAGGAATACTTCATAAAAGCTGAGTTCTTAATAGTTTGACATTAGAAATGTGTTCATGCAGCCATCGTATCAATAGATGTCAAGGGCCAGGTTACACACACATACTTCCCATTTTCCTATGCCAGCAAATTAAAGCAAAACAAATATATATCTTATTTCTCCTTTGTACATACAATAGAGTATGTGGGAAAAACATAAGTTTCCAAACTTTTCAGACTTTAAAATCTTTGACTTCTGAGGCAGCCAAAGCCATGTCATAGCCAAAAAGTCAGGCAGTGATGCTCTGCTGGCATTGTGCTTCCCAGGAGCAAAACTCTGCCAGGAACAGGAATGCTCTTTGCAGGCTGAAGCAGCCCATCTGTTTTGGTTTGTTCTTTCCTAGGTGGCCAGGTCATAGGTATTCTAAAAGATCAACCTGCCCAAGATACCATTTCTGAGCTGAAGGGTTTATGTTCTTTACCTCATTTTGCAGAGCCTTTCTGCATAGCCTTTAGACAAAAGACTGGAAAACTTGGCCTTGGAATGAGTCTATACATATTACTAGTCTATACATATTACTAGAGACCTGCCTCTGGTAGTTAAACAGGCTTCAATATGCTGTAAGTACACTATGAAACATTCTTCCCTGTCATTCAAGGGAAAAACTACTCTTGCTCTTATATAGCCAGTTCAGTAAGAATCTCTGTTCAAGCCACCTGTTCTAAAATATTTACGTTTACCAACCTGGTAAACCTTTAGCTTTACCAACCATGGAAAATATAGATCTGTTATTGCCTTCCTCTCCTCCATATAACTAAAATATCAATAGAGATATCACTATGAGGCATCCAACCACGATCATAACCAGATCAGTAGGTACCAAGGAAACCCACATCAGCCTTTTACTGAACTGCTGACACACACAAAAATCAGCTAGGTCTGTTTTCAACATTCATCCATCAGTAAAATTAAAACTAAATTGAAAAACTGATTATCAATGTCATTCCTCTTTTTGCACCAGAATAACTTACAGTAGTAATCTTTATATTTTGAAACTGGGCCATAAGTCAAACAATTTATCTTCTGAAATCTTCATCTCAATAGAGGAAAGATACCTTAAAGCTGTCAAGATGAAAACCATTGAAGAAACATTTTTAAAGCTTGCACAGGATCTATACTCTCATCTATTATGTCCAGAAAAGTGCATGGCATCCAGAATGAATGCTGAAAAGCTGTATGCTATTTAGTCTCATCTGAATTTTTTCCAGAACTCTTCATCATATCACCAAGACAAAGGAATGACAGGAGAGAAGAAGATAGTTCACCATCTAGGCAATGATTTTTCAAGTTGTACATCCTTCTGTAAGTTCTGATATTGAAACTATTCATTAGCAAATGTAGATGACATACTAGCTTTAATTGTTACACATCAGTGTTTCTGTCCGTGTCTCGGTTTATCTTAACTAAGGCAATTTTCCTCTTTGCAGGTGTGACTGTGTCATGATTAGTATGGTTTCTCACATACTGTTGGTAATAGGAAACCAAAGACAGCAAAATTCAAAATACATGTCAAGCCAGTATGAAGCATTTTAAAGACAGTTCCCTAAGGAAAGAGTGAGGCTCTGGCAAAATCTAAAGAAAAGTGTGCTGTTCTATCTACATCTGAAGTGAATGTAATAACCTGATGCCTAGCATTGAATGCAATACCACAGGGGAGGCAGTCTGTAGTCTGGTTGCTGCATCCCTTCAGTCTCTTTTTAGCTGTTTGTTCCATGTATTTGGTAATCAGCATAACCTGCTCATGACGTACTGGAACCAATTTCAACCTCAGACCACTGTCACTGTTTGATCTTCTTTACCTCTCTACCTCTTTCCACTTCTCATTCTTTCCTTTAGCTAAAGGAAAATCCTCAACAGAATTGTCTTGGCAGATAGTTGGACTTAGCATATTTGCAGGCAATACATTAATCATTGTCCAGGTGAAGATTAGAGTCACTCTGAACTGAAGTGCCATTTATGTAAATGTCTTCCTACTGTTGATGTTGGTAGTGGTAAGGTCCAACAATATTTTCTCTAAATCATGAAACATATGAAACTTTGCTTTATTCCCAAATCATTATAATTATGCTTTTTGTGATACATCTTTCCCCAGTTCCAGTGCTTCAGCAAAGAATGTCTGGTATCAGCCACTCATTCACTGCTGTGTACATAACCAAAGCTCAAAGCTCAGTTCAGCCAGGGAAAAAAATGTCACTAGTTACACTGAAAATTTCCTAAAGGATAAAAAGGAATTTGCAATGATTTACACATTTTGCTGTGAATGAATTGTGAAGATATATCACTGATATACTGGCTTACTAACAGAGAAAGAAGTTTTCTAAGAACTTCTTCTGAGAAGAGGAAGAGCAGGGAAATATGCCACAAAATTTAATTTTCAGCAAGCCAGGGGTTAAATAGTGTGTACAGTATCCAGATTCTCCAGGGCTTTCCTGCATGTGTAGTCATGTAGACTATGCAAAGTAACTGCATCAGTTGTGCTTGACTCCCAGTGTTGCTAAATGTTGATTCAAAGCAGGAAACAGGGAAGAAAGAGAGTCCAAGAATTGTTTATGTTTCACTGTATATTTCTCTGGTAGGTTTTTAATATAAGGAGAAATAAAAAGAAACCTTCAAATTATTTTGTTTTTATTCTCTTAGGAAAATAATTGTAATATTCCTCTTGCAACATAGTATAGAGATTACTTTTGTGATCCTTTTCTCTAGGGTCAACATCAGCAAATGTATTCCAGCTAAAGTTATGCTCCAGGATCAGGTGATCTGGACCAGCATTCATTGAAGTGAATGATATTTTCAATATAAATCCCAGTTAAAGAGTAATAACTTAATTCCTTTAATTTGCCTATCAGTCACCTTGCTGACAATAGCGGTCACCCTCAAGACTACCAGCAGGAAGATCAAACCCCAGCCAAGTGACTGACTTCATTTCTCAGCCAAGCAAGAAGAGCAAGAAATCCTGACCCAGCAACATATACATTGACTAATCTCAGCGAGACAAAGAGAAAGCAACTACTGCTTGTTTATTGATTTTCTGTACTATGTTCATGTCTGAGAAACCTGAAAAGGAAAACATACAGGACAAGTGACAGGCAGTGTCTAGTATTCTTGTGACTTACAATAAGTTATGTTGATATTTCCCAAATAATCAGTATATTAAAAAATATATATATATTGCAGAGAAATCCATACAATGATGGATTTTGTTTTGACATTATCAAATGTTCCACAGTGATATTTCATCCTTCCAATTTGTTTTCTGTCTTGTATCGTAACACAAATTATAAAATAAAAGATGAACAGTGAAACCTGGAACAAAATAATTTAAACTTATAAAAAATCGCTTGGGATTTTTTAAAATAGTAATAAAATCAGTATGATTCTGGGAAACATATTGGTTTCCTGAAATCAAAAATCATTTAAAGGAAAATACATGAACAGGAAATTTTCAGTCAGCCCAAATAAAAAGTCTAAGGTTGTTCAGAACCATTTAAGAAATCACCTAATTCTTTCAGAAAATATTTCAGTAGAATTCAAAGTAATGAGGAGAACTTTGTTTAGGTTCTGTTCATCATTTCTTTTAGTTCATTCTTACATGAGAAAAACAGCCATAAATTAAAAATCTTAATGACTGAACATCATCATTATGATACAGAGAAGAGATCAGAGGCAATTAATTCTCAGTATTTTCTTTACCACATGGGCAATATATGTCAATGCATAGACAAACTTTTTTATAGCTATGTAACATAAGATTGTACTGCTGATCATTTACACTTTCAATCTGATTAAACATTTTAAAGATGACAAGGAAAACACTGCAAAATAAATACAACATCTGAGACTAAGCTTTTCTAGAAAAAGGGACTAACTTTTGACTGGCATATTTGGATACAAGGCTAGAGAACATCTTAACAGTTTAACATTATCTCATTAGCATCAATTCAGTACTGAACTGAGATAATTCATGAGAGAATTTTATGTTGATGGACATAATAACAGAGATGGAAAATCATGGGTCCATCCTTTTGCTTGAATCTAGTCACATAGAGATGTAGTTTGTCCTCTACTAAATATAGTGATTTTGGACTAGCACTTTTCATGCCTTTTCATGGAGATTTTATGGTCTACCATTAATTTTGTAGCTTGATAACATGCTTTAAAACACAGTAGAAACTTGACCGAGTAAACTCAGTCTAAATGTGAGCTTAGAAACTTCATTTTAAATTTTCCTTTTTGATTTTAAACCTTGGTAAAGAGCACACTCATAAAAAGCTATGCTCTCTGCAAAAGTATTATGGTAGGCATGAGAAGGAACAAGCAGGAAAAATTACGTAAGAGATATGGCTCTGTTTTGTCAGATAAGATATTTATTTTGGGACAAAGAGGAGCCAGTGGGTGGAAGAAGTCCTCCAAGATTATTGAAGGCCTCTTGTGAACCACTACATTTGGATGCTCAAGCTGCTATCTCATTTGTGGGGTCTAAGAACAGAAAAATATAGAAAACTGTCGCAGTAGGTCAAAGTTTATGTAAAAGCAAAAGTACATTCATGTGATGGCATTCGAAGTTTCAGAAAGATAAAAAGTCGAAGATTTTGTTCAGTAGGCAACTATCAGCAATGACACTGACGTTGCCTCTTCCTTAACTCAGTTCTCTGGAGCCAACATATTACTTCTACCAAAGAAAGACTTAGTAGTGGTCCTTTTCCTGTCCTGTGGAGCCTGAAATGACTCTTGAACACCAACTGTGGAAAAAAAAGTGGGATTTCCCATATGCTGTCACTCTAAAAAAGCCTGTTATTCTGCCAGACAGGTGAAATGATTCCATGGGAAAGGATGTGTTCAGTGTGGCTTTCTTGTTAACAGTGTGATCCAAATTTTGCCAAATTGATGGAAAAAATCCCAGTTGATTTTAATTGATTTTTCATCAGTGGATTCCTTACAGGTTATTGCATACTCGGCACATCAATGGCAATGGGAAATCAGGTGGCAGGTGTGGCATTTACTGAGCACTCAGGAGACAGATTACCTGGAGAGTGGGCGCAGCTCTTCTTGAGGCGGGAGTACGTGGCTTGGCCTCAACAAGCCTTGGAGCCTATGAGTAGCTTGTTCATTTGCTCACAGGATTAACAAGGGAATTAGCCCAGACAGCTCCCATATGAGCAGCATTACATTATCCAATTTGCATAGTCTCCCCATGCTGGCAACACGATACCAATCCTGACAGTGGGAGCCTATGCTTTTGGAGCAGGAGGTACAGCTCTCTATCTCCTGTGACAACCATGAAGTTTATATGGCAAGGGCAAGCAGAACACTTGACAACCATGAAGTTTCTACAGCCTCTGAATTGTTACAGTGAGCATATTTTGAGACGTCAGCAGCCTGTGAGAACTCTGCATATTTTCCTACTAGAACTGATCAAAAGAGCAACCACCTTTATTTTATTAAAGAGAACCCTATAGAAATTTTAGATACCAATCAAGTGATAAATAACCAGCTCACTGATGACCATAACAAGGACTCTGCCATGCTTACGCTGGACTCCTGTGAAAAAGCGTGGGTTACCCTTCAACCTATTCAGCTATGCAATGTCCTTGAACAGTGAAAGGGAAACCATAAAACCAAATGTGATGCACATCATTCCAAGAAAGTCTTGCCTTGTGGGTCCTTTGACAAAATTCTCCTAGCTTCAGTTAGTACTCTGTTTTGCAAGAGTCTGAAGCAATTTAACATCAGTTCCATTTGGTTCTTCACTGAAAGATGTCAAATCTCTTAACATGAGAGCTTTCCATGACAGATACTAATTAGAGACAGTGTCAGTAAGTAGGCCTCTTGGAAAGACTGCCCAACAGTCTTCACCGTAATGTGTTTTCAGCTGCCTACAATGTAAAACTACATGAATATGTTTTGAATTTTCCAGTGTTGCAAATAATATTTTGTTCTGCTGTGTTTCAGCTAGATATCAGTCTACAAGATAAATCTGCAACCAAAGACTAGTGGCAGCAGGTGAGTACAGAACATGGAGGGCAAAAATACTGTGTTTTCAGCTAAGAAGAACAGCTACTAAAATTGAAAGATTTTGTATCTTGTTTAAATGACTGACTTACAAAAGCAAGAGTTAAAATTTAAACTGGCGTTACTTGAAAAAATAACTGAAGAGACAGAAAAATTCAATGATGCCAAAGAAGCACTTTTAACGCTCAAGTATAAGGTTTATTAGAATCCTTCTATGGCAGCAGTCAGCACTTCAGACAATATTTTAGCCATGTATTTCAGTCCTATTGATCTTACATGCTTAAGCTCTTCTGCAGAACACTTTGCTGCACTGCAGTATGTTCTAGAAAACAAATAAATATAGCCATTTACTGTTTAGAGTATCATAATCACCAGTCAAAAGCTTCCCATAAATTTCATTATTTCAGGAAAGGTACATTTTTTAAAAATGCAAGATTACTCACTATATACCATTATAACACATAGAATTTTAAAATTGTTAAGCAGGCTGAAACACTAGAATAAGATGTTCTGAAGCATTCCTCAGAGGAGGTGGCCATGAAAACCACAAAAGTTCATTCATTTTTACCATTTTTTAGAAATCAGGCTACCAGGTCACCCAACTATCATTTACAGAGATTTAAATGTGAGTCCCCAGTTTTTAAAAATCTTGGTCTAAATATTTTAAACACATCATGAGGTATTAAATCAAATTCTCAGATGTTCTGGAAAGATTTGTAAAACAAAGCTTTCCAAGCCACCTCTCCCTGTTACAGTAAATTATGTCATCCGTTCCTCCATTTGATTGACAGCCTTTAAATCTCTCTTCCCCATTGAGCTTATGCCATGTGAAGCAACTGCAAAAAAGAGATCTTGTTTTCAATTTTTCAGGGTCAGGTTGTCTTTCAGTAACACGGATGTCATTCATGACACAATGAATGAGAGTCATACCCAGGCAACCAAAAGAAGAGGTGTTAACTCTAAAAGTAAAAAGAAAACATCAAAAGTAATAGTAGAAAAGTCCATTTAAGTCCCAAACAGACAGGCGGAGAGACAATTAGGAAGATACTATCATGCACAAATCCCGATATCTTCTCCACATGACCAGTTTAACAGTGGCCCTATTTATAATACAGTAATTCATAGCAGCCCTAAAACCCCTTATTACTGACACTGCAAAAACATTGACCACAAATGTAGAACATAGTCTACACACTCCAAAAAAATTAAGTTACCTGACTGACAAATACTGTCCATAGTGACTTTGGGAGTATAAAATAAAATATTTTTTTAATTTTTAAAACTTTAGCTTGGATTTCTTTTCCTCTAAACCCAGCTTTGATTGTGATGGGACCGCAGACTGTTTTTACCTAGGCCAATCTGTAAGTTAGCAAAGCTAAATCCTTCCTGTTCTGAAGTAACAGTCTCAAAACTGTCTTTTTTATACAAACATAGTTCATTGCAGCCAGAGATGAGATTATAACATTTGAGGTCATGCTTTTGTATGTCTTTGCCAGCTCTTTCTCTATTACTACTGTCATTTCCTGAGTTATAACTGTCAGTTATCACGATCAAAAGGTTGGAGAGAGAGGTTTAAGTCATGGTCACTCCGCCTTCCCATCTGGGTTAGCTACATATATGCAAAGAGCCATTAAAAAAGTGAGAGAGGGAGAGAGAAAAGGAGGATGGAAGGCTTCACCACACTAAATGAAAAGCAAACAATATGCATATCAGCATCCTAAGGAGACGTACTACTCTGCTGGGAAAAACCAAGACAAAAGAATTATCTGACACAACAGTTCAAAGCATATTGCACCTGTCAAAACGTCTGTCATCTTCTATAGAAATGCACCATTCTAAAAGAAAAAAGGGAAACTCTGGCAAAGTCACTCAGAAACAACAGGCCACTTTGTCTCCTTCCTTCCAGCCAACTCCTCCATCTGAAAGCCATTTAACTCAATGCTAAAGATTGCCTGGAAGGACCAGACAATAGGAAGGTCTCTTTCATTGTCAAGGACAGTTACACTTTGAAGATGATGCTCAAAAGGGGTTAAAATGGGTCAACAAGCAATTGTTGGGTCTATCCAAGGAAACGTGAACAGAACATTGTTAAAGTCACACACAAAAAATCTAAAAGAGCACATCTTTAAACTGTGGAATTATGGGGTTGTGGGGGAGGACAACACACAATACTGATGTAATCTCATAAAGAAATGGAGATTAAAAAAAAAAAAAAAAAAAAAAAAAACAGCAGTACAAGTGGATAAATGGAATTTTAGTCTAAATACAACACTACTTAGCAACAGGCATCCAAAGTGCAGAAAAGACAAGAGAGATATAAGATGACAAACAAAGGAAAAAACAACAGAAACCTTGATAGAAATAGTCATAATTTTCCTACGACTTTTCCATCTGTCTTGTTCCAACTGTCACAACATTTCCTGGAAATCACTGAATGTTTCACAGCTAGAGAGAATGGATGCATCTTAGGTACTGAAATGGATTTTACCAAATTATGTCATTACCAAATGTTTTAAAGGAAAAAGATGTAAAATTGAAAAAATACCTTTCCTTGCACGCAAATTATCTCACCTACTGAAACCTCTTTTTGTCCGTGTTCTCTTTATGCTTACGTGAAAGCCAGTTACCATTTTAAAAAAGCTTTCAGATCTAATTTACAGAAATTTAATTCCGAAAGTAAATCATCTGTGAAATAAAAGATTTTTCTAAAACCATTTGTTTATATAAAACAAGTTGTTATTGTTGTTATTACTCTAATTTGTCTATTCATCAAATTTTTGGCTTGTTTCTGATACTTCAATGGAGCAATGCATAGGAATATACGCACCAAGCCTGAAAGAGTCTCAGTTCAGCGTAACTAGTCATGAATTTAAGTGTATTAATTTGCATCTGCATTTGCAGCAAAGCATTCCATTATGAGCTACTTCAGAAAGGAAATAGCCTGAAATTTCCACTCCGCTGAAGTTAGTGACAAAGCTTCCAGTAACATCACTGGGGACAAGAAGTCAGCTCTGTTTCCACATTTTGTACTTCTGATTTAGGTCAGTGATGGTCTTGCATATGTTGTTTATTAGCCAGCTTCTCCCTTCTTGCTCTTCCAATCTCCCGGCAAGACAACAATAAGAAACAGTGTAATGCAACTGAATGGATCCTTACATTTTGAAAAATCCTTGAATCTGGAGCTGAACTTTGTTACATCTTTCTGTCTGCTAAGATGCAGAACTGGCCTCTAATGTGGTGTAACTTCTGTACCTCCCAAGTCAATGAGCCAATGCTCAGCTGCTGAGAACGTGGCCTGTGGTATTCTCTTTTAGTCAACATAAAATGACATCGGCCATAAAACGCGGGAAGACCATGAAAAATTGAATTATTTACTCAAGAAGTTCAAATTCACATCTAAATTTGAAATCAAGATTTCTAATAGTAGCCTATTTCTACAAGAGTAAGAAATAACAGATGTAACAAGCTATTTCCCATTATCTTCCCTCCCATTAAAAAAGTAACTTAAATTACTCAAAACTTCTACCAAGTTTCTTCTTTTTTTTTTTTTTAATTTTATTTGTTGTGCTCTCAAATCAAAGCAAGCTATTCCTAGAATATTAATTAAAACTCAATGTTTTCAAGAGTTTCCAAGGTCATTTTTCAGGTATAAAATATTATTTAGCCTTCTTGACAAATGATTTCATCCCAGAGACAGCACTGAAAACTTGTCCTGTAGCAAGCCCTGGTCAGTTTTTAAAGATATAAAAATAAAAAATAAAAAAATAAAAAATCTAATTTCATCTGCTCAGTTTCTTTACTTCACACTCGTATACTGGATTACAACAAACAACAAATGCCTCAGTGTTCATCTGGCAAGAAACGTTTCTATGAATATGTTGAGTTGAAAGCCTCATAGACTAATCCTTGCTACTGCACATCCTTAACATCTGAATTCAGAAATCATTTTTTCATGTTTTTATGACTTTATGTGAGTGATTATCTATTGCTAATGAGTAACGGGAGTCACAGTAGTACTCTATCAGTGCCTCTTTCAGAATTAACTATTTTCAACAGCAGTTGTGATTTTTAAGCTTTTTGCTAAACCAGTCTCAAAGTAGGCCATTCAAAACAGGGGTGAAAATGATCGTAACAAAATTACTGTCCTCCTGTATAATTCAAACATATGTGACTAACCCAGCTTCAGAAAAAATGCCTTGGAAGAGGTCAAAGTACAAAACTTCCCCCCCAGCACTGTTTGGCAATTCAAGCTATGTCATTATTCTGGTTTTCCTCTTCCAACCGCTCTGATATTCTTCTTCCATCCCCCACAACACCATGTTCCTCACCCTCTGCATTTCCTTTGGGTGACTTCTTCCCCTCTATGGTTCATGAGTCTCAACAGCCAGGGTGTTCAGAGAATAAGGGACCTATTGTCCCCTTGTTGGGCTCTGATGCCAAGTATGAGAGCAGGCTGCTGCAGCCAGAGGCAAAAGAGGAGATGAGATACATTCAGCCTTTGAGATCATGGAATGGGGATGCTACAAATACAGTCATCTCAGGATACATGAAACCTGTGCAGGCTCAGGGCTGGTGGCATCTTAGGAAACCTGAGATGCCAAACTCAGATTTGTAACACAGCTACGTTGCACATGTGCAAATTCTTCTTTTCAGGACCTAAGAATGAATCTAAATTCACATCCTGTATAAGGTACCATGTCTTCCTCCTCACCACATTCCAGCTGAAAACTATAAACACAAACACTTTTCCTTTTTTTTTTCTATTTATTCTCATGATTATATACATTTTTTCTCTGTAAGAAAAAGAAAATATCCTCTTACATCTATTTCTATTGACATAAATTGGTAAATAACATCTGCCAAATTTTTCCAAAAAAAATTATCCTAGCACTGACACCTGGCAGAAAAACTTCAGTTTTAACATTATTTTTGCTAAGTGATATGCATGAAAAAAGATTTTGTGATGATAAATGTGTACAGACATCACCAACAGCACCATAAATGGAACAAACTGAAAATACAACATCAAGTATAAAGACTTCTCATGACAAATGTGGTTAGATTTTGTCTGTTTTCTTTTTCTTAAAGTAAAATTGAGATTTAAATTTCCCAGTGTTTGATATCATTCTGTGGATAATTGAAAAATGCTGAGTCAAATTTTCTGTTGGTGTGTCCCTATGAAAGGAAGAGTTGCAGTGAATTTGTCCTTTCTTTAAAAAAAAAATAAAAAAAAATAAAATCTTTGCAACAATTATATGCTTTTCATATATATTTGTATAATTTTAAGATAGACAGTGATTTTCCAGCATCCTCCATTCTCTGATATTCATGTGTGAACTTGTACCCAAGAACAATCTTTAATTTCAGTTCATTACTGTTTTGTTTAGGAAGACCTGGTCCCCAAATCAAGGGAAAGAGGCAATCTCACATGTCTTAGAAAAGCAATTATGCTCCATGAATAAAGACTAGCTATACATCACAAGTAACGGTTCATAGAAAATACAGGTGGAAGCTTTCTGAAACAAACTTAAGTCTGCTTCAGGTAATAAACAGCTTCAAAAATTCAATTCATTTTAATTAATGATTAGAGAGCAAATGTGCTAAATTCACCTGACGATGTATTTGTAATGAACCATTTAGGCAGCAAGTATCAGGGGGTTTCCTCTCTAAAAAAGCCCGTATCCTCTGATCTCAGGAGTGTACACCTGACCAATGCACAACAACCCACTTACTATCTATCATTACGAGAACAAATACATCTTTGTCCTCTTTCAAGTGTCACTAATCAAAATGATTATCTAAAATCATATTTCAGGATCTGCGGAACTTCTAACAGCAAAAAGACTGTGCCTTGATTTTCACATTTCCAACATTTTGCATGTTTCCATGCAACACTGGTGGTGATTAGGAAAACACTCTTTAATATTTAAACTGTGCTGTGAGACAATAGAAAGCTCTTGTAACTTTTCACACATACATTTTATCATTTGAAAGGTTGCTTACAGGAAATCAGGCTCCCAGCAACCTGGATCTGGAGGGTCACAAATTCTCACTCCTCTTGGCCCTACTGTAAAAGCTGAAGGTGCTTTGAGGTGTTTATTAAGCACGGAAAAGCTACACAGATGGCAGTGTTTCAAGGAGCGGAAGGAAAATCCTACTCAGACATGAGGCTCCCAGGAGCCAGTTGATATTTGCTATTTGACCTGGAGTCCTCAGAAAAGCCTTGTGATGGCTGGGAGGAGGTTCCAAGTATAAAGGGTGGGTAAAAACATCCTTTTGGGGAAACCCAGTTATTTCACTCAATCATCTACCAAACCTTTGGATTTGCTAAGGAAATTGCCCCACCGTCCTCACAATAAATTTCTTTCTATTTGCTTTAGAGAACAAGGAATCATGAACACTCTCCTCATTCTAGTCCCAAATAATACCCCTCATGACCTAGGCCCAAAAGATAGCAAGGCCAGGTACACACGCAAAGTTTTACCAGATGAGGGGTGTGAAAAGCACACAGCCAAGGGTTGATGAGTACAGTAACCAAACCCCTGGCTAAGGCTTGTGCAGTCCTGTCCCACTGTTGGAGGACAGCTCCGGACACTTTCCAAGGACAGGCAAGCTACACTGCAGGAGCACCATCAGCATTTCCTGTGCCTCCTCAGGACTCTGTTGGCAAGCAAGGTTAATAGCTGTCACAAAAAGGCAAATGTTCTCAAAATCAGAGAAGTTGAAGAGGTCACAAGTAAGGTGGTGCAAGCAGGGAAGACAGCAGCTATGAATGACAGATGACAGTCACGTTGCTTACTGCAACGTTCAAAGGTATTCACTGTACAGTGACAAGGAGAGAAGAGAGGCAAGGTGAGGCAAGGTGAGGCAAGAACTGAGTGACTTCTTGATTTCTTCTAAGAAATTCTGCAGTCTCCAGGAGAATTGCAGAAATAGGCATACAAAAAGAAACAGCTGATATTGGTCACCAAGAACTCCCATCTCCAAAAAGCCTTGTATTCAGATTGTCTCTCATTCAATTTAATATTAAGGTTTTCATGACCTTACCATCAGCAACAGTTGCATTTTTTTTCCAGGTTTTATCCATGAAAGAAGCATAATCTAAAAGAAAAAATACCTCACCAGAACCAGTGAAGATTCCCCACAGGAAGCCTATTTCATTTAAAGGAAAACTACTGTGAAATATATGATCTTGCCCTTGGAAATATATATATCACGTCTGCAGCTGAAAGGCAGTGAGTCACAGTTCAAATTCAATTAGTACAGTTTCAAACTGCACACACATGGAGACTTAGCTGTGGTCGCAGCTGGACTTCTGGCACCCAAAGCACTGCCACTAGCTCAGCAATGCTCATGGCTACTGCTCAGCACACCTGATACTGCCACATTCGTCAAGCTGAAAGGTAATCAGGTTGCTCAGATCCCTTGCTCCTTTCTACTTGCTGCCAAAGCCCGACAACTAACAGATTTCTTCCCTGCCCTCTGTGTGTCCTCTTTCTCTTCCAGTCCACAATGTAACCTTCCTTCATGCTTTTAATTACCGATCAAAGGTGGCACAACACTGTTAACAGGTTACACGGAGAAGTTGTGGATGTCGCATCACTGGAAGAGTTCAAGGCCAGGTTGGATGGGGCTTTGAGCAATCAGACCTAGTGAAAGATGGCCATGGACTAGATGATCTTTAAGGGTCCCTTCCAACATAAAAAATTACATGATTCTATGACTTGTGACAGGGAAAAAAAAAGCTGCTGTGTGTGCTAATTACCTACGATGCTCAAGAGATCATTTTATTTCTTTGGACCATCTAAATCAAACTATACTATGTATCTCATTCAGACAACTGCCCTGTGTATTAAAGTACTAGAGATGAATCAGATAATCTACACTATGAAGGTCTTTTTGAATCGGTCCTCAGGTCCTGAGACTAATTTCTCAGAAAACCACACGTCTTTTACTAGAGACAGTTTCAGTACAGACCATATCACCCTCCCTCTTTTCCTCTAGCTGTTCTAAAAAATCAGATGAAATATTGTCAAAAAAATCCCTTCCTCTGAAGAAAAAGACTGGGATTTTCTAAGGAAAAAAATCATTCCTACTGACCTTTTTGGCTACCTCTTACACTACCTAAATGTGAACAAAGATAACAATAGCTGTTACCAACTGAGCAAGCAGGCAGACATTTAATATACCTTGGGCATTAATGACTGCATATAGATGCACTCAAGTTAGACTCTCTTTCTGATTTCTGCTATTTGAAATTACACGGAGTTTTCAAATATTAAGAAAAAGTTCAGCATTGTTTTCTCTTCATGCTGTAACATAAAAAGAAAAATGCAATTATATTAAAAACTACTATTGCACATATCCTATCTGATAGATCTGTTTTATCCAGTATTCCTCTGTATAATTTCAATAGCAAAAGTAAGTTCCTAATACTTCTTTTTAAATCTTCATACAAGTTTTGGAGTTTTCTTTTTCCTTTCTAGCAGGCACTTTGATATTATTGCTATTTAAATTCTGATAGAAAACTATTATTCCTGGCCAAAGCCTTCTCCAGAGATATCTGGAGCTCTTGTCTGAGATTACAATTGGAAGATGGCAGCTAAAAAAAAAAAAATCATTACTACAATTTCTGCTAAAATCAGTATGTCCACTACTTTTGTCAGGAATATTAGAAGCCCAGTTTATCAAGGCCTGTGCACCAAATGGAGTTTAATTCTCTGTTACAACTGTATTGAGCTGAAACTTGTTTTAGGACCTCCCACCTAACACCACAAGTAAGAACTTCCTACTGTATATCCCCTAATATTTATTTTTTCCTGTAGCCAGAAAACAAGCTAAAATGTCACTTTTCGCACTAAACTGAAAAGACATGACTACCAAAAAGCCCTACAGAATGAACAGTAGTTTGATACAGCTTGCATCCAACAGCTTTGGTGCCACAGAGAATACGAATGCACAGAAATGTGATTTTTGACATTTTTCCCCGTAGTCCAATTAAAATAAGCAAAGTAAACTGCGCAGAAAAAGAATATGTCTTTCAAGTATGCTTCATACTAGTTTGATTTGCTACACACTATTGCACTGCAGAAATAGGAATGTTATCCACAAATTAAACTACAGATTAAGGACAGCTCAAGTTTATTGTTAATAGGTACTATATAAAATATAATGAATCACAGTGAGTCACCAATTGGAACTTCTTTCAGAATAAATAGTCATTAAGGTCTAGATGAATAGATATTACGGTCAGAGGGGACTACTGTGATCATGTTTGACCATCGTTATCGTTGTTTTTCAGTGCATAAAGCAATTGTTAAAACCCTGCTTTACACTTAATTTAATTATGAGTTATGCAACAAAACACAAAGGATGTTCACTGAAATAGCATATAATTAAGTTGAGCATTTTGTTTTCCCTCCCTTCTTTCCATCACTATTAAGATTTGATCCTTCTGTAGTTTGCAAATTTTAGTAGCATTTACAACACCGAAGTTCCAAGAGATATGGCTATTCAAGAAAAAGTCACATTTATGTAAAGAAATGGTAATGCCTGCCCAGAAAAGAAGGGTTCCCATCTCAAAATAAATTAAAAAAAATGGCAAAGTGGCACGCGATATACCAGATTCCTATTGTGAGGCACAAATTCTTCACAACACTGGGAAACATCACAGAACAAAAATACTACTAGAACTGTTTCAAAAGGAACATTTTTGGCTAGGATAGAGACTTTTGACATTATTTATTAGGTTCAAAAATGCTTAACAAAGGCCTAACAATAGTCCTGTGGAAACCACTACATCTGAGGCACTTTCTGTTGTTATGTGCAGGCATTGATTTGAAGATGGCCAGCATTAGTAGAACAATTCCCTCACAGCAGTCAATGCAAGTCAGCATTCATACACACACAAGCAAAAGCCTGTGAACAAACCATATGGAAACAGGAAAAAAAGTAAACATTTATTAACCTCTTTGTGGGGAGATGGGTGGAAGAACAGGCCAGTGGTGAAGGAGACGGTCATGCCAAATTTCTGCGAAAGAAGGTGTTTGCCCCAAGCATTTTTTTGCGGAATATGAAGAAGCCCAGAGAATGTCAGCAGTGCCATGGTAACAGGGGATGCTGGGGCTGCCAGTGCCGCAGCCACCCCTTGCCACCCAGGCACAGCCTTCGTGCGGCACGGGTTGGCATGGCTGCCTGCTGCTCCTGCCCCTTCCCCATCTGCATTAGCCTCAGCAGACATGGAAAAACTTAGAGGATTTAAGTCAAAAATCCAAAAGTGAGGATTTGGCTCAGCAGCTGAGCTGATGGATAGATGAGCACACAAAAAGAGCCAGAAAGACCTATACAGCGTGCTCACTGTGTATATACGCAGGCCACCTACATCTTCCTACCAAAGCAGGGCCAGAAAGCCACCGCCATCCTCATTGAGGTATACTGAGACAGAAACTAAAACACTGTTTTACTTGCACTGCCCAAAGTCACCAATGACCCCAGTGTTGTTACTGGGAACAGGCACTGCTCAGCCAGAGCAGCATTTCACAGGTGGACTGTTCAGGGTAAAACACAGTTCCTCTTCTGCATTTACCTCAACATAAGTTCCTTATCATAGAAAATTCCATTTTCGCTGTAATCAGCATTTAAATTGCTCTTGGAGAAATGGGAGAGAGAGCCCCAAACTATGGAAAATACGCTGTAAAGCTAGGGTTTTGGTTTACCCAGCGTTTAAACATGAAGGGTGTAACTGGTTTCTGAAATAAGCTGCAGAATAGGAACTGATACAACATAATCTTGGTTTTGTGCTGCTGAAGATGAGATCAAAGGCAAAACAGAGCAAATGAATCCAACTGTAACACCTACCTGGCCCATCAGTTGCTCGCTCACAGCTGAGCTCTGCCCAACATCTGATCAGCCTGAGCCCCATGGCCATTCCTGTCAGCACCCTGCTCTCACCAATGAGGAGCAGCATCCTGAAGCACACCTAATGCAGCATCTTCATCTCTGCCTGTGTTGGCCTACAGGGTTCAAGGTGGTCTGTGTCCTTTCTTCCCCTCAGCCTGATGGGGTAGCATCCCTGGGTGGGGGTGACTTGGGAACACCGTGTTCAGAATTGCGATGGCACAACTTCTCTGTCCTCTTCTCTAAAATGGACTGAAACAGATGGAGGAAAAGTAAAATGTGATGCACCGAGGCAGCAGTCATCAAGTTAAAGTAACATGAAGCCTGGTGGGTTAGTAACTACTTTTCCATGGTGAATGCCTCACGTCACTGGCTTGGTTCTGAAGCCAACATGGCTGCAACCACATCATTAACTCACCACCTCTCTTCCCTGTTACACAAAATTACTGCTTTTCCTGTCCTTGCAGAATAAACCCCAAAATCAATAATTTTTGAATGCCATGTGATTTTTGAGTGCTGGAGACAGGAATGCTGCTTGGACCTAGCAGCTTAGCATCTTTAAAATTAGTCTGGAGATCTGCACAGCTACCCTTACTTTGTAATCATGCTGTGTGCACAAACTCTGAAGATTCACATGCCTCAGATTGATTTTTAGTTTACAGACAAATTCACTGTTCTAGCCTGAGCAACACTGCTTTTTACGTGGCTTATTTCCATTCATTTCTGCAAATAGGAAGACTTCTAGCACTGGACACTCGTGTTCCCCATGCAGCAGGCTTTGACAACCAATGGCCGAACATTTTCCTACACCACCTCAAGCCTGGTTGGTAGGGAAATGCTTTTATAGGGACTGATTATTATATTAAACATGCATAAATGAGGTTACCAGGGTGGTAGGCTATACGCAGTACTTTTAAAAAGAAAATAGTTAATTAGCACGTATAGCTGGAACTGCAAAAATGTTCCTACATACATTCAACAGATCCATATTTTCTGGGCATATCTCACTGCATTGCATTTAAATACAATGAAACATGTGCTTAAGGATCTCCATTCTTAAAGCAAGCAAGCCCTGAAGTGGGAAAGTGTTGCCACTGAGGGCAATTCAAATGTGATTTTAACTCTGACTGTTCATTTAACATAAAGCCCAGGATCAGAAGTGATTTAAAATATACATTTTTTTCTGAATGGTAGTTTACTTTAGGAGATCTCTTGAACATATTAGTACGATTATTATATTATAATAAATGCAAAAATAATAATTGGTATTTTAACTAATAAATGTCATTTCAGTGATTTTAATTATAAAAAAGAAACTTGATATTTAATGGTTCTTGCTATACACAATTGTTAAAAATTTCAATAACCACCTCAAACATTTTAATAAATTGCTTACTGTCTGTAAAAATTAGTTTCAAAACTTACTAATATGATAATAGCTTTTAAGATTAATTCAAATGTCAAGTTACTTGCTTTCAATAACTGCTTTCAATGTTCAGAAGCTTTGGCCACAATCTGTATGTCAAAAATTTTGAAGCCAGTAAGCCTTTATTACAATAAGAGTAATCTAAATGTAGAGATACCAGAATTTGGAATTCAGTAGGACTGTGGATTCAAAAAATCTGAGTTTTGGAAAGAGATCAAAGTCCTCAGCTTACATCCAATTCAAGAAGAATTCATGGCATGAGTTATTCCCAAGAGTTTCTCCGGAAAAGACAGTAGTATAAGCAGTAGGAAAAAAAAGAATATATATATTAATAACAAGTCTTATGCTGAACTTTTTATCTGCCGATCTTTTGTGAGGTATATATATGATTGATTTGACATTAAAATTGTGCTGTTACCTTTTTCCATCATACATTAAGTCCATGGCACGTTTAAAATACTATTCTGGATGAGATGTCAAATTTATTCCTAGCAATAACTAAATATAAAGAGAATTAAATCAGAAAGAAAATGGTGTGTCGTAGCCAAAGAAATGCACAAAAAGAGAAATGGAAACAAAGAGGAAGTTTTGAAGCACGTTAAGGGTTAGGAGCAGGCGAGGAGCTCTGCTAAGGCTGTTATTTCAGAATTGCTGTGGAAATGTATGTTCAAACTCTGCTTTTGCCAGCAAGCACCTGGGAATTGGTCAGCAAAATAAATGTGACAGCCCTATTCTTGTTCCAAAATGATGCAGTATGTAAAGAGTGAAAATAACCATCTATGCTTGATTAATTAGGTTTGTAAGTATTGTTCAAGAACTAAACAATATTTCTAAAGATTTCAATAGCTCAAAGATTGCCCTATGGCCGTCTGACCAATACATCTTCCAGCACACACAGTTTACAAGCATTTTTCTTCCCAATATGTTGTCTTCGTTTGGTGCGACATTGTATGAGCGCAGGTCTATTTGGGTCAGAGTGGTTTTCTTCCCATCACAGCAGTGGTGCCGAGGACGGCACTTGGACCATACATCTTCCATGTCATTTCAGTCAAAGGCACATGATGCTTCCCGGTGCCCAATCAGAAAGGGTCCGGCGCTGGACCAGGGGGGCATATTGGCAAACCAAGCTTTCTTAATGACAGCCATTGTTCAAGACAAACAAAAGCACGGTTCTGAATATTAACATGCGGCCTTGTGTAAAGGTCATCTGTATGGCACATTTATCATCGCTGAAAACCAGGGGGGCAAAATGCTTTAAAATTCTGTCAAAACCTGTTATTGTCAGAATACGCCTGAAAGTTGGCAACTGATGCAAGCATAGCAACTATTTGAGCTGTCCTCCTTCTCCTTAGCAGTGATTTTGCAAAGAGAAAGTGAACACGAGATAATAGATATATTCTTCCTAACTGCTAGTAGGGGGGCTACTTTAATTAGGCTACTCAATTAAAAAATTAATCTAATAATCTGTAATAATTAGGCTGAACAGCAGTTCTTCCTATAAGATAGAGCTCCCACAATAGCTCTTGCATTGACAAGCCAGGAACAGGCAGTCAACAACAACGTTCTGGTTTTGAGGCTCGATAATGCACTTTTCAATTGTAAAAGCATTTGAAAATCAGAATTAAAAGGATATAGCGCAGGGGACTAAAATCTTGGACTAATCCTTCAGTAGCCACGTAAATAATGCCAGTGATGTTACTCCAATTAAATGCCAGTTTTATTCCTTATGTTATAGCAATTCTTTCTCAGGAAATGACATTCACAGTCTGGCCCTTAGATGGCATGGAAGGGACAAAACCGTTACAAACCTTTTAGAAGTCTCTTTAGTAAAATTAATAAATGACAGGAAGACTCCATAATCAGTGCTCATTCGTTTAGTTAAATTAAATAGTTTGACTCCTTTGTTCAATGAACAAATAAAGGCTTCCCAATCATCTTCTGCCCCACTAAACAGTGAGAAGCCAGAAAGATAGTATTATTTATTTATAGCTTCAGTCAGCTGTTAGCGGAATTGTACAGATACATACTTAAAATGAGAATCTGAATACAATACATCTATGCAAAATCTTTTTCTTTTTAATTGGGAAGACCATTTATGTAACAACTCACCAACAAAGGGAAAGGAGGACACTGCTTTCAGAGCATTTTTACTGTTTTACACTAACACAGCCCAGGAGGGGTTCTTCAGGAGACACCAGGAACGACATGGACGGGTTTCTACCAGCCTCATGCCCCGCAAAGAGCTCTGCTGTGCTGCTCATAGCCCAGCTGAGAGGCTGAGGGCTGGAGAGAAACATCTCCTTTCCTCACCACAGAGAAGATTCAGCCCAGCTTGTCTCTACCCAGGCAGCAGAGCACTCAAACATTCGATCCAGGCTTCTTGCAATTATCTCTCCATGCTCTAATGAAGTACCTGCTCTGAGGAAAGGGTGGTGTTGGGTATTTTTCCTTGCAGATTTCTAACTGCTTTATCCGCTGTGGATTCCCTGGCATCAAAAAAAGGCAGACAAGGAAAATGTCAGTTAAACAGGAGACTCAAATTCATGAAGCCAAGATGAATTAATCCTTATGTTCAGAGATCAAACAGCTATAGCTTTGGCCTACCTATACTCTAGCTTATGCAGCGTACTCAAAAAGAATAAGAACTAAGAAAAACATTAAATACCTTCAATCCAGAGCTTTAAAGACAATTTAATCAGAACTTGAAGTCTGTGGTTTAGTAAAAGCAGTATAAAACTCACCTTTAAGCCTATATATGTTCATAATAATCATGTTCCAAGATTTTCAGCTAGATTAATTTCTTTTCTCAGCGAGTATTAATGAATTTTTTAGTGAAATTTGTACAGCGTGCCAGTGCAAGATTACTCTGAAAGATGATTTTTCTCCATACTTGCAATATGAAGATAAGGATGTCACCATGTTCCTCAAGAAGGCAAAACAGAACAGCAAAAGTCACAGCAGAACAAAATGGGAGATCATTTCCCAAGACATTTTCGAGAAATACACCCACTAGCTCTGTGATGAGCATAGCTGTGGGACTCAGCTGCTGACTCTGCATAGCAGCTCTGCAGTCAGTCTGCCTCAGTCCCACTGTGCCCTCAGTGCTGGACATAAAAAGTTGCAGTTGTGTTCCTTTACCTGCTACCTCACGTGTTAAGTGCTCTCACAGGCATAGGGCTGGCTCCAAGTACAGGTAATGTACATCAACTTCATCTAGACCTTATATCTAGTTCATCCAGTGTGTTTCAGCTAATTGTCTGAAAGTGCTGTCTGACTGTTCAGTGAAAATCAGATTTGCAGCTCCGCACTAAACAGTAATATACTTGATACAATCTCCTTCACCATTTAAAAAGAAATTAAAATCAGTCGATCTTTAAAATTCTACTGGTGATGCCAGTTTTGCACAGATAAATCTGGGGCAAAATCAGGGATCTCCAAAAGTGTAAATTCAAACCAATGCAGGAGGTGTGGTTAACAGACACTCTGGTTTGCTCCCAGCCATACAAGCTGTTTGTGGTAGCAGGCTGCAGCACACACTGGGTGCAGCCAGCACACATCAGACATGTTGTTCCTAATTGTGGCTCTTCTTATCCCCTTGGGTGTCTTCTGGGAGCAAGAGGCTGGTTTGGTGACTAACATCTTTCTTCGCCTCTGGTGACAGATCATCCCAAGCTCTTCGGCACAGAAGAGCAGTGTCATCTGTGTGATTGCACAGTGCAGAGCTCTGAAGGGCCCTGATGTTGTCTGGGGCCTCTACCTTTATATGGTATAATCCTTCCTTTATATGGAATAATCAAGTAAATATCACCACAGATAATGAAAGAGAGGCCCCCGAGAAAATAAAAGATGGCTTTCTTTTTTAATGACAGGAAGTAGCCGGGAGGAAAAGCACATCCGACAAACATTTCAGTGTTGGGGTCACTAATATTTCTCACATTTTTTCAGTGTAGACTGCTATTTGTTAAACACTGGGGAGAGGTTGATGAAAAAGTCCTGTTTGAAACCCCCACTGGAACACATCAGCAGGACACGCCGCTTCTCCTGGAGTCCCCAGCGACCCCAGAACCTGCTCAGGCTCCTTCAGGCGGCCCCTTGGCAGCTCCCTGCTCTTGGGGTGCATCGTCACACCCAGGGGACATGGGGTGGGGATGAGCTGCCAGCGAGCAGGTCCCTCCCTGCCACCCGTACCTCCCACCCACGTCATGGGCTGACACCCGTCTGCCAGTCAAAGCACACCCACGCAGCCGTGAGAGAGGATTTGGCTTCCACTCAGGTTGTGTTAATGAAAACCCAAACGCAAACCCAAACATCCCACGCAACAAATGTTTTCATGTGCTGAAAGAGGAAAAATATTATTAGAATGACGAGGTCAGCTCCTGTATTGACTGCAAAACTGAACTTGTTCAAAGACAGAGAGAGCAGCCTGGCAGAAAAAAGTGCACAGAAATTAAACGTAGGCATAAGGCACTTTCCTATTTGAGCCACAGAACTGATTACATGTTCACAGTTAGAATTTGCTTTGGCAGTGGGACCTTATTTGCTGAATTAGCGAGTGCCTGAATTTGTGTAACGTTCTCAGAACAAAAATTAGATAGCAACAGAAAAGAGCCACCGCATCAACACATCCCAGCTGTCAACACAAATTATTTCACTTTATAATTTTTTTCAGAGATCAATTTCCCCCCCTAAACTAATGAACTTAAAAAAAAAAAAAAAAAAAAAAAAAAACACTTACTAAAGTTTTCATTATTGGGATGGAAAAAATATTTTCTCCCTCCAAAACCAAGTCTCTAGAAAAAGATAAGTTTAGACAATAGGTTTCATGAGGATTTCCATAGTAAACTGTAGGTTCCAGAAACTGTTTTGGGGTTATGGAAAACTGTCATCTGCACTAAGTGACCAGACGAGACAGTGTCTTGCAGATACAATCACATCACACAGCTGCATCAGTAAGCTCTGAGCAGGAGTTTAATAATGTATGTTTGTGTATTTACACACATAAAATTACAGGACAGAGTGTTATAAACGTGCACTAGACCAAAGCTACATGGGAAAAAGAAAATACATTTCTTGGCTAAACTATGAGAGACCCAAACTGAATATTTTTATATGTAAAATCTACAGACCACAAATACTTGTATTCCAATCCTGCTGCACTATATAGGTACCATGATCTCTTCAGCCACTAAGAAACATCACGTTACTAGATCCCCATTTTTGTCATTGCCCTCACTTTTGTCCTCTCTGTCACTGTCACGTTGACAGTCCCAGTGTCCACCACCTCATGTGTTTGGCAAGTTTACCTACTCACTAAACAAAACCAACCTACCACAAGCATTTATTCTGTTTAATTGTGCAGATACGTACAGACTTAGACTCACACAATATGTACAAGTGTCTGGCCTCTTTTCTGACATCCCTTACTCTTATCATAAAGCAACCTGCTCACCAGTCACTTTGCTTGTGTTTTTGCCAACTCCAAGACAGATTGAAGCATACTGCCAAGAAAACATACAGGGTAACTTGGTCTCATATCCATAGAGAATTCATCGTACAGCCTTCGTAAAAGGCCAAGAACATTATCGTAAGTGGAATAACATTACACACACTCTGGCAAATAGAAGAAAACCACAAGACCCACTTACTTTTGATCTTCCTTAGTTACACTTGACAGACGATACAAAAAGCTGGGTCTGACACAGACATCAAATGAAATATGTGTAACAGTGGCCAGATCAAATAACAAGCAAAGCATTTTGTGGCATTAGAATGAGCACAGGTTTATGAGGCCACAGGAGTATTGACAGCATGGTAATGGGATTAATCTTATTTGTGTCAAAAAAACCATCCCTTTGTGCCAAGCCATTAGCAGATCATCTGAAGCAACTTGCTTAAAACTCTGACTGCCATACATCACTGCCTGGAACCCAAAAGTCTTCCAGGGCTCAAAGTTAAACAGCTTTCAAGTGCAGTGGCAAACCCATTGAACTCAGTCCCATGCAAGAAGGGTTTGTGCAATGGGATACATTGCCTGGGGGGTTGTGGAGCCCTCACCTCTGGAAGCCTTTACAAGCCAGTGAGACAAATCAGTCAGCACCAGCATGACCATAGCTGATCTTTGCTTCATCGGGGCTTCCAGACACCGTGAGGTCTACTTCGACCATCAGGTTCAGTGGTTAGTGTTACTTTTGTGACAAACTTCACTTTTCTTCTGAGAACTATAACTAACAACAGGGAGGTTTGGTCTCCCTCCTAATCTAATTAAAATCAAATTTAGGTTAAATTGCTTCCTAGGAAATGGACACTAGAGTCTAGGCTAAGATTCACAAAAAATGGGGTTGCAGACTCCTTGCTTAGTTTTCCATTTAAACCATCTGCTTGAACTCAGCTGCTGGAGGATGGAAATATATTGTGTAAATAAAGCACAGGGAAGTATAGAAAGAAATATCCAGTCTCTCTTTCTCTCTTTTTTTTTCCTCCTTTTCATTGTCCTGTTTCACAGTCCTGAAATTTGCTAATGTGTGACATGAGAATCACAGTGAAGTATTTCCCGAACTACACTGAGTTAAGGGCCCACTTCAGCATGCTGGAGATGGGTAGCAAAGCCAAAAGTTGTAAAAACATCCAATAAACTTTTGTGATGATTCAGCAAATAAGGCTGACAAAGTGGAAACAAAACTAGTTAAAGGAGCATTTAAGATGTTATTCTTGGGAAAATCCCTATATTCTGATTGGGAATGTTTTTAATATTCAGTATGTGAATGGACTTACAAAAATATACAGCAAAGTTTCAAATACACAACCTAACGCTTAGAGGCACATATAATCACTACATATCCCTTGCTTAATCTCTCACTTAAACCAATTTGGTTCATATAATCTACATAAGATGTGTATTAAGCAAGGATGAGAGCAAAGCGATTCAGCTGTTCTTAAAGTAAGAGGCATTTTAACCTAGCAACAGAATAAACAGCATGTCCTATCCAAATGGATGAGTCCCTCAGCTCAGCGTAGGGCTTTTCTATGATTTAGGAAGAGTGGATAAAGTACCAAACTCTGGGCTCTAAAGCCTAGCCAGAAATGGCTGTATTGCTCTGCACCCATAATTTATGGCAATTTATTGAACTTTTTCCCAGGCAAGCATTCACCAAATCCTTAGATGAAGGTCATGGTAGATATTGGGTCTTGACACAAAACAAAGCTTTTCATTATATCTAGGGCTTCCAAGTTCTTCTCCTGCTTGTCATATAAGGGGGAGTTAAACAAAAACTAGTGTCAAATCCTGTACTTCAGTGTTCGAAGGGCTGATACTTAGCTCAATATATGAAATTAAACAACTTTTTCCTACAAAGCATCTTCATTCATAAAAAAAATAAAATAAAATAATATGCTCATCTAACATCTGTTTTTAAAGCCTGAACACTTTGATAAGGTTATTGTGAATCAAATAAAAACAAAACTGCTCAGTGAGCATCACAACTACCAAAGCATGGCAATGGATTAGTTTTTACACAAGGAGTTGTTGTACACCTCATCTCCATTTTTGAAGGAACCTGAGCAAATAACAGCAAATTCTGATTTGAAAAACATTTCTGCCAAATTTCAATCTTCTGAAGTACTTCAACTGAAACAGTCAACGTATTTAGTCCTATGATGTTTCCCACAATGCGTGATATTCCAAATGATTTTAAAAAAATAAAAATAGGGTCATTTGAACTCTCGTTAGCTATTAACATGGAGAATTAATGTCTTCTGTAATTGGAATATAGACTGGGATATTCATCCCAACGCAGATAGCTGGGCTTTTACTTACTTCATACCAATTTATTTATTTTTTTAAGTCTAGACGATTACCTTCCATGTTTAATGTGTTTCATAAGCAGGGGAATAATACAGATTCCAGTTCCCTAGTTGCACTGTAAAAATAAGAACACATACTGATAATATACTGATAAGTGTCTAACAACAGTCAAAGAGAAGATTATTGTGTGTGGTGAAATCACAACAAAATCATAATTTGGATTAGAAGCACTTTATGAAGAAACTGGATTGCAATGTTTTTCCATCATTGTCTCAGGACAGAATGTGGCTTTTCAATCTGAAAAAGGACCACTCTTACATTAAGGTTTTGGCTTTGTTCTCTGTGACCCGATATTGTTAATATGCACCTTTTACTTTTAAAATAAATGATTTTGCTATTAAATATATGGTTATATACATATATACTTATGGATGGAAAATGGCGTAGAAGTATACATGTATATATAATGTATGTTTATGTGTGTATGTGGTTTGAATATATCTATATAATGTGGGTTTGTGTGTATGAGAACATACTTTCACACCATCTTTGTCACTCTTCAAATCCGCAAAATCCCTTTACACCTCAAATGAGGTCTTAGGAATTTTGCTGAATTTTCCTAATAAATATTTAACCTCTTCTGGATTTTTCCCATGGAAAAAGAGACTATTAGCTATCAGATTTGGCAGGCATTCAAATTTAAAAACTGCAAGCACAAGAATACCTTGCAAATCTCTGTGCAAAATCTGAGGGACTTTCTCCAGCCAGGTGAGCAGAGAGCTCTGCAAGCTCAGATGAGTAGGTGGAACATACATGCAGGGTCAGTAGTTAGGTGCCTGGGGTACGAAGAAGAATCCAAAAGCTAAAGAGAAGCAGTGATATGAAAATCCAGCCCTCTAACACACTAGCACTGGTGCACTAAGACCCAGAAATGCTGGACTCACTTCTTGCTAAAAACAGAAGTATCCCTCCCTTTAATGTGGATAGGAAAACTACCAAGGGAAGCGGGGGCACACACCGGCTGAGCAAAGGAGCCATCACGGACCAAGGAGGACACAAGAGCCTGGAGACACAGATCATGCACAACAGGGCTGAGGGAACTGCAGCATATCCCCACATAGTGCTTTCAGAGACTAGTGCCATGGGAAAAAAAAGAAAAAAAAAAAAAAAGATGAGGAAGTTCATCAAATAAAACACACTTTGTTTATTCCTTCTCCAGAAGACATAGTCAGCGCCAGCATTGTTATTGGCCAGTGAACATCATTCTCTCAGAGGAGACCGAGCTGGTAAAATTTATTCCCTTGGTCACTTATGGGAAAGTATCAAATACTTTTTTGTGGAAGATGTGGATGTTTAAGATACAACTCTTTTGCAAAAACATAGAGGTAGAAACCAGAGCTCCAGACGCAGCCATGTACTCACTACCTGTTAGCAACCAGCTCTTGGTGCTGTGCAACCCAGTGCAGGGATGGCTCAAAAGGGCAGCAGAAGCCCACATTGTGGGAGGGCTGCCAGGGAGGGGAGAGCTGTGCCGCCAGCATGGGCAGACAAACCAGCACTTTTCTGGGATGCTGCATGGCCTGGTGATGGCATGGATCACTAGATGAATAACCTTTCAGCAGTCAAAATGCTGTAATGAAAATTAGTGTTATCTGTCCTTGGCCTGTGGTAAATACTGACAGGAGAATCCAAGATAAAAACATTTTCAGCACACTACAGGAGAAAATACAGAGGAGTGGGTGGAACAAGAAGACTTTTTGCTTTCAATTTTTTGTTGTTGTTCATTCCCTCCTGTGTACTTGCACTGACGCAATGAAGATCAGCCTGCAGAGGGGTCCCTCCAACCACCACTGCTTCTGGAATCAACAGGCTGGTTGCAAAACAGAAGGGAAAGCAGAGTTTGTACGAGAGCTGATGTGAGGACACAAAGACGTGGTGCTTACGCAATGGTCTGTTCAGCATCATGATGCTGTCTGTGTGGCATTCAGATACAGAAATAGCAGAGTTACTTGAGAACAGCCAACAGGAATGCCACAACGATAAGCCACATGCACCCATTTACTCGTAAAAAGAAATCCTAAAAATAGTCAATTGTAAAATATGGCTTAAATTTTGCTGTGTTACAGATTAACAGGGACGGGAGGGTCCTGTGTATGCTTAGATAAAATATGACAGTAAGAAATGTTTACTTAACGTGAATCTTGAATTAAGACCTCAAATACCACACTTGGCAGAAGAAGCTTTGTCTTTTGTTTTGGACAAGATGGATGCAAGTCACAAATGATAGGTTCACATGCAAACTTTCCCTCATGCGGGGCAACTTGGTGCACAGCCATACTTTCATTTCACCTCTCCTTTTACACCCTATGCCCAGCCTGACCAGCACCTTCTTGGGAATGCTGCACAGCTTTAGAGAGGATCCAGCAACACTTTTGCTGCTTGTCAACTTCTCCTTACTCTTGAGAGAAGAGACATGAGAGGATTCTGAAATGTCACAATTTACTATCATCAGTTAAAATTTAATTTGAAGATAGCTCAGACCAACCTGATTTAATTTTGAATGATGCTAAAGCTCAGCAAATCTCTGCTTGGAAACTTTCACTGCCATCCCCATTCAGGCACCATCAGAACGATATGAAATCCAGAAAGCATACAAGTTGCAAAGGCAGCATGCTCAAATTAATCTTACCCTCCCTTACTAAGCTCCTCTGGAAAAAAAACTAACTCATTTCAGATTTGAGTATTCTGAATCTAAAACAGCTCTTATCTTAACTTGCCTATGTGAGATTTACAAATGAGAAAAGAACAAATAAGGAGTAATTTAAATTTTAATTTAAAACCCCTCCATTTTCTTATCCCTTATCAAACTGCCAGCATTTTTCCTGCTAACAATGAGCCGAGTGTCATGGGCACAGCACAGCCCCCTTACCACAAACCAAGTAATCTCTTTCATCTAAAACCCTGATCCCTTTAATAAACAAAATACGAAAAGGCAGTCAAAATTACGCTCTGGCTTTATGAAAGAAGCAGGGAAATCCTCAGAGCACAATCCCCTACTTGTTATTTTCACAGCCCACGTGACCCAAAGTCATTCTGAAGGATAAAAAGACAGAGGCTGCCACCAGATCTCTGCCATGATTTTTCCACAGTTCCCAGCCTTAGCCCATCTGTTATTCAGCGGCCACATGAATGGCATGTGTCAAGAGAGTCATCACTGTGCAAACTGCCCAAAGAAATCAACCAGCCAACTTCCTTTTGCTTCCATGGCCTCAGCAATTGTTGCTGAGCTGGCCACCATATGGTGAATAATTAGTTTTTCGACCCCACTCCAGAAAAATGTTCGCTCTATTGCCAGGCATTAGCAATATGTGTGTTAATGAACAGCAGATGATGAATGCCTATACATTAACAACGGTTGAGATTTTCTGGCAGCAAGCTGCATTCACCACAAGAATCCCGATGACTCGTAAGGCACTGAGTGATGGACATCAAGTCATGGCTAAAATGTACGATTCAACCAAATTTCTCAAACACTAAAACAACTTTGCAAAAAAACATCATGCTCTTCTCATCTTACTACTCTCTTTCTTAAAATGATGAATTGAACCCACATAAAGGATTGCCAATTTAGAGCTCTCAGACAGATTTCTTCTGTTCTCAGGCAATCGAGGTACATTGTGTACATAGCCAGAATGTAGGTTCCTCATTTCTCTTTGTCTGAGTGCTTGATGCATATGAATTTATACTGAATACCCGCACTGTACAAGCTCCTCAAGGAGTCAGTACCAGACCTCTGTGCAAACACTCACCTCCAAGGACCTAGGCTGGTAAATATGTCTGATGCTTCCATCAAATGAACTTAAAAGCTCAGCTAAGGCCTCTAAGCACATTTCGCTCCCTGAAGTGTTTTTTTTTTTTTTTTTCTAGCTCTCTAATTAAAAAGAGATCTCACCTGCATTCCTCTATAGGATGAAACATCCCCATGTCGTGCAGACATCCTGAACTGGTGATCACATTCAGGAAAGCTGATGGTTCTGGCTATTTTCTGCCATAAATGAATTCCCCAGTGCACACCAAAGCTGTTTTAAAATTAAAGCAACAATTTACAAACAGGCCTGTAGGTAATTAACTACTGCTGTTGAAAACAGTTGCAATTCCGGCCTATGCATTTTGTATAGCACAGAAATGCACACTGTAATATGCATCACAATTCTAGTAACAACAGGCAACAACTACTGTTCAGAAGATAGGAGATAGAACAAGCAGCTGAGACATCTCTGTTTCCTTCACAGAAACCTCATTTAGTGGTGAAAGGCACAGAGCAAACCCAGATGCACAGCCTGATCCCTGTTCAGATCCTGTCAAACCTCAGGCAAGTTGTTCAACCTTGCTGCATCTCATAGTCCAGCTGGACCACAGAAGTCAATCAGAGCACAAAAGCTAGCTGTGCACAGGTCTGAATGCACTTTCTGGATCTGACTAGCAGGCAGGTCTTGAAATCTCTATCTGCACTTGTCATTTTATCATGTGTTCAGCACTAGGCAGGCAGTTTTTTCCCAGGACTAACCCAAACCTTGGACACAGACAATGTGCACAGGCAGCATCAACGGTTTTGTTTTTTCTTACTTTCTTATGAAATGATAGCAGTTGCAGATTTAGCTCCTTTTGGTGCAGTCCCAGGAACCGATTGTTCCATTTAATTTGTGTGAGTGTTGAATAGAGAAATCATCATCTAGATGTTCCACTAAATCGTGTTGATCAAGCAGGAGTCACACAGTTTAATTCAGATAATGGTATGGCTATGGAAAAGTGGATTTCATCTGCCCAGACCAGGGCACCTGTTCCCTGTCTTTTTTTTTTTTTCTTCCGTTCACTACCTGCAGGAGTTTTAAGCTTGTGGGAGAGAGGGCTGCAGAATTATAAAGGTGATTCACTGATCCCTCAAGTTCCTTGGTAGCACCTTGACGTAGAAAACACTCACATATTTTATGTATGGCCAGTTTCTTTCAGTAGATCGAGTGTTTTGGATGCTGTTCAGTGACTCAAACCTTATGGGAAAAGTATTTCAATTTTGATTAATGGGTGGTAATGACATACAGAGAACACAGACAAGAATTATGTCCACACAGCAAGAGGTGGAGTGCCAGGACTCAAGTCTGAAGCTCTGGTCCAGTTTCCAGGCCAAGTTTGAGATGAAGACTGATAACTCCAGGGTATTGTTTCATGACTCAGAATCTAACAGACAAACCCAGTTTAAGGCATTCCTGTCCTCTGTGTTTATCTGCCTTCAAGCTGCTTCCACCACAATCTCAGCTGTGCTTCATCAGAGAAATATTCTGCATTAAAATAACAGACAAATTATCCTGGAAATCCACCCCAATCAGTAATTAGCTAAGAGACAAGGTGTATTATTGCAATTAACAGCATTCGTAAGAAAGGTGAGCAGTGCTAATAGACATGCCTAATAACAACACATTTGGCCAAAGCTTTAGACAGTTATTCTATTGTTTACATTAGTAGGACTTTTACCTATAGAAAGCACAGAGAGAAAATGTCAACCGTTATTCTCTGTTATTCCAAACTCTGAGAACTTTTGTGTATTATCTAAATGAAATTATCCTTCTTTGTGATCAAATTGATATAATTTGCATTCAAACCAGTAACTAATTCCCTGTAAAATTGCTTGCCTGATAAATAAATTTCAATTTTAATACACAAGTTATGACTGCAAGAAGGTAAAACTAAAAGGAGTTTATGATCTACCACCTTTGACACTGGTTGAGATAGTATTTCAAATCAAACTCTTCCCTTCTTCATGCAAAATTATTCTTCCCAGAGTTATAACATTTTTTAACAACACAAAGTTTTTAGCATTTTCAAATTGTTCAAGGAGAGGCATTCATCACTTTATGGCTGTCACGTTTGAGGGCTGTGACTATTCACAATGGATATTTTAGTGTCCCTAGCAAGCTGGTAGGTTTGTGCCTTCACTTCGTGACATAGCCAGTTTTCCAGCACATGTAAAACAACAGACTGTACTAGCTGCCAACTATCATAGAATTTTTTCTAAAATTTGAACAACCTACAACGTCAGACCAGGAGACCAACTACAGCAGCTACAAAAACTAACTGTATTTTACTGAACAAATCAACAATCCTGTATTACTCTCAGGTTTTCAATCCTATTCCTGATGAATGAATATCCATTTATATATATTTTATTTTTTCTTATCACCCTGGAAAATTACATGGCAGATTAGGTGCCTTCACCCCTATGCGCACAGAGGGCTCTCCAGTGCTGATAGGGCACTGTGTGAAACTACAGAGGCCTGGAGAAGGCCACAGAAAGCTCTTAAAGAGAAACTGAAATCATTGCCATGTTTTATCTTAGAGAGATAAGAGCAGATATAAGTGCACACAACAATAGACAGCCTAAAAATCAGGAGCTGTTACGAACGCTGGCTCAATAACTACAAGAATAAGGGTCCAGTCACTTGCAAAGTGCCTCTAGTTACTATAGCGCAAATATAGTGACATTTTTCTAAATACCAGCCTTTGAAAACACTTCAGATGCTACAAACAACCAGGAATCTTATCATCTTGCATGTCAACAGTAATAAGAAAGAGAAAAGTCAGCAATTTCAGTGACAACTCTGAAATTGCACTGTTTTGACACAGTTATTTTGGTAATACCTGTGGAACTCCATAGTGCTTTAGAAGGTTTACAGAAATTAGCATATCAGATAAAATGTCTGTACAAGTGGAACCACAGGTCTAATTTTCTTCTGCAAGGTCTTTGCTTTTGTTAATGACAATCTATACAGGAGGACCACATCTTGATTCTAAGAAGCCAAGAAACTACATGGCAGGGATATCTGGAAAAGAAAAATCTTACTTGCTAACCAATTAAATCCAAAATCAGTGTAACAGCACGAATGTGGAACATCCGATGCTGTTGTATTGTCACTCTTCAGGTAGAAATAGAATTTAAATAATTGGTGCCTAGGAAATCTAGGAATGCGATCCTTGTGAGAAGAATAGAAGGAAGAACTAACTATTTTTACTGTATTTACAGGTGGGAAGGCAGGGGAGGAGGGGATCAAATCTGACTTTAAAATGAATACCACATACCCAGAATAAAACACAAAACAGAGTATTTATAATGAAGTTAAAGTTTAAAATATTCACAGAATAACTATAGGAGCCACGAAAAACACAAACTCACTCTGTAATCTAAAGAGTTTAATTGTTTTCCAAAACTCAGAGGGATAGAATTAAGATATCTTTAAAACCTGCATTGAAAATCTGTGGAATATCTTTTTCAGTTAGACCGTGGAAAAAAAAAAATCCTTCCATTTCAAAAAGAATATCTTTAAAAGTCATTATGTAGTTGAATGATCTTAAAAGGCTGCATAGAGGCAGCCAAGGAAAATTCCTGACATGCATTTTAATGGCACTGGTGCAGTGGCATTTATAGTAGTGTTCAAGATAAGCAACGTGAACGTATACCATTCTTTTAATTTTTTGTAGTTTATTTACCTATCTTTAGGAATATTCTAGCAGTTAAAGAATGCATCTCTTTAAAAAATGCAGGTTTTCCTAAGTATTTGTCTTTAAAATACTGAAATATGTCCCAAAATAAAGGCTTTGAAGCAAAAGGGCTAATACCTTTGCCCAGATGAATCCAAATTTTGCCAAAGAGGGCTGTGCTGGCGCCTTGCCAGGAGCTTTAAGGCTGAAGCTAATTTGCATGAAATGGAGGAAATTGCAGCTGCCCTCAGACTTAGTATGGAGACACAGACAGCCCCAATTGAGACAGAGCATTGCACAATGGGATTTGTGAATACAAACATGCCACACTTCCTTATTTAAGATGAAAGTAGCTATAGGCAACAGAGTAAGTCTCCATGAAAGCTACTTAGATACCTTTACCCCCACCTTTCAGGTCCAGTGACCTCATTTCAAATCCAGGTGGGGGCTGTCACTGGACCACAAATGGAAATGAAAGTTGATTCCAGAAGACAACCACTTTCAGAAAAAGGGTTTGAGAATAGGATTAAATCCCATTCAAATACACTCCTGGAAGAGAATACAACTCAACACATTCTTAAAAGCACTTAAAAATTCCTGAATTGGGGCTTCAGAAAACCCCTCCCATTCATTCCTTGTTGTCACCTCAAGACTACATGAATCACTGATGATGGATACTGGATGCTTGAATGTCTGTTCTGAATAAGTCTTGAAAAAATGCATCAGGCTATTATTATTTTGATCATATGGACAGTATCACGTGCTCTTCACATAAGATATCCTCTTAATATTATTTTCAAGATTTCCACAAGGTGCCTGTTGTGGTTGCTTAATTTCACAATTTAATTAGTTAAGTACTATTGTTATGTCTTCCAGTGAAGGAAAGGCATATTGCATTAGTTTTTCACCATACTCCTCATCCTGCACACTGTTGGGTTGGTTCTCAGAAATACAAAAAACTGCTTAATGCTGGAAGAAATTCACAGACAAATTCATCACAAGAAGTTATACGAACAAAGACAGTCTCAAATGCTGAGCAGAAGGACACAGGCTGCAATTCTCAGTAACCAGAACTGGCATTATCAGTATGTCAGTATGATCTTGCTGTATGCCTTCAAGAGGATGGGTTGGTTCTTTGCTCCTGTAACACACATTGTCTCAGAACAAAGTCCCAGCAAAATCACACTCTTCCCTTTCTTTCCTGGTTCTAGCAATTAGCTTATCCAGTACTCACTATTACACTGAATATAATCACTGCTCCAGTAAAAGAGGCCATTTACAGTACATTCAATTGTTCACTTTTTGGCATGTATTACAGAGGGTGTGAGGACTCTTTTTTGTAAAAGGAACACTCATCTATGATTTGGGTTAAGGGTCTTTTCTCCCCTCTCCCTCCTTCTCTTTTTTTCCATATCCCAATCTGTGATAGCTTTAATCGAGCTCTAACCAGACACCCAAATCTTCCTATAACTTGCAAGAGTCATTGCTACCTCTCTGTAATTTTGGGACTCATCTAATGATGAAGGACAAGGCAGTCATCTAGGGTCAATGGGGAGAAACATGTAGCCCTGCTTCTAAGGTAGATATCTAACACTGAGAGCAAGGGGCACTGAAGGCGGTACTTAAGAGTGAAAAGCACATACACTTTTTCCCTTCATTTATAAGGAATCAGGATAGCCAGAGCAAACTATGATTCTAATCAATGCCTACAGACTGTACAGCATGCATACTCTAAACATGCACAAATAACCTTCAGACTAACTGCTCTGCACCAGCCAGCAAAGTTCTACAGTACACACACACACAAAAACAAACAAACAAACAAAAAAACTAAAATTCAGAAGGTAATATGTATATGTCTGACACCAAGGAAATCACTTGGAAGGCTGTAGTACTAGCTTAAACTACCTGTCTTTTCAAGTTTAGGAGATGAGAACAACCTAAATCTAGTGTTGTTTTTCCTTCTGTGACTGAGCATATTGACTTTTAACTTCAGACAAGAAGACCAAAGAAAAACATTGCAAGAATGCACGGTGGCAATGATCTTGCTATTGTCCCTTTCAGCTACAGTGGTGTGTCAAAGTAGTATTTAAAAATTAAAATAATAAAAAAAAAAAAAGGAAAAAAAATTGTCTCACCACTCCTGTCAGCCCACCCAAAATTGTCTTTGATGTGCCACAATAAATTCTTTTCACGTTCTTTACATGAACTAACTGACTAACTGGTAAACACCCAAACACTGTGAAACATGCCTCCAGTCAGACACAGAAATACAAAGTTAGAACCTAACCTGGGAGAGTTTGTGGTTAAAAAAATAAAAAATAAAGCTTTATTTGGACCCCAGGTTTTCAGGTCTTAAAAGAAGTCCCAGTTCTCCAAAACATTAAACCTTGGGTTGGCCTGATGAAAGGCAAAGTGCCTCTTACTTCCTTATTGTTGGGAAATGGGAAGAGAGTGTCTAGAGAATCAGTTCGAAATGCATCTGTTTGAGATCACCGGAGGTCAGATGTCATTTACTCCATCTCCCACTCCAAGCAAAATCAGCTGTACTGTCCTACTCTTGACAGATTTCTCTTGAAGCTATTCTGAGAATAGCCATGGGCAGGGAGAAAAAATTACTGCCTTCTTCCTTGCAACAGCCTTTCATATTCTTGAAGATTCTTCCATGATTTGCAAAGACTCTTATCATCCTTTCCACTCCAAAATGGATAGCACATCTTTCCTGTGGCCTGGTACCCAAAACACCCAAGCGATCAGGGCTGAGCAGAACAGATAGGCTCTGTCCTGTGTCTGGCAGGGTAAGCCACAATTTTAAGTCATCATCTCAGCCACTGCAAATTGTAGCTGTTTGCCTGGTGAATAGTTATGTAGTCAGTTTTGCACCTAGCCTATCCTAGAGCATGATACACTATAATTCTCTAGTTGCTTAGGAGAATGTCACATCAGGTGTTCTCTAAAGCCTTAATAAGCTCAAAACATATGAAGTCTAATGCTTCTCATCTAGCAATAGAAAGGAATCTACACATTTCATTTATCATGAAAACACTGGAAGGAAGGAAGTCTTTTCTTTCACCTCGGTGGATCAGAAACGTGTTTAGACAAGGAAGCACTACAGGATAACAGATAGATGTTTTCAATACCAGTCATTGCTTCAGCTCTAGGCAACTGTAACTCTACAGCTGTGGTTCATGTTGGCAGTAGTAATACATATTCACATATCATCTGTGATTCCCTTGCCACATATCACATATACCAACAGGCTTACCATTTCATCAAGGATATTGCACTCTTTTCAGCACAGGACTTTGGCCAGCACCTAAGAGGTCAAAGAAACATGCAAGAAACTTTATAGTGGACACTCCAGTGACACCAGTCTGTAGGGGAATATGTTTCTATATTTATCATTAATGAATGGCAGCTACCACAGAGTGAAAGAACTTATACCCTATATATTTAAAATTCTGTTTATTGGGTGATTCTTCCCATGTAATTACCTTTTTTTGCTTTCAGAATTTCTTTTTATATGGAAAATTAAGATGCCCAACCTTGGAATCACTTACCACTGACAGGTAATACTCTCAAACAATATTTTAACACTATTGGATGCAAAACATGATAGCAAAAGAAGGAGCTCACACAAAGAAACTGAAGAACAAAGTGCCACAATTTCTGTGATACGTGATAAAAAACCAAATGTTAAGTAGTACAGATCAATTGTTCAACTTGATTCACTTGAGAATTTCTAAAATTCAAAGAATAAAGAAGGCTACAAAAAGGGGAATCCTGGGCAAAGCAGATACGCTATGAAAGTAAAGTAGGAGCTCACTGCAGGATGTCTGGTGCTTGAAATTGGTCTTATCAGTGTAAAAGAGACTTGTTTTCAGAGCAGCATCTGAAAAGAAAAAGAAAATGGTGGTGTAATGCTACAGTCAGTCAACCAATTATGAATCTCTGGCAAAGGGGAAGTAAGTTGGACTTAGAGGAAGTAAACGGAGGCACAGAGAGGAAAGGAGTCTGAAGAGCTGTACCGCATGAAGGTTAGGGGACACTGGATGACTGAAGTCAGCGGGCATGAACCCTGGAGCACTTTGTAAGCCCTGGGTACAAACTGAGAGTCATCGAGCACTGTAGTAATGCATGCACAGATAGGACACTGCAAATAGTGTGCCAGGGCAGAGGCATGGGTAGGAAGGTAGGAATGGAAAGAAGTTAGGAAGCTGGAGAAACAAGAAGGAATATAAAGAGAAAGACGTTCTTCTGGCCATGTGAGAAAATGTCCATCGCTGTATGGGTATAGAAACTTACTGTTTGAGAAAATTTCTATGCTGGACTGATTTGTTGTGGCACCTACATTCTACGGGGCCTACAGCAGAGGAAGTGGTCAGCCTCACATTTACAAGCCAAAAGGTAGGATGATTTTTGAAAGCAGATGTTGTAAAAAATACAGAGAGCTGGAACCAGTGAACAGAGAGGGAACTGGACAGTCAGATGCTGGACACTGGCAGCTTATCACATGGCTTCACAGAGTTAACGTTAGCATATATTTTTTCATGTGAGTGTATTTTAATGAAAAGTGTGAGTCTGTACTTCCCAAATCACTCCTGCATATGAAAGCCATTAGTGAAGGCTTTCTCTGAAGCTGGCCCCTGCTCCAGTTTCCAGCCAGCCACTGAAATGATACACAAAAGTGTTTGCTCCACAAAAGAAGCCAAGTGAGAGCATTCCACATGTGCCATTAGACTCACTTTTTGCATAGAAACACAATGAAAGAAAAAAGCCTGGGTTTTAAATTGGATACGTCTCAGGCAGAGAGGAACACTAGCACAGGGTTTAGGACACAGACAAATCTGCAGTGTACAATCCATGGGGAAAAATACAAGCAGCGTACCTTATACAGGGAGAAGTTTATAAAATTCCCAGTGCCTATGCCACTCTTATAAATGCTCCTTCTTTTGTTCCTGCAGGGCTCCAAAGAATAATAAAAGAAAATACAAAGCGGAGGAGGCACCACTGAGCGAGTGCAACAGTGTTTTATTAATCCATGTGATTAATCCAGCATGCTGAGGAAGATTCTTTACAGAATCGAAACATTCATGTTTTTGATCCACATGGATTAAGGGAACACTGTGGCATTCGCTCAGTGGTGCCGCCTCTGCTTTGTGTTTTGGTTTTATTCTTTGGAGTCCAGCAGCAACAAAAGAGGGAGCATTTATATGAGTACAGCAGCATGGGGACTTGGATAACCTCCCCTCCCTTCCTGAAGGATGCTTTGGGAATGATTCTGAGGGCTACATCTCTTGTTTGTGTCCACAGCCTGCTCTTGAGAAACCAAACTACTATCAGATAACAGAGGGCTGTTTCTGCCAAATCCTGAATGACAGTCGTGCTGCTGAGCAGCTGTGCTATAAATCAGACATGTACCTGTGTAAAGTAAGCTGACAAAAACTAGAAACACTGCCTACATTCAAAATTTATGTTGAAGTGGAGGGAAAAAAATCAATGTAATTCAGCAGATTTTTTTTTTTTGGCAGAGCAAAGGGCTCAGACATTGTACATGGGACCTGACAAAAGCCTTTAAGTCTATGCGTAGGGTTAAAGCTAAACCCAGAGTAAACTGGCTTGCATTTAATTTTTTACATGCTTAAACGCTTTGCTGTACAGAGCCTGTATTTTCACTTGTTCGAACTGACAGTGAGTGCAACAGCAAGCTTCCCTGTAACTAGAACTATTTAGAAGCTGGAGGACCAGCTTTCAGCCTAACTGACAAAAAGATCAGATTCTGAGTTCGAGTGAGCTATTCCAATACATTTCAAGGAACACTTATTTGCTAAGCATCTAAGGAGAAGCATGCAAAAGTTAATAAACTGTCCAGTACTGTGGCACCTCATTTCCTATGCCAGTGTCTCAACTTCGCCTTGCCATGCTCAAAAGCCATCAGTAGTCTCTACCTCTATTTCTGAACTTTGCCTTCAGGCTTTCATCTACCCTCTTCATCCTCTTGTGATTTGCTTCTTTGCCACCTGTTGGACATGGCTTCTCCCTACTCCTGCTGTTTTCATCAGGGCATGCTTTTCTTTAGGCAGTTAGCCCACCTTTCTAAGTTTGGAACGAAGAAAAGAAACTTACGGTATCAAATAGAGAGATTAACTTTGCTGGCCCATGTTGAAAAGAGCAATTTTATTAATTCAGCACTAAATAGTAATGTGTAGATGTCAGGCACATGTGACTACAAGAAATGCTGTGCATATGGGTGACTTGCAGTGAAAGGGAGGAAGGCAATTCAGGGCGTTACCAGGTCTCAGCTGGTGAAGAGGAGCAGTGACTGATCTGTACTGAAGCTCTGTAACTTCCTGCATTGCCTGTGTGGCTGTGAAGCACCTGGAGCCTCCTCTGTCTCTCACAGCTGTAACAGGAGACCACCTGAACATGTCTCCCGTACCCAGGCTTCCAGCCCCACACCACCACAGCTCTGCCTGGGCAGGCAGCCATGGGGAGGCTCAGAGGGATGTATGGGCGGTGGGAAAGGAGGGGGCTTTTCGGATCCATGGAGCTTTCCAAGAATGTAGCTGACTGATCGTTCTCTAAGCATGGACTGGAGGGGTTTTTTTAATTATAAACTTGTCAAATTCAAGGGCTCTAGCAAAGGCAAATCCTGGATAGAAGCATAAATCCTGCTAGAGATCTACTCAGTGCTCCCAGAGAACACCAGAGCTTCTCAAGGAAACAGTCTAAATCTTTTTGCATTAGCCAAGTGAAGTTGTTTTCCTTGACATTGCTCTCGGAATCAGCATCACTGTCGCTGCTTCAACTATTAAAAAGACTCTGCCTGAGGCATACAGCAAATATGGAAAAACTAAACCTGCACAGTGAAAATTTGGCAATGTGTTCTTGATGCCTTAAATCACTGATAATAGCACACAACTTTAAGAGTAGGACATCATTGCCCATACTTTATAATTACACATAGAGATTAAAAATAGCAGCAGTAATATCCAATAATCAATATATCAATAAAATATTTTTCCTCTTATTCTGGGAACTAAAATGGATTTACTTACTTACAGATGGAGAATTTGTTTAATGTAAAAAATTGAAAAACATCCAGAACACTCCAACTATTTCCTCAGTATTTTTATGCCCATGAATCAACTATTATTCATACCTGTTTATATCGGTCTTCTCTTTAAGTCAGACATTCAACTTGCAAACTATACTCATGCAGTCTGAGAACGTTTAAATATATTATGAATTAATGCCACACAATCTTGCAACCTAACACAAACAGCGCATTTGAACTTTGCTCCATATATTAATGGAAATTATATACCTAGGCACACTTGCTCTGTCACTTTTAAAAATACGTTTCAGAAAATTCTCCCATCTCTCAGTCCAGAAGACATAAGAACTCAAGATTATCTGATGGAGACAACAGATCTTCTAAAGGGAGAAATTCTCCCACCCCCAATTCTCAACGTATCTTTCCAAACACCTATTGCTAAGGATTTGAGGCAGTTCCTAAATTTGAGCTTCTTATCAAGACTCCCCATGATGAATCTCTGCCCTCTCTTAGCAATAATTTGAGATAAACTGTAGCCCTCATTCTATTGGGAGAAATTTCCAAAGCACTTGGCATTTGGCCTCACACCAATTCTCCTTTGAAGCTGGAGAGTATACAGAAAATGTCTTGCTCCCCACTGAGCAAACATTTGACCCTAGACTACTGGGAAGGAACAAACTGGACCTTCTGCTTTTCAGAGTAAGCTAAAAGGTTACACAGTCCCTCCTGCTGAGTCCTAAAAACTCCAGGCAATATTCTTAAGTAGGTTCTGCATGCCGAGGTGTCGTCATGGCTCTTTCCAACACGCACAATATGGCATTCATAGAAATCAGTATGACATGTTTCTGGTGCACTTCCAGCCCATCTTGAAAAAAATAAAAATGGAATTTTGGTCAAAGTCATAAAGAAAAAAGAGAAACCGTATTACAATCTTTCTTACCTGCTGACTGCCATATGGAGAAAAGGCTAAAGCTCCAATATGCAAAAAATATTTTGAAGATGGATCAATAAATGTACAGTATTGTCAAGAAGTGGGAAGATGGTAGAAAAGTATAAGGTGCGGAGGATGGCATAGATGTTGGTACAGTTGTCCTGAGGAAACTAGGACAGCAGCCTTCCCTTTCTTAAGAACTCTTCAATCAAGATCAGACAGCTGTGCCCCAATTCTATCACCATCTACCAACAGGTGACCTATTCTGGACTATGCAGAAACTAAACTAGATAATTGAAATAGTTCTTCATAGCATGAAACAAATGTACGTTTACACAAATTACAACCATCATTTTTGAAAAAGGCAAGGGTAGCAAGAAAGGGATGCAATAAGCAACACATGATGCCTTCAGGCTGCTAATAATAAGCAAGACAGAGGAATTCATCACCATATGATGTTTTTTATCCATTCACAATTGCTGAAATTTTAAAAAATATTATAAAGAGGGCATGTGGTCTGACTCTGCTGAAGATCTATGTCACAAGATGATGCCAATACATGCAATACAAGAATAAGTTTATTGTACAAGTGTAGTGGTGTAGAGTAGTTATAAGAAATCTCCTCTCCACTCTGAGCCCTTTTAGACACTAAACAGAGAATGTTTTTGAGCACAGTATAGGTTTGTGTGCCCGCACTACCAGCATACATCTGAACTTCTCTTTGGTGTTCAATTTTCTCTTCCAAAGCAGTCAGATAACAACAGACTCCACAGTCATAACACTGACAACTCCAACATCCTAAATCTCCCTGACTGAAAACACATATTTATTATCTAGATTTTTCAAATATATTCTTCTGAGAGGGAGAAGCCCCTGAGATTTAATTCCCCTTTTGAGCTCTAAGGCCCTGGAGGCTGGTGCTGAGACCAGGGGCACACAACATCCTCAATGGTGACACGAGTCTGGGGCTAGACAGCTAAATTTCCTCTTCATTCTGTTTGCACTTTGTGAAGTGAAAAGTAAGTGAGATTTAGCACATCTCTGTACCTGTTGTTTGAGACACCATCCTGCCATCCCAGAGCAACAGCACTGAAGTGGAAGTGCAGGAAGTATTTTCCAGCATAATCTGTTGTCTTCCAAGTGTATGCAAATGAAGAATTTCTAAAGAGAAGGAAGAAATACATATATTGTTTTGATACAGTTTAAAATTTAAACAGGTTTTTCCATTCATCTTTACTTCTTGGTTTCTCCAAATCATTTTCAAACAAATTACTTCACTTCTGGTATTTAAGGTGGGCTTTTTAAGGTTAAGCAGTAGAAGTTGGGCAGAAGAAAGGCCAGCAGACTCCCAGAAACTACACAGACATCAAATGGTACATTGTGATGACTAATGGAGAATCTGCTTGGGTTTATATAGGACTAATGTTTACCAGATGCACAGCAACTCTGCATTTGACTTCGCATGTCAGCCTTCCTGTTTCTGCCACAGCTCTCACTGACTCCTTCCCGTGCAGCTTCAGGTAAGTATCTGTAACTTCATCCTGTCCCCTGTGCACTCCAGCCTGGTCCTTCACCTGCCCTTGCACCCCTCAGTGCTGCTCATCTGACCAACTGTCAATACAAACATCAACAATTAGAATTCCTTGCCTATGTTACACACAGCAGCTCTAAGGTATTTACCCTGGGCACTTAACCCAATCTCCTAGATAAGCCAGCAAACACTGTGAAAAGCCAAGGGAGGAGGTTTTGGCGGCAGAAGGGTTGAGGATCATGGGGTGTTAAAGGACGGAGCTAGCAAGAGACATCCCTCCACCAGCCCCTGAAGGGTGCCTGCAGCCAAGCCCAGGTCTACAAGCCAGGCTCAGGATGTGGTGTAACACAGCTCCTGAGCTCCTCAGCACCATTCACCACAGGCTCTAGTTCTCAGCATATAACATGTTCAAAACCATTTCCACTGTCTAGTTGCATAAGGATTCCCTATTCCTCTCTGGGTTCCCAAGTACTGCAATCCTGGCAAAGATGACAAAAGACAAGTGAGACAACAGAGTGAAAAGGAGCACAACAGTTGACTTAAGAACTTTTAATACTCTCAATTTTTTAATGAGCTATAAACTGTACCCATGGTTTCTAAAACATTTGAGAGCCTTCCATGGGATCAGGAGTTTTATGAAGTAGAGGTTTATGCTCCTCTACAAGCAAAACCAATAAACAAAAGGCATTGTAAATGGTATCTGCCTAATAAATAATGGAAGAGAGAAAAGAGCAAAGCTGAACAATCAAATGAACAATAATTCCCATTCTGTGAGTAAGTAACTTTTGGGTTCACAGAATTGGTCCACAGACTTCATTGCTTCCCTATAGCCACCTCTAGCATCTGTTTTCCTTGTTTATACTCCACCCTACTGTGAATTAAAAAATTACAGCAGAGAAGCATGGTGCAGGAAAAGGTAGCCTGAGAATTTATCACAAGGGATTGAACTCTGTTTTCATAATGCAAAGTGAAATGAGGGGAAAAAAATCAACGCAAAATGCAGATATGAGTCTTTCCTTTAAAATGTAATCTCAAAAAGTAAACCATTATTATTGGGGAACTATTTCTGAGACTTCTTAATTGTTTTATTCATTATAAATGTTTCCTTGAAGGCAAAAAATTATTTCCCCTAGTAGTGCATGGACCTGTACTTCAGCACATCTCAGTACTATGTTTCAGATGCATTCTTCATTAACCCTTGCTATCACCCCAACAGGAGGACTGCACTCTGGCCAACCTAGTGATGTCCCGGCAGTGATCCGAGAGACTCCGCTGATGCTCACCTTTCCCACTAGCAAACAGACATCATTTTAGCATTGTCATTAAGCATAGTTATTATGCCAACAACAAGTACTTTTCAAAAAGAAAATGACTGCAAACATCTGTCAGATCTAACCGTTCGTCTGATTTCAGTTTATTTTTTTGCATAGTAGATGAGAAGACAAGGACTATAGGACATGCAGGGTTAAGTGTGAGTCATTGTAAAGAACGTGCCCTTTTCAATAATACAGCTCTTTTGATTAACTAAAAGCAAGGCCTTATATATTATACACAATCCTCTTTTTAAACAAGGCAAACTCCCACACTACAAAGATACTAGAACAGTAAATATTGATTTTCTTGGCTGATGGTACACCTCATGCTACACAGCCCACTCAAGCATCTGCTTGTTACCACAAGCTATTCCCTTTGTCAAGGGATAAAGAAAATTATGTGCTATCGGTTGTGGATTGCAAATATTTAAAAGAAATAAATTTCTCAGAATGAAAGGTACCTTCTTTTGATTTAAAAAAGGGAAAAAAAACTATTTACTTTAGGCCTATGCCCACTCCTAGCACCTGTACCTTCCAATTGTTTGCTTGCCAAGAACACAAGAACACTGTGGTTTTTTTGCTGTTTTTTCTTAAATAACTATTTATTATGCACAAAATATCTGTTGAAGATATACAGTGTTTTACTAGAAATGGAAGTTAGCCTGAAAATGCTGCAGAAAACTCCAACTATTGATAGAAGGTTTATACGTATTCTGGTACATTAGCAAGTGCTATGTATTTGCCATGAAACAAAAAGCATGTACTAAAGAAAAGGTTGGGTTTAATTTTGATCTCTTGCTATCACTTAGGTATTCTTACTCTTCTTGTTTTGTGGCAGATTTGAAGTTATATTTTGCTTAAAAAGAACCACAGCAGTAAATACGGATGCAGATTTTTAATTCTGTCAGCATGGAGTATGAGACATCAGGTAGAATAAAATACCCTTTCTAGTGTACTATAGAGAATAAAAGTTATCTATGCAAATTAAAAGGCTATACTTAGTCTGGAGAAAGGGGCTTCCAATCCTCTAGCCACAAAAGAAAAGGAAAAAAAATACAGTGATTTCCCTAGCCATATATATATCAAAAAATAATAATAATGTTACTGTGTTGAGTGTTCAGAAACAAGGAGCCAGCAAATACGAAAGAAAAGGAAAAGAGGCAAATCAAAATCTCAAATATATGACATAGAAACAGGCATTTGCCAAATGCATCTTTAAAAAGTCTTTCATACAAAGAGCGAGGCCAGAGAACAATGTGTCATTGCCTGCCTTAACTATAGCATAGGGCTTCCTTATGGGTCTTCTCTGCTTTATTAATTGGATGAAAGAATCATAATTCAATTACTTAACGATTTATTACAAAATACTTTGCCCACACAAGATTTTTCAGCATGTAAACACCATACTATTAGGCTATCTACTATTACAGGCCTAGCATTTCAGATTTCATTAGTAAATAAAGCCAGGTTTATTTGTAATAAAGTTAAGCCCTTCCAACCACTGACCATGGAAACCAGATTTTGAAATAATTCAGATTTGTGTTTCTGTTCTTTCTAATTAAGGGTAATATCGGGAAGGACAGACAGTGGGTAGCATTGTTCGAGCACCATGGATTTAAGCAAGAAAATCTGATTATCAGCTCATGTCAGAAGCCAAGCGATAATGCAGCTTAGCATTCGTTTGGGCTTTTTCTTTAGCCAAAAGATAATTACTGTTCGTTAAGTCTTACGTAAGTGTATCTAATATCTATGGTCCTAAAAATTATGAATAGTAAAAGCACACAACGGGCAAAGAAGAGTTATTGTATTTATTATTTACTTGGGCTGCTCCATCATGGTAATTTCATTAGCCAGGAAAGTTAAACTTAATGTCAAACTATAATTTCTTAAAGGCCAAAAAGTTAAACATCAACTCTCATACAACTGATACTAGAAGTTACATTTTTATCTGGACACAAAAGCCATATTAAAGTGATGTCCAGCCTGTCCTGTTGTCTCTCCTCAAACAAAACAGGCACTGAAGCCAGCCGCGGCCTTCCTGGCCACACACACTGGCTGTGGCGCAGCTCTGCAGGCCGAGCATCTGCAGGGCATGAAAAGCCCTCAGTTCCCACTCAAGTCATCCTAGTGAGCATTTTCAGTGGGAGCCCACTGAAGAAATGGCAAGGAGCTGAATTCATACTTTAAATCTTCCTTCGATTAACTGGGAGGCACCAGGGAAAGGCAATGCCCCAGGGTGGCGAAGGCACTGCAGAGAGGAAGCGGGAAGGGAGGTCGCGGCCTGGCCCCACAGCATGTGTGCAGCTGGGGTCTATCTTACAGAAACCTCAGGAAACTAAAGCAGCAGGGTGCGTATTTAGCTGCCTAGGTAAGGAGGCTCAGCTTCCTAAAATCCCTGTAAAATCCCAAAAGAGATACATCTCTGGAAGAGGATTCAGAGCAGGGACCTGGCTCACATGCTTGAATCAGCCCACTGAAACAACTGTCTCTGCCCCTGCCTGTATTAAGCACTTCAAGAGACGAGTCTCTTATCCAAGTGATGTGCAGAAATGGAGAGAGTGGGAATACCTCCCAACAGGTAACAGCAGCTGCCCCCTACCCAACAACCTTCTGCTGAGCCCCAAAATTACCCTCTGCTGACCATGGCTTGGGCACAAGGCCTGGGAGCCTCAGAGGCAATCTCTTCTCCTCAGCAACAGCAGGGCCCTGCCTACCCACCACGAAATAACAAAGGAGAGCGCACACATTCCCCAAAAAAACCTGGGGCTGAGCAGTGAATACAGCAGGGCCGAGGAAGGAGACAGGGACAGGAGGCACTTCTGGTCCTCTTCCCAATGCCCTGCTGACAGTAACAAGCAATGCTGTTGCTGTGCTCTCCTGCAGAGGTTTGGGAGAGCTCCCTGAGACCTCAGGAGGTGCAGAAAGCACGTATTTGCCAGCCACACACCAGCCACCTGTTGAGCCAAGGAGTGGATCCATCCGTTGGGCAAAGTCAGTACTGACCAGTGTTTATTTATCCCCAAACCCATTCTTTAGCTCAAATACAGACTTTAAAGGAGTTGGCATTTGCACAGTCACCTCTGCATGCAAATTCTGTACATGCTTTATAACAGCTGAAAGGGTTGGTAGGTATGACATACACCAGGGATGAAAAGTGACCCAACTGTACTTGTGGAGCAAAGCTACTTGGCAAAACCACTCGATATCCACATTAACAAGGAAAAATCCTTCAAACCCAAAAAAATCCCACTAATGAAATACACCAAGTCCACATTGTTATATTTAATGTCTTTTACTTCTGACATGGGCAAATGTTGGGAAGAAGGTCTCTGCACTACAACCCTATCTCAAATAATACTACAGTCTCATCCTTAGGGGACTTGTACTGACCTCATTGGAAGTGAAAGAGGTCGATTGCTGACCAGAATAACATCTCGCTCAGCTTGCGTAACATGCTAAGAAAGATGAGTCTCCAAGACAAATGATAATAGACAACACAGGGTCTCTGAACTGGCTCTGCCCAGGGCATGATTCAGCATAAACTGTCACAGCTGCTTGAAGTGGCAAATCAGTTCACTGGCAATTTCAGTTCACCGGCAATTTCAGTTCACCCTTGGGAAATAAATAAATAAATAAATAAATAAATTTGGCTAATGAAAGCAAAGCACAAGTAAGATGGAAGATTTATATTCAAGTAGCAAGTCAAGCATGCTAAGAACTTACTTGAACAAGATCATCAATGAGAAATAAAAGAAAAAAGCTTATGTGTCCCAGCAGGTGCAATAATTCTAGCTGCCCTGTTAATGACATGTATCAGCAATTAGGAGACAAATAAATAGAGGAAAAGAAATATTAAGGTTGCCCATAAAGTAAGTCACTTCAAAACACACACAATTTTCATGAATAATTGAATACTGTGCAAAGAAAACAAAATTAGCAGGCAAAGAGAAACACAGGTGTAATCATGAAACATCATCTTCTGTTTACTTTTTATGTGTACACTTTATGACTGACAGGGATCGTTTACAATGATTTTCATCATAAGGTAGGGCATAGATTTGGCACCTTTAAAGCAAATCATAATGGCAACAGCACAATTGCTAATGCAAAAATCATTTTGCCTCTCAGAAGAGCTGTTGCTGGCTTTGTAACCATAGGTTTTGTTTCATACAGAAGACAGTTCTTCAGAAACAGAGAAGTGAAGCACCACAGAACTGTCAGAATATTGTCTGGATAGGGATAAAGAGAGAGAGAGAGATTAAGTACCAGAGTAGCAATAGGGCTAGGAGATGTGGCTTAATTGCCCCTTCTCTACCTCTTCTCCATCAGCAAACAGGAAAATCTCTCCTCTAAGCAGTCAGACTGTGGCGTTGACACAATATTCACTCAGGCTGAGCCAGACTGTTGAAACTGCCCTTACACAGCTCTTTTTTTTACTTCAGTACAATGTGTTAGAGCAAAAAAACTAAATATAGATCTCCTGAATCACCTCATAGAACTTCAGCCTGTCTGCCAGATCCAAAGAAGAAATAGTCAGGTGTGCTTCATGACTGTTCAAAGGAAGCTCAGTGCTAATATTGCTGCATTGCAGAAGTATTTCAAACAATCTACTGTCATCTGCTAGACCTCCATCCGAAAACTGCTGCTCCATTGGTTGAGAGTTAAAAATAAAAATAAAAATAATCTTTTTAACTCAAATAAAATTTATTTTAAAGGCTGTATTAAACTATATTAATTAAAACTTGTTAGCCAAATAATAATAATTATGAGTAGACAAACTGCAATGACCATAGACACCACTGCTATTGGTATAGATCAGCCCATAGCCATGGAAGCTTTCAAGGACCTCTCAACCATTACCTGGAGGTCAGCGTTCTTATTCTAAGAGATGGTTGGACAGAATGTCACAGTACTGCTTGGTCATGAAGCTCCCAGCTTCTCCCATACATCACCCCATAAAGCTCCAGAGATGTGGTTCTTTCCCTGTGGTGTTTTGCTCATCCCCTCGGAGGTAAAGTGCACAGCCAGGCAAGGCAGGCAGGGCCACTGGGGCCACGCTGTCCCTCATTGCCCTGGTAGCCACCTCCTGGCAGTGGCACCATCTAGCATGTACTGGAGACCAGGGGGCATCCCAAGCATACCCGGAGGCTAGACCGCTCCATGGAGCTGGCTGGCTCCTCTCTGATCCATCTGGGATTTCCCATCCTCTGGCAAGCTTCTCCATTCAAACTCTCTTCCTGTAGAAGAACCACTGGGTGGGGAACCAGCTTGTCCCAGCATGTGTTTCTGTATCACCTAAGCTACTGCCTGTAAATGAAGCAGTTTGGGTGGCGTCCTGCTGGGGGAGGACCAAGGCAGACATCACCCATGATTTTGCTGTGGGCAGCTGGCAGTGGCTGGGGGGAAGGGGTGGCAGCCATGGGTGAGCAGCAGCATGGTCGCCTCACCAAGCACCATCAGCCAGGTAAGAAAGCCTCACCTTGGGCATCTCCAGCAGGCTCATCACCAGGTGACCTCCAGCCCTGACCAATGCTGAACACTTTGGCATGCAGCTGAGTCATTTGGATCATACAAGTGGTTCCAGCACACTCAGAGAAATCATTTGCATGAGCCAAGTGACTCAGTGTTTGCAGGAATAGCCTTCAGAGAGGTCAGTGCAAAACAACAAGCTTTTGGAGAATAGTTGCAGGGTTTTGAATTGCCCTGGACAGGCTTTTTATCAGTCATTTCTTTGGACTTCAAAAATCATACTTTGTTTTTCAGGACCAGGCTGTATTTTTCATTATCCTGACACCCAGCAGCATTTTATGGGTAATACAGCCCATCTGAGGATATCAGTTTCTTGCTATCTAAAATTGTAACATAACTCATTAACTTCACTGTCTTCATATGTTATACTACTATAAAAAAGGTCACCCTTATTAATTGAAAAATAGTTGCTCAAAAAATTGACTAAACATCTTTTTTCTTTCTCTTGCAAACACTCACGAGTATATAGTGGCTCATTGTTTTCCCTCCTTGAATAGATGTCTTTAAAAAGCGCAAATAAAGAGAATTAAATGCTGTGTCAAACTACTGGTACCGCATGTTTAAACACCTGCTTCCCTTCATCAGTCCTTCATAACATTGTTAAACGATAATTATACATGCTGATGAGTAACGAATCAAAATACTGTAATCTATCTTGAAAGGGGTTTTGCTAATATTACACATAAGGCATTAATGGGATATTTAGACTGTTCTTGTGAGAGAAAACATACCTTTGTATACAGAGAAAGAGAAACACCAGGAGAACTTACTGCATTTTTCTCTTTTACAGCTGGCTTCAAACAAAACATGGTTTACTACTCCTTATACATTTTATATACCGAAAGGGGGACTTGGGGCTTTTTGCATATTTTGGTCTGAATATTACAGTTAGTTTCACAATTTTTGTCACAGTGACTGTGGTGTAATGAGAGCTGCCTCCCCCATGTCCTCGCCTCCTGGCACTGCCCTCGCTCCCATGTGTGGTCCTGCACCATCAGCTCCTCAAGGCAGCAGCCATGCCCCAGTGCTGTCCAAACAGGTCTTAAGCTGGCTGGGAGAGGAATGTTCCTGCACTTCCACCCATCCATTTAGCTCATAGCAGTGACTTCTCTTACAAAGGAAGTCCACAGAAAGAGAAACTGGAACACTTTGTATCAGAGGAGTTAATGTTGCAGGACTTGTTAGAACCCAAGGTAATTTTGGTGCTTGCAGCACCTCTTCCTAATGCACTTCAAAAGTCACTGTTGAAGTAGCATGCACATTTGTGTAGCATGCAGCAGAACTTGTGAACTGTCTGTTTCTTACAGACAGTCTCTTATGGGGATTCTCTCATGTCTAATAACAAGTTGAGCTCTCAGTGTAACTCTTCCTCAGTGGGTAAATAAACAGGATTTTTCCCCTTTAACCAGCCATTGATTTTCCAGACACTAGTCAAAGCTTAACATTTTGCTACCTTAACTTCTTTACATTTTTATATATATCAATGAGCAAGCTCAGAAGTTGGGACACCCACAGTGCATCATGACAGTACAAGAGCAAGTCCACCTCTGCCCTCAGCAAGATCCTGAACCACACTACACGTCTACCAAATACTGGGGAGGGGGGAACAAACAAACAAACCAACAAATAAAACTAAAATACAGAACTTTGATGGATGTAACTAATCATATCAATGGACTCTTCAGCGCATTCTAATTTTCTCACGACTCTATTAACTTTTTATAAACCCTTTCAGTGTTTCAAATTACTTTTCTCCCTCTTAATTAAGTATCTCATAGTCTTACTGATCCTTCTTTGCTAGGTTTCCTCTTCATTCCACAGGTAGCAAACACCTTTTCTATCCAACTGTCTAATTGATTGATATAATAAAGTCAACTCAAAATAGATGGTTTGTACTGGCTTGACTTTTGACTTTCTTGAAAGATATAGCATTCCTTCCCCCAAAATACCTGGGTTTGTACTTTAGTCCTTAACAGTGTTAAAACTAGCACTGTTTTTCAAGTTACAAATACAAACTTCAGAACTCTGTGCTAAAAATGTGTGAGCCACTAGCAGGCAAGAACCTTGCAAAACTGTCTGCCTTTCAGATCGGGTATGAAATAAATAATGACCTCCAGAGCACCAGCCATGAACACAGTACCTCAGAGTACCCGCCTTTTAGGTGAATTTAAGTTTCTTACACCCAGAGGGAAGATTACACAGTTCTGCTGCTGCATATCTTGTTCCCTGCTGTCTATCCTCCTCACACCATATAATAAGTAATAGCCTCATACAAATCCTAAACTGCAATTTCATATCATTTTATGTTTAGAGGTGTGATTTTCTCTTGAAGAAAAGCTTTCCACAGAGAGCAAACAAACCATCTGTGATCTCATCGCTCAACTGGCATTCCAGCAATTTGCCATTGTCTTAATCAATACTTCTTAATCTGATATAACTACTTCACTATCTAGAAAGCAACCTTATCTCATGTTTTTTTGCACATTCACACAAATTTAAGACACTGCACATAGTGAGCCAACGCACTTACACATCATTAATAATGTTGGCTTCAGCAATCACACAGTCCTGGCGAGATTTTCAAAACTTTCCCTTAATTTCAAAGGAAGAGGTGTTAAACCAAAACTAAAAAATTTCTTTAAATTCCACCCTGCTGTGCTTGACTAAGACCCTGGGGAGCAATTTAAAAACCTGAGCCCAAAGGAACTTAGGCAGGCAACACAACAGGTTTAATCATGCTTGTCATTTACAGAAGTGTAAATCTAGATCAATTCTTGAGATGTTAGCAGAATTGTGTCAGATTCAGCTGAATCTTGGTTACATTCGCCTTGGAAAGTGAACTTCAAGACCACCAAACAATCTTAGGGTAGGGACAATCAGGTTGTATTCATATTCTTTCTAGTTGTGAGCAAAACCATATGGTACAAGCAGAAGTAAAGGTTGGCCTCACATACAAAAAACATCCAAAATCCAAAGTCATGGAAACTGTTCTCAGCTATATCAACTGAGCAATTTATTCAAAAGGCTAATTACAGTTTAAGCATTGATACTTTAAATATTGTTAGTAAAGAATCACCATTGCTCCTTCTTTTCCCATTATTTTTGATTCTGTATTTACAGCAGTTTAATATCCTTTAAAAAAAATAATTGTGATTTCTGGGTTATTTGATGTTAAAGTGCATCCATATCTGCAACAGAGTTAAAAGTCTTATAAAATAATACCATAACTATGTCTGTTGTATTATTAAATAATTTCTCCCAAAGCTTTCGAGAGTGAAAGATAACTTGTAAAACTGCTCAAGAAGCAAAATAGCATAGATCTCCAACAGACTTTCTTCCTTCCAACCTGAAGTAATATCCCTTATTCAAGTAATAAATTAATTGAGGCAGAGACCAGAGGGTTTTTGGTTTACGTATATCAGCCTTTTCCTAAGGCTTCCCCATGACACTGACAATCTCTCACAACAAAACAGAGACATCACAGAACAGCAGCATGTCTTAGTTCTGTTCCTACAAGATATACTAGACTGGTAACTACTGAAGAATATCCGATCATCCCAGTATAACATTTCTATAAATCTTGATGGAATACCACGCCGCTTTCTACATGCAAATGACTTAGAGAAAAAAGAAAGTTGTGATGTTGTTCGCTTATGCACTTATTCATTGCTGAATTCCAGTCTTTCTTTCACCAGCAGAAATTCCTGTGGCCTAATCAAGTTGGCAGAGTAGTGTAGGACTAATAGCAGCAAGAAACAGGACATAAATTCTCACCTCTGCTACGTGCAGTTATCAGAAAAACGCTATTGAAAGAGAAAAAAAAAAAAGTGCTAACAGCCTTCATATTTAGCATTTATGCAATACAAACTCAGTGTAAATTACTAAATTAGAGGAGCAATGCTTGACCCCCATGTAAATGCGTAACAGTACAAGTAATGTAGCAAAAGATTGGTCTACACTGCACAACTTTGCCTGCCTAGTAACAGTGGCTGAGTCTCAGAAATAAATCACATTCTCTCAAATATTTCCTATATGCTGGCCTACAGCAGCTATATAGTACTTTGATAAAGCTGTCCTGAAATTAGTGTTAAAATCTGCAAGCAACCCCCCTCTTTTCACTTGCAGACCTTGTGTCTCCACTAGGGGGTATTACCAGTATATCTATGTTGCCATAGGCACACCAGCAATGCCTGCCTCCCCTCTTCCCCTTCCAGGGTCAGAATTTGTACCAAAATCAGCAAGTTTTGCCCATCAGGGCCCAGCAGACTCCCTGAGGTTCTGCTGTCAGTCTGAATGACATTTTCAGGATGCTGCGCTATGGAGAAATGCAGTGAGAGACTGCAAGCTCCAGCATGCCTTGGCCAGCAAGAAGTTATTCTGTTCTGGGTGTTGTAGGGGGCCAGTACTTGATTATCACGGTATCCCTGAAGACCTCTGCACACATGCTGACTCCAGCAGTGTTTTGCACATCTCAAGGCCGTAAGACTGTGGACTTTACTTTTTTATGCCCCAACAGCTGGAAGATAAGAAGAAAATGCTGTGTCTTGCTTTAAGAGCAATTTATAGTAGAGGAAAACGCAACGTGAACAAGCTGCCACAAACACTTGGATTATTTGTTTTGCAGAGGAAAGAAAGTTGTAGTGACAGAAAGGCAGGTGGGGAATCTTCCCTCTGCTGGCCAAATAGAAGCGTGAGCTTACAGGGAAAGGTGATTTGGATTAATGTTGGCAGTTGTTCATTAGATAATTCCGTAGGCTGAACTTTTTGAGTCTATGCCCTTTCTTTTCCCACCCAGACAGACTGCCTTCTTTGTGACTCTAGTCTTTATAAATGTGTGGCTTCAGGGTCAAGAAGAACCAAGATCTACCACATGCAACACTGCAAAGAAAACAAGTGACAATTTGCACCCCAAAAACTTTGCAGCATAGAGAATACAGACACGGAGAAAGGTCTGTGGCTAAGCAGAAGAAACACCAAGCCAAGAGACAAGGCATTACATTAGCACCAGTACAAATAAGGTTAACAGCAACATTTGCAAAAAATAGTGGAATAGTATCTTGTGTGATGTTTCATCAGCTGCTCCAGCAGCTTTATTCACTGACACCTCTGCCCTGAAAATTTCATGGCTGAAGAGATGCAGAAGGTGATTACAATTTGGGACTGTCATAAACAAAGAGAAAAAAGATAGGGTAACTGGCAATAGGGGCTATAGCCCTAATCCTGCCTCTTCCTTCTACAGTGCTGGGACACCTCATTGAACTGCTCTCAGTGGCCAACTTGAGATTTTTGGGTTACACACAGTCTTAAAAAAGGTTAGATGCTTTCACTGGGTGAGCTGCATGTTACATCTGAACAAAAGAAAGGAGAAAGATACTGGGTCCTGTTTTTCAGCTCACACAGACTTGAATTAAAAAAATGCAGCCAACAAATTGGCCTTTATTATTAGCAATGTCATTAATTATACCATTATTCACAGCTAGTAGATAATAAGTATTAATTAGCAATAGCAAACCAACCTTGTCTTGGCACCAATAATAAATACTGTTTCTAAGTATAACATCCCTAAATATCTCCAGCCACATCAAGGTCACACTACTCATCCTCAGGGTAAAATGGTGCTCTTAAATTTAGAAACATAAACTAGATTCATTTATATTAGAGCAAATACGCTTACCTTATGAGTAAAAAAAAAAAATAAAAAAATAATAATGTAACAGTAAACTTGATATACCTCACTTTCATTCGCCTTAATGCTCCTTATTTGTATCTGCACAGGTATAGCTGACATGGACACAGAAGAGAAACATGCAGGTAACAGATCCTTCAGTGGAGGTAGAGTTCAGACCAGCAGGAGACATCGTACCAAACATCTCTTTCTTCAGGCCCTCACAGAATTTCACACATTTCCCATCTTTCACTCTGGGCCCCAAGGGAACGGGCCGCTCTGGGGGGACACATTCAGACACAGATATTTTATCACCACCCAGCAATGTCCATCTGATGCCAGCTGCCCACTGACACTTTGTCACCACGACAGCCCCCCACTCTGGCACACCAGTAGTGCCTGCAGCAAAAGCTGGTACCTACTGCTGTGGTCAGAGCAGGTAGCTGGCCTTCACACGTGACAACCTTATGTGTTCAGCATAAACCTACTGTTTATACTGACAGTAATGGAAAATATTAGAGAGTATATTTCCCTATTCAGAATAGTCTGGTAAATTCAAGCAAGTGCCACTGCTGACCAAGTCAGAGAGAAAATATTTCTCATACTAAATCTAACACATCAGCACTGTCAGTTCTCACATGATATTTTACATGGGATGAGTCTGTATATATGTAAGGTACTGCAAATCATCTCCGATAGGCAGACCTAGGTCAGCTAAACCCTTTTCATGCTAGAATAGCACAGGGAAAAAAATGTGGACAGCATGTGGGGCCTGAGTTTGAAGAGTGTAGTGGTCACCACTGAAGGCTTACTCCCCTAACTATTCATCGTAAATAGGAAGGAAATTAGGACAATTAGAACAGTTAAAATGTAAATGACAGAAATAGCTGAAAACCTTTTTCTTCCAGTTCCTTCTTGTTTAAACAAAGCCCTAACAAGCTACAATCAGAGAGGTCTGCAATGGATCCATGGCAACGAAAAGCCCTGGCCTATGGCTACCATCTTTCCCAACACACTGACATTAATTTACCAGATATACATGTACACATTTCAGGAAAAATCACCAGGCTCAAGCTTCATTCACTGAAAAAGGGGATCATTAGCAAATGAAAGAAAAAATATAACAGGTCAGCAATTTCCTTGATGAACTCATCTATTTATTTTTATTTGAAAGAGAAAGATGAAATTATTCTTGTAATTTTTGTGCTTTGTACCTCTAGTGAAGAGAAAATTGCACCTATAAAGCTGATTTTGATTCTTACGCAGCAGATGAATAATAAAATCAATGCTTTGACATCTATGTATTCCTAAAATATTCTTCATAGAGTCATCTGAATAGCACATTAAATGCAAAAGGTGATAGTGCTAGCAATAGTTCTAAAAATTACACCAAGCAAGGTTTTATTTGTTGTTGTTTTGTGATGTTTTATAATCCTTGTGTGTGGAAAAGGGGTTATTTAATCAGTCAAAAGATCAAGAGCCATCCAGCAGCAGAAGAATACTAGCTCCAAGCCTGATCAAAGCAGGAATTCCTAAAAACTACACAAGATATGAATAACCTATTAAAACAAAAATCCCTGGCAGTTATGATGGGGATTTTGGATATGCTGTATACTACTGATGTGGCCATAGTACTTATTAAGAGTTAAAAATCAGTTAACTTCGTGGGTGGAGAAAGGTCTATAATGTTTCCTGTTGGATGTTTTGCTATCAGCTTGTACGTCTGGCTCGCCTGGCAGAGATGAGCTGTGTTATTCCATAAGTTCCCTGTGCTACTTGCCAAGTTCTGTCAATCAGTCCAGAAACTTCTGTGTGCTCTGGTATCTCACCCTTACCTGACCCCACCAACCCTTCATCAACTGCTAGCAATGCTACTGAGTTACCTCATGCTGTTGTCTGTGGTCTACAGGTTACCTTTCTTTCTGTTGGGGGTCTTTCTCCTCCTTGCAGCAGAATGACAGGGTCAAAAATACAAGCCATCCCTATTCCTGTGCAGGACAGTCTCCAGTGAAGATAATTGGGCATAGTGAAATGCCAAATAACCTCCCGTGAATGGAGAACTGGTGCCAGTAGAGCAGAGCATGCAAAACAACGCTGAATGCAACATAGCAGTTATAAGACTGTGTTTACAGTGGAGCAGCAAACACCTTTATCTCATGAGGTTATTCCACTCACAAAGGCTGTGTAATAAGGGACAGCCTACAATGTATTTAAAAAGAGGCCTCTTATTTTTATTTCAGTTTTGCAGGCTGAGCACATCATTTTTAGATGAGATTTCAAAAAGAGATTTCAAAGAAATAACACATCCAAGGTGATGCTAAGGCAGTAAAATAGAAATTTGAGCTCAAGCTGAGTTTTGCCTCATACAGGTTTGCAGTGTGACCATGACCTGTCATAGTCAGATTTCCTCAGTTGGCTTCTCAGCTCTGTAAATGTCACGCTTGTCAACAGGTTCTAAAATTAAAAACTCAACTGATAATTTATTAGAAATTAAATCATTTAGGGCTGGGCACCTTTTAGAACCAGACTTCCTGAAGCATAATTTCCACTCCCCAAGTCCAATGGAAAGATAAAGCATGAGATTGCTCCATCATATATTGGCTGACTTTCTTGACCTGATCAAAATAATCATAAATAAGTAAAAACAGATATCTGGGACTTATCTTACAATTACTCTTACAGTAGGTTAAAGCACTACTTCACGTTAATTGGTCACATTTCCCTTTCCAGGCCACAACCATGAATCCATTGTATATGTAGCTTAAAGTCACCCAAAGAAGATTTACACAGAGAGACCATGATGTTCTGTGTTGCATCTAGCAACCATTTCAGCTGTCTTTGCCCAAAGAGCAACTTCAGCACATGCTTATGTTTTGGCATGTTTGTTAAAGTTCAGTTGTGCAAATTGCTGAGCAGGCAGAGAGGAAGCTGATGAAACCTGGGGTGTCAGTAGAAATGATTCAGAAAAATTGCACAGCGTATATTTGACTTTCTACTTATGAGCAATACCCTAGGGAATCATTCTGACCATAAGCACTCATAAGTGTTACTGCTAGACATTAAACAACATACATAAGATACATCTAGCGGTTGTGCTGACATAGGACCCTAATCCTGGCCACGGTTACTACCAAACTACCAACATTAACTGGGAGCAGATAATGGTCTCTTGATGCAGCAATGCCACTTAAATACTTTCAGTGAGTAATAAATATAATTTACTGTCTTTCATTGCACAAATTCTCTCATCTTATTTCATGTTGTAATTTGTTTGAAAGGAACGTTATGGAGTCAATTACATTTTAACTGTATTGTGTTTCTTTTTTTTTTTTAATTGTCTGCAATGTCTGACAAACAGCAGTCTGCACAGTCACTCTGGGGACTCTTTTTCACACTGTTTATAATTAGGGCAAATGTGTTCTTTCTAGGTTTAGTTACCAATAAGGAGTAATTTCTTTATAGCTGTAAAGAGCTATTGTGCTTGGGGTGTCCAGTAGTACCATGTTCATCACCATTATTGTTCAGTATGTTTGTAAAGTCCCTTAAAGGTCTAATAAGGCAAAATAGGAAGGCTGTTGATGGATATCAACACAATACAATACAAACAATACAACATATTTCGTTTCCTGAGCCCTCAGAAGAGCTATAGCTCCAGATCAAATGCTCCTAGGATCTCTAGGCCTTGATGTTACCATGGCAGGAGCGATAGCAAACAAAGACGAGCCAATGCTTTATAAAACAAAATGTGAAATATAGCCTAGTTATTATGGACATATAACTTCAAATAGCCGAAGCTTTTTGGCAGGCAAAGCCTTATAAAACAAGACAAGAATTATTCAGTGTTAGTTATCTCTAAAATATCTGTGAAAAGGCACTACATGTACATGCACACACACGTATTTATATTTGGAAAATCGCGTATAATCAGGATTACTGAGTTATTGTAAGTCAAAATACAACACTTTAAAACTATAGCCAACATCTAAGAATTTCTTCAACCACCAAAATGCAGCCACTTCTGGGGTGGGTGATACCAACCAGCCTAAGGAATTAATATCATGCACAACACTTGTAGAGACCAGGAGCTGAAAGGCACTCCTGGTGAAGGCAAAAGAATATTGTTAGCTAGAATGCAATTTGATCAAGGCAGAGTTTCATGTCTTCTCAATAAGTTCAACTGAAATTTAAACTACAGAAAAAGTCAGGACCCACTTTTCTCTCTGATTGAAATAAGGTGTTTCCCAAAGCTTATTTCCCGAAGGTCAGCCAATATTCAGTGCAGAACTGTATTTCAATGTCCAAAACTACCATAAAGCAGATCACTTCCTAGAAAATCTCCACACAACATCAGTATCAAAGCATTGGTTGCAGCTCTACTGATGCATTCTTCCAATGCTGCTTTAAAACCTCCTAGGGGCAGATCATCCTCATGGGGATTAGACAGTATACAGCAGCTGGGAATCTGTGGTCAAAAACATGTAAGACCTACTCATTCCCACTGATCTATATCTGCATGGATATACAGAAGTACATGCAATAGCATTATCTGGTCAAAACTTAGTTAGTATTAAATTTAGCACTGGTTTCCATTTGAGTGCTCACCTGTCTTAAACCATAGTGGCCCACAAAAGTAGGCGTCTGGATGGTTGGCTGACAGCACTTCACACTCCCATAAAGAGAAATAAGCTATTCAGTGGAATTACTGTATGTCTCAGAAGCATGTACCAGCTACATATACTAATCCTGCATATTCAAATCTCTTATGACTCTAAAAAGGGATCTAGGAATGCTCTTTGTCAGCCTGACTAGCCTCAAATGGTTTTAAGAACACGAGTAGTCTGCTAAGTAAATGAATCACAAACTAAGGATAAAGTAGTGGTTACAGGTTGTCTGTCTTTGTCAATGTCTTTAGCATTCCACCCAAAGAGAAACCACCTGCAATATGGTTCTAGGGTTTCGCAAAAGTTTGACCTCATCGCATTTCAGTTGGTCTAACATACAGGTATGATTTCTTTGTAGATTAAAGAAGTATTGTAATCAACATGGAAAAAAAAAACACCACACACACACTTGAAAGTAACAAGTAGCTCAGATATTCATTACTAGCCATTAACCTGATTTTCTAATGAATACGACATTAGGCATTCATTAACAATCATTTGTGTTTATGTGGAACAGTGGCTGTATAATGAAGGTTGATAAATGAATAGAAATGAAACGAGGGAATTTTGGACACTTGTAAAGCAATTAACTTGTTTGGCATTAATTACATATTGAAAAGCTAAATCAAGTACATTTGGAAAGCCACTAGGACAGAGACAGACCAAGGGTAGATATAAAGTCTAGATATAAAAGAAAAGCTTTATTTCTTTTAAATAAAGAAATATAGCCAGAAGTATGGTATTAATGACAAACAAAGTCCATTTCTAGCAAAAAGAGACCAGATTGCAGCCTGCACATTAATAAAGAAAAAAGTTAATGAAAACTGAAACAATGAAGCCAATAAAATAACCCCTCACAGTTGACAATGAAGTGCAAACAGGTGGTGTACTAGAGGGTTAATGTTTTTGTTTCTTAAAGAAAGAGCCATACAAGTGCCCACACACTTGAATGTATAATAATAAATGAAACCACCTAGCAAATTAGATGCTAGAAATGAGGGAATATGGAAGCTCATTTTACAGTTACCAGGATGCATTCCCTCTAATGAGTTGGTAACCTGATCTTTCCAGGCAGTTCTTACTGCACCATATCTGCTCTGTGTGGCCGCAGCCCTGAAAACAGATGCTTCCTGTACCCTTCGCCTGCTCGGAGATGCATTAACTGGCAACGCAGTCTCAGCAAACATCATCCCCATGCCTCTTTTGCGAGATTGAGACATACACTATTAAACAGCAGGGGCAAAAAGAGGACAGAGAAAATGGAATAGTAAATAATGGGAAAATTTTGCTTTGCTGTGATTTGCTAAAGGGGGAGGAGGGAAGGGATCCTCTCTCGGCAAAGGAGGAAGGGTCTCCTGTGGTATATTTTATATACCTCACCTTGTCCCACTGCTCTTGATGAAGCAGGACCATTCACTTCCCCTGGCAACACCCAGGACAACCTCCAAGTGCAGGAGCTGCTCCCCTGCTCTCACCTGCCCAAAGGGGGCTGCTGTCCCAGTCAGAAATGTCTGCCAGCACAGCAGACCTCAGTGGCCAGACACACTGAATGTTTTGACCTGGGAAACAAAGTGAGACACTGCAAACTGAGAGCCCCTTGTGCTATGGCAGCAGGTGGCAGCTGATGAGAGCTGTCCCTCTGTTGAGACATCCCTCCCCTGGCAACAAGCCGGACCTTCCCTGCCCAAACCAGCGACTTGGGTGCTGCCAGCACCCAGCTCTTGCCAGTGAGAAAAAGAAACAGCTTCCCTCTTCCTGTTGCTTGTGCAGGAAAGCTCAAATTTTAGTTTTGTCTCCATCAAAGACTCATACAGATGCTCACGCATCCTGAGCTAGACTGAGACACGTGTCAGCAATACCTTCTGTTTCAAAGAGGCCCAGCAAACACCATGTACAGAACCCAGCTCCATTTCCAGGAATCGTTAACGGTCCTTCCCTCCAGTCAAATGTTCTGCCACTGATTCCACTTATGAAATGCCAATATAATCAAACTAAGAAAAGCATACAGAAGATTACTTATATCCATATATTTCTGCAATTGAAAGAGCTTTACTTGTGACAGCACACACTTCACCTGACATGTGCAATCTATATTCAAGCAGTATTCTGGATTTGTATCCTATACCACAAAAAACTGCTTATTCTCTCGTGTGTTGCAAGCACATTTCCATGACAGAAGAATTAAAATCTCATCTTGTTGCAATTCATCTTGATTGGCCTCACAGCCAAGATTTGGTGGATGCATGTTCCATACTGCATGGATCATATCAAAGACACGGACTACCACAGACACAACACCAACTCTTTAGGAGGAATCCGATATTATTTAGCTTGGACCAAACTACACATGGCCCTAAGTAGGAGTAAATTCATTTGATATTTATACAAAGTGTTTTGAACTTGCTTTTTCTCCACTGCTGTGGTTCTTCGATGCTAGCTGAGAAGCCTGGTGCACCTTCAGAAAGGACCAGCAACACTATAGGAAACCACAAATCCTTAGCTAACATATGCTAACTTTTCTCCTAGGAACAAAAGCAGCATCTCTGTTGTCCCCTCAGCAGAAAACACCAATCAAAGAAGACTCTTTTCAAGAACAAATGTTAGCCAGGAACTTCAGTTGTGTTTAATTAAGTTCTTCCGAAAGAAACTGCATGCTGTGGCACTGAAAAGGTTATCAGAGGTCAGCTGCCTGCCATGACTTTGTGACCCCCAAAAAACAAAATAAAAGATAGTGGTATCCCTGCTGGTAAGATTGGCTTCCGCATTTGTTTCCCTCCCTTTCTGCTTTAATTTAATAGCAATCAGCACAATATGGCTGCTTTTCTTCGAACAATAGGATGGGCAGAAGTTAGATTTACAGCACTGCAAGGGGGAAAGCAGGAAAGAAGGGAAGCACACTATGGCTCTTGATCTACAATAGGAACATCACTTTGATACCCATAAATAACTTGGAAATCTACTTAAGATTCATTGCTGTCAAGAGCAGACAGATGTGCACCTTTTTAAAATTTAGTAATACCTTATGGAGCCTCTTGAACACACGACTGTTAAATCAAACAACTACCTTTAAAAATGGAGGATAAATCAGTGTATAGATCCATGCTGAACATATAATGTATTCTCAATATTTCTCCAATCTATTACAGAAGAGTTATCCTCACAGATACATGAATCCACGTTTAATCCACCAGTACAGCAAGAAATACCAAGTAGGTTGAGAGAACCCTAGCAGATTCCTCCTCAAGTTTCTTCAGTCACAGCAAATATGAGGCTACAGTCCCTGAGATTACCAAAATGAACAAGAAGAGATAGACTTCGACCTGAGGTGTCCAAAGGAAAAGTCTGTGCAATTCCAAAGATTTCAGAATATTTATTATAACACTACCACACTATTAATATATTTAAAGCACATCAATATTAATGAGATTGCATCCCAAATTTAGTTTCTCCTTTTAGGGATGATAAGCTAAAATTGAGTTGTTTAACCTCCAGATTCTGCTTAATCATTTTTGATTGCAAGAACTTTAGACATTAGGAGCTAATGTTTCTGTTATTGTGTGAGAAGACGCAAGATGAATGGTGGTTTTTTGTTTGTTTGTTTGTTTGTTTATGTTTTTTAATTCTTTCCAACCTTTTTCACCTATGGTCCTTCATGACTTTGAGAATTTCTCTGTCTCATTCCTGCATAGAAAACTGCCTTCTGTGAAAAATTTCCATCATAGGAAACTTATTAGCAGCTTCCTTCAGTTCCAGCACAGGATGGCATCCGTGACCTGGCTGATAAATACCCCCATCGCATAAAATCCTGGCCCCATCCAAGCCCGTGGCAAAACTCTCATTGACATCAGTGGGGAGAGGGCAGCCCCCAGCTTTTTGCTCATAATCAAGCTCATCATCTCTTGTTCTCCAGACCCACCAGTCTGCTTTCTACAGTGTGAAATACTCAACTCTGCTCCCAAAGCGAGAGCAAAGGCCAGGAGGCTTGGAGCAGTCTGTGAAAGGGCAGCCTCAGCACAGAGATGGAGCCTGAGGCCACTGTCACCATAAGCACCTTCCTAGCTGCTAAATCCTGTTTGCTCTTAGCAGTTAAGCCATTCACCAAAAACTAAGAAAGATGATTCCACCCCCCTTTTAGATCACTTATTCATTTGAGTTTGAGGAGAAGTCAAACAATGGGAGGATAATTCGCTGTAATACTGCAAAATCTCACACTGAAATCAGTATGATTTTAGCTACATTAGGAATACAATGTACTCATAATGTGAATATTGGCTTCATTTCTAACCTCATTAAATATAGAAAATACCTTTTATATTTTCTGAATGTCTCTAGTATTGAATCTTGGGTCATTATCATGCTAAACAGCACAGACCAGAAAGTCAGATATATTATGGCAGGATCTTGTGCTTTTTTTCTCAGTAATCCCTTTAGTCACAAAGTATTGGAACTTTTGTTTGCCAGGTGAATTACTCTCTAAAAAATGCAGTTGCTCTTCCAAGAGGGTATATCTCTATAACATACTGATTTGCAAAAAATAAAATAAAAAAAAAACTCTTATCAATAACTGTATCAATTCCAGCAGCAAGCCCAGCTTCACAGTTCAGAAGTACACATTGTAAAGTGATTTACAATTAGAAAATCAGTTTCAAGATTAACGTCGTCAGAGATAAAAAGACAACAAACTGCTGTTAGTTTTCTGTAGCAGCAATCAATCCTGTTCTTCTCTGTGCTTGAATTTTCTCTTGTGCTGAAACACTATAGTCGTGAAGCTTTAATCAATACACAGAGCAATTACTTTCTAAAGTAAAACAATCTTAGGTCAAAGAAAGATAATGGAAATCATACAGGCAGTTATTCATGTCTAAATGCCAAGCTTCTGGTTTCACTTCCAGACAGATCCAAGTGACAAGGAGTACAATATTTGTTTTCCCTAGTAACTCACCGGGATACCACGGCATACACTTTAACTGAGTACAGTCTCTTGTGTTTGTCTTCAGCTTGTTCCACATAATTCAGTAAAATACACAGAGAAGTGTCACATCTGGATTTGTTACCTAGGCAGCAAATAAACTTAGTCTGAAACCTCACAGCAAAACACGCACTTCAAAATTTTAACTAGTGCGGCAAGTGCCTCATTTATCAAACCCACAAGGAGGAAAACAAAATACAAGTGAGCAACAGCATCTCAGTTAAACTGAAGTTGCATTGGGGATTTTCAACTTTAATTACTTTAATTTTCTAGCTCTTACTTTCATATCACAATTGAATATTGAACAGAGCACTGGTATCTATTATACACCAACATGGCAACAAAGTCCCAGCCCTATGCAGGGAACAAGCTAAAACCATTTTCATGACAATGACTACATTACATTAATGGCATAAAATGCAAATGGGAGCAGTTGTGGTTCTACCTACTGTATCAGGTCTTTTTAATAAAAATATACATTTTGGGAAAAAAAAAAAAAAAGCACAGATAATCTAAGTCAGGAAAAAGATGCTTAAGAGAAAGACTAAACAGTCCTCTATGACTCTGTACTGTTCAGTGTAGAAGTTAAGAAAATGCATTTCATGTTTTCATGATGCTGGATTCAAGGTTATTTTAAAGATGCTTACAACATCTTGGGATTTACAAGACTGAGTCTGTAAGTAAGATCTTCAAGCTCACACTCACCTTGTTTAAAGTGGAGTTCTTTAGCACGAATGGCTTCAAAATATTTTTCCAAAAAGAATGACCAAAGCACCATACTAAGCAGTTGGTCAGTATAAGAATTTTCTTGTTCCTCTGAAAATAATACATCATTCTTCTTCCCTGCAACAGAAGGTCATTTATACCTTGCAGAGCAGATGACTTGGTCCGCTTTGCTTAAGAAAGCAAAATAGGTGTCTTTGCTGGTACTTCGGAAGTGTATCTTAATCTTCTGAGCCATGGTTTGAGACATAATGTTCAAAAGATTCAGAGAGGCAGAGTGCAGTGGCAAAAATAAATAAATGCCAGACTGAATATTACCCACACAGTGCCAATGGTAGCCAAGTGATTTTTCTCAGGTATTTTTAACAAGGGTGTGAGCTCATCCTGTAAATAATAAACTGAATGAGGACCGTATAATATTGAGGCCTGACGAAAGCCAATAAATGTGATTATAGGCATAAGGGTCGGTTGTTTAAAGGATAGACAACAATAAGGAGAAAGTAACATTTTGTAGAAGAACAAATCAAAATTGTTCAGTATGCAAAAGTTCAAAATACCATTACTGTTTGTGGTTAATGAAGAAAGAGGACCACTTAGGAAACAGACTATGCACTAGCATTAGTCAGAAGTGCTGGCAGTAAATCATAATTTCTTACCACTCTCAGGCCTCCATGCTGTCTTTCCAAGAAGAGTTAAGCAACCAGATCTCATTGCTGAGATTATCTAGGATGAACTCAGTCATCCCTGGAGCAGAATTCAAGAGGGTATGAGAGAAAAGGGAGGGTTATGTCTTATTAACAAAGCAGCTTACATCATCTCAGGCCATTTTGCCAAGTGGTAAATTCAACTGTGCAAGGAAGTGATGCAATTACAGACCCATCAGCTTTGGCTCTGAACCTGCAAAGGATATGTGCGCCTCCATCTCTAAGAAGAGCAGTGCCACTGCCCAGCCAACCAAGCCCAGATTAAGCCCATGGGTAAAACCTGGGTATATGTGGAACTCCAACTTTTTACAGAAGAATATTGATGTGGGCACCATCTGTATTGATATATTGGGATATCCTCAGAGGCCGGGAGGAAACACAGTAGGAGTTTTCCTTCCTTTCACAACCCAGAAGCACTTTTCCTTTATTGTTTTTACCCCACAGTCTTCCCAGCAGACACTGAGCCAAATCCAGGGCCCTCCATAAGTGTGTGGGTGAGACAGACCAGTACCAAAGAGGTCTCAAAATGCAAACTGGTCTCAGTGGAAGGAGGAGGCAGAACAGGTGTCTCCCTTTGAAGATCTGGCAGGCTTGCAATGCAAGCCCTTCCTCAGCAGAACACTTCTCATCCACCAGCACAGGGTTAAAGAAGATGGACTACACTACCTACACTAGCATTTAAAATTTAAGTGCACTGATGCAATATATTTCAGAATAAAACCTTTCAAAATGTATCTAAATAGTATAAAAGTAAGTAAAGATTGTTTCAATATGTTATGAAAAAGATGAAGGACAGATCCCACAAAATATTTATTTCTTGCAATTACAATATAATGATACTTCGTGTTCACTACCTAATAAAAAAATGTACAATTTGTTAAATGTCAAGCCTTGGAACACATATTTTGAACTCCTGAGATGTAAGACAATTTTTACTTGCGAAAAAAAGACAACTACGACAGGATTTTTATTGATGTAAATCAGCACATCTCTACTCATCTCATCATGGCTGTGCTTCTAAGATAATCTCATAGAAAACTTAATATTAATAAAAGTGAATCTTGGGGAAAGAGCTACCCCAGGACTGTTTCAACCATGCCATAAAATTTCCTAGCTGTGGCCTACACAGTGGGCTTCAAATCCCTCCTCCACCAAAGAGGAACTTGAATTGCACTGCCCCAAATCCCCACATGAGAAAAAATCCCCACAAGAGAAAAAGATCTCTTCTCCATGAGGGGAGAAAGGTGAATTTTGCATGGCTTTTACTTACTTTTTACTTACTTTATTCAAAATGTGATCATGTTTGATTATGGTATTAAATAACATGAAATTTAAAGTATCTGCTAGTAAAATAACTCCTATAAATAGGATGCAACAACCTTATTTTCCAGCATATTCATCTTACAGTTTTCATTCAAACCAGGTGTTTCTTCTGTCAATGATTTTTAATCAGAAATAAGTAAAATTGTGGAATTGCTATTGTTACATGGAATAACAATTCCCTAAATTTTTTCAGGATGACTTACACAGAACAAAACAAAATACAGAGAACAGCTGAGCAAGATGGCATGGAAACTACAACTAGATACTTTCACCCAAGAAACTTCTCTACACTTGGATCTGTTAATCAGAGGCCATTGGAGTGTCTTCCAAAATGCCCTTCATTGGCCTAATTCCCAATGGATGAGTATAGGGTGCACTGTAAGATATGATCAGATGTTTTTAATATTGATGGAAAGATTTGCCATCACTGGCTGACCCTTTCTCCTGACCACAAGAGAAGTAAGAACGGAATCGATGAGTATATCAAGATAAAGCCATATACCTTCAACTCCACTTATTAGTTCATAAAAGAAATCCTTGTCTTTCTTTGTGAAAGTAAAATGGTTGTTTCATATGAAAATTGTAAATTATAGTTAGAAAGAGGATTTGATATCAGACCAATCCTTCCCATAAAACTGGATGGTTAATAGGAAGAAATGCTTCTCTTCTTCCTTCTTATCATCTCTTTTGCCACGATGGTTTGCACCAGATCAGTTTAACAAAAATTTTCCTGTTGAGGATTCTGATCTCCTCTTCCTGGCCATAAGCAGCAGCAAAAATCTTGAATTTTCTTTTACCAAAATATTATCTGTTTTTCTCTTTATTGTTGTTCAGCCTTTTGAATGACCAGGTCCTTCCCTGATATCCTGTAGCTGCTTTCCTCAGAGCAGTTGCCATGGTTGGGGCACCAGTAGCATAACAAGAGGACTCTCCCTAAAAGGTGGGCAAGAACAGCATGCCCAGTGTAGAGCCCTGAAATGCTGGGTGTGCGTTGCTCTGCCAGGCAGGAGTGCAATCCATCTGTGAGAACAAGGAACCTCACCACAGAAACACATGTTGCACTGAAGCCTAGAGCCACAAGGCTTAGTAAGTCCAAAGTGAAAATTCTGCTAAGAGACTCTAAGCCTGAAATAGGCTGTAAGACTAAAACTAAAATGTACCTGATAGTGAGAGCAATAGCTAAGTAGAAATCATATTCAAATTCTAATTCTGAAGCCAACTGAGAAGGATTCAACCTTGTATTACATATATTTCAATATGGGTATCCTACTTAGCGGCACACAATTTCTGAGCTTGTCCTCATTTTTTTTTCTTTTCTTTCAGGAAACTCTCAACATCATCCTGATAAGGGACTGAAAAAAAAAATTCCGAGCATCAGTCGTTCATTCCTCCTTTTAGTTTTTCTTTTCCAACTAGTTTTATATAGCAGCCATTCCTGGATAGTATTTGCACAGCTTTTATTCACTGCCTGAAAGTGGAGAGGATGCTTTGGGTTTCTGGTTTTGCTCATAATTTCACATTTGCAAAGTTTGTTCAGATCCCTTAAAACCTCTAAACCTATCTTCAAACCAAAAAGGTACAGCTTCAGAAGGCAAGAGGAATAAATCTCTTTTAAATGCTAATGGAGTGGAACATTTTCTGTTATTTCAAGAAATAATCTAGCCTTTTGGAAAATTTGTAAAGGGTTTGCTTTAATGAAGATATTTTAATTTATGACATACAATTATAGTTCAGTGGAAACAACACTGTGCTATCACAGTCTTGTTCCTTGTGCTGTGAAAATAGAAACACCATTATGAGAGAGACGGCTGTTTTTAGGAATACACAATGTTTCACTAGCTTTTTTTGAATATGAACAAAGCACCCAGCTCTGCATAGATATTTGAAAGGTGCAGTTCTCTTTTTACAGTGACACTTCAGTTACTTTTCTTTAAGCGTTTTTAAAGGAAAAAAAAAAAAGTGTCTAGCATGAGTCTGTCAGAAACCTTGAGGAACTGGAATAAAAATGCATACAGACAGCACAATACTTGGCATTGTACCAGCAGCCACGCGCGTGACGAAAAGCCTACCTAGAGCATTAGACTAGGTCTGGTAGCAGAGAAAAGACACTATGCCCAAATATTGCTCCTCGAACAAAATTATGGATCTGAGAACATAAAAAAAAAAAAAAAAAAAAAAAAGCTTCAAAAGAAAAATAAAACAATGCTACCAAAATAGGCCTGATTATGTGGGTCACTAAGTACTGTGTATTTCCCCTGTAGCATTTCATAGTAGTTACTGTTGCCAGGGAAAGCTTGATCCTCTCATTATGTATGTTTGTCTTTCACATCAGAGCTCCTCTCTTTCTTTCCATGCCCCGGCACTGTAACAGAAATAAAAATAAGGAATGAACCCCCATTATTACCCAAATACCTACAAAGCGGAGGGAGCAACCCCGGCGGGTCGGCGGGTCAGCCCCCTCATCATTGATGCACTTGCTCCAGTGGACCCCTGCCTTTTGTGGTGGGGTCAAAGCCAAGACCTCTGCTGAGTGTCCTCAGTGAAGAATTAACAAGTGTGACAATTTGCGGTCCCTCCCCCCCAGGCCCCTGGTCCTGCCCGTGTGAATGCTGTAAATAGAGACATCTGGATGGAGGCCTTTCACTGCAGTAATTGAAAATGAACATGGATCAAGTTCTGGCCTGTTGTATTCATAAATCTTCAGGCTTAATTACATTAAAGGGAAATCTAGGGCCTGGCTCTATGGAAACGGCAGATCCTATCGGGTGCTCAGATCATGAATCTTTAAGATAAGAGTTTTTCCTCTCTTCAGGACAGTCGGATGAGAAATTTCGATCAGGTCTTTCAAGTACTAGAAAACTGGCAAAGATCTATAACTGCTGCCTGTGTTTTCCTGTCTCTTCATCCATGACTCATATTCATCAGTGGGCAGCTGGGGGACTCGGGCACTCGAGCAACAGGGATGTTGTTGTACCCAGCATTTATAGGACTGATCCCAGAGCAACGTGCATAGCCTCTGCAGGTAAATTTAAGAGAGGGAAAACATGCAGGTGAGTGTCAGGGTTCTGCAAGCACAGAGTCCTTGGTCCCACTTCCCAGAGAAAGCTGGAGCACAATAAGCCAAGCAGGTCACAGTTTTGTTTGCCCACTTCCACCTTTTTCCAGAAAATCTGGATTTTGATTTAAGTAGAGACTTTCATCACATCTGCCTTTTAAAAATTTAGCTTTTGTTGAAATGACAACCAAACCTATGTTCTCAAAAATCAATAACCAAACAAAGTGGTGGCAAAAGGGCAAGATTTTGGACTTTGAATGAAACTGTCCAGATGTTAAGAACTGGTTGCTCAGTGAAAACACTGACATTTTGGGCAGACTTGTCTGTCTCTATAGCTAGCTCTCATCATGGCTACACAATGCAAAGTGAGCTTGTACATGAAGCAAGTTACCCATGCAGCACAAGTTTTGATGAAAACCCTGAATGGAATAAAAATGCACAAGAGCTAAGATATTTTGTTTGAAATAAGGGATTTCCTAGACCCTATTCCAGAACAAGTGCTGGTGTAGACAGACTCCTGTGATTAAATCCTGTATAAAATAATTAGATAGCATATAAATTGACTACTGTGTCCACAGCTACTGAACAATGCCCATGAGACGCAATATGGCCAAGTAAAACTATTCATTGCGAGATCATTACTGCTAGGAAGAACATGGCACTGCAAATAAGAAGATCCTGTATCTTGGCCTTTACGCTTGTTCTGGATGATGCTGTATGGTGGTTTTTTTATCATTTCATTTGTGAGCATTTTAAAGTTAAAGAAATATTAAAATCCACTGAGGATATATATACATATATATATAATCAGCTCAGAAACAGCAAGAAAGCTCAAAATTTTTAAGTAAAAAGAGAAAAGGAAAAATCCACTGTACTTCTCAACTGAAATTTTGCTTCCATGAAATTTCAGCCTGAATGAACTTCTATATCACGACTATAAATTTTCAATTAATAATAGCAGGGGGAGTTCCAGGCAGAAACCAAAATTGTGTCCTCAGTACCCACAGCTCCAGGTTCCCTGTTAACCACAACATTTTCTCCACTCCATTTCTCACAGTGCAGGGAGGCTCTGCACAAATAAGTGGCAGTAGCTTGCATGCAGGTCCTCCAAAACAACAGCCTGTTCTGCCTCCTCAGTTAGGGACATAGTGCAATAAATACAAGCTCCTGAAAAATCTCTCTTGAATTGAGAAGGATAGTAACCCACCTTCTTTAACAAATCTTGATTTTGTTCCAGGACTTGTACAAACTGCTGTGGCAGAAAACTATCAATAATGTTTGCTCTGCAGGAGAAGAACAGGGTTACTTTTAGCTCCAAAGAGCCAGCTCTCAAGATACAAGTGTTTTTGATGTCAGCATTTACCGTCGTATTGACAGAAAGGGCTGGGTAATGACGTTAGGATTATTTATATGAAACCCGGAGCCAGTGGCACTGTAAGTTATTGAAAGAGGACAAGCACACAATGCAGAAGCCGTGTGCCTGAACTAGGAGAGACATGCTTCCCACTGGCAGGATATGGGGACTTCTGCTACTACTGCTCCAAAACTACCTAAGCTCATACATTCATTATCCAGCAAGGCCGAGGGGTGACAATAAGGCCAAATAATTCACCTTAAAGTGAGACTAATCTTCCACTTTGCAAAGCCTTTTTTGTCTGACAGATTTATTTGCATCCCCTTTATTATTCTTAAAGATTCTGCTCCGGGATTCTAGATTTCACCTTTATCTTAATTGTAGGTTTAATTGCTGAATCATTTAGGTGCAGTAGATTTTATACCAGTCTTTCTGTCATACATTTGAAGGGAACCCCAGATTTTGGGCCCACTTTCTGCTGCCTTTTCTACCAACAAAGAGGGACTACTCCAGCAGTGAGACTAGCCAAGGTGACAGAACCAAGTTCTGGAGGCTACAACAACCTACATTGTTAAGAGAATTTGAGATGTGCCAAAGTTGTTTTTAATCATTTTATGTTTCACAGTTCTGAATCTTTCAAACCATGGCAGTGATCTGGGCTAATTCCTATTGCACACCTGTATTGCTTGTCTTCTCACAAACATTATATTGTTCCTACTATTACAATACCTGTTCTCCTTTCAAGCCAGTCTTCCCCTCCTTCCTCTCTCCTGCCAGTACCCCAGCTCATACCCCTGCCATACCCACTTGCACAATGAGCAGGTCAGAATATGGGTCCTGTGCCCACAGCAACTCCTCTGATACGGGCTCAGACAAGACTGAGACAGTGGTACCGAAATACACTGTGGGATACCCTGCTTTTGCAAACACTTTCAAAGGAAAGTAAATCATCCATTTAACATTCCTGTTCTTCCTGGAAAGGAGCATGCAAAAATGCCACATTAGTAAAATAAGTAAATAAATCAATTAAACTGACATGATGGATTTATTCCTGCCCATAACTCATCAGTGTCTGTCTGGAGTCTTCCAGAGCTAATAGACTTCTATCAGGGTATTTTATTGGCCTTAAATTATTAAATGTACAATAGAAAGCAGCAACTGAGCTTGTGTACTGAAGCATGCTGTACTCTTCCTTGCATTGGTGCAGATTGTGAGTGCATTAAAGAAGGTAAGTTGATGTCTTTTTGTATTATTATTATTATTGTACTTTGTGGCAATTAGCTCATATAAACCAGGAGACATTGTCCCTGGACAGTTTTGTTTAAAGTCAATGGGGACTGGATGCCTAACTCCTCATGATACCATTGACAGTACCAGTTCGTGTTATCTATTTCTGCAAACACAAAAGAAATGCCTCAAAAATGTAAAATAGATTGGATTCTCCATAAAAACCAATGGAAACACTTTATAAAGTCCATGAAAAACAGTCAATTTTACAGCAGACATCCTGTAAAGAAAATCCAATAACAGCAGTAAAATTAGATACAACTTCTGTTTCTTCTGGGATTGTACCTCTCTGCTCTGCACTGGTGTGGCCTCACCTTTACTACTGTGTTCAGTTTGGGGCTCCACGATATAAGAAGGACATAAAACTGTTAGATAGTTTCTAAAGGAGGGCTACGAAGATGGTGAAGGGTCTGGAGGGCAAAATGTATGAGGAGCAGCTGAGGCCCCTTGGTTTGCTCAGCCCAGCACAGAGCAGGCTGAGGGGAGCGGCCTCATGGTGGCCTGCAGCTTCCTCACGAGGAGAGCGGAGGGGCAGGCGCTGAGCTCTGCTCTCTGGGGACAGCGACAGGACCCAAGGGAATGGCATGGAGCTGGAACAGGGGAGGGTCAGGCTGGGTGTTTAGGAAAAGATTCTTCACTGAGAGGGTGATCAGGCACCGGGACAGGCTCCCCAGGGCAGTGCTCACAGCACCGAGCCTGCTAGAGTTCAAGAAGCATTTCGACAACGCTCTCAGACACATGATCTGATTTTTACATAGTCCTATGTGGAGCCAGAAGTTTGCCCTGATGATCCTTGTGGGTTCCTTCCAACTCAAGATATTCTATGATTCTATGAACTTAAGCCAACGCTTTGTCCAGACAAAGGCACCAGGGCACTTTCTGCACAGCTATTTTTGGCAGGCATTATAGCATTAGAGACACTAAAATATTTGGGATAAAAATGCTACCCTTTGCGCTGTGGGCCAGCACCAGCCCATACTAGCATTTGCACAGAAGTCTTCATAGGGAACATGAAACTACACCGTAATTTCATGGGTAGCCTCTACAATGGCCTCTGTGAAAACTGATGCATATAGCATTAAAGATTGTTACCAGGGTATTTTGCTTTCCCATGATAACATGCCTACCTCAGCTGGTTACTTCAGTAGCACCTGGGGCCATGTACACCCTGCATGGACCCAGCAGTCACTGCCATTCTTGGGATGCTTGAGCCCACCCCGCAGGAAGGAGACATTAGTAAGAAAGACCTGCAATAGTTGCTCAGAGACAGGCAGGGGGGTCTCTGCAGCAAGCACCAGAGAATAAAAAACACCAAACACCATTAAACCTATGCAGAGTTTCCAGTAGCAGGCCAGCTGTAGGAGTTAGGAACTGTCTACAGGCATCCTCGTATTTAACACTGTTTCACCCTTCACATTTCTTGAAGTCTACAGACTTCACGGCTTGGCACACCAGCCATAAACGTAAAGATTTTTTATGTTGCAGTTTTGTTGGGCCTTTACCACTAAGGAAAATGAATATATATGTTAAAAGCCCAGAAACCTTGAAAGACAAAGTTTAGGGCAGCAACAACTGCACTGTCTGAGTTTTTATACATATATGTATAAACGGAGCGTATATATATTGCCCAAATAAATTTAAAGTTTCAATAAAACATAATACACCCCAAAACCAGACCCTCTTCCATTGCACGGAGGCCTCACAGTGTCCTTGCATACGCTGAAAAGACCCAGTGACAGCTGGCGAGGTCATTGTAAATGAGGGAAAAAGAGAGTCTTCGTGTCCATTACCAAATGGCAACAACTAATCACTGTCACATCATGATGTGGTTCTGAACTGTCCACAGGTTTATTGTGGCCATTAACCTATTCAAATATTCTACTTGAGGAGAAAAAAGTCTGGGGCCCAGTCTGGATCCCTGAGTCTTCTGTAGTCTTTTCAACCACTACAAAGTCACTGTAAAACAGCACCAAATGAGATCACATCTATGCAAAACAAATACACTGAGGCAAGCTAGAGCTTGAGTATATAGCATATTACTGTCTACAGCACTCATGCTTGATCTTTTACCCTGCAAGCAATGCAAGTAGCTTTTGCAGCTTCCACTGAAAATCAGGCCCTCTGGTATTTACTGGGCAGTAAGGGAAGCTCAGCAGGGAGCCGACTAGCCTCACACGCTGCTTCGCCCCATGGCAGCTTGCTCATGCCACCAAGCTTTCAAACTGATGGTACTTTATGGCCACCTTGCTAAAGTGCAAATAGCTACTCTGGAGCAGAGAAAGGGTCAAACAAACTGCAGGAAGGAGGGACAGGAATTGCCTCTTTCCTCCTATTTTGGAGTTAATGCTCTTTTTTATGTATTTACATTATCTTAACAATAGGGGATTGATTCCCCCACTGATTTTCTTATGGGCTGTCAGCACTGCTGAGAATGACACATAAGCAATAAGTATCATCACAATATATTTTAAGTGAGATTCATGAATCCAAGCAAACATTAACTTAGGGATAGATTGTTGGAGGGGGATGTTGCTCGTGTTTGGTTTTTTTTTGCCTGAAGGAAATGAACCGTATGAATGTGAGACAAAATAATATTATATTGGGCATATGCCTACACTGCATGAGGCTGACACTCTGCGAGAGCACTGCATGCAGCCACTACCATACCTAGAATAAAATCATATCCAGTAACCAAATAGACAGCAGGACATCCCACCAGTGAACATTACACAAATCTTTATATGCAGAAAAGTTCCTGACATTATATAATCAACACTCTTCATTGGTCAGACACAGTGGGAAGTCCCTGCATCTTTTCAGCTCATGACAGAACCCGGCTTATCCTCAAAGACAATGTAGGAAAGGATGAAGGTTAAGGCACATATCTGTGTCTGTGTTTCAGAGGGCTTAAAACTGCCACAGGCAGGGCACTCTGTGACTTTTAGAGATGACATCAGTTTTGCCTGATGACCCAGCTGTGGATGCACCCCAGCTATCTCTGTGCACCCAGCTTAGGTACTGTGAGAGTGGCAGGAGGGGCAGCCTAGCAGTGTTTTCTTCAGCCTCCCCCCAGCTCTGTACTGCCACAGTAACGCCAACAGTACCTAAGCTACCTAATACGCATCCAGGTGATACATGTTCATATGATCTTCACAAGGACCTTCTTCTCTTGGAGAGGAACCAACACTGTCCACCCAAGGAACCTAACCTGATCATCCCAATTTGCCCTTCTAGCATCTCCACTGCTGAAGATGCAGTGTTCCTGACTCGAACATACTCAATATGTATCTGACCCGTCTAAAATAGTCTTTGTGATGCATCTCCAACTAAAAAGTAAGGAAAAAATACTACTTTCAGTGTCTGTCTAGCTAATAATCACTTTAAAAACTCAGTGTCATTTTGTGGTTTTAAGGCATATATTTCTGTAAAGATGTGATCTCAGATGAAGTTCCTAGGTGGTGCTCTAGCAAATGGTAAAATAATGATCTTTTGTAATAACCAAAGTAGTTATCCCATGGACAAATTCATCCCTTTGCAGTCTTCTTAAACTGATATCATAAAAAAAAAAAAAAAAAAAAGTATTCGGCATAGGAGAAATTGTCAGAAAAATATCAATGAAAATACAAACAATACTCAGTCAATGAAATAGTTGAAAATAATTTATCAGAGTATGAACCCACACTCTTGTGCATGATGTGTAGTGTACTGGTGACACTTAATGCATCTGCCCCTCTATAGCTGCATTTTATTTAACACTCTGGAAGTACAAATGCTTCCCCACTAGTGGAACCACATAGTTTCCAAAAGCTGTCTTCCATTGAGAGGACAATTGTTTTCTATAGAGATGAGAAACAAATACCCATGACCCACGTCACCTTGCCCCAGCAGGCTTTTGCTGTGGCTTCCTCTGTGCAAATACAACAAAGTCTGGCAGCAGTCAATCCTGCCAGCCCACACTGAGCCACCACAGAGTGCATAGCTATTTACCCTTCCTATTAATCTGTCAGTGTTCTAGTCAAACATGTAAAACAATATGGTGTGTGCATATCTGGACTAGTCATTGCTAAGTTACTGAGGAGCAACATGAATGACTGGAAAACCATGCAACAAACTATAACACTAGATTTTTAAGGTATGGAATATTGAAGTTTTCAATTGTCAGTGCAAAGGAAGCAGCCATGGTGTTCGTAGCATGGTGACAATAATGTGAAAGCTAAAAAGTAGACCCAGTCTGCTTCTTTCAGTGTACAATAAATGGGTGCTGTTTGTTTTGCTCAGATGCAGATTTAATCCCGGCTCTTTTATAGGCTCCCTGTTCTGTGCAGAACAGGAAACAATTAGAAAACTTGGGATCCTCTTCGTCAGTTTACTCCACGCAACCAGACTGTTGCCACCATGCCAAAGCCAATGACTGCAGTTACCAGGGATGTGGCAGGGCCCTATTTCGAAACTGAAATACTATTTACTTATGAACCCTGTTTGACAAACCTGGCTGAATCCAAAAACCACATAGTGGATAGCTCCGTAGCATCTGCTCAGCCCTCCTTACTCAGATAAATTCAGATCAGTTGTAGCTGTTCTTGCCCAGAAGAGCATCTTTAAGACTGAGTTAGTACATGCTGTCAGACTGATGAATCAAGCACACTGCTTGCCTTTCTCAAAGTAATAATCTTATTTTAAGATGCTACAAGGCTCTGTCAGAGCTGAAAATTCACACTGCCTGCTATCTCTTTAATTTGTTTCCTTGTTGTGAACAAAAGGAAGACTGTGCATATGAGAAAGCAGAAACAGAGGATATAGGTCAAAGGGTATATTCTGAGTGTCAGGAAGACTTTATCTCAAACCAGAATAGTCTTTCTGCAGTCAGCAAAATCCCCAGAGCCAATGAGAACCGGAAAAAAAATAAAAAAATAAAAGTATTACTGTAGACATTATACTACATTAAATGACAAAGTACAATAGCATTATTTAGCCATTTTCAAAAAGCTTGGTTTATTCTTTGCTTTATGCTCAAGAAAGCAAAGTTCTACCTTAGTATTACAGGAAGACTGTTCTGCTTATGTGCATATGCCTGTATATAAATATGCATGTGTGATTGTATGTGTATATATACCAAATCATGCCAAGCAATTGATAATGAACAAAGGCAAATTAAGGATTCACTTCTGCAAACACTTCCATGTGTAGCTTTATATTTCTAACTAGTCCCATTGACTGCAGTAGCAGTATTTATACATGAAAGTATACAGATGGATAACCCTGAAAGGTTTTGGTCTCCAGATCTCACATGTGATTGCATTAACTGAACTACACAAAGCAGTGAAAAACTCCCAGATCAGGCTGCAAACTAGTGATTTACAAAGTGATAAACTGCAATAATTAATTATATTGTAATTGTCCAAGCCAACATCTATTTGAACACAAAGTTCATTGCCTGATTAACTTCAAGTTGACCAAAATAATCCACAGTATACATCTCTGCGGACTTCTGAAAGATGTATGGTCCAGGGGTGTCCAAAAAAGTGCCTGGAACTGATCAAAAGGCAAAGAATATATCTTAATCTCAGTCCATGCTCAAGCAACAACTAGCGAAGCACATTGAAAGCAGATCCACCCTGCACAATCAATTCTCAAGTACTTTCAGGCAAAATAACACCTTTTTAGTAACTCTCTGCTGGTCCTGCTAAACTTAACTTCATTATCACAAAGTGCAGGTAAGTGCATCAACATTTCAAAAAGAATCAGAGAACCACAGATTCATCGATAACATCTGTAAGGTGCTAAAGTCTCTAACTGCACATGGCATTGCTATTTCTTTAAATTAGTGAGGAAATGCCATTTATTCACAACCCTGTTATGGGAAGGTCCACACATACTTGGAACAGCAGATGATCCCCTGACCCAACTGATGCTGCGTGCTAGGATCTAGGAGTGACGGTGTTACCACCAGTGCACACAGTCACAATCAGGTTGTCAGAAAACAATCCCAAGGTTTGTCCAAACTAGTATATTTGGTTATGCTTTAGCCAAAGGCATTAGATTGCCATTTAATTCAGAGTAATTAATGCAGTTGCCAATTTTAAGATAAGCATATCTAACTCAGACTGGGAGAGGAACACATATGTCTACATTTGGTTTAAAACTCACAGGAAAGCTTCCCCATATCTTGCTCTCAGAGACTGAGCTGCAACCAGTGTTTCTGAACATCCCCTAGGTCTAAATGAAGCACACTTAACTGGGACAATTAGACTTGCTGAAATGGGTGAAAATTCCAGAACTGGAGTAGCAAGCCCTTGCTCAGTGATTGCACTGAAATTTTAAGTGAGTCAAGGCCCTCTGAGTTCCACTGGAAAAAAAATATATTTTTTTTGGACTGTAGGTGTAATAGGACAAGCCAGACTGCTGTGAAGTTAATATTGTTTAATTCCTCATTTACCACAGTCACTTCCAACCTTTTCCTATCTGCAGGGCTCTAGAGATGCACAGAGGAGTCACTGGCCTCAGAATACTAATCTTAAACTACCAAGCATTCACTTTGTGGGCCCCTCAGAAATGATCCACAGACCACAAAAGGAAAAACACCAAAATTGTGCCGCTGTTTCAAGTGATCTGAAGGCCTGCTTTCCTTGTTCATTTGTACCCCAGTTGAAAAAGTCTTGCTTGAATCCAGAGGTTCCCAAATGACTCAACACTTGATAGTTTCAAGCACTGAGGAAAGTCATAGAGCAGATGGGTGATGGCACTCTGATTTGCTTACCTTCGTGTGCACCAATACTGGTACAAATAACATACATAATTATATTGATAATTTAGAAGAGGTAGGTTGAAGTATGGGGGCTGTTAGGGAGCCTTTATCTCCCTTTCCTTTTTTCTTTCCTTTTTTCTTTTCTTTTCTTTTCTTTTCTCTTTTCTTTTTCTTTTCTTTTCTTTTCTTTTCTTTTCTTTTCTTTTCTTTTCTTTTCTTTTCTTTTCTTTTCTTTTCTTTTCTTTTCTTTTCTTTTCTTTTTTCTTTTCTTTTCCTTTTTTCATTTTCTTTTCATTATTAACAACAGAGTTAATCAAGACAATAATTACCACTGGAAAAGTTTGGAGCAAGTTTAAGACTGAAGACTGAGAGAGATGGACACAGAAGAGGATGATGGTACAAGGATCTAGAGAACCATAGTAAGTTATATTAATGTCTTCTAAGTGCAAGAAAGTTTGTTTTATACAACATTTTAATTTTAGGAAATAACTTATAACTTTGGCTGTTCTGGGAGGAGGAAGAGGTTTCTTCCTGGGCAAAATTCTCCTGGATGCTAGTGAGCACCTTCACTACAGGTTTTGAAAGAAAACAGCTGCCTGTGCTAACATGGAAACATTATCTACCTCCAGAAGTTCTTCGGGTCTGACTCACAGCAGGAGAAATCCTGGGGTGCAGCGATGTGTACTTCAACCCGAAGCTGGTGAAGCCAAGGAGCATTTTCATAGGTTCTCTTAATTAAACTTTGTTACCTTATCCCAACATTAAGGAGGAAAAGGGATGTTTTTTAACAATCTAATCACATTTAACTGGTTTCTAGTACCTAGGTATCAAAAAAGTCCAGAGTCGAGGATTAGGCACCCTTGGGGCACATGGTATAAATAAGCCCACTCCTCCACCTTCAGCACAGGTTGTTGATGTGTAGGGCATAGGGATTTGGTGGCTGTTTCAGAGACACGCTTCAGGAGGAATAGTAGAGTCTTAGCTTCTGCCACATCTCCTCAAAACAGCACTGATATCCTGATGGATTACTAGGTTGATCTTTCCATTTCTCTTTTCATTTCATTTCTCTCTTTCCCAAGCTCAGCATCCTCTAAATGCTGGCATTTGTATTCAGTATTATTTCTGAAGCTTTTCTAAACTCCGTAGTCTCAGATGAGTTAAAAAAAAAAAACACTATTGTGCACAATTGCGACATGCAGTGTAACTTGAAAACAATGTCTTGCCCCTCTATTTATATATATTTTTTGTGTCCCTTTACAGCTCCCTCTTTGCAAACCACAGGTGTTTGCAGGCATAATGCTCCCAATGCTGTAGAAAAGAGTTTATTGTGAAGGGCCTTTTCTTTGCCACTTGTCCTAAACCTGTTCGCAAAGTGCTACATGCGTTCTACCGATCACCATAAAAATCAAGGAACAAGAAGTCCTCTGTAAGCCTGCCCAGCAGCGCCACTATGACATTGGTTGCGACAGCTTTGTGACCCTGCATTGTTTTCCATTCATTCACAAGCCTTTTTCTCTGCTTTCCTTCTTCTTCGAACTCCCTAAAAAAAAAAAAAAAAAAAAAAAAAAGGGGGGGGGGGCAAAGCCTTTATAGGCATTTTTATCTACTGTAAAAAAAGTGTGTGTGTGCTGGGGTAATAGATTGAAAAAAAAAACACTATGTGACAGCTACTTTACAGAACACTGCATGGAGTTACAGTAGTTATAGTTTCAAAAACCACCTGCAAACAAGTGCAGATACCATAGCAAACTGCCCTTAAGATTTCTTTTTTCTTTTTCCTTACATGCTACTTCATTTTCTTTTTTTAAGTTCCCTCTTGCCATTCTAAGCCCAAAGTTGCCAATGAATTTATGTGACAGCTATGAAGCTAGTATTAAAATTGTGAATAGTGGCTGACAGTGTTCATGCCCTCAGTGTTAGCATCCTCACACAGCCGTGAATTACAGGGCTGAGGCTGCTGAATAGGGTGGGAGTGAGGGGGGCATGCAGGCTGATGGCTGGGGTTTTCTCTTATTTATCTGTACACTAGCATCCGGAGTAGTGGGGGGGCAGAGGAAGATGGGGACATGATGGAAGCAGTAAAATGAGAACACCAGGGCTCAATCTTGTGCATGTGTTGGTGGGAAAGGGAGAGAAATGAGCAAAGAGAGAGACGACGGGCATTTTTACCTGCTTGCCTGTTAAAGAAGGGAATGTAACCAGGAGGGGATGTAGCAGGGACAGGGAGCAAAAGGCCTCAGCTTTTGCTTTCATTTAAACCCGTGTTTGAGCATACTGAAGAAGTCATGGCCAAAAGAAGGTATAGGAGAGGACGGACATGCAAGGAAACAGAACGTCAGATAGGGGTCCTGAAGCTCTCCCTGCAGGGCAGGTGGGACAAATTTGTCCTTCCCCCAGCCTATTTTCTACATGCACACACACAAGGTTAAGGGGGCAGGATGAAGAGGAAACGAGGTGCACAATGAGCTGGAGGAGGGCACTGTGCCTTGGTGGGTCAGGCTGGGAGCAGAAGGGGCCTCTTCATCTCCTCATCCCCTGTGCCGAAAGGCAGAGAGGGCAGGATGGGGGCTGCAGGGGACAGGGTTAAAGGGTCTTGGGGTGGGGGTGGCTGCCTCTAGAAAAGGCAAATCATGGGCACCTTTTGATTCCCCCTGCTTGCCAAAGACTTTTTAGCATGAGAGGCAAAAAGAGGTCCCCTGCTGGAGCTGGAGCTGGGTGGGCAGGCTGAGGCAGGCTGCAACGAGGGCAGGGGAAATGGGGAGGGGAGGGGGGGATGTTATTAGCGGCGAAACCTCAAGACCAAAGTTGAAGCCGAGGAAGAGAAAAGGAGCAATATGATCAATATGGTTTCATTGTTGAGCCCCGCTTACCTCGGCGGGAGACCATCTGCTCCCTGTCAATGCATCACCTGCTTCTCTGGACTGTTGGCTGGGCAACGTGCAGGCGGGGGGATTACGGGGGCTGGGGGCCCGGCGCGGGCTATCCCCCTGCTGCTGGGGCAGGGGGAGGCTTGGCCAGACTAGGTGGGAAGCCAGGCACTCCATGGGGCACGGCTACTTCCAGCAGAGGGGCAGAGGAGGGCAGAAAACAGCCAGGGCGTTTCTAGAAACCGTGGCAGTTTCAGGAAGGCGCTTCCTGCCCCTGGAAGTCAGCGTTTTGCTGCACGCGCTGAATTTAGGGATGCATGAATGAGCCTGTCACAATAGATGCTCGGGGAAGAAAAGGCAGCAAAGGGGTCCCCGCAAAGCCAGACACGTCACCGCCACAGCCACCAAAGAAAAGCAAGGCACGGTGCTCTCACATCCCACCAGAAAGAAAATTCAGCGCGGAGGAATACATTGAGATTGTGCAAGAATATTGCTAAGTAATGCTAATGCCACCACAGAATCACTGTGCTTTTCCATAGGCTGAATGCAAGGCTCCCCGCTACGCAGTAGCATCAGCCCTGATTTGACTTTTGGATAATTTTGAATATATTTAATACTACACACCCGCCCCCCCATTTTATAAGCAGGTAATTTGCAGCTCCCTGGATCCCAGACAGAGCAGCACCAAAGTGCTTACCCACTCCATCAGAAACTGTCAGAACAGACTCAAGGCTGCTGGTGTGGGGCACCCCTGGCTCTGCATGAGGACGGGTCTGCCACGGGAGCACCCCAGCACCGAGCACCTCTGCATCGAGTGCAGGAGCAGGCACTGAGGGAAGCTGTGGGCTTGCACTGACAAATGTGAATTGCCAATACTGTGTCAGAGTCATCAGCTAGGCAGGTCTTGTGTGTTAGGCATGAGGTCTAGTTAGACTGTGTTTTATAATAAAAATACTTCCTTGAATGAAGCAAAAAGTAAATTAGCATAGATACCCGTGTAGGAGAAAAGTGCCTGCTTCTCCTGTTCTGTGCAATATAATTTGACTGACTTAAGGGGAGGTTGTATTTCCATACATAGGGTTTTATATATATGTGTTTGTGCATGTTTGCACACATACACACTGTCACACACGCCATCCTCTGAAGACACCTTGCATCTGCCTTTTCCCACAGCCCAGCTCCTGAAGCAGGGCCTGCTGCTCTCTTGTGTTACAGCTGTGGTACAGCTATTCCAAATGTTCACAGACACAGTGTTTGGGTATTTGGTTACAGACACCACCTGTGAAGCAGATTCTCCCAAAAGCAGGCTGAGGTTCCTCACCCTTTGGAGCAAAGGAGGGCCCATATAGGGTTATGCCTCTAAGTCAACAGCACCAGGATCTTGGGAAAACCTCAGTCTCCTGGCTAATGAGCAAATGAACAAAACTCCTTGGCAACTCTTGATCGTCTGCTGAGTTTCTCATTAGCAAGTTTTCTGAGCTTTTTTAACTCCAAATAAAAGATCCATGCAAGGATGAGGGGTGCATATGTAGGAGTGCATAAGAAATTGAGTTGAAGTTCCACGCTTACAAAGAGTTTTCCTCTTTGGACATCACTCATCAGGGAGCAGATTCCTCAGACGAAAAGCTATCAGCTACGTTCATTACAAACAACTGTATTTGGATATTGTTATGCATTGCAAAGCTATAACTAAGCAAGGCTAGGCAACAATTTCCCATTTTAGAAATCTCTCTTGCTACACGGAGCCAGTGCAGTCCAATGGCATGAGCACAGAGAGGCTGAGAGTTCACGGATGACGTGACCTTCAGTGAATCTCATTCTACCACAGTTTCAGTGTCACCATAAGTCAAACAGGGTAGTGCTTAACTCATCCTTATAAGGCGAAATAAGGCCTACCAACCCAACGCTTGTAAAGCTCTAGAGCTATGAGATACTACACACATTTTCATTAGAAAATCTGTGAAAATAACAACTTACTATAGCTAAAAGTACAGTTACTCTTGTACCTTACAAACAGAGCTGATTAAAGCACCACAGAATATTTTTCCAAACAATTAAATTAAAACATCCAGAACATACAACCCATCAAGATGGAGAAAGGTGTTTTCTTGTTAGTTTTCAATCACTGTTGAAGTAGTTTTTCATGTAACACCACGCTTGCATCTAGGAAATGTTAATGGAGTTTTCTATTGATATGCTGAACACAAGAAGTACATGCTTTTAGGTGTCACAGCTAATAGAGCTCACTGCTTGCATGAATCAATAAGGAGAAAACAGGCTCTGAAGGACAGAAAATTTGTTACCCAGAATATTACTTCTTTATTATTTATCATACAGATCAGAACAATCCATGCAGAAGGAATATGGAATGTTTGCATTCTGGGTTTACCTTGCATTTTAAAAAGTATATTTCTAAGCCAATAAAAGGTTAATGCATCAATTATATGGTAAATGTGGAAGGAATAGCAAGAATCACTTCTAGGAAAACTGAAATCAATAGGTAGATAACTAATACTGAGAAACAAAGATAAAGCACACATCTCATGATGATGTGTAAAGTGCATCTTCTGCAATCTCCTCTAACAGCTTGTTGGCAAACTGGTTTGTATCTCTAGTGCTAGTTTGTTTTCCTCTTTTTTCCAGAAAAAGTATTTAAATGAATTCATCATTTACAATTCAAGATGTAAAGTGTCAGGGTAGAAAGCTAAAGAACTGTCCTGGTTTATACAAAGAAAGTGCTTCTGTTATTTCTTCACTCCCTTGTGCACAGATTCACAAAGGCATTGAGAAGACTACATCCACTAGGACATGAGATGCTGAACACCTTTCCCAGTCTGAACCTTGGAAGGACAAACAACTATACCTACCCTGGACAATAGGAGCAAAGTTAACGTTTCTGTGCACTTAAGAAAATAACCCATTTAAATAGATGAATATTGCTACAGGGTATGTTGTTAGCTAGAGTTCCTCAGCCTTTTTTGCTGCATAGACTGTGTTGATACAGTGCATTTGAATTTATACTAGACTTCTAACTTAGCAAACCATAGCACCTTGAGGAAAAACAGCATGTGTGAAAGGAACATGATATGCATTAGACAACATAAACATTGATTTGTGGACTGATTTCTCAAACTGGAGTGCTTTGTCACAGCAATGAATGAGAGACCTGCTGAGGTGAGAGGACTACAGAATTTGGAAGTGTTTGGGCCAATCATGAAAAAACAGTGTGCAGGAGGTGAACTGGGAATTTTCTTACAACCTCCTTCCAGTCAGAGGCTGTGTACGAGTACTGAACTTTCTTGCATGAATAAAGTCTGGGATGAACAATGTATTTTGGCTGACATGCACTCTATTTGGGAATTTCCATATAATATTGATTTTCATCTAACCAGCTAGCCCCTGCAAGACCCCCAGAAATCCACCTGCAAAACTGTATCATTATTCCTATCTAAGTAAACCTATCTAAAGAAAATAGCATTAGCCTGACTGACCATGTTTCAATATTTACGTGAATTAACCTTGTGGTGGAGAACTACAGAACCAGGACAATGGCCATAGAAAAATGCCTTTGGAAATAAGACTTTCTATGACTGTATTGAAGATCATAGATCTGCTCAGGTCTGAATTATACATTAAAATGTTTAAGGATGGGGAATGGGATGGGCTGCAGAATGGCTACTGCAGACTCTAGTCTCTTGTATGCCGTGTGGAGAGATTGAACTTCAAAGAGGCAAGTAGGAGGGAACACCTAAATGAAGATCTGCTGGATGATCACACAGAATAAGAGTATATCTTTCCACTTTACCTAGAGCAGTAGCCTAAGGACACTAAACTCCAGTACTAACAGTTAGAAATTATGTATACCCTGGCTGTTGAAAAAAATCCATGACAACAATGTTGACTTGACATTATGGCTCCCAGGCAGCCTTGTGCAGAAGCAAATACACTGAATAAGATGCATCCTAATGGTGGAAAGTGACTGGTGATGAAGGAAAAACAACTTTTAAGGGATTAGAGAAGGAACTCTGTGTTTAAATATTTTTGATACAATATGCCACCATCTTTAAGCTGCCCTGTTTAGTATATGTACCTTGTACTCAGGAGTCTTCCTCTTAGCCAGTACTAGCCATGTTTCTGTCAGTGGCAGTACCTCCCAGGATCTCTGGGCAAAACTGGAATTGTGTGTAGCTTTTTGCAAGTGACCTGCTTTCACCAGGTTAAAACACATTGAAGAGCTGGTACCACTTTTACCCTAAGAATGACCTGTGTAAATTTAATTGCACTTTTGTCTGCATTTTGAAGTGAGAATTAGATTTGCGGCATCATTTAGTAGCTAGAAAACATTTCTAACATAAAAGTCTAGCAATGTAGTCTGACATTAAAAAGTCATTCAGAATTGCAGTTTCAAAACAGGGAGTAAAAAAGCAAACCTGCTTCCTTCTGCAGCTGAGATGTTAATGGCAACCAGCAGTCAATGAAATAATGGGAAGAGAGAGGCTTACACTTAGCCGGGAGGTTAATTCTGGAGAAAAGGGAAAATCAGGCTTCTTGGAATGCAAACCTACAGCTCTGTCCCATGCAAATCACACTATTTCCCCTAAGCTTGGAAAACAGGTTTCAAAATACTGCTATAAGCAAGTCCTGCCTCCAGCCAGAGCTAGAAGTACCTAAGGAGCTCCCAGAGCTCCCTGGTAGGGGACATGCACTCCTAAAGACACGAGGCTCTATGTGCGTGCTGAAATGGCATCTCCTTCACCTGGGGCCCACAGAGCACTACTTTCATTGGATGTGCTTAACATTAAGCACAGGCATTAGTTTTGAAATCCAGAGGGGGAAAAAAAAAAAAAAAAAAAAGATTAAACAATCCAAAGTGCAAGAAGGCTTTTAAATTTTCTTGTCACAACGTTGAACAATTTCAACAAACACAAAATTTTTGCACAGGATAACTTTGATTTTGTAGAACCTGTTTGCTCAGGAAACCATTTTGACAGAAAGGTGATGGCTGCTCTCATAGTCAATTTACCAATTCAGTGTTCCAGCCATGACATATCACAGAGTTACAGAATGGAATGTGGAAGACCCCCAGTCCAACCTCCTGCTCGAGCAGGGCATGCTGGAGCAGGTTGCCCAGGACTGTGTCATTGGGTTTTGAGTATCTCCACAGATGGGGACTCCACAACCTCTCTGGGCAGCCCTCATCATAAAAATAAATAAATAAATAAAGTGCTTTCTTGTGTTCAGAAAAAAAATTCTCATGTTTCAGTTTGTGCCTGTTGCCTCTTGTCCCGGCACCAGGATCAGCAGGATATCCTGCTGATAGCACCAGCTATCAAACAGGAATTTTCCCATACTTCCTTCCAAAAATGTAGGAAATGTATAACCTTCTCACATTTATCAGGCACTTTACTGTTTAAACTAAATTAGTACTCAGGGCCCCATTTAACCTCAAGTCTTCCTTGGGCGTTATTATCAGACAATCTCCGAAAAGAAAGACGGTTTCTGGTGCGAACAAGTTTATATTGTGACAGCTTAAGCTACTATACCTTAAAAAAGAACAATACTGAAACAATAAAGAGAAACAGATGCAGGTAACATCAGTAAGATTTCCTAGTTGCACAGGCCAGCTGTATGCAGGCTGTCATGCATAGGAATTATTTTAATGACCATTTGCTCTCATCTAGCATTTCAACAAAGAAAAGTGGGAGGAGACCTCGGAAAAAAAAAAACATCGGCAGAGAAAGCATAGCTGGGGACACACAAGTCATTTGACACAATCGTCATCACTGAATAAAATGAAGGAGACATAGGGTGTTTTTTAAAGGAGCCTAGATGCAGCAAACAGGATGTTTCAGGGGGCAAAGTGAAAATAAGAAGCAAAATCAGAATACTGAAATATGTGGAAAGTTGCAGAAATGACTCAAAGATGATGGTGATATTCTGTATGCAATGCAAAAGGAAGACCTAGGCAGATACAGAGAGCACGGTAGGCACTCAGGAATCTACAGAGGTTAAATTAAACTGCAGTTGAGGGCCCAGGTGAAAGTGTCAGCAGCATGGATGGAAAGAGCACCCTACCTTCATGAGACATAACAGAGGAGCACCAGATGGATTTAGGTATAGCACCAAAGCAAAGGATAAATGAAAGACAAATTAAAGGCTGAAGAGAAGTTTTGGCAGCATGTTTTTGTTAAACCACTTGAGTCATGAAGCCTCTACTCTTCCTCACCAGAAGACTTGCACAGCTCTGGGTCTGAGCAGAAGCAATCTGACCACAACAAAGCAATATGGAGGTCAGAATGTTTCCTAGCAGTTTTGTTCACCTTTTCACCAGAGGAAAAACAAACCTCTCTGTTTTGGGTCATGTTAGTTACACAGGTTTGCAGGAAGCCCTTCCTGTTAGGATTCACTGACCTATATATAACACCATTTCTTGTGCTATTTTTATTTTTTTCTGACCCACATTATTAGAAGCCATATTCTGTGCGTGCAATGCAGGGATGCAAATTTTATCAAGGTCTCAAGAGATTATCAGGGACTAGTAACAGTACTTCCTTCACTCCTCTATTAATTGGACCCTGGAAGAGCAAAGACGTCCAAAAAATCAATTTCAGAGTACATTAAGATTTAAATAATAATAATAAAAAAAAAAAGTATACTATGTTGTGGTGACTGGTTGCCAGCTAGGAGAAACTTTCTGGTCTTCTCCTACCCAAGGAAACCCTCTGAACAACACATTTCAAGGACATATTTGGCCATTTTCCATCTTCACCTCTTGTCCAAACAATATCCATGAACTGTAGGATGAACTGTAGGCTACACCACTGTTCGCTCTACAGCTGAATGTGTCCACTGTATTCAAAAGCATGTGAAAATCAAATAATATTCAAAAGCCAAAATATGCCAGTGCTGTATGGGCAGCTGTACTGAAACTATAGGTCAGAGTAACACATAGGATTATTTTTTTTAAACTCCCAGGCATCACAGATTTAGCTCTGTGAAACTCAAGCTGGAATGGGTCGTCCTTATTTTCAGAACTGTTTCCATCCTCTCCGTATTATTTCTTAGAAGTTTATTGTTTGTAAGTTCCATACAAATATCCATAATATCAGTAGTAAATCCACAAAATAAAATTTCATTTTCTCCAAACACCACAACATACAAACATTGTGTCATTCTTCATTTGCACTCAAAAGATTAATCTGTAAGAAATATATGTTAGAAAAAGCACATAATACTGAAGTACTTCTTTTAACAGCTTAATTTCTAAAAAAATCAAATCACTGGAAAGATAACAGCCTGTCCATTTAGAAGGTAACTTGCATTTCCCTGCAATAGACGTGTTGTCATCCTCTTGATGATTTTGCTGTGTGGCCTTGGATCCTGTCTAATTAATTTTGGGGGAAAAAAATATTACTGGTATGCATGGGACAGTTCAAACTATACTACGATATGGAGAGGGAGCCTAGAATTTACTCCCTGTTTTGCAAAATTACTTATGGCTGGCAATCAGAAAGCAGAACTCCCTGGACTGCAAGAATAATGCACATTTAATATCTCAGTGCAGCCTCTACTCACGTTCAAGCCATGAGTGTACAAAGATGAGATGACGTGAAGCTCTTGCGAATACAACAATCTGTCCACACAGGTAAATAATATTGGGACTGAATTTAGTGATGAGGAAAAATAACTGTGAAAGATGTTGAGCCGGATAATTAGGTGGTAATGGATTCAGAGCTGTGCTTTGTATTCCACTCCAGCACACCGCAGGCGAGTCCAGGCGGGACACGGAGCTGAGCCTCCGCCGCTCCTGTCATGCATCACTGAGGCCGTACGCAGCATGGCCTCATGTTGATTATTGCTGCTTTCTAAGAGGTTGTCAAAACATGTACACTGCCAGCAGGAGACACACTTTTAATAAAACTGCTAGTCTCCAATGATATTTTTCCGTTATGAAAACAGCATCCTTTCATATAGCATGTGCACGTGAGCAAGAGAGCATGTAAACTTATGCAGCAGCATTCCCAGAAAATAGCATTTTCATCACAAGCAAATTGGGTGTTTACAAAAAGTAATGTTCTCTGTGCTGTCTGGTACATGACAATGAGATGATTTATTACAAACTGACAAATACACTCTATTTGCAATGTCAGTAACGTTTTGTTCTGTCAGTCTGTCCCTCCATTTTTCCAATCAATATTTCTTAACCCTGCCACTTTTGATGAGAACAGGCAAGCCCAATTCACTAATGTTTGTTTTGGGGTGGGTGGGTAGGTGGGTGTATGTGTGCAGGGATGCATGCATGTGTGAATGGATGAGGTGTGTAGCACTAAAGTTTTAGATGCTTCCAAAACAATATAATGCAAAAGTCAGAATGGCTCTAGGGATGCATTGGGTAGTGTCTTCTGTCTTTTTCTAACAGAAAAGAGGTAGAGATGGGACCCAGCCTGTCCACAACGCCTGCAAAAGTTATATCTGGAAATGTAGGTGCAGAGCTGATGTATGCCTATCACCTATGTCCTATTTCAAAACCAAATGAAGCATTCAACAAATACAAATTTGGGTAATTTCTTTGAGATTTAGAGGCCTATGTTTCTAAGCTGAAAACAAGAGCTAAATATGCTGTGGATGCAGTGGGTGTGAGAAGAGGATGAGGTCTCCCTCCATCTAAGCAAGTACCAACAACCACTTGCCCTCCATCTCATAGAGTAGACACAGACAGACACAGACACAGACACAGATTTCTAGGTTGGAAGAGACCTCAAGATCATCGAGTCCAACCTCCGACCTAACACTAAGTACTCCACTAAACCATATCGCTAAGCTCTACATCTAAACGTCCTTTAAAGACCTCCAGGGATGGTAACTCCACCACCTCCCTGGGCAGCCCGTTCCAATGCTTAATAACCCTTTCGGTAAAGAAGTACTTCCTAACATCCAACCTAAAACTCCCCTGTCGCAACTTTCGCCCATTCCCCCTCGTCCTGTCACCAGGCACGTGGGAGAACAGACCAACCCCCACCTCGCTACAGCCTCCTTTAAGGTAACTGTAGAGAGCGATAAGGTCGCCCCTGAGCCTCCTCTTCTCCAGGCTGAACAAGCCCAGCTCCCTCAGCTGCTCCTCGTAAGACTTGTTCTCCAGACCCCTCACCAGCTTGGTCGCCCTTCTCTGGACTCGCTCGAGCACGTCCATGTCCTTCCTGTAGCGAGGGGCCCAAAACTGAACACAGTACTCGAGGTGCGGCCTCACCAGAGCCGAGTACAGGGGCACAATCACTTCCCTAGACCTGCTGGCCACACTGCTTCTTATACAGGCCAGGATAAGCCATAGAGTAGTGTAAATGCAGATGAGTGCATAGGTGAAATTACAATTAAACGTCTGAATTTTGAGGCAACTTCTGAAGGGCTGAATGGACATCGCTGTGGAGGAGGCCAGGAGCCCCCTTTTGAAGTCCCTTGAATCACAGAGCTTCAGCCTGAGAGCTTGGCAATGGGAGCGAGGGCTGTGGTGACATAGTGCGTACACCAAGCATCCAGCCCCAGCACAGTGACACTTCTTTCATCGCAGGGAAAGAGCAAAAGCAGGATAGCAAATGATCACTGACCTTTAGCACCATATTTTTTTTTCCCCTTTATGATGCATTTTGTTAAAAGCTGCTTCTAGACAGCTAAATACATAGGTGTTATCTTGTTACTGCAGTCAATTAGGATTGATTTTGTTTTTATGTTCTCCTGTTTCTCATGGTCACTGACTCAATAACAGTGCTAAAGCTTAACTAACTTTCATTTTTTAATCCTCTAATAAATGACCTTGTTTAAAAACAAGCTTTATATAACTTTCATCAATACCAATGGGAAAAATAACTACAGCCTTTTCAGGAAAGACAAAATAAAAATGGAAAAAATGACTCCAAGAAGCTCATCTTTCACAAACCCAAGTCTATTAATGTATTTGCATTTGCAGGATTTATCTTTTGGCCCAGTTTATCTAGGGTTTAATTTTAGGTAGAGTCTTTCCCTCTTCCATTAACTTGTTTTTCCTACCACTTTACTCTTCCTTTGTACATCATTCTGCTCTATAGTTTCCGCCACACATCCTTTGTCTGCTCATTGTATGGGCTTTTATTTCTCTGCTGAATTGTTACAAATGTCACAGAACTAGCAAAAGCCCATTTAATTTTTCTTTGCCATAGGAGAGGTTTAAAACCATGTAAAAAAAATAAGCTGACAACAAGGAAACCTTTTATTTAAAGGGGAATGCTTCCTCTAAAGTAGTACTGTCAAAAAGGAAAAACATAAAATAAAATAAATAGATAAATAAATAAAGGAATGGTCATATTTTTCCATGCCTCCTCTTTTCCAAGTACCAGAAATAAACTTTCTCAAACCCTGTTGCTAGAGAGGACAAGTGCTGCCCTCTCTTTGCAGCTCAGATTCAAAGATCTGAGCAAAGCTGGCAGTAGGTACAGTGTAGGTATTCCTACACTAGTATTTGTCTAACCCTATCCAGTTGTGAGTCAGCAATGCTGGTTTTCTTAAACAGTTGCTTTGTATTTAAATTGACTATTTTCTAAGGATTCCAGGATTCTTTTTCTTTTTTTTTTTTCTTTTTCTGCCCACTACAATGCCTTGAGCAACTTTCTGTCAGGGTGCCCCGTGATTAATAACCATTCACAAGCAGACTAAGATAAGTACTGTGCTCGATTCCTCAGCTGATGGAGATGTTTGTAAACATGGAAGAGAAGAAAAAAAATTCACATTATTCTGTCATGAGTAGTTAGAGAGCAGGAAACTCGGATGCAGAAACACCCAGCAGCCAGGCATGCACCCATAGAAATGGTTTCCTCTCTTTGCTCAGCCAACAGACAGCAGGAAAAAAAAACTCAAACTCATTTTCAGTTGCTTTCCTTCATGGAGAAATATGAATGCTAATCACAAGGGTTATAGACAAATCAATAGGCAATGTCTGTTAGAGTCCTAATTAGCATACATAACTCAATAATTTTGTCTTTGTAAGAGAAGCTGCTTGCTACATTGTTTTGGGAATCGTGCAGCAAGTAGTATCAATGGGTATTTTCAACATGCTTTTAAGCCCTCTTTTGGGTCACGTGAATTTTTCCTGGATGGCTTTGAGGATCTCTCAGTTCTGGGCTGAGAGAAGCATAAACAGAGAGTTTCCCCACATCCCAGAGCAGTTTCCAACCCTGTTAAACCCACCTGGTCTCAATCAAAAGGCTCAATACAGTTTCAAACCAAACAGGTAGCTTCCCTTTGCACCAGCAATGCATTTCCTCTTTCCCAGACTACCCATGTATCTAGTTCAAGTAGTTCCAGGGCAAAGATGAGCTCAGAGGGAGCTCTAATTTTACCTCTCCGTCTAATGCCTTTAGATTTACTGGCCAGAATCCTGCTGCTGGCAACAAACTGGCTTTTGCTCTGAGGTCCTTCTGCTCACAGAAGTGGCGGTGTTGGGCATCCACACTGGCCTCGTCTCCCCTGGCTCCTAGACAAAGCCTAGGGATCGTTTCTGAACTGCTCAATGATCTGAGGTGTTCAAATCCAGGGCGTAGTCAGGACCTGACTCCCAGGAAGTTAGTTGTCTCCCAGGAAGATAAAAGATTTAACTTCAGCTCACCCAAAAATGCTTCATCTTTCACTTTGGTTTCTGTTATAGATCTAACACAATACTCCTTGGCGCAGTTTCACACCTAGCCCACTCTGCAAAGATTTAACTGAAACTACTAAAACACACCAAAATATAGAGCTTACCACTGCTTATAGAAATAATTAGACTTTTTGTTTCATATATAGTCTTCCTCTTTTAGAGGCACACAGTGTTTGCAAGTATGGAATGGTGCACATTTAAAGTCTCCCATATTTCTGGAGAATTTCACCACTGACAGAGCATTTAATTGCTATTTTCTTAATTGTTTTTACTCCTGGTACACTGTGGTGTTTGGGGAATCCCCTGTGCCTGCAGGAGCACTACTTCATTCAGTCTGTTTCCTAACTTCCAGCACATGGTTTTCAAAGTAGTCCTACTTTTGTCCAAGAAACTGCATCCTCAAAGGACTCCAAAATACCAGAACATCCATGTTTTACTCTCTTTACAGAGTAGATGCTCTTAGGCAGAGGCCATCCTTCCCTACATATAACTCTTAAACCAGAAAGGGGATAATCAACGTCATTATCAACATCAAGTTCAGTGACTGACAATGAGGTTCTCTCTACCATGCAGTCTATAGCTGCAGGTCACCATGGACTTTGCAGCTAACTCCACTAGTTCAGGCACCAAAACCAACTGGGCATCAGCAGCACAAAATGCAATGCAAGCTGCAAAGCTCACTCAGCAGCTGGATAAATGATCATTTCCTCTCTCATGCTGAGACCAGGCTGCTATAGCTAGGTGCTTGCTACAGCTACACAGCAGTAGTAACCACTGCGGTTAGCTGAGAGATAGCTCAGCTGTGTCCAGAGGAGTATTCATACTGTTTCATTACAGTTTAGCCATACTAAACATCATATTAGCAAGACCAACATGCTACTAATGCTACGTTTGGATTTCCTTGGGCTCTTGTTGTTAGCCAGCACCACATATACATAGAGTGTTCTCAGTTCATTGTTGTTTGTATATCTAGTTTCATCAGTTTACAGGTTATGAACACAAATGTGATTAATATTATGTATATTTACAGTAAGGGAAGAAAGTAAGAGAAATTCTACACTCAGCGGGTTTCACCCAGTTCCAGTGTCCATTGTACACAAGTGAGGACAGAAGTGAGGACACAGCATTTCCCTAACTATATTAAAAATTTGTGAATCAACAAAACTAAGCCAGACATATTTTACATTCATCTTGTAAGCAATAAAGAATTCCCCTTTCAAAAAGTTGTTCTTCACAAGAACAAACGTAGTCAGGTGGGCTTTAGTAACAGTGCATCTAGTAAATTAGGTACACATGAAAAGGCACAGAGCACTTTTTTAAACACTTTGGTGAATTGGGTCTGACTTTTCAAAAGTGTGATCTTACAGGGTGTGCAGCTGATAAGATTTGTATTTCACTTGGAAAATTCATCTTTTCATGAGTGCTAATTACTGAAATAAAGAGAACAGAAATATGTTTAACAATGCTTTGTTAATGATCAAGAACTATGTTTTTTTCTTTAATGTTTCAATCTAATTCTAAATTTTGTATTAAATGGGCATACAGATGGTTCGATACACTTTCTTAAAAGAAAACTGCAGCTATCTTAAATAACTTAGTTCTAGATTTTTTTTATTTTTTTTTTCTGAATGAGAATAAGGGAAACAAGTTTTTCTAAACAATGAACTACCACACTTATATCTAATCCCACTCTGGTCTGTGCTTATATAAACCAGGACAATAACTAAAGCCAATAGGATGACATGGGGTCAAACCTGTTTGAAATCTGAATGAAGACCACACACTTTTCATCCTTTAGAAATACTCATACCATTTTGTTGTTGATTCTCCTAACTAGGCTTCACTTTAGGGGATTCATATACTAGCATAAGACTAACACACACACTCATGAATTTAAGTAAGTTGAAATGAAACAAAAATAAATTGAATTTAAGGGTTTCCTTCAAGGATAACTCAGACAAGTTATAAGCAGCCTGATGCCATTTCCTTTCATGATATACAGTTATTAAAATAGTAGTTTTTATGTAGATTATGAATTGCAAATTGCCATTTTAAAAATTCCTGGTTCTTTATTCACTTTGTGGTGAGCCTATAGGGCTTTCTCAGTTTGACCAAGTCCTCAGGGAAACAGCTCTGTCAGTCTATGGCAGCCAAATGATATAGTCATTGACTCAATAGAAGGGACACCATCTGAGAGCTCACAGACCTCAAGGAACCAGAGGTGGTTTGGACCTGAGGTGGGTGAAAAAGGAAAAGAATGATTAGAGCAATAGTCCATCACCCAGAAAGTCAATAGAATTAGAAGCCAGGAAAAGTAACAGAAGTAAAGAACAGTAAAAAAAAAAAAAAAGTAAAGTAAAAAAAAAAGTAAAGTAAAAAAAAAAAGTAAAGAAAAAAAAAGTAAAAAAAAAATGTAAAGAACAGTACCCTGTTCTGCAGTCAATGACATCTAAGAATCACTGGTTAACACTATATTTTGAGGTCACAACATGATGTATTAAATAATAATAACTGCAGTATAACTGCTGCAGTAACTTTTTTGTCTGTCTACTTTTTGCTTTGATGTTTAAATTCAGGTGAAAAACAACAGGAAACATTCGGTCATGATGCAACCTGTTTCCCTATTTCCTGCAGCTTCCCATGCTCTGCAGTTAAGAACGACTCTCCTTTTTAGTTGTTATAACATGATTTTCTTCTTATTTCATTACTTACTGTAGATCACCGAAATTACTGGTTTTCAAACTTTGTAACGATCTGGTAATAAAACAATAAAACCGGGAAGCACAAAAGGCCTAGCTAATGCATTCTAATGCTGCAAATGTTAGACTGTTGGTTACTTTACCCTTGAATGATTAAGTTAAGCTTTTCTTTGCAGACATGTGGTGAAAATGTACTTCATCTGGCCTCTTAGTAGCTCTTGTATTATGTGTGCAGATCTCTGCCAAAAAAAAAGGACTAGCTTTGTTAAATTATTTTCTTAGATGGATATGCTGTAACCCCCCATATAACTAAACTAGAAATTAAAGTCTTTTCCTTGGTCCAACAGCTGTTTAGCCCTTAGCCTGAGACAGAGTACTAAGGAAGTCCAGTTACAGTAGCTGTTATTATTACAGAAATTGTTCCTTAACTCATGATTATTAACCAGCAGCTGCCTAGTTCTGGCCCAGGAGTGATTATGTTAGTTATTATGCTAGTGAACCACTGCTCTTGCCCTTCCCGCAGCCAGCTGGTGGATGCGGTGCCATGCCCTAGATTATGGTGCAGCTTGGGAAAACACCACGTGCAGAGCTGTCAAAGTGATGTGTGAGCATGGCACAGCAGAACCCATTTAGAAGGAAGAGTGAAGAACTGCCAGAGCAGAATTGGTGAGCCTGTGGTTGTCGTGTAGAAAATGAAGAAAGAGGCAGATGCCCAGCCTATTCTCGACCAGCTGGTACCTCTCCCATCCCCCATCCTGCCACCCCACATTGATTGTCCAGCATGGTACAGAATACCCCTTTGGCCAGTTGGGGTCAGCTGTCCTGCTTCTGTCCTCTCCCAGCTTCTGCTGCACCCCCAGCCTCCTCGCTGGCAGGGCAGTGTGAGAAGCTGAAAAGTCATTGACTCAGTATAAGCACTGCTCTGCAACAATTAAAACAAGTAGGAGACATTTCTTCTCAGAAAGAGCAGTCAGGCATTGGTATGTGTTGCCCAGGGAAGTGGTGGCATCACTGTTCCTTGGGGTGTTCAAGGAAAGGTTGGACATGGTGCTTAGGGACATGGTTTAGAGGGTGACATTGGTAGCAGGGTGATGGTTGGACCAGATGATCTTGAAGGTCTTTTCCAACCTTAATGATTCTATGTTACACTGATGAGAGGCTAGAGCCTGAGCTGGAAAACATCATGTGGAATGTGTGGAACAAGATAGATAAGGCTGCAATTTGCTAGGTCCTGCATTTTTGCCACCTAACCTTACCCATAAAAGTGGCCTAGAAGAAAGCTGGAGAGGGAGTCTGTCAGGGAGTGTAGCCATGGAACCAGGAATAATGGCTTTGAACAAATGGAGGGGAGAGTTAGATCAGATGTGACGTGAGGAAGAAATTCTTCACTTGGAGCACAAAGCACACATGGGAATTAGGGCTGAATATGCACCTTGCTTCTATTCTTTTCCGTAAAGAATAGAATGAAATTACCTAAAAAACAGTGTTAAAATTAAACCCAGGGCACAGAATGGGAGGTGCAGGGCAGTCCCTGTGGCCAAGGGGCAGCCTTTCTCTCTGGCAAGCCAAATGGCCTGGGGGAGCCAGACCCAGAAAAGGGTGCATCAGGCCCCCCAACCCTCCTCCTTGTCCACATGAGGGCATCTTCCAGGCCGCTCCCAACACATCCGCCTTTGGCCATGCATGGGCCACTCCATCACAGAGGCTTGCTGAGGTCACAGTGGCCACCACTGCCCCAGCTTTGCTGCCGGCCCTATAAAACAGGACCCCTGCAGCTGGCCCACCATTCGCTGAGCATCTAGGCCCTCTGACTGCCAGCTTGTGCGGCAGGAAGAAGACTAGAAGAGCAAGGCAAGCAGCAGGCCTCCTTGGTGTGCGAGGACAGCGATGCAGTCCGGTGAAGCACCAAGAAGGAATGCACCTGACCAGAAGGAAATGTGCCATGGGTGGAGGGATAGCACCAGTGGTACAAGAGACACCAGTGCCCAAGGGACCTCTGGCGCCCAGCCCACAGACAGATACAGGCAGTATCATTGGCACCGCAATGATGCGGGGAACAGGCTGACCCCCTCAAACACCCAGTGACAGGGGGCCTGGGCCTTGCCATAGGAGCAACGGTGATGTGGGGCGAAGGCGGGAGCATCAGGCAGAGAGCCACAGGGAGCAGAGGCGTGCCCACAGCCCGGAGCACAGTGCGGGACCCAGTAATGGCCATAAACCAGATGGCAGCATCAGACCCATGTATGAAAATCAACCTGACAGTGGCATGGGACCAAGGCGTGGGACTGGACGACCCCCTGGTTCAGCACCCTGGCCTGAGAACATTCCTGATGGGAGGCATCCCGTTTGGGCAGTCCCGGGCAAGGACTGGGTTAGCCTTCTGCCCAGCACCATGGAGCCCATGGAGCTGGATCCACCAGATGTGGAGGAACGGATGGAAGTGGATCCATCTCTGCCAGAACTGACCTGGGACTACTGCAGCATGTCTTTGTGCTCTGCCATCCGAGAGCACCAACAGCATCGCAGGAATGCCCGACGAGCCCCCTACTCGTTGCTCAGGCTCCATCACAAGCATTAGCTTGGAGCCACCGAACACCACGGACATCCTGCAGGCTTACCTGCAAGATGTCCCGGCAATAAACAACCCTTGCCGATTCTCAGGGGTTTTGTGAGTGCTTCTTTTTTTTGGGGGGAATGGGCTAAAGTTGCGACAGGGGAGGTTTAGGTTGGATATTAGGAAAAACTTCTTTACCAAAAGGGTTGTTAGGGATTGGAATGGGCTGCCCAGGGAAGTGGTTGAGTCACCATCTCTGGAGGTCTTTAAAGGACGTTTAGATGTAGAGTTTAGTGATATGGTTTAGTGGAGGACTCGTTAGTGTTAGGTCAGAGGTTGAACTAGATGATCTTGAAGGTCTCTTCCAACCTAGGTGATTCTGTGATTCTGTGATTTGAACTGCAATGGAGAATTTTCTTTAGATTTTTTCTTCGTGACATTTTCTGAGTTGTTTTTTTTTTTTCCTAATTAGATTCATATTTTGTTTCAAGGTTCTTTTCCTTTTTAAATACTAGAGCTCATATCTCTCCCTGTTTGTGGTGTATAGATTTCTTCTGCAGCCTCAGATGGGAGTTTATCATGCCCTTCAACTGCTCATAGTTCATTTTAAACCATAGCTTTGTCCTCTTCAGTTTGAGATAAAAAATCCTTAAAATCAAAGGCTGCTAGTTAGAAGCGCCTACATTTGAAGTCTTCGGCTTTCTTTTTATTTCTGTGAGCCTTGGATGAGCCTGTACAGTCCCCTTTGTTCATTTATAACCACAAAGAAGAGATTCCCTTTCATTTATCAGAACCATAACCACTCAGCTAAAGAAGAAAATTTTTATATGTGCTGTTAGGGAGTCACAGATATTTAATGATCTTATAGGCTCATTATGCGCCTCCTTTGAGACCCCTGCTGGGGCTCTGAGCACGGCCGGCCTACACACAGCGGCCAGCCTGGTCCAACCAAGCTGAACCAAGGCCTGCAGAAGACGGCTGCAAAATGTGCCGTCGGGACACTGCCACAGTGCCAAGCCGAGCACGAGCCTGGGGTAAGGTTGCCAAAGCCGCCAGGCTGAACAGGGGGCCAGGCCTAGTCCCGCCTGTGGTGGCATCCGAGCTGTCACTGCCACATGGTGCCTGGGCTGGCCTACAGGAGCCTGAGGAGGGGCACTTGGTATTCTGCAAGGAAGATGGCATTCGCCTATCCGTTGGGAATGAAGGAGCGACGGCGTTTCTATGGGTCCTGCGAGCCTTTTATTTCATTCAGTGCTCCGCTGCCGCACAGCGTGAGCTGACTGAGCCCCAGCAGAGGTTAACGAGCACAACAGCCATCATTTGTGAGGAGTGGGAAAGAGCCATGTGCTGCACCAGCTTCTTTTCAAGGCTCCTGATTTTTTTTTGTCTTCCCACTGGCACAAGGGCAAGCACCCAGTGTAGCTTGTCTTGAGGAGCTTGGCAGCGCTCTCCTGGCCTGGCAGATCGGATGAAGCCAAATAAAGTAATCTGTACATTGTCTATTCCTTCGCTTGGGTGACTTTTAAGATTGGAAGAAAAGGGGCAGGGGGGATAAGACACTTGGATTTGGGGCCCTGTTACCATTCATACCATAAGCATCATGCTTTGGACAAACTAACTGAAATTATCTATTGAAATCCCACCTGTTAAGTAGAAATTATTTTTGAGACAGCTCATTCTCCCCCCATCCTCCTCCCTTCTTTTTTGAGACCATCATTGCATAGATTTATTCTATTCAGCACTCACATTAGCAGATGTGAATGAGGGAATCTGACTGAGCCTGTCAAGGCAAAGAAAGCCATGAAAGAAAAGAGAGAAGAAACATTACACAGTGATAATGGCAGCCACAATGGAAATATGCTGGCGTGAAAACAATTAATGCAATCAGTGCTCTAAGTTCACAGCTTATACCAAAACCAAGCAGCCCCTGGAAGCACGAAACACTGGAAGCTGATCACAACATTAGGACAAACCCTGAGCTGTGGTGGAAAGTGAAAGAAAAAAGGCTTTGCTGCATGCATAAGGCTGCCGCTGCAAGAGCTTTAGCAAGCGGCTGCGTTGACGCAAGCTGCAGAAGCTGACACATGCCCAGGCCTTAGTTGATCAGAGATGTTACTGCCAGGCTTCACCACACCAATGTGCATCAACCCCTGCAACAGCATGACTGGCTGTGAGAGCTGGCCTGAACAGCTTTCCACTCCTCTTCTGGTGCAAGGATTCAAAATCTTTTTTTTTTCTTTTTTTTTTTTTTTCCAACAGAAGGAAAAGTCAAAATCACAAAAAGGTTTGCAAATGATTAGCAAAGCTGTGTCCTCACTTCTGTCCTACCCAGGGAAGGGGAGGAAGGGCCAGGCAAATTATTTTATTTTAATAAGCTTAAGTGCACAAAAAAAAAAAAAAAAGTCATTTAGAAGAGTTTGAATTTGCCGTTTCCTGAAAACAGGCTTTGTTGTGATTAAATACCAGGAAAGAAGAAAGAACGTTTTCTGGAGGTTTCTAACTAGCCCAATTGCAGCTACAATTAACTTTAGAAGTTCCTCACAACTCTAACTCACAACTGGAGTCACACAAGACTAGTAGCCCAGCATAATACTTGCACAGCAGAAGTTCCGCTTTCCCACAGCTCACACCACTAATGACCCATGACAGCAGTATGGAGCAAACTCTTTACTAGTCTACATTGGCAACAGGCCTAAAATTGAATTAAAATTCATGACCTAATTTGGATAGTTTTGCCTTCTGGGATTAATATATGACATAGGAAGAAAAGGGAGAAAAGTGGAAGTTTTCCCCTCTGAGGTGTTATGATGTAGAAACAAATACAGAGGGAGCCCTTCTGATGTCAGTCATCAGATGCATTGACCATCTAAACTGCTAAGCATCTCCTCAGCCTGCAGGGCAGAAACCTGGCATACCAGGGAAAGGAGCTGCCAAGGATCTCTCCCAGTGCTACAAATGATTTCACCCACTCATCTCCTCCATGTCTAGGAGCACCCTGGAAAAGGCACTGGATTTTACCCTGTGCAGCAATCTGATTTAATGTCTTCTCCGCCTCAACTGTAGGGGCATTCTTCAACATGCTGCACAGTTACAGCAGCACTTCTATACAACTGCCACCAGATCTCCCATTTGGTACGTGACTGTGTATAATTGCTCAAGAGGACATCCAATGAATTTAGCTGGTCCCTGTTGTCTTTTCTCATGTCAGGATTTACTTTTAAAAGAATTTACTAATCTGAATTAAAATACTTTCTTTTTTTAAGTGGAGGTTTTTTATTTTTCATTATTGGGGGGGGGGGGGGGGCGGAGAGTAATTTACAAAGGATCTCTATTTTCTCAAATTACATCTGCATGTATTCTCTGGTAGGTCTCTAGGTGTCTCCCTGAATTACACTATTTCATTTGCATATACATCTAGACAGTATGTGTACCTATCTCCTCGTATAAATAGAAACGATCCCTCAGAACTCCAAGGAGATTCAAAGGAGATTCATCAGGGTCCTTTTTCTTTCGTTCTTTTTAAAATCAACTCTTTTCTTTGTTGTCATAAACAAGGCTTCCCCCCCCTTCCCCTTTTGTGAAGTGTAGGCTACCTATCAGTCACTGCTTCAGGCAACAAACTTGTTACACACTGAGGTGATAAATCACCGTCAGGAGGCAGCTATGTATCATTAAATGGGACTTCACCCCACATTAACACAGCAACACCTAGAAGTGGATCTGCAATATCCCACTTCACCTGAAAATCCTAAAATGCACAGTTATTTTCCAGAAGTAAGAGACTCCAGTAAGCCTTTTGTCCTTCACATTATCCATGGGAGATGCACATTTCCTGTTGATCCCTAAAAGAGGCCAGGTGCCCCAGGCCAGCCATTCCAGGTCTAGCCCATGAAATACTCAATGAAGAGAGGGGAAAGAGTAGGTGACATAGATAATCTGTCCCTAAAGATCAAGAGCCAAACAACAGTTTTACAGTTGCAGAAAATAAATGTGTTGTAAGTCGGTGCAAACATTCAGCCCTATTGAAAACTCAGCTTGTTAGGAGAAGGTTTGTTGAATGCCAAAAAATAGACCAGGTATCGAGTGCCATAGCAAACATCAACTTTCTAATTTAAGTCCAATCCCAGGCTTTGTACACAATTGAATTAGTTTACATTCCAAATTTTAATTTCAAAACAAAAAAGAATGCATATACATCATTCAATTACCTTATGGCTCTGTTCATCTGCAGTCCATAAGGCAATACTTAAGATACCCAAAGGAGCATATTTTCTCCACTGTTTTTTGTTCAAAATAGAGCAGACAACATAAACAAGATGTTATAAGCCTGCTATGCTAATTAGATTATTATTAGAATGTGCAACTTCTCACTATTTGACAAAAAAGCAGAGAAAATTAGGAGAGCTGCAGCAAGCCACAGCGTTTGCCAGCTCCCTATTATGACAGGGTGTAAATAGAGGTTAGACTCATGCTTCAGCCTGCGAGGAGGTCACATCAAACTGCTTTCACCCCACAGGCAAGGTGAAAACAAGACCACACATACAAAGAGGAATTGAGCTTCAGCTGGCATGACTGGAACCAATGCCAGTCAAAGAGTTCATTGAACAGTTCAATCATTTATCTTGACAGGATATGATTCTTTTCAGACTCCTTCGAGCACTCAGGCACAGCCAGCTCCTTAAATACTGACACAGTATTTAATAGCTCTAATGATCCACATGAATATTTTGTCTAGAAAATTAACTTTTGATAACAGTGGCTGATATAGCCTCTTACAGCAAACTGTGTTTATCAAACGTTACGGTAATTTATCACTGGGGAAAACAGAATGTTATCTTTTAGGGAGACTCCAGTTCTTCTTTTTAAATGAAAGTTTTGAGAGGGATTTACAGTGGTCCATACCACACAGGATGCCAGAATATGAATATGACAACTTTAATGCCAAAATCCCTCTGCCACTTGAGAGGAGGTAGCAGTGCCACTGGACCTCCCATTCAGCAGGGTGTAAGTGGTGCTTTATGCACCCACCCTGCTTAGTCTGAGTTCCAAGTCTGTAATTATTGGAGAATGTTCACATTCTCATTAATTACATTATTGGCACATTTTAATTTCTCTACATGGGAAGTAGTTCTTTTAATAAAGAAGATTTAGCAAAGGCTGAAATTAGACCTTAGCAAGTCCCAGTTTTCTTCTAGCTTTGGCCCAGCTGAACGTCTCTCCAATAGAGGAATTGCCAGATTTCACAAGAGTCTTGCCACAAGAGGGTACAGGGACAAAAGCTTGCAAATTCATAATAGAATTTCTTCTCAGATCCATTCCATGCTTACCTTCTGGCACTACTAAAACTATGAACACCCTCCCAAAGCTGCATCACAACGTCATGCAGCTTTGTATTTTACTATTGATTTTAAGGGACATGGGCCCAACACCAATTATTTTTGTCCTATCACCTATGACATCTCTAGGCCAATTGGACAGGAAGCCTATTCTCTCTTTATAACCAGCTTTGATACATCTCTGTTCTTTTCTTACAACTGCCTACTAACTGGCACTTTTTCTAGCTGCTCCTGGATGGGGTTTGGAAATATCTCTTTAAGTCACCCATCACAGGTTTTTCACCACTTCTTCTCAAAATATTTCAATTATATTCAGGGGCAATTTCTGTACTCTTTGCTAGCACAAAACCACTCTTTGGGCTGCAATGAATACAGCATTCAACCTACCTGACAAATTCAGCTTTGGCATCATTAGCATCTCTCTGAAAACAGTGTGAACTCAGATGATGTAGGTCAAATGTGCCATCTTCTCCAGTCATATTTCAAACACGCTCCTAAATCCAAATCTGCAAAAGGGCAAAAGCACCACACCAAGGGCAGAAGTTAAGGACCTAGGACAAAGACCAGTCCTCACAATTCACCCTGAGCCCTGCAGCACAGCACTACGTCACACTTATAACTACTGGTACAACTGCAGCATTGCTTTTAAAAAGATATTTAAAGTCTTCACTTAGCACTTGGAGAATCCAGCTCACTCCAATACGTTGTACTATGGACTTATTGATCCAACTTTGAAAACTGCGCATTATTTTTCTATCCTGAAATTGTCTAGCAACACCTCCTCCTACATTACTGCCTTTATTATAGAGGTACTATCTAGCATTTTTGTCATTAATTATCTCTTAGATGTGTTATTTAACAGACGTCGACTCATTAATCTCTCACAGAAAGCCAGATTTTACAAGATCTTCATTTTGATAAAATTCATTGACATTAGTGCATTGTGACAATTAATTATTAATATTAATAACAGTTAAACTTATGTGAGTCTCTGTCTGTTCATTCCAAAGTTCGTAAACACCGACACAACCACCAGTGTCAGAAACAGGGAAAATATTTGAAATGATATTTTTTGGCCAATGGTTTCCATATGAAAGCTGTTTTGGAAAAAATATATATATATTTTTGCTTCATTTTTCCTCAAAGAAAAAATATTTCATTAAAAATGTTTTGTTTCCCAAAAGTGGGAAAATAAGTGCTTTCCACCCAACAAACAATTACAGAGATATCCTTTTAGGAGCACACTTTTTCAGCACAGTAGCGCACCCTGTCCCAGGGCTGGTGACACTTTTTGCAGCAATGAGATGATGGATAGACAATGAAAGAGAGTTCAAATCCCCCATTTCCTGAATGACTGCTCTAACAACTGGGTTGTTCAAGAGAAGACAAATGACAAGTGGTACCAGCAACGCCTCTGGCATGTGAAAATGAAAATATCTGTGTCATCAATGAATGATATTTGTCCTGAATTTGGCACAGACCACACTCAAAGACTGCCCACTTTGTGGTACAGGTGGAGAAGAGCTCCCCTACTATTTGGTGACAGACAAGGACTATAATATTGTTATCACCAAAACTCAATAACACAACACAACACAGGCTTTCCAAGCATTTATGAAGGACAGGGAGGGATCTCTTCATCTCTCCATCAGGTTGTTCAGGCCCAGTAAGTGAAATCAGTTCATCAAAGGATGTTTCACCCCTTTTCAGGCTTTGTTCCACTCCTGCCAGACAGGCGGTGTTTCCAGGCACCCACCGTCCTGGCAATCAAGGGGCTCCTCAGGCTCCGGGACAAAAAGCAGTTGCCTGCAGGAATGGAGGTACCCATGCATGCAGGGTTTTTCTGTGGCTCTCACAGTTCCTACTGTGTAAAGAGAGTGGGGTGTAAAGACACCCAACTCTGTTGTGATGCTGGACATTTATGTCTTCAGCCTCACTCAGTTCAAGTTTTTAATTGATACAGCAAAATGTCCTAAGCATTAACTTGGTAATAAACCAGAGTCACTGAGATTTCTGAATATTTCTGCAAAGGACTTTGCATGACCAAGAGTCTAAGAGACAAAACATCTCAGTGCATCTATCACATGAAAGGCAATTACAGAAAAGCAATCTGTAGCACTTGCTGACAAATAATAATTTAGGAAATGGAAAACAAAATACACCTCACCTGGTATCATAAACTGTAGTTTCACCAAGGGATTTTCATGGTGTTATTAAGTTTGAGAGACAAGCTCAAGTGGTTTAAATAATAGAAGGAAGAAAATACAACTTCCACAATGTTATGTCTCAAAATACACCTGCTTATATGTAATATATGGGGCAGTCTCACTCCAAACACATCTGAGATTTTCTATTTCATGTTCTGCAGATGATACTTGCAGCTCTGTGCAGGTATCTAATTTCCAACCAATCTAAGACATTACACTGGGGGCAGCATGAGGTTATAGCAACAAGCCAGTCAAAAAACAAATTATTCAAAGACTGCTCAAAATAATACTGTAATTCTATCTATTGTGCAACCTTTGCTTTCAAAGGATAGAACAACATGCTGCTCACTGCACAGGCTTTTCACAAAAAAAAAAAAAAAAAAAAAAAAAAAAAGTATAGTTTCAATAGCCTTACCCAACTTAAAAAAAAAAAAAAAAAAAAAAGATTAAATAAATAAATAAGTAAATGGTTTGCTTTATTATATTGCTACCATATTATTCTTAGCTCTGCATGAGCCCCAGATAACCAAACACTTCTAATTTCTTTGCCTCAAAGGGCAAAAAATAAATAGCAGTTCAAGTCTGCACCAACATCTTGCTTTCGGATAAAGAAAGGATCAATGAAATACAAAGCTTTTATGGCAACATGATGACACATCTGAGCACCATGGCTAAGAAACTGAGATTATAGATTTTCTTATCCAACACTTGCAAGAATAGGGTGAGATGATTAAAGATTTGTGAACTCTTTAAGACAGACAGTCTGCTCTTGCAAGGAGTGTAGATCCCCAACTCCACCAGACTTACATCTAGGCATAAGACCCATTCTCTGGTCTGCAGAGCCCTGTACAAATGCCTCTGAAAGAAACCTAGTGAATTATTAACTGACTGAAACACAGGAAATAAAGGAAAGGAATAGAGATTGCCAATTTCTCATATTCGGGAGAAAATACTGGCAAGAAAGTGAATAACCCTGATTCAGGGGTGGACTTAAATCAGTATTTGGACTCTGTAAAAAGACGTGGAAGCCTTGTGGCTCCATCTCTGAAACATCAGCTCAATGTTCAAGAGTGGGCAGAAGAGTATATTCAGTGCTAAGAATTTTAAGGAGAATTGAGAATGAAACAGAAACAATGCTGTTTTGTAGCCATATGAATCTATGAAGCACAGCCATCTTGAATGCTGTAGGCAGCTCGGTACATCCCATGTCCAAAGCATCAGAGGAGAACTCATGAAGGCTGTAGCTCGAAGAAGGGAAGAACTCAAGTCAGAGGTCCACAACAACTCCCATATGAGGAGAAACTAAATAAACCATAACGCTTGCACCTCAAGTAGAAATAATGGGCGCAGAAGGGTATGATACAATTTCACAAAGTCACAAAGAGTTTATTAGCTATTTCTCACACTCCAGCAAATAGAGATAACAGTATCTGACAGTAGCTCTGAAATAAGAGGTGGGCTTCTTCACACAGCATGCAACTGCATTGTGGAAGTCATTGTCACAAGATGCTATGGAGACAATAAATAAGAATGTGAAAAGTAAGAATATGAAACAGGTAAAAATAGCTGGTTACAGATGGAAGCCTCCACATTTAGCTTGTTTCTTTTACTCTTTTGCTAGACATCCAGCACTGGGCACTGTCAGGAGGAGGATACCAGACTATGTGAGCCTTTGATTTTACTTGGTGCAGTTGTTGCTGTCGTCCTGCATTCTCATATACATTAAGGGTTAAATTCAGAATTCCGCCTTCACTCAGGAGTTTTGCCAAGAATACAAGTTTGGGCATTTTGCCTCCTAAGCACTGTGACAGGAATTAGTTAAATCTGACTTTGTAAGGAACACAGTGCTTAAAACTTGTACTGCTGTCCTTAGTGCTGCTGTCTGTGGGTGCAGGACTGCCATCAGCATAATCTCCTTCACCCTTACTCTTCGATCTTGAAGTATGATAATAAGCAAAGAACTTCTATAGAATTCATCCTCACTCTTCCACCATATCTGCTCTTGTTACTTATCAGCAAATCTGGAAACCTTGCTTAATAACAGCATTCAGTCAAACTTTTCATATGGTGTATCCATCATCATAAAAAAAAAAGGCTGTATTGTATTGATCCTGAATTAACAATAGGGCACTGAAGTGCAAACTATAGCTGCTACTCTGTTTTTGCCAAAATTGTATTTAAAGTAGCTCAAGTGCTGAGTAAATATAAAGGCAAATCACATACATGGAACAGGAAATTTTTAGGGTGATAATATACATTGCTTTGTGGTAAAAATTTCCAGAAAGAGTCAGCTTTTATGACGAGACTCAGATGCTATTTACTCACCTAAATAATTATTAGTAGGTTTTCAAAGGAGCTTGGCACTCAGTGTGCTGAAATCTTTTGAAAACCTGGTCATAATAGTCACAATGGGAACTGAGCTCTTTTGAAAAACTACTCACAGCTGAGAGTGCCAAGCCAGAGAAAGCTGGATCTCAGACAGAAAACTTGTATCATAACATCTCTTGAAATACTCAGTGGTTGATGGGAAAAGACGAGTATCTACTCTACCCTCTGACTGCAGCCTGCATCAGATGAACAACCGGTTGTGATTTTTCCATTACATTGATTTCCCAACAGGAAACTTGGGTTCCAAAAAATCCTCTTCTGAGAGAAAATATTGATTTTGAGGCATCAGTTTGATTTTCCCTCAGAACATTATTTCCACACTCAGCAGCTCCCAGGACCTCCAGGCAGCCTGTGGATCAGCTTGTGGATCCACAGAAGCCAAACTACTGAACAGGAAGTAAATGCATGTCTTAAAAATTGTATATCTGTAGAATTCTGTCTAATGGAAACTCGGGAAGGAAACATCTGTGGTCATTCTAGGCCCAGCTCTCAATATCCCCATAAACTGCATTTCTTCATGCTTTCTGTTTTCATTGTGGTCCTTATGCCCGTGGCATGTTTTTTGAGTTACATAGGATTGTTTTAGATTCCTCCCGTATCCCACGTGGCTGCCAGCTGCTGCTCCAGAGGCCACAGCACACACCAGTCTTGAACATCTGAGGATATCTGAAGGGGCACTAAATGTCTGCATTTAGGCACCTGAATTGCTCTGAGTCCTTGGGTTCCTCAGCAGACTTTGAACCCAGTAAGCAAGACAGAAAGGTGACAGATTATTTTTTTTTCCTGCAGTAACATTTCTTCACCTGGACCTGTGAATATTTATTTTCTGAGTTCAGGAAGAACTAAGTTATTCACAATCTGTATGTTTTCTACAAGAAAGAAAAGGCTGCTGCTTCTGGATTCTAGCTAACTGCTGCATGGGAAGTCACAATGGGTTCACAATGTTATGCCACAGTGTTCTTCTATAATAATGTAATTTTTCCATCTGATACCTGAAGTTTTACTGTAATTTCACATCCACAGGCAATAATTTATTATTATTTTTATTTTGAAGTTTTAAATTCATTGTCTTACAGTGCTACTCCCTATCTCTAAATAACTACACACAGCTCGTCAGCGTTTGTCACATGTAATTACACAGACAGGGTACAACTCATTGGGGCTGCAGAGCTTTCCAAATTTTGGCTGGTCTAATATCACTGATGATGCACAAGGGATGCCTAAGGAGGGCATGAATGTGAAAGAGTGTCTTTACACTGTGAGAATATCGTTCAGGCTAAATGGTGTTAAAATACATTCTCTCATCTTGAGAGACATGCAGTGCTAGATGAGAGACTTGGAAGAATATCTGGCAGGGCCAGGACAATATGCATCTGCAAAGACAAGTGATGCTACTAGAGCCAAAGAGTTAACCTTGTTCCAGCTTAGGGTTTCAAATCATCAGGCTTCAGTTTCAATTGTGCACAACCTTGGTGAATTTTTAAAAAATAAATAAATAAATTCAAAACTCCATTTACAGGTGTGTTTTTTTTTCTTTGTGCATTTTTTTTAATATATACATGTATATACACAAGTATAATATTTCCACTTCTGAAATTTGAAAACAAGTCAAGTACTCAAAACCTAGAAATCTTCTAATTTATAAACCCTCCATAACCTAGTTTTTTTCTTGTTTTGTGCTACTGCCTCTACTTGCTGACCTGAGTAATCCTCTTGGGGAAACACATTTAATTCTGGTCTCTTCATACTTTTAATTACTTGACTTCTCCAACAAAACTTTCAAAATTGTAGCTTTTATATATATATATATACATATATTGGACATGTCATAAACTTGTCTACATTTAAGATGAAGACAAGGCCGGGTTCCCTACTAGTGCCTGCTCACCTCTGTACAGAGCCTGGCGACATGCATGTGCCCTTACAGAGGATTCTTTGCATGAGCGTGCTCAGCCTCATCTCGTTGCCAGCTACACTGGCTTCACACTTGTGTGCTTTTTTAGAGTTTCCAGTATTTTTTTACAGCTGGAATCCCTTGGTGTTCCCATTCCCGGTGGTGGCACCAACGTGCCAGGTGCTAGCCGAGGCTCAGAGCACGCCTGGCGCCGTGGCTCGGCCTCTGCTGCCCCCCGGTGGCGCCGCGGGGTGGGAGCGCAGCGGCCCCGGAGCGGGCCCGGGCCTGGCCCAGGCCTCAGGGTGGGGGCAGGTGGAAAGGCGGCCGCTGCCCCCTGCCCCTGGGCTGCAGCCTGCGGCAGGACGGAGCTTGTCGGCCCAGAGGGATGGGGGATGCGGGTGAGGAAGCGAGGCCTCCTCCTCAGCATCGATTCGTACTGCAGCCACCCACCGCTGCCCATCCTCACCCGGGGAGGAGGCAGCCACCACCGCCAAACCCTGCTTGAACAGGCAGAAAGGAGAAGAGGCGTCCAAAGCAGAAGGAAGAGTGGCTTGTCCACATCTGTGAGCAACAGAGCCAAAAACACAGCTGGAGCTTCCTTACGCCGAGTCCAACTCTGTGGCTTAGGGCAACGGTTTACGACCATTGCTGGGCCCGTGGCCAGGTGACCCATGCAGGCCCCCCTGCTCTTCCATGCAACGCCTGATGTCCCTGCGCACAACGTGCCGCCCCCGAGTCACAGATTCAGGACTACTGAAGAAATGCAGCTGTATACTTGTAAAATCCATAGAGCCTAGCACAAAACAGAACCCAGTAGCCTGATGCAAACCACAGCGAGTTTATATATTGGAGGCACAAAGGCGAGGGAAGGTATCATTGCGCTATTCCATTTGTGGAAGTTATGCGAGCTTGTTTTTTGCACAATCTTCTTTCCCAAACAAATTTTGAAATGGTTTTTCCTAGACAAGATAATTGACTGAAATCAATTCACTATACCCGTAAACACCCATTTGGATAATTTTATAAAGGCTATATTTAAAAGGGAAAAAAAAAAAAAAAGTTGATTGTTCCTCATCATTATCTGCAATTCAGTTCTATTACTAGTGAATTATTTACTATATTATGCTAACTTTCTTTAAGTCTGACTGTGCAAAACAAAGGCATTACTATGAAAGCATACAAGCTATATGTAGGCCAAAATTACAGTGAACTACACTGTGAAGTACATTGTCTAGAGCAAGGAAGGAAATCAGCAGGTAATAACACCACAGTAATAACACAGCCTCTGCTGCTTCCCCTGACTGCATGAATTCCTTTATGTTATGGTGCCTGGGATTTCCAAATGTCCCTAGTTCTGACACAGCTGACTGCTAAGATCTGAAAGTTGTGTGCCATGCTCTCTCCTTCTTGTCTGCCATGGGGTTGGAGGAACTAATGCAACATTTGCAGCACCAGAAATCCACGCTCCACATCCCTCTATCCACTCTAAGTACTGGAATCTCAGAGTTTTCCTGGTATTTTGGCCTTACACTCTGCAACCTTGCAGAAGTGCGGAAATACAAAACACATGTACAAACAACCCTACTCTTCTTGCTGTCTGAATGTTTACAAACTATAAAATAGGTTTGATTGAGAATTGCCATCAAGATCCATTTGACCCACCTTCTGATTTTGTGTAAGCCCACTAGGAGTCATTGCCAGTTTCCAATTTCCTTTGATCGCAACTTAAAGCTGAAGCTTCTTACATGCTGACATTATTATGCAAGCAGGCAGATGTTAATTTTGTTTCTGTTTATTTTGGTGTATTCATCCACCATCTCATAATTGTGATTCATTTTATTCCAAATTTTTGTGAGGAGTACGTGTTATATTTGTAGTCCAATAAATAACACTCTTCAGAATCATTAAAACTGGTATGTTGCCAGGAGGAGTCACAGTGCATGTTCAAAAAAGTCACAATACTGCACCAAGGCAACATCATCTGCATTTATCATACCATTAGCTAGCAGCAACATGGGCCCAGAGTCTGGTCTCTCAAGAACTGCAGTGCAGGAAATGATGCAGAGCAGACACAGGGACACAAAGATGGCTCCAGTAGTCCTTTACACCACCAGCACTTCCAAGTCTGGGTCACTAATTCTTTCCCTTCATCCCCATGGCATTGCCAGCCAGGAGACCTGTAGCCTCATCCCCCTGTACATCTTGGCCTGTCACACAGCTGAACACAGGCAATGCTTCCTACAAATCTGGGAGTTATTTGTACATCCCATATCCTGCTGGACCTACAGGACATAGAGCCTTACCAATGGCTAGAGATGAACTTTCATTTTTTTAAGCAGCGTGCTATTAAGGCATGAAAGGGTAGAAGCGGTAGCCCTGAGCATGATTTTGTGGTCATTCCTTTTAGAGCACAGTGCTGATTACACACTCAGCCTTACAGCTCACCACCTAACACCACCTTAAAATTCATAGTAAATAACATTGTCTAGGGTTGCGCTGCTGCTCTCCTGATATCTCCCTAGCAAAGCCCTCTCTGCTATGGCCTCAGCTAGAATGCCTTTTGTTTACAATTTCACCAGCTGAAAGACTCTTTTGAGAACAAAAAAAAGAGAGAAGAGAAAGAAAGCTGAAGAGGCCACTATGAGGATCTAATCTATGGCTAAGACCACCCCTTGACTGGCAGTCTGCATTGCCATCAGCTGTATGCATCGTGAACGCATTCGGGTTTAGATCAGCTGTCTGTGCCTTCTCCCTCATTAACACTGATAAAAGCGATGGCCTCTGCCGTGTGCGTGGCATTCCTCAGCATACCAGCTGCAGCTCTATCTTAATGCATCCTGTGGGCTTGGAGAATTAATTAGTTCTGATAGTCACCATGTTTCAAAATGACGCCTGTCATAACCCCACAGATAAAATTACACACCCCTAAAACTTTCCACATTGCCCATTCAGACTCTCCGTAGGCCACCGTTGGCTTCCTCAGATGTATGTCACTGGAGGGATTTAATTTGCCAAACTTTTTTTTTTTTTTTTTTTAAGCCTCTTTGTTATGTTCCAATTAAGTCTGTGTTAATCAAAGGCAGTATTTCCCAAATATTTCCCCCTCCCCTTTCCACAAGCCTCCTCCTAGGCAACTTGATGGCTTGTGCCCCCCTTTCTCCCACCTACAATTAGCATTCAGACGTTTCTCTGGGCAGAACCAAAGCCTCCCTCCCCCGAGGAAGCTTTCTTCCTCTGAGCGCACTTTATCTTTTCCTACCCTCCACAAGGTGCTTTATCAGTTTCCAAACAAAGAGAAAAATGACTTCCCTTGGACATGTGGAACCTCAAACCGCAGCTATTCCGACACCCTGAGGACAGTTTTGCTGTGATCAGTCTAAAACACAGGCCACATAGAGCAAAAAATAATAATTTATCTGGTGCTCACTTACAAACTACTAAGAATATTAAATTTAGTTCAAGACTGCCCTCAGTCTTGCAATGGCTGCTCGATTTACCCTCTAAGACCTCACAAGTGAAGATATTCCCCAGAGAGAGGAGTTGGACCACACAGTGGGTTCCTCAGCAGAAGCCATTCCTGCAGATAGCATCAGGAAAGTGGCACTGGCTTTTGTTATGCAGAGTTCATGAGCTTTCATGCTGTAATGATTGTTCTGCTTCAAAATGGTCTTACTTCTTTTTTATTTCTTTCTCCGATTTTTTTTTAATATTCTGAAATGGCTGAGCTTTGTATGAGTCTCTGAGAGCTCCTCATGTGTTGTTCAGCTACCTCCAGCTGCACATTCAGAAAGTTCAGGGAAACAATATACAATGCAAGTCATATAGTCACTAAACAATTAATAATTAAAAAAATAAATGTAAGGAATGATGGAGTTATCAAAACCACATAGGGCTATGTGAGCACTGCAACCACCATGTCAGTATCTCCACTACTTTTTATTCACTTTTAAACTGACCTCATGTGCCAGTTCCTTGCTCTGAGAAAGAACTATCTCGTTGTTACGGTGAAATAAACCGCGGCACAAAATACTGTTTTCAAAACCACCTACATAAATGAACCACTGCATTTTCTCTGGTTGGTTGACATTTTCAGCCCAGAAATAAAAGGAGCTACTTGGAGAGAGACAGTAGGAAGTTGAAGAAAGTAAAAAGGCAACAAGCTCATGGCTACTTGAAGCAGGAATGCAAGAGCAGAGCAGAGGAAGTCTGTGATGGTCTGCGTTACACACAAACGTATACCACAGCAAATGGTATTTTATGGCACACACAATGAGTCTTACTAATCTTTTTCACTGGGCTGCTTGCAGCCTGAAGGCTTTCAGAGGTACAAGGGTGACGAGTAGCTGAGACAGGGAGCATCCGAGTGGCCCAGATTGCACCAGGGAGCCTTGGCTGGGCTCCTCCACCTCGACTTGCTTCCAGCTTTCAGGTGCATTTGTGCCCAGTCACCATCATTCCACATTCTTTGCTCTTACTACCTTTGCATATAACTGCATTATCTAAAAAAATAAAAATAAAAAAAAATAAAAAGGGGGAGGCGGGGGAGGGAAGAAAAAAACAAGGGAGCCAACTCAACAGACTCATTTCATTTTGACATTTGTAGCTTGAGGCTTCCAAAATTTTTGCTTTCCTTCAGGAACCAAAGAGATCCAAGACTTCTACACCACTTCAGCTGGACAGAGAAAGAGGCACACCACAAAACTAAAATAAAAAATCCTGCAAAAGTCAGGAAGATTGCAGAGTAGGAAATGCAAGAGCATGAAGGTTTCAGCCGAGATATAAGAGCAGCAAGAAAAAGAGCACACAATTGCTTCCACTGACTCTGGAAGAGAACAGTCCCAGAAACACATGGGCTGGGCAAACAGGACAGGACACGAGCACACCAAGGGCAAGAGCTGGAGTATGTCCAAGACAAAGACAGCATAGATGCATTACTGCACTGGATAGACATTGCCTCCAAGAGGTGCCTGGAGCCCTCAGCACTGCATGGCCTGGACATCCACAGGGGAAGGGGAGGAGGTGTGTCCCAGCCTGCTGAGACCGCCAGAAGACCACTGCTTCTAGAAGCAACAGGTGAAAGAGCAGGCAGGGCCTGCTGCCTGTGCCAACAGCACACCAGCACAGAAAACAGCACTGGAGTCATCAGCTGCCCAGTAGCGTTGTCACCACCAGACAGGCCACTAAGGTGGCTTCAAGGCTGCCATCAGCAATGATATCACAACACACAGGCTGCTTCAAGCCTCCTGCTCGTCCGGTGACATATTAGCCTATATTTTTGTCCAGAACAGGACAGGAGCTGGCCAGCCAGTTATAGCCAGCACCTGGTATAGTCTAACCCCTATGAACAAGGAAAATCCCCATCACCAATAGCACAAAATGATGGCCGGTCCCTCTGGAGCAGGGCAGTCAGCAAAGGGGCTAGCAGAGACCACACTTGACACAAAGGGAGAGGAAGGAAAGACAAAAAGGGGTTGCTTCACATGAGTGCCTATATGGGAGTTAACGGCAGATAACAGAGCGCTGATGTGTGTTGGTTTTTATCTTGATCTACAGCACAGGAAAGGGACGTGCTTGATTTACAGCTCCTTTCAGCACTGCACTGTCTGAAGTGGCAACAGGCAATAAGCCCTGCTGCCCTCCAGCTACTACAGAAGCTGTCAACTCCTGCTGTGACACACGTAAAATGTGCTTTGCCCAGGTAGCCACCCTGCCCAAGCTCCAGCAACCTACCCCCACCGTTGCTGGTGGCACAGCTGTAGAAGAGAGAAGATAAGTTTTATTCCCAAACTTCACATTTATATTCCCTTGAAAAATGTTTTCCAGTATTAGTTTAAAAGGAGGAAGAAAGCCAGATTGCATTCCCACTCCTACAGTTTTCAAGGTAAACAAAAGACCTGGGATCATCCTGCAGCGAATAAAGGCCAACTTCTAAGTAATTTCAGTGCATGGCATAAAACATCCTCATTCCAGTGCTGACTACTGGAAATGTGAGGGAGCAACACGTCCTGCTGCACACAGGATGTGGTGACGAGCTGTCATCACTTGGGAGAGAAGATCCTCCAAGGTTTTGCTCTTCTGGAGAAAAAAATGAGTGACTCCATCCATTAGGCCAGATAGTACATTGTATGCAAAATTGAGGGTGAAAGGCCTTGACCTGAGAAAAGAGAAGTGGCAATTCTCAGGGCCATACATACTGTCAACATGCACGTCACAATCTCTGGCTGCTATCTTGTCTGAAAAAAATAGAAATGATTTACTTTCCTCATCATATAGCAGAAAGGAACAGGATTTGATGAGCATGCAGGAAACATCTTGCCCTGCCATCTCCTACCAGCAATTTTGCAGTATTCAGTCAGAGCATATAACATGAGTAGATTGCTTTGTGTATTATGTGTGTATTATCATTGAGTTCTTTAGGGGAAAAAAAAAATCTGTACAACTACATCATGCCTTACATTTGTGGTCTAAAGGTGAATGCAGCGTCTAGCCAAGACTACAAGAAGGAATCTGGAAGAAAGGTAGGAGAAAGCACTGTGCTTACAGCCACTGTGCTTCTGTGGACTGTTCAGTCAAAAACATAACCTAACTTTAAAATACAGGTTTGTATGAAGAAAAAAATATATATATGTAAAACTGGCAAACTGGAGGCAGCCAAATCATTGAGAATTTAAGAAATGAGAAAGGCTGCCCTTACAAGACTGACCAGAGCAGCAGAAAAGAGCAGCACTAGAAAACAGCCAAAGAACTCGCTTTTGGCAACCTACAATGTCCTTTTACTAATCCCTCCCAATCATATGCAAGTAACATAGCTAAGTTAATTTTCTTCTGATAGTTCCAGGAAATCAGGAAATAAGACAAGATGATTCACCAAAAAGGCAAAAAGAATTTTAAAAATCACCCCCCCACCCCCCACCCACCTTTTTTTATCCAGATAACCAAAGCTGGAAAACGTTCTTTTGGCCTCCTGAGATAAAGTCAGGATTTCTCCCTAAACTACAGTCAGGGGACCAACCCTTGCGTCATTAGGGTTGATAGGACAACTTCCAGAGAGCCTTTGCTCTGCCTAAGATCAGTTGAAAAATGGAATGGTAACAAGCACAGCAGTTGCTCCAGTCCTCTCTTCTTGCCCACCTAAAAGAAGAAAACATCTTCTGTCATAACAGTTAAACGTCCTTGGTTTTGTACTGTCAACAGCTTCAGAGAGAGGGATAAATGAACATAGCCCTGTCAGGATATCCTGTCATTCAGTTAGGAAGGGTTTATTCAGCTTTGCAGTGAACACTTTCAGCATAGACCCTGAGTTTTGGAATTTTTCCTGTTTGCAGGGAGGCTTCACATGCTCTCGCTTTTACTCATTTTCCTTCAGGAAGACAAGTGTCGTTTTAAACTACTTGCCTAAGAATCCTGAAGGAATAGCAACTCTAACAATCACTTTCGGTCATAATTTTAGTACTCATGTCTGAAGAGCTCTGAGGAAAACAAAAATCAAATTCTTCATGATGGAAAAAAATCCATTTGTTTTATACTTTTTGGCTTTTTTGCTTGCAATGAAGCTGTGTTTGACATCGAAAGTCCCAGATCAGGTAAGAAGCAGCTTTTTATTCAAATAATGATTTATTATGTCTCTATTGCACTATAGGAGTGGCGGTTCGTTCACTGTTATAGAGAGAATTGTTAACAGATACGGTATCTTATAGAAGAAAAAAAACCTTTAACAGTCACTGATGCCATGTGGCACTGAATTACAAACCAATAGCTATATAATTCAGTCCTCTGAAATAAGATAAATGTATCTGTTTTGTCTGGCTGAGATTTTGACTCAAAGGATGTGCCAAATATGCTGAAAAAGCCTCTAAAAATGGTAAACCTGGCAAAAAAAGACTGTAGCTGACATTCATCAAAAGCAACAAAAGAAAACCATTTGAATTTCTGTTAAGTCAGAAGATGAAAGCAGAAATTTTGTCATTGTGAATATCTGCTCTAGTAACCAGAAGGAAGGAATGCTATTTCAGAGATGTGGGGAAAAAAACTAGGGAATCCAACCATTGAAAGTAATTTTATGAAGTTATAAACCTATGTAAAATATTTGTAGAGTTTTGTGAAACTAGTGTATGTATCACATACAAATCCTACGCATCTGGGGAATTTCACGAAATCTGTTTTTACCACCCTTGTAGGGAGGCAGAAAGAGTTGTTTTACAAATCCGACCCAGGATTTTGTCCGTGAGATAAATACGCACTAATTTAAACTGCCTCACAACATGATGCTTTAAATGACTGTGTTCTGGAGAAAAAACACATGTAGAACAGGAAACAGGACAGGCAGAAACTGAAAAAAAAATAAAAAAATAAAAAAAAAGGAAGCCACTCATTTTTATTTTTTTTAATGGAAAAATACTTTGTCAAGTACAAACAAGTACTGGGAAACGTGTTATTCCATCTCTCAAAAAGAGCCACTGACAAATCACCTTTCTTCCAATTTCCCTAATGGCAAAAAGAGAAAAGGAGGAAATGGGAGAAAGTGGAAATAACCCTGCCATTTAAAAATAGCTTTTATAGCTGGTGGGAGGGAAAATGTATACAACCTACTTTTATTTAGAATTTATCTTCCATAAAATCTCTTTGAATTCTCTTGTTCCAAAACTAAAATTTTGTGGGATGCCTTTTTTGATGAAAACTGCTGCAGTGAGATCATTTCAGCCGCTCCAACCAACAGCTTTTCAAGTCTGAACCGTACAGCCTCAGACTTGTGATGGCTTCCCCAGGCACCTGCGAGGAGCAGGGCTTATACAGTCGACTTGGTTAAAGAAATGGAAAAATCAGACAATGCTCTGAATTTATGATGATTCTTCAACATTAATGGTACTGATTTGACTCAGTGGAAATATTTATAGGAATTAAGGTCCCCAGACTGCACGTATATGTGGTGTTGTTTCTTGCTCTGGTGCACGAGGAATTTCTTGTTAAGGATGGGCTCTCTGGTGGCTGAACTGGTCCTGAGCACTGGGATTTTGAAAAGGTTGAAGTGCTCAGGTCCCCTCATGTTGCTGCCTCATGATGCAGTTTTGGATGGGAAGCAAGGTGCAGAGATGCTCTAGCTGAGTTTGTGGGAGACACTTTGGACCTGAAGCCCAAAGAGCCAGCTCAGCCCAGCACTGCCGGGTCCTGCCAAGGGGACAGGGAGGCTGCTCAGTTCACCTGGCATGGCACTGCTTGCTGTGGCTTTGCCCGTTGCTTACTCTGGCTGTATCTGCATTACACCCGCATGTGGAAAATCTGGAAAAGGGTCTCATTTTTATCTCAAAGATGCCTGAAATGTATCTGCACTACAGGAAGAGGCTTCATCACCCAAATATAACTCCACCTCATTTGAAAGTTGCCCAAATCAGTTTTCAACAATACATTCGTAAAGACCAAAAACTGACAACTAAATAGCTCTTGAAATGTACTTACAACTGGGCAATCACAATCAAGCAGAGTCCCTCAGAGCTCATGTAACTTAATCTCCTTGTCAGCATCTGGGACACATCCTCACTATCCCCGTTACTGAAACGTGCTGCTATCACAAACACTGAAGGAAGGATAACCAGCAAAGAGGAGAAGCTGCTAGGGTGAAGGCTTCATGTCAGACTAGCAGGCTACAGCACATGTAGAAATCCTACCCTTGGAATCAGCGTACCCACCAAAGGCAACTGTAAGCTTCTGCAACAAGGCTGCACATCCCACATGCACACAGAAGGTCCACATCTGGGCCTGGACAGCACAAGTGTTCATGTGCACTTATTTTGTTTGGAAATCCCTGGGCAGAAATACTGGAGGCTATCACATCAGCAACACAACCACAATGCAGTGGGATTTGACATTGGAAGTGATGATTTGGGATAGACTCTGCATAGAAAATGACCCAAAGATCTGCTGAGGTGCTGCTGCACAAAGGGTTAGTGGTCAGTCTGCTGAGGTGGGGGACAGAGACCACCTTGCAGGGGGAGAGCACAAGCCCAATTCACATACACTGGCATTGCCCAGCCAGACTGGGTCTGACATTCCCTACCCAGAAGGGCTGCTGGAAAACTGAGAAGGATCTGGAGGAAAGCCGGGGAAATGACTCAAGAATTGGGAAACCAGAGTCATAGCGGGGAATTCAAGCAATGCTATTTACTTAGGTGCACAAAGAACATGTACTTTGATCTTCGGCTATGTATTTATAGGAAGGGAGTAGTAAACCTGGTAACAGAACAGTTTGCTACTTGTCTTGCAAACTACAGAAGAGCACTGGCAGGAGGCTGAAGCAAACCACTCACAGCTGAATTGTGACAGAAACAACATACCGTGGTTTGCTTCTCCACAAATTAACCAACCATTTCCAAATCAAATGAATGCTTTTTAAGTGGTCACTTGCTCAAACAAAATTTCATGCAAGAACCTCCAGTATCCTGTATTATACTCCTCTGGCACAATTGTCCTAGTTTTATAATCTGTAAAGCTACCTCTAACCTCCACAGGCTACTATTAACATATCTAAATATTTCTAAATGGATGATGCTGCTGTAACTGGTCCCTGCATACATACATACACACGAGCATGCACACATATGCAGCAGGCAGGTACAGCTTTTGAAAATAAACGTTCAAGCATTTCCTCCTGTCAGACTGGCAGTAGTTCAGACATTGTCTTAATTGACTGCTTGCTACTTAATTGAAATGCCATTCAGAGAGTTCACTTCGATCCTGCTGTATCAGATAGGAAGTCTGTCACAGTCAATATTGCTTCAGTCAGTTGAGACCACCTAAATGGTCCATATATAGACATCAGTGGGTAAATGGTTATCTTGGACTAGAAAAATAAGCATTTTACAATACTTCCTCTCCTGCAATGATAGTTTCATCTATTATTTTTGTTGGCTTTTAAAGACTGTATTTTGCATTACGTCACTTCTCTTCATTTGTGAATTATGAACTTGCTTCTAGAAGTACTCACCAGGAAGACAGAAGAGGAAACCAGCATTAAGTGGAGTTCAGCAAACACTTTTGCTTTAAAATAGATTGACTGTTTTAGTAGCAGGAAGCAGAGACATTTTCGTTAAATAGACATTTTAAAAAAATCTAATTTCTACACTGCAAAATACGGTGCCAAAACTGTGACACTGCCCTAAGCCTTATTTTTTTCCCCTTTTTGCCACCTTCTCAATTCATTTGTCAGATTTGCATTCTCGAAACTCCACAGCAAGCAGGAGGGAGAGCTGGAGGGCTATGGCCAGATTTCCTAAGCCGGGCTGTTTGTGGCTTTCTCCAGGTGGGGGAAGAGGAGGGTTAGGCTCGTAACTTCTACCAGATTTCAAAGGAAAGCTGGACAACATTCTTTTATGTCTATTTGAAAATATCAGCCATAATCCCCCATTTCAATACAGTGGTGCTGATAATATAAAACCCGTCTTTTGAGAGGAACAAAGGCTTGTGCCATGCTCAGCGTGCACAGAGCCACAAGCAACTTCCTCCACACCTTATGTTTGGTTTTACCGCTGGATGAAGAACGCACTTGCCAGCACTTGCCTCCATCCTGCTTTGGGATGGCGAGGCAGTTTCAGAATTAACACTCCATAGGCTGATGCTATCTCAGTAACCTCCATTTTAAGTCTGCTGGACTTAGCATTTTTTGGATAAAGTGTTCTTAATAGAAATGCTACACTTAATCGGGTTTGTCCTGCATGAACATATTGAGTGTATTTCATGCAGAGAATACTACTGGAAAGCCCTAGTATGTGGTATGCTACCAAGTTGAGCCCCAGAGCAGGGGTTTGTAACTGCTGAGCAGGACAGAGCTTGTGGCTGGGGGTGAGAGTAAAGCCTGAGCTCAATTTGTCATTTGTCAGCAAAGCCACTGGGGGCAGAGTTATATCAATTCAGAGATCTATCCCTTCTTTTTAATGAATCTTTTCCCATTACAGATGAAGAAGCAATGTGATCAAAAGCTGCTCATTCGAATGAAAACTGAATGTGTACCTTGCTCTTTAAACCTCGAAACCCGGTGCCCTGCCGGCTACACCAAAATCACCAATGGGACTGGAATACCAGACTGCAGGTATTTCTTCTGTCTGAGCTTTTTACCATGAATATTGCTCTCTGTGAATTACATTATATTAATTTGTATCACAAATTATCACTTCTATGCAGTTTTCTTAAGGAAAATTTAAATGTTATTTACAGCCAGCATTTATTGACTTCACCTGCTCCAGAATTCAAGTGTCACTTAGAGCACTTTATGTCTAAAGTTAAACAGTAAATGACATAAAGAGGAAAATAAACATTGGTATCGATGGCCTATGAGATTTTGCTTTGAGTGGTATCATAAAATGGCTTCCTTATTTATTCTGCATGCTTGAAATGAATGAGAGTGTATAAACAATAGAATTTTCAAACTGCCAGACTGGGTGTGGGGGGCTATACAGGGCAGGAAAATACCTCAAAAGAAATCTGAAAATTTGCCTGAATTTCAATTAAGAAAAAAAAAAATATATTGCTTACTTAGCATTTATGTATGCTTACTTAGCATTTAAAAGAACCTTGATATTAAATAATTTTTCAAATGCTATTTCAAACCAAAACTTGGATTAAATTGTTGTGTTAAGGTTGCAGAAGTGAAAAAAATAAATATATACTTTGCAAAAGGAATGTAATGAGGTTATTTTTAAGCCCTTGATATACAGTGTATATTTTAATGAAGAAAAAAAAAAGTCAAAATCAATACAACTAAGCTTGAAGTGCCCTTCTCCAACACTGAAAGAGGAAAAGGAGATTAGGAATTTTATTTTTCACCACAGAAGGCTTTTAAATGCTTTAATGCAGCTCCAATTTATTTTCCTTAGGTATTATCTAGAAATTAAAACACACACACTTTCTTTTCCTGGATGCCGACATGCTTGTGTGAAGGAATTTGAACAACCTGAGTGCTGCCAGGGACACTGGGGCCCAGACTGCATGGGTAAGCTCCTTTTGGACGTAATTTGAATAGAAGTAAAGCAGTGATTTTCTTGCTTTCAGAAACTATTTCCATGAGACTTTTGCTCCTCAGAGTTTATGACAGGAGTAGAAATAAACAGCACTGGTTAGCCAAAACTTGGACGATTTGGAGAATATACAAATCCAAAGATTCACCAAAGAATAAAAATTCATGGAAAATTTCCAAAAACTCAGGGATCCCCTAGATTTTGAGATTTTCAGAACAAATCATTTCAGTCAATGGCTGCAAAATGACTTTTCACAGAATCACAGAATTGTTAAGGTTGGACGGGCCTTCTGGAGACCATCTGGTCAAAATCCCTGTTCAACCAGGGCCACCCAGATCTGGTTGACCAAGACCATGTTCAGGCATCTTTTGAAGATCTCCAAGCAGGGAGACTCCACAACTTCTCTGGGCAACCTGGGCCAATGCTCCATCACCCACACAGTAAAGAAGTGCTTCCTGATGTTCAGACAGAACCTCCTGTGTTCTAATTTGTGCCCTTTGCCTCTTGTCCTTGCACTGGGCACCACTGAGAATAGCATGGCTCTGTCCTTTTCACACCCTTCCTTCAAGTACTTTCACACATTGATAAGATTTCCCCCAAGCCTCCTATTCTCCAGATTAAACAGCTCCAGCTCTCTCAGCCTCTCTTCATAGGAGAGCTGCTCAAGTCCCTTGATCATTTTGGTGGCCCTCCACTGGACTCTTTCCAGTATGTCCATGTCTCTCATGCCCTAGGGAGCCCAGAACTGGACAGAGCACTCCTCATCTGTACTGAGGGGAAGGATCACCTCTCTTGACATGCTGGCAATATTTTGTCTAATGCAGTCAAGAATACCATTAGCCTTCTTAGCAGCAAGCACGCATTGCTGACTCAGGTTCAACTTGGTGTCTACCAAGACTCCGAGGTCCTTTTCTGCAGAGCTGCTTTCCAGCTCTGTGGCACACAGTGTTCTATCAGATGGGAGCATTCCCATAATTGATTTTTAAAAATAAAGTTTTCAAACAGCAACTTTCAAGTTTTTATTTTAAGTCAAAAGTGCTTTCTTCTGAATCTGAAATAGTTCCAAATCTATTTAACTCTTTACTTTCTTACTCTAGGAGGGTCTTTTCTTTCAGGGTTTTTTGTTTGTTTGTTTGTTTTTTGAAGCCAGTGAATGTTCAAGGCCATTACTCAAGTAGCAACAATGAGGAGTACGTCTCCTCCAGATGCTTCTTCCTCAGGAAAATTATTTCAGCATCTCCACAAGTACACCAAATTTCAGGCTACTGATATAGTCATCAAAACCTGCAAAGGATGTTTCCCTGCCCAGACAGAGCATTTCCTCCTTTAGTTCAAGGAGTCAAGGTCTGGTTCAATATCTGTGAAGTCCTTTTGTCCACAAAATAGATAAACAAATAATTTTAGTATGGCCTAAGCTCTGGTTTAAATGCAAGACATCTATCTACTAAAGAAAAAGAAAAAAAAATAACGACAAAAAAATCAAAATCCAACCAACATGTACTTTTACAGAAAAAAATAGGAGTGTGGTGATCAATGCAATATTTCTCTGAAGATAGCCACTTGTATAGTAATTTACTCTTTTCCCACCAGATGTAGCCTAAATGCCCAGAAAAAGAAAAACATTTCTACATTCAACCAACCCATACTTCAGGGTGCTCCATGAGACCACACGAGCTGTATGGGTATTTGCAGAGGGGGCTGTGAGCCCTGCTCTGCTGCAGACAGAGGCTGCAGGAGCAAGGAGGCCCCCTCAGAAAGCAACACCTCTAAAAATCAAGGTCTCAGCATTGTTTCTGCTGTCATTTGGAGGAAGAAAATAGTTTTCTGCATTATCACAATCTCTCTAAGACCATACAGCATGCCTTGAAATGTTTGGAGGAAAACCTGTCCTTCCTGAGACTGGAAAAAAAATCCTGGCTAGGAGTTTACTTCGCCTTTAATATCTGATGGCAATGACAGAATTAGGTCTTAAATACTGCTTTGATTTCCTTAAACGATAGCACTTACTGTAACACATGGCATGAATGAAAAATGTTTCGTCTGTTTCCCTACCTACTAAGTGCCCTGAGCAAATGAGACATCCTTATGTAAACAGACATCTGGATAAAACGGAAAAGCAGAGGGGAAAAGAGCACAGCTTTCTAACACTATCACTGTGCACCTGCCTTTTCAGAACCTTAAGTGGCATCACCAGGCCAGCAAGAATACAGTTTTATAGAGACAGCTAATTTCTCTCCATCTCATCCAACTGCAAAAGCCAAAGCTGGCGGAGCTTGTACGGCCAACGTGTGTCAGCAATGAGCTCCAGTGTGAGCTACCCCTACCACATCTCATGTTGCCACACTGGGTACATATTTGCATGACTCTGATCAAAAGCCTGAGTACAAACCCAAATGTGCACAGTATGGGCAATTGAGGGGAAAGCATTGCAAGAATAAAGAATAAAAAAGTTTAAAACAAAAGGTCAAGAGGAAAGATAATACACCAAATTCTATCAAATGATATGGTTCAAACTATATCTTTACAAGTGCTTCAGTCTGCAGGGAGTTGGAGAAGATACATAATCCAAGAAGAGGATGCATTTGAAAACACTTGATAAAGCAAAATTAAACTCTATGAGAAAAAAAAAAAAAAGAGAAAAAAATAAAAGCTGATAGATTTAAGCTTTTATGAGCTAGGCATAAAGATTTGCCCTGCAAACTCCTATAGTTGTAAAGAGCTAAGCAGAAATATCTCTTTCTTACTACTTTTTGAAAAGCATCCTGAACAGAAACCAAATTCTCCCAAACACCAAGGCTGGGCCAGGTGACCATGCCAGCATCACCCCGTGTCATGCTGGTGTCCCGGAGCAGAGCCCTGGCGCTGCCTCCTGCAGCACCATGAGCGAGAGGAGAGGAAGTGCTTTATCTGCCTAACTAAACTTGTCGAACAATGCGGTAATTTGCTAAGCTTCTGATAAAGCTGTCCCTTGGTGGTGGTATCAAAACAGGAGACGAGGTAGTGAAGACAAGGGGAAGTGGAATGAATACCGACAGCAAAACGCTGTCTTGTCAGCAGTTTTGAAGAGTACTTTCCTGGAATTTACATCAGTAACTTTGAGTTTTCTTTATCTTTGCACACTTAATAAAAGCATCAGTGCAGTTGAAATTGTTTTCATTCCACAGCAAACATTAAAGAGTTTGCATCCTCATCAGTCCTAAAGATCCATATACCTGTCACACCATACCCAAAGATTCACTAAAAGCTACTTTAGAGATTAAAGTATATGTACTTGTCACTTTACCTTGTTCCTGGTTATTTCATCTCAATTCTTAATAAACACTTTTGTTTCAGCATGTATGAGATGAACCAGATTCAGATTTTTACCTTTAAAAGTACTGATTTTTCCTGAGGAGCTTACTCAAATCCAACAGACCTCACAAACTCATCAAGAAATAAACAGAGAAAAATTGACAGTGTTATAAAGCCAAAGCCTTCACTAAAATTAGGTGTGTGCATACGCACATCCACTTACTTGCTCATCACTCCACACAAATCAAATTCATTTTCATGTGAACTTCCGGGTCACTTAACCACTCTAAATCAGGATTACGTTCCTCAGTGGGAGTATAAATCCAGTGCTGTCCACCCCAGCACACATAGAACCAACCAAGACTCTATAACCAATAAATCCACCACTAACATACAGCAGAGCACCTACAAGGTGTTTCCTACATTTAGATACCACCTGCATCAGGATTATGGTACCTAATGGGAACTCCAGCTAGGCTGACAGCTTAGAGGATGGAAGGGCTTACATAAGGGAGCTAATAAATCCTTTCCACAGAGAGGCTGCATGACTTAAAAATAAGGATATTCCTAATGAAAGGAAAAACCAGACAGAACAATCTGACTAAAAACTACTCTGACCTTCATTTTCTATAGGTAATCTCGTATTAAAAATGTGGATATTGAAAAATCTTAGCCAAAACTGCTTTGATTTGGAAATGCAATCATTGTTTCTTATCCCCTCCATCTGGCTGGGGTTTGTGGTCAGACATTGTCTCAGTTGGTGTACCACCACCTATAATCACAGTTTTAGCATCAGGGGATCTGAAGAATATACCACATCTTTGGCACCCAAATGTTAGTAGTGACCACAGCCCATAGGAGAGAAATGGTTCATGAGATACCCATATTTCAATTTCCAGGGGGATTTGAATCAAACATCACAGTCTTATGGGAGGTACCAGGGATGAACTTTCCAGATACATCAAATGTAATTGGGGGGGGGGGGAGGGGCGGGAGGGTGGAGAGAGGAGGAGAGGAGGGGAGGACGGGACACATGACACAGCAAGGCTTATTTAAACCCTAACTTACCATCAAATATGATCCTGACAGCAAGTTCTCAATCAATCGGTTGTATTAACCTACAAAAGAAGTGGTCACACAAACGTCACTTCTATTACACAAGCTAACAGTTTAGAGGACAACAGAGGTAAATCAGCAGAGACTAAATCAGTGCTGTACTTTAGAATAAGAAATCTATTCCTGTGCAATCCCTTGATTACAGAACTAGCTTAAACTTTCCGTACTAGAGAGTGGTGATGGTCTCTGGTGAAGCCAAGGTTCTAGTGAGGAGATTTGGGCAGATGCAAAACAGCAGCCATCACCTGATCACCCTGCCTGGCCCAAAGCCCTGCAGCCTCCAAGGTCCTCACCCAAACATTCAAGCATGGCAGAAGGGTCAGAGCAAGGTGACTGATCACTTATACATCGTCATTTCCAGCATGTCCAGGAGGAGCTGCATCACCCTGCAACGGGAGAGGACGCTGCTCTGAGGGCATAAAAGGGGATGGAACATGCATTTGTCAGGTACAGCCTTTTTCGTAAAGGATAAAAAACATAACATCAGCATATAAATGCCAGTAAGGAATAATAATAAATATTATTACATAAAATGATACATACTACATTGCATACATGAAAGGAGAGTATTTCAGAAATAGCAGAGGTGGCTTGCTTGGAGTTCAATTTTTGCTTGGTTTGCACTAAAATTCACAGTATTATTTCTACAGACTTAGGCATATTCTGGTGAAATTATTAAAGGGTTCATACATTTTGTTTTCTTGAAACATGAGGTTTGAGTTCTATTTTTTAGTGTGTGCTGCTACTTATGACTTTTTGCCCTAATTAGAAAGAATTATCTTTGGGACTATGCTCTCAACATAATGTTTCTCTGAGAGTGCAACGTGCACTGTTTAATAACTTCTGTCAAAAAGATTAAAAAAAAAGAAAACACTCAAATCTTTTTTTTATCTCCTCCTCTACTGGTTAATCTTTCCATTACATCAAAAGCCTATCCTTTGGCAACGTGTGAAAAGTTGACAGGATAAGAAATAGTCAGGAAATACAACCTAACAATTACAGAAATGATTTGGTCCTTAGGCTTGATTATCATTCTCTATTGTTAACTTGATATTCAAAACATGATTTGATTTCAAGTGTAAAGTTAAAAAATAAAAAAAAAAATAAAAAAAAAGAAAAAGAAAAAGCAGAGAAAAAATTATTCAAAAGAACATTTCCTAAATCTCAGTGGTCATTTCTGATTTGCTGACTGATTTTTTTTTTTCCTTGGTGATGGTGTGCTTTGGGGGTTTTTTGGAAGCTAAAGATGTTGCTTCCAGGCTACTAACCGTTTATCTGTCTATCTGTATATACATGAGAGATTTAAGTTTGTATTTCCATTCTGTAATTCACAGAAAGGATTTAGTGGGACAGCCTGTGAAAAATGTGCTGAGGAGAATTTATTTGGTCCTCAGTGCACATCAGGTAAGTTTAAGCTTTCTGTGTTGAAATGGGGAAAAGCAGGTGAGTGCAAGCTGTATTCAGACACTAAGATATCACAGTGAAACAGGCAGGGCATTTAAAGTTTCCCACCAGGAGCTGCTCTCTGCTTCAAGAAATACAACAGGGAAAGAAAATAGGCAGCTACTCAATTCCTCATTCAGAGAGGCTGGATTCAACTCAGAGTCACGCAGAGAACACTGTCAGTGTAGCATTACAAAAATATCTTAATCTTATCTTAAATATCTTTGTTTTAGCCAACAGTCAAATAAATTAGGGATTGGAATTATTTTTGTATTCCTGCAGTATGCCTCCCTGTTATCCTGTCACCCAGTTTTCATCCTAAATGATGGATTTGCATTTACTTGATCTAAACACAGGAGGTTGTTATGGTGCTTACAAAATATTGGATGGCAACATATTAATGCATAATTTATACTGGCTTATGGTGTCTTGGTATGGCTTTTAAATTCATCTGCTAATTAGAACATCTGTATTAAGGCATGAAATACCCATGTGGTATTGAAATTAAAGGCTTCCACTGGACCATCCTCCAGGAATTATATACCTTGTTTCTAAATCTAGTTCTGCTCTTGGTCTCCACGATGTTTTGTGCCATGGAGCTCCACAATTCAGTAAAAACTGTGAAAAATGGTGGCTTTCATGTAGTTGTGGGGTGTTCTTTTGATCATTTCACTAGTTGGCCATACTTCCATTAGGAGTGGTAGGACACTGAGGGAGGGATCCCAGCTATTTGGACTACTTAAAATGAAAATAGGTCACAAGTGTATACATTTCTATATTTTCCTGTTTTGCCCGTTTCTTAATGATTTCTGGTATTTTATTTACCTTCCTCAACTCTAATGAGCATTAGACAAGTTCAAAAAATTGCCTGCTTTCTTAAGCAGTAATATTTGTTTATCTCTAAGTAAAATACTTTTGTTCCCTCAAGATCTGCATGAAGTTACTCCTAAAAAAAGAGTCATGAACAACCCCACTTTAAATAATCTGTGATGGCTTTTCTATACTAATCCTACACCATGGCTGATTTAAAAGTTCTTTTTCCACCAGCCGTCCACTGGATGCCAGTGTTGATACACAGAAAGGCAAGTGAGACGTTTTCATGAAATTAGGGTACTCGAATGAATTCAGTATTGTAAATGTAATTATTTTCCAAGCAGCTGCTGGAGGATTCAACTACATTTTAATTTAAGGATCATTTTACACCTCAACTTGCAAGTATTTGAGCTTATCCAAGTTTTCTAAGTACCTACAGTTACCGTGCATTTGTGACTAACTGCTTTTCCACAATACCTTAGATGTTTCTCCTTTTTATAGTAAGACTACTAACATAGGTAAAGTGTTAGAAATTGATTAAGATAGGTGATTTGCATGAACACAGCGTATGTTTGTAAATGGAAGGGAGTAAACTACCATCGCTGCAGCTTAAACAGGAAGTCACCAATACAACTTTGTACATCTTAGAGGCTTTTTCAAGAGGAACTGGACAGGGTATTTTTAAAAAGCACTATTACCATAATTGAAACAGTTACAAATATAAGGCTTTTTAAGAATACGTAAGGCTTCAAAAACCACTTATAAAGGGGTATTATAGACTGGACTCTGAATCACAGAGCCTTGTGCATGTATTGTCACAAGGTTTATAACCTGAAATAACAGAATATAGGAACAAACAGGACCAAAGTCTGCTTCAGATCTAGACCTACACAGTGACTAACTATCCTTTTAACTAAATTAATTCTGTTTAGGAAAAAAACAAGTCACAAAAGTCATCTCTTCTGGAGGCTTTTGAGAAGGAGGCAAACAGAATTAAAGCAAAAATGAACAAATTATTATCCATTTGTTAACAGTTATAAAAAATATTTTTTACATGTTATATTAAATTTTGGCTCAAGATTGTATGCTAAATTTTTCAAGCTTTAAGATAATAGCAACTGGTCAGTCAGGTATTTAACACATCCTGAAGATTTTCAGGCCCTGGGGCTATTATCAGACTGCAAAAATTAGTATCTGTTATTTGCTGATATATGCAACTGCAAGTTTTGATCTTCTCATTAATGGAAACCTATAATTCAAGAAGTCTGATCAAAGCTTGGTTTGAAAATTGTGCTTTGTAATATTTAACAGCTGTTGGCCAGGACACTATTTACGATGGGTAACCACTAATGATGTCTTTCCAAACACCATCCTTATTCATTGAAGCTAATCCATCTCTCCATATAGTTTGCAACTGTGTCCATGGAGTGTGCAACAGTGGAATTACAGGGGATGGAAGATGCACTTGCTTGTCTGGATACCAAGGACTCAGCTGTGATCAGCGTAAGTAGGCTGTTTTCTATATAAGTTATATTCAACAGCTCTGATAGAGTTAGAATTGGTGAGGACAAATGTAAAATTAGTCTTGGGTTACTTACTTAAGCAATCAGACATACACTGAATCTCAAACCCTGCCCATGAACTCCCATAACCATTGTCACCCCTTAAATCACCAGAATAAAGATGATAGCAATGGGACTGATGGTCCCCAGGCCAGGTGGACTTCCAGCTGGTATACTGAAAGACGCAATGTCTCCTGGCACAGGAGTATGCAGACAGCTTAATCTGTCACCCTTTGTCCTTCAGCAATAGCTGAATGTGAGGCCTTGCGGTGCCCTGCAAACTCAAGATGCACCATCTCAGATGAGGATGGCAGAAGACTGCAATGCACATGTCTGCCCAACTACCACAGGGACGGTACACAGTGTGAACGTGAGTAATTTTAACGTACACTGAGTTCTTTGGAAACAACATCGTTAGTATTATAGTTCAGATATGAAACACTTTTGAAGCAAATCTCACCATCATCCTGACTTAACTGTTCTTGGGTTTATATCTCAGAGCAGTGTCAGGTGCACAAGCTAGATTCCTTCCAGATGAAGCTAAACGCTAAAATGTGCTCCAGATGCACATCAGTCCAACTGCTGATAAACTTCAGTACATACAACCAGAATAAACCTAGTAAGCCCCCTTGAAAGGCATAGCATGGATCACAGAATCACAGAATTGTAGGGGTTGAAAGGGACCTCAAGAAATCATTGGGTCCAACCCCCCTGCCAAAGCAGGTTCCCTAGAGCAGATTGCCCAGGTAGGCATCCAGACAGGCCTTGAATATCTCAAGAGAAGGAGACTCCACAACCTCCCTGGGCAGCCTGTTCCAGTGCTCCGTCACCCTCATCATGAAGTTCTTTCGCATGGATACTGAGTCACCTCTTGGGATCTCTTGGTCCTAACTGTGGCATCTCTTGGTCCTGTGTAGTAGTCCTCTCTGAGTAGACTTGACCACCATCCAAGAGCAGGACATCAGAAAGTGACTCCTCAGGGAATGCAAGGTTCTACTAGTAGGCAACATAGACAAGCAACCAGCAGAGAAGGATGCTAGTATCCTTACCTCTTGAGTAAGCCCACATGAATGTTGCTCCTCTGCCCTACCTACTGTCCTTTGCTACTGGGGTCACCTTTGGCTTAAGCCAGTATGTTTTACTTTTGACTGGCTGGTAAGCAGAGGACAAGCAGCTCCAGCACAACTAAGTAGGTAACAGAGGATAGCAGTGACTGCCCCAGCTCAGCTGGGAGGTGGCATTGTTCATGGTCAGTTTGAGCATACAAATGTGTACACGTGTGATTTTGCACCGGAATAAAAGAGAAGGCTTGAGAGAGTGAAGCTGAGCATTGCCAACTCTCTCAGTCCCAGCTGAGGGGTACAAAAGGGACAAGGAAGAGAAGGAAAGACGGTGAGTACCACCCTTCCAGCTGCAAGATGTGCTTGACTGTGTCCTAAACTGGACACAAAGGTGTGTAAAGAAGCTCTCCAAGCACTGCTGGATTATGAACAAGGACAAACAATGCCATTGCCTTGGAAAAAAAAACAGCTCCTGGAAATAAACAGTGAGCTTCCAGTCCAATCCTGGACCTACAACAGTGTGGAAGACACAACTAAAGAACTTGCTGGCCAGTTTTCCATACAGCTGAATGGTTGACATTATATTGTTTAATTACCGGAAAGAAAACAGCAGACCTATTGTATTGAAAAATAGTTTCCAACTGATCTAGCACATACTTAAAGCCTTTACTGACTTCATATCACATACCTGACGTACTGTAGTTAAAATCCACCACAGAACAGGAAAATAGTTGTAATATTTTAACGAGCACATTATATCTTTTAATCTGTTTATAACATAATTTGCCAAGTTAAGAGATCATTTCTGTACAAAAGCAAACAGTTGCTATGTTAGTAGGTTAGTATAAACACATTCCTCCCTTCTGTCTGTATGTCGCCACGATACTTCAGACTTGGCTGTTATGAGAAGTTTAGTCTACCCAGGCTTTGTTTGACATAGAGATGGTTGAGCAAATCCTTGTCTTCAGTTTTAGAGTGGTGGGCAATAATTCTTTTACTTTTTTTTTTCTTCAAGCTATCAACCCATGCTCCAAAAAGGTCTGTGATCCTAATGCCAATTGCATTTACCTTGGACCAAATCATCACCAATGTACCTGTCAAGAAGGATACAAAGGGGATGGTCAAGTCTGCTTACCCATAGACCCATGCCAAGCAATATACAGGAACTGCCCTGCACAGTCTACCATTTGCATATATGATGGACCAGGAAAGGTTAGTGTTGAACTTGTGCTCCAGATGTTTCCTTTGTCAACTGCCCAGGAAAAGAAATTGCTTTGTCTCCAGAAAGAAGCCATGAGGGTACAGGCACAAGCCTCAGGGAGGCCAAGATCTACTCCTAGCTTTGGCATAAGCCCTGCAGGTGGCCAGGAGGGACCCCATTTCTTTCTCTATTTACACACGCTAGTGTGTTTCCTTCTGAAGATGGGAATGACATTAGTGTAGTCTTTTTTATGGAACGTTTTGGCTCAGATTTGTCTCCTCTAAATGGAGGCACTGAAATGAAGCTTCTCAGAGTTAAATTTCTGTGACTGCAAGGACCAGTAGGTTCCTTACACAGATACTGCAGCTAAACACATAAAGTTAGCGTAACTTGGGTCTTTAAGAACTACTGATGAATGGCACCATGTAAAGACTGCATATTATTCATGCTGTCGGGAACTGGCTCAAATTTCTGTGTTGTATTCCTGACACTGAGAAAGCAAAACTTCTAAAGACCATGCCTGTCTTGCCTGGACACCCTGAGGAGCAGAAAAGGGAGTCAGTTACCCAGGGTTGTCCTGAAGCTCATGGTCATGTAAGTTTCCCCACTTGGGGGGTTTTCAGCAAGCTGCACGTGGCTGGCACACGCGGGCTGGTGTGTACCGCTGATACGCCTCACCAGTAAATAATGTGCTTTGGCACTTCTTTTGAGAGGCTGAGGACTGTGGGAGCAGAGGCTTTAACCTATCCACACTGATTTTAAATGTTCTCTGGTCACAGAATTGAATCTAAAGGGCTTTCACTGAGTGTCAGTAGTTTTCTGGAGTAGATAAAGCCTCAAAGGGAGTTCGATAAATAGGGATAAGCTTTATACTTGCAACTGAACTCACCAGGTGATTAACTAAGGCTTTGAAAGTTCTCCATTTTTTTAAATCCTAGTAGCAGAAAGTACGCTGAAACCTACAGTTTGTGCGTATCTGATTTTTCTCTCTCCTTTTCCATCCCTCTTATGTAGTCCCACTGTGAATGCAAGGAGAATTATACAAACTTTGTACCTGGGAAAGGATGCAGCATGATAGACATTTGTGAAACAAACAACACCTGCCACAAAAAAGCTAAATGTTCAATGGTTGCACCAGGACAAATCACGTAAGTCTTTTTGCTTTTTAAAGCTTTCACCCAGTTTCTCCCTCCTCCTGTATTGAGCATGCAGTTAAAATAAATCCAGTGGATGAAAACCTCCTGAACTTATCATTAACAGTTTCATTATCAGGGACAAATTATGAGATTTAATGGGGTTAGAGTGAACTGTTTAGGACATGCTTAATTTCATCAGTCCAATCACTAATGCCTATTAAGTTTTATTTTTATTAGCTCTCAGAGGTCATTTCTACATTAGTAAATAAGGACCAAGACCTTTTTTCTATTCCTAAGGGCAAGCAGCATGGTCTGACTCACAGCTAAATACTCTTCCTCCTCCAAAGAAGAGTAACTGCCTCTTGGCAGAGGTCCCTGGCATATGCTATCCCTTCAGCTGTGCTTGGGCATTGCCTGGGAAAACATTGTGTGCGGCAGAACCATGCCAGGCAGCATGCTGAAAATTAATCAGCATTAATTATCCCAGGACAGCGCCGGAGCTCTGGCCCTTTTTAGTATACTAATGCAGATACAACCAGGGCATCTGTTCCCCATGCTGTGAAAGCAACACCCGCCTTCACAGATTCCTTAAAGCGTGTGGGAAGCTGCGCAACTTCTGTCAGAATTTCTTTTTCCTGTACAGAAATTTGCTAAGCAGATGTTAGGAGGAAAGTTGGCTTTAACACTGGACTTAGCAATGCTATATTAAAACAAGAAACTGGAATTACATGTTTTTATAGGCCAGTGACAGCTAGTACTGAGTCTACAGAGGTGTCCCAGAAGTGCTAGATTTTGGGAGCTGAGAACTAGAATTTGAAAGACAAGATAGGCCATCAGTTGTAAGCTGGGGAACAAATTATTTATTTTATAGATTTACAGACAGCAAGTGTTCACATGGGAGAGCATTCTTATTGCCAGTGCTTGCTTCATTATTGAGCTTTTTCTTACAATTAAAAATTAACATTGCTTTTGTGTAAGCTATCTTGCATTTCCAACAAATTTCTCTAGAATATCCCCTGGTTCATTTCTGCAGCATATTGTACTGCTCAGAAGTACACTTGGCTGCTGCAGCACACCAGCAGAGCCAGGTATAAAACTTTAAAGATTGAAAAGTATTTCAATGCGAAATCAAGACCAAAATGCTAATTTTTGTGAGTTGAAAGATTAAAAACAAATTCCACAGCACACAAATCAGCACCTTTCCTTCCTAATGCATCACTGTTTCACTGTTGCAACTTAATTTTCAACCGCTATGTTGGTGGTGGTGGTGTTTGTTTTGTTTTGTTTTTTAAATTTTAAAATGGGAAATTTAAAAATTTATGACAGTGAAAATTTATGACTTGTTACTGAAAAAAGCAAACAAATGCCTTGCATGTCATTCATTTCATGACCTTTAACAGAAAAAAATAAACACAGAAGAAAGTTTTAATGTGATTTGAATCCCACTCCTATCTATTTGGCAAAAAGAGAAACTGTACTGAATAATTTCCAGTTAAGGTGAATCCATTTACACAAGAGGAAATTTGCAAAGAAAATAATTAATTGGTAGATGTGGACACAGTAAATTGTTTCTGATACATGTAAAAGTATTTTGGCTGCAGCCCAGATTTTAAATGCATTTGGGGTTAGGAAAGGGGGGTTGTGTAGATATGCTTTTGCATTTTTTTAACTTCTAAAACAAAGAGCTGTAATAGAGTCCACAAAACCATGTTTCTTCCCTTCCATTTATTTTAGTTTTTAAAAGACTGTTAGCTTCCCACATATTGTTGCTTCTGCTTTCTCCAGAATCTAATTATTTGTACTTACATAAACATGTAGAAAAGACGAATGTTCAGAGTTTATTAACATAACACAGAAACCTCTTGGAAAATCAAGATCATCTCTGTTTCTGCTCCCAAACAGATCTTTTCTGAATGTTCCTGAATGAGTGCTGACACTTTCTATAGCACTGCTTCAGCCAGTAAATAGCCTTGCCCAGAAGCTATGAAGCTTCAGCTGGTGCAGAATTACATTGAATGTTTGACTGCAATCTCTCTGCTTTCCAAGCAGAACTGGCTTTCCCTCAGCTAATCTCCCATTATTTTATTTTCTAATTCCACTCTTATTTTTACTCTGACTCTGTCTTCAGTGTATAAATTCATAGCTTCATAAGGCAAACCCTCTTTTTTAATAGATTAAAGTAAATAGAGACAGAAAGCTGAGCATCCATTTTTCCAGAAAGATATAATTCTGCTCCCCTTCTTAGGTAAGCTGAAGTCATGGCAGCTCCCCAGTCTTTTTCCTATGCTGTCCATGCATTGTATCACGAGAACAAACAACTCAGTTTAAGTAGTCCAGCAAGATTTTTTTATAAAGCTGTTCCTCTTCAGAGGCACCCAGCCCTTATAGTACACAAAGCATTCAAAGCAAAACCTGTCCGGCCATACACAGTATGAGTTGTAAACCAGACCCTCCAGGCAAACTAAGACAAAATCGATGCAGACAGCTACCTAGCTGATCCTTCCTTATCCCAACCACACAGAGTAAATTACTGCACTGGAGAGGGTGAGATGGTGGTCAGATTGAAGGCTTCAAGCCCATGCAATAAGTGCTACTCTGTAATTGCTAAATGCTTTCCTTTGGCAGCCAAATCCAAACCATGTTAGTGGATTCATACTCTGTTATAAGCAGTATTTTCCTCAGAAAATTAATTTCAAACTGGTTAGGTATTTCTGCAGTTCATTTTACCCCTGGAAGTGATAGCCAAAAATTTAGTGTTTAACCTCTCTCTTCTTTTATGGTTGTTTGCTGAAAAAGAGAGATTTATTTTGAAACCTTGATCTAATTTGTTCAATATTTCAAAGGTGGTTTCTTTTTTCTACTAAAGTGTTCCTCAGCTTCTTTAAGGCCTCAGGTTTTACTTCTCCACTCAGAAGCGAAGGGGGCTACGTACATCAGTACAGTGATATTTATCCCATCAGTCTCCACCACCACAAAAGAAAGAGGTCAGCCCCCAAGGAGGAATTGCTTCTACCTCCCAGCCCCAAACCCTTCATCAAGGCTCCAGGCTTGCCCTCTACCCAAGAGATCGCCTTAAAAAGGAGGTGGCTCACCATCCAACTTGCATTCTAACAATTTACAATGCTTCTAGGCTGCTATTTTTACCCAGGACCAGAAAGAATCAAAGCTTGAGCCTCTTGGCCAAAATCCTAGCTTATATCCCCCTGAGTCTATATGCAACCCCATCAGATTGCAGGGACTGTGGAGATTTTAGAATAAGATTACTATCATCAAGAAAATAGCTATGGTAAAGACACTTTCCATCCAGACATGAGATAACTAATGTAGCAAACAAGAGTTAACTTGGCATCAGGTTGATATTTCTGTGTGGTGTGATTGGCAAATCTGTGTATGTAACAGCCAGCACATGGAAATGATTAGGTCATTATTTATATAAAGGAGATTTTTCAGTTGTGTGGAATAATGTTTGATATCTAATGATACTAAAAATAATAGTAATAAAAAAGTCCACATAGATGTGTCATTATGGATAGGGCTTACATAAATACTGAACATGCTGGAGACTTGATTAGGAAAAGCATTATTAAAAGCCAATGTTTGGCAACACAGTTATTTAGCCAAATATAGTTATTTAGCCTCCTAAATATAGTTAGAATTTCTTTCTGTGCGTGCTACATGTTGACAAGTGCCTGCTTTAAATTTTAGCACTGGAGATGAGTAAATCACAGAGCTGACACTTCCAGCTCATCCCCTAGGTGCAGCATTTCTGAAGGGTGCAACAGAAATTGCTGACTGGCAAAAACTGCAGGTGTTGATAGCTGCTCAATTTGAGGCAGGCTTAAAGAGCCCAGATTTTCAGAAAGTACTAACCACCTCTCCTTGTCCATAGTCAGGCTGACACAAGGTCGAGGCACATGCAAGTCAGTTGCTTGTTGAAAATCGCAACCACTTGTACCCATCAGCACCTAATACAAGCACGTGTCGACCCCATCAACAACCAACAATTTCTTCCCCACCTCTCTTTGAACAATGAGTCTTTCATGGCTTTAAGGTCCAATTTTCATGAGGTCTGTTTCCTCCCTTAGGAGACGGAAAATGTCAGATTGACACTCAAGGTTGCTTTTCCATAAATTTCCTTTAGATTTTGCCTTGGCTGCAACACATTACCTTAAACACAGCCCACCTCCAGGCAGCAAGGCTTTTGAGCTCTTCTCAAGGTTTTGCCCATCACTCGTCTGGGCACCACAGCCCAAAGCTGCCCTGGAAGTACATAGGACTGGGCCTACCATGCGTCACTGACACCACTCACAGGCTGGCATCCCCATGGGACAGCCAGGGTGCCACAGCTGACATGCTGTTGCCAGTACAGACATAGCAGCAGCACAAAGTATACGTCTGAAAAAGCATGAGGCTTCATGCTTCTGCAGCTTCAGAAGAAAGATAACGTTAAAATACCAGTGTCGTTGCCCAAAATGGTTGTGTTACTTAAAAGGCATTGTAACACACTCAACCACTTTGCTTTATTGAAAGGACTGACACCTCTGGCTGCCTTTTCTACCAGACAGGTGCATACACCTACCACAAAGATCAATGAGCTGCTACCACCACCCCCTTTGTATGTAACCACCATTACTCCTGTCAAGTCACCAATAGTGACTGGAGGCTTAAGGCTTTACATCACCTCCCTACTGCTGTGGGGGTGACACCTCACACCGTTCCACCACAGCCTCTCCTTGCCCATGGGCAGGCAGGCTCCGTGGCTTGCTGGGCTCCAGTGACAACCACGTTCAGGAACCCCAAAGGGGATGGCAGGCCACACGCTGCACCGTGGCCAAGGGGATCACGTAGCCAGAGCCCCCTGTCAAAGAGGCCCTGCAAGACAGACACCACTAACACGCCACTGCCCAGCTGACAGGACATCATGTCAGGCAAGTGGTCATCACACTTCCCTACACACCTGCAAAGGTAACTCACTGAGCCACTGCTCACACAGCTATAATTTTTTAAAACAGCAGGGATTTACGGGCACTTTTGCTGCAAAGTGATGCAGTTTCACATTCATCACACTGCAGAGTCGAGACTTAATATAAGCCACAAAAGTGGCTACAGGAGCAAGGAAAATTTACAGCTAGCCAAGTGATAATCAAATTAATATCATTATCCATTAAATGACAAAATGCATACACCATCCTACCACCAACTGTTACCTTGCAGCATGCTGAAGGAAAGATGCAAAATTAAAATGCATTATTGTTCCTGAATAAGCCTTCAGAAAAGTAGTTAATAACACCTGGAGCATGCTTAGCTAGAGCCTTACTGACCCCACAGTGCATCAACACACAGCTAAAGCAGCAATCCCTTCACAGGTGTACATGCCAGAGGGGCTTTGTGGGGAACGGGTTTGTGTGCTACGGAAGCATCATGGAGCGCCTCCAAGACCTGAACACCGAAGTGGGAGGACGGTGGCAAGGCAAGCTGACATCCGCCTTGTCGCTCATGGGTAAGTGAGCACACAGTCACCTCCTGCCCTGTCTTCCTCACCACATCCCTGGCAGCGGGATCATGCCACCAATGGCACAAAACAGTGCACACCGCTCACCACAGACTCCCTCTGGACACTTAGAGCTGCCTTTGCTCACCATGTTAAGCAACCTCTAGAAATTTCCAAGCAGAAGTGATAAATATGGTCGCATGATCCCTCACACATGATTTGGTATGACCAGTGGGTTTTGCCTCGTAGGAGGATAAACTTCTCCATCCCTAGCCCCATTGCTTTGGATAACTGATATTTGATACAGAAGAAAGCATGGAAACCCACCAAAATATCACAGTTACCAGCTGAGTCTTTCTTTTCCAATCCCCAGCCATCAGCAGTGGCGTTGCTTTCACCAGGAAAGAGTAGAGAGGAGAGGGGAAGAGACCATTGCCATCCATAGTTGTCATCACCCTCAGGACCTCCCTTCTGATCCCCACCAGAACACGTTGACCACAGCTGGGGGACAGGGGTTTCCAGGTTTCTAAGTTGTCTGCAGAGATAGGTGGAGCCCATAAGGGCTCATGGATGAGATGTCCACCACCAAAGCATCTGAAATGTCCTACAGAGCTGCAGGATAGGACTGCCAGCTGCAGAGCAACCATTTCTCCATCAGAAACTCTGTGTTCGACAAAAATCCTGCTAAACCACAATCCCCCCAAAGGAGCATTTCAAACTCAGTGCATTGGCATTTTCCAACATAAATTTGACCTTTTCCATTACCCTTGTTTTAGGAAAGTATTTTAGTAACATGGTGAGGCATGGAGAAGCTAATTCTTCAGCCACGCTTTAGCACATTTGGGTATTTAAATACCAACTCGTATTATCCCACACTATCTAATAATAAATTTATATCCATCATGCCATAATATCCAAAGCCAGCAAGGCAGCTGTCATTATCCTGCATATCATCTGATTGTACAGATCAGTGATAACGTACCAGATAAAAATGATGAAATTTGAGAAATGGGGGGAAAGGTGTTAACTACTTAAATTAGATCATAATGTAAAATCCATTTCCAGTGCAGATCCAAATACTTGCTCTGTAGCTGAATTTTATTATTCGAGACAAATGCAATCCTATAATCGGATGAGCTGCAAATCCTTGGTATTTATGAGGTTTGAAAATGCAACAGGAGAGCAGCAGAAGGAAACATCCCAGAAAGCACTAAATAGGAAGGATGGTGGCAGCAGAAGGAATTTCTGATGGCAGGACAAAGATTTTAGAAAACGTGCATTTGTACACAGAACTTTTCTTAGGCAATGAAAGGCAAATTATTTGTGTCAAATAAAATGGCAAAAAGGTATAAAAAAATTAAAGGATTCTTTTAGCTAGCTAGATGAGTCACCCTCCTCAAAGATGTTCATATCTGTTTGAAATTGTGGCACAAAACCAAAAAATCTGAGGTGTCCAAAGAAATGAGTGCAGCCTTTAGCAGTTATTGCAGCCACCTTGTGAACAGAACATAACTATCTTTACCACCTTCTGTTGCAACATCAAAAATTTAAGCCATGAACAAACACTGCTAGAATCAAGATGGATTTTTGAATTAGATTTACAAATATGAAAAAATCCCTCCTGTTTAATATAATTTGCTTGGTTCTTCTCACTGAGCCCAGCAACTAAGAAAAAAGGCCCTCGATTACCAACCAGAATAGAGTAAGAATCCTACATAGCTGACCAATGACAAAACCTGGCAATTGCCGTCACATTCAGCACTGAAAACAGATATACATTGCCTCAGCACTGAGAGCTAAGTTGAAATTTTTCTGTGTTTCTCCTTCTGTGTCTGAAAAGTGCGTGGCATGCTGAGTGCTACCATTTGTCAACAACAATCCAAATGTTATGTTATTTGGTTAAATTTTGGACTTATATGTGCCATATGATTCACCAGTCAGCAGCTATAAAGACACATTAACTGCATAGGTTATTTTACAGTACATTCACTCCACATTAATGTCTTTCAAAAACTAAGAATATAAAGCAGAATAGTCCAGACAGCGTATTAATTTTAAGATATATTCTGTGGTACAACATACCCATAATGACTAGAAAGATGCTTTTTTTTCACTTCTAATTTTAAAACTCTGGGAAAAGAACTGATTATTAGAAATATTTAATGACTTCAGCTACAGACTCAATAGTCTTCTATAGCTGTCTTGGAAATGGAAATACCATCTGGGTAGCAAGCAAACTAATTAACTTGCAGTGCATCAGCTTTTATTACCAGCTATGTGTTTGCTGATATTTGCATTACCAGCAGGTTGTCAACCGCATATCCCTCACCCCATGAAGCCTGAATTGATTTAAATCAGGAAGACGTTTCCCTGCAAAAGCACAGCTCTAAAGCAGTGCTGTTTTCGTGGCCATCACCCTGGCTTGCATGCCATGGAATCCAGGGTACTAAAAGCATTCTGAGTATTTTGCCTCATCCTGGGTTTAATACGCAGCAGCACCTGGATTTAACATTCCACTGTCTTTCAACAATTCATCTTCTAGAATCTTAAATTAACATTTCGTAATCACAGATACTATACTTGCTTGTTCTGCCCTTGCATACCTCACACAGACTATAGAGTCCCTTCCTTTAATCAGCTTTTAAATACTCAATTATCTTTTTTTCTCCTCTCCTTATAAGAAAATGTCTATGAATGGCCACTGAGTAACCTGGGACCATTTACAGTGCTTGTACCAACAAACAGGGGACTCAAAGGTACCAATGTAAGTAAACAACAACTAGGGTTTTGAATGAGAGAGATTTAGCTTCTTCAGAAATTTAATCTGCATTGAAAGCACTTTGATTCAACAGATTCAGAACTTTTTGCTCTAGTACACTTCTGGCATACCATTTAAGTCTAGAGACCAGAGACTGTCTTTTTACTGTTTGAAATAAAAGCAAAATAGTTTGGTGAATCAGGGTAGAATGCAGTCATGTTTTAAGTAAACTTTGGATTCTCCCACGTGTATGCTTGAGGGTTTTTCACTTGAATTAAGAGCTGAGTTTTCATCAGAAAGACCTAAAAGTGATCCTTTATATAAGAGTGATTTAAAAAAAAAAAAAAAAAAAAAAAAACGCTTTTACTGGTGGGGTGGTTTGGTGGTGTATTTTTGTTTTTGTTTTTGTTTTGTTTTGAATGTTGCCTCTTTTCCAAAAGCTTAACATAGAGGACCTTCCACCGAAGGTCAGGACAACTCCTGGAGGCATTACTTACCCCGCATGCAGGTACACATGAGTGGGATCTGAACTGAAATCAAGAGAGACCTTTACTTTTTTCAGACTATCGCCTCACTTCAGAAGAAAATATATCATTTCAGAATTTAACAGTTGGAAGAAAAAAGCATTCACTATGATTTATTTTTTTTAGATGAAGCCTGTATTAAAATAAATCTTTCTTCTTTTGTTTTTCTAGATAAAGGACCTTCTGAGTAATAAACTGAAAGCACAGTACTTTGTGAAACTACATATAATTGCTGGTCAACTGGATACCAGTAGCTTGAATAATACTAATGTAATATATACTTTAACTGGCAAGTCAGGAGAGATATCAAGGGGAGAAAAGGTAAGGGACCTTCCAGCCTACATCAGCAAGGATACTACTTCATGGTTTTAATTCAACATGCAGTATAAAATGTCTTTCCTCTGTGAGGCATCAGGCTGCAGAAACTTAAAACCTCACTGGCAACAAAATCAGTGAAAACAAAAGTTACTTTTATAACCAGATCATTGCTGAGTAACCACAGCTCTAAAATGTAGAGTTAACACAGCTCATCTTAAGTCATCTTAAATCTGCAGACATAGCCAACAGAGCTAGAGGGGGCATTAAAAGAGCACAAAAACTATGAGGTGGTGTGGGGAGGTAAAAGCCCAGAGCTTATGCTGGAAACACTGTGTTCAGCTCACACAGAGCAAGCACTGACTGCATTGCAGATCCCACCTTCCACTGAGTATCAGCCTGGACATCCTTTGAACAATGCAGGAAATAGAAGTCTTCAACATAAATAAAATTCACATGACAATTTATCATGAAAAATGTGGGGTAAAGTTCATCACAAGCCTGTCTATTTGATGTTAGCAAACATTAGGGCAGTCTGATGCCACGGTTTCAAAAATGTATTCTCTACAGCTGTTATAACAGATTTTATTAGATTTTTCAAGAGCTATTCTTCTTGGTCCACTAAATGTCTTTTAATGACTTGAGCCTGTGTAGGGGCTGAAATAAAGTACTTCTCATGTTTTCTAGTAAATCAGTGGCATCTGAGAAAAGAGATCTATTGTATTTCTTTAATGAGCACATTCCATTTGTAACAGGAAAATATCATTGCTGTCTGAGGCCTGCTAGCTTCCTGCAGGCTTCAGAACAGTGCACAATCAGCAACATCTTGTTGTTTTAAATATACATATAATATAAGGAAATGGTTTGTAGTCCCTTAAGATTATGGGAGTTGACCCATTCACTGCAATCACATTTTAAATCATTTCCTGCCAGATTTTTATTAGTAGCAGTCATCAGAGCTCTCTCAGGTATGCTGCTCCCAGGTCACTCCCCCATACCTGATTCTCTTCCAAACTTTGCTGTTCTGAAACAAAATAACAAGGTCCCAATCCAAATTCAAAGGATTTTTTTCCATTTCCTTGATAGGCATTGGAAGCAACCTTTAGCCTCCCCAGATTTAAATGGCCCAGATGTTGGCGATGGAAGCAGCTGTTAGATATTATTCAACATGCATGCTCTGCCTGTTGTCATTCCATGATAAAGAGCTCACTACTCACTGCCTGTCTTCTTTCAGGATAATCAACTAAGAATTAGAATCCAGGGGGGAAGGAGGAAAGGAAAACTTTTGCAGGGCAATATTATTGCTTCCAATGGAATTTTGCACATTGTTGACAAATCCGTGGACAACATAGAGCCAACATTTGAAAGCAACAAAGAGGTGAGACGTATACTATACACATACAATGTTGGACTTTCTTTTACAACAGTTTCACGTTCATTTAATGCAAAGGAGTGTAACTGACAGCAGTTAGACAAACTCTGCTGAGACACTGCGCACCAACTCAGAGAAACAACATTCAAGGTGGAAAGTAGCAATCCAGTTTCTAAGGCAGACAGACACTTTCTCTTCTGCCAAGCGGGTCCATAGACATGGTTGTACTCACAGCATTTGAGTTGTTCATTCACAATCAGTTCATTTCACTGAACAGAACAACAAACTAGAACAAGGAACATTTAGATAGATTCCAGGCAAGGCTTGTATTCAAACCAGCACACGCACACACCAAAGGCTAAAATTACAAAAACTTTTAACTTGGGATGCTTTGGGTTTTTTAGTGCCCAGCTTAGTGTTCAGCAGTTATGTGCTGTTTTTGTGAATATTTTCTTCCTCTGCCCTTTTTCATTGAGAATGCACAAATAATAACTCTTCACACATACGTTTATATGTTCTGTGCCCACACAGTATTTCAGAACAATGACAAACTCCAACTCTAAGCCAGCATTGCATGAGGACTAGAAGACTCTATCATCTCAGTTGTTTCCAGACAGCACATCCACACAAGCCACACGAAGAAACAAATGTATTCAGATCTCTAATAACTGAAATCCATACAGTAATTCAAAAACTGTCTTATAAGAACTGCCGTTCATTCTAAGTAACCCAACTAAAATAAATCTTATGTTCATCTTATTTTAGGAAACCATAATGTCAGTGCTTCAAGATAATGGAAAATACAGCCAATTTACGTCTTTGATAGAGGTAAGGATCCAGAAAAGCAATTCCATAAAGCTATTTCAGGATGTTTTCCAACATTAATATGTAATTTCTCTTATATTCTTAAACCAAAACAGAAAACTGGCCTGGGAATGGATTTACAGCAGGAGAACAGACCTTACACAGTCTTTGTTCCAAGTAACGGAGCTCTGAGTAATATGCAAGCTGAGGCTATGGATTATCTGCTTTCTGCAGAGGTACAGACTTTCTATAGTACAAATTGTTCTTAGAACTCTCTGCCCTAGGAGGCATCACCCCTGTATAGGGGGATGATCAGCGGGAGCGGGTGCCACAGGGGCCCTACCGACTGGGGTTGCCACTGGCAGGAGGACCTCAGCATCATGTCCCCTGGCTACCCTCTGCCTCTGCTGGTGGACACACAAGTCATTGAGGGCTGAGAGGACGGGGTGCCTCTGGGGAAACCAGGGATGGCTCACAGTATGTGAAAAGTCCGTGTTGAAAAAAAAAAAAAAAAGTGACAGAGGGGCAAGAGCATGGACTGGCAGGACACATGCCATGAGCTAAGCACCACCACTGACTCGGAAGTTTCCAGCTTCAGCTGATGACCTCATGCCCATGCCCTCTCACAGGCCTGGTTGGGTTTGCATTACTCACGCTGGGCTAAGAAATCCTCTTTCTTGTTTTTGCAGGGTTCATGGAAGCTGCTGGAGCTAGTCCGATACCACATTGTTTCCAATGCTGAGGTGAGTGTAGATACTTCAACTGGCTCAGGAGCATAACAGCATTTTCAGATCTTTTTCCACTCTGAAGGCAGTGGTTTTCAAAGAATGACATCCACTCAGTGCACCCCACAGCAAGGCTTCAAAGGAAGGCAGCAATGCCTTTGCTAAGGGCAGTCACACCTAAAGGTCCGTAACAGAGAACACAAGCCTTTTACCCCAGGCCTACCAATCCAAGTAAAACCCTGGCAGGAGACATGGGGTAGTTCTCGAATCATGGCAAATAAAAACCGTTGTGTAACACTAATGTGTTACATGCATGGAACTATTCCTACTTTAAAATATATCTTTTCGTAATGGAGACTTAGCCCAAGCTGTAAAATATATATATATATACACACATGCACACAGGCATCCTGAACCTGTTGGGGGTGATGTCAGCTTAGTAGGGCTACAGGAATGAGTAGCAGGAAGAGAAGACTTGCTATTGAAATAAAGCTCTCTCTGATCCAATTCTGCAAAGATTAGCATCTATCTTCCATTTATCAGAGGGGGGTGGTTTTGTCATTTTCTAAAAAAGCTCCCTGTATTTTTATTCCTTTCTGTGCTGGAAACAAAAAGCAAAAAAGCAGAAGCCAGCCCACCACCAGCTGAGGCTGGAAGAGGGTGAAGTTCATTCCCACCTCAGCCCCTGCTTTGAGGAAGGAAGGACGTGCTTACAAATCCTCATGGACAGGACCCAAGGCAAAGGTCACCCCCTGTCCACAGCACAAGACCCACGCAACCCTTCATGGGATATCAGCACTGCCATTTCCACAACAGTCTAAGAATGCAAACAGGGCTATTTTTAGGGAGAGGCGATAACTTTACTTAAACTGAATGCTATAGGTAAGAGGGAATATTAATGTACTTTTGAGCAACAAGCTGTTCAGATGCAGCAAGTTCAGCTGAAGTTTAAAATAATCATTCTAACTTCATTATGCTAACAGGTTAGCCAATGCAAAGCTGCCCATAGGGCTAGAAAAAAAAATTGCAGTAATTTGCTCACCCCAAAGGTGAAGGTGTTCTTTCTTGCGAAATCCATCCGGACTTGAAAAGAATAATGATGTTACATTTCTTTTAATCAACTTACATTCATTTCAGCTAGAGGTTGCCAGCCTCATCTCAATAGAGCACATCCGAAGCATGGCGAAGCAGTTCCTTTACTTTAACAGGACCAGCACTGTAAGTCGAAGGCAGCTTTCGCCTGTGACCGGCTCCCTCTGAGCTTGGCAGCTGTTTGCATGTGGAGGGGAAACAGGGAGGCTGGGGGAAACACTAGAGGAATTACTTGCTGTAATGAGGCAGAAATTTCCAGCCTGACATACCCAGAAACTGCTAGAGATTAGTACTGTAAAGGATATAGGGCAAATGACTAGTACGTAAGGACAGCCTGCAGTCTCTTTTCTTATGATTAGCCCCAGTCCAGGAATGGTCTTTATTTATGCTCTGTCTAGTTTTTGGAATTATTTTAAAGACTTCTCAGTGTGTATATAGATATTTTTCATTCCTTTTAACACTATATTCTCTGATCCTGACAAACATAGTGAACATTTTTAAAAAGTGTTACTTTGCCAGTTAGTGCTTTTGCTGAAGCAGACTTCTCAATATATTGAATTCCCCTCTGTTCTTTGCATATTTAAGCCAAAATGTGAGTATTCTAGAGAAAATCCCACTTTGCTCCTTTGTCAGAGAGGGCACCACAGAACCCAAGGCTATGTCCACTTTTACCAGGGTCCTGGAGCCATCAGCGATCTTCCTATTTTAGCCAGTCTTTTAGTCACCAGTTCCACAGGATAACAATGCGGATTAAGAGGAAAATGTTAGAGGCCTCTGCCATAGACCAAATAAATACCAAAAAAAAGGGGCAACTTAGGCATGCTTCTTGCATTACTAAGTGTAAAAAAAAAATCTAGATATACAATTAAAAGTGAGAAATATGACTAAAAAATTTAAAATGAAATTATCAGAAATTGAGAACCTATAAGAGTTATTATTAATAATAATTTATTGTTTCATAGGGACAAGTCTTGGTCAGCGGAGAAGAAATGGAAGAAACAGACATTGTTGCAAAAAATGGTCGCATTCATACCCTTGCAGGAGTTCTTATCCCACCCACCATCATTCCAATTCTACCACATCGGTGTGATGAGACAAGAAGTCAAGTCGCAATGGTAAGGGAATTACAAAAAAACAAACAACATCAAAAAATCAATAGCTTTCAACTACTCCATGTAACATGCTTAAAAAAATGGAAAATCGGTATACCAATGAAATATAGCCACCTGGTTAGCAGTGCAGTACAGTACAGATAATTTGCAAACAGGGCACTCATTTGAGCGCACCCAATATCGTTAAGATTCATCTAGTTCCTGCACTAGTCTTTTAAATATGTTGTCTCTGGTCAAGCATTCTCCTCCAGTTCTTGCATCCCACTTGTGCATACAAGTGCACCTTAAGCAATGAAGAGTTCCCAGGTAATCTACTTAAGATCCATATTTTAATTTCTACTAACTATGTAGGAAAAGGAATCAAGTTAAAATAACTGATTTAATATTAGTATATGAGAAATCTGTGATTTTCAGAAGCCAAGACTTCTCCTAGGCCTACTTTCTGCCAGTTTTCTTCAAATTAGGATTTATAAAACTATTTCATATTTCAGTGATTGGATTTCAAAGACTCACAGAATGTTTGAGGTTGGAGTTGACATATCTTGTTCAGTTTGGTAACACGTTACAGGCGTTTACACTTGGTAACACACAGATGCTGCTGTTTCTGGTAAGAAGCCCAGGCATCAAACTGAGCTTTTAGTCTGCAGTAAGCGTGGCTCCTGTGAACACTCACTGGGCAGAGTTCAAACATGTATCTGGGCCAGTAACAGTTCTGGTACAATAATGCAGTACAATTACCAGCTGAACTTACAAGAGCCCAGAACCACAGCCCCGAAACAGATTCTCGGCAGAGCTGGACAGCATCAAAATTTGATGAAGAAAACACAAGAGCTGGCAGCAAAGTACTATTACCTCTGGCAGTGACTCAGAAGTGCCACATGCACAATATATTCATAAATCAAGCAGAGCACCAAGCAGCACTGACACCTAGAACACTTCAGTAATTTGAATTCCTTACCAGAAACCTACCTATAATCAATTTCTGGCATTGCTCAATCCTAATATAAGACTGAGAAGAAAAAATAAATAACACCTGTCACAAAAATACTTCCTCAAACTCAAGTTAGGCACTTTGTCAGCTTTGAAATTTTCATGCATAGTTAAAAATACAGTTTAATATCCAAGGCTTTAAAGCAGAGCACTACTGCCAAGGAGAATACCAGAATGGAGCAATGGCTTTGCTATTCTTTGCTGACATTTTGAATCTTGATCACTCAGAAAATAAGAACAATACCACCTTGTAAATACAACTTGTGGTACCAGTGAGAAGTCACAAGGTTTGTAAGACCTGGAAGTTACACTCATCTACAACTGCACATCCCTAAAGGCAGAACTATAACACTAACACATGCATATCCACGCAGCTGCACCTGAATACTGGTAATAACTGCCAGACTCAAAATATGCAGAAAACTGATGGAGGTTGAAAAAGTACAAACGCATTAGTGTCCAGCACTCCTAAAAGCTTAACTGAACAAGAGCACTGCTTATTAATGGTTTCACGAAGCACACAGGAGGCACTCCGGCTCCTCATGCTGAGTGTGGGCTGACCTCTTGGGCTGACTTGGGATGACCTCTGAGAGGACGTGCTCTGACCACTGGAGCAGCAGCTGTCTTCAGACGTCTTCTCTACCTCCTCGCAGAGATCCTCACTCCCACAGCAGACTTAGTGGCAGGGAATATGCATGTGTGCTTCAGATGCTTCCATGCAAAGATGGTATCTTAGTCTGCTGCTGAATATGGGCAGAGCTCTGAAACAAGATATTGCACAGAAATGCAGACACGTTTCCCTGTCCCCATCCTATGGCGTTGCTGTAGGGACAGAGAGGAATCTCATCCTCCAGAAGAGGGAGGAGCAGGTACACATCATGGCTGAGACCGTCCCAGGTGGAGAAAGGAAGAGATAGGTGATGCTAAGCAGAACTGAGCATCAGGGAGAGCAATGCCATCAGAGGCACTGCTTACATACAAGACAAATTTCAGTTGAGTCTCACATGCAGACAGCACGTACAGATTTGTGGTTTTCCTAGGAAGGAATAAAAATTATTATAGAAGTTAAATATAGACTGCACCAGATCCTCAGACGATCTTAATTAATGTATTATACCATGTTGAGCAAAGGACACCTGTTCATTTGTGCCCATGGTCGTCTTCTGTTTAGGAAGCTGCCAGGTCTTTAAAAGAACCTGCGAGAAGGAGCGAATATCAGAGCCAGCAGATATAGCTGCTGTTCAGTTCCAGATCCATGCTGTAACAGTTAAAATTCACAGGAAAGACATACTTAAAATTTACAATATCTATTGTCCATAAGTATGTGTCTCAGTAGATGGTATAAGGCCTTGTCAAATGAAAATCCTTACTGTCTCCATCTAGGGTATCTGTGCAAGTTGTTTCTCACATGCATTGACTCCCTGTCCAGCGGATTCAAAGCCAATCGTAAGTGACATTTCCTGACAGATTCCCCCCACTGTACAAAATGCATAGATTCCTCTGTGTTGTTTGCTGCTCTCCCAGTACAGTGAGCAAAAGAACCAGATAGCAATATGAAGAACTGCATAAACATACAAATACAGGCAGTAACTTAAACTCTTTTTGGCAATGATCTGGCATCAGGTAATTTCAGCATTACTTTGCTGTAGCAGGATCCTTCATAGACTTCATAGCAGCTATGACTTTTTTCTCAAGTAAAAGATCTATTTAGGGTATGGATTGGCAGAAGAGAGAGGTGAGGAATGAGAATTACTATGATTATCCTTTGAGAGTTAGTAAATGAAAAATAGAGGAGGGATACATTTAAATCAGGCCAGACATCTGTTAAAATTTCCTTTTAATTAAGCATCCTCCCAGAAGTAACTGTCTGCAGTAGAAGCTTCAGAATGGACAGAAAATCTTCCATCTGCTTCCCTCTAAGAGATGCAAATCTAGCTGCATGTTCCTCCACATATAAAAACTGAGTCTAGCTGTCACAGGAATTTTATTCCCCATGTTATAAAAATTCACTGGTAGTTTGTCCTATATGCCATATTCAGTAATAACCACAGGTCAAAAGGAAAATCATATTATGAAAGATATGCATAATTCTATAAATTTTAAAAATGGGAAAATATGTGACACTATGACAAAGTGCTCTGTTCCCCGGTTAAATTATGTTTCAATATTAAAACCGTATCACAGCACTGTACATTGCTTAGAAATACTAATGCTTCGATTTTTTTTGCATATTTCAGCCTTTCTTAAAGAGGAGATGCATTATTGAAGGCCCAACCTTTCCAAAAACTGGCTGTGCTAGATACTGCAATATAACAGTAAAGGTACACAGTTATGGCTCCTTAAGGTGGAATGTATGTAAGTTTTGCAGTGGGTTGTCTTTTGCATTGTGAACTTTATTTTTGGAGTAGAGACGCATGGAGATGTCCATGTACTTTCCATATCACTTTTCTACAGGTGGCTGGGAGCAAAATGCCTGCCAGTATCCCCTCTACTACCTGAAATAACTCCTCTCCACAACACGTTTACATCAGTACCTCCACAATGAGGTTTTTTTAGTTGCCATGTGTTACTGACAGCAACAATCTCATACTAACTGAGAGGTTTTCACATCAGGCTTCTAGCCAAAATGTGATGGTCCCATACAGCTTCACTCATGAAGAACAGCAGAGTGTGGGATCCCCAGTCCCAGCTGTTCCTGTCCCAGGACTTCACGTGCTATTTGGTAACAATGAATGGCAAACAATCCCAAAAACCATGCCTCACTTGCTCTGCTTGGCAAGCATAGTCCTCATAGAAGCCTTTGGCCCGTGGGAGGGGCTTACACCTTCCCTGGCTCCCGGGGCTCCTAAACAGGCTGCATGTCTGTAAGCTTTGAAAACCTTTTGCTAATTATTTCCTTGAATTACACATGTAAATGAGGTTGTTTGTTTTTTTTCCCCTAATACAGTTTCTGTATTTCTGATACATAAACAGATCAAGCAGCCAATTCGTGAATAGAACAAACAACGCATCCAGGAAAAACATTTAGGGCTGTGTAATGATAAAATCCCATACTGATGCACTGGGGGAAGGAGGAAGATCAAAGCAGCATGTCTAGCTTTCACAGCATCTCTCAGGGGTAAAATATCTCTCACAGTTCTCCATCTCAGATGCAGAGGAGACAGACTGACTCAAATTGCACTGCACATCAGCAGGCAAATATGAAAGCACACACAACACGAGTCAACACGCAGATATGTCCGTAACTGGTGATGGGACATGCATATCTAATGCTGATGAATTTGACAATAGCAATGGAGGGTATGCAGTGGTTTGCCTTGTCCCCCTCTTGGGCTGCCTATACCCCTCCTGGTTTTAACAAAACCACTGCAGACACAGTTCAGGTTCAACATAAGCTTTTTATGAGCCAGTTACCCCAGCAGGCCTTTGCCAGAGGACTAAAACCAGATGGAGAGATGTCTTTTGTACTCTGCCTCCACACAAAGGCTCTAGAAAAAAGGATGCTTTCAATGTGCTGTGCGGTACCTGCCAAGGAAGAGCAACCTTGAAATGTCAGAGTCTGGCCCAGATGTAGAGGCCAGGCTCACTCTGGCCTCTTCCAGTCAGCCCAGAAAACAGATTTCATGCCGTCTCCCTATTCCTGCAGAAGATCTCTCTCTCTATTTTTTTCCCTTCAGAAACTGCTGCAGCCCCCATCCCTGAGACCAGCCCTGGTGTCTCCCCCTAATCGGCCCCCTGTAAATACAGGGTAACTCTGGCTCCATCTGTCCTGCTCGGAATGAAGGATTACTTCAGATGACAGGCAGCAGTATTTGCTTCATTTTGCAGGAACCGAAGTGTTGCAGAGGCTTCTTTGGCCCCAACTGCAGTCCATGCCCAGGAGGTTTCTCCAAACCCTGCTCAGGAAATGGGCAGGTAAGCATAGCATCCTGAAACATCCTGCATTCACTCAACACTGGGGAGGATGGACTGCCTCCCAGAAGTCCCTGAACTCCTGCATTGCAGGAATTAGGGGCTCTGCAAGAGCTGCACACTCCTTTTACATCCAGTGACGGCGTGAATTTCAGGTTCAGCTATTCAGAGGAGGGAAAATGAATTGGTCTCTTCTCCAATTGACAGTTTCACTGGTCCCAATACGCAGCACATGTGCAAAGCTGGGGTTAAGTGACCCACTGATGCTTTTACTTTGCACAGTACAGGGGAATGATCAGATCGCTATTCTTGTTTTTAAACTGCAAAGGAAGGTAGAATACACTGCCATAGAGTATAACTACATGCACAAGGAAAGCTTCTCCACTGAAAGATTTTTCATTAAAGCTGAGATTCTTCCTAGTAGTCTGTCACAGGCACAGCATGGACAGACCTACAGTGTCTTCACAAAGGAGAGATAAAGACGTATTTCAATTTATACATAAAGATCACCTCTCTTCCATATTGCAGTGCATGGATGGCCTAGATGGAAATGGGACCTGCATTTGTGCTGAGGCATTTCAAGGCTCGCACTGCCAGTTCTGCTCAGACCCTGGCAAATATGGACCTCAGTGTGACAAAAGTGAGTACAGCCACACTTCTTCCACTCAAGATCATGGGATTTTTCTTTGGACCCTTGCCACTGTGGCAGGAGGTAACAGCTAGATAAATTGTATGTCTAGCAGATAAGCTGGGTGTCTCTGGGGCAGGTTCATTTCTTATTTCAAAGGGATGCACATAAGCCCAGAGTCAGTGAAAAATCTTCTCACTGGTTTAAGTGGGCTTTCTGTAAGGCTCATTGCTCACTTTATATTGTGTTGTTCCTTTCCTTTCTGTCTCCCTCACATGAGTAATTGAAAAGAAAATCTTATCTATTCATTGCTGTTCTGCTGTTGCTCACACTTAGAATCTGCCTACAATGACAAACATATGCAATCTAAGAACAACTAAATCTATAAACAGATTGTGTTTAGGGCCACCTAATAACTATCCCTGCTAAATATTTTCTGATCTTTTGAATAGTTTATAGTTCTATCTGTCATCTTCTATAAACCGTGTCAAACTATACTGCATTTTAGAGTCTACAGAATAGGTGACATCAAATATATTTATATTCCCTGTCTTTGTAATTGTTTTTTAATCTTTTTGCTATGAAACAGCCTGTCATTCAAAAAACACAGCTCACTCTAAGGTTTAGAGGTACATGGATAACAACTGAAAAACAAATTCTGTCAGAAGAGGTGGTATTGCCTAAGCTCCAGTCCTGGCCAAGCAGTCTGTGTTGGCTTATCTAGCCGCTACTGGCACTTCTTGGGATTGTAAAAGCCTCACCTACCATGCCCACTGGGCATTGCTATGCCTAGCAGCAGCACTCAACCTATCCATAGCAGTGCCAGTAGGTCTGTGCTGCTACCATGTGCACTAGTACAGGCATTTCTGCATTATATAATTTGTAGGATTGTGGACTCAGTATTAGAAGTCTTCTTACATCGTTGAAACTACACCAGAAGTTGCGCAATGAAAAAACTTTTGCCCTGATAACCTAAAACAGTATTTTTTCCCCCTCTCTCTGAAGTACTTTGAATTTCACTGATAGATAAGTGCCCTACAAAGTCACCATAGATTTTAAATAGTTATCTATAAAAGACACCTGCAAAGACATGGATACAATAAACAGTAAGTCCCCTCAATAAAGAGAGACTTTAAAAATACAAAAGGTTAGATTCTAGAATAAAAGAGGAATTGATTTATAAGAACTTCTATGTAAGGATAGATGCCTTTTCCCACTATAGAATTGCACATTTTATTTTATCTCTGATAGAGTGCCTCTGCATTTACGGGAAGTGTGATAACCGAATAGACAGTGACGGGATCTGTCTTCCTGGATCATGCAGAAGTGGATACACTGGGAAACTCTGTGATAAGCCCGTTGTTCCCTGCGAGCCCTCCCTACGGCTCTGCCACACACATGCAGACTGTCAGCTTAGCGATGGTGCAGTGAGGTAAGTCAGCAACTCGCATCTAATTAATATTAATGAGGATGTAGCTCTTTCCAACTTTCTTGATCAAGACTGCACCTTGTAGCAGTACACAAATATCAGCCAATGAACTACTGCTTTGCAGCAAATAAGCATAACCATGCACTGCATCTATCTTCATTTACAAGACAGGAATTAAGAGTTCTCAGTGCCCCCATCCTGTACATCATACTTACCCCCAATCCGATAGATGCATATGGATCTGACCCTTGTCAGAAGGCTGCCTTCCTACTAACAGCTACAAGGGTTCTTTATTTCTGACCTACCCTTAGTGAATTAGGATTTTCAGCTTTGCTGAAAAACATTGAAACTCCCACGTGGTTTGGGGATAGATAGATTGATCCAATTAGCTCAAGTACAATTTGGATGCCACAGCACTATGGGCTTGGACTGGCAGGACTGGTTACTAAACTCTGTTACTACAACAGCTACAACTTGTTTATGCTCACCTTCACTGTCACATGCAGCACATTTGCCTCTCACCACAGTGCATTTGTAATGAGTCACCGTATGAAAGAGAATGAGGATGTGCATAACTGAGCACTTCAGAAATTCCCTCCAGTATGGTTTAATCTTGGGGATGGGGGACCAGGGAAACAGAGGAGCTCAATCTTGCATGCACTTCAGGGGGAGCTATCTGCTGAATCAATAAAGGAAAGAGCAACCACACCTCATAATTAATTTAGAGCTATTAGCTCACCTTTGCAGAGATCACGTTAGCACAGAATTAATTTCACCCCCCATCTTGTACACAGAGGACAGATCCCTCATTTGACTTAACCCAGTCACGTATTTTGGAAAAAAGAAAAAGAAAAAAAAACATAATGTATGCACTTAAGCTATTTGCATTGTGAATCCAAGGTTACCGATTTTAAGCTGCCTATAAATAGCACGTTACAGTGGAAAACAATCCCTTCATTTTACAGCTGTCCTATCACGTTTAATGACTCTCCCCTCCTCTCATCTCTATAGCTGCGTTTGCAAGCCTGGCTACGAAGGAGATGGCATGACCTGCAGCAAAGTTGATCCCTGTGCTAGTTTATACCCAGGTGGCTGCAATATCAATGTAAGTATGGGCTTTTCCCACAGGGCCTGACAGCACAGAAAAGCAGGCAGTAAACAAGGTTTGGCTGAAACTTTTGCAAAAAGCAAGTGTCACAATTTTTACTGCAGTTTCAAGTTATTTCTCTGATAGCGGCATTGCTATTGCTTAGACCTAAAGGCAGATGTCACCTAACTGTCCTGAACAGTGCCATGGAATTGCCAAGGTAAGCTGTGACACGTTCTTGACAAAAAGCAGCAACACAGCTGTTTTATCCCACAGTGAAGATAAAAGAGGAATTTTACTCCATTTCAGAAGTGGCTACAAGACTTAAAATATTTTCATTTCATTACCTGGGTATGCACTACTTTAGTTGTTGCCCTCTCTCATAGGAACTGCTCGAAATTCTGCATACATGGGACTTCCCTACAACTGGCATTTCCTGATCCCTGTACACAGGCCTAAGGTCTGATCCCAGAGACATTAGCACACAGGGATTTTTATTTCCCTTCCTGTTCTGGGATCGGATGCTGGCTGGCTGTTAGCAGGAGCTTTGCCTTTTGGTCCCTGCCAGAAGCTCTCTGGATTAAGGAGGATTTGATGCTCCATGGTTTTAAGAGGAGGAAACTCTCCCCCTTTCTGCTGCCATAGCCAAGGGTCTTCCTCTTTGCACCAACTGTCAATTTTAACCAAAGGATCACAGCATGGTCCTGCTGCTGGTTGATGTGGGCAGGCCTCCCCAGCCCAGGTGCTGACCTCCAGGTTTGCATGCCATGGCCTGTACAAATGGAGATGATTTTGTCTGGCCTCTGCACCCTCCCCAGGCTGAGTGCATGCAGACGGGCCCAGGAGAGTACCTGTGTGCTTGCCAAGCGGGATGGACAGGCGATGGACGGGACTGCTCAGCCATCAACAACTGCCTGCTGCCATCTGTTGCTGGGTGCCACGAAAATGCTACCTGCATCTATGTTGGGCCAGGCCAGGTAAGTCCCTTCGCATTCATTCCCACCTTCCACACCCGTTCTCTGGCAGTTTTGCTCTGCCAGCATTTTCCACCCTTGTTCATCCACAAGTTCTCCCCTCCCTCATAGCCACAAACCCATTTCCACACAGAGCAGCCTCCTGCCACTCTTATCCCTGTGCTCACTATGTGCTGTCATTCCAGCAGCAAATACTGTTAAGTAAGCATGCTAGGTGTCACGTATGAAGGTCTTCTGGATGTATTAGTCAGTGTCATTCCACTCAAGTCAGTGGAATGACTTCATGGAGCCATGCAGAAGCACCAACAGGCTAATCTGTTGCATCTAGAATATGTACACAGTTTTAATCATCATAATGTATCACTGTCTTTTATTGAAACAACAGAATGACTGCAAGTGTAAAGATGGATTTCAGGGAAATGGAATTGAATGCACTTCCATAAACTCATGCCTGGAACAAAATGGAAAATGCCATCATCTGGTGAGTAATAAGTCATTCCCCGAACAAAGTGTTCAGATAAATATCACACCTCACCTCCTGCACACACCATAGAATTTCCTTTTCATTTCAACCCTGCAATTTCTGCTCAAGATGGAACAAAGCTTTCCACGCAGTGGTACAGCCACCAAAAATGCTATGTGAGCCTCATCAGTTTGGTGCAAGCACCAAACACAGACCACAAAGCCTGCTCCCAATTCCACCTGTACAGAAGGGCTATCTCAAGCCCAGAGTAAATGCATGCTGCTTCTCTGCCAGCAACTGCAATCTGGATGCAATAGCCTGTTGAGAGTTTACCTGAGTCACACATCTCTATGCAGGCATCTATCAGCTTTATCAGTAGCTGCATGCAGTCAACCTGCAGACAGGACACAGAGACAGAGCTAAATCAAAAAGTCCAGGGGAGCAGAGGATGGATCTACCTTAGTAAGGCAGAGGGACAGGGCTCAGTTTCTGTAGGGAGGAAGTAAGAAAGGGCAAAGCAAGCGATTTACACGCCTCAGTTTAGGACGGGCGAGGGAGCTAGCGCCCTCATCTGGTGGAGTTTGTTCTCCAGGGGGATGAAGAAGTCCATGGAAGATGGTAGAGAGATACTTTGCTAAGGTAATGTCTGTATATGAATGTATATCAGGAAGGGTTTACAGGCTATCTTTGCGCTGGAGTAGCCTCCTGAGTATCTGACAATATTTTTTCTGTCTTTCTGGTTCAAAGGCAACTTGTCATTTTGAACCTTCTCATGGCTGGGAATGTGTGTGCCCAAAGGGCTACGAAGGAGATGGTAGAATATGCTACGGAAATGCTGCAGATGTAAGTAAGACGATCATCATCTCTGAGTACAGGACCTACTGCACGGTTCTCACACTGGATCTTAACCAGATAGCAAAAACATTATAAACAGTTAGGAAAAATATGATGCCCACCAGTGCTATCTGCAGACTGTGTTCTTTCTGGAGACTCTTGCCTGATACAGAAGTGATCTGTTGTGTTTAAAAACATACCTTGGAAAGGGGCCTAAGGGATCTGAGGATATTTCTTTAAAACAAATTTTAAAATGCCAGCCCCAAAGTCCTAACTTTGTAGGTGCTAAGCGCTCATCCCCAACTCGGAGCGATGGGCTCCCAGCTCTTCCAAAATTCTGCCTTGAGCTATGTCTCAGTTGAGATGGTCAATTTATCATGTTCAATCAAACCACGCAGATTGGTAGACAAATAAAGCTGAAACAAGTACATTGGCAAAATAAATATGCATTTAACAGTATAGGAAAAATGAAAGTGTTAGCAGTCACAGTCATTGGCGGTAGTCTTACATGCCTCTTAGCACTATCTGCCATCCTTGCTCATACCATCATCTCTCTCTGTTCCAAGCACTGTGGCAGAATTAAGGCTGTCCACCTGCAAGATGATATGTAAGATGCTGTACAAACACCAACCAAAACAACATATCTTCTTTAAATCCATTTTGCATTGAGTTAAGAAATTATTTATGTTTAGATTCACAGAAAATAAATACTCAGCCTGAGGTCAGTATCCATTATATACTGAGGTCAGGTGCATCTAATTACACCTAATTATATCTAATTAAGCATTAGATGGCCCAATTTTCAAAAGAGTTGTTAACTCACAACTCCAATTACCAGAAGCTATCACCATTAGAAAAACATAAATGTCCTCCCTTTTCACGCTTACTGAAAACCTGCTTTTCCATGTCACATCAGCTGTGCCAGCCACAGTGGATTACTCCACAAGGTACAGCAATGGTACTTTGGTACAGCTAGTTAGAACTCACGTACTCATTGCTCTCTGTTTCTGTTTCCAATCAGGAGTTATCTAGTCTGTCAGAAGCAGCTGCATTTAACCAGTGGGTTAATGTAAGTAGATTTCATGGTTTATATTTCAGCATGTTCAAGTCTGCAGAAAAACATGAGGCTTTTAGCCTTCAGAAATGGGAACCCCAAAGCAATATTCCCATTCTACAGCAGAGGCCTCAGCTCTGGATAGGTACTGAAGTGCCTCTCCCACCAGTCAAAGGGAAACTGATTAACTGGTCCTTGGTTTATGTCTGAAAACCAATTTCTGATCCCAAATCCAAGCAAGCAAGAAAGCTCTGCAAGCAGAAGAGTTAGTTACAAGCGCACTTTCTGAGGTAGGGGGCTAACCTGGCTATGACCTGTTCTGTACATAAATACGCCTTAGTCCAGAGGACAACAGCAGTGTACAAGCAGAGCCTGAATATGCCACAAGGCATGTTCAGGTCCTCCCATCTTTCCTCATGTAATAAAATTACAAGCAAGTGGAGAGGGAAGGCAATGCCTTACTGTCCCTATTTTTACTGAGCCCCACACTAGGAAAACGTGACTGTATAGCTGGTCAGTGTGCTGCTGCTACAGCAAGCAAGAAGAAAAAAAAAAAAATCAAACCCTGGCTGAACTTGACTTAGGTCCTGTAAAAAAAGAAGCAGATTAACTTGTTTGGCTTTAGATCAGGGAAGAAACACCAACTTAGATTACTGCTGACTTTATTTTCACATGCTACCACCTATTACTAGGGCAGCGGTAATATTAGAGGTCCTACCCCACTGAGGTTGGCATTAGTATGAATAAAGATCAAAACCAGTTTCTTCTATAGAGTTTAAAACCTAAATATAAGAATTGTATAGAAAGTACGTGACAAAGTGAATGGAACAGCGATACATTAATAAATAGCACAAGAAACAGAAGTTATGGCATATTAGCTGCTTTCGTGCTTTTCAAACTTAGACTGCTCAGGGACCATTAAAGCATATGACTACAACAGGGACCTCAGGGAGCTACTTGAAAGCAAGGCCAGTGTGGCTAATTTAAATCAGTTATCTGCTTGGCCCTGGGCTCAGACTGTAGCACCAGCAGCTCTAAAGAGAGTGAAGCTAATGAAGCTAAAGAAATGAGCACAATAGGAAAGGCTGACCACCTGCTAATGAATGTGCTCTTTAGATAATGAAGCAGGAGAAAAAGAATCAGGGAGCAGATTCTGTATAATCTATTGAAACAGAGATGTGGAAATTTCTGCTATACTTCAAAGAAATAGTATTCCTTATATAACAGTAACTACAAACATGAGCAAGATAGGGAGGTGTATCTATCTGTGTGGTTTTTAACTTCATACGTGAGCAGGAATGTGATGTTTACCACATTTCATAACCAAATATTTTTCTTGCTGGTCAGGAAGGATGAAAAAGGGAAGTCTGTTTCTATATTTAAATATTTGGAAGGTGACAGTGATGCTAGCTAGGAAAAAAAAAAAAATCTTAGAGACAAAGCTCCCAGCTATTAGGAGGAGATAATTCCCTTCTTGACTTAAAAACCAGTATGCGTACTGAAGAAACATCAGAATAAGCCAGTTTTCAGGCAGCACACCAGCTGCAAAAAGGTAGAATACAACCTCATATGGCTTCCTCAAGTTTTGCAGTATCAAAAATGGCAAGTTGTGGAGCCCGCAAAAAGTTTGGAGAACCTCATCTTCACCAAAACCACATTCAAGACTTCAGCTCTCCTTTTCCCCCTACCCCTCTCTCAAAAGAAAAAAAATCCACACAACTGGAAAAATTCTGTCCAGAGAAGAATCTTTCCATCTGTAAGGCAGACGCTGACATATGGGAGATGAATCAGTCCTTGCATACTACAGAGCCTACATCCCCCAGCTAAAATTAGAGCTGTCAGCAGCAAGCCCCACTGCGGTACTGGTGGGCATGGATGTCCCTTGGACATCTTAAAAAAGCCCAGCCACATTAAATAGTCTTACTTCAAATGTGAACATTGTGTTACGTGGGTTTCTTATTTCATGGATCGCAATGCTTCTATCTATTAAGTAGAGTGGAGTGCTCTGCAAGAGCAGGTTATTTGAAGCTATCAGTAACCAGTAGTACTTTGCAGACTGATTAATTTATTTATTTATTTATTTTTTAAATTCAGGTAGATAAAATAGATTCCAGGAAACAGGCTAGCTTTTGTGGGAGTTGAGTTCTCTCATGTGTTTCATGATTAAGAAAAAAAAAAAAAAATCAATTCTGACCTAAACTTCCCTGTTGCCCTTTAAATGCTGGCAATCTATTATGTAAAATATAGGCACTCATTTACCGTTTTTGTACAGCTCTAAGTACTTTTGTTCAAGTCATTGCTCTGTATAATAGTTTTTCCTTTCCAGGCCAGTCCCAAAACACGTCACATACCCCACCTTGCTAAAAAGTCACGAGTTGCTATTTATAGGTCGTCATTAAGATGAATTATTTTACCTACTTTGCTTTCATGCAGGAGGCTGAGATAAACTCAGTGTTGTCCACCACCTCAAATCTAACTGTCCTCGTGCCTTCTCTTCAAGCAATTGAAAACATGGATGAAGATGAGAAAGCTTTTTGGATGTCAAAGAGTAATATCCCAACTCTACTGAAGTACGTTGATAGTTAGGTTTTGTTTTTAATGAATTGCTTTTAATTCCAAACAAGTCTTTATTATATGAAGCCACTATGGCAAGACAGCTCTTACATCTTTAAGGGAGGGCCATGGGATATTCCTTCTAGTTACAGTGCTATAAATCTCTGTAGCAACTCCACTGAAAACAAAGACATTATTTGTATCATGCCAGAAATGTTTAAAGGTCAAGCTAAGATCAGAACATAGCTGAACTAGGCACTGTTCAAAATAATTCCTGCTTTAAACCACAGTTTTAGACACACCAAATGTATTTATCTAGAAAAAGAAAAGTGAGAAAATACAAAACCTTAAAATCCAGTTAATTTCCTTTAGGTATCATGTATTGACAGGAGCTTACAGCTTTGCTGATTTCCAGAATTTATCATCCTCTGATATGCTGCCAACATCTCTACAGAGCAACTTCCTACACTTGTCTAAAGAAAATGGGGTGAGATGACCTGCAAACCACTGTGGTACCATACACCAGACCCTGACCGTCACTGCCACCAGCATTTTTGTGTAACAAAACCATACAGACATTATGTACCTGTATTTTAAAGACTATGACACAAAATTAAAGGAACAGATCAATTACAGGGGGCCCTCTGGGAGGAACATTAACTTGGCTTTCCCCACAAATTTTCTCAGCTGAGATTTGTCAGCAGTGTCATTTACTCCTAATGTCACAGTAGCTGCTGCAAACTCTGAACAGTTTCGTAGCAAAGCGAAAGCATAGTCCGTGCCCAGCACAGCCTGTGAACTAATTTAAGATAAAATGCATCAGGGAAACCCAATAATTTATTTTTGGGAACTGGGAAGGTAGGAGGAAGCGGTGGTGCTGCACACATGTCTGCATGTGCAACCCGATAGTCCCAAACCACACAAAGGTATTTTTAAAGGTAAATAGCTACATCTGAGAGCCCTTCCACCTCAGCTTTTTTATTTAGTGCTCCATGTTCTGAGGAGGATTTTCTGGAAATACATATGGCACATTTAAGCACATCAGCCCCCTTACAGGAGGGAAGAGTTTTCCCCATTGAAGGAAAAACCATGAATGGGGTTCTTGAGGAATGCACAGACATGGGAGCGTGTGACAGCAGTGGTGCGGACGGGATTCCATCCTGCCATGGGCAGGGGTGAGCGCACCAGCCCTGAGTGACCACCCCAATGTTACCCCATGGCTTTGCTGTCCTGCACACGGGGAGTAGCACAGAGTGCCCACATCACCTCTTCTGCACATGTTTTCCTGAGGACAACCTGGCCTCTGGCCTGGCCTGGCACTAAACAGGGCTGTGGTGGTGCCCCAGGCCAGCGTTTGGAAAGGTGTGGAAACCCACAGCCAGAAAGCTGCAGCCCCCACAGTGCCAAAGCAAACCCCCTCTCTTCTCCTCTCCTTTCAGAACCTCACTGTCGAGGGTGCTCACATCGTGGCTGGCGACATCGCATCCACAAACGGGATCATACATGTTATCGATAAGGTATATGGCCAGGCAGGGAGGATTTGTTCCTCTGCACCACAAGCAATGGAACATAGTCAACCGCTCTTGCAAAACATTACTTGTGTAGAACAATATTTTCTATTGCATCTGCTCCTTGCAGCTGCAACCATAGCACGTGAACATGTATTGACATGGGATCTATCTGCTCTTTTTCCAGGTTCTGACTCCCCTCCGAAGCACTGTCATGCCAAGGCTGCTGGCCCGCCTGGAGCAAATGCCCGATTACTCCATTTTCAGGGGCTACATTATCGTAAGCTTTCACACCTTTTTAAGTATAGAGGTTTGCATTTGAACTACTATCAGAATATCAGTGATCATCCTCTTTTGTTTGTTTTAAATGTGTTTCACAACAGCAATACGGCCTGGCAAGCGAAATAGAAGCTGCAAACACATACACGGTGTTTGCTCCCAATAACGATGCCATAGAAAATTACCTAAGCAAAAAAAAAGTTTCTACTCTGGTACGTATTACTCACAGGATATTTCTTAACAGCTCAGTTTCTCATTTCAGTGTCAAGTGGATGAATTGAAAGGATACAGAAATAGGAAGAGGGATTAGTTTTCCAGGAATCCAGTAAGTTTGTTTTTACCACCAGAGGAGATGAGGAGGGGTGGATCCACATGTATTTTCCTGGCTTGCTAGAGGAGCCTAGCTGTTTGTTCTGGGTTTTGTCCTTCTCTAAAATAAAACAACTCCAATAATATCCAAGACATTTCATCACTAGACTTTTCCATCTTACACCCTAAAAGGAGATCAGTACAGGAACGACCAGGAATAACACTGAAATTAATTTCTTAGGTGAACAAGTCCAGTCCTCCATTGTCATTGTCCCAAAATATTCTGACTCTTTCTTAGAACTAGTGAGACATTTGTCCATGCCACTCCTGCTGGAACAGCATTCACAAGCCACTTCCTGCAAACCATTTCTAGTCCTATCTTACAAGCACTGCTGGCCAGTCCCAGGGTTCAGGGTTCAGAAAAATATCTGAAGTTTTCCTGGCTAGAAGAATTTCCTCTGGCAAACCCGTTGCTGCTGCCCTCTCCCAGCAGCCCACACCAGGCTCATGCCCGACCCCACAACCAGCTCCTCATACCAGCATGGATGTGGCCATCCCACCTCTCCCATGCCAGCCTCTGGCCTCACTCCCAGAGCCGGTTTATATTATTTTGACAGCACACCTCTGGCCAGTTCATATTCCTTTATTCTGATGCCAGCACCATGCTTTAGCTGAAACAATTTCTGTTTCTCTGGCATTTATGCCTTGACATATTTACAAGGCCAAATGGCCTTCTCAGTCCTGTCAGTCTTCTCCCAGGTTATGCTGTTTCCTGGGTCATCCCATCTCCTTTCTTCACATTTGCTCCAGTTTGAAACTGCTTTACTGAATCCAAGTATCAAGAATCACCCCTTGCAGAGGAAGCTTCACTCATGACTTGCACAATGACATTAATACTTCCCTGCCCCTTCCATAAATACTCACACTGTGCACTCTCTCCCCACTTTCACGGTCTCCATTTACAGCCAGGAAGCTGAGGAACACAAAGTTCAAATGACTCATCCCAAGACATTTACCTCCAACCAATAGACCCATGACAGCAGTCCTGATTGCTACCTCACCGGAAGAAATCACACATGATCAACCCAAATCTTCTCACATGACTTTTGAACACTATTTTAGTTAGTTTTAATAATATCCTCATTTCCACATCACTATAAGAAGCATCTATAATAAATCTTTGAGAGACACACATGTAGCTTTAAGGCATCAGTCCTGTTGGACTCGTGTTGCACACAAACAGAAATTATTTTCATTTTCACTGCTTACAAGTATGCTTCTTCCATCTTTCTTCCATGCTCCCAGCCTTGCCTGGTGTGGTGATTTGACAAAGAAAATCAGAAAGCAACAGGAAGATGAAGTCTGCCTAAGCCTCATTCTTTTTTGCAAAATACCTTGTGAAAACTTTCCTTCAGAGGGAAGAGCTCGGCACAGGGAAGAGATGCCATTTCTTGGCCTCTGAGGAAGCAAGGTTTTGTTCAGAGTGACTTCTCACTCTGTTGGTGATTAAACATAGAAATGAAGATGGATCAGAGTTAACTTTCCTTCAAAGCATACAAGTCAGCAGGATTAAACATTGGGCATTGATGGAGGTCTATACCCTAGCAGTTAGCTCTATCCTAATTGCCACCTTCCTGCCTACCCGCAAATATTTCTTTGTCAAGCCTGTGGAAAACAAAACAGAATTGATCCCACCTATGAGATGTAGAGGCCACTACTTCACCCTGTGAGCAAAGCTAGGCAATGTCACAAATCTTGCAGCCTGGGGTTACTTCATGCTTTCACACACCTCTGAAGGAGCCAAAGAGCAAGTAACAGCATGAATGTTCAAAACAAGGGGACAGTAGGCAATGGGATTAGCACAAACGTTCATTTAAAGGTTATTCAGGATTTGCCACAGGGAGAAGGAATGGGTAAGAAGATTATAAAAACATTCTTGAATGAGCAACTTTTGATATCAAATGTAAAGTTCAGCGTGTATCCTAAGAAAATCATCTGATTAACTTTTCAGTGCATCTGTCAGCCAGCCCTATGCACAGAGACACTGCCAGAAACAAACAAATCTTTGTCCCCATCAGTTAATTAGCCTTTTATCCCCCATGACCAGTAAAAGTTGCTTTATGACAGGAATGCAGACTCTGCACAGTAGAAAATATGAAATAACCTGACTGCTGGAGAAGCTTCTCCTTAAATTCAAGCGATTTTGCTCATACCCTTTGGGAAAAGTTTTCCAAAATAACTTTTCATACTTTGTTATGTAACTCTGAATTTAATCGTGTGTTTGCAGGTTGAGGATCAAATCCGATATCACGTTGTGATAGATGAAAAGCTCCTGAAGAATGACCTGCACAATGGCATGCACAGGGAGACCATGCTCGGGTTCTCTTACCACATTGGGTTCTTCCTCCACAACAGCCAGGTACTGCTGTCCTCACTTTCTTGATTTCGTAGCAAGTAAGCAGCCAGAAAGAGCTGTGCACACCACATCAGCTTCTGGGACTTAACAGCACAAAAGATGTCACTCAAATGGAATGCCTCTTTCAGACCTGCTTAATTCAAAGTCACCGTGGAAGGGGTCTTTGACTGGATTTGATTTCAATTATGCTCTTCACATTCATCATCGCTTCTTAGAAGCTACTGTGGTGGACATGCATCTCTAGCTGCCACAAGCTTGCATTATAAAGCAGTCATTAATCTGACTTCCAACAGCTATTAGAAACCTGCCTTCAATTATAACACATGAATTCTATTTTCTGTGGATTTACTCCACTTTCAGACCTAAGAGCTCAAAGCACTTGGCAACAAATATGAGTTGCCTTTCAGCACCACTCATGGGAAAGCCAACCACAGAAAGATTAAGCAACCCACCCAATTCTGTGGCACGGCCAAGAAGGGAACTTAGTTGTCCTCCCTCTCTGTCTCAGAGCTTCCTCTGGGCACAGGCAAAGGAGAACAGGAAGCTCCTCAGCAAAACAATTTCAGCCCTGCTGCTTGCTCTGCAGAGCCTTGGAAAAAGCAGCTGCTCATGGGGCTGAGGAGGACATAAAGGGAGTGTGGGGGTAGCAGTGAGATGCTGGAAGCCCTCCTTGAAGGAACAGCTTCCAGAAGGTCTTCCCTGAAGCTCCCTCATTCCCCACCTCCCCAGCTTGACTTGTTTCAGACTCCTTCTTCAAACCCTTTACCTTTACACCCCACAGTGGAAAAAGCAGCTCTGCCAAATCCTGTTGCTACGGATCTTCAACAGGCTGCACCTCATCTCAGGCCTTCCAGTCCAGCAAAGCGCTTAAATGCATCAACTGGGATGTGAGCAAGTGCTTGAATTTGACTGCACTCTTTAGTTTTCCTGAAGCAAGCCATATGCACTGTTTTTTCTTTCACCCACTACCACTCCTGTTACCATATAACTACAAAATATCTCTGCTGCTTTCTGATTGCATTTCTTTTGCAGCTGTTCATAAATGATGCACCTCTAAGTTATGCAAATGTTGCAACAGACAAAGGAATTATCCACGGATTGGGAAAAGTCCTGGAAATCAAGAAGAATAGATGTGATATTAATGATACTGTGATCACTGTAAGTGGTTCTGTTTGTATAGACGGTTGAAGGCCTATCAGAGGCCATAGTAAAACACAGCTAAAGCGTACAGGATACATGACACTATTTGCCAGAAAGGAGTGCATGCAGTTTCCACTAAGGAAATTCCTACCAGAGTTTTGGCAACAGTAAAAACTGATTTGATTCTGCAGTCAGTATACTGACTATACCAACAGCCTGGATAATACAGAACACCACAAGAATAAGCCAATTCCTAAGTTTTAATTTTTCAGTAAATAATTATGCACTATGTTGATACATCTTCTCAGCCAGACCACTTATTTATAAAGTTGTTGGAGGTGGGGACAGTGTAAAATATTTATATTAAGGAAAAATGGGTTCTTTTCATTCCAGATACAGATTACTTCTGCATATACACATGAACTCCTTGTGCCCTCTGAGTAAAGCATTCTCCCCATTTTTTTTCCCTTTTTGCATATGAAATACAAGTGGTTTTAAATTCCTATGAAGAATAAGATGCGGTTTCCTCAGACTGGCAGAGAAAGGTTTTCTTTGTCTTTTCTCATGAACAAGTGAAATAGGACAGCAAACCAGCAGCATACCTTCCTTTTTATGGAGCATACAACAGGCTAGACAGGGCAGACAAAGTGAGACTTGTGCTTTACCTAAGGCGTATTTTACAGGTTTATGAACTTCTGTAGACTAATACTTTTCCTTGGAATACAACCCCATATTTTATTATATTTCACTTCTGGCTTTTCCTCATCTTTGCTCAGTTGGGCACTAGGCACAGTCCTTTGCTTTCTCATGGAAAATTATCTTCCCTGCTATGTTTTAAATGCAGCAACATACTTAAACATATTTAAGCCTTTCTACAAGTAAGCACAGATTTAGCTAATAGGAATAATATTAAACGTTGTATATCAGCTATATACCATATACCTAGGGGGTTTGCAGGACCTGACCTTACAGGTGTGAATAATTCTAGGTTATATCTGCATACACACATAGCATAGGACCACATGAGATTTCTCTAAACTGCCATTGCCCTTGTGCCACAAGTGCCACATATCCAAGCCTAAGATTTGCTTCATATTGTGATTTCAGTGGGTAGGTCTTTGGAAAGCATCACCTTAGAACAGCATAGCATAACCAAAAGAGCTTTCCCTCTCCTTTCTGTGGGAGGCTTCCTGTGAGCAACCCCTACAGATCAGCTGGTGAGGATGTTCTTCTTTATTGAGCAGTCCAGCTACTCTCACCACCTTTAACAAAGGGTTTATCTTGACTGTGCACCTCCTGACTCACCTTGGAGCTGGGGAAATATAACAGGAAATTATGCATTCTTCTATTAAATAAGCTGTCTGTAGCTCTACACAGTCTTTGTTAACTACCTTCTATTTGCGTTTAAGGAAAAGTGCAGAATTTGTTCACAGCCATCAAGTTGTCCCCCAGGAACAAAAGAAATAGTAAGTACTTTATCATCAGTACTATTATATTTTTTTTAATCAAAACTGAGCATAGATGCATTCAATCCTGGTTTTGTTTGCTTTATATGATTGCCTCAGTTTCAACAAGTCATCATGGTTACTTTGGCCTGCTACATACTTTACTCACAATCAGCAGACTCAATCCACTCTTGATCTAAACCACCCTGGGAGCAAGGGAGCAGACTCAAGAGCAGCTTAAAAACAGTTTTATCTTGAAAGACTAGTTTCTAGTTTACACTGGGGCACCTGAAGAATCCTTTTACTGCAAAGGTTAGCTCCACCATGTAAAACTATGAGGGAGCTGAGCATGGTCCAGAGTGTTTGCTACAGCAGTAGCTTCTACCCTTCTGACAGAGAGTACAGAAGGGCAGTCAGTCTGAACCCAGCATCGTGCCATGTGTTGCAAACATACAGAGACCTGGAGGGTTTAAAGACTTCAGGTGCCCAGGTCCCACACATGGGAACTGTGGATATTTAGCAGGCCCTTGTCAACCACAGGGAAACCTAGAGCCTCTTTGTGTCTGAATTTCATAGAATCATAGAATGGCCTGGGTTGAAAAAGATCTTAAAGATCATCTAGTTTCAAACCCCCTGCTCTGGGCAGGGTTGCCAACCGCTAGAGCAGGCTGCCCAGAGCCACATCCAGCCTGGCCTTGAATGCCTCCAGTGATGGGGCATCCACAACCTCTCTGGGCAACCTGTTCCAGTGCCTCACCACCGTCTGAGTGAAAAACTTTCTCCTAATTTCTAGCCTAAATCTCCCCTGTCTTATTTCAAAACCATTCCCTCTTGTCGTATCACTATCAACACATGTAAACAGGCATTGCCCCTCCCATTTATACTCTCCCTTCAAGTACTGGAAGGCTGCAATGAGTACTCTGGGAAAGCCCCTCTGTTGGGATTATATAAGCATATTTTCCTTTATACTTTATACTTTTTCTTTTTTCTTTTTATTAGACTAATTGTGTCAGTAATAGGATTCCAAAAGAGATCAAATCCCATACACCCAATTAAACTTGGCTGGCAAAGCCCTACCAAAGTACTCATGAGTAAAACTCAAACATGTTAGCATTTAATTAATAACGAGCAGCTGGATGCTTATCTCAATCTCCTAACAAGTGTACAGCCAGACTGGTACATCTTCTCCTGAAAACAAACTTCCCCTACTGTTTCCAGACCTGGAAGATAACGTATTAATAGCTGTTCTTGCAGTATTTTGACACTTGGCTTTCCAAAAGAGAACTGGGAAAAACAGGAAATGTTGCAGAAAGAAAGTTTGCACAGAAACTTATTCTGAGCAGAGGCAATATTAGACATCTTTGCCACAGGGCACTTAGTTAAATTGAACATATATTCTCCAGCAAAAATCATTTTAGCTAACTCATTTTTATTGCTACAAGTATTTCCTTAGCTTTCATTGCAACTGTATGAGTCAGCGACAGCATACATAATGTCAAATTTTTTAAAACATTTGAAAGTCATTGATCAATATTACACAGAAGTGCAGCTGTTTCTCCAATGTTTGCCCAGGCAGGGGAGAAGAAATACTGTGTCTTCTCGGAAAGCAACATGAGGATGTACACCGTCCAGATCGGATGCCAGCCAAAGTGCGCTAAAACTGTCATTGTGAGTACACCGTTCCTGTCACAGGAAAGCCAGAAATCCCCATCCTGAAACTTCACCCTCCTCATAACTGTCTCTAAACACACACACAGCACGTCCAGGTGGTCCCTAATGGCTGTACACAGAGGTCTTGTATTTGTCTGGGGACTGGATACAGCAGAGGTCAGAAGGCTAAACGCTGCTGATGGCTGGAGCAGGGGAAGGAGTGGGATGCAGAGGGAGTTTGGGAAGGGTAACACCATGTTTGTCCCTAGCAATTCCTCCACCTTTCCCTGGGGTGGCAGAGGACACCCACATCCCAACAAGGACTTGGGGTGGCAGCCTGAGCCCAGGCACAGTAAAGAGCAAGGCCACAGACAGCAGAGCTCAAGCACTGCTAAAAATCCACACCTACAGCTCCCTCCACCCAGCAGCAGTCCCAAGAGACAATGCCCGGTGGCCATATGCATACAGCCATGCCTGGAGGGGCCAGGGTCCCCTCTGCCCTGATGCTGACCTTCAGCATGGTGTTTCTCTGCCTGCAGACCAGGGAGTGCTGTGCTGGCTTCTTCGGGCCACAGTGCCAGCCCTGCCCTGGGAAGGCTGGGAGCGCCTGCTTCGGCAATGGTGTCTGCATGGACGGCATCAACGGCACTGGCACCTGCCAGTGTGGAGCGGGGTTTGTCGGCACGGCCTGTGAGAGCTGCAGCGAGGGCAAGTACGGCCGCAACTGCGATCAAGGTACCAAGCGCCCCGAGCCACACTTGTGAGGGGGGTGAAGAGAGGGTGATGAGGACTGAAGGGAAATGATGAGGCCTGCAAGGTGCAAAAGGAAGTCACTGTGGTTAGCGACCTACATGGCCAGCTTTAAAAATAAGGTGTTTTCCCTCAGGTTTTCAGCTGACCTGGGGGAAGTGCCATGTTAAGTCTCCAAGGGGAAGGTGAAACCTCCTGAGTCCTTCTAGCTGCATTCATTCTATATCCTGGAAACCTACATTGCTTTCAAGATAATAGGCCAGTCCTAGAAATATCACTAACTCCTTTTCTTTCCCTGTTATGGCATTTTCTCACTATTTTCTTGATAGAGAAGACCTTACTTAAAGACAGCGCCTCCTACACTGGCTCTTTGCAGGCTTAGAGTGGCATCCAGCATGAATAACCCTCTTTAACACTGCTTTTTCACCAATGGTTCCCATTAAAACACAGTTTCAGTCCCTGTATTTGGGAACAGAGGAAAAATAAGAAAAATTTGAAGTTAGATGCATTCTAAACGCCGGTTTCCTCCCATCTCCCCCCACAGTGTGTGCATGCGTCCATGGGAAATGCAGCAGCGGGATCGATGGGGATGGCTCCTGTGAATGTGACGTCGGCTGGAGGGGAGTGACATGCGAGAGTGGTGAGTGCCCCTCCTTTGTCTTCTGGGGAAAGCAGCGAGCATTTCAGGAAAGGACAGAACTGCAGCAGAGCCAGACAGACCAGAGCCCAGTGTCAGGTGTCCAAGTGACCAGAGCCCAGATATCCAGCAACTTCCCATAGGCCCGTGCTCAAGGAATTAATCACTGTACTAATAGCAAGTCAGCTGCTCATGAGACTTAAATGCCTTACTTAGCTAATTCTCTAGCTGTGACACCCTGTAGCTGTCCCAGAAGAACATCCTGTTTATTAAGGCTGTGTATTTTGCACAGCAGAGTTAGATAGCACATTCTAATCCTCAGGTCCTCCTTCCAAGAGTTTTGATAAGTTGATATAGCTATACAACACTGGATATTAAATTATGCTCTTGTTAATGCAATAAAAATTAACTAGCAAATAAATCAGTTTGTCTTGATTTAATACAGCTCCTATACCCAATTAAATTACATTTAGACATAATTGAAATGTATTAAATATCTATTTTAGAAATCTGTATAATAAATTTTATAAATGCATTAATAATAGCATTCAATATCTATTGTAAATTTGCTCAGGACAAAAACAGTAATGAAAAGAATTTTATAGCTAATGCTGACAGAATTTCAGTGGAATTTGAGCAACTTTCAGTTCCTTTGGGAACCCTAAACTTACATAATTAAGCTAACTATGCACAAGACTCACCAGAGTAAAGATAAATGACAACAGGTAAAGTGTTTTCCTGACAACATGCTGACATGCCTTTTCTTCAACACCACGTTTAAATGGTACCTGCTGATCTGTAGAGAGAGTCATTTAGCCAGAGGGAAGGCCTGCTTCCTTGTAAGCAAGTGATTGCCTGGTGCAGGAGCCAGAGCTCTGCATGGTGGTCATGTAAAAGTAGCAAACTAGAAGGATATTGACTTGAAAAGCTCTGATTCCTGTTTCTTTTTTTTTTTCTTGCAGAAATCAAGGATGATGCATGTAACACCTCATGCCATACTAGTGCTAAGTATGTATAAACACTACTTTTTTGGATGAGGGAGGAGAAAAAGGGGATCTCTTGCAAAAGTATGGCCTCGCTTGCTCTTTTTGAAGACTTCTCAGCAACACAGATAACACTCTTGCTTTTCACCTCAGAGATAAGGGGCAACGTTAATATAATATATTCAGTGATGAGGCTGAAATGTTCAAAAATATCAGTGTTAAAAGGGGAAACAATTGAGATTTAGGGGGCAAAGGGAGGTAAGACATCCCACCACACAGTAAAGAAAGACATTTAAACCCACACTTGCATACAGAAGGCTAAACTGTACCCCCCTGCACTTCTCCCCCTCAAAAAAAACAAACAAACAAAAAAAAAAAACACCTTGAACCTGGGGTACTCAGACACCCACCTACCACCCCATGAATATCCATTCTGCTGTGTAAGTTGAGTGTACACAAACAAAAATTTGTGCAGTTTTTGGGTGAGCAGGATTTTCTGAGGTTCTGCATGAGAAAATAGGACAGCTGATAGCCAAAACATGCGTATTTAATACTTAAAATAACATATCTAAAACACTTTCAGAGAGCTTGGTCTGGCTAAGTTCATTTTTATGGTTGTTACTGCAACATACTATGTGGTTAAACACTTCTTTATCTCTGTGCAACTTTACCTTTGGAACAGTGCAGAGCAAAAGACCTGACTTTTTAATGTCACCTGCCTCTTTTCATGTGTCTAGTTGCCTTCTCCTATCGAACGGGACTGCCTATTGCAAGTGTGCAGCTGGATTCACAGGGAATGGGACATTCTGCACAGGCAAGTGGACTTTGTCTCCCTGTTGAAAAAGAGTGCCTGAAATGCACTGTGATCACAATGAAATAGTGGAGCTGGTGAGAGATGAGCACTCCCCTATGCACCAGTGAAAAACAGGAATTGCTGCCAGTTTGCTCAAAATGAGTGAAAGTGCAACAGGTGCAGATTCATAGCAAACAAAGGGATCAAAACCTTCAAGTTGTGGGGCATTGTGCTAAGGGAGGCCAGAGAAGAGGGAACATACTGTGCACAACCCAGGCCCCATTGTTTGCAGAGTAATGAAACCTGGATTATGACTTTTACTCCTTTTCCAACAAAGCCCAGCAAACAGAGACCAATTCAGGGTACAATAGCACTTCCAGATATTGAGAGCCGTATACCCCTGCCATTTCCTCAGCCTTTTGAACTTGCACAGATTTCTGGGGTGATAAAATTGACTTCTGGAGCACGGAGATCTGAGACACCCTCAGAAAAGGGCAACAGCAGCTTATCCTAGCTGTCCCTCCAAGAGCCTCAGATATCCAGATTTATGAAGTAGACTGTTTCCAACTACAGTGGCTGTAATGTTACAGTTTCTTTACCTAATCCGTAACTGATTAAAATCCTAATGCTCTTAGGAACAGAAGCATATCTGCCTGACAATGGCTGGCAGGGTCCTAATCAAAGACCTTAACACTCTTAAACTCTGGATGCTTTGATTTTTTCTTCTGGCACAAATTACCCAAGGCCATTTTAATGTACCAGTGTGAAATCTCCCATGCACAGGGGGATGTAGGTTACCCTATAGGGGCTCCGTGCTCGCCCATAGACCCCTGCAGAAGGATTCCCAGGCAAACACCTACAGAAGTCATCTCCCCAGGCTGGCTGTTAGAGCTGCTGGAACAGCCATTTGAGGCAAAAACTAAAGTAATGTTTGAGCTAGTTTGATTCACAGTGGAGATCAGAAGAGGCCCCCTCCCTGCTTTCTAGGTAGCCAGGCAAGATCATTTTGTGAACCTCTGACTCATCCAGGGCTGCAGAACAGCACAAGCTTCCATCTGAGTAAAAACCAGGATTTTTCCCTCACAGGAGGGCTGGGTGGTATTAGAGTCAAGACCTCCTATTAGAGTCAAGACCTCCTGCAAGAAAAGGCCATTTGATCTGTGTGCAGAAAAGGACACGCTAAGGAAAAGCTCCAAAAGCCTGTTTAATCTAGAAAAGAGTACAAAGGGCCCTTTTTTTGTTGGAATGTGCAGAATCATGAAGTGGGAAGTTACTAAAAAGCAGTCCTGGATGAATTCTTGTCTTCCAGACCAGACACATCTCAGCTTTCCCTCTTGCAGTAAGAGATAATAAAAAATAAACAAATAAATAAATAAATAAATAAGAGATAATAAATAGCTAGCACTAATGATATCTATGACCTCCTAAATGAGAAACATTCAGAAGTTGTCAACAAATCCCTTTAGGAGTTTGAGACAACTATCTGAAAGAAGCTATATAAGCATATTGGTTTAAACTGAGTTGTCACCTCTGTTCAGCTATTGATGCTTGCGAGACCAGCAATGGTGGCTGTTCGGACAAAGCAGAGTGCAAAAAAACGACGCCTGGAAATAGAGTGTGCATCTGCAATTCTGGGTACACTGGAGACGGACTAGTCTGCATCGGTAAGCATTCCCAATGTCTCATATATCACCAGGAGGGAAATTACAGGAGTGAACTTTCCTGTACATGGAAGGAGATCCGTGTTCTGCTATGATCCTGAGTGCAGTTTCCTGATACTAGAGACCTTGGTGCCAAAGGCACCTCAACAGTCTTTCTTGCAGCACCACGTGGTTAATACTACTTGACAAACCTTGTCATCCAAAGCAGCGCAGTGTGACACCAAAATTAATAAAGATCTACCTCTCAGCAAAGATAGCCCCATCACTAGCAGGTTCATGCGCTCATGTTCCTCTGACCATTGCAGACTTAAAGACTTTGAGAGACTGCTGTACCATACCTCTCCCCAGGTATGGTTTTAAAAATGCTGACAGCAATGTTTTAGCTTTTACCAAGGCAACTACAAGGGCCAGACTGATAATAACGAAATCAAATGACTTTCATTGATTCACAGCTGTCCAAAATCTGCATTCCTAGCATGCTTAACTTAAGATTCACCCTTCTTGGGTTTTCAGAAGTCACTCATTTTTATTTTTTGCAACTGTTTGTTTTACAAAGAAATAAACCCCTGTCTGGAGAACAATGGTGGATGTGACAGAAATGCAGAATGCACCCAGACTGGACCCAATCAAGTGAGTACTTTGTCAGCACAGATAAATAAGACTGGCCAACTGCTTACAGCTTGGGGTGGGGGGGAATATTCCTATCTCAACTTTGTTTTTAAATGGAAAACTGTGTTTCGTACTAAAAATTCTAAAAAGTGTATGCTTCCCTCAAAAAATGTATTTGAGGGGGAATCTGCACAAACATGAAAAATTGGATGTCATTGAGAGAAATTACATTCTATGATTCTATGAAATCCAAAACTGCAGAGGAAAGCAATATTATGCTATTTCAAACAATTGTTTTTCCCCCTTGGGAGGTTTTCATGTGAAAACCTGTTAGTTTCAAAGTATTGCTAGATGTTTCTTTTTACTATTATGGAATTTTTCCATGGACAGTTTCTATTTCAGACTAGCCCTTTTCCCAACGTAACTCAAGCGTAACACAAAGAAACAAAAGAGGCTGAATCACAATTCTGCTACAACGGTTACAAAATACCAGCACCTCCTCTTCCAGTGTTCTACAACTCCCATGCAGAAATACAGAGTATTCTCCAAAGAAAGAAGTGCAAAAGGGCTAAGGGGAAAAGGGTTAACAAGAAACAAATTGGCCCAGGCAATCAACTGACAGATTAGTGTTTCTATTTTTATACCAGATCCATAAGAAGCTGAATTCCCCGACTGCAGCACTTCCTTGTCATCCCTCTACAGTTTCATATTGGTTAGCAAAGGACTGTAATCCTCCAGGAGGCACTGTACAGCCGTATTTATTTGGGAACAATGCAGAAAACAGATCAGGAGTCAGAAGCCAGCTCCTGCCTTCCACTTGTCCAAGGACAGGAGGGGCAATAATCCCCATAAGCCCTTTTAGCCTGTACTGATCAATTAACTCTTTCCTTTGGCTGTCATTAGCAAGTGAGCACATTTCTGATGGGAACACAGAACCACTTACTCCTTCCCTGGCCCTCTGAACAAGACAACAAAGAGCTATTTTCTTCCACAAACCCTCACTGGTAATAGAAGTAGTGGCCGCAATATAAGTATTTATCCTTCCTTACCCATGGGAATAGAGTTAACATGGGAGCAGTAATAACCTCTGCTACAAAATCCCATCCCTGCAGAGCCAAGCCTATAAAGGCCAGAAAACATTTTGCTTTCTGTAGGAGTTTCAGCTGTTCAGATACATAAAATTCTGCTATTACACTGCCTAGCACATTTTTCTCTGATACAGAAAACTCCTTGCAAATTCAATCTCCTACATATTAAATGTGCATTCTAAAATGAGGGCATCAAGCAGTGAATTGGAGAGAAGTCATTTATTTGCAGCCATGTCACAGTTATCACAAAAATGAAAAACTAACTGCAAACCAGAGCAATCTTGACATAAACATCAAATACGTTGCCACCAAGCGCAAAGCTATCAGTAACATCAGGACACAATCCCAAATGTATTTTGCAGATATGTTTCATCTCTTAAAAAAAAAAAAAAAAGACAGAGAAAGAAAGAAATACCAATTTACAGAGATAAAATGGGGGAAATGAATTAGGATTTTAGCCTGTTTAGTGACAAGATGACTATCTGCAGATGTCCAAAGGGTCATTTCAAGTGACCAGAACAGCAGAGGTGAGACAGAGAGATGGACAGGCAGGGAAGGGGCACATAGGGTCTCTTGGAAATTGTTATTTCCCAGTTTCAGTCTATGGTTTCTCAAGCTGGCTAAGAAGCATCAGCAGAAGAGATGAAGTACTTTTAGCTTAATAAAGTTTAAATCATCTCACTAAGAAATGGGATTCTGAGTTCCTCCCATTTACCAGAAGCATTAACTTGGGGGGGGGGGGGGGGGGAGGTAAATTAAATTAAATATAAATGTGCTGAAAAAAAAAAATCAAACACCTTTCCCTATATGTATGCTTCCTATTTTTCCTCCGTAGGCAGTATGCAATTGCTTGAAGGGATACTCTGGAAATGGCAAAAGATGCACATACATCAGCCTGTGTTCACAAGTAAGTATCACTTTAAGGAGAGTACAGTCTTGTGATAACCATTACCCTCTGGGGTTTGGTATGCATTCAGAACTAAGTCAGATAGGTAGATCACTCCTTCTATGCCCAAAAAACACTTAGATTAGTATCTAGTTTTCAAACATGTTTAGTTCAGTTCTTGCTTTAGTGCTGTTACTATATTGGAAACTATGCAGTAAGGACTTTTCCTGGACCACAGCCTGGACACAATACAAGGGCCTGGACTCATCACAGAGTCCCAAAAACAACTTGAAATCAGATCTAGAGAAACAGACCCTGGTCTGTAATGGTAAATTGTAAGTCACATCTCCTAAGCACATTTTTTGTTACTGATAATTCAAATAAAAAGCCACTATATCTAAATGTGTGTTCGCGACCCAAAGGGCTAACCAACATTTTAGTTAGTATGAGGGAAGAAAAAAATGCAGTTTCTTGGCAAAACAATTAAAGAGCATTGGACAAATGATAAGAGACAGAAGCGTGAACTATAACTTGTTACCTATAATGACAAAAAAAAAAAAAAAAAAAAAAAAGATGTTCAGGGGTCAGTTCTAGCTGTTCTAGGAGCCAGGTGACTGGGAACCAAAGAAAAGAACCTATGATAGGTCCAAACCACCATGTATTTTTAATATTCTCCTGTCACTAAGCCCACTAGTGTGATTTGGGACCATATCTGGGCAGCCTGATCAAGAGGAATGACCAAGAGTCCAACACATCACCTTCTCAGGCTGAAATATTTATAGCCAAATCAGAGCAGCAAGTCCTCACCCTTGCTGGGTCATTACCAGTGAAATCCATTTTAGGGCAAACAATTGGAGGCCTGGGCATGACTGGAGTAGACGATTCCAGTGGAGGTCCCAGGCCACTCTCTCACCTGGAGCAAAGCTCCCATGGAGCAAGTGAAAAGCCAGAGCCCCACAGCCCGACATACATCCCTGTAGATGCATCATACAGTGCATAACAACACTGCAAGCTGCAGCAGAGGCAGGTTACTGAACCATGACCGAGGACACAGGGTGGTAGGTGGGTGGGGAGATTAAAACTTTTCTTCATCGGAAGGTCAAAAGAAAAAAAAATTCTCCATGCAAATCATTTCTCTTCTTTGCCTCCCCAACTCCACAAGTTGCAACCGAGGTTTTCCCGTGACATTCCCCATCCCGACCTTCATCTGTCACTGCAGACTGAGAATTAGCCACATCCGTTTCACACAGTCACTGCTAACCACGTGTTCATGAGCAATGTGGTGCTCTGCACCAGCCACATTGCTCTGCTTCTTGGCAGGCTGCAGCAGGGATATATCTACTCTCCCATACACATTAATCCTTTGTGCTCAGAGCACAGTGACAATAATTCTCATCGTCCCTGACTGGCCTGTCAGCAGACTTTCTCTAACCTTGAAAGGTTGCTGAGACGAAAGAGCAAGGGCAAAGTCAGAAGCTGGAGGAAGGATAGCTCAAAATTATGAGCCACTGTTTCCTATGCTTTTTCTTTTTCCTGTGCCATGTTCTGGCTATTTTGCTTCCACCTGGCTAATTATGCCATAAAAAGAAAAAAAAAAAAAGAGCCTTAAAATGTTACCATCAGACTAGAAATTAATCTGTCTTCAACATAGCCAAACCTCTGTGCAGTAAAGCCTCATAAAAAGCTATAATAAACCCAAAGGAGTTTCTGCTCCTACTCAGGGCCCATAGTAAAGGATCCCTGAGATAAGCATCACTGGGAAGGACACCACAAAACAAGCACGTAGAAGGAAAACAAGACAACTTTCTCAATTTTTCCTGATTTGCTCTCAAGTTCAGTCCTCATAAGCTATATACGTGCAAAAAAAAGTGATGACCTAGAATTGTTTTATTACACCTGGAAATGAAGGAATATTTTAAATTTTGGTCTTACCAGAATAATGGAGGCTGCAGTGAGTTTGCCATCTGTAACGACACCGAGCTAACAGAAAGAACCTGCACCTGCAGACGTAACTATGTTGGAGATGGATTTAAATGCCGAGGCAATATCTACCAGGTAAAGCATTGTATATGTCTGCTTGTTGTTTTTCAGATAGCTATTTCATACAACAGCTGTCTCTTGAAGACATGCCTATTTTTTCTTGGATGCCTTGGTAAATCTAGCCCACAGTTTGCAGTTCGTAGAAAACAACTACACTGATGGACAGTTGTTATGACCGCAGTACTAGCACATTAATACTGGTATTTTTAAGTTTCAAAGAAGCCTGTTAATTCATAGAGCAAGGTAAGATAAAACAGGAGCGATGGGAAACATTCACTCTAAGCCAAAATTTCCTTCTTTTTCAAGTGCTGCATTTGGTAGGATTCTATAGATGTTGCTCCAGATTTGCAGCATTGTTACAAAGTCTTGTTCTTGGTTGTAGGAACTTCTCAGGGACTCCAACACATCTAGGTTTTATTTTCACTTAGAGGTAAGAAAAGGTTTTTTTGTTTGTTTGTTTTTTGCATTGAGGGTGTGGGGGGGGGTGGGAATAGGCAAGGATCTGTTGTGTACCAACACCCTTCAACATAATCAGGACCGGATTTGGATCACCAGTCCCAATCGTCAGTCACTAATACCAGAGATGCTCCAATTTAAACTATTAACTGCTATTAAAAACTTCTAGAGAATTAATAATTAAGAAAATTAGGGGAACGTAAGACCTCTAGACCAGGCATAAAATTGAAGCATTTACCTGTTGGTCTGAGATCTTCCAGCACTTGTCTGAATTCTGAGGTGAGCAAATATCAATTTTCTACCACCACTGTTGCATTTCCAGTTTGCTACACCATTTCCCGTTCTCCTTCTGAAACATCACAGGATGTTGATGTGCTTTGCTGATGTGCATTGCCAGTTGTTGCTGCTTTCCAGAGAACAGCAGCAGAAATTACCTGCTTACCCATGAGGCTCAGAACAGAATAAATCTATGTATTGGCTTACTAGTCAAAGACGTATTTTAACTTTGATTCTGCTACCATAGTAGATGAATGAATTTGTCTCACCTTAGCGGAGCTCTCTGCTTATTTCAGATTACCAGTGGTTATTGCAATGTGCCTACAATACTCCAGGTCCATTTGTATCACTAGCAGTAATCAATTTATGCCTAGGTATGAGCAACCATGTATCAGCTAAATGCATACACAAACACATTCAAACATCCATTTTTAGACCTCTCAAGATTAACGGATTTATTCAGTCTCCTTGCCCAGAAGGAAATAGCCCCCTTCATCATCCCTACACTTAGCATTGATTGAGAGCTTTCCCTCTTGTTGTCCTGTTCATTATTGTAGAGGAAACAGGCTAAGCTATAAAACAAAAGAATGAACAAAAGAGAGAAAAAAATATCAGTTTTATGCACAGTGGTTGCAGGCGGGGATGAGAAGGAAAGCCCACACCATAGAAAGAAGTTTCTCTCCCCCTCACGTAGCAGTGATTGGAGCTGAGCGTGTGGCAGCAACAGGGCTGTGGGCACCACCTCCCACACAGTGGGGTTGCCCTGGCTCCACATGAGCTATGTGCACTAACGACTCTGTTCTGCTTTGTCCTTTTAAATCTGGCAGGCCTTGTCTATCAGAGATATTGCTGGCCCAGGCCCTTTCACTCTGTTTGTGCCTCACACAGACGTATTAAACAGCAACCCACAAGTAAGTAAGAAGGCTGGGAGTTTTCGGATTGAGACACCTTGCTCAGCTGCATCTCAACTCCTCTGCTCTCTGTTGCAGGTGAGGGACTGGCTCGCCAAAGGGGAGATGGCACAAATCCTTCGGTACCACATGGTGGGCTGTGCCAGCCTGCTGTATAGCAACCTGAAGACAGTCAGGAACGTCACCTCTCTGCATGGGGACCAAATACAGATCACCTATTCTCAGGTAACAGGGTGAGGAAAAGGTAAGGGTCTGAATAATAAAACTGTCTGCTCTCATTTAACCTTTTTAAAAAGTGTAATGTTCCTTTTCCTCCTCTGATGCATAAAAATAAATAGTATTAAAAAATTAAAAATTGTCCATTCAGGCAAAATATTCAGTACTTACCTGCTACGTTAAGACTGGAGTTGTACCATCCTTGCTTTGATGCGAGTTGTCTTACCCTCCAGCTCTGGTTTGTTTGTGTTCTCTAAAAAAACCTCTCTCTCTCATCATGTTTGTAAAACCAAGAAGTAATTTATTAAAACAGAAGCTACTACTTGTTTCCAAGAAAGGAGGGTCACTCTATAAAAGAAATTTGGCATAAGCCTCACTGTCCAACAAGGTTCCACAGGAAACATCTTTGTTGCCTTTTCAGAATTCAGTGTATTTGAACAATAAAGCTGAAATTATATTCAGTGATGCTGTTGGCACAAATGGCGTGATTCATATCATAAACCAAATCCTGGTCCCATCACGTATTCAGGATTTCCCCCCAGGTCCTAAGAAGGTGAGTGCAGCTTTTTGCCGTTCTCATCTCAGGGGCTTTTATATCTAGCTGTAACTCTAGTTATCATGCAAGTCATAAAAAAGCAGCATTGCTAAGACAACCTTATTTGTCAATGTCAAGTTATTTTTATATAAGTTTAACACTATATTTAAAATTCCTCTTATACTGTTCTTAGCATAAATGTAATTCCTGAGTAAATTCCACATGAGGCTTTTACAATGGCTTTGATTTCGTAACAAAAAGCTTACAGGGGAAAGCAAGCTAATATCTACTTTTAAAATATCCGTATGATGTATTTATTAGACAAATCTCCTGACTATTCCTTTCTTTGTAGGAAAGCCTAAAAATGGTTGCAGCCAAACATGGGTACATCCTATTCAGCAATTTGCTAGAGGTAAGTGGACAAGAGTCAGCAGCTATCAGGCACAGGTTTTAAACAAATACAAGCAACAACAACAACAACAAAAAAGCACAGACAGGATGCACAATATCACTAGCAGGATGGTGCTCAGTGGAGCCAAAGGACTCACAACAAGGTACGTGACACCCCCAGTCACCACCTGGCTCCCTCCAACAGACATGGGGGAGATGTCAAGCAGATCCACCGCCACGTTTCCCCTTCCAGCCCAGCTCTGTCCTACCATGTCAAATTACGTGGCCAAGGTTTGGCCCAAGTATGACTTTAAGCCCAAAGCTAGGCCTGCAACATGATTTTTGGTGGGCAGATGAAATGCTTCTGGGTCATTTAACTCAACTTGGACAGCTCAACTGTGTTTTTTAAAGTCATGACATTTGCAAGCTGGTGACCAGGCAGCCCACATGGCCACTGCATCCCAGTTATGCTAGCGTTCACCTCCTAAGGTCGATATCCTTTTAGAGGGAGCATTAATCTCATACACATAGAATTTTGGCATGTTGCAGAAAAACAACCTGCTTGGGCTGATCAACGATCCCATTCACAAACCCGTCACGCTATTCTGGCCCACGGACACAGCTATCCGTGGGCTGCCGCAGGAACAGCAGGATTTCCTCTTCAAGAAATCCAACACGGACAAACTGGTGCAGTACCTCAAATTCCACATCGTCCGTGACGCTGAGGTAAGACCCATGCTTTTTTAAGACTATTGCTAAGGCAAAGACAGGGAAGCCTGGACATGCACATCTCCCTTGTTTCCAGGTTTTGGCCTACCAACTCCCTCGCTCCACCTCACTGAAGACCCTGCAGGGCTCCAACCTCAGCATTAGCTGTGGAGATAACAGGGAGATTGTAAGTATTTTCCCTGCCAGCACCTCTACCATTAGATTCACTCATGCAGACCCCCCTGTGCCTGTGCACAGTCCATAGAAAGGATCAGTAACACCAAAACTTAATTTCTCCTTGCCTGTCCATGCCAATAGCCACAAAACCACAGCAGCCACCCCAACCCATTCAACAGGCTAGATGGTTTGCAAGATTTTTTGGAGCTGTCATTTTCTCTCTTGTAAGATGCTATTTGTTCAAAACAGCTCTCAGTTACCTCAAAAGACAATACCATCACATTAACTTCTCCTACAATGAAATACACAATGAAAACCAACTAGGACAAACCTGGCTTTGGCAGAAGCCTCATGGATACAGCATCTGGGTGCAAACTCTGGTTTGCAAGCATTCACAGGCTAAGATTGTAGGCAAGTATGCAACCCATCAAGACAAAACAATGGTATGTTTTTCCTCTGCAAACTGATCACACCCACACATTCTCAGGCAAGCATCTGCCTCTGCACATGTGGCTAAGCTTAAATGCATATAAGGTACATCCGTGGACACTCTGTCAGCTTTAGGAAATGGAAAGGATCTGCCATCTGTGAGATTGTAGCACTGTAATCTGTAGGAAAAGAGGTCTCCAAATTGGTTTTGGGCCCCCGCAGCCATCAGGGTTACCTACAGGATAGTTTGACACACCATTGTGCATCAGAGCATTCCTACAGAGGGAGGATCATCCCTGATTCCCATCCAGGATCTGGATCCAATCTGACCCCACAGAAAACTGCCTCACCATTTTTCACACCACTCTCCCCATCCCCTCTCTCAGGGCGCCCTTTTCCTGAATGACAGACAGTGCAAGATCGTGCAGCGGCAGCTGGAGTTCGACGGGGGCATTGCTTATGGCATTGACTGCCTGCTGACGGACCCCAGCCTGGGGGGGCGCTGCGACAGCTTCTTCACCGTGGAATTCATGGTCAGTCCAGCTTTTTTGATCATTCTCCCACACACCGAAGCCACAGCCCACAGGCCAAACACTGTCCTCAGAAGGACAAGGGGCAATGCTCACAGCTGCTTTGACACTACCAAGGTTAAGTCTCATCACTTCAGTCTGGATTCACCTGTGCTTTGTCTCCACCACACTGGTTAGAGCCATGCCCTTGGTCTCTCGTATTTCTTGCTTTCACAGAATCTTTCTCAACACACCTAAATAGGCACTGCTAGCACGGAGGAAGTTTCCTCCACGAACTTCAATGTGACCTACAAACAGGAAGTTTTGAAACTTGCAGATCTCCAGATGCTCCCAGCACACACAGGGTACCCACACACTGTTAGTGAGGGCCATGTTGGCATCCATAGGAAGAAGGAAGGCTTCTGGAATTCATCACTGACATTGAACACCCCACTGAAAGCATTTTTCAGAGGGCAGGCACTTGTTGCTAAAAATGGACCAAGTGATGGTGGTAAAACAGGGATTTCCTGACAGGCTCAGGCAGCTTTGCATCCTCCTTCTCTCCCTGGCTAGTGATTTTGTTTCTGAAGCTCTTGTTGGTTTCAGTATTTCCAAAATGAAACATTTTTAAATGGTTTAAAGACCAAATTTTCTTTAGTTTAATTCAAAACTTACAAAAAATACTTAGAAGTAAATACATTTTCATGTAATTAGTCTGAAAAAATATGTTGGAACTTATATTTCAGTTATAAACCCAGTGATTTTGCATAGCCCATATGCTTCAGTTACCTTTTGTTTCATGATTTTGTTAAACAAAATGGATATAATGCCATCAGGTCAGGTCAGTGTTTCCTGAGAAGTAACTGATTACCAGTACTCCAAATTAGACAGCCAGGTCTGATGCACCTCATGTCAATATTTGAAGAATATCCATATCTCCCTTGCGTGCTTGTTTAGATCAGGAGTAAATTTCTTCTGGTACAAACATTTGTTTCTTGCATTTCTAGGCACTAAATTTATGTAACTATTTTGTTGTCATTCTACAACAACTTCGGAGAAAGGAGAGAAATCTGTTTCAAGCATGACAAACCCACATTCTTTTCTGCTCATATTTACCGCTCACATCGAACAGACACTTCTTGTCAGTTTGGAATTGCCTTTTGCTGCGACTATGTTTAATTTTTTTCCCCTATTTTGTACAACAGGGGTACTGTGCTAGCTGTTTCAGTGGTTCTAAGTGCCCTCCAGGGACAAAACCAAAGGTAATACATTAATCTTGCATTTAAGCAGCCTAACTTGCTCTTCTCTGTACTTCACCTCTATAAATACCTGAGGGGACAATGTAAAGAGGATAGCGCCAAACTCCTCTCAGTGGTGGCCAGTGATAGGACAAGGGGTAATGGGTATAAATTGAACCACGGCAGGATTCATTGCTGTATGAAGAAGAAATTCTGTACAGTTCGTGTGACAGAGCACTGGAACAGGTTGCCCAAAGAGGTTGCAGAGTCTCCTTCTTTGTAGATATTCAAAACCCGCCTGGATGTGATCCTGTGTAACATGTTCTAGGTGACCCTGACTGAGCAGGGGGTTTGGACTAGATGACCTCTGGAGGTCCCTTCCAACCTCAACCACTTTGTGATTCACATACACAACTAGAATAAGTTGCTTGGCAAAAAGAGTGAAACCTCAACAGTGAAACCATACTCTAAAGTGACACCATAAAGGCCCAGGGACAAAGCTGCCCCCACGCATGCACCCACATAGTGAAGGGATGACGTTGGCCTCACACAGAATCTGCCGTAGCAAGTGCTTCATTTGACTTCAGAGCAGCCCCTCTGTCCTCATTAACAGAGCTTAGCAAGCTGGGTGAGAAGACTGTGGCCTCCCACATCACATTTTGATTCAATGTATAGCAGAAATGGCAATTAGAAAAGAAGAACAACCCAGACCTCCACGTAGCACTCATCTTCCTGTGTTTTCCCCCTCTCTGCACTGCCACATGTGATGCCCAGGAAGGGATCCACCGATGCACATACGAGACCTACGGGCTGCGGAGGGACGGGTGCCGCAGGAACTGCTCCATGCTCATCCACACAGCCAAGTGCTGCAAGGGCTACTTCGGTCCAGACTGCCAAGGTAGGACCCCCTGAGCACAGCCTTTCTGACAGGATTTGTAAGAGCATCTCAAGGATCTCAGCACCTGAAGCTTGCTGTCAGAAGCGTCACAGCTGCTTTTACAAATCCTACCAGAGATGCATTTATAGGTATTTCCATGTTCAAGATTTGACAAAAAAATAATGAACAGCAACAATGAATAAGCATGCACTTGAGCTCAACAACCAATTTCTGTTTTTTTTCTCTCTCTTTAAAACAAACAAAAAAAACACACTTTTCAGCATGCCCAGGGGGTCCAGAGATGCCATGCAATAACCACGGCTCCTGTGATGATGGATATGCTGGGACAGGAGAGTGCCGCTGCAACAGTGGCTTCAATGGGACTTCATGTGAGCTGTGTCTACCAGGCAGATACGGCTCCAACTGCAGACGTGCGTTTAAGTTTCCTTTCCATACTGCTGCCCACCTCAAGCCTAAGCTATTTTGTCAGTGATCGGTTTTTAAGTAAACCAAAAAATGGTTCCTCCTTCCAATACTACCGTTTCTCTTGAGCACTTCCTCACACAGAAGGATGGCTTGAGATCTCAGAATGGAGGAGGAGAAGGCAGTAGGAACAGAAGCTTTCCTTCGCTTTCCCTGCAGGGCTTTTCCTATTTTTGCATGGTGTGTAAGTAATGTGAAATGGAGGCACAGTCACCAAGCATTTTCAACTACAGCACAGCCTTCTCTCACATCCCCATAAAGGGCATGGCAGCATTTTAGCAATACAGCTCCTTGAGGATTGCAGGAGGCCAAGGCCCTGCACTACTTTTGCAAAAGAAAAGATAAAAAACACTGAGATGAAGGTAGTTTTTGTAGAGGGACAGCAGCCAAGAAACTGCTCACATAATCCACTTTGCTGTGGTCTTAAACGTAGCTGAGTTGGAACCAGGATCAACATCACCCTTTGAACTCGAATATTTTCTCAACATAATACCTTCAGAGGGGAAGCTACCATCTTAACACTTCCATCGTAACTGTGTACATCTGTAGTGCTCATGAAATGCATAGGGTTGGGGGGTTAGAGGCTAGATACCTTTAGGTTGAAAGCAAGGTATCAGGCTTGGATACCAATGCTCAGGACTAAGTTTATCTCCAATTTTTCCATTTTAAAGGACACCATAGCATAAATTCCATTTAAGCTGATAGATACCATGATCAGTTTCAAACTAACAACAACAAAAAAAAAGTCTTATAACCCCTTCTTTTTAATGCATACTTACATCAACCAAAAACTAGGTAAATGGACTAAAAGAAAGTCAGAGCATGAAACTCCTTTTGAGCAGGACCAAGTTTTCACAGAATGAGAATTTCACCAAATCCCACATCATTATACTCATTAAACAAGAACATTTGAGGAAGAGAGATGAGGCAAGAAAGGATGATAACTTCTTTATATTATAAAAGAGAGAGTTATTAATAATTCTTCAAGAGGGACTCAGCATGAAAGTTATTACAGCACCAAAGAGTGGGGGAAAGACATCACCTATGGATTAAAGTAATCCCTCATGCTTCAGCTACAGGGCACAAAGGGTAACGCCCCACATATGAAAGGAACAAAAGGAATGCAGAAGCTTTAAGTCATGAAAATGTCTAAAACCTAAAGAACTCATTACAGGTAACTTATCTATACAGCAAAGTTCACTAACCTCATTATTTGGCTTCCTTAATTAGACAGACCTTCTCTCTTCCCACATACCTTACATCTCTCTGGCTAAAAGGCTTCCCCACAACTAGCAGGTGTTGCATGTTAGGACAGGATCAAGCTGGGTCTTCATCTCAACCATTAACTCCTTCCTGCTGTAGTTTTGTGAGGTTTGCTACTCCTATCACTGTGCAGTTCAATAGTCATTATCAGAGTCACATTGAACTAATGCCAATTATAAAATCATAAGATCACAGGATAATTCAGGTTGCAAGGGATGTCAGAAGCTCTCCAGTCCAATCCCTGCCCAAAGCAGGATCAGCTCTAAGCTCAGACAACGTAGTTCAGGGTAGATAGAATAGAATAGCATAGCATAGCATAGCATAGCATCGGTAAGGTCGGAAAAGACCTCCAAGATCATCTAGCCCAACCAACCCCCCCCCCCCCACCACCAATGTCACCCACTAAACCATGTCCCCAAGCACCACGTGCAAACTTCCCTTAAACACCCCCAGGGACGGTGACTCCACCACCTCCCTGGGCAACCTGTTCCAATGCCTGACTGGTCTTTCTGAGAAGAAATATCTCCTAATTTCTAACCTAAACCTCCCCTGGCGCAACTTGAGACCATTCCCTCTAGTCCTATTACCTGCGAGAAGAGGCCGACCCCCAGCTCCGCACACCTTCCTTTCAGGTAGTTGTAGAGAGCAATAAGGTCTCCCCTGAGCCTCCTCTTCTCCAGACTAAACAACCCCAGATCCCTCAGACACTCCTCACAGGACTTGTGTTCCTGGCACCTTCACCAGCTTCGTAGCCCTTCTCTGGACATGCTCCAGGGCCTCGATGTCCTTCCTGTAGTGAGGGGCCCAAAGCTGAACACACTATTCGAGGTGTGGCCTCACCAGAGCTGAGTACAGGGGATGATCACCTCCCTGGTCCTGCTGGCTGCACTATTCCTGATACAAGACAGGATGCCATTGGCCTTCTTGGCCACCTGGGCATACTACTGGGTCGTTCATGTTCAGGCAACACCCCCAGGTCATTTTCCTCTGCACAGCTTTCCAGATCTTGTTAGGGCTTGCAAACCTCTGAGAATGGAGACAGTCCAGCTGCTTCAGGCAGTTAGGCCACCTGGCTTCATGGTGAAAAACAGTGAGGTTAGACTTAGCTAAATTATTACTAGGTAATACTGTATCTGAACTGACAGTCTAGGGGATGCTTCTCTAGGGAATTATTTTCTCCTCTCCCAATGGCAACTGTATAAATGATCTTTCTGCATTTCTTTTGCAGTCTGCGAATGCAAGAACAATGGGCAATGTGAGGAAGGATATTCAGGAACAGGACGATGTTTCTGTGAAACAGGATGGACTGGCCGGCTGTGTGAAACCAAGCTAGGTCTCTGCCTCACCTCCATGGACCCTGTCACTTGGAGCTCTGGGTTGATAGCACTCACAAGTCAACAGGGGGGTTGCATAGAGGAGAGTGAGAAAGTGCTAATAATATCAGAAGCTGTCAGTGGAGGCTAAGGGAGCTCCCGAGAGCACTAATTTGCAGAGAGAGGCCGTGTACATAACCGCTCCAGACTGTGAACGAGCATCTTCACATCCCTGCCTCCCCTTGCATGAAATAGGAATATGAGCACTTGCCTCTCCTGTGGAGGTGCTTGGGGCTATGTGAGGGAAGGTATTATCCAAGAGCTAAGCAGTCATAAAAAATTTTCACAATGTCTAGTTAGCAAGACTGCTGTGAGGGCTTTCCTTTCTGCCCAAGGGCATTGGGCATTGTTCTGAAACAAGGGCATTGCTATATAAATACCATTCTCATATCTGCTGTTTTGCCTTCCTCACAGCTCTGCTGCCAGTGTGTTCCCCAAGCTGCTCCACCAACGCTGTCTGCATGGAGAACAACACGTGCCAATGCAAGCCACTTTACAACGGGGATGGGATCACATGCACAGGTGAGCTCACTCTCACATTCATGGCTGCTACAAGAAAGCAGGTTTACCATCCACCAGGAGATGCTGGTGGCTATCAAGCTTAAAAATTTTGAACTGCTGGGAGTGAAACAAATTTAGGAGGTCTACACATCAGTGCTTTCAGAGGCAGGTGGCTGGTTGCAGCAGGCTTCACCAAGCCCAAGTATGAGCAAGAACCATGCTTCAGTCATGTTTTGGAGACAGCAGGGTTTTCAGCAGTATTGCACTTACAGGATTGTCTTTGCTGACTTTAGGCAAGGCAGTTCCTCTGTAGCATCACTGCAGAAACAGTCACCTCTGAGCTAGGTGTCTCACATCCTCGAAGTCACCCTGGCCAGAGCAGAGTCCCCAAAAGGCAGGTCTCTCAAAATGCCAAGGGGCAGAGCAGAATCTCTGGGTGTTGGTGCCATGTCTCCTAAAGCAAGGATGTCTGACAAGGGCTTCAAAGCCCTCAGGAACAGCAATTGCACAAGTTCAGGAGTGCCTCAGGACACCCAAACAGTATTTTTACCCAAACAGGTGTTCTAGTGTTTTTAGCGTACCTTAAAATATTCGGAGGTGTTTTGTCTTTGTGAAGAACATCCTCTTTAAAAGCAGACTTCACTGATGCACTTTCTTATCTCTGCACAGCTGCAGACCTTTGCAAACAAAACAACGGCGGGTGCCACAAGGTAGCCGAATGCACACAGCACGGGGTGAAGGTCTTCTGCAGCTGTCAGAAGGGATACAAAGGAGATGGCTTTACATGCCTTCCTATAAACCCTTGTGCTGACGGGTTCAACGGAGGCTGCCATGAACATGCCATTTGCACCGTCACAGGACCTGTAAGTTGAATAATTTTAGTTTCCATGGGAAGTCTGGGGCACTTCTTACTGGTGCCAACAGAAGTCTTTTTCCCACCTGCTCCATGCTCTGTGCCTCTCAAAGCCCCCTGTTTTCCAAAACAGTCTTTACGTAACTTTCCACATCAGTTTGGCATCCTTTCAGCTGAGGAGTGAGAAAGAATTTGAAACCTTTGCTCTAAGGAAAGAGGTGCTGCAGCTGTGGAGGTTTTACTCAGGTGGGCAGCCGAGTTCCACCACAGCCACTTTCTCACTCCCCCTCCTCAAAGGGAAAGGGGGAGAAAATAAGATGCAAAGGGCTCAAGGTTTGAGATAAGGATGGGGAGATCGCTCAACAGTTATTGTGACGGGCAAAACAGACTCAGCATAGGGAGATAGTAAGATTTATTGCTTATTACTAACAAGCTAGAGAAGTGAGAAACAAAGGAAAGAAACCAAAAACACCTTCCCCCCCCATTCGCCCTCTTTAACCTCCTCCCCCTGAGTGGCACAGGGGAACAGGGGAATCGGGGTTGTGGTCAGTCTATGGCACTTCGTCTCCGCTGCTCCTTCAGGGTCACTCTCATCCCCTATGCTGTGGGGTCCCTCCCACGGGACGCAGTCCTTGCCGAACTGATCCGGTGTGGGCTTCCCACAGGCAGCAGCTCTTCAAGAACTGCTCCAGATATGGGTCCATACCACGGGGTCCATCCACCAGGAGCAAACTGCTCCAGCACAGATCCCCCACGGGCAGCAGCTCCTGCCAGGTCACCTGCTCCTGCATGGGCTCCTCTCCACAGGCTACAGGTCTGGCCTGGAATCTGCTTCGGCAGGGGTCTTCCACAGGCCGCAGCCTCCGCCGCTGCAGGTCCACCTGCTCCACTGTGGTCTCCTCCACGGGCTGCACCGTGGAATCCTGCTCCACCGTGGTACTCCATGGGCTGCAGGTGGCCTGCCTGCTTCACCATGGTCCTCACCACAGGCCGCAGGGGACTTCTGCTCTGGCGCCTGGAGCACCTCTCCCCCTCCTTCTTCACTGACCTTGGCACCTGCAAGGCTGTTTCTCACTTTCTCACTCCTCTCACTCTCCCAGCTGCTGTGTGGTATGGCATTTTTTTTTTCCCTTTCTTAAATACGTTCTCACAGAGGCGCAAACAACATTGCTTATTGGCTCGGCTCTGGTCAGCAGTGGGGCCTTTACCTAACATGGGACAGCTTCTAGATTCTTCTCACAGAAGCCACCCCTATGGCCCCCTGCTACCAAAACCTTGCCACGTAAACCCACTACAACAGCAACTGTGACATTTTGCACGTGCAATTTTTCTGTTCTCTTTTTAGCTCTCCCTAATTGGTTATCCCTATTTGCAATAGGAGTTTGGTAGCATGAAATTGTAGGTATTTTGATTGCTAAATCTAGGAACAGCTGGGAGAATAACATCACTTGTTGGTTGACCAGACGCAACTTAGATAGCAGTTGCAGACACATGACACAGACTTCTTGGCATGCAAGGTCAAAGTTCTTCAGGAAAACTTGTGGCAGTGATTTGATCCAGTATTTGTCTTGGTGCTTTTGGGATCATCTGTCCGTTCTGTTTTGGTGGTTTGCCTGATGCATCTTCCAGGAACTATCTAGAAAAGCCTTGCTGCTAATCTGTTCCAGCTGTTTACCATCGCAATGCCTGGATGTCACCAACTCCTGCTTGGTTTATAGTTCTCCATGTATTACAATTAGTGGACTGCTAAACTCCTTTCATGCTTCCATGCCCAGTCATTTAAATATCATTTTGACTGGTGTGTCATCCATTTTTCTTAATTCCATGTCGTATAATTCTCTGATGCGTTATTAGCTTTGCGGATGGAATTATGCCTTGGTATTAATTTAGCAAAGCACCTAAGTACGTGCATAAATGTTTTGCTTAAAGGAGCAAAAGACAGTGTGACAGTTTGCAGGCTGTTGAATCACGGCTGTTAGTAGCAACTTTTCTGTTTGCCCATTGCTGGCGACAGCAAGTGACATTTTTTCCAGCAGTTCAGAACGTCACTTGAAGTACCACTTTATGTCAGTTAAATACTTGGCTTGGCCTTCTTCATTCTCTCTCCAACCAGGACAAACGCAAGTGCGACTGTAAAAATAACTACATTGGTGATGGGCTGAACTGTTCGGTGATGCAGCTTCCTCTCAACCGCTGCTTGCAAGACAACGGGCAGTGCCACCCTGACGCGGACTGTGCTGATCTCCACTTCCAAGGTGAGGATGGCACACAGCGCATGCCATGGGACAGGGACATCCTCGTCCGTGTGCCACTGCGCCGGTGTCAGTGGGTCTGGCCAGGATCCTTGTGTCTAGAAGCCCTCTCAGTCCTCTACCCATGTCCTCTGGAAACAATGAGATGTAAGCATGATTCAGCTTAGAACATGTGCATAAATATTTCACAATACTGGATTTATGAAGCTGCAGATGAAGGCATTCCAGATAGAAATATCACCCATGACCCCCGGTCTGTCCTAACTACATTGCATAAAAGTCACAGGTATTCCCTACCGTGGAGTTGACTTTTAATCCAGAAATGGAAGCCCCACCAGGAAAAGTTGGTTCCTCTCTCTCTTTACAGATACCACCGTTGGAGTTTTCCATTTGCGGTCCCCACAAGGGCAGTACAAAATGACTTACGAGACAGCAAAGGAGGCCTGCGCCAACGAGTCAGCCACCATCGCTACATATAACCAGCTGCTGTACGCGCAGAAGGTGACGCAGCCTCAGTGTGGGAGGAGATCGCTGCCATGGACATAGCCACAGCGTAAACAGAGAGGGAGGAGCAAAGGAGCTGCTCAATGCTTATAAGCTTCTTTTTGCCTCCTATTTCTCCTCCCCCCCCCCCCCCCCCCCCCCCCCCCCAGGATATGTTTGGCTGGGAGCAGTTTTTGGACTGGTTAGTGTGTTCATGCCAGCCCATATGACACTGAAAACGATTCAGTTGCCAGATTCTTGTTTCTAATTTTCCAGATGGTGAAGTCAGGGTTTCATGAGGGTTTTAATTATTAGGTCTTCTTAAAGAAATGTACACTGCAGAGTTGTGCTGTGATTTTTATTTTATTTATTTATTTATTTATTTCTGGGAATCTTTTCTCCAATTGCTGTTAACATAACAGAGCTATTTCCACATTATTGTCTTTTGGTTGATGTCAGTGGGATGAACATCACACCTTGGGTTTGTAAAATTTATTTTCAGAAGGGTGAGTCAGATTGACTGTGCTTTTCTAGCTCCTTCCCCGCGAAGGGAGGGAGGGAGGAAGGAAGATGCTCACCATTTAGAGAGACCACAACCAGCCTCCTTCTGCAGCAGCAGAAGGCTGGAAGTCTCGGGAGCAGCAGAAGCTGGGCAGCCTGCAGACAGAGAACTTACTCAGATTCCCAAAAAGTGGGCTGGGAGGTCGGGTGCTGCTGGAGCACCCCAGGGGGCTTTACCTATCCACTGGTAGTGCCTGGACCCGCCACCCAATTCTTCCTTCTGTGCTTTCTCCCTTTTGGCTGTTCCGGCTGCAGGCGAAGTACCACTTGTGTGCTGCTGGCTGGCTGGACAGCGAACGGGTGGGGTATCCCACTGCCTTCTCCTCCCCAAACTGCGGCGCTGGGTATGTCGGCATCGTGGACTATGGGAGGAGAGTCAACCTGAGCGAAACCTGGGATGTCTTCTGCTACAGGGAGAAAGGTGAGAATGCCCTTCTTGGCATCACTCTGCAAAGGGGAGCAGCAGCAACAGTTTTGGTACCTTTGGTCAGCCACGGACCGCTAGATAACCCTGCAAGAAATTCTCTCTTTTTAATTAAAATAATAATAATAATAGTCTGTTGCTGAACAAGTTAACTTTCAGGCACAGGGCACCTAGAAAAGGTTGCTGGCCCACATGGCTCTCTGTGTTTGTGCCTTCCAGAGGTGAACTGCACCTGCAAGCCAGGCTACGTGGGGGACGGCTCGTCCTGCAGCGGGAACTTGCTGCAAGTGCTGATGTCCTTCCCAACGCTGACAAACTTCTTGTCGGTACGGCCTGCAGCAGGCATGCGGCTCCGGTGGGGTGAGCAGAGCGGGTAACCAGGTTGTCTCAGCATTAGCTTCACTATAGTGCACAGCAAATGCAGTTAACAGCAAGCAAAGTGGGACGGAGCAGTCTAAATCCACACCTGCTAAGTCAGGAATTAGTCACCATGTCTTAATTTCTTGTTCCAAGTTTTGGGTTTCTAAAATACATTTGGAAATTAAATGCTTCTGTAGCTGTAGGTTATGAAGGATCCTGTGCACTGCTGCTGATGTGCACAGGAGCTCACGATTGCCCTCTACTAAAGCTGGATTTTGTTTCTGCCTAGAAAATCATGGCTTACTCCAACAGCTCTAGGAGAGGGAAAGCGTTCCTGCGGTACCTCACAGACCTGTCAGTGCACGCCACGCTCTTCGCTCCAAATGATAGCGGACTAAGGGAAAATCAGGTAAGGGTTGGTTTGTTTCTTTTAACTTCTTCATTTTAATAACACTTCTTGAACAGACACCCTTATGGGTTTCTGCATCCCGATGCAATCTCAATTTAAAATAATAATAATAATAATATGACATTACTTCCATGTAAACTGATATAGTTTAAACTTTGCTTCTAGAAGAGGTGAGTTCACCATCTCTGGTTCTCTTCTGCAGTCAGGAGTACAAGGTTTCCGGGCATGTTTGAGTCACCACAGGGAGTTTTCCATCAGGGATCTTAATTACCCATTTGTAAAGGTGTCTGTCTGAGATGAAGTCTCCCCTGGCTTATTAATGTTAAGCACAGTTATTTGAAAAAACAGTGCACAGCTTTGGGATTTCTCACAAATGCATTAAAGGAAATTGCTCCTGGTTTCATTTCTATGCTTCTCCTTTTTAATTTCCTTCAGTAAAACATTGCCTCCAACAGCTGAGGTAGAACTCTAGCCATGGGGGGATGAGGCCAGGACTTCTCCAGCTGTCCCAGAGTGATAAGCCAGGCAGGTGGAAGGCTGTGAATTTGTTAAAAGAATCACACAAGTGATTTCATTTCATATGGGTTTATGCTCTGCCTTACAACTTCAAGCTATTTTAAGCATCTCCGAGGCTCATCGTTTCAGGTCAACACACAGAAGAGTAAAACCTTTTGTGCTAGTAGAACCAAGGTGTTGCCTCCTGCAGGTGGTGGTCAGAGGCCAGCAGAGCCAGAGGATCCATCCCACTGTTCACTTGCACGTTTCCCAATAGTCTCTGTCCCATATTGCACTGGCTGGAGCATTAATAGCAACAGAGAGAAAGGATCATAAGCATGGGAGTAAATCCAGTGGATTAAATAGATTGATTCACGTTTCTTGCATTTCTCTTTTATTTTTAGACACTTACCGGGCGAGACATTGAGTATCATTTATCTAATGCCACAATCATGTTTTATGACGACTTGACCAATGGAACCACTCTTCTGACCCGCGCTGGGGAAAAACTCCTAATTACAAACACCAGGGGCCAGGAGTACCCAGCTTCCACCACTGAACAGGTACCTTTTTAATAAATCTCCCACCTTCACACTTTTTCCCTCTCATCCTGCACCCTCTAATCAGGTGATGCACTGATCTGGGGAGTACTCCTGGGGCAGGCAGGAGCTGGGACTTCTGATAGCAGCCGTCAAACTGCAAATTTACGCGTTTGCAAGCAGCCAAGCTCCAGCCTGCACAACTGGAAGGAAGTTGCTCAGGCAGCCTGCAGGAATCACAGCATGGGGATACAGGCTTGAGTCAACCCTTCTCTCAGATGGGCAGGGTTAATGGAGAGGACAGCGTGATAGCAGGAGAGATGGGAGCAGCAGCTTATCGTTACAGAAAGGTGTTGGCATTTGTAAAATTACTTGGTAATTTTCTGCTAGAGGGAGAAGACCTCAGCATGGCCTTATTCAGAGCAAAAGCAGACAAGGCTATTTTACTGCTATTTCTTTTTTAACAAAAAATGCAAAAATCTACATCCTTTTTGTAAATGGAAAGTATCCTTTGATGTCTTTTGAGGAGTGGCTGAGGGAACTGGGGGTGTTTAGTCTGGAGAGAAGGCTCAGGGCAGACCTTATTGCTCTCTACGGCTACCTGAAAGGAAGGTGTGCAGAGCTGGGGGTCGGCCTCTTCTCGCAGACAACCAGTGACAGGATTAGAGGGAATGGCCTCAAGTTGCACCAGGGAAGGTTCAGGTTGGAAACAAGGAGACATTTCTTCTCAGAAAGAGCAGTCAGGCTTTGAAATGGGTTGCCCAGGGAGGTGGTGGAGTCACCGTCCCTGGGGGTGTTCAAGGGAAGGTTGGATGTGGTGCTTGGGGACATGGTTAGTGGGTGACATTGGTGGTAGGGGGATGGTTGGACCAGATGATCTTGGAGGCCTTTTCCAACCTTAATGATTCTGTGATCCTTTGAAAACACGCCAACTTTTCTTTTTTTTTTTTAATTATTATTGAGAAAATATTCACTGCCCAAGCAAATGAACTCTGTAAGAGCAGCCCCTTGAGACTGAGGCTGAGACTCTGCTGTTGGTGATGTTGCAGAGCTGAATATGAAAAGAAGTAGCCCTGCTTCTTGTGGGCTTGCAGTCAGCATGTGCTCTAGAGGATGGCACTTGATCCAAGGACTGCTGAGCACCCATCATTGCAGCTGGGGTGGGGATTTACACAGACACCAACAATAAGGAAGAGGTGCTGCAGGAAGAGGTGCTCATATGACAGATTTGCTGTCTTATTCCTTTTCTCCTTCTCCTTGTTTGGGGGAAAAAATAAAAATAAAAAAAATAAATAAAACACTTCTTTAGCATGAGAATTATCATGCACTTGATTTATATTTAAGATCAACTTATACTGCAGACCCAGTAATCACATTAATGAAGTACACCCTCATGAGAGATCAGGTGCACCAGCACAAGACTAACCCCTGTCTCTGTGTCCCTCTTTAACATGCTAGGAGCTCTTTCAGATCACTTTGATCTGATACCAGAGTTAGAAGAGTTTCTACTTAAAAAATCCCTGGTGTTCCTTTACCTAATGTCTTCCAAAGCTGCCAAGGGGAGACTCTGAGCCATTAACACAACCCTTGCTCCTGCCCTCCAAAGTTGGTTGGAAACCTGTAGCTTTTCGTCCTCCCTGGAGGACCTGAGCAGGCCCCTTCTTACATCCTAGTGAGCTGTGGAACAGGACCAAAGTCCTGCTCCCCTGTGCTAGGCCACCAAATAAACTGTGGGCTGCAGTTTCCAGTCAGTGCTGGCCCAGTTCCCAAATCAGCAACCTCTGTGCCAGGGCATCCTCAGCACAGAAGGCAGCTGTAACAGAAGCAGGCAGCTGGGCACTTCTCCTGCCTCTACACGAGTAACAATGCTCCTAATCTTGCCACCTGTACAAACATCTAAAACATAAATAAATTAAAATAAATTGAAAGAGAGAAAGAGAGAGAGAGAGAAATAAAGAGAAAGAAATAGAGAAAGAGAGAAAGAAAAGCCTGAAGGCAATATACAGGCAAGGATGATGGCTACTTCCTGCACAGAAGAACCATGACAAGCCTGGGACCATCTTAGGCTGGTGTCCAGTGAGGCAGCGGTGGAAGCCCACCAGTAACTTTTCTCAGTGTGTCAATAGCTGATGTGGGGAAATAAGCTCAAGCTTTGTTTCAGCCCCAGAGGCAGGAGGGAAAAGCTCAGCTCTCATTGTTCTCTGTCCTTGCAGAACGAGATCAGATATGTGGACGGAAGCGCTATTGTCGAGTGGGATATAATCGCTTCCAATGGGATAATCCATGTCATTTCAGAGCCTTTGAAGGCTCCGCCAGCACCTGTAAGTACATGGTGACTTGTTGGGTGGTAGTAGCTGGCCGTGGCTTATATCATACCAAACTCAACACAGACATCCATATATTCCCAGTTTCCCTTCCATACATACAGTTTCAGTTTAAAGGGATACTTTGAAAGATTTGAAAGAAATTTAGAAAGTGAGAGTAAGGTATTAGTGAAGCTTGTTCTTCCCATATTTTATTTTTTCTTCAAATGAATCACTAAGACTTGTTTCCCAATCGTCCAAGGTTTTATAAAACTCCATCTGAGTTGTTCTGAAACACCTTTCAAGCTTCTAAGGAAAACATTTGACTCTTGACTTTGCACTCATTCCTATCCAAAACAACAAGGTGCTTTGAAAACTCTGATTTTAGTTTGTTTTCATGCAAGAATTCCTGCCATGTCTCTAGTTATCATGTCATCTCACCCCCTAGAAAGACCAGACAAAAACCAAGCAAACAAACAAATAAAAAATAAATAATAATAGTAAAAAAATAATAGTGCATGGCAAAAGAACAGTATAGAAAGGGATGCTGTCCCTCGAGAGCAGACAAATCAAGCTGGCTGCTGCATTGCTTCAGTCTGACGTTACAATGGTACAGGGCCCCATCCTGGGGATGTAGGAACATAATTTTCTTTATTTCACACCAGCAAAGTGTGCTGCTTTGTATGAAAGGGAACATTTTCTCCACCCACAATGCAACCCGTATGTCTCACAGAAGTGAGACCTGTCACCCTTGGGAAAAGTGCACAGCGAGCATCTGCAGCTCTTTTTTTTCTTGCCACAAGATATTTGCCTTAACAAAAAGGATTTCTGTTGAATCAGGGTAATCCATTCTGGTCCCTCTCTCGATGTGCTGGAGGGGTCTCACTCACATTTCTGGCATGTCTATCCCAGCTCTGGTTTAGGCAGTGACTAACTGGCTGCCTCTTCAGTCCATGAAGTTAATTCTATTCATATCCTATTTCTCACTTCCAGTTCGTTCAGAGAATCCCTTTCTCCTGATTCAAAATAGCAGGCAATTTCTGTCAGTCTATAGCAACATGATATTGCATTGTTTATAACTCCTTTCACATGCTAGAGGGCAACTAAACATTTTCTAATATTTACCTGTCCAGCTGCACCATGTAAATTACTTTGTTTTCTAAAAAAGAAATAAAGAGGGTGTATCAGTTAGGACAATAATGTGATAATTTTGCCAGGGTGAGTTTAGTAATCAATTTTCTAAGCAGGGGGACACAGAGCTAAGGTATCACTTGGAAAAGCCAGAGTAACTACCTATGAATCTCTTCTCCACTGGAGACCCCTCTTCCCTTCCAGGATTGCCAGCAAAGAGCACCATACTCCAGGGAGATCACATTCCAAGTGCCCTGCGATCTCTTAGGCAAAATTATCATCACACCAGCTCTGCCAGTCCCCTTCGTAACACCAGGCTATATCAGGCCACAGAGCTGCAGAAGGCAAACCAAAGCCCTAGTGTGGAGGCATTTTTCCCATTTAGACTAAATCCAGAGGACACGTGAATTTCCTTCAGCTCTTCACCTACGTATTTATTAAGAAGTTATGTAGGAACATAGAGTCTATCCTGGAACATGCAAAGAGCTGCTTGAATTGGCACTTTACGTGCTTGACTGAAGAACGATCTCAAGTTAAAGGCAGTGAACATCTCGGAGCAGGTTGATTTGAGCCCTGGTAAGCATGGCTCAGAGGGTTGTCTATCTGCCCACACAAAGCAGTGGAGAATGAGCCTGAACTCATAAAGAGACCTTTAGGGTTTACACCACAAGTTTTGAAAGCCACCTAAGGGACTTTGGTACCCACTTCTCTGCAGGCCAGTGTGGTTTGAGTTTCTGTGGCTACTTTGAAAACCGTGACTGGAAAAAGATGACTTAGACATGCCCTGTATGTTCAAAAACATAAACAAGATGAAGCTGCATGGGAGCCAATGTCCAGTGTAGAATACCTAAGAAGAGCTAGTTTGCAATTATTATCAGAAGGCCATATTAAACTGTCTCAGGGAATTACATACCAGGAAACTACTGCAAAAGCAGTTTGTGAACTAAGGTGTAGCTCAAGGAGATGCTGCATGTGCTGGGTGCTGGAAGGTGACCACCCCATAGCTCACCCTCTTTCTGTGCTTCCAGGTTCCTCTCCATGCCACTACCGGAACAGGGATCTTCTTTGGCATATGTCTGGTTATTGGAGTCATGGCCTTTATTGGATACTCGTACCTCAGATTCAGAAGGAAAAACACAGGCTTTCAGCACTTCAAGGTAAGAGGCAGAAAGGAGTGCAAAGCAGGGAGCCAGCACTTCCCAACACCCACCACACTTTCCAGAGTCACGGACTCCAATTTCTCCTTCTGCTTCATTAAGCCAGATGCATTCTAGATCACGTTTTTTTCACGCATGCTTGAACTGTTTCACTCATGCTTGAACTGACTAACACATGGAGAAGGTGGGAAGGCTTACACATCTGCCTTGGGCACTAGCTCACTTTTGCCTGCTGCACCCCTCTGGGGTGTCCTACCAGGGCTCCAGCTCTCACTGACACTTCCAACACCAAGGACTGGCCAAAAGCTTACATTTGAACAGCACCAGAGCAGAACTCTTTGCTTCACCATAAAGGTCAGCTTCAGGGAAGCAGATAACTTTCAACCACTTGAACAAGTGAACTTGTTCTATTCTCTTCCCTTCCCCTCCATGACACTGCTAATAGTTTCAACCCTCAGAACCATAAAACATTTGATAGAAAAAAGGCTGGATTTAAAGACAAGCAAATTGAAGGGCTTATCAGGATTGAGAAGTACAAATTTTTATACTGATGAACTCTCATCCCTGCTTTCACTCAACTAACCTAGCCTCACATAGTATCATGACAATGAAAACCAGGCACCAACAGCCAAGCTACTCAGAGAAGAGAAGGATGATAGTGTTACAACATACACCAGAATCCATCCAAAAGAAAGTCTACCTGGAAGGAACCAGAAACCTCCTCCTATTCTAGCTTCTGCATAATGAGTTGTCTTCTAGAAACAAAATGGGAGCAATAACCCAGGGGAAATGCTTGTAGTTCTATGTGGTAGTAATGAGAGCCATGTCCCTTTCATGGTAGGCACAATGCCAGTGCAGTACTACTTCTCCCATTCCTTGGAGAATGGCTTAAAAAGAAGGGAGGAAAAAGGTATCAGTGCTAAGTGATCCCAGATATTACAGTCACCCAGAATAGAGTTCATGCCTGGAGTCACAGATTTAGATGATAAAGCAAGTTCATTCACAACACTGTGCTAGTCAGTGGGGAAACCTAAGTGCCCCACTTAATGCATGGAATGAGAAGGGTGGATTTTAAGCAGGTTTGTGTGATTTTATGTAGTCAAAAGATGACACTGACAGAACATCACTGGACAAGTCCCAGCCTTCAAATATCACCAACCCCTCCTACGAAAGTTCTTCTGCGCTGACTCCACCAGAACCTACGTATGATCTTTTCTCAGTAAGTGTACATTTTGATTTGAGACACGTAACTAAGATCATGATAAGAAGAAATGACTTAATAAAGTGAAAATATCCGCTTGGGAAGGAAAAAAAGAAAAAAAGTGGGGGGGAAATACCATTCAGGATCTTGGCTTTCTTATCTCAGCCCAGCTAGAAATGGTGTTGGCCCACTTGAAGCAAAAATGAGGCTATGGTCTACAGCTCCATCTCAAGTAATGACTCATGAGGCTGCGACCTACCTTCAAAGAGAGCTGAATTAAGTTGGACTTCAAATGCTCCTAGATGCCAGTGATGCATCTACACAAACTTTAAAAAGCCTTTTGTCTTTCCTTCTCTTTGCTGTAAACGCAGCTGAGTTGCATGCTAGCAGTCTTTGACAGAGTGTGAAATGCAGCAGGAAGGGGGTGGGAAACAAGGGAAGGAAAGTCTGAGTAAGACCAGAATGTAGAGGTAGCCTCAATGGTCCAATTCGGCAAGACTCCCATATACACAGAGAGTTTAAAGAACACAGTAAACCTTTCTGCATGCAGTAAAGAGACTTGTTTGGTGCAAAAGTAGCAGGTGCAAACTGCCATCTGTGTGGACAAACTGCCAAAAAGGGAAGTTCATTTGTTGCACGATGTTCAACTCTGATTTTCTTTTTCCTTCTCTTCTATAGGATTCAGATGACCAGCAGCTTGTGATGAGCGGTCCGCATGATCAGAACTAAAGATGGAATTTGGCGTTAGTCAAATGTAAAACACACTTCTATTTGCATTCACTGTGAAAAAAAAAAAAAAAAAAACAGCACCTAGAGCTTTCAGGGAATAAAATCTCACTATAAATTAAAAACCAAAACAAACAGTACAGCCTTGTTTAACATGCAGTCTGTAGGGTTTGCAAAGTTACCAACCTCAGAAGTGTTACCTCTGTCTTAGAAATATCAACTATGAGTGCTAAATGCAAAAGTGAGTCTCGATTCTTAAACCACCCAGAGACACTTCTCTATGACAAGTGTAAAACTTTCACTAGCTTCCTATTTCACTACTTTCATTCTTCTGTACACAATCAAAATCTTCAAGTCAAAATCTTCTTCTGTACAACCATTTAGTCAAATGGCCTCAAGCACACAGGGCTGCTAACTTGGCAAATATCCTCAATTTGCTATTACTCCAGCTCTGTGCCTTTGTTTTGGCTTGGTTGTAAATACATCCACCTAGCATAAAACAGAACATGCATGAACCCTGTCTTTTTAAACTGAGGGGATGTTTTTATTAGTATCCTTGCTTATAAGGATTTCAGAGTAGGAAATGCAAGCTTCCTGTCTGTCCCACTTGCCTGCTCTAGCTTTTGTCTTTTCTCCAGCTTTCCTGGGTTTTGTTTATATCTCATATCACTATACAAAGAGAAATATTAAGTGTATCAGCTTTAGCAAGAAGTATAGGGTATATGAGGGTATTAAAATAGTAACCAATTTCTACTTGAGCCGTTTTTGTGAAAAAGTAGATACTGAAGATGGACATACCTTGCCATTTCATGACCGCATTCAGATTTTCAGGTCTGAAAGGAGCAGAAGCTATCTGTTTCTTCGCATACCACATTTGTGCAAAGCACATTAATGTTGCCTTTCAACCAACGCACAGCAATAGCAGCTATCTGCACCTTACTATTAAATGTCGATCAGACCCTACTTTGATTGCTAGAAACCACAAAACGGCAAGACAAGAAAGATTTTATTGCTGGCAGCAGCAATGTTCAGCTAAAACATACCTCCTGGTGTTTTCTGCATGGGGGGAGGGAGAGAAGATGGCCCTGCAGGAAAGCATCCATTGCCTCTGAGAACATCCCCAGGATGCCTCGTATCAGAGCAAGCTATACAGGCCAACCCAGGGTTGACAATGCAACTATCAAGGACAGCCAAGGGAATCTAAGGTGTAAATATGACTGAATGAAAGCCACAGATGGAAGTCATTTCCCTAACTCCTCTTCATGCCCCGACACATTCCTTCTTGATTTTTTCTAGAGACGGTAAAACAAAATTTTAGAAGGAACACGCACCCTTACATACACACGTTTGGGGGAGCTTTCCCCACAGTTTTGCAACAGTACAATTCCTGTTCTTTCCTTCTCCCATGTCACCCAAAAAATTAACGCTCATAGGGACCAGAAGACAGAGTCCAAGCATTTATTTTTGTAATAATCATTAAATATTTTCTAATCACAAAAACAAAAAAAGTTTCCATAGTTCATTAAACTCTTCTTTTACTGACAGACTATTCTCCTCTCAGTTTTTACAGAACAGAAAAAAAATTTCTTCTTACTTTGGTGTTCAAACGAACACTTCCAAAATGAACATAAACAGACATTGCCCTTTCAACGTGCTCAAAAATCTCTTGGAAGTCAGTAACATAAGGTTAAAATAAGTTATGCAGAGAGCACCAAGGTATGCAGCTCGAGTTCTTTGAAATAATTACAAAAACACAATACATTTTTAAAAGAATAATATTCTAGCACTGAAAAATAAATAATGCATTTTAAAATTCTCACTTAAATTCATATTATATGTATTTTTAAAAGAACATAACACTTCCATAATTATTTTTTTTCATGCAACGTTGTTTCAAGAAGTCATGCAACATAAACAAGATTCTACTTGAGCTGCGTGCTGTCACATAGCTTTGTACAGAAGTTTGATGGGTTTGTAAGTTGAGAGGGAGGAAAAATCATCTTGAAACAAAATGGGCAGTATGTGGGTAATATCATCCAACCCAATCAGACTGTTCCTGGTTAACACAGGAAAATTAGACAAACAAACTGACTCCTAGCCAGCTTTCAAATAGGAAACACAAGAGCTATAACCAAAACATTAGCAAATGCAGCAATGCAGAACTGAAGAACAACACTCTTAATTGCTGGTAGTGACATGAAGAATGTACAGTGGGTTTTGTTTTATTTTAAACAGTGCATTGAGATCTCTAGAGCATGAAAGGTGCTACGTATATGTAACACCAAGTTCAGTTCTAGCTGAGCATGAAGATAAAAAAATGAAGGCAAATTGGGGACATTTCCATCCCCAAATTTCAGCTGACAGAACAGCCTGTGTCGTCAAGTTATCACAGAATCACAGAATTATCTAGGTTGGAAGAGACCTCCAAGATCACCTAGTCCAGCCTCTGACCTAACACAAATGAGTCCTCCACTAGACCATATCACTGAGCTCTACATCTAAACGTCCTTTAAAGACCTCCAGGGGTGGTCACTCAACCACTTCCCTGGGCAGCCCATTCCAATACCTAACAACCCTTTCAGTAAAGAAGTTCTTCCTAATATCCAACCTAAACCTCCCCTGGCACAACTTTAGCCCATTCCCCCTCATCCTGTCACCAGGCATGTGCGAGAATAGACCAACCCCCACCTCGCTACAGCCTCCTTTGAGGTACCTGTAGAGTGCGATAAAGTCGCCCCTGAGCCTCCTCTTCTCCAGGCTGAACAATCCCAGCTCCCTCAGCCACTCCTCGTAAGACTTGTTCTCCAGACCCCTCACCAGCTTCGTTGCCTTTCTCTGGACTCGCTCAAGCACCTTGATGTCCTTCTTGTAGCGAGGGGCCCAAAACTGAACACAGTACTCGAGGTGCGGCCTCACCAGAGCCGAGTACAGGGCGACAATCACTTCCCTAGCCCTGCTGGCCACACTGTTTCTTATACAAGCCAGGATGCTGTTGGCCTTCTTCGCCACCTGAGCACACTGCTGGCTCATATTCAGCTGCCTATCAACCAATACTCCCAGGTCCTTCTCTGCCAGACAGCTTTATAACCCCTCACCTCCCAGCCTGTAGCGCTGCTTGGGGTTGTTGTACCCCAGGTGCAGGACCCGGCACTTGGCCTTGTTGAACCTCATACAACTGGCCTCAGCCCATCGGTCCAGCCTATCCAGATCCTCCTGCAGAGCCTTCCTACCCTCGAGCAGATCGACACATGCACCTAACTTGGTGTCGTCTGCAAACTTACTGAGGGTGCACTCGATCCCCTCATCCAGATCATCGATAAAGATATTAAAGAGGACTGGCCCCAGTACTGAGCCCTGGGGGACTCCACTAGTGACCGGCCTCCACCTGGATTTAACTCCATTCACCACAACTCTTTGGGCCTGGCTACCCAGCCAGTTATGCTAAATATTTCTTGTATGGCCCCACCAACAACTCTCCTCATAAAGCCAAACTACCTTCTTCTTCCACCAAGACAGCAGGACTGTCAGATGAACTTACCCATTTCAGGTATACTCTTCTGTTTAAACACACCACACACACACACACACACACACACACACAAGCACTCACTTAGGAGTATGGCATGTCAAGTTTCAAATAGGAGCACAAGAAAACCATGAACGTAAATCCATAAGCACCTCTCAGGACTTCAAGCATACAGGAAAATTGCATATGTAATGCTCTACTTATTTTACTCTAATTTACTCAAATTACTCTAAATTTTCATATGCACTCTAAGAGGCAAGTAAACTGCAGACATATAATACCAGCAATTAATTTGAACTACAGAAATTAAAATAACTCTTAAAAAATACCTTGTTTTCAGAAGCCTTTATGATAGCTAAAGAAGTTTAGGACTGTAGGGAACGGGTATTAAATCTGAACTGAAAGTGTAGAAAGTTATTTAAAGGGTACCTGTTCGTAAATCTGGCCTTTCTGCAATTTGTGAATTTTGTCCCAAAGCACTCCCAAAACACTCCCCTTTCATTCACATTCCAAAAAGGTCTTGAACAAAATTACACTGCTGTAAAAGTGACAGAATTGCTAGATAAGTATTTACTGTGAAAAATATTCATCTTTCTAAAGGAAAATGTGCCTTATAGCATCTAAATACTTTCTGAGAGAAAAGGTAAAGCTCCAAAACTTCAGCTTTAGCCAGGTAAATGCAATCTATCTACGCAGTATACTGATAAAAACTATAACAGAGTTTGAGAACAACTGTTGAGAGCTAAGGCAGGAAACCAGCCTCCACAGACAGAAGGCAGAAAACAGTGACAATGGTCTGCCATTAAGAAGGAGTGATCCCAAAAAGGAATAAAAAATATGTAAAATCTTGCCCAATACCTCATTTTGTACAACTGAACAACTGAAGGAGGCAGCACAGGACTGGGGGGCTGTAAGGACAGCAAAGGGTTTCTTGAAATTAAATTGACCAGTGGTCAACGGCTGTCCAGTGCTCAACGGTTTTATGTCTGGGTGGAGGCCGGTCACAAGTGGTGTCCCTCAGGGTCAGTCTTGGGACTGGTTCTCTTCAACATCTTTATCAACGACATAGATGACGGAATTGAGTGCACCCTCAGCAAGTTTTCAGATGACACCAAGCTGAGCGGTGCAGTCGATACGATAGACAGAAGGGATGCCATGCAGAGGGACCTGGACAGGCTGGAAAAGCGGGCCCATGAGAACCTAATGAGGTTCAACAAGGCCAAGTGCAAGGTGTGGCACTTGGGCTGGGGCAGTCCCAGGTATTTATATAGACTGAGCAAAGAAGAACTTGAGAGCAGCCCTGCAGAGAAGGGCTTGGGAGTCCTGATGGACAAGAAGCTGGACATGAGCCAGCAGTGCGCGCTTGCAGCCCAGAAGGCCAACTATGTCCTGGGCTGCATTAAAAAAGGGGTGGCCAGCAGGGAGAGGGCGGTGATTGTCCCCCTCTACTCTGCTCTTGTGAGACCCCACATGGAAGACTACGTGCAGGCCTGGGGCCACCAGCACAAGAAGGACATGGAGCTCTTGGAACGGGTCCAGAGGAGGGCCACTAAGATGATCAGAGGGCTGGAGCACCTCTCCTATGCAGAAAGGTTGAGGGAGCTGGGCTTTAGCCTGGAGAAGAGAAGGCTCCGGGGAGACCTCATTGCGGCCTTCCAGTACTTGAAGGGAGCATATAAACGGGAGGGGCAATGCCTGTTTACATGTGTTGATAGTGATACGACAAGGGGGAATGGTTTTGAAATAAGACAGGGGAGATTTAGGTTAGAAATTAGGAGAAAGTTTTTCACTCAGACGGTGGTGAGGCACTGGAACAGGCTGCCCAGAGAGGTTGTGGATGCCCCATCACTGGAGGCATTCAAGGCCAGGCTGGATGCGGCTCTGGGCAGCCTGCTCTTGTGGTTGGCAACCCTGCCCAGAGCAGGGGGTTTGAAACTAGATGATCTTTAAGGTCCTTTTCAACCCAGGCCATTCTATGATTCTATCATAAGCTGTTCAGTCACTCTCTACTGACCAAATACCCACCATAGCTTATAGTATCTGATTTTGGAATTCTTTGTGAAGCATGATCCCAAAATGAACCTGAATGTTCGAGGAACGTACGCTTCAGATAAAAACTGTGAATCAATGAGACTACTTAGGGACAGCGTTCTCAATAGCATCATATTGCTAAAGGTTAGCTGGCATATTAGTGTGAATCAGTTTGATAGTTTCCATCTTCATTTATCTATATTTAGAAATTGCTAATGGATTTTTATTTAAACTACAAGGTTGGTATAACTATTTTTTTTCCTCTCCTCTGTTCCCAGAGTTTGTTCCTTCAATTATGAGTAACATGCTGAACCCGGATGCTATTTTTTCAAACAACGAAATGAGCCTGTCAGACATTGAAATCTATGGCTTTGATTACGACTACACATTGGTCTTTTATTCTAAACATCTGCACACGCTGATCTTCAATGCTGCTCGAGATCTTCTTATTAATGAGCATCGGGTAAGTGAAAGTATTGGAACTACAGTAAATTTATGAATAAAGAGGATAATGGGTCACTCCTAGCTGAGGGAGACATAACTCATCTTGTCATGCCTCAGTCCTAGCTTGGCTCCTTTGTAACACATTTTGAACAACAGCTACAGATGAACCCCAGAAGTCCTGGTTTATTCTCAGCTACAGTTTTGAGCAGAGGAGAAGCTGGCAACAGTTAGGGAACAGGGTTTATATTTTTATTTATTTATTTAACATAGTGGTGGCAATAGGGTTTTGTTTTTGGTTTTTACCTGATTTTCAATTCTAGTAGTCACCCTAATGATATAAGAAGCTTGAAAGATGTTTTTACTGTTTTATGCGTTGATGTAAGCTCACTGATTAATTTTCATGTGGAATATTTTAGCCCGACTCTTACGAAGTCTGTGATTGTGCTGTGTGTCTGCGAGGCGCTCTGTATGATTCCATCCGTTCAGCTGAGTTACCTAAAGGGGCAGAGCGTGCAGTGACACTGTAATCAGAGGCTGGATCCAAGAGAGATCAAAATAAGTGTTTAGCGCAGCAGTCCCCTAAGAGGGAGCGCTGATCTGCTGTCTGGCCGAGCAGCGCATTTGTATTGGTGAGCAGTCAACATCCAGGCAGCTTGGAGCTGGTTTGGGGATGGCAGAAGGTACTGCGTGTCAGGAAGCAAGAAGGGAGGTAGATGATTTTAAAGGTTGTGGGGAAAACGGAAGGTTTGCAGGGAAAAAGACTGAAGAAAGTGTGGACTGGAGAAAGTAAAGGTAATTGCAGTATAGGAAGTGCATGAAAATAAAAGACATTAAAACATGGACTAGTTTAATTAATAAAACTGTTTGTATATTTTATGTAACCTAAATGTGAATGTGTGGTGTTATTCTACTTTCAAGTTTTAATCCAAAGGTTAGGAGCTATATATAAACATCTATAAATATATCTGGAAGAACAAACAAAGCTTCATGGGCTCTACAGGCATACACAACTTGATCCCCCTAAAATTTTGGCACGTCTTGGTAGCAATTTCTGTAGAATGCATAAATGTATTTTATAAAAGCTACTTGGTTCTTGCAGGAACCTTTACGGTAGCAGTGGGAAGACAATAATGTAAACATGGCTCAGTCTTTACTATTTGAATGAATGCAGATAGTAAGACCTTTACAGTTCTTGCTTCAATAAGAATCTCTTGAGCTGTAGTGAATGAAGCTACAATTGCTTTCTGAGACAGCTTGCTGAAGTATATCATCTCTTGAAGTTTGAGGGGCAACAGTTTTTCTTAATACCAACTTCTGGAGCTGGTTAGTGGTTTTCTTGACGTTAATGTTAGCAAAAACTTTCCGGATAGCAGTGTCCACTATGACAGTTACAGTCAGTCTGAAAGATGACCAATTTTGGTCATGGCAGTTTAAGGTAATTCATCAGAAATTGCAAAATACCTTGTGGGAAGCAAGGAATTTTTGAAGTGTGTCCAAGAGAAGAAACATCAATTTAATGGTAATTTCAGAGGTGGCAGCAGGTGTTGAATATAAACTCTTGGTCTTGGATTTGTGTCTTTCCTAACATATGGGCCTTGTGCCGCCTTCTCTGGATTGCTGTTTCAGTATGTATCGCTCTACCGAGAGTGGTGGTGGGGGCTAAGCAAACAGTGCAATTTTAATCATTATTTTGTTTGGCTTGGAAGGCAGCTTTGATTTGTGTGCCAGGATAGGCTCAATCTTCTCATATGTACTGGCATGCATGCAAAAGACAGCTTACCATGAGAATAAATTAAAATAGGAAAGTCAAGTATGCAGGAATTTGAAAAAGTCAAAACTAATTTTTCCTGTTCATACCTGGTTTGGCCACTTTGAGCATGTGCAGTACATTGTAGACTTGAATTGAACACATTCTGGACCCTCCCCTGATGTTTTCCCATGTTCCCTGGCCAAATCTACACATCCTCACAAACTGTCTTTAGGTTTGCAGTGCTGTTCTTTGTTCAAGTCAGGAGCCTCACCCAACGTTCTTTGGAACCCATAGTAGGGATGACAGTTGAGAAGTTGACAGAAGGTCTGTTTTCTTTAAATACGGATGCCTGTGCTTGGTACAAGCATGATCTGCAGCAATTGCAGAGCAAGTCCTTTTCAGCGTAGATGCAAACTTTGTGGAAAATGTAGGATTTCTTTATTTTTACAAGTAGCTAGAGCCTCTATTGTGAGGCTGCCTAATATACCTAGCCTCTGTCCCCCAGGCTTGTAAGGTAGCCATGTACCTATGGAGACTTGTACGAAAGGTGGAGGATATTCCTAGAGATGCATCAAGTTCTGAGAACAATGCAGATGGTTAATCAAAGAAGTGGAGTAGATGATCTTTCAGGGTCCCTTCCAATCCCTAATATTCTGTGTTTCCAAGTCTCTGAGAATGGCAGCTTTCCCAGAGCAATTCCTCCTTCTCAGATGGTCCGTTGCTCTTACAGTTCCTTGCCTTTGCCCTTGGTGGTGCTATCTTCAGGAGGTCTCTGGTTCTTAGGTACCCTTAGGCGGCACTTGCAGGAGGCCAGCAGCGCCTTCCAAGGATGCTGTGCGTTGCCAGGCCCGGTTCCAGAGCTGGCAGACATTGTCCGCTGCCAGGCTTTTAGGAGACTTTTGCTGTCAGCCTTTTCCCCAGTTGGGCCAGGTCACCTCTGTGGCTGCTCCCGTTCCCAACAGTTTCCCATTCCCATGATGACTTCTCATCCCCCAAATGACTTCTCATCCCCAAGTCTCCCTTGGGGACCGGCCACCCGCAGCCGTTCCCCATCAAGAGCAGACATCCCCAGAACAATTTGCGGCGCGGGCAGCAGGAGAGGGCTGCATTCAATCCCGCCCCACTGACCAATGCAGGAATAAGTGCAGGCAGAGGCTTTGCAGGGTGGAAAAGTCAATTTAATACTGGGGTAATTGTGGCTGCCACCCCCAGCCCGTCCCCAGGTGAGGCCCTGCTCAGTCTTGGGGCCTGGCCCGCCGGCCCGCGTGGTCACCGGACCCCGGTTCCTCCAGCTGGACCCTTTGCAGCCAGAGTAAGTCCCCGAGGTTGTCATCCTCCGGGGACCGTGGCAGTCCGCGCCCCGAGTGCCCCGAGTGCCATGAAAAGCTTCGGGCAAGTTGTCGTGCCATGGGGGGGCTGCGCTCCCTGCGCCTGGGCGAGACGCTGCGGGACCGATAGCTGGAGGGGCTCCTCTGCCGCTGCTGCCGCCGCCCCAGCCCCACATTGCGCTCCAATCTTCTGCGGGGCCGGCGGGACGAGGCGTCGCGCTGAGCGGGCGGCACCAGGCGCACGATGGCTATGATGAGCCCGCGGCACATTGGGCAGCTGACCCTTTCGGCGGCCCAGACATGGATGCACTCCAGGCAGAAGGAGTGCCTGCAGGGGTTGATGCAAGCCGGGCTGGACATCCGGCCCAGGCAGATGGGGCACGTCTCGTCCCCGGGGGCCTCCTCTGGCTGCTCCTGCTGTGGCCGGTTCATGGTGCCTGCAGCCGCCCCGGCGTGGAGATGGTCGTCCCCTGTGGGAGGCTGCCCTGGTGCCAGGCGCTTATCAGCAGCCTGCGGTCCTCAGCACCTCCCTTGCTGGTCACCGGCAGGACCTCGATGCCTTCTCTCGTGTCGCTGGCTGGACCTCGACGCGTCGCGTGTCACCAGCAGGACTACTACAGATAGAACCAGGAAGAAAATATTCTATCAGCAAATATACATTAGCTTTCTAGGTTCAACCAAGTTGTCTATAGTACTGTAGCAGTAAATATTCTTCGTATGGATTACAAACATTGCTATTAGAATGGCAAATATGCTGATGATAGGTTATGCTTTACAAGAGTACACTTAGGACAGATGAGGTACATATATGTATAAGTATTTGATAACATTACCGAAGGACTTGGATGGATCGTGCGCAACAAAAAGGGCTTCGCGTGTGCTTCCTGCAACACCTCCGCCTCTCGCCTTCCAGCAATGGGACCTCGAGCACTCGAGTACCAAGAGCCGGACTGGACGCAGGCGCGACGCTCAGGGCACTTATGGCCAGCCACCTTTTGTGATGCCGTAGGGTGACAGTGACTCTGTGGCGGCATCACAAGGGTCTCGGGGTGCCCCTGATGGCAGCACTGACAGAGGTCACCTGACTGTTGTGAGAAACTGCTGACGTGAGATGGCTGCTCCACGCTGACAGGAGCAATGTCTGCCAGGCTGGGCTCCAGGCCAGGAGGTCGGCCTGCGGCCTGGGAACTGCCCCTGGGAGCCAGGGATGTCCTGGAATTATCCCCCACCTACCCAGCGCTGTTAATAAAGAATACCTGCTTTCTAATTCTCCAAAACGAGTCTTGGAAAGTTACTTTGCTTTTGGCGTTCCCCCATTGATAAGGACACAAGAAGAAACTGAGGAACAACTTCTCACCTGGGAAGGTGGAAATTGGCCAGAGACAGTGGGAACGTGCAGGAGAAATCTCGGGTTGTTTAGAGAAAATCAGGAATCGTGCTGTGGAGGGGCTGCGCTCCCTGCGCCTGGGCGAGACGCTGCGGGACCGGTAGCTGGAGGGGCTCCTCTGCCGCTGCACAACAGCCCCAAGCAGCGCTACAGGCTGGGAGCTGAGTGGCTGGAAAGCTGCCTGGCAGAGAAGGACCTGGGAGTAGTGGTTGATAGTCGGCTGAACATGAGCCAGCAGCGTGCTCAGGTGGCCGAGAAGGCCAGCAGCATCCTCGCTTGGATCAGACCCAGTGTGGCCAGCAGAACTAGGGAAGTGAGGGCACTAGAGGGCAACTAAAGGTTTTTGAATATTTAGCTGTCCACCTACACCATATAAATTACTTTGTTTTTTAAAAAATAAATGAAGAGGTTGTATCAGTGTGGTGGTTTTACTGTGCTAGGCAGCTGAACTCCACCACAACCGCCCTCTCACTTCCCCTCCTCAGAAGAGGAGGGGAAGAAGTAAAGGAAAGAACAACTCATGGGTTGAGATAATTTACTTAAAGGGAAAAATAATTATTAAGGAAAGATTTTATATTAATTAAACAATTTAACTAAAGGGAAAAAAGGGAATGGGGAAAAGGAGGGGGTAAAGGGAAGAAAAAAAATTAAAGGCTGTGTGAAATTGCAGAGGAAAGAAATTACTCTCTACTTCCCACAAAGAGCAATGCTTGACCACATTCTTGAAGCAGGGCCTCACGCATGTAGCCGTTGTTCGGGAGGACAGACATTTTCACAACGAGAGCCCACCCCTCCCCTCTTCTTCCTTTTTCCACCTTTTATTGCTGAGAGTGACATCATCTGGTATGGAATATCCCTTTGGTTGGTTTAGGTCAGCTGCTCTGGTGATGTTCCTTTCTCACTTTTTGCCCACCCTCTGCCTGCTGACTCTGGAAGGGTTAGAGAGAGTCCTGATGCTGTGCCAGCACTGCTCAGCAGCAGACACAACACTGGTGTGATACCAGTGCTATTCTAGCTACAAGTGGAGAGCACAGCACTGTATGGGCTGCTGCAGGGAAAGTTAACATCCCAGCCAGACCCAGTACAACACGTTAGGACAATAATGTGATTACTTTTTGCCAGGGTAAATTCAGTAATCTGTTTTCTAAGCAGGGGGACACAGAGCTAAGGTATCACTTGGAAAAGCCAGAGTAACTACCTATGAATCTCTTCTCCACTGGAGACCCCTCTTCCCTTCCAGGATTGCCAGCAAAGAGCACCATACTCCGGGGAGATCACATTCCAAGTGCCCTGCAATCTCTCTGGCAAAATTATCATCACACCAGCTCTGCCAGTCCCCTTCGTAACACCAGGCTATATCAGGCCACAGAGCTGCAGAAGGCAAACCAAAGCCCTAGTGTGGAGGCATTTTTCCCATTTAGACTAAATCCAGAGGACACGTGAATTTCCTTCAGCTCTTCACCTACGTATTTATTAAGAAGTTATGTAGGAACATAGAGTCTATCCTGGAACATGCAAAGAGCTGCTTGAATTGGCACTTTACGTGCTTGACTGAAGAACGATCTCAAGTTAAAGGCAGTGAACATCTCGGAGCAGGTTGATTTGAGCCCTGGTAAGCATGGCTCAGAGGGTTGTCTATCTGCCCACACAAAGCAGTGGAGAATGAGCCTGAACTCATAAAGAGACCTTTAGGGTTTACACCACAAGTTTTGAAAGCCACCTAAGGGACTTTGGTACCCACTTCTCTGCAGGCCAGTGTGGTTTGAGTTTCTGTGGCTACTTTGAAAACCGTGACTGGAAAAAGATGACTTAGGTGCCCCACTTAATGCATGGAATGAGAAGGGTGGATTTTAAGCAGGTTTGTGTGATTTTATGTAGTCAAAAGATGACACTGACAGAACATCACTGGACAAGTCCCAGCCTTCAAATATCACCAACCCCTCCTACGAAAGTTCTTCTGCGCTGACTCCACCAGAACCTACGTATGATCTTTTCTCAGTAAGTGTACATTTTGATTTGAGACACGTAACTAAGATCATGATAAGAAGAAATGACTTAATAAAGTGAAAATATCCGCTTGGGAAGGAAAAAAAGAAAAAAAGTGGGGGGGAAATACCATTCAGGATCTTGGCTTTCTTATCTCAGCCCAGCTAGAAATGGTGTTGGCCCACTTGAAGCAAAAATGAGGCTATGGTCTACAGATCCATCTCAAGTAATGACTCATGAGGCTGCGACCTACCTTCAAAGAGAGCTGAATTAAGTTGGACTTCAAATGCTCCTAGATGTCAGTGATGCATCTACACAAACTTTAAAAAGCCTTTTGTCTTTCCTTCTCTTTGCCGTAAACGCAGCTGAGTTGCATGCTAGCAGTCTTTGACAGAGTGTGAAATGCAGCAGGAAGGGGGTGGGAAACAAGGGAAGGAAAGTCTGAGTAAGACCAGAATGTAGAGGTAGCCTCAATGGTCCAATTCGGCAAGACTCCCATATACACAGAGAGTTTAAAGAACACAGTAAACCTTTCTGCATGCAGTAAAGAGACTTGTTTGGTGCAAAAGTAGCAGGTGCAAACTGCCATCTGTGTGGACAAACTGCCAAAAGGGAAGTTCATTTGTTGCACGATGTTCAACTCTGATTTTCTTTTTCCTTCTCTTCTATAGGATTCAGATGACCAGCAGCTTGTGATGAGCGGTCCGCATGATCAGAACTAAAGATGGAATTTGGCGTTAGTCAAATGTAAAACACACTTCTATTTGCATTCACTGTGAAAAAAAAAAAAAAAAAACAGCACCTAGAGCTTTCAGGGAATAAAATCTCACTATAAATTAAAAACCAAAACAAACAGTACAGCCTTGTTTAACATGCAGTCTGTACGGTTTGCAAAGTTACCAACCTCAGAAGTGTTACCTCTGTCTTAGAAATATCAACTATGAGTGCTAAATGCAAAAGTGAGTCTCGATTCTTAAACCACCCAGAGACACTTCTCTATGACAAGTGTAAAACTTTCACTAGCTTCCTATTTCACTACTTTCATTCTTCTGTACACAATCAAAATCTTCAAGTCAAAATCTTCTTCTGTACAACCATTTAGTCAAATGGCCTCAAGCACACAGGGCTGCTAACTTGGCAAATATCCTCAATTTGCTATTACTCCAGCTCTGTGCCTTTGTTTTGGCTTGGTTGTAAATACATCCACCTAGCATAAAACAGAACATGCATGAACCCTGTCTTTTTAAACTGAGGGGATGTTTTTATTAGTATCCTTGCTTATAAGGATTTCAGAGTAGGAAATGCAAGCTTCCTGTCTGTCCCACTTGCCTGCTCTAGCTTTTGTCTTTTCTCCAGCTTTCCTGGGTTTTGTTTATATCTCATATCACTATACAAAGAGAAATATTAAGTGTATCAGCTTTAGCAAGAAGTATAGGGTATATGAGGGTATTAAAATAGTAACCAATTTCTACTTGAGCCGTTTTTGTGAAAAAGTAGATACTGAAGATGGACATACCTTGCCATTTCATGACCGCATTCAGATTTTCAGGTCTGAAAGGAGCAGAAGCTATCTGTTTCTTCGCATACCACATTTGTGCAAAGCACATTAATGTTGCCTTTCAACCAACGCACAGCAATAGCAGCTATCTGCACCTTACTATTAAATGTCGATCAGACCCTACTTTGATTGCTAGAAACCACAAAACGGCAAGACAAGAAAGATTTTATTGCTGGCAGCAGCAATGTTCAGCTAAAACATACCTCCTGGTGTTTTCTGCATGGGGGGAGGGAGAGAAGATGGCCCTGCAGGAAAGCATCCATTGCCTCTGAGAACATCCCCAGGATGCCTCGTATCAGAGCAAGCTATACAGGCCAACCCAGGGTTGACAATGCAACTATCAAGGACAGCCAAGGGAATCTAAGGTGTAAATATGACTGAATGAAAGCCACAGATGGAAGTCATTTCCCTAACTCCTCTTCATGCCCCGACACATTCCTTCTTGATTTTTTCTAGAGACGGTAAAACAAAATTTTAGAAGGAACACGCACCCTTACATACACACGTTTGGGGGAGCTTTCCCCACAGTTTTGCAACAGTACAATTCCTGTTCTTTCCTTCTCCCATGTCACCCAAAAAATTAACGCTCATAGGGACCAGAAGACAGAGTCCAAGCATTTATTTTTGTAATAATCATTAAATATTTTCTAATCACAAAAACAAAAAAAGTTTCCATAGTTCATTAAACTCTTCTTTTACTGACAGACTATTCTCCTCTCAGTTTTTACAGAACAGAAAAAAAATTTCTTCTTACTTTGGTGTTCAAACGAACACTTCCAAAATGAACATAAACAGACATTGCCCTTTCAACGTGCTCAAAAATCTCTTGGAAGTCAGTAACATAAGGTTAAAATAAGTTATGCAGAGAGCACCAAGGTATGCAGCTCGAGTTCTTTGAAATAATTACAAAAACACAATACATTTTTAAAAGAATAATATTCTAGCACTGAAAAATAAATAATGCATTTTAAAATTCTCACTTAAATTCATATTATATGTATTTTTAAAAGAACATAACACTTCCATAATTATTTTTTTTCATGCAACGTTGTTTCAAGAAGTCATGCAACATAAACAAGATTCTACTTGAGCTGCGTGCTGTCACATAGCTTTGTACAGAAGTTTGATGGGTTTGTAAGTTGAGAGGGAGGAAAAATCATCTTGAAACAAAATGGGCAGTATGTGGGTAATATCATCCAACCCAATCAGACTGTTCCTGGTTAACACAGGAAAATTAGACAAACAAACTGACTCCTAGCCAGCTTTCAAATAGGAAACACAAGAGCTATAACCAAAACATTAGCAAATGCAGCAATGCAGAACTGAAGAACAACACTCTTAATTGCTGGTAGTGACATGAAGAATGTACAGTGGGTTTTGTTTTATTTTAAACAGTGCATTGAGATCTCTAGAGCATGAAAGGTGCTACGTATATGTAACACCAAGTTCAGTTCTAGCTGAGCATGAAGATAAAAAAATGAAGGCAAATTGGGGACATTTCCATCCCCAAATTTCAGCTGACAGAACAGCCTGTGTCGTCAAGTTATCACAGAATCACAGAATTATCTAGGTTGGAAGAGACCTCCAAGATCACCTAGTCCAGCCTCTGACCTAACACAAATGAGTCCTCCACTAGACCATATCACTGAGCTCTACATCTAAACGTCCTTTAAAGACCTCCAGGGGTGGTCACTCAACCACTTCCCTGGGCAGCCCATTCCAATACCTAACAACCCTTTCAGTAAAGAAGTTCTTCCTAATATCCAACCTAAACCTCCCCTGGCACAACTTTAGCCCATTCCCCCTCATCCTGTCACCAGGCATGTGCGAGAATAGACCAACCCCCACCTCGCTACAGCCTCCTTTGAGGTACCTGTAGAGTGCGATAAAGTCGCCCCTGAGCCTCCTCTTCTCCAGGCTGAACAATCCCAGCTCCCTCAGCCACTCCTCGTAAGACTTGTTCTCCAGACCCCTCACCAGCTTCGTTGCCTTTCTCTGGACTCGCTCAAGCACCTTGATGTCCTTCTTGTAGCGAGGGGCCCAAAACTGAACACAGTACTCGAGGTGCGGCCTCACCAGAGCCGAGTACAGGGCGACAATCACTTCCCTAGCCCTGCTGGCCACACTGTTTCTTATACAAGCCAGGATGCTGTTGGCCTTCTTCGCCACCTGAGCACACTGCTGGCTCATATTCAGCTGCCTATCAACCAATACTCCCAGGTCCTTCTCTGCCAGACAGCTTTATAACCCCTCACCTCCCAGCCTGTAGCGCTGCTTGGGGTTGTTGTACCCCAGGTGCAGGACCCGGCACTTGGCCTTGTTGAACCTCATACAACTGGCCTCAGCCCATCGGTCCAGCCTATCCAGATCCTCCTGCAGAGCCTTCCTACCCTCGAGCAGATCGACACATGCACCTAACTTGGTGTCGTCTGCAAACTTACTGAGGGTGCACTCGATCCCCTCATCCAGATCATCGATAAAGATATTAAAGAGGACTGGCCCCAGTACTGAGCCCTGGGGGACTCCACTAGTGACCGGCCTCCACCTGGATTTAACTCCATTCACCACAACTCTTTGGGCCTGGCTACCCAGCCAGTTATGCTAAATATTTCTTGTATGGCCCCACCAACAACTCTCCTCATAAAGCCAAACTACCTTCTTCTTCCACCAAGACAGCAGGACTGTCAGATGAACTTACCCATTTCAGGTATACTCTTCTGTTTAAACACACCACACACACACACACACACACACACACACAAGCACTCACTTTAGGAGTATGGCATGTCAAGTTTCAAATAGGAGCACAAGAAAACCATGAACGTAAAATCCATAAGCACCTCTCAGGACTTCAAGCATACAGGAAAATTGCATATGTAATGCTCTACTTATTTTACTCTAATTTACTCAAATTACTCTAAATTTTCATATGCACTCTAAGAGGCAAGTAAACTGCAGACATATAATACCAGCAATTAATTTGAACTACAGAAATTAAAATAACTCTTAAAAAATACCTTGTTTTCAGAAGCCTTTATGATAGCTAAAGAAGTTTAGGACTGTAGGGAACGGGTATTAAATCTGAACTGAAAGTGTAGAAAGTTATTTAAAGGGTACCTGTTCGTAAATCTGGCCTTTCTGCAATTTGTGAATTTTGTCCCAAAGCACTCCCAAAACACTCCCCTTTCATTCACATTCCAAAAAGGTCTTGAACAAAATTACACTGCTGTAAAAAGTGACAGAATTGCTAGATAAGTATTTACTGTGAAAAATATTCATCTTTCTAAAGGAAAATGTGCCTTATAGCATCTAAATACTTTCTGAGAGAAAAGGTAAAGCTCCAAAACTTCAGCTTTAGCCAGGTAAATGCAATCTATCTACGCAGTATACTGATAAAAACTATAACAGAGTTTGAGAACAACTGTTGAGAGCTAAGGCAGGAAACCAGCCTCCACAGACAGAAGGCAGAAAACAGTGACAATGGTCTGCCATTAAGAAGGAGTGATCCCAAAAAGGAATAAAAAATATGTAAAATCTTGCCCAATACCTCATTTTGCACAACTGAACAACTGAAGGAGGCAGCACAGGACTGGGGGGCTGTAAGGACAGCAAAGGGTTTCTTGAAATTAAATTGACCAGTGGTCAACGGCTGTCCAGTGCTCAACGGTTTTATGTCTGGGTGGAGGCCGGTCACAAGTGGTGTCCCTCAGGGTCAGTCTTGGGACTGGTTCTCTTCAACATCTTTATCAACGACATAGATGACGGAATTGAGTGCACCCTCAGCAAGTTTTCAGATGACACCAAGCTGAGCGGTGCAGTCGATACGATAGACAGAAGGGATGCCATGCAGAGGGACCTGGACAGGCTGGAAAAGCGGGCCCATGAGAACCTAATGAGGTTCAACAAGGCCAAGTGCAAGGTGTGGCACTTGGGCTGGGGCAGTCCCAGGTATTTATATAGACTGAGCAAAGAAGAACTTGAGAGCAGCCCTGCAGAGAAGGGCTTGGGAGTCCTGATGGACAAGAAGCTGGACATGAGCCAGCAGTGCGCGCTTGCAGCCCAGAAGGCCAACTATGTCCTGGGCTGCATTAAAAAAGGGGTGGCCAGCAGGGAGAGGGCGGTGATTGTCCCCCTCTACTCTGCTCTTGTGAGACCCCACATGGAAGACTACGTGCAGGCCTGGGGCCACCAGCACAAGAAGGACATGGAGCTCTTGGAACGGGTCCAGAGGAGGGCCACTAAGATGATCAGAGGGCTGGAGCACCTCTCCTGTGCAGAAAGGTTGAGGGAGCTGGGCTTTAGCCTGGAGAAGAGAAGGCTCCGGGGAGACCTCATTGCGGCCTTCCAGTACTTGAAGGGAGCATATAAACGGGAGGGGCAATGCCTGTTTACATGTGTTGATAGTGATACGACAAGGGGGAATGGTTTTGAAATAAGACAGGGGAGATTTAGGTTAGAAATTAGGAGAAAGTTTTTCACTCAGACGGTGGTGAGGCACTGGAACAGGTTGCCCAGAGAGGTTGTGGATGCCCCATCACTGGAGGCATTCAAGGCCAGGCTGGATGCGGCTCTGGGCAGCCTGCTCTTGTGGTTGGCAACCCTGCCCAGAGCAGGGGGTTTGAAACTAGATGATCTTTAAGGTCCTTTTCAACCCAGGCCATTCTATGATTCTATCATAAGCTGTTCAGTCACTCTCTACTGACCAAATACCCACCATAGCTTATAGTATCTGATTTTGGAATTCTTTGTGAAGCATGATCCCAAAATGAACCTGAATGTTCGAGGAACGTACGCTTCAGATAAAAACTGTGAATCAATGAGACTACTTAGGGACAGCGTTCTCAATAGCATCATATTGCTAAAGGTTAGCTGGCATATTAGTGTGAATCAGTTTGATAGTTTCCATCTTCATTTATCTATATTTAGAAATTGCTAATGGATTTTTATTTAAACTACAAGGTTGGTATAACTATTTTTTTTCCTCTCCTCTGTTCCCAGAGTTTGTTCCTTCAATTATGAGTAACATGCTGAACCCGGATGCTATTTTTTCAAACAACGAAATGAGCCTGTCAGACATTGAAATCTATGGCTTTGATTACGACTACACATTGGTCTTTTATTCTAAACATCTGCACACGCTGATCTTCAATGCTGCTCGAGATCTTCTTATTAATGAGCATCGGGTAAGTGAAAGTATTGGAACTACAGTAAATTTATGAATAAAGAGGATAATGGGTCACTCCTAGCTGAGGGAGACATAACTCATCTTGTCATGCCTCAGTCCTAGCTTGGCTCCTTTGTAACACATTTTGAACAACAGCTACAGATGAACCCCAGAAGTCCTGGTTTATTCTCAGCTACAGTTTTGAGCAGAGGAGAAGCTGGCAACAGTTAGGGAACAGGGTTTATATTTTTATTTATTTATTTAACATAGTGGTGGCAATAGGGTTTTGTTTTTGGTTTTTACCTGATTTTCAATTCTAGTAGTCACCCTAATGATATAAGAAGCTTGAAAGCTGTTTTTACTGTTTTATGCGTTGATGTAAGCTCACTGATTAATTTTCATGTGGAATATTTTAGCCCGACTCTTACGAAGTCTGTGATTGTGCTGTGTGTCTGCGAGGCGCTCTGTATGATTCCATCCGTTCAGCTGAGTTACCTAAAGGGGCAGAGCGTGCAGTGACACTGTAATCAGAGGCTGGATCCAAGAGAGATCAAAATAAGTGTTTAGCGCAGCAGTCCCCTAAGAGGGAGCGCTGATCTGCTGTCTGGCCGAGCAGCGCGTTTGTATTGGTGAGCAGTCAACATCCAGGCAGCTTGGAGCTGGTTTGGGGATGGCAGAAGGTACTGCGTGTCAGGAAGCAAGAAGGGAGGTAGATGATTTTAAAGGTTGTGGGGAAAACGGAAGGTTTGCAGGGAAAAAGACTGAAGAAAGTGTGGACTGGAGAAAGTAAAGGTAATTGCAGTATAGGAAGTGCATGAAAATAAAAGACATTAAAACATGGACTAGTTTAATTAATAAAACTGTTTGTATATTTTATGAAACCTAAATGTGAATGTGTGGTGTTATTCTACTTTCAAGTTTTAATCCAAAGGTTAGGAGCTATATATAAACATCTATAAATATATCTGGAAGAACAAACAAAGCTTCATGGGCTCTACAGGCATACACAACTTGATCCCCCTAAAATTTTGGCACGTCTTGGTAGCAATTTCTGTAGAATGCATAAATGTATTTTATAAAAGCTACTTGGTTCTTGCAGGAACCTTTACGGTAGCAGTGGGAAGACAATAATGTAAACATGGCTCAGTCTTTACTATTTGAATGGATGCAGATAGTAAGACCTTTACAGTTCTTGCTTCAATAAGAATCTCTTGAGCTGTAGTGAATGAAGCTACAATTGCTTTCTGAGACAGCTTGCTGAAGTATATCATATCTTGAAGTTTGAGGGGCAACAGTTTTTCTTAATACCAACTTCTGGAGCTGGTTAGTGGTTTTCTTGACGTTAATGTTAGCAAAAACTTTCCGGATAGCAGTGTCCACTATGACAGTTACAGTCAGTCTGAAAGATGACCAATTTTGGTCATGGCAGTTTAAGGTAATTCATCAGAAATTGCAAAATACCTTGTGGGAAGCAAGGAATTTTTGAAGTGTGTCCAAGAGAAGAAACATCAATTTAATGGTAATTTCAGAGGTGGCAGCAGGTGTTGAATATAAACTCTTGGTCTTGGATTTGTGTCTTTCCTAACATATGGGCCTTGTGCCGCCTTCTCTGGATTGCTGTTTCAGTATGTATCGCTCTACCGAGAGTGGTGGTGGGGGCTAAGCAAACAGTGCAATTTTAATCATTATTTTGTTTGGCTTGGAAGGCAGCTTTGATTTGTGTGCCAGGATAGGCTCAATCTTCTCATATGTACTGGCATGCATGCAAAAAGACAGCTTACCATGAGAATAAATTAAAATAGGAAAGTCAAGTATGCAGGAATTTGAAAAAGTCAAAACTAATTTTTCCTGTTCATACCTGGTTTGGCCACTTTGAGCATGTGCAGTACATTGTAGACTTGAATTGAACACATTCTGGACCCTCCCCTGATGTTTTCCCATGTTCCCTGGCCAAATCTACACATCCTCACAAACTGTCTTTAGGTTTGCAGTGCTGTTCTTTGTTCAAGTCAGGAGCCTCACCCAACGTTCTTTGGAACCCATAGTAGGGATGACAGTTGAGAAGTTGACAGAAGGTCTGTTTTCTTTAAATACGGATGCCTGTGCTTGGTACAAGCATGATCTGCAGCAATTGCAGAGCAAGTCCTTTTCAGCGTAGATGCAAACTTTGTGGAAAATGTAGGATTTCTTTATTTTTACAAGTAGCTAGAGCCTCTATTGTGAGGCTGCCTAATATACCTAGCCTCTGTCCCCCAGGCTTGTAAGGTAGCCATGTACCTATGGAGACTTGTACGAAAGGTGGAGGATATTCCTAGAGATGCATCAAGTTCTGAGAACAATGCAGATGGTTAATCAAAGAAGTGGAGTAGATGATCTTTCAGGGTCCCTTCCAATCCCTAATATTCTGTGTTTCCAAGTCTCTGAGAATGGCAGCTTTCCCAGAGCAATTCCTCCTTCTCAGATGGTCCGTTGCTCTTACAGTTCCTTGCCTTTGCCCTTGGTGGTGCTATCTTCAGGAGGTCTCTGGTTCTTAGGTACCCTTAGGCGGCACTTGCAGGAGGCCAGCAGCGCCTTCCAAGGATGCTGTGCGTTGCCAGGCCCGGTTCCAGAGCTGGCAGACATTGTCCGCTGCCAGGCTTTTAGGAGACTTTTGCTGTCAGCCTTTTCCCCAGTTGGGCCAGGTCACCTCTGTGGCTGCTCCCGTTCCCAACAGTTTCCCATTCCCATGATGACTTCTCATCCCCCAAATGACTTCTCATCCCCAAGTCTCCCTTGGGGACCGGCCACCCGCAGCCGTTCCCCATCAAGAGCAGACATCCCCAGAACAATTTGCGGCGCGGGCAGCAGGAGAGGGCTGCATTCAATCCCGCCCCACTGACCGATGCAGGAATAAGTGCAGGCAGAGGCTTTGCAGGGTGGAAAAGTCAATTTAATACTGGGGTAATTGTGGCTGCCACCCCCAGCCCGTCCCCAGGTGAGGCCCTGCTCAGTCTTGGGGCCTGGCCCGCCGGCCCGCGTGGTCACCGGACCCCGGTTCCTCCAGCTGGACCCTTCGCAGCCAGAGTAAGTCCCCGAGGTTGTCATCCTCCGGGGACCGTGGCAGTCCGCGCCCCGAGTGCCCCGAGTGCCATGAAAAGCTTCGGGCAAGTTGTCGTGCCATGGGGGGGCTGCGCTCCCTGCGCCTGGGCGAGACGCTGCGGGACCGATAGCTGGAGGGGCTCCTCTGCCGCTGCTGCCGCCGCCCCAGCCCCACATTGCGCTCCAATCTTCTGCGGGGCCGGCGGGACGAGGCGTCGCGCTGAGCGGGCGGCACCAGGCGCACGATGGCTATGATGAGCCCGCGGCACATTGGGCAGCTGACCCTTTCGGCGGCCCAGACATGGATGCACTCCAGGCAGAAGGAGTGCCTGCAGGGGTTGATGCAAGCCGGGCTGGACATCCGGCCCAGGCAGATGGGGCACGTCTCGTCCCCGGGGGCCTCCTCTGGCTGCTCCTGCTGTGGCCGGTTCATGGTGCCTGCAGCCGCCCCGGCGTGGAGATGGTCGTCCCCTGTGGGAGGCTGCCCTGGTGCCAGGCGCTTATCAGCAGCCTGCGGTCCTCAGCACCTCCCTTGCTGGTCACCGGCAGGACCTCGATGCCTTCTCTCGTGTCGCTGGCTGGACCTCGACGCGTCGCGTGTCACCAGCAGGACTACTACAGATAGAACCAGGAAGAAAATATTCTATCAGCAAATATACATTAGCTTTCTAGGTTCAACCAAGTTGTCTATAGTACTGTAGCAGTAAATATTCTTCGTATGGATTACAAACATTGCTATTAGAATGGCAAATATGCTGATGATAGGTTATGCTTTACAAGAGTACACTTAGGACAGATGAGGTACATATATGTATAAGTATTTGATAACATTACCGAAGGACTTGGATGGATCGTGCGCAACAAAAAGGGCTTCGCGTGTGCTTCCTGCAACACCTCCGCCTCTCGCCTTCCAGCAATGGGACCTCGAGCACTCGAGTACCAAGAGCCGGACTGGACGCAGGCGCGACGCTCAGGGCACTTATGGCCAGCCACCTTTTGTGATGCCGTAGGGTGACAGTGACTCTGTGGCGGCATCACAAGGGTCTCGGGGTGCCCCTGATGGCAGCACTGACAGAGGTCACCTGACTGTTGTGAGAAACTGCTGACGTGAGATGGCTGCTCCACGCTGACAGGAGCAATGTCTGCCAGGCTGGGCTCCAGGCCAGGAGGTCGGCCTGCGGCCTGGGAACTGCCCCTGGGAGCCAGGGATGTCCTGGAATTATCCCCCACCTACCCAGCGCTGTTAATAAAGAATACCTGCTTTCTAATTCTCCAAAACGAGTCTTGGAAAGTTACTTTGCTTTTGGCGTTCCCCCATTGATAAGGACACAAGAAGAAACTGAGGAACAACTTCTCACCTGGGAAGGTGGAAATTGGCCAGAGACAGTGGGAACGTGCAGGAGAAATCTCGGGTTGTTTAGAGAAAATCAGGAATCGTGCTGTGGAGGGGCTGCGCTCCCTGCGCCTGGGCGAGACGCTGCGGGACCGGTAGCTGGAGGGGCTCCTCTGCCGCTGCACAACAGCCCCAAGCAGCGCTACAGGCTGGGAGCTGAGTGGCTGGAAAGCTGCCTGGCAGAGAAGGACCTGGGAGTAGTGGTTGATAGTCGGCTGAACATGAGCCAGCAGCGTGCTCAGGTGGCCGAGAAGGCCAGCAGCATCCTCGCTTGGATCAGACCCAGTGTGGCCAGCAGAACTAGGGAAGTGAGGGCACTAGAGGGCAACTAAAGGTTTTTGAATATTTAGCTGTCCACCTACACCATATAAATTACTTTGTTTTTTAAAAAATAAATGAAGAGGTTGTATCAGTGTGGTGGTTTTACTGTGCTAGGCAGCTGAACTCCACCACAACCGCCCTCTCACTTCCCCTCCTCAGAAGAGGAGGGGAAGAAGTAAAGGAAAGAACAACTCATGGGTTGAGATAATTTACTTAAAGGGAAAAATAATTATTAAGGAAAGATTTTATATTAATTAAACAATTTAACTAAAGGGAAAAAAGGGAATGGGGAAAAGGAGGGGGTAAAGGGAAGAAAAAAAATTAAAGGCTGTGTGAAATTGCAGAGGAAAGAAATTACTCTCTACTTCCCACAAAGAGCAATGCTTGACCACATTCTTGAAGCAGGGCCTCACGCATGTAGCCGTTGTTCGGGAGGACAGACATTTTCACAACGAGAGCCCACCCCTCCCCTCTTCTTCCTTTTTCCACCTTTTATTGCTGAGAGTGACATCATCTGGTATGGAATATCCCTTTGGTTGGTTTAGGTCAGCTGCTCTGGTGATGTTCCTTTCTCACTTTTTGCCCACCCTCTGCCTGCTGACTCTGGAAGGGTTAGAGAGAGTCCTGATGCTGTGCCAGCACTGCTCAGCAGCAGACACAACACTGGTGTGATACCAGTGCTATTCTAGCTACAAGTGGAGAGCACAGCACTGTATGGGCTGCTGCAGGGAAAGTTAACATCCCAGCCAGACCCAGTACAACACGTTAGGACAATAATGTGATTACTTTTTGCCAGGGTAAATTCAGTAATCTGTTTTCTAAGCAGGGGGACACAGAGCTAAGGTATCACTTGGAAAAGCCAGAGTAACTACCTATGAATCTCTTCTCCACTGGAGACCCCTCTTCCCTTCCAGGATTGCCAGCAAAGAGCACCATACTCCGGGGAGATCACATTCCAAGTGCCCTGCAATCTCTCTGGCAAAATTATCATCACACCAGCTCTGCCAGTCCCCTTCGTAACACCAGGCTATATCAGGCCACAGAGCTGCAGAAGGCAAACCAAAGCCCTAGTGTGGAGGCATTTTTCCCATTTAGACTAAATCCAGAGGACACGTGAATTTCCTTCAGCTCTTCACCTACGTATTTATTAAGAAGTTATGTAGGAACATAGAGTCTATCCTGGAACATGCAAAGAGCTGCTTGAATTGGCACTTTACGTGCTTGACTGAAGAACGATCTCAAGTTAAAGGCAGTGAACATCTCGGAGCAGGTTGATTTGAGCCCTGGTAAGCATGGCTCAGAGGGTTGTCTATCTGCCCACACAAAGCAGTGGAGAATGAGCCTGAACTCATAAAGAGACCTTTAGGGTTTACACCACAAGTTTTGAAAGCCACCTAAGGGACTTTGGTACCCACTTCTCTGCAGGCCAGTGTGGTTTGAGTTTCTGTGGCTACTTTGAAAACCGTGACTGGAAAAAGATGACTTAGGTGCCCCACTTAATGCATGGAATGAGAAGGGTGGATTTTAAGCAGGTTTGTGTGATTTTATGTAGTCAAAAGATGACACTGACAGAACATCACTGGACAAGTCCCAGCCTTCAAATATCACCAACCCCTCCTACGAAAGTTCTTCTGCGCTGACTCCACCAGAACCTACGTATGATCTTTTCTCAGTAAGTGTACATTTTGATTTGAGACACGTAACTAAGATCATGATAAGAAGAAATGACTTAATAAAGTGAAAATATCCGCTTGGGAAGGAAAAAAAGAAAAAAAGTGGGGGGGAAATACCATTCAGGATCTTGGCTTTCTTATCTCAGCCCAGCTAGAAATGGTGTTGGCCCACTTGAAGCAAAAATGAGGCTATGGTCTACAGATCCATCTCAAGTAATGACTCATGAGGCTGCGACCTACCTTCAAAGAGAGCTGAATTAAGTTGGACTTCAAATGCTCCTAGATGTCAGTGATGCATCTACACAAACTTTAAAAAGCCTTTTGTCTTTCCTTCTCTTTGCCGTAAACGCAGCTGAGTTGCATGCTAGCAGTCTTTGACAGAGTGTGAAATGCAGCAGGAAGGGGGTGGGAAACAAGGGAAGGAAAGTCTGAGTAAGACCAGAATGTAGAGGTAGCCTCAATGGTCCAATTCGGCAAGACTCCCATATACACAGAGAGTTTAAAGAACACAGTAAACCTTTCTGCATGCAGTAAAGAGACTTGTTTGGTGCAAAAGTAGCAGGTGCAAACTGCCATCTGTGTGGACAAACTGCCAAAAAGGGAAGTTCATTTGTTGCACGATGTTCAACTCTGATTTTCTTTTTCCTTCTCTTCTATAGGATTCAGATGACCAGCAGCTTGTGATGAGCGGTCCGCATGATCAGAACTAAAGATGGAATTTGGCGTTAGTCAAATGTAAAACACACTTCTATTTGCATTCACTGTGAAAAAAAAAAAAAAAAAAAAACAGCACCTAGAGCTTTCAGGGAATAAAATCTCACTATAAATTAAAAACCAAAACAAACAGTACAGCCTTGTTTAACATGCAGTCTGTACGGTTTGCAAAGTTACCAACCTCAGAAGTGTTACCTCTGTCTTAGAAATATCAACTATGAGTGCTAAATGCAAAAGTGAGTCTCGATTCTTAAACCACCCAGAGACACTTCTCTATGACAAGTGTAAAACTTTCACTAGCTTCCTATTTCACTACTTTCATTCTTCTGTACACAATCAAAATCTTCAAGTCAAAATCTTCTTCTGTACAACCATTTAGTCAAATGGCCTCAAGCACACAGGGCTGCTAACTTGGCAAATATCCTCAATTTGCTATTACTCCAGCTCTGTGCCTTTGTTTTGGCTTGGTTGTAAATACATCCACCTAGCATAAAACAGAACATGCATGAACCCTGTCTTTTTAAACTGAGGGGATGTTTTTATTAGTATCCTTGCTTATAAGGATTTCAGAGTAGGAAATGCAAGCTTCCTGTCTGTCCCACTTGCCTGCTCTAGCTTTTGTCTTTTCTCCAGCTTTCCTGGGTTTTGTTTATATCTCATATCACTATACAAAGAGAAATATTAAGTGTATCAGCTTTAGCAAGAAGTATAGGGTATATGAGGGTATTAAAATAGTAACCAATTTCTACTTGAGCCGTTTTTGTGAAAAAGTAGATACTGAAGATGGACATACCTTGCCATTTCATGACCGCATTCAGATTTTCAGGTCTGAAAGGAGCAGAAGCTATCTGTTTCTTCGCATACCACATTTGTGCAAAGCACATTAATGTTGCCTTTCAACCAACGCACAGCAATAGCAGCTATCTGCACCTTACTATTAAATGTCGATCAGACCCTACTTTGATTGCTAGAAACCACAAAACGGCAAGACAAGAAAGATTTTATTGCTGGCAGCAGCAATGTTCAGCTAAAACATACCTCCTGGTGTTTTCTGCATGGGGGGGAGGGAGAGAAGATGGCCCTGCAGGAAAGCATCCATTGCCTCTGAGAACATCCCCAGGATGCCTCGTATCAGAGCAAGCTATACAGGCCAACCCAGGGTTGACAATGCAACTACCAAGGACAGCCAAGGGAATCTAAGGTGTAAATATGACTGAATGAAAGCCACAGATGGAAGTCATTTCCCTAACTCCTCTTCATGCCCCGACACATTCCTTCTTGATTTTTTCTAGAGACGGTAAAACAAAATTTTAGAAGGAACACGCACCCTTACATACACACGTTTGGGGGAGCTTTCCCCACAGTTTTGCAACAGTACAATTCCTGTTCTTTCCTTCTCCCATGTCACCCAAAAAATTAACGCTCATAGGGACCAGAAGACAGAGTCCAAGCATTTATTTTTGTAATAATCATTAAATATTTTCTAATCACAAAAACAAAAAAAGTTTCCATAGTTCATTAAACTCTTCTTTTACTGACAGACTATTCTCCTCTCAGTTTTTACAGAACAGAAAAAAAATTTCTTCTTACTTTGGTGTTCAAACGAACACTTCCAAAATGAACATAAACAGACATTGCCCTTTCAACGTGCTCAAAAATCTCTTGGAAGTCAGTAACATAAGGTTAAAATAAGTTATGCAGAGAGCACCAAGGTATGCAGCTCGAGTTCTTTGAAATAATTACAAAAACACAATACATTTTTAAAAGAATAATATTCTAGCACTGAAAAATAAATAATGCATTTTAAAATTCTCACTTAAATTCATATTATATGTATTTTTAAAAGAACATAACACTTCCATAATTATTTTTTTTCATGCAACGTTGTTTCAAGAAGTCATGCAACATAAACAAGATTCTACTTGAGCTGCGTGCTGTCACATAGCTTTGTACAGAAGTTTGATGGGTTTGTAAGTTGAGAGGGAGGAAAAATCATCTTGAAACAAAATGGGCAGTATGTGGGTAATATCATCCAACCCAATCAGACTGTTCCTGGTTAACACAGGAAAATTAGACAAACAAACTGACTCCTAGCCAGCTTTCAAATAGGAAACACAAGAGCTATAACCAAAACATTAGCAAATGCAGCAATGCAGAACTGAAGAACAACACTCTTAATTGCTGGTAGTGACATGAAGAATGTACAGTGGGTTTTGTTTTATTTTAAACAGTGCATTGAGATCTCTAGAGCATGAAAGGTGCTACGTATATGTAACACCAAGTTCAGTTCTAGCTGAGCATGAAGATAAAAAAATGAAGGCAAATTGGGGACATTTCCATCCCCAAATTTCAGCTGACAGAACAGCCTGCATCGTCGAGTTATGCTAAATATTTCTTGCACAGCTCCACCACCAACTCTCCTCATAAAGCCAAACTACCATCTTCCACCAAAACAGCAGGACTGTCAGATGAACTTACCCATTTCAGGTATACTCTTCTGTTTAAACACACCACACACACACACACACACACACACACAAGCACTCACTTTAGGAGTATGGCATGTCAAGTTTCAAATAGGAGCACAAGAAAACCATGAACGTAAAATCCATAAGCACCTCTCAGGACTTCAGACTGATTTCAAGCATACAGGAAAACTGCATATGAAATTGTGCAGGCTAGATTAAAATACATTCTTTACTTTGCAAACATGCTTTTAAAAACATGAGAGATACTGCATCTGGAATTCAGTACAGATTCTTGCATATAAGACAAGTTAAAAAACAAACAAGAAAACTTTTGGTCACCAAAAGTTTGTTTACCTGACTATCACGGTATGAACCAAGTGATATCCCATAATGAAATGAAAGATACCAAATGCTATGTATTTTGTCAATTATACGTTTTTAAGAACAGAACCCTTTATAACTAAATTTTGAAAACCGTTAGTCATTATGCCTTCTAAAATGGCTGGAGCAGGAAGCACCAGTTCAAAAATAATAACTTTCCTTTGGATGCAGAGACAAGAAAGCATCCTGATTTAAAAACAACTACATATCAGTTCTATAAAGTGCCTGTTCGAGGAAATACATCAACAGATGTTTTCCTTGTGCAAAATAGACATTTTTCAGCTCAAATCTTTGGAACATATATGCTACGCAAAGCTTGTGTTCGTGCCTTTCTTGCAATTTTAGTAATCCTATAAGACTTCTCACCTGCACAGTTAAAGTTGTTTTGCTTGATGCAAATTGTCCATCACCCCCAATCCAGCTCTGGGGGCTTGAGCTAAAAAAAATGTCATCAGAAAACTGTTTTTCATCTGCTCACGTCTCCTCTCCCTCCTCCCCCCCAAATTCATGTGCCCATTGTGCGTGTTTACTTTTGAATGCAGAAGTCCATTACTGAAGGCTACATCAAGTACCTCATCTCCAAGGGAACTTCAAAACTGCACTGCGTGCCGCACTGTAAGACACTTGTAAGTTTTAAAAGCAGCATTTAGGATCAATCTAAAGCCTGATGGAATTCTGCCTCCACTTTGAAATGCACACTGTGAGACCTGTTGCAATGGCTTTATTATCAGAGAGCAGGTATTTAAACAGTTTGGAATCTTAAAAGGAAAGGTGTCAAAGTCAGCACAAGGAAGCTGAAGCACTCCAAGCTTCCTGTCACTGTCAGGTTTAGGTTCAGGTCCACCTACAGCCAAGCACAGACAGTACAAGAACAGAAAATGATGTACAGGCAAGAAAAGAAGCCCACCAGCCTGAGCATGCCTGTACTGTAGCCATTGCAATGCTCCAGAGATGCACCCAAGCATTACACCAGTTAGTTCAGTTGCAGATAATGCTCTAGCTACGGCAACAGGAAGTTACTGCTTATGCCATATCCCTCTCAGTCTCACCATAAACTGGTTAGTAACAGCGTATCACTGAATGACTAACACTGGATTTAAGCTTTTCAGTGCCAAGCCATGACAGGCTCTAGCTACAGTTCTGATCACAGCCAGAAAGGACAGCACAGCTATTTCTTTGTAAGCCACAAGGCTGCAGATCAAAGTTTCCAACGAACAAACAAAAGCAACCATCCCAGAACATCACCAGCCTTTCCCCCTCAAATTTGTCCTCTCCCCCAGCCCTCTGCTATTTTGGCAGTCCATTATATCCTCTGTGTGTAAGAAGAGGTTTCACATCTCTGAGCAGTAGAGGAGAAAATAGGTGCTATGCTTATTGAGAACAAGTATGAATTACATCTAAATCAAGGTAACAGATTTAAGTGAGTTAAATAAAATGCATCCATATTCAAAAAAAAGGGTGTATTTGCCCATTTTAGAGATAATAAGGCAAGTGCTTATTTGATCTGAACCGTCTCTTGTAGGAAGGGTATTCTGAATGTACCAGTGCACAGCTGATCTGACCAGCCAGGAAGTTCGTGCTGCAAAGGAGTCCTTCTTGGATAAAATGTGTAGTCAGGCTCATAGTTCAAGAGACAACTCAGCGATGCCATGTAGATATCTGCAAATCTAGACAGACGTCTTAGGAAGTACGTGGGATTCTCATCCGTTCTGAATAAGCTTCCAAACTGTGCATTGAAGAAATTCCTGTTCATTTCCCTGTCCCCCAAAAAAAGAAAACAAAGAGAATGAATGGAACGTACTCGCACACATCTCTTTATCAGCTAGTTTCCAGAACTTGAAGCAAGCAGCTCCTATAATCTGTGCTGTGTGTTATTCTCTCACCATTTCACTTCAAAACACTTAAGTGCACCATATAAAGTTTTTCCACTTCTTGCATATACGTAGCCCAGATCTAGTCATCACAGTAGTGAAAAGAAGAGCATTATACTTCTCCCACTAAAACAGTGGTAAGATGCTCCTTACTTCAGAAACATGACATCTCAAGCTTTCACTTTAGAGATTTTTAGAGAAGACTTTTGTGTTTATCTAAATCCTAATGATATCCATTGGTCCCAGAGATAAAAGACTTAAAAAAAAAAAAAAAGATTTAGCTTAATGTACACAAAATACTTAAACATATCTTGGAATTAACCTCCGTTATTAATCAGTCACTGCCAAGCATTACTCCTATTTCATTTACTTCCACATTTCTGTGGAAGGCTGCTGTTAGCTCAGTTGTTGTCCTCACCAACAGTGCACTTCACACACTCTGTAATTAGGGACTGCTCCCTCATGCTAGCATGTTTTTAGGAGCTTTAGCCCTATTGCCTGTCTTTGTGATGAGACCATTACTAAATCCAGTGTAGCACAGAGCCCCATTTCTGTATATTCCAAAATACATTGTATGTAATCTGAACAAATCACCCAAAAAAAAAAAAGAGAGAACTGAAGAACTGACTTAGTGGTATTCCCTTGATACAGAAATACGTTTTCAAATCATGCAGAAGTTAAGCTGTGTAATCAATAGCAATGATGACAGCTGAACGTAGCAGAGGGACTAGAGAACCCACACAAGAAAGAAGAGTATTTGATCTAGTATTTGCCTAGATTTCAAGGCAATCTACCCCTCGCATCGCTACATCTTCTGTCAAGAAAGAAGGGTTATCGTCATGGGGGACTCCCTTCTGAAACGGACAGAGGGCCCGATATGCCATCCGGACCCAACCCACAGGGCAGTCTGCTGCCTCCCTGGGGCTTGGGTAAGAGACATTGCCAGGAAAGTCACTCACCTGGTACAGCCCACCAACTACTACCTGCTACTGGTTTTTCAGGCTGGTAATGACAAAGTAGCAAGGACAAGTCCAAGAGCGATCAAAAGGGACTTTAGGGCAACTGGTTAAAGGATCAGGGGCACAGGTTGTTTTTGCCTCTGTCCTTCCGATAGGAGGGATCAATGTTGACAAGCAGACTCATCTTACTAACACGTGGCTTCGAGAATGGTGCAACCGGCAGAACTTTGGGTTTGTTGATCACGGGAAGGTCTACGCGACGCCGGGGCTGCTGGCACCAGATGGGATGCGCCTCTCTCAAAAAAGGATTTTTGCCCAGGAGTTAGCAGGGCTGATAGATAGGGCTTTAAACTAGAGTCGAAGGTGGGAAGGCATAAAACCAGGCCTTCTGGTGATAAGCTAAGGGATGGCGCACTAGAATCAGAGGGACTGTGTGCTAGTGAGGTCCTCCGATCTGCTCCACAAGGTGCTGCGTGCAGTGAGGCACACTTGAAGTGCTTCTACACAAACGCACGCAGTATGAGGGATAAAATGGATGAGCTAGAAGTCTTGGCCCAGTCCCACAGCTACGACATCATCGGCATAAGCAAAACCTGGTGGGATGAGTCCTGTGGCTGGTGTGTCGCAATAGATGGTTACAGGCTCCTCAGGAGGGACAGGCAGGGTAGACGAGGTGGGGGGTGGAAATGTACGTGAAGGAGGGGCTGGACTGGGTGAAACTTGACGTTGGCGATGGCAAAGTTGAGAGCCTCTGGGTAAGGATTAAGGGACGAACAAATAAAGAGGATGTCGTTGTGGGAGTCTATTACAGACCACCCGGACAGGATGATGACGCCGAAGAATTATTCTTTGAGGAACTAAGAGATACCTCGGGATCAGCTGCCCTTGTCCTTATGGGGGACTTCAACTTGCCAGACATCAACTGGGATCACCACACGGCTGACACGAGCAAGTCCAGGAGGTTCCTAAAGCACCTCGATGATAACTTCTTGGTGCAGGTGCTAAGGGAGCCAACTAGGAAAGGTGCCCTCCTAGATCTGTTGCTGCAGTACAGAGAGGGTCTTGTGGCGGATGTGGTAATTAGCAGCTGTCTTGGTCATAGTGACCATGAAGCGGTTGAGTTTAAAATTTTTGGTGACAGAAGGAAAACTGCCACCAAAACTTCAGCCCTGGATATGGGGAAAGGAGACTTCAGGCTGCTCAGAGAACTAGTTAGCAAGGTCCCCTGGGAAACTGCTTTTGAAGGCATTGATGTCTATCAGTGCTGGTCAGTCTTTAAGCATTGCCTCCTAAAAGCACAGGATCAGGCGATTCCAAAATATCGGAAGTCAGGCAGGTGGGGCAGAAGGCCGGCCTGGCTGACCAGGGATCATCTGCTGGAGCTTAGGCAGAAAAAGAAAGTGTACAGCTGCTGGAAGGAGGGTCAGGCGACGAGGAAGGAATACAGGGATGCTGTTTGCGTTTGTAGGGAGAAAATTCGTGCAGCCAAAGTCCAATTAGAGTTGAAGCTGGCCATGTCTGTGGGAGGTTTTTTTCAAGTATGGTTTTTTTCAAGTATGTGAACAGAAGAAGGAAGACCAAAGAAAACATAGGTCCTCTACTTGATGGGGAAGGTCACCTCACAGACAAGGACATTGGCAAAGTAGAGACGTTTAATGCCTTCTTTGCCTCCGTCTTCAACGCTGATGATGGGCTTCGGGACCCTGGGTGCCCTGAGCTGGAGGACCGTGATGGTAAAGAATGACAAACTCCCAACCGACCCTGAACGTGTGCGGGATTTACTGCTCCACCTGGATCCATAGAAGTCCATGGGTCCAGATGGGATTCATCCCAGGGTGCTTAGAGAGTTGGCTGACATCATTGCTGGACCTCTCTCAATTATTTTTCAATGGTCTTGGGAATCTGGAGAGGTCCTAGTAGACTGGAAGCTGGCAAATGTTGTACCAATTTTCAAAATGGGCAAGAAAGAAGACCCTGGCAATTACAGGCCTGTCAGTCTCACGTCAGTGCCTGGTAAAATTATGGAGAAGATTATCCTTGAAGTTACTGAAGCACACCTGGGGGACAATGCAGTCATTGGTCCCCGCCAACATGGGTTCACGAGGGGTAGGTCCTATTTGACTAACTTGATTTCCTTTTATGATAAGATCACCCATCTAGTCGATGAAGGGAAAACAGCTGATGTGATCTTTTTGGATTTCAATAAAGCTTTTGACACAGTTTCCCATAGGATCCTACTGGACAAAATGTTCAGCATACAGCCAAACAAAAACATCATACAGTGGGTGAGCAATTGGCTGATGAGCAGGGCTCAAAGGGTTGTGGTAAATGGGGCCGCATCAGGCTGACTGATAGTCACTAGTGGGGTCCCCCAAGGTTCCATTTTAGGGCCAGTCCTCTTCAATGTTTTTATAAATGATTTGGGATGTAGGAATAGAAGGTGTTCTGAGCAAATTTGCTGATGACACTAAACCTGGAGGAGTTGTTGACTCTGTTGAGGGTGGAAAGGCCTTGCAGAGAGATCTGGACAGATTGGAGAGCTGGGCAATCACCAACCGCATGAAGTTTAACAAAAGCAAGTGCCGGATCCTGCACCTGGGACGGGGCAACACTGGCTACACATACAGGCTGGGCGATGAGATGCTGGAGAGCAGCCCCGCAGAGAGGGATGTGGGTGGGGGTTTTGGTTGATAGCAAGCTGAATATGAGCCAGCAGTGTGCCCTGGCAGCCAGGAGGGCCAGCCGTACCCTGGGGTGCATCAAGCACAGCATTGCTAGTCAATCAAGGGAAGGGATTGTCCCGCTCTGCTCTGCGCTGGTGCAGCCTCACCTCGAGTACTGTGTGCAGTTCTGGGCATCACAGTACAAAAAGGACATGAAACTGTTGGAGAGTGTCCAGAGGAGGGCTACAAAGATGGTGAAGGGCCTAGAGGGGAAGACGTATGAGGAGCAGCTGCGATCACTTGGCCCGTTCATCCTGGAAAAGAGGAGGCTGAGGGGAGACCTCATCGCAGTCTGCAGCTTCCTCACGAGGGGGAGTGGAGGGGCAGGCGCCGATCTATTCTCCTTAATCACCAGTGATAGGACCTGAGGGAATGGTGTCAAGCTGCAGCACATGAGGTTCAGGCAAGACATCAGGAAGAGGTTCTTCACCGAGAGGGTGGTCACACAGTGGAACAGGCGCCCCAGGGAAGTAGTCACTGCACCGAGCCTGTCAGAGTTTAAGAAGGGTTTGGACTGTGCACTTGGTCACATGGTCTGAATTTTTGGGTAGACCTGTGTGGTGCCAGGAGTTGGACTCAATGATCCTAGTGGGTCCCTTCCAACTCGGGATATTCTATGATTCTATGACCTGACATTACTCTTTCATGCAGAAAACTACTATCTGTTCTAAAGAAGGGGAATAGGGGCTTATATGCACAAAGGTCAGAGGGGAGAAGAGCTGAAGAAGAAACAGGTAAAATTTGCTATGTAAAGCAATATTCTAGAAAGTCAGTAGCTACCACAGAATATAAATCAAGAATGGAGAGAAATTCTGCAGAAACCTGTGAAATACATCACATTGAACACTTGGCTACCATGAAGAATATTGCAAATAGCCCAACTTCCATTTCTTACCTCATTTCCTTTCTTTCCTTCTTCCATTCTTCTAAAATCATCTGTGAATCAGGATCACGGTGAACCTGGAACGTAAAGTGTAGATGACAGATAACTAAGGATGCCTTCATAAATGAACCTTTCCATTAATAAACTCTTATCAGCTAACAGGAGATGAGGAATGCTTCAGCGATCATTATACAACAATCATTCACGTACCTTAACCAACTGAAAGCGGGAATCAACACAGCATGACCAGTGGAGGAAGGGGTCAAAATTTTGAGAAAACTAATCATTGCAAATAATTAAAGCATTTATTTGCAGTTAAACTGGGGGCTTCAGTGAGACAGAAACCACTTGCAACATCAAGCATTTAGAAACTTAGCCGGATCCCTTCAGCTATACAGAACCGATTACACATACACAGAACAAACCTGCATGTGTTCCAGTAATCCTGTCAGAGTCTGTAGCCAGGTCATGGTTTGAATGTACTTCTCTGTGTTCATGATTTTAATCTCTGATCGTAACTCTGGAATAATTGCACCAGTGCGCCAGCCATGCTTCAGGGTCAAATCCTATTTACCAAAAAGTATTAAAAAGAATGCAAGTATTAGTCTTAAAAAGAACTACTTAAAGGAATTGAATAATTTGACCATTCTTTACTCCCAAAGTGTACTAATTTAAATTGCTTCTTCTGCATAAGCAGACATATTAAACAGCGGGACTTAATTGTGCCAACATGCAACAGATTTTAATTTTAGAGTAAGCTCCAAATCCCACATTTTCCAAGAGGAAGATATTATAGATGAGATCTTTGCTGCTGTCAGAAGCATATGGAGGAAATTGCGTTGGGTTCGTGGTGTCTACCCATACACTCACAGTTGACAGAAGGCCCTATCAGGACCTCCAGCTATTCAAGCTTCTCCTGACAAGTACAAGACGAGGCAGCTGCTACCTGTGTTCTTTCCTCCATTGTGCCAAAGAGTAGAGCTTCCTCCTTCTTCACTTGGTCCTCAGCCCTACGTAGCACCCAGGCTTACTTTTCTTTTTAAAAGCATGTTGGGCAAAAATATTAACATCCACTGCTGAACCACAATACAGCAGCATGGCTGACAATCAGTCTTGTAAAGGAATTAATACACAAGGAATTACAGAAGAGTTAAGTGATGGTAACTTATTCTGAAGTAAGAGTGAACAGCACATTTGCTTGTAAGGTAATATGAAAACACATGGACAGGGGGGCTGCAAACCCCAGCAAAATCTCAGGAAGAAAGTCAGTTTACTAGTAGTGACAGAAAGATTGCCTCCTGCCATTCAAAACAGAAGTTCATTCAGCTCTTATTACACTTAGTAGCAAATGTCATCCAAATCAGCTACATCCTGTACGTTTGGATATCCGTGTTTACTTTCTGCTACATCTGGCACAATCGGTATCTGGATCAGGAATGCAAACTCACATCCCTGGGCTCAGGGTGTAAACAAGTTAAATGCTGCAAGCCAGGTGGAAAACAGGGTCAGCCTTTTATGGCACCAATTGTCTTCAACGCAGGAAAAGCAACTATCAACTGGAATTTTGCTGTATTCAGAAATCTCAAATGGAAGAGCATTATACTGAATAATTGTATTGAAGAAGAGAGGGAATCCAACAAAAAGTCTCGTATTTTATCTCGTTTCATGAAAGCAAACTACTTACTGCCAAGTCACTGTAGATGTGATCACCAAAGTAGAGAACCTTAGAGCCCCTCCAGCCAGTAAGCTTCAGAAATTCATATAAGTTACCCTGCAGAAATGACACGTACATTGTAGCAGTATGCAGCTTGCACAATCACAGGCAGGAAAAAGGTATTCAGTACACACCTAAATATATTTTTCTATCAAGAATCTTGCTCTCAGTTTATATATTACGAATCCCAAGTGCCATGTGTAATTTCAGTAATACTATAACTTTTCACTTGCCACTTTAAGAGGCAAGTAAACTGCAGACATATAATACCAGCAATTAATTTGAACTACAGAAATTAAAATAACTCTTAAAAAATACCTTGTTTTCAGAAGCCTTTATGATAGCTAAAGAAATTTAAGACTGTAGGGAATGGGTATTAAATCTGAACTGAAAGTGTAGAAAGTTATTTAAAGGGTACCTGTTTGTAGATCTGGCCTTTCTGCAATTTGTGAATTTTGTCCCAAAGCAACACTCCCCTTTCATTCACCTTCCGAAACGGTCTAGAACAGAATTACACACAATTGTTACGCTGCTGTAAAAACTGACAGAATATTTCAAAAGTGAAAAAAATGAAAATATTCATCTTTCTAAAGGAAAATGTGCCTTATAGCATTTAAATACTTTGTGAGAGAAAAGGTAAAGCTCCAAAACTTCAGCTTTAGCCAGGTAAATGCAATCTATCTACGCAGTATACTGATAAAAACTATAACAGTTTGAGAACAACCGTTGAGAACTAAGGCAGGGAACCAGCCTCCACAGACAGAAGGCAGAAAACAGCGACAATGGTCTGCCATTAAGAAGTGATCCCAAAAAGGAATAAAAAAATATTTAAAATCTTGCCCAATACCTCACTTTGTACAACTGAACAACTGAAGGAGGCGGCACAGGACTGGGGGCTGGAAGGACAGCAAAGTTTTTTTTGAAATTAAATTGAAAATGAAGCAAAGAGGAAAAAATTCCCACTTTAATCTCACTTTCAAAGTCTTAAGTACACATAAAGGAAGAGGTATTTTTCAAGTGCAAAAGTAGTACATATGCATTGCAAATATATTTACTTAACTGAACAAGTAGTCCGAATACTACAGCCTGTCAGCCAGTCTGCCCTTTAAATATTACATGTGACTAAACAAAACTACAAGTAATGAAAAAGATTTCCAGTAAGGGATGTTAAAAAGGTATTTAAAACAACCTCTATGACCCTAACTCAGTCCCGTAGGCCTGTATTAACTATTGCAACTTTCTCAGGTAAGAAATGGTAATATTTGTCCTTCAGAATTGGGTGTTTCTGCATTTTGTATTTAATTAAATCCTATTTAAGGTCACTAAAATTTAATTTTACGTTGCACCCAAATCAAAATATTTCATTAACATGCTCTACAGCCTTATATGGAATAAGCTGCTTGAATCAGTCCTTACTGACTAAATACCCACCTTCGCTTATCATTGAAAAAGTTTGGCTTATCAGCCTGTACAATGACCACATCAAAGAGATCCCTCCAGTCCTTGCCGACTATGAACTTCATGCCTTTGTCCCTAAAAAGGACAAAGGGTTATTAACACCAAAGCCTAACAGAAATGCTATTATCTGTGTAATGTAATGAATTACATTCAACCACCTCATCCTCCCCATCCTTTACATATGTATAGTTGAACAACAAACAACTGTTCACTTACACAAAACTGCTGGGACTGTTTGTGATAAGAAACATCTTCTTGCCATGATCAGCCAGCTTTGCTAACACTGCACGAGTTTGTTCAGCATAGCAGATGTATTTCTCTGTGAGGATTGGTGAAGATAAAGTATTAATTTAAAGTTTTTCAATAGAATGTTTTTCTGTGTTTAACCAACGGTTCAGATGTTATACTTAACAGAGGCAACCTATGCAAGTGGAAATACCTCTTCCAAGATTTAAAATTTAGAATTAGTGATATTAAATAAGGAAGCCAGAAAGATCATTACACAAAGCTTTGACAGATGATCTCATTAGTACTTACCAATATCTGCTTCAATTGCTCTATACATTATTCCTTTGATGTGGACATCCCTGATTGAATCCTGTCAGGAAAGCAACAGAGCACTGAAGAACTGAGAGATCTTTCCAAATATAAAAATCATGCTCACTGTGTATCAGTAATTTGCTTTTATAACAACTGCTTTCTCTTCATTATATTTTCAACTTTACAGAAATGCCATGCATTAATCATTATGTGCGCACCGCCACTAGACAAGGAGTAAACTTGTTCTCCAAGAAAATAACTTCATACTTTCAGGAAAGTACAAACCCGGAGCTGTAACAACTGTGAAAGAGAGCTCAAAAGGGTAAAGTTGGGTGAAATCCCACTGCAGAAGCCGAGTCATCACAGGTTTCTAATGACCTTTGGAGCAGAACACATTCCTTTCCTTGGGCCCGGGGGGGGGGGGGCGGGGAGGGAGACACAAGTCGGATTTTAGATTATCACTCCCAAATGCCCTGGTTATTACAAAAAAAAAATACAAACAGAAAAAAGAAGCTAAATCCTTAAGCAAAGGAGCCGTAAGGCACTCTGAGGGCATTTGGCAGCTCTCAGTTTAGGATACCGATACTGCCACACTGGCACTTACACAAGGTTTAAGGTCATAAATGCTACAAATTCTTTTAGAAATGCCACTTATGGGGCTTCAAAAATGTTGGTAACACTGAGCAGTTAAATGTATGGACGTTTTTAGAAACCTTTCAGCAAAAGCCAAAAACACTAGCCTTCTGACTATGTAACTACAGGCACAAGGGAAACTTAGCAGGAGGTCAAAAGTTTCTTAAAGCCTATCTGATCTACATGGGTAAGTGAGTTCAATATTCAGGCCCATCGCGTGCACTTAGCTACTCAGGTTTAATATATCTCAAAAAAAGGGGCCATGAAAAGATTTTGGGTGGAAAGCTCATACAAACACCATCAACTTGAGAGTGACCTCTTCTGTTCTTAAGTAACCATAACACAACTTTAACTCCTCTGGAGGATACATCCTGCGGAACCGGGAGAGTCAAATTACTCCAGTCATTACTACTTGGAGTAGGAACATAAGCAAACAAGCAAAAGAGATATGCCAAAAGCAAGAGACAAAAAAACAATCTTATACTAATAGAAATACAGAGGCAGTACAACTGAAAGCTCCATGGAATTCCCCACAGACTCTAACAATTCCTGCTAGCAAGAAAAGTAGACCTGCAATAGCAAGCAAAAGAAGCTTTACTGCCATATGAGAGCTTCTTTACTTTACTCCTATTCCTCCACAAACCTGAAGAAAGAACAACTGCCATAAAATACTAGATTTAAAACAAATTGCTAAAACATTCAGTTTATTTCCAAGGTCTACCATCATTTTACTTATGTTTTTTTGGTTTTATAGCAATAATTACTCTATACAAAACCTAAAGTTGATGTCTGGAGCTAACACAGGAGGTTGTCTTCAAAGTGCTCACAGATAAGATGCACAAATGTATAGGTTTACCTAAGTCTTCAAAGTTAATACCTTGACGTCTTTGTACAGATGAACAGGCTCATAGTCTATGTTGTTTTTCAGAAAATATTCATTTACACAAGAAAGGAGTGTCATTTCTGGCAAGGAAAATATATCCATGAATTGCTTCATTGTGTTTCCTTGTGAGCTCTACATATGGGTGAGAAGGAAAAGAAAAAAAAAAAAAAGGTCAAACATTTCTCAGATAAGAACTTTCATTGATTTAATATAAACACTTCAGACTAGTTGGAAATACTCAGCTTTTTCCACCACTCTTCTCATTGCCTTAGCATTCTTGCTGAATTAACAGAATTCCAATAAAGTAACTCCAACAAAAGCATTGGCTTTATTTTAAAAATTAATCATGAATAATCACTGCTTTAAGAGCAATATTTTAATTTATAAACACATAAAAGACAGTGCTCAGCTAAGTCAGGAAAAACACCTAAAGACCTCTTCACCGAATGTCTACAAATCTACAAGAAGCACTGATTGTTGACAAGGGGTGAGGGGGGCAGGAAGTCCGGTGGGGTTTTTTGAATAAAGTAGAATACTAACTAGGACTGCAAAACAATTTGCCTCCTTGTAAAGAGATAGTAAAAAGCTGTAAGAATCTACAATTACTAATGCAAGAACAGAAGAACAGATGCCCACTCTGCGAAAGCTGAAACTGTAGTTAATTTTCATGTAAGTAGAGAACCTCATTATACAGGAACAAATACTTCAAGTAAAACAGCCAGACAGCTTTCCTCAAGACAGCACACTGGTCAAGATCACAGAATGGTTGAGGTTGGAAGGGACGTCTGGAGGCTAACTGGTCCAATGGCCCTGGTCAAGCAGGGCCACCTAAAGCTGGTTGGCTTGACCATGTCCAGACAGTTTTTGAATATCTCCAAGGGTGGAGACTCCACAGCCTCTATGGGCAACTTGTGCCAATGCTCAGTCACTCCCAGAACTGAAACTGAAAAAAAAGAGAAAGCTTTTCCTGATGTTCAGAGGGAACCACCTGTGTTGTGCCCATGGGCTCTTGTCCTGTCCATGTCCTTTCCAAGGTCAGTGGATCTGTGGAGACCAAGATACCTGATGGGGAATGCCAGGCTGATACTCCCAACTGCTACTGCTGCTCCAGAGACCTAAGTTGGTAATCCTAAATTCAGTTCCTTAAAACAAGGAACAAATGTAGTAAAACAAAGTGCCCCACAGCACAAAGAAAGGTCTTTCCTGTCAGCAAGGAATGAACACCCAGAAGTAAAGGAGCTCAAATTAATTTGGTTTTGGCTAAAAAGACAGCATATATTTTTGGAAAAGTGGAAGGAACTTTCCAGTAAGATCAACCTCTCCATAAAGTCAAATCCTAAACTGAAAATTTTTCATGTTTTGTCCAATTCTCTTACTGTCACTGTACCAGCTCATATGCAAGAGAAGCCTCCATACATTTACATGCTGCTACATCAGGGAAGCCATTAGACCACCACGAAGAAGTATGTAGCTAAGGTAAGGCACCATCTATGGTTCACTTTGCAGTCTATCAGATTTGCTGTGCAACTGTGCAATTCACTTGATTTTTCTGTGTTCTACTTCTGCTTGTATGGCTCGGAAAGGGAACAGTGAAAGAAGAAAGTACAGCAAGTGGGAGAAAGAAAGGGTGTTTGTCACTTCAGAGGGCAAACTTCCTGTCCAGCACCATAAGTCAGTCAGGCATTGAGGAAAACAACTGTTAGTAGAAACAAGAACAAAACGTAACCCCACCTCCCTCCCCCCTTCAGAAGATTATTTAGTTTTTAAATAGCAGTTGGTATTTTTACCTTTCCATAAAAGTCACTCATTTGTTCCAAGGGGACATGGGAACCATCATACATTGCAATGACTTCTTCATCTGGGACAACGCTGAGGCCTCTGGAAAGCAACGTAAGCTTCAGTTCAAAAGTCATGCTGAAATTTTCAAGTAATTACTGAATGAAACCCTAACAGATTAACACTTAAATCTGGAGCTTACTGCAATGCTAATAATGACATAAGAACACACTGGTCTAGGTTAAAACAGCATCTCTCCTTACAGAACAAGTAACATTATAACACGCTGACGCAGGCGGAACACATTCCAAATTTAAGTCCCTTTCACTTTCTTAAGAGGAGAAAAAGCTAATTAGTCTCCATTGAAAGTCTGCCTCAAGGGTTTGGAAGCAGCTAGAGCTTCCAGTTTCTGAACACAAAGAAATTCCTCAGTCTGCCTTTGTTTCGTAAAGCACTGATGATGTGATAGAGTTTAAACCAGATTATTCTGCAGCATGCCCTTGAAGATTGAAGGGAAACAAACAAATACACAACCTCTAACTCAATAAGAGTTTAAGCTCTATCAACAGTTCAGCTTCCCAAAATTTAACACTACTTGAAGGATTGTTGACAAATAATGAAAATACAGCAGCACAACAACAAATGGGGGAGAAAAAGAGACATCATCTGTCACCACAGTCTCTTTATCAACTACTAAGTTAGGAAGGGCTTTACAGTGTTTTTATTTTGTTTTGTTTTCATTGTTTTTAAATACTGACACCATGAAGCATCCTGTATTGAAGCACCTGAACACTGCAGACATGCAATAATCCTCACCAGAGGACACAGAAGTGGAGGGGAAGGGCAGAGAGGTTTTGCTTAAGACTGAAGAACGCAAACAAAAGCTAGATCATATGCTCCTTTTCTCCTCAAATGCTTTTGCAGCCCTGCATGCAAGACAGTTGATTTCAGAGCCTCCGTTTCTTGATCACACCCAAAATGTTGTAAGACATTAAAAATAAACAAATGAGTAAGTCCGGTGCTTTCAGCTATCAGTTTGTATCAGCCTTGCAGTGCAATGGCATGGTATATGAGCTTCCACCAAGCTGCTGTGGCAGTAGAGGCCCATGTTAACTATCTCCTTTAGTGCACTCCTCAATGCTACATTGACTTGTGCATGGCTCTGTGCTACTGCTGGTAGCACTCCAGCCTTCAAGTTAGTACTGCACAGGACAGGACCAGAGCAGATAACTGTTACAAAATGAAAAAAGTTATTCGTGTCATCCACTCCACAGCAGGAAACAGAGAGAAATGCAACAAAAATGTGAAATGTCTACCAAGTAATACCATCACAACCAAGGACTGACTCATGTTCTAGTCTGTGGACAGCTATGCCGAAGGGTACTTGAATGCGGACTGCTACAGATCTGGATCTATTTAAACACAAATCCAGAGAGAGGACAATAAACAGCTGTGAAATCCAGAGAGAGAAGGCTGTGTAGGCAAAGCTGCAGATCAGGTCTGTCAAAAGACCCGCAGTCACGACACAGTTCACAGTCCAGCTGTAGAAGTACTAAGTTTATCCTATTCCACTCACAGCATGGCACTAAAAACACCACAGTTCATCCAAAGTAGTGCTTCCACTGCTGTTTTTGGAAATGTGCCTTGTCAGAACGGTGCCAGAATTGCTTAAAATCTCTCAGTGCAAATGAGGCTGTACACTTGGGCAAGTCCTGCTACTTTCAGCAGTATGATTGACCTACAAATGTATAAAGCACAAAGAAAGTTAAAACTATGAAGTACAGATACACAGCAACTGACAGCAAAGTTCAATGGTGGTACGGAAGAGAAAAATAGTCTTATTTTACGCACAACTAAGAGAACGTATATGGGCAAGCAGTCTGTCCAGGATTGCTTTGGGTGTGGAAGACAAGCGACACTAGCTCTTCAGCTAATCTCAACATCTCTTTGGTGTCTTCTTCATTGGTGCCCATGTGCTGGCTCTGGATATGCCTTCTGTACTAGGAGTTGACAGCAGCAGCTGTCTTCTCCCTCTTCATCCTGTCCCACTCTGAATCATAAAGCAACACCGCTGATGGACTCACCACCCATTTGTCTTCTCATCTGGGTCATTCTACAGCTTCAGTCATACCATCTCTCCTCCTGAAGTCTTCTCTCAAGGCCTTCGGTCTCTTTTTTGTTCCCCTCAACCCCGTATGGGAGAACAGCAGGTAAACATACGGATATCTCAATGACCGACTGAACCAGGTACCACCAACACATGCCAGCCTTTTGCCCCTTCCATCAACATTCCTTCTGGTGTCCTTGGATTAATTTGTTTCCATTCGTACCTCATTCATACCAATCTTAGTATTTCTACTACATACCTCTACAGATAAATATATATTTGATTACATCACCTAGCCTTTAATCTGGCAATTAAGCATTTTTCCAAAGTTCAGTACTGACCCTACCTGCCCCTTAAAAATTTATATATAGAACATATTTTATATAAATACTATACACACAATGTATTATTTTCTTCCTTACGCTCAAGTACATCCTGTCTTGAAAATCTGCCACCTCAGTGAATTGCTAGCACAGCAGTTGAAGCTTTAGACTCACCAACTGACTTTTATTTTCAAAAAAAGTAATTTTTCTTTTTTTTTTTTTTTAATATCACCATAGAGAGTTATGCTTTTCCCTCGCTGGGAAGTAGCATTTATATTTTATTTTAATGGCCCTTTCAAAATCTTCTGAAGTGACAGCCTCTTTAAATGAATCTACAACCACTGACTTTCGGATTGAGTCATATGGTTCCTTTGGTTCTTTCCTAACCCTGTATAAATGATCGCTTAGGAAAAAAACAAACAAACAAACAAAAAAAAAACCCACAGCAACCATTTTTGACAGTTGAAAATATACAGTAATTATTCTACATCAGCATGTATAAGACACAAGTAAATGGTATATAGTTTCACTACAAGTCCAATGATGATACAAACAGAACTCACATTGTTTTGGAAGATCCAGACATCCACTACACTGTTAATATCATCCTAGTGCTGGACCATGACATCATTTCTTCTTTCTGACTGAATCACGTACCTATCTGCCCAGTTTGCAAACAATGACACAATGAGCACACTATCGTTATTTTGTGCTAGCATATGCTTACATACCAACTCCCAGAGTAAATTACCTCAAGGTTGCATTGTCTTTTGTTGCCTAAGGAAAACTTTTGTCGAGTGAAATTAAGAAAAGTGCTTGGGCTTGTTTATTTTAAAGTATGGCATTGAGTGTGGTGTTCATATCAATCACACAGTGCTTCATTACCACAAACTAAGCCATACTAAAGACTCTCATATCTAAGATCACCTGCAGTAAGCCTATACCATGTAACAAAGTACAGCACAGAGTCTACCAATTTTCCATTAATTCAGTAAATTCAAAAAGTGTCACTCTGTGTGGACACAAAGCTATGACCACATCGCACTTCCAGAATGATGTTTCCAAACTTAAAAGCTCTGTGCAAATACAGCAAAACCTCTCAAGTGTATCTGCAACCACACTCAAGTCATGCTAACAGGCACTCTGTGACAACTATTTGCATAGAAAGCACCAGTGGAGAAGTCATCAGTGTATTTTTAGATGTCTTTCAGCACAATTTAACAGCCGGAAACAAAGTGAGTCAGCACTATGTGACCAAACAGCTTGCCAACTTACCCAGCTCTGGACTGGGGAAATCAGCTGTACTGTACCAGTCAGTAAATGTGTGTGCACATCTGTGCATACACACAGAGGAGCAAAGAAACCCCCTTCCAGCAAGACTGCAATATTCAATCATGCCCGTGCTTTTCAGAGAACTGTTCCTGATATGAACCAAGATGTACACAAATAAATGCAAGTAGAAGATTTATAAACAAGAGTATAGTTTAGTATTATTATTATTATAGGGAATAAGTTTACCTACCTGTAAACTGTTCCTAGCTGAATATAATGAAAAGCATCAATCTTCATTAATAACGCCTTACAGAGGAAAAATAAAAATTAAAAAAAAAAATAGATAAATTATTTGACATGAAACTATAAAAAAAAAACAAAGCAATTTTATGTATAACCTTTCTGATTCCAGAAAGGCTGAGCACCTTCACTTCAACTGCCCTTACAGCTTCCAAAATACTTTATCAATGGCTTTTACCTAGGGCTTGCAAAATCACCAAGGAAACACCTAATGACCTGAACTTAGTCATGAAGAAGTATCTTCTTCTAAAAGCAGACTGCTTGAGGTTTATTCTGTTGCACTCTCAATTGTCTTTTCTCCCCACTCCCCACATAATGAAATACTCAAAATACTTCATAAATGACAGCTATTAAAAAAAATACCCAAGCTCACAAAGAAAGAAGAACATGAAACAAAATCCTTACACATCAGAGTGAGAGACTGGAAAAATTAGAAGGCTCATTTATTTTCTTTGGCTAGGTTTTCAGTACAACATAACTCAAAAAAAAGATACATATACATACCCGATGTACATCGTAATGAAGTCCTCTTATTGCAAAATTCGGATCATAATCATATTTTCTTATTTCTGCAGGATACTAAGAAAATAGGATAACAGGTTGGTTTAAAACTCTTTATTAAAAAACAAAATCTAAAAATTGTTTCTGTGGAATTTGAACAGCCTATGTTTTCTGTGCTTCTCATTCTTGCCTGTCAGAAAATACTTGTTGATAGGTTGGTCAGATTTGCAGGAACATACATACAGTGCAAAGCAAGTCAAACACTTCTCAAAGATCCAGGGACAATGTTTCCAACCCAAGTCAAGCACAGTACCTAAAGCTGAACATCAAGGTAATCAGTTTTTATCACCTTTGAATATTAAACTTCTGTTCATCACGTTATTTTAATATATGCACTGCTGAAAACAAACTAAATTAAGAATTTAAAAGCTGAATTCCCTTGTACTGTGAAGTCTTCCCATGAAACTGACTTATACCAAGCTTTCCAACTCAACCTTTTACCTAGAAACCCAAGTACATGGCCTGATTTACAGAGATACCTGGAGCTTCCTGCTAACTTCTACCAGAAGAAAGATCAACCAAATATCATCAACATTAATAGAAGGGGGAAGGGTGTGTGTGTGTGGGAAGACACCTTTCTGGCATTCTCCAGAATGAAAAGAAGCACAGCTGTCTGTTTTGACTCCTTCAGTGTGGATGATACTCCTATCTTAGACCCTTAATTTGAAATGCAGGCCCCCAGACTATTGCAAGCACAAAGATGGGGAGTAAGGAAGAAGAGCGTTCACAAAAGCTGACATTACCTGGAGAAGCCACGCTCTCCTAACAAGGGTTGAGAAGAGCAAGACTCCCACAGCCTGCAGTTCAAAGCTGGGGACTAGTATGAGAGGAACAGGCCATGTTTGCCACAGTTTCCAAAGACAAGAAGGGAGACTGGCGCATCTCACCCTGGTTGGCCTTTGGGAATGCAATCAGAATGGCTGGTAAGTTGAAAGTTAAAACTAAGATGAATCACCAACTCTGCCTTCAAAAAGGCAAAGTTGGTGATTGCAAACTCCAAGAATTTCACATAGCATGTGTGGTACTGCCAGACACACGGCTGCTGATCAGCGGGAAATGCCTAACATGTAGACACTTTGCATCCAGCCAGCAGTTCATTATGAAAGTAAAATCCAACTGAGACTTAAAATCATTTTCTTCATGTATTCAGCATGTTACATCCTAAAACAAATATACCTGAACAACACATCTACACGTAAGATCAGACTTTCATCGGCGGAGATAGTACCTCCCAAGGTACCTCGCAAATATCAGATCCTGAAAGCGAGCAGCGCATTAAGCCCCATCCAGGTGAGTCACTCTGGTGAGTCACTTCAGAGGAGCATTACAGTGACCCAAGTATATTACTTCCTGGGGGTTGCTGAGCTGTAGATACACCCTTGCCATCCCAGAAAATCATGCACTGATAAAAAATAAGCAGTATTCATCTGTTTTGGAGAAGAACACAGTTTCCCTCTCTCTTCCTTCTCTATAGCACAAAGACAAACAGAAAAACAATTATCATCAGTAGCCAGGAGGGGCACTTATACATGCACTTATTTTTGGTGCAAAAGAATTTATACGGTTTTCTTTTTCTTTGCTTGTGTGGTTTGGGTATTTCAGAAGGTTTTGTTTTTGGGAGGAGCAGGAAGGGTACTGGGCTTTTTGTTTGATTTAAAAGATAAGGATAAAAGATAAATGATTAAGGATCCTGCTTTATGCTTATAGTTATGAAGTAAAAACAAAGAATCACAAAGTCATTTAGGTTAGAAGAGATCTGCACGATCACCTAGTCCAACCTCTGACCTAACACTAACAAGTCCTCCACTAAACCATATCACTAAGCTCTACATCTAAACGTCCTTTAAAGATCTCCAGGGATGGTGACTCAACCACTTCCCTGGGCAGCCCATTCCAATGCCTAACAACCCTTTCAGTAAAGAAGTTCTTCCTAATATCCAACCTAAACCTCCCCTGGCACAACTTTAGCCCATTCCCCCTCATCCTGTCACCAGGCATGTGCGAGAATAGACCAACCCCCACCTCGCTACAGCCTCCTTTAAGGTACCTGTAGAGAGCGATAAGGTTGCCCCCGAGCCTCCTCTTCTGCAGGCTGAACAATCCCAGCTCCCTCAGCCAACCCTTGTAAGACTTGTTCTCCAGACCCCTCACCAGCTTTGGACATGCTCCAGGGCCTCGATGTCCTTCCTGTAGTGAGGGGCCTAAGACTGCACACAACACTCCAGGTGCGGCCTCACCAGACCCGAGTACAGGGGGACAGTCACTTCCCTAGTTCTGCTGGCCACACTGGGTCTGATCCAAGCGAGGATGCTGCTGGCCTTCTCGGCCACCTGAGCACGCTGCTGGCTCATGTTCAGCCGACTATCAACCAGTACTCCCAGGTCCTTCTCTGCCAGGCAGCTTTCCAGCCACTCAGCTCCCAGCCTGTAGCGCTGCTTGGGGCTGTTGTGCAGCGGCAGAGGAGCCCCTCCAGCTACCGGTCCCGCAGCGTCTCGCCCAGGCGCAGGGAGCGCAGCCCCTCCACAGCACGATTCCTGATTTTCTCTAAACAACCCGAGATTTCTCCTGCACGTTCCCACTGTCTCTGGCCAATTTCCACCTTCCCAGGTGAGAAGTTGTTCCTCAGTTTCTTCTTGTGTCCTTATCAATGGGGGAACGCCAAAAGCAAAGTAACTTTCCAAGACTCGTTTTGGAGAATTAGAAAGCAGGTATTCTTTATTAACAGCGCTGGGTAGGTGGGGGATAATTCCAGGACATCCCTGGCTCCCAGGGGCAGTTCCCAGGCCGCAGGCCGACCTCCTGGCCTGGAGCCCAGCCTGGCAGACATCGCTCCTGTCAGCGTGGAGCAGCCATCTCACGTCAGCAGTTTCTCACAACAGTCAGGTGACCTCTGTCAGTGCTGCCATCAGGGGCACCCCGAGACCCTTGTGATGCCGCCACAGAGTCACTGTCACCCTACGGCGTCACAAAAGGTGGCTGGCCATAAGTGCCCTGAGCGTCGCGCCTGCGTCCAGTCCGGCTCTTGGTACTCGATTGCTCGAGGTCCCATTGCTGGAAGGCGAGAGGCGGAGGTGTTGCAGGAAGCACACGCGAAGCCCTTTTTGTTGCGCACGATCCATCCAAGTCCTTCGGTAATGTTATCAAATACTTATACATATATGTATCTCATCTGTCCTAAGTGTACTCTTGTGAAGCATAACCTATCATCAGCATATTTGCCATTCTAATAGCAATGTTTGTAATCCATACGAAGAATATTTACTGCTACAGTACTATAGACAACTTGGTTGAACCTAGAAAGCTAATGTATATTTGCTGATAGAATATTTTCTTCCTGGTTCTATCTGTAGTAGTCCTGCTGGTGGCACGCGACGCGTCGAGGTCCAGCCAGCGACACGAGAGAAGGCATCGAGGTCCTGCCGGTGACCAGCAAGGGAGGTGCTGAGGACCGCAGGCTGCTGATAAGCGCCTGGCACCAGGGCAGCCTCCCACAGGGGACGACCATCTCCACGCCGGGGCGGCTGCAGGCACCATGAACCGGCCACAGCAGGAGCAGCCAGAGGAGGCCCCCGGGGACGAGACGTGCCCCATCTGCCTGGGCCGGATGTCCAGCCCGGCTTGCATCAACCCCTGCAGGCACTCCTTCTGCCTGGAGTGCATCCATGTCTGGGCCGCCGAAAGGGTCAGCTGCCCAATGTGCCGCGGGCTCATCATAGCCATCGTGCGCCTGGTGCCGCCCGCCCAGCGCGACGCCTCGTCCCGCCGGCCCCGCAGAAGATTGGAGCGCAATGTGGGGCTGGGGCGGCGGCAGCAGCGGCAGAGGAGCCCCTCCAGCTATCGGTCCCGCAGCGTCTCGCCCAGGCGCAGGGAGCGCAGCCCCCCCATGGCACGACAACTTGCCCGAAGCTTTTCATGGCACTCGGGGCACTCGGGGCGCGGACTGCCACGGTCCCCGGAGGATGACAACCTCGGGGACTTACTCTGGCTGCGAAGGGTCCAGCTGGAGGAACCGGGGTCCGGTGACCACGCAGGCCGGCGGGCCAGGCCCCAAGACTGAGCAGGGCCTCACCTGGGGACGGGCTGGGGGTAGCAGCCACAATTACCCCAGTATTAAATTGACTTTTCCACCCTGCAAAGCCTCTGCCTGCACTTATTCCTGCATCGGTCAGTGGGGCGGGATTGAATGCAGCCCTCTCCTGCTGCCCGCGCCGCAAATTGTTCTGGGGATGTCTGCTCTTGATGGGGAACGGCTGCGGGTGGCCGGTCCCCAAGGGAGACTTGGGGATGAGAAGTCATTTGGGGGATGAGAAGTCATCATGGGAATGGGAAACTGTTGGGAACGGGAGCAGCCACAGAGGTGACCTGGCCCAACTGGGGAAAAGGCTGACAGCAAAAGTCTCCTAAAAGCCTGGCAGCAGACAATGTCTGCCAGCTCTGGAACCGGGCCTGGCAACGCACAGCATCCTTGGAAGGCGCTGCTGGCCTCCTGCAAGTGCCGCCTAAGGGTACCTAAGAACCAGAGACCTCCTGAAGATAGCACCACCAAGGGCAAAGGCAAGGAACTGTAAGAGCAACGGACCGTCTGAGAAGGAGGAATTGCTCTGGGAAAGCTGCCATTCTCAGAGACTTGGAAACACAGAATATTAGGGATTGGAAGGGACCCTGAAAGATCGTCTACTCCACTTCTTTGATTAACCATCTGCATTGTTCTCAGAACTTGATGCATCTCTAGGAATATCCTCCACCTTTCGTACAAGTCTCCATAGGTACATGGCTATCTTACAAGCCTGGGGGACAGAGGCTAGGTATATTAGGCAGCCTCACAATAGAGGCTCTAGCTACTTGTAAAAATAAAGAAATCCTACATTTTCCACAAAGCTTGCATCTATGCTGAAAAGGACTTGCTCTGCAATTGCTGCAGATCATGCTTGTACCAAGCACAGGCATCCGTATTTAAAGAAAACAGACCTTCTGTCAACTTCTCAACTGTCATCCCTACTATGGGTTCCAAAGAACGTTGGGTGAGGCTCCTGACTTGAACAAAGAACAGCACTGCAAACCTAAAGACAGTTTGTGAGGATGTGTAGATTTGGCCAGGGAACATGGGAAAACATCAGGGGAGGGTCCAGAATGTGTTCAATTCAAGTCTACAATGTACTGCACATGCTCAAAGTGGCCAAACCAGGTATGAACAGGAAAAATTAGTTTTGACTTTTTCAAATTCCTGCATACTTGACTTTCCTATTTTAATTTATTCTCATGGTAAGCTGTCTTTTTGCATGCATGCCAGTACATATGAGAAGAAGATTGAGCCTATCCTGGCACACAAATCAAAGCTGCCTTCCAAGCCAAACAAAATAATGATTAAAATTGCACTGTTTGCTTAGCCCCCACCACCACTCTCGGTAGAGTGATACATACTGAAACAGCAATCCGGAGAAGGCGGCACAAGGCAAGGCCCATATGTTAGGAAAGACACAAATCCAAGACCAAGAGTTTACATTCAACACCTGCTGCCACCTCTGAAATTACCATTAAATTGATGTTTCTTCTCTTGGACACACTTCAAAAATTCCTTGCTTCCCACAAGGTATTTTGCAATTTCTGATGAATTACCTTAAACTGCCATGACCAAAATTGGTCATCTTTCAGACTGACTGTAACTGTCATAGTGGACACTGCTATCCAGAAGGTTTTTGCTAACATTAACGTCAAGAAAACCACTAACCAGCTCCAGAAGTTGGTATTAAGAAAAACTGTTGCCCCTCAAACTTCAAGAGATGATATACTTCAGCAAGCTGTCTCAGAAAGCAATTGTAGCTTCATTCACTACAGCTCAAGAGATTCTTATTGAAGCAAGAACTGTAAAGGTCTTACTATCTGCATCCATTCAAATAGTAAAGACTGAGCCATGTTTACATTATTGTCTTCCCACTGCTACCGTAAAGGTTCCTGCAAGAACCAAGTAGCTTTTATAAAATACATTTATGCATTCTACAGAAATTGCTACCAAGACGTGCCAAAATTTTAGGGGGATCAAGTTGTGTATGCCTGTAGAGCCCATGAAGCTTTGTTTGTTCTTCCAGATATTTATAGATGTTTATATATAGCTCCTAACCTTTGGATTAAAACTTGAAAGTAGAATAACACCACACATTCACATTTAGGTTTCATAAAATATACAAACAGTTTTATTAATTAAACTAGTCCATGTTTTAATGTCTTTTATTTTCATGCACTTCCTATACTGCAATTACCTTTACTTTCTCCAGTCCACACTTTCTTCAGTCTTTTTCCCTGCAAACCTTCCGTTTTCCCCACAACCTTCAAAATCATCTACCTCCCTTCTTGCTTCCTGACACGCAGTACCTTCTGCCATCCCCAAACCAGCTCCAAGCTGCCTGGATGTTGACTGCTCACCAATACAAACGCGCTGCTCGGCCAGACAGCAGATCAGCGCTCCCTCTTAGGGGACTGCTGCGCTAAACACTTATTTTGATCTCTCTTGGATCCAGCCTCTGATTACAGTGTCACTGCACGCTCTGCCCCTTTAGGTAACTCAGCTGAACGGATGGAATCATACAGAGCGCCTCGCAGACACACAGCACAATCACAGACTTCGTAAGAGTCGGGCTAAAATATTCCACATGAAAATTAATCAGTGAGCTTACATCAACGCATAAAACAGTAAAAACAGCTTTCAAGCTTCTTATATCATTAGGGTGACTACTAGAATTGAAAATCAGGTAAAAACCAAAAACAAAACCCTATTGCCACCACTATGTTAAATAAATAAATAAACATATAAACCCTGTTCCCTAACTGTTGCCAGCTTCTCCTCTGCTCAAAACTGTAGCTGAGAATAAACCAGGACTTCTGGGGTTCATCTGTAGCTGTTGTTCAAAATGTGTTACAAAGGAGCCAAGCTAGGACTGAGGCATGACAAGATGAGTTATGTCTCCCTCAGCTAGGAGTGACCCATTATCCTCTTTATTCATAAATTTACTGTAGTTCCAATACTTTCACTTACCCGATGCTCATTAATAAGAAGATCTCGAGCAGCATTGAAGATCAGCGTGTGCAGATGTTTAGAATAAAAGACCAATGTGTAGTCGTAATCAAAGCCATAGATTTCAATGTCTGACAGGCTCATTTCGTTGTTTGAAAAAATAGCATCCGGGTTCAGCATGTTACTCATAATTGAAGGAACTAACTCTGGGAACAGAGGAGAGGAAAAAAAATAGTTATACCAACCTTGTAGTTTAAATAAAAATCCATTAGCAATTTCTAATTTCTAATTTTCTAATTTCATAGATAAATGAAGATGGAAATTATCAAACTGATTCACACTAATATACCAGCTAACCTTTAGCAATATGATGCTATTGAGAACGCTGCCCCTAATTAGTCTCATTGATTCACAGCTTTTATTTGAAGCGTACGTTCCTCGAACATTCAGGTTCATTTCGGTACCATGCTTCACAAGGAATTCCAGAATCAATACATGTAATTTTTGTTAACTCCATTAATATATTTTTATTACTTATCTTTGGAGTATCAAAAGGATACTGAGAAACTAAGACCGTTTACATACAGCCGTAACTGCAGGATCAACACCAACGTCAGTATTAAGGCTGTTTTTATTTCTTGTTTAGACAATTTGGAAGAGCAACTTCAGGAGGCTGACGGATAAACTATGAGTAAGTTCTCCTTCCTTTCCTTCCTGAATACTATCTTTATAATCCAGCCTTTGTTAGTAATGGAAAAAAAGGGCACTCTCATCATAAATCTGTTCTTGGAAGGGCAATTTTAAAGGGGGACATGCCTTGTTTAGTTACTTTCTATGTATATGTCTAGAAGGAGGTACTTGAGCTTATTTCAACACCTGCTGCTCTGAGGACAGATACGCTACATGCTCCACCATGGGAGGAAACCATCTCAACAAGGCAGGTAGCTGCGGGTACTCCAGATCTGTTAGAAAAATAATGCTGCATTTCAAAACTCAGGCCAATTCACAGAAAGGAAAACATTTCTTTTATAAAAGCAATGCCTTAGATCGCTGCACAGCTGACAGGCAGATACAATACTCTAAGGAACGTATACAGATGCCCAATAAATCGGTAATCCGAAACCACTCAACTTTCAGACACACCTGATTTTTTCAGACAATTTCACGGGGTTTAATTCCAAGTTTCACTTAAAGTTCAGCATCTCTTTCACTAACAAGATCCCAGGAATTTGCCATGCTTAAGCTGACATGAAAAGCTCTGTATTTCATAAATAATCATTTGGGGGGATTTAACAAAATAAGCCTCAACAAAAACATTACCTCCTACCATCTCCAGTCACTTACAATAATGCAGCAGATGAATGTTATGCTCAGTTGAGACAACAAAATTAATCAAAGGGAATTTGACATGCTACTATTAAGGCAAGTACTCTTATTCTATAAAAGGGGCCATGAATCATTTAATTAGCTTGAAGTCACAATCTTAGTTAAGTGAACTTCCAAAGCCATGTTACAACAACCGTTTCTACTTCACAGTTATTATAAATATTTTTTTCAAATGTCAGCTGTGGAGCCTGTTGAGTTGACATGTTTCAAGCAAAGATATTTCACATAAAAAACCTTGACTAGCAACTGCCTGAAAACGGACAGTATAAACACGTTGCAGCTATTAGACGTTCTGGCCAGCAGACAACGTCCCCAGCAGCTATAAACCCTGGGTCAAAAATCAGGACAGGTTTATCATCTTAACATCGTAATAAAACAAAATGTCAGATACTTGAAGCCACTTGGGAATTTAGGAGGTAATAAAATATTCTGCATGATTCTAGAAGCTCTTGCCTCATCTTTCCCTAACCCACACCCACTGACTGCCTTGTTTTCTCTTAATATTACCCTATGCTCTAACCTCGGTTCTTAAGTATTATTGGGTGTGGTTTGGAAAAAATTCCAAAAACAGGAAAAGAAAAAAAGATTCAAAATAAAAGGCATTCTCTCTTCTCTTCCTTTCCCTTATTCCACCATCCAAAGTCTACAGCATCTGCCTGACACCTGTAACACCACATCCTATTCCACCTGTGAAACGTTGCCCCTCTTTTATGTCTGCAAATGTTGTTTGCCCCCAGCGCAATGAAGACTCATGCTTGTCGGGTTGTGTTATGATACAATACGCTTTTGTTCGTTTGTTTCCTTTTTTTAAAGGGCAAAACACGCAAGGCTAAAGCGACATACAGATGAGCACTGCCAGCACAGGACAGGCGCTGCTGCCTGATGCTGCTGATACACAGCCTACCTCTTTCTGCTGGCGACATGCAAGCACCTCGGTAATGCTCTTCCCCATCAGAACAAGGGCAGAAGCAACAAGCTAAAACATTTCGTCTTCGTATGGTGGCTTCCACGGCCTATCAAACAGCCGCCAAGCGGCAGCCGCTTTTGGTCACGGAGCAGTGGGTTTTAGGTCCCAGTTCTGCAAACGTTTCCGCGTAACTCACACATCTCTGCGCAGCCTTTGCTTTCTGCTGGAGAGCTGGGCTTCCTCACTGCATCTGCACCTCCAGAACCAGTGCCCACAGCCACACGCAGTGGTACTGCTCTACCCCGGCTTCAAGCGTTTCACGGTATTTTAGTAGAAGCACAGGCAAAATAAATTGAAACCAGGGGCCAGCTACAGCCCGCTCACTTCCCTGGATGACACCCCGTGGCAGCAGGCACCTCACGGGGACGGCTCCCCGGACCTGCTCTCTCCTCACTACGGGAAACCGTCTCGCTGGGGGAAGAAACCCCCAAAATCCGCAGCCGCCTCCGGGCAGCGCGGCGCCGTACCACACACCGCGGTGACCCACGCATGGAAACCCTCCCGGGGCGGACAGCGACAGCGACACCCGTCCCCACAGGGTCCCTTCTCCCAGCAGCGGGTCCCCCCGTCCCCGCTCACCCTTGGTGACCCGCTTGGCCTCCCTGTATCGCGACCACAGGTAGCTCCGCATGTCGGGCGGCGGCCGCCGCTGCTGCCGGGCCACGGTGCAGTAGGGAGCGGCCGCCGCCACAGGCAGGGTCCGGGTCCGGCACCGCCGCCCGCCGCCCGCCCGCCCCGCCGCTAGCAGGGAGCGCGCCGCCGCCGCTGCCATGCTCCGAGCCGAGCCGTGCCGTGCCCAGCCGTGCTGCCGGCTGAAGTCACTTCCTCGGGCCCCGCCCCGGGGCCCTGCAGAAGCGAGGGAGCCCCGCTCGGAGGCCGCCCCCTCACACCCCCAGCGGGCGGCCGCCGGCAGGCAGCTCCGCCTCGGGGTGCAGGCGCACGGCTGGTTTGTGTACGGTGAGAGGTGGGGGAAGAAGGCTGTGAGAGCCTCCTAGTGATCCTCACTGACGTCTGCCAGCACCGCCGCAGCTGTGGTTGTGTTACCGTGAGCGTTACGCACTCGGTGGGCACACACCTACCAAGCTGGGCCGGGTTCTGGCACAGCTCTGCGTGCACAGCCACCTCAGTTCAGCTATAGTGAGAATAAAGCCTTCGCAGACTGCACCCCGAGGAGGCATTTCAGCAGCAGGAGGTAAGTGGCCTTGCTGGAATCAAGCTGGCTCCACGGCGTGACCCCGCTGCATTTCTGCAGCACCGTGCACAACTTCACCTCTCCCTTTATCCAGCACTTGATGCAGCATGCAGAAACCGTGGGGAACTCACCTGTGTAGACACCCCCACCTGTATATGTGGAAGCCAAATTCAAACTGTGACAATCTCCCATTTTGGTTTTGGTGAGTATATTGCTCACCAAAAATACAATTATCTTTTGTTGTTCAGCACAGGCCATGCCAAGACAAGACATTGCTTGCTACATTTTTCCAACACAGTGAGCATCAAACACCGCTTGTTTTAATACCACAAGGATCCACATAAGCCGTTGTGACTCATGCCGAGAAGTAACTCAGCCATTCCTCCCCATGCACCTCTAAAGCATCAGTCCTGTGCAAGTCTAAAGGATTTCAGCCAAAGTATTACTTTCCAGGCTTTGTTACCTGTAGAGACCAGACAGCTTTCATTAGAGCTCCTATGTTATTTCAGTTACCGCAGTATGTGATGCCAGCACACATTTTTACAAATCCCTCAAGATAATCCTGGGAACAAGGGGGGTAAGATGATGGTTAATGTTTAGAAGAGACGAGAATAAACAGCTTTAGAGAATTTCTCATCACCAGTACTCGCTTTCTGACCTTTCTAGTAAGAAAAAAAAACTTGTAGAAGACAACTTCTGCTACAGCTCCCTGGGGCAGAGAAAATTGAGACATTTACCTTTCAGCATCAGCCTTTCCATGTACAACTGGAAAAAAAATAAGTCACCCATGAAATTAAGAGCCTCGGTGAAAGTCATTCTGGATTCATGGCATCATAGGTTTTCTTTTCACCCCAACTTTTAATTAATCACCTTCAACAAAGGAAAAATGCTTTAGACCTGGACAGTTTTTTTTTTTTTTATTCCAGTCCATGGACTAATTATACCCAGGTGCAACTCAATTGAAATCAATAAAAAGGCACAATGTTCTTCTACTGAACACAAAGTACCAGGAGTATAACTACTGTGAATGATAACTACATTGGTAGGTGAACCATTCTCATGGAAGAGTTACAAGAACTGCTCTGAATTAAAAAAAGAGCAGTTACAGAGGCTGTTTCCAGCAGTCAGTGGAAGTTTTGCTGTTCTGACATAGGCAATTAAAAAATAACACAGAACCTGGGATTTATGTTCCCTTACACCAGCACTGCAGTTAAAAGACTTATCTGTAACAGAATTCTGGATAAAGACAGTATAGTGCTCTATAGCAGCACAAAGTGTCACTCGCCCCAAGAAACCTAAAGGCTTTGAATTTATTTATTTTTTTTTTATATTTTTTACACTAACACATTAGAAAACTGTACTTCTATTTCTTCTGCATACATGTGATGGACAGGGCCTAGGATATGAAACCCACTATTGTTGTTGGTGGAAAACCCTATTTTCACTGCAGCCAGCTCCCCAAATAGCCAGGACTAACCTTTAAAAAGGTGCAGGTGTGCCTGAGTTCCTGAGTATTCAAAGATCATCCTCTCTGCATTTCAAATAGTGTCTTTCTGTAACACTAGCATATGCTTAACGTGTACGATGCAAATAAAGAGAGAAGTTGTCTCCTTCACGTAATTCTGTTACTTAGAGCAACTTTCATGGTGTTTGTTTCTGAATGAAGACCCGTGAGGCCAAGGGGTTATTCACACAAATCAAATTAAAGTAATCCTTAAGCATTAGCAGTGAGACTAGAGACAGAACTAAAACATGATGTAGAAGTGTTTAAAGATAAGTTGTTAAACAACTCAACTTTAGATGACTCTGTCCTTTCCTTGGTCTGTTGGTCTCTGAGTAATAACTCAAGTGCTAGAAAATGTGATAGCGTAAACTGGCACGAAGAAGCACACATGGAAACTCATTTTTCTTTATCTGGGTTCTGTAGATACCAGACTTCCCTCCCCTGATATTTTCAGAACCGACCACACCTACAACACTTACCTGGTACAAATTCAAACTGAAAGGCATGGCTGGCAATAAAAATCACTATAAATGGCTTCACAAAAGAATTGTCCTTTGAGGAAGAGTCTCAGAGGGCTGTCTTACTGCATAGATTGAGTAAGAGATAGCATAGACCTAAAAACAAAAAGGCATGCAGTGGTGTTAAATGCACACTGCAAACCCTGATTTATATCTGTCATCCTGCTATTCGGGGCCCATGGGATTAAGCAGGGTCTGAGTGGGGATAATGTACACAATTTCTTAAAATATAAACAGAACGCTCAGGATCCGAATGTTTTTAGTCTTGACTGAGTTTTGTGACTAGGAGTAATCAGAGGCTACGTACTACCCTCAGTTCACAAACACCAACTCTTTTAATATCGTTGAAGGTTCAGGGCGTAGATACCATGTGATCTCCAAATGTGCATACATAAAACACCTTTGAGAACCTGTTAAGTGTTTCACATATAGGTCTAATTTGTAATACATGCTATAATTACACCGCTATCTAATTTCTTTGCTTTTCATAGTTTTGTTCACATGGGGGAAACATCCAAGTCTCCCTGCAGGCTGCTCAGCACTGTCAGCTCCTGCTCACTTCTGTGATTACTAAGAGCACTCAACACCTCAGAAACTGCTTGGCTAACAAAGGCACTCCTGCACATAAGTGATGGCAGGATGAATTTCTAATCAGCTAGTAGAGCTTTCAAGTTAAGCCTAAGATGGTGCTAATATCAGATTCATTAAAGTCCCATCAATTGAAATTAAAATGCAGTGCCAGGGAAGCTGATGTCTTCTTACTCACGCTTCTGCAGTACAATGTTCCAAACAGAACAGCTTCGCAAGCAATAAAACCATCTGACAGATTATATCAGGCAGTGTTTTATTACAGAGGTGAATGACCTTGGACTGACAGATGGCTTCTGTATAGGTTTTGCCCAATCTCTTTTGGAGGAATCAGAAGTCTCTCAGTGCCTTGAAAGATTCTGAGGAATGTTATTGTCCCCATCTATAATATATTGCTTGCTTACATAAGTCTTCCTAAATAAGTTCATTAGATAATTTCGCTTTGAGGATCACAGAACTATCAGATGCTGACGACAATTTTCAGCCACTATTGATATGGGTCCTCTTTGAAACTGTATCCTGTTAGGGTCCCTTTTGCCAGCCAGTACCCCTACCCTCAACAAATGTTTCCATATGGAAACTTACCCTTCCCTTCCCCTAGCTTTGTATTTTGCAAGTCCTCAAATCCAAATCTTGATTCAGGAAAGCACTTGAGCTACTTAGGGCAGCATCACTGCAGTACATTATGATATTCTTAAACTAATATTTTTCTCCACCACCATTCTTAGCCTACTCTTCAGGACCTCCCTCCTTCCCATGCAGTTCACTTTTATGAACTTTTTTCCTTGCTTTGCTGTTTCAAATTGGAAGAGCTTTGGGGAAAAGTAGTATGCATGTTGAATTTCTCTTATCTCACAGGTTAGCCATCTATGCCATGAGTATTCTTTTAGTATTTCAGCTTAAGGAGACTTAATACTTAGATCTGTATAGATCTTTGAACTAGTAATTACAGAAAACGATATGAAAGATAATTATTGGATCCAATAATAATTTGTACAAAGTCCCATTGTTATTTGTTTTGCAGCAGTCTAGAAATATAATCAATATATAAAACAAACATGCCACAGATTTTTATGCATAAGTGTACATCTATGCACACAATTCCTCAATATTCCATTAAACATCTCTCTTGATAAATCAGTACAGACATTAAATTCTTATGCATTTTTCATTTCTTGTATTGGTATTAAAAAAAATAATAATAATGTGAGCACTGTTCCTCTTCAATTATTTATAGGAAGAATTTGTAAGAAGCAGCTTTTTCTTCTGAGCTATTTATTTGGTACTTTCAATACCACTGCAGCAATACTAACACTGGATTAAATAAGTTATAAAACCAATTAAGAAAACAAGAATATAGACACATACTACATGCATAAGAATATATGGCTAAACAAGAGCAGAAAAAGGAGACAATTGAAATCAGAAACTAAAGTCTCTGTACTATTTCTCACAAACTTCAGTATCAACCCAAGCTAAAGAAGATTCTGTTTGTCTGTGCCTGGTGAGATTTTGTTAGTCCTCCCTCCCTTCAAAAGGAAAGGTTTAAGACAAACAAGTTATGAGACTTCCTGGTAATTTAAGTGGCACAATTTTACCATCCAGGCACCTTGCCATCTAAATTCCGGTGTAATGTTTCAGCCATTACGTCAGACATCATAAAACTTGCCAAAGGCCTAAATGTTTTAATGGAACTCAAAATGGCACAGAAAATCTGTGTGGGTATAGCCTTAAAGAAAAAAACACTTTGCAGCCTGATGTTGTATTAAGGTCAAATATCAACGACCAAAAAAAACCTTCCATTTTACATGAAATACATACTACTTTGGAGCACACTTGCCAGAGGAGCTAGAAGCCCATCATTCTGCTTTGTATGTGCCATCCAGTACAGTACATGTTTCCTGTTATGTGATGGGTAAGCACTTATCCAGCATCTGGTCCAAAGGGAAGTCTGACTCTGCAAAGTTAAAAATAATAATAATAATAATAAAAAATAAGCAGCCTTGAATTATTTTGTACCAGATCTCACAATGTTTTTTTTCCTGTTGATTTCCTGTCATTTGACCTCACAGCTGTGTCTCAAGTGCAACTGTGAAGTCTACCTAAATTCACAGTGGACACAAAATGCAAAAAAATACAGTATAGAGACAGCCAAACTGCCTGGAAGAAAGACAGGTCCCATATTAGGCATCTGTCTGGAACTGGACTCAATCACTCCCACAGGCTAGTTTAAACACTTGCGAAATTCTTCAGAAGTAAACCAAGGCTTTGCTCTACCCCACAAAACTACATCTAATTCAATTTTCCCTTAGAAATATGTCAAGTATCTGCTTATGTCTATATAAAACCTTGTCTCAGCCGGGGCAGCCCTGAAATCCAGGTGTCACACCCATGCTCCTGTAAGAGTCAGAGTGTGATTTCATCTTGACTTACACTAGGACACGGGATTTTCTACCCCCACTTCAAGCACGGGCTTGACAGCTATCCCCAACATGGCTGCCACAGAAAAGCTATCAAATTAGAACACTTGCACCAGGTCACGGCTTAATCCAGGCATTTTTCCCCTCTCTAGCAGGAATTAGAGAAGGGATGTGTTCCTGCTCTGCATAATGCCTCTGTCTGTCACGTAATAATGCCAAGGAGCACACTGTAGTCAAGTGACATTCCACAGGAAGCACGTCCCACATATATCTAGCAAAAAAAAAAATTGGTTGCCCTACTCTCTAGTGCATGGACTGCTTCCAAGTCATCTGAAAACTAATCTTCTAGCAGCAGCACCCTGGAGTTCCCAGCTAATTTATTCTGCTCCTAGCTAATAATTCAAAATATCTGCCTCTGGGCAGAGTGAAACAGCCTGTACACAACTCAGTGCTGGTAAACCAAACTGTTTCTAGTCCTGGCAGAAATACTGGAAAGGTAGCTCAGGCTTTTCTACATTATATGAATTGGAATTAGAATAGCTCAGCGAGTAAAGAGTATTTCTGGACTACACAGACAAGCAAGCATGGGCCAGAGTGTCCTCCACTAAAAGTTAAAAAGTTACAGTTGATACTGCCCTTTCTCTCTTAAAAGAGAACCAGCAAGGAGTTGCAGTGGCAGCGTAGGAGCTGGGAAAGTCATTTCCTAAGGCGAGCCTCATCTCAGGGCAGCAGAAAGAGGCAGCCTCATAGTGGTTGCTATCTTGGCTCCCTGCCACTAGAAAATCCCCCTGTACATGCCTGACTTGATTAACAGCATAATGTTATATCATGTCATGAGACAAATCTGGCCTGTCTATTTCCATTATACTTTACCAGGGCTCAGTAAACATCCCATGATCTAATTTTCAGTGAGTTTATGAGCAGGTGAAGAACAAGAGGCTGTAGCCCATCTTGGGGAATCAGGTTGTTCTCACTCACCCACCCACCTAGAGATAACACTGACAAGCTTGGGGGAAAATGATGAGCAGCTGCCAGCCATTAGAGAGCCTAATGAAGCTTGAATAAGGTTTCAGAATTCTTTAAGTATCATTAAGCATTATTTCACTTACAGACAATTTAAGGCAAGGCGATCATTTAATTGTATTTCTTTTATTGCTTAGCACTTTATATATAGCCCTGACTTTTTGCTGTTCTTGAGATGACTTGAAAACTCTGCCAGCTGTCCTTGACCTCCAACTGCAAGATTAAACTTGCCAGGCAAAGTGTAAGTTGCTTACAAACAGGAAGGGAAATATCCTTCATCCCAAAAAAATCTCAAGCCAAGACAATTTCGTAATTAAAAATAACCACTGTGTTAGTAGAAACTTTCTCTCTCCCTCCCCCCAAACATAAGTACAAGGAAATCTCAGCTCTAAAAGAGGATTATTTTAACGTGCAGCTTGTTTGCCTGAATACACTTAACTGATCAAACAAAGTTACATCAAAACATAAGATGAATACAAGCTTTGTGTGAATGTCCTAACATAGCCCAGCAGGCTTGTTGAGGCTGCAGCATGCTTCGCACCATGAGTTCCCAGGAGTTTTAGACAAGTCCCTGCTGAGCATGTGAAAACTGCAGTTCTTCAGCGACACCCAATAGACTTTCCAGGGGAGCCATCTGCAGTACATAGGCCACAGCTTCACATTTTAAGTCCCTGTTCTAAACCAGAATAATTTAGTTAACCATTTATACTTTTTCTATAAACAATCTCTACCTGAAATTAGAAAATAAAGAGAAAAGCCTGCTGTAACAGCTTTCAGGTCCACACACTGAAACTTTGTAAAAATCAAAACCAGCTGAAAATAGACTTTTAAGTCTGTCGTGGTATTACAAGAAGAAGGGCCTGTAATTCAAAGAAGTCTTTTAAGAAAAGGTGTTTTTAACCTTCTTTTAAAGAACAGTTATCTCAAAGTCAAGAGACAATGTGAAGAAAAAAATGTAAATACAGTATGTCTCCAAACTGAATACATCAGAGATGTGTTGTAAAAGTGTAATGTCTTCACAGATACTTCAGTGAAGTTAGACACTTTACTTTCTAATGCCAGACCCGTTGGATTTGTCTTCAAACATGCAGCCCTATTATTTTGCCTGATCTTTGCCTCTTAGCTTTAATTCATATAAAAAAAGACTGGTGAACGTTTCAATCTCCGCTGTTTTTTCAAGATTGGAAGAAAGCAAAACAAAGAGAACTAACCATGTTTTAAGCATATTTTACCACAAATTAAGTCAGAAGCCTCAGTCCTGCAACCAGACCGCATGGGTGAATCCTTCCCTCCTCTCCAAGCCCTGCTAACATGGGCTGTACAGACTGGTACAGCCCCAACACCCACACCATCAACTATCTAACTGGTTTTGTAGCAGAAGCAATACTGACCCATATCAGTCCATGGGTTTATATACATTCCTTCTCCATAAAACTAATTAGCCCAGCAATAGCACACTAGTAGGTTTATGTCTGTTTTGAAGGTATATGTACTAAAAGAAATAGAGGTATGATGCATATGCATGATATCAAGTGTTTAGAAGTATTTTCTACTTGTTGCTGGAGGCTTTGGAAAACTATCATAGATCTTTAGCAATTTTTCCTCAGTTCCAGCAGCCGCCTCCAGCATCCATTGCTCTTGCATTGAGAAAATCCTTAAATTTTAGATTACACAACAACTTGCCTGAACAGTATGATTATTCTCAAGTTCTAATACTAACTAGTCAGGAAGGAAAGTATATTTTGATGTTATTAGCTTAAACAACATTTAAACAATCAAAAATGAAGAGGAAGAGTTATGCAAGAAAAAAGATCAATGAATTTTATACCACTGGATTAGAATAAGTGGGCTTTAAAGGAAGCGTAAGTTATACTTGACACATTTTAACTTACCCTGTTAGAGAATAGTGCACGATCTCAGGCCTTCTTTACTTTGAAAAATTGCACCTGTTCAACTTAATTATAGAACCAGAAAACTAAACAAGGAGGTATAAAAGTTATGTTGGTTTACAAATGTTTTATTTCAGTTTACCCCATTGTGAGATGATTTTGTTCTATTAGGATAGAACATTTTGTTCTATTCTAATAGAACAAAGCAAAATAAACTCATACCAAAGTAAGCATCCACGCTGTTTTGCTACACTTACGCAGCTCTTTCATAGCCTTAGCACAAATGCAAATGAGAACACATTTGTCATACTTTTGGCTCTTCTCTATTCCTTATAATATATATTATATTTGATTATAATAACTAGATTTGGTTCTTTCCAAATGAAAATGACTGTTTGCAATATCTTTTACGTAGAAAACTTTTGTCTTAACTTTGTTCTAATTTAACTGCGTCTTCCACAGAGTTACAGATAAAAGGCATAAAAAAAAAATATCATCTCAGCGCTTCTGCTCATATAACTTATACCCTAAAGACTCCAGGAGAGTGTACTTGATAGAAAAGGCATTATAGCTGCATTCTTCTTATTGTGGCTTTCAGTCTGATGTAAGAGTGAAGTTCTCCTTAAGCATGGCCTACTACTTTTTCCCCTACAATCAAATCCATTAACAGATAATGACAACATATTGCTTTGAAGACGTGGTGTAAAACAGAACTTCCACTGCAATTAAATTAGTTTAAAATTCCATACATTTTGGCATGAAATCTTACGTTGCCACAAATGAAAAGTAAGCCTGTACCAATTAAAAAAGTTTTTCTTCTGTGTTTGAATTGTAACCTTTAGCAGCAAGCATGATGCACACTCGCTGAAGACCACAGAAGAACCATCACATCTGTTCTGCACCCTGTGAAGACCTTCAGAGAATTGAATCAAACAGATCTGACTCTCCCCATCTTAGAAAAATGAGATTAACTCCTGAGAATTCATTAATCCATCAATACCTTTTTCTGAGCCGTAGCAGACAAATCTTCCATTTAGCCTATATTTCTAGGGAGCGACTTAGAAAATCTGGCATAAGTGGGTCTTTTAATTCATCTTCCTCCAAAAACCAGTCACCTCTCTTAAGCAAGCTCCTTTCTTTTATTTCTGGAGATTTTACCAGCCTCCTGTAGGCTCTCAAGGACTCCAGCCCAGCAGCGTCACAACATTTACAACATTAAGACTTGAAAAAACAGGATGCTAGCATTCACTGGTTGAAAGACATTTTCTTTTCCCCAGTCTTTTGGGCCAAGTTCTGAAAATATGCATGTAGAATTAAACTCTCCTGTTCATTTCTATTATAGCTTTCTGTTGACAGATAGGTTTGATATTACCTCCTATAATCAGAAGGATAAGTGAATATTAAATGAGGTAAAGACAGATGCTTCATATTCTTATTGTTTCATAAATTAGATTATCTGTCATCTGTCTGCCTCTGCATGGCTCTCCTTTCTTCTGTGCATCCTGTCCACAAGATCAACTACATGACAATGCACCACAGTTATACAGTAACTTGTAACTAGCTTTAGCATAGCTACACCACATCTAGAACCTGTGGTGACTTACAGATATCCTTGACTCAGCTTTAGGCTGCTCTTTACCCAAAGCTATTCACTTAGCTAGGCCTTCACAGGCACTAGTTTAAGAAACATAGGATGCAGATACTGTCTTGCATGGGCATAATGCTAAAATAATGATATCCAAGTAGCAAATGGCATTCAAACACAGAAGTCAATGATAGTATGTATAAATTTAAAAATACTACTTCTTCATAACTTTGTCCACAACATTACTAAGCAACATGAATTTGCAGGCACTCTGCTGCTGAAATTACAGTGAACTTACAGATAAAGTTGGTACAGCTTCAGTCTGCAATCTGAGTAGCTTTCTCAACCCTATAATCATTTTTATTGGAAAAAGGACTCGGATTATTTCATTTCACAAAGAGTAAATAGACAGTTAATTTACAGAATTTTGTCTTCTGTGTGTTTTCTACTATGCAATTAAATATGCGTTTGCCTTTGTTCTGATATACTCAGCATCAGATACCCAGCCAAGAAATCTCAGTATCTGAAGGAACCGAACCATGTGTTGGAGACCTTATTGCACAATTGCTGGGTTAATGACAACAGTCTCCCAGAAGCACACCACCAACGCCACCAGCGATGGCAAGCACTGGCAGGTCATTCTGCAGTCAGGGAGGATGTGGATGGGGCAAGCAGTACGATGCCCAAACACATCTGCTAATCAAACATGGCAAGGTAAGAGCATCGTACAGCCAGTCAAGCTGTTTATTCTGGAAACTTCTTACTGATAAGAACTAGACACGTAACAAATACAGCTTTACAACCATACATTGTGCCACTGCACCATCTGGCAAGCTCAGGGTGCACATCTTGCTTGAAGTAGAGACTACAAGCATTTTTGACAAGCCTGCCAGCAATTCTTTAAATCAATGACACTTCACCTCACCCAGAGGACCTCTGCTCTTACTTTCTAGTCTGTTCAAGTGAAGATTTTCTCATACAAAACCATTCTCTGCAAATAACTGAAAGTATCTCCTGTAGGTCAGTCAAAAATTGGAAGCGATGCAGAACTTCTCTTGCATTTCAGAAGTCCTGGAAATTCAGTATCATATCAATAACACAGAATAGCACTTTAAACTGTGACACACCTCTCTTATTACAACAATCATATTTGAGCAACAAAAATATGAAATAAAACCTTGGAGACTTGATCATGCCCATCTGAAATCAGTAAGAGTTCTACTTCTATTTCAATGGGAACAGGCCATGAATTGACCACTCTGGGCAATGTTTTCAGGAGCATTCAATGCTTAGCATCTCTCAATAATAATAATATGGAACTGCTGGGTCAAGACTGAATTCAAAGGATGATTCTAGGTGTCCTACTGAGCACTGACAGCTTTTGAAAGTCTGGATGCCTGCCAGTATACCTAAATGCAGACAATGTGCCCCTCTGAAATTCCACTCCAAGATGAATGCTAAAACGCACTGCAACCTATTCACAAGCCGTTCTTAAACACAAGTTAGTCAGAAAAATCTAAGGACAGGCACAAAAATCTACTGCCATGACATTTAATGAGTTCATTACCTTCATAAGACTGCTAATTTCAGCACATTATCCACTGCATTCTGCTGCTTCTTTAAAACAACACTATAGTTAGCATTGCTATTAATAGAAATTCACAGCAAGAAGCATTCACCTCCAACAACATCTAGGTCCTGTAGCTAGAGAACCTCTGAATTACGTTGTACAGAACTATCACAATAGATTTCAGCATCCTCATCTCTTTTGATTACTCCAGTCTTTTGGCAGAACACAGATGATTCACTTTTTCTCCCACCTTAGCTTTAATGAGCTTAACTCAGGCTCAAGAGCATTTTATCTTACACAGCATCTCATCAGTTTAATGTCTTCTTTTCTTTCCTAAACTTTATTACTGCCTGCTTTTGTTACGTAAGTGTTCCTACAGGTATTTTCACAATGATATCTGCTGGATATAGTGTCTTCTTTATATTCAAACTTCCAAATCCATATCACGGCTCTGGGTAAATAACAGTGAAGTACAATGGCTTTATTGTAGCATCCATCAGTATCAGATTGCAGTAACCTCTGAATCAAAGAAAAACTACAGCTTTGTATTCTGTCCTAGTAGTCCTCATACACTCTAAAATCATTTTACTTTCAGAAATACTGGGAGTTACAACTGCATGACAACTTGCTAAATTTCGAAGTAGTTTCTAAGAAGTCTTCCTCACACAGAACTGAATAAGCGCTGGATTACAAGAATGACCCCCATTAAACTTTTTTATTATTTCCATATGACACATGGTTGTAATCTCAGAGGTATCATAGCCCACAGCCAACTCATCACCTGCTGTAATACTCTCATCCCACCAACACCATTTATCTTATTAGATGTGCCCTTTCTGCTATTAACCCCACCCTATTTTACGCAGATTATTCTGGAGGAAGACAATCCCAGATCAGATCTGCAGAAGGACTCAGACACTGGCAAGGAAACAATTTTCAACAGCCTTGACACAACATGAAACACAAACAGTTAACAAAGACTGAAGAAATCTCGTAATGCATAAAAGGATAGCAAGGCAGCTGTGGATAAAACCCTCATACACCAAGAGGTGGAATAGAGACCCAAGTCAGTTGGTCAATAGTTCATTTCTTCCTCATTATATTATCCTGTAGCCCACTTACCAAGCTGCTCATGCTATCTGACATTTCTACAGTGATGAAACTGCAAGTGGCTACTGGAGTTTCCTAAACTCATGCTGTAAGGGCAGCAAGAGAGATTTCACATTTGTTTGCACAGCTAGAACATCCAAAAGCTAGGATATCCCACTACCTACCACCCCAAAGACAGGGAACGCCATCTTAGAGCTAAGCACACAGTCAGCTAAGCACACAATCAAACCTCCGTCCTCCACACAGCCTTTTCTTCCCACCCCTGTGGACTTTAGGTGCCAGCCAAGCTATGCTCTGATGCAGTACAGCAGTGTAACCTGCATCAGGCTCCTATGAAAACAGCTGTGGGAAGCCTCCCCCTGCCTTGGCTCCTGAGTTGCATTTAAGTTCAGACCTGTTCTTTTGTCCTTATGTGGTCTATGCTCCAGGTACCCCAGCTTGGCTAGTGTGACTTCCCAGCTTGACTCAGACCCACCTGGTCACTATAGACTATCATCATTCAAAGTTAATTATGGAGAAAATTGTGGTCTCATCCTTAAAATACACTTCACAGTCTCAATATATAGAGCTTCCTTTTTTCTTAAATATATTTGGCCATACGATTGGTATGCAGGTTTTTATATTCCTATGGACGTGGATTTCATAGACCGATTTATGAAAGAAAATATTTTATGTAACTCTGACAAAGCTCAAAGATTGATTTATTTTTTTTTTAGTTAACATTCTTTTTCCAGGTTTGACCTAACATACAAGAAATGAAAGTTAGAGGTAATAAATTGTGCCTCTGGCTATTCACCAAGATCCTGGCACTCATTTCTGTATATTCAACAGGTTGAGTTCTCTGGCTACTGCAGTTTATTTGTGCTGTCTATGAATGGAGGAATGCATATTTTTTTTTCCTGACACAAACAAATGTTGCTGAAAGGTTGTCTATTAATCTTCCCCATTTCTGGGACACAAGAAGAAAAAAGTCATGACGTATTTGCAAGGAGGCAGTAATTTGTCTACCTGAAAATAAATAAATAAATAAATGTTTAGGAAGAGCTAGAGAAATACTCATTTTAAAGATATGCACAAACATATATATATGTAGAGAATAGTTTAAAAATGTACCTGAGAGACAGCTCTTTCCAGCCTGTCTCTTAATGGGGACGAGCATATAAAGGCAATGTGCTCTGCTGATTTGTTTTGACAAATAATTCTCAGTTATTTAGCCCTTGTAGAAGCAAGGGCCAAATGTAAGCAATTCATACAGCGCTAAGAGAAAGCCGTGGAAAACGTGGTGGTAAAACATCTACAAGTAGCAGAAACACCTTACTGAATGGAAACGCTGCCCGGGAGCCGCTAGGGCGAGCTCTCGCCCCACAAATGGAGCCCAAGTCCCTGCTGCTTTGGGTCGTTTGGTGGGCAAACAGAGAATTTGACCGCCTTATCCTTCCCCACCCTTCCCATACTCAAGCTTCAGTCCAGCGTCGCGTAGATGCGTGCGCTTGAACTCAGAGATCGGAATGGTTTCATGGCTTTTTAATCTAAACGCTCAGCTGGAGCTGGCCTCCTAAACTCAGTCATGCAGCACCCTGCTGCGCCCGCTGTGAAGCAAAGGGAGCTGGTAGTGGGTGCTGGGCTCTGCCCTTGTGCTGAACCAGGTCACCCTTAGGCTGTCCTCGGCTAGAGAATAGTAATTACAGCTCCGAATAAGCCTTAACTCTTCTGAGAGAGGTAATATTCCCTCTGATAGGTTTTTTATTCTTAGCCACAGAAACATTACTGCAGGTGCAGATTTCCAGTGATACTGAAACTCACAGAGGTTTTAGCATCTGAAGAGTCTGGGAGGTTTATATAGCTATCAAAACATGGTTATTTTCTCTGTACAGTGATCTTCTAGTTAGAGTTCTTCACCTTCACAGCTTTTGCCCTTTATCTTAGGCTCCTTAAAACCCATTCCTTTCTGCCAATTCATCTCCTACAAGAATGCAGAGCATGAAACTTCAAGGGACGCCTTGCAGACTTCAAAAATACTCAGGGTTATGGAGGGTGGGGGCACAGATTACTGACTTCACCACCATTGTCAGCTGCAGTGCAGTCATCAGTGGCAGGAGGAAAGGGATAAAGCAGCCCAAAGGCCAAATGAGACTTGAAGAACAAGTGCTTTTATCAAACGTGGTGCAAAGCAAAAATAAAAATTAAAAATGGAGGAAGTATGATGCTGAGTTTTAAGTCAGTATTAAGTCAGTGTTTAACATTTTTTTAAATAGGTTAATACTAAAAATATAAAACAGCAAAAGATACAGATGAAGGGCTCTTCCTAACATGATTTTGAGGATGTTATGAACAGTCTTAATGTTGAAAGAAACATTTGTACCAAAAACATTTGCTGAAGGAACAAGTTAGCCCCCAGTCTTTTAGATGTTTAAACACCAATACTGATCATGTTAGCAGCCTGCCTAGCATCGGTGAATTTTTCCTCAGACTCAGGACTTGCATAGCAGTACGAGTACAATGTCTCCTGCAGGTGTAGTGTCTGAAACAAGTATTTCAAACCAAGTTCCCACAAGATGTTTTGGGCCTCCTGGAAATTCCTGAAGTTTGAATACACAGAATGTCACAACTTATCTCCAGGCCCCTCGTCAGACATCTGAGTCCCAAACTGCTCCTTCCGACATGCTGCCTCAGCAGCTGCCTGGTCTTGAAGCTGCCTACACTCTGTCAGCACCTCAGTTTTCATTCTGAAGTTCCCAGAGCACTGAAAGTCTCTGGTACTGCCAAATACTTACTGCATCAAGTAGTGATGAACCTAGCTCATTCCTGACCTTCTCAAAAACAAACCTCCCTCCCTCTTCTCCGTCTTTTCAGTCCAGAAGGGAAGCCCAGAGCATACTTAGTAGATCAAGTTTCAAAAAAGGTGGAGAGTGCTTCCTTGCTTCAAAAGGCAGCTGGTATTCCAAGCACTTACCCTGCTTTTATCCAGCAAATCAGTGAGTAAAATATTAATCCAAGATGAAAGAAGCTTCAGTTCAATTCATTCTCTGCTTTAGGGTATTCACCTTCCTATCTATCACCACTCTGAATGGTGATCTAAAAATGGTGGGGACATGAAGAAAAGGTTAAAAACATACAGGGAAATTGAAAAATTTCACTGCAGTTGTTCCACTTTCTGTGATGAATGATGATGGATTAATTTGATTGAGCATTTTGCTGCCCAGGGCTCCTTCCAGATTTGGTTCTGACTGTTTTCTACACCCACTGCATTTGAGCCCCTGGGCTTTCAAGATGTTCAAGATAATGAAGCATGTATAAAACATACGTAGTACTCGGGAATGGACACCTCAGATCAGCCCAGTTTCTTGTCTCCAACAGTGACCAACTGTGGATGCCCAGGCAAAAATATAAGGACAAGAGGAAAATAAATCAATAAAAGCCCAGACAGTTCCTGTTCACATTACTAAGCTCCTAGTTCCCCTGCAGAATTAATTGGCCTTTTCCTAAGTCAACAAAGAGGATTCGTTGCAATATTAATATTGAGACCATTAAATAAATAAATAAATGGATAAAACTGACAGTCTCTCAAGTCCTTAGATAAAATGAAGTACAGTGTCATATTAGAGCTCCTCGGGTTCTGGTCTGTGAGTGCACTGATACTGTTTTATATGTTGTGCTATTTTTTCCTTCCTGTAGTTTCTCCAGAAACCAGAACTAAAATAGGTAAAGTGAGAGCACTGATATTACCGTAACAATTAAATAACATACAATCATAGAACAGCTTGGGTTGGAAAGGACCTTAAAGACCATCTAATTCCAACCCCCCTGCCATGGGCAGGGACACCTCCCACCCGCCCAGGTTGCCCAAGGCCCCATCCAGCCTGGCCTTGAACACCTCCAGGGATGGGGCATCCACAGCTTCTCTGGGCAGCCTGTGCCAGTGCCTCACCACCCTCTGAGTGAAGAATTCCTTCCTAACATCTAACCTCAATATCCCCTCTTTTAGTTTAAAACCATTCCCCCTTGTCCTATCATTATCTGCCTGAGCAAAAAGTTGTTCTCCATCTTTTTTATGAGTCCACTTTAAGTACTGAAAGGCCACAATGAAATCTCTCTGGAGCCTTCTCTTTTCCAGGCTGAACATCCCCAGCTCTCTCAGCCTTTCTTCATAGGAGAGGTGCTCCAGCCCTCTGATCATCTTCGTGGCCCTCCTCTAGACCCACTCTTACAGGTCCATGTCCTTCTGGTGCTGGGGGTCCCAGACCTGGATGCAGTACTCCAAGTGGAGCCTCACAAGAGCAGAGCAGAGGGGGACAATCCCCTCGCTCTACCTGCTGGCCACTCCTCTGTTGATGCAGCCCAGGATGCAGCTGGCCTTTTGGGCTGCAAGCGCACACTGCTGGCTCATGTCGAGCATTTCATCCACCAGAATCCCCAAGTCTCTCTGCACAGCGCTGCTCTCAGTGGGTTCTTCTCCCAGTCTGTACTCACATCTGGGATTGCCCCAACCCAGGTTCCGCACCTTGCACTGTGACTTGTTGAACCCACTTCTTAAGCTTGTCCAGGTCCCTCTGGATGGTGTCCCTTCCTTGTGGGGTATCAACTGCACCACTCAGCTTGGTGTCATCTGCAAACTTGCTGAGGATGCACTTGATCCCACTGTCCATGTCACTGATAAAAATATTAAACAGCACCAGTCCCAAGATGGACCCCTGAGGGACACCACTCATCATTGGCCTCCACCTTGAAATAAAGCCATTGACTGACATAGAACCATTGACCACGACTCTCTGGCTATGGCCATCCAGACAATTCTTTATCCACCAAATAGGCCACCCTTTAAATCCACCTCTCTAAAATTTAGATAAGTATGTCACATGAGACTGCTTCAAGAGCCTTATGGAAGTCCAGATAGCTGACATTGGTTGGTCTTCTCTTACTGACTGATGCAGGTACTCCATCATAGAAGGCCACCAGATTGGTCAGGCAGGATTTGCCCTTGGTGAAGCCCTGCTGGCTGTCTTGGATCACCTCCGTGTCTTGCATGTGCCTTGGCATTGGTTCCAGGAGGATCCATTCCATGATCTTCCCAGGCACAGAGGTGAGGCTCACCAGTCTGTAGTTCCGTAGGTCCTCCTTTCTCCATTCTTAAAAATGGAGTGATGTTTCCCTTTTTTCAGTCACCAGGGACTTCATCTGACTGCCAGGACGTTTTAGATATGATAGAGAGTGACTTGGCAACTCCATCAGCCAGTTCCCTCAGGACCCTGAGATGAATGGCATTGGGCCCCATAGACTTGTACTTGTTCGGTTTCGTCAGGTGGTCTCAAACCTGCTCTTTGCTTACAGTGGGAGGGATTTTGCTCCCCCAGCCCCTGCCTAGAGGTTCAGGAACTGGAGAGACCTGGGAAGACTGAATGTCTGTGAAGACTGAGGCAAAGAACTTGTTGAGTACCTCAGCCTTCTCCGTGTCTGTTGTTACCAGCTCTCCCTTATCATTTATCAGAGTAGGCACACTCTCCTTGGCCTTTCTTTTCTGGCCAATGTACCTGTAGAATCCCTTCTTGTTATTCTTTGCATCCCTTGCCAAGCTCAGTTCCATCTGTGCCTTGGCTTTCCCGATCCCATCCCTGCACATCCAGATGGCATCCCTGTACTCTTCCCAGGCCCCACGTCCCTGCTTCCACTGCCTGTGCATTTCCTTCTTTTGCCTCAGTTTGACCACCAGACACTTGCTCAGCCTTCCTGTTTGCCTGCCTTCCCTGCTTGATTTCTTACACACAGGGATGGAGAGCTCTTGAGCTCTAAGAAAAGTGTTCTTAAGGAGCTTCCAGCTCTGATCAGTTCCTCTTTCCCTAAAGACAGATTCACAGGGGATCTGATCCCCTAATTCTTTAAAGAGCTGGAAGTTTGGTCCTCTAATGTACAGGGTCCTTTTGCTTTTTTGCCAAGACTTTGCTTTTTTGCCTGGCCCATATTACTTGAGATCACAAATTCAGCCAGGGTGTGGTCACTGCAGCATTCCAATTTAGTGTCATTATTAAGGGTGAGCCGTGCATTGACAAGCAAGTTTTATAGTTGCAGAGCATTTTGCCATGCTCAGTGGGGAAGAGGAGTGGAAAGCAGGCTTGTGCCTAACTGGATCCAGGACTCTGACCCCTGCTGCAGCCAAGCAAGCAACTCTTTGGATAGCAGCCCACCGTCATCATCCATTGCCAGAGCTCAGGGAAAACACTGCTTTTCCTAGAACTGGCCTTGTTGCATTTGTTGGCATCATGGACACATACAGTGTTAGTTTTATCAGGACAAGTGTTCCCCTTTCAATTCAACCTCCAGGGTAAGGAAGATGCTCACTACAGCTCATGGTTTGAAAAGATTCAAAGAAACAGGCCTAAAGATGTTTGTATATGAAGATGTAGAATATTTGGTTGAGTAGCCTTTCACTGTACAGGAAGGAAAGAGTTACCCTTTTAGTTAGGATTCTGTGCTCTTAAAACTAGGGCAGGGGTGAAAGCCCTCTTTAGTGGAGATCAATAGTTCTGAGACTAAGTAGGTAGTGGGTAAAAGATGTATTTCTCCTAACCAGAAGAAGGCTGAAGTCAGAACATGGTAATTTGTTCAACAGAATTTCTTGATAAAAAGACAGCAGATAAGAATAATTCATAGCATAAGCATTTAGTAAAGATGTCAATGTTTATAGACAGAAGTATTTTAATCTTGCTTGTATGTAGTTACTCTTATTTTCTAATATCTGAATAATCAGCTTGAAAAGCTAATTAATAGCAATACTTTTTGCTTTAGTCCCCAAAACTGTGTAGCATCTTAAATATGTGGATATGTCTTCAGTTTGTTTTGTATGTACAATATTTAGTCCCTGAAGCAGAGGTTGCATCAGTTACAGATTTCAGTTTTACTGTGTATTAAAAGAGGCAATATGCTTACAATGCAAACTCAGTGTTTTCTTTTATGGTTTCCTTATACTTGCACACATGAACACGTCTGTCCTACATTAAGTTACATACAAGGCTTCTAAAAGTGGTGGCTCAGCTCACCACCATCAAAAGAGGGATATCACCTCCTAGCCATAAATTCCTGCTCTTTACCACGCTCTAATCTGGTGCGTGCTAGATCTGATATAAGCTGATTTAATTATGGACTATTTTGCTGGGCTGGAGAATTTAATCAGCTCAGCAATGAGTCTGACATATGCCAGAGCCAGTACAGTGAGAGAAGAACTGTGTCTTTTTTACAGATAGAGCCTAGGGAGAGCTGGCTAATTTAGCTGGTTAAACCAAAGTTGGGTCATCTGAACTCCTCAGTTTATCTCTACAGCTATTTCTGGAAAGGTAACACTTCTTGCTAGTTGCAGCTTATAGTTGGAATCATGTGGCATGTTTCAATGAGCAGGCTTCTCCTGGGACAGGTGGGTGAGCTGATAAGGTTGCACTCAGAGCACTGGAGAGGTTTGCTCTACTGTTTGCAAGGAAAAACACATTACCTGTACCGTGTTTCTCTTATCACCACATGCCCTCACGTTTTTAGTTAAAAGAGTAAGTACAGCACTTAAATACACTTTCAGTCATTATACACACAATCAAAAGTGTATAGAATTGCTTTACAGGACCTTTGATGTAGCTAAGTTCTCATCCTGAAGCACTATTAGCTCTTAGCAGTTACACCTTTACTTTGGTATTAAAAGATGAAAGGCGATATTCAGACTTCTTTTGAATATCAGCAGTAGTCAGCGCAACTAAGATTTTTAAAACTCCTTTGATTTTTCTTAAGCAAAAATTAAGAATGAATTAAATAAATTTAAGTGGAAATTCTGAGATTTGCTTAAAACATTCACAGCAATACTTTATGATATGTCCCTAGCTTTAAAATAGCTACAATAAACAATTTTTAGAAGTTTAATATTCAATCAAAGTTATTTTCTTCAATTGCCAACCTCCTTGTAAAGAGGAGAAACTTTCTTTGAGAGAGTGTAAGTACACAGCTGCCTCATTCTTACCTATCACTTTTGTGCTGGGTAATACAACTGGGCTTTAAGGAAAGCAAACAGTGTAATCTATATGCAGCAAACAAGGCTAGTCTTGACCTCTAAATTTGAAGCATAAAACAGAGATTTATCAGATTTCATGTCTTCTTCAAAAAGTAAAAAAAATAAAAAAAAATCTACACTGTATAATAATAAGAGTAAAGTAATCAACAAGATTTGGATTTCAACAAACTTAATCTAAAATCTCTGTTGGTTTAGCATAGTCAACAACAGAATTGGTTTGCATTTCTGCTACTCCAGCTGCCAAAGTTCAAAAAGATTGCAATGAAGCATTACATTTTCCCACTGCCAAGAAAATAACTACTATAACAAAACTGTAACAAAACATGTTAAGGCAAGAGTTCTACAGGTTGGAGATAAGTTTACTCTGCAAATATGCATGGACATTAAATGCCTATGCAGTCATTGAGCAACATACCTCCCTCTAGGAATATACACATTATTAGGAAATCAAATCCTGAAACTGCTTATAGGTGAGTTTTAGAAAAGACAAACTTTGTCCGTTTGAGAGTGACAAAACTGTACTTCTAATTAAGTATTTGTAAAATAATTCTCTGAGTTCAAATAGGCCTTCATGAAAACCTGTCAGATTTTTACATATAATCCTGACACTGAACCCTCCTAGACATATTTTCCTAGTCATTCTGACATACATTTTGGCAGAGTAACTTTCTCAGGAAAGCAAAGTGAGGCTTTGACACTTCAAGTATCTTATTAACATACAAATATAGGTGCATTAGATTTGATCACTTGTCAGCTGTCAGGGATGGGAATATCCAGCCTTCTGAACATGGGGCCTACTTTTACTCAAATTCACAAACTCTAGCTGATTTTCACATTAAATTCTCTGTCATTGTCACTGCAGGAGCCGGGTATGTGCACGCTCGTGGATCCCCACACGTCAGCCACTCATGGCGGCAGCTGAGGCGGGCACCACCAGCACTGCAGCGGGCAGGGATCCCCAGGCAGGAAGGGAACCAACGCTCTCGGCCTCGAGCTGACAATGACGTCCTTCTTCCAACCACACTCATCACCATGGCCACTTGGAAAACTGCATGTAATTTTCAGACGTGATTTTCTGGAGCCAGGGCAAACAGGATAACCTGGCAACCCTGGAGAGGCGGGACATTATAAATAAACAACAGCCCCAAGGGCAGACTGAGGAGTCAGAATAAGCCCTCTGGAGGATGGTTGCCATGATGAGCACTAGAAAGCTAGAAAACACGGGGACCCGCTAAGCGCCCAGCTCGTTTTATTACAGCTTGCTTTTTGTACCAAGGAGGTTTAAATTGGGTATCGGGAGGAATTTTTTCACAGAAAGGGTGGTCAGGGTTCGGAACAGGCTGCCATGGAGGCGGGGAAGTTGCCAACCCTGGGGATATTGAGGAGACGTGTGGATGTGGTGCTTAGGGACACAGATCGACGGTTGGTTTGTGGTGGTGGGTGGGCAGTTGGACAGAAGGATCATGAAGGTCTTTTACAGGTTTTTATTTTGTTTGGTTTTGTTTGGTTTTGTTTGTTTTTTGTTTTCTCAGTGACTCTAGGGCTCCGTGACCCCCACGAACACTGTCCCCTCAAGGCCGCGTGAGGCAGGAGGGGGAGCCGAGGCCATCACACGCCCGGCGCAGGGCCCCGTAATGGCGGCCCGCCCCGCGCTGCGCCGCCAGGGGGCGCCTTACTCCCCCTCCCCACCTAGGACTACAACTCCCAGCATGCCGCGCAGCGCAACCGCGCACGCGCACCCGCCAGCAGCAGGGGGCGGAAGAGGAGGCCCTCGGGGCTGACGGGAGAGGCCCTCCGGCGCCGCCACGACCGGAAGCGCCCGTTGCCGTGGCAACCGTGTCCCCGGTAAACATCCCGGGTGGCCCCGGAAGCCGTCGGGGCCGGGCTGCCCACGCGGGGACCGGCCGCACCGCTGCCGGACGCGGACGCGCCCCACGCGGCCCGGGCGCCAAGCATCGACGCCTGATTGGTCGAAAAAGAGCCGCCGGCCGCGCCCCTTAAGCCCCTCCGCCCAAACGATTGGCCGGGCGGCGTTGCGTCCGGCCAACCGGCGCCGGCCACGCTCCGTCCGCAGGAAACCGCACATGGAAAGCCGGGATTGGCGGCCTCGGCTCCGCGCCCCGCCCCCGCCGGCTCGCCATTGGCCGCGTGTTTGGCGTGGGGCGCCGCGATTGGCCGGCCGCCGGGAGCCCCCCTCGCGCTGCGGAGGGGCGCCGTTGATAAGGCGGAGGGGGAGGGCCGCGGCTGCGCCAGCGGGATCGGCGGCGGCGGGGCCGGTTACGTGAGGGACCGGTAGGGTAGGGCAGGGCCGTGCTCTTCTCTGCCACCGCGGCCCGCGTCGCCATGAGGTCGGCATGGGCGCTCGCTCTGGCCTGCGCGCTTCTGCTGGCCGGTGAGTGCTCCCCACACACCCCCCGCCGGCCACCTTCTGGAACCTTCTTGCGGCGGAGGCTGAGGGGAGGGGGCGTGGGGGGCGGCTGGGGGCATCCGCTCGGCGAGAAGCGAGGGGAGAGCGGCGCTGGGCTCGCTCCCGGGGGATGGGGGGCTCCTTCCTTCGTTTCTGGGCTTTATTCCACCCTAGGAGGTGGACGGGGGGCAAGGTTTTGGGGGGGGGGCGGGCGGGGAACCGACAATTTGGGTAGAGACACACCGGGGGGGCTCAGCTTGCTGCCTGTCTCGTTCTGTCTAGCGTCCGTTAGCGCTGAGGAGGTGGATGTGGATGCAACCGTGGAGGATGATTTGGGTAAAAGCAGGGAAGGGTCCCGGACTGACGATGAAGTTGTTCAGAGGTTAGTAGGTGGGGTGTTGGGTAAGCAGCTTTTAAAGCATCAGGAGGTTCTCTTGATTTCAAAAAATCAATTTTAGTATCAGTAATGCTTAAACTGGCAGAGGTTGGGGTGTGGGGGAGTAACGCGCAAAAAGAAACCTAGTCAGATGTTACGAATAAAATATATCAAAAGAAGATTGTTGCCTTTTATATAGAGGTGAGACTGAGAACTTGGACTCAGAAGTATTTAACTTGTTTTTGTCCAGTATCATCAGTTCTGTAAGAAGCAATAAATAAATTGGAGTTATTCTTGCACATAACTACATGTGGTAAATGGTGCAGGTTAGCGCCCACTGGTTGAATAGCTCTACACTGATGAATTGCTTCAAATCCTTTGAAATATACCTCACATTGAGTATTGCAGTAGTTGTAATATACCTCTGTTTTTCCCTCAACTTCATAATAAAATAGTCTTACTTGCAATCGTAGATTTTCACTTGCATTTTAGATTGTGGCTATGCACTTGATGATAGCAAGTCTCGCAAATCTCGTTTGATCACCACATTTGCGCTATCAGTGTCAGTGGTTAAAAGTTACTGTTTCTCTAATTAGACCATTGCTGTGGTTGCTAGACAATTAGTGGAAACCGTACGTAGGCAAGGTTATTTGACTGTTTTTCATTATCCTTACAGAGAGGAAGAAGCTATTCAGCTAGATGGCCTAAATGCATCCCAGATCAAAGAAATCAGAGAAAAATCTGAAAAATTTGCATTTCAAGCAGAAGTTAATAGAATGATGAAACTTATCATCAATTCTTTATATAAAAATAAAGAGGTTAGTACCTGTGTCAGTAGAACATGCTAGAACTGTTCATCTGTATTCTTGAATTCCTGACAGCTGGATTCTGTTTCAGATTTTCCTGAGAGAGCTTATTTCAAATGCTTCGGATGCTTTAGATAAGATACGGTTAATATCCTTGACTGATGAAAATGCTCTTGCTGGTAATGAGGAGCTCACTGTGAAAATCAAGGTAAGAAATGCCAGATACGTTGTCTCTTACTGAAGAGCAGTGGCAGGAATGTAAGAGGACAGTGCATCGTTATGTTATTCAATTTATTGCCCAATACTGATGCAAATACAAGTTAGGACTACGTTAGGACCGAGTCTCCTTAACACTCTTCCATGATAAGTGTATTAGGTAGTGAGATTTAAAATAAAGTCAAACTTAATCTTCTTCTTTTTTTTTAGTGTGACAAAGAGAAGAACATGCTTCATGTTACCGATACGGGTATTGGCATGACAAAAGAGGAGTTGATTAAAAACCTGGGTACCATTGCCAAGTCTGGTACAAGTGAATTCTTAAACAAGATGACTGAAATGCAGGATGATAGCCAGTCAACATCTGAGTTAATTGGCCAGTTTGGTGTTGGCTTTTATTCTGCTTTCTTAGTAGCAGACAGAGTTATTGTCACATCAAAACACAACAATGATACTCAGCACATTTGGGAGTCAGATTCAAACGAATTCTCTGTGATTGATGACCCAAGAGGAAACACTTTAGGACGCGGCACAACCATAACGTAAGTACTAAGTTTCCTTGGAAAAAATAAATGGTTTGTAGAGAAATCTTTTTCACTGGAATATGTGGATGACTTTGGCATTGCGACTACATGTAGTGTTTGATTCTTGAAGTATGGATGTTTTCAGTGTAATAGAAACGTCCAAACTATTAACTGTATGCAGAATGTGGACTGGTAATGTAGTAATACAGTTCTTCATTCTATTAGATGAATGAAAAAACAATGAGCATACTGACAACTAACTGTTGGCAAGCAATCTCAGGCTTCATCAGCCTGTAGATTTATTCGGTTTCTCGATGCAGTTGTGGTACAACAAAATGTCTACAGGCTTGTAGAGCCTTCTCTTGGAAACAGGTGATTGTTAATAAACCAGTCAGACTGGCCTGATGTGACTTTGAAGTTAGATGTAGTTTGACAACCCTATTTTTTCCACTTTCATGTGCACATAAATTTCTTTGATCTGGGCTTAGAGGAGCCCTTCAGTCGTTTCTCAGGACCTCTCACTACTGAGAGGTAGGGCATTGGCATGACAATGACATTCATTGGCAGGAAAATGTTTGTCTGGGCCCTCTGGGTCCAAATGAAGTCACAGTGCATCAAGGTGTCCTGATCACTGTTGATTAGAGGTTTTTGTTTAGATTTACAGATGTTGTGTTATGCCCTCAATTGTTTAAAAAAAAAAGTGGTTTTCCGTATGTTTTAAGTAGTTTTAATAGATTGTCTTTTTGAAGAGATACCTGAGCATTTGCTAGTTGAGCTGCAGTTGTATAATTCTGGGTCCTGAGAGCTGCAGCAGTGGAAAGATGAGTCTCCTCCAGTAAAAGTATTTTAAACTACTAGTCCAACACTTACTCTTGTATTTTCTTTTAGCCTTGTCTTGAAGGAAGAAGCATCTGATTATCTTGAGTTGGATACTGTTAAAAACCTCGTCAAGAAATACTCACAATTCATAAACTTCCCCATATATGTGTGGAGCAGCAAGGTAAGTGTATTTAACAGAGCACTGTACACTGAGCTGTATTTCATAGCTCATGGTCTTTCAAGGGCCAGATGTTTCAAGAAGGAGGGCATAGTATAGAATTTTTACTAGTCTAACTTTCTGAACTTTTACTGGTTTTGGCTACTTAGATTCCGTGGAAAGGAAGAACTGGCTAGTGTTTTGCTAGCTACTTACTACTCAAGGCATGAACTTGTGCTAAGATCACAAACTTTGAAGGAACTTGGTTTTAACAACTCAATTTTTTTTTTTTACCCAAAGAAGCAAAACTGCAAAATATTAGGAAACAGTCTTTATTTCACATGCTTCGATTGGTATCTGGAAGCTTTGGTAAGCTCTTAAGTATGGTTAGGTGCCCTTCTCAATCAATATTAGACAGCATTTGAACTTCAAGGATTGTTCTTGCAACGTTTTCTTGGTGTAGCACTAACTTGACATCACCTAGTCTGATTAAAGTTGGTGTTTTGTTAAAGGTAAAATGTAAAGCTATGAAGATCTTACAATTTGAGTACAGTGGCCTCCCAGAGTAGCAAAGGATAGCATGCGGTCTTAAGTGACTGAAAAAATGTATCTACCTATCTGTGGGGAAATGCTTGCAACAGGCAGTCAATCTCTCAGCACTATTTTAACTTGGGTGATTTAGGCCATTTGAGAGAATAGTTACCTAGCAGGTACTTCTAGTAAGTAGTCTAAACACCACTTTGAATTGTCTACTTAGACAGAGACTGTTGAAGAACCTATAGAAGAAGAGGAAGCAAAGGAGAAAGAAGAAACAGATGATGATGAAGCTGCAGTTGAAGAAGAGGAGGAGGAAAAGAAACCAAAAACGAAGAAGGTAAGCTTTTTCAGACTAGATGAGGTCTTTTAAGTCATGTCAGGACTTCAGCAATTTTCATTGTCGTCTAGAGGTGTTTTCAAACAGTCCCATTCAACAACTGGAGTTAGACACCTTGTAAGATGGTAAATAAGATGTGGTTGAAATAAGGTGAATGTCTAACCATAGCCTTTTGAGGCAGGGAGCCCCGCGAGCTTACTACAGGCAGGGAGCCCCGCGAGCTTACTACAGGCAGGGAGCCCCGCGAGCTTACTACAGGCAGGGAGCCCCGCGAGCTTACTACAGGCAGGGAGCCCCGCGAGCTTACTACAGGCAGGGAGCCCCGCGAGCTTACTACAGGCAGGGAGCCCCGCGAGCTTACTACAGGCAGGGAGCCCCGCGAGCTTACTACAGGCAGGGAGCCCCGCGAGCTTACTACAGGCAGGGAGCCCCGCGAGCTTACTACAGGCAGGGAGCCCCGCGAGCTTACTACAGGCAGGGAGCCCCGCGAGCTTACTACAGGCAGGGAGCCCCGCGAGCTTACTACAGGCAGGGAGCCCCGCGAGCTTACTACAGGCAGGGAGCCCCGCGAGCTTACTACAGGCAGGGAGCCCCGCGAGCTTACTACAGGCAGGGAGCCCCGCGAGCTTACTACAGGCAGGGAGCCCCGCGAGCTTACTACAGGCAGGGAGCCCCGCGAGCTTACTACAGGCAGGGAGCCCCGCGAGCTTACTACAGGCAGGGAGCCCCGCGAGCTTACTACAGGCAGGGAGCCCCGCGAGCTTACTACAGGCTTAAGGTTTACACAGTGAACTTATCAAAGTGATGCTGGATTAAGTAAACTGCCACTGACTGGTTTAAATTGAACATAGTCTCTGCTAGGAAGCTTTTTTCAGAGTGGCAGAAGAAGAGTAATCACAACACTTGAGTGAATGTGAAATGTGCACAAGGTACACTGAAGCGTGGACTTTTTTTTTGCCATGTGTTTATTGCTAATACATATGCTTGAGTGACGTTATCCAGGCCACTGTCTAATTTAGTTTGTAGATTAGAAATATGTAACTTCTCTAATGATATTTTAGGACTTTAGGCTCAGTGGAGTTTCTTTGACTCAAAACCTGAATTAAAGAACGCATCTTTATTCCTGTGTTTACATACCTAGGTTGAAAAGACTGTCTGGGATTGGGAGCTCATGAATGACATAAAACCAATCTGGCAGAGACCGTCTAAAGAAGTTGAAGAGGATGAATACAAAGCTTTTTACAAAACCTTTTCCAAGGTAAGCTGTAAGCTTCAAAATTGTTCCAAAGCAGTAGGCTTGCTGTAGTATTTCTTGCTGTGTAAGCAGCACTGAGTGCTTCGTTCTGAAGAATGAATTGCTGTCAGTAGGTGGACTGAACTGCAGATTTTCTCTGAGGTGTAGCATCTCAGCTAGGAGCTGCTTTCCCTTCCAGAGAGAGGATAATGCCACCCAACTGGCAGGTGGCCTAGGTAGGGAGGCAATGTGTTTGAGCTCCTGTGAAGCTTACTGATGAATTTAAATAACTGACAGGGAAATTTCATGTAGTTTAAGAGTGGCTATGTTTGTGTTGTACACGATAGAAGAATGAAGGGAATGGGGCTTTGTAGAAACAATATTGTCTTTACTTGTAAACACAGTGTAACATGACTTCAGGGTATCTTACTGTGCATCAGAATCACCTTGCTTGGCTTTAAGAAAGGAAAGCATCTTGTAGTTCTTAGAAGATAACTTGTGTGAGTAACTCAGTAGAATCTGGAACGAATCTGGAACTTTTGGTTCCATAAAGCATGGTTAGATAGTTTAATTATGTAATAACTTGCAAATTCGTGTTATAAATAGAAGAACTGACTTACCAATGCTTACCCAACATAGACTTAAAGAAAACTTCACTTCACAGGAACATGATGATCCAATGGCTTACATCCACTTCACTGCTGAAGGGGAAGTAACTTTCAAATCAATCTTGTTTGTTCCTAATTCTGCTCCACGTGGCTTATTTGATGAATATGGATCTAAAAAAAGTGATTTCATTAAGGTAAGATGAGCAAGTGATTATTGCTGTAGTTCTGTTTAAAAATAATCTATAACCTGATCGTTGTTCTTTTTGTAATTCAGCTGTATGTTCGAAGAGTGTTCATCACTGATGACTTCCACGACATGATGCCCAAATATCTTAACTTTGTTAAAGGTGTTGTAAGTATTAAAAAAAAAAAAGAAAAATGTAAGTAAGACTTAATCTTTATTTCCAAATGCTGCTAGCTATACTTACAAAATTTCTTCTTCAATTAGGTGGATTCTGATGATCTTCCTTTGAATGTATCTCGTGAAACACTTCAGCAGCATAAATTGTTAAAGGTAAGACAGTTGGTCTTAAATTTTTAATCGGGGGCACATTCAAAGTGAGTAAGTAGATGAATAGCAAGATTTAGATAAATAGCTTGATTTAACTGTTTTAAACATTGTTAGGAGTGTGAAAGTAAAGTATTGGTAACCAAGCACTGCTGTTTTCAGACCACTTTTGTTTACTTTGTCAGAACACTTCAGTGTCCAGAACCCATTCTTTGCAGTGAGGCTGAATTGAAGGATCTTACAGCAATGTGCAGATGAAACTTTGTATTACTGCTTTTTCTAGGTGATCAGAAAGAAACTTGTTCGTAAAACTCTTGATATGATCAAGAAAATTGCAGAAGAAAAATACAATGACACATTCTGGAAAGAGTTTGGTACTAATGTCAAGCTTGGAGTTATTGAGGATCACTCCAATCGTACGCGACTGGCTAAACTTCTTCGCTTCCAGTCTTCTCATCATGAAAGTAACCTTACAAGCCTTGACCAGTATGTGGAAAGAATGAAAGAGAAACAAGACAAAATATATTTCATGGCAGGTGCCAGCAGAAAGGAGGTAAGTGAGCAGGGAAGGAAAGAAGTGTTACTGCTATGGTTTTATGGTACAATAAACATTGTGAACTGCTTGTACTTTTTGTAAAGCATGACATAGCTATGGTCCTGTTACTACTGCAGTTCAGTTTTTCTTGTGTTAACATTTATCAAAGAGCAGTACAATTTTCAATAGCTGCTGGTATCAACAATGTTAAACTGGTATCTCGGTCTGTCCTCATTGTAGGCTGAGTCATCACCATTTGTTGAACGTCTCCTGAAAAAGGGCTATGAAGTGATCTATCTGACTGAACCTGTAGATGAGTACTGTATTCAAGCTCTGCCAGAATTTGATGGCAAGAGGTTTCAGAACGTAGCAAAAGAAGGAGTTAAGTTCGAAGAAAGTGAAAAATCTAAGGAGAGTCGAGAAGCCTTGGAAAAGGAATTTGAACCACTCTTGAACTGGATGAAGGACAAAGCTCTGAAGGACAAGGTTACAAATATTTAATGCTTATTTGTAAATGCTGCTCTAGTTCATACAAAGCCTTGCGAATTCTGGGGGTGTAGAGCTGACCATAACTTCTTGGTCTGCTCTTCTATGGATTAAGAAATGTTTTAAGACCTTTACTTCAGGAAGGCAGTGAGTTAGAATGTCACCTTAGAGCTTTCATAAAATACTGAAGTGGCCGTGTGTTAGCAAATTTGAGCTGTTTAACTCCATTTGAGTTCTGTGAACTAATTTCAAGGCTTTTTTCTACAGATTGAAAAAGCCGTGCTCTCTCAACGTTTAACCCAGTCTCCATGTGCACTTGTGGCTAGTCAGTATGGATGGTCTGGTAACATGGAAAGAATCATGAAAGCTCAAGCTTACCAAACTGGGAAGGACATATCTACAAAGTAAGCTTTCAGTTAGCAGCAAATGTGAAATGTAGCTGATAACCCTTGGTTGGTGTGGGCACAAGAAGCTTCCATGTGGTTCAAATGATCCTCTGTAATTTAAGGTCATTTATAAATAAGTTGCAACCTCTATAATAGTCATTGTTTCAAAGCCTGGTAGGTAAAACTCTGCTTACTGAGCAATACTCATGTCACCAAATGACAGATGCAAATACTACCGATAAGATGAACTATCACAATAACTTGTGTTTTTTAGAGGCTCACTGATTCACTGATAGTGAAGCAGGGAGGGAGGGGGGGAGATACCCACAGTAACAAGATTATAGTCAGTGTTCTTGGGTTTAAAAGGGTACCTGGGTCCCATCTATCAAAACTTACTGATGTGACTTCTATTTCTTCCATTCTTTCCAGTTACTATGCTAGCCAAAAGAAGACATTTGAAATAAACCCCAGACATCCACTGATCAAAGACATGCTGAGGCGAGTCAAGGTAAATTAATAACAGTAGTGAAATGCTGACTGCAAAGCTGTCAGTGCAGCCTAATTAACAGCTGTGTTTGTGGGTTTTTTGTGCTTCCATATTAGGAAAATGAAGATGACAAAACGGTTTCAGATCTTGCAGTGGTATTGTTTGAAACTGCAACTTTGAGATCAGGATACATGTTACCAGACACCAAGGAGTATGGAGACAGAATAGAAAGGATGCTTCGTTTGAGTTTAAACATTGATCTGGATGCAAAGGTTAGTTGCCAACAACTTGTAGCTGATGAGAAGCAGATATTTAAATCTATTAAGATGTAACTGCAGTGGTAGACTTACATAGGTACCTAGTTTCCTATACTGCAGTGGGCTCAGGAGCCTGGTCCAACTTTCTGGTTGCAAAAGTGATGAGCTGATGAGCCTTTTGTGCTTGTATCCTCTTCCACTGCTACCGCTCTTTGCAGTTGCGTGGGATTCTGCTTTTCCATTATGCTCTTTTCAAGCACCGCTGTCTTTAAGTGGTGGTTTTGTGGGAGTAAGTTAGGGGCTAGACAGACCCATGTGCCCACTTCACTAATGGGGAAATTCCTACGTTGGGTATAGGTCTTCCCACAGTGCTGTGCAAGAACTTAGGCTGGCTATCCTGCCAGGGGAAATATGATAGTGTATTAGTGCAAAAGAGAATCCAGTTTTTCTTTCAGGTAACCTGGAGCACGTGTTATGATCTGATAGTACCATAGCCTGTATTTAGCTAGTCTGTGACTAGCAAACATTCAAAGCAAATAAAGCTTTGAATGCATAGTGAAGTGTTTATGACCTTCCTGCAGGTGGAGGAAGAACCTGAAGAGCCTGAAGATGCAGCTGAGGAGGCAGAGCAAGATGAAGAAGAGGTGGATGCTGATGCTGAAGATAGTGAAACACAGAAGGTAAGGTCTCAAGTTTGATTCTTCTTTCTTCTCTTACATCTATGTGCAGCTTTACCTGGTGCTTCCTGACAACAGATTTCTTCACTTAGCATTCTGTTACCATAGTTGTCAGTGTAAGGTTTTCCAAGCTTTTCTTGGAGGGGAAAAAAACTACTGCACAAATAAGTCTTTATTCTGTATCAAGTTTTATTGTAAGAAGAAAAAACTAGGTGTATTCAGGGTTTAGAGCTAAATTAAGCTAAAGATATTGTAATGAGTGCTCCGAGGCAAAAAGTAGTAGTAAATCCCCAACTGTGAGCTTCCTCTTACCTGTTGGATTTCCACAGCTTGTGGGCAATAGTCTCAACAAATTGGCTATCAAGTACTGTGGTTTCTCAGTGATGTTAACTTCTAAGTTACTGTGAAGTCCTGACTGGACCTGCTTGCGTAGGCTGCTTTTGGAAGAGTCCTGTAACGTTACATTTTGAGACTAATAAAAATACAGAGCTTTTAGAGAGAGATGTATTTGCCTACTATTATGTCAGATTACCTAAGAATACACTGAAGAATAATACTTACTGGATTGTAGATAATTATACTAGTTTTGATGCTATCACTACTGCATTTACAGAGTAGTATAACCTGCAGTGATAGCAATAAATAAGGGAGCAAAGTTGTGGGATGTTAACAGTACTAATACTATGCCTGAAAGGTAACTTAAAGTATTAAAGATGGTAAACTAAATCTGAATAGACTGAGAAGTTTTGTTTTGTTTTTTTGTCTCTTCCCAAAGCACTAACAGAAGTGATGTAACTTTTGAAGTGTCAACAGTCTCTCAGTTCATCTGAAATAGCTCTTGTAACTTTTTGCACTTTGTAAAAGCAATGTTCTGATTCTCTGTTTGTCTCCACAGGAATCCACAGATGTGAAAGATGAACTGTAAACTGCACTTGCCTACCATCCTGCATTGGGGGGCTAGGAAGGGATGTGAATTAGATTTTTTTTTCCACTGTAAAAGGTTGAGGGATGGTATGGGGGTTAAGGGCAGAGGAGATTTTTTAAGTTGACTTTTCTAAAACATTCCTCATGAATGTAAATTTGTATTATTTAACTGACTTGGTGTAAAATCTTGTCATGTACAAAATAAAATGTTCCCAAACACCAGTAACTTTAAATTCTACATAGTAAGCTCAGCTCGTCTTCAAGAATTAAAGGGATTGTCTTGAGTGTTCAGGTCCTTTGTCCAGCAGGGAATTTGCTGTCCTGATGCTGTTCCGCACTGGTACAGCCACACTTCTGAAATACACAGCAGTCAAAAGCATATGCTTAAGGCTGGGTTTTGTGTGTCTGCTGTGCTGTTCAGTCCCAACTATACCTGGCATCTAAGAGCTCTACTCAAACTTGTTTGTGTGGAATAAGCATTCAGGAAGTTATATAATACTGACATCTTAAAGATGAGATAAGGCATTTAAAAATAAGTGTTGGAATTGAAGTCCTGCTGGCTTGAATGGAAAGGCAGTGTTGTAAAAAGTGAGGGTTTGTAGCAGGCTTTCAGAAACGTGCTTAAAACACAGTGGCACTGGATATGACTTTACTGCACTTTACAGAATAGGCACTGGTAGCTATTGCAGCTGAGATGAGCAAAATGATTTTCCTTTCTTTAAAGGATTGAAGAATAACTGGAAGCGGCTTACTCTCTGGGAGACTATCCTTATTCTCCGCTGTAGTAACCTTGCCTTTAACTCAGGTAGCTTTCCCAACAGCTACAGCAGTCCTTCCTCCATTTTTTCACGTGGAAGTTCTTTGCTGTTACAGTTACTCTTTAATGCTATTATTTCTGAACTTTTTAACTCCTGTTCTGTGTCCCTCCTGTGACAAATCACTGGACATACTTAAGCTAATTCAAGCAAAATCTGTTGACACCAAATGGAGTACTGTGTAATATAGACAAGTTGGACACACCACTGTCTCTTCTACTTACGTTAGTTTTGTGGTGTTTGCATGAAGCACTGTTTTCTCACTATTTTCTCACTAGTGCCTCTACTTGTGAAACAAATTTTCACAGAGTTGGTAGGAAAAGTTTACATTGATCTTTATTTGCCTTCTGTGAAAGTACATAGAGTTGTTGTTTAAGTACTGCTCCTGCTTGAGAACCACTCTTGTTAACTAGGCAGACAAAAGAGGGAAATTTAAGTCTCGTGATCTTTGGTGAAATCACCTGTAATTAGGTGAAGGTACCTAAATACTGAGGTAAAAAGCTTGTGTTCCCATTTACTTTTACTAGGCTGTGTTGCCCAAATAATTAGGGTTTATTCATGGGTACAGAGTTTGTTTATTAAAGTATGCTGTTAGAGACTTCCTGGAAGAGGAGCTTAATTGGGATGGGGGTTCACTGCTGAAGCGTCTTTAATACACAAAGTTGTGTAAGGAGTGGTTCCAACTCTCGAGTTGTTTAGCAGGTAGCAGCATCAGCTGTAATAGCAGCAGTCCTTTGTTAGTAAGTTCTTGAATAGGGCAAGAGCACCATTTTTAAGGCATGTGTTTTGTAGCAATTAACTGCTTCTAAGGTTTTCATTTAATATTCCCTAAAATAACTTGTAATGTTCTAGATTCACTATATAAAGCTTGAAATACAAAGTAAATCCTTTAATGCATTAAAAGTACGCATGCCCATCTTATCTATGCTTGACCAGCCTGAGTAGCAGATGTGGCTTAGGCCTGCTGTCTGGTTTTGCAGCTCAGAAACCTGGTAGGAATGTTACCAGAGGTGTAGGATTGTTTGCTATGGAATTATTTTGTGCTTATTCCTTACAAACTTCAAACAACACAACCTTTGCTCTGTTCCATGGCTGGAGTTCAGAAGGCATTGCCTGGTTACAGGATGCCCTATTTGATTCCATTTCAAAAATAATAAAGAGCACACTTTGGAGTCATGCTTTGTGCTTCTTCATCTTCCTCAGCTGAGACTATCATGTGCAGCATGGCTGTGGTCCAGCTGCTTTATTTACCCTGGAGTGACAAGTGTTTGCTATTAATAGGCACAAACACGCAGTTGTAACTTTTCGTCAACTTTGTGAAACAGTATCACTGCTGAAGAAATGTCTTGCAGTCATACGGAGTTGTGTTTTTTTTCACTCCTGTAGTTGTACTGATTCTGGGCAGTAACTGCTACTCAAACCTGGCGCCCTGGCACCTTTGCTGCTACTAGCTGGGCACTCAAGAGTGGTTCCCTCAGTGCTAAAACACGCTCCTTGTTGCTCAGTTTCCACTAGAAGCAGGATGCGTTTGGAAAAAATGAATTTGTGATTAAATTTGCTGCAGCCTTTAGTTCTGAAGTAGAATCCATCTAATGTCAGAGTCAGCAGCAGAATGAAAGAGGCGATAGTCTGACAAACTGTGAGTAAATCGGGTAAGGGGTGGTGAATCCCGTCACTTTAAAGAGAAACAACAGTGGTTTTCAGTTACCCATATTCAGAGCAAGAACAAAATATTCCCAAAGTGCCTCATCTGTCTTCAATAAGCTGTTCTCTGGTTCTCAAAGACGTTGAGGTCTACAGTTAGCAATCTAAACACTGTATAGGTACAGCAGAGCACAGTCACCAGAACTGAGCTTTTTTTTTTCCTTATATGAATCATCTGCCAGCCTGTGGTTTTCTTTTCCCCAAGTCAAATGTGAGTGAGATTTTGAGGTTGAAACCTGTGCCTAATCTGGGTGCCTTTGTCAAGGGAAAGCAATTCCCAGCCTTCACATGCTCTGCTGCATACTGTTCAAAAAGGGGTTGGCACACCATCCTCGTGGTACGCTGACTTGGTGTATCTTCTTGAGTTCCTCGTGCAAGAATTTTGTGGAGAGCCTGAGGACTGAAAGGTAAACCTGCACTTAGTTTTGTTCAAAAGCAGTCAATACATAAACAGAAGGTGCCCACAAGGAGTACAAACAATTTTGCTGTTATCTGCACATATTTGTTCTATTTTAACTAATGCAACCGAGTGGACCAAAATAGATTTCCTGTCAGTAATACAGACAAAGCCGCCGTAACAGCAGGTAACCAGCATTAGTCCTGTACAAGAAGTGCAGCTGTAAGGAGTTTTTATTTGTTCATGCCATAATTTACTGTACTAGGTTCTGTATTGCATAGAACAAAACTATTGTCATAGTGTAGCAAGATAGTAAGTGCCAACAGTCAGTTGGGGTTCTATTACAGAAGAACAGACACTCTCATTAGGGCTAATGAGTGGCAATAAAAGTTTGATTTTTTTTAATGTTTTCACGTTTCTCTAGCTTCCTACACTTGTTCATCAGCTGTTGTGGTTTAACCCTGGCAGGCAGCTGGGCACCACACAGCTGTTCCCTGAGTAGACCCATGGAAAGGGGGAGAGAATGGGAGAGGTAAAGGTTAGGAAACTCAGGGGTTGAGATAAAGACAGTTGGGTAGGTCAAGTAAAAGCTATGCCCCCAAGCAAAGCCAAGAAAGGCATTCAGTTGCTGCTTCCCCTCAGCAGGCAGTTGTCAGCCATTTACAGGAAAGCAGGGCTCTTGCATAACAGCTTCCTGGGAAGACAAAGGCCATCACTCTGTTCACACACTTCTTTCCCCTCCAGTTTTAAATTTGAGGGCATCACAGGGCATAGGCTATCTCTTGGGCCAGCTGCCCTGGCTGTGTCCCGTCCCAGCTCCTGGTGCATTCCCAGCCTCCTCGCTGGCAGGGCAGCACAAGAAGCTGAAGAGACCTTGCCTCTGTGCAGGCACTGCTCTGCAACAACTATATAACATCCATGTTATTGCTGCTATTTTCATCAAAAATCCAGAACACAGCGTCATGTAAACTTCTATGAAGAAAATTAACTCTACCTATACCAAAAGCAGGGCATCAGCTGAAAAGCTTCAAACTCCATCAGACACAGTCAATGTGAATTCACATCTTTTATTTTGGAGGATATTTACACTGCAAATCAAGACTAAAAATCATACGCTCTTTGGTAAACAACTGATTGGACTTCCGACAGTATTTATCACGCATTTATTTACAATGTATGCTGCCTGTAACTCTACTTCAGTGAAACAAAAAAGCATAAAGAATATTTCATGTGGATTTCTACAGCCGAGATAGTTGAACAAATGCTTTATCAGTTCTAGTTTTCATAACATAAGTAAAGCGTGGTCAGTGCTGGGATGTTTCAGCTTTGCTCGATCTTGCTTTTACACCCAACAGTTCTGTTCTCAGCTCTCCAGGCTTAGGAGGTATTTCAGGTATACTCTGTTAAAAACAGAAAGATATCAGTGCTGTAGCAGAAGAAAAACTAAACTCACAAAACCAGTACATTAACACCCTGTAAGAGATGGCATTATATCCAAATTGTCATTACATCTCCCTCATTTTTGAGCAGAGTATAATATTTTTTACAAGCAAAACATCTTGAAAATTAACCTATTACCTTTTTGTAATTTGACTTCTATTTCAAAGTAGCAAAACACACTTGTAGTAAAAGGAGGAAGGAAGCACAGGCTGTTTAAAGGCACAAAGCTGCTCTTTGCCATTTGGGAGAGTAAGCTTGGTGGAGGTGTCTAGCATAGCTTTAAAGCACCAGGTGAAGTTTCTGTAAATATTTTTCTGTCACCAAGAGGAAAAATAAGTCTCACTGCTTCTAGTGTTTTGTTTTTGTAAATTAAATGGATGAGATTACATTTTGAAAGGGAAACAGATGACATTTTAAATATCTTTCCTCCTTAATTAAAATTCTTGCTAATTTAAAGGGATATAGATCATTCTTAATATGTGCCTATTTACCTCTAATAAAGTTCTATTATTAAAAACGTGTATCCTTTTACTTATCCGTGAGAAGAGTGGCATCATTGCTTATATTTTGACACGACTGCAAGTTCTAAGGCCTTTAAGAGACCAAACCGACCACCGGTACCCCCGGGGGTGCTCGGTCTGCCACTTCCTAATGAGAAGCATCGGTCACCTTCATTAGCGGGGCGGGAGAAAGCCCTGCTTCCACCCCCTTCCCCGTTCCCCTTCTATACGCCCTTCCAAACAAACCACCACAGAGCCCCACGGCAGAGCCGCGGTCCCAGCCCGGCGGGAAGCCCCCGCGGGGGCACCCCTCAGCCCGGCCGCCCCCTATCCCCGGAGCCCCGGGAGCACTCACGAGGTCGGGCCTGTAGTACCTGTGCACCACCTCCGCCCCCGCCAGCATGGCCAGCAGGCTGGCCGCCAGCGTCTTCAGGTAGGTGGGCCAGGGCACGCCGGCGGGCATGGCGGCGGGGCGGGGCGGGGCGGAGCGGAGCGGAGCGGAGCGGGGCGGGCGCGCAGGATGCGCGTCAGGGGGACGGGGCCGCCGCGGCACCGGGCACAGCGACCGCTTCCAGGTCGGGCGGGCGGGGAGCGGGCGGCGGGCAGGGGGCGGCGGGGGGCGGCCGGCGCGGACAATAGCCCCATGGCCGCCGGCGGCGCTCCGGGGCCGGGCGGGGAGGCCGAGGAGCTGGGCAGGTAGCGGCGCCCTTCCCTTCCCTTCCCTTCCCTTCCCTTCCCTTCCCTTCCCTTCCCTTCCCTTCCCGGGCCGGTGGCGGGGAGGGGACGTGTGGTTTGTTGAACGTCCCGCGACGCAGACAGCGAGAACAAAGCGCCGGGGACCAGGGGAAGCGGGCTGAAGGGTTCCCGGCAGGGTAGAGGGAGGTTTTCATCTCGTCACCAAGCGTTGGAGGGCCTGGCTGCCGTACGGTGCGAGGCCTCTCGTTTAAAGGGAGCTTCCCTGTAATGGCAATTCCTTTACAGGAAGGGGATTTCATTAATGTTTCCAGTAATAAGACGTGCGTTACAAGGAGACATCTTGTTAGAGGCCGTCCTTGGCTTAGACGCCTTCGTGTCGCTCTCACTTCACGTCTCTCTCGCCGCTTTGCTCTGTGGAATTAGGCACTTAGGGCATTATGAACCAGACTCTTCGTCTCTTGACTGTGATCCCTGTTGCAAATCTGGAAATCTGTCTTGTTTGGTTCAGTAACTGCTTTGGTATTTTACATAAAATGCGACTGTGCCAGCTACTGAGGGCTGTACTATGCTCAGAACATCCCCTGTGACTTTGCCAGACAGCCCCCCAGAAATCTGGGTGGCCTAAGTTCAAATTTATTCTCCGTGATTCAGGGCAGGCGTTTGGGTCACAGTTAGTGGCCTGATGGCACACCTGTGGGCTGCTCCGGCCTAAATCTGACTGATAGTGGGGTTATTAAAAATTCTTAAATATCCATTGCGTAATAGAGAATGGTCCCTTCACATTGCAAGGGTGGCCTTTGAGTTATTTCTATATACCTAATAAAAACATCAAATAATTTTTGAATAACTTTCATAAAAATATTTCTTGAAAATCTAATGTTCATGCAATCTGTTCAATGTATTTGTGTTGCCATGTAATCCGTGGACAAGGTGGCTACATAGGCACAAGGGAACGACAGTATGAAGCAGAAGCTTATTTGGGGGTTTGAGGGCTGCGTGTGTCTAATAAATACATGGCACAAAAAAGCTGTATATAGCAAGATGTCTGTGTGCATAGATGGAGATTGAATCTGTGTGTGTGAGCACTTCCACGTCGAATAAGAGCAATATTTACGTTGGGATCCAGTGTGGGATAACTGGACAGCATCTGCCACGCTCTTTGTTAAAGCCCTTTAATAATCTGCACTGTAACTGATGATTTGTGTACTTGTAATTTTCCGTAGCCCAAAATGACTCGTCCATCCATTCGCTGTCACATCAGATAAAGTAACCGATGTAGAATTAAGAAATCTAAAAGTTGGGAAACTTAAAGGCCAAAGAGTTTTAACTCCATTCTGTTGTGAGTTGTTCGGTAGACAGTCGGGCTGGTTAATGTGTGCTGCACGCTGTTATTTTCCAGTGTTAGGGGAAATCTCTGTGCTTTCAGAGAACTGGACTGTTAGTGTTGGGTGCAGTGTCACCTCCTATCTGCTAAGCAGCTGGGCTGCTTAATGGATTTGTGTAATGTACTGCCTTGTTAGTAGAGCAGTTATATCACTAAATTTCTAAGTCGTTGATGGGTCATGCCTCTTTTTTCCTCCCCTTTAAAGATATTACGCGTACCTTCAGCAAGCTCAAGCTTTTTACACGTTTCCGTTCCACCAAATGATGACAGCGCCGCCTAACATGGAAATCATGACTGAGCAGCCGACTGTAGAGGGCATGCCAGAGCCAGAATTTGCTCAGGAACCTCCTAAAGGTAGTTTGACTGGGCTACACTAAGTAAGCAAAAATGTTAGGAGTCGTTGGAAAAAACGTATGTCTATATTGGTCTCAATAAACAGCTACTTTAGAGCTGTTGGATTTCCTTTTCTTGGTGCTCTTTGAGAAAGTATTTGATTAATTGTATTCTTCTAGTAACATTAGTTATCAAACAAGGAAGAAGCTAAGAAGAAAACCCAGTCATAGTATTCGCATTGTTCAGTCTCACAAAATTATCTTGTTCCAGGAAAAGCAGGCTTTTGCTTCAGTGGGTAAATGTATTGTTTTTAGCTGACTTCATGGCTTTTGGTATTATGTTAGAGAAGGAAGTTTTCTTTTTTCCAGGCTAAGTTGAAATTTATTTATTTATTTTAATTTCTGCCAGAGAAATACAGTATGATATTGTTTGTTTGAAATATTTGTTTAACTGGTGGTTTAATGTGTTGCAACCACAAATACTGAATTGCTAAGACACTAAATGTTTGTTTGTTTGTTTGTTTCAGTGAGTCTTATTTAAACAAATACAAAAAAATGCTGGAAACAGTCCCGTGTATTACACAAGTTCTGTATTTTATGCACTTGTGCATTGCCTTTCTTTTCCCTCACTAAGGTTTTGTGGAGTTAGATTTCACAGTAACCTTGCCAAGGAAAGAACCCTTGTTACTCTTATGCTTGCTCTTTACTACATAAAAAGGCAGTGGTTTTTGCCATGCTTGAATTCTGATTCTGCAGCAAATATGAACGCAGAGTTTAGTCTTGCATTTAATACCTAGATGGTCAGAGCTCTCTGTACCAAAGCAATACAGCAGCCAATTCATGCAGTGACATTGCTTACTTACGTGAGTCCTTTGATAAGCTTCAGTTTTTCTTTATAAGTTGTAATGCTTGGCCAGGTGAAATCCTGGAAGAAACCTCTGTTTTTAAATAGATGGGACTGCTGAGTTCATTCACTGCATTACTCACTACAGTTAGCATGCATCCCACGTGCTATATGGTAAGGCTTCTTTTGCAGCTTTATTCCTGGAATAATGTGAGTTACCATGAACACAGGGACTGTACTTTCAAGTATTTTTAGATGACTGTAACCTTGTGTTATTAAGCTGTTCACTAATATTTTTTTTGCAAAAATTGGAAGCTGAATAAAGCCTTGGAAGTCAGGGCTTGCAAATTTACCAGGTATCTGTGAAATCTGCAGGAACATGTATGAAAGGCAAAGATTCGATGTCCAACTGCGTGCTGTGATTAAAAAAAAAAAAAAAAAGGAAAACATTCAGGATTGCCCTCTGAAAGGCTGCCCTGGCATTGTGGCCAGACGGTTCATCTTTCATGACAGTGTCTGGTTGGTAGGTGTCTTACCAGCTTGACAGTTAGGAGAATTTATCCTGCCTCATTTGAAATACTTCAACTACTCTGAGCTGGATGACACTCTTGCATTTTGCCATTATGTGAAAACCTCCTAGTTCTACAAGGGATAGGAAAGAAAAGCTGCTTACGTGCCTCACCAAGTCTGCACCTTTCTCGTTTCTCCTTCGTTGTGACTCAACTGGCTGGAGGACTGTTACTATAGCTTTCCTAAGCAGTTGCTCCAAGGGTGTGGTGGGAATTTCACGTGGCTTTTGTCCTGCTTCTTGCAAGAAAGCTGACTGCAAACAAAAACAGCCCCAAAAAAGTTAGCAGGCTGAGGGCAGCGCCTCAGTATCCATCATATTTGTTTTCTGAGGGAGAATATCATCTAGAAACTGAAAATATGATGGAGTCTCAATTTTAAATTAATAGATTACTTTGGCTCTTTGCTGATTGCTGCCAAGTAAGTTTCCCTATTTTCAAGTGGTGTTCTGCAACTTGACATTATTAATGAACAAAGATAGATCTCTATTCACAAAGAGTGATTTCTAGGTTCATATTGTGACTATTACCTGTGCTGTTTCAATCTCCAAGCTTAAGGGGCCAGAAGACAAGGAAATTTCAATTGAGCGGGTAGTGACTACTTCGTTTGCATTTTGTAAATAAAAATTAATGTTTGGTGTCACTCCTTCAAACTGAGACCTATAAGCTCTCATACGTTACCTTGCTATATGATGCACTGGGCTGTATCTATTCTGTAAATGATAAATTGTGAATAGCTTATGCAGTGTTCAGTTCCTGTGTTTGTTTCTCTGACAAGTTTATACCTTACACTCTAGGTAATGTTTCAGACCTATTGCTCTTGGTGTGCAGTTTGGTTTCTTTGATATGTAATCCATAACAAACTTTCATATTTGGAAGCTGAAGTGTGAATAGTAGACTGTAATTTAGTTTAGCATTGCTTGGAATGCTAAGATTTCATGCTCTGGCATATTCTCCAAAAGAAATGAAACTATTTCCAAAAGATTGTTGCATACAGCATGTAGCAACGTAACCTAGCCAAGAGATTATTCTTTGCTTGTATCCTAAGTCAGTGTAGTTGCCTGTGAATAGTGTGTGCGCCTGTGGTGCAGAGACGCGCAAGATGGCTCCGTGCTGAGCCTGGAAAACTGAAATTCATCTGGTAATTGTTTAAGTTCTTAAATTTTGAAGGCAAATTTCCATTTGATTTCTTTTTGTATTCATGCATTCAGTTCAGTCTATCTGAACGTCCATGCTGCAGCATTAGAAACGTGCAGAAAATATATTTGCTGTGTTTCAGAAGTTAAAAAAGGAGGAAGGAAGAGAAAAGCCAAAGCAACTGAGCCAAAGCAACCCAAAAAGCCTGCTGCTAAAAAAGAAAAACCGACTAAGTCAAAAGGCAAACAGGAGAAGATCACAGATACTTTTAAAGTCAAAAGAAAAGTGGACCGCTTTAATGGTGTATCTGAAGCTGAACTTCTGACCAAGACTTTACCTGATATTCTGACCTTCGATCTGGACATCGTAATAGTAAGTAGCTCACAAAGACCTCGCAGAAATGCTCTGCGTTGTCACTTACAATCCACTCACAGTGGTTGTGACTTACGTTCCTTCTGCATGCTCATCTGTATTACTTACACGGCAAGATCTTGCAAGATAAAGTATCGAAACTGCTTCCTGTGTGTATAGCTGCTTTGCATTTTCTGTTAAAATTAATAGAAATATAATTCGAATTTCTAAGAAGTCTAAGGCTTACGTATACTACATAGTCATGAAAGACCGTTACTTGAGAATTTACTGGAAGTGCTACACCAGTGGTTATAAAATACATGCCACGAGCTGCTCCTTTGACATTGTACCTCTAAACGAGACCCTGCTCTAAAATTGTCAATTTTTTAAACTAACAATGGAAGATATCAATAACATGGTTTTGTTTATTGACAGTAACTTCAGAGAATCGAATAAGCTTCCTGGCTGTAACTTGATTACATTTTTGACTAGAAAGCCATGTTCTAATCGTTAAAACAGACTGGTATCTTGCTTTGTAGATTGGCATAAACCCTGGCTTGATGGCAGCTTACAAAGGACATCATTATCCTGGACCTGGAAACCATTTTTGTAAGTTTTTAATTTTCCTTTCTTTTTAACTATTTCCGTAAGTTTTTTTCTTTTCCCGTATTTTTATAGAACTTGCAGAACCCTGTTAGAACTTGTGGCACTTTAAACCAGTTTGGGGTTTTATTGGGTGGAGAGCGGGATTTTGCTTTTAACGCTGGGATTGATTTAAATGCCGTAACTTTCTGACAAACAGCGTATGTAGAAAGGAATGAAGTAAAAGAGGAGTAATCAGTGACTTTCAATGCAGGTTTAGAATTGTCAGGTAAACGCAGTTTAACAGGTTATGTTAGTAAATAACTTCTTAGTGTGTTAGTGTGCAACATAAGGAATAAAAAAATTAAATTGCTAGTACTTGAGTTACCAAGGTTAAGTCAGTAGGCATCAGCTTCTGATACAGAATAAGACTACGTGCGTTTTCCCCAGAAAGTGTTTCAGCAAACCCTCTTCTTCTTGCATTTACTCATTTCTGCTAAACAAGCTTTCTAACTTATGAAAAAGCAACAACCACTGCCTTTTCCCAGTAGGCATACTAGCGTACTCAATTCTCCACACAGTTGTTTGTGTTTTTTTTCCTGTGTGTTTTCCCGTTTAAGTAACATTTTCTGCAGCACGTTCTCATACCTGAACTCTGTTGAATACTCTGGTTTGCGTAGTGGGAGTCATTCTACCTGTGGTAGTAGGGATTTCCCCGCAGGCTAATTTGTAGCCCTGTGATACTCCAGCCAAAATGCTTCGGGTATCCAGCAGACCAGTAAATCAGGCTTGGTTATTTTTTTCTAGTGTTCTTTACCAAGAAGCAGACCAGATATACATGCTCTGACAAATCCAAGCGTTTGTAAGTTTCTTGGATCATTAAGAACTACCTGTGCTTAATTTGTCCTTAAGAGATTGGCACTGTACATCACACAAGCTATACTTTTTTACATTAACTGTTGATATAAGATGTTAACGCGTTCTGTTGGAGAGGGCCCAGCAGAAGAAGCAATTACAAAGATGTAAAACAAAACCAACGCTCCTTGTATTCGTCACATCTTTCCCTCAAAATCCATATTCATACCCTTTGTAAGTGATTTACAAAATGTAAAGCTCCATACTGAGCTTCTGGAGTGTAAGTCTGCTTTCCATACCAGTGATTGTGGTGGGGGAGTCCTGTTGCTCACTGCGCATTTTCTGTCCTCTTGGAATAGGTAAAGTAAGTTTAGTTATTTTAAACCTTTATAGATAGGGCAATAGTCATCCCCAAATTAGCTGATGCTCTGTTAACATAGACTCTTCCTGTAGCACTCCAGTACTCTGTGTTGGTAGTCGAGGGTTTTTTATTGGTGGTGTGTGTTGGTTTTGGTTTTGTTTGTTTGTTTTTGTATGTTTGTTTTTAAAGGCAAATACATATCTTCCTACTTCTCAGGGAAGTGTCTCTTCATGTCTGGTCTAAGCAATGAACAGCTGAACCATATGGATGACCACACCTTACCACATAAATACGGCATTGGATTTACAAACATGGTGGAAAGGACAACACCTGGAAGCAAAGACCTCTCCAGGTAGGATAACACAGGAGAATGTCACACTTGTTAATGAATTAATAGTTATAATTTTGAATGATTTTTTTTTTACCTTCTCTTTTAGTAAAGAGTTTCGGGAAGGAGGGCGAATTCTGATGCAGAAATTACAAAAGTATAAACCTCGTATAGCAGCTTTCAATGGAAAATGTGAGAATCTTAACTTTGAATGAGTTTGTTCTATCCGTGACTTTTTTTTTGTCCACTCATACCGTCATCTTCTCATTTTTAGGTATTTATGAAATTTTTAGTAGAGAAGTTTTTGGAATAAAAGTTAAGAACTTGGAATTTGGATTGCAGCCACACAAGGTGCCAGATACAGAAACTGTAAGTACTGATACTGAAGAACAACAGCAGAGCACTCCATTTGGGTTATTTCAAAAGCAATGAAATCTTAGGGCTTACCCCCAATTACAGTAATGTCAAAGTTTGACCAAAGTACAAGGAATGCGAAAGGCTTTTACTTAAACAGAGAAAGTGGGATTGGGCAACTTTCAGACACATCTTTCATATAGCTTCATCAGACTTACAGATTTTATTTAGGAAATTGTATGTTATGGCTAGTAGGTTAGCTCATTCTCTGAGGAGTTTTTAAAATATGAATAAAATATGCATGCCCTTGTAACCATCATCTACTTTGATCTGATTATCTGTGTCCAATTCTCTGTATGCTGTCACTGGGTTTTGATACTGAACATGACTGTGGTGCTAGTAGTGCCACAGTAGGGGAGAAAGAATAGCAAGTCCATTGTTGTGCTGTTCCACCCTACAGCACTGCTGCTCTGGGCATGCCCAAGCAGTTTAATCAGACTCAGTCTTCTTAAGCTGATTTGCAGCTTGAAATTAAGTTGGACACTTAAAGTACATCTTGATGAAGAGTGCATTAATCATAGACATCTAGCGCTGGAAAATACCTCATTCATCACAGACATCTGCTGCTGGAAGGTATCTCAAGAGACCAGCTATGTATCATCACAAATAGGTTTGTTTAACCTGCTCTTACAAACCTGCAGCAAAGGCGATTGCACTACCTGCCCAGGCAGCTTATTCCAAAGTTTCATTGCCTGTTCAGTTCAAACTTTTGGGTTGTTTTTCTATCTATCCCAAATCACTAGTGCTTCAAGTCCAAGCTGTCCTGTTCTAATGGTGGAGTGTTGCTATTAGAGCCTAAAGAGCTGTTGGTGATAAAATGCTTCCTTCTTAAGTAGTATTTGTAAAAGATAAATAATCCTATTTACAAGCACTTGTTCATAAATACTGCACTGTAATAAATGTACTGGATACAATTCCTTCTTTCTGAACTAACTTCAAGCCTTTAGAAAGGGCTGTTGGCAGAGACAGAGACACTTAAATTGGCTTCACCCATGCTGACTCCAGAATTTCAAACCCTGGCAAGCGTGATGCAGACGTACTTGGCCAAGAAGCAAGGCTAATTAACCCGTGATGCCTTTCTCACTGGGGTGGGGTTTTTGCATACTAGCACGTACTCCTCTGTGGACTTTCTGGCTCCAAACTCCACTTGCTCAGAGAGCTCTGCCGTGTGCTACACTCTCAGGCATATACTTGTAAATTTTAAGTATTGTAACACACACTTGTACTACCTCTCCTGCAGCACATAATCAAGTGGTGAGAATTGTCCTAGCTTCAACAGCTGGTAATCAGCCTCTGTCTTTAGGAAAAGACATTTAGCTGGCCGGGAAAAATGAAGGGCTCTTTTTATCCTGTCCCGGGCTCCTTTTATCCTCTCCCAGAACCACCTTCAGCATTAGCTGATGTTTGTACAAAGGTTTAAAACAATAACATGAGCTTAACTGTTGAGTTATTCTTGATGCATTATATATTAGCTAATAATTCAGGGACCAGTAATGCTATTTTTCTTGCTTTGTGTCTCAAGCTCTGCTATGTTATGCCATCATCCAGTGCAAGATGTGCTCAGTTTCCTCGTGCGCAAGATAAGGTTCATTATTACATAAAGCTAAAAGACTTAAGGGATCAACTGAAAGGCATTGCACCAAACACGGAGGTGCAGGAAGTGCAGTACACATTTGACTTGCAACTTGCACAAGGTATAGTGTTTATTTTCTTAGTGCTTTATAAAGGTGTAGCATGACATACAACACAACGAGCAGATGCACAAGCAAAAGGAAATTAAAAAAATCATGGGGGAGTGGGGGGGGAGATGTATCATCCACCCTAAATTGCGTGGTATAGAGCTGGAGATTCTACTCTTTTTAGCTTTAATTATCTAAGGGGAGCTGGAATTACCTGGTAAAATGTGTGACTGTTTTTTTCAAATGTTATCTTATAAAAATGCTCAGTGATCGTTTTTATTCTTAATACTTGAAGTCTTCTCTTTCTGCAGAGGATGCTAAAAAAATGGCTGTCAAAGAAGAAAAATATGATCCAGGTTATGAAGCAGCATATGGAGGAGCTTACTGTGATCGTGCACCATATGAAAGTGAACAGTGCAATTTCTCTTCAAACGGAACTGGTAAGGAGTGGTGCTTGGGGCATTCGGTCTGTAAACCATTATATATAGCTTTTTATAACCATTCCATACATTTAATTTTCTATCCTTTCAGCACTTCCACAATTCATACAATATTTTTAAAGTATAGCATCAGTTAGACTCATATAACTGAGGGATTGTGCAGTCTTTCTGGGAGGGAGCGGGGAGAAAAGCCATTTTCTCTATTTAAAATCATTTATCTGCAACTTCAAATTGTTCTCCTAAAGTCCGTCTCCCAGGACGTAACAAACAGACGTCACTAGTGACTTACACAGTCACTATTTTCGATTGCATTGACTTTTGTATAAACGCACCATGTTCTCCAGACAAAAGTTTCATTTTTTTTTCGTTCCTAAGGAAAGCAAAGACAGAGAATGGTGAAACAGATAAAATCACAGTACAATACAAAGTACAACTGAGATCGTTTCGTTACTGGTGGGGTAGATGAAGGAGGAGTATTTGAATGGTGTCATCCAAATAATGTAATGTGTTAGGATAGCTGGTGTAGTGACCATACAGTTTGCCTTGAATAATCTGAAGACAAACGTTACTATTTTTACATCATGGGTGGGCAGTCACCAAAACCCAGACCATACAGCAGTGTGGTATTCTTCAGCTTTTAGTGTGGAAGCAGTTTAAGAGTGGGAGAAAAACAAATTTTCGCTCTCTGTAGGTTTTCTGTGTTTGAAGTTCATGCAACTTCTTGAGTAAAGTGTGATTTTCAGTCCCGACAATTTTTGGAAAAAAATTGTAAGGAAATTAAGAAAGGAGCGAAGAAGAACAGAATGAAGACTAGAAAGATGAGTGTAGTGATCTTACTGTAACTAAGAAGTCAGGAATTTTACTTCCTAAAATACTACCAACTGTAATTAAAAAAAATATGAAAAACAATGGCAGAGGCCTTTCAGAACTTAAAGGGGGCTTATAAAAAAATGGACAAAGGAATGGTTTTTAAATTAAAAGAGGGGAGATTTAGGTTAGATTTTAAGAGAAAATTCTTTACTCAGGGATGGTGAGGCACTGGAACAGGTTGCCCAGAGAAGCTGTGGATGCCCCATCCCTGGAGGTGTTCAAGGCCAGGCTGGATGGGGCTTTGTGCAACCTGGGCTGGTGGGAGGTGTCCCTGCCCATGGCAGGGGGTTGGAACTGGGTGGTCTGTAATGTCCCTTCCAACCCAAACCCTTCTATGATACTATGAAGTAGTAACTGCCACCTTCGTCTGAAGTCATGAATTTTTAGTCCTAATCTCATTTATGTTGTAAATTGAACTTTTGCATTGTCTATCCTATTTTGTCAAAGAGAATGTCCCTTAGAGAAGAATAATTTTATTTATAGGAAACACTGCAAAATAAGTATTCTTTTAAACATTTAGACTCATAATTTACATATACACCACCCTTAAATTCTCTCTTCAAAGAAGATATGAAGAAAATATAACTGGGGGGGAATGATCTGGATCTACAGAAGTAGACACTCAAAGGAAATAAGTTGGAGTCTGAATAGGAAGCTGAAAAGTAGAAGGAAAGATGGAAACTGAAAATATCTTTAAGGGTAGTGACGTTTTGGGGGGGTGTTTTATTTTTAATTATTTTATTTTAGTTGATGGAATCGACTGTATTTTTTTCATCTCTATGTTATTATTTTTGTTTTGTTTGTTTTCTATCAGCAGGCAATCCACAGTATTGTGAGGGGTCATCATCCTTTGGTGAAGTTCCTAATGGACAGTGGATGACACAGTCCTTTGCAGACCAGATTCCAGAGTTCAACGCTGACATGACACAAGAACCAGAGGGAAGCAGTGCGTAAGGGCTGTTTCTTCTCAGCTATGCATACATGCTGCAGTTTTAATGCAGTGGTGAAGATTGGTACCTCGGTTCTCCAACTGAAGCATTTTAGTAGTATTTTATCTCCCTTAGTTATTTTATTATAGTCCAAAGTAAGTGTGTGGTAGGCTCAAATCAATGAACTAGGTAATTTTAAGGAACTGTCGAAACTTTTTTAAAAAAAAGTTAGCCTTTTTTGTATATGAGTTTTATATTTAATGTATGCCATTTCTTGCAGTTTTTGACAAATTGCTTTCCCATTGTGTCAATTTCTTTGGGGCGTTAATTTTATTCCATGAATTGTAATGTAGTAGTAAGAACAGCAGTATACTTTTTATTGATGCCTCAATGTCCTTTTATATATCTAGAGGGGAAAATGGGAAGTGTACCCTTACCTTACATGAAGTGGTGTTTTTAATTATGCACAGTTAAACAAATTGTGCTTTTTAAGACTTCCTTTTACTTTCTTAAAAAGTGCAGAAGGTTAAGTTCTGCAGCTGTGAGTACTGAGTATTTTCCAGGGCAGGAATAGAGAGGTCTGTCTGTCTAGTGATTGGAACATATTCAGGGTTAAGGGAGCAGAGACATCTCAAGTTAAAATGCTGGGGAGGAAAAATTGTGTCACGCAGGACAGGACCTTAAATATTCTAGCCGAACTGTCTTAGGGTAAGTTGTTCCTATCATTCCATCTATTTTCCCCTTAAATTCTGATGTAAGGAACTGGAATTCCTTAAAAAACAGTGGTTCTTGAATCTGTGGCATTTAAATTCTCAGTCACTTGTGTGATTAGTCTCTTCACCTGACCTCTAGCAGGAGAACAGGTTACATTTGCAGGGAAGTGAAAGACCATATTCCCTGTAAAAATATCTACAGTCATGTTATTTCTATCAGGTACAATTAGCACAGGGTGAAAGAAGATTGTGATTTAACTGTTTTAAACATTAATTTATCTTCAATCTGTAAGACCTTAGAGGGTGTTCTTATTACTTTTACAAGTGAAAAATACTAAGGTGAAGACAAGGGCAGCTGTTCCATGAACAAGAAGTCAGCTGTTGGAACTACAGCTCTCTTCTTTAGAACTTGCGGAAATAATACACACTTTTGGCCAATACTTGTGGCCTGAGAAAGAAATGAGAATCCATGCTTGTGCCTAACTATCATCTTCTTTCCCTCTTTTATTATGTGAGGAAGAGATGAAGTAAAAGCAATAAGCTGATCAAAACATTCAAGTTTTGATGATCTTATGAGAGAAGGTGCTTCACATACTTGAAAAACAGATACAAACAGTATCTCCACAGTCCATGCTGGTCAGAGGTTCCTGTACCAGTCTTATCCTTTCCTCACAGCCACTGACAGTTGCCACGCATTGAGTGTAACTAGTTGGCATAGACAGTAATCCTGCTGTAACATCTCTCGCGGAGATCATACACTGTCACCCTGCTGTCAGGCAGGCATGATGTTTACAGTTTTCTTCCCAAATGATGTGGCTTAATTCTGAGCGTCTGAAATCAAGGAGTGTGCATTATGATTATGTTGATTAGCTCCAGCATAAAGCTGTTCAATATATTGTCAAAAAGGTATAGGATTTGTCTTGTCTGTTATTTAATGTGTACTGTATCATGTATTGCTGTTTACATGGACATTTTCCTGCAGGTGCTCAAAGTATCTTGTATCAGGGATTTGTTACAATTCAATTTTATTTTTCAGCAACATCAGAAGCATGTAACTAGCACTGCTGATTAGGTGGTATAGTAGTACGTAACTACTGTACCGCTATCCTGTTTGATTTGGGGATAGGGAAAGGTCTCTCCTTCTTGAACAGAGGCACCTACTAGATTATCTAGGTGTAAAATACAGTTAAGTATATAATGACCGTTTCACTAAATATTGCAATTTATGTGTATTTCCTCAGAACTGGTGCTCTTTTCATTACAGTAATACAGAGGTTCTTAACCCGTCTTAAATCTCTCTGTTTCACAATAAAATCAGGAATTATATTGCAGTGTGTTTGAATGTGCTTTTGCATCTTGCTAGCAGTGCTCTAAATACACTGTGGTGTATGTAATACAGTCTGCACAAGTACAGCATTCTGCAGAGAAACACTGCAGAATAGTCACCAAGCAACTGAACTTTACATATTAAAAGGCTGCATAAGTTTTATTTTGGGGCTGTTTAATTGGGGCTAGTAGGCTAAAGCCACCTTATATGTAATATTGCAAGTATTTCCTGTGTCGGTTTTCTGTCAGCCGCTACTGGAGTCTTATAAATAAGGATCATACATTAAAACACATTGTCTGATTTCACCTCTGTAAATATTTAATGAAAGTATTTCATTGTCAAGTAAACTTGTTTCCTCACCTTATTTGAAAGTCAGGATAATCTGAACTGTAACTAACTCTCCCACCTCCCTCTCCACCCATAAGCCCTCAAAACTGATGGTCATTTTATGACAATATTTAAGAAATACTTAGTTCTCTAAAATCAGTTAATTATACATTTTGACATGTTGCTTCTCAAACTATTGCATGCTGCAAAACAAAGTATAAATGCATTTAAGTGTTTTCAGTATCAGCTGTCAGGACGAGTTAATTTGAACTTCCCTGAAGGGTCAGGAATAAACCAATTTTCCCAGAGATCGGTGTGAACACTGGGATAGTCCCAAGGTTTATATCTCCCATTCCAATGAAGTAATTTAGCTTCTTGAAGGAAATGTTCCGAATAACGGGTATCGGGACTCCAGCCTGCATGGGTACATGGAAAAAAAAAAAAGTTTTTTATAATGGAAGACACTACACAGTTAAACTTTTGTTTTATTAAAATAAGTCTGATTAGTATGGTTCCACTTACTTGTCAATAGACACCTAGTTGTATGATAGAGCAGCATTTTTCAATTTAACACCTTCAGTTCTGCATCTGAAAAATCTCAGTTTCCTCTCAACAACATCTTGCTATATCTGGGGCTTACAAAAACATCCCTTGTACCGTTCATTTTATTACATAAAGCTATTATCTTTTTCTCAGGATAATTCACCATTCCCAGGTGAATGCTAACTACAGCCTTCAGAACGTTGACTACACAAAGGCTGCCGGGCATCCCATGATCTTCTACTGTGGCTGCTAAAAATGTCAGGTTTTTTTCAGTCTCTGTGACTACATTCACATCTTTCATATATTCTTTCCATGGTTTAGGACAATATAGATAGTTGGTCTTCAATCACGTAGTTTTCTCCTTGGTACTTATTTTTTTTCTTTTCTTACCCAATTTAATGATTACTGGGTATTTTCTGCAGGGGTACAACTATTCTGTTTGCTTGACCTGTTAAGGTATTTGACTAACGACTACCAGTGGGATACGCACACATTCTGCCCTACCCTGAAGCAAGCAGGACTAGTGAGTGTTAGAGGAAAAGAAGGAAGCATGGATTACGTAATTTGGATCTGAGGTATAAAGTAATGTGTTGAGGTAAAGTAATGTAACATCCTACATTGGAATCTTAAAAACAACTCTCACTTTATTTAGTTCAAGCTGCAAATGGTGGAAAGCTAAACTTACCAAGATGCCGTATGTGCCACATAGGATTAATAGCAGAATACTTTCCATGAAATACAATCAGCATTGGAGAGGTCGCCACACCTCCCCCGAGGGTGCTGCTGTAGAGGTTTTCCCTGCAAAAGAGCAAAGTGTTCAAAACCTCAATAAAAGAGCCTTTGGCACAGAGATCAGAAATTAAAAATGTAAGTATTCTGGTAAAATTCAAAAGCATTTTGAACAGACTTATTTTCAGTGTACTCTGTTCTAATGCTGTTAATTGCTTGCATTTGCAACTCCAATTCTCCTTGAGTAGATTGTTGCTACCAAGCAAACTGGGAGTCAAGCCCAACATGAAGCCAATTACTTCCACATGCTGCCTGTAGTCTATGAGGCTGGCAAAATCAAAGTAGGAAAAAAAAACCTGTCAACATAAAGGAATTAAACATATTTTAGTTTGGTTTGCTAAGGAAATGTACATGCTTCCATGTATTTCACTCTCTCTTCCTTCCCCTTCGCCCCCCTGCCCAACTATTAGACCTGTAAGTTAACTTCAAACTAGACTGCCAAATCTGATCTGTATAACCTAACATCTAAAGGATATTAATTTCCTGGGAAGTTTGTGAAAACTCCAGGGCTTGAAAAAGCCAAACATTACTGTGAGGAGAGGCTTTAAGAGGTAGCAGCCAGATGTCTGGCCACAGGGTGCTTAAGGCCTGGCCAGTCAGCACATGGGAGCATCGTGTCACCTGTCTAGCCCAGCAAGGCGGAAACCTGGGAAGTATCAAGAGGTGCTTAGAGGCTACAGAACAATAAAAATCATAACCTCCAAAACTGTGAGTTTCAGCTGCTAACTAAGCAATTTATTTCATTGTCACTTCAAAACACAGCTAAAAGGAATAGGAATGTTTTATTATGGTCGAAAATCATCTTTGTAGATAAGACCTGCAGATAATATTCATGGATTTTTTTCAAGCTCTTAAAAAGCAGAGCAATAGCTTCTCAGAACGTTACCTAAGTGGAGTGAGAAGCACAGGCATTTAGCTTTTCATTCAGTCACATGCTTATCATTTGTGTCTCCTGCTTTGTTCAGTTCTGAAAGTAACCAGTAGTGGAGGCAGTCCAAAAGCACAAGCTAAGCTGTTTCAATTTAGTTTTACTAAATTTAAACTTAACTCTTTGCAGAGAAAGAAAGTAAATGTCAAGTTTGCAAATGCAGGTTAGCAACAAACATTAAAAATTAACAGTGTTTGTTTCACTGTGTTCAAGACTTATTTGTGGTCAAAGCCAAAAAGTTATCTTCATGTCAAGTTTGGTCTGTCTATAGAGAAAGCAGCGTTTTCTATTGTTATTTAAGAAATATGGTGTCCGATTACTGTTTGGCTGACATTACAGTAGGAGAGACCCCACACAAACAAGAAAACATTCCTTCTTCTCTAAAGTGGCCTCAAGAAGGGAAGATTTTGAGTGGCTTGGTCCCAAGTGAGGTGGGATCAAAACAAGACCCACATGGTCTCAGTGTCCCTCAGGATTAAGCGCGGTTTGCGATAAACACAAGACTAATATTCCAGGCAGCATTTTCTGGTACACTTTCAATCAGATATAACCACATGGAAATTCTGGAACATGAGTTACTTTGGTATCTCACAGAACAAAATAAAGTTTAAAGTTGCAAACTTTAAAGAGCTTACAAACAGAAAATTACAGTTTTAATACTCAGTTTACAGTTAAGTGCAAAGCTAGATTTCTCTATACATACTCTACATTTCTTTGCATCCACTTTTCCAACTGCTTTGTAAGCCGCTGATGTTTCCATTCAGTCATGTTAGCAACAATTACGCCAGGATTAAAGGAGCAGGTGCTGGGGCTGATGCCAAGATCTCTAATTGCTTGCTTTCTGTAGTCCAGGAATCCCATGTATGTGTTCTGGGAAGTTAAAAAAAGAAAGTTTCAAAGTATGTTTATCCCCTGAGAATCTCAATAAAAGTGAGAGTAAACACATCTCTATGCTGCTCACATGGAGACTAAGTATGCGCTTCCAAAGCTGAGTTTCTGTGATGATTACCTGTCTCAACTGCCATGTGATGTGGGGCTGAAAGGCAAGGTATGCCCAGCTACTGAATTGCTTTTTCCATGGTATTGTCCCACTGGAGGTGAAAAATTTCCTCACCACGTTTTTTTCTTTCTGTAGCTTACTCTAAATGAGGTATCTTTATACTTGTGCAACTGTAATGCTAGAGGGACTGACAGTTTTGGGGAACGCAACTCAGAAATTTGCTTTCAAACACTTTCGCTGAGTTTCATTCCCAATTCGACTAATACAAATATCTTATACTGTGGCTTCATTTAATACTCCAGAAGTGCTCGTGATCTACTGATAGCAAAATTAACTTAATAAAATACCAAACATAATTTAGTAGAATCCAAAGAGCAACAGAGATTTAAACTACTACAGGAAGCAACTCTGCATAGCACCATATCATTACAGAGTTACTACAGAAAGTAGTTCTTCTTAGATTAGTAATTCTTCTTAATTATCTGTAAAACTGGTACAAAAATAAAAAAAAAAAAAAACACTTTCACTTTGGGGAAAATATATAAAATCGTGTTACATTTATGAGTCAATACATTCATGATTAGAGTTCCAAAATGACACCTTACCTGCATGCCTACACTTCTAACCATTTCATGTGTAGAAGGTAGATCACAATCATCTGAAAAAGCCGCAGCATGTCCAGGAGCTAACTTAGTCTCATAGAGTTCCTGGATGTCACCTGGTTACACAGAGTTGAAAAGCTTAAGAGTAAACCTATTCACTGCTATGTAGCTGATAGGATAACTTCTCTTCTCACATGTTAGTTACAAACATATTAATTTTAGGGGATAGCTGAGATGTTAATGAAGGTTGAATTTTGCTATATGGGAAATTTTCAAGTTTATGTCCCATATATGGGTGTCTATCTTTAGCTATTGCCATCGGTATTCAATACATCCTTAATTTGGTCCAAATGTCCAAGATCAGCTGAAGCAGCAGCTGATTACACTGTTAAGAAGCTGGTTACAAAGTTATGCATTCAATTAGCTCTTATTTGGAGAAAGAGGGTACAGGCAAATGACTTCAGTCCCTCAGAAATATCTCTTCAATTTCCTGCACAGATCATTTTTTTCCTCTGTTCCCGTGTTTGTACCTTGTAGTAAGACACCTGGCTTCACACTGCTTACTAATAAGCACTGGCCAGCTGAAAGGTGCCTGTCACGTTTGTGGCTTCCCAGACCTCCCAGCTCCTTCCTGATGGAGGGAGATAACGTAACACATGATGTCTCACTCACCATCTGACTAGCACATATCTACTGTGCCAGAAGGATTTCAGGGCAGGTGGGAAGCACAGCACCACCACTGTACAGCTACAGCAATTAGGGGAGTCTGTATCCAAACCCCTTCAAGCTACTGGCAAAGGTCATAGGTAAGATGAATTAGGTTGGAAGGCCACACGTGGCCCATTAGCCTGAGGTGAGCACTCTCCACAGGTAGGCCATGAAGAAGTAAAGCTGCTATTACCAGGAAACCTCAATAAAAGACTAGAAACTGAAAACATTCCTCATACTGCAAAGAGTGAAACTACTATTTCTGAAAGAAAAATTCTCCAAACTCACCAGCCAGCTGGAAAACTTGGGATAGAACTTACATCCCACTAAATAAATAAATAAATAAAATGTGGCAGCTAGTAATTGTTCAAGATTAACAAGCCTTAATAGGTATTTTGTCCTGATTCTAAATAACTTGTGTTTTTTCAAGAGAAAAAGCAGAAAAAAAATGTGATGGCACCCAAAATGTTTCATTCTTACTTACTATAGAAAATAACTGGCCAACACACAAACAGTCCCAAAGTTAAACCCTGAAACTCCCCATCACTCCTTACCCTGTCAGAACTCCCATTCCAGAGACATCTGATAGAGAGCAGTCTCACATTACAGTTAAAACATGAGGAACAGCTGCCAAAACAGATGCACCCTCTCTCTGCCTCCACCCCCACACGCCCATCTTTATTCCCCTCTTTTGGGCCCTGTGATTACATGGCCCAAGGGTGAGCAAGCAAAGAGGAAAACAAATTTTGTTGTTGTTTTTTTGGTTGGTTGGTTTTGTTTGTTTGTTATATAGCCAGTCTTCTGCCGGGTCAACCAGAAAACGTCAGCTTATTTCGCAGCTGCACAACTGTAGGTGTGATACAAGAGAAGTGACAGGAGCTGCCTGCGGACAGGAGAGGCCACTTCCGTAGGCAGCAGCCTACCATTAGCTGTAATGTAAAATTACACCCTTATCCTGTGGCTCCAGAAACACTATCAGCTGACAATCTGGCACCCCTAATGAAAGAGAAAGTCCTACCTCTCCTCTTTCACCAGCCACCCCATTCTTTTCTGCTGGAGCACTGCCTTAAGTCATGCCAGGAAGCTAATTCAGGCTGAAAGTAATCACCTTTCTGTGTGTGCAGGCACATGAGGGAGGGATGCAGGTGAAGAGGTGGGGTCAGCTTAAAGCGTTCATGCAAATGGAGTGTAAACGAAGACTTAAGAACCTTATAAAAAGTTAATTATTTCTGTTAATGACTGAGGACAGAATAACAAAAACAAAAAGCAGAGATAACCATTGTAAGCCATAGATGTTGAAGAAACTGTAATAAATCTATTGCAAAAGAAAATGAGACAGGCAGAGAAGATTAATTGTATTTTATAAAGCAGCTCATAGTGGAGCAGCATTTGTGGGAAATTGAATGCTAGCAGGAAACACAAGTCACGCTTAACAACATACTACAGCATCCAAGTGAAAACCCTGATACCTTATCTTTCAGCAACTGACTGAATCCAAATAAAATGAAACCCATACAGTTGATTTTGATTAAAATCAATTTAAAAACAAATTTTGATTAAAATCAACTATCTAAAACACATATGAAGAGAAGGTTTTCTTCAGAATTTCCTTTAAATAAATAAACAGAAATTTTGTAGTTTTCCCAAGTACAATGCTCCTAGAAGTTTCCTCACTTTCCATTATACTCCGTATCTCCAGACAACTATAAAAGCTGCAGTAACTTTGATCCTAATTCTGCTGGAAACTGCTTTTTGGATGTCAGCTTACCTTGAACAATGATATCATCATCCAAATATATGACTTTCTCATGTTTCTGGATAAGCAAAGGAAGATAAAATCGAACGAAGTTCAGCTGTTAAACAGGGGGGAGAAAAAAGGAAATACTAAGTGTTAAAGCAGTTTAATGCATTAGTCTCTCTTTACTGACTAGTAAACTATCAGTTCTTTTAAAGAACTATTAGTTCTTTTACTGACAAGTTCAGAACTGGACACAGTATTCCAGACGCAGCATTACCAGTGCTGATGGTACAACAAAACACCCGATTTGCTTCTTCTGACAGCCAGTAACATTTAGTTTAGTCTTTAGTCTCTAACTTAACCTCAGACATAGCAGAATGCAGCCAACTCAGCATCATGGAGGCACAAGAAGCACTACTGTATCTTTCCTCTGATAAACTGTAAATATATTCTTAAATATATAACACATTCAAAACATAAAGTTTATACCACCAAATAGGTAAGGTGCCGGCAAGACAGAAAAGTTGCAAGGAGCTTGTTACAATGCACTTGTCCTTTTTGAGTGACAGCTTAGAATTGGGACCTGAAGTGGTTTTTTTGGGGGTTGCACCCCTCCTGTGTAGTGGAACAGAGACCTAGGACATTTAAAAACCTGTAATGTGCATTAAATTCTTGAAAATGTGTTGTGTGGTGTTTGTTTACTCACAGGCTGCAGTAGTTCAGGTCGTGATGCATCTTGCCTGATTTTGCCCTTTAGTACCATGGGGTTGAATTCCACAACCTTAAATTTTATTTCTTTCAGTTTAGAATTTTCAATCCATTTTCTGTGATAAAAAGAAGTGATAAAAAGAAATATTCAGCATGTGGAGAGTACTTCCAGTGTTAACTCAGACTCACAGGAAAATAACAGGCTTTGGAAACTCACTTGATCTATCCTACCCCAAGACAAAATCACTTATGTCTACAGCTATTGCACACAGACATTTGTTTAACCTGTTAAAAAAAAAAAATAAAAAGTGCCAAAAACAGAGACTCCACACATTGTACAAACAACCCATTTTACACTGTTGTGATGATTAAATATTACTTCCTGGACTTTCATGCTATAGTTAAAGACCATTTTTATCTTATCCTATCTGCTATGCTTTTAAAGCACAGGTCAGTTTTCTCCTTTTTACAGTTCTATGTCCTTCAAGATGACTGTCACATATTCACAGTTTAGCAGAGGATATTTTTTTTTCAGACTAATGTTTTTCAATATTTTGTCAGATTTCCTGTCATTATTGCTTGATGTTCGACTCTGACCTCTCTTCTAAATCTTTCCTGAAGTAAGGCACATAAAACTAAATGCCATACTTTTTCTGATGTGGTAGAAATGCCTAGGAGATCAGAAGTTGTTTTCTCACATCTCCAGAGGTCATATATATCCACAACTATATCTCACTATGAAGCATGCCTTCCCCTCCCCTTTTTTTTGCACAATAGTGTGGTCAGTTATCAGTTATAGTTGTGTAGGTTTCAAAATGAGTGTGTCAAAGAATATGGGGTCTCCAAATGCACAGTAAGAGAGCATACAGACAGCATCTATCCCTCCACTCCCATTCTCTCACTATAATCATAGGTAATAAAGCTTTTGTCTGACCTCCGGTAAATTGTACTTGTGTTATTATGCACCTGGAGTCCCCATATTATCTAGCAAGTGCTAACAAACTCCTGCTTCACCTTGAGTCAACACAATCCGCTATTTCCACCTCTACTGAATTTCATCATGTTTTACAGCTCATTTTTCCAACTCATTTGGAGTTTGTTTTCAGCTCATCATTGTTACTCAATATATCTTCTGTCTCTTCCAACTCCACGCCAACTGTAGAGTCATAGAGAACATTCTCCATTCTATTTTCTAGGTTACTGATGAACTGGATTGGAAAAACTCTCTGTGGAACCCCGCTTATCACATCTTTTCACTTTGACATAAATTGTAAGTACACAAGCTACAAAAGTAGTCGGAGGCAAGAACTGCTTAAAAAAAAATCTTTGAATCTTTGGTTCACACCTTTCCTCTCTCATTTCCCTCTCTTTTAGAGAATGTCTGCAATTTTTAACACCCAAACATGCTTTCATTACTAGCTTCTTTGGGCCTCTATTTATTACATTTACCACTCCCCCTTACCTGAAATTAGCTTTAGACAGCAGGCTTTTCTGCTCTGAAACTAAAGACACAGCTTCATATGAGCTGAGTGCAGTGCCACAAAGAGGGCTTGTGACAAGCAAGCATGTATGTACTTACTTACCTTACTACACACTCTCTTCTGCAGCTGATCAACAAAAGGCAAAAAGGTACAAGTACAGGCATGTTATGGTTATTTCATACCCCTTTATGAGAGCCAGTGCCTTAAGCAGAGCACAATGATCCTTTTTCCTATGTGTAGGGAATCCCGGGGACAGCTACCAAGACACTACTTAAAAGGAAGTACTTTCTTCCTACAAAAGGAAGAAACATTTCCTGGAAAGTCCTCCAAGGCCTATAACCGTGCTAAGGAGAACAACAACCCGGTCCAAATTACAGCATGAAATAAAATAAAGCACTTATATACCGAATATGAGGGATGGTGTTCTTCAGCCCAACTATGTAGAACAAAACATTAGCCTCCGTGTTGCTGTAGATGCTACTGATTGCTGCTATAGCTGCACCCATTCTGCCTGCAGCAGCACAGATTACGACTGGGATTTCTTCTTCCATTTCCTCAGGACTCTCCAAGTCAACTACAAGAAACAAAATTATGCATTATAATAGAAAATTGAGAATCTTTTTGTATCGCGTCTGGGTCATATGAGTGAGCTCATAGTTCTATAAACAGTAGAATCATATCACATTCATTCCACTTCCTTCCCACATCCTTTACACATCCACATCTGCCAAGGCACACAGCATGAGCTGTCGCTAACCCAGAACTACACGCAAGTTGACTGGGCTCTTAGATGCCTCCAAACAGAACATAGAAAAGAGTTCTCTGTATCTTCTGCTCCACGGGAGCACAAATCCACCTGTCCTCCATGTTGCTGCTTATTCACATGAAACCTGAAGAAGTTTGAATACCTTTGAGACTTCTACTTCTCAGTTATATTTAGTACAAATTGGACAACTGGCTCCAAAATTTTCAAAGGAAGGAAGTAAGTGGAAGAGCTGGTGTAATTGCATGAGCTTCACTTCTTTGGGAAGCAGGCTAGAAAGGAATAGTGCAAAATTTTGTACCACCAGGAAGTTGCTAATGATAAAAGGGAAAAAAAATCTGAACAGTACTGAAACAGCTCACATCACTGCTAAGGAAAATTTGTACCCCTAGCACTGATTAACTTACAGAAATTATACGAATAAATTTATACTGGTTGAAACATAATCATTAAACTCATAACAGCCCTACAAAAACATACTGAATAGAAATGGTTTATACTAAGACAGAATTTGTTTATCTGAGGAACAGTGAATAAGCTATTAGTATAAACACTACATACTAGTCCAACCACCCCAGCCCTAGCGGGCTTTTGTCACTATAAATATTCCAGCAAGAACTTCTGCTGAAAATTATATCAAGGTTTGATGACCTATCTGAAATCAACAAGTAGGCCAAGCATATTCCCAAAGGGCAAGTTCTAACTGAAGTTTATTATCACTTGGCAACTCCAACAGTATTCAGCACAAATAAGGATCTACACCAGCTTCCATTTGCATCAGTGACATCTGGATAAAAATGTGAATCAGGATGACCATTCTTAATTGTACTATCAATCTCCTACTATTTTATTTCAAGTGGCTCATCTACTGCAGGGCAAACAGGTTTAGTAATAGGAAAAAATGTTAAATGAAGAGGTAAGAAATATCAAACAGGAACATAAATGAAATGGAAGTCATTTACCTGCTTCATTCTTTAATGCAGATGGCACTTTGTGAACTTTGTTGTACAGAATTGCACATATAGTTAAGACAAGAAGTAACAGTAAGATCTGGTTAACTGAAAAAAAAAGGGAGAATTTGTTAACAATCACTCTAAAAGCTAGAGTACTAATTGTACCTTTTTTAAATCAAATTTGCAATTAGTACATATCAAAACCTGTATTTGCTGTTTTTTTCTTTCGCTATTTGATCAAACTAAAAACATTATGCTAAAAATGTAATGTCCTTTTACAATTATTTCCAACTACCTGATTTTCATGGATTGTTTGCTCACTAAATCATTAGGTTTCCAATACATATGGGTTATTCATACTATTAAATAAATGTTTCTAAACATTACTAGAAACCTGGAACTTCCTTTCATTGGCTACATCATAGGACTTCAAGAACTAATTATTTTACCTAGCTTTTTCTTTCTCCTATGCTTCCTCCAGACACAAGTAAAATTTTATTTGATTTCAACATGCAGATCTTCAAGGTATATTTGAGCAAAACTCTAACAGTGCTAGAAAAATAAACCCAGCATGCCATTCAAACCAGGTATGTTCCAAAATATTTGAGAATACATAAACATTTTGACACTGTAATTAGTAAGTCAAAACAAAACATGCAAAAGCAAAGACCTTACTGTGTATTACGATTTTTCAGTTCCTACCAGACTGTCTTGGACGAGCCTAAGCCATTCAACATTAACCACCTGTGAATTGTTAACCAAGACAGTTCAATGATAGGGCAGGGAAGGAATACGCTACCATCACTGCTACCTTGATGATGGAGTTCTTTGGGTTGACTTCATTACTTTGTACCATCATAAAGGTGATGGTACATATTCAAGGCATGCAAAAGAGCGAAGGGAACAAAGTTTTGAACTGTTTGATTCAAAAGGGCCAATTAACCAGAACTAGGCATGAGAATAAGCTGAAATTGGTACGCATGCATCACCAAACCTGCACTTGTTTAAATCAGCTGAGGAAAGAGCCCACTGAATTCAGTGAAATTTTGGGTGTATAACTGAAGACTCAGAGCGGTCCATTTTCAGTCATTGATCACAACAGGTGATGAGAATCCCAAATTTCTCAGGGCCACATTTCAATTTTGAGTATGAACAGCATTAACGTGCAGAGTTCTGTTCAAAAAGTCAGGTTGGGTGCTCCTGGCACAACCCACATGAAACTGGCAGTTACCTGCACTCAGTCTCATGCAGCAAAGTAGTGAGTAATATTAAATTAATAGGATTTATTGCTGTACTTATCTGATTTAGTTTACAGGAAAAGACTTATTTTGATAATAAAAGTTAAATATAATTTAGCAAAACTAGTTATAAATTTGCATGCAACTGTTAGAACAGTTTTATGAGAAATCACATCTCTGCCCTCTTTTAAAAATACATATTTTAAATGTTTTTAATCTTTCTTACTTTTCTTTAAAAGAGCCATATGTTCTGTTGGATATGAACTGTGGTCTGTAGTAAAATTTAAAAAAATAAAATAAAAAGAGAGAGAGAGGGAAAAAGTCATGAATATAAGCAGTGAACACTAGTTAAATATTTCAGGGACAAGGTTTAGCATTATCAACCAGTAAAAGCACTCTATCTTTGTAAATAACTTTCTTGTAACAAATAACTAATATTTTGAGCCAGAGCTATTAGATATTTTAATATTCAACCTACTAATAGACTGAAATGAATTGTTTTAATACATTCAGTCCAATCACCTACACCAGTAAAAACTATGATTTTTAACACGTTTTAAAATAATGTACAAAAATTATAAAAACACCAACTGATGCAATTTGTAAATACATCTACCTTTATATCTGATCTCACCTAAAACATAAGAACAATCACAAATACTAAGTTTTTGTTGGCATACAGTTCCCAAACATATAGGTATCATACATTGGAGCAGTGACTTTCAGACTATGAGAAAATTTTAGAGTAATTGTGAAAAGATTTTCTAACAGCAGTATCCTTCCAGCAACAGTAAAAGGGAAGCTTGTGCAAAATGGGTTGTATTTAAGCACATTATTTGTGATGCTTAAGATAAAGAAGTACCCTTCCCTGAAACTGTACTTCTAAGCAAGGCCTAAGAATGGCCATGACTTTGTACCTGAGAGGAAAGAACATAATCCCTAAAATTGTGGAAAAAGAACAACATTCACTTAAGTTCTGGAAGCAGTAGTATTGTTTATGAAAAAAAACAAACAAACAAACAATAAAAACCACCATCAGAGGTTGGGGCAGGAGGGAAGGAAAACTCAACTGTGTGATCTAACCCTTATACTATTGTAGCTATCTTCAAGATCAAAACCCATTTTTCCTGTTTACATACATACAGATATGCTACAGTATAGACAAAGATACACTGCAGTTTCTATCCACATACTAAAATAAAGTTCCTTCTCATTCCTTGAGAAGGAACACGAAACGGCAAAAATTCTTGAAACTTGAGTCACAAAAATGACCACCTCTCATTGGTTAATGCTGCTGGTGAGGGAGCATCCTGAATTAGCCTCTACTTTGACTAACAAGTAAAATGATAATAAAAACATAAATAAAGCTAAGATGTGGCTTTGTTTACAAACCACTTATATTTGCATATATTTAGCTCCCAACAGATGACTAAATCGTAGAGAGAGGAATATTTCTGAGATTCCTTTCACATCTGCAGTACTTGACTGCATTCCAGCAGTCCACTCTCTTCACGTGGCATTAATTTACATAGATATGAAAACAACCTTATCAGTTGAAAAAAAAAAAAATGCTGCTTAGAAATCCCTTCTCATGCACATTACACAAGTATTGTAGGCTTAGCCATTTAAAAGCTTATTCATTTAGATAAGGAGAGAGACAGCAAAAATCCCTACACTCGTGGAATAACTTTTTAACCTTGCTTAAGCCAGTAGCAATTTTCACTGACTTCAATAGAGCTGACTACAGCCTTTTAACTAAATTTGTAACAATAGTCACAAATAACACTGATGATCACTGCAAAATGAAAGTTGGATAGTCACAGCCTCATGATCTCTTCAGAGATGATTAAATCAACATACATTGAACCATGTTTTAAACTTTAAAATCTAAACACAGAAAGTTTCATATAAGAAAAGTTTGAATCCCAAAACTACAAAGTTCCTAAGTCTCTGCAACTCAGATTAACTAGCCATTGATTTTTAAAGAAAGGAATATTTATTCTCCTATAAATATTTACTCATTTTTTTCCTGAATTTAGACATTAGTTCCTAGGACCTGGCAGTCCCTAAGTCAGTTGCTAAATCCTGTAATAAAACAAGGGGCTGCAGAAGGGAAAGCTCAGAAACATGACATTACTGCTCAGATATTTCCTGCTTAATTAGTCTTTTTACCTCTTCAAAGCAGCACAGTATTCGGGACTCCTTTCTCCTGAAGAGCTTTTTACTTGGATCCTAGATAGCCCACAGATGTAAGCACTCTTGCCAAAGCTTCCTTGCCCATCGTCCTCCTTTAAAGTCCCCTGTACAAGGGCCTTACAGGGCACAGAAACAGTTTTAAGATTCAATTCCTTTTTCAAACTCTTCAAAGTTTACTTTGGAGTTGTGCTGGTTTTCTTTTCTCTCTGCTGCTGAGGAATAGCAGAGAGTCCAGACGCGGCACTGAAGGAATGAGAGCCCATAAACCACTTCCAGATGTGCTGAACGATGATGCAGCCCTAGATCTGGCAAACTTGACTTAGAGCTTCATCTAGCAGATTGCGAACAAATCCCACAAGACAAAAAGTCTTAAGGGGGTGGAGGAAAGAGAAGGAAACAAACCGTTCCAGAAGTTACTTTAACAGTCTAGTTGCAGGTTAGGTTTCTAGTCATTATTTGTGGTAAATGTGAACAAATAACTAGTGTGCAAGCGCCAGACAACAACATGCCAAAGTCAAAATGAAAGCCAACGTTTTTCCAGTGTCTGTTTGCACAGTTGTTGCAAGTATGAAATGGAGTGAAACTTGCAAAATTCAACTGAGCATGCATGCAGTATGACTTGAATTGTCTCATCCCCAAATCTCTGAGAAATTAGTCTGAACCCATGGGTTTGGTTTGGATTCAGAGGGACCTTAGATTAAGGTATCATGCAGATGTTAATACTGTCTGTTGATACTCTGTCTCCTAAATGACCCTGTAATGCTTTTGCACTTTTATGTCACTTCTTTTAGTCCAATTCTCTGCCTCCTTTCTAGGAGCCTCTTATGCAGTAAAGCAGTTTTATCACAAGACTGTCATCACTAGTGAAAGGAATAAGAATACACCTTAAATTCTATTTCACATTTCTAGCATGAGACAGCACACAACTTATGAAGGGTACCTAATTTAAAATGCAGGGTTTTATTTTTAGAATTTTGACTAAGATTTTTGTTCCACTCCTAGAATCTGAAAAGGTTGGCTTTTAAGCATATGTCTCAAATATGCTTCAAGGGTATTATCTGTGTCTGATTTACTACAGAAACTGATTTTTTGCAGAGCTGCTTGTTGGAAAAATAATTGAAGAGCAGTGCAAGGAGTTACGTGCTTCGCGTAGATGGTCACAGCCATCACTTTTTTCTGGTGTGCGGTACTTTTATGCACGATTATGTTCACATTCATCGAAATCCACTTGTGTTTTATCAGTGTCCCTTGCATTCTACGTGCACACTGATGAGCTCTGAGGTGTGTGTGGCGGCAGCATGGGGACCACCAGCTCTCCCCGCACTGCCAGCAGCGCCTTCTCCGGGTTTCCCTCCAACCCAAGCGTTTACAGCCTCACTTAACGCCCTCATCACAGAGGGAAAGGCACAGCTTCCGTCCCGCTGACCGAGATCTTCAGCTTTACTCAGCTCGCCCGCTGCTAGCTGCAGAACCGAAACCTCGGTTTCTCATCTCAGCCCTCAGCGCCTACCCAGCGCCCGACTCCCCTCACAGGGCGACACTCAGGGCGCGCAGCTAAGCCTGAAGGGAGCTCCTGAGGACGGGAACACCACACACCGCAGCCCCTCCCGGGCCTGGCTCCGAGGACACGTGGCACACACCGGGGGCCGCACCCAGGCCCACCCGGCGCCCCATCACGTCCCCCCCTCTCCCCCCCCTCCGGCCCCGCCGCCATCACCCCCTCCCCTGCGGCCCGGCCCGCCGGCGCGGTGCATTGTGGGAGCGGCGGTAAGATGGCGGCGGCCGCCGCTGGGCTGAGCTGGAGGCGGGTGTCTTCCTTCACGGGGCCGGTGCCGCGCTCCCGCCACGGGCACCGCGCCGTCGCCATCCGCGAGCTGGTCATCATCTTCGGCGGCGGCAACGAGGGCATCGCCGACGAGCTGCACGTCTACAACACGGGTGCGCGGCGCGGGGCGGGGCGGTAGGGAGCGGGGGGCGGCGGGGAGAGGGCGGCGGCGCTGCCGCCATGTCCCTAGGGGCCTCCTCCTTCCTCCTCCTCCTCCTCCTCCTCGCCCCCCGGAGAGCACGGCTGCCGCCGGGATCGCCCTGTGCTCCTCATCCCCTCCCTGTTTGCTGAGTCCTGGAGCCTGGGGGCTCCCACGGTGGGCGCTCCCCCGCCGAGCCCAGGTCCCCCTCTGGTGGCAGCTCGCAGAGATGAGCGCGGTGGCTGGCACCGGCAGCCTTTTCAAGCGGGAAGCTGCCAACGGCTGCTGTCCTGGGTGAAGGATGAGGTGCCCGAACTGTACACGATGGAAGGCTGGAAAACTTCCGTGAGATTTCAGTTTTCGGCCTGAGATGGAAGAGTGAGGTGGCTGAGCTGCGCTTCTCGTCACTGCTTGTGGCTTCGTGTGAAATACACTGCAAGCATGAAAGTTACGAGCACGTCAACCATCCTTTTAACTCGCCAACTTCTAAAAATCATTCAGAAGTACAACCACACACTCCAAAAAGATGATGATATTTTTTGCTGAATGGATTTTTATTTATTTATTTATTTTTTTGAGACGAAATTCATGAGGGTGGAAATGTTCTGGACGTAGTTCATTACGAGGAAAATGCGTAGTGTTAGAGTTCTTCCAAGCGGATTATTCTGTGGGAGCTTAAAGATGTCATGTTTCGGAAGGCTGCAATCTCTTAACCTCACTGTTATGACAAGTAACCTAGATAAAGCTTTTAGATAAAGCAGTCACGTTGCTGTCTTAGAGCAACGGTTGTGGCAGATGTCTTTTAAGTGAGTCTTAATGTCACTTTATTTATTTTCCTGCCCAGATTCCAAAGGTGTTTGCCCCTTTGCAGAAGTGACAAAAAGGACCGACCGTGACTCAGCCATTCCAGCCCCCAGACGTGTGTTTGGCTCAAACCGACCTCTTTTCTCAGGGCTCAGATGCAGGGCTGTGACCTGGGGTGTCCGAGTGTGGGATGGCACCCGTTATTCCTGCTCTGAGCGTGATGACACACTGAGGACCTCTTAATCCCCTACAGCAGTGTTCTCTGGAAGCTTTTAATTTCACACATTTCCTCTTCTTACTCATGAAGAAAGCTTAGGAAAAGGAGAAGGCTATCGCTTGTAACTGCTTAGTTCCAAAACACTTTGAATGACAATATGCTATGGTACCAGACAGTCTCAATTGCTGTTCTTGCTTCTCCTTTCCCATGTATCGGTGCAGGGTGCAGTACTCTGTAGATATTAACATCCCAAAATAGTGTAATTAGTTTTTCAATAGGGCTATTAAGTCCAGGCACGCTGCCATGCTGCTGCTGCTGCTATAATAATTCTGTTTCTAGGACTAACACTCTCCGAGTGCCACTTTTTTTCAGCAAATCTATTAAATTGCTGTACAGCCTTTGGTAACTGACTTACCGTGACCTCGTGCTCGTTTATATATTGAATAACATTGGTTTGATAGAGGTGTGTGTGTGTGTTTGTTTGTTTTAGTGTTTTAAATCGGATTAAACTGATTTCTTATTTTAAAAACTTAGTGTTAAACAGCCCGTTCACAGTCATCTGGCAGTTAAAAGGTAGTTCTTTAGAAAGTAGAAGTTTTTAAAAATACACTTTCCTTCTCAGTGTTTTTTTCTGTGTTTCTTTTTTCTTTTTTTTTTAATTGTAGCTACAAATCAATGGTTCCTTCCTGCTGTAAGGGGAGATATTCCTCCAGGTTGTGCAGCACATGGATTTGTTTGTGATGGTACCAGAATATTAGTTTTTGGAGGAATGGTTGAATATGGAAGATACAGTAATGATTTATATGAATTACAGGTAGGCAATGTATGAAAACGTTCCAGTTCTGAGGACTACTTTATTTATTTAGGAATAAAACATTTTATATTACCAACTGCAGAGTGCAGTTAGATGAGCTTTGCTTTGCTCAAGGGAAAATAAACTCTTTAAATAGACTCTGAAGATGGAGCAAATATAAATAACTTTGAAAAAAAGACTTCCACCTAATCAAAGTATAAAATATTTAATGTTTTATGAAGGTTAGCTTTTATGTATCCCTGTTAATGTATGCCCTAAGAAAAGCTCAGCACTCTTTAAAAAATCATTCACATAATATGCAAGGAGTGTTAATATTATCTGAATTCATTGAGTATGAATAAATATAAATGAAGATGTTTCTCAGCATGTATTTCTTGTCTTTAAGGCAAGCCGATGGCTCTGGAAAAAAGTAAAACCTCAAGCTCCTTCCACTGGATCACCACCTTGTCCTCGACTTGGCCACAGCTTTTCTTTATATGGTAACAAGTGCTATTTATTTGGTGGCCTGGCAAATGAGAGTGAGGATTCAAATAATAATGTTCCCAGGTATGCTGTTTTGGTTTGAATCCAGTGTCTTTAAAAATAAATAATTGGATGCAGCAATTTTGAAGAGGAATGTTTTAGGGAGGCTGTCTTGCTTGCTGACTACCCGCATTTGGGTTGGTTGTGGGATGGATGGCATTGCATGCTAAAAAGCTTAAATATTTCTTCCGCTAATCCCATTTTATGGAACACAGACTGAAAGCTGTGACACCTTTGGAGGGAAAACTAAATAGGGTTTGTTTTTTTCCTTAATATTTTGGGGGATGTTTTTAAGAACATGTGCTTGTGAGGTTTACTTAAAGAAGCAAAGTCTCATGAGTCATCAGGGAATTCACAATGGAAGTTTCTTCTACAATGCCCTGGAAAACAATCTGGAATTTTTTTAAAGTAACAGTTGCAGTTGCCTTTATTATCAGCAAACAGAACTATAATGATGAAATTTTATACCATGCTCACCTGCAGTTTAGTGCTTACATCCCCTGAGGTACAAACTGGCAATCTGAAGCTCATTAAATGAGGTATTCAGTGTGAATGCCAAGATTCAAGTTATCTAAAAATAACATTCCAATAGATTCATCAACACATGACTAATTGTCTTTTGGCCAGCCTGAACACACCAGTAAAGAACCAGCTCCTTTTCACCTTTGTTACCTTAGAGTTGCAGAAATTCTTTAACGTCCCATGTCATAGTGCATTTCTTACAACTTCACGCTCTATTCCAGCTTTATCCATATGTGGTAATTTCTGCTAAGAATGTTGTTTACCAGTTTTGAATGTTTCTTTCACAAACTGTGGTGTATGAAGTATGATTAAGGAAGGCACACCATACTTTCGAGGCAAAAAGTTATAATAGTTCATTTTTTTTGTTTTAAATTCATTTAGTTTTGATACTGTCCACAATGCCATCGAATGTTTTGGGATTTTAAAATTCTCTGCTCTTCCAAGGCGGAAGGTGTAATGCTTGTAAGCAGTCAGCATTTAAAACTCACTTAAGTCGTGTTTTTAAACATATTTTTCATACTGTGTCAATCATACCCTAGATATTTAAATGATTTCTATGAATTGGAGCTGCAGCATGGTTCTGGAGTTGTTGGCTGGAGTATTCCTGTGACAAAAGGTATCTTGCCATCTCCCCGAGAATCTCACACCGCCATTGTATACTGCAGAAAAGATTTGGGAAGTCCAAAGATGTATATTTTCGGAGGGATGTGTGGCTGTCGGCTTAACGATCTCTGGGAACTTGACATAGGTGAGTTCATCTGCCAGTAGAAGTCAGTTCAGGGGCTTCACTGGCAACGAGGAATAATTAAAGTACGTGAGGATTAATGGCATGCTGTAGTGTAGATGTTATTGGGACTTAAACTATGGTGTTAATCTTCTGTAATTTTTGGAATGAGATGGATACAGCATTGTTTGCATTTATTATCCTCATCCCCACGGATTTGGGTTATGCTGTGAGATTGTTTGTTTTCTCAGGCTGCATTAAAGAATGTCACTGTGATAACAGAGTTGAATAATCATAAAAAAATGAGCTTAATATATCCTTTTGGAAAACTGATAGAAAGTTCTAATTTTTTATGAATTTTAAAAGAAGCTTTAAGTGCCTGTTACTGCGCTTTCTTTTTTAAAGTGGCCACCTTAAAAAGATGAAATTTTGTTTTGTTGAATGTTAGAGGTACATTCCCTCCTAAAATCCAGGTTGAGAAATTCACAGTAATAAGTTGATTAAAGATTTTTCTTCTTTTTCTTTTAGAAACCATGACCTGGTCGAGACCAGAAACTAAAGGGACAGTTCCACTTCCTCGCAGTCTCCATACGGCCAATGTAATAGGAAACAAGTATGTCTGTTGTTAAAAGCTCAACTATAGAAAGGTACACGTAGTAGGAGAACGATGATGCTTATCCACTACTGCTCAGTATAAACCATCAGCCCCGTAGAGTACTTTTCTACTTCTATTACCCTACCTCAGTGGAAATTAAAAAGAACTGGTTTTAATTTAGAGTTCTCAAACTGTCAGAGTTTCCATGCAGCAGGATGATTTGCCCAACCCACAAGTAGTTTTCCAAGCTCCTTGATGCATCTTTGTGCATTCAGGGGCAGCATCAGCTGGATCTGAGCTGGCTCTGTCAGGAACCAACTTCGGTGCCTCTGAATCTGCGACAGGGAAATAGAGTACACAAATAAACTGACCCAAAGAGTAGAGTTTAGTTCTAGGCAAAGCTGTTCTGTATTTTTGTGGACCAGTTTTTCTGTAGTCTGTTCTTCAGTTCTTTGCTTCTTGCCAGCGTGACTTGTTCTGGCAGGTAGCACTGACAAAATGGATTTCAGTACATTTTATCTGTTTACAAGCCAGGGTGAGGAGAAAGAGGCAGGGGGTGGGAAAGAAGTGAGAAACTGTTTCCTGAGCCAAGAGCTTAGCATTTTTTATATATAAAATGTTATTAGGTTGTAGCCTGCATTATGTTTTTGGGTTTTGATATCTGACTTAGATACCTGTCTTCTAACTTTAGAATGATTTATTGAGATGTCTACAGTAAAGGGCTGTAGAAATTCCATGTAAACACATGACTTCTGGAGAGTATTAGCAGGTTGGTGGTTTGTAAAAGGAACACAGTACTAATTTCTGTTTCTGGGGAGTTGTTTGAGATTTTATTTATTTTTAATCAGTTAACTTACTCAAAATTTTCAGAAGGTAGATGTCCACAGCGAGACACAAATAAAATCTGATGTAAAGAAGAACTGTAAAGCGCTGGAAATTTCTGTTTTGTCCTAGTTTGAGAGAGCACATGCAGCAGGTCTGGAAATGTTAATTCACTTTTCTTTTCTTCTTCCCTCTTCCCTCTTTTCCTATATTTCAGAATGTATGTTTTTGGTGGATGGGTTCCACAGTCAGCAGGAGGTGAAATTTCTGCTCATGATGGTGAATGGAAATGTACCGGTTCATTTTCTTATCTTAATTTGGGTTAGTGTTTCTGTCTGTCTTGGAGTGGGCATTTTGAATTAATACTTTCTTAACAGAGTAGAATAAATATTCTAAAGACCCTGCGATAGTTTTTAAGATAGTTGTAAACATAGTTGAATACAGAAGATACCTTCTTTTTTTTTTCATCTTTCTTAAGAAATGCTTTTTTCTTTGATCATTCAGCATGTTTGCTGATGCAAATCTTTGTTCATACAACTTTTAATACTAGGTAAAATAGATAGCACTTCTTCATTTATAGTAGGACACAAGAAAGATCCTGAAATGAGTTTTTTTTCTAAACTGTGATAGAACTGTCCCTTAATCTTCAATTTCTGATCTTCTGTTCGTCTGAGATGGGCACCAGAGGTCAGAAAATTGATCCTGAATCAACTGAACGTATCTTACAAATGAATTGGAAAGTGACCTTCTATTTGTAATATTGAAAAATCCAATGCAGTCATTATAAAAACAGATGTGATTTATTTTCATTTTCTCTGAGCAGTTAAGTGTACTAACATCTGTATTGCATGCTTTGAAATCCATCGAAAAACTAAAGTTTTTGAGTTTTATTTACTAGATACCACAGAATGGATAGGTCTGATCTCAGATTGCCAGGAAGACAAAGGTAACTTGTTACCAGGGCCAAGAGCAGGACACTGTGCGGTAGCGGTTGGCACTCGTCTGTATATCTGGAGTGGTAGAGATGGTTACAGAAAAGCTTGGAACAATCAAGTTTGCTGCAAAGATCTTTGGTACCTTGATACTGGTGAGTCAGAAATAAATGAGAGACTTGTACTATGTTCCATATTTTATTAATATATTGGAAGTTGGCATCATCAGTGCTCGGAAGCTCTGAAGCTGTAGCAAGCACAAAGGTGTTTTAAATTTTAAAGCTTATTCAAATAAGCCACGCTTCACTGTTGATTGTTTGAAGACTACAGCTGTAATTCAAACGGAAGAAAATAGAAAGGCATGTTTAAAGCCCCTGAAAGAACTTTGTGGCTAAATTCTCTATTGCATGCCATAGTTGGTAGATACAAGGTGCTAAAGGCTGTTTTACCTAAACTCAAAGTTCCTGGCCTCTCCTCTTAGAGTGATCTCTTCTGTTGCTACTTACCTTTTTTTTTTTTTTTTTTTTTTAACCAACCCCCTCCTTCTCTTGGGATCATTGCTGCTGCTGCTGCTTCCTCATCTCCTGGACTGAAAAAAGATACTGTTGAATCAGAGAAAGGACCAAATTGTTCTGGGGCTTAGGGGATTTTGGGGGTGTTAATCACTCATTAGTAGCTGACATGATGGATATTTGTTTGTTAGCAGGACACGGAGATGGTATCAGGAGTGAGGAAACTAGAATAGCACTTTCGGGAGGGAGTTGTTGCCTGCTCAAGCAGAAGTGTAAGAATGGTTATTGGAGAATGTGAAACATTTAGGGCAGTGGAGAATTTTTCTTTTTTTTTTTTTTTCCTTTTTGCCTTTTTTTCCCTCCCCTCAGAATAAGGTTAGAATAAGTAAAGGAGTGGCAGGGGAGGGATGTGCTTGAGAGTGCAACCTAGTCAGGCATCAGGACAAGTGAGGAGAGCAGGTCGTCGGCATTGAATCGTGCCTGGGCTTCAGCCTGTGCAGAAGTTTGAGGGAAGGTTCACTTTAGCTAGAGAGAGCAGACAAAAAGGAAGTTCAGTCTCCCGTGAATTCCTTCCAGGAGTATGTAAAGCTTTAGGAGCCAAAGAGCTGCACATAGCCTTTTAGGAAAGGAAAAGGATCTCTTGTTCTGTAATGCCTATGATGATGTATATACAACACAAAGACATACCAGCAGCAGAAGAGCCATTAAAACACTAAGAAAGGCATCAAAAAATCAATGTTTTTAAACACTTTAGAATGCGAATTTATAATTCTGTGCTCGACCTGGCACACTTGACAATGTTTCTTGTTGAATTTGGTACATATTATACATCACTGAAAAGGGAGCTATTGATTTTGCTTGCTTTATGTAGATATTTCTTCAGGTTTTAAAAGGGGCAGTTTCAAATACGGCACCTGTATTCTATTGGTTTCTTGTAGAGAAACCTCCAGCGCCATCACAGGTACAGCTGATTAGAGCTACAACCAACTCTTTTCAAGTGAAATGGGATGAAGTACCTACTGTTGAAGGATATCTTCTTCAATTACATGCTGATTCACCAGTGCCATCAGCGGCTGGAATACCTGGCTCTGGGGCTCCTGAGACATCCATGCTGAGTTCACAAGGTAGTAGTCAGATCACATTACACTAATGCTTGTGCAAAGGTAGAGATTTGAGTAAATAATTGAGTTGTTTGTTTGTTTGTTTTAAATAAGATGACTCAGAGAGATATACCCTCTTTCTTTGGATATTTCCAAAACATGTACACCGTAATTATGGAAAATTCAGCTTAACCTGTCTCTTGTCAGCTCTGGCTATCTGAATGCTGGAGATATTTGTGTAGTACTGGGCATGAATTGAGGAAGGGATTTTAACTGACTGTTTGGCCATGCAGTTTCATTTCAACCAAGTCATTCTTCAGGCAACCTCATGTCTCCCTCGTGCTTACTGGAATAGATTCCACCCATTAATACTAAGTTGTATGTAACTGATTGCGATTTGCTTTTGTTTACCTGAAAGGTGGCTCTTCTGTACATCAAACTCCACAATCATTGACTAGTGTCCCTTGTCCAGAAATGAAGGTGGATCATCCCAGCCAAGCAAATAATGTCATTCCTAATAACGTAAGTGTAAATTGAAAAATGCTTAAGTGGCAAAGTAGTGTGGGAAGCAAGAGAACTGCCAAAACACTTTCTCAGTTTTTAAAGTCCCTGCCTACTTTTTAGACCTTAGAAAATTCCCAAGTCAAACAACAACAAAGACACCTGCTGAAGTGGTTGTAAATGCTTTTTTACATCCTTCTTATTTTCATGATTGACACAGTCTTTAAAGTCCTCTTCCTGGTAATACAGAGAGCAAACTGCAACTGTGTTGGCTTCCAGAATACTAACTGGGAGCCTGATAACAGGAGAAATACTTTTCACCCTCAAAATGTTGGTGAAATTCATGTGGGAAGCAAAAAGGATAATGCATGTTCCTTCTTAGTTCAGGTTTTCATGCTGCTCTGCTTAGCAATAGGTTTCTACTACAGTATAAACCCAATTATTATGTATTCTGGCTGTGTAGTTGTACATGTTCCACTGTTTTGCCAATAACAAAGGAACAGAGGAAGAACTCTGGCTAAAGGAACCCATTTTTAATAATGTAGACCTTTTCTTAATTGTGTAAGCCCTTAGATCTGTATGGAATTCATAATGTGTTCTTGCAGAAAACACACGTAGAAGTACCGTGAATTTTACTAACAGTAGAAATATCTTAGGTATGTGCCAGGAAAGCAGTGGTTGAAAGCCTCTTTAATTGTGATTTTTGTCCCCCTGCCCATCCCAACCCCTGTCCCCCCACCCCAATAGGCTAAATGTATGCATTAATGAGCTTCTGTGTGATAAGAATGTGAGCTCACTCAGATAAAATGTAGCGTGGGACAGGGACACTTCTAAGTTAACTTAGTTTCAGTCTTTGTTTTATGGTGGCTAGAATAATGTGGATTGTGAGGTTGATTGCTTGTTGTATTTTAAAGTGCTGGGGGATTGGTAGGAGGATTTTTGTTGTTCTTGAGCAAGCATTTTCATGCCATGTTTGCAACTGAAATTTATGAACTTCACAGTTAACCAAAACAACTTATTTGTTAATATTTAGGTCCAAGTTTCCCTTTCATCCAACTCATTATTAAAAATAGAAGGAAAAGAAAAGGTTGCAGCACCTGAGAACAAGATTACACAGGAGACTATGAAAAACCATGCAGATGCAACAGGATTCAAAGAATCAAATGCCCCTTCTCTTTTGCCTGTTTGTACTTCAAGTAAGATATCTATAGAATAAAAATTAATTAAAAAGTGAGAATTGAAAAGTCATCTCAAACACAGAATAAGATTATTTCTGTCTTGCAATTTAAAATTATTTTAGATGCATTTAAAAAAATCCTTATGCTAGTTACTACTATACATAATTTTAGACATTACATGGAAAAAGGACATCCTAAGTTGTATTAAGTATCACAAGAGAAAATTCTTAATATATTCAATATTATGATGGCAAATGTGTCTGTTTAAACATAAATAGCCCTTCTTAACATCAAAGACCAGATGGACAGTACCAGATCTATTGTACTAGGTAAGGTTATAGTAACTCAAGGCTCTTTTTGGTAGTACTTCTCTGCCTGTTAATAATGAAAAGTTACTAGCCTATTTAAAATTGTAGACAACGTAGAGAGGAGCATGTTTTTCTCTGGCTACAGAGGAAAAAGAAACTGACTAGTCACTGATGTAGGCACTTCATTGAAAGTTCAGTGGGGTGAACCCAGGCCCAAGCAGCTGATCTGTTTATATTTGACTTTTACGTAATTTCTGTGGTGTTACATTTTTTCATTTCCTTTGCAGTGTGTTTTAATTATTGTGTGGAAGTTCGGGATCTTAGTGCTGAGCAAGAAATAGACTTCCACTGATGTTAATATGAAATTGCTTGTTATAAAGCTGTGATATTCATTTGTGTCAATACTTTTTTTCCCAAAATTGGTTAAGAAAGGATTAAATAGATACAGAATACATCTAGCACAAGTGAAATTGCTATTTGAATACAACTGTTAACATGTATTTGGTTATGACTATACAGACCAGTTCTTATTAAGCTAGGTACATAAAGTGTTAGAAATGCATATAATCTGATCTATTTTAGTCTAAGCCTGAGCTAACGTCTGTTTTTATGTGAAACTAAAGCCGTTAGATCAAGTTGAGATTTGTTAGGTGTCATCAGTATTGAATTCTGGTTAATATTTTCTTTTTCTAAGGTCCTCAGAGTTCAGCAAATGTAGGTGAATTACATGACTTGGACAAAAGAACTGTAATGCCTGATGCTTCTGTATCCAGTACTGTCTCCAGCACACAAACTATGGTAACCCAGCAGGCTGTTAAAACTGAATCATCAAGTACAAATGGGGCAGTTGTTAAAGATGAAACTTCACTAACAACATTCAATTCAAAATCTGAAGGTTTGAAATGTGTTTCACATACTGTATTTTGAGCCATATATATCTAAGGCCATCAGAGTTCCTGTAGTGTGGTGGGATTCCCATCTTGGCTAGTACCTGGGATTGAGATAGGGCTTTGGGCCGTGGAGGACCTTGGGCAGCCTGAATGATCTCTGCTATGTTTTACACATCTTTTAAAATCAGGATATTCCTTTTATATTCTTGCAAACAACTTTGTTTCCTGTAAGTGAAAAATCCTTTAAATCTTCGTTCATGCAGAAGCCTGTTTTTTAAACAGCAGTGGCAGCCAGTTTTGTTGCCTGTAGGATATTTGCTTTCATTCAGTGATTGTCTGCTTGTTTCATCAGCAAAAGTCTACAGATAATAACCTTACATGGTTTTGATTTTAAACAATTGACCCCTGTAACAAATACGGCCAGCTTATGTGACTGTGGCTAGCTCACCACTAGCCAAAGGTGGTGACCTCTTCACAGTGTGCTTGAAGTATCCAAAATAAGCACCAATACAAAAACTAAACATAAACACTTTTCCAATTCTGTTTTTCATGAAAATCAACAGGCTGTGCTTGCTATTGTTTTGAGTGTTAGCTAAAGTATTTTCTTACTGAATACAAGTAGTGTAATTTTTACTGAACAGTATTGTTTTTTAAAAACAAACACAAGTATAGAATACTAATATTCCCTTGAGTTTTTCATGTGCTTTGGTTTCTTTTTTTTTTGTTTAAGATTCAATTTTAAATTTAGTAAATGTTCTTTTCCCATTTGTTAGGTTAGTTTAAAGATTAATTGCTCTTATTCAGAATTCAAACTGTATTTATTTCTGAAGTAGTGTGTTAAGATTTCATGCTTAGGCGATTCATACTGTGTCATCAGTATGTGCCTCAATCTGATATTTATTACTTGTTCACAAATATTTCATACTGATTTCATAATTCTGTCATATTTTAAGATTTTCTGAGTCTTGTCTGTATTATCTGTAGTTGTCTGCAGTGTGAGGCTCTTATAATTGTTCTGTGAATATAAAGCAAACCAAAATTAGTTGTTCATGTTACAAATAAAACTGCATGCAAAAGAACTTTGAGACATACTTTTGCAGCAAACACTTGTAAATGGCTATTGAGGTCAGCTTTTATATTCTGTGGACTTTGTGTTATAAAGCTTAATTTGTAAGAAAAACTTAGGTGTAATTTTTTGTTTCTAGCTGCTGAAACTGCTTATATCATGCCTTCAACGAGGGTCAATACTGGACAGACAAATGATTCACACTCCTCTGTAAGTCTGCTTAAGTATAATTAAGTTCTGTTGCTCTGTTGGTTAGTTGTAAGGGCTCTTCTGTTTTTCTTTAATTGTATCTCTTTGAAAGAGAAGCAAGGTATATTTAGGGCTTGAAGTGAATAATACAGGGGTAAATATTCTCTGTTGTGAATTAATTTCATTGTGCGGGTTAGATTTGAATCTAAGTAGCAGTTGTGTATTCGGGAGGAGATCCAAGTTTTTGTTTCAGCTGTTAGATCATTTTTATTGACTGGCACAGTGGAGTGGTCTTTCTGCTGCATAATGTGCAAATGTAAAATATTTTTCTGTCTGCACAACTGAATTTAAAACGTATTAGATCAGATATAGTGTTAGCTGCTGATTTGTAGGTTTGAAACATAACTGAACTGACATCTTGATGTTTTTCCCTAGAGGAGATGGGGACTGGCTATGCAAGCTGTAAATACTGCCTGAAAAAAAGTAAATGCCTCCTATTTCACCTGCTTACAACTTAATACACAAAACCAAGGTGCCACCAAAAGAGTGGAGCTAAGGATGGGAAGAAGCAGCTGCTACTAAAGGGTTGGGGTGCTTTTGCCCATAGCAGCTGCCACTCCTGCCCCTCTTCCATACTAGCAGGGGCGTCATCTGTCTGCGCTGGGCAGCACTGCAAGTGTTCTCCTTGGTGCCTGGAAACAAGCAAGAAAGACAGCTTGTCTTTCTGGGCCAGTCAGGAATAGTTCTCATGCCCTCCACAACCATTGCCCCATGCCACAGTGGAGGCCCTGATCTCAGATGCAAGTGAATTTAGTAGCTGCTTTCAAGGGAGTATATTTGGGGCTGAGATACAGCAGAATCCCAGGTAGAGCTGCTGATGTACAACCACATTGCAGTGTTCTTCTTGGCCTCTGAGCAAAATTAACTCACAACTACTGGCTGCTACACACGCCTAGTTCTACAGCTGTAAACTTCTTCCCCTTCCTGTTTAAACTAGAATGTCAGAGATGACGTCCCATCTACAGCTTTCCTATTTTCTAAATGATGGACTGAGTCTAAATTCTTAGAACTGGTTGGTTTTGAACAGTATTTCAATAGCAGATGCATATTCGTTTAAAGTATAAGGAAGTAATTTACTGGTATGAAAGGGGATTCTCCTGCATACACTAGAGTCTTGAAATGTTTTTTTTATATTACATTAAAGTGTATGGATGGTCTACATAACATGTTCTTCAAATACTAGAAAACTCCACAAAGACAGATGGCACTGGTGAAAACAAGAGACCGGCAGTGGTATGATGTTGGAATTTTTAAGAACAACAGTGCTGTGGTGAGCCAATTCTACTTGCTGCCAGAGGAAACACTGAGCAACTCTAACAAGGTAGCTGCTAATTTTTCTCTGACATACCTTGCACATAGGTGTTTTGGAATCCAATGTTCATATGTTTGACAACAAAGTGTGGAACTTTCTGATACAAACTGGTGCTTGTAGGAGTTTTGAGATCAAAGTTCCTGACATATTTGGTGTTTTTTTTTTTTTTTTTACTGTTTCCTAAACCAGATGCATTTTGTCCTGTTGTTTTTGTCTAATTATATGGAACATCTTATTGTGCCATTGCTAATTCTTTCCGTATTTCTATTTGTAGCCTTAGGAAGGAATATTCAACTTAATGAACTTTCAAACCAGTAAAAACTCTTAAAAATAAAGAACTTTTAAATATATTATTTCCCTACAGTACTAAAATATTTCAGTTTCCTCTCTGTCTCAAGGATACATTTTAAAGATACTAGTAACAGTCTAGAATATTTAAAAAGACTAGATGTGGAACAGTAGTGGCTTTTGCATTAGTTTTCTATAAGATAATGTTGTTAAATATGTAAGTCTGTATGTGAACGCACTATGCACATGTAATTTGCAAAGCCTTTGTAGTCTTGACAGTGAAAGTGTAGGTTAATGATGTCCAAGTGGACTAGAAACAAAACTGATGACTGTATGTCACTTAAATGGGCAGAAATACCTACAGCCAGGAGGATGCTTCTCTTAAAAAGATGCATGAGTTGATTTCAAAACTCAGAAATCAGCATTTGCTTCCTTGTATGCAACCTGTCTGTCAGCAAATGTCTTACGTACAGTAAGTAAATACTACAGTATTTACTTAGCTGTGCTTTCCTTCTACCAGAACAGATGTCTGCCTTACTTGTAGCACTTTACCTGTTAGTAGGCAGCTTAGGTATCTTACTTGCAGGTAGTACATGTAAGAGAAAATAAAACTCGTGGATGGATTTTAACCTCTGCTGCACATGTATGTATTAATAGGCAACCTGAGCACTCCAAACCCCTCAGTCTTCTTTCACGAATGTATTTGTAGGACTGATTGTATTTAAAAAAAAAGAGAAAAAACTTCACAAAGAGTAGAACAAGCTTCAGGCACTTGGGCTTTCTTGTTGATAGTGGTGGTTTTTAAACGTCATTAGAACTTAGATGTTTTTAGTAAGAGGGTGTTTCATGGAGGACAGGTTTCAGTCTTAACCATGGGTTAGACAAGAGCTGTTGTGTTGGTATTTGTGTTAGAGTAGATGAAGGTATTCAATGTGCTGTCTTACCCCAACAGGTTTTCTTAAAACACAACAGAACAGAACGCTTTTTTTGAAAACACTTCATTATAAATATTCCACATACCAGTTTTAAAAAGTATATGTAGTATATTTTACGGTGTTTATGTTGTTTAAGATTTGTTACACATTATTCACAAGGAAAATAGTTCAATAGGAAGCTTCAAAGATGTATCAAGGTATGTGTTAAGCGAGGAAATACACTAGCACATGATGTTTCAGAAACTTACTTGTTACTAACTTACTGATTGCGTTTCTTCAAAAATACTTAGGTACCTATTCATAAATTGCAACTCTTAAGTATAGGAATAAGTAATTTTCAAAGAAAAATATTTTTGAGGACAGTGGACTATAGTAATTAAGTAATAAGTATACAGTTAGAAATGCTGCTTTGCTTTTACTTTCCGAAGTAAAGCTAAACAAGAGATGCAGTTCAATTTAAGTGTCTGGGGTTTTCATGTTTTTTGTTGTTTGGGGGGAGGGAGTTGTTCTTGGACCAGTTGTTTTGAGGCAGGCTAGTGCCTCAGTCAGAAACTTTCTGATTTAAATACAAAAGCATTAGATCAGGTTTGGGTTTCAATTAAACTTAACAATCTCCGTTTATTGCTACCCACTTCATGTCTTTTTTTTTTTTTTAGGCTAATTGTGTTTAGAATACTTTTTAAAGTAACAAAAACACTGCTTTATTTTCAGCTGGAAAGTGCAGATGTACCAGACTACAGATTACTTAAGAAACAGGATCTTTTTCCAGGCACAGTGTACAGGTTCAGAGTCGCTGCAATTAATGGCTGTGGTGTTGGGCCTTTCAGTAAAGTCAGTGAATTCAAGACTTGCATTCCGGGTTTTCCTGGAGCTCCTTCAACAGTCAAAATCACCAAGGTGAGAAACGTAAATAGTTCTTGTTCTGATGCATACAATTCTGTTCAAGCTTAATCCTGGAACTCTTGTTTTTGGCTAGTTGGCTTTTTTTTTTTTTTAAGTGAAAAATGAAATGTTGAATAGTGCCAAATGTTTAGTTGGTGACTTCTGCTCAACATAATATTCTTTAGGAAGCTCACTAGAAATATTTTAAAACTTAATGATCACATTGCAAGATACATCTTAATTGTCTGATAATTTTCCCATTGTTTTCTTTTCCTGCATTCTTAATTTTATAGGGGTTTACTATGTTTAAAACAAAATTTAAGACACTTTATCTCCAAAGGATGATTAGGTTTTAGTCTTTTTGCATAAAACAACAGTGATGTTGGTAAAATCAGAGGGCAATTCTGAGTAATGAATTGATAAGCTAACATGCATTTTCATCTCTTAAAACTGCTAACTTTCAAGTAGATAGCTTTTACAAACCCGTAGCCCAACAAATTCCACCTTAAAAATACTTAGGGATTTTTGTCTTTCTTTTTCTGGGGTTTGTGACTTGTTTTAATGGTAGATGTGTTTTATTGTTTAGTGTTTCACTTTGCCCAACATACTGTCTTTTTTACTAGTGAAAATTTGGTACATCCACACATACAAGTAAACCTGTATTTAGAAGTGTAGTATCTTTCTTTTTTGAAAGAATGGATCAGAAAATAAGCATTCTTATTTTCTAAAATGTCCTTTGGCATCTGTGTTCATTCTGCATTAGTACCAGGAGAAAGAAACAAAAGGTTAATTTTAGAATAAAGAGTAACAGAATAGGTTAGAAGTTTAAGATGCACCTTAGGTTTTTATGTATTTATAACTATTTGTATTATATATAGTTGAGTGTCTAATGGTTAGCTGAATAGTATCATATTTTCTCTTTTTCTTCAGAGCGTAGACTGTATTCATCTGTCTTGGGAGCCTCCAGCTTCACCTTCTGGAAATATTTTGGAATATTCTGCCTACTTAGCAATTCGTTCCACACAATTACAGGAAAATCCAAATCAGCTTGTATTTATGAGAATATACTGTGGGCTTAAGACATCTTGTATAGTGACAGCTGCCCAGCTTTCAAATGCTCATGTTGATTACACTTCACGACCTGCTATAGTGTTCAGGATTTCTGCAAAGAATGAGAGAGGATACGGACCGGCCACACAAGTTCGATGGCTTCAAGGTAAAGTCAGTGTCAGACACAGCATTTAAGTGGGCTGTGGCAGAGAAAATAGCTGATTGTGCCTCTACAACCAACACTTTTCTCAGCAGCACATGTCTCAGCAGTTCGCTTTTCTCAGCAGTGTAGTGTCATTTTGTTCTTTGTAGAAGTTTTAGGAAAACGTGGATGTTAACTTTTAGCTTAACATTAAGAGATGATATGTGTTCACAAGCAAAGACAAGCAGGTACTGAGTGTTGGTTATTGAGTCTCACTTAGTCCCTCAAATAATAAAATGCCAGTAAGCTTCTGATTTCCCTGTACTTCGCTTCAGCTTAAAAGTTTTCCATTTTATTAGTAAGTAATCCAGTTATATGCAGGAATGTAGTCTTTTTTTCCCTAATCTTTACCCCTTCCTTATCAGAATAATTTTTCATAAAGTGACATAAGGTGCATTTTTGTGATTTAATGTACTCTTTAAAGTCTGTATTAGAGCTACTAGGAATAGGTTTTGTCATCTCATCCCTACACTCAAATTTGTGATTAGTTGGGGATGGGAATGGATCAACTTGAAATTCCCACCCTCCGGGGAGTAACGGGCTGTTGGATGGGCTTGACTGTCCTGCTAGTCCCTGCGCTGGGATCCACAGGGCGCAGTTGAAAGTGAACTGTTCAATACACTTCTGGTTGTTTTGAGTGTAGTTTTCTGGGATGGGTAGCAACAACGAAGAAGTTGTCTTCCTACTGTTTAGTACTCTAGTGCTGTTTTAACCCTGATCCCAGAACTATGTATCCCAGAACTACGAAACAGTGGTTGTTTGATAGCATTTGATCATGTACGCCTGTGAAATTATGAAATGTTTCACAATGTCTCCTTCTTTTTGCAGATATGAAAACATCAAGCTCAAAGTAGAATCAAGATAATAAATTTCAAGTTTCGAATGTAGTGTTTAATGTAACTCTTGTACTATTTGTAAATGCTACAAATATTTTATTTTTGCATTGTTTTTATCTTAAAAATATATAACCTTTTTTACGTTTGAGACATCAGCGTTACAGAGCCTTGCTCAGGTATGAGTACCATATGGAAGCTATACTGAAGATGGTGGGGTGGAGGACCATACTCTATCCAGTAGCTTTTTGGTAGCGATAGTTAAAATATTAAATATATATATATATATATATATATACACACAGAGTTTCAAATAAAAAAAATTGGCATATGCAGTACTATTTGAGGTAGAGTCCCCATGATTGCTAGAGATTTTGCATAAATAACTCATAAAGATTTGGTAAATGAGCAAATTGTTTGATTTCAGTTTCTTATACCACATTCTTCATTGTGGTGTCTGAGTACAAGGCAAAAAATTTCCAGTTATTATTATAGTAACTTAAAATGTATAAATATTTTAATATATACTTTTTTTGTAAAGAAATGATTTTTCTACTATTTGTAACAAATATCTTAATCCTGAAAGATATCCCCTGAAAATTTAAAAGGAAAAAGATACTTAGTCATTTGTCTTATTACAAAAAAAAAAAAAACATAAATTCATTGTAAATGCACTACTAATATTTAGAATTATCCTTTTGTAGTTGTACAAATCTTAAACTTGTAAATACCAATGTTTACAAGAGACCTTTCTGGTCTTGTATTAAAACTTCCATGAGATTCATTCTCTTTTTTTTTTTTAAACCATATGCTTTGCTTTTAGCATATGCTTGCTTTTTGCACTAATAATAACTTACCTCATTCCTGTGTTTGTAATCACTTGTGTTGCTTCCATAATGTTTCTGTAAAACTTCAATCTGAAAACTTTAACCAAAGTTTAGAATACATGGTAAGCAATTTTGCACATATCGTATGGCAACTTTTGACATATTTATTCCAGTTAATCTTCTTAAGTGCTTGTTTGCTTTACCAGTATATTCTACCAATCAAGTTCAGTATCTCCCTTTTACTATGCATCATTTTACATTAACTAGCTAGCTGATAAATTCAACAAGCATTACTTCTAGGAATAGGTTGATCCATTCCTATGCTAGATGAAAAATTTGTTCACAGTAGTGAAGTAAGGGTAAACATTTTAAATGCTATTTATGTATCTATAGAGAAACCTATGTTTACCAAAGTGTAGAGGAAAATGGCTGAGTTGGACAAGGTCACTAGGTGAATAGATTGAGGCACCTAAGATTTATTTTAAAATAAAATCTAAATTACTTTACCGTGCAATGAAGTTTATACTTTGCACTTTAATTTTACCCTGAATGCCAAAATACAATATACATCAAGGTAGAATTACTTGCCTCTGCCAGTTAAATTTGTCTTAACAGCATTTGTAAATAAATAAACTAAATGAATTGATGTGCCTGGTTTGGTGGGAGAAGTATCACTAAGATGTTAGAGATTTAACAGCTCAAGTATCCCAGAGCAGATTTTATAGCCAAGTTTTAGCTACCCTGAAAGTCAGGGTTGTAACAGAAGTGCTGATACAGCCTTAATTATTGCAACGCATCACATGCTATAATAGCATATAAAAAGTGCTGGGGACCATAAATTGCTATAATAGTGTTAATTGTGGCACAGGAGTAACACACACGGTTTTACTCCAGAGAAAAATCTTGTGATTATGACAATGACGGATATCCCAGATTCACTTTAAACAGTGTTTATAGTATGAATGTATAGGAATTTTTCCTGAAGTTAACTGGCTTTAAAATACTTGTGTTTTAATGGTCCATTTCATCAGGTATGATCTCACTACCAATACTGTCTGATAACTAAAAATAATACTGTACACGAGCTGTTAACTAGAAAAATATAACTTGGTTTTTCTTATTAGTACTGTGAAAGAAGCCTTTAGAGAAAACACTTGTGGCTTTGATTTTGTTGGTTGATAGCTGTGATTGTAGAGTTGTTATTTAAGAATAAAATCTGTTGGGTATGTCTGGGTGAAGTTTTTTTGCACTTGGTTTCACATGGTTTGCACAATTTCTTTTCCAGTGGGTATGTCACAACTACCAAAGGGTAAAACTGTGGCGTTTTCAATGAAAGTATAATTTCCTTGTAAGTGTGCTTTCTTCAGCTGACTTGACATAAGATGTCATTTTCTCTTCTTTGTCCAAGTTGGGTGATGTTGAATAGTGATCATATGCAAATCTTCAATTCCTTACGGTTTTACTTTAAAATGAAATTGTGGTACATGCTGTAAAATACACTTTGTGGTCCGTTTTAGAACTGTATTTAGAACATGTCTAAATCTCACCTGTTTGCCTATCAACTAGATATCAGACAAATACTGATTGTTTGATTTAAAATTCATTTGGAAGACTGTTGATATCAACTCCTTGAGAATCCATGTTATCCACTCACTCTTTAAGTCACTAAATGACATGTAACAAGCTGAAATCTATCAGGCGACAGTATCCATGTTGTAGAAATGTCTAGGTTTACTGAACTTGCTAAGGAAGTTGTGACGTGACCGTGGGTGCAGGACAGTTGTGCCGGTTAAGGCAGACGCTGCTACAACTTCACCTTAAGAATGTTCTTGTGAAAGTGGAAATAAAGTGAACAATAACCTACACTTTGTGTTTTCAAAGTAATTATAGCAATATCTTTTGAATGTAGTTTGGAGTAGAGCACATGATCATGCCATAAATTCTGAAGATATAAGTATTACTGTTGTTATCTGATATTTCAGGATAGCGAATTTGACGTGAACTTAGTCTTACAGCCTGTTACTTAATGACCTCTACAAGGAAACTGACATTTTGTACAATTAAAGTTGATCAGTCTTATTTCAAAGCATTGTTTGTTCTTTGTAATAAAGTGGTTGTCCTATCAAATGCGTTGTAAACAGTGAAGTGTACGTCTGCTTTTTCCGAGGGGATAATACAGAGAAGAGAGCGAGTGTGTTTGTCTTGGGGAGAAATAAGAGGGCTTACTGATGAGCAGTGTAATCCTGAGTACTACTCTTCCATAAAAGGTACTTCCCAAGTGACTTGGTTACATTATGGCTTGTCTGGTTGCTTTTTTCTTTCCTAGTTGTGGTTCCCCAGTTTCCCACCACCCCTTCTGCTGCAATTGCTGCGCTCTTCACTTGTTCTCTGCCCCCTTCCGTGCCTTTGTGCCATGCAGCTTGCTGGCCCCTATTTGGGACAAGAATTTTTTAAATTGCTTTCCTTGTCTATACAACAGCTGCGTTGGTGCTGTTCAAAGTGATTGGCAAAGAGTTTGGTATTGCTTTGTTACAGGTGGTTAAAAGGAAGGGATTTCAGTGAGGACTTAATGCACTCAGACGGCTTCCAACTCTGCCCAAAACATCAGAGTCTCGGGGCAAGCTGCTAAACTCAAGTTGCGGTTGACTGTGGGAGACTCCTGGGGAAATACGTAATATTTGCTTCTAAAAGCAGAGGAGGAGATCAAGTGAACTGAAAGGGCTCCAGAATGGTTTCTGGACCTCTTTAAGAGACTTCACATGACAAACTACTAAAAGCTGTCCGTTTCAAATTGATTTCATTGTGCTCCCAGCTATTATAATTGAGTAAATGTCTTATTTTCAATTGTCTGTGATCCTTGCATTAGTGGATAACAAATGGGACATCCTAAGCAATCAATGAAGAATTCCCACGTTTTTTTTTTTTCTTTCTAATATTCTGAGAATGTAACTCATTTTCTCATTAAGGCCGACTTGAATTTTCTATGTGAATTTATCCTAAAACCAATTCAGAACTATCACTGTTTTTTCCCTTATAGTGTTAGCTGGCTTCTAGTATATTTTTATAACAATTTCTAGTGAGCCAAAGGGCAGGGCTTTTATTCTGTGGGTTCCAGTTCTGCCACTGGAGCTTTTCTAGATTCCCACGGCAAGGGTGGAGCATTAACTGCTGGTATTGCGTGAGCAGTTAATGTGTTCCTCCTCCTGGTAATAGTTCCAAAAAAGCTTTGGTGCATTTTTCCATTGATCTGAAGCTGAGTTGAGTTCCCTTTTATTTCAATTTCCAGAAGCCAGTTGAATGTAGAAGGATGGGCTTGTTCTAGGCACCCGGTTTAATCTGAATTTAAATGGATGTTATGATCTTGTTGGAGCTAAACAGCCCAACAAAGTGGCAGAGCAAAAGGAAGGGAGGGAGCCAGGCTGCAGGAGCAGGCATGAGGAAAAGGAGAGGAGTGCTGGGATGGGAGGAAGGCCCAAGAGATCTCCATGAGTTATTTATTGGCTTCATTTGTCCAACTCCAACCATATGTGCCTAATGTTACGCTATGAAAACCCAGCATCTGAAAAGGCAGAGCGTGCCTCCTCCTTCTTGCTCAGTTCCTAAAGTCCCTCAAAAGCCTGAGGTACTTCACAATGCTTGTTGGATTTATACTCCCCCCAACATAATCTACTTGATTGGGACCAGTTTTGTTTTGCTGTCATTGTTTTATTGAGGAAGCCTTTGCTTCTTACAAGCATCTGCTTTTAATATGTGACATAATTCCCAAGTTGGTAGAGCAGCTCTTTAAAATGGAAATTAAAGCTCGGATACGGTATCTTCAAAGAGAAAAGGGGAAGAAAAATTTCAGTGTGTCCCAAATGGTAAGTAGTGCTGGGAGAGTTATTTCTATGTCTGGCAGAATTATAAAATGCTGCTAGCCACACATGAAAGTCATAAAAATATTTCCAAGTGGTTCTTAAAATAGATATACTGGGTGTGCGCCATTTTAGGAGGTTCACGACCACCGGTTCCTTGGGTTGGTTTGTATCCTCTTGTAATCCCTTCCTTCTCTCACGTAAAATGACTTTTGCCAGTATGAGAAACACTCCGTAGCCAGTAGCATAGGCTCAGGCGAGGATCTCAGTGAAGTAGCATTTTTATTCGCGATTGCAATGGCGGGCGTCCCACAAGCAGGAGCGCGCCTCCTAGTCACATAGTACAGTTTATAGACTTTATTTCTCGACAGCCGGGACCCTTCCCTGTTCCCCCATGGACTGGGTAATCCAGGTTCACAACCTATCCGATGCTTCGCAGACAATACATGGCCTTCAGTTGCCAGCCTGTTAATTTGCAAATTTCTTTTGACTTTTTTACTGTTTGAAGTGGTAGTATTTCTTCACTTATCTGACTTGACACTGTGATTTTCACCTAATTGCTCTAAGGAGTCTGGTTGTCTGCATTTTACAAGGGTTGTCTGCTAAGCTTTCTTATCACTGCAAGTATATTTCAATACCACATTCCTTACCTTTAAACAATGTAACTCTGTGCAAAAACATTTTTATTCCCACACCAGAAACTCCAACTGCCTTTCAGGGTAGTTCTCCTTTAACAAAAACTGTGTAGGTGCGAGTAGTAGCTCATACCTTCAAGAGGCATTAAAAGTACCCCAAATATTTATTTCTAGCAGTGATTTCGTAATTATTTCTTTATTGTATTTTGTATGTAGGGAGGAGACTTTTAAAATAGTCAAACCAGCACTTTATCATGGAACGGGCTTCATAGGAAGCAGGTGCGTGCCTGCAGCTTTTGTATTGCTTCCTGTGGAAGGGTACCACACGGAAAGTCCCAGCCAGATGAGTGCACTGTTTGCTTGAACAGCCGAGGAAATGTGACTGCCATTTATCTACCTGCTCCTAGTGATCTGTCACAGTTCTGTGCAAGTCATCTGTCCTCATTCAGCTTGAATGTTTATTAGCTCATTGAATGTTTATTAAGCTCATTCAGCTTGATTTTTCCATGTTTATTAAGTAGCTTCTCTTCAGCAGTATGTTGGGGGATTTATTTCAGTCGTGGCTGTGCAATTTTTCAGTGGCTGGTTGGACATATATTTAATTTCAAATCAACTAACTTTTTAATAAGATGGATCTGTATCAGAACCTGTTAAAGCCCATTCTAATTCTAGCCATGTGCCAGATCTACTGGGTTTTATTTTAATTTTATTCTGATCTGGAAAATTGTTTATATTAAATAATAATAATAATTGATTTCTTCTGGACACTAATGTTACTCTTCATGGTCCTGCAGATTTTTTTTTATTCTGTATGTAAATCCTCGTGTGTTCATCCATCTTGGAACACTGTCAGTGAGAGATGTAATAGAAGAACTGCAGTTTATCAGTGACTTGGGATTTGTCTTGTTACTGCAGACTTCACTCAAGAAATGTATATTTTTATACAGACTAAATAGTATTAACGGATAACAACATTAATGAAAAATATTAACATCCTTAGTTGAGAGAATTAACAAATGCTGCCATGTCTTTAGAATCTATGTTCACTTTCTATTAAGGAATGGACTCTAGATACCAAACAAGGTAAAGTATACAAGGTAATAAATATGGAGCATTATCCTCAGAAGGTTCAAACCAAAAAAGAACAGACAGCTGTTAAAGGCAAAGGATGCTTCACTGGCACGGCCATGCAGATCCATGACCAGTAGCCTGATCTCAGTCATTAGCAGATTTTCTTGGTAACTAATATCCCTAAGGGCTCGGTAAGAATGGGACTTGCAATATCTGCTGCTTGAGTTGATGCACCTTCTTCCAATATAAGGAATTCTAAGTGAAGATTTGAAGCTCAAGTGAAACTAAATGGACAGTGTCTGATGTCTCTTACAGCCGCTGCAGGCCTTGGGAGGATTTTACTTCAAGCCACTGGTAGCAATGCTAACTGGGCATATGAGCTGGTTGATAGAGGTTAACACTTAAAATACCACTAGGGGCAGATTACAGAGGAGCAGAGGGCACGAACAAAGCCCACTCCTGAGAGCGAAAAGTGTAGAGCATGGGAAATGGTGGGCTCCCAAAGCCAGGGTTCTCTGCAAATTGAAGAGGCGGGGGTTAGCTGGAGATACGGCTCCAACAGCAAGTCGTGATCGCTCGGGAGGAGCTAATTCTTCTTAAAAGTTGCCTTTATAGACAGTCCTCCTGTCCACTTATTCTATCTTCATATGGAGCCTGCTCCCCCCGAGCACTGGGAAAGTGGCCTTGCCACCTTTGGTGAGGTTTTGGATTGGGGTGGTGGTGACAGTCATCTCCTGAAAGACAGAGCTCTAGTCTGTTCTTCTAAGTCTCTCGCCTTTGACAAGTTACAAAGATAAAGCTGTAGGAAGGTGCTGCCAAGCCATCTGAAGCAACATGAAAGCCTTCAAGCCAGACAACAAAGAATTGCCAAATATCACCAACATGTCTTTTTCTGGCGGGTACAGAGCTTGATCTCAGTGCACCCACTCAAGAGAAACACTTTGGACCAGATCAAAAAACACAGGCACATAGCAGAGGACTTAAAAGGATATTATATTACTAAATCCCAAGATGCCTGCTGGACACCCCAGCCTGCAGCCCCTCAGGCCTTGCTGTGGGTTTTGCTCTGTTTTTCACCAGCAACCCACCCCCAACCCGCCCACAGCCCTGGTGTGCTCTGCTGTGCCTGCGACTGCTGCTGGCCTGGCATCTCCCCCAGCCCAAGGCTGCTCTGAAAGCAAGAAATGAGCCGGAGCAGCCGTTTTCAGGCTGATCTTGTGCACATGGTGTCAAGCCACCTAGCACAGCCTGGCAGCTTGGAGCTGGTAAAAAAAAAAATAAATAAAATAAAATAAAAAAGGAAAGAAAAAAAGGCCATTTTAGTTGCTTCATTTGTAAACCGTGGCTGCTGCTACTGGTTTTGAATAGAGCAAGGGCTGACCCAGCCTCCGGTGCAGTGCTCCCTGGGCCCCTGGTCTCAACGTTACCGCCCCAAAAGGATGGAGCCTGCTAGTCCGTGGCACAAACACTTTCCAGCTGGCTCGAGGTGAGACTTTTGGCTCCCTTCCCTTCTCCCCCAGCACTTAGCTTTTCCTACCGCCTGGCTCCAGGAGGCTTTCTGCTCACCAGATTGTTTTTCCCGGCGTCTTATGTTGCGCGGGGAGCTTAGGTGTCTGGCTGGACTTGGGTTTCGTGGCCAGGGCTGAGAAGCCGGACTCCCAGGGACAAACCTGCGCATCCCGGAGTCCTTCTGTCGGCGCTGTGCTCTCCTCTCCGTTGACGGGACCCAAGCTTTAATGGGGTCAGCTGTGAGCCTTCTGGGGGTGATTACTGAGCCACGAAAGGCTGCAATTTGTTAGCCAGAACCAACCCCTTTCAGGCAGAGCTGTCCTAAAGTCAGCTGTTGTCTCTGATTCTGTAGGGGCTGGGCCACATTCAGTCTCAGGCACACCCAAGTTCAATTTTTGGCCTCAAGGACGCTGTTCTCCCCAGCAGCTTTCTTTCATACAAAGGCAAATCAGGTGTCTCATTGTGTCTGATAAATGGATCCTCCTGCCCAGCATGCTGCAATAAGATATTCCAGGAAATGACCCTGGCAGGGTGCCTGGAGGGTTTCCTAAACCAGGGTAGCTGCCTCTGCAGCCAGAGCCGGAGACTGCAATTTAATAAGCTCAGTGCAGCTGGCACCAATTTGGAAACTATTGTGCATACGAGCAAACCGCACTCATTCCCAAGGGTATTTGGCCTTGGATGTGAGTGCAAGTGGAATTTGCACTGAATTTCTACAGAGCTTTCCATGAAATTTTTACATGCAGAGGGTCAGCTGTGGCATGCAGTCCACCATCATGCTGATTTCACAAATCAATAGGTAAACAGATCAATCTTTAGTTGCTTAAATATAACTTTTTTTTTCCAGCATTTTGAAGGGTGAAAGGGAGTGATTATGCCAAAACAGTATCTCTTATTTTCAAAGAGGAGAAATGGATCCATGCTTTTAACTGGGTACGTCTTAAACACTACCACAGCCAAAGGCATCCTCCCACCACTGCTCTTGTTCTTTTCACCAAACCTTTTTGAAACAGGAATACGTCTGCATTATCAATATTTAACTTCTGCCTCTGGAGGCCTTGTACTCTACAAAAGGTAGTTCCCTACAGCATTATTCATCCTAGAATCTACATATAAGATTTTGGTTTACAAACGTAAGAAAATTCACTTACATTTAACTGAAAAGCTTCCTTTCCTTTATTCACTGCAAATTAAAATTGAAAAAAGTTTAGCTCGCACAATTTGGGAACGCAGTGATTTACAAGCACATTATCTTCTCTCTGTAAATATAGTTGAAGCAGAAAGTCTGCATGACTTAACTGGAACATTAATCACATCCAAAGCTCTACAAAATGAATAATTTTATAGCTATAAGCAAGGCTGCTGCCAGCTCTTATCATGACAGCGAGGTGGTGGGGAAAATAGTAGCCCTCAGCCCTCTACTGTGCTCTCTGCACCTCCTGTGTATGTGCAGTGGCCCATATGCTTCCCCTTCTGCTGAAGGCAAGAGAGAAATCGATTTCCATCCTTCTGCACCTACGGATGTTTAGAGCACGTTAGTGGGCATCATTGTGAAACTCTGCAGTAGGGACCAGCTATTTAGCTGACTTGATTCACCCCATTTAGGGGGCCTTTCAAGGAAGACAGCTACTTAAAAGTATAGCCCACATAATTCATACTGATTTTGGGGCAGATAAGCATGGGTCACAGTTGATATTTAGATGTACTGCCTCATGCCACAACTCCCTAACTACAACATCCAGACATATCTTAGTGTGTAGCAGAGACCAGAGCCAAGGAATAAATACAACAGTAAACATGCATACGTACATCAGCATGACTGGTAAAGGCAGAGCCTCAGATCCCATTAAACCTGTGTGCAAAAACAACTTTTTTGTTCCCAGAGTTACATTGTTTAGAGGGAAGGAATGTGGAATTGAGATACGTTTGCAGTGATAAGAAAGCTTAACAATGCAGACAAAAAGACTCCTTAGTGCAATTAGGCGAAAATCACAGTGTCAAGTCAGATAAGTGAAGAAACATTACCACCTCAAAGAGTAAAAAAGTCAAAAGAAATCTGAAAAATAACAGGCTGGCCACTGAAAGCCATGTGTTGTCTGCGAAGCATCGGATAGGTTGTGAACCTGGATTACCAAGTCAATGGGGAAACAGTGAAGGGTCCCGGCTGTCGAGAAATAAAGTCTATAAACTGTACTATGTGACTAGGAGGCGCGCTCCTGCTTGTGGGACGCCCGCCATTGCAATCGCGAATAAAAATGCTACTTTACTGAGATCCTCGCCTGAGCCTATGTTACTGGCTACAGAGTGTTTCTCACAAACCTGTAACGAAAGCAGCTTTTCTTGTGACTGCATTTTGATTAGAGATAGTGTTTGTGCTTTTAAAAACCACCCTGAACACTGTACAAAGAAAGATTACAAGGATCAAGGCACACAGAAATCCAGTAAGCTAAGGTAGTAAAATGTGTCCCATGGAGAGGTACCTAAAAAGTCACCGCTTGAAAAAAGGTCTTTGAGCATCAGTGCTATTTTGAGTAACCTTTCTCCAAAGTTTTAGCACAAATTGCCACTGCTGTCTTAATCTCAAGGCCAATTCAGGGCTGTTAGTTCAAACAAAACATTCAGGGAAACAACAAGGGCAGTTTTGTAGAAGCAGATGGGATACAACACGAATGGTCACTCATTTTTGATATAAGCCACTTTTAAAGGATGAGTACTTATAAACAGGAAAGTGAGAATGCGTTCTTTTTTAAACAAAATTAAGAACTCCACAGTGGTTGAGTGGTTGTGCTAACTACCAGCACTGACTAGTATAAATTAGGTAAGTTCCCTCGGTGGTTTCCATGCATAGGACCATATGTGCTTTATCAGCACTACAGTACCCCACAAGCTTTAGTAGATTGCCTCAGAAAGCAACCAAACAATGTACTGTACTATTACTTGTACGTGTTTTTTCAAGAAGTGAATAAACAAGGCTCATGTAGTTTTGTCCGTCAGCCTTGGGGGGAGGAATGGGGTGGGAGTGAATATAGAAAAAGCAAAACAAACCACTATCAGCTCCTTTGCACCTTTGATGGTACACAAACCACAAACTCAAGAAAACACTTACACCTAAACTCTCAGAAGAGCAGGCAGTTTGAGGAAAATATAGCTGCTATCAAGCAAATGAGACAGATGACCTTGCCTCCCTTTGTGCATGTTCAGCTGCCAAACCTACAGCTTCTCCTTAGCTGTAATCACAGCTTTCTCCATTGCAGATTTGGATGCAATTGAGAAGAGGGTATGACGGCCTCAAATAAACAGAATACAAAGAGAAGGGGCTCTTGTACTGATCATGTTATTCAGTTGTATATTTAATGAAAAACTCCATTCGTTTAGTCATAGCTGCTGAAGAATGACAGACTGCCACAAAACCCAGAACATCTGCCCAGACTGCTACGGGATACACTGGATCTCCTCCAGAGGCTCTGGCAGCATAATGCTGATTTGTAAGAAACACTGTTGAAATCCACGCATACATAAAAGTTTTTGAGTAACAAAGAACCGGCTATTTCAGGCTTCTGGGGCGTCTTAGTTGAAGCTATTTTTCCATTATTAAACGCTTTTGTGTTCTGTTTTTTTTTTGAAAGACAAAACCAGCAAGAAATTATATGGCAATAGATTTAAGGTGTGGTTTGTTTAAATTAATGGCAGGTATATGGAAAGATAATTATTAGATTTCAGTCAACTGCAAACAGTAAAAATATCAAAGGTTCCAAAATTTAGTCCAAATAAGATAATTACTAAAACCACCACCCCTATCCTAATGGGCTAAGAAATGGCATCTAACAGAATTACCCACCCAATTATTAAAGCACAGCAATGCTACTAAGAACAGCTCACTAAACATACAGAACTACATTATCTAGAGTTTATTGCAAAACCAGAAAAGAGACAGCAAACTTGAAGTCTGTCTTTCATTTCAGATTTGTATCACTTGTCCAAGTTTCACTCGCTCACATACACACACACACACGCAGCCTGTACACAGAAAGTTGCTAACACATTTGAATTCCCACAGTCTCGCAAGAAACCTTAAAACATTTCAGTAAAAAGTTAAAATGAGGTCTTTTACCACAAGGACTATAAAATCCCCCCACCCGCCCCCCACTACCATCAAATTTCTAAGTTTTGGATTCTAAAAAGCATACATAAAAAGGAAGTTATTTCAGTAGCACAAAGACTACCTTAAACATAGCAAAGTACGTCTAAGGAGTTAATGCAACTGAAAAAAAAAAAAAAAAAGTCCTGCATCATACACAATCAGTGTTTTAATTAACACTGTTGATAAGCTCTAAATCTCTAGCTGGAGTAGAGCATCGTTTGTTTCTGATTAACTTTTAATTCCCAAGTTATATAAAAAAAACAGTTGTAGCAATTCTTCTGAGCTGCTAGTTTCATGAGAAAAAGTCCCTTTCAAAATTTCAATAAATATACTGACATCTAAAGTTAGTTGAGGTTGTCATGCAAGACAAGTTACATAACCAAGACCAACTCAATCTTTATAATAAAGGCAACTTGCATTCAAAAATGAACTTTACCCTTACATTTTTATTCAAAGGGTAAACATGAATTAACCCAGCTGTTTACCTGAATTACAAAAGTAACATGATTCAATATGAAAATAAGAAACTGTCTACAAATCTCTGACAGTAATAAATTGCAATATACAATGCATACAGGAGTTATACAGAGCAACAAACTCTTGTACAAAACAAAAATACTTTAATACCTTTAAAATCCAATTTGTTTTTTTTTTTTTAAAATCATTCATGAAAAAGATTTGAGTCAGAATTCACACCTCAATTAGTCTAGCTTCAGGTAGCTACATTACAGCTATTTAATATACAAAGAGATAAATCTCTCCACCAGTCATTAAAACTGTCTTTTTGTTAGAGTTTCACTGCTTCTGCGTCTCATGCTCCCAGATCCAAAGTTGTCTTCAAATCATGAGAACTGAATTTGTTGAACACCGGAGATCTACAGAAAGAAAATGGAAGCTTACGTTCAGTGTAACCTTTTTTTTTGAAATTGCATCACAGTTAGCAGCCTTGAGTTGTCAGAGCGTTGGAATGTCATGACAGCCACCAAAAGACTAAATCATTGATTTTTGTTTTTCAGAACAAGGCAGCTGAACTAGCGTCTGAATGTTAGCAGCAGAAGGGAGAACAGATGACGGGATACTGTACCTGTTGGTATGACGTTGTATAGACCATAACATTCTGCTGTTGGCCGTCTGTAGTTATTAAGCCTGCTGGCAACTGATTAGCTGAAAGAAAAAGCATTTAAAGAGAGTTAGACATGATCTGCAGGATACATGAAGCCCTGTTTGTAGCATCTGTCACTTAAATAACATTTAGTTGTGGTCCACTCTGGGACTATGGAGCAGTTCCTCTCAGGACAGCTACATACTACGCTGCGTTCAGTCATGCTTGTTACTGAGTGTTAAGTGTCAACGAGCTTATTCCCATTAGTACTTCAGAATCAAAATCCATTATCTGATTTTTCATCACTGAATCTGCACATATCTGAACGAGAAACCCAGAGAAAAAGTCATGCTTCTTTATAAAAATAGGGACCCGAACGTGGAAAAAGCATGAAAGGTGGCAGAGATGAACAGAGGCAGGCAATGACAAAAAAAAAAAAAAAAAAAAAAGAAAGAAGCACTGGCAGAGGTATTGACAGGAAGCCAAAGACCTGACATTATGCTAGATGACTTCAGCATTCCTTTCAGGGTACCACACCAAAGCTCTGAATTTCACAGAGGAAAGACAAGGCCAATGAACTGAGTAAAAAGCAATTCTGACATCTGGGGAGAAAATTCAGGGAGTGATGCTCTAAGTCAAACCCTGACAGTAACGCATATGGTAAGCTCTGTGACATTCAGAGTAAATACATGTTACAATTGTTAGTTGGAAGTAAAGCAGCAAAACTTCCAAGTTGTAAGTTACTATAGCATACCATTCTCCACTAGGAGACAAAAAACGGGACTTTTTGCTGTTCTGAATTATGGCTGTTACTATGTACAAATAAGATGCAAACCCCATAAAAATCCAAAACCAGCATAATCCTAACAGCTTTGATATGAAAGCCGATGCTTGGTTTTGCTTAACATCACTGTATTAGCTTTCAAACACTTAAGCTGCACATTAAGCGATGCATTAAGATCAGAGTTAGGAACGGCTTGGTCAGGTCTAAAATTTTAATGCCCTTCAACACGTGTTCCATATCCAACACAGCCGGGTCAGAGACCCAGCATTAACCTGTGGTGAAGATCTAAGACCAAGAGCTCAGGGCTGTGCTGCAGTAGCACGGTTTTTACTACTGCTGCAGCAAGACCATCACCCTGAAGGGATCTACAGCTGCACCTCCATGGAGAGGAATGCCTGCAGCACACGACACAATCAGCTACTTCAGAGACATATTTTTTCCTCCTCTTCTGTTATCTGCTACTGCAACATCTCCTTTGGCACCCTGCCAGGACTTAGTATTCTCTTCCAAAGCTGCTCTTTTCTAATCACAGCAGGTTAACGCTTACTTCATAGAGCACACTGAGGCTCCCAGGCCTGAGATACTTGAAAAAGGGGGTAGGAGCAGATCTTCAGCCTTCTGCCACTTAATGGGGGCCGTATCAAATTTGTTAAGGGGTCAGAGCATCCACAGATGGAATGGGATTCCTTCTTTCTGGTTTACAATTTCTGGTGGGCATTGTACTCAGGCCAAGCAGAGCATGAGCATCCCTGAGAAAAAAACTTTTAGTGAACTCGCCTCTTGGCCCAAAAAAGGTACTGGATGCAGACACAATCAAAACATTCCAACTATTTTTCCCCTTCAACTCCTGAGCTGCAGTTTAAATGCATGAAGAGCAGACCAGAGTATATACAAGATACAGCTTTTAGAACAATATCTATATATTGATTTGACAACCTTTCAAGCTGGACAGACCTCCAATAGCTGCAATCCAGGAACTACAAGCAACATACCCAAGGTAAATAAATTGGGTCTATAGTTTTGTTGGTACCCTACTACTTCTGAACCAAGAACTATTACATAAGTGAGTACAGATAAGAGTTCGCTATTTGCATTTCCTAATCTTTAATCGGAAAATAAAAAAAAAAAGGCAAGCTTTCTGCAAGTCCCCTGTAGTATTTAGGTTTAGATCCTTAAATTCCAGTCAGTTTTATGAACTTATCTTTCAACCTAGGAGAGAGCATAAGAGTCTCTACTGTTTTGTATAGCTAAAGTCATCAAACTAGTAGCAAAGTGTTCTGTTTCAGAACCTGAGTAGCTCATCTCAGTCCTCAGGCTTTGAATTTTTGCTAGTTCTGTAGTATACCACTGATTTTAAAGAGAAGATTTATCAGGTACTTAGGTGAAAAAAATAAATCTCATCAGTAACTATGACAAGAGCCACACCCCTTAATTCCTATACCACCTTAACATTTAAAAGACAAGATGAAGGCTAAGCAAGAATCCAGCACCAACAAAACCAAAGCAGGGACCCAACAAGCATCAGGCCTTAATTCACAGCATAAGGAAGAAAAATTATAGCGAATGCATATGATGTTCCTTCCCCTATACTTTTTAGGTGCTTATCTGTTCGTTCTTTTGAATACATAAGAAATATTAATTGTTTTAGAATTCTGTGAAGATGATGTTCTCCTCTGGTTCTCTCTCAAAGACCAGCTCCCCAAGTCATCACATGATGTTTACTTTAGTTTTTCCCCAACAGTCTTGCAAGTAGAAGAAATGGAGCCTAAATGTGTAGCTATTTAAAAAAAATAAAAGATAAAATTCAAGTCTGCATCTTTTATTACAATATGTGTTTATGTGTAGAGAAAAATACTGTCCCTAATGTATATATTTAAAGATCTTCCAGAGTTGACATTACCTATTACTAGAATTCTGACTGTACGTTCTACTGACTGGGAAGAGTTTATCTTGGCACAGGGTATACTCCAGACATCTCAAATGAAAGCCTCAGGGGATGTAACACAAGCTGTCAGTCCAGAATGTCCTCCTCAGTTAAGAGTTTTGATGTCTAAAGGAAATGCTATCTTTTGAAAAGCCATAGTAATAATGAAATCAATTAAGGAGTATTACTTACTAAATGCTTCCTCTGTGAGCTCCTCACTTAGACCATCTCCAGTTGTAACTGTTCCCCCAATTCCCTTTTCTCCTTTCATTGCCTGGTGAGAAGAAAAAAAGGATTTGTATTAGAGAATTGTTGGTGTGAGATTGTTTCAAGGACCCAAGATCTCTATCCAAGGTTTGGAAGTTGAGCTGGAGTTTGAAATCCAAGACCTGCAAAACTACTGTATTTAAGACTGTGCATAGTATGAGAATACATAAAGAGTGTTTTTCATCTTAGCCATACTCCTCAGAAACAAAAACTCTATAAAATTGAGTAGAAAAGGTTTTCAGCTGCTGCACAGAGTCAGAGATCTGCAGTAACCCAGGAGCAGTCAGCACATTTACAAGAAATCACAGAACCTCAGAACTACTGAGTGTGCAACATTTGCTTACCAACAATATGCAAGCGCCATCCTCATACAACTAAGGGTTGACATTTAAAACCAAGATATTGGATTTCTTTCCCCACAGCAAGGACTAGAGCCAGAAATGGTATCAGCACAGAAAGCCAAGGCTCCTAGTCATATGCATGCAGTTGTAAAACTGTGAAGTTTGATGATCTATACTACTACATAAGAACACACAGAAAAATACTAAAGGTAAGAAATGTGTTCTCTGCAACTGTTTGATGGAGAATAAACGCATAAGCTTCAAAACAGCACTTCATACAGTACCCTGAAGAGGGAATGGGTGTTTAAAATTGATAGGAAAAAACATCCAAACCATTCACCTAGCCGAAGACCAATCCCAATGCTCTGCTACCACAGCATATACATCTGCAAAAAATAGACCTTTCAGAAGAAGAGTAGAATAGACCTAACTTCAGACTTCTCCAGAAGAACTGCAACTAGCTCGGCACCACTTGCATTTTTAATTAATGCACATGCCTGTGCCATCCAAAGTGCTGTAACTGCTATAGAGAAGTAGAAAAAGACAGCAGACGGCAGTGCTTCAACTTTTAGATTTCACCTCCTGTTACTCAGTTAAACACCCTCTCACAATCCACCATAAAAAACTATCTTCTGGAAAAGGGAAGTTTAAAGTGCTATCAGCAAATTAAATACCACTAATGAGTCTTAGTGCCATTAATTGAAAAAATTTTGATTTCCAGAACGGAGAAAGCCTGAAGAACATCGTTTTCTACAGTACTGTTAATTCAGACATCCCTGCTTCACTCATGCCAGTAAAACCAAGCTTATTTTCTTTCTTCTTCCCATGATTATTTTAACCCTGAACAATTTCTTCATTCAGGTTTATAAAGAAGGGAGGTCATTGGATAAAAATGCCTTTGGTTTGTTTGGTTAAATCTGGTATTCTGAGGTAGCAGAATACAAAGTAAAGAAGAAAATTTTCTTTGGTCTCCAAACAGCAAGAGGGAGGAAAAAAAGAACAAAAATCTCAAGCAGAAGCAACTTCTTTTTTAGAAAATACAAATTTCTGAAAGGAAAAAAATAAGTCACTTTCTGCTAGAGAAGGGATAAAGAAAAGTGCTTCGATCACATAATTATCAGGTACGAAGTATCAAAAGCAAACTAAGAAAAAAGTAAAGAAAAACAAACAGATTACAACACCACTGTAGCAGATAGCCTTCTGTGCGAATAATTATTCCAACATGAGAAAAAAAACTTTCTTTTGCATATCTGAAGCCCAGAAAAGCAATAGGCATTAGGCCAGATCCTCAGAGGATGTTGTCTAGTACAGTTTTATTGATTGAACCCAAAGATCGAATTAAGTATTCTTAATAGGCACCTTTAAAGAACAGAATGATTTACTACCAACAATATATTAGAGAAAAGTTATTCAGTTGAAAGCTCTAACTGCTTTGAATCAGCAAGTCTAAACAAAATGCCTTTATTTTTTTCCCCCTCTTGATAGGTTCTGGAACATTTTAAAACATCACAGTAGTCCCAATTGGTCCCTGACAATAGCTGTGAGATTCAAGTTAGCCATTACACAATTATGACGTAGAGCTAAGAATAAACACAATCAGGTCAAATAAATGAGAAAATACTGAAGTATATACCAACCTCTCTGAATTTTTGGAGGTATAACTTCAAAGGTTCAACATAGCTATCAAATCCCAAGGTAGACATGGCAAAGAGAATATCTTCTCCATTAATGGTCTTTCTTTTCTCTTGGTGACACCTCTCACTTGCTTCTGACGTTATAAAGCTGATGAATTCACTTACACACTCTTGCACACATTCTTTTGCATCCTTAGCAATCTAGGGAGAAAAAAAAATATCACAAATTGATTCATCAAGACGAAAGAAAACTAAAAACACAAAACAGAACAAAAACTAAAAAAAGCACAATAGGTTGCAATAGATATTAAAGGAAGCATCCCAAAGCCTGATAATAATACCCATTTAGGCAACAACTGTATGAGGGAACCACTGGATGTCATCACTGCTCTGTGGAAGCACAGCTGCAACATGATTTTAACTGAAGTTTTACTATTTCAAGCAGAACAACCAAGTGCCAGGATCTCCCGAACTCATAATTGTGTTCTGTACCAGGTTTTATATGTAGATGCATCTCAGTATTGTGCCTGAATTTGCTTACCTACTACTTCTCTTTCAACCTGTTCATTACAATATCACAGTCCACTTTCACTTTCCTTTCAATAGACCCAGCAGCTCCAACCCCACTGTAGTACATTCCCACAAACCTGGCAATGACAAGTATTTTTATCCTGACCGGATTAAGGGATTAAAATATATGCCTAGCGGTGAGCTTCTCTAGTGCTTTAATATTCTGGTATAAATTTTGCAAATGAGAGTTCAACTGAAGAAACATATGCCCCTGGCAAGAATGAAATAAATTTGATTATGGTTTTCAGCTGGACAAAAGTAATTTACCTGACTTAAAACAACAGCAACCATTACTCACGATTACTTGGGAAGCTGACAGGATCCAAATGAAGAATTATAATAATTAAGATTCTTATTCTTCACATGTTAAGAACCTGTTTGTATTTTCTTTTTTTATATGAAGCAGTAACAATATGTAGAATCTTTACTAGTTCCTCTGATATTTTCAGAGGAATAGAGCCAGATTTTCAGAAGTACTCATCAGCCAACAGCTTCCCTTGCAGCTTTTCACAAAGACCTCCCTGATTTTTCAAGATAGCTCATCAACCCATATGCTAAATTCTTGAGAAAAATCTCATCTTGATTGCTAAAATTCATGACAATATGGACCAGTGAAGAAATTTTCACAGAAAAGATATAAATGTAACACCCAGATCTCCAGAAAGCCCTAAACACTATGAAGTACAAGCAGATGCAAGAAAATTTCGCCTTCTATTTAAAGGGATCTCAGAAAAAAAAGGCAGCCTTAGCTAGAAAAAAAAGTTAGTTGGGCAAAATGTACTGGAATACAATAGACAAATGGCAAGTAATAGGAGTCCTGTAAAGTTTTAAGATCAACTGGTAGAATATTCAAACAATTATAACTAGTCTCAGCTTAAAATTGATTTAGAAGGTCTGTTCTTAGAAGAAAGAAATAAAAGAAGTCTTTCGATATCTGGCTTTACTTACTACATGATATAAGGCAGGCTTCTTAGGTAATTTTGGCATTTGGATATGTAAAAATTCAGGCAATGGAAGACTAACCATTTGCTTTCCTTCAGGATGAGAAATAGATTTTTATTTCCCCTACTATATTTCACTTATTCCATATTTTAAACAACTCAATCAAAGCACAAGATTAAATTTCATAGGAGAGAATTACATAGAAAATGTTCTTGCCAACATGAGATTTTCACCAAGTCTGCCTTGTTATGATAATTTCAGAGAACACATCTTTGAAAAAAAACGCCCTTGAAAGCCCTATGAAGAGCACTCTAAAGAGTTGAGGCTCCTGTAATTATGGAAATTATAAAAAGCTTTCAGAACCCTAAGAAAAGTGGACAGATTTTATTTATTTTGAAGGCTTTCCTCCAACATTTCCAAATGATCCTGGTTTATTGTTCTACCAACTTAAGTTCACTCAGAGGAAGGAGTAAAACTCATTAACACACTTTCTTTACCAGACAAGAACATTACCTTTCCTGTTTGGGGTATAGCGTTTTTCATTATCCTTGCAACATTTGCAATTGGAAGATAGATATCTTGTTCTCTAAAACTCTCTTTTGACCCATTTGTATCTTCATGATCATTCATGCTGTCCTCTGTGTCTAATGAAGTAAAGAAAAGTTAGCAGAAATTGTATTTGATAGACAACAGGCAATAATTAATCAAGTTTAAAATATTACACTGAAAGATTAATCATTTTTGAAAGACTAGTGTATTAACATTGTAGAAATAACCGCAAAAAGCAACAGATGTAACATCAGGGTATCTTTATGGGTGTTCAATATCATATTTATCTTACCATGCACAGAAATTTATGTGGCTGCTGAAAACCAAGCATTCTTAATGTCAGGTCAAAATAAAAATTCTTTCCTAAAACAACGAGTTGTGTTTTTCTTGTTTTGTCATCACCCCCAAGGACACTGTATCAACACTGATAAATCTAAAATCCACCTTCAGACTGCAGGAAAAATGCGTTATGCAATGAGGCATTATGAATACAAATAATTGCAAATTCTTAGGTTGAGAACTGACAGCAGAGAACTGTACAAGAGGTGGAAGGAAACTGTACACAGAGAGAAACAGTAGTATTTACTGGTACATTTCTTACCATCATGAGGCTGTATCACATAGTGACTGCCACCAATGTAATCTCCAGCAATTCCTAACTGAGAAGCATCTGTCGTGGAGCTATCACCGTCCATCTAAAACCAGAAGAAGCAATGCTTTCAGGTACGTTTGCGGTGCCGGAAGTGCAGCTATTGCTGAAAAACAGCACTTTAAGAAGCTTATGAGACCAATTTTTACAGAGCGTTAAGTATTTGGCCATTTGAGAACAGCACACTCCTTGGTGCCGAGCTTTACTCATTGTTTTGGTTTTGATCAGTTCTTCAGATGCAACATACTAAAGAATTATTGCAGCTATTTCTCTCATTCATACAAAAATGAGAAGTTAAAGGAACTTAACTAAAGGAGAGGTAGGTTTATACATTCCATTAAAACAAAGGTTAGCACTTATAGTAACTTTTTTTTTTTGGACAAACCATTGCCCGTTCCCAGATTAGGTATCAGGGTCAAGCACCTATGAAGATGAAAATGCAAAACCACAGGCAATCAGACTAAACTGCAAGATCGTGCTAACAAGTGAAGTGCTTAAAAGTAGTTTTGCTCCCCTTATCTTGCAAAGTAACAACAAAAAGTGGAGTTTCATTATTTTTTCAGTAGTAAGGCCACCTAAGATTACTCATACAGTAGTACAAGATGCTTTTGACATTATTCTTCAAGTCCCAGCTGAATTTCAGCTGTGGGTCTGAACTCTGAAGTCTACAGAACACGTCACAGGCAAATTGTTAGCTGCTTCTGACAGTGAAAATAATGAAACTGCTTTGTGAAATCTCCCCAGAAATTCAGCTGAAGGCACAGGCCATGCACCACAAATACAGATAGCAGCCTTGTGTGGTTGCCATGACAGGCTGACCAGAACAGATCAAGGCATCTGTTTCTCTGAACAGCTCTCGAAACCTAACCCCAGCTCACCAAATGCTTTACCTACAGTTCTTCTACAAAGTGCACACTTTGCTTTCCATTGCCCAAGCAGCTTTTCTCAAGTTGACAAACTTTTCCTAGCCAGACCTCAGGACCAGCTCTGCATCCTCATCCTTCCTGAGGCATCAGTCACTCCTGGGTGTCTTCTGAGTCATGCTTGCCTTTGCTTCCCCTGCTTCCGCCCTGCCTCACTCCTCTGGGCATCCTTTGCTCCTCTCACAATACTCCTACCTGGTGGCCAACAAGAACTCTTCTCCTTCAGGCTTTAGAGACTGGGTTGGAGTTCAGTAGGTGATTTAAATGCTAGGAGGAGGGATGCCAAAAGGGCTGCACTCCCTTCCTTGCTGCCTTTGTCCCAGGAGGCACTGACCACATTTCAGCCAGAGGAGTCCAAGAGATGTGCCTGCCCTTCCCATCCTTCTATCCCAGTTATTTGTTGGTAAGTCCCAAAATTTGGGAATAAATTTACTTTGTAAATGAGTAAGGTATCTCACAGTACTGCTCTGAAGCCTGCTGCTTCACCAGAGACTTTGAACACATTGCACTTCCTTCTCCCGTGGAGGCAAAAAAATGCAAAGATACCTCCTACCTCCCTTAAAAGCTTGTATCCCTTTAGTAAGGGCTTTCCACAAGTAAGCAGCAATCCAGTACATCACTGCCTGTTGCATCCACATTTTGTCACAGGACACAACGCTCATATATACAACAGCAAATGCTTCTGCCCAGGCAACCAGTTACCACATCACATTTGCTTTTCTAGAGGAATAATGAAATTTCTCAAACGCTACCATCAGGTGCTCAGTAGAAAGCTCAGACCAATATAAAACTGTGGCAGACAACGGTTCTACTTTCAAAGGGGTTACTTTAATGGTGCCAAGTACAAGTCGGAATTTGAGTCTCTTAAAACTTGAGCAATCTTGGCTTTTTTCCAGTTGCAGATGTCTTGAAAATTAGTGTATTAAAAAATAAACTTTTCCAGAGCATTTAGCTCCCATACTTCCCAGATATCAGGTTTTTGTGGTTTGTTTTTAAATACTTAAGATTGTAATGATGCTACTTTTGGAGAGAGGAAACGATGCAAAAAATTATGGATGGAGAAGGGGCTCCCAGCACATGCAGATCTCTTTCAACATTGGCTCACAGATTTAAAGATATATTTGAGTGTGTTTACAGACACCTTTGCTCCAGATTTTCTTGGCTGTGGATAACATCTGACAAGTCTGCTAACACTCTGTTGTTCACCTGCTCCTAGACAGTCAGCTCTGCCATCCCCATTTGGCACCCCGTGCCATCCCCATGCTCCTCCTGCCACAGCTGTTCCTGCTGGCCCCACCACCACGCACAGCCCTGCGAGATGCAGGTACCTTGCCTGTCCTTAGGGAACCACCTCTGTCCCAACAGGGAGCGGTGGAAAGGGAAGGATTTTATTGTCGCCGAGCCCCTGCAGCTCACCTGCCTCCATCTGCCTGAAAGTGGGGGTGGAGGCAAACTTGTGCTATTTTTGCACCTACCAGAAACATGAGTAATTCAGCCTCTCTCAAATCTGAACTTCGCCTGTGGCCACAAGGGCTGGGTTTTTGCTTTCAAACTTTGAAGCAGCATCCGGTGCCACGCTTGGCCACAGATGCGCAAGTAACCTGAGTGCTGCTCACATTCACGGCAATGGTGCCACCGCTGGAGGTGGCCTTGGCGCCGTTTCAAGGAAAAACTCTTCTACCTCTTCTTCACCGTACTGAATGCTGCACACATGCACCTGCTGCTTTTTTAAAGGCACTTCTGGTCATTTTTGATGGGCATTTGTAAAATGTTTTTGCCTCTCACACAGCAGCTCTGTCCAAAGGAAGGGCAGCACTTTATACTTTAGCTTTCCGTGTGCCAACTGCCATGCCAATTCACTCTGTCTGCACGCTGCAGGCTCTTCGCTTAACGCTGATTTTCAATTTTCCAAAGGGTCTAGACTTTGCTTACTCAGCTCACTGTAATGACAACGCAAGGATATTGCAATCCTGAGCACCAAGAACACGAAAACTGACATCACCCTTCCTTAAAACAGTTGTGTCACTTTTCCTTCCTCAATCTGAAGTGATTACATTCTGCAGTCGGCTATATCCCAAAAGCTGCTTCCAAAATTAATTTCGGATTTTCTGGTAGTCTTGTTCTCAGTTTCAGCTCTGAATTTAACTCCAAATTATGGACTCCACAAACTTTGAGTTTATTCAGCCCCAGCTCTATTTTAAATGCCTTGAGGTTCCCCTCCACCCCCGTTTCTTTCTTTTTTTGCTTTTCTATGAACCATATCTTCTGAAATGTTTCCTTCTTCTGACTGCAATATTCTTCAAATTTCTGCAGTGATGTGACAATTCACTTGTGTCTGCTCACCCATTCTGCAGGCACTTGCATTTTGTGCATTATCCTTAGTGTCTAGCACTAGGTAAACACTAAAGCATCTCCATACATACCCATCTGAAGCTTTACTGCCAAGCCCCTGTAACATTAAGGAACCAACACGCTTTCATTAGCCCCACTGGCCTTCAAAAGACAATTCCTGTTTGAGTCTCTTCTAAAAGCCTCCTGCATCTCTTGGCAGCTTTGACCTCATTAGATTAATGCATCCTCCAGGTTCCATATTTACTTTTATTCTTTTCTGTGTCCACATTTCCATTTCTACTTATGTGTGTCATCTGATAATTAGCAAGAATTTTCTGAGGGGAAGCTTATCAACATTACTAATCAAAACCAGCAATTAGATCAGCAAAACTGAAAGGAAAAGGCTCGCAAAAGAAAAAGGCAGATCTGTCTCTGATAAAGCACACAGGCATTGACAGCCTACTATATACTGAAATTACTTCTGTGGGTATTACTGTAAGAAAGGTTTTTAGCTGCCAGGACAACCTTGGGGCAGCAGAGTATGGGCAGCATAACACCCTTCTGTGTAACACTTGGCAGGGCCAGGTGCTAATCCAGGATCATGGGACAATTTGGCTGGATCACGGGGGAAATTATGGCTGGAAGGGGCTCAGGAGGTCTCCAGCCCAACCCTCTGCTTGAAGCAGGGTCAGCTCTGAGCTCAGAGCGGGTTGCTCAGGGCTTCGTCCAGTTGTGTCTCAAAGACCACCATGGATGGAGAGGGCCCAACCGCCCCAGGAGCCTGCTCCATTGCTGGGCTGGCTTCATGGCGAAAAGTTTTGGGCCCCTCACTACAGAAGGACATTGAGGCCCTGGAGCATGTCCAGAGACAGGCTACGAAGCTGGTGAAGGGCCTGGAGCACAAGTCCTGTGAGGAGTGGCTGAGGGAACTGGGGCTGTTTAGTCTGGAGAAGAGGAGGCTCAGGGCAGACCTTATTGCTCTCTGCAACTACCTGAAAGGAAGGTGTGGGGAGCTGTGGGTTGGCCTCTTCTCACAGGTAACGAGTGATACGACTAGAGGGAATGGCCTCAAGTTGCACCAGGGGAGGTTCAGGTTGGAAATGAGGAGACATTTCTTCTCAGAAAGAGCAGTCAGGCACTGGAATGGGTTGCCCAGGGAGGTGGTGGAGTCACCGTCCCTGGGGGTGTTCAAGGAAAGGTTGGACGTGGTGCTTAAGGACATGGTTAGTGGGTGATAGTGGTAGTAGGGGGATGGTTGGACCAGATGATCTTGAAGGTCTTTTCGAACCTTAATGATTCTATGAGAAGGAGCAGCATTTCTACACATTACTCCAACCCCAGCAAGTTCTGTGGGAGAACTGCAGTCAGATTTCATTTTGTTTTTTAGTTCAACACTAGATCACGGTATTTGAATTTAGCAACTGCACTTAATATATTGTACAGTCACCCTACTAATATCTCTTTGAGTTCAGAGTTTGACACAAACATGACCTTGCCTAAAAATGTGGCCACTTCTATCTTACTTCACATGAACACACAGTTGTTTGTTCAGGTATTACAGTTTAAACTTCAGATGATCAAAACTCAAGCAGTCACTTAAATCACCATATATTTAACACTGAATGTCAGCACAGAATCCGTAATACATACAGCACAATCCAACCCTGAGAAAATACTGCTCTAAATACGTTTCTAATTAATTTCCCTCAAAGCAAACAAAAAAAAAAACAGCACAACCTTCCAGTGTCACTATAGTTGCTCTGAAAATGCAATACAACGTAGCATAGAAACAACATGCTGCCTGCAGTAACTGAAGTTCCTAGGAGACTAAAAAAAACAGCAATTCTTAAGCTGGCAGGCTTAGTAGGAAAAGAGTGACTTCTTTGGATGGAAGTAGCTGTTAAATTTCATGAACAGACAGAGTCCTGGAAGATATAATCCTAAAATTCATGTTCAGAAAGGGGCTGGGTGGGTGGGTAATCTCAGAGCAGCCCTTAGACCTGCCACAACTTTCTTAAAAACACTATTTGCAGACTATATATCTCGTTTGCACGGTGGCAGTTTTGGCATGCAGAAATTGCGATGTTTTTTAATACAAGGTGGTGTCTCCTGCATCTGTGTGGCCACTGAATCACATGAAGAAGGAGGGCTCCCAACACATTGTTTAGTAGCAGGCACTACACTAAACTGCAGTTTTGTAAACTAAACTGCACATTTGTGAAACGCACTTCCATTTTGTAGATCACCCTTCACCTCCAGCACAAGGAAATTAATGAAGCTTCTCCATACATACACATACTGACTGAACCAAGACCAAGAACCAAGGATGTCAGAAGTGACAACATGTCAGTTTTAGAAATCATGGAATTGTAGAATCATTTAGGTTGGAAAAGACCCTTAAGATCCTCAAGTCCAACCATCCACCTAATGACTCAGCCCACCGCTAAGCCACGTCCCTGAGCACCACATCCACACACCTCTTAAATACCTCCAGGGATGGGGACTCCACCTGGGCAGCCTGTTCAATGCCTGACCACCCTTTCCGTGAATAAATTCTTCCTGACAGCTGACCTAAACCTCTCCTGGTGCGACTTGAGACTGTTTCTATGTTGGGAAAAAGCATCTGAACACAGAAGCAGCACAAAGTTGATTTTTTTTCATGCCACTGTTATCTCTAATAGAGAAGACCAAGAAGATACAAATGAACAGATCCAGGAAAAGTAACCCCAGAAATATGTTGAAAGGGAAACACTCCAGATCAAGGGCGTCAAAGAAAACTCAATGATAAGCTGCAAGTGAGTGCACATACAGGTTTACACAGCCATCTGGTAAAAAGTTTTCTGGGGGATGCTTAAAAAAATATGCTTCTGTCAGCTGCTGACAACTCAGACTGTTCCCAGAATATATCTGCACTGAATGAATAAAACCTCACTACCTTAAAGGATATCTTGCATCCTGCTTAATCTTAAAAGCTCTCTTAAGAGAGTGGTATCTGTGGCTCAGCCAAATGGTAACTAGGTGAGAACAAGCCCAGAACTGCTAGCACTGAGGAGAGGATGGGTCTTAGACTTACGCGAGCATAAAAGGCAAAAACAGAAAAAAAGATAGGAAGATCTTGCCTTCAGAATTACCTGACAGCAGTTTGTGAAACTGGTCTCTCATGGGAAACCATGTGTGTCTTGTCTTCTAAGCACTTAACGAGGTATTCATGCACACCACCACTCTCCCAAATCTGCTGTCCCACAAGAGGAACAGCAGAAAATTTTATGTAATGAACTGAAGCACTTGGAACTTGCCATGTGGCTGTCCCTACCATGGAAGCAGGACAGAAATGGTAACTAAAGTAATAGGTACTAACTACTTCAGCTGTTGTAGATTTATTTTGCCACAACCCCTTACCACAGGAAATGTAAGCCTGAAAACCTGTACATAACATCCAACAGAGACAATGAGGTTTTACTTGGGCTTTCTGTACCTTCATTTGCTGCTCCTACATCGAAATACTGAAATACTTTTTAAATTTGAAAATACAGCATTAATTCCCTTTGATTTTCAGTGACTTCTGGAGAATTTGATTTTCCACTGAATTCTCACCTGGCAGCGAAGCACTGTCTCCTACAGCAGAAAACACTGACTGGGAAATGCAGTCGCGGGCACAGGGCATCATTCCAGCAGATCCACAGAAACGTAAAGATAAAACCCCTTGGCACGTGCCCGGAACACAAACAGAAGCCGTGCTCTCTCTCTCAATCTCGAGCTCCTCTAATCTCTCGCAGTGTTCTCCCCACCAGCAGAACAGCCTCAGGAGTGGCAGATTGATGCCGAGAGAACCCGACAGCTTCACTAACACTTGTTAGCCTGCACTGAGCTCCTTCCCCTGGACCACAGGGAGGAATCCTCCCCCCTATGAAATCCAAGCAGGGCCTCTCCACCCTTCCACCTTCCCCCACACATCAGCACTATCTGATGACGCCAGACACATTTATGGCCCATCTCACCAGCCCTAATGTCACAGGCCATGAGTTCCCTCCACCCTCACCCTGCAGCGTGGATCCAGCTGTGCTCTAGAAAGCGGTGACTCCTACCCACGCTGAGGAGCTGCTCAGACACACCGTTAGCTGCAATATACACAGGTGGACTAACAATGCATACATTTTTACATCAAGTGTGAGTGGATCGGTGATATGGAGAAGCTGTCTCACCATCCATGACTTCATTTCAGGCAGTAAGAAAGAAGAGAGAGAAGCTGGAGACAACCTGAGATGAACAAGGGAATTTAGGTGCCTTTGTTTTTTTTGCAGAAGCCAAAGCAGGGCAGCAGTGATGAAGAAACACAGCCCCAGCTCCCTCCTGCTGCAACACTGACTGTAAGGGCCCTGTAATGTTTCCGTATCAAGTTTTTAGTGCTTTCCTAGCATCTCTGGTGAAAGACTAAGCTCATCTGTTTACTAAAACAGCAATCCATAAATCTTTTTTCTTTCAGAAATTTGCTAACATTTGTAAGTTGACTATGTTTTTTCCATCACTGTGGTATTATCTCAAGTAAGTTGTCAAGAACAATTTATTCCCCTCAAGCAACAGGGCAAGAGTTTCACAAAGCTATTTCAGGACAGGCCACTATTTTCAGGCAAAATCATTGAAACTGTTGACACTTCAATTTATTCTATCAATGTTATTTATAAATGTTGATCGGCATGTGTGTACAGTGGCATATTTTGCCCTTTTTCTGAGCATCCTGCCACTAAAATATTAATTCCCAAATACATTTCTCTAAAGTATTGTTGCAAAAATGTCAACTGAAAAGTGGCTTACAAGTGTTCCCCCCGCTTTTTTTTTTTTTTTTTTTTTTAATTTTGATAAAAGAAGATGCAACTTCAAAACAGTTTAATAGTGTTTCATGTTTCCTGTCTTCACGGTATCTTGGACTGCCTTCTTTTTCCTCTCAAATTCTGTACGCTGCCTCCCTCCCTTCATGTAATTATTACCACAAATAAGAGGTTCTGTATTGAACTTTGAACTGCTGTAATTGTCAAATATTAAAGCCTAAAGAGTAATATCCAGTCTTCTTGGCTTCTTTCATATGTAACTCCATGGCTATAAATGCCAACAGCCAAGACCATATATAATCACCTGCACAATGCAGAGCACAAGGAACTCATGCAGACCTCATAAATAATGATTCAGATTAAACCATCCTGGATCTCCCAGAGAATTACAAATGGATCTTTCCTTTACATTGAGCTGTCATGCCATAGGCCACAAAAGGAAATTAAAAAAAAGTAATCACTAAGTTCGCTGTTTAAAAATGCTATGCTAATGATTAAGCATAAACACCATTTCTCCATTCCTGCAAGCCAATTAAAGCCAGATGTCTAATGTCCTAAGCAGATCCTTCCATTTCGCCGCTATTGCCTGGGCTCCTTTTGAGAAAGCGGCAATGCTTTTTTGTTGTTGTTTGTTTTTAAGTTGACAATAACATCTATCCAAATCAAACAATGTATTGGCAAGATATGCAAGGGCTGAAATCCACATTTTCACTTCCCTGCCTATGTTGAAAAGTTCAGGTCATTGTCAGCAATTATTTTGCCCCCCCAAAACCAATCCAAGCCCACTAGATAACTTTTACATGACAACTCTTTACAAAGCCAAATCTTTTTGGCTAAGTCTCAATGGAACTGGTAAAGCTAGAATTTGACTGGTCTTGCATTCTTGCAGTATTACACTTCCAATGGGACCTGCAATACATTTCTTTCATCTCGTGCATCCTAATAGCTGCAGAAATATTACTAGAACACGTGGTTGTTTTCCTTTCCAATGTGATTGCCTGTGAATAACCTACACGGTGTTCTTCCTTTCGGGATCACTGACTACAGTTTCTGGATGGAGCAGTGGCTGGCACACGGAAGCATGCCTGGGAACCAGGGGAGTCTCTCGCTCGCACAATGCACGCCGGCTTCGCGGACAGACATCCAGGAGGAACCAGCTACCCATCCCTCCCACCTGCCACCCGTGTTACTGGTTAACCCGCCGGTGTCGCTGGGGTTCGCCAGCCCGGCGAACTGATCGATCTCACATCCTGACCTTCAACGCTGCAACAGCACCCGGCGCTGGGGCAGGAGAACGAAATGGTCCTACCCAAGCCTCCAGCGCTCTCCACCACCCTCCTGCGCCCTCCGTGCCCCACACACCCGCTCGCCGGGTGTCTCTCACCCCTTGCTTTCGGCCCGAAGGGCGCCCCGCGCTCCCCGTTATCCGGCAGCCACTTCATTGTGGCTCCCCGCCGCACCCCGGGGCCTCTCCCCGCACCTAACGCCCTTCTGGGGAGCCTCGGCGGCGGCCACAACGGCGTCGACCCCAGGCCCAGCACCGGGCGGCCGTGGGCGTGGTGGCGGGGCCCGCCAGAAGCGCGGCAGGGCCGCGGCCCCCCGCACCGGGGCGAGGGGAGGGGAAGGGAGCGGAGCGGGCACGGCGGGGCCGCCACAAAGCCGCCCCCCGCCGCGCAGGGGGGCCCCGGGGCAGCGCGGGGCTCGGCGGCAGGCCGGCCCGCGGCGGGCACGGCCGCGGGGCAACTGCGCTCCCGTCCCCGCCTCCTCCTTCTCCTCCTCCTCGGCCACAAAATGGAGCCGGGAAAGGGGGGGGCGCCTCCCGCAGACGGAGGGGGCACCGGCGGGGGCGGCCGTGCCGAGCCCCCCCCCCCCCCACCGCCTCCTCCTCCTCCTCCTCCTCCTGCTGCTGCTGCTCCCCGCCCGCCTCGCTTCGCCTCCCCGCTCGGCTCGGCTCCGCTCGGCTCGGCTCCCCGGCGGCGCTCCCCCCGCTCCCCGCGGCCGGCACAAAGCGGCGAGCGGCCGGGCCCCGGGGCTGCTCGCCCCCCACTTCCTGGTCCCCGCGGCGGCGGCGCGGCGGCGGCGCCGGGGCCCGGGGAGGGAGACGGACATTTCATTCGAGCCTGCAGTGGAACCGGTTACCAATCATTGGCCGGAGCCAGGCACAAACCTCCAGTGCGGCCCTGGTTGGCTCCCTCCGCAAATCGGCTGTTTGGTTGGACAGAAAATGGCTGCGAAGGAACCAGTCCCAGCGCGGAGCCCCGCTTCCCGCAGCCGGCCTGCCCTCCCTCCGCGCCGCCTCCCCGCCACGCGCGCCGGCTCTTCCCCTCAGCGCGCTGCCTCCCGCCGGCACGGCTCGGCTCGGCTCGGCTCGGCCCTGCCCTGCCCTGCCCGCCTCCTGGTGCCCGGCCCGGGCACCCTAGGACCCCCCCAGAGCTGGGGAGAGGGGCCCTGTTCGCCCAGCACCGCTGCCTTCCTCCCCGCTCGCCTCGGTGTCGGGGCGCTGCTTGCTTACGAGTGTCCTCGCACCCTCTCTTGGCCTCGATCAGGGCTGCCCCACACCTGCGCCCGGCTTCGTTAGTTGTGGGGGAAATATATTACGTGCCCCCAGCGGCTTTGCTGCCTGCCTCGGCCTCTTGCAGGCTGAGGAGGAAGAGGCTGAGGAAGGCGAGGTCGCTGAGGGAGGAGGGGTGCCCACCGCACCTCAGTCCCAAACGTTTTTTGGAACAAAACTTTAGTGAGAGGCGCTGCGAGTCTGACCTGCCCCTTCTCTCCACAGAAAGAAAATCCCGCTGCAGACCTGAAAGTGTTATTCCCCGCCCCCCCCCCCCCCCCCATGACACAGGGCCTAAAGGGCCTGGTTTCCTTCCACTTTCAGGCTTTGTTACTGTTCTTAAAATATATGGCCTGCTCGGTGAAGATGATCGTTGGGCTGGCTTCTCCACTGAGGTTTATAAACCTCTCTTAGGAAGCATTTATATGAAACACTTCATAATCCACTGATCCTGCCATTCACTAGGATTGGAGTGATTTTTTTGTAGGTGAAGGCAGCCAAAGACGTTCCTCACACCTGCCGTCAACGTGTGTCTATTTGTGATCTCCACAGTAGAGGTAACGGGAATGACTTTGTTTCATACAGGTTTTAATAACCTGTAGTAATTCTTCATTATTTGGGAGTCTTAAGTATTTTACTAAAGTGTAGTAAAGAAACTTATGTTTTACAATGGCCTTTGTTAGCATTCTTTACCAAGTTTAATACCTGATACACAAATACATTCCTCTCCAAATTTTCTTCTGGCGTTTGGATTTAAACAAAGCAAAACCCAATAAACCTTATAAATTGCCTCTTGTTTCCACTTAGGAATGTTAGTTTCTTATATTTCAATATATCAGAAAGATTCATATTCACTCAAAATGTCCGTGGACTGTGTTCCAAGTTTAAAAGGAAACATCAAATGAGACAACTTTTGCATGGCCTCAGGTTTTTACTTCAAATGCTATATGCGGCTTCGTTCTGCCTCCTGGGTACTGTGAGCAGTAATTAGTTAATTTTTTTTTTAAAATACCTGGAAGATGTAAAGTAATAAAAGAACATTTGCTAACTTTGGGGCCTTAGGGAATGCATTTCCCCTTTATCTATTTTATGGCTTGTGTACACTGAATATAATACCGTGACAATATCCTATTCATCTTGCAATGCTGTTTTAAGATCCTTCCACGGATTCCCTCATCTCAACCTGGAATTTCACAAGTGAGTAGAAAGACAAATGCTTGCCATGGTGCAGGTTCTTCAGGGCACAGCGTAGAAGGTGCCTTTTGTTTTGAACAGCTAGTTGACATTTTGATTGAAAGTGTGGCCCTTAAATCTTATTACCGTATGTTTTTCAAACTCTAAACAAAAATACTAATTGTTTTACCTGTGATGGTTTTGCTGACATTTCTCACGGTTGCATTGATGAAAAAATTACTTGTCCAATGATTTTATTCAACGTTTTTCTTTAGGACAGCATAGTGGGAACAAGTGCTCCCTGTTACTGGTGACAGAAGAGCTCTCAGTAGTTAAGTATGTCAGCTAGCTGAAACAAGGAGATCCAAGACAGAGTTCTTCTTTACCTACCTCTTATCTTGTGTTCCTCCGTTACTAACAGCTTCTATCGCACATTTAGCATGGAGTCTTTAATTGGTTAATTATTTTATCCATATGCTAAGCACATTCTTAAGCTCCATATATTTGCAACACCATGTGTTCTATTCATCCCGTATACCCTGACAAGGTGCATTTCAACCTGTCCGATCTGCATCTCCCCTCTGCACAGTATTAGGGGTGTCTTGTGAGAACCTTGATAAATCATCTAGTATAATGCTTGCTGCTTTGTTATCTAGCTGCTTATCAGTCGCAGTCTCAAATTCCTCATCACAGCATTTAGATGTTAAATTTTCCAGGGCTGAATATAATTTCTCCTGTCTGTAGTGTGTTCCTTATGTTCTGCAGTCAATCCATTTCTCCTTTTAGACCAGCTCAAATTCTGTCTATACAAAAAGAGGGGAAGAATTTGCAAGAGCGGGTGGAGTTAACTGTAGTAAGATGTAAGAGTTTTGTGAGGTTGTGATCTATTTTGTGAGGTTGTCATTGATGTCTGAAATTTCCAGTAAGGAAATCAAAATCTTCACATATCTTCTATCTGGTTAGCTAAGAAAGCTCTCAGAGGTGAGCAAGTGTGCTACAGGTGTTACTACAGAACCTTCTTTAAACCAGGATACATCGGTCCACTGCAGAATGTGTCTTAATTGTGGTCTGGACTCTGTCATTTGAAAAAAGGTGGTTAAAACAAGAAATTACAATTTTAAGAGAAATAGCAGTGGATGGTAGTAGGGGGTTCATCCAACATCCTCCAGAGTTCTCATTACTGTGTAATTCCGAGTGTAACAGACTGGACATAGGTCTGTTGTCAAACTATGAACTCCGTCATGCTTCAGGAATCTTTTCATTCTTAGCGGATCTTTCTAATGCTTGTTATCTCCTCTTGTAGGTTAGAGCATTCTTACTTGTATTAGACAGTCCTAATTAAAAGATACTTGGAATATACTACAGAGCCAAACAGTGCTATGTGAAAAAAAAGACTGAATATGGAAATTCAGGAGAAATTTTCTACAGGTAAGTAACCAAACTCAGGAGTTACAGCAGGGTGAGATCAGATGGAATGAATTAAAGTTCAGGACGTTTTTAATTTTCCCATAGGTCTGTAGCTCTCACATATGTTGAAAAGAATCTTCAGCTACCCCTGCGTAGCTTGCTTTTAGATTGTATTGCCCTTTAAACAGTAAAAATTCTGCCACATTTTGAAGGAACTCCATGCTCAGGAAGCATTCATGGTGTGGTCCCACAGCTCTGAAAGGGAGTCATGTGCAGGGGCTGTATTGTGACGGTGCACCTGAAAGGCAGCGCTTTAATAGTAGGCGGCTTTGACAGCCCCACCATGGGGACCAAAGGAGGTGTTTATTCACAGCGGATTGGTATCCAGCCAAAGAGGGGTCTGGACAAAGTGTGATTCTGAAGTGAATGCAACTCATTTGGGTGGTATGGTGCGAGCTTGGATTCAGTTCCCTGCACGCTTCTTGTATAACCTTGGGCAAATTACTGTAAATCAAGGCCATCAAATGTCAATTGAGAGGTGCATAAATACCTTTGAAAGTCTGAATTTTAATTATATTGTGCCTCAATTCCCCATCAGCTACATCAGTAACAATACTACTTTCCTACTTGGAGACAAACTGTAAATTGCTTAGATACTAAGAGAACAAGACATGTAAGGGTGAAGCCATTTCCTGAAGACTTCTTGAGACTGAAATAATTTTTGAGTGATTTCCTTGCACTCAACTGCTTTTTTTTTTTTCCATAAGATGTACACTAATTTAGTATGTTGATATGTATACCACTAAGTAAATTTGATTAAAATTGGCCAATGTTTCAAAAGTTACTGAGGGAACTAAGACAAATAGGCAGTGCATGAATGCATAAGTCTTGTTCCTTTACATAAAAAGAAAAATCAACTCGTTGTTTTCACCTGTGGAACAGCTAGTCAAGCAAGTAGATCCAAAGATACTACTTGTAGTTTAGATGTACTAGTTACTCTCAGCCAGGTGGGATTAAGTATGGCTAGCAGCAATCCCTTTGAAATGTACCTGCAGCACAACTGACTTGTAATCAGGTAATTGATTTGTTAAAACATGTCTAAAGCATCAAGTATAAACGTACCACAAGAGCAGCAAAGAACATCAAAGTACACGTGCAAGAAGGTGGTCCAGACAGAATCATTTAAAAGATAAGATGAGATCTTGGCAGAAGTCTGGCCATGAATAATACAACAACAGTTGGAGGTAAAACTCTAACTTTGTTTTCCACAAAGCAATGCTACACTTTTATTGAGATGCAATCTGACGGGAGCCTTGCTTTGCGATTATGCAATTATAGCCTCCTGGATAAAAAAAAAAAAAAAACATTTGCAACGGTTCGGGCTCCTTTCGAAACACAAGGGGAAAAAAATCAATGTTCATTTTAAATGGCAAAGGATAAAATTATTTGGCTTTTCAAACCTTATGACAAGTAATACGAAGTATAGAAAGAAAAGCTTCAGTATCTCTAGTAAAACTTCGTTTTCTATAGCTAGATATATGGCACATTTGCAACTGTCATTCACGTGGGTTTATTTATTATCATCTGCACTCGGCTGTATTCTGTGGTTATGTGTTTTTGGTCTTCTCCTATTATCAGCTATATGTGGGATTGAATTTACCCAGTAGCATGAGTATGGCAAAAGACATCTTACTTAATTCTACTGTGCAAGAGAACAAGCAGCTGCTTAATGGCTGTGCGGTGAAACCCGACATCTCCCATGGGTGGAAAAGCCGTGTTCCATTACAGCTCTGTTTTGGGCATTGCTGAGGGAGCCCAGAAGGCACGTTAGATGAAGATGGGAAGTGAAGACGTGGACTATTGCCCAGTTCAGTTGTGATTACGAAGTTACAGTTAGGAAAACCCTAAGACTGCCAGTACTGATACACCTGGCTTATGGAGTAGGGGCTCCAGAGGACTACAGAGCTAAGTTTTGCTCTGTATCATCAGATCTTTTCAAAAGGGTACGTTCCCACATTTTGTCCATGTGTCTGAATTGCACAATGGTAATAGATTTGGTGGCTCAGTTTTGCTTGGAATGACTGGAGGAATTCAGCATTTTCTTGGAAGTATCTGACCTTTGCAGAGGCTGTGACACTTATCAGTATTTGTAGTTTCACCTGTAGAGGTGACTGTATGGGATTCCAAACTGCAGAGTTGAAAGCTTACCACTGTGTCAGTGGCATCACTAAAACAAAATTGTTTTCCGAGTCAGAATCTGTTACAACAGGCGGATTGTAACTGTGCCCCTTAGCTATTGCTAAGATACTGACACTGTCACATTTGTAGTGTAGGCAGAGACATAGATTTCTTCTGTCAACTTAATCATGAAAGCTTGAATTCTAACTTGAATTTGTCCAAACTAAGGGCTAGGGATGGATAGGCCCACTCTTTAGAAGTGGAAGCCTGTCTCTGGAAGATGAGCTGCCATCTGGAGATGCCTGTCTTTCTCTGCAGGCTACAGAAGGAGCTTAGATCAAGAGCTTATAAGAGAGGCCCAACTCTTAGGTGGCTGATGTAAGGTAAGAAGAACCTAAGTTCGCAGAAATGACAGGTATTTCAATGACATGCAGAAAATACAACGACTGTGCCAGCTTTAATAATGTGAATATTTAGGTTATTTTGCATTCAGCACCAATAATTCTGCAACTTATAAGGAGAAGGTGGCACTTTGGTGCGCTTCATTTACTGAGACAAACCTTCCTCCTAGTTTACATATAGACAGAATATATAGAAATCTATTATTTTCGTGATCACTTTTATAATAGCCACAGGGAACTGGGAATCAATTAGCTCAGAAACAACTGAGTGACTGGTCCCACTGATATATCCTTTAGATTATCACAGCTCTGTTGCAGGGTTCTTCACTGGGAGTCATGCAGCAAATATGTTTGCTATAAATTATCAAGATTTCAAAACAGTGTGAGACACCTTACATTTCATCTTTATAAATAATGTTATCAGTTAATATCTTAATGTAATTGCTATTTTTATTTGTACTTCTTACACATTAATTGAATTTATCACAGCTGATCTCTTAGCACCAACAATGGTATTTTATGCAGTCTATGCTTTATGATAGTCCAGTATTCAAGGCAGGATGCTATGTGTGAGATTTTCAAGGCTTTCTTTTTTTCTACATATATTTTTAACGAGACAGTCGTTGCTGTCCTGCTTCTTAACATGGCATTTTTGAAGATCTGCACTAAATTTTCATGTTGATGGAACTAACAGACTAGAAGACAAACCCAAAGCGGATTTAAATCAGTACTTTAGGATGGAACTGAAATAGGCTTTCAGTTTCCCAAAGACTTCAGTGCTCAGACTTATCTATGACTCCAACAGGGATTTAAATTCATGTCTGTATCAAGGAGATACTACAGGATCCATGGTGTCCTTAAACTTTTATGATCCTGAAGACTGCTCTCCTATGTGTGTCCTTGCTACTGGAAAAGAACAGCGTGAAGATTATTTATGAGGGGGACAGCAGTAGAAATTGAAATGTCAGGCATGTTCTAAACAGAGAGGAAGATAAAGTCTCTCTCCCAAAGAGTCAAAACAAAGAGAGAAAGGCAGAGAAGAAGGAAAAGGTGTGTAATGGACAGACAAGGCATCAGGAGATCTCCCTAGTAATACTGCATTATTCTTTCATCCTCTTCCATGTGGCATTCTTGTTATTATGTTTTGCTTTCATTTCAGTGGCCCAGCACTGGACCTCATGTACGCGTGCACGTCAGTTGGCTAAGAATAAATTCTAAGATAAATGGATGTGCCTGGCTTTTCACCAGCTTCAAAAAGTGTAATTTCTAGGAGAAGTTAAAATAAAAACTTAGATACTTCTTGGACTTGCCCAGAAAGAGATCTAACCTGGGGAACACTGTAAAAGCAAACAGAAGACCTCTATGGAGAATTACACAAACATGGTGAAAAAGTAGATATAACTGGAGAGAGGATGATCTGGCAAAATAATAAATCAGCAAAAATAGAAAGTTTTATAGGACCTTGGGGTTAATCACAACCTGTGACTCATGGGAAAGCATGAAGCCCATGGAAAAACTGGAAAGGAGATTTCTTACAAAGGCTGAGATCAGGAGTGGTCTGATTAAAAGAATAGTTAAGGAATGTAAGTTCTCAGGCTGCATTTTGAATGGCCTGAAGGCAGTATTAATGAGGTGGTTCTAATAACTAGGGTAAGAGGTGAGGTGTGCAAGTAAAACTGTGTAGGAAGAAGCAGCAGATTGCGAGGAGTGGGATGATGAAGAAGGTGAAAATGAATGCTAGTCTTTGGATGCAGTATCAAGGCTCTGTTCTGTAATGACAAACTCTTTGGGTTACTATACTTAAAATTTTAGAGTGATTTTGGAAAATTAGTATTTTGGATGCACTGTTTTGCAGTCTTACGAAACATCTCAAATGTTAGACTTCATTTTTTCTCCTTCAATATGTCTTCACCACATCAACATGAGTTTTTTTTTTTCTTTTCCTAATGAAAGCAAACGTGATGAGAACATAATTGAAAAACAATAAGCAAAATGAAATATTGTGAATGATTTCAAGGACAGAAATAGCACACCAAGGTATTCTTTAAACTTGATTTTTCTCACGTTGACTGATTGTCAGCTTGTAGTCCCCATTTTATGGAAATATTGAGATGGGGTTTGGCAGAATAGAGTTCCTTCCCTAAGCTTATTCAGCAAATGATTTTAATAACTTAAATTCTGAAGCTGTAATAACCCCTGAATGCATGTAACGGTTATTATCCCCATTATCATCATAATTTATGCTGTTACAGATATCTGTATTGAAGACATTATTTCTGAAATCTCAGTGATCATTCCCACAGTGAGTTCAGAGACTTTTTTCCACTTATAAATTTAGTTGTCTTTTTTTTTTTTTTTTTTATTAGAAACTCCAGCTGACACTGGAGATCTCACTGCAGAGTGAAAGAGTAATACAGCATCACAAATGGGAATTGCTGAATTCTTGTGTGCAAAAAAGCTGAGGACTGTGAGGTAATGCCTCAAGCCTTAAGATTCCAAAGTTTTTATCCTGTTGTCTTCCCTTTTTATTAGTCCTTTCCTCTGTCACTCATCATTACTGTTGTGTCAGAGTAGAGAGCCTGTGTGTTTCAGCGTTGGGTATAACAAGCATTAGCAAGGTAATTGCAACTCTGAAGGTGTTATAGGCTAAATAGACCCTATAGTTGCATTTTATGTTGGGGGATACTTGGCATGAGTGACTTCCTCATGACCACAGAGCAATTCTACAGTGGTGTTAGGAACTGGATTAGGAGCTCCTGAGTCTACAGCATGTGTTTTGTTGCAGTGCCTTAGCATTAAGCGTTTGTCCTTGCCAAGCCCAGCAGCCTCCATACCCAGCCTGCAGCCCAGCAGCCAATTTGTGCAACTGAAAAGCTTCATCCACCAAAAAAAATCTATTTTTTTTAAAAAAAAAAAAACTTCCCAGAAAAGTCATCGTTTGCTGTAAGCAAGAACAGATTGGATAAATTGCCACGTTTGGTGTAACAAGTAAGGGCGAAGGGTGAAGAAAGTTCAAATGGGAGCCGAGGGTAACAACAGCGTGCTGTTCTGCTGGTGTACATCTCACTCTTTTTGTCTTCTCTGTTTACGCCAGGAATCTCCTTGGCAGGCACGGCTCTTGCCCTGTTTTTGTGCGAGAGCCACCACAACGGGGCCACGAGGGAGGCAGCGCTGAGAGCTCATTATGACAAGTAGCTCCCGGATGCCCGAGGGGAGCGGGGCGATAAGCCTCATCACACTCGGTGCCTCGCACAGCTTCTCCTCCAGTTAGCGTCCTCTCGGTACGATTTCTGAGCATTAACTGCCAGAAGAATACTTCTCAGACACCTGCCGAGTTCCCTCCTAACGTCGGCCTGCCCCGGGACGGCCGGGGGCTGAGGCAGAGGCCGCGCTGCCTCTCACCAGCCCCCGGCCGCCCCGCTGCCCCCCTCACGGGAGGGAAACAACGGGAGGGGGAAGCCGAGGCCGAAACCCCCCGGCCCCGCTGGGCGCCGCCTCACGGCCCCCGGCCCGCCACCGACAGCCGCGAGGGACCCCGGCGCCGCCTCGGCGCCGCCAGGGGTCGCGCCAGGCCCGGGGCTGGGTCTAAGCCCGGCGCCATCGCGCTGGAGCCGGGCCGGGGGCTGAGGCACGGCATGGGGGGCGCCTTGAGGAAGGGCAAGGCGGTGCGGCAGGCGCCCGGAGGCTGCCCGGAGGGAAGGCGCCCGGCAGGTAGAGGGGCAGCCGCCGGGGGGTCGTGGATGAATCGCCGGGGGTTGCGGTGAGCTTGGGGTAGCGAGCGGGGAAAATGCACCGACGGGGGCGTCTGCGTGCTGCACAGCCCCGCCGGAGTGAAAGCACTCGGGGTGCAGTGCTTGGGTGGGCATCCGCTGCTCGAGGGGTGTTTTCAGCTCTGCCAGCTGCCTGGGAGAGGGGCCTGTCTGGAAAGCCCGACTTACGTATTCGGTGTTTGAAGAGCACTGAGACGAAAGCGCCTTGGCAGCTTTCAGGTAACACGTTTTAAGGTTTGTTTTGCAGAATGGAAATCGTCAGTGGCTTGGCAAACAAAAAGCAAAGGTGTCTGTGCAGTAAGTATCTGTGCAAGGCAGGAGCTGGCGAATACAGTAACGAGGTTTATAACCCTTTAAAACTCTTGAAATAGGCTTATCATTATGGCTGCGTATTGCTTAGTAACTTTCAGTTAAACAAACATAAAATTAAAGGCATGGCATTAGAAGCACTGGATGGTCTTTTACCCTGACAGGAAAGTCTGAATGAAAAAAGAACTTTTTCAAGGATTTGTCCAAAGCATCCAGTTGTCTCTGTACTTGCAGGGTGATGCAGCTCCCTGAGAGCACTTACGGTTAACCCACAGCAGTTACCCCATTAGGGAAGGTCCCTCACCTAATGCTGCCACTACCACATTCCTGTTAAGAGTAGAAATGCCCAATTTAGCTTTAAATCAGATACCAAAAGCTAGGCAGGTATGGTAACACGGAGTTTGAGGCAGAATAAATAGTTGTTTAGTTATACCCAACCCAGTTCCTCTGGACAACCGTGTATCTGCTGATACAACCTCAGAAAGGAAGCCTGCATCTTAACGAGCTATTTCAACCTTGTGAAACTGAGTCATTTAGGCTAACCTGACTTAAAAGAACATATTGTTTGGGCTTGAATATATACACTCTGCTGTATCTTGGTTTTTCAGTGTAAGACATTACTATTCCCTGCTGCCCATTCTACAATACTGGGAGTGTCTTAATGTAATTCTCCAGTAAAGTTGCTTTAAACTGTGATGTTAAGCTTTATATTTCAGCATCTAGGTAGCTTTGCTTCTGGGATGGTCACATACTAGTGGATTATTCTGTCAAGCCCAATGAAGAAACAAGTCAAATTTTTCAATATCTGTCAAGGACAAGAGATGAGGGGAGTTGTGGGTGGTGTTAAAAGAGGTTAAATAGAAGATTAAAAACAAATAATTACTGAAATGCAAATAGTGATGTGCAATTTACTTGAAAACTGGAACATAATTCAAATAAGCTAGTTACTCATTGTTTAAATGCCTCTGAAACAGGGACTATCTTAAATTAACTTTCTACAGTTAGTCATACCAGGGAGTAGATTAGTTTTGATTATTTATTTATTTATTTTTACCTCTATGTACATCTCTCAGACAAGGTGCATTTAAACTTGTGTGTCCTTTCAGTAGCAGGAGGAAGAAATTGGGTAATTCCTAGCTTTAAGAATTTCTTAAATTACTTTCTGGATCTTTTCCCACCTTTCCACCATTTTAGCAATGGGAATAATAAATTCAGAGTTTTGAATTCACTGAAAGATCTAAAATGGTGTTTAACAAAATCAAAAAGTAGTAAGCCAGTAATGAGAGAAACTGTCAAGGAAAATTATGGCTATCATAGGAAAAAGTAAAAATTCTAAGATTAAACTCGTATATGTTTTGCGTAACATAGCTATTAAAAACATTCTCGTCCTTAGCTTGTGCTCTTAAAAAGGTTATCCTACAGTCCTCAAATAGTATTTAGTTTACTTTACCAGTTGCATTTCAAATAAGCAGTATTTATGACGCACTTTGTGGGTGTAAAGGTATGAAAATTGGAAATAACTCAGAAGATAATGCTTTTCCTGACTTCTTGTTAATTCATCTTCACACAAGTTAGGTTTTTTTGTGTTATTAAACAGACATTTTATTGCAAAAAGGAATCATGACAAATGTCAAAAATGACACTCAAGTTGCACATCTCAGAATTAAGATATCCTGACTTGCAGCTTTTGCCTTATAAAATATACTGAAATATACTGTTTGTTTCTGCAGGGCTTCTCAAGTGCTGTTTCCCCCCCAGTCCAGATCCTCATGCTAGATGAATTTTATGAGTGGCTGTGTTTTCAGTTCAGTGTGACTTGCATGTAAGTTGAAGTTGTCCAGCTCCTTTCAGGACTGGGCACTTGGGACACGGCACATACCCCCTGGTGGACCTGGAAAGGTCTAGTAGACTTGGAATGAGATTTGGGTTGGATTCTAGCAAGTGAATTAACAAAGTATTGTTCAAATAGTTGCTGCTCATTTCTGGTGCTAATATGAGAGGTCCTAGCTCTGCACTGGGCTACCGACACTGGTGGTTATTGAGTTGCACCGACATTCACATGTGGTGAACACATGAGTAATGAGGCCCCAATTTTTTAAAATTTATTTCTGTAGTATTTCCTGCAAATGTTTGACCATATAATTTGCCTGTGAACTGCTCAGGTGTAACAATAACAAATGTGTCATCGCACCCTTTGTGGAGCAGACTTGGCTCCTGGCGGTGACATCATGGTTGCCCATGCTCTTCCTTCTCCCCTTTTTCACAGTTATGGCGCCCCCTTGATTTCCACTGTGACTGGGAGCAGTGCTTGTCCCTCACAATGTACTGTACTGGTCCTCTTTATTCCAGGCCTCTTTATTCATTGGTATGGTTTCTCTGTTTTCAGGACTTTTTTGGAGAGAAGTGGCGGCTTGTTCCTGTCTGAAGGTTGTTCCTTCATTAAGCCTATCTTGGACATCCCTTGGTAGGATGTCTTGCTGTCTGTTTGGCTGTGCTTGCAGAAAGCAAACCTAAGTACCAGATGAAATAATGCACTCTGGCTTAATGCAGTATGTATGTTGAATTGATAACGTATTGTCCTTTTTCCATTGATTTGAAGTGAGTGAACTTTACACCTGCTGTCTCCTGAGAAAACTCTGTCTTTGATGCCTCCTGTATTTTTGCTTTCTGCCTGTTGAATGGACGCACGGCAGTGACATAAAGCTACACCAGAGGAGGTTCAGTCTGGACATTGGGACAAATCTCATAACTGTGAGGGTGGTCAAACACCGGAGCAGGCTTCTTAGCGAGGTGGTCAGCGTTCAAGAGGCATTTGGACAATGCCCACAATAATATGCTTTAGCTTTTGGTTAGCCCTGAAGTGGTCAGGCAGTTGGACGTGATGATCTTTCTAGGTCCCTTCCAACTGAACTGTTCTATTCCAGTGCAGCTGCCTTCCAGTCCATAGCACCTGGACTTAGGTACTTCCTGAGAAATTCTTTTTCAGATCTTGTTTTTCTCATTCATACTTTTCAATAACCTCCTTTTTGAACGTGGCGTCACGTTGCACGTCTTCCTGAAAAAGCCATCCTTTGACTTGCCAAGCCGTACCTGATGTTTTCTCTCTTTCCTCATCTTCAGCTTGGCTTACTTTCTGTCTTTCTTCTAAAAAGCTCACAGCAGTTGCTTTCCTCAGCTTATTGTCATTGCTGTTTGTACTCTCAATGCCTTGTACTGTTGATGCCATAGGCAGACTTATCTGTGTTAAACCCTGTGTGACCCCTGGTTTTGTTGGCTGCTCCAGTGCTATCTACCGAGCACTTCTATTTGCATACTTTTTTTTTTTTTTTTACTGTGTGCTTCCTCCTTTTGTATTTGTATCTCCTGCAATTAGAATCTTAAAGTAGTGTCTGCAGATAAGATTTTGTCTCCCTTCTAATGGTGGGTGTCCTTTTCTTCCCTTGGTGCTATTACTTGGGGTGGGATAGAAAACAATAGGAGCCTATTCTAGCATAGTCCTGAGCTTTTCTTTAAGAATGTGCTAATGCACTGTAGTGCAATTTAAAGTAGTAAACCGAGGTATCTTCTTACTTCATCTTCTGCAGTAGCAAACTTGCCTGTTATGCTTGTTGACTGAGCTGCTCAGAAAAGAAGGCATCGTTTGGCACCACCGCCTCCCGCCTGTTCTGGCACTGCGTTCCCGCTGTGGCGGTAAGGAAGCTCTCTACTTCCTTAACTCCACCACTGTTTGCACAGCCTGACACAAAGCAAGCACGCTTGTGTGTGTTGTTTCTCACTTCATAAAAGTGAGCTGTTTGTTGCTTTCCGCCCATCCTTCACAACCGTTTCCAGTCAGGTGCTTGTTGGAATCTGCGTGCTGTAGGTTGGTGGTGGGTTGTAGTAGTTACGTAGCAGGAGAGGTTTGAGGGCAACGATCTGCTGGGTTATGCTGTTTTGTTCAGCTCGTAGAAATGCAATGTCATTGTTCGCTGGGCTGCTACAAGCAGGAATAAATTGTTCCACCCAAGTTCTTCAGTTTTTCAAGGACGAGAAGTGTTGATTTTTCTGGGTTAAAAACAAGTGCTTCTTTCCTCCTATTAAAAGCCCTGCTCAGATTAAAAACAAGTATGTCGGGCATCCAAACAAAGCACCCAAATACTTTTCACAGTGTAATAACTGCCTTAAACTTTTTGCACGTTCTAGGAGATGGTCTGCAAAACCTTTGTGTTTCCTTTAACCTTGCTCGCTTTTAATATTGACTTGTTTGGCAAAAAGAATGATTCTTGGTGGGACGTTTTCCTCCATTTTTTGATGTTTTATATGACTCAAACACAACCCTAATTACAAAGAGATGTGTGGAGCTGGATAAATGGTTTAAACTGTGGTTGAGACAGTAAAGGCATGGCTGGTGGCAGCAAGGTCTAATGAACGGCAGAGTACCAGGAGATCCTGTTCCCAGCCCTGCTGAGTGCTCACCCTGCTGAGTTTCACCTCCCAGTGCCTCAGGTGCCACACTTGTTAAAGTGTGGCTGGTGGTACTTCCTCCTCTAGCAGCAGAGTATTAATCACAGTTTGTAGTGGCCACAGGAATTTCCAGAAGAAAAAAAAAATCAGGAAGCTCAGCTTTTGCAGGTCATCCCAAATGAAGGGTGAGCACAGTGAGAATGATACACCTACAGGTAGTCATACCAGAAATCAGCTTCCTTTGTTTTGATTTGGATTACTCAACGCATCATACTACCAAGGGTAAATCCAAAAGCAGCAGGGACTTTTGATGGGAATAGGCAAAACTGCATGTTAAAAGTTACTGGCACTCTCAGGTGATGATTTCCATGAAGATTGCATATAAAGCTTTATATGGGATGTTAAAAGTTTTACTAAAGTTCCAAAGCCAGAGAACCTTTATCCTAAGTTTTTCATAACCTATTTAATTTAGCTCACAGTGAAATAACATGGAATAAAATAAAAGATGGAAGTGTTCAAAGATACCTAATTAATTTAGCATTGCTTGCCTTTTTACTAAGGAAGAGAGGGTCTGAAGTTTACCTCTGGTTAATGTACACAGCTCGCTATGTTTCAGCCAATAGTTTATACTGTAGATGCTCTAGAAATATTTGAGGTTAGCATGTGATGTTATGCTCACAGAAAACATCCCTATTAATGCTAATTAGAGCAACCTCACTAAGTCTTATATGGTTTACTGTAAACAGTTACATAAGAAGACTTTCTAAGACAAGTAGCAATCAATGGTCTACTGCCAAAGGCTTTGGTGGTGTGAGAGCTATTAGGAAAGTCTGTGTGAAAACCTGGATCTTGTTGGAGTGGGCTATCAAGTTCCCTAATTTTTATGGCAAAAATGTGTCTCAAGACTTTTCATCACGAGCCATGGAGTATGATGCTGTCCCTGCTGAAATCAGTGAAGCAAAGTAGTTTGTCATACTACAGTTGGACTTTGTGGTGCTGCTGCATGGACACTTAGAAAAATAGAAGGAAAATAAACGACTGGAAGAAGGAGTTACTTCTTTTGCTAGGAACTGAGGTCAGTTTCAGAAGCCCTTTTGCAGACTATCAGGAAGGGACAGATAATGGCCTGGCGTGCCTGGTTGTGTGCAGGCTGAGGAGGAGATATTTTGGTCTTGAGCTTCTTGCCCCACATTAGCAACTCTTCTCGTTCTTGGATGCAAAGTCGGTGCATCACAGTCTGCTCATGATACAAGGCTGACCCATTCTGAGTCAAAAGCAGACTGAAGGATTTTGCTCAGTTGGTCCCCAGATGTTCATTAGAAAATTGAGCTGAAAGGGGTGAGTCTCGTCACTTAGGGCCTTCATTTGAGCAAGAGCTTTTGAAGGGGCGTAGTGAGCTTTGAATCAGACCCTCAGAGAGAAGTCGCTTGAAAATGTCTTTTGTGCGCTGTGGCATTCATCATTCCTCTGTCAGGATTTCTTCTTTGTCTTGTCTTGGTTTTGTAATTCTTGCTTTGCTAGGTAGAGGTTTGTTTAAAAGTTGTGAGTACACTTCTAATGTTCTTTGAGAAAACAGAGCTATGAAGTGTTCCATTATTTCCTATTTTGTTCTTAGGTTAATTGTGTTTAATTTGCTGGGGATAATTACATTTTTTTCCTCCTATTGCTTAGAACTTAAGTTGAAAAGCACTCAGAAGAAAATCTGTATTTACATGATTTTTTCCACTTATGAAAATGCTTTTAAATGCCTTTTTTTCTGCCCAGATAGTTGTAATAAAAACGAATTTATGCTTTCATGAAGGACATCTGTGTTTTGGGGTAACCCTATGGACTTTCTTTATTAACAGGAATCTATGCCAAAGTGGAGCCCCCAGTTTCTGTTAATGTAGCTGTGTTTCAACCAAGTGTAAAGTTGCGTTATTCGACGTTATGTCTTGATGTTGCTCCCAGTCAACCTATGCTTTATTTATGTATGGAAGAAGTCTTATGCTCTTAGGTATAAAAAGTGGATTAGGAAGAATACAATTGAAACTAAAGCGCTTTGCAACAGCGTACTGAATAGATACAAGCCGTAACAGAGTACAGAAAACTCCAGATTTCTTAGGAGAATGTGCTTCGCTCTTTTATTTGTAAGTCTTGGAGCTTGGTGGGTTTTGGTTTCAACGGGGAGTCAGAATCCAACTATGCACGAAATTCCCTGTTTGCATTTATTCTTGAATTCAGTAAGTTTAGGGCAATGAGTGTCGAAAAGGGTGTCAGTGGGCCAGGTTACACATCCCAGTCTTTTGGTGAAGTTAGGGCTGACTTGGATCTGCTCTCTTTTATATAGATAGCCAGTAATTGCAAGGAAAACGATTATTACTTAATGAAATAACTCATACCAATGGGATTAAGGATTTACTGGTGTGACATGGAGAGAGCATAAAGCCAAGCTCCTCTTAAAGCCAAGAAAACCTGTGCATCTGCTTTCTGGAGAGATGTTTCCTATGAGAATCATTGCAAACACGTAAACACCTTTGGGGCATTTCAACAATATGTCAAGTCACTGCTATTTTCTAGGCTTCCACATGTGGTGCTGCTTTGTGCTATGTGAAGAATGCATGCGTGGGAAGCTGGCAGATAACAGAACAGACCTGTGATCCAGGGAGAAAAGGGGGGAAGCCTGCCATGGGCAGGGATGCCACCCACTAGATCAGGTTGCCCAGGACCTCATCCAACCTGGTCTTGAACAGTTCCAGGGATGGGGCATCCACAGCTTCTCTGGGCAGCCTGTGCCAGTGCCTCACCACCCTCTGAGTGAAGAACTTCCTCATAACCTCTCATTTAAATCTCCCCTCTTTTAGTTTAAAAACGTTCTCCCTTGTCCTATCACTATCTGCCCTTGTAAAAAGTTGCTCTCCATCTTTTTTATAAGCCCACTTTAATACTAAAGGTTGCGATGAGGTCTCCCCAGAGCCATCTTTTCTCCAGCTCTCTCAGCTTGTGGCCCTCCTCTGGACTCGGCTCTAACAGCCCCACATCCTTCTGGTGCTGGTGCCCCAGACGTGGATGCAGTGCTCCAGACAGGAGCTCAGAGGGGGACGATCCCCTCCCTCCACCTGCTGGCCACTCCTCTGTGTTGCAAGCTTCTGCTGGTGCGTGTGGGTGTGAAAGCTGAATGAGGCAGTTTTCTTCAACTTCCGGGTTTTGATTTGTTAATATTTGACATTTAGGAGGAAAAGCAAGGATCTTATCTAGCAGTGTAATTTCTATGCAGTGATGACACAAGGTGTTTTACCCATCTTTAAGGACAAGTAGCCAATTTCAGAGAGAAGGCTAGAGGTGCTTGTACTAGGGTGTAGCATATATCCTGGTCCTGCGTGTAGGCAGCAGGATTCAAGGCTCGCATACACCAGCCTTCAGTAGTAGCACTCACTCACTCAGTGCTCACTTCTGATTAACAGTGCTCGTCAGTGGGTGCTGAATTCTGCGTGTATAAATGATGTCAGGTTGGTTTGTCTTCATGTTAGTGACTTAGTGTGGGATCAGACTTTGGCTGTGTACAGGTGGGGAGGCAAATGTACCTCTAAGCTATCTTTAAACTTCCTCTGACGGGGCAGCCAAGTGCTGAATCAGCTCTTGGAAGGAATGCGAATAGCCACAGGGCTGCTGGTTTACCCTGTCAAAGGTAACGGTGGTTTTTGGCCAGGATCACTAGAGCACAGCACACGCAGTCCTTATCTTAGCAAGCCCTGACACTTCTACACCAGCCAGCTCAGTTGCTTCTCTTGGCTACCTGTAAGGCTGCTCTGTGTCTCTGGCACAGTAAAAAATTAAAGCATGTGAGGTAGGTTGAGGGTCTAACTTATACCACTGGCTCATCAAAGTATAGTTTCTACTTACCATTTTTTTAATTTCTCGTCCCCTGATCCTGCATTGTGACTCCTGTGTGGTAAAGCCAGTTTAAGAGGTTTTCATCTTTTCCTGCCTTCTGCCCCACGTTTCTATTCCTTCATAGTTTCACTAGTTCAGCTGATTGCAGGGCAGCCTCTCAGCATGGATTTGTGATACGATCCAGTCTAGAGGCATGCGTATTTTAAAGGTTTGGGTTTTTTGTTGTAATCTGGATCATGTAATGGCTCCGTTGCCCATCACTTCTAAATATTTGAGCTTGTGCAACTGGGGAGGTAGTGACCTGTCCTGAAAGGGCAGAAGTGGGCAGGGAGAACGAAAAGCTGAAACTTTCTCCACCTACAAAGCTAACTTGAGCAAAAGGTAAATCTTCATTGTCGTATGAAACATCCTGCATTCCTCAGCTGCCTGGGGATAAGACTTTAAAGCAAGCCACATGACTGTTTATAAGCGTTACAAAATTAGAGGCATCTTCTACACTACCAAAGATGGCTATTTTTTAATTACATGATTTTGTAAAAAATATTGCGAAGTTCCTTCTCGTTAATAATGGCCTCTGTGTTGACATACAGAATCCAGCTAAATCACCACATACTTCTGCCTTGAAGCACCTCAGGCTACTTCACGGTGAGCAGTTGCAAGGCCTGGCCTTTCTGCTTAGCCCCACGTCCTGCCCGCGCAGCTGGTGAACACTTCTGCAGAATAAGGCAATTCTTATCCTGGAGTATTTCTGCTCACGAAGTGGGTCTGGGTTGTTCTCTAGGGATTGTCAGGTTCCTCTGTGGTCAAGGCCTTCTCAAACCAGTCGTGCCTTTCTTCACCCCCCGCCAGGAATTACACAAGTCTAAAGTTCAGAGGCCAGGCCTCAGTACCAGCGCGAACTTTGGTTCATGAGGAAGCTCTCTCCCAGTAAGGATATGAGTTTAAAACACCACAGTTTTTTCTTTCTTGAGCTGCACAAGAAGTGGCAGTGAGGCCTAGCGTAGTCTGCGTCAGAAATTTATTCAGGTAAATGCTAGAAAGGCGGTTTCTTGGCGGATTTAACAACCCGCTGAGTCAATCTAGCAGTTGTGCTGCTACCAGTGAGAGAAATCCTGCTGCCTCCTCTTCCTCCGCTCTGGTCAGTGTGGATGTGCCGGCCCCCTTGTACCGGCTGTGGCACTCGGGGATCCTCCTGTGAATGGAGGGACCTGGTTAGCCTGGTCGAAAACCACCCATGTTTTCTCTTCTCCTGGGTTAGTGCATTGGTTTAGCTTGTGTAAGGGTCTGTTGGCTGCCAGAGCCAAGAATGTGGACAGGGTATGGGGACAGGAAGGAGAAGAAAAAACAGCATGGTAGAAGAGAGTAGGCTTAGACCCACGAAGGCTTATCCCCTTCAAAAGCAGTGACTTGGTGCCTCAGCTCGCCCCACGTCAGGGAGCACTTGGCAGGCAGCAGGGGAGGTGGTGCGCAGCAGCCTCTGCCTGGATTGGGACTAACAAAAGCCAAAGAGTGGCAGTGGGGAGCTGGAGCCTCGCTGGATCGTCCTGAGGTAGCCGTGAATTGCTGCAGGTTTGCTGAAGTCAGTGCTGATGCTGACCAGCAAAGAGAATAGTCCCACGTGTTGCATATCTCAGAATTGTCCAGAGCAGCTCGATGACCCAGGTGGTGTTTAGCAATCTCAGTCTGAGAAATGGTATCTGCTGATCGATTTCTGGAAGGCATCGATTCACCAGCAGTGGCTGTTATAATTGTCGTTAATGGATGGACTTTTATGGGGAGCGAGCACATGATGCAAAAGCATTTTTTGCTTTGTCATTCTGTCTGTGGCAAATTGCCCGAGCCAACAAGGGAGAGGCCCCTAGCAGTAACAACCTGCAGACAAAAGTCTTTCAAGTTTCTGCCAGAGGTTACGGTTGCCTTTGGGTTTTGGGGCTCTTGCTAAAGCTGTGAACCTCGAGCAGAGATCTGCCTGAAGATAGAGGTGCTTATATAAATGTCTGTGTTGTCTAACTAGTAGGTTTTTATCTGATTTAAGATACAATTTTACATGAACATTCCTAAGGCTGTTCAGACTTGTAGGAAAAAAACTACAAGACTTCAGTTGCTTTAGGTACCCTCAGGACTGTAGCTTTGATAATATATTGAAGAAAAATTCCTCCGATGTGCAGATGGTGACCAGTGTTCAAACCTGTGTTTTTGCTTTTCCCAGGTGTGTCTGTGTGTATATGCAGACATGAATTCCTGGGTTCTTTCCCCAGGCTAGAATAGGCCAAGAATTATCCATCATTAATATTGCTATTAACTCTTGTGTAATGACTCAGATCTTTAAACCCCTTTGTCAACATCAGTCGAGTACTCTTCCTAATACCTTTGTGAGATAGAGGAATTTTATCACCAAGCTGCAGAAAGGAAAACCAAGACAGCAAGCTTACAAACCAGTTTTCAGTGAGTGCCTTTTTGTGTTTGTGTGCGTCTGGGTGAACGCTCCCTGCCCAAGGAATGTATACACGCTCAGTGTGGCTGTCTAACTATGTGCACGTGTCAGAGTTTGTTAATTAATGATGGTTGTGCAGTGCGAAGGATGTATGTGATTAAGCACAAACAAGTGTGTACTGACCCATTTGTTGGAAATGAAGGTTAACGTAACTCAGAGTTATGTATAGGAAGGCAGAGCTGATAGTGGCTTCCAGACATATATCAGATTTTTTTTTGCCATGCAATGCCAAATGAAGTATCACCATGTGTAGAGATGTTATTTTTTTCATGCTGCTAATATTTTACCTTTTCTGTAGGATATCCTTATCAGTTGTGATCAGTGAGCAGGCACAGATCTTTGCTAGGCTTTCGAAAATGCTTATTTAAAGGATTTCAAAGGAGGAACAAACTCTGTAAGGCAGAAATTATTTGGAGGGGAAAGAGGGGGGTTGCATGGGGCGGGGGGGGGAAAGTGATTGTATCATTAAATTGATTTGAGAGAAGTTTCCAGGGAACTAATTGAAAGAGCAAAATCAGAACTTTTAACTCACTTTAAAACATTTAGACTGAAAAAAATGATGGCACAACAGCATTAAAAAGGTACTTTCTGAGTAAGAAAAGTAGAAATCACCATTTTCCTTTTAGACTGAAGTTTCAGGCTTAGCCACAGCAGATCGTATTTCCTTGCTTTGTTTCAGGCATCTGGTCAGATTGGCAAAACGTCCTGGAATCCCAGCCAATTCTCGTATGGGATTTTTATTAAAGAGAAAAATATAGCAAGTCATCCTAACGTTGCAAATGACTCATCAGTTGCCTTAGGAAACACTCCCCTGAGACAGGCGTGCTGCCGATGAGGAAGTGATGAAGCCGCCAAGGCCACTCCCCCGGTCAATTTCGCTTCAGGAGCACAACCTACATAAAGGGCGCCACTCCAGACACTACATTATTTTATACTTTATTTCACAGAGAGTGCACAGGAGCTACAAGAAGTGCAGTGCGAAGTAACCACAGAGACTTCACAGCCAGGTGTTTTTGTGCAAGAGAAGCAAATAGGAGGTCATGAGAAAACTTTAAAGGTAGGGGGACATGCATTTTAAACTCTGTAATTTAGTTTTGACATGGAAAAATAAGAAGAATGTAGACTTAAAAAAAAATAAAATACAGTTCTTGGGAGAAGGAAGGAAGAGATCCATTCTCAGTATGGGAGCACGGTCCTGATTCATGGTCAGGAACAAGTTGCCCCCTTAAATGAGAAGCAAAGCTTGTCAATATCCTGGCTGTTTTAGAGTGGAGTTCCAGGAGATGGTTTCAGCAGGGAAGGTTATAATCTACTAAGCGTGATCTAAGCTTTTAGTATGTTTTCATCAAGAGCTAATGAAAAAGGAGCCAAACGATAGGTTTGTTCCATTTAATGGAAGCATAAAAAGAAACCTAATAGTTCCACCATTGATGGAATAAAAGCTGAAGCTTCTTAATCCACATGTAAAAATACAAAACATTTTTCCTAAAAGGAAGAGAAAAAAAATTGTCATGATTATAATCAATGATCTAAGCAAAATCCACGTATAGATATTGTAGTTTCTTTATACTTTACATCTGTACGCATCGTAAAGATGCAGTTCTTGGTAGTTTGGTCTGATGACTGCGTGGGAGGTAAGTTTGAGTCTGCCCTTAAGCTTCACACCGTCCTGTTGCCGCTGAGCAAACAAGAAGGCATACTTCAGAAATGAACACCGTGCTTTCTCTCGTTCTGTGTCCCTAAATATGAATAAAGTGAAATTGCATACCATAAAGCAATACATGCTCCTTTTTCAGTGTTTCTGTTTGCAGCAGGAAGTTTGGCTAATGACTGTTAGAAAAATAGAAAAAAGGAGAACTGAGTGCAGACAAGATTCAGTGGTAGGGTTATACATTGGGGTGGCAGAGCGGGAAGAGAAGAGGAAGGAAGACAAGGTATTTTTGGGTGTTTTCACAGCAACAACAGATGTCTTCTAGGTTTTGTTTCTACTAATAACATGCTGCCAAGGGTTATGAAAGACTAATACGAATGTAACTTCCTACAGGCAGAATTAGAGCCTGAATTTTCGCTGAAATTGCTGTGTGGTCTGGTGGAGTGACAGGGATTTTTTGTCACTGATACAGATGCGCTGGCACCAGTTATCCTTGGAGACAGGGACTAATCTAACCTCAGAGGAAGGCAGTTGTAGAATGGCTTGAGCACAAAGGGAAGCTTAATGCAAAACAAAATTTAGACGAGAAGAGAGGGAAAACGTCTCTGTTTTCTTGTATTCTGTTTACCATGGCAGAAACACTTGAATAAAAGTGACCAGATTTGTAAAGTGACGTAGTGAGGTTTCTTTATTTACTTTTTTTTTTTAAGTCTTAAAAGTTTTATCATGTGTTTAGTTGATACTCAGTGATTTGTATCAGTTGAGGCATCCGGTGTTTACTCACTCCAAATCTTGTTGGGCATTTTGAGAGGCATTGAGAATTTTCCCAGCAACTTGAAGGACCTGAGGGTCTGAAGTCCTGATTCATTGGAACTCCACAACTTGAGTACAAAGAGTCATTTTAGAAAAAATATATGAAGATTAATGTAATGTTCTATGTGGCACACAGCTGTCAGAATGCATTTTAGGACTTAGGGGGTGATTTTTTCTGTGGTAGTAGTCATCTGATCCAAAAAAAACCAACAACAAAAACTCTCATGAAACTTTAGTGATCACACTTACCTGTTTGATTCCAAGGTTAGCTACAGTACTAAACTAGTCATGTTAAAAAAAAATGTCGTTTTCAGAAAGTGTTTCCTTTGGTCAGTTCTATTTATTCAGTTGGTAAGGCTGGTAATTGCAGATTGTTATGGTGTTGTATATTGTTGTATTTTCCTACTCATATATGCAGCAGGAGGGGAAAAAAACTAATTAGGGAAGTCCAGGGCAGATGAAAAGAATAAAATAAATCCATAGAATGCCTGTTTCAGCAGGTATGCATCTCATCCTGGTGCCCACAGTATGAGGAGGCACTGGAGTCGTGGCGATGCAGAAGACTAAGCTCTGCAAGGAAACCCAGGTCTCCAAAGAACAAGGAAATTCATAGTTTGGTATCTAATAGGTACTGAGCTATCCAAAAATGGATTAAGAAGATGAAGATTTAAAAAGCTAATTAAGAGCAGAGCTGAGAAAATACAGATGCACTTACATTCCCATATCACAATATTTGCTGCTGAAAATGCTCATTTTTAAGCACCATAGGTAATGTTTCAATATTCTCTAATCCTTTTTGCTTTCTCTGTTCAGGCACATAAAGAAGGCAATCCTCAGAAACTGCTGGAAATGAACGGGCATACGGCGGTGCCCCATTCCTACGACTATGACCTCATTGTCATCGGTGGGGGCTCAGGTGGTCTGGCTGCTGCCAAGGTATGGGACAGAAAATACAGATTTATACTTCCCTTTTAAGTGGGTGGCTGACATCCTCAGCGTCTTGGATCTGGGTATTTTTAACACTTGTAGGGGCATAACATTTCTGCCTGTTCAGCAGGAGCTCTTTTGAAGTTACCTCCAGGTTAAGGACAGTCTTATCCATATCACAGGTATAGAATACAATATTATTTTCCATACGTTCAGAAGCAGAAAAACATAAAAATGTCAAGGTATACATTTCAGTGGAGTGAAACTTGGTTCCTCTGTATGCCTACTGATCAGAGATAATGCTGTTAGAAACCAGTAGGTAGACATCTTAACAGTGGGAGAGTGCACAGCTGTGGTGGATTGTAACATGCAGTATGTCTGTAATCTATTTTGGTAGTTTGCTGCTTGCCCATCAGTAGGGGGGCACTGTTGTCGTGGCTGAGGGTGAAAGATAAGATCTACCAAAAATTCAGAGGACCTGGAAAGAGAAGGTGCTTAATACAAAAGAGTAAAACAGAACTTGCAGGAATGCAAAACCGGCTTGGAGTAATGAAAAGCCATCTGTTGAAATTTCCATAAGGAGGCTGCTTTGCTTTGCTCTATGCATATGCGAGGTTGTGAGACTGTAGCTGTGATGATTATTGCATCATTTCTCAGCTGTGGGGTGGAAAAGGTGTGTGGCTAGAGAGATAAATTACCTTATTCAGCATATAAAGTATATTGCCTCGTAGTGTACTCATGTGATTGTGAAGCAAAGGATGGTAGATCAATAAAGTCAACATTGCTATCAGTAGTAATGTGTGTATTTCAAAACAGCTTCGTTAAGTTGAAATGAAGCTGTTTTATGTGTGTAGGCTTCTGACTAATACTTAGTTTATTCAATATTTTTAGTGCTTTAAAAATGAAAACACAAGAACAACAAAAAGCAACCATACAGCTCTTGTACCAAGTTCCAGATATCTACAGCAATTTAACTAGGTTGATTAAATGTGTGTTTTTCATTAAAACATAGCAGTTTTGTGTGAACAACTCCCCTTTCCTCTCCATACAGTGCTCAGAGCTTTTTATTTTGGAGGCTTGTCTCCACAGTGAGTGCCAGTGCTGCCAAGCTCACTCTGAGCAGCCCAACCACAGACCCAGATCAAAACTGCCAGGCCACCACTACCAATACACAGAGAACAGCTCCAGCCCTAAGCAACCTTGTGTTCACACCGCATTGCACTGAATCCAGCAAGGTCTGAAAGCCTACAGGGCAAGTTTTGTTACTGTGGGCTTATCACCGTGCAGAAGTGGTTATATCTGTTCGTGATCTCTATTGAGGTGGCAATACAGTGCGGTGCTCTATTATGTGAACATGTAGCTGAGTGTAAGCTTGGGAATTGTGCGTTCTGGTTAGACAGCTAACGCTGGTAATGTGCTTTCAAACTGTTGTTTGAAAGAGTTGTTGTAAGGAAGCATTAATAACACATCTTAATCCCTAAGCACCCTTCTGAGAAACTTTATCAAAGGTGCTACTAATGAATAGAAGTGAGCCTCTTGGCCAACCTTGATCTTTAATTGGAAGCAGAAATCTCATACATTAACATTTTCCTAAGGTGTCTACTGCCTATGTTGTTTGAAATATGATTTGTGTTTTGCATGAAATAAGATGCATTTAAAATTGAAATTTTGATTGTCAACTATTTGGATTAACAAGTCTTACTAGTAATCTAATGCTGAAAGCTGTCCAACTCCTCCCAAACCAAACCCAAGGCCTTAGGGTAACATCCTGTGCCTATAGTTGCTATTACATGTCTGAGAATTCATCATGTGATACAGCACAGTTGTAGTTATTCAAAGTACCAAAGCTATTTTGCTGCATCTCATGGAGGAATCTCTTGTTTCTCAGTTCTGTAGTGCTTAAGTGTTTTTCTCTGGTACCAGTTATTGCCACGGATTTTTGCCTTTCTCTTAAAAATCACAAAGGGAATACTAGAGTCAGTATAGAAATTCCAGTTCTCAGAATCATGCACACACATTGCTTCTAGATTTGCTAATGAAACTTCTCGGGGGAGTTATCATAAAATCATTGCTTTTCTAGAACAGATGACATCTGTGCATCCTGAAAGTCAAGTCAGCTTACCACATGTTGACTAGGGTGAAGAGCAAGAGCTGATCCTGACAACTGCATATTGTACACAAAATTGAGTGTTTCTTTTCTACAAGGAGAAAGACTGGATGAGCGTAGTGGTAATGCTTGGCCACGTGAATGCTGATGTCATTGTGTGATGTGGTTTCAAACAAACATTTGAGGAACCAACTATGAATGGAAAACTGGATTAATGAAGAACTTGTTAAATATATTAAAAGCAAATGTCATGTTGGGAAATATTGTAAACAAAATGACAGGATGGAGGCGAGAAGAGGTTTGACTCCCAGAGTCCTCTATCAACTGGTGCCATGCTCTTGTTTAGCAGACTAAACGCCTGTTTTTCCCCTTCATCTTTTTTTCCTACTGACTGCACAGACTAATTCTGAAGATTAATGGCTGTCTGGCTGTTCTCTTGCAAATCATTCATTATTGCTTAATTAAAAGTCACAAAGCTTTTCATCAATGCATGATGTTATCATCTATTCCAAATTTAACCTCTAATATTTAGATACATGTCTTACTTAATTTGTTTTGCAGGAGGCTGCCAAATATGAAAAGAAAGTGATGGTGCTGGATTTTGTCACACCTACGCCTCTGGGAAATTCATGGGGTAAATTTTTCTTCATTGCAAATTTGTTATAAAGGAGCATTATTTACTAAGAGTCTGTTTGTTCTTTGGGATCAGCCACACAGATGTGAAAAATGCATTCTGTTCCTTTCTCTCAGGTCTTGGAGGAACTTGTGTAAATGTGGGCTGTATACCTAAAAAATTGATGCACCAGGCAGCTTTACTGGGGCAAGCCTTGCAAGATTCACGCAAATTTGGATGGCAGTTTCCAGAAGAAGGTACAGAAGGAGAACATTTTTTTTTTCAGTTTTGTCATTTGTGCTGAAAATCCAGAGGTTCTTTCACAGTCAAGTGCTTGTTGCACTTATGTGCTGGCTTTAACGTTAGGCAACTTCAGAGTGACTACGCATAAACTTAAGTGCTTTTCAAGTTTAAAGGCACAGGACTTACTGCCTTGCAGCACTTGATCTGTTTTTAATATGTTCTCATTGTGTCAGTATTTGATTTATTCCCCCTGCTGTGTGAATAAAAGCAATAAGATACTACTCCATTTCTGAATGTAATGCAACATCCAAAGGAATACCCCAGAATGTTGTTTGTTAGAAACAGAAACTTAGTAATAATTGTAGGCAAGGGTTACTGTTCCCTCAGTCTGCATTGCTACTACATCAGAAGCTGATTTTTTCTTCAGGTTAGCTCTAGTGTGCATGGTTATAGGATTGGGATCTATTAAGGGTGTAATTCTATAAGGGGGAGCATGCAGAGGCACCTCTGAGATGCATAATCTTCATTTGTTAAGCAATGTCACCTGCTCAGAGCATGTGTCATTAGAAAACTATTGATAATATGCAAAGTCTAAGTGTTCGATGTGTCAAAGGCAATGGCTGTGCTAATAAAGGGGGGGAAATATCTCAAATGCTTGGCAGAAGGCAAGTCATTCATTGTTTAAGGCATATCTGTTCCACTGTGACCTCTTGTTTTGTCTCTGCTGATGTGGTTCTTTGAATTTCAGTAGAGTTACCTTGGAGTGAAATAGAAATAGGACAAAGGTGACTGGGTCATGAAAAAAGTCTGGGAATATAGGGCTGGCTATGGAAATAAAGGTCTGTCAGATTGAGACAAAAATCTGTTTTGTTTCCAACAGTCAAACACAACTGGATGACTATGACAGAGTCTGTTCAGAATTACATTGGCTCACTGAACTGGGGTTATCGAGTGGCACTGAGAGAGAAGAAAGTCACATATGAGAATGCATATGGAGAATTTGTTCAGCCACACACGGTTAAGGTACTGCCTAGCCCTGTTTGCTGGGTAGTGTTTTCTGTATAGTTTTCTGTAGTGTTTTCTGAATACGTATGTTCATCAAAGAATATTTCCCTTAGTAGGACTACAAAATACTCACTTGGGACTATTGCTTTGTTCACAGGCAACAAATAAAAGAGGAGTTGAAAAACTGTACACAGCTGAGAGGTTTCTCATTGCCACTGGTGAAAGGCCACGCTACCTGGGTATCCCTGGAGACAAGGAATACTGCATTAGCAGGTAAAAATAGGGAAGAATATGAAGTCATTCACTGTGTGTAAATGCTTAACCTGTAGGAGATGGTGGCAAAACATAAGCAGCGCTTGCTTGCATGCTGTTGTTTCTCTATATTGTTTCTTTCTGCTTCTTAGAGGAAAGTAAGGAGAAGGAGAATAGCTATAGACAGATGTCACAATGCTGGGAACATTGTCTGGTGGACACCACTGGACTGTGGGTGGTAGGCTAGAACAGTTCCATTTCTAGCTGGTAATAGAGCAGGTTGAGAATCCCAGAAATCATTTGCGTGTGTGTCATAAAATTAATTCATCATTTGTGCCCCAGTTACTCGCTTTCTCCTTATTCTTTATGGTCTTTCCATTCATGTACTGAGTTTTTTTCTTAATGAAGAGAACAGTCTGTATGGAGAAAAACTCCGGCAAAAATGTCAGGGAAAGAGGGAGTTCGAAAGTAGCTGATGTTGTGAAGCTGGTTGAAATGTATCTGCCTTCATGCACTGTGGAAGTCTTGGTCTTGAAACTTGAACCAATTTTTTCCCAGCTACTTAGTGAAGTGAATTCAACTTTGGGGAGAACCTGCTTCAAATGTCTGGCTAAAAAAACAAGGAACTTTAGCACAATTTTACACGTGTATGCACACAAAAAAATGATATGCAGATGAAATGGATAAAATGTGCTTTCATATCGGGCTAACTGCTAAATTACTTACTGTAGAAACAGGTTGGAATTACAGGCTTAGAAACCTATAATAATGAAATAAATGACTGGCATAAGCCCTGTGAAGCCCAAACACCATGTTGTATGTTTCCCTGATACTAAGTGGTAGTGAAATTAAAGGTAATAGATTGCATAGCTGATAAATTAGGGCTTTAAAATAACAGTAAGATGGAAGGGTCAGGAATGCCAGGGTTACAGACTATCAGACTGAGGCTGTCTGTTGTAATCTTAACTGGGTTCCTTGAGAGCTAGGAACTATGATGTAGCCTTTAATTACACAGTCACACTTCATTCCACTGCAGCATTTGCAGAGAACATCTGGTTTAGTGGTTGCCATTGATGGCTGAAAAGGCGACGCTTTTTAAAATTTAAATATTTGGAGAATTTTCTTGCCAAACTCTGCCTGAGTTTGTGCTGAGCAAGCATGATGCCTCCATGAGGTCCTGGTTTCATAGCCTGGGTCTAGCTCCAAGGTGTGGCAGAAATGACACGTTGATGAAGCAGTTGAAAGAAGTGGAAAACAGGCAAATAAATGTTTGCTCTAATTTTGTACTCCTAGCTCTGCCTGTTACTGTGGTTTGCATTAATTCGTTTTATTGTCTGCACGTATTTAGCACTGTGTATAATTAATTAGCAAAAGGAGAAGTCTTCAAAGAAGTTAAGATGGTGTGTTTATTTACATGCTAAACCCTTTCCTCTTCCTTATAGCTATTGGGAGCTAAAATTTGCAGTAAAATATTCGAAGCAATTCAGAAAAAATATCCTGTTTTTTTCAAGAAATTGTTAGAAGTTTGTTTAAAAAAAAACCTCAACATTTTAGTGGCTCTTTGGAGTATTTCATATTTTTGTGTGTGCTCCTAATTAGAATTCTTTAATCTATCATATACTGATCTAGTATTCTAGCATGATTTCCAAAAATAAGTTTTGTTGTTAGTGATCGGGAAAAGGAATAAAATCCTATTCTTACAAAAGAAAGTAGAAAAAGTGCAACATATACTCCTGTTTTTCTCTAACTTTTTTTTTCTTCCCCCTTTTTTCCAGTGATGATCTTTTCTCCTTGCCTTACTGTCCAGGGAAAACCCTGGTGGTTGGAGCTTCCTATGTGGCCTTGGAATGTGCAGGATTTCTTGCAGGCCTTGGGTTAGATGTCACTGTAATGGTGAGATCCATTCTTTTAAGAGGATTTGACCAGGATATGGCAAACAAAATTGGTGAATATATGGAAGAACATGGAATCAAATTTATCAGAGAGTTTGTGCCGATAAAGGTAGGCTTGAGGTGGTACTACAATTGATTTTAATACACCTTTCATAATGAGTTAGTATATGTTACATTAAAATGTTGTTTTGCCTACTTGTCCTGATCCTGCAAATACTGAATATACTTAAATTCTAGCAGTTGTTCTGAAGTCTGTGGGACTTCTTTTGGAGTGATAAGTAGGAAGATGTATACTTCCTATAAGACCAGGGCTAGTGCATCACAAATAGTCATCTTTTTCATTGTCAATTCTCAATTTCTCAGCCAGGAAATACTGCTTACAGTACCTAGGACCTGTAAAAAAAAAAAAAAAAAAAAAGCAAAGGAGCTTTTAAAGTATCTATCTATATCCTTTACTTGGCAGAGACCTTACATATACGCCTAATTTTCTTGGAATTCCGTAGAGGTACACATGCAGACAGCTGCGTATATGTATAAGCAAATTCAGGTTGCAAAGTAGATGAGATAAGCTTTGGAGCTTTTCTAATGTTAAATTGCCTTACCAAAGGCTTCAGAGAGTCCTAACAGTGTTTTTCTTAATGCTTTTCCACAATGATTAGTGCTTAATAATTATGAAATAGGAAATAACATACTAAGCGTTTTTCCATTTGGTGTTAAGCTAGTATACTAATGAGTAACACTTTAATTCGTAAAGTATTAAATAAAATGAAGACTGGTTGTTTTGTTTTGATTTTTTCTGTTTGCTTGTTTCTTTTTCTCCACACTTAACAATATCAAGAGTAATTTAAAAAATGCTCTTGCCAGTTACCACTTTGTAGATCTGACCCTACAGATGGTCAGGGATGACTATCTAGCTTTTGATTGTTTCAGATTTATCTTTTTGTAAATTCTTCTGGTGGGATAGGAGAGGAGGAAATTAGTCTTAAAAGAAGCAGAACATTTCAACTGAATGTCAAGTGGTTTCCTCCAGCCAGATGCACTCTGCAGAGTCCCTCACCCTAGTCATAAAATATACTTTTGTCTGTTTCATCCTGTCCCTTCAGTATGTCTTTGATTTCAATGCGAATAAAATATATGGCCTTGTTTCTAGTTCAGAATATCCTTTAACTGCTGGATATCTCCTTAGTAGATCTTTTCATCTCTTTCTTGCATTGTTTTTGAAGTTATGCATGTTCTGCCTGTTATTCAGTGTGACACTTGAAGACAGAAAATGATTATAAATAATGCCACCTTCAAATAGGAGAAATTTAAGAGTGATCTTTTAAAGTTGATAGGATGGGACAGAAGGTTTGAGTTCTTTTAAATTAAAAAAAATAAAGGACGGGGAAACAATCAGAAAATTTCCTTTCCTGACTCGAGATATTCAATATAAAGTAGGAGCTGTGGCAGTTGTTCCTGAGATGGTAAAAGAAAGACTGCAGTTAAACATATAGTCCTCTCACAGTCCAGGCGAAAGAGAACCCGCCTATGTAGCTTCAAATTCCATTTGCTCGTTTGGTGTTGATTGTTTATTGGAGGAAAAAGGAGCCTTTAGGGGGCAAAAAAGCCAGTAGCATCGCTTTCTGCTTTGTTTTCTGGTACGTAGAGGTTGCATGTGTTTTGGGAGGGTGTTTGTTTAAAACAAGGCTTTATATTTTATTACCCTCAACAAAGAGCACAGTTGCAAAGATTCATGTTTTTTTGTTTGTTTGTTTATGTGGGGGTGTGTTTTTTTTGGTTTTGTTTTGCTTTACTGGAATAGGCTGTAACCCACTGCAGTTAGCAGGATGGGGGGAGAGAAGAAGCTTGATCTGTTGCGAAAACTAGGAATATTTATTTCAGCTTACTTTGAGGAACTTGGAAGGGCTGGGTTTTTTTGTTTGCTTCTTTTTAAACTGCTGGTGTTTTTCAGCCGTTTAGAGCCAGCTGCTGCCCTCTCCTGCAAGACAGTTGCAGCTTTATCTATTGGACTAATGTCATTCAACAGGAGTAAGGGCAGGGCTATGACTGTGGCTTCCCCATGGGTGGAGGACACAATGGTCCTCTAGGTGTGGCTTAAGAAAATGTCTGATTCTGTTTCCAGGTCTAGAAGGAATTCCCTTCCTCCTCGCTTTCCCTGTCCTCAGTTGATACTAACAGCTTCTTGGACAAGAACTTAGCAGTCAATACAACTGTTGTAAACAGAAATGAGGTCTTACTGTGTTAATTATAAGAATAAATGCATGGAGATGAAACAAAATGTTTAAATATGAAAGTAATAATCACAAATCTAGAGAGTGGTGAAAATACCTTTAGAAAAAATGCTTGAATTTTAGGTCATGGTTAATCACTCACTTTTGATCATAAAATACATTGTGGGACTAAGATATATGTGTATAATTTAATTTGAAACTAACCTTTTCTTTTTTTTTCCCCCAAATGTTGTAGGTTGAGCAGATTGAGGAAGGAACTCCTGGAAGACTGAAAGTTACAGCCAAGTCCACAAAGGGGAATGAAGTAATTGAAGGGGAATACAATACTGTGAGTCCTGTCTATATATGTAAAGAATATGGAATAAACTTCCAGTTAATGTTAAGATTCCTGGTGTCTTTTTATCCGTAGTTTAGCTTTAATTAAAAAAAATCATTTTCAGTTATTACAATAGGCTAATGGTACACAATCAACATGTAATTAATGTGAGAAAAGTCCTAGAATCCATGGGCATGAGTCCCACGTGCCTTACCAAATCACTTGCATGCTTTTGAAACCTGTTTTTTAGCTTAGGGATTTAGAGGAGCTTGGTCATGTGGAATCAGTTGCAGGATTTTCCCCCAGGGAAGTATTTGTCATAAACTATAAGTAATGATTTTTAATAACTGCTGTAGTAACTGAAGCATGCTGTTCTGGAGTTAGCATAAAACAATGGTCCTTACAAGAGCTAAACAAAACAGGTGTTGTTGTTAAGGTGTTGTTAAGATTGGTTGTTGATGCCACATCTTCACAAAAACAAACACCCCATGGCAAGTCAGGCAAGGAATTTCATTATACACTGAAAGCAGTAAAATTACAGTGCAAATGCATGCAGGTATGCCTTTATATGTTTGACTGTTTCCATCACCTCTCACACCATTCATTTTCTTAGGCCTTGAAAGCAAAAAAAATAGTCCGTGCCAGTGACTTCATCTACCTGCACAGTGCATCAGTTTATTCCATAGCAAGGATATGCATCAGTGCCTCATGAGTGCTAATATTACGAGAAAGATAAACAATAACAGCAGTGCTGTTTCACAGAATTGTGATACTATTTTTCTTGGTCCACGGTACTGAAATATTTTTTTTAACTTCCAAATCAGTGCCTTTTTCTATTTATTTATTTTAAGGAAACTTCTGATTTCTCATTGCTACTACACCTTTCACTGAAATGCTGTCACTTGTTATATGAGCTGTGTGTGATGCATTTGAAAACCTTCGGCTCTGAAGATCTGGAAGGTTTGGTCATCTAAAAGACTTGAAGCAGATCTTGGACAACTTCAACACTGTTCTTTTGTCACTTGTACATTGTGTAGTTAACTGGGCAGTTGTCCAAGACTGAGAAGCACAAAAAACTTTTCTCCATGACATTATACATTGAAATTTGTTTTTCTAGTTAAGGTAGCCAAGTTTATGGTTTGGGTAAGAATTTGGCCTGAACAAATGTCCAAAAAATCACTCTGAACAAATGCAGAAACAAATAATATTCAACAAATATTATTTGGTAGTAGCTTGGTTGAGGGCCTATGTAAGTAAATGATATTTTCTGATCAAAACAAAGATTATTTTGTCTTCTATTTGCCTAAGCACCTGAGTTTCCTTCCTAAAGAGCCCTTTCTTTACAGAGTGTTTTAGTGTGAACATATAGGAATATGGTATAACAATTTAGTATGAAACTGCAAGGAAAAATGGTAACAGATTTATTTAGAATACTGTTTGTATATTTTTCCAGGGAAATATATTTGGCTGCATTTAATCCTATAGCTAAAACCTGGTATTGTTAGGTCACGATGGTGGTGTGGCTTGTGCTGAACTCAATGAACGTACAATGGGTAACTAATGTATTCATCTTAATGCGACCAAACCTTAGGTACCAATCCTTAGTCTGTAATTAAAATGATAGATAGCAACAAGCAGGTGTGCTTTTGAGGTTTTAGGAAATCAGTAACATGTGCATTGCTGTTTTGCAGGTGTTGCTAGCAATTGGAAGAGATGCATGTACAAGAAAAATTGGTTTGGACAAAGTTGGAGTGAAAATCAATGAAAAGTAAGGAGAGATTTCTGTATATCACTGACTACACAGCTGGTGTCATTGACAAGTGCAGCGGCAGCAGTGCATCCGCAGTCAAATGCTTTGAGGAGAAATTTGTCTCCTGTTTGGATAGGAGACTATGTAGCAGATAGTTGTGTTATCTTGCATAGTACTACCCAATGTTCTTTTTTATACTGAAATGTCAGTTCCTAAATACTGAGAGTCAAATGTGTCTCTTCCATTCTTTCTCAGTTCAAAGACTGGTCTGTCAGCTTCTTCCAGTGACTGGGCTTTCTAGGATCTGTCAGTTGTTTCTCATACTCTCTTACTCCCATCACCTTGTTTTTATCTCTACCACCTCTTGGGGCAGAGATCTGTTTGTTCGTATGGACTTTTAGTGTGGTAGGATTTGTTTACATTTTTAATGTAAATACTACTGTATGTTTATTTTGGAATATAAAATCAAAGTAGCATTCTTAAACTCACAGCTGGAGTTGGTGATGTGTTTTAGTTTTTGGAGAAGTTTATTTCTTGCCTTATCGCAGCTACCTTTGGGAACAATCTGTCTCCTGCAGAGAATTGCAGGTTTAATGTAGTGAAGTCATTGCACCAGGGAGTGGAGCTATCAATAGCATTTTCAGTATTGGTAACTTGAAAATGTATTCTAGATATGAGGGACCTAGACCATGTTCCCTTTGATGAAAAAATGCAGGACCATGAACTTGACTTAGTAGTATGTGGGAGAGCAGTGCCGAGGGCAGCTTGTATATGAATACTGTGACTGATGTTGCTGAAGAGAACTGTTGCAATATTAAGTAAAGTAAAAAAATTCCAAAATTCAATTCAAAATTGGCAGACCCATGTTGTCTTGTAGAACAGTACATGTCTTTATTTGTTTGACATTGGGACATCCGTTACTAATTTAATAGAACTAACTATAGAATTAGTAGTATAAACTCCATTTTTATTAACAAAACCAAAAATTAAGAAAGCTGAATCTTTATACAAAAATCGTTACTGGTCCTTCAAGTAACTGTGCGACTGTTTCTGTGCCTGTCTGATCAGGTTTACCTGTTAGGTAAGTTTCCTGCAGTGATTACTGCACTATGTCATTTATTAATGAAGTAGGAAATATTAATAATTAAAAACTTCCATTAGCTCAATACATTTAATGCTAAAAACCTTGCTGTATTCCTTAAGTAGGGTGTCTAACAGCTTGACTTGTCTCTGTGAAGAAGCCTGAAGGTTAAGTTTATAGAAACTACTTCACCCACTGGACTGGAATTTCAGTAGTGGAGAAATTATTTTGACCTACAGCTTGAGTGGGAGAATGTCTCTTCCTGTCATTCCTCAGGGTTTCCAGAACACAGTTCAGCTGGTAGTAGTGTATTTTGAGGAAAGCAGTTATGTCTCACCAGAGAATTTATTCAGGAGATGAATCACAACTTCAGGGGCTACCTCCTTATCCAGTGTGTAAATTCCTGTGGTTTTGGTAGAGACCAAAATTTGCACTAGTTTACTTCCTTGACCAAGGTTATAAGATTGTAAATATGACTTCTTTTCCTCAGATGTCAAGTACATGCCTGTCTCTTAAAGCTAAAGGGTTCAATTGCTGCAATGTTGTTTACCACTTGAGTCTTCACAGCAGAATACTTAGATCTTTTATTTTTCTTGATGCAAATCATAGAACAGGAAAAATACCTGTCAATGATATGGAGCAAACAAATGTGCCATATATCTACGCCATCGGAGATATACTGCAGGACAGGCTGGAACTCACACCGGTGGCAATCCAGGCAGGAAGACTGTTAGTTCAGAGACTGTATGGTGGGGCAACCACTAAGGTAAGTAACCAATTGCTACAGAACACTCATTGCTCTACTTCTTCTAAGGAGATGTGATGCTCTTAATTTTCAGTGTTATTTGCACTAGTATTTTCACTTCCTTATGTTTTCAGTGTTGTACGCAGTTTTGCTACGAACTGAATATGGATGCAAAGAAAGATCAAGTGTGCCAATAAGTCAACACGTATTTATACCTGAGAAGTTGAATTCATGAATCCAGTGTTTACATATCATACCTGTGTGATTGTAGGTTTCAGTCAAGTTATGCCAGTCCAAGTAGGAGTAACATGGGTACTTTTTACACCTTATCTTTAAGTTGTAAATAGAAGGAAAGGAAGATGCCTTTACGCAATGTTATCCAAGCAGCATTGATATGGGTGCTTGTCTCGCCTTCATAACCAAGGGGATTAAGTAGAAAAAATTTTCAATTGTAGAGCCTGCTGCACTCATATCAGGTTCTGTTATCAGCCAGATTTAAAGCTTGATTGAGTTGTTTGTTTTAGGTTGGCAGGTGTTGCAGTAACAGAATCTTGAATTAGTGTGCCTAATGTCATTATATCAGTCAAGCAAAGTTTAAGTAAACCATAGCCGGAGCCAGGATTTCTTCTTACTGCAGAACTACAGATAGGTCTTAATTTACATTTGATGCCAAATAACTGTCTCTCAGGTTATGAAAATCCTTATGCTGCTAAAGAAAGCATCATCGCTCTGAATGAATCCAAGAAATAAATAACTGCTTAGGTGGGATCCTGGCTTACACTGCTGTTTTAACTAATCTAGAAAGGGTGATTGTAACATAAGGAAGTATTATGGATTGGTGGTGAAAGAATAGTAAACAGCACCTTAGTTGATACCTAGACACAAAGAAATTAGAGTTGAAATTAATAGAATAAAGTTGCTGGAAATTAATTAGAGCTGACCAACCTGCTAGCCTTTTGTGGCAAATGATTCATTTGGTGAATATGGGGAGAGCTGTGGGTGTTGTTACTTTGATTCTAGTAAGGCTAGAGTAACATTCGCATAGACAAGCTGAAGTATGGGCGAGGTAAGTGGGCAGTGAGGTGGACCAAAAGCTAGCCAAACTGCTGGGCTCAAAGGGCCGTGATCACCCTTATGAAGTCCGTCTGGAGGCCAGGCATCAGTGGAGTGCCGTAGCACTTGGGTACTCAGTACAGTACTGTTTATCATCTTCCTTAATGATCTGGGTGATGGGACAGAGTCCCTCAGCAAGGCTGCAGATGAATCAAATAGGGGGAAAGTGAATGATGCACCAGCTGTCACTCAGAGGGACCTCATCAAACTGGAGAAGGAATCTCGTGAAGTTCAGCATGGGCAACCTTGCTGTTCTGTACCTGGGAGGGTGTTACCCCATGCACCAGCGTGGGTTGGGGATCAACCAGCAGGAAAGTAGCTTTGCAGAGAAGCCCCTTTGGGGGGGCTGGGGGACAAGGAGTTTACTCTGACCCAGCAATCTACCCTGATGGCAAAGGCCAGCAGCATCTTGGGCTGTGTCCTGCAGATGCATCCTGGCAGATCATTGCCAGCGGAGTAGTCAGGGCTTTTTGACTTACATGGGATGTGACTGGGGACACAGCTTTAGTGCTAGCTATCGCTGCAGATGGCTGTAGTTCATGCCTTTGGCATCTTCTAGGCTGCAGCTGATGAAAAAGATGCTGGTTTTTGGATGGTGGAGTTGTATTTGTAGTATTACCTCCTAAAAATAGAATGCTCTGTAGAAGCAGTTGGACTGCTTTTTATCTCCAGTGTCACTTGTGATCTGGTATGTTTTAAAGCAGGGCACTACTGCATTTCCTTTTTCTTCTTACTCTATGCATGTTAATGTCAGTGTGGCTTTGAACTGTCTTTCTGTTCTTGCTGTAGTTAACGCCTCTGAGAGGGACAACACCAGAACTGTAGCTTCATTTAAAATAAAGAAAAAGTAGTTTTCAGAGTTACAAATAATACAACTTTTATTCCTGACTTTCAGACTGCTTAATTTTTACTCATTGTGCCAATGTTATTACTAATATTGTGTGTGTTTTTTGTTTTATTTTGAATACCACACAGTGTGACTACGTGAATGTTCCAACCACGGTGTTCACTCCTTTAGAATATGGAGCCTGTGGATATTCTGAAGAGAATGCAATACAGAAATTTGGGGAGGAAAACATTGAGGTAAATGCCTTAATTTCATCTAGATTTTAAGTTCCAAGTCTGTAATTTAAAATGATGTTAAAAGTTGATTAAAACAACATTCTGTACTCTGATGTAAGGGCAGGAGGAGACTATGTATATTTTTGTCTTTCTTGGCAGTTCCTAAGCATGCTTTAAAAATAGTCCCTAATTCTGATAGTTCTAGTTGTAAATATGTTCTCTCTTTGACAAACAGGGCTTGTAGGTAGAATACTTATTATTAAAAAAAATAATCTTCTATGCAAATACTTCAGGATAAATTAAAGGTGTTGGAAGTAATACATTGGTTTCAATGTCAAAGCTGAGCTTTTTGTAGCTACAATGTGGCAAAGTCTGTGTCATGATGATTTTTACTTTATAAAAACAAATGTAGATACACTGTTTTTCCTGTTTATTTTGACTATGTAGGCAGATACCTGCTTAATTTTACTCACTTGAATAATCCTTTTTCATTCACTGGGATTGCTGTCGAGAATGGAATATGTAGGCACTTGGTGTCCCAAGCTGTTCTTACAAAATACTGTGGAGACCACCTTACAGAAAGCATGAGGGGAGGGTGTCTGACAATAATCTGAACTTCTTTTATGTCCACTTGGATCACTTGAGGAGTATTATTTGGGGAAATAAGCACATAAGTGGTGGTTCATAAAGCTGAGAACTGTCTTCCTCTTAGCTTTGTCAAATATACTTTTGTACGTTGAGAAAAGAGGTAAATATGACTTAATATAGCTGCACATCAAGTTCTCTTAACCTAACTACAGGACAGAGGCTGAAATTCTGCTGTGCCCACAGACTTTGTTTATACAGAGTCAAATTTTTGTTATTGAGTTAAGTTTGTGCTCTTCCCTGTGGAACACCGGACCCTTTATTGTGGAAAATCTACTTCTGTTTCACATTTTTTAAAATGTGCATCCAGAAACATTTGTGTTCTTGCGAAGTCCTAATTTAGTTGATTCTGACCTCTTTATCATGTCACTGTATTGGCTTTTGGTTTGTAAGCTTCAGTAGGAACATTGAGTTGCATCTGTCATCCAAACCTATTAAATTTCAGTTTTGTATAGCAATGTTTATAATTGCTTTGTAGCTCCATTAATACAGAAAGCATTGAGCTTTCTCCCCAGCTTTGTGAAGGGGCATATTTTTACTCAAGTTGCAATCACTTAGGAACTTCTTTCAAATAGTAATTCGTTTGAGGTTACCTTATAATGAGAGCAATCAGGAGTACTGGGTAGACCTGTGCCTCAAAACACCCCCATCATTTTCTGGGACAAATCCTACACAGGTAGATGAGCAGCCTTATCTGAAGCTAGGAGTCTGTTCAGTGATGTTTTTTGGGGTAGACAGGAAAATGTGTTTGGGGGTGTGTGGTTTCTTTCCTTTTTCAGTTTTCCTTTTTTTTTTTTTTTCCTTTTTTTCAGTTTTCCTTTTTTTTTTCTGTTTTCCTTTTCTTTTCCATAATCCAGTCCGTAATTTTCTTTTTCATAATCTAAGAGACCGTGCAAAAAGCATTTCCTCATCTGTCCCTAAACCAGGGCTCTGAGGCTATTTCTTCCCTTTTTTCACTTTGGGAAGTATTTTTGCCTTCATCTCAGGTAGATCCGGAGACTGTGCAGCCTTCTGTGAAGAACGCTTGTATTTGTCAAGTTTAACGAGAGCATGGTCGCTGCATTCTGGAAGTGTAATATACTTAAAGCTGTGTTTTTTTCCTTAAACTACTGGATGACAGTAATGCCTGTTTTGTAGAGGCTTTCTTCAGCATTTATCAAGGGGAAGAATTCTCTACCTGACTTAAAGTATTCCAAACTCTTAAGTGCATGCCTGATTGCTAATGAAGAGCTGTTAGCTAATGGTTCATCCATGTGCTACATCTCAGTTGTTGAAAGTCTTTACAAGTTATGATTTCCAAAAGTGCTTTGCCCTCCTAAGTCTGTTGCAGTTGCAGTCAGTAGTAAAGCTCTGGTTTTGGAAGCAGACAATGCAAATTTAAGATAAACTGGCAGTTTTTGGAAGATCTCTCTTAGAGAGCAGATGCTCTCTGATATGTAATTAGAACTTTTTCTTATCTGTGCTGTATTTCCAGGTGTACCATAGTCATTTCTGGCCACTGGAATGGACTGTGCCATCCAGAGACAACAACAAATGCTATGCGAAGATAATTTGCAATATTCGCGATAATGTAAGTGCATCTTTACTTCCAAAGAAAACAGAAACTGTATGTTCATCGTAGGGACCATTGACCCCACAATTATAAATAGGTTATTTTTAACAAGTTAAAAAAGAATTTACGTTTTCCATACCTTTTGAAATGTAATAAATATTTGTAATGATACTTTTGTTTATACAAAAATCGCCATCAGTAAAATAGAAAATTTTGCAGTCACCATTTGTACATGGTGTTTTTTGTATATGAAAAATGACAAATAGAGAGCTCTAAGACTGTTCGTTAATTTTAACCATTGATTCACTTTAGAAAAAGAAATGGTTAGAAGTCATATCCATTTATCTTATTCTCCCTCTTCCAAACCAGGATATGGTTTTTGGGGAGATTTTTCTCTCTGAAGTGGAGGTCACTCAGAAATCATTGCATCTTGTGACCTCTGCAAATCCATATGTGTCTATAAAACTCCTGAGATTGTTCTAACAGGATTAATATATCTTGCCTGCACAAATCTCATTTAGAGTGATAATGCCAGGATTATCCTTGGACTACAATAAGACTTCCTGGTTAAGGAAACATACAGTACCTGCTGAAGCACAAGCAAAATTGCTAATTGCAATAATAAGCTAATAGCATAAAGGTTCAAGCCCTAATGAAGTTTTGAATCTATTTTGCCTATTTTCTTTTATCACCAGTTACAGATTTGTCTTCCTGCAGTCTTCCTAAGCATCGTGTCATTTTGTGAAGTCTGCAAATCTGCTTGGTTTTGCCCATCTCCTTTTTCTGGAGGAGTTTGCACTAACATGGAAGTTATTTTAGAACCCATACTTATGTTCCTAATCCAAAGTTACTTAAGAAAATAGGAAGACTTCATGGTGATTTAAAATGTTTTCTTGTCCTGAAAATTAGAAATATGTTTAAACATCTAGAGGTTGAGCTGAAAGTTACCCCGGATGGGAACTTTGTTCAGTAACTATTTAAATTTATAGGGGAAACTGTATTTATCTCAACTTCATTTCTGTGGTTTTATGTTTACATATGTGCATATTTTTAATGGAAAATAAGGATAATTCCATTTTAGTTACTACCTCTTGTTAGCTTTTCTTATTTAAATGAATCTTCTGGTAATTCCTAGTCATCAGGCTTACTGAAAGAAAACAACCTTCAAGTGTACTGGTTATCCCCACTCCCTTACATGTGATATTTAGCAGAAGGAGCAGATAACTCTTGATTCCCAGCTGGGCTAGGTCTGTGATTAGCAAAATCCAGTTAATGTTCTGAAAGCCACTGAAGCCCACAGCAGCTAGCTTTTGCTGAAGAAGACAAACTCTCTTGAAGAAAAGAAAGTCAAGTTAAAAGGGCTTGTTCCCGTGAGTGTTCGGTAAGGATATGTGCACAATTTGGCATATTTTGCAGCTGAACAGTAGTGGAGGTATGAGAAGTAATGCATGGAGTCATATTATCTTCTTTGTAACTAGATGTCTTTCAGTTTGTTTGGCGAATCTCTAGGTATATTATCTTCCAATGGCAGTGAACACCGCGAGAGCAGTAGTTGTCAGTTTAGTTACCACGCACCTCTTGTCACTTCTCTTAGCCAGAATTTTAGCTTATAGCTCTTTCCAACTATCAAGCAACTAAGCAACTATCAAGTTGCGAGTTCTTCTGTAGGTATGCACCATACAGCCAGCTAGCATAGACCCTGATATTGCAAACCTTTATGCAAGATGTTTGCCTTTACTTAGTCTTACTGGAATGAGTGGAATAGCTTGCCTGAGTAAAGTTTAAGTACGTTTGCAATTTGGACATACACAATAATGGAGTGTAGATCATGATGTGTGTTAAATTTGAATGCTCTTGATATAAACGGAAGACTCATGCACAAAGGTGTAAGGAAGCTGATTCGTGAGTTCTTAGTTTCCTCTTTTCCTTCTTGGAGAGAGGATGAAATTTTTCCCATTAAGTCCCTTCTGTTGGAGCTAATGATAGTTCATGTTTGTGGTTACATTAATTTGTGGTATGTTTTGTGAACTGGTGAAACTGTACACTCTCAGTAAGAAGACCTTACAGGTAACTGTGCTTGTGTTTGATTGTCTTTGTTATTTAGGAGAGAGTCGTTGGCTTCCATGTCCTCGGCCCAAATGCTGGAGAAGTCACCCAAGGTTTTGCAGCTGCTATTAAATGTGGATTGACCAAAGAACAGCTAGACAGCACCATAGGAATCCATCCAGTCTGTGCAGAGGTTTGTATATGAATTCACCTTCCTATCGCAGCTTCTGTAGCATTCTGGAATAAGCTGCTGGAAACCCAAACATCAGAATTTTATTAAAGAAGTCAGAATTAGGGGAAAGTAGAGGGGAAGGAAAGACAGGAAATTTTCTTCTTTAATATTTAAAAAACTAACATTTAGATTTAATGTTTTTTATTTATTTATTTTTATTTTGATTTGTGAAATAATTTTTGTCTCCACTAACCCAGTGCTCCCTCTACTGGAAGTACAGAATCTTCCTCCCACATTTTTGAAGGTTTCCAGTACTATTTCTGCTGAGGTGGTTGTCAGAGCTAATTTTTCTGGATATATGTACTCAAAATAGGCATATAAACTGGTGCTGTGGAAGGGGACCAGCTACATGCCAATTTTTCTATTAAATTCTGTCCTTTTGAAGATCTCTCCTTTACTCTCTAGGTCTTTGTATTTGAATTGAAGTACACAAGGCCACATAACAACTTCTTGTGTTCGTCTTGCTATTTGTCTTTAACAAAGAACTGAATTTTGTCTAACAGGGACGGAACAGTTCCCCCTTGGTGTAAATCAGAGATGCTCCACAGATTTTAGTAGCATTAGGACCACTTATTTTAGCTGAGAATCCCAGGTAACTGTGTATGACCTTTGTAGGTCATTGTACAGAATCTGTGTTTTTACCTGCGTATTTTAGCTACAGAGTGTAAGAGAGAGCACCAGGATACCAGTCTGTAGAAGTGAAGCCCACTTCTCTTGTGTTTCCAAATTGATGTGGTATAAACAATTTAATATGAGCTCCTTTAATGGAATGGGCTGCTAGCAATCTGAATCATCTTCAAAGCATCTGCAATACAGATTCTATTTTTTTTCCCGTGTAATATCATCTAGCAGTGTTCTTGCAAGCCCTTGAAGAGGGGCAGTAAGTCTTTATCTTATCAGGGGCCCTGTAGAGGGGGAACTTTGAGTGAGGCATTCAAACCTGTGAACTTGAGCAGGATATTAGCATATGCAGTGTGAAGAGAGGCTGATAGTCATAATTTATTCTGGACATCTGAGCTGCTAAAATTGAAACTGAATAGAATGATGATTAGACATAATTTAGGGAGGTAATTTCAGATAATCATATTTGTTTGAGTGGGGGAGGAAGAAATTGGCTCAGGAGAAATACACTATTTAAAAGCTCCAGGGAACACTGATCATTTTTAATGCCAGTCTTTAGAAGGTTTTTTATGCCTGTTACTTAATTTAATCTCTTATGCAGTAAACAAAAATCAAAGTGCAAGATGGTACTCTTTGACTAAGAAAAAAATGTTTTAAAATTGTTTGGAATTTGTCAGGGCTGTGCATATCTGGCTGAATAAAATGATGTTTATGATGCATCTATATAAAGGCTAAAGAACATGAACTCTGATCTGAGCAGTAAAACGACAGTGTTGCAGGATCAAATACTGACCTCTTCGCCGGCATTAGTGCTAACTGACTGCTCAGAGAGACTCATGGAACACAGTATTACTCAACTTGAAGAAGACTAAGACTGAGGGTCCTATTTCTCGCTGCTTGCAAATTAGGGCGAGATTTCACTTCCCATATTTGAACAGCATTTTATTCTCCAGAAAGCCTGAACTCTGAATGGAATTTCTTTCAAGGCAAAGTACAAATAACTGCAAGTACAGATTGGTAGATTGTCAGAAATATAGAGAGTTACCTCTCACTTTGGACTGTACTGCACTGCTTGAAATACGGGCACATATAGTTGAGCACCTGTGATGGAGAAAAGGTATTTTCTGAAAGCTGGGATGATTCTGTGAGTTAGCTAAAAAGTTAGTTACCAAAAGACTCCCAGCTGGCTTACTGGAGCTGGGGAGCTCTGTGGTCCCCAGAGCTGCTGGAACTGGCTAGCAGACCCAGAGCTTGCAGTTGGGACAAGAAGAAAGCAGGTGAAGCTTAAGGGAAGGTTGGACCTGGAGCTTAGGGATGTGGTTTAGTGGGTGACATTGGTAATAGGGTGATGGTTGGACCAGATGATCTTGGAGGTCTTTTCCAACCTTAATGATTCTGTAATTCTATAGCAACAAATGAAAATTCCCATAGGTTGTCAGTCTGTGGATCAGATCTGAAGAGTTAGAAACCCTGTATCAAGCCATGCACCATAGTTTAAATATATTTTGGTTCTTCTGCCATAATATATTAAACATGCATTTGTCTTCCTGACTTGTGCATAATGTTTTACATGCTTGTAGAAAGTGGAAGAGGCATACCATTTATTGATGTTCTCTGATGAGCTCTGGCAGCTTTAATGCAGTAAAGCTTCTACTTACAGGACTGTAGGGCTTTCAGATCCCCATTATCTTTAGATATTTCAGTGCTATTTGCATAAATGAAATGTGTATGTACTTTATTCTGTGCTAAGTTTATTCTTCCTGAGAGATGGCTTTGATGGCTAATTATTGCAACTTTGAACTATTTAAATAGAAGTGGGTTTATTTTGGTTTCCCTTCTTCCTTTCTATATTACATCTGTGCAAAACAATGCAATTATTTGCATGGTAAAGTTCTAATATTAAACACAGTATTGTATAATTTTTCTTTTTGAATTTTGATATCCTTTAGTTTTTCAATAATTACTCTTCAATATGTCCTTTTCTTTAATGTGACTTGAAAGCAGTAAAGATTTGACCTTTCCAAGCTAGGCTTAAGTGTTTCTTAGCTATTGTCCAGAGGATACAAAACCCAGGCATAATACCCTCATCAGCAATCAGCTCCACATATCCGTAATATCTGGAAAGACACAGAGGCAAAAGTTAGGTTCTCTTCAAATGCTACAGCCTTAGGTTAACTTCACTTACACAGCGAAGAAATTGTCTAAGCAATAAAGACACTTACTTGTTAGGTGTACAGGCTGGAGAGTATTATTGCTGAGCTCATTCGCACTGTAAAAACTTACGAGCAGTAAGGCAAAAGGTGCTATAAAGCCATGAGACTTCCTTAATTGTTTCTTTCCACCATTAAAAGTAAGGCCGTGGGGTAAATGAAGGGAACAGAGGGGATTTGTGTGTGCGCTATTTAGTAGCAAGGATTTTAAATGTAGGGGTTTTTATTATTATTTTATTACTTTAAGAAACGGCTGTGGTTTGAACATTAGGCCCAAATTAATCTTCGGAAGAGAAGATTCATTCTAGCTGTACTAAAAAGTTTTTGTTTTTGTTTTTTTCTTTCCCTAAAGGTATTCACCACTCTGTCCGTGACTAAGCGTTCTGGTGAAAATACTCTTCAGGCTGGTTGCTGAGGTTAAAGACCCCCATTCTTGTTATTGCCAGAGACTGACTTTCATCACTATGGCTGACTTGCGCACTTAAGAAGAGAGGTTTTGAGAGAAGTCGTCCTCAGAAGTCTGCAGAAGTGTGTACATCTTAACCAGAGCACTCCGTTCATCTGAGGAGAAGAGCTCTGCGGGAGTTGGTCACTAGTGGTGATGGGCTGGCAATCAGCAAAGCAATGGGCGTATTGAACTCTCTAGCTGTTGTTTGGCAGGGCATTTAACAAATGCTTTCATGAAGTCATAGCCTAAAACCTGCATTGTCTGGTGGGCAGTGATGGAAGAACTGCTGGCACAGCTGAGCAACAACTTTGTTTTTCTTCCTTAGTTTGTTACCTGAACAAAGAGCATCCTAACTCCGGAATGTCACCACAAGTTCAGATAACTGTGTAGTGCCCCTGTGTACCGGGTTTTAACACTGCAATTACAAGTCCTCCTCGTGAGCATGCATTTTACCTGATCAGAGCTGTGTACCAACAGAGGTAAATTATCTGCATGTTTGATCACGAGGAAGAAGGTATCACTGAAAGAAGTTTAGTACCATCTAGGATAACATCTCTTTGCTTTCAAAATGACTTTCTCTTGACTTTTTAGAGATGCTTGTTTATAAAATTTTCTTGGTGAGGAAGAGAAAGAATAGTTTTTATCAGGGCCTTGTTATACGTAAAGCCTTTTTATTTTGATAGTAACAACATCGCTTATAACACGGATCTTTTGAGCTGTATTTTGCAGCTTCTGTGATAATAGTTAGTCCAGTTTAGAACTGACAGAATTCCAATTTGGAATGGATTGTACTTCCAAGTGTGTTATGTAACTGTATCCAATCTGAATAAATTCTTCCTTTTCAGGTGAGCAGTTGTACGCTTCACGGTTTCAGGTGTGACCTGGCCACTTTAAACACAGTGGTATTGAGGCTTTCCTTCAAACAGGCAAACCACCACCACTCAATTTCTGAAAACCTATGGTGAAAATTCTTCTGTGTAGACAAGGCCTAAGAGCTATATTTAGTTTCGTGTATGTTTTGTTTTGTATTTGATTAAGAAGACAATACTTCTGAAATGGAGGTTTCCATGAGAAGTACAAGCAAGCTCACTCTGGAGCAACAAGTACAAGCAAAGTACAAGCAAGCTGGATAAACTCCATCCATATTTATCAGGAAGTGGTAAAATGCCTCTTTGTAACAGAAATGATTGTGCTTTTTGATCTGCTTTTTCATTTCCCTCTCTTTTAGCAGGAAGGTTCAGATTACTTTAATTAAATGGCTCTTGGGAGTTCATTGCGGTGTGAAAATGGGATAAATTCTTCCGCCCTCTGGGCAGAACACTCCGTACCTAAACTTCTACCCAGCAACAAATCCATGGTTTTCTACTGAGATTCCTGGAATGGTGCTTTAAGTTATTTTTATAAAGTCATATGTAATGGAAGGATTTTTTAAAAAAAAGTTTTATATGGCATCAAGAATGGTCTGTTGTGTTGTTTTTCTGGCCAGTTTATTAAATAAATGGAATGTTTGTACAAACAGGTGCTCACTTTGATGGCTCTTCCAGGCCAAGAAAGCAGGGGATGGCAAGACAACTTTTTCAACGGGCCAGAAGAGGGCACCTTGATGATCCCATCTGTGATTCATTGTAGTCTTTTGAGTTTTGAAGGCAGGTTCTTCTCTGGAAACAGGGTATGGGGCTATTTCATGTGCAATTTTTGCATGTTAAACATATCAGGAGGACACACTTAAAAATAAGGAATGAATTAGGACCAACTCTACCAGTGTTTGCACAAGTTACTGTCTATGTGTGTTCTGGAAAGCCAGGAGTACAGCTTCCTGAGCTGTTCAGCAGTTCAGCTCTTCATATTGAAGCACAGGAATAGCATTATTTTCAAGCATGTCTATAAGAAGGTCTGATCCTGGCACGTGGGGAATAAAGATGTGTAATGAGCATGGCTTGGCATGTGGGGAATAAAGACATATATGAGCACGGCTTTGCAAGATTGGACCAAATGTACCTGTTCTTTCTCATGGGTCTTGTTATCAGTGTTGATGTACATTGCTACATTAATGACATAATTCAGAAAGGGGGGTTTATTACTTTTAATTTACTTTAAACTTAAAAGTCTGAGGCTCTTTTTTTTTTTTTTTTTTTTTTCCCCTAGGGCTTTTTCTTTTCTTCCTCCAGAAGGAAAGTATTTTCTGGTGTGTATTTTTGTCATCTGTGCGTGATGATAGAGATATATGATAACGTCTCCATCTCCACCTTGAGACTTCAGTCTCAAGTGCTGGCCGGGGCACGCAGCAGCAAACCTGCCGCTTAGGCAGCACTGCTCCTTCCTTTGTGCTCCCGCAGGTGTGAATTGTGGGATGGGGTGACTCAAGGCCTCTCCGGACAAATGCTTCCTTTGGTGGTACTTTGAGGTGCCTGGTGTTGGAAAGAAGATCCCAGAGAGGCTGCAGGCCATAAGCAAAAGCTGTTTGGTGTTTTAGTGAAACTGTTTCCCATGAGGAGGCTTCTTATTCCCGACACCATCAGTGTATTTAACCCAAACTAATGAAACACATGACTTGTAAGTTCCTGTGTGGTGCAGGGAGGCTGCGGCAGAGCGGTGTGTGGTGGGGGCACAGCAGGTCAGCACCTCGGTGGCATAGGGGATGCAGGAAACTTGCAGCGGCCTTGTTTGTGCTTTTCTTGGCTCTGCTGGCACTGTTTCTCCCTTAGCTGTACGGCTGCTAAAAATACCTGCCTTAAATTAATAGCTTGTGTTTGCATTAAGCTGGTAAGCCTGCATTGGTCACTCCAACACCGCATGCTGAAACTGCTGCTCATTGCACATTTACAGCTGAAACGAGACTTCGAGGTTCCCTTCCGGTAGCTGAAGTCAGATGGATAATGCCCGCTGCACACGTGCTGCCTCTTCCTTAGCGCAGCGATTTTGCTGATCAGAAAGAGCATCCACGCAGCCAAGCTGGGCTCGACAGCTTGCGAGCCGCGAGGTCGCCCCCGAGCCTCCTCTTCTCCAGGCTAAACAACCCCAGTTCCCTCAGCCGCTCCTCATAAGACTTGTTCTCCAGATCCCTCACCAGCTTTGGACACGCTCCAGGGCCTCGATGTCCTTCTTGTACTGAGGGGCCTAAGACTGCACACAACACTCCAGGTGCGGCCTCACCAGACCCGAGTACAGGGGGACAGTCACTTCCCTAGTTCTGCTGGCCACACTGGGTCTGATCCAAGCGAGGATGCTGCTGGCCTTCTCAGCCACCTGAGCACGCTGCTGGCTCATGTTCAGCCGACTATCAACCACTACTCCCAGGTCCTTCTCTGCCAGGCAGCTTTCCAGCCACCCAGCTCCCAGCCTGTAGCGCTGCTTGGGGCTGTTGTGCAGCGGCAGAGGAGCCCCTCCAGCTACCGGTCCCGCAGCGTCTCGCCCAGGCGCAGGGAGCGCAGCCCCTCCACAGCACGATTCCTGATTTTCTGTAAACAACCCGAGATTTCTCCTGCACGTTCCCACTGTCTCTGGCCAATTTCCACCTTCCCAGGTGAGAAGTTGTTCCTCAGTTTCTTCTTGTGTCCTTATCAATGGGGGAACGCCAAAAGCAAAGTAACTTTCCAAGACTCGTTTTGGAGAATTAGAAAGCAGGTATTCTTTATTAACAGCGCTGGGTAGGTGGGGGATAATGCCAGGACATCCCTGGCTCCCAGGGGCAGTTCCCAGGCCGCAGGCCGACCTCCTGGCCTGGAGCCCAGCCTGGCAGACATCGCTCCTGTCAGCGTGGAGCAGCCATCTCACGTCAGCAGTTTCTCACAACAGTCAGGTGACCTCTGTCAGTGCTGCCATCAGGGGCACCCCGAGACCCTTGTGATGCCGCCACAGAGTCACTGTCACCCTACGGCGTCACAAAAGGTGGCTGGCCATAAGTGCCCTGAGCGTCGCGCCTGCGTCCAGTCCGGCTCTTGGTACTCGAGTGCTCGAGGTCCCATTGCTGGAAGGCGAGAGGCGGAGGTGTTGCAGGAAGCACACGCGAAGCCCTTTTTGTTGCGCACGATCCATCCAAGTCCTTCGGTAATGTTATCAAATACTTATACATATATGTACCTCATCTGTCCTAAGTGTACTCTTGTGAAGCATAACCTATCATCAGCATATTTGCCATTCTAATAGCAATGTTTGTAATCCATACGAAGAATATTTACTGCTACAGTACTATAGACAACTTGGTTGAACCTAGAAAGCTAATGTATATTTGCTGATAGAATATTTTCTTCCTGGTTCTATCTGTAGTAGTCCTGCTGGTGACACGCGACGCGTCGAGGTCCAGCCAGCGACACGAGAGAAGGCATCGAGGTCCTGCCGGTGACCAGCAAGGGAGGTGCTGAGGACCGCAGGCTGCTGATAAGCGCCTGGCACCAGGGCAGCCTCCCACAGGGGACGACCATCTCCACGCCGGGGCGGCTGCAGGCACCATGAACCGGCCACAGCAGGAGCAGCCAGAGGAGGCCCCCGGGGACGAGACGTGCCCCATCTGCCTGGGCCGGATGTCCAGCCCGGCTTGCATCAACCCCTGCAGGCACTCCTTCTGCCTGGAGTGCATCCATGTCTGGGCCGCCGAAAGGGTCAGCTGCCCAATGTGCCGCGGGCTCATCATAGCCATCGTGCGCCTGGTGCCGCCCGCCCAGCGCGACGCCTCGTCCCGCCGGCCCCGCAGAAGATTGGAGCGCAATGTGGGGCTGGGGCGGCGGCAGCAGCGGCAGAGGAGCCCCTCCAGCTATCGGTCCCGCAGCGTCTCGCCCAGGCGCAGGGAGCGCAGCCCCCCCATGGCACGACAACTTGCCCGAAGCTTTTCATGGCACTCGGGGCACTCAGGGCGCGGACTGCCACGGTCCCCGGAGGATGACAACCTCGGGGACTTACTCTGGCTGCGAAGGGTCCAGCTGGAGGAACCGGGGTCTGGTGACCACGCGGGCCGGCGGGCCAGGCCCCAAGACTGAGCAGGGCCTCACCTGGGGACGGGCTGGGGGTAGCAGCCACAATTACCCCAGTATTAAATTGACTTTTCCACCCTGCAAAGCCTCTGCCTGCACTTATTTATTCCTGCATCGGTCAGCAGGGGGGGCTGAACGCAGCCCTCTCCCGCTGCCCGCTGCCTGCGCCGCAAATTGTTTTGGGGATGTCTGCTCTTGATGGGGAAGGGCTGCGGGTGGCCGGTCCCCAAGGGAGACTTGGGGATGAGAAATCATTTGGGGGATGAGAAGTCATCATGGGAATGGGAAACTGTTGGGAACGGGAGCAGCCACAGAGGTGACCTGGCCCAACTGGGGAAAAGGCTGACAGCAAAAGTCTCCTAAAAGCCTGGCAGCAGACAATGTCTGCCAGCTCTGGAACCGGGCCTGGCAACGCACAGCATCCTTGGAAGGCGCTGCTGGCCTCCTGCAAGTGCCGCCTAAGGGTACCTAAGAACCAGAGACCTCCTGAAGATAGCACCACCAAGGGCAAAGGCAAGGAACTGTAAGAGCAACGGACCGTCTGAGAAGGAAGAATTGCTCCGGGAAAGGTGCCATTCTCAGAGACTACGAATCACAGAATCACAGAATACTAGGGATTGGAAGGGACCTTGAAAGATCATCTAGTCCAATCCCCCTGCCGGAGCAAGAACACCTAAATCATATCACACAGGAACGCGTCCAGGTGGGTTTAGAAAGTCTCCAGAGAAGGAGACTCCGCAACCCACCCCGGGGCAGCCTGTTCCAGTGCTCTGTCACCCTCACTGTAAAGAAAGTTTTGTCTCATATTTAAGCAGAACCTCCTATGTTCCAGCTTGCACCCATTGCCCCTTGTCCTATCATTGGATGTCACCGAGAAGAGCCTGGCTCTGTCCTCCTGACACTCATCCTTTACATATTTATAAACATTAACAAGGTCACCCTCAGTCTCCTCTTGTCCAAGCTAAAGAGACCCAGCTCCCTCAGCCTTTCCTCGTAAGGAAGATGCTCCACTCCCTTAATCATCCTTGTGGCCCTGCACTGGACTCTCGGTGTCTCTCAGTGCTATGTAATAGAATGGACACAAAACAATTTTTCTAGTCATATGCCAAGGCGCATTTGCATATATTCCACCTTCTGTGCTTTTTTGCTCATTACAAGCACATTTATTTACCAAAACATTCTTCAACTCTGAATCCAGGATCTTTGCAAAATTATTTCTTTCAAAACATGGACTTCATCACTTTGTAGTCTTACACACACATATTCACGTTGGGTTGCACATGAATTGAGTACTCTTTCCTCAGGTTGCTTAGGAAGATGATAACAAAAAACACGTGTCAGAGCAAGAGCTGCAACCTTGACTAGGCTGGGGACGGGCACATGATCAATCGGCTGGTGTGCTGTGAAGTACCTTTGAAGGTAAAGTCACGGTGGAAATCAAAGCAACCTGAAAAGGAACCTGGTTGCCATAGAACACTTTAAAGCAGTGTCTCTGATTTAGACATGTTGCCTCCTACGAGTTAGACAGAAGAAAAGGTCTTCTGGAGTCTCTTGTAGTGGGAGGAATGGAACCGACTTGCATTGAAATCTCGCAGAGCTTTAAACCTCCGCGTTGATACATAGTGACTTTTGCTTTAATCTGCTGATGTCTTTCCTCCCTTTTATTCTTCACTTTTTTTTTTTTCCAGGTTTAGACTTGTCTTGGGGAGTTCTCTTAAAGCTTGTTCTTAGCAGTCCTGAAACCATAAAACTTGTGGGAAAGGAAACAAGGACCCTGATTTCTCACAAAAAGATCTATGGTGAAGGAACTGAGGTTAGGAGGAAGCTGACATGACAGAAAACATGGAAGGCTGTGGTTTTTTTTTCCCCCCTGCATTACAGAAAACTAAATGGAACTCCCTGTCACAGGATGGTATGGTCTAAAAATGTAACTATATTGAAAAAGTGATTTATCAGAAACATGCCTGTTGGGAGGTTAATAAAATAATGACCTGGCTGTAGCTTATGGTGCAGATGCCCTTAAACCATGGAGTGCTGGAAGCTTAGGAGGGTAACTTGCAAGAAGCAACCCTCTGTATATTCGATGTTTTTATAACCTTTATTGTATGCTTTGTATTGTTAATGTTATATTTATGTTATTTTATACCCATTACCTAATCATCTTGTTCTGGGCGAAGGGATATCAGATTAAAGACACCTATGGCATAGGCTCTTCATGCTAGGATTCCCCTCCTTGGGCTCTGCTTTGCAGGAGGCTAACAAAACTGAGTGACTGTTCCTTGGTCTGCTTGAGACTCGAGCTCCCCCTACCTCAAAGTTCGCTGCTCCCAAGTTCTGCCAGGGATGAGCTGGAAGGAGGGCGATGCGATGACTGAACCTCAGAGGTTCCTCGTTGGGCCCCTTCCCCAGAGATGCCTCCAGTCTGCTCTGGTGTTTTCATCCCTCCATGGCATCTTCCCTGCCCACCTCCCGGGGACAGCATTGACCCTCCTGAGCAGCTCCTGCTTTTCTGCCTGTCTAAACTGAGCCAAGAGCATGTGTTTTAGCGGCTCAACAAGCAGTCCAGAATAATGAGGGGTGAACTTATACTAAACCCATATAAATCACATTGAATTTTAATTAAATATCTTCCCAGGACCTTTTGAACTGTTGAACCGAGTTGGCTGAAAAGGCATCTTTCACTGAATCTCTACAACACAAACATTTGATACTTTGAAGTAGAAAAAGAAACATTTCTGAGTGAAGTGTTAGAGTTAACAAAAGATTTCCTTTCATACAAGTTATCGCTAGCCCTGCGGCTTATGTGCAAGGTAATTTATTTCCATTTCGGAGTCATTCTGATATTGCACAGATGTTTCAAGGCACATTTGTACTGCTGCTAAAGTTGCAGCTGCGCTGCAAGTTGAAGTGACGGTGTTGGCATGCCCAAAAGGCACTATCCCGTCTGACCGAGATCTTCCAGCCACCAGCCTCTACGTAACACAGCCTCTGCACGCAGATGCTCTTGTGCACAGCTGTAGGGAAGTCCCTGTCTGTCTGCCCTGGCTGCCTACGCCAACCACAGCGAACACAGAAGGATTATAATCATTGTCTCTGGAGGGTGATTTGTACTGGAAACCACAAGCTCAGTTACCTTCTGTGCTCGCTGCTGACATGCTTTTTGTAGAGAAAGTGATTCAACCCAGCTGGCCCTGCCTCCATCTGGTACTTAGCCTGGTAGGTTTCCCATTTAGCCCTTCCCCTCTTCTTTCTGAAGGTTGGTCCTGAAAGTGGATAAACCCCATCAAAACAAAGTAGGGAAATATGTTAAGAATCAAAACCATGAGAAATAGGAATTGTCACCAAGGAGTGGTGTTCTACACTTTCCCTCCTCCCTCAGGTTGTTTTTTGGGGGGCTGATGTGGTTCATGAAGCAGCCAGTAGGGAAGCAGTGGGGTGAGAAGACAGGAGAATACAGTCGACCCTTTTGGTGACAGAACTGATCTAATACATCAGCTCAGCCCACTTCACCTCAAGAGGAGGCGAAATCCAATGCCTAAAACCTGGCCAAGCGGGAACTTTATTACCTTGGCTGTTGGAATTCCAGCATGTGTCCTTGTAATTTCAGTTTTACAGATTTATTCTGCCCTCATTTCCAGTTCTCATTCTTGAGCATCGGTTTCCTCCCCCTGAACCAATGGACAGGCGGCGGTTTTCTTGCTGATCTGGAGTTCAGCAGGCAGTGGTGGTCACAGATGGGACCGGCCACCCCCGTGGTGGGACGGCGGGTTCAAGTCAGGCAACCACAACGGGAACTGCATCGCTGTAGGAAGTCTGTGGACACTGCAGATTTGTGGAGAGCTCTCAGAAATTTCAGCAGCTTGCATCCTTGTGATTTCTTCTCATACTTGCTGCTGAGCCTTAAATCCCACAGATACAATCTTCTGGTAGTGTTTCGCCCTTTTTCTGTGGTGGGTGGAAGTGTAAAAATATTGGGGTTAGTGCTTGAGGGGATAGAGACAGAGAGAGAGACATATCTTGCCCTTAAAGATCTTCGTTGTTACTTTTTAAACAAAATTTTACTTGAATTTTGTGTGATGTGGGAGTTTGGCACAGAGAGCCAGCTTTATCAGCTATTTATATTTATTATTTATAATAATATATATATATAATATATATATTTATATTTATTTTTTATTTATTTTTGGCACAGAGAGCCACCTGATCCCTCATCACCCAGCTTGACAGCAAACACTCAGAGGAAGATGTCATTTAGTAGAAAGTCTTACTGAGCGTCTCAAGTTTTCTATTGCAAAGCTGCTTTTTCTTTCCATGGCACCAGTGCTATAAAACTTACACTCTGGGGAGAGGGGCTTCTTTCACACTGAGGTGAGTCAGAAGTGGAAGCCATTGAAACACAAGGCAGATTTCTGTATTATTTGTATTGCCGTGCCAGTGTCAACAAAGACCCAAGCATGGCAGTGCTGGTCGTGGTCCAAATTTGTAGGTCAAGTTAGGTTTTCTGCACCATTTGGAAGCTGCAGATGCAAGTGTCTAAGACAGGTGAGGTATCTTGCCGTCTGGAGATGCTGGCACCTTTCCATGGGTTATAGCAGAACCGTCCGCTCCCACTCAAGGAGGGGAGTAAACCTACCTTTTAAATGGCTAAAGACAGACAAGACACCTCCCACCCCATGGGGGTGTGAAGCCTCAGCAGAATTGACAGCTCTGGGATGTGTTTTAATGAAATATTTTGTTGGAGGCAGGTTTCTGTGCTCTGTGTGAGGAGGAGCCATCTCCATATATCAGTTACTTAATCCTGTTAATGGAAATAGAGAACTTTTGTTGCGATGGCACCAAGCTACCTCCAGCTGGCATTAAAAGCTGCCATCCTGGTGGGCAGACAAGCCTAGTTAGGAACGGCTACAGGAATTCATTTACCTCTCACGTTAGGCAAAACAGTATGTGATGACACAGCACTGTGCAGAAATGCCCAAGCTCCCTCCGAACTACCCCTGCTGCCCAGCCAGGGCAGGGTGCCCAGCCAGCATGGCTGTACCACCGCTGTCCCAGGCCCGGGGCTCCCAAAATTAACTCAATCAGGTGAATCAATACATTGATCTCAGCTGCGTCAGGCAGGGGATTCAACTCCTGCCCTACCGCCCTGTCAATACCTGCAGACATATTAAATTGATTCCTTCCAGCCTTTCTTTTATAACTTGTCTTTATAGGATTGTCAGTGGGTTGTTGTTAGTATGATTTTTTTTTCTTTAACAGACTCCAAAGACCGAAGTGTCTAACTCATATGACTTGTTAATTAAAGTCATAGTCAACAAGCATAAAATTGTACACAGCCATCCAAAAAAAGAATGTGCAATTTGACATGTATTTTAAATCATAACTATCAATAACCAACTTGTTTATAGAAAACAAACCAGCAGAGCAGTTTATAACCTTAAGAAAACTTCACAGAATATTTTTTATTTTTATTTTTTACACCTTTGCCTCAGCAAACTGTTCCAGGAGCTCAGCCGAACTGTCATTATTAACTTGCCCCAAATTGCTGAGAACCACCCACAGCACCCTATCTGGTATATTTTTATACTACTGTGTGTCCTGTAAAAAATCACCAGCTTAGTATAAGTCCAGAGCATTCATGGTTTGCAGCTTGGCATAGAGACAAAGTGTTCTAGGTGTACGTAGGTACTGGCTGGCGAAGGCAGCGTCTCGTGGGCAGCATGCTCTCCCTCTAGGAGTTACGTGGATTTAGAGCATTGTTTGCTTTTGCATGTGGAATTAGACATTGGGCTACAAAATCGATGAAATAATTCTGTTTGAGCATTAACTTAGCAGAACGAAATCTTGTTTTACCAAGGATATATTTGTATGTTTTAAACAATGCTGCTTTTTCCTAATAAAAAACAGTGTTACTATTCGAAAGTGGAAAATGACATTATTATTCACAGTGAAAAATGTCATTGCTGTGCTGATAACTGTTGACAGGTACTTGTCATGGTTTTGTGCTATGATGTGCTAATTATTCTGAAGTTCAATCAGATGGCATTTTGTGTTTTCATTTCAACTGTAACAACACAGTACTTGTGACATGTTGACAAGCACGTGTTTAATTGCTCCGTGGTTATCTTCCAAGCTCATGTGTTTTCCACTTAGTTTGTGAAGAAAGTTGCATAATTAGCTCTGAGGCTACAGGGTATGTTGCTTATTATTGTATTTTCATTTTCTCTTTGGTGATAAACACAGAATGGTGACAGATGTGAAAGACCATCTTTGATGCTGAACGCTACCTCAACTGGACTGCGAAGGTGGAGAGTCCTGGTTGATCCTGCAAATCAAAGGCATGAAAAGCCATGGTGAGACCCTGTCCTTCTCCTCAAATTCTCTATTCCTCACTTCCCATTACAGGTCTAGAATCAAAAGAAAAAGATCCACATTAGTTAGACGTTTAAAAGGTCACCTAACACGTATCTGGGACAGACTTTATTGTTGGTACTGCTCCAGATTATGTCTGTTGTCCTTCTAGGTGTAACTAGGAGATCAGGATAGGTGCTTGCCCAAGGGTGTCTGAGCTGTCAGTCTGCGGACATAGGCCCAGACTCAGTGGCTCAGGCACTGCTGTCCGGTCCTGCCTCTTATGGACTTGCCCCAATATCGTAAAGCATGGTAATGAGGCAACTCGCAGAAGGCTGAGCTCAATGTGAAAGTTATTTGCAGTAATTGCAATTTTCACTGAGGCTGAAAGCTGCCATATTGAATCCTAGAAAGGAGAGCTTTGAGTAAACCTACTAACCAGAGAGAGGTTTGGGAGGAAAAGGCATCGTGATCTTTTCTTCTTTCTCCTTTGCAAGGGCGTACTTGAATTGCTTCTCCAAATCAGGCAGAAGGTTCTTGGTTTCATAAAGACATTTACATATGCATTAGGTTGACATCAATCAGGATTCATTACATTCAATTGTACAGAAACATTAATTGTGACACTTTTTTTTTTTCCCGAAATACATTATATGGATTGTTTTACAGACAGAGCCATTAATCTGTCTCCTCAGTTAGAAAATAGTTTAAGTATAAATTAGGTTGAGTTTTTGTTTGCTGCATGCTTAATGGAGCCCGAGTCAGCCCGTCAGACCCAGGACTATTGAGACTCCCAGGCACAAGACCACCCCAAAGACCCAAGACCACTTTTCAGCCCAGCTTGCTTTTATCCTTTCAGAAACTGTCTAGATCAGAAGCATAGATGTCCCTCACAAAGTGATTCATACTTATTGAGAACCTATGTGACAGGGAGAAATGATGAGCTGGTGATAAAAATCATTACCTTGACCTTTCCTACTTTATCTGGAAGAACCAGGTACATGGTTGGGACTCAACAGATTTCCTTCTGCTCTCCTTGCCAGTGCTGTCAGCCCCATTGGCTTGGCTATCTGCTCTCTGGGTTCATCATGCCTGTCCATCGCAGTGCTGCCTCAGCACGCACCGTCACAAGTAGGCTTAAACCTGACGGCTTGAAGGGGAGGGGAGTTAGGTCTGACAATGTTCAGGTGAGAGCAGAAGATTGTGCTTCTTCTGTGGTATTCAGTGATTGAGCGTTGACAATTTTAATGTTCAAGGACAGTTCTGTCTCATTAATTCTCTCTATGTTTAGAATTCAGAACAGCCAAAGTGTTTGAAAGACCAGTCAATCAAGCTGTCTTCTTCTCCCTCGTCACCTTTACATTTATAGTTCCCAGCCTTTCCTTGGCTAAACCTCTTATGCTCCAACCTGGGAAGAAAAGCAGGGGCTCCTCAGAAAGGGACAAACTCTGGGACTAAATTTCAGTATGCCTTTTGCTGAACCTTGAGCTGGGGGAGGAAAGGATCTGCCATCAGAGTTACAGGCTTATACAACGCCACAATTAGATTGCCAAGATGCTCCAGCAAAAAGTATGCATCCAAAGTTTAATATTTATAGCCTAAAAAAAATGTAGAGGGGAAAAAATAATTAAAAGTACAAAAAAGAAGAACTCGGATATATTTCTCCTTTCTTTCTTTGCTGATACAAAGACCAGCCCCTGTGGTATGACAGATACCCTTATATAAGCCTTCTGCTTTTCTCTTGAAATGACCCTAACATTATTCTGTTCTGCTTTTCTGCCTCCTAATGCTATTTCTTTAAAAACAGCTTTTCTCCTCACAGGACTAAGTCTTTTTTTTTTTTTTTTTGATATGTAGCCTCTCACTCTGATACTTGAGGGAAAATGCATTCATTTGTTTTCATACACTGGTGTATTGGCAGTGATCACGCTATGGATATACAAGCTATTCCCTGCTTCCCTCTGCGCTGTAACAATTTTTGCACATAATAGCTACTGAAATGAGTATCTTGTGGTAGAATTAGGAAACATGGAAATAACTACCAGCGCAATTGCTCTGTCTCTCATGTGGCATGTGCAGTTTAATGCCTTTAGCTTGTTCAAGATTGTTTTACAGTCTTAGTTTCCTGTATTGTGCATTTGCCTGTATTTATTAGACAAACAAGAAAGTAACACTTCTCATATGTACACAAGAATGACATCCAGCTTGATGGCAGGGAGCCAGTTCAGGAGCTGTGAACTGGTTCTGTATCTTTGTTTTATGTTATTTGGTTTTGTTCCTACAAGCTTGTGGATAGCCAATGTTCTTCTGAGTAGCACTGTGCATGAAAACAGGCAAAAGTGCCTAAGCTTCTACACACACAGAGCAGAAAAACAAGCTTGAGATTAATCAAATTTTATCTCCAGAGTGCGGCAAGAAAGGAAAATATTACAGTTATGTCAGAGCACTGGGGGGAGCTGCCCTACTCTGGAGACCACAGAAACAGATAAATTGAGGTTTGCCTTGCAACAGCTTGCACTAGACCTGTTCTGCATATGAATGGCGAGCTCGAGTCCCGGCACTTATCATTTTGGCACCCTTCCTGCATTTAAATATTGTTTTGTCAAGCCTTTCAGCTTTTAAAAATGTAGTGATTGCTGTTCTCCAAACGGCTAGTGAACACAGTGGGGAGCGAGAGACGCCTCTCTCACCCAGTTCTCATGTCAGTGTTTTGAGTCCGTACTGGCATGGGCAGCAATAAATATTTTTGCTCTTTCAGAAGTAGCCTGGCTGCTTGTGGACTTGTCTCCTCCTTGCTGGGGTGGTTAAGGACGAGCCAGTGGATCACCCTGCTTCTCCACAGTGGTCTCTGGCCTTTGGGGTTACAACCTAGCCTGGCAGCCTTTGTGTTATGAGGGCCCAGCAGTGCAGGGATGCGGGGTGCTCACCAGCCCTGGAAGCCCTCAGGTCTCCCGTGAAGGACTCGCACCAAGCACCCGGTATGCAAGCTGGCTCTTTGGAAGAACAGCTCAGGGTAGTTACATGTGCTCATAAGATTTACAGCATTTCCCAAAGAAGGTTAGGAGACCTAGCATATCTGTAGTAAAAGCTGGGATATGTTCCTTCCTCATAAATATTTAAGTTTTTTTCTTAATGGAAGCAGTACTAGTAGGTGTGTCAGCTTACTTTTATCTATATTCCATTAGGCTTAACAGAAAATGTTCTCATTGACTTTGTCTGAGATGCATTTTCTATGCAAAGTAATTAGAAGCCCACCCTTGCTTTATCAAGACACATGTTCAAATTGCTTTAGGGGGCAGCAACAAAATCCATTTTTCTCACCATTAAGATATTGAAACAAAGGTAAACTCAGTAGTGGTCATTGTGCTTTGTAGCAAAAGGCAGCTGCACAAATAAGGGTTCACATTTGGACACTCTCATCTTACATCCTTGCAGTAGAAGAACTCCAGAAATGCTTTCTTCAACACTACTGCAAATGGAAAAAACAACCATAGCTGCATTTGCAATTCTGGAAAAGTGGGAGATGCCCAAAAGAAGTTAATGTAGTTGAGGTGCAGACTTTTCCAGCATGGGCTATGAGTTGGCCGAAAGAAATGCAGTTAAACATGAACCTAAGCATGGACTTCCTCATAGGGTTGTTCAGTCACTGTCAATGTGCTAACACCAGAACTGTTCTTAAAAGTAGCTGGATTACATGCTAATTGGGAGCCTATTTAGTGGCAGTGTTCACAATTAACTTTTTCCAGTCCCATTTTTTTTAATAAAGGTCTCAGTTGCACTTATGGTAACACAGATATAACATCTTGTTGGTTAATGATATGAAAAATTGTAGTCCCAAAGCTGGGAAAAAGCTATGGACAACAGACTGATTTCTTTTTCTTTCCTTTTTTTTTTTTTTTTTTTTTTTTAAACCTAGCCTAAATTTTTTAAACGAAAACAAAGATGTAGTTATTAGGATACAAGGTTCTTTGCATAGATGTAACTTATTCCTCTACATAGAGTCAAAATAATGTATGTGAGGACATGCCAGCCTAAAGCTGAAACTAAGTGCAGAGTTACAATGACACTGTACTCTTTTGGTTTAGTCTTCTGAAAGTCTTGAGAGTGATAACAGTTCTACCATCAGGTTAAAATGTGAATTATCTCTAATGAAGGTGGCTGGGGACCCTTTCAGCCTCACCTGTAGTTCCTGGTCAAAGTTACTCAGTCAAAGACCCGCACTTCAGGTGAGGATTCATCTCCCCTTGCTTCAGACATCTAACAGTGTGCCTCTAATCTTGGCTAGGCATCAGGCTCCCTTTGGCAGCTGGTGGAGGGAAGAAAGGTGAGAGGCAGGCACCTACACAAGACAGTTCTTCCCACTTTCTTAGTCCTAAAAGACTGGTGGATGAGGTGACTTCCTGTTGTTCTGCTGATGCTGCTATAGGCAGCTTCTTGGGATTGACTTAAAATAAAGGCTACGTTTGTTTAAAAACCGAATAACTAAAATATTAACTATAGCATTAAGCAATCTCTGGACTGTCTCTCTCAGGCAAGAGAAATATCTCAGGCTCTTAAGGCAGGATGATGCCTGTGCTGGCCTTGTGCAGCTCTTGTCTGGTATTGGCTATTGATTGCCTATAGGATCATTTTAGAGGGAACTGGCCCCATCAGTTGGGTCAGTAGTATGAACACATCCCTGCATATTTAACCTTATTCAGGATGCTCAGAAGTGACAGTGTTAAAAGTCAGATATCTGTTCCCTACTGGGGCAGCTGGGGAACTGGCTTGTGTATTTTTCTTTCTCTCTCTCTTTCTCTTTCTCTGTATCTTTTTTCTTTCTTTTTTTTTATGCTTGTCTTCTCACCCTACACACCTGACTGATGCTGACTACAGCCCATCCCTTGGGGAATGTAACATTCATTTTTAGTAGGGAAATCGTCTTGCAATCATAAAAAATTGATGGCTGTCTGAAGCAGCAGTTAATCTTGTTTGAGAACTGCATCATTAACCTACAGCACAACGTACACATTATGGACACATTTATAAATGGGAGAGAGTGTAGACTTCAGTTTCTAATTTCCTTCTTGCGGAGACTCATAAAACTCACAGGGAAAACACTGCCTTTGACATACTGCTGTGCCAGACCTCTCTGCTTCTGGAGCTCCTTTCAGAGGGAGGATGGTTTTTTGTGCCCATGTCAGTGGACGAGGACAGGGGAGAGACCTTTTTGCTCCTCCTTAGGCAGGTGGGTGCCTTTGGGATCTCTGTGATTCCATCTCTCTGATGCTGGACGTTGTGTGGGCACCAGGCTATCACCACGGTCAGCAGCCCATACATGGGGCAAGCAATCTGTCAGTGACCAGAATAGCTGGGATCCCAGGCATGAACTGCCCAGCTTGTGTCATGCCAAGCTTTGGACACTAGCTGTCTTGGCTGGACCTGGATATCCTGGAAAATAGAGTTGTAATTATGTAAACTATATGTTCACTCAATAATAAATGAGTGAACTCAGACCAATTTGCACTAGGTTTTTTGGCTTTAGACTTTTTGGGTAATAGAAAATATTTTTTTTCTGTATTTTTGCAAATGAAAGACATTAATACAAAAAAAATCACATAATCCCACTTCTCAGGTATGTTCAACCCATTTCAACAGTGCAGAGTGGCAGAAATATGGTTAAATTTGTCCAGCTATGAGTTCTGTCCAAGGTGGACTTATATTTGTTTCCCTTTTGTATAAATGTCAACTGCTAACATCTTCAAAAAAAGGAATGGAAGGTCACAGCTAATAACCTGGTTCTCAGTTACTCACAAATGCAGTGGAGTTAGGGCTGCTAAGCAGTTGCAAGTTAGGGAAAGAAGTGGGAAGAGTCTGATGTGTGGCAATAGAGAGAAGGATTCCCAGCGTTATGCAGCTGGGTACCTTAAGCAGAGCACTTTGTTTTTCTGACTGTTTTTCAAAGACAGTGACATTAGCTGGAACTGTAAGGAGCGAAGAGTGCTAGCTGAGCGCTTACTGTCAACGAACATCTTGTCGGGCTGTGTTCATCTGTCATTTACATATAACCTCGGAGGTGTTTCCTGATAAGACACAATCTGCTTACCGTTCTCAAAGCGTGAACAATGGCAACAGTGCTCTGGTTATGCTATGGACTTAGATACTTTTTAAATACAGAGGTGAGTCGACCAAAATAAAAATTTTTCCGGGCCTGTTCAGAGCCTGTAATTGGAAGTGTGTAGGGCATACTTATTTCTTGAGCATGCTGCTAAAATTTCCGTTCCCCCTTGTACATTCACTATGGAAATTAATTTGGTACAGAAAAGTTGTTCTTGGCAAGACAGAGATCTGTCTTCGGGAAGCTTCATAGTGCAACCAGTCACTAAAACCAGACTTTGCTGTCCCAGCAACATACCTGTAAACAACTGTGAGTGAATAGAGCATAGAAATATTCTCTTCCTAATTTTTATTTTTTGTTTAGAAAACAAACAAACTGGAAGGATTTCTTTGCTCAGGGAAGGGGAGAACTGAAAGTGCTAGTGAGAACTAAGCTTAGTGCTGGTGGCAAACGTGTGAATTACGTTCAGTTCCACTGATGCCCTCTGTACCTGGTGTACAGAAGCCTGCTATTTAGCTGGAGCACTCCTAACCTGTAGAATAAAAGTATTTTCCTTATGCCCTAGCTTGCACTTTGTAACCATTGACATGTGTATCTTAAGAGACTTGCAAGTTAGGGGAAGAATGAGGGACCTTACAAGGCAGTGCCTGTCAGTAAACAGAAGGGAGGACATTTTGGGCCACAGATCCACCTGACTGTCCTCACAATCTCCGAGCGTTGTGTGCAGGGTTTGGCTGTACCCGTGTGCCAGCACCCGGGCTGCCTGCGACTCGTTTCTTTGGGGAGTAAGTGCACAGGAAAGCTAAGCTGTGGATCTGCACCCATGTCCTGCACAAAAGCTGAGTGCAAGCTGTGTGGGAGGTAGGTTACCTCACTCTTCATGCAGCCGAAACACAGCCACATAGGGTTGTGCACTGTAATTCACTGTCTTGCTCACTGCATGAAAACTTCTGCTTTGGGGGTACCTTAAGGTTGATATGGGCATCTTCTGTGAGAGCAGAAAAGTGCCTATCCCTACCATGTGCTTACCAGGAATATTCTGAAGTCCTGCTGTACGGAGGATCATCTCACCTTGCCCCCATACCTCATGTCGCTTTTGTCTTGTCTATTAGCTTTTAAATGCTGCAAGGAATAATAACTGTTATGTATTTGTTTATTTTATTAAGGAATTACAAAGCAAAATAATTTTCAAATTGTTAGCAGTGGTGCTAAGCTGCCCCTTTGGAGCAAGCATATTACAGTTGTCAGAAATGGCATCAGCCAATAACAGGTGATGGTGGCACAGCTGTGCTGGCAAGAAATGGAAGGTGTCACCTGAACAGAAGGAAAAGCCCTAGTGAGTCTGTGTGCTGTGGGTTTTTGTGCATTCATCCCTTTGTTCTCAAAATAGCTGAGGACATCTGAAGCTGGGCTTAATTACTGTATTTAATAGGGTCTGCGCTCTGCATCTGTCTGAGGAAGTCATCATTGGAGACCGGCATCCCAAGGAAGTTTAGAGGTACAAATCATATGAGCATGCTCTGCGGACCAGCACAGCTCATCATCTCCACAGGGATGGGTCAAGTGCTTTAGAGCTTGATGTTCCCCATTATACCCAGTCTCCAGACCCTAAGTATCACAAAAGGATTAATTCCTCTTTCGTGCGAGACAAATGAGCCATCTTTCAGCAGCAGCAGCAGCAGCTTCACAACCAGAGCTCTGTAGAAATGGTGTCTTGGTCAAGAACATAGTAAATGACTCATTAGAGGGTCCTGACCACCCAGCCTGGTGATTCTCTCCAAAGAGCTAATAAATTTGTTGTTGGCAAGGGGGGCTTCTGTATTGCAAGCAAATAGCTGCTATACACCGAACTGGGACCAAGCCAAAAATAGTTACTGGGGGTTTAAGTAAGTACATCAGGATTTCGCCTTAACAAGAAAGAGAAAACTCCTTTACCCAGCTCTGGATGGAAGCTTATTTTTCTTGTTCCAAATTAAATAAAAATGACAGAAGAAAGCATTGTGAGTTATTTGAGCTGGTTGCTCAGTGTGACCTTTTCCACTCCAAAATCTAATCCCAAAGAAGCAGGGTTCCTGGAAATCTAATTTTTGCCGTTGAGTCTGATTAATTATTTGATCATGCAAGCGTTGGCCAGCCACACAGTTTACCTTTCCTGCATGGCTGCTGTTCCAGTTAACAATGTAGCCTCTGAGAATAATCAGTTTAGGGTTTAAACCGAGAAGCTGTAGAAAATTTCACAGATTATAACGAGATTCACTCCCACACCTGTTCTGAAACAAGCAAAAATAGGTCTGTATAAACACAGAGAAGCATACAGTTCTTTTGTTGTTGTTGTTATTGTTGTTGTTTTCCCTTTGGTGTTAAAAACAGCTACTTTGATTGCTGGTGATACAGAAATATTGATGTGATAGATACTTTTCACAGCATCCCGTTTTTCAGTGATGTGTGTTCAGAACCGACAACCAAGAGAAATGTCTTGGTGACAGGATGGCAAAGCTAAATATCTCCAAGCGCTGGCAGGAGAAGGCTCTTTGGAACCCAGTGACTTGGGTCACTGGCAGAAGATCACTGCTGCTGCTCTAGCATGGGGTGAAATAAAGCAGAGCATGAAGCTGGAGGCCAGGGTAACCCAGTGATGCCGGCAGCAGGGTTTGCCATTTGCTCACTTCCTCTCCTGCTAAAGTTTCAGACCACGCAGCAGTCCTTGCACCAGCCTTGAGGAGTCCCCTGCATGGGAGCTGCACTGTGTAGGTAAGATGTGCTGCTGTGCTTGTGTTGCGGGCAATCCACAAGCACTCCATCTGTACTGCATATGCATAGCCCTGTGAAAATTGTATCATCTCCTCGGTCAAGTGGATAACACCAGTTGAAACAGGGCAATTTTTTTGCTTGATATTATCATCTTTTACAGCGCTGACAGAAAATTGCCGGGACAGGTATGGCGTTTGTTTGGCATCTGTACGGTTTCTCTGAACTTCTACTATTCTTTGTGGGCAGAAACTTTGTCCAACTGCAATTCAAAAAATTTTTAAAAATTATTTCGGGTTCTGAGTTGTCCGGTGGTCTTGCGGAATGCAAGACTGTGTGCCACTATCAGCCACACCATTTATATGCCTTTATTTCTGTCCCAGAAATTGTGTTTAGGTGTCTGGAAGTACCTGTCGCTACAAGGATAGTGAGGCACTGGGATAAATTATCCAGGAAGACTGTAGTATCTCCAGTGTTGGAAATGGTCTTTAAGAAACAGCTAGAATATCTTTGTCAAGAATGGCATAGGCATACCTCAACCCTGCAAGGATCTGGTCCTTTCCAGCTCTATATTCATGAATGCTATGTATAAAAAAAAAATCCTAGAGAAATGTGGGAATGCCCACCATAGTGTGGACATCTGCTGTGTAGCCCCCCTGAAAATAAAATCTCTGACAAGGAATGGCAATCCTGGAAAAATCTTCCACTCTTCAGAATAACCCTCTTTGTAACTTGTCACGCATCCATCTCAATGACGATTCTCTGTTTCTGCTGAGAGACAAGGACTCATCTGTTCTTCTCAGTGGAACAAGTCCACATCATAAATACTACCTTCCCCCTGCCAAAAGGTAAAGCTGGGAACTGCAAACAGTTTGACAAAGGCATTTTGTTAAAAGTGTTCTTCCCTGGATGACAATGTGGTTTGGAGAATACTGTGTTTATGAAGACAACTTTCTTTCTCTTAAAGGTGTCTATCTGCCTGGGAGAGAAAAATACTCTGGCATGTGCTCCTCCCCCCCCGCCTTCCACATCCTGAAGCTCTTAAATATCAGCTCTCAGCACTGCCCATTTCCAAATGCTACTCTGCTCTGACCGTGGCTTATGGGCAAAGTTCATTCATCTGCTCTGAGCTCAAGTTTATTGTAGCAGAGCGTACAGCCACAGCAGACTGGAGACATTCCTATCTTACGCATCGCTTCCTGATCTCTGCAGTGGTCCCCTGGGAAAAATGCAGAAAAGAAATCGTTTTCATAGAGTTCGTAATGTCTGGGACAAGAAAGAATTTCCAACCAACCCATGCACACCCTACCTCCTGCTGTAACTCCGAAGCAAAGGCTACGTGGGGGCTCACATTTAAGTTAGTGATATAAAATAATGTTTTAAGCTGTATACATGGTAGGAAGACTCTTCTAAAACAATGTCACAGGACCTATTGAGGAGTTGGGTGAGTGCCTCAGTAACCTTTGTGTGCAGTAGCTGAAATGTGATGTTGGTTTTCTTCTACTCAGGTCAAGGCCTGTTTTTAAGATTTAGGAGAGCCTAAGGTTATTGATGCTTTGCTGCCTCTCAGATGCTCTGATGTAACAGCTAGGAACGTCTGAGTGTATTTACCAATGGAAAATTACAAAAAGAAGAGACGGGCTAAAGGAATCTTTTACTGTAAAGGTTTATTTCTACAAGCAAGCTAACCTACAGTGCAGTGTCATTATATCACAGCTTTAGCAGCTTCAGTCTTTGTCCGAGAGGAAAAAATGCCTCAGATCTTCCCTACCATAAAAAACCGCTTGCACAAAACATGCAGACAAAGCTCCTGTATCCCTGATATAAGCTTCAGGTTGTGAATAACTGTTTCGGGTAGGAAGGAGGTGAAAGCAGCTTTCTCTTCTGTCAGCAGGTCAGAATTCAGGAAAAATCCGGCGGCAGGAGGGCTGCGATTGTCACTAAGGGCCCTGAGGGGCCTGCAAATGGCGGGCAGGGGAGCACGGAGCGCCCCGCGGCCACCGGGCGGGCCGGCGGCAGGGGCCGGCCGCAGCCGCAAGATGGCGCCGCAGCCGCGCCGGCCCGCCCGGCGGCGGCTTTGGGCTTCCCCGTGGCCTCCCCGCTCCCCCAGTGTCCCCGGCGAGCGCTGCCCCCTCTCTGAGGGGAGCCCAGGGGTCAGGGCAGCGGAGGGGGAGTCGGGTTAAGGACGCTTGTCCTGGAAGGAGACATTTGGGTCGGGTCCCTCCCCGTGGCCCCGGGGTGGTTTCCCTCAGGGGCTCACTTCAGCAGCGAGGCTTAGCCCCGCACGCCAGCTCGCGGCCACCCAGTTTGGCGTTTCCAGCAGAAATGTAAAATAAAGGCTGTGTTTTTTCCCCACCCCAGAGGTGTTTGGGTTATTCACCAGAAGACTCCCCCGTAGGTGGCTGACAGCTTATAGTTCCAGATAATAAGGAAGCTGCTGTAAATCTAGATGGGCATGGTGTGTCTTGAATAACTCATCACCAAAGTTCATTTATCACCAAGGAAGGAGAAGGCTGGAGGGCTCCTCTCCTCACTGCCAGGGGAGAAACACAGTGAGGAAACTGAAGTGAAGCTGCATCAAAGGGAGAATTGCAATGGGAAGCAAATGGCTAAAGCACCCCTGCTGCAGGGCTCTCCAGCTGCCCTTTTCCTCTAACTGTACACAAGTAAAAGGAAAAATAAGTAAATAAAGCAGCAGACTGGAGAGCTTCTCCTTCTGCTACTGCAAGTGTCCCTGTTGTACACCTGGCATATCTGCTGGGTTATTCCTCCAAAAAGTCTGGCTCTGCCACAGGTTCTGTGCTTCTGATCTGTCAAAAAAGACAAAAAAGCTCCTGACCAAAAGCAGGCCATAAACCAGGGAGCAGAGCAAAACTGACACAGAGGTCTCATCGAATTATAAACTGTAAAACAGGCAGCTGCCCAGCTGTTTCAGGAAGCATGATGGATGGGCTTGGACTGACTGCTGGGGGCATGCCTGGATCCCAAGGAGCCAAATGGGCCACTGCAGCCATCAGGGTGTCAGGGTCTTCCCCTTCCAGCCTGCCATGTGCCACCGTCTCTGCGCCCCACAGCTCCTCTGATGGGGTAAAGGCCTGGGCATGATGCCTCCCACTCCTCAGCTGGCAGCTGCACAATGCAGTTTTGGCCATGCTGCTGAGGAGCCTTTATGCAACTCCACTGCACTGTTGTTGCAAAGCAGGAGGGAATTGCAGATGAGCAACTGGCCACCCAGTTAGCTGTGATCTGGGGAGCAGCTCAATGCAGGGGAATTCCTGTCCCTGTCCCTGTGGAGCTCTGCGTAGGCAAGAGGGCAAGAAGACATGCATTTTCAGGCCCGAGTCCATTTTTTGTATTCTTTTACTGTAAGGGTCTCTGTTTTTCATTATGGTTTTCATTATATCTAGGACTGGCCTTGGAAGCCCACAAAAATCCCAAGTGCCTTAAGGGTATAGAAACAAGAGGTTCTCCTTCCTTTCCTTTGTGGGAATCTCGTTAGTAAGCCAGACTTTCCAGCTGGAAGTTCAGCACTGACTTCTCTCTAAGACCCAGAAGCAGCACTCAAACACCACAGCATTGGTGGCCACGTATGATATGACAACAGCCATATCATCTGTTCTTGGGAGGTAAAAGAGCTGAGGCAAGAGGTGAAGAACTAGCCTCACATGGCATCTTAGTAATAGAGGTAGCAGCAGAACAAAAGTCTGCTCATACAGTATTAGCAATATTAGCAGTATTAGCACACTAATGCTACTTCTGTAGGGAAGAAAAGACAGTATCTCAGGGGTATGATGGTAAAATCTCACCCTGTATGAGGGATAGAGCTAGACTGGAATTTGAGATCCTTTTTGTGTGTACTGAACACAGATAATTTGCCTGCGAGCCTGACAGAGAAAGAAAGAATTGCACCAACTTGCCTTTGAAAAATTGCCTTTATTAGACCAGTCTTGCTAAAATTGCTGGGAGTAACAGATTCTAAAATTGAGCTACTGAATTAGTCTCAAATGGAAACTGTGACAGCCAGCCTTAAAGTGGAGAAAATTGGATTTAAGAATTGGACCTTGGGCATAGCAGGATGTCTAGGAAGTTGCTGTGCTGTAGCTGATGAACTCATATGGAGCATGGATTTCATGCTGGTGAATAGCAATGTAATAAATGTTCTATGGAAACATTACAAACTTGGGCTAGAGGAATTCCCTTTAAAGAGGTGGTCCAGGTGAGAAAATGCTTTGTAGACAAGTAATCTGCACTGAGCAAACTGTAGCCCCTGAGGGCTACAGTCACAATTGCAACTGTGTGTGGTATCTTCCCAGCAGATGAAGGAGGAGGAAGGAAATGTTCTTTGAAACAGAGGAGTGAGAGTGAAATGGGCTTGATTCTGCAAATGCATTTGAGTAACTTCATGAGTGAAGAAGCATTTCCAGGGTCAGGTGTTAGTCACACAGACCCTTGAAGGACTGCACCTTGATCAGGAAGCCTTTAGTGGTGCCAACATCTCTGTCCTTAGAACCTGGTAGGTTCTCTTTCCATGGGGACTGATGAGGGAAAAGGTGAAGGTAAGTGTAGAAAGTTGAGAGAGGGGCTGAATGCTTAGATAAGTTATGTCTGAAAGGCTTTCTGGAGAATGCAATAGAGCTTATTAATGACCTCCTAATATTAGCTTGCTTCATTCACATATGGGAAAAAAGAATCCCTATTAGCCTATTAGGTGATAGTTTCTAGTCTTGAAGAATCCAGTTCTGGAAGTGTTACATGGAAGAAGTATCTCTTTGAGAAATACATGTTGAGGTGTAAGGGTTCACAGGACTAGAGCCTAAAAGGCATTAAGAATAAACAAGGAAGGAAGGAAGGAAGGAAGGAAGAGAGAAAGAGAGAGAGAGAGAGAAAGAAAGGAAGGGAGGAAGGAAGGAAGGAAGGAAGGAAGGAAGGAAGGAAGGAAAAAAACATAACATCTGCAAAACTAGTGTGTTTGTGGGTTTTGTTTTGTTTTGTTTTGTTTTGTTTTCAGATGGACTTTCCTACTAATAAGCTGTATGAAGAAATACAGATAGCAGCTTTGTGGTATTAAACTAAATGTTGTTGCTGGTTTCTTGGAGACCCCATATTGCAGTTCTCCATCTGCCTGCTGGTTTCTGGATTTATACCTTGTACTAGGGCTCTATTTAGAGTGCAGTAGGCATTTGTAGCACTAACTGACAATATATTCCTTAAAACAATCAAATGAGACAAATGTGTGGTGGTGTGGTTTTTTTTGTTGTTGTTGTTATTGTTCAATATCAGAATATAAATTCATAGTTTCAGCATTTTCTAGTTACTCTGTGTAAGGAATCCACGTCCATCGACAAGTGCTAAGCAGAACCCTGGGTTAGTTTCCAGTTTTAGTGCAGACTTCTTATGTGTCTCAGGTCACTTTACTTAATCCATCTCCCTGTCTCAACTCTGTATAAGCAAGATGGAGGTGATAACACCGCCCTGAAGGGGTGGCACAGGGATAAATGTAATCAAGAGGGTAAGGGATTGTGCAGGTGTTATTGTAGTAACAACCACAAAATACCTAGGATTCCTTATCTAAATGCGATGGTTAAGCAGGCGCTTATACAAATGCACTCTGGAGAGCTAGCTGCTTTGCATTCTTTACGCTGATAGAGCGAGTGTGCTTTGTCCAGTTTCAGACCACTCATCAAGAATGTAGAAATAAATTATTGGGCTTTTTCTGGCTGCAAAATGAACTGCAATGGGCAGTGATAGCAGGTAGGCTTGTAATGCTATCCAAAATGCTAAGGATCAGATTTCCAACAGAGCCCCTTGCACTAAATGGGGATTTGGCATTTTCTAAAGCCTTCATCTCCCATTGAGAACAAGAAGGGACTCTCGGAGTTTAAGCGCTTTTGAAAAAAAAATTCTGGCCACAATACAGGAGCTGGACTGTTCTTCAGATGGTAAAAATGGAGGAGGGGTGTGTGAAATCGAACCATAAATGAGCTCTGTGACCTCGCTGGCAAATGGAATAGCATGAGTGCAACATGCACACTGACAGTGAGAGAATTGTCACAGAATTGATGAGACACCTGGATCAGGGCTTCCAAAGGTTAATACATTTGTCACAAGATAGATTTTGGTCTCTGCTGGCAGCAGCAGTTCTTCAAAGCACTTCTGACTGTTTTGCCAGTTCTGTATGCATCAATATTGTGCTTTTCAGCTGCACATGTGTCCTTAACGTCCTAATCCTGTTCTGACTAGGGTCAAATTCAAAGGCTTTTCCCTGCCTCATCCCCTTAAGGTTCTGATTCGACTTTTTATTGTGAGGCAGTCAGGCATTATACTGGCTTCTGGGTATAAGAAATGCACAGCTATATTTTCTTATTTTGAGAGGCATCCTGCTCTGCTCGTACACACAGCCAGTTGGTGTGGGCATTCTGTAGAAAGGTTTTTATTTTAGGTCAGAATGAAAAGGTTTAAAACTACTCAAATTATATATTTTTTTTTCTGTTCACTGCTCTTTTTTTTTTTGCTTTTCAAAAAAGTCACTGCTTTTTTGTTCTTATTCTGAAACTGCGTGTCATAGACCTGCCATGATACCAGCACACATTGAAGCATAGCTGTCATTCCTCTGTAGCACGCTTGCCTCAGAGCTCTGCATGCCCATCCTCTTCTCCTGGATGGTCCTCTATGGAGGGAGCCAGCTTGGGTCAGCCAGAATTAGTGTGGTGTGGTTTATTATGTCTTCCACCAGATAATGGGTACCTGTATCTATTGCAGTAGGAATAGAGGTTTTCAGTGGACTCAGAAAGCTGTACTATTATTTGCTGAGTTCCTCTCAGGTCTGTGTGGACACTCCCTCCAGACACTGCTGGGTTATGAGACCATGGGATGGGGTCTCCCATTACCTGCTGCCTCTCACCCTTAGCCAAAGCTGTGAGTTTGGCGCAAGTCTTGCTTGGCGATTCTGGAAAGGTTTCACTTCTCCACAACCCCATGCACCGAAGCACTGATCTTTCTTTTCAGTGGCATTCCTTATAGATGTGTTTGCAGTTGCTCTATAGCTTTGGCTAGGCATTGTTTCAGATCAGCATCTTCTATATGTGTATGAATTGCTCTCTAGTCTTTGGTCTTCAATTACTGCCTCTGTCCTGGAGACAAAAAAAGGCTTAATGCTTTATTACCTACTTCTTCATTCAGCTCACCCATGTCCACGTAATTTTTAGAGGAATGTTTGCCATTGTCTGTGCTGCCGTACTTCTTTCCAGCTCTGAGCCATGCCTTGAAATTCTGACCTTCTAGCCTGTATAGTGAAAAGCTGTTTAGTATTGGCCACTGAGGGGTTTGAATTGTCAAGGTGTTCCTAGCTGAACTGCCTTCATGAATGGACAAGGCCTCCCAAACGCCTTCCTTGAGGGGATGTACTGTGACAGAGGTTGAACAATGGTGATGGGTGGCTTTTTTATGTATATCGCGACCTTAAGAAGTGCTTAACAAGGTGATGGGCATCAACAGCCACACAGTCCCTTTCCTCCAGCTATGTTATGGCTGTGTGCAACTCCATCTCATGTTGTGCTCCTGACTGTCCGCTTCACAGGTAATGGCATGGCTGAGAAGTCAGGCTATGAAGAGCTGCCACCTTCCTTCTGCAGTGCAGGCAGTCCAGGGGCAGCATGGTTGCATTTCTTACCATCTGTGGAGGTGGGGTGCCAGAGCCAGGCACACCACTTGCCTGTGGCCTGGAGAAGATCCAGCCCAATGTGCAGACAGGGATTCTGTATTTCATTTCTTCTCTCTGTAGCTGAAAAGGTTTTAAACTGAAATGCCAGACACCATTAAGCTGATACTGATTTCCTTTCTGTCTAGGGTAACTGGTAGATCAATATTTTGGTTGAGGATATATTTTATGCTAAATATAATATTTTACAAGATAACCGACTTGAAAATACAGAAGAGTTTAAATGTTTTGCTTTTCAGGTTTTATGTGCAATAAAATGATGACTGGTATCAAATGGGTGTAATTTAATTTTTATGGGACTGTTTCTCCCTCTCCAATTCTCAAATAAAATGCTCAGCACCTTTTAAAAAGCCCACCTGCACTAAGAGACTGCTTTTTGTTGGCCTCTAGAGCACTAGTTTTAATTTGCTAACAGGAAAAAATCTATTGAAGGAGGATTAAACAAGCTAAGAGACATTTTTAGAATGAGAAAAGTGAAATAGCAGGCAATGAACTCCAGGAAAGAAGACTCAAGCACAGGACAAATGGACACCAAAAAGGTTGAGATACTCAATGCCTTTGCCTCAGTCTCTGATGGTAGGAGTTGCCTTCAGCAATCTCAGGCTCCTGAGACAGAAGGAGAGTGTGGAGCAAGAAAGGCTTATCCTCAGTGGAGGAGGATCAGGTTAGGGAACATGTACACAAGCTGGGTATGCACATCAGGTCCCATGGGATGCACACGAGTGGTAAAGGACCTAGCTGGTGCCTCTCTGAAGCCACTCCAGTTTATCTTTGAAAGGTCACGGTGATCAGGAGATGTTTCTGAAGACTGGAAGAAAGCAAATGTCACTCTTACCTGCAAGAAGGGGCAAGAAAGAGGATCCAGGTAACTACAGGCTGGACAGCCTTCCCTCGCTACCTGGGACAGTAATGGAGCAGCTAGTCCTGGATACTACTTCTAAGCACGTGAAGGATAGAAGGTGAATGGGAGTAGTCAGCGTAGATTTATGAAGGGGAAATCATGCTTAACCATCCTGATAGCTTCTACAATGAGATGACTGGCTTGGTGGATGAAGAGAGAGCAGTGAATGACGTTTATCTTGACTTTAATATGGTTTATGACACTGTTTCCAATTGTCTATCTTCATAAACAAACTGAAGCAGGGCTGAGAATTTCAAGTTGCTGTTTAGAGCTGACAGGAGTCCTGAATTCCAGTCCCAGCTGCAGGGGTTATTAAGTGTGCAATACCTACATTATTATTAGATAATATACCTAACTGCGGGCTGTGAATCCCAGGTGGACATAGCCATGAAATGAAATCCTGGAAAGGGACAAGATGTAAGATACAGCCTTGCCAACAGCACCCTCTGAGGATTGCTTAGTGCACTATTTCTTGGCAATCTTGAGCACCTCTCCCTCCCCTGGGAGCAAGAGGATCCTGCTGCGGGAACAGAATGCCAAATTCCTTTCACAGATTTACTCCCCAGAAGCTCCTGGTACACAGCTGAGGTAGCACTGTGTTAGGTGTACATTACCTGCTTTTCCAACATTAGGAAAAACACCAGTAAAAAGTTGGAAAACATCTTCTCTATTCTCAAAGGATGCATGCACACACAACTCTTACTAATATAAATAAAGTTTCAAATAATTAAGGACTTCTGAACTGAACTCATTTATATATTACAAATATTAAATACATACATGTACGTATGTTTATTGCTGTTTAAACGGCTCAACTAGACCACCTGCTTCTGCAGCAGCTCATGTATTTTTGGATTTGGTTACAAACTGACCACAGCATTCCAGGCAGCACTCAGCTGTGAAGATAGCTGTCTTTACATACAACGCCGGGCTGGAAGAGAGATGTGTCTACTCAGTGCTTTAGAAGTCAGGCAGGGATGGTATGACTTTAAATTGCCACAGCTGCGTCCTTGTCATTTCACTTCACTACCACCTAATTTGTATAAAAGAGGGAAAATTTTAAATGGATGTTACTGTAATGGGAGCATCCCACGAATCCCTTATTTGTGGCAAAGGAAAGCAGTCCTTCTAGGATGATTTCACTTAGCCTTCTGTGATTCACATGGGATGTACAATTACAGCATTTGTTCTTAACCAGAATTATGGATGAGGCCCAAGACTAACTGACAGTTCAGTTATTTCTTCCTGATACATTTCATTAATAGCCCCTGCACCTCTCACCTCTCTGAAACTGGCAACCAGTGAGGTGCCTGTAAGAGGCTAATTGCCTCCAGAGTCAATTGTCCTGGAGCCAATTGTTAATCTCCTGGTGCTAATTGCCAAAAGCAGGAGTAATCAAAGTAGGCAGGGTGCACAGGAGTGGCATGCATATTAGAGCTGTGTAGCCAAATACCAAAGGTGTTCAACCATGCTCCTTGACGCTACTGTAGAGCTTAGCAAGCAGGGAGGTGATGAGGCATTAGTTGAGCATGAATCCTGAATGTTTCGCTGTGTTTCTGGTTCCTCACCTTAGATTGCTGTTCTACTTGCAACCTATAAAACAGGTAGGGTGAAATCTGGGCCCTGAGGAGGTCAAATAAAAAGTGTAAGAGAGCTAGCTGGGGTGCCTGTACTGCTTGACTTTGGGATGGCAGTACTGACATCATGGCCAATTTGGAGAGAAAAGGAATGGTGGTGCAACAGTTGTATAGGTTAATTCTCTGATTTGCTATGGCTTTTTGATTAGCTGTTTTCAGCTAGCAGACTGAATTTGACCCTTGGGTTAAAGCAATATCTGGAACTCTTGTAGCAACTTCAGTTGAGTTTATCCTGCCTATATCAAGGTACATCTTTGGTGTATTTGACCTGTGCTTTTGGGTCTGCCTCCCTAAAATGAGGTGAGTGAGTACCTTATAGAGAAAGAGAGAAACTAAAATCATGCAAAATGTAGTGTGGACTAAAAATCTGGCCTGTGTTTGTCCTTCACTAATGGGAAGGAGGTATGTTTGTTAAGGTACCTAATCTGCTGCAAAAATTCTGCTAGGCTCCTCTTTCAGGCTGTCAGACTGATGGCTTTTGGGCATCACAGTTTACAGCTTCTGTCTAGACTATGGTTTGACCTTTTGTTCCTGGTGTCAGATGGTGACTTGCAAGAGCCTGAGTCTGCTGTTGTTGGGCAGAGATGGAAATGGGTATTCCACTAACCTGAGCAGCTGGAACATCTGCTGGAGGATAAAAGCTTGAGTTGTTTGTCTGGATGGTTCAGTGATAAGAGACTTTGACTGCAGGGCTTTGTCAGTATGCCTGACAAATGTTTTATCTCTCAGTTTACGGTATAATGGTAATTCTTTTAAGTAAGTACAGATTACTTTATATCTAACTTCAGAAAAAATCTTTTTTTTCTTTGTTAAGCCTGTACCTAGATGAGAAGAAAGCAAATCTTCTGTGACTACTTCATATTGGAACCAAGGCTTTGCAAATGAATAACAACAATGATTTAGTTAGTTTACAAACTCTAATCTGGAAACTGCCTACATAACTCAAGAGACTGAGAAACACTTGGCAAATAACAGACTTTGTGATGCTGGTGACACAAATTGGGAGGGGATTTAAAAACAAAATAGGAGGAAGGCAAGATTACCGCATTGATAGCGTTAGCAGGATAATGATAACAGACTCAGAGAGCCCCATGGTAAAGCACACTTTGTTTTGAGTCAGCGTGCTGCCTCAGAAGCTGGTTGCAAGCTGTACTTGTAACACACATCATAGATACACTGAAGAGCCATCCACAAAGCTCTACCCTTCAGCATATTTTTTTCTCTGTACTAGAGTGCGCTAGAATGTATAGGAGCTGTGAAGGGGGGTGAGGGGAAGAGGAAATACGCTTTGTGACCCAGTTTTATACACAAATTAGAAAGCTTAATTTGAGGCACAATCATTTCATCAGGTGTGTGTTGCAACTTAAACTGGCAGGATGATTGGGTCCCTGGAGAGAGAATTTTTTCTTTCTTTTTTTTTCCTGCCCTAAATGCAAAGCTACTTGATGCTTCCTTTAGTATACATGGATTTGGCATATGCTGCTAGCATTGTGACAGCTAAAGGCTGTTACCAAAATTAACATAAACTTGTAAATAAAGTCATCAGAAGCACAACCTCAAAGGTTCAGCTAAAGGCAAGGCATGCCACTGGGTTTAGTTATTAAAGGAATGACCTAGTTTTCGTTTCTTCCCTCAGCCTTATATGTTATGGTAAGTCTGAAATCGAGTGTATCATTAGTCTGAAACCATAGCAGTAAAGTTCCAGGTGTTTCAGGGAGATCTTCCCTATGAGGTAAAGGGAATGACCCTTTTCTAAGGGAGCTTTTCTGATTGTCCCTTGAAGTGCTGCCACAAGCCTTCACATGGTGCTTTTCTCCTCTCTGATATGAGGAGGAAAGGTGATCTCCTAGCATGTTACAGGGTATTCCCTCCTCACTGAGGACCAAAGTCCGTGAGACTGACTGTCCATACTTGAGTAACTGTGAGTGGGTTTTACCGTAATGGCCCATCCTACTTCTGCTAAGAAAGCTAAAAATATTCTTGGCTGCATTAGGCAAAGGATCACCAGAAGGTCAAGAGAGGTCACCTTCCACTCTATGCAGCACATGTGAGGCTGCACCTAGAGTACGGTGTCCAGTTCTGGGCTCCTCAGAACAAGAGAGACATGGATGTACTGGAAGTGGCCCAGAGGAGGGCCACCAAGGTGATCAAGGGACTGTACCATCTCTCCTATGAGGAGAGGCTGAGAGAGCTTGGACTGCTCAGGTTGAAGAAGAGGAGGCTCAGGGGGATTTTAACAATGTCTATAAGCACTCCAAGGAGATTGCAAAGAAGACAGAGCCAGGCTCTATTCAGTGGTGCCCAGTGCAAGGACAAGAGGCAGTGGGCATAAACTGGAACACAGGAGGTTCTGACTAAACATCAGGAAACACTTCTTTACTGTGTAGGTGATGGAGCAACAGCCCAGTTGCCCAGAGAGGCTGTGGAGTCTCCCTGCTTGGAGGTCTTCAAAAGCCGCCTGGACGTGGTCCTGGGCAACCAGCTCTGGGTGGCCCTGCTGGAGCAGGGGTTGGACCAGGTGCCTCCAGAGGTCCCTTCTGACCTCAACCATTCTGTGATTCTGTACTGCTAAAAGAGGACTCTGCCTGCGATGCTAAAAGAAAACTCTTGTTGGTCTTCAAAGGGAATAGCTCTGCAGGGAAGACGCTAGCCCAAAGGGGCTCAGCAATAGCAACCAGTGCTTCTGGCCTCTTCTGGAAGGGAAGGTGTAGCCCCAGCCTCATGCAGGATTTGTGGCAGTGGCACGGATTGCTGCTGCTGCTTTGACACTGTAAAGCCTCAAATCTTGTTTCAGTAAGAGTTGTGTTGCATTTATCCAAAGCTGTGTGTACTCTGGCAAAATCCACTTCCCTAAAGTGCTTTCTGGTCATGGTTTACATTCTCCTTAGAATGACTCAGATGTTTTATTTTTATTTTTTTAATCCCATTAGTTACATGGTGGGCTAGCAGACTGTGGTTTGAACTGGATCTGTTTAACTTTTCACTTCACAAACAAACTGGTGATAATGTGAGGAGCGGGAAGGGGAAAGGTTTGTAGTCCAAACACCCGAGGGATGACCACATCTACTTCCTCAGTGTATTAGGCTTATGTGTCCAAGTTTTGGTAGCAGGGGAACTGCAAAGGTGGCCTCTGAGAAGATGCCAGAGGTTTCCCCGTATTAGACACACCTCCAAAACAGACCCACTACTGGCCAAAGCTGAGCTGATCAGTGAAGCTGAAGGCACCACTTTGAAAACATACATAAGAAAGGGTAACAAAGGCTGTGTAGCAGCTGTGAGAAAGAGGAGCGAAGAAAAAATGAGAAACAACCCTGCAGGGACCGAAGTCAGTGAAGAAGGAAGGGTGCTGGTGCAGAGATTCCCCTGCAGTCCATGGGGAAGACGATGGTGAAGTAGATTGTCCCCACTGCAACCCATTGAGGACTGTGCTGGAGCAGATACTCATACTGCAGCCCATGGAAGACCCCACACCACAGCAGGTGGATGTGCCAAAAGGAGGCTGCAGCCCCTGGAGGGCCCATGTTGGAGCAGGCTCCTGGCAGGAACTGTGGCCCTGTGGAGAGGAGCTTACGCTGGAGCAGGTCTTCTGGCAGGAGGCGCTGCCTGTGGAGGACACATGTTGGAGCAGTTCTTGAACTGCAGTCTGTGGGAATGACTCGTGTTGGAGCAGCTTGTGAAGGACTGTATCCTGTGTGAGGGACACTGAGGTGGAGCAGGAGGAAGAAGTAAAAGAGAAGAAGTGTTACGATCTGACCACATGCCTCATTCCCCATCTTCCCTGTGCTGCTTGTGGAAGGGGGTGAGGTAGAAGAGTCAGGAATGAAGGAGTGAGGCTGAGCATAAGTAAGGAACTTTTTTTTTAAAAACTATTTTTATTTATTTATTTCTGCCCAGCCTACTCTATTTTTAATTGGTAATAAATTTATCTTTCCCAAGTCTGTTTTGCCCGCGATGGTAGTTGGTGAGTGATCTTCCTGTCCTTATTTCAATTCACAAGCTTTTCCGTCTTATTTTCTTCCCCCCCCTCCATGTCCTGTTGAAGAGGAACAGTGAGAGAGCAGGTGGGTGAGGTCTGTCAGCCAGCCAAGGCCAGCCCTTCACACTCAGTTACACCATGGCCTCGCACAAAGTTGATTTGGTAAATGACACAAACAAAGGTGATAAAAATCTTTGGTCTTAGAGTGAGCAGCTAACACCAGGTGGAGATGCAAACTTCCCTTAATGGATCTCCTGACAATATAGTAATCTTTTCTTCCCCCAGTGGTTGATCTTCTTCAAGAAAACATCACCCGCCCTTGTTATGCTTGATGCTGACTCAATTGTATGGCATTATTTACTGAAGGGGTGACGCTCTGTCAACAGAAGCAGATCAGCTTGCTTTACAGTAGCAAGTCTGAAGTTCTCTCACTCAAAAGAACACTGTAGCAGTAGTTACCCATAAATTAATTTGAAGTCCTTTTTGTGTTATTGGAAAGTTTTGATTTGCATTCACAGAAAACTTTCTTCTCAGTGTTAGCTATATGTTTTGTTTTGTTTTTGAGGAAAAAACAATGGATCTTTTAGTATGCATCTGCAACATTATTTGATTTTGAGACTAGTGAGAAGGGAACGAAAAGGTTTGAAAAGTCAATGAAGGTGGAAACTGCTGCAGTCTAAGCCACGTATATACATTTTCTATTGGTTTTACATAAATACGGATTATAAGAAAGTAATGAAGTAATGAGGCAGCATGGAGCCTTCAGGAAGCGCTTCTGATTTTTATTTTTTTATCAGTGAACCACATATAGCAAATAGCCGTTCTCCCTGTGCAGGGATAGACAGACAGCTTAATGGTATTCATTCTTCATCAGCCTGTCAGAGATGTTGTAGAGTCAACGTGGGTATGTTATCCTAGGCCAACTCCAGGAAGAGATGAACTTTGATAGAATTATGGCTCATGTTTTATCAAACAGATCTGAAACCAAATCTGAATGGATCATGAAAATGTGTTGTAGTTGCTGCTGTTGCTCTGTACAAATTTCTTAACCTGCTGTTCAGAAGAAAAGTGACAGAAACGTCCCCTTTTGCCTTCTAAACTGCCAAAGGAAAACTTACTGTATTACTAAAACTGGGTTACCTTTCTAATTTTGTTAATTTTCCTTAATATGGTTTAACAAGTGGTAAACGCAGACCTTTTTTTCTTCCTCAGGTCAGGAAATGCTTCACCATGTGAATTGTGGCTTTGCATAGTCAGCTGTCAACGGTGTTTATAGATTCTCATTGCTGGAGCTGGGTCGCGTTCTCCTTTGCAGAGACTTCATAGCACAGTTGGAATCGCAGCTCCACTGCAGGTGGTTCATAAGAATGGGAACCTACATCAGAGGGGAAACATAAGGAGTTACTCGTTATATAGATGCTATACTGATGGAGTAATGAATGTGTGAAGTGATTTGGAAAAATGTCTTTACAGGTTGGTTAACATTATTTCAACAGCTTCTGTGTGATTTATTATCTCTGTTCTCTCTCCTGTAATATCACCTAGACATCCTTTAAATAGAAAGAGTCCCTGAAGTCACACCTTTTAATTGAGGAAGGATGGTGAAAGGGGGGAGTGAGGGCATTTAATTATCTCTAGAAAATGCTTTTCTTTTAGATGTGTTTCTAAACTGTTCCATATAATCCCAGAGTGTTTTTCAGTTAAACTTCTCATAACACTTCTCAGGCCTAAGGTCACTGTAGTGTAGACAGTGAGAGAAGTTCTGCTTGTAAGTATGAATTGCTGCCTCTCGTGAAACAGCAGCAGTCTGAAGACTTTCAGTACTGCTGTTATCCTTTGGGCAGAAGAAACCTGGCTTCAGCCTTGGATCTGCTTTTCACACCTGTGCTTCTGGCTTTTGCAGATTTCTTTCTCCTAAAGCAAATATGAAAGGAATGAAACATAAGAAAAGCATGGCAATATGAGAGGTACGTGACTTTCCACTTCAGACTATGTTAACTTGCCATTGATTTTGAAAAACATTCCACACATGCAAATCCTAAGGACTTTAAATGTGCGTTTAGATCAAATGTGTGTAAACTGAATGTGTAGTAGCTATACGTGTAAAAAAGGATCTTTTGGCAATTACAATGAACTGAAGTCTTTTATGACAGTATTGAATTTTGACATAAGGTTAAAACTTTTAAATGGGAAGCACTCTAAAAAGGAAAATATTTATATTTATCCCAAGATGGATTTTGTGTTTGTTTAGAAAAAAAAAAAAATATAGGAAAAGAAAGGACATATTATTGACCTAAAATGAGCCTTACTGAAATTAACATGCTCAAGTAACAATGAAGAAGATGCCTCCCATTTCTGACTGCAAGGTATTTTGTAAGGTAGGTGACATGAAAACAGGATATAATGCTGAAAAATAGAGTACAGAAAATATGAGGTTTGGCTGCATGTCCTACAAAGCAAAAAGAAATTGAGAAACATGGGTTGGGATTTGTTTTTCCTAGCCTTCCCCCTGTGCAATATAGGTGTCTGTAGCAGAGTTAGATGTCCAGGAGCTTTTCACTCAAGGGGCACTTCTAGGGCATGATTCATCTCATTGCACTTTAGAAGTCTAAAACAGGTAAAGTGAATTGTGTCATGTAAATGTGTTTTCCTTTCCATTAATTTAACGATGCATCTACAGCAAATGGTTGGAGATCAGCTGGATGAAATATACACCTAAAGGTTTGGTGAGATGGATCCACACCAGAAGTGATGATAATGATGATTTTGAAAGAAACCCTTTACAGAAAATAATGGCAATTTATGTAGATTATCAGAAATAATCAGAGAGTGTTTCAGAAAAGCTAAACAATCATTTAAAGGCACTTTTAAAATCACTAAGTGGAGGGGATGGTTTTATCTTCAGTTCAGAAAAGTAAAACGGGAACAAATGAAGTAATTGTTTTTCCAGTTTCCTTTTCCTTTTTTTTTTTTTGTGGGGTGAGTATTTTCCTTGTTCCCTTTTTTCTCCTTCCCAATAATTTATTCGATGATTTTCTTCCCTTCTGCAAAGATGATTTTTCATTTTTAAGTATGTGTTCTTGTTCCTATTTGGCTGGATTCTTTTTTTCCCTCCAGAGTAACACATAAACCACTCCAACTCTTGGAGACAAATCAATTTGCTCCTGGAAGTAGCTTGCTTGGATTTTAGCTGAGAAATTGCTGTGGGGAGAATGGAGCAAGCATGCTTACAGCTTGTAAAGCATACGCAGTGTGTACTGTTCTGGTGGTATGCTGCTTTGGCTAGCCAACAGCTACCAGCATCCTGCCTTCCTGGCTACTACGTTTTATTGTGAGACCCTTGTGTCTAATGAGCAGCATAGCAGGATACCAGCAATATGTTCTGAAGAGCATGAGTAATCCCTGGTGTCTGAGAATAGAATTAGGATGAGCAACCCCATGAAAAGCCAGTAATTCTTTTTTATTTCAGCCTCTGTATGCTCTGAGTCACATTTCAGATGTTGCTGGTGCTCTAAGGTCGGTAGAAAAAGAGACATGAATTTAAACACAGCTCAAGATTGTCCCACTATTGCTGGGCAAAATACCTGACCACTTTACAAGTCCTTGTAACAAATGCAACTACCTCAATGCAAGGGGAATTTGCATGAGCAGAATGGCTTGCCTTGCAGCTGCCTCTTCCCTCACATTTGTTAAACTCTACTCCAATAATTTCACTTCATAAAGAGTGTCCTTAACTGGCAGTAGGGGAAAAATGCAAAGAAACTGCACATAGAATTGAGAAGAAGAAAAAAAAAAAGAGAACTGAGCTTCAGTGGAACTTGGCAAATATTTTAGTGTCTGCTTTGCCTAGGAATTTGTGTTGGCTGCTCTGGTTGTAGCTGAGATGATGGGTTGCACTGGAATTTTTCTTGGATCTGATTTTTGGGGGCTGTTCCCCAAGTGCAGCCATTGGCATTGCAGGACAAAAGCCAAGCTCTAGCTAATAAATGTCACAAGCAAATGTCAGTCTTTCGGCAGACTTGACCACTGCTGCCTGTCGCAGGGCTTATTGAACTTTCCTCTGATGCCAGTGACTTTGTGAGCCACTGAATGCTGGGCCAGTGGGTTTGATCCAGTGCAGCTGCAGATCACAGTTGGCAGAGGTGTAAGTATCCATCACCTCTAGAAACTGCATCTTTGAAAGCAAAGCTTAAAAAATTGCTTCTATGCCTAATTCCCCAAAGTCTTTTAATTAACAGCCTCACAATTAGTATCATAGTTGTCTTGGAACTATCAGACACTGATTTTTCTTGTAAGTACTATTATAGAAGAAGAAATATATGTTTTATTTCAAGATTAATCGTTTCTCCTTATGAATTTAGTTAAGCTAAATATATCCTTGTTCTTTCATGTATCTTGTTTGACTTGACAGTGATTGTACATTCTTCCGCCTTTAAATCAAGACAGTTCTGTATCAGAAACTTTTGTCAGCATTGTGAAGTTATTTAAATGGACTGCATTGCCCTTGTATTTAGTAGATACAAGCATGTTCACCCAGTCTTGTCAGTGAACTGTCGTTAGCAGCACAGCTTAGAATGCTTACAGACCGGGTATTTACCATGCTGGCAAAAACGGTTCTTGCAAGGATCTATACTAGACCAGTGCTTCCTAAAGCTTGCCAGGATGTTTTTCTACTGAGGATAATAGTAATAGTAAATAGGTAATAATAAAGACTAAAATAGATGATGATAAAGTCACCACATGCATTTCAGAGATGGGAGTAGATCCGTAGTTAGACCTGGAAAAGCTGTTCTGCTCCCCAGGGTAAGCTCTCCGCAGAGAAGGGACCACTAGTGAGTTTTGTGAGGAAGGGAGGAAGCCCACTGGAATTCCTCCGTGGGAAAATAAAGCACAAAAGTAAACTGTGGTCTTTCAGTAGAAGGGAAGTGGAGACAACTATACCGTTCAGATGTGACCATTCAGATAACACAAATCGCATCTTTAGAAATATCGCCTCTCCTCAAAATCTGGTTTGCATTACCTGGGAATCGTGTGGTCCAAGAAGCCATAAACTTGTTCCGTCTTGAACAAAGCCAGATGAAATCATTAGGAAAAAGCAGGTTGGGTAGCAGAGTGACATCTAGTACAATGTATCTTAAAGTGGAAAAGGATAAACCTGACATTCCTGGGAAAGGACTCTTGAACCAAGAGTAAGAAAGAACTCTTGGAACCAAGAGTAAGACACTGCGAGAATGTGGTCTCGCCTTGTAATTCAGTAGCTTGGGTTGCTTGGGGTAGAGAGGAATTGAGGCATTGCCTAACAAAGGGAAAGCTAAAAGATCAGGTAAGACTCATGTTTAGGTTTGTTTGTTCCATGAGTCTAATTAATGTGTTCCTGCTCAGCAATAAGCAACTGCTCATTCTGGCGAGGCCAAGCTATATTGCTGCATCTGTTCCTTCCTGAGAGGCTGAAATGGTTCTGCCAAGGGAGTCCCATGAGGAGGTGGCATCCTGATTCATGCTGTTTTCTAAGATGCAGAGCATTCACAGAAAATGCAAGATGCAGGACAAGGTATTTCAGAAACTCAGCAGATTTTTTGACTTTGAGGGCATGTTAGACAAGTGAGTTTTCTTATTTGGAGGGAAGAGGAAGGGGCAAGACTTTTTATAGCTCCAGGAAGGACTGTCTTAACATTTCCCATGGCAGTGGCTTCCTGGAGCCGGGTGGCATTTTAGTCATGTGTTTAGTGAATTGCTGACTGAGAAATCTGTGGGTAAAAGAGCTTTGTCCTACTTCTGCTGAAATCAGCTGCATCAGGAGGCTTCTCAGTGACTTTTTTTTTTTCATGGAAACAATCAGTACCTTAAAGGACTATTATCATATATTAGTAGAATTACATTACCTATCAGTCAAATTGTATTTGGCAATCTCAGGCTGCGGTGCAAGGTTGTGAAGTAAGGAAGTGCATGCCCTGCACCTAAAATATTTCTTTTTTGTTTGGCTTCCTACTTTCAGGCTGTGCAATTTGATAGAGCTGGTCAGATTAAAGGTTTATAGACTGTCCAGGTTTACTAAAGCAATGTACTTTTTCCTTGATGGTCAAAGACAAAACCCTGGTCTCTTTATGGTATGGTTGGTTTAGGCAGAAGAAGTTAAACTATCCCCACAGAACGTAACCAGAGAGATATGTAGGTGATCCTGAAGATTTACTGATCGTTTAGCTAGGCAGCCTCACTCTGCGGTGGTAAGTGCTGTGATGGGACTGGATCTGTAACAATCAGAGACGTGAGACAGTCTGAAACTTGCTGCTTCTGTTCCAGATCTGAAGAAGAGCTTGCATGCCTAAAAGCTTGTGCATATTCCCTTCATAATATTAGTTGCCCCAATCCAAAAATATTCCCCCAAAATCTTAACCTTTTGTTTTTAAGAGGAGGAAGCCTATCAATATAAAACAAAATAAGTTGTATCACAGATACCCGTGTTTCTCACTGACGCCTCTCTTTACTAATGGATTTCTGTTTTAAATTTCCACGTGCTCCTTAATATTAGCATGCTTGTCATTTTTTCATAAATTGCACAATGAGTTTGTTACACACTGCATTTCTGTCTGCGCTGTTTTTCAACTGTGGTTTTGTTATTTTTAGAGCTTTATCAATAAATAGTGATGTGGGTGGTTTTGTTTGTTTTTCTCTAAAGCTTTTCTGTTATGAAATAATCTACAAAACACTGTCTGGACTCCTTTTGATGTCACTAGCATCTGGTTCTTAAGCTCTTAATTCTTTCTTTCTAGAAGTCTCTTGGATGATGAGAACATTTTATTTAGAGACACTGAACACTGGATATTATCACGGCAATGGTAGGTGATCACACCTACCATACAACCTAAGGTCTCCCTTTTGCTCTGCAGCTGCTAAATCATCCACTCAGGGGTGTGCTTTAAAGTGTCTGAGCTGTGCATTGTACCTACTAGAAAACTTGGCACTCATCTGGAAGGACAACTGCATTTCCTTGTGTTCCCTCTTTCATGCTCTCTTTTGCTCTTTCCTGTAGGAAATCCAAAGTACAGGTGTCTGAATGTCAAAAAACAAACAAAACCAACCACCACCACTACAAAACAAAAACAAACCTGCCTAATTTCATCATTGTCCTAACTCACTGGACATTAAAAAGAATGCCATAGTTTGAAATTGACCTAGATGCTGCAAGCATGAGCATGAATGTTAATCTTGTAATTTCCAGTTTATGTAATGAAGGTATTGCTTTTACAATTCTCTTATAATAAGGCTATTGGCAACACAGCTGGTTCTTTTTTCCCCTGTTGCTCTGAAATGCTACATCTTTCCATTGTACGGTGACGTCCAGAAGAAGAGAGTAACTATTGTTAAGCCACACTGAGTAACAGACCACCACCTCCAGCAGTGTGCAGCATTTCTCTTCGCACATGTTACTTGCCTGAGTACTGAATCCTTGGCTTCTGCCCTCATCCCTTGGTGTCTTAGCCACGTTCCTGGATACAGGCCAGTTCTTCCTGTTAAAATACTGCAGTTGCTATTGTACTGGTGTGTGTGTACTGATGGATGCATTCTGAAATGCCAGGCTGTGCTTCTGGTTGGCTTTTATTGACTGACTTCGTCACTTTGGTGTGTTACGTATTAGAAGTACTTCTCTCTGTAGTGATTTTGGTACAAGGCTTTTGTGTCACTTTTGAGGTTTGGATTTAAAAGAGGAAAAATCTATTTAAAATTTCTTTTACATTAGGATGACACTGCATATCAAAACTGCTAAAAGAAAAATCTACAGAAAGTAAGCAAAATTGAATATTTTCTCATTAAGGCAACTCCAGGCCAAGCCCACCTAATCTCTACTCTGTTACAGACCTCTAGGCAAATGGTTTATCCTTTAGATAAAAAGCCTTTTAATTGTCTGAATGGAAAGCCCCCATGACTTTAGATGTTTCCGTCACAATTGCCCAGGAAGGAATACTCACCCTTCTTGTTTGTTTTTGTTTGTCTGGCTTAAACTGTGTTTTATCCTACCTGCTTCCCAGCCTCCAGCTTTGGGCTGGGTCTATTTTCATTTTAAAGACCTCTTCCAACCCACCCCGGAAGAACAGACAGAACTCTGGAGGGGAAAAAAAAAATCCTTTTACCCATGAAGATGGTATCAGCAAAAGGATTTTCACTTTAGCAAGAGGAAAAGTAGTAGCAAACTACTGTTGGGGTGCAGCGGGAGAACAAAGGGACTGATTAACACGAGGACTTGTGGACTTTGTATTAATTCTCAGATGTATTTTTAAACACCTGTGTAGTTCTGAGCAAGCGGACAGTCCCGGTTTGGGAGCCCTATGGTGTGGTTCGCGAAAAACCTTGTCCAGGGCTTGGCCGTGCACTGTGGCCTGCCGCAACCCCTTGGTGTGACATGGGGAGCGGAGGTCCTGGCACCCCAACCCCTTGGTGTGATGTGGAGGTCCTGGGGCCCCAACGCTCGTGTGGACCCCTCGGGCCCGTTTTGTCCCGTCACACCGAGCTCTTCTGCCTTCCCCCCGCGTACAGCCGGGCGCCTCGTGGCCTGCCGGTGCGATCCGCCCACCCTGAGGTGCGCTGGTGAGGGGCACCGGGAGGGAAGCGCCCTCGCGTCCCACGTGCACCAGCCGGGTGACTGCGACACCCGACGTCTGGCGCTTGCACCCCAACCCCGCTGCGCTTGTGGCAGCCAGGTGGCAGCGCTGACGGGGGGATGACTCAGTGCTACCGAAAGCCGCTGGTTACGCCGCTTATAAACATTCACAGCCGCCGGCCGGCGCGGCGGCGAGGCGATGACAAAGAGCGGCTACCACCGGGAGCCTTACATAACGCACAGCGCCAGGGGAGGCGCTCGGGGCTGGCAGCGGGCGCTACCCCGGGGGGGGCGCGGAGCTTCCTCACGGACGGGGCCGAGTTCGGCGCCCGCCGCCCCCTTCCTTCAGCGCCGCCGCCTCCCGTTGGCCCCCGGCCGTTGCGGCGGCCCCTCCAGGCAGCCCGGCGCGTCCCCGCCCGCCTCCCGCCCGCAGCTGCCGCCGCCGCCGGGCGGGACCATCTCTCCCCTCGGCGCGGGGGGAGGAGCGCTCCGCCCCGGCTCCCCGCCCGGCCCGCCTCCCCCCTCGCGCGGCGCAGAGCGCCCCTCCGCCTGGCGCGCCGCGTGGTCACGCCCAGCGCAGGCATTAGCGCCCCCCGGTGCGGGGCGCGGGCGCCCGGGCATCCTCCGGCACAGCGGCGGCGGCTGCGGCTCCTCCTGCCCGGCTCGGCTCGGCTCGGCTCTGCCCGGCTCTGCCCGGCTCGGGGCTCGGCTCGGGCACCGGCGCTCCGCCGCCCCCCCCTTCCCCACCCGCCCTCCCTCCCGCGCCGCCGGGCAACGCCATGAAGCCGGCGGTGCTGGAAGTAATGAGGATGAACCGGGTGTGCAGGATGGTCCTGGTCACGTCCGTGGGCTCCTTCATCCTCGTCATCTTCTACTTCCAAAGTACGTTGCACCCAGGTACGGCACCGCCACCGGCACCGCCGCCAGACCTCCCCCTCCCCCGGGGGCAGGTGGCGGCCGGCCACGGGTCGCGGCTGCCGGCAGCGCTGCGGCACGGACGGGGCTCCGCGGGGAACTTCCCGCGGCGGGGAGCAAAGTTTGGCGGCTCGCCTCTTTTTTTTAATCTTTTTTTTTTTTTTTTTCTTTTTAATTTTAACCTGCGGCGGGACGAGGAGCGGAGTTGGACGGAGCGGCGGCAGCCGGGGCTGTGCCTCCATCCCCGCATCCTCTGCGGATCGGCCCGGCACGGTTCGGCTCTGCCCGGCTCGGTTTGGCTCGGTTCGGCTCTGCCCGGCCCCCGGGGGCCGCACCCCGCGTGGTCCTGCTGCCGATCCCCCCGACGTGGGGCTGGGTCCTGGAAACTTCGCACCGCGCCCGACCGCAGCCAGGGTCCGAGCCCTGCCGGTCCCTAAAGCTGCCGGTCCTTAAAGCTGCTCCTCCGAGCCGTGCCGGTCCGAGCCCAGCCGCCCCGACCCCTTTTGTAGCGGACCCTACGCCCGGCCGAGGGAGCGGTGCCCCTCGACGGCAGCCCCCGGCCGTGCCCGTCGCCTCCTGGCAGTGCGAGGGGCAAAGGGGAGCGAAGGGAAAAGGAGGTGCTCAGCACGCCTCCGTCCTCCCCCGGTTGTCGCTACCGGGCTGTAGTCGCTTAAAAATTCACCTTCCTTAAAGTTTTGGGAGCTGCGAAGCGCGGAGGCTTGGCGGGCGGCTGCGATGAGGAGGCAGCGGGTCCTCTGTGCTGTGGCGAGGCCAAGTCTTGTTGCCAAGTCTCGTTTGGTGCTTTTCTGTCAGCTGCCTGCTCCTCTCAGGTCGGTGTCATTCGCTCGATGAACGCTCTCTCTCAGGGTGCCCGTCTGTGTCCGTACCTGCCGATTCCTTGGGAAGATCAGCGTGTTTTTTCTTCCCTGCTGCATCTCCTCCGTGCTCGCCGGCGTCGCAAGGAGTGCTCAGCCCTCAGGAGAGCTGGGGAAGGCTTTATCCAAGGGCTCCGAGCACTATGCAAACCAGATAGCTGTAATGCAGCTTTACCAATTTATTAAAAGTATGAGTCTTTGCGCTGACTGCGTTCCACGGGCAATATAGTTTGCATGCGTGTTCAGAAAATTTGGCTAAGAGTTGTCTTTTTCCCCGAGGTTTGGATGAATTGTACTGCTGGAACAAAAACTCAGCATGCAGTAAGCAGGAGATTAAATTAAATGTTTCGTTGGGAATTTTTGAATATATAAAAATCGCCTTAAAAGAATTCTCAGTACGCTCTGTCACTAACTGCTGAAGGTTATGGCTTTATATTCGTGCTGTTGTGGAATTATAAATAGGTTGAGATTTTGGTACAATTCAAAGGATTTGCCATAAACTCTGAGGTGAGAGCATGATGCTGTGAAATCAGGGGGAGGATGAACTGCACCCATCTTCCACTGGACACGTTTTTAGGTTGTTAGCGTGTGTAGAGTAGGTCTGGAAATAAATGCAACCAGAACCCCTCCATCTCCGTTGTACCTTTTTGATCGTGACTAATTCTGCTTCTCTTTTAAAGTGGTCTGTTGCTGTAGTGGAAACTGCTAGAAATCTATCAAACTCTAATCTGGACTGTCGCATAGTGCGGTCAGTCAGTTGGCGTGCAGTTTGTGAAGCTTAGACAGCTATTTTCACCAGGTTTCTATCATATGATTGTATATGTTACCGCCTCGTGGTGCAGACGGTAGGCTAACGTGGTGTTCTTGGAGGGAGGCAGCGAACTTGGGAGTGCGGCATGCATCAGGTAGCAGATCCGTTTGGGAGACTGTCAGCATCCTTATTTCTGTGCACGTCAATAACCCTTCTTGCCGTATCCCTAAATTCATGGGAGTTGAGCCCCTGGCCAAGGGCAAGTCAGGCGTGATGGGACTGAAGGTGTTAAAACCTCTCAAAATCTTGCCGGTACCCCTTTGGTAGCTGAGGGTGTTCGAAATTTTAGCTGCTTCGCCCTGGAGCATGCGCCTTGGAAAGGCAGCAGGAGGGAGCTGACTCAGACCCTGGGCTGCCACCGGCCGCTGGTGCTGGAAGTTCACAGCGCTTTGTAAGACAGGATCCCTGCGGTCAGAATTAGCTGAAAAATTTCTGCCCGAGCTTTTTGAATGGAAAATAAGGTCTTCGGTTAAGTTCTTTGCAAGAACTGTCAGCTCTTTATTCAAAATCTGGCAATTTCTTCACCCCCTCAGTTCTCTTGGTGAATTTTAGGAAACTCGTTCTCTACCTACAGAGCTTCCCAAACAACTTTGGGTGTGATTTAGGGTGGGTGAAGGATGCTGGGAGGCCATCAAATGATGAGCCCAGTGCCGCTCAGGGACAGGACAACTCTTCATTTGTTAGGCGGACATTTTCCATTTTAGAAAGTCTGAATGTCTTGCTAGACATCTGAATCTCTTGCTAGAACCGTTTCAATACCAGCAACAGCAAAAAGTTGCCCCTGCTTGCGGATTTTTCCATTGGAGTAAATGAATGGGGAAACTGACAGCTAATGGAAGACTTTCTTGGGGAAATGGAAAAGGGAAGGTGCCTGCTCTTACCCTTACCTTCGGGAAAGAATTTGGTGCCGTGTCCCTGCACGGTATCGCAAATAGCAGCGTACTGGAGGGGGGTCAGGTGCTTTTGGCACGTTGTTCATTTTGGCTCCACAGCAGTTCTCTGTTGGGAAGCCAGCGGTAAGCGTGCTGTCCGGTGAACGCATCTCTGCAAGGTGCGACTTTTGGCAGAGGTTAACTACTCGCTGGGGGACCCACCCGCCCGAAATGGGGTTCCCTGACCAGTCTCCGGTGGGGAAGGGTGAGCAGTGCTGCTCTGTGGCGCTCAGGAGCACTGCAGAGAAAGCTCTGGAGGTGATCCTGGCTCTGTGGCTTGCCTGTGGATTTGGGGGAGGCCAGCTCGCTGTTTGCTCCCGAGGGAGGAAATAGCAGCGGGGACTTCTGTGTGTTTTCCTGTTGCCTGTCTAGCCTCTAAGGAAAGGAAAAAAAAAAAAAAAAAAAGGACAAAAAGAAATTGTCAACACACCCAAATGCAAAAACATGTTCTTCAGTATTTGCCTTAGCTGGACATAGTAAAGGTTTTTTGATATTCACAGGTCCTTGCTCAGGATATTTCCCCCACATGCTAACTGCAGAACCGAGTGAAACCTGATTATCCTCTGTCTGCATACAGTGGGTCGGCCCTAGGATTTTATATGGCAGCTGACCACAGTTGCACGTGCTGCTTTTCTGATGAAATCAGTTCACTCACTAGCCCTTGGCCTGCCTAAGCTTTCACACTGTTTGCCTTCTGCATGCACCCCAGCTGCAGCGAGTGGGACCATGCCTCCAGGAGTGCTCGCAGGAGCTGCTGGGCTGGGGCAGGAGCAGGGGCAGGCAGTGTGCTGGGATCCTCCGTGAGGGAAAATTCCCCAGAGAGGTAGAATAGCTAAGAGTATCTTTTTTTTTTTTTTTTAAATGTTTTTTACCTGAGACGCATTTTTATTCTAAATCTGTTTTTTCCCCCTTTGTGTTGTTTTCACTGCAGACCGGAATGCTTTTGCTCCATTTTTCATCTCCGGTTTTTGACTCGTACAATTCTCCCGTGAATGCTAACAAAGGTTAGGTCCTCGGACTGGCCTCCAGTCCCTGATCGTCTTAGTTATTCTTGTAGTGCTGTCTGATTGATAGCTGCTTGGTCCTTACAGAAGGCTGCTGTCTACCTTTGTTCAAATGTCAGAACAGCTCAGATCACGAGATATTTTTTTTTCTTTGTCTGATGACAAGCTCATTATTGGTCTTGATGGGAGATTGAAAATCAATGCAGCGGTCTCCTGTCTTGCAACTGCTCCACACTTTCTCCCCTGCTTATAAAGGGGAAGGAGACTTGCAAAGCAGTAGGTGTGTGGCATTCCTTTGGTGGACCCCATATACTGGCTTTAAATTATTCTGTTTGGGGTACTGAGAGATGGAGTTCATTTGACAGCCACAAGAATCTGGCCCTCATTTAATTGCATGCGATGAAATCCGTCCCCCAGTCGCAGGCAGAAACCCCGCTGTGTGCCGGCGAGGGGGCCGTGCTGTATTCCTTTGTCGGTGCCCCTGTAAGGTTTTCATTGATTTCCAGGGGACTGCATGATCAGCGTGAGCAAACTCGCTTGGGTCCTCCTTCTCAAAGGTACTGGTAGGCTGGAAGTGCTCTAAGTTAAGAATTAAACTGCTCTCTGTGTCTTCTGAAAGTCTTCCTCGTTAGTGAATATTAAACTTACCAGAAGGGCAGCTCTTTCTGTCTCAGTACATACGAGCATAGCTTAATTGCAACAACTGCTTGCTGACCTTTAGAAATAAAAATCTGTTTCTGAATGTATTCAAGCAAAAATTGCCTGTCACTGTCCACAGTAAGGTCTTACTAAACGGTAGTTTATCAGAATGTTTATTACTCCACAATTACCATTTCTGCAATGCGGATTTGTATAAGCTTTCAATGTTTTTATTACTCTTAATTAATACCAAGGAAACTGTCTGCTGACTTTCATAGCAGTGTTCAACTCTGTGTTCACAGACATAAAACTGTCACGACTTGGGCAAAGTCTAAATTTTTCAGAGATAAAACGTCAATGTGAGTGGAAACTTTTTTCCTGTAGGATTAAACAAAGCAGTATGACGCAGTATAAATGCCCAGTGCTTTTTATGGAAAAAATTATACGGCTGATCAGGTGCAACTAGGATTTCAATTTTGTCTCTGTATAGGGTGAGCATCTTTCTGATTTCTTACATCGTTTCCACTGTTTTCTAGGAGTGACGGGTAGTTTATCTTATACTGGGCCATGTAACTAAGTCTAAAAATGGTTTAGAGAAATTGGAAAAAAAGTTAGATCCATGTTACTCTTCCCAAAGTCAGCACTCCTGTGTTTTGTTTGACTCTGTGGCCAGACATACGGCATCAAATCCTGCCTGACAAAGCAGCTTCAGTTGTCCTTGCATGAATGTCATTCTAGTACAGTTTTTTTTTCTCTCAAGCCTTTTGGGCTAATGCATATGTATTATGTATCAACTCTAAGGTGATCCTGAGGGAGTTAGGAACAGGGCTGGGGACACAAGGGTTTGAATCTGATGGTTGTTTTTTTTTTTTTTTTTTTGCTGATTGTTCATGTCATTCAAGGCAAGTGTTTGAATTCAGTGTGTGACTTGTCTATGTGTCAACATATATAAAATCAAGTGCGGATGTGTGGTTGAAGGGCCCCGCTCAAATCAATGAAGGGAAAGACTCCTTTCACGTTAAGGAAATAAAATTAAATTCAGGAATTTTATATTTGTGCAGACCTGATGTGTCTGGGATAAAGATGGATATATGTCTGTGGTAGGTCACTTAGATTCGGTAAGCACGTACCACGTTACAAGGATAATGCTTCAAAGCGCGTTCATATTTCTGCTGGATGTTCCTATTCCCTGTGGAGCCCATTCACGTAAGATCTTTGTGGATTAAGTAGGTATTTGTCCTTACAGTAGCAATTCAAAATGTAGAGTTCGGTTAATTCCTCCTTATTTGTGTTTCAGTATCCAAATTATAGTTAACATCCCTTTGTTGCGGGCAGAATGCTTGCATGTGACGAAGTGGTGTTTCTGGCACAGGCCTCGTGTTCTAAGCAGAAGACGCGACCACCAGAGACTGCGGCGCACCAAGGAGAGAACACAGTTCCTAATTATCTCTGGCACATGCCTCTAGACAGAGGGATTTTCTCGGATTCCAATTCTGTGGATGTAATCAGCGGAGGATGCAGCATGTTCCTCTTTCGTGTAATTGTTTGGCACCTGAAACTAGGATTTCCTGAATAAATCAAAATTCTACAACCTATACGCTTGGACTCTGTATAGCTTCTTTTGCATGATGCTGTTATCCCCCATTTTTCACTTAATGCCAGACCAGTGAATGTGGTTTGTTGTCTTGACCTCTCCCCATGCTCCTTAGAAAGGTGGGGTTGGAGAGACTGTGGAGTAGATCCGTTCCCTCCCATCAAGCTGCAGCTATAGGTTTCCTGATGGGTATTAGATTTCCCCTCCTTCCCTGCTGTCCTGGGGGCTGTCACACTGGCTGTAGCACCACAAGGAAGGGCATAATGAAAGGCCACCAGCACACAAATAATAAGCATGCTTCTGGATAAGGAATAAGTGTGCCAGGAGTCAGGGGGGTGACCATCCCAAGCATACGTCCTCTGTTCTGCCCTTTCTGTGATACCCTGTTCAGTCCCTGCAGGCTGCTGGGGGGGGCCCTCACATCGTACATGTGGATTGCAGGTACGTCTTTGGGAGCTGGCATGTTTTTCTTGCTCCGCTTGTGCAGACCTGGCATGTGCAGCAAGCAAACTTGGTATCTGTATGAGTCAGAGAGGTTTCTCTGGATTAAAGAAGTTTTCTTGCATTATGTATTTCGTGTTTAAATATTCAGTTAGCTTTTATTTTAAACTGATGTGCTCTTTTTGGTTGCTCTTTGCACCTTGTCCAGTATTTGCAATGAAAGTAGACCACAGCTTTGCTTTTAGCCTTATTAATTTTGCACATTAGAAAAGAGGTCTTAAAGAGGCATTAATGTCTAGCTTGTAAAGCCTCAGAAGGGAATGTTATTTAAAAGAAATAAAATTAGATGGCTGCCAATGGAAACTCTGGAGTAAAAAATCATTAGAGTATTCAGAGTGACTCTGAAGTTGGATTTGTAATCTAATTTGCTGGGGAGGGGGGAATCTCTGGCTCAAAATCTTTGGTTTTAAAAAAGCTGAGCACGAGCATTTGTAAAATGCTGATTTAAAATCAGGCGGCTGCCCATGCAAGTATGTACGTGTGCATGCCCACCCTCCAAGCTGTAATTGGGCTGAAATTGGCAGCCCAGGTAACCCAAATGCATTGACTGCTGAAGTGCAAACCCTTTTCTGCTAAGATTGCCACTGTAAGGAGTGTGAAGTTCTTTGTCATTAAAAGAAATCCCAGAAGTGCCAAGGGCTTTGTAATTTTTACTAATTGAAATGTGTACTTGGTGTGGTTTCTGCGTTCTGTTATTTCTTCTCAACTTACACAATGTATGGAAACATCCAGCTTGGGAGAAGTAATGTTTTTATGAATTCTTTTTAAGCTGTGGAAGAGCACTTTTTTTTTTTTTTTTTTTTTTGTGGGAGTATCAGTATGAACAGTAGCAGTGTCTTTTTGAGGTAGCCTTCATGTTATTCGTGCCAGGCTGTAGTCACTGAAGGATGTCTTTGCACCCTTTGCTATCAATCACTGCTGCAGTGATTTCACACTCCTATGAAAGAACTTGCAAGAAGGTTCTGGGGGAAATGGAAAAGACAAACAACGCAATCAGCAGCATTTCTCATGGCACTGTGGTTTCAGGGGTTTGGGGGAGGCTAACTATATCCAGCTAACGAACATAGGTGGACTACAACATAGAAAAACAGGTGGGAAATGATCGCATCCTTTGAACATCTGCTCTTAGTTTCTTACAATGAGAAGTAGCCTTAGTTTCAAGAGTGAAGTGATCTGCATGTGGTTTTGCGGGATGAGGGCCCTTACTTTGTCCTCTGGTAGGTGAAAGAGGAGGTTATGGCTGCTCTAGGCTGTCCTTGTTCTGCAGAGGATCTGCTGCGGCTTTCAATGTTGTGTACAGGCTGGCAGTCATTGTCTCAGGCTGAAAGATGCTGTCCGTAGTAATCTTAATATCAAAAGATTGTCTCCCAACCCAGTGGCATTAAGAGAGACATTGGTTTGTAATTGCAGAGTCCACACAAGGAATAAAAGGCTCTGTTTGGTTTCAGTCCACTTCTCAAACACCTAGAGCTCTGTACAAAGCAGAGAACTATATATATATATTTTTTCTTCTAGCTTGTTTTATTTTAAGAACCAACGTTTTCTATTCACATCTATTTTTTTAAAGGTGTTCTGAGGATTCAAGACGTGTTTTGTGAACAGTAAAAACTGTGGGGTTCAGGACCCTCAGAGTAATGCTTTCTAAACTCACTTAACAAATGGCATATTTTGTAGCTAGTAACCTTCATATTGTTTTTTGGCTAATAAGTGATTATATAAGCAGGTCAAAAAGTTGTAAATGGATAACTCGTAGGGATTTTTGGCTTAGGGAAGGTAGACATATAATTAATAAGGTGGTTATAATTGGATCCTATGGATGATCTCTGCTGTAATACCTTGTCTTAAAACAAAGAGCCTTTGGTAGTTAAAATCCTTTTAAAGACTGTTTGCATTATTGTGCTTTACAGTTGATTGGAATGCATCCAGAACCAAACTGTCTGTATTATCTTAAGGGACCTGATGTGGAATAGCATATTCTGCGCCCACAGTGGTGTGTACCAGGAACTGAATATGTCCTTCTAGTAAACTGTGTTTTTACAGCCCATGCTTGAAGTGAGAGAGAAGAATTTATAGTAACTGAGGGGGAGGGAAGTAACACTTTTTAAACGCTTAGTGATTAATAAAATGTGGCCTTTGTGGTCATAAGTCTAAAACTGAAAAAGTCTATATTCATTATATGCTTTGGTCTTGATTAGCTTCTAAAATAAATTTGAGTTCCCAGATGGGTATAAATGCTTTATCTTTGGAGTTAAGTGTGCGTATGTGTACATATTTAATTATGAAGTAGATGTAACCGCTAATCAAGGGGGACAAATACCCCACAGAATCATGGTGGCTGTTGACACACACACTCTGCCTCAAAAGTGTTGCTGTGTTTGATTTAGTGGTTGTTGCAGGGAGCAGGATCGGTCAGCTGGACGTTGTGCAGAGTTCCTGCTACTGTGGCACTGCAAATCATGTGGACCATGCCTGCTGATCTCTGCCTCCTTGCTTTCCTCCTTTTCTTCCCAAACCAGACTTGGTGGTCCTCTGTGGCAAGTTTGGGGAAGCTCAAATAGGATGAACACAGCTGCCTCCTAGTCTGTTGGGTTTGGGGTTTTGTTTTGGGCAAGCTGTAAGGTTTTATGACTTTTTCTGAAAGAAGTACATTGATGAATGGTTTGAATATGCTGGTGGATTGACTGCATGAGGTCTGCATGATTGCCTGGAGGAGTCAATGGTCACTTTTCAGTTGATTTTAATGAGCGCTCGATCAGGTCTACTGTGCCAGAACAGAGGCTTTCTGAATTGCATGAAGGGCACACGTCCCCTGTGGTGGCAGGGATATTGGATTGCAGGCTTGGGTGCAGCTCTGAACTGTAAATCTGGGCCAGCTCCATTGAATTGATTATATTAATTCTGGATCAAAGCTACTGTAACGAACGGCAGAATTTGTCCCTGCGTGTCCTCCTAAAGAGCAATATACCACAGAATAACAGCTCTGCTTTTCTACTTTCTCATTTATTTGTCCTTCACAGAGTACTTCTGCATTCAAGTGAATGGTGTTTTTTCCCCATAGCGGTACATGCTTGAAGTACTGAAGGGGATACTGTCTATTTTCATCAGTTTCAGTGGAAACAACATTGACAGATAAGTTATATGCAGCCATTACATTACCATGCAAGCCATCAGTATGATCGAAGTTCTCTGGTCTTGCTGCAAGAACTTCTCCATCCTACGCAGAAAAGGCTATTAGTATTTCTGATGCAACAGCAGAACTATAATTGCATTAAAGAAAAAAAGGTGAAAAAGTTGCAGCTTCTGGAGCCGTTAACTATTTTGAGATAAAACCCTTTTGAGATACTAAATGAGCTGAAATGGATAAGTGAAGACACACATGATTTAGTTAAAACTGTTTATATCTGGCTGTCTTGTTCCATCTTTTTTTTTTTTTTTAAACCCATAACAAGTCTTTAAAGGAAGTCTTCCTAGTGAGTCTTTCCATGTTATTCCATGTTATCTTACCTTTTTCTCAACATTTTTCTTGAAATGTTCCAGAGTAGAGAAATAAGAATTTTGCAGAGGATGCCAGGACAGTTAGCAAAACAAAAATATACACGAGGCCATTATGTCTGAATGATTAGTAACACACAAAGTCTATACATCAGTATAATGTCAACAACTTACAGCCTCATCTATCCCAAGAATGCTGTAACCAGCATGGTAACACGTTGCTGTGAGAACTCTTTGTGCAACTAGAAATGTGTCTCATTCCCTCCTGTGTGGTTGGGCACCAAGGGAAACAGGCCGTAATTCTTGCACGTCCAAGCTAGCTTGGGTTGTTTCCCATTGCCAATCTTTACATTGACTTTTTTGTCCTTCATTTTAGTTTTCTTTGTACTTCTTAGACCTTTTGCTTGTTTCTATTTTCATTGAGATGTGATATCAAGAGAGACCAAGCAGGATTTATTTCATGCTCCCTTTCCGACTGTGTGGGGATCTTTTGTCATCAGAGTTGTACCTCAGCTGATTTTTACTTGCCAGAAATATTTACGCGTAGTATACTTCTTCCAGGCAGAAGAAGCCTGGAAGTGCTGCTAAGCGTGAAACAATGTGTGTTCTATATTAGTTAACTGCAAGTCTGTGCTTTCCTGCTGTTTCTGCAATTGAAAACTTTAATTGGCAGCAAGTTAGGAGCATTACCTCTGGAAGTCTTTGTGTGTTTGGGCCCAAGTCTACATCTTTAGTAGCAATGCTTCGCTTTCATCAGAAGGCTTAAGAATGTTCCACAGAATAGGCCTGTGCTTCTTTTCCACTCTACAGATAAGGAAACCGAGGCATGGCCAGGAAGGATATGTGTGGAGGGACTTGATTAATGGTTTCCCGAAAGGTTAATGTCACATCCACTAGTACAGAGAAGTGACATGAATGGTTGTTGCTTCTAATTTTTTCACTGTGTATTGTCTTTATGTTTCTAAACTCTTCTATGTGTATGCCCTCACAGATGTTAAATGGCCTTTCTTTTCTGGATCAGAAGTTAAAGGCTTGGGAAACCTGGGTTCTCCAGCCAGTTCTTTCCAGCCCTGTGCAGACAGCATTTCAGCACCTTGTTCTGTGGTCTCCTTTGTACTACCTAAGCAACAGGCAGTCATGTCTTCTGCCAGAAAGGCTGGTCTCTAGTAGTGTAGAACCCAGAGAAGTTGTTGTCTTGGTGAAAGTGTGATGGCAATGCCATTATACAAACATCTACTGAGTAGTCCTGTTGTAGTTTGGATGTAGACTGAGGTGGAGGCCGTGCCTGTGCTTAGAAATCTCTTTCTTGGAATTGTAAGCCTGTCTTCCTCCAGACAGCGTTGTGCTTGGACAGCTTTTGCCAGTATAGGATTTACTCGCTTGCTGATCACTGTAGGTGACAGAAAGGCCTGCCTCATCCCTTTTTTGTTTTGTCATTTTGCACAGGTCTGCTGGAGGTCTTGCCAGCAACTCTTAAGTTTAAAATAACAGCAGCAACAACAGAACAGACAAAGAAAAGACCATGAGAGAGAAGAGCAAATGTGATAAAACCGTATCCATTTTATGGTCTTCCAGTGTCACCAAATCTTGGGCGTTGCTTAAGGCCAATGTGCATAATCCACCAGGGGTTTTTATCATACACCCATGATCAACATCTCTGCACATTAAAGCGTTGTATCTCTGTAAGGTCAAATATTTTCCCTTTGCTTTGCTTATGTTTACTTTATTACAATTTTAAAGTCACGACTCCTGTCACTTATTTCAAAAAGGTAACATCATTGGTGTATGTGAGGGGCTGCAACCGCTGACTGATGCTTTCTAAAATCCTTCTCTTTTAGACTTCCATGTTCTTTGCGGTGGCTGTGGGATATTGCTGGTGTTCATTCCTTGAAACAGAAGTCTCTGGTGTAGCATTTCTTAAATATGTTTGCTATTGCCCAGGAATTCCTGGGATTTAAATCTACTATCTTCTTCAGTTACTACAGATGTTTGGGGCTTCAGAAGTAACACTTCATGTAGTGCTGTTCAAGGTGGGGAAACAGATTCTAGTGCCTACTACTTAACATGTTAAAAAGGATTTTTCTGCCTCAGTCTTGCAAACAAAAAAAAAAACCCTTTCTGTCTGTCCCACTAAAAGTGTGACTGTTTCCCCTAAGTGTGTGTGCACAGGACTAGCAGCTGTAATTTATAAACTTCAGTGAGACATTTTGACCAGACAGACCTGTTGTTAGTGCTGCAAGACATCTATGAATCCTTTCCTTCCTGTCTTTTCCCTCATCTGCTGATCTGGAAGTTTCTGTCCAGCCTCACAGTTGGGCAAGTGTAGCCAAAAATGTACGTATGTGTGAAATTCTGAGATTTGTTTGCTTCTTGCTTATCTGTTTGAGATTAATGTTGCATTAAATAATGAAAAATCTTGTTCTGTCACAAGTTGTGGATGCTATTAAATTGATAGCACACCACATCTGTATTAGAATGTTTAAGGTAAGGGCTACTTTAAAATTTCAATTATAGCCTATATATATATATAAATTTGAAAGAAAACCTCCATATATATATATATATATGGAGGTTTTCTTTCAAATTTAGCTTCCTTGCTGGAAATAGCAGGGTTGTGTCATGTTTGTCATCTTTTGTAGCTGCAGGCAGTTTTAAGTACTATGTAGTTATGTAGCAAACTGGAAAAATGTAAGCCTATCATCCTTAAGTGGAGGCATGTAGAAACGACACTATGGCCACATCAAATATCTTGTACATGGAAATTAAAGGAGTTGATTTTTGAGCAGACAACCAGTGTTTACATGTTTAATTTATGTAGTAGCCCTTTCAGTTTCTATCTGTTCCTGTGCCCTTTGGCAAGAGGGTTTGCCATTTTTTAAACGAACAAAGACATTGTCAAGTTCAGGGAATGACTCGGATTTTATTTTACTTGCTGCTTTCTTTGTCTATGTTAAAAGATGATCCTTAGGGAGAAGAGGTTAACCCCAGAAAGGAGGGGTCTTTGTCTTCCTGGGCTACCGATAATCTGTCACTACAAAACAAGGTTAAGAGGTCAAAATTGCAAGTTAAGCACTTACAACCCTAATGTGTCTCGCTTTCTTGTATGCAAGTGATGCAGCTGCAAGGGGTTCATGCTGTAAATGAACAAGGTCTGAAAACCCAGTGTTTGTATTTCTACATCCATGGCTAAAGCATGGCTTAGATTTCTTTTTAAGGTGTTTCATCCAGATCAGAAGGGGTGCAGAGCTCAGAGTTCACATTCAGATTGCAGGAATCTGATGTGCTGGACATGCAGTGACAACACTGACATGTAATAGGGCTGCTCTGAACCCATGCAGCTCAACATAGGTAGAGGGTAGTCCCAACACAACAGGAAAAGCAAGTTATTGTTGAAAACAGTAACTGGCTACCAAAACTGGTAATTCAGGTAGATGTATTCAAACCCAAGTGTGAGCCTTCAGTTCTGAATTGCTTTGAAACAGGGTGGTGTGCAGCTACAGACTTCATAGGAGCTGCTTGATATGGATGGAGAGAAAAACCCATACTTGTATTGCTGTTGAAGTAAGGATACATACATCGCTGTCTGTGGCACGGATGAGCCAAGCACAGACTGTCCATAGCTTCCCACTGTGTTCTTCCTTGTCTATCTCATACTACCTTATACCAACACCATGAGCCCATGCTGCGTTAAGTTGGTCAGCTGCCCTCCTGCCTAGGACGGGCAGATGTCCTGCCCTGCAGGGCGTTAAGCTCAGCTGCTGATGTGGGCAGTGTGAACTCACAGCATCTGTGTCAGTAATCTGTTACGCTGGGAGACTTAAGTTGCAGTAAAATGGCCAAATCAAGCAGAATTAATCTCCATCCTAACAACTGCCCACGACCATCCGGGGAGCTGTTAGCGGAGCTAGGAGTTGTGCCTGTGTCACTGTGACCATCTCTGTCCTGGCAACTTGCACATCCCTGTTCTGCTGACGTTGCCTAAAGACATGGGCATTCAGTAATAGGCCCGAAGCTTTATAGGTTAAACCCCTGGTGAATTGTGTTTGTGATTAAACCAGATTCATAAAGCATCTGATATTTTCTGCCTCTTGTAATGCTTGAGTCTGGAAGATTTTTACTTCCTGGTCAGATCTTTTACTGAGTTATTTTTACTGCAATTTTGCCTCTGTTTACCCTTTTTCTTTTTATACGGGGGAATATAGGCGTCTGGGAGCAGCAGAAGGTGGGGCTGCCTCATGAGGGGGGGATGAGATGGGAGTCAAGGGTGAGCCCAGTATGGGGAGTAACCTCACATACGGGGTGCACCCTTGCATATGTGGTGCAGCCCCAAGCACCCAAGGAGAGTGATGACAGATTCTGGCCATAGCCCAAGATAGGGCAAGATAATAAGCTGTGAATGTGCTCACCCAGAAGAGAGGACTAACCATAAAAAAGAGTGTGAGGTCCATCCAAGAAGATCAGGTGGTAAGCTCTGACATCAGGAGAAAAGGCTGGACATAGGGCCACCCAAGACATAGGTGCCCAAGCCTAGCTTAAATAGAAACCTAGGCTTGTTGACGGGGGGATGTGGGTGGGAGTTACTAGCAGAACTGGTCAGGGCAACTGAGGTCTATTGGTACCCTCAGGGCCCGGTCAGTAGGGTAGCTAGCTCATTTTTATGATCTGCTGACTTGAGAGATGTGCTTTCTGACTGGAAGCATAGTGTTACCTCATGGAAAAGGGACGCTTGGGAAACTTGGGTTCTCCAGCCAGTTCTTTCCAGCCCCGTGCAGACAGCATTTCAGCACCTTGTTCTGTGGTCTCCTTTGTACTACCTAAGCAACAGGCAGTCTTGCCTTCTGCTAGAAAGGTTGTTCTATAGTAGTGTTGAACCCAGAGAAGTAGTTGTCTTGGTGAAAGTGTGATGGCAATGCCATTATACAAACATCTACTGAGCATTTTGCACAGGTTTGCTGGAGGTCTTGCCAGCAACTCTAAGTTTAAAATAACAGCAGCAGCAACAACAGAACAGACAAAGACCATGAGAGAGAAGAGCAAATGTGATAAAACTGTATCCATTTTATGGTCTTCCTACATCATCAAATTTTGGGCATTGTTCAAGGCCAATGTGTTGTGTAATCCACCCATGTTTTTTAGCACACACCCATGATTAGCATCTCTGCAAATTAAAGCATTGTATCTCTGTAAAGTAAAATATTTTCCCCGTGATTGCCTGTCATTACTTTATTACAGTTTTAAGGCCAAAGTTCCTTTGGGCATAGGGCCACGACGAGATAGCTTAAGTTAGGGCTGGGTGCCTTGTGTTGCAGAGGTGCCTGGAGACAAACACTAGGCAGTGAGAAGAATTTTGCTGTGCCAGTTGTTCCCTTACCATCATCATAAGAGTTTCATCTGTTTTGCAGATGTAAGGTGTTACGGTTAATCTTTCTTTTTTAGAATTTTCCGGTTTTGGATACTCAATATGAAAATGTTTGGGTGGTGGGTGGGTGTGGGTAGGGAAGCTGTCTCTAAACACAGCACTGAAACACATAGGAGTTATAGCCAGGAATATCCCTGGCCTGCTGAACTGCTACTTCTTCAGACCAGGTGAATTTAGTTATCCTTTGGATGACCAGAACAACACCTGATGTAATCCTGGGATTTGCATCATTGATACAATATTTTAGCTCATGGTTTGGGAGGAGATGTTAGTAAATGGATAAAAGGTTGGCGGAGTATGAATGTGTCCCTGTCAGCATTAGCTGGTGGTGTGTGTGTGTGTACTTTGAAGGTCATGGCTTTCGTTGCTTCCTCCTTTTCCGCTGTGAACTGTCTGGCCTCTTTGTCTGGTTTGCTGGCTGTGGTGGTGCTGGCATGCAACTTACAGCAGCGTGCACAAAGCGTCCGTGCCTGCACGCTGCTCCACGCTGGCTGTTCTTCATAGCTGGAGCTGGTGTTTCCTGAGCTGCAACTGGTGGCGAAGCAGGCAAACCTGATCAAAGCACAAGCCTAATCGGGTTTTTCGATCATGCTTTAAAAGCACTGGATTTTCAAATACTCCAAATACTTAGTGCTGAAGAGAAAAATGTGACCAGGTAGTTTTTTGAGTCAGAATTGAAGGATAATTAAAAAGATTACTGAACATAATAATATTAACAGAAATGCTGTCCTGAAACGAAGAACACGTGTGAGTGCAGCAGGGAGAGCACATACTGCTGGAGCCTGTGGGTGCACACCGGGGGTCTGCTGACCCATCGCCCACAGTTTGATGTTAAGGCAGGAGAACCATTCTTTCAAGTGCGGGGAAAGGGCACTGCTGGAGCTGTCTGCTGAGGCTTTCTTGCTCCTGGTTGTACAAAAGGTCCGTTTGGAGGGAGGAGATTTTAACTCCAAGGGAGCGACCAGAGGAAAAGGGCGTGGATTCAGCCAGGAAAAGGCACCCTAACTTGCAGCAGGTTCCACTGTGTGCACTGGAATAACAAACTGAGAGATAGGATTGTAATTAATAATTCACATTTTTATGCCTCTGTCACGTAGCCTAGTGGATATTCTTTTGCAGCGTTGCTTGTCAGTCGGGTGCTTTTCACTCTGCCAGTCGCCTCCGTAGGATTGGGTTATCAGTACTAACAAGTTCTTCAAATCAAATTGGGAGGTAACAGGCGCGAGTGAGAACAGTGTATCTGCAGCAGTAAGGACAAGTTCCCCGAATTCTCACTTATTTATCACTCTCAGTGCTACTGTGACAGGAATTTCTTAACCTTGTCTTATGAGCACTTAAGCACTTAATATTGCTAGAGAGTGCATTTTATGACACATTATTAATTAATATTGTTACTGTTTGTGTTTTACTGCTGGTTACTCTTGGCTGTAATTCTGTAATTTCTGTCCTGTGCTTGTGTGCTTTTGCCTGCTTTTTTTTTTATTTCTTTTTATTTTTTTTTTAAACTCAAATATGTTATTCAGGGGCAATTTCTTAAGGAAGACATTTCCACCTGTGCACCGGGCTCGTAAGTGTAAGTAATTACTTGCATTCACTGTGAATTTTCAGCTGCTGTTGGGTGAGCATTGAAACTGGCACTACTCCTGCAAAAAGCACTTCCACCCTTTCTGGGCTGCTCAGATTTGTAGTGACATGACAGACCAGTTCAGAAAAGCTGTCCCAGATGAACAGTAATGTTAAGGAAAGTCAGGCTTGTATCCAAAGACAGGATGGCCAGAAAGACTTAGAAGGCATAGGAGAATTTCATATGAGTTTTCTAGCAAGAGTAACTGAAAAGTGAGACTTGTTTAATATTTTTGTTCTGATCTTTACAGCGTTGCTGTATTGCAGTAGCATAGAGGATCACGCTACTTTGCTTTGGCAGTGACTATCACAATGCTAGAAGTAAGCTGCAGGGTACCAGGGTTGCCAGTTCTGTTGTGAAGAGAGGCAAGAAGAAAAAACAGATAAACTGCTGATGTGAAAAACAAATGCTTCTTGTTCCATCTTCACAGAGTACCGAAAAAATTCTCCTAACTTGTTAGTCTGCAAGAGACAGATTTTATGGCATCAAAAACCTTAGCATGGAGCTTGTAGTTCTAGATAAGCCAAAACTTAACTGGGGTTTAAGTGAAAAGCTTGTCAGCTGTAAAAAAGTTAGATCTCAAGAAAGAGAATTTAAATTTATGTCAATTTATACAGTGCTAATTTCTGCAGAGCAGATCTTGATATAAGACTGACAATTTGGGTCATGTTTGAACTTGATTTGGAGATTGGTCCTTAGTTGTTTTAGATCCAATTCCAAAGCTGAGTTGAGTGTGAATTGAGGATCAAAGCCTTAATGTCACTTTGTTTCAAGCTTGAGGGTCAGAATGAAGGTTCTTGTTTTAAAACGTTTTTTCGTTGCATTACAATAACTTCAAGGGCAAAATACATCATTATACTGAAAATCTCCAGTCTTTGAGGCTTAAAAGACTCATTGAAGATGAAGGTGAAACTGTTTGTGTACTTATAAGCATTACAACAAGAGACCTCAGTAAGAATAAAAAAGCGTCAGCTGCACAGAGAACTCTGGCAAAAGAGAAGCATTGCTATGGAGCTAAAAGACGAATGCTTAAAGGTGGTGGCTCTGCCTACGTTTGAAGTTGTAGCATCAGTGAGTAAGGACATGCTGCCTTTTCTTGGGGAGGGAGGCTGGGCAGAATGTGTTAGCTGCTGTCCTCTGGAGGCTGTGATAAGAGTTGTTTTTAGAGATAGTTGTAAGCTGCTGGGGAGGTGGAGGTATGAATGGGCGGTGTGTCAGAGTTGCTGATGCTGTGCATGGTCCCAGCCAGGTTTACCTCCTAGTAACCTGCCTTTGTTGCCCTACCCTGGCTCCATCAGAGTGATTACTTTCAGCAGGAAGCAAATTTACTGTCTCCTTTTAAAAGGTTTCTTTCCTTTCCCTTTCCAGTAAGTCAGTCTTGGGTAGATTGTAACAGAGCCAGTTAAAGATTGTGCAGTGAAGAGGCACGTCTGTTTAGAAATTGCAAGGAATGAAACATTTGGCAATAATAGATGTGTCTTTTTTGGCAGGATCCAAAGAGCCCAAAAAGCATTTTTTCTTCATTAGTGATCCACATTTTATCACTGCTCCTGTGTTTTGGAAGCCCTTTCAGTAAGGATGAGATGCTGTAATTGCATAAATCCAAGATTTCCCATTTATTAGGAAGAGCAGAAGCTTTGGATGTAGACTGGGTGCTGAAATTGTGCCGGTTCTAGGTCACTTGTACATCTCCCATGAGCACAGAGAGCACCAAAAGCCAGGAAGATCTGTGTCAGTCAGAGCTGCATTAGGTTGTGCTGCCAGTCAGAGGCTTCTGGCAATGCTTTGCCTTGTGGACACAGATTAAATGAAAAAGTTTTTAATTTCAATTCTATTTTTTATTTCAAGCTCAGTGTAAGCTCTCTGTACCTCCAAACATACCCCTAACAACACATCGCTTTTGGTGGTTCTAGGGAAACTTGAGGGGTTTGTATAAAACTGTCTCTGGTGGCTTTGAACCAGCCCCAGTGTCTTAATTAAACATTTTAGGTCAGGCGTGACTCCACAGTGAGCCAAATCCTTTGCCTTTGGTGTTTTTGTTTTATTTGATCACTAGACTGTTTCTCTATCTAAAATGCTGCAGCATTCCCATTCAGCTTACTTTGTTAGTGTTACGAGAGCTTCCCTTAAAAATTGCTTTAACCTATCCTTTTCTGTCTTTATTCAACTTTTCATTCTTGGTGACCTATTCCTTTCTGAAACTTTTCTTTTTCCCATCTCTTGCTGCAAACTAGATTGTTTTCAAAACATATATTGCTTTTGTGTTCTTCCTCCTTTTCCCTGAACCCTTATTTGTATTCCCTTCAGTCACTCTGGCCTGGCTTTTTGTAGAAGCCAACTACTGCCCAGCCACCTAGCGGTGATTTTGTCACACGAGTTGTGGGTAAACTTTTTTGAAGAGTGAAAAGTTGTGTTGACAAAGGCAGCTTTGGGTTCCATGCAAGTTATTTCCAACTTCATTTCATAGTTCTATCTGAATAATAAAAATAGAACAGGTTTTGGAAGCAACTTTCCAACCAGCTTAGATTTATAAGCTGTACTTTCTGACAACCCACAAACTAGTTGGCTTGCTTAAGGAAACTGAAGCTGTGAGTCCTGTCAGTTTTTACCTAACTGAGATGAAGAATTAGTGTTCCTCAGCTGGCTCTCAGCGAGATAGAGGAATTGAACTTGTGAGCCCCTGTTTCTCAGAAGCAAGCCTTCCCTATTCACTGGGTTGTGGGGTTGCTTGGGATTGGCATCCTCTCCATCTCGCAAAGCTGTTGTACTTGGCCAAGAGGGTTAGTAAAAGTGACTTAAGTGATTTTCTGTCCTGGAGGTTATGCCATTTCCCTTCAGCATTTTTAATCACTTCCTTCCATGAATAGTTTTATAGTTAGTTTTCATGTCTATGTTGTGTTCAAAAAATTCAGCAAAACGAAAGAGAAAAACTTTTTTTTTTTGAGGGGGGGAAATTCTGACAAACCTCTGATATAAGATTTTTTTTTTCTTGTCCTTTTGCCACTGAACTACAACCGTGTTCTGTTTTGTTTCATGGCTTTGTAGGATCACTATCTGCTGGCTGACCTACGGCATCTGAAATTGCTAGTTCTCCATGAGAAAGTTCAGAGTGCTTGGCAGCTCTCTTTTGGGCTCTTCATTTCTCTGTCTACGGTCATTATACTGGCTTGATTACACTTCTCAGATTCCATTGAGATTGGAATGTGGCCCATCATCTGAGAAACTGAAAAATTTCATACATAAAATATTTACAAATGCTAATGAGTTCTTAGACCTCTAACCAAATGGTAATCATATATGTTATTTAATATGAAATCCACCCTTCTGGGATGACAACCAGTACTTCCTAGGAACCTCCGTTTACTCATCTAGCTACACGAGTCTTGAAAGATCATTCACTGAGTCATCCTGGCCCATGCTGAGTGCATTTTAATCCACCCACTTATCTTAGTATAAGCATACTTTTGTTGCTTATACTTTATGCTGCTGAGTATTGCTGTGGTTATATTAGGATCTCTATGCAGTGGGAAGCCTGAAAGCAAAGTGAGATCTGATTTGAGCTTAGTCTCCGAAAAAAGCATGCAACCTTGAATTCAGGACTCCTCTGTGGCCCAGAAAGCCAGTCATATCTTGGTCTGTATCTAAAGAAGCATGGCCAGCAGGTCAAGGGAGGTGATTCTCCTTTTCTACTCCGCTCTTGTAAAACCCCACCTGGAGTGCTGTGATCACCTCTGAGACCCCCAGCACAAGAAGGACATGGACCTGTTGGATCGAGTCCAGAGGAGGGCCATGAAGAAGATCAAAGGGCTGGAGCACCTCTCCCATGAAGACTGGCTGAGGGAGTTGGGGTTGTTTAGCCTGGACAAGAGAGGGCTCCAGGAAGACCTTATATAGCGGCCTTTCAGTTCCTAAAGGGGGCCTACAGGAAAGCTGTGGAGGGACTCTTTGTCAGGGACTGCACTGATAGGACAAGGGGAATGGCTTTAAACTAAAAGAGGGTAGGTTTAGATTAGATAGAAGGAAGAAATTCTTTACTCAGAGGGTGGTGAGGCACTGGCACAGGCTGCCCAGAGAAGCTGTAGATGCCCCATCCCTGGAGGTGTTCAAGGCCAGGCTGGATGGGGCCTTGGGCAACCTGGGCTGGTGGGAGGTGTCCCTGCCCATGGTGGGGGGTTGGAACGAGATGGTCTGCAAGGTCCCTTTCAACCCAAACCATTCTCTGATTGTCTAAGCCAGCCAATTAGGTGTTAGATATTCTTCCTTGTACATTTTCTTCCTTGTGTATCTCTGCATGTTGCAGAGAGAACTAAAGTTAAATTCAAATCATTCAAGTAGCATTAATTTTGATACCTGAACCCCATCTGCATTTTTTGACAGTAGGTCCAGGAGGCTGTAGAATTAGTGGTTTAAATTAGAATCATAGAATCACAGAATATCCTCAGTTGGAAGGGACCCATAAGGATCATCGAGTCCAACTCCTGGCACCACACAGGTCTACCCAAAATTTCAGGCCATGTGACCAAGTGCACAGTCCAAACGCCTCTTAAACTCTGACAGGCTTGGTGCAGTGACTACTTCCCTGGGGAGCCTGTTCCAGTGTGCAACAGCCCTCTCAGTGAAGAACCTCTTCCTGATGTCTAGCCTAAACCTCCCCTGCCTCAGCTTGACACCATTCCCGCAGGTCCTATCACTGGTGACTAAGGAGAATAGATCGGCGCCTGCCCCTCCACTCCCCCTCGTGAGGAAGCTGCAGACCGTGATGAGGTCTCCCCTCAGCCTCCTCTTTTCCAGGCTTAGCAGGCCAAGTGACCTCAGCCGCTCCTCATACGTCTTCCCCTCTAGGCCCTTCACCGTCTTTGTAGTCCTTCTCTGGACACTCTCCAACAGTTTTACATCCTTTTTGTACTGTGGTGCCCAGAACTGCACACAGTACTCGAGGTGAGGCTGCACCAGCGCAGAGCAGAGCGGGACAATCACTTCCCTCCACTGACTAGCAATGCCATGCCTGATGCACCCCAGGATACAGTTAACCCTCCTGGCTGCCAGGGCACGCTGCTGGCTCATATTCAGCTTGCTGTCAACCACAACCCCCAGATCCCTCTCTGCAGGGCTGCTCTCCAGCGTCTCATCGCCCAGCCTGTATGTATAGCCAGGGTTGCCCCGTCCCAGGTGCAGGACCCGGCACTTGCACTTGTTAAACTTCATGTGGCTGGTGATTGCCCAGCTCTCCAATCTGTCCAGATCTCTCTGCAAGGCCTTTCCACCCTCAACAGAGTCCACAATTCCTCCAAGTTTTGTGTCATCGGCAAATTTGCTCAAGATTACTGGGTGAGGGCCTCATGCTGGAAACATTTGCCTGTGTCAGTATATTTCACATGTAAGGGCAGTGCCATGATGTATTTTTGTTTTACTTTGTGTTAGAAGGGAACCTGAAACCTCTTGTAAGCTGTCGTAAAATGTATGGCACCAAATGATGTTAAGAGAACTAGCATGTAATCCTTGGTAATTTTGTTGTGAATTGTGCATGCAACTAATGTATCTAATATAAATAAGCTAATAACAGTAAAATAGATTCAGCATTGCTTTGTGTTGGCTGAGGGGATACAGGGTGCAATTTGTGACAATCAGTATGAAGTATTTATTGCTCAGCCAATGAATGTTACCATTATAAACATGTTGTTTCAACATACCATGCTTTTCCTGCTGCATCTAGTGTGCAAGATGAAGTTTAGGAGGTCATTTGAATATAGGTTAGCTCTAATGTAATGAGACAGAAGCTTAATTTATGTTGTCCATGTTAATACTTATGTAATTCCTCTTCTGTTCTTTCCCCACCCCTTTCTCTGTATATGAGATCCCAATGATGACTTGTAACTCATACTTTATATCCCTTAAGTTTCTATTGTGTGATTTTTTTTTTGTTGTTTTTGATGTAATTTGGGAATATCTGAGTTCAGCTGACAAATGTGTGAACATCATTTGGGATCTACAGCAATGTCTGGTAATAGCTGTTTGTGCACAGTGATTTCCAGCATTTCATTCATCGTTCCCTGGAGCTCTAAGCAGCAAGCTTGTATATGCTCTTAGACTAACTCTGAAACTACTTAAGGCCTGTGTGTTCAATGGAAAACTCGAACTGCATGTGGAAGAACCTGGGAAGCACTGTTTTTAGCACCGTTTGTCCTTTCCCCATGCTGCAGGGATATCATGGTATTGAAGCAATGGACTTGAGTTTTCCATGTTTTTTTTTCCTATTACAAATTTCTAGTAGTGTTATGTTTGCAAGTGGGGATTGTGAATCAGAGGAGGGATTTTTGAAGGCATAGCCTACGTATGAACTTTTTGTTCCTAAGAGTCCTGGTTGTGTTTTCAGCCCTAGTCTTAATAGGTCTTTATCCCCAGTCACCTTGTTGCAGGTGTTATATGGCCTTTCCTTTCCATTTGAAACAAGCGTTGCCCCTCTGCCAGACAGAGGGCCGAACTGGCTGATTGTGCCTCAGCAGAACTGATGATTCCTCATAGAAACCAAGGTTCTAGAAAATGCTCTCTAAAGGAAGAGCATAGAAAAGTCAGATTTTAGAGCAGTAAGGTGTAGCTGCACTAAAAGAAATTGGGCAAGTGACTAAAAAAAAAGTCTTCAAGAATTACAATTACCTTCTTAATGTTGATATCTAGGACCTGACAAAGTGATTTAAATAGTAAGTCTATTTCATAATAAATTTGGAGGAGCGAGGTGGTTACCATACAGAGGGAGTACCTTTATGCTTTCCATGCGCGCACGCACAAAAAAAGGTAGAAATGGAGAAGAGATTAGAAGCATATAATTTTAAGCTACATTTCAGATATGGTCATGTTTTAGGGCAGATGAGCAGATCACTATGGCTTCATACAAGCTATTATTCCCCCACTTAGCCTGTTCGGTAATGGGTAAGAGAAGCAAGGCTCTGAAGCTGAGCCCTGCCCCACACACAGAGCTGTGGAAGGTGGAGGGCAGTGTAACTGGTACCAGCCACAGGTACTGCAGTGCTTTTTGCAAACAAGTTTCCAGAAAACAACGTCCCCACGTGGAGAACCAGCAACCAGACTGACCAATATCTGAAGCATAGATTGTCTCTCCAAGGCACTGACACATATGCTAATCCTTTCATAGACAAGGGTTACAGAAAGTGAAAATGTTGGAGGTAAATATTTAATGAAAATTGAAATCCTGAGAGGTGCTGGGAAAGCCAACAGCAAAAGGCTAGCAGATCATTTGTTACAGTGGCAATTCAATGCTGAAACGAACAGTAGGTTTCAAATGGTACAAAGCAGAAAAGGCTGCTGGCATACTTCTTTCTAAAGCCGCTATTGTAGGAATGATAGTAACAGTAAATAGCTTTCAGATGTGCAGATCTTATGTACTAGTATGCAATGATTATGTAGATGTGGGGTCAAGGAAGGGAAATGAGCCAAACTAAACAGGACCTCCTTTAAATGTCTCCAGGAAAAAAAAGAGGCAGTAGATCTGAATAAAACACAAAGAAACAGTAAACAGTGTGGGAGGAGAAGAGAAGGAAAATACGATAGTAATACTCCCAAACAGCGTGGTTGCTGAAAGAGGTGCTGAAGTGTTTTACAGATTGGTAAATTTTTACTGGCCAGAGCACTTTTTGGGAATAAACAAGGGGTAGTTCTGCAGTGCCAGATGTTAGAGCCAGATGTGGAGCCTTTTATGTCCCCTATTGCAGGGAAAAGCCATGCAGTAAAAGCTGATTCACCAAGGAAACTTGGGTGGCTTGCGGTGATAAGCATAGTCTTTGGCTCTACGAGTTTGATCAAAACAAAGTGGTTAGATAAAGCTGTGTAGGTGGGATAAACAAGATTGTTTCGGGTGAATCCAAAGGTGTGCCAAGCAGACACACACCCTGAGAGCACTAGGTAGTTAGAAAAAAAAATACAAAACCAAACCAAAAAACACAAAAACAACCAAGCTTGCGGTGGGCCTTGCAGTGTAATAAACCACACAACAGATTTCATCAGGGTTCACTGTCGAACACGCAAAGCACAATGGGACACCAATAATAATTAACGTCTTCAAGGATATATTTCAAAGTGAAGCATATGCCATTAAAATGAATGAAGGCTTGAGGGAATGGTTAACAGAGATCTCTGTCGAACAATGGTTCGTTCTTTCAGATCTGCTGTATATCTCCATGTAAATAAATGTGTAGGTGTATATCTCCATGTAAGTAAATGTATATCTGCTGTATATCTCCATGTAAATAAATGTGTACATGCATCAATTCCCTGATAATAGGATGTTAAAGAGATTTCAGATCTGATTTAATTTTTTTTTTGTAAATAATTAATTGACCAGTGTTTGAGTAAAGACCAAAATTTAGTGAAGCGTAACAAAACAGATGCATTTTTCCCCCCTTAGCTAATTATTGACTGCCCTAGCAGTTCCCTTGTATATTCTGTTGGACTGTAGAAAAAAAAAGAAGGAATTTCAGACATTACCTGCAAGCTGCTGAGTGTGTTTAGTGGGCTGGAAGGTCAGCTGGCTTTGTTTCCAGTTCTCACCTTGCAGCAGAGAACCATCCATGGAAATGAAGCACTAAACCATGGCTTAAAGAAAGTTGGCTCTTCAGTTTATTCAAAACTTGCACGTGGTGTTTGCACTGAGAGAGCGTTTCATTTGTGCATGGAGGCACAAAATACCAGACCTTATACATCCATATCTTGAATTTTGGGGTTTTCCTCAGTGCAGAGAGGAAGGGTGGTTTCCGTCACTTGGCATCTTTTTTCCAGAGAAACCTTCTGCACCATCTTTCTTGGGTCAAAAGCAGTAGGTGAAGCAGCTGTGTTACAGATTTACAAGCTTAGAGCATCATGAAAATTGACGATAGCTGCCTCCACTTGTGCCCTTGTTTGAAAAACATTGCTCCTTACTATGAGGTGCCCAGACCTTTCCTTCAGCGTTAGCTGCAAGTGCTGCTCTCTGGAGCAGATGAAAGAAGAGACTGTCTGCAAGCGTGCCAATAAGGACAGCACAAGAAGGGAGAAAATGATTTGAATTAAAAAGGATGGACATGACAAGCACATGTGCATTGGGTATGAGTAATCTAGAACCACTAGAAGGACTTCTGCAAAGAAGGAAAAAAAACTATTTTAATGGTTGGTGCTTGATTATTTTATAAATGAGGTCATTCAATACATCTATCTTCAGTAGCCAGAACTAATGATCTGTCCCGAACCAGGATTCCCTAGAGTAATTATTCTGAGTCATGCATCCAAGAAAAAAAAACACCAAGGCCTATGGGATTCATGATCACATTATTCCACCTAGCAAATGCATGGGTAGTACTTTGAAAGATAACAGTGATATTTGGATCTCTGTTGTTTTGTTTCAGTCTTACGTGCCTGAAGAGAAAACAGAATTAGATAGTTCAGCTCCATACCCCAAAGGCTGATGGAAATTGTGTCTCAGATCTGTATGCCACAAAATACATAACACATAAATAAGTGATAGCTGTTCTTAAGTTTTTCACACAGTGCTGCATATTTATTTATATATTTTTATAACTGTACCATTTTGCTCATTCCAGCAGTCTAAAATACCACATGATGGCACAAGTCCATGGTGATGATGCTCGTGGCTTTCTTTGGCCAAATCGCAGAGCCTTTGGGGGATATTCCAGGTGTAAGGTAGCAGGTGGGCATAGACTAAAGCACATTTTGAAATATAGAAGAGTCTCAAAGACAGTGTTAGGGTTCTGACAGCAGGTTTTCACTCCGAATGGCTTCTGTGATAATGAACTGCCTTTTCCTAATAATGTCACCTAAATGAGCATATGGCTGCATCTAAGGCTAAAACCTGTTTGAGCTACTGGGTACCGGTGAGCCTTTATACGCTGTGCTGAGTCTCTTGCTGCTACCCACTCCTACTGAAGTCAGTCAGAAGTGTCTCCTTGTCCCACGGGCTGACTGGGCCATTGCTGTAATAACAGCCCATTGCTCTTCCCACTAGAATGTGGCTGTGAGACATCAGCTGCCATATAAAAGCTCTATAAAGTTGGTTGTTGACTTGAGCAAGGGTCTCCAAACAAGCTGTAGCTTTTCTTGAGAAGTATGGAAATTTAAAGAAAGTCAGCTTAACTCAGTATTTTTGTGCAACCTAATTAGAATGACCTAATCTACAAGAATTTGCTACTTTTCTGACAGATCCTCCTTCTCTGCAAAAGGTTTGGAGCAGGGACTTTCTCGTTCTGCCCAGAGGCCGCTTAGGGCAGTGCTGTTCTGCCCCAGCGCTGCAGATCCTGCAAGCAAATAATCATCTTGCTAGCATGTGTCTGTCTCTGCATTACCCTGACCTTGCAGTTTTCCCTTTGATTGCAGACTATATAAGGGGACAAAAACTTGTTCTTTAAAGCTGGGAGCAGTTCTCCTTTTTCAGTATCTTTGTGTAGCTGTAACAGAAGATTGCCTATTGTCACTGCCATGTTGAAATAAGGCCTATTTTGCATGATATATCTTGAAAAGGTTAGACTTGTGAAATACCACAGCAAATAGTAGATAAAGATAGTTGTGTGTTTTTTTCTAATTGCTGCTCATCTCTTTTGTTTTTGCTCGTAATTTAGGCTAAGCGTGTTTTAAGTACTGCAAATTACCCATTGTTGTATTTTAAACAAAGTATCACTGGCTATTTTTGGCCATGGGAGTGCGTAGCTTTGAAGCGCTTCAACAAAGTGAAATTCATTTGAAAAACTCCAGACAGAGAGTTGCTGTGTTTAAGACAAAGATGTACATTTGGCAACACTAGCCAGTTTTCCATGTTGTCCGGACTATGTAAGGATGCAGCAATATGCCTCTCTTGTTAGAAGCTAAGAGCAAGATGTATTCTCATAACCCAGTAACTATTGCAGGTATTTCAGCCGTTCCCATGGAAATTTGCATTTCTTCCATTGAGATTTCAAATTCACTATTGCTTTTCACATGCAACTTGATCCCCGCATAATTCCTCTTGCATGGCCGTGGGCTCTATCCTCATGGGTGCTGAGTTGGCTCCTGGAGGTGAGAGCTGTTTGTGGTCCCCAGGCTGCAGCAGCAGGAAGCGGTGGCACCGGCAGCCCTGCAGCACCGCTCAGGATCTGTCCTTCGCTGCGGGCTGCGTGGATGTGAGAAGGAGAGACTCCAGGGTTTGGGCTGCAGAGGGTTTTGTCATTTATCATCACAAGGCTAGAGCATCTGAAGCAGACTGACTCATCTACTTCCTCGTGACTCACTGTATGTTTTTCTTTTTCCTGGGTGGAAAAATAACTCCTGTATTTCTAGCGGGAACGCAAAGTGAGAGCCTGACCGCAGATACCAGTTTATATCGGTAAAAGGCAAATACATATTTAGAAGTATTTTTATTACAGGAGTCCTAGGAAATTTATGCTTATGTGGTTTGAGGCAAGAACTGAGTCAAAATGTGTAATTGTTTCAGCAGTCAAGACTGGGGAAGGATGCCTGGGCATGGAAATGGAGCAACTTGTTCACAGTCATTTTGAGGTTCAGTGTGGAGTCAGGTGGAGAATACATCTGCACTAATTCATTTCTGAAGCTGTATCCCTTCAGCTGCCACACCTCTGGGGTGTTTCAACTGAGTGTGTCTTTAATTTAGTAGGCCAGAGTAAGTGAATTTCATTTTCCATGTTAACTATGTGTTAGTTTTACTTGTTTTTCATCTCTGACAGTCTGAAGAATCTCTTCCTGTGCCAATTTCTTCTGTTTAATTGCTTGCTTTAGATAACGGACAAGAATTTTCTCATAGGAACTTTTATGCTAGTCCCTGATTTTGTTTAACTAAAAGGTCTGCCTCCACTTGTTTTGTGGTTGTTCAGCGCTGTAACATTACAGTCACAACCCTCCATGCTCAGTGTTACGTTCTCAGAGAGGATCTGATTCACCAGTGCCTTACTGGGTATTTACACAAGGGACTCTTATAGTGTCGATGAAGTTGAACTTTGTTTTGGACCAAATAATGTTGTCCTGTAGCTTCACATAATGTTTTCCCTCCCAGTTTTAAATTCCCTTTTCAGGTATACTCCTGTCTTTGAAAACCACACCTCAGCTGTCTCTTCTTGAAAGAGCTGCTGTGGTGCTTTTCCATTGCCCCCTGGATGAGGCTGCATGCAGTGCACAGCCCCCCTGCCCCTGGGGGAAGGCTGCACATCGCAGGATCCCGCTGCAGAGTCCGTGTCCGTAGCCTGGCTGGGGAGCACCAGCTGTAGGGTGGGAGCAGGCAGCTGATGGGAGCCATTGCACAGCCCAGTTAAAGCGGTTTAATTTTTGAGCAAAGAGAGAGGAAGAATTTTATGAAAGGAAGGTGCTAAAAGTTCAGTCCCTTCACAGTAATTCTGTTTCTTTCAGATAGCTCTGAAATAAAATCCTCTGCTATTTCTGCTTGCTAAGACTGTGCAATTAGAACTGCATAAATTAACTCCTCCTGCTTATGGCTTATTGAGTTCTTCCTTGTGTACTTACTTTTAAGCAAAGGGGAATGTTAAAAACTTATTCTACAGGAAGTCTAAGTGTGTATGTGCTTAAATGTGAAAAAGTCTTGTTGATTGGCACCTGGCATGTTGATAGTGTTTTGGTAGATCTGTGCTCCAGCTTCTGCGTGCAGCACTGAGGGTTGGTGTGCGTGTATGATGGTGGATTTAAACAGAATTTCTGAGGTTTCTGCTTTCTTTCTGTGGCTGTAATTCATATTCTTTCTAGCTGTCTTGATAAAGAATGGAACTGCTAATCTTCATTTTAATGGAGGCAAGGGTTACAGCACTGCAGGGTTGTAGGATGTGTCTGGCTGGGGCTCAGGGAAGGTACAGCCATGTCTGGTTTCCCTGCTTGACATTTGGACACTTGCAGCTCAGGAAAGGAGTGACAGCGTAGGTGGCTTTGCTGTTCAGACCATTTTATCCTGAACCTTGTTTTCCATGAGTCATGAAATCTTTGGGGTAGTTCTGCTTCTGAACAGGGGCAGCATGAGGGAAAACTTGTTTTGCATCATCTGTCTGCTTTCAACACATTCCCCCCCCTCAAGTCAACTGCAATACATTAACTAAGGGGAAGTGTTTAGTGAGGCAGAGCAACATACACTAAACATTCTACTGCAGAATAGAAAGCATTTTAAACAGGGCTGAATAATATAGATGCTGTCCATGTTCTCATTGCCTAGTCAATGTCTCACATTCAGAGTTTTCTGTTTCATCGAGATGACCTGAGGTAAAGCACCGAAAGAAGGCTGGATTCAGCTTGTGAAGGATGATGCACTCTGATCAGGAACAGAAACAAAAGTCTGAGCCATAACGGTATTTTACAAAGATGGCTTGTTACTTGCTTGACACTGCCTTGCAGGGCTCCAGTATTTAGACTGAAGTGCCTCAAACTATTCCCCAGTTCACCAGCTCCTCTGTAATGCGAAGAGCTCTTCTCCCCTGCACAAACATGACCTTCAAAAGTCAAAGTGTCTGTGGAATAAAGATAGATGACTTTCAGTTGCAATAATTTGTGTTTGTTTTGCCCAAATTGAATTGTCTTGAAATCAACAGCTGATTTATATAAGGTTTACAGTGTGTCATTGACTTCTTGATGTGTTTCTAAGTGTACAGTTTATTAAACATTAGAGTAGCCCTCACAAGAAGTTAAGTTTTGAATTTTCTTGCATTAAAACTTCCTTTCTTCTACAAAACCTTTTAGAAAGCTACTTACAACCATCAGCCCACAAAACTTACATAAAAATTTTTTTGCTAACCAAATTTGTTAAACCTATATTAGTGTGAGATGTTACTTGTTTCTGAGGCAAATTGTATATAAATTTATTTTAAATCGTTGTTCAGAAACGTGAGACAGACTGCCCTAAACTTGCAAAAATATGATTTAAGATAGTCTTTTGTAATGAATCGTTGACAGGGCTTGCTTAGAGTTAAGCTAAGAAACTTTTCCCAGGTATCAAGTGTGGAAATGTGACATAGGAGGGGTCCACTTTTAAGAAGGGTATTGGCATCTGTCCATCATTTTAGGCTTTCAGCACTGGGATTTGAGGTTCTCTTGTTCTTTCCTTCTCTTTTCCAAATGCTCAGGTTTGATATATGTGGCTAAAAAAGGACTAGATTTCTGAAAAAAACATAATTATGTGTCATACTGAGGTAAAGCTGGCTATTGGTGCCTGAAGAAACTGCCCCAAGTCCTGGTTCTCAACACTTTTTAAAATGGTCCTAGGGGAATTCTGAACATGTTAACATGTTCTGATTTTGATAAGTAGCATGTACTTACTGTTGTAGTGAACCGGCCATTCTGAACCAGGCATACTGTTGTAGTGAACCATTTGGCAGTGGGCAAGATGGAGGAAGGGGAGAATTGATGCTACATTTAAGACCGAACTGTGCCATACCATGTTTTTTTCCTTCCTACTCTTGCCAAACTATAGTTACATTTTCTGCCTTTTTCCCCACTCATCCCCTGCTCGCTGTCCACCTGGAGTTGGATGCCGGCATGGAGATGTTCACATTGCTGGGCTGTGCTTGAGTGCTGCCTGTGCCCCAGTACCATCTGCATGCAGGACAGAGCCAGCAGCTCCCCAGCAAATGCCCTGCTGGGTTCAGGGCTGCCTGAATCGGTGGCCTCATTTCCCAAGAATTGTCTTTGCCCCTGTCACAATTTTGAATAGTGGAAACCATTAATGAATCTTTTTTTAATGGTTCCCGACGTTCAGTTTTCTGAGGCACCTGGATACCTGAACCTCTTTTATTTTTTCCACTGGGTAACTGTGGGCCTGAAGTATTGTTCCTGCTCCGGCAGGGGGATTGGACTAGATGATCTTTCAAGGTCCCTTCCAATCTCTAATATTCTGTGATTCTGTGAACACACACCCTGCTCTGAAGGCTTCAGTCCTGATCCCCACCCAGGGCCTGGAGGCTGCCACCATTACATGCAGGCCAGCCTGTGGCCATGGGGAGCTGCGAGCAGCCCCCTTCAGGAGGGGGAAGTGGGAGGTGGCTGCCGTGTCCAGCCATCTGCCACGGCAGCAGAGGCGAGATTTATTCGATTCTGTTACAGTCTGAATCCCCTGGGCACTGGCAGGAGGATGGGGAAGGACTGTAATTAGTTTAACTGGCCACAGGTGTGTAACAAGAGCAAACTGGAGACAGAGCAAATTACAGGGCAGATTCTGACCCCGGCTGTTGCTTTAAACAAATGGATCATGTGCTGGCCTTGGGGCTGGGTGTTTCTCTGTGCTGGGGCTTGGTCTGTGGAGGCATATATTTAGAGGTTCAGACTCTTGGAGGACATTGTGACAAATAGAGAGGTTGACCCCACACGGGTGTTGCTAAGGTTAATGCAGAGCCCAGCCCTTGCTTGCTGCCGGTGCTTCTAGGGCAGCATGTGGTCCCTTCGCGGGTCTTCTCTGTGATGATGTGGGGATGGTTGATGTCCACAAGGCTGCTTACAAAGCAGAAAACCTTTCTGTAACTCTGCTAGCCTCCTTAAGCGGAAAGCATTGCATGCCACAGCTGGCCTTCTCAGAGAGGACCTTTGCTCAGCCTCTAGCCTGCCAAGGACCTGTACATCCACGGAGGGCTTGTGCAGAAGCAGGCACATCTCTCTAACATCTGGGGCCCTCCCATGGCAGCACTTCATTGTAACAAAGACATCTCAATCCCTGTCTGAAGGGCTTTTCTTAAACTGATGAGAAAGGAAAAGGTGGGAGAGGCAGCATCAGCACCCCAACAAGTCACAGACATTGGGAGTACAGCCTGCAAACACCAAGGCTGTCACAGATCCCAGGTTTCCCTGGGCTTTCCCTCAAAAACCTATTAATTAGATTTTGCTGCTGCTTTCTAAGCCTCTCGCCAGGCTTGGCTCTTTTAAGAGCTAATACTGGTTTTGATTTCCTTGTGGAGTTCACTGTAGAGTTATTTGACATGTTATAGACTTTCTCATAAGAACTTGTAGGAAGCTTCATTGTGACTTCCTGTGTGTTTAATGCATTGCCATTTTAATTTTAATAGCTGTAAAGGACATACCTTTCTGGAACACTAACCTTAATTTACTTTCGTTTAAAAAGCAAGATACAGAGCGTAGTTTGCTACAACTTACTTTTGATTTGCGAAACGTCTTACTCAAGTAGAGATCTTGTCAGAATTTTATCCAGTTCACAAAAAAACTTTTCCTCTCCCTCACACTTTTCTGTCCATATCCCAGTAGAAAAATGTAACAAAAAACATATACGTGTTCTAGATCTAGTGCATGATAAGCATTGAGGTGGAAAGCAGATTTAACTCCTGTCCTTCACTCAGCAGTCTGTTATTATTTCCTTCGCTCAGTACAGCTGTCTATTGTGTATATAAATGACTGAGAGTCCCACACAACCAAGGTACAAGACTACTGTTCACAGCAGGTAGCACCTTGCTCTGCAGGCAGTCCCATCAGCTTCAGTGAAGCTGTTTGTAGTGAAAGGTATTAAGCAGTGCAAGTAAGGGCACAGTTCATCAGCTGTTCCACCGACAACAGATGGGGGCTGTATGGTTGCTGCTTCTGCACCACTGTGCTGCCCCTCTCTGCCCCGTCTGTCAAGCAGCTGCCCTTGTTTAGTCAGCTGTGATTTATCTGATTGTGCTCTGTGAATGATCTGGGTTTGTTTTTCAACCCGGTTTATTTCACAAGACCAGAGGAAGGCACAGGTAGGCGTATTTTTGACTGCCCTGCTCAGTTTTGCTAAGATAAATCCATCTTCCCCATTATGGGACAGTGACAGGAATAGGGTATCACATGGACCTAACTAGCCCACAACTGCAACTGAAAACTCAGGGTCTCTTCATTTGCGATGTATTTCATCAGTCTCCCTATGGCAGTGTTGACCATGAGTTCCTGTTTCTCCATCTCCTCTCAAGAGCTGGTGGCTGTGAGCTAGCAGTAAGTTGCTTGCCACAGGCTCTGCATCCCCTTGACAGCTCCTTTCTGTCCCAGGACTAGTACAGGACTTCCAGGTAGATCTGCTGGCCAGTGGTGGATGTGCCTGATGAGCAGTCTAGAGAGAGAAGAGCAGAGCTAGAGGGCAGCCTGAGGGTTGTGTGTGCAGCATGCAGGGCTCAGAGGAGTCCCACCAGGGAGGTGGCTCCTCAGCTGCAAACCAACCCCAAAGCCACCCGCCTGCCTGGTGACCCAGCATCTTGCTCCTGTACTGTGAAGGAGGACCCTGGCAGAGCCAAATGACTATAGCGAATTTTTGCTGCAGTGGACAGTGTCACTGCCAGATCTTCTTGCATGAGCTCCTGCTTAGGTGTCCTTTGATGTTAACTGTAGTGTACTGACATTTTTCATGGTCTTTATGCTTTAATGACAATTATTTGTCACACTTCAGTTTTTGTACTTCTAGCATACAGCACTGAGATCTCCTGCAAGGCTCAGATGGATATCTTAATTTAAAAAGAAAAAAAACCCTACCATACTGTGTATATATGCATTTAGAAGTAATTTTATGAATATAGAAAGCTGCGGTTGTCCATGAGGGTATTCTCTGTTTCAAAAAGATCGCTGCTACTTGTGGCAAGACATCTGTTCTCTGAGCAGCCCTGCAAGGCACTGAACAATAGGCCTGTTTTTTGGCAGACCTCCATAGTCACCAGCATCTAAGAATAGCATATGGAAGATCTCCACTCAATAGCAGTTGATGTTGATGTGTGCAAGCAGGTGTCTATTTTAATTCTTTATTGTATGAAGTCTAAAACACTTAGCTGGTATAGTTCCTTCCTCAGGACTACTCAGTTCATAGTCAGATCCTGGCTCACCACTGGAAAAATGACTTGTATCCCACAGTCAAATGGATAAGAAGCCACTTGGAATAGCAGAATTCACTTACCCTTTACCAGCAGGGTCCTGGGGAAGCTGGTTGATGCAGCTATGCATTTTGTGCTGGGAGCGCTGTCTCTTAACATCTTTCTTTGATCTTTTCTGTCAGCATCCCTTCCATGCAATGTTAAATCTCTGGTGTATAATGAGGGCTAGGATATGCAGCAAATTTTCCTTACAGAGTGACATTGATAATCTATCCCCTCTGCTGCTTATGTTCCCAAGACTTCCAAGAACTAGATGACTTGGAGATTGCTATGTCAGGTTTGGTTTAGAGTTGCCCTAAACTTAATGGGAAGAGAAATACACGCATAGCGAGGGCTATGTCTGCACAGAAATAATCTCTTATGATTGGAGCGAAAGAAACTTATGGTTTACAAGGTAATTTTTCCAATGCCTATCTTTAGAGTTAGCAAGAACTGGCAATTTCTTTTCCATTGGAAACAATGACCTTTGGGTGGATAAACCTGAGACTGCCCCAGTGTGGACTAGAAACCAAAGACTTCGAGCATGGCATTGGTTGCCTCGATGCTACTGATCTCTCTGCAAGTAGTCCTCCAGACACCTAGAGGATCTGAGACCCAAAGCTTTGAGTCCAGGCTGCTAGCACAGGGAGAACGGAACCGGGTGCCATTTGGAAACTAATATTCTTGATTCTGTAGTTTCTTTCACCGCTGAATTAGTTAGTTTTTCTGAGAAGAAATTATCTGCTAACAATCTGACACAAGGGTGACAGAAACACCATGCATATAAGCTCTTCTAGAGACCATTGAGGTTCCTGGAAAACACTGTATGTGATATATTCTTGTTTAGGGAAAAAGGAGCAGGAAGAGAGAGCCAAAAATCAGGGACAAAACTTCACAATGTCATCTATGATCATCTGGATTTCACAACGTCATCTATGATCATCTGGATTTCAATAGCAGCACTGGTGTAGAACAGAAGCTGTACAGATGATCTAAGGGAAATGATAAATAGAAGACACAAAACCTAATACAAACAGACAAGCATTTTGTTGTGCCCAGTTTGGAAAACTATCGTGTTAACGAGTCTAGTTGCTTCTGAATGTATTTTCTCTACTAAATGGAATATTTTACTGCTCAAATCTGGTCTAGACAGTTTAGCCACAAAATTTTAACATTCTTTTGAGATCATTAAAAAAAAGCTCCAGCCATATTTGAACAAATGGCTTTTCATTGAAGACCGTCACTTCAGCGGTAGGACTAAAACAAAAAGGTTTTGCCGTGGTGATTGGGCTGCTAAGGAAGAGAAGAATTGACCTGTGGACTAGATGCTGGGGAACAGGAGGAGGTCTTTTCTTTTTGATAGCTGCTTGTTTATTAACTCTCAGCCCAACAGCAAACTGCGGTGGTTCAGGCTAGAGCTCTCTTTGCTTTGGGGCAAAATTTGCCCTTGTGAGTTCTTGTATAAATCTCCAGTAGATCCAATTGCCTCAGTGCTGATACTGATTTTAGAAGTGGCTCCCCCAGAGCAGACGAGGGATAAAGATCGTCTGTATCAATTTTAGTAATTGTCTATCTCAATCCTTAGTAAGTGTAAGAATGGAGAAGTGGAAGTTTAGTTAAAAAATAAATCTACAAGCTCACTTTATGTAGTTTCAGTTGCTTGTAGTGAAATTGTTGATATGACTGAAAATAAGGATGCATTTGAGTGTTTGCAAAATTGGAGCCTAGAAAAGGGGCACAGAGCCTTTTCTAAACTTGTAGATCGGTAATATTGGGCTAAATTTGCCTCCTTGTTATCCCAGCCTCTGTTCTAAGTAGAGGGTTTTCCAACAAGGACTGTGAGATTGACCCTATATTTGCCCTGAACAATACATCTTGCCTGAACACCATTCAGTGTTATGTGTTTAAAAAACCAAAAACAAACAAAAAACCAACCATGCCCCATTCTCTCCGATGTACTTGGAACCAATGTTCCAAAAATGGTTTTAAGATGAAGGGTTATTCTGTATAGTTTTCTCTCTTTCTATATTTTTGCATTCATTCAGTTTCCAGAAATATTATGAAAACCATTCTGGAAGAAACCACACAGCTATTTTTTCTGGGCTCTCTCCAGAAAGCTGCACCAGAGTGCTCGAGTACAGACCCATAAAGTTAGGCACCTGCTGGTGAGCTGGTACAGTTGTGTGCTGGAGGTAGTTTCCCTTCCCATTGCTACTGGACTGTTATTGCTGCCATAATCAGTAAGAGCAGCAGGTACTCAGTGCCCTGGAAAATCAGGCTACTTTTAGTTTATAAAGTAAAAAATGTATGCTGGAAGCGTTAGTACGTATTGAAGTCCTGCAGTATACAGTGGATATTTGTATGCATTGTGCTTTGGTGATTTGACAGATTTTTAAAACATTCATGGATTTTTTTGTTTAGATGAAAAACAAAACTAGAGAGGATGCGCTCTTGCTGCAGTTACCTCTCGTATTTCTGCAGGTGGTATTCTCTTGTAGTAGGACTGAGTCTGTAGCCGAGCCATGATCTGTGAAAGAGGGTAATTACTGATGCCTGGGGCTCTCACGTATGTGCCATTTAGGCCCTTATTTCTATTTTAGTACTGATGAAATATCTCTGGTTCCTGTACAAGCACTTGTTTTGTTTCCAAGTTTTGTGGGCGCTCTGGTAGGCATTAGCCAAATCTCCAGCCAGGCAGGCCTTTCACAGCCGCAGGTCAAAGAATTAATACAGACACATCCAGAGTCAGCCTCCAGAAGGAAACTAAATACTTGAATGTGAAGTGAAAAGAGCACATGTGCATAGTGAAAGAGGAAAAAAACCTCACCCCCAGCATAATCTGCCTGGAACATTTGTTGAAGTGTGGATTGTGCAGAGATCATTTTATCTCCTGACATTAGTCATACGGATGTGCAGCCTTTCCTTAAAAACAATTGGACCAACAGAAGATCCTTTTAGGAAGGGGATGGGAAAGAAAGTCACACAATGTGGTCTGTTTCTCATCTTTGGGGGATTTCAAAGGAGGTTTGGTTTGCTTTCTGACAGAGGTCAGGCCTGTGTGAATGAATCCAGCGCAAGGAGTGCTGAGGGAGGGCCTGTGCTGTGCACCAGGTCAGGTGAGGTGGTCTGTGATGGCTGTGGGGGTTCTGAACAAAAATTATCTTAAAAAGGGGTAAGGGATTGGAAATACATGCAATATTCCTGTCTGATGCCAAGCTGCCTCTTTAATCCATCACACCGTAGCAGGCCATCCTTTCTTTCCTTGGTGACTTTATGCAGACAGGCTGCATCAGCTCTCGGTAGCGTTTTGGACCTGGGCAGCCTGCTCAGGGTGGCCCTGCTTGAGCAGGGGGTTGGACCAGATGGCCTCCAGGGGTCCCTTCTCACCTCAGCCATTCAGGGATTCTGTGACTTTAGATGTGCAAGATACTTTTTCACTAGGTCACTGTTAGTAAGGATGTTCACGCAGAAAATGGAACTGGGTTTAGTACAGGAGCACCCCAAAGTGCTCCAAGTTACATCTTACTGGTTGAAACTTTCCCTGCCATTTTAGCTGGCTGAGTTTTTTTTTCTCTTCTGTCCTGTACTCAGGTGTGAACTGAAGAACTCCCTGCCAGCCTGCATAGGCTGTCATCTGTTGACCATCCCTTCCCGCTTGGGTTTCTCCTTGGATTCACCATTTTTTTGCAGTTTTGCAGAGCGTGTGGTCAGACTGACAGCTCCCAGCCTCTCAGGTGCAAGTACATCGCAGTCGGAAGACCCCAGGCTGTTCCCAGCTACCACCTACAGTGCTGGTTGAAGTTTATGCTGCTTTTAGTTTGGGAGCTGTGTGTCTCTGGAGAGGAGCAAGTTCGCCTGTTGCTTGATACAGATATGAAGCAATCAAAGGATTGCTTTGTTACAACTGTCATTGTCAGAAAATTTGTCACAAAAAAGTAATTTACTCTTTCATATCTAATTAACAGTGTTACTTTCATCTTGAGGCTTCCTTTTATTATTTTCTTCCTTTCTTGTCTGGAATAAAAGTTTCAGAACCAGATACTAATACTGAAGTTCAGTGCTTGGGAAAGCAGAGAGCTTATATCAAATGTTCTGACTGTATCATTGACTTTGCTTCACACATCAAAGAAATTCATCTTGGAAAAAAAAGAAAAACGAGAGAAAGATAATTAGGAAAGCATGAAAAATGCAAGAAAAGCGTTGTTTAATTAAGAACAAAATTCATAGACCACTCTATATGAGAATTAACTCCAGAGAATTTAGGAAAACATGTTTCTATGAGAACTTAAACTAAACAGATCAACTCCTTTATATATATATATATATGTATATATATATAACAACAAACATTTGGTTGTAGGGTATAACAGCCTACACAAGGAGAACATCTCTGACCCTGGGGGGTTCTTCTCTTCCTGTGATTCCAATTTAGTCAGCAAAACTCAATCAAATGGGGGAAAAAGCATATTTTAACCATGAATGCAGTGAAGCAGTGGCACTGATGTGATAAATCCTCCTTTGCTTGGAATGTTTATTTCAATTGGATAGGATTCTAAGTAACGTGCTCTATGTTAGCTGAAAGTTATTGAGAAAGGGAAGTTGTGGAAAGGGAGGCTCGTTTTTTATGCAGAAGATCAAATCCAATAACCATCAGGCTGTTTTACTTCTGATGCAAACTGAGGTGTACTCAATGATTAGTTAATGGACCTTTTCTTGGATTTAGGTGTACGTACAGGACATCAAAATTTGTTTTTTAATCATCAGTCCACACATTGTAGTAAGGAAGGAATACACTTCAGCTATGTGTTTATTAAGCAAGACAGCAAAATCTCTATCTCCAAAAACCTCAGACAATCAAAATCTGTGTGCAAAGGCTCTAACCCATATTCATTTCTTGGTTGAAGCTTCTGTGGACTATATGAGACCTCTGTGATTTGGTTCTATTTTTGTTCCGTAGCTGAAAGCCAAATGTGATTTTATGGCTTTGGAAAGCATGTGGGTTCTTGGCTACTTCTGTTATGTTTGACACCAAAGGAGAACTCTGTCTGAAATGTTTTTAGCAATGAGATCACTGTTAAGCTGAGAGCAACCAGGTGGTTATTTCTTGAAATCACATGGAAAAACTTCCAACTTCTGTCAAGTGACTTGTGGTAAGAGTCACAGACGGAGATTACATTTGTACCACATCTTTTTAATTTATTCTCCATTTCCGGGAGGCTCAGTATTAATTAGCGAGTGTATTGGGAGTTTTGCATCACAAGCCAGAGGAGGAGTTACCCTGTCACTGTGCCTTCAATGTGAACTCCAGGTCTGCAGCATGCTCCTCATGGGGCCTGGATTACCCAGATCCTTAAAGTCAGGCGACTGCCTCTTCTTGAAATCAGTGAGTGACAGCTGCCACTCAGTTGTGCGAGGGCTTGACCTTCATCTCTCCCTGTATCAACTTCTTTTTGCAGGGCAGCAGCAGATCAGTGCTTTGAAACACCCCTGATGGATGCAGAGGATGGGTGGGCGGTTGGGTCGTGCTCCAGGATGCCTTCCCCAGAGGTCCTTTCTCAGTGCTTGGGGTATGTGGACTAGCAGCTCTCCAGCACGGCAGGACCCTGGTTCTTCATTGATGCTTGTAGCTGACCTTACTTTAGAAAGGATTACCCGTTAATCAATCTCTCTCCCTCCCCTGCCCTTTTCCCACCAAGCAAAGCAAAATTGGCCTATGCAATGTTAAACAACTATTATGTTCTGCTTTCCATAAAAATAAAGCCGCTCTGTAAATTCGGAGAGGGAGAGAGAGAGAGGATGGTGTCTTTTGATCACACTTGGATTATTTACACCTTTAATTTTGTGGAACTGCACTAATTCCTTTTAGAAGCTGGGTGATGTAATTGTCATGGAAATTTTAGGAGTAAACTAAAGTGTTCTATGAAGATAAAATGGTTTTGATTCCCGGTGGCAGGTGAAATAGCTCGGTGTGGAACATTAATATTTATAAAGATAGGTAGGTAGTGATAGAATTGATTTTGATGACTAATCCTCGTAGCTTTGTAACCATTACAGATATAATTTGTTAGCTGTGTAAATATATAGTATGATTTTATACACGAAATGTTAACCCAGTTAGAGAGGGAAGAAAAAAAGACTGTTTTTATGCTTCTGTTTATGCCGTCAACAGTTCCATCAATTGTGCTGTAGCAGAACATTTACCAAAATGGCCCCATCCCATTCCAATGGAGGCTATTAAAAAAAAAAAATCTGTGACCTTTAACAGCAGCAAAATCTGTTCCAGCGCTAACACTTTCAAATAACCTTTATCAGGATAATAATGTACTATGGTTACACTCTGTCTATCTTGACATTTAGCGGAACTTTTCTCTCACCTTTTGAATCTACTATTTTTTTTTTAAAAGTAGAGAAAAAATGCGCCTGAAATTTTGAATGTAATTGTTTAAATTGATTTTTTTGAATAATGGTTCCATAAAGGTGAAGAAGTGAAAAATCACAGCCTTTTAACATGTTCTTCTCCTAACAAAGGTACATATTCCTTGTCATCTGTTTATTGGATCAGTTTTTAAGCTGAATGTTTCCTAGGCTTGTTGATGTGCAGGATCTACAGATTACTTCTTGGTGAACTTTTAATTTATAGTCTTTTGTCAATTTAGTTACACTGTATATTTGGAATTTTTTTCATGTGTTGTTGTTTTAGTTTTTAATTAATCTAAGCCCATTCAACTGATTTATGACCCTTTTTACATCCTCTTTATTTAAAATGTTTCACCTCAGACACCCATTTAAAAAAAATATATATCTATTTAGGCTTATTTCATAAAGGTGAGTCTTCAGAGACTTTAGTGCATAAGCTCTCATGAAAGATAATTGGAGGTATTCTCCTGAGTACTTTAAACCTTTTAAAACCTCAACCAAATTCTTAAATATTTCCTGGACAGTTGTGGTGCACTGAAATAGCTCCCTTCTTCATAGAGATTGGAGAGTGTGGCTCAGAAGAAAATGTCCTCCGGAGGACCTCGAGTATATTTATTTTGGTGTAGCAGCCAAATCTTTTAGAGAATAATTTTTAAATCAAGTTCCCCCCTCAAAGAGTTTCTCTGTGGTTTTAACTGAAAAATGTGCTTACTTTGTTGTGCATTTACTCACTAATGTGAGCCCAGAAATCCAAGCTGGATTATTTCTATATGTAGGAGGCATTGCTGCGCTGCTGAGCAGAAAGCAAGAATATGTGGAACGTCCTGCGCCCTGCTCTTCTGCATCCTCTCATTCTTGTGGGTTCCCAGCTCAGTTTTTGGCAGCAGCAGCTGGAATGGAAAACTTCTCCCTTTTTCTTTTCCCTCCTGCCCTGCAGCTCTTTGGGACGATGGGGCTGTGGAATTCAATCTGAGGGACACATGCACACAAAAATCATATCCTGCAGAGTAAGGGAAGTGTGGAACAAATTGGCAGCCTAAGGGATCACTCTTCGTTTTGTTTAATTTTTTTTCCTCCCCTTTGTGCACTGTATAATAAAGAAAATAGTGCCTGGAGAGCAGGAGGTTTGGAGGCTAAATTAGCTGAGATGAAAACTGGATTGTAACAACAGCGATTTTGTTTCTTGTCGACCTTATCTTGACAGAGTGGTTTCTGAGTATTGCATTACCAAAATTCCATATAGATTTGTACATCTGTTCCTCATTAACAGGCAAGGTCTTCTCCAACCAAGTCCTGTACAATCTCCATGGGTTTTGTCTATGGACGAGGTCCCAGGAACTGTGTGACACATTCTTGAGGGCTGCCTACTGGCACCTTTGTTTGCTGGCTGTTTACAGATGTACAGACAGAGGGAACATGGGCCAAAGTCAGGGGAGGGAAGCCTCTGCACTGCTCAAGCCTGAGCTGAATCTGTGCGTCCCACATGCGTGTTGGGGCGCTGCAGAGTGCCTGGAACATGTAGGGAGAGCGATGCCATTTGCCGTTGGCATCTCTCGTTGCCAGAGAGACTCACCAGTCTGCAAAGACTCACACAGGACAGGCGCCCAGCAGGAGCTAGTGATTGATGACGTTTGGCATTGTTCAACGTCTACATCTCTTTTCATTTCTACAGTTTTACAGTTCTCAGATTTTGGAGAACCTTATCCTCATTTCTAGCAGTTCAGAGCTGGGGATGGATACCAAATCCATATGGGGGAAAAACATAATGACCAAATGGGGCAGGGAGGGCTTTAAAAAAAACTCAAACAGAACACCAACATTTGAATGACATCCCTCCATTTTAAGGTTTTCTTTTCAGTTCAAATGTTACTTCTTTTGTCTATAAGTTTTATGCTTTGTAAAAGGAAAGACAAGATATTCTGCTTTTTTTAAGGATACAGGTTTCATGGGTGTTGAAGTTCTGTTACTTCATAGTCCTGTTCTCTTTTATAGACTGAATTCCTGTTCAGATTACACTTCCTACAAGTGCACTGGCGTCTCACCTCCTGCTTAGTAAAGTCACGTGGCAACAAAGCACGTTGGATTTAAAGCCCAACTACTGAAGCAGTTCAGCCTGTAGAAGCAAGTTTTAGAGCATTTTCACTCTCTCCTGTAAGAATAATGCAAGCTCAATATTTTGGGTTTTGCATTTTCTGTGAAAAAACAGATACTAATGGACGAATTCACTTTATACTAAAAAAAATTAGTTTTTCTGTTACATAAATTAATGCAAAAGTGAACATTTTTCATGTGGCCCCAGTAAAGAGGCAGTTTTGGGTGGTTAGGTGTGCACACATTGCCGATATACTAGGTTTTCAGAGCAGCGCCAATAGATTGCGTAGCACCTTTATGGCCGTTAACGAACCTGTTGTAAATGTAGGCTTTCCTTGGCTACTTTCAGGAGTTTCCTCCCCCTGCTCCACTTAAGCACGTTTTGTTTTGAAGTTCTTATCTCCCTTTGGCCATGATTTCCTCTTCCAAAGCTTAATTGCTATTATTTGCAGTTGTGCTCAAGATAAATAAAATCCATGTGTGTGTAGAAGGGGGTGAGTGCAAAAACAGCATCAGCCAGTCCAGTGACACCTTGTGGGTTGCGCCGGTGGGTCAAGCTGGAGGGAGCTGTCTGAAGGTCCAAGGAGGTGCCCTCTCCTTGCACCGCTGCCTTTCTGAAGGACGTGTGCTGGAAGGCATCAAGGCACCTCCAGGCTGGTACTGGAAGTAGGCATTAGGCTGCATGAAGGCAGCTCTGGGGGAAGCGAGGGCTCCCTCAAATGGCCCTAGCATGCTGGGGGGTGTAGTTGGAGCTGAGCATGAAGGTGGAGGATGTGACCTGATCAGAGGCATTTCAACCCCCCAGTTACACTCTGAATCAGGTGCCTTGCTCTGCCTTTTTTGGAGCAGCTCATGCACCCACTTCAGCCTTTTAAGACAGTTTTGTGCTTTTGTTCCATCCATAGACCATTCAGACAGGACTGTACATGAGGTGTTGCTGGTGATGGGGTGATTGCTCTAAGATCCTTTTAGTCTTACTTTTACAAAATGTAATATTTCATGCCACTCTTGTCTTGATGTCCTGTCAAGTGCAAATACAGTCACATTAAAACTTTGTGAATTTTTTTCCCAAAGGAAAGCATTATTGAAGCCTTCTCACAAAGAATCCCTTAGGTACCTGTAGGACTTGCATGGCACCACAACCGAAACTTGAACTGCTCGAGAGGCATAATCCTTGACAGCCATTCAGGAGCTTAATTCTGTGTATTTTGGTGCTTGTCTAGGTGAACACGTACAAGCAGAGTTGAGACGTGGGTACAAAGACAAGCACAGTGTTTATTGCCTTCAGTAAGCTGCTTTCTGTGCAGCTCATCATTAAAACTTTTCTTTCAAACATTCTGATGAGATGCTGGCAGATACGGAGGAGTCCTTTGGAGTGGTGTAGAAGAGGGAATAGTCTCAAAGTCAGTAAGGAGAAATTGGGGAAAAATAAACATATCTGCTAAAAGTTTTATTTTGTGTGTGTAAAGCTTGTTTCAGTCTAATGGAGTAAACTAAAGTGGTCCCTTAATTATTTCTAGGTGACAGTTCAGTGAACAACTTTATAGCTCACTGTGGTCTTGAGAGCAGAAATGCTTGGGTTTCCTTACTGATGATAGCCTTTGCCTCTTTATCTCCCACTAGTCTCCTGGAAGGTAGCATTTTTCTTCAAAGTAGCTGGTTTTCCTTACTAGCACTACCTTATAGTACTTTCTTTCCAATTGAACCCTTTGGCGAGACATTACAAATGCCATAGTGCTTAGGTCTTGCTTTGACATCCTTGTATTGAAAATGCTGAACAGTTATTCTACATGATTCTGTCTTTCACCTGAGATGCGAAGAGAGGCAGCAGCAAAAGGAAGATGTGAGCCAGGTAGAAGATTCAAAACTACTCTTAACAGAAGTAAGGGAGAGAAAATCTTAGAGGAAAGTCGACCTGGATGGCTTCATTACACTGACACAGGCGTGTCTCAGCACTTGTGAGCATGGACAGTCCATTTAATCACCAAACCATTTAGTCATTGCATTCAGAAAAAAAAAAGATTTATTTCTGTCTTATTTACTGGGAGCCCCCATCTTCACCACCAACTTTGTAGCCTTGTTTTTGTGGAAAGTCTAAGTATGTGGCTAAAAGCAAGCATCTATGTCATCCAGCTGGACGCAGGGGGATCAGAGGTGTGCAAAATCCTGAACTGAATTGGGTGAAGTTCTCAGCAACAAAGTGGAAAGAGCATTTACGCCCCCCGGGAGGAGCGGAGGGTTTTGGGAGCCCTAGTGTAGGTGTTGTTGGACTGGTGTTACTGAGGAATTTGGTGGTGCAGACCCAAGTTTTATAGTCATGCTTCCACTGCTTGGCACTTCTCATGAAAAATATCCTACTGAAGTCCGTAGGCTGTTTTGTGGAGACGTGCAACTTGACAGCTGTGGGTGGGTTAGTGAGGTGCGGCATGCATTTATAGTGCAGCGTGAGTGACAGAGATGTCAGCAGCTCCTGGCAGAGGTAATGCGGTGGGTTCTTGGCACTGCGGCACAGAGAAATGTTTCATACCCTCCTCCAGTAACACTTAATGACATATTTCAGCAGTCAAAATGAGTCCAGGCTGTTTTATTACATGGTGTGTACATTAGGTATTTGCCAATGTTCTACGCAGAAGGAATGGATTTGGACATTTCATCCAGCAAGTCAAGGGTTGTCAGAGCTGGGATAGATAGGATGGGCTCTTAGGAAACAGAGAAAAGGAAAAGTAATGCAACTGTTGCTTCTCCTTTCTTACTAACCTGCATTTCTGCAAAGAGTGGTGGAAGGCTTTTGAAGACACTAATGCAGAGAACCTGGAAAGATTTTCCATGTGGAAATGAATGTGATTGTGAAAAACTTGCTGTTTTGTCATACTGGAAGAAGAAAAAGAAAAATCTTCTCATAGTTTTCTTTAATATTGTGTGTTCAGTTCTGTAGCACTTTTCAAACCTGAAGAGTTAATTTTAAAAAATTGGCGTATGTAAGAACATATTAACACGTAAAATTTGAAAACAAAATAGCACACAACAAAATACTATTGGAGTATGTTGGATAAACAGTCAATTACCTTAAGTAGGTCTTGTGGATGATTATCAGTTTCCTTGGTTTTGTGCTGTTAATTAAATAACTTTTGGTTTATGCAGCTAATTCTGTAATTTCCAATTGAAGTGTCTATTGCAGGTTTACCTGTCCTTTTCAGCTGTAACAACCTGTGTTCTGTGCTTTGGTTAGGAGCCTGGGGAAGTCTCTTTGTTTGCTTTCAGACAACTGCTGGGTAAATTTACTGCCTGACAAAGGCAGCAGCAGAACAAACTTCTTGCAAGAGTACACATCCATTATAAACTTTAGGAAGTGCCTCCACTTTCTAATGAAAATGAGATTATACTTGAGAAATCAGTGTGTGCCAAAAACTGATGTCAGAGAAGAGATTTTCTAACTTCATCGTACTAAGCTGCTGGTAGCTATAAAGAATTTCCTTTTTTTTTTTTTTTTTTGAATCAGGATCTGTTCTGTGATTGGGCAAGACAACACCTCATCTGTCACATAAAGTTTACTTGGGCAGCATTTTCTGAAAACAGGACTCTGAAACTACCTGAGTTTGGACTTACTAAGCCACAAAATGGGTGATAGATGAATGGTCAGCTAAAATCCTGAAGAATCCCATCTGCTTGATAGGTACAGGGCTGGAGGGATTAGGTGTGCACATGAGGGTGCTTCATTATCATGAAGCTGTTCTGCCAGGGCAGTGACTGGCTGGTGGGGAAGCAGCATAGATTTGTGATTTATTTATATTTGAGGAAAAAAGCCTTCCAAACCTGTCAGCCTTAGAATGTAAGCGTGCCATCAGCTGCAATCACTCAGTGTCATAGCAGGACACTGTGTGCAGTAAGTCCTGTTGAAGGAGGCTCTCCTGCTTTGGGGAAAGTGACATCTACAATGTGTTGACCACTTCTTCCTGACACCCTCCGTTACAAGGCAGCCAAAAGCCCAGGTGAAGGATAGCTCCCCTTTTTTGCAAAAAAATGTAATGAAAATCAGAAAGCAATTACCAGCTTTACAGATCAAAGTTTTTCCAGCTGCTCTGAACTATCACTGGCTTTGAGAGTGGCATACTGTCTCCCCAGAAATGAGTATAAGAGAGTAATGGCAAAGGCTATGCAAATTTCCTGGTTTCATCAGTATATCTCCAAATTTCGTTTTTCTTTTCTTGGTAATGCCATCTCTTATTCATCCTAAGAGTGCCTTCTTTGGGGGACAGTGTGCATCAGCAGGGACATTCAAGAAAAGGCACTAGATTCTTTGGCAAAAGGTGCTGTCAGATATCACTGTGAATGGAGACTGTAGCTCTGCAATACGCAAATAGGTTAGTAGAGCAAAGTAGTTTACTTACAGAAAACTGACAATGATTCTTTTGCCTTTTCTAGCCAACAGTTTCAGGAAATCTTGTTTTATGTCTTATCGCTCACCTCAGACCATTAATTTAGCCAAGGGAAAAGCAAATCCTCTTTTTCTGTTATGTAAATTATCTTGAGTCATTGAAACTTAGAATTTTATTCACCCAGTATCAAACCATAGCAAAAAGTCAGAAGAAAGCAATTGTAATTTTCCAGCAATGCTGTTATAGCAAAAATATCAAAGTCACAGGAAGGAGAATATTCTAGTTACTTGAGAACATTTTGTGTGCTGTCCTTATATCCCCAAGTCTCACTTGCAGCACTTTACATTTTGCGAAGAGCTGTGTTTAGAAAGTTTGAAAATTTGCAGATTTTTGCAGAGAAGTAGCAAATCCCTCAAGTGAAAAGTGTGTTCAACCTCCTCTCTAAATGATGTTTCTAAAATCATTATAATTCATCTAATTAACTAGCACGTTCTTGTTATGCTTTTGTGTCAGCAAGTGCAGTATCTGAATTGGCAGGCACGATGGAATAAAGTCGAGTTTCTATGTCTCCCAGAGGATAAAGCAGGCTTTTGAGTCTCTTTGGACAGGATTGCTAAGATTGATGCTGCTTCACAGAACATGCAACAATTTGCTTAATTTCTTCCTTTTCCACATGCCACAAAAAACCAAAAAGATCCCCACTGTGGAAATGTAGCAAGTGCAGTAAACAATAACCACCGTCGCTTCCTTTCACCCTAAAAGTAAGGTTAACAGAGCTTGGAAAATTGCTTGAACCAGATGGCGAAGGTTGAATTGCAGAAGCATGTACAAAGCTGTGAGAAAATCTTCTTGAGAAATTAAATCCTTCCCATGTAATGTTTTCCCTTTCCCTGTGCAGACAGCATCTGTGTCCTGCGGTCATGCTTTCAGTGCAGAACCATAGTCTATTGTTAGTCATTTCCTAAAAATTGGGGACTAATGAGTGTCTCTCACTTGAAAAACAAAACAAATGTGAAATAAATGTGTGTGCGTGTAACACCTGTTTTATTCCTCACATTTAGCATGCCCTGAGTGCTTTGTTTTTTTGAGAAAAAAAACAAGAGCAATCTAAAAAAGTGATTAGTCTGGCTTTGCGTGGCATTTAATTACTTCTGTAATAAATATTAATATGCTTCTCCAATACACACATATCATCTTTACATTGTATTAAGCAGCAAGACAATCAATATTTAATTTTATGCAAGCCCTAAGCAAAACATGAAGTTAATGAAGTTTACATTCTTGCCAGATAGCCGCTAGGGATTAGTGCTTGTATTTTAGCCAGTGTAATGAATTGGTATCTTGTAGACCTGGTTAGTTTCTAACAATTTGCTGCATTTGGAGCGGCCGTTTAAGATGGACAGACATCTTAGAGTCCTTTAAATACATAAGCAGAAGAAATCCAATGGCAGTTTACATTTGTTATTATTTATCATCCTAAAATGTCTGTTTTTGGAAACTGATGCAGTTCGTGTTCTGCTGATAATGGCAATCCTTCCATAGGATGGATGTATGCAGCCGCTTCTCCTCTTTCCACTGTGCATGGAAGTGCCTGACGGGTGTTTCAAACAGGTCTGCCCAAATGCATAACGATGTCACTTACTAATATAAGCAAAACAGGGAGGCTAAGCCTCAATAATCTTCAGGACAAGGTTTAATCTGCTGATAGACTCCACCTCATCCCCTGGCTGTAACTCTGTCAGGTGTGCCTTGCCTCAGTGTTTACCTCGGCCTATACTGATGCTGGCGCACAGCTCGATGCCTATGGGCATGGCGCCGGCCATGGCAGCCACCCTCTCTCAGCGGGGACACTGCGTGGTGCCCGTCCTCGGCACTTAACAGCCTCCTGTGGCACGAGACATTGGGCTGGGGTGTCCCACCAGGCTGAGGTGTCCTGAGCTAGTCCCCAGCTGGAAGGTGTGGGGGTGCCCTCCTAGCTGCAAGTCCCTGGTGGGGTGCAAGGCCTCCGGGTCTGCGGTGGAGGTTCCTGCTCTTCGGCCAACAACGCCCTGCGTGTGCGAAGAGCATCCTCAAAACTCAAGAGGCAGTGCAGAGATGCCCAGTGGTGTCATCTGGATACGGTTGTGTTCTCTTACAGAAATCCTTTGCCTCTCCTCACATTACTCATTTTGGATAAGAAGAAATAGCCAGCATTAGAGATGTCAGAAGTACAAAAGAGCTTGCCATAAGGAATTGGAGGAAGATAAAAAGATGTCAGGATCTGAAATAATGTGACAGCTACGGGAACACTAAAGGAAAGGGAGTCGAGCTTTTGTAGTGAAGTAAGGGAGGGGATATGCTCTGTGTCCATCATGGACAGGAGATCTTGATAATGTAGTTGGACACTTTCTCTTCTTATAGAAAGTACGCCAGAAATGGGCTTGACTTGCTGTAAGTTTGGGTATAGTTAGATGGTATTTACTACCAAGAGTCTGTGTCTGTAATTACTGGAATTTTATGGAAAGAAAACAAAAGTTTTCACTGTATTTAAGCCATCCAGGCTGCAGAAACAAGTTCCATTTTAATGAGAGTCCAATCATGAAACGTGAAAACTATTTCCTTACTTAACACATCATTTTTCATAGATAAAATATTTTACTATTTTTAAAATTGTGAATGTTTGTTTGCATGTGCTTCTTGGAGCTATGCTGCAGCCCCACCGTGAAGGGTGTGAGCAGTTTTGTGCAGCCAGGTTCTGCAAGGGTTTCTTCAGTCTGCAAATAATAATCTGAAAAAGCTAACAAAATGGTAAATATAGATAATCTGGAGACTGTAACTGAGCTGGATATTCAAAATTGAAGCATTCCTTAAGGAAATTGTTCTGGAAAATAAGTAACCACAGGGATGGAGGCAATTCAAGTAGAAATTAGGAATCCATTTTGCAGTAAGAACAGAGAACCGGAGTGAGCAGAGAATAGGTTCTCAAGATGTAAACTACATTATTGCAGGTGGGTAATACAGGCCAGGGCTGATACAGCCTGATCTGTCAGCTGGGGAAGTTCGATGAAAAGATTTGAAGAAGGAACCTGACAACTTGTTGGCTGGTGCCAATGAATTGTTTTGGTTAGTAAGTACTTAATTGTTGTTTTGGTTAGTAAGCACTGCAGTTCTCAGCAGATAAGTACCTGTCTCAGGGTCAAGCAGCCTTCTGGCAGGTGGAATTGAACAAGCCTAAGTCTGAAGCAACATTCATTGGCAAAAAAATCAAAAACAAAAAAAAAAAAAAATGGCTTAGGTTGCCGATGCTTATGTTGTGTTTTGCTCTGGGGAGTGGAGAGGTGTCCCAGGTTTGAAGAGAGACCGGTTAGTGTGCAGGGACAGATCAGAAAATTTTGAGGATGCTGTTCTTTTGAAGAGAAGGATCAGAAAAAAAAAAGGCGTTATATTGAGTATAATGCCTTTTCTGCTTGTTATTACACAATGTAGAGAAGAATTTAAACTGTGTTTTTTGAAATGAGGAGACTTGAATACATGTGTAGTGAATTAGCATGTGAATGGTGTGCAGGGTACTTTTGTCCGGGAAGTAGAAGAGCAGAGATATCTTGATTAAAAATAAAGTAAAAAATCCATTCTTCGGTCTGACCAGTCGCAGTCTTCCTTCTGTCAAAGTGGAATTGTAATACTGTATAAAAGAACTTGTTTGAAGTCAAAAGGATAAGAGGTCTGGCCTGGCAGTGTACCTCACTGTAATTTCCCTGGTCAAATATCCAGGCCATAGATTGGTCATGGCAATGACATGAGCATTAGTAGCACAGCGTTGGTGCAGACAGAGATAGTCTGAAGCTCATGACATGAAAGACCATGGTAGGTGTTAGGAAATAATTTTCTCTTTTGTGTTCAGCCCAGCACCAGATGTTTAATGGGATGCTTTCACTGCCTATAGAAATAGAGATGGGGCCAGAGTGAGTTGCAAGCTACCCAACTAGATAGACTAATTTTCTACAGCAAATTTTATATTTCCTTCCAAAGTTTTGCAAGTTTTTTGTATTCTTGTGTAGGTCTCTTGTCAAAATTACGGCACTGAGCTGATGTGAGTCCACATCTTCCATTTGACATTTTCCTTCTCAGAAAGCTTACTTTCAAAGGCCTTTCAGATTGCTAAAGCTTTTTCCTTTATTTGTCCTTTCAGCCTCTGCCCCGATACACGCTATCAGCTTTCCCAGACTCCTCGGGCTTTGTACTGCGGCAGCGTGACTCTGTGTGTATCTGCCGCTCTCTTCTTTTCATCAGTGCATCCAGCCCGTGCTTCCTTCAGTCTTTTGTCCCAACATGCCGTGTCATTCCTCCATAATGACAGCAGCATTTTCTCATGTTTCTTTTTATTTCTCTCTCTACTCAGAGCTTGTGATGCAGACAGTGTGGAAACACCTGCCCTTTCTTTGATCCCAGTGGGTTCCCTGGAAGTGTCCTTACCTGCCTTTTCTGCACGGGATCTCAATTCATGTCCTTCATTTTGCTACTGAAAGCCTCTTTCACCAGTTAAAAAAGTGGCTTTCGCTCAGTGCATTAGCAAGCTTTTTTTCCTCTTTCTTATTTTCCTTGCCTGTGGTCTACCGTTCTTGGGTCTGGGTGTCTCAGTTGAGGAAGGGATGTCATCTCCTCTGGCAGTGATTGCACACTCCTGTGTCATAGTTGTAGTTAAGAAGCCTATATTTGCAAACTGTAGTATTTTAAGTGTTGTAATTTTTTTTTTTTTTTAGTAAGAACTAGTGTAGAGGCTGCTAATTTTGTCAGTACTTCTTGTCTTTCATGATCCACGTCCTGGTGTTACTTGTATTTCCTTAGGCTATCTCTGTAGAATAGCTTAAGCCAATTCAGTACGTGTGCTAGAGGCAGAATCCTGTATCTTTCCACTTCACAATTTGTGTTATTTCAGCAGCAGGTTTTAACAAGGCAAATTAAATTAGAAAAATTGAAAATTTTAGTCAGGGTAGTTTTCCTAATTTAGGTTTAGAAGTTAAGTAATTAATTTAAAAATCCAAGGTCTACTCATACATTTTTTTACTGCTATTTTATTTTCATTGCCTAGAGAAAGAAATTTCAGCATTTTTTAGCTAGGCTCTCAATCAGAAGAGGAGACAGACCTTTGCCTGTTGAACGCGTTTTTAAATGCTAGCCTAGTTTCAGGCTGTGGTCAGTTCTATTTCAGATGCTGTCTGTGTTCCTAATTTGGTGAAAAAGTGAAAAATTTCCCTTTATTTTTTAGCGTAGACTTTTGGGGGGAATTAGTCAAGATTCAGATTATCTCTAAATGACTTTGAATTGTAAGGATCCTTTTAATCAATCATATTCATCTCCTGAAGTATGATTGCTTGGCCTCTATTCAGCTTGCTTTTGGCAGCATCAGTGCCTGCTATGGCTCATATTGAATACCAGCTACAATGAGTGAGAAGTCTGAGTCCTGGATGAAGGTAGGACAAACCCCAGGACTTCCCCACCAGGACAGCAGCGTGGCGGCGTGCAGCTTGGTCTCCATCTGGATGGCAGGATCAGGCTGCGACCAAGCTCTTCCCTGTGACCCCAAAAGCCAGGGCTGTCCGCTGCCTGTGCGTTGGCACCAGCAGGCTTCTCCTGGCGTGGAGGGTTCGTGCTGTCTGAGAAACCTCCTGCCACGTTTTACCTCCTTGCTCTGCCAAGCTCCAGTGATCACCAGTGCTGCAAGCTCTGTCTTGCGGTGGGATTTGCTTAGCGCGTTGTGCTCTCAGTTCTGCACTTCAGCCTTGTCGAGTAACGCTTGCACTCTGTGCTCTGTCCTGTTGCAGATACCGTTTATGTAGTGGGTGTGTGGCTTTGCTATCCAGGGAAGCTGTAGTTAGACATTTTGCAGCACATTCCTGGGCAGCATTTCTTCTGTCAGATTTTCTGTGCTGTTTTGGGGGTCTTTGTGCTATTTTCAGTGGCTATTCGTTTACTGTGGGCACGCTATTTTGGGAATTAACTAGTTGTTTCAGCAATTTGTGGGATTTCCAAGAAAAGTCACCTTTTTTTTGGTATCATATTTGCGTTTCCTGCAATTGCACCTTCATAGTCTTCTAAATTTCATTATATGTAGACTTCATAAAAGTGTTGTTGTACATTTTGTCTCCATTTATAGCACATTGTTATCCTTTATTAGTAATAATGTCAGTGACAGTTTTGAGGGAAATCAACAATCCAAATATTTAACTTCTATATATCAACATTTTTCTTTTGCTTTAAATATTTCTTTCTTACATGGCCACGGTTCCATTTGCCATGTTAGGGGTTTGCCCAGGAAATGTAAGCACAATGACTGTTTGCTGACAGGAATGGGAGGTAGCTGCAGGCATGGCGGCAGCAGCAGGCATTTGCTGCTATTGTTTGAAGTAGCAGTTCTTTGTGTCCAATTTGGGAAAAGCCTGGTTTTCTTTTTTGCCTGGGTGAGTAGAAAGAGAGGTCAGTGTTTTCGGTGTCAGCAGGGGACAGTCAGTGGGTTTTTAAATTGGAGCCAGAATTTAGGGTGTCACTGTTTTTATTTGTAATTGGTAAGACTTTGGAAGCAAAATCTCGGTCAGTTTAAATTCGTGTTGCTGTCGAAGTCAGTGGATTTACTGAGATTTGTACCAGCTTCAGATGTGGCTCTGCATCTTTTGATAGCACTGGAAATCATTAAAAAGAACAAGGAAAAAGCCTAACCTTGTCCCCCTCCCAGATACTGGGACTTCTCAGCTGAAGAGAAACCTCTGAGTGGTAGCATGTGTGCACATAGTCCAACAAAGGGCTCGATCACCTTCCCACCATAGTACTTCGTTGGTCAGGAGAGAGTTAGCAAAATAGCTCTCAGAAAGAGAGCTTAACGAAGGGCTAAAACTCTTGGAAAGTCTTGTTTTGCCCATACTTGTTGGGTTGTAACTGGCCCTCTGAGAGGTGCGATCAGGGTGGCTGATGGGTTTCTCTCCCTGCAAATGTCCTCATGGGCAGTGTGGTGGGGAAGGCACCGGGGGAAGATGTGAGGACCCAGCAGAGGAGGGAGAGAGCTGGTGAGGCACCAGCTCCTTGGCAGGCTGTGGAGGAAGCCGCTGCCGGGCATGGTGGCTTCCTCCCAGGTGTTTCAACAGCACGGAGCAGAGCAGGGACATGGGGCAGGGGGAGGATGCGTGCACCCTGCATGTGCTTTGTGGAAGCACAGGGATGACTCACGTCATCTTGTTTCTCACCCAAACTGAAACAGGTCAGGAAGACTCAGATTGTGGGTGGCCGCTCGTGTTGAAGACACAACCTTGTGTAGGTTTTTGTGCTTCCTCGATGAAGACCTTACCTGCAGCGGTGCTTGACTTGCACCATGCATGGTACCGATGTAGTGGGCATAGTGCTCGTGGCATTTTAGTAGCTGGGATTTTAATGAAGTTTAGTTTCAAAACAAACAAACACAACTCTCTTCTTAAATCCCGAGATGCAGAAGTCGTCATCCTGTGACAGTGCCTTTCACCTTGCCAGCCTCTCTTGAAGGGAAGCCCGCTGACCCATGGACGAGTCGTGCAGGTATCTCTGGCAGTAATTTATCCTGTCACACATGCAGCAAGGAATTCATCATCAGAAATGTGGACTCATATATTTGTAAAGTGTCAGTTTGACAGAAATACTGACAGCTGGCATCCTTCCAACAGACCAGTAATTGCTTAACTGTGAAAAATGGCAGAAGATAGATAAATGCATTGGAAAAAGAAAATCTCAATACAGAAGTGGTGCTAATGTGATTTAATTCATAACTGGTTGCTGTTACAGAGTCACCTTCAAGCCTTTGGGTCTGTCCTCCATTCTCCTCTGGCAAGTGGTGTACTTTTTGACGGGTTGGTGACTGAAATCGGGTGGTTTCTACCTTGTTTGGTCTTGGTCCACTTCCTGGCCATATTTTGAGAGCAGGGTAGGACTGACTGGGCTAAACACATTTTACAAATGTTTTTGTCAGGTTACAAAAGTACAGTTATTAAATATTCATTTCTACTGAGCTTGAAGTGGGATCTTAAATATTTAAATGAGTAATTTATGTAAGGGGAATTCCTACTGCTTCCTAAAATGATCATTTCTCATAATTTGCATTTGGATTTCCATATTCAATTAATCTAAAAATTCTATTGTGTTAGTCTTGCTCCCTTCACATTAGCTCTTTATATTAAAATGTGTTCTCAATACATACCAGCAGGCCTGTATTTTAATCTAATTGTGATTGTCATCCTTATCATACTTGATTACTTTTTCCCAAGGACAGAAATTGCTGGGCAAGTGGCACGGGGGTGGAAACTGGAGCTTTGAGCCAACAGATGTAACAGTGACAGAACTGGGACACATTACCTGATCACGAAAATGATTCAGACCATTTGCAGATGAATTGTTCCCCTTGTTAATTCATGCAAACGTGGCCTGTAGGTTAAAGGAACTGATCCTGAGATCAGGAGATCTGTTTTATTTCCAGTTTGCTTTCTGACCTTTAGCGAGTTATGAATGTGTCACTTCAGCAAGATACTTGCATTGATTTTTGACTCATATGCATGATGTGAGGCGAGTACTTCAGTTTATGGCTAAATTTGGACTGAAGTGATATTCCCAAGGTTACATAGGAATGCTGTAAGGGAACCAACAGTATTGTCCAGATGTAAATTCCAGTGTGATGTATAAATCATGGGTACCTTTGCTTCCTGGGCAAGAATTTTGGCCCAAAGCTCAAGCCCATTGGCTTTGAAAAACACGTTCAGATTTAAGAAAAGGGCACAGGGTATATGGTGATGGCTATGTGGAGAAAAGCTATAACTGGATTAGGCACTTCTCAAGCTAAATTGGTTAGCTCTTGCCAAAGATAAGAGCTAAATAACAGCAAATACATTAAATAAGAGCTGCTCTGTAGGAATTTTAAATGCAGACAAGCAATAATGTAGAGATTTATTTTTCATAAGGAATCTAAGGACTGAGCATTTTTTTGCTGTAGCCGCTCTTGAATGCTCAGTTTTAGACATAGTATGTTTTATCATCAGCTGTGTTCTTTTATCTTTAAATACCAGCTATTTTGCAGTTTAGTAACTCTAAAATTCTTTGTGCCAAGAAAAAGAGTTGTTGCTGTCGCTTGTAGTGGAGGAAGGGAAAGAGAGAGGTAAGCAGTGCTGATTAACATGGGCAGTTGTTCAGTATGCCTTTGAGAAAGGTGATAGATGTTGCTGTTCTTGCTGGTACCTGGCAATTCTGTAGTTTTTCTCTCTGAGGCTGTAAAAAAACACCCTACAACCTAAGCCAAAGACTTTCAGCATCCCTGTGGTGTGGCTGAATGAAGCTGTGAAGCACAGAAAGGCCTTCCAAAAATGTGGGGGGGACTTGGAGACAGGACGCGGGGTTAAGAACACGTGGAGCAGGAGGGTTCACTGCTTCTCTGTGCACTCTTGGAAGAAATCCCAAACTAACCTCACCCTGTAACTCAGCTGTGCAATTCCTCCTAACAAGTGGCTCTGATTAATGTACTTGCTTCAAAGTGACATTCGGATCTGACATGTGGAAAACAAATCCTGTCTGCTAGTGACCGTTCCGCTTCAGTCTTCCATTTGGATATAATCCTCAGTAGCATCTTTTACCGTAGTGATGTTTTGAACTCTACTCTGGGTCTTCCCCCATGGTTTTTGGCCCAGACCCAGGCCTGTGCTGTAACGGGGGTGTTTTTCTCCCCGTGGCAGAGAGCAGACAGGGGGATGTTTTCAGAGAGTGTGTCCGGTGCTGGCAGCCTCCCTATGTTGCCTTCAAAGTGGCTTGGATGGACGTGGGTCAGTCACAAATTTGGCTACAAGTAGTTATGCAGCCCCAGCCGTGTTCTAGGAAATAGCTATAATTCAGGAAACAGCCATAATTCAGAAAAGCTGCTGTGTTCAGTGCTGGATTGTGTCATTCGTGTTTTGAATAACCTCCTTGGTGTGACGCCGTGTGAATCCTGTGGCCCTGGTACAAGCGTAATGACATCAGTGAATTACAGAAGTAGGGAATAAAGTGGACACATCTTACTGTAAAGGCAGCCACTTTAAGAGAGAAAGGTTATAGAATCTGGCTAGGTTTTGTGAGTTTTTTTTGAAACTTTTTTTTTGGGGGGTAGCATTTGCATCATTTTTTTTCTTTTATTTTTTTTGCCACATAGGCGCGGTTTTCATGTCTTGTTTTTACTTGAATTTTGTCATCCACATATTATACTTGCTGTGGCCAGTGGGAGGCCATTTGTGTGTCAGGCATTTCCCCCCTTTAATCCTGACCTAAGCTTTGCAGCTGGGAGGAGAAGCGGTGCTGTTTTGAGGGGAGCTGGTTCTGAGAAGGAGCTTGCAGAACCTGCTGCACAGCTCCTTCCGTGTTGTGTCTGGATGCTTGGGAAGAAAAATGCTGTTTGGGTTTGGAAGAACCACTTTGGTCACTTGCTTGTCAGTATTAAAGTCTATCGGAGTGTCTAATCTCTCCTTTGAAGGGAGTGAAGAAGTCTGTGTTTTGTTTTGTCTGTGGGGAACAAGCAGATGCTGTTTGAAACAGTGCCTATTCTTCTAAAAATGGAGGGGAAAGGAAATGAAGTCTTGCGGTTTTTCCTTCAGTGTTGTCCTTGCAATAAAAAACTGTGATGTAGCTTGTTGACTTTTTGATTAGACAAATAGCTCTGGGAAAACCCTGATGCTGTAAACCCTTAGTCATGTGCATAGCTTAATTCTGTGTTTTGTCTGTACGAATAGCTAACAGATGAAGGAGAGAAACCCTCACGTTTGCTTAGGACTCGCTGTGCTTTTGTTTTGTTTCCCCTTTTCTCTCCGTGCCTTATGTGCGTTAGTTGGGATTGGCTTGGGTGCGGGCACTTGAGGGTGGGGATGACTTGACCCTTAGCTGCTTTTTGGAACAAGCGTGTAACACAAAAGAGAAGTAAAAGGCAGTTATGTCAAAATGTATTTGACCCATGGCAGCATTGTGGTGGCGGTGATGCTCTGCGGACTGACAGGACAGAGCTGTAGGTAGAGCCAGCAGTGTTTTATTAGATCAGCAAGCGGGCTGGGAAAGTTAGACAGGCCTTCAAACACCCGTGCCCTTCAGAAGGTGAACACAATTTGAGGTCAGTTTGGTGAAGCCTTCACACCCCGGGTTGCAGTCTGCCTCTCTTCTTGGCTGTACAGGCGAAGCCCCAGCCTGCCCGGCCCCGAACAGCATCCAGGGGGAGAGGGAGCCTCTGCTCCTGCCTGGTACTCTGAGGCTGCATGGCTTCGAATGGGGTGGGAGCACACAGGGGAAAACACTCCGGCAGGGGCTTTCGGAAGCACGCTCCCATATCCCCAACCACGTTATTCATAAGAGCTTGAACGTTGTTTAGCCTGAGATAGTTCATTTGAACACCAGTACTTACTAGCGCTGCACATATGGCAAGAGGAAGGCAGTAATGAAGCACAGAGAGAAGAGAGCCTGCGTAACAATCTTTTTTCTCCTACTTAGAAGGACATCACAAATTAAACGAAGTCCTGCAAGTGCTGGGGTAGGCATGGCTGTTGGAGGTCATAGGTATTAGGGCTGCTCTCCCCTCTGTGAAGGGAATTAGGAGAGCTGCAGCAGAAACAGTTAAATTGTCCCTGACATTGTAAGCAGCAAACCACCCTGTATTTTAATTCCCCCATAGTATAAGGAGGACATAAATGAACATCTGCAGTGCACGGAATTAATCCCGTTCATGTGGGAGGATCTAAATAAAATGATGGGTTACCTTCTCACCGCACTCTTCTTTGTTTTGCAATTACCTCAGGGTGATTAGAAGCTGTGATTTTTCAGGTTCACTCCCATCTTTATCTACATCCTTTGTAGCCTGCCTTATTTTATTTAATGAACAATATAAAACAACAACAAAAGAGAATACAGCTGATATCTTGAGCAGCACAATTAGTCAATGCTAGAGGTTTGGATTTTTTTTTTTTTTATATGCATATTCAGCTTTCATTGGAAATTAGCACAGATTTTGAGGAAGCCACAAGAGCAACATGTAGCAAATGTGTTTTCCACAGCGTTAATGCCAATGGGGTTATCAGCCTGGGATCTTCTCACTTTCTTTTGCATTTGGGGTTGCTTCATTTCAAGAAAACGTTCATAGCTGAAGTAGAGGTATGAGGCTGTCCTCATTTCTGAGGCTGTTTGTATTTTCCTGAAATCTTTGTTTTTCTCACACTGAATTTAGCAGGAGGAAGTCCTTAGTGGGACGACTAAATTTCTGGTACGTTCTCATATAAAGTAACACATAAAGCCTTGGACTATTTTCCATACTCACTGCCTTTAATTGTATGAGGGGATAATTGGGTTTTGTTTAAACATTTGAGATACAGAATTGAAAGCGAGTGTATAAAACAGAGAGGAAGAATTACTATTTGTTGAGAAATGAGAAAGCGCCCAGCAGCATCGCTGCTGAATCTCCAGTCTAATCATGCCTTTGTGCGCCTGCAACAACACTCCTGACCTAGAACTCTGTCATCTTTCTTAACTGCTGAACTACAATAAAAACAAAACACCACGTAAAAACTATAAATACAAACAGGCATGCCTCATGGCCGCCCTGTGCTGTAACTCTTGTCCTTGTAATTTTCCTGCCTCTGAAGCCTTTTGTTCATTCTGTTGCGTTTTGTGTCTTTTATCTAATTTAGGGCCTCTGCGTGGACAGGGTCTCTTAGGAACAGACGGAGAGTACATTGAGTGACAGTGCTGGGCTGGGCGTGGGGACACCCAGATGGAGGAAAAGGGGAACCAGGCTCAGGAACAGGATTAAAGCCCTGGAAACTGGGGGGGGGGGGGACACACGGGAAGGAGCTATTTTCTGTTACCTCTCGAACAACTGAATCCAAGTCCCCATGCCACGGCCACCTCATCTCCCCTGCCACCGGCTGTGGGGTGGCCAGGTTAGGGCTTTAGTGGGGTCTTCCTCAGCTCGTGGCTTTGTGACTGCATTAGAAGGGAGCTGGGGGGTGGTGGTAGCCTAGAAAAACAGAGGGAAGAGAAATGGTTAGCAGGGGATGAGCCTAAAAGACTGGTAGGGCTGCATGGGGGCAGCAGCAGAATGCTGAAGGAAGTTATTTGGTGACAGAAAAAAGACAGAAGAAAAAGTTAGTGAGTAGAGGATAAAGATTTCAGAAAAATGAATAGATTTTGACAGGAAAAAGGTTATGTCAAGAGCTTGATTAAATAGGAGAGCTAAAAAGTAGTGTGTTCTGGAAAAAAATGGTTATTAAATAAGAGACGACTATTATATGCAAAATTCACGTTGCCATTTTCTCTGAATATTATTTAAACTTTCAGCTTGGAGACCCTGTAATGAAATAGGCATAAAAAATAGAGAAGGGAAAGGAGAAGCCAAAATGATGATAAAGTGTCTCTGAACAGTAAAACATGATGCAGCGTATTACAACTCTTGACAATGAAGTAATTACAGGATAGAAAAATGCCAGCATCTGGTGGTGGGTAAAACAGTGGTGTGCTGTGTCAGCGTCAATAATGCATGGGTATATCCACTCGTGTATAGATGTAATATAGTCACTCGTATCATACCTGCATGAATAGCTGCACATATGCACACAAATGGTGTCCTTCCCAATTGAACAGAGTGCTTTAACAGCTTTGCCTGCTGGGACTCAAGCAGTCGGTCTCAGTAAATCTTTCTTTTCCCATAAACAGTCTGGGTGCATTTCCTAGCTCATGGGGAAGCACAGATCCATTCGCATGTGTGGAGCTGAGGTGATTTATCTGAGCTTGGAGGGGGATAATGTGGCAACCCTTTATTGTAAGCGTGAAATCAAATCAGTTTTCTTCACTTGTTGGGTTTTATTATTTAACAGAGCTTTTATATATGTGCCTCCTTGGTAATGGCTGATTAATATTTAATCATGACAAATGGAATTTTCAGCATAAAATGTAAGGATTACCCCAAAAGCAGCAGCAGTCTGAGATTGCCCCTTCCAGGTCATTCCTATCTGCCACTCAACTCTGTGGCTTGAGAAAGCACCAGCTAAACCATAATCTTTATTATGCTTTATATTTTTGAGTTGAAAATATAAAATATCTTTGATTAAAAAGTGTTTTTGCTCTTTCAAATTGCAATAACTTGTAACAAAATTAACCCACGCAAAGTTGATATCAATGCAATGCTCTAAAACATCACAGAAACCTTCTCAGTAGCCTTGAACAGTTAAAGATAGACAATCAACCTAAGCATTATCTACAAATAAATTTTTAAAATGCACTTTCTAAGCCAATGACCCTGTTTGTTTTAATGATACAAGAATATCTGAACATCTGAATTACTCCTATACTGATCCATATGGAAATGAATAAACCAAAGCTAAATTGGCAAGTGAATGTATATCAATCTGGCATACATAATACTAATTTAAAAAATGTTTGACAGTTTGTAAAAATAGCTGTAACTGGGAAGTCATCACTAAGCAGATACATTTCCCATGAGATCCTCAGGGGGCCAGATTTTGGGCTGACGCTAGTTCACTGTTCTTCTTTATGACCCAGAGAAAAAACATAGACATTTATCGATCAAGTTTTCAGAAGACACAAAAGTTAGGGCAGTGGTAAATGGAGAGGAGGAAAACAGCATGTCAATAATAGAGAGCTGTGAATACTTGGTGACTCGGGTGGCGGCAGACAGTATGAATTTTAATAAGGATGAACGTGTAGAGGAATGAAATCTAGATGATGCTTACTGAGCAGGGGACTCTCTTCTGTTGAAAGGGAGGTCTAGAAGGGGTGTGAGCGTGGTGGTTAACCAGCTGGCTTGCATGCTCCTTGGGCAAGAGTAAAGTTAATGCCACCCCGGCACGTGCAAGGGTGAAGTAAAGAGGTGGGGAAGTGAGGTTGTACTTCATCATTCGGGACCTTTGCTGCAGTACTGTGTCACACAGCGGTACGCTGTTTTCAGAAGGTCCTAGTACTATCTTTAAGTGTGTTTAGAAAAAACAAAACAAAACACAAGAAAAGTGATGAAACGCCTTGAACATTTGCTGCAGAATCATGGAAAGTTAAGGGTACTTTGGTCACAGTGTACAGATTCCTGCACAGAGCAGAGAGTTGTGGCCATGAGGGGTGGACAGACACAAAACAAGGTGCCATGGCTGGAAGGAGGCTAGGTCAGTTCAGATTAAAAATGGGTGTGTTTGAGGAAGAGAGTTTGATGTCAAATCAAGGCAGATTTTCTGCTCCTGGCAAATTCGGAAACAAGATGAGTTGCCTATCTGAAGAATGGACTATGTCTTAACTGGGTATTCTTTTAGGGAGGTCTTCTCTGATCTTGGTCATAACGGGTATCCAGATCAGATACACAAAGCTGTCTATTCTGGTTTCATACTTGATACATCTCAGCAGTGATTCAGTTGCAAGACCCTAATTCAGTGGCCCCAGATTCTAGGCAGTGGAGAAAGTGCGAGTTTCACTGTGGATTTCAGCGGCCATATGAGTAGACCTCACATGTTAAGGTAAGAAGTACAGAAGAAACATGAGAAATAGGTAGTGGCTGCAATTTTTCTGCTGTGTGGACTTACTCTTGCTTTGCATTAGTGTATGTGACCATGAAGGGAAAGATAAAGTGAAGCATTGGACTGTGCCCATAAACGTAGGATCACAGGATATGAAGCTGCAGGATATCTCTAGTCCAGCCTCCTGCTCAAAGACGTGTCAGCTGCGAGGTAAGACCAGGCTCCTCAGGGTCTTAAAACATGGAAGGATTTAAAGAACTCCAGTAATACTGAGAAAAAGAGACTTACTGAAACTGTACAGGTTTTTGCAATCCAAAAGTTTGGATTTGTACATGATGTGGATTATCTTGTGGGGAAATTAGCATCTGTTTCATTACAGTTGTGTGAAACAGTGGTAGTGAAATTGGAAACAGCCTGAACCATCACTCTTAAATGAACTCTTCCCTGAGGGTTGAAAGCATTCAGTTTACTTCCTTCCCCTCGTTTTTATATTCCATGTGCATTTCCTGTTAGCTTTCAAGATGAGAAAATCTCCAAGCCAGTTCTGGTAGTAGGCTTATCTTGAATCCTGTTGAGATCCCAGCTGGTAGCCTCACAGGGAGCAAGGGTGGTGGTGGTGAGCTGTTGGGGGAGGCAGGAAGGAGGGGACTGTTTCCAAGGACTCTCTTTATTAGTGCTTTAAATAGTGCCTAGGGAAGACCAAAATATGTATGCTAGTAAGTCTGTGTAAATTTTTTTCTGGTCTGGAGGAGATATCTAACAGGGTTGGCACAGTCTTTCACCGTTCAGATGTCTCAAGGACCCTCCTGAGAAAAAAAATCTCTATATAGAGATCTCCTCACAAAGATGCTTTCCTTTAGATTCTCTCTCCTGCTGTTTCTAGTTTTCTGCATGAGACCTCACAAAGTGAAAGAACATTTTTTTTTCCCTTTGGAAAAACTTCTACGCTTTTAAGGTTCCATCTAGCAGTTTTGTTGTCTGTCCATCTCCTTCATAATCATGCTGTCAGACTGATCCATGATTTTTGGTACTTATTGATCACTAGCTACAACATTAGTAGAAATTTCACAGTGAGTTTGGCAGGCTGTTAGTGACTGAAAGTGAAGGTTATTATTTTGCATACTAATTAGGAGTTATTATTATTACCATTAAAGCTCAGATAGATATCTAGTATTCTGGATCCGCAGAAACTGGGCTTCAAAACGTTATGAGATTCCTTCATTCCTGTTTAATCCAGGAGAAAGCTACTTGCATAGTGGCCTTACATGTATTAAAAACCTTTGCTATGAAGCATATCCATGATATTTGGAGGAAGAATCTCAGGTGGAGAAGGAAGGAAGAATTTCTGGTATATCCAGCATCCTATTTGGTAGTGGTACCAGAAGATGCATCTTCTGTAACTGTTGCCTGTTTTGATTCTCCTTTAAATGCTCTCGTTGGAAGCAAAAAAATCTGTAAGATCTCTGCTCATTCCCCTTTTTCCTCTTGGGCGTGCCCTTGGGAGGAGGAGTTGGTGTGCTCGGCCCATCCACACGGGTATGTGCGAAGCATAACAGCATTTCCTGGCTGCAGACAAAGTGCATCACAAGGTTTTAATTGAACTCAATGAAATGAAGGGAGCAGTGGAAGGAGATAGAGAAAGGGGCTAGGACTGCTGAGAGATAAGCAGCCACTGAAGGCTAATACATTCCAGGCAAGCACGGCTCTGAATGGTTTTCTTATGTTTGGTGAATTTCTCCTTAGAGAAAGACGAGGCACTTTGGATCCAAAGTGCTCTGTACATCACCCGAGGTTGGTTATAAAGCTGGGCTCTATAATGGAAATACAGATTATGCTAATTGAGATAAAGTTTTATAGTGCTAATGTGTATTTTACTCTTCTGTGTGCTCAAGTGCAGTGCGGGTCTAAGGGAGTTGACAATGTCCTATTCATATGTAAAATGTTTTGAGGAATCTGTGGCTTGGAATATTTCAAAACGGCCGCTTGAAGGGATTCTTACATATGAAAGCAATATTATCTGTGTACAGCTTGTTGCTAACAGGGAGAGAAAGAAGAGTGTGTGAAAGCATCTTCCCAGCCTGTGTGTGTGGATTTACGGATCCTGCTGGAGGAAGGCAGGAGTGTGGCAGCGCTTCCACCAGAAGATGGAAGAGAGGGAGCCAAGGGGGATGGATGTGGTCCAGCAACGCAGACCTGGACCCAGCCAGCTGAGGCAGAAACCAGCTGCTGGAAAAGTAAAGGATGTTGCAACGGAGTTGATTGTTTCTCTGTGTCTTGGGATTACTTGGAGTTTAGAAGTATTAAACAGAATAGACTCTGGTAAGGTAGTAAGACAGCAAAGCCCAGCTGTGCATTAATTACTAGTCTGGACATTTTGCAGCTCAGAAGATCAGGACTTTACTATCTCTGGTACTTTTTTTTCCTGTTAATATCAGCATTTGGCCTTCACATTGCCAGGGAAGTTGCATCCTTATTTTGTAAGGGGTCATCTTATCCAACAAGCTGCTGCCGTAATCCTCTTTGATATTATGAATGACTGCTCTGGAAATGATTACTGCAGGATTTCGTACTTTCTTTCCCGCTTATCAAATTGTTTAGCGCTTCTTTTTTGTAAAGAAAGTTATGGTCTATAAGCCACAGTAAAGAGCCACATCAAGAAGATGTGATCTCACTAAAAATATCAGGGGCACTGCTTCAGGGGCAATAAATCTTTGTCCATGTGGGCATGTTTGTAGAGCAGAAATCACTTGTGTCCATCCATTCTGTTTGTGTCAGGTCAGGCGTGCATGTGCAGGTAACATTTCCCCCTGACGATCAAGCTGAGGCCAAAAGATTTAGCATTTATGCTCTGGGTTAAAATCACTGCAGCAACTTTATTTTCTATTCTGCTTGGCTTGTGAAAAGACTTTGCTGTGCCTTTTAGTATATCTATAGCAAACAGGACTTTGTGTTTTGTCTTCACTGCACATCTGTTGAGGAACAGCAAAGAAATAGTAGCTCAAATAGACTGCAGCTGCAGCAGCCATCTTTCTCATTTTGACCTTGATTCAAGATAAATGCTTTTAAAATTACAGCTTTCTAAAGAAACCTTCCTTCTTTAAAGGTTTTTCTCTCTCTCACTCTGTTTTTTGAATGAGCTCATACATCATATTTTTAAAGTAGACTGGGACTGACAGTATTATGGAAATACAGGGAAATGTATTAAAAAAAGAAAATCTAGCTTCTTATGTTTTAAGACAATGCAAATGTTTTTTTCCCTGGACTTACATTTACATAGTTTTCATTTGAACTTACATCAGAGAAATGGGATATAGCCAAGTATCTACAGGCTTGAAAACTTGGCTGATAAGAAGAACTGAGTAGAATTCAATTCTTTGCTATAAAGAGAACCTGGAGGCAGGTACGCCTGCTTGTGTTGTTATAATCAGTATCTAGTAACCGGGGAGAGGCATGTTTGGAAACCTGTAAGCTTCACTAGAAAATTTACAACCTTTCCAGATTATTGCAGCCTCATTTTTCAAAGAGCATGGCTAACTTGTAGTGGAAAAGTAGGAAAAAGTATAATGACCAGAAACAGAGTCTTCCTTCCTTCCTTCCTTCCTTCCTTCCTTCCTTCCTTCCTTCCTTCCTTCCTTCCTTTCCTTCTTTCCTTCCTTCCTTCCTTCTTTCTTTCTTTCTTTCTTTCTTTCTTTCTTTCTTTCTTTCTTTCTTTCTTTCTTTCTTTCTTTCTTTTCTCTTTTCTTTTCTTTTCTTTTCTTTTCTTTTCTTTTCTTTTCTTTTCTTTTCTTTTCTTTTCTTTTCTTTTCTTTTCTTTTCTTTTCTTTTCTTTTCTTTTCTTTTCTTTTCTTTTCTTTTCTTTTCTTTTCTTTTCTTTTCTTTTCTTTTCTTTTCTTTTCTTTTCTTTTCTCTTTCTCTTTCTCTTTCTCTTTCTCTTTCTCTTTCTCTTTCTCTTTCTCTTTCTCTTTCTCTTTCTCCTTCCTTCCTTCCTTCCTTCCTTCCTTCCTTCCTTCCTTCCTTCCTTCCTTCCTTCCTTCCTTCATTTCTCTTTCTCTCTTTTTTTCTTTTTCTTTTTCTCTTTCCTTCCTTCCTTCCTTCCTTCCTTCCTTCCTTCTTTCTTTCTTTCTTTCTTTCTTTCTCTCTCTCTCTTTCTCTCTTTCACTAGATCCACAATGTTCCTTCATGCATATTCATAATACATATTTGTTTGTGAAATGCATATGGTTGGTCACAATTCCTTAGCTTCTTACTTCCATTGTAGGGAGTTGCATTTTTGGGATAGAAAAAAAAGGAAAAAGGAAACCAGACTTTATGTGGATGGTAAATATATGTGTGTGTATATATATATATATATATATATATATTGTTTATGAAGACTTAGAAATAATTCTAGGAGACCAGAAGTAGACCCTTTTCAATTTTGGGACGTCTGGCATTGCTAACGGATGGCGTAAGCCTGGGAATACAAAGAGATGAGCCTGCAGCTGAGGTGGTCAGCAATCCATCCAGAACTGACCCATGAAATATTTCAATGTCAGGGAATCTGCATTTCATGCTGCTGAAAACACTGTTGTATCAGACAAGTTCTGACCAATTCTAACATAGTCTGCCCTCACAAAAACTCCTTGCTGCATTAAAAACAGTGTGTGCCTGTGTGGAACAGAGATGAACAAATCAGAGCTCTACTAGTGTGAGAAGTAAAGCATATGGGAAAGTCTCTTGATGTAGGTTTGTGGATAATTTCATGAGACTTCTAAAGAAATTCCACATGGATTAACATTTTAAAAAAATTACTGGAAAAAAAAGTTACTCATTGTTCATTAGCAGGAAAGATGCTGTGTTAATTTATGCCACATGCAATGTCCGTAGGGTGGCCCGGGATCTAAGTCTCTGCATAATTTCACCCAAGGATATTAATTTCCCCACTGTGCCCAATTAAACCCATCCCCATGCTAATCTGAGAACAAATAGGATAAAATACAAATTTATTTCTGGAAATTTGTCTAAAGCAAAAAGTAATTAAATCTCTCTCTATTCTTTGGAGGGCATTTACAACCTTTGCAATTAGTGATTAGAACTTAGAAACAAATGTTAAGACTCATTTCCTTGCTGTGCCAGTAGTTATTCCATGCAGCTTCAACCATCAGCCCACGTTGGCTTGCTGGTCAGTGGAAGAAGCCACCTCCATAGGCATGTAGGTGAGCCATCTCTGCAGCTGCAGCTCTCTGTTAACAGTAGGTGCTTAAGAAAGTACCTTAGAATAGACATCTCACTTCTGAAAATGAATTTGGCCTGTAACAACTAATTTGCTTTGTGCAAGCTTTTAACCTCAGTGCCTTTCTTTTTCTGAACTGTGAACTGAAGATTATTACTTCACTAACTCATGGTCTCTGAACTAGCGACTTTGCTGCTCATGTCAGCAGAAATCATTCCATCACTTAGGTGTTGGCCTTCTCTTCATTTTTTATGCTTCACTTTTGTTGTATCCATCCACAGTCTTACTCCGGTAGGTGCCAGTGGTAGATGAGTGGGAGTGGAAAGAGGTGGATTCGGTGGACATGTGGAGTCAATGAACCTGTATTGCTAAACCAAAATACATCATCCCCATTCCTCGGGAGAAGCTCTGAAATATCAAGGTTTTGAGATTTTGCTTTGCCATGTCCATAGAACGTCTAGCGCAACAAGGTCTCTAGTTTGTCCTTGAGGCGCAGTGGTGTTACATGTGGTAAGCTCCGATCACGGGCTTTTGCTTGTTTCTCACACTGAATAAAACACTGTGCTTCCTGTTACTCTAAGGCACGAGGCAAAATCTGGTTCTGCAGTAATGTAGAGAAAAAAATATGGTTTCATTCTCTGCACTTAAGACTTTGGCATGCTCATATACAATACCTAATCTGATTTTTACTTTTTAAAAATAGATCTCCTAGCCTCCAACAAAAAGGCTGCAGTTTTGCCTTAAGAAAATGAAGGAGTCCAGACAAGAATCTTGTCATAAATCCTTGTACCTGTAGTCTTCAAATCAAGGACCAATAATTTAGTCTAAAATCTTCAGCTGGGTGCAGCAAAGCACAGGGACCCAAACATCCCATAGCGTTACTATCCATCAGTTGATCTCTGTGAACTGTTGCTGAATGTTCATAAATGAGTGCCAGAGAGCTATCTGAAATGCTGTTACTGATGCTGCGGAGCCAGTGCTGTGTGCCAACATTTGCATTCAACCCACATGCTCCTGGTCGCTGATTAAAAATTAACCCTTTCATCCTGTTCAGTGTCCTCAGCCTGATTAGTCTGTTGAAGGGATCTTAGGAATTTTAATGAAGTTTGAAATAGGGTAGTCTTTATTTGTGCTGAGTTTCTGATTTTGTCTGCAATTTGGACTTGGCTAGAGGGAAGTCTTGCAGAGCAGATTGTTGTAAATTATTATAGAGGGCTTGTTTTCCTGAAGTAGAACGAGACAGTTACTAATTATGAGCTTGTTCAGCATGATTTTAGCAAAGGATCTGAGAGGTACGTGTACAGGACTTTTCAAATTGCAAAAAATACAGTCCAGAACCTCTGACAAACTGGAAAAGGGTGGTTCTTCGGGTCACTTACTTCAACTTTGTTCTGAGTTTCTTCGTGCTTGAAGGGTGTTACATGTGCAAAATATTGCCAGATTGAGACTTGCTTGGTCCATATTCAAATAGTGACCAGTCTGTCCTGAACATAATTCTTGCCAGTACAGGTGGAATGGTAGTTTTATAATGTCTTTTACAGACGTATGCTTGCGGTTGAGCTATGGATGTCCCAGTGTCTCTGAGAAAGGTGTTCAGTGTAGTGCTTGAATGTGTATTTCAGTGTTCATCATGTGTAGCCAGATAGAAATAGTTTTCTCTGCTGCTTTGCGGTCATATCAGAGGACAAACTGCTTCAAAATCTTTAGTTCAAGAAAATCTCTAAGCCTTCAGAATGGGTATAATTGAATCACTCTTACTTTGCGTTAAAAATTGAGGAAGTTTGAGGATAGTAGCATGTTTAAACATATTAAAATGTTCTGATATCACTATCTTGCCCGGGCCAAGCTGTGCTGATTTTTCTGTCTTGGTTGGGTAGAGTATGTTTGGTCAATGATCAGCCTTCACCCAGTTGTTTAAGGCTCTAGGGGAAAATACTGGCTTATGTACCCACTCATTGCTGTCAGTAAGATGTTGCTCCATGGAAAACATTAACCCTGGCCTGCAATTGTCAATGGTTTATTTCTTTAAAATAAGAATGGGATCACATTTTCACCAGGAGTCTCAACATACTGCTCTCAATGCCGTATTTCACATTTTTTCCTCACAAGATGTCTTATATCCCAAAGAAGTGGAATGATTTATGTAAACAGCTTTCAACAATGGGAATTTTGTCTTTGTACTTTAGACCAATGAAATATTAAATATTAACATGGAATTTTTCTCAAATATTTGTACTATGAGAGAGTTAAGTGAGGCAGTAAATGGAGGTAGTGTTTTTGCATTTATTTCTTGTTGTCTTGCAACCCAGAAGTAAAAAGAATAATACAAGCAAAGTAAATGAAACATTACCAAGTAGGAAAATGGTTGTTAGATAGCAAGCAGGGAACTTTTATACTACAGAAATCTAGGAAATGGGAGCATTTGACATTTACTGGATTGTGGGATGGTAGTAGTATAGGTGCCTGCTGAATTCATGCCCTCAGCATTTCAAATGTCACTTATTTCTGCAAGTACAATGAAAGAAGTGGCAATTACTTTGTGTGGCTCGTACTGCACAGTGTCCTTTGTTACTTGATCCAACACAGACTTATGAGAAATGGTTTCACTTGCACTCTTGCACTTCTGGTGCTTTGTGAGAAGGTGCCCTTTTGGTTTCAAGTCTCCAAGAGTTTTGTTTCCTATGTGTTTTTTTTTTTTATTTTTTTTTTCCCCTTTCTCTTCTCTCTAGGTAGTCCCAGTGCTCACATACCCTTTCAGGCAAGTGATCTCTCTAGAGAAGTGTTACCATGTTCCCTCTCAGAGTTACTCTGTAGCTCCTGAGAGGGAGAGGCAGAAATTGCAGTGATATGGATTCTTCTTTTTAGTTTTTTCTCCAGCTGCTGTTCATCCTGTGGATATACCAAGGACCTGCCCTTCTGGGACCAGGTCATTGTAGATGACCAAGTGCATTATAAATGCCCTCTGCCAAGTGGAGGTGACAACTTAAGCCTGACTTGCATATGAATGAATTTGCATTGAAGAAACTTGCATATTTCCGTATGAATGATCTTCAGTCTCTGAAATGTCACAGGAAAAAACAAAAGGCTTTATATAGTGTCTTCTTGTCTGTCTTCATGTTCCCTAAGCCCCCACTATTCCAGACAGTTTTTTTTTAGGCAGGTGCAACCCAGAGGTGACACCCCCCTTAGAAAGATGCCAAGATCTAATAGGTGACTTGCTGTGTGCATCCACTGTGTCATTTGTAACCCTGCCCTTGCTCTGTTGGGTTCAGCACCCATGGGATGTGGGGAGGAGATGCTGGTAAACACACCAAATGTTGGACCATGGCTTCAAAGGCTGCCTGGCCTGGATGGTGACCAGCGAGCTCTCTGTATTTCTCTCAGAAACTGTGCCTTTCCAAAGAGTGATTTTGATTTGAAAGATCTACATTTTAATTTGTAGTCATCTAATGGATTGAGATGGTAGGAAAACCTCTGGCCTTTTTTCTATGCAACACTAGAAGAAGTTTTGACTGGGTAGCACTGTGTTCTTGTGCTCAGTGCAATGCAACTCACAGATTGCTTCTCTTAATGCTGGTGGGCCCAGGTGCAGTTTTCTAGAAGTTGTACATGGATACTTCTGTTCTGAGGTAATGCAAGGCCTGCTATCTATTTATATGTATGTGTATATGTACCTAGGTAATTATTATATTGATAAGCTTTCAATTCAGCAGGGCTGTTTATCTTTCTTTCTTGAGAAACTATTGCCTAGATGATGTGCTGTCCACACTTACTATTAAATTAATGAATAATTGATTGCACTGATTCTAGTGAGATGGACCAAGACTGACTGCATTTTGGGAAAATCATTCCAGAAGAGGGAAGAAAGGTGTCCTTACAGCTCTTGTATTTAAGCGACAAACTAACAGTTCATTCAGTTGCCCACAGTCCTGGCTGAATTCAGGAGACTGCTGATTCTGCTGCAGTTGCAGTATTAACACCACTCTTTAATCATTCAAGGCATTACCTACTGTTGTCAGCTGCTTCACACACTTGGTGTGTATGAACGGGATCTTTTAATCAGTCCTGGGAGCCATGCATGTGCACCACTTACCATTAGATTATAATTAACTATAATTATGGATGGAGATCAGCCCAAACCATAAAATGTAAATTTAGATATTTACTATGTTAATAAGAAGATTTGGTGAAGATAAAGGGCTTGATTTTTATTTTTCACTATCACAGTAGTGTGAAGGAGTCAGTCAAAATTAATATAACTGCCATTTCCACCCATCTTACGGTTTTCTTTCTGCAGATTGCTATAAATGAGATTCAGGCCAAAGAGGTCGTGTCATTAACACAATAAAACACTGCCTCAGCGAAGCTGAGATGATAGAAAGCAGTTTGCAGGAAACCTGGGAGGTGCGTTTGTCCATAGGTGTGCCAGAAAGTGTTCTGTATAAACCTTCATGATAGTTATTCACCTAAGGACAATTTTACAGAAGGCATGAGTGGGATTTCTGCTCAGGAAGGAGGAATGTTCCCCTTTGCTTCAATGCCATGGGTACGTTCCAGGCAGGAGCATTTTCCAGGTGTGCACAGAGGTGCTGAGTACAGCTTCACCAGCGCGTGCTGCTGCTGCCGCCGACGAGCGGGGAGCCAAGCACCGTGCTAAGCTGCTGTGCTGCTTTGCGAGCTCCACAGTCTTGTTCTCAAGGCTTTATTGAAGAAACAAACCAGTTAAGCAATGTTGAGAATCATAAAAAAGATTTAATGGTTTTTATGAGTAAGGTTCTCTGTTAGTATTTAGCTTTTGCTGGGGAGACAGCGGCTTTTGTTTGCTTGTTTACGTTTGGGAATCAAATCTCACACATTGTGCAAATAATTTAATCTTTATGGCTGCTGCTGCTGCATATAAAGTGTTGCTGTGTTGATACCTGCTGGTTAAGTGAAGCAGGAAGGGATACATTTATGCTCGTCACCGTTTACTGTATTTAACGGGAATGAAAAGTGAAGTAGTAAATTAGGGAACAATATTCTTCTTCATTTTGGAACAAAGAGTCGGTGTTCCAGGATCCTGGTTAATCAAAGCGCAATGACCTGCACACACTGAAGCTTTCCCCGCTCTCTCTTTCCCCGCTCTGGTATTTAAGTGGAAATGGCGTGTTTCGCTGTTGACCTGAGGGCTCCATATTGGAAAGGTCTCTTGTGATGGCGAGAGGGGGCACCAGAACGGTGTTCGGGGCCTTGCTCCTAGTGCCAGAGCAGAAGCCCTGCATTTGGAACAACCTCTAAGGGTGTCTTACATCCTCGCTTTAGTGTCTTCTTCCAAAAACTACTTCCAGACTCTGGAAGCTGACATTGCTTACATGATTATTTTTTAAAAAAAGTTTTAATAGTTTTAAATGTTTTTAAAGTTAACAGTTATGAAGGCGCATTGTGATTGCTTTGCTGTTGTGGCAATACTGTGCCATGTGTCTAAGTATTCTCGGAAGCTTATCAGGTATTTAAACATGTAAATGAAAATTATAGCCTCCAACAACATCACTGTTCGAACTGTGAAGAAAATCAAAACATTTAGCCTGTTTGTTTGCTAAGCATGTATGCCCGAGTCCTGTTAGGAGATGCAGGGAATCTTTGTTTGCTCAGGGAAAAAGCGACACGACACATTATTCGATGATTACCTTCGATTTAAAAATAGATACGAAGTGAGTGAAGGAGACTATTATGTCTCCAGAGTGGAGCTGCGCACGGTATTCTGTCTCCACAGAAACTTTACACTGGTTCATGCTACTTGACATATCGATTATCGTCATGTACAAGCCCTCTGTTTTAAAGCACAGCTTGACAGTATTCTCTAGCGCTTGGCCTGACACCTGCAATAGCATTTCTGTCAGTGGTGCAGTTCACAGCTGTTACTACAGGACACTTCAGCAGTTTCCTACTAAAAACCTGGCAAGTGGTGGTAAAAGCCTGCCTGACTCTGCTTAGTGCCTTTGGATTCCCAGCAGGACCCCCTCTTCTTTACTGCTCGCATCTCAGTTATACCTTGATGAGACAAGTTTCCCCTAGCTGTGATGCCTGATGTGGGCATCTGCCTGCCTGATGCTCCCTCTCTAGCTAGCAGAGCAAGTGGGGGGCAGAGGAGTGGTTTTTGGGGGGATTTGGGCCAGGTGATACCAGAAAGACAGCCAAGCTTTTGTTTTCCACCCTTGTAGGGTGTAGAGGGTGATTGGAGCTGAATAGCTTCTTATTTAGACTTTTCTGGCTATGGAGGGCTTAACCTGAAACTGGTGATCTCTGATCCTGGATCCTGCTGGGGCTCAGATCAAAATTTCTCTTGGAAATGCTTCTGGATCAGCCCTTTGACAAAGTCTTTATTTTGAAAACCTGCTTGCCTCCAACTGGAATACCGTAGTGTATGTTGGTTTTTGGACCAGTCAAATATTCAGTTGCAATGAATAGAGCAAAATATAGTTTGGAGCAAGAAAGTGCAGGAATAATTGATTGTATATGCATCGTGTACTGCTGAGTGTCTGTTCAAGGAGAAACCAAAGCTATAGGCCAAAAGCTTTAAAATCCCATGTTTTAATATTAGGATCCTGTGTACCTCTGTATTTAGGCTCAGAGAGGCTCAAGCATTGCCATTCAGAGATGCCAGTTCTAGGAGTTAATCCAACTGCTCCATGATGATCAGAGAAGCAGGTACCTACCACGAATGAATTGAAAATCACATTGTTTTGGCTTTGGTGCCTGTACCAGACTTTTGGGCCACCCAAGCTGAAAGTTGTTGGATAACAGCTTTTATAAGACGGGAACCAGAGAGCTTTGTTTCAGTAGTTTCCATGGTAGATCAAATATTTAGCTCTTGGATCATTTCTAGGGAAAGTAAAATTAGTAATTAAGACACAACATTGGCTGTGGAATCCCCTGATATGTCAGAAAATGTCTTCTTGCTGTAGGCATTGCAATTGGTTACTGCTAACCAGTGTTGCTAACCTGTATTAATTTCAATTTCCTCTTGCAGTAATGCGTAGAAATCCATTTGGGATGGACATTTGCTGCCGGAAAGGATCCAGAAGCCCACTCCAGGAGTTGTATAATCCCACCCAGGTGAGTGTCTTGTGGCTATGATCAAACGTCCCAGTTCAGAGTACAAATACAGTCTTGCTTAACTTAAATGTGTTTTGGTCTGTTTTATATCATTTATATGCAGTAGCTGCCATCTGCTTAGAGGAATAATCCTCAGACCTGCAAAGCTGAGACATAAAGTTCTACAGTTTGAGCTAAAGGCCTGATTTTTGAAGGTTTTTAGTTGCCTAATGATGCAGACTCCTTTAAGTATTTTACTTAGGTACCTAAAAGCCTTAAGATAATATCTTTAGATCTCCTAGGTACAAGCTGAGGCTTCATAATCTAATCTGTCAATCAACACACAGAAGGGCAGGGTGGGGTGAGAGCAAGAGTAAGTGACGTTTTGTGCATGAAACAGCAAATGCAGGAAGGCAGAAAATTGCAATAATAATATATGAAAATTATTTGTGTGGTAGCCAGCTGCCCTTCCTGTCCTGGTTCATTACTTGTATGAGGTCGAGACAAGCACAGTAGCTAACACGTCCTTACTCTATGCACTATTTGACACCTGATGGTCTTGGTGGGAGCCTACAACAATCTGAGTTCTTGTGACAAGCAGTGCAGGAAAGTTATCTGAAATTTGTGCTCCCATTTGTTCCTCTGGATCAATTTATTCCCTACATGTGAGTTGAATTGGCACATTCAGGAGCAGCATTTCCTGTTGGCAACCGAGAGGAAGTGCTGCCATTGAGGGAAAATGCCAGCTGACTATTAAACATATTTATTAAGGTTTAACAACCGCCTATTATATATTTATACATCAATGAATACATTGAGTTTTACTAAATTGGCTGTTAAGGAAAGTGACTATCCCAATAAATCTAACTTGTTAGATTTAACAAGGCAGTAAATGTTTTAAATACTATTTGATTATGAAGAGACTTACTATATAGTGTGCAAAATGAAATCTAAGTGATTTAAAGTATTTATGTGAAGAAATGACAACAACCTAAAGATATGTGATATCTGATACGTGGTGGGGTAAAGCTCCATTTACTTGATTACGTTGTTTTTATGAACATACGCTGACTTTCTAATTCAATTGGAATTCTGTGCATGGCTGGGAACATGAGTTTATCATACTAATATACTGGCCTTTATTGACCATTATAGAGTTAGCGTTGTGTAAATGGAAAGTGCATGTAAAAGCCCTGAAGAGGAGCAATCAAATGCTACAAAGGAAAAATACTAGAATTTGCAGGTTAAATTGAAAGATTTAAACACTTTTTGCAGATGATCAAGAAAGGCAGGTAAGGGAAAGGAGGCTGGTCATTTAATTATTCTCTCTGGGGTCTGCAGTGTGTCAGTTAAAACCTCCTTACCCTTTAATATTGTTAATGGCCATCCCATAAGAGAGAAGCATCCCCATCCATTGAAGGGCTGTAATCCCAGAGCCCTTGCAAGCTTGGCCAACTCAAAAGGTTTTCTGAGCTTCCTGAAGCAGGGGATGCATCTGGCAGCTCCCTTACTGCCTCTCCTTCATTTCTGCATGCCCTGACCAAGTAAAGCATTAGCATGCCTTTCAGGGCTCTCTTAGGAGGCAGCCAGAAAAGTCAATGTTAGAGTAAGTGCAGCATTTCTTGCAGCTGATGTCATACTAAGCAGATGACGTTTTTCACACTGAAGTGTTTCTGTCAGCTCAGTGACATCCCTTCTTATCAAACTTTTAAGTTTTGTTTCTTTATTTGTTTTTAGAAGGCATTTGCTCACTTTTTGGATGGGGCTTTGCATGCTGCACTCAGTTCTGTAGGAACTAACAAGGCAAGCAAGTGCATGCAGAAACAAGAAAAGACAGCAAGAAGGGGCCGACATAAAACAACAGACTGGAGATGACCCCTGGAATATTTCTTCAAATATGTGGGTCATATTTCTTTTTGCATTTTTGCCTGAATAAATGTCTTGCCTTTCTTAAGGTGGCAGAGGAGAGACTGGTCTGTATTTTGGCAGTGGGGTTCTTAGTTCTTGACCTCAGGAGTTCACCAGCAGTTGTAAAGAGGGCAGGGGAGATCAGACTCCTAATCTGTCTCTGCAGTTCCTTGCAGAAGCAGTCATGATCTACCATTTGTAAAATCAGCTCAGAAGTCAATAGAATAAATAACTTTATGATAAGACTTGATTTTTGATCCATGATTTTTTGGCCAAAACCTCTCTCTTACAGATATAGATAATTAAAATACCAGTTAGATCTTCAACCCTTGACTTTCAAGAACTTGTTGGACTCCTGGTGTTGGGAGCCAACACTTTTCTCCTGGATGCTGACGGCTGTGTGTGTGCCATCACAGGAACGCTTTGGCACCTAGTTTAGCTGCCTCAGAGAAGTGGTAGATTGAGCAGATATTTGTAGCTCTCCTTGTAGTTCAAGGGAATCTGAACAATTCAAACATCATACTTAGGCTGCTGAAAGATGCCCTGCAGCTATGGCTTTGGATTACCACAAGCTAGGTGCAGATGTAATTTTTTCAGTGTAGGAAACTTTAAATATTTAATGTGTACACGTGCATGTTTTTAACATGATCTAGTAATAGGAGTACCCAGCTGTGGCTCACCATCCTCTGCTACAGAGTGCAGTGTACATTTAATGTGCTTCAGGTTTCCTCACGTAGGCAGTAATGTGCAAATGTAATTCCTGTGGTTGTCTCCAGGACCCCCAAGAGAGTTGGGCAGGGGAGGGGGCTTATGTGGCTTCCTGCTCTGAGATGGTTGTAGGATGTTCCCTATCAGGGGAGATGGGAATATGGCTGTCAATTAAAATAAATGCCAGATAGTGTCAATAATTATCTCTCAGATTTAAAATGCTGTAGTTTAATATGAGTAAGACTTTTCAACTCTGTGTTCAGCATCAGGTTGCACTGCCCTCGTAAAACCAGATGGAGAAAGGTTGATTTACACCAGCCAAGGATTTGACTACGGGTATTTACTGTGTTGACATATAACAGCCTCTCTGATCCTGCGCTGTTTTGTTTCCTTCTATGGAGTTGTTTAGGTTGTTTGCAGATGCCATCATTTGTCTCTTGGATCTCTTTTAGACTTGGTGGATGATTGTGACAAGAAAAAAGAAAAAGAAGAAAAGAGAGGAATTTGGCTTCAATAAATTCTAATATAGCAATGAAATGGACTGAAAGGATGGCTTATAGGAGCTGAATTTTAGAAAATTGCAGTCAAATTTTCAGTGGACTGATCATAATTGTTCAGATGTTTATTGGAGGACTTTGGAGGTCTTTTCCAACCTTAATGATTCTATGATTCTATGAGTTAGCAATGAGTTAGGACCAAATTAAGTGTCTGTAACAAAGCCCGTTATTGTAAAAGTAGGAACAATGCTTTTGCGCTTTTGCCTGTTGTAATAGAGCAGAAAGTGAGAGGTGCATTTGTCTGTGGACAAAAGATTTCTTCTCTAGGGCTTTTACTGCAAGATTTTTCATGAGCACTAATATACCATGAGGGAAAGAAAAGTCAATATAACTGAACTGGATTTACACTGAGTAAGCAAATTTCCAGGCTGTGGTCCTCAAGTACATGCAGACATGCCTCTAAGACCCTGTTGTCATTTTTTTTTCTTTCTTCTTCAGTTAGAGGTTTACTAATAAGGTGCAGAGGTACCCATGCCAAATTTTGAGGGCTGAAATGCTGCATTTCTTTAATGGGTTTGTTAAAAAAACAGCTTGGATCTGTATTAAGTAGAACTATATTCCTTCTGCCACATAGTTGTAATGGAAAAAGAAAGAGGATTCAGCACACAACAAGTAGCAAAAGAGAAAATCTAGATGTAACTTAACACAGTTGAAGAGACTTACAGGAATGTGACATAAACTTGCATCGTATATTGATTTTTTTTATATTTTTTTGGTATACCAAACCCCAGGAATTTAAGGACATGGGTAAACAAATAGTTGCAAAACTTTTTCTTAGAAGACAACTTATACAGCTGTGTCTTGTAATTTGCATGACTGAGTATAGGCCCATTGCTCCAAAAATAACAGATAATTGTGGATCAGCCCATGGAGCTGGAGTCACCAGAAGTTCAGAATTGGGTAACATCATACTTGAGGCTTGTACACATTAGTGGTTGGCATTGAGCTGTTTGGTGTAATGAAAGCGCTACCAAATTACAGCAAATTGCAAGCCAAAATAGACCCAATGTTAAAGGAAAGGGAAATAGTTGCATCTTTAAGTTAGAATTTGTCTTCTAGTTGTCAAGATTAACACCTAATTCCCAGGAAATCATTGTCTGGTCTAACTATCTAGACTGTTGTGAGGAGCACAGCAGAGGTACAGTCCTATAGCTGTTAGGATACACATCCCAAGGATGAGTTTGTTTCAGTTTCCAGTTTGACATTGCCTAACTAATACATGAGTCGACATGACTGTTTCACCAAAGGTCAAACTGTTTGCCATTTGTTATTTTCCTTTTCAAACACATTTCTTTTTGTTGAGGAGCTGCATTTCTAGGTAGCTGATTTTTGTGGTAGTTGGAGCCAGGATGTTTAGTGATTTGCTAAACCTGGTGAGTCAGAACTGTGGACCTCACATTGCCTTTCTGTTATGAAATTATATTGGATTGTTTTGGAGCAGTCGTTCCAAAATGACCCACTTCTTTTATTACTTCCACTCCTTTTCTCCCCTGCCTTCCTGCCAAGTGCAAAGAAAGTGAGCGGCTGCCTTGCTGCTCACAGACAGTGTTTATACATCCTCAGCCACCTCAGGCTGCATGTGCTCCTTTTTTGGAGATGCCGCATGATTATCTGTGGCTCAGGCTGTCTGGATAGCATCTGCAAACATCAATCCAGTTCAGCCCACATCGCTTAACTTTCATCTGGGTTGGTACTTCCCTATCTTCAAGATGATTTCAACTCACTAGGATAACTTTGTGGGCGACTGTGACTGTTCCCGGACAGAAGTTTGTGGTGAGCTTTGTGGTCTGAGCTCTGTGTATGTGTTACCTACAGCACTTTGAATCGAAGGTTCGAATGCCTAAAAACCCGTATTTCTGCCCTTGGTGAGCCTGAGGTACTGAGCACTCTTCAGTTTGTCTCTGTGTAACAGCTTCTTGTAGAAGTATAAGAAGTAAAGGGTAGGTCAATGAGTATGACAAAAAGTCCAGTTTACCTGTGGTTTTGTCTCCGTCAGCAGGTGACCAGGACAGACTACAAGAAGGATAAACAAATCATGATAATCTGCTGACACACAAAAACTCATGGGCTTCCTGAGCCAGGCACATGTCTTCCTTCATCAGTTATACCATGCAAGAAGAACTCAAGGTGCCAAACTACTACAGCAGTGAAGAGGAGGGGAAAAATATTACTTTCCAATTTCAGTAAGACAGAAAGATTACACCAGTACTATACACCAGTGCTATACACTAACTTTTCTCCCCTTTTCATATGTATATGTTCTGTCTGCTGTATTTCCTCCCAGGGACAGCAGTACAGATACCCTAATGTGAACTTTGGAGTACAAGAAATAGAGCAGCTTATCTAAAAAGCAAAAGGTTAGAAATTACTGATGCTTTGCTATTGAGATGAATAGTCATAGATGTGCATGTGTCCTTATGAGGGCAAGAAGTGGCCCCAAAGTTTTACTAGTACTGAAAACGTACATTGTGTGGTTGGTGCTGATCTTTGTAGGCAGATTCATGCAGATAATAACAGCATGGTAAGTGCAGTTCTTAGTCTCAGTATTTGATTGATCATAGATTAAAAACTCCTTAATGGAAAAGATGCAGAATGGAGACATAGGGAAGAAAATTCAATGTGCAGTGCCAAACTTTGGGAACATAATCCTGTTGGTAAACAACAATATTGTATCTAATTATCCTCCCTTGCTGTAGCAGATGCCTGCTGGTGAAAGAACAGGTAATTGATTTACTCTGTGGATGACTTCGTATGCAAAGACATTACTTACTGTCGTGCTTGCAAGTCGTAAAACAGCAGCTGGACTGGGATGAAATATTACATTAACCTTAGGAAAAAAAAAACTGCACTAGTGAGAATGCTTTGTTATTAATTACTGATTACAAATGATAAGAGCCTGTTTTAGATGCTGGGGAAATGGCATAGGGAGGGGAGGGGAGGATTTCAGGTACAGTGTGCTTCATAGATCATTCCTTGAGACATGATGGATGCCTTTGTAAGTCAAGAGGAATTAATCAGACAAGTATGTACAGTAACTACCAGTACTCAAGGCCAGAATTATCGTCAGGACAAGCTCATTCAAGTTACTGCAGTGCATTGAGATGAATTTTTATTCACCTGTGTTTAATAGAAGACTTATTACTTGCACAAAATGAAAAAGTACAGTTGTCACTCAAAATAGCTCTGATTTCCCTGATAGAAAAAGAAGCAGCAGAGATCTCTTTCAATTTCTCCCGTTCTTGAGTCATCTTTTATTATTTTGAGAGTATATGAGTTTAATTATAAAGGCTTTCTGGAGGCATGCAATTATGGGAAAAAAGATTTAGTAATACAGGAGACGTGGCCAAAAACAGAAGGCTTGTATGTGTTGGAGGGGGAAGATAACACAGTTTTCAGAACTGGACATCTGTATGTGATGTCTGGACTCCCTATTAGACAATTGTCTAAACCTACTTGTGCAGCGGATGGAAAGAAAACCTGGACTGTAGCACTCTGATCCAGTGCCCGATCAGCATCAGTGAAGCTTTTTGTGTTTAATTCTCTCCAAATCAGAGACTGATTTGGTCATGAACATGATGGTTCAATCAAATGCTTGCTCGGAACCAAGTAGCATTCAAACGGGGAACCTGCCTATCTCTCTGCATTAGGTTCCTTTCTTTCCTCCTCAGCTGAAAGTCTTATGCCAACTTGACCAGTGATGAAAACACGAATAATTCTACCTCAAAATGCAGAGGGATGTGGCAGTTTGGAGAATTAGGAGGCAAGGGGCAGTGGGGGAATATCTGTGTTCGCAAACTGGTGTAATGACCACAGATTTCTGCCACCTGCTCCTGCGGAGATGGTGCAGGATTTCTGCCTGCACTTAGCAAGCGCTCCAACATCCCTGGCTAAATTGCTGTATCCTAGTATTCTCAGTCTAGACCTTGTAATTATTTACAGTGTAGCCTCTCTTGCTCATTTCTGGTGCAGATATTTTCTGGGCAGCTTTCTCCACTGTGTGCAGGGTAGCAACCATGTTTGTCTAAACATCTGCTTATTTTTTTTTCCTGCAGTCTTTGTTATCAAAGAGGTTTCTTAACTCTGTGCAGCAGAATTGTAGACTGCTTGCAGCAGGGCAGGACAATCTCTGTAAATCCCAGAGGCCCAGCTACAGTCTCTCTCTCTCTCTAAGAAACCGTAAAGTATCCCAGTAGGCATAATTATGAAAATGAGAGAAGACAGATACTACTCTACTGGTCTTGTAATTCTCGTTTACTATGTAACTTTAAAATTAAGGAGGAGTAGAAGAAGTTGTTAAAATTTGCAGTTATTTTCAGGAGATCAGATTCCCCAAGTCTCCTTTTTACAGACTTAGTGTATCTGATGCAGCACCTCTAGACCTACGAACTGACCTGTAATGTTCATTGATGGACTTTAGGTCTGTACAATATAAATTCACCTCGGTAATGTAACTTACTAAAGCTTTCTTCAGTAAAAATGCAGTAATCTACTTCTCTGATTATGTACACAGATTCAGAATTTCTCCTCTGTAAATACTGCAGACAAGGCAATATTAAAATATTGCCTCCTGAAGGACGTGGCTGCAGAAGCCACTGTGCATTTTGGCACTAATGTGCTAAGGAACTGAGTGGTACTGCTGGGAGGCAGGCTGTAGAGTTTTTGCACAAATGTGTAGGTAGTTAAATCAAGCACAGATTGTCTAGTGATATTTTCCAGGTAAGTTTCCTATTTGCAAAAGTCTGAGCTCTATAGCAGGCTCTGTATTAAGTCGTGTCATGGTGATCTGTGACACGGTCTTACAATAGAGTAAGACCTGTGGTGAAGACCATGTGCGCTTGTCTGTTCGTCTGCAAAAATAAGAAAACTGTACCTTGCCCTGTCAATCCTGTTTGTCTGACATCCCCAGACCCTCATGACGGCAGTAATAAAGAGTGGAGCAGAAGGATGGGGGGGGGCAACATGACACAGGCCGTTGCTGCTGGTGGTCAGGGCAGGAGAAGCAGGGAGCTGAATCTTTGGGAGCAGAAGTCACAGGGGTTCCCCTAGGACTGGGAAATGCTGTCAGTGCTGGCTGCCGGGCTTTTCTTGTTTTCTTCTTTAATCATCAGCTTGAAAGATCAGTTGCTTAGGTAGTCATCACCTGGGCCAGCCACACTTAAATGGCTTTTAGTCACTAGCTTTCAGACCTTGCTTCTTACCGATCTGGAGGAGATGTAAAACGAAAAGGAAATATAAGGGAGATTTATAAAGTAATATCTATACAGCATTCGAATACAGCAGAAACAATGTTTATACTACATATGTCTTTTTTTTTTTCCTGTAGAAAAACAACACTAGCAATTGTATTGGGGTCACTCAAGAAGATCTTTGTTGCTTGACCAACCTGTAACAGTTATATATCCCAGTGTGGATAGGATGTTTTATGTTTGAACTATTCCTACATTTACAGGGCAATGTGAAACTCAGTGGAGAAATGTGGCAAAAATATATTTCCTTCACACTGAGACTATAATGTAGTTGCACTGGAGGGGTACGCTGTCTTCATATTCTCATTTTCCAGTATGCTGTCAGTGTAGATGCTTCTGTCCATTCATAACTTTGGGAGAAAAGTGAAACCTGATCTCTTGAAAATTGATGGCAAAACTCCTAGGCTCTGAAGAGGCCAAACTTTTAGTTAAAAGATCTGATCCAGGGGATCAGAAGGGAGCTATAATTGCAGCCATTGTTTTATCTCCCTTTTCACCATTCCACATATTCTGTTGCACTAGGAAATCCTGAAGGGTGTAAATCTGATGCTGAAAAGATTCCCACCCCCCCTTTTTTTTCCTGGTGGTGAGATGACTATAGCCAAACCAAAGAGTGTTGGCAATCTTACAGTGCACTGAAGTTTATGTATATTTCTGGTGCCTGGAAAATCCAGGAGAGGGTGTTTCTTTCTTTTCAATCTTAAATCACATCTGAACACTATTCTGAGTGTGGTTTCTGCAAAGAGCTAAAAGGAAAACGCGGTAAAAAATCACTATGTTCCCGCAGCCAGAATTGCACTGAGATTACATGGCTGCACGGCAAATTAGCAAGCCTCTGTAGCTATCAAACTTATGCCCTAATATAAATCTTTCCCCTCCTTCCTGTAAATGTGGGCTGTGTCTTTTAGATCATTTTGGACAAGCATCTGGGGATGAGTAAGGGGAAGTGGATATTAATTCAATTAGAGGACAGAAGATGAACATACAAGCTGGCGTGGGGAATTGACAGCGGGAGCTGAAGTAACAAAGATATCTTTAGCCAGGAGAGGACAGTTTCATCTATTCAAGTCATGCTTGACTTTTGCCATGCATACATTTGACTTATGAAATGTTGGTTGAAGGAGTTGTATTTACATAGCAATATAGTTAATGTCATATTTTGGGAACTAAGCCTTGATGTCAATAGATGGATGGAAAGCTGGAGAGCAGATGCACAGTAGTAGCTTTCAGTTCATTTTGATCCATTAAATATTCATAATAAGCTCAGCTGAAGGAGAAAAGAAATGTTTCATTGAACTGGGAAGGAGAAGCTGAAATCGCTGGAACTTCTCCAAAGCGTAACGTCTTACTTAATGTGAACTGAATGAAAGTTCCTGTGGTGAAGGTGAGATGCAGTACTGGGTACTTCCACAATTGCTGCTTTCTTCCTTGAAGAGATTGTTGTGCCAATGACATCACTCTGTAAAATAATGGCCAAGAATTACTACTCTGAGCAGTTTATGTAGGCACAGCGCAGGCTTTTTCCTTCTTTTTTTTTTTTTTCCATCCATAGCTTTGGACATACAAAAGCCTGTGTGTAGACTGTCCTATAGTTAAATGCCACATATTTACAGCCTGGTAACAAATCCTTCCACACTGCATTTTCCAGGCATGGACACACTGTCACTGAGCAGATGAGTCCCGTACTTGCCCAGGGAGAGCTTGGCCTCCATTGAGCACTCAGGGGCTTTGGGGTAATGCTAAAAGCTGGATATACAAACATGTGCTTGTCTGTATGTCTGAGAGAAACTCTTAGACCGCAGAAAGCTTTGCGTTGGGTGCGCTGGTGTCACGAGAGGCCCAGCCATCTCACACCCAGCTACCTCATGGCCTCGCTGGGCTGGCTCGCGCCACATGCGGAGCTGGGGCGCTCCCTCGGTAACCCCGGGGTGAAGCAAGTGTGCGCCCGCAGGGGAGGCGCGATCTGGCTGCTCTCTGTGCAGCTGGACTTGTCTACTTTGTGTCATGTAAACATGGCTTCGTAAACTGTCCTCAAGTTCACAGCTGTGTGCAGGGGGGGGCTGGTTGTCTCTTTGCCAAGATGTACTCCTGTCATCCTGCCTTTCCTCCTCCTTCTCCTCCCCGTTTCCTCCAGCCCCGAGGTCTCCTGCTCAGTCTAATGCCTTTAACTCTGCTCAGTCTCCTTCTCCCATTCCTACCACTTTATCTTACAAAGACTAGAATATTTTTACATGGGGTACTCTGCAGGTTTATGATCGTGGCTTTATCACAAAGTGCAGCCAGCCAGTGGGAGAACGAGGGCGGACAGTTGATGGCGAAGCAGATAGAGAGGAGAGACTCATCTCTGAAAATTATGCTCTCATTTATTTGTTTATCTTCAGTCAACCACTGCAAAAACAGACCAGGCAAAGGAAAAGATATTTGTCTGTCTGCTGCTAAAGAGAGCTCAATGACTTGTTCTGAGTTTATAACAGGCAGTATTGCTTTTAATGAGAACATAGAAAAAATCTGTTGTGTCAAGAAAGTAATGGCAAGCCAGGTCGTGTGCTTATTAAAAATGGAGAGAGCCTGAAAAAGAAGCAGTGTGAGATCTGCGGCTTCACCTCCAACAACCTCTGAAAAAGTCATGGGAGGCTGAGATGTAAATGCATCAAAGGGCTTTGTTTTCTAGAGGGATGTAACAGATCTCTCCATGCATCCTGCTTACGATCGCTGAATTGCACAGCTGCGGAGGTGCAGCAGGCGGATCGGTGGAGCTCTGAAGCGTCACCTTCCTGCCTTGCACGGAGTATCATCATGTCCTCGTCCTCTTTGACAGAGCCTCTTCAATTTTCACTTGGGATGTTAAGTGAGTTACTGTGTAAAATATTGACGCTGAAGGAAGAAAACTGCCTTTTTACCCAAGGGTAAATGATCTTGAAACAAAATATGTGGGATAAAAGAATGATTTCTTAGGCAGGTTCAATGAATAATTGATTTCTGCTTCTCATAACATTATCAGTGTAATTAAATTGGTGGCTAAATAAGTAAGACAGAAGGTATCATCTGTTAGACACCAAACCTCTCTATCCAGTCATTGGCAAAGTACTGCCATCTGGCATTAAAGGCCGTCCTGCAGTCATGCAGGTTCAGGATCTGTCTTGTAACTAACAAGTTCATGCTGTGTAAGCAGCAGCACGATAAAAATACATGCATTTAGTCAGTTATCTGCACCAGAAAATAACCTAAATAAGCTTCCTTCCTTCCCTGCCAAAGCTGCTACTGTCTTTGGAAGCTGTGTGTTGAAATGATTCAAAATAATAAGCACTCTTAGATTCTTGCTTTGTGCACATAGGTTTTGTGCTGCTCCCCGTGGATGTGGATTTTGGCACGGCTGGGCTGTGCAGAGCATCGTTTCCAATGGCTCTGGCGCAGAGCTGCAGAAGGTCACTAACTCTGGTCACTCACCAAGCTCCAAGACAGTTGCTGTTGTGGTTCCATTTGCTATGTTAAAAACGTGTTGAAAAATGAGAGAGGCCAGAGGGAATAATAGGGGATAGGGAAGCAGTCTGGATGTGGCTGGGCTTGGCCAGCTTCTGTGTGGGACTTTGTTCTTTCTTCACATGGATTCTGCTTTGGAGAAGCAAAGAAAGGAGGGTAATTTTAGAGGCCAAGCAAAGATAAAACTAAGGGGGAGACCTCAGCCTGCAGCTGCAGCAGGCACTGTAAGTAAACCACTCATTTAGAAATGAAGCAACAAACCTGTTAATATTACAGTTGTTGATACTTTATTCTGCAAAATTAATCCTGAGATGCTGCTTCTGGCTTTCTTCTAAGTAACATGTCCCAGACACCTCAAGGGTGTCTTGGAGTAATATGCTCCCTCATGATTCTTCAGTGTCACATCTGTAAGCTCAGATCCCTCATACATTGAAGTGTTGGAGTACATTTCACCACAAAGCTAAAAATCCACATGGAGTAGAAAATCTAAATGCTGTACTGGTTGGTAGGTCAATGTGTAGGTGACGAAATGGTCCAATGTCTTTTGAAAGTCAATGGAGACCTTTTTGCTGGCTCTTGTAGTTGTTAGAGCTTCCCCTTGTATCGTGCATAAGAGGGTTGCATCCAAAGGCTGCTGAAGTCAGCAGGAAGACCCCAATGTTTGCTTTGGCTTGGGGTCAGTCCCTTAGGTGAAGAAACTTAAGGAAATATTCCATTCACGTTGTTTGCAGCCCTGATTGTGCTATGATTATGATACTTAGCAACTGGTCCTGCAGAACTGATGTCTGTTCAGTGATATGTATTCTGTCTTTAAGTGTGGGAGCATTCATGGTTTCGTTGAACCACCATCCTGGTAGTACGGTTATCACCATAATGTGAAAGGAGAAGCAGTGGTGGGCTAGCAAGGTGCAGTGCTTGCATCCTGGTGGGCTGCAGCTGTGTTCAGCCAATGCTATTGTCTGGGTGGTTTTGCACGATAAACACAGGGAGAAGATCCTGGTTTTGCCATGGATATTCTTTGTCATCAGATCATTATGTCTCTGTTTCCACATTTGTAAAATGAGTGATGCCTGTTTACCTCTTTCTTAGGGGCATACTGGTGATGGAATCATTGTTTGTGTGGTGATTATAGAAAATGACAAATGTAATTACTGGTTCCAAGTTAGATTGTACATCTACACAGCTGCCATGAGATGTGTCTCTTAACTTCCTCACTCACTTGAAGTGAAGCCAAGTATTTGGTCCTAATTGTAATGAATCTAAACCAAGATGTAACAGTTTGATTTTCTGACATATAGTATTGTCACTACAGCATCCACCAGTATATACTGAATCTAAACTGTTGGTCTTAGTAACATCAGGGAGAGCCAGTGTTTGTGTGGAAGCCTTTACAGACCAAGTGCAAACTCCTTTCTCATGTACAAATATGAGCATGCATCTCCATATCCCCCAGCTGCTGCTGAAATCTATGAATTAGGGATGTGCTCAGTCCTGCCAAAAGATTTGTACCCATCTGGAAAAGCGATGTTTTTGTATGCCCAGTGCCTTATTATGCATACAAAATACATATTAGTAAAGCTGAATTTTGATACCACAAGATCTGTTTGCATGACTGGGTATGGTTGGCTCTCTGTACTTTCACTGCCTGGCTTTGAGCTAAAAGAAGTAATTCTCAGTGGGAAGACTAATTGTTTCAGCTCAGAATTAAGTGGCTAATCATTAGAAATTCAATTGGCATGAAGTGCAAAACATTAATCATGGAGCACTAATGTGTCATTGACGTGGACCGCACTGAAATTTGCTAATTAATATATGTTGTTTTTATTGGAAAGGGTTAATGTGTGCTCAGTTGTTAAACAGGATGTGAACGTGTCAGATGCTGGGAACCAAGGGGTTTTAAAGAGGCTGTGCTGCTGTATAACACAGAGCACACAGCTTACTGAGGGCTAAAACCCTTAGAAAGCTGCCTCTTAACTTTCTGCAATCTGATACTAAAGTTGACACTAAATGCATAGCTTGAACAAAACAGTGTACAATGCTAAATGCTGAAATCCTGCATGTCCTGAATGCCCTTCAGCCATCACCACAGCGTCCAAGAGCGCAGCGGGGTCGCATGTAGCTGGGATGTTGCAGCAGGGGACAGAGATGCTGCCACTGCTCCCAAGCAGGGGCAGACCTGGTGCCGCAGCGTGTGCATGCATGGGGGGCTCTGCCACCTGCCCGACCACATTCACCACCACCCTTAGGCCCTGAGACCTGCGTCCCACCTGAGACCTGCTTCCCACCTGGCTGCGCTGCACCCCTGCACCGCAGCCCAGACCTTGGGGCTGCCTCTACACGGTCTTGCTGTGGCCTGTATTACCCCCAGACATGTTTGATCTCTGCTCTGAAACTGCTGGAAATACGATAATATACCGTAATGAACGGTGATGAATATTGAACTTGAATAGCATCTGGCTTAGACTAAATAACTTCAGATAAGTGGTGCCATTTCCCCATTATTTCCTGTTGCAGAGAATTTCCCAGTTGCTAGCTGGTGGTTACTGCACATCCGTGAAACAGAATTGTTCGTTGTATTCATTTGCTTTGCAGCAAGGCGTGCTCCCGTGTTGAGAATTAAAAGCAGTCTCCTGTGTTTAACGCCTGAGGACACAAATATAACCTGTTTAAATATCGTTCTTCAGTTATCCTTTGGATCATCTGCCTTCCAACTCTTCTGTACTCCGTAAAATACCCTTCTGACTACCTATCAGAAAAATGATACATCGGCTCTTTCAGTCCATTTCCCTAAACTGTAATCAAGCCCTGTCTGTATAACAAAAATGAAAAGAAATATCTAACTGGAACGGCATTCTTTGCTTTTATTCCTGAAAAAATGCATTAATGTTCCCTTATCAAATATACCTATTAAGCAAATCATTCCATTTCCTTCCATCTTCAAAAAGGGATACCAAAGGGATACCTAGGCACAGTCAGCCATTCTTTCCTGACAATAAAGGCCACACTTGATTTGTGTTTTTTTTTCTTCTTTTTAACCACAATTTCATGAAACCTAAAAATGGATTTGTGTAAATAGCTCATTGACCTCTCTTTTGTTTAAACATAGCTAAAAGATTATAGGCCCTTACTATATCTGGTCTAACTCGCCATTTACATTACACTGCGTGGTACAGTCTGCTAGTGGAAATTACACTTAGGTATAGGGTAAAAGCTTCCAAAATGCCTGTCTGTCTTAGGTTGAAATCTATTTCCAGCCTGGCTTTGGCAATTAGAAAAGCGAGTGATTCATTCAGGTTTCTGATTGTTAAGTCTAAAGGACGGGCATTTAGGCACTTTGGAAAGTGCGTCCTTCTCTATCTGCATTCAGAGGAAAAGAAACTGGGGGAGCACTTCAACTGCTCAACTTTGAGGTTTATTTTTTCTATTTTTTGTAGAGGCTTTGCGGAGATCCTTGAATTAGCAAAGGGATGCAAACCAGTTGTCTTACCCTACCAAAGCAGATCAGCGGCATTCTCTTTTGCTCACCTTCTTGTGGGTCTTTCAGGTGGCTAGGCATGCGTCAGAACAAGGTGTGCTTTTGGGCAGATTCCAGTCGCATCTTCTGGGCAAGGTGCATCCAGCTGCAAGCAGCATCGCTCTGGGCTCCGGCTGCCCCAGCTTATATAAAATATAAAACCATACATATCATTATATATATGGTTATACAAAAATATAAAGGTTATATAAAATACAAAAACAAAAAATATTTTGATTTTAAGAACTGTAATTAGAGACATTAGCTTGGTGGTGCTTTTCCCAAAAGACTACGATGCTGTAGGTTTTCTGGGAATCCCAGGCGTCAAGTATGTAGATGCTTTGAGAAATCTCATGTGGGGTCTCCAGAAGGCCTGGCTAAGCCTTGGTGGGCACCCCACAGTCTTGCGTGCTAGCCCTGTGGTTCAGTGTGGCTCCCAGCTCCTGCATGGCAAGGGTCCGTAAGCAGCGGGGCTGGTGCGTGCCGGTGTTTGCAGTGCTTCATCAGATCAATGCAAAGCAGATCACTTAGCTCCTGCCTGTTTATAGCATATATACTTCCAGTAAAGTGGAGACAATTCTGTGTGTGTATTCAAAGCAGCATTCATCTTCGTGCAGTATTTGGCTCCAGTAATTATCAGCATTTGGCTGTTCTCAGAAGTGCTGAAATTCTGAGGATAACACGAGCTCCATTAAGACTCTGCTTCCCTGTGCATACGGATAGCACGCAGCGTGAAGTCGCTAAGTTTTCCCAGCTGTTTTTTGTTAATATTGAAACATCACGTATACTTATTTTAATGTGTCTGTGAAGGTATATAAAAAAAAAACAACACACAACAAAAACCACACAACCAACACATAAAAAGACAATAGTTTTGGGGAAAATAATATTATGGGGAAATTAATAGGTGTTTTGGGCCACTAGCTTCTGGTAAAATTAAAAATCTGTGATTATTCAGTAGCCAAGGAAAATAAAGCCATGACAGAAAAAAATAATAAAATCCTGCTGATATACCCTTTTAGAACAGAGCTAACATCAATAATTCTTGCTTTGTGCATTAAGTTTTAATGTGTAGACAGGCTCTCTGTGCATAGCGGGGTGTCTGTGGAGTCATCAGTGAAAGCTAATAAATGCCTGTCATATGAAGAATACATTACAGAGAGAGCCAAGCTAAGTGAATCATTTAGTTACCATTAGTCATTTTTCATTAATATTTTTAACTGTAGTATTATCCACTACACATTAGGAAGGATAGAGAGGATAATGCCTGCGATGTGCTTCATCCTGTAAACAAAGGCTTCTTCAAAAATACGTGGTGGGATGGGATCAGGGTGATTGCTTCAGCTCTGATCTCATTGGTGTCTTCTTTTTTAAAAGACTATAGAAATGCAGATGGGAAAGAAAGGAAATAATTTAATCACATGGCTTGGCATTAACCAGCACCCACCATTTACAGTTATGGGAATCAAAGAGTAATAACTGTGCTGGAAATGGAATATCCATAAGCATGTTTATACTAGGGATTAAAAAATAGCATCTAGAAAGGAATTTCCACAGTATCTAATGACCAGTCCAGCCTGTCCCTTTTGGTGTGTGCGTCTACTTCTCCGACCATTTTCAGCTGTAACCTTCGAGAAGCTTCAGGATGCACAGCCGAAGTGTGGGGACAGAGGCAGGAGGGTGTGGGGAATCAGCTGTGATCCTGCAGGTCCCACAGGGCTCCCTCTTTCGACACAGAGCTCACTGGAGCGGTGGGTGAAGCTGGACTCTTGGTGGTCTGTCAGCATGGAAGAGTTACAAGAATAAATATGTTTGATCTTACTTAGGCTCATAAATTTTTCCCTGGGATAATGTACCTCTGCCAGCTTACACTTTTTGCTTTTAACCTGTTATCCTTTATCACATCCTGTTTTGAACCCCCAGATACTGAATTATATATCCCCAAATGATGGTATGGTCAGGTATATAGGTGAAGGGGTATCCTTCGCGAGGTGCTGTGCAGTTAGCAGAGAGAGGGATACGCGCTTCATTTGTATGGTATAAAGGCTTGTCGGCATCGATTTAGGATTAGTCTCAATGTTTTTTGCATTGTTCTGGACTTGCATCAATACTGTTCCACTTGTAAAGCTACTTTCCAGTAATCACAGAGGCTCTGAGGAGAGAGGAAAGAAATTAAAATAAAATTTTAGAAACTCTTGCAAATTACTTCAAACAGCTTTTTTTTTTTTTTTTTCCCTAGCTGTGACGAAATTGCAAATCAAGTCTGATGGCTCAGTATCTCTGAAAGTTAGAAAGGGACATTGTGATTCTCTTTGGAAAAATGAGACATTGCCTTTTAAAGCATCAAAAGCTTTGGTCTCTGCTTTTGATGAGTTGTGAAATACCAGCTCCAAAACATGTAATTGTCTTGGAATGAAAATTTGCACATATTCCAGCTCAGGCTAATATTATCCAGTGGGGAATGTATTCACACTGTAGGAGGAAATATATACAAATTCTTTTTCTTTGTGAAGCAAATAACCCTTCCTACAATTTTCTGTGTAAAGTGTTCCCGATTATTTTATTATATATATTCCCAAAGTAATTTGTACATATGTATGGACATGATTTTTTTTTTTATCTTCTGAAGGATACTGAGCTGTCAGCTGTGGATCTAACCACAAATCAGATCCGTTACAGCTCCCGCTGCTGTTCTCAGAGGATAGTCACCAGGGCAAAAAGAACAGTATTCAGCCATCAGTTCCTTGCAACATTTTCTGTGACTGCCAAGCAGTGCTGTGCCTTGAGGGTCAGGACGTGCCTGTAGTGCAACCGCAGTGTTTGTTTCTATGCACCACTAAATGACTTCCAAATGATAATGCTGGCCTGGCTCTGCACCGATGGCTTGAGGTGAGAGCTTTGTACGTCCTGTATCTTCTCTTCAGAGCTTCTGGGCTTCTGGAGTCTGCTGTCAAGAGGTCCACAAGTTTTTTCCTTTCTTTTGAACAGAGACAGCAACACCAGAAAAAAGACTCTGTGAGTGCTGACAGTTCCCAAGAGAATTAACACTGTTTTAAGAGAGAGTGAAGTGGACTTATGTGGTAGGTGAGGTGTTTAAATGCACGAGTTCTCTCCTGGCCCTGCAGGTAGCCCCATTCCCATCCAATGCTTTTGGAAGAGGTGTATCTTCCCTTTTACTTAGTTGTTGAGGGAGTTGGGAGAAACTTTCACACTACGTTGGTTACAGAAACAGTCTTTATGGTTTGATTTTTGAGTAAACTTCATGGAGGTGACCCAGAGAGCCCTGGTCAGGTACCAGGAGAACACTGAGGTGCAGAACAGTGATTAGGACATGGTGTAAATCTGTGGGGAAGGAAACTTAAAGGATACTATCAAGCTATAGACAATTTGCATACCAGACAAATCTCAGGAAAAGTGATTAGGGCACATAAATATTCCACCTTTCTGTGCTGCATCTGTGTGCTGATTATCCAGCACCAATAGCTTCTTTAATGAGAAGAAATATTTCACTGTTTCACATTCTCCAGGGCTTAATTTTTGTAAGTGAACTGCTGATTCAGTTCTACCTCACAAAATAACTCAGTTTGGCAATAATTCAAGGCTAAAAATGTAAGCTCTGACTGCCTGCTATTTATCAAGCAAGCAATTATACGGAACAGTGCATCATTCCATTGAACAATGTTTAAATTCTTCTAACTGTATTTTATAAAGTAATGTCTCTTGGTTTGGCTTTTGTTACTTGGTGGCTTCCAGTATTCTGGCTGTAGGCATCCTGTGGCTCATCAGGAACTTCTGGCAGCCCACAGTGATGGCTTTTCTCCCGGCTTCTGCAGGTTTTGAAGGATCAGGGTTGGTGTAGAAACACTGATGTGGTTTTATTGCTACTGGCTTTATCAGTCCTGAAGCTAGACTGAATCATGCAGCTAGGTCTTGATCTGCTTCCTGTGTCCTTCCCCTCACTCAGCAGCCACTTGGCACCAAGTGTTTTACCAGAGTATTGCTAGGACAAGGTCCCTCGTATATCATATTCATGCATCATCTATATATCATCTGTACTTCTTCAGATCTCATGTAGAAAGCTGCAGGGATTTACCCTAGAGACTAGATTTCGATGCTAAGGCTTGCATGGAATGATTTCCCCTTGGTCCTCAAAGACTGCTTTAGCATCTGAACACCTCAAAATTGAAATTGGGCACGCGTCTCCATTCAGTCCCATCTTTCAGTCACACTGTTGTTTTTCACTGTTTTGGCATAGCCAAACCTGACATCCTTTTTGCTCTCATAAGGTACAAGTGCTGTTGAGTTAGGGCTTGGATAGGAGCATCATGCTGTGGAGATGGTGATAGGAGCCTGCTCTTCCCTCACGGGCTCATTACCCAAGCCATGGTCCCAGGACAGAGGTGGAGGTATGTTTTTTAGGGTTCCTATGAGTAGTGCTCCAGGCATCTTGGAGAGTATGAAAGCATAACTCTGGCAGAAAACAGATGGTTTATAAGCACATTCGTATAGGTGCTGCTCCTCAGGTCGTGTGCTCTCAGCTGATGACAGGAGGGGCATCTCGAGCTTCTCCTTTCGAAGCTCAGCTTGTGCTTTGAAAATTGGGCATTTTTTTTCTCTCTTTCTCAAAAAGTCTCTTTCCCCTGCTGTGTAGTCAGAAACAAATGTTCAACAGATCTGACAACATCCACAGTGAGGCTGTAGTTCCAAGTTTCCAACTGTAGTTGTGGCCCCTCTTTGCTCCCTTTGCCAGTGTGTCAGAGGATGAATGCAATAAATTTGCTGAACTTGTTGTCTTTGGTGTGACAAGATTTGTGCAAGTCTGAAATACTCTCAGCATGATAGTTTGGTGGTGGAACAGAAGAAGTAGGATATAAGCTGGGCTTTTTAAAGTCAGGACTGGTTCTGAAGGGCTGAAAGCAGTAAAATCCTACAGAAATAGGGGGGTTGGTGGCTTGGAGTTTGTATTTAATCGCTTAACATTGTGTATAAATAAACAGGGCTGTGGAGCATCATGGTGCTATTTTTGCATTAGTGCTTTTCAGATAAAAGGTATGGTTTAAAGGAGGAAAATTCTGTGTGGTTTTAGTTTCTATAAATGCCTTAAGGTGGTTTCTTGTTTGGGTGAATATACAGTGGTCAGCATTAAACAATTTAAATTTTATTAGGAATTTAAGACTAAAATTGGAACTTTTAAACTTCAGGATTTTCCTGAATTTGGAATAGATAATGCTTCTTACAACTCGGACACTGTAATGTGATAAATAATGATTTCTGTAGATAGCCATATAAATTAATGCATAAGCTCACATGGAAAATACGTCCTTCACAGATAATTCTCTATCTCTTGATAAAAGCTTTGAAGAACGCTATCAGAATACCATTTCTCTTGCCCAGTTATTTTTCCCCAGTATTGCAGACATCCTAACAAAACCAAAATTGAAGTCCTAAAAATTGCATTATGCTGTCAACCACTGTCACAGGAGTACAATAGTTGCTTTATCATTCACAGTTGCTCTTGTAAGTAATGACTTCTAAGCTATACCCCCAAATTTGTGCAGTAAGTCATAGCCTTACAACTAAATCAGTTTAAAATGAAACAGAGATGAAATTCCTGCCTGTTAACATGAGACTAGAAATGGATTAATAAAATGTTAAAAAAAAAGGTGGGGGAGGAGTCCATTGTAGGAGGCCACTGTAATAATAAATAAGCTTTATGGTTGTGTCTCACCACCAAATGTCAAGGAACTTTTGACAAGGCAACATAGTAATTTTCAATCTTGTTCTTTTGCATGATAGAGATCGAACTGGATTTGCCAGGTGTTGTTTCTGCTGCCTGCTTCCTGAACTCTCTCTTTTGACCCCCCCTTTTTTTTTTTGATGAGCTGACTGCTTGGGAGACACCTGGCAATTACTGTTTTTTAAGGAGCCTGGGCACATATTGACAGATGGGGAGCCTTGGTGACGTGTTGCTGGCTGATCAGGTACATGCACTAAAACTGGTGTGAGATAAGAGGTGCTCAAGTTTTCACACACAGAGAAACCCCTGCTACCCCCTAGAAATACAGGACATATTTTAATATATTCTTCAATGAGTTAAGGAGCTGGACTCATCATCAGAGTGCAGCTGCTGGTCAGTATTTCACACATTTTTATTGCACCCCTGACCATAATTTCCGGGCTCTGCTGCCTTGGGCGTTCCCCTGGGTTCCTGCATTGCTGGATGCCGAGACCTGCGCAAGTGCCTCGCTTCAAGAATGAACTTGCTTTAGTTGCTGCATGGAGGCTTGTGTAGGGAATGCTGTATTAGTAAATCCCCATCCTTTTTACATAAGATATTAGCAGCAGTTCCAGTCTGCCAATCTGCCTGTGTGGGTGAATACTGAAGAGGCAGTGATTAAGGAAACTGAGCTATGTGGTTGTTCTTCCTTCGCTTTTTTCATTATTCATAAATTCACAGTTAGTGTCTCCGTAGTTAATAATTCTCTGTACTTCTATACAGCCTTCTATCAGAGGACCTCTAAGTACTGTACAAACATCAGTTAATTAGCATCCTCTCACCTTGCTGTGGGCACTTTTAATCCTGGTGCAGCATCTTGCCTGGTGTGCATGCATGCTCTATGCTGGCCTCAGAGCATGCAACTTCTTATTTTTAAGGTCGTTATTCCAATGTACTAAAACCAGCCATCTAACCTTAAGCTCAAACTTGTGAGCTAGAGTATAATTTAGACTTGTTTCACATTACTTTATGAGCCCATTTAGTAATAAAACCCAAGGAGACATATACTTATATATCTTATAAACAGATGATCCAAAGACAGAAGTAGCAGAAAAAGTGATTAACTCTTAGGTTTTAAAATAACTACAAAACCAAAAATGTCGATTTAAAGATAAATCTTTAATGTACACCTTCTCTCATTTTACTACTCAATGTGTAAATTACACCAGTGCAAGTCCTGAGCAACCCGATCTAGTGGGTGGCATCCCTGCCTATGGTAGGGGATTTGGAACTAGATGATCTTTGAGGTCCCTTCCAGCCCACGTTATTCTACGTGTGGCCTAGCAGAAGCTATCAGAGATGATTTATTAGAAGAGATGAGAAGGAAAACCCAGCAACTTCTTTTTCTTTATAATGCAGCATGCCTTTATGAGCAAAACTTGTTCTTCAAGGTTAGGTTCACAACCGAGGCAGAAAAAGTGCTGTTAGATTTGTCATACTTGGTAGCTTTGTGGATGTAGCTAATGACTCTCAAGATGAAGTACGTAGCACCAAGTGTGTAACTTAGGACACTTATTTTTGGAGTCAAGACACCTGAAATCCTCTTTCCACTAGAAAGGATGTTAATTATTTGTACAAAGTGATGCTAACTGCAGAGACTAACCAGGCTATGAAGTGTTGCCTGATAGCTAAGTAGTGAGAGTGAGTGAGTGGGAGAGAGGCGGTACTAAGGATTGTCCCATATATTGCTTTCTGCTCTTTGGAGTGAAAAGGCTACCTTCCTTTTCCTGATTGCTTTGATTTCCATGCAAGTGACCAAATTGTTCCAACTTTATGTTGGGGGAAAAAAAAGGCAACACTGGACTTGATGGAAAACTTCACATTTAGCACTGGGCAATCAATTGTTTCCATATACACACATTTCAACAGCTTTGGGTGCTTCTTATGAATGGAGTGTTATAAATAAAGCAAAGGGTGTTAGTTATAAATATAGCAGAAAAGTTTTGGTCTAAGAGTTTGAAATAAATGAAGTATTACTTACTAGGGAATGAATAGATGAGGCCAATGTGTCCTTAAATTCGTGGAAACCTTCATTCTGGATTTGCCTTCAGCCTCCTGATTCAATCAGCATCCCAGCAGCCTTCCTAATGAACTTACGTTTATGTAATAAGCTTTCTAGGCTTATTAGGCAACACCTAAGTGTTAGGACAAGATTTGCAGCTAACAAGGAGAAAACTCTAACCACTAGAAATCTCTCCAACCAACTGGAGAGAACAAACAACAAACTGTGCTACTTTTCTGTAGCTCGGAGCAGACCCTCAGCTGGCAGGATTTGAAGGGGTCACAATATTAAGCACTGAAAACTGTACTTTGCAATGGAAGGTTAGTTCAGCCATTGCTTAGAGAGAAGCTGTGGTGACAGTTTTGGCTGTCTATATAGAGGTTTAATTTCCAGCTTCAGCTTTGGGGGATTTTAACTTCTCCCTCATATTTTATTTTCTTCATCAACCTTTGCCCAATGCCTTTTAGCAGGATTGTTTAAATGCTGCTTGAACATAAACCTACGCTTGCCTTCATCAAGGAAGGTTTTTCTGATGTCACATTCATTGAAATCTATCTCCATTTGCCTGATCTTGATCGCAGTCAGTTCACAAGGTGATGCGTTGTGTGATTCATTAAGTGCTTGGTACATGCTAGGCCTTTTCAAGATTGACAAAATGGGCATGGGGAAAATGTCAGTAATCTTCTCTGCAAATGTCAGTCATTTTCTTATCAGCACACTTCTGTACAGCTATTGTGTTTCATTTTTTTTCACTTTCTTCCCGCTCAGCTTTCATAACATAAAGCAGTTACAGCAGTAGCTGGAGTTACATCTACTGTTTCCACACTGGAAATCACAGCGTTGCAAGAGGGCTTTTCTTTCCCCTGCCTTGCTCCCTCCCTCCCTGCTCTTTCTCTTCCTCTTTGTTTCAGTGCAGCTGAGAGCTTGATGCTATTGGGTCAATGGGGTTTTGTATACAAAGGGGAGGAAGGATGGGGCTGCTGAGGTCAAAATCTCTTCTGTATAAAAATGTGCTTGCTTCAGTTTGCAGAGAGGCTCAGCTGGTGTTCTGTGCCTTAAAAGCACAGTGCTCACCAGAGCAAACTGTCAGAGCAGTTTCAGCAAAGAAAACGTGAGAGCTACAGGAGCCGCACATCAGTCTCTGCTTCCTCATAAGCAGTTCTTTGTGGAGAAGAAACATTTAGTATAAAAGCTGAAACAAACTGTATTTGTAATCTAGAGTGAGTTCTCAAAGAAACAGCAATAGCATTTGGTGACAAACCTTCAAGTAATAGATACTGCTTGCTGGAGTCCTCCTTTCCAATCATCAGCTTTGCAAGAATCTGTTACAAAGAAAAACATGCAGGTGGAATAAAATAACTATTAATAAAAGCTCCAAATGTAGTGTGTAGATTTTTACAGCAAAAGCAGGCAGTTTCTGGAGGGATATAACTCTTCCTTTGGTATATACACATCATTTCTCTTTAAAACATTGAGTTTATATTCTAATGGAAACAGACCTAACCCTGCCTTTGTGTGACCTTTAAAGACAGTGGAAGCGTTTATTGGAGAGCAGATTGGACCCTTTGTGTTTCCTTCTTCTGGGGCAAGTAGACTAAGATGTATTTGTCTGGAGGTTAAGTATTAAAGATGCCGATTCTTTCAGAAATGAGAAAATAAACAATGTGCTGCTATTCCTGTAATACTTAAGGGGATGGTTGGACCAGATGATCTTGGAGGTCTTTTCCAACCTTAATGATTCTATGATCTGTTGTAAAAGTTAAAACTTTTACCAATATACAGCAACCTGGAAATTTATGGAGGTGGAAACCTCTGATTACAAAATAAATTTCTGGTTACTCTGCTGGTGTTGTGTTCACCCTGTTAATGCCCCACACAATTCACAGGAGAGGCAAGGCTGCCAGGTTGGGAAGGGACAGGGACTTCTTCCTACTCTCCGTCAGCATCCTCCACAACATGCTGTCTTTGGTGTGTTAGGTAGGGGAGGGAAAAGCAAGCTGCCTTGTAGGAAAGGATCCAGAAATGTGTTTTCAGGCTGGGTGTATCTGGTATTTTTAGTTACTGCCCTGATGATAGTGTTGGAGCAGGCATTTTGGGTGGGAGGCTCCCGCTCCTGCCTCTGGCTGTATATGAAGGCAGGGAGGCTGCTCCCACTTAGAAACAGGCAGCATAGGTTGGTTTTATTCAAGCTTAAAGTGCAGGGGGAATGAAGACAGCTCAAGGAAAAAATAACCTAGCTTATTAGGCTAGGATGAATGTAGTAGCTTATTATGGCTGGAGTGCATTACCTGTGACAACCGCAGGCTCGGGGCTGCTCTAGGGGCTCCCGATCCCATTTGTCAGGATTATGGACGTCCTACTTGGAAACACCATTACAGAGCACGTTCCCCTCTTCAGTATATAAAGAGCTGAAAATGCTCTTCCAAACGTGCTCCCTATGTAGTCTCAAACTTGTTTGGTCTTTGTGCTGTCTGAATAACATATTCCATAGCTCAATTGCTGAATTGTTATTAAAATGAGAAAAATAACAGGATGGTGCTGGGAAAAAGAAACCCATTTTTTTTCTTTATCTTTTCCCTTTTTCTGTCCTAATATGCTTCAGAAAAAAAGTCATACTTTAAAGTCAAGACCCCACTTTATGGAGCTTCACTTAGTCTACTTCTTAATAAAACCTACTGTAATATGTAAATCTCCAGTTAGCATTTTGCCTGCACAATGTCACTGTTCTCTTCTGCCTCATGCTAATTCCATTTCTGCTCTCTATCAACAGCAATCTTCATCTCTACCTGAAGAGAGGAGAGAAATTTAAGACCTCCCAGCCTAGCATGTATACTTTAACCCTTCTCTAGCACAATCAATTTCTGTAAAATACAGAGAAGTATAATAGGTAAATGTTGCCAGCCTATTCCAATTGGATGATAAAAGTATTAAGAACAAAAGGTCATATACTTAGGTGACATAAATGGACCAAAAAGTAGTGAGTGCTCCAACCCATGACAGTTCATACAGAATTTGACTTCTGCTTTTATGTTAATATTTACCTGCTTTCTGGTGCTTCTCTGAATGTAAGTTACTTTCTTCCAGTCCCATGATTGAAGCCTTATCTGTCCATCCAAGAGTCTTTTTTTTGTTATTGTTATTGTTAATATTGTGCACTTATAATAGCGCATAAAAGGTACAAATTGCATAAAAATTGTGATTTTTTCAAGAAAAATTCTGCATTGCACAAATGAATCAGACAAAATCCCCCAGTCAGTAATGGAGACCAGTAAGCAGTGTTGGAGGCTGCTTTGACATTTCAACCATACCTGTTCCTCTGAACTTTGTATGTGCGTGAAATAGAAATATTTAATCCAAACACATGACTGTTGGTTTAAAATGACAATTGTTTCATTTCAATGTGCACAAAGATATTGCAAAAACCACAGGAATTTGCATAATTAACTTTTAAAGCCTTCCCTCTATTTTTTCCCCCCAGCTCTCTTGGTGAGGATAACAGGTATTGCCCTTCAGTGTTAAAATGTAAGAAAACCAGAGGACAACATTACCCAGAGAGAGATGTAAAAAATTGTCAATATAGCCCAAAATGTGAGGTTGAAGAAAAGCTTCCTTTTAGGTCTCCACACGTGCATTGGAACGCTTGCTTTGGGAACTCCGTAGCAGAGGTCAGCCGCCATCTCCTGCCCGAGAGACACGGGCCTGGCGGCGGACACTGCCCATGGGATCCCTGCTGTTGGCTTCGGTGGCAACAATGCGGGGGGACTGCAGGGGTCGGCCAGGCTGAGGATTCAGTACCCAGAGAGTTGGAAATTGGGAACTACAGAGAAGGCTGAAATGCATCAGGAAATGTGGACAAAGTCAGAGAAAACAATATGCTTTGCTCCTCTACAATATACTTGCTCCTCTACCCATCATCTTTCTCCCAGCAAGCTCAGATTTAAGCACAATAGATGAAGAGTAGAGATTAAATCATGTTCTGGAATAAGAGGAAAAATGCGATCAGCATGAGTAACTGTGAATAGCTTTTGCCACTCTGTAATGAAATAAACTGGAATGTGAAAAATAACTGAGGCCATTCCCTGTGGCAGGAAGGAGATGAGGGAGTGGAAGACAAACGAGTATGAGCTTTCTCCTCCATCAGGGAGGAGAAGAGTGACCATTAAGTGCTGCAGCCATCCCAGTCATGCAGCCTGACAGGGGCATGGCCTGCAGGTCCGGGGGGGGGACAGAGCCGTCTGTGCCCAGGGAGCACTGCCACTGATAGCAATTTTCATCTGGCTGAGGGCACAGGCCGTGCAGGCCTGTGGGGCAGCCTGGGCTGCAGCTCAGGCAACGAATGGTTGGGTTATTTCCTCATGGTCTGTCTTCCCCTCGCCGTATTTGTAGTCTGCTGCTCCCTATGCAATGTGCAGGGTTGCCATACGGTAGCTGTGCCACTGCTGGAGGAGCCTGGTGAGGAGGCCTGCATCAATCTGCAGTCTTGGGTTTGCCCAATGTCTGTATTAAAGCACAAGTATCAGAGGAACATTTGGGGAGCAGTTGGAGTCTTAGCCCTTTCTACAAAGATCTTGTCCTGTCAGTAGGTAAGGCACATGAGAGGTTCCCATCCCTCTTTTTACAGGTGGGGAAGTGAAGCGTAGAGAGATTACATCACTTGGCGGAGATCACAGAGGAAGCCAAGGGGAGAATAACAACTGAATCAAGGTCTCAGGAAGACTGTTCTTCGCCTTTAATTAGTCTGTCAGAAACATGCCATAGTTTCTTATACAGTGTATCAGTAATTACAAAAGCATACACAGCAGCCTGTCTTTGGAGGGATGCCCAGACAGGAAAACAAAACTGTTTGTTGAGCAAGTAATGGGATTTGTGTGGAGGCATAATAAATGAAATTTATTTTAAGGTAGCTTAGCAGATAGATGTTGGTGGGGGGAGGCGAGGCGTACTCCGTACAGTGAGAAAATGCAATAGTTATCATTTTATTCAATTACAGTATGAACATCCCTACTAATTTATTAACAAGTCGTTTAGTGGTTTTCTGTGTCTGGAAACAAAATTAATGTTGCTGGCAACAAACACCACATCTAGCAGTGGCGAAGAATGTAGCACCTCTTATTGCTGTGTTTAAGCAGCAGTGGAGCTTGCTGCAAAATGGTGTGGAGTGCTGTAGACGGTGTTAGTCCCCTGGGACATGCTTGTATCACCCTTTTGAGAAGAAAAGCAAGCAACCCTTATACTGAATAACCCAGGTACTGAACCTTCTGGTAAAGGCAATGATAAAAATTTAGACTGAAACCTGCTCCTCCCAGTGACTGAGGTACTTGACAAGAGTGAGTTTGTCTTAACCCTCTGGAGAGGATTGCCTGACTGGAGCTCTGAATTGGCAGCATTATTTAACACACCATATTTTGTAACGATGATCCCATAAAAGGGGAGGGAGACCAGATGATGACGTTTTGGTATGTCTGTATGGCAAACTAATAATTTTGATGCATCGCTTGGCTCTCTTAATAGTTTCTTTTAAAAAAATATTGATGTTGGCATGAGGAAGGAGCATATTGCTAATGTCCATGGCTTCAACCGAATAAAAACTGGTGCTCTGTGTCAGGAGGATGAAATGCTATCATCTATAATGTCTTATGTGAGCAGACAAATGTGTCCAAGTCATGTTGCTTGAGTGTGGATTGGTTCCAGGGGAGGAATTCATCGCTGTGCTAACAGAGAGTTGTGTTGGATAGAAAGAAGAACCAAGGAGAATCTGTCAGTAGTAAAATTTTTGGTATGTGTGCGTTAAAGGACTAATGCTGGCTGAAGTTGTAATGCAGTGATGGACCTGTCCAAGTGATCTGAAGGACATCCTGCAGTGCGGGAGGGTTGGGGCTACTCGCCTGAATCTGTCCCTTCCCATGCCCCTGGTAAATCTGGCCCCAAGGACTGTCCAGCAGTAAGGTCACTGAGCTCAAGACCCACCACAGCTGCTCTTGGCTGTCGTGTCCTTGTGCTGTGTTGTAGCTCCACTCTGGGATTCTGAAAACCAGTCTCACAGGACCTCTGCATAGAGCTGAGCCTTCTCATAGCTGCAAATAGAAGCTGACTTTGTCACAGTTGGTTGAGAGTTTTCAATAGAAATTCCCTGAGAGTGCTCTGAAAGCTGTTTTCCCATTCGGTGTCATTTCCATATGTGACAGCAGGCTTTTCTGAAGGAACACCCTAAACTACTAGAAAAGTTGACTCATCTGCTGCATTACTGAAGAATAATCTTTACTTCGTGATCTGTTCATAGTGGGCTGGGAACTATTTAGCCATGGATTTGAGGGGGAGTTTGGCTTGTTTAAAGGTGGCAGTATTAAACCCCTTGGGTTTACTTGAGTCTTTCTTGGAATGTAAAAGCTTGGGAGTCTGATAAGGCACACAAGTTCTGTTATTAATGAATTCTTTCATCTAAAACTATATTTGCATGCGGTGCAGTTGCTGAAGAATAAAAATGGCTTGCAGAAGAATAACCAGGAGAAACTGAAAAACAGAGACAAACTACAAGATGCCTTGTGCCTCTAGAGATTCTTGGCATTTTGCAAAGCCAGACACTTAAAGGATTCATCAGTTAAAATACAGCTGATGATAAGAAGCAGTACTTGATTTAAATCCCCATTAATGTCAACAGAAATAATTCCTGTTGACTTCGATGGAGATTAGATCTGGCCTTACACTCCTGATGCAAGAGTCTGCATGTATGTGAAATAACCAGACTGGACAGTCCTACACGTGGGTTATCTGCCTCTGACAGCAAAAGTACTGGAATTTCAGCTGGAGAATTTCTTCCTCGCTCAGTAGAGTGACCGATGCAAGTAGAAGGGCTGGAGGCAAATTTTTACTTTCTCTAAGAAAATCTCTTGAAGTATTCAAAACTGTCTCCAGTGTGTACTGGCTGACTTCCTGGACTGTTTTGTGGAAAATAATATTGGGAAACTTCTTGGATCTGTTGTTTCAATGACTTGTTTCCTTCCTGTTGTTATTGATACGGTGTTTTAAGTTGTATTGGTATTGTAAGTTGTTACTGATGGTGTGTTCCAGCAACATATGACATTGCAGTGCAATAGGCTTAGGAGAATCTTTCATATCATTTAATCTCCATGAAAAATCACAAATTGGATTAAAAAGAATCCATTTGATTTAAATACTTGCATTGTTGAAATAGTCTTGTTTTTACATATAAATCTGTTGTGGTTGGTGTTACCTGGTAAGGTGTCTCTAAGTGGACAAAAATGAACTTTATAATGAATTTCAACTAAAATATTCTAATTATTTTCCTTCCTACTTTTACACCTGATTAGAACTCAGCAGGGGATAGGGAAAACTCATGATCTCATCCTGTGTGGGATACCTTTGGAAGAGATGTAGCCCTGGTCTGGATAAAAGGGAAAGGACGATGGGTGTGCAAATGAGCACACATTGGCGTCTGTGCCCTGTAACCACATCTCATACATCTGGCTTATGTAACTGCAGGCTGAACACCTACATACAAAGCAGCTGGGAAGTTCAGACCTCTGTGCTAAACCTTCATGTGAATTCATTGTCATTCTCCTCCTACTGTATCTCGGGGAATTACCTAAAGTATGCTGGGACCCCAGAGCCAAAGTTACCATTTTTATGATCACTGCAAGACCACCCATTGCCACGTGCAGCAGCAGCTAGATGCAGGGTAGTTATTTGTCCCAGAGCCTAAAAAAAGGACAAGGCAAATTCTTGTAGATGAAACCCCAAATCTCTTTTCATCCTGAACAGTTCAACATGAGCAGGAAAATTTTCTTTTTTCTTACATCTGTGGTAAAATCTGCTGTTAAAACCAATTTTCCCAGAACCACCACAATTTAATGGTGATTTATACACTGAAGCAGATCTGACATTTAGACCCCTACGTGGTTCTTTATTATAATGGTATCACCCAGGCTGCTTCTAAATTCAGAAAAAAAAGGGATTTTATGCCTAAAAGTAAGTTTTTGCAACGGTGTTTCATTTTTCAGTAGTGATGTTTAAGATTTTGTTAAAAACAAATAGCCAATTAAACATCCTCAGCCCGGTCCAGCAGTCAGACAGTGAAAGACAGAAGTGTGTGTTTGCAAGCCCTTGTACTTTCAGCCATAGAGGGAAAAATACATACAGCAAGCAAAGCATAGTGCTGTGATCCATGCAGCACTTCACATTTGGGTGATGGTTATAGCCTAATGATAGCAATGTCGATCTCAGAGCAGGTCAATTCATTCTGCCCAGCAGCAAAGAGCATGTTGTAGGTATACCCATAACTGAGATCTATCAGAACAACCTCATTGTATGCGGGGAAGAGAAAGCTATTTACTGACGCCACAAATCTCAACGGATTATGCCAGGTACCTCTTAAATCAGTGCCTAGTGTCCAAATTGCTCATGAAAAACCTTGAAAGTTTCAAGAGTGGATCTTTAAATGAACGGGAAAAAACTACGGAGGTGGTGTTTATTTAAGCAGCTGGATGCTACAGAAATTATTAGCATTAGTACATTCGTGTCCTAGAGTCCTTGTCAATTTTCAGTAACCTTTCAGCGTTACAAGGTGAAACACCGGTACAAATGTGTTAACAGTGAGAGCGGCGCATAATGGCAGGCATTGTGTTCTTGTTATGCATTCAGCAACACACTGTAGAAATTATCAGAGGAATATGTCAGCAGAATGTAAGCATTTGCTCGTCATCTGTCTTTTGGGATTTCAGCCTGGCAAAGGCCCTTGGTGACATATCTTCCTACTTCCCGGTATCAATACAATAAGCACTTAAATATTTCCATATAATTTGTTCCTAGGGGAATACAGAGGATGTGAGAGAGGGAAAAGAGACTGAGATTCCTCATTTACTCTGAATAGTAGTTGTTCCCCTCCCCATTCCTTTCCATTAGCAAATTGAAAAACAGCATCAGTTTTAGGGAATGTTTGATATGAAACAAGTAGTGGGGATGTCATTATAGCATTTTTCTTCTTCAGAGTGCTGCCCACAGGGGCCCATAATCCTAGTGCAGAAGGATGTCAGCTTCGTCGCTCTGGCTGTCTTATGTCAGCAACTTCTTTAGTGATTTTTTTTCATGTGGTTTCAGCGCCTGGTTCACTACTTGCTGCAGAAAAATCAGAGGTGATAGGTTAGATGCTGGCGTATCGTGAAAGACCACCCGAAGACATGTCCCTGCTGTCCTTTGCTGAGACGGGTTTGATATGGGCGAGTGCCAGGCACAGCTGCTGGCACAGAAAGCGCACTGTGTGCTCCCTCATCAGGCGGCCCGTCTCCGTCCCTCGTTATGAACTGCCTTTCTAAAGGCCTCAGTCAGGGCTCCAGCACGGCTTTGTGGCTGCAGTTCGTGGAGCTCGCCAGCCTCCTTGGGACAGTGGAGCCTGATGATAAACACGGAGCTGAAGAGGAAGCATCTCGTGAAGGTCTTAAGTGGTGTGCTGATGTAAGAGAGATGCTCCCAGCGTTCTTATACAAAGAACAGTTTTTTTGAATCCCAAGACGTCTCAGGGAGAGGAGGAACATGAGTGTTTTGGGTCGGATGCTCTCTTGACCCAGTATTGTTTGCTCAAGTTTGGAAAACGGCTGTATCTTTTTCTTGGCAGCCTCAAGCTTTCATTAAATTTTGATTCTTGTGTATTTAAAAAAGGCTACAGGAAGACGTACAGTGGTTTTGGCAGAATTTTCATGCTCATTATTAACTGGAAATGTTAATATGTGCTCTATGCGTTTTGTAAGATGGGAAGACTCAGTAGCTGCTCTTGTTTGAGTCCTTTCCTTTCCCTGTCCTTTCAGGCAGCTGTTGAGGTTGTTCCCATAGAAGGGTTTTTTTCCTCAAAGAGAACACAGCATGTCAAATGATCAGTGAGCTCAACCTCTCACTGATATTTTGGGGAAAAGGTAAATGCTTTAGATCAGCTGCCATAATGATCCTTAACTGATTTGTCTTTGTGTCTTTCCTTGCATTAAAGGAAAGCCTCTGCTTTACCAGAAGCAGCTTAACAGCTGCTCTGCTCAAATACTCTTATTTTAAATGCACACACTTTCATAAATCTCTATACCATTTTTCACCCTGCAAAACATCTTTTAATCCTTTCCTGGTTCCCACACTCCCAGATTCTTGATCATCTGTTGGGTACCTTAGTGTTTTCCTTGACTGTTAATGAATTCCTTTCTCATGGCGAGTCATCTTTTTTATGGGAAAGCTGTCAGCCACTTTCACCATGGCAGGCAGGCTTTGAAAGTAGGAAGAATACAGAAGGATTAAAGTGATGTGTCTCAGCTTTGTCTTCTCATTCATTCCTCTGGTTCTCTCCCATTTTAATAGTCACGAGTGGTGGCATGTTTTTGTTGAGACCAGTCATACTAAGATTTTTTAGAAATCTCTGCAGCTGGATGTTTATATTGGCACCAAGGTGTACTTGATGCATATTTTACCGACCAGTGAGCTAATTTTGGGAATCCACTAGCAGCATTTGAATGCCCCATTATAATGTCTACATTTGTAAATCAAAGCTTTGAATAGGTTTGGTTTCAAAGCTAGAAGAATTAGATGATCTTTAGACTGGTGCTGCATGTTTAGACCCCAATACAAAGTCAGTGGAAAATCAATTCGTCTTTCCATTTGCCTTAATGGACTTTTGGATCAAACCCATATTCTTAAAAGCATTTGAGTGCATGAATAGTGTCAGATTTTTAGACGGATTTTTAATTTGCAAGCCTGAGTGATTGCTAGAGGAACACCAGGTATGTGTCTGCAGATGGGGACTTCTGCATCCAGCTAACTGAATTGGAGCCTATGGGTGCCTGTATACAAAAGAAGGGAAGAAGCCCTCTTAAGCCCAGCCTAAAAATCAGATGCTTTTCTAGCTAGTTTCTTAAATATATTATACTTCAGAAATAATAGTGTAAAACGTCAGTCCTCTTTCCTTAAGAAATGCGGGAAGTTGAGGAAAAAAGAGTTTACTCTGTGTGGTGGTTCAGCACTCTGAAGGTTTAGCTGTGAGCTAGGGCTCCAAGCCTGCTGCAGCAGCAATGCACAAACTGTCTTTACTGCAGTGCCACAGAGACTGGAAGGGTACGAGCAGAGTCCTGTGAAAGATAACAGTAAGTTTCCCTGTGCTAAAATAAAAACCAACAGGAGCACTACTGATCTACATCGTTATGCTATAGATCTTTCAAATGCAAATGGTTTATTACTTTGCCCGTACAATAAATTCACTGCAAAAACAGCTCCTTACATGCCTTATGTTTTTAACCTTGGCCTTGACTGCTGAAAATGTTCTTTATTTAAGGCTTCAGATTTCCCACTGCTTGGCATGCTTATGGTTCAGCACATAAGGGGAATTTGATGGAAAGGCTGTGGTACATTTAGGATCAAATTCTCAGTGGCCAATTCACAATGGATGCAGCACAGCTCAGGGAAGGAACCGCTAAGGTTTGTGGAAGCTGAGGTTTGTTCTGCTGAAAAGCAGTTGCCTTTTCAGTTGGTACAAATTGGCAGGAGCCTTCTATAGCAGATGCCTGCTTGATCTTGTCCTCCATTTGTGTGAAACTGTCTCCAAGAGCGGCAGTGCCTCCTAGACGTGTGGAGCAGCCTCCAGGAGCTGGGATCTGCCATAAGGTGTGGGAGGGCAGCTTTGCACACCACATCTTGCACCTCCTATATATGGATCAAGGGAAATAAGCTACTACAGTTCTGCAGAAATGTCATAGAAATTTTAGTGCTCTGCATGGTGCATGTGTGCATGCCGACAATTTAAGCAACTACCAACAAAACACTTTTAAAGGTTCTTATGGGTCTTGATCTTGGCAGTCTGACTGCTGCTGTATACTTGGTGGTGTTCTTTCCTCACCCTACCCTCACCTTACTACAATTTGTATGAGATTAAGGTCAGAAATCAGAAGCAAAGAAACAAAGAGAAGAGAAGTTATGTGCATTAAGAAAGCCAAAGCCATTTGAAGCTTCTTGGATGACTTTTATATCCCCTCTTTTGCATTTGCTTGTTTGGCTTCAGGCAAGAAAGGGAAGTAGGAAATTTGCATGAAGATGGAATTACATCTACTCTTTCCTCTTTGAATTTACATTGGCTACTCAATTTTTTATTGAGGCCTAAAGGGTAATTTTATCAAGGTCCACTTAAGCAGCAGACAGCACATGAGGTCCAGCCTACCTGGCCTAGTCAGATGCTGCGTATGGCTTTGCTGCTGCAGTGGGAGAAGGACAGGAGAAAAATCCACACTCACCTGCATGATTGGAAGAGACATTGTTTTGTCTGAGACTTTGACAAAGTCCTGGCAAAACGCGCTTGCAGTCTGGATCCTGAGGACAGACTACCCTACGTGTAGCCCTTGAAGAACTGAAAGGGCACTTGAGGAAGGCTTGGGAGTCTTTGCTCAATTCTGCCACGATGAAGTATTACCTTGGCCCCAATCCTGAAGTGCTTACATGCTTTGCCAAATTTGAGCTTGAAGCAAATAATGAACCTGTATCACAGGCACGTTCTTCAACTTTAATCATTCTTGTGTATAGAGAGCGTTGATATTATTTGGATAGAAAGCTCCAACTGTAAAGAGCAATCCTTGCTATTATCAACGGAGTGTTTGCAAATCCTGTCAAACTTTTATTTTGGTGGAGTTTAAAAGTAGCTCATTGTCCTTGTTTGAAATCCAAAGAAAAAAAGTGTTCCAGCACTTCTGAAAACACATTGTACGGAAATACTTTTAAACATCCAGCCCTGACTGGCTGGCTGAGTCCACACAAAAAGTTAGTGGTAGAATAAGGAATTTCACCAGGTTATTCCCCATCTGAGATTGTGTCCCAAGACCTGTTTCTATTCTGGCTGTAACTGTTCAGCCACTGGGGAGGTAAAAGCATGCCATATGTAAACTGCTATTCTAAAAATCACTTATAACCTTTCACAATTGCTCTGTTATTTCTCTTATTTTCAACTTAGTAAAAATCTAACTGTCAGTAAAAACAAGAGCTCAGGGAAAGGTGTACAAGGGAGCTAGATGGCCAAACGACATTGAAATTCAGTAGAAATTGGGTACTTGAACTCTTTCCGTTTCTTTTGAAAATCTGAGCCATATGCCCTGCACTGCAGTGGTGTTTTCTGCAGTGTGGTGAAAAATTGTTTCCTCTCAGAGCTAAGTAAATCCTAATGGTTTAAATCCATCTTCTACATGTGTTTGGGGGCAGGAGAGGATGTTTGTTTATTTATTATAGGGTACACTAGCTAGCTGTCTGGGTTCCCCTGGCATAGAGAAATGCAATAAGAGACCCTATTGAAAACTAGTATTAGCAGTAGACTGAGGCTGCAGGGAGCAGTCTGAAAATTTCAGAAAGTACCAAAGTGGATGTAGCCTAGATTACCCTTCCCTACTTTTTTTCCCCTTTCCTTCCTTCCTTCCTTCCTTCCTTCCTTCCTGTTTTCCTTCTTTCTTTCTTTCTTTCTTTCTTTCTTTCTTTCCTTGGTTCTTTCTTTCTTTCTTTCTTTCTTTCTTTCTTTCTTTCTTTCTTTCTTTCTTTCTTTCTTTCTTTCTTTCTTTCTTTCTTTCTTTCTTTCTTTCTTTCTTTCTTTCTCTTTCTTTCTTTCTTTCTTTCTTTTTCTTTCTTTCTCTTTCTTTCTTTCTTTCTTTCTTTCTTTCTTTCTTTCTTTCTTTCTTTCTTTCTCTTTTTTTATACACTTTCAGTGTAATTTTGAACTTCACAATTGCATTTGTTTTAGTTGGTTTACTTGTTCTTGTTTGTTTGTTTTTACCTGTAAGGCATTGGCTTTTCTTCAAAGCAGGGATTGAGAAGTTTGCTGACAAAGTGTACCAGGACTGAACAATGAGGACCTATCTGAGTGTTAAAGAGCAGCTTCATGTTTCATTTTGTCTTGTCCCTGAGCCAAAGTATATCTGGGTCATTCGGGAAGAAATCCCGAATGATCACAAGCAGCATCAGCGTTAATTTCACTTGATTTCTTGCAGAAAGCTTTTGACAATTAAGCCAGCTAATTGAAAGCTGCTTCTGGAATGGGTTGTGGCTTACTTTGAGGTATTATGTCTCTGTAGACAAAGCGGGAGCAGATCCTATAAGGATCCTACCGGGATCTGCTGGTCACGGCACTGCTGATAGACTGTTAGGATGCAGCAACATTGGCTGTGTGTTGCAATCAAAGATCCCATGGGACTAGCATAGCTTTAAGCCATCTTTGCATCCTGCTGCTCTCTTGGATTACTTGAGTACTGACCAAGTGTATGTCAGCCTTCGCAGGCTGAATTGCTGGAAGCAGCTGTAGGGCAATGGGAGAAAATTAGGGAACAGTTTGTTTGTACAGATTAATGCAGAATTGTCACATCTCATCTGATTGCCTCTTGGTCTCTTGCCTAGCCTTGTCCCCTGCATTTTGCAGCGGGGTGCCTGGCTGTGCCACCTCTGTACTTGGGGACATGGGGGTCTCAGGTGGCAGAGGGATGTGTCACTGAGCTACAGCTGAATCTGTGCCTTTGGACTGGGGCCCAAGGCTCAGACAGCCCAGTCTTCCCAAAGAGCAGCCTCCTGCCATGTGCACCGGTGTGCAGCTACAATGTGCCTGTACAGTTCTTAGGTCATTGGACTCATTGCAGGGGATTTCATTCGAGTTGAGTGAGCTGTAAATAAACTCTGCAGGATGCTTTCCTTTACTGTCAATAACTTTGTTTTTCTTCCTGAAATTACACGTCATTCAGTGCAACTTTTTTTTTTTTTTTTAAACTTGTTTCTTACCTCAGTCACTTTCTCTGCAAAAGTCAAGGGACAGCCACTTCAGGTGGAGAGAGCAGTGAGCTTTGAACGGAATTGAACAACCACTCTGCAAAGAGGGAGGCGTGAGAAGCCCTGAGCAGTGTTTTGTACAGCCCAGTGTCTGGGGTCAGCTCTCCTCCCTCTGCCTTCTGGCACCCATAGAGGGAACCTTTGCACATTGCAGTTCCCACAAGAGCCTCTGATCCTGCTTCAATTTTCATCATTTACTTACATAAATTGTCTTTTTAGAAAAATCTGCAGGATGTGCCCTGAGTGCACCTTTGTATTTTTAAAGAGCTTTTAGCTGATTCCTCTGGTGTGAACGATGAGATTGATTAGTGGAATAAAGACCTGTTAAAACAGAGAAGTAAAAGGTCATTCATTACCCTATACTACTGCATACTGCTTAGTTTCCAGCTATTAAGTATACATGAGATACAGGGCTGTTGAAAGTGGACATACAATCCTTACTTTTATACTAATGTAGACTCTAACCCATGCAATTTAACAGCGTCCTAAAAGTCCTGCTTATATTTTACAGGCCCCTACTTTGAAGTGTGATACTGTTAGCACTCAAGATACAATGGACATTAAATTTCAGCACTTGTTAAATTATGCATAATTGTCTCCATACTGCTCAGCTTTATGCCAGGCAAGAGCAAAGTAAGATTTCCACATTAATCAGTGCTTAATCAGAGCTTGGTTGTGCTGTGCCTGTGGACTAACGGAACACACTCAAGTTCCCCATTATATTTCAAGAGCTATTTGGGATTTGCAGATATTTATTCCAAGCTAAGGAAGTTGGAGGACTTCAGGGTGACCTGTTGGAAATGTGTGGGAACGTCTCTCAATAAGCAATCTGTGACTGCTTTGGCTGAAGGTAAAATTTAGTATCCAGGCAGGCTGGTGGTGGAATAAAGGCATGCTTTCTTCCCTCCTCCAGCACGGGGAGTCAGATTTGGAAGGTGAGGGTGGAACAACGCTGACACTGTTCCTGACACCAGGCTGCCTCCCCTCTGGTAGTTTTCCACAGGGGCAGAGTAAGAGAGTAAGCTGCCTCTGAGGCGAGGCAGGCCTTTAAAGGAAAATTATGTGCATGGAGGAAATGAAAAATAAGGCAAGGTAGTGGCTCCCAAGCTGGTATCTTTGCTGTGTGCCTTCAGTCAGTCTCCAAGCAACCAGCAACGTAACAAGGACACAATGAGTCAGGCTCAAACTGTGCTGTTTCTGCACCTTCCCATAAAGGTCTGTATATATTCAGCCTCTTTGGGCTCATTCTTAGCTTCCTTTATCCACGGTTTTTTAAAGGCGAAGAGCAGGCGGACGCCTGGCTGCCCAGCACGGCCAGCGCAGGCTCCTCGGCCAGGTCTCCAGCTGGAGCGCTGGGCCACAGGCGATTGTCCCTGCTTCTGCCAGGCCTCCTGCAGCCACCCTCAGTGCCTGAAGCTCCTTTGCCAGGGACTCCGTTGAATCTGGCAGCTTTACTGAGGCTGTGTGCTGAGTCTTCGTCTTCCTCCTGCAGGTCTGCAGCCTGCCTGGGCTCTGAAAGGCAAAGACGTGCAGAGATTCGAAACAATTTGCCCGTGAAAAGAGGTGTCTGACTCTTCCAGGGGACACAGGGAGGCTAGGTGAGAGGCACAGAGTGTGCTTGGATTTACTCACCCCGTTTTCGGGCCGTGTTGGCAGCACCTGGCATGGGCCAGCACTCTGCTGAATGCCTGGCCTTGGTGGCTACGCTGCTTGCTGCTGGGCTGTAGGAAAGCGTGCCCTGGTAGCTCTGTCTGTCCTCAGTGTGTTGTTGGAACCAGCTCAGCACAGATAGGATAAAAGAACACTTCATGGCGGAGAGGAAACTACTGAAAGAGAATACTGTTGCAAAAGAAGTGCGAAGGAAATTTCCACTGGTTGCACAAGCCCAGCTGGGTACAACCTTTGGCAGGGTTGTTCAGTGCCCCAGTATTATTCTTTCAGAAGACGTCACTGTATATTACATTTTTTCTTCATGATCAGGAGACTGTGGAGGTAGTTGGTAAACATGAGGAATCAGAAGTAGAGTTTTCATTGGTTTGGGTCTGAAAAGTGATAGTGGTACCTTTTAGTGTTTTGTACCCTGGATTTAAGTACTTAAGGCTTTTATGTTTGTGGAAGATGAGAAAAGACGCAAAAACTGAGACAGGAAAGAGAGATGCATTGACCTGTTAGAACCTGTGCAGCACTTTCCTTCTGGAGAAGCCCCTACTATGCAAGCAATGTGAAACGTGTTTCACCCTGACTAATTTGCCGCCTCCACATGACAATCACAGGACAAAAAGCTTCTGTGCATGCAGCAATATCGCACATTTACCTCAGGCCTCCCATCTCAAGGCCATTACTGCTCTGCAGCAGCACTGGGGCAGGTTTGCAGCCCCTGACCAGCCCCAGGGCCACACAAGAGGCAGCTGGGCCCAGGGCTCTCCATTGTCCCTCAGTCCCTGTCTTGCTTCTCAGCTGCTCTTGTAGCACAAGGCCCATCAGCCAGTTCCAGCCAAAAAGAGTGGGAGGAAAGAAGAAAATGAAAAACAGTGTTTATTGGTTGCTTTTACTCGCTAGCCCCTTTCTATTGGTAGCAATTGCAGTAGGCCAGTAAGGAAAGCCAAAGCAAACTGGCACTGTAGAACTGTTAATTTTTAATAAAGATGGCTGTCCAAGCATCCAGGGCCCATGCAGTGTTTTTACAGTATGTCTGTAAAAGCTCCTCATCACAATAAGCGTTGGCCCAGAGCTAACGAGTCCAACCAAGACTCCGTGGGGACAGCCCTCCTCTGCCAGCAGTACAGGGAGTGCCCATGTTACGGCATGGCCCGAGTGGCTTCTTGGTGGAAAAACGCACTGCATCACAGACTGTTCCGCTTGCAAGGGGAGGCAGGAATACCTTGACAAAACCTCACAATTTTGGCATGGATAAAGCCCAAGGCTGGGCTCCCTGCAGGATGGCGTGGCGTTGCTGTGCTAGCTTTTAATGGAAATTAATCATCAGGCTCCTGCAGTAAACACAGTGGCATGTGTCCTCTCCTTGCCAGGGCCAGACTGTGAATGGCCAGGACGGCGCTAACATATCATTCCTCTGAAGAGAAATGTCCCCTTTTCAGCAGGGTGTTTTCATCCAGCTGGCCAAGGTTTGGCATTTAGTTTTCTTGAATGGATTTGAGCCTTTTTTCCTTATCTTGTGGTTAAAAAAAAAGTTTTTTCTGGAAAATAAAAATGCTTTTGAGGAAAAGAACACCAAAACAAGTTTATGTATCAAAACAGAAAATTTTACTTACTTTAAAATGCCTTCTTGTAAGGTTGGCTCAAAGTAGATTTGCTAACCCTACCATTTCGATCCAGACCAAAAGATTACACTTCCATCACAGACAAAGGTACACATTTATTTTGTAAATTCTGTTACATGTTCTTTTAGTCTACTAGAAGAAGAATCACTGTAATTTATTGTACGTTTTCATTACTTCTTTCTCCCTCCCCCATTCTTTACATTCACCTTCAGTCCATACTTTCTATAAAAATAACCCTAATTCTCTTCTACTCTGGATAAACCAGTAGCTATTATAAACTAGAAGAAAAAGCCCCTTTCATATTGTTGATATTTGATGTTTGTTTAATTTCAGTAGGGCTTTCTAAAGGTGTAATGCAAGTAGGGTTTATTACTATTTGAGTCTTTAATTGCTGTAGTAATATTTTTTTACAGCTCCTTATTTTTATGTTTAAGGGTCCCCAGACACTTTGATTTATTGGCATTGGTGAATGATTGATAAATGATTGAGGTTAAATGAGAAACTGAAGGCATTGTATGAAATATAAATGGTGCCAGAATGACCATGTAGGACCCACCAATATATTTAATGTGATGCATACAACACAGCTGCTACAAGCAACAGCCAAAGCTACCACAAATATCAACTGTTCCCTGGAAGGGAGAAAAAATGTAATAACAATAAGAGTGTTTTCTTTCCTGCTAATCACGAGAAGTGTGGTTTGTTCTGTTGCAGTCCAGCTTTTCATTTCAGTGTCTTACAGTGTTTATTTCTGGGATATCATAACCACAAAAGAAAGGAAAGGTACAGACTGGCTTTTCACAGGCACCTGGAGCTGTTAGGCATCTCATTTCTGTAACTTTTCAATAGGAATTGGTTATTTTTGTCTCCTTTGCTCCTTTGAAATTGCAAGCAAGGGGCTCTGTTTCAGGCTTGGAGAGCACACACAACTTCTACTGCCACATGTCATTACTCTGCTTACGTACACATTTTGGGCTCGGGTGACAGACAGATACTGTATTTTTTATATTCCCTATATTTTTGACCTAAACCAGGAATGACTTACACTTGGCAGAGTAAGAAGTAATGGGTGTTAATTCCTGGGTGAACACAGAAGACACTTGTTGGACAAAACACTTCTCTGGTAGGACTTTTCATAGGTAGCACAGCACACATTAAACCACTATGCTTTTATTTCCTGATGCCTTATCATATGTTGAATAGGTGGTGCTTTAGGAGGAAAAACACCAGGATAAGCTCAGAGTGCCTGTGCTGGAGAGAGGACACTCAAACACCACCGAAGCTGAACAACAAGCATTTATTGTGAACTTTCCAGGTGCCCTTGGCTGGTTACTTGCAAGCAGTAATTCCTGGGGTGGGCTGTGTGTGCATCTTTGGCAAGCAATGCTGTGGTGTGCAGGCTGGTGTGATCAGCAGGGTGGACCCCTGCTCCTGCGCTGTCCTTGTCCCCAGCCACGGATGGCTCCAGCATCCCCCTCGTGCCAGACCTGGCAGCATTGAAGCCATGGGATCAGCTGGTTTGCCTCACATTGATACTTGTGTCCCATCGATGAGGTGATCCAACTCACTGCACAAACGATGCTAGGCAGGGAAGGAAAAACAGGGCTGCCTGCTTCAGCGGGAGCCCCACATTACACCAAATGAAGAGTAACATAGACCTGCACCCTGACTTGCTTCCAGCTGGGGGCTGGAGTAAGCCCAGCTATGACATATGTTTGCAATCAAAAAGTCATTAAAAATTCACACTGACAAGTAACTCGGCTTGGAGTCCATGAAGTTGTGCAGTCTGGCCAGTGAAGTAGCCCAGGCTTGATGTTCCCAGTAATCTTGCCTAATCCTGTGAGTCTGCAGGAGCTGGGAGAAGGGTAGTTGCTCTGGTTGGATTTTCATTTCCTTAATCTTTTGGGAGTGATTTACCTTCCACCAGTCTCGGCTCAGATGTGTGCTGAGGGGCTTAGCTCTGAATGTCATCTTTCTTCGTATGCATTTTGATGAAACTCGGGGGGGGGTGGGGGGGAGGAGGATAATTAATTATGCCTCTACATTAATCACGTGAGCCAGTGCAGTCATCTGGTTTGGACTCTCTGATTTTAGTTTATGAATATAAAGGTCATTAAAAGAGTCTTATGCTCAAGAATATCTAGCAGATCTAAAGCAGGTTCTTTTGAAATTGCTGCTGGGAGCTCACGATGTTCCTCCCTCAACCATATTAATAAAGAAAACCAGTTCTTCCCATCTCTTGCTAGAGGTGGGTTCTGCCCTTAGCTGGGCAAACAGCAGGCAGAGATCAAGAATGGGGAGAAGAGAGCGGGGAAGCGTGTGAGAGGTGCCAGCATGGGGTGAGGAGCAGTGCAGAGCTGTGGCAGCCCCTGCAGAGCCAACCCCGCATCTCCTTGTCCCACTGGGTGGCCACAGGGAAGTTTTAGCAAACACGTTGTCCACAGGCAGCGTAGATGTGGAGTGAGGCGTGCGGTAGCTTGTGAAGGGTTAAGTCAAAAGTGGTTTATTAGGGGTTTGTGCAGCACTCTGGCAATGAAAAATAATTTGATACCAAAAAAGCAACAAATTAGAGGTTGCAGTGATTTGCTGTTGGCAGCCACGCTTGCCCTTTGGTGCAGCATGATTGACAGATACTGTGGGCTTTCCGTGAGTGCTGGTGCCACTTGAAAGCACGGTGGGCTTCACCCTGGGCTGTGGGGAGCTGGGCATTTCCCACTGAACACTTCTGTCTGTCCTGCCCTTCTCATGCAGGCTGTGTCACCAGAGCTGCTTCCCAAGGGATCGGGCTCTTCCTAGCAGCCTCCCGTAACAAACAAGTAGGGATTCCCTCCTGGTTTCCCACACAGCAGCTTTCACCTAAGGCAGAGATGTAAATGAAGTTTGTGCTGTCTCACTTGTCACCAAAATCTCTGTGCCACCATTCTGTCACCAAAGGTACAGACAACCCTTGAAGGAGGCAGAGAGAACTGGGAGAAGATGATGGAGAAGTCCATCTTAGTGCATCCAAGGGAGGAATTTTCCCTTGGAGCAATTGCTTAAGAAGCCACGTTCTTAGCAACTTCTCTGTGGTATGACAGTCTTTGGAAAAATTAAAATCATTAAGCAGTCAATCCTTGCTCAGAGTCGAGCTTTAGATAAATTAGCAACTCTTGAAGGCACAATTTTGTTAATCGCTGACAATTACATACTTTGTTTTTACATTAGGCCAGCTGTGCTGAAAGTTCCTGTGCCTCTGGTGCATTTTCCATTTTTTAATGGGCTTGGTATTCAACCTCAACAATCAGGAGCTTGTTTTTATGTCGGAAAAAGTTCAGTGTGTGATCTTTAAAATTAACTTGGTAATTTTAGCTCCTCAGTATTATTTGCAGAGTTTTGTTTGTTTGTTTATGAATCCCTTCTTCCTTCATTTTGGTTATTCAAGTACATTCTTTTTTTTGTTTAAGTTATTTTTACGTGACAAATACTTTCTTGATCCCAGAAAGAGATGCTTCTGGTTTGGATTAATGTGGATCTGAAAAACTTAGCTGCATACTTTTGGAATATTACAGTTTGGTAAAGTGTGAAAATATGTTTTTATATTTTTATTTGCAGATCAGATAAATGCAGTGTAAACCAATTTCTGAGTTTATTTACTGTAATGCATTTACTCTGGTATGCAGACTAACCTCACTTTTGGGATGTGGGACAAGGACAAACACAGGACTGTGTAAGTGAAATGGGTGTGTTAGCCACAGCTGAACATGTGGTTCCCAAAGTTCAGGACGTGTAAAAATATGCAGTAAAAATACTGATGTCCTGTGCCAGTCAGACAGTGTCTCTGAAGGGTGGAGCTCCAAAATACAAGCATAGCATTTAGATTTCTTTCTGTTTTTTTTTCTTCTTTTTTTTCTTTTTTTTTTCTTTAGAAAGGGGAGTCAGCACAAAAGGAAAATGTAATAATTGTGTTCTTTCCCCTGAGTTAGATGCAGAGCAAGCACGCAGTGACTGAGGGCACCCTACCCTGGCTGTAAGGTGGAGAGTGCTCTCGGGAGCGAACTAGGTAATGCCAACTCAAAACACTGAGTTGGGCTCTCTGGAGGTAAGACAAGTGGAGAGGTCCCCAGCACCTCTTCATGTCAAATCTGTGGTGACTGAGCTTGTGGTGTCCACATCACAAGTGGAGGACTGAGGTCCTGATGTGCCAGACTCACAGTAGCTGGATGGACACGGGGCAAGCAGGTGGGTGCTCAATGCTGTGCGTTCTGGTGCATCCCGGGTGTGTGGAGCTGCTTCTTAGACCTCGGCAAATGTCTCCTGAGTCTGGTCAGCAAGACTGTTTCAGGAGGTGGGGAAAGTGCACATAATTCCCCTAAATATGGACTAAGTGGGTCCAGGAAAGGGCATCCAGGGGCTCTCCCAGCCTGGATGGGTAATGGGAAGTCAACCTAGGCTTGTGATGGTTGGACTGACCCATCCTCTGGGGCAGAGTTGTGGTGATGTGCATGAAGTGAGTTTGGTTACCAGTTACTATCTCAAAGTTTCAGTCCTGCAAGGTACTAGCTGGCACCATTGCTGTCTTGGTGAGCACAGAGCTTGCCAGATTTCGTAGCTTGCGATGGTGGCAGGGGACAGCAGGGAGGTGCATTGCCATGCTTTCTGCCTTCTTACCCTAGCAGCTCTCACAAAACCTAAATACAAGGAGTTAGCATAAGTGCCCTGTCAAGAGGGGTCTGGCTGTGTTACAACAGTGAAGCTTTGCTTCTCACCAGAATAACTCTTCTTTCCTTTTCATACCCAATGCAGGAAGTTTGTGCTCTTATATCTAAGTAATAAATTTATGCTTTTCTGAGACCCACCATAAAATGAAACCTGCTGTGGATCTGGCCCAAAGTCCATTGGAGTGAATCACGTGGACTCCCGTGGATTTGGTGGAGTTTATGAATCATGCCTTATAGTTTTCGGTAAATTACTAACAGAAAACAATGTTTTACTGTTTTTGGTGAGCCACTTGTGCTTAGATTGCTTCTAATATGGGAGCAGCGCCTTCAGTCAGTGCTCTTCTCTGTCCCTTCAGAAAAGTAACTTCTGTTGATTGGAGCAGGTTTTCATTTTTTGTAATTTCATTATTTGGTTTTCAGTGGAGAAACTCTAGTGGCCTTTTCACCCTCCTTGCCCCAGTCCTTTTTGTCTAATATTGCAAATGTCTGCCATGTGACCGAGTGGACATGTTTGTATGTGTGGGGGGACAAGAAAGATGGCCTCTCTTTCAACTTAGTAATGGGGCAGGTGCCCTACTGCTAGTTCCCCAGTTAAAGTACTCAATCATGTTAATATTGCAATCTGAAATTCTGTTCATCATTCATCTGTTACATCACACCTTTCATTTTTTTCATTTTTTTTTCCTTCTACCAATAAAAGTTCACACAAATTCTTTTCCAATACTTGTCCTCATGAGCATAATTATGGGATATTTTAAAGTCCTGTGTTTTACGCATAGGCTCAATGTAATTTTCAAATACTCTGCTTGTTTTTAATTTGTACTGTAGTTGGGCATCAGGTCTCTGACCTAACTGGGACATAGCATTGCTTTGATTTTCACTTTTCTAAATAGCATTGTCAAATTACAGACCTGAACTGAAACCTGGTGGGATTAATGGGGTATTTTTTTCTGATTTGACTAGACTGAAGAGATGCCACTCCGTTTCTAGGGGTCTACACGCAGTCAGTGCTGAGTTTTTCCTGAGTTTCCTGCTAGCTTAAACTTAACTGATACTAATAAAAGCTTTATTCTACTGACACCAGTTCATATTCAAGGACTCATAGATATTTGTGAGGGGAAAAGCTTTTACATACAAAAATTCATGCTTTAACTTCTCTGCTTTGCCTATTCCCTGGGATATTCCTCCAGGCCTTTCTGGCAACCTCTCATCTTGAATTGCTGACACACTCCATAAAACTGTGGTCAGGACAGGGAGCCTTTCCTCCAGGGTCCCAGTGGAGACGAGCAACCCCTCTCCCCCTTTGAGTGGGAATGTTGCCAGACCTCTGTAAGGAAAATCCATTCCCAGTCTACAGAAGAAGGAAAAAAAAAAGCTCATTGCTTCATGGTATTTTTAGATACACTTTCAAACCTGTCAGTTGATTAGGCGTACGCTACCTCTTACACTGTGCTTGCACAGCTCCTGACTCATCTAGACCTTGATGAAATCTTGGGGTAATACAGCATCATGGATCTTGACGTCTTTCCCAGATAATGGAAAATCATTGCCTACATCTTCCACACTTGGTAATCAGGTAGCTTTGCAAATAACCAAAGTGTACTGAGGTTGTCCCCCTGATGCCCCCTCCTTGTTCCTATTGTATGCTGTTGTTTGTTGGCTCTGCGGTCATGTCTCTCTGCCACCCATCTGGGGCCATTGTGCTGGATAGTGTGTGCAATCACACAGAACCAAAGAGATATTCAGGCCTAGAAAAGAGAATCATTTTCTTATGATCTTACTTCATATTTCCAGCCGTTTGTTTTTATTTTTTTTTCCTTTCTGAAATGATAATGAGTCTCTGGTTTTGTCTCATAAGGGCATTCCTCCTCTCTGTCAGTACCAAGTGTAACTCTCTCTTCAGCTGCTCTCTAGCCTATCCATTTCCCATTCAAACTGTCGAACTGAGGAGTTATTGCTTCAAATCTGCATGCTGGAAGTGTCACTGGAGCCCGCAAGTCATTAGATGGTGTGAGGATTTGTTCAAACGTTTATCACCAACTCCTGCTCCAGGGGGACAGCAGTTTAAGCTGCTGCTGGCAAAAGAGACCCCGACAGCCTGCCCGAGTCCGCTGGAGGCTGCAGCTTGAAAACGTCCTCTGCCGCCTTTGTTTTGGGGTTTCAGCAGCTTACAGGTGATTAAGCAAACCCCTGACAAGAGAGTATTTGAATTCTTCAAGCTCCCTGTCCTCCCCTTTGTGCCAGCGGTGTGGCTGGAAGTGTGCTGCCTCACAAGCAGTCCTGAAACGTGGCTTCTTTGTTAGAAACAAAGCGTCACCCAGGGCTGGGAGCATGTTGGGGCTGAATGGCCACATTGTCTGGCAGCCGGGCTGGGAGGCAGGCTGGTGGGTCTCGCCCACCTCGCTGGTGTTTGGCAGCCCAGTATCAGAGCAGGTTGGAATGCTTCTTGGCTGGGTGGGGCACCTCGGTAGCCTCAGCACCTGGGTTTCCTCACCCATTAAATGTGGAGAGTGTCAGAGAGGCGCTGGGAGAATAAATGCCATGTTTGTAAAGCATGGTGAACGGTGGTAATGTGTAGGTAGGTGTTACGGTTGTGACCCCTAATGATCTAAACAGCAATTATCTGTGTGTGCAAAATACTGTCATCGCCTAAGACTTGAAGTGAACTTCCAGCCTGTGATCGTGCTGGATGTGCTGCCAAGTAGCTTTCTCCCGCTTACTAGGTTTCAAATTCGTCTTCCTGCCTTGTCTTGTGTAGGATCTGAGCAAAGCACCCACTGGACGCTTAATCAGCCAGTTGCAGTAACACTGTTTTTCTTTTATATGACCTTGTGATTCAAGGATGTGAACAAAGCACTACTGGTGCTGATTGATAAAACTCAGTAAAACCCATGGGTTAGTTGGTAATTATTCTACTGATGTTCAGGCAGGGAGATGGAGATTCAGATGAGACTCGTGACTGTACAATGTCACACAAACTTGCAGCAAACCCCATTATTAAATCCCGTGTCTTCTGGCTCCCAGTCCTGATTTCCAGCAACAGACAACCCATTCAGTCCCTCACATGGAAGAGGACAAAAAGCAGACTGCTAAACTGATGAGCTTTTTAAAAAATGTTTTGGGGCAGCTGTCTTTGTTAGCAATGATCCTGTCCCTAGTGCCTCCCTCAGGGACTGAGGCCCTAGGGTGAGGACTGCCTGTTCACCTAGGGGAGCCCATGGCCCACAGGGTTTCCAGATGCAATTATCTGCTCTTAAAGACCTCTTTGGTAACTGGTTGCAGCATTAAACAGGGAAAATCTAAGCATGAGAGAAATGATGCTTAAAACTGCTCTTTGGAAAAGTGCAGCAATCTGGTCCTTCTGGTTTCATGTGGATTGGCATGGTAACAAGCATCATTTCTCCCTTTATTATCCACCCCCCCCAACTTAAACTTTATGTCTGCTATAAAATGTTGTTTGAGAGGTGCTGTCACATCCCTGGCATGGTGATATATCGCAGCAGTAACACAATAGGGATTGTAAGTGTCTGGAGCGGGGGAGAGATCTCGGGAGCAAATCCAGAGGTGAAACCAATAGAAGATTTATTTTGCTCCTGTGCTCGCCTGCTGTCTGGAAGAAGGCTCTGCTGCAGCACCACTGAATCACTCCTTATAGCCAAGTTTTATATTAATAGCTGGCTTGAGTCAGGCTTGGCACAATCAAGCACTTTATTTCCTTCTGTCTGAGATACACATTAACCTTGTTCTTCTTTCATATTAGAGGGTCAGCCCCCAGTTATTCAAATAGCCCAAAAGCTCCACTCTGGAGGCCAGGGCTGCAGTGAGCCCTTGCACCCTTTCCCTGTCCCGTGCAGATGCAGCCCCTTTGCTTCCAGCCACAGCACAGCATCGTTTGGCCCTTGTTTGCTGGAGGGACACCTCTCCTCTCCCTTGATGCGTGCTTGAAGTCAGAGGTTGAGATCGTCTCTTGTCTTTCCAGAGGGAACTCTGAGGATGTGCTTTCCACATCTATGTGACTGCAAGCCCTGCTTTCCCCCACCTCAGGTGACTGGTGAGAGCCTCGTTTAGGTATGTCATCTAGGCACGTATGTCATCTAGGTAGCCTAATCCCTTTTCCCAGTCACAAAGGCTGCAAGAACAGACTGGTGTTACAAAGCTTGCCATGTATTTGGAGTAGTTGGCAGCAAGGCATTCCCAGATCCTGACCATCTTCATAATGTGGTCTGTGTTTGAAAAGCTCAAATTAATTCAAAACAATTTTTTTTTGGACTTCAAGAGCACATATAAACTGGCTCTGACAGAACCATTGGTCTTTTGTAAATTGAACTCTTGGAGGTTCACATTGCTCTAGAGGCTAAATTATATCCAGTACATCTCTCATGCACAATCATACTTTGACAAAATCAGTACAGTCATAAAGGCTTTTTTTTTTAATTTTTATTTTTGTCTGGATTGGCTGCAGGAAGAGTGACTCTTTCAAAATGGATGAATGTTCAGTGATTCCTGAGATACCAAACACAACCTGCAAACACTTGCGAAGTCAGTGAAGCAGCACAGGTTGTGCCCAATGTGTGGTGAAGACTGCAGCGGTTTGCTCATCCATACCTTGCTCATACAGTTTTACAAGCACAAATGGAAGCCTCTGCAGACTTAGGAGGTGCAGACTGTGTGGGTTGTGTCGTGCTCTCAGGACCTTCATAGGCTGCAAGCTGTTTTGCAGTGATACATGGGGGTACGGCCACGCTGCAAGAGGGCTGGGAGCTGAACTCCCCAGAGCAGCATCTGGCAGGTTATGTTGTTTGAAACAAATGAGACATTGAAATTATCCCTCTCGGTTCCTGAATGATTTCAGGCCGTCTTGCTTTTATTTGTTTGTTTGTTTGTTTATTCGTGGATTTAAAAGAGGAAGGTATTTCAGTGAGCATGAAAAGCAGAACCAAGAACAGCCTGAAACGGTGCTGGCAAGTACAGGGTGTTTTCCTCACCCTGCCAAAGCACCCCAGGCTTTACTGACAATAGTCCTATTCCTGTCCTGTGCCCCTCCAGAGCAATGCATGAAAATTGCACCTCTGTGCTGATTTGCTGTAGTTGTTTTTTAAATATATTGCATGTATGTGTTTAGCCTTTATTAGCCACCATTAAAAAGTGAATGGAACAAGCAACAACAAATGAAGCTTTTATTTCAAGCAGAGCTGGGTTAAACAAATGATCAGTCCTTCAGTTGGAGTAGGGAATATAGTGGTTACAAAAAACAGACCAGAGAACATACAGAACTGCTTTAGGGGGAAAAAAAAATCCCAACCCCGAGACAGTGGGAAACAAGGAGTTATTCAGCTGGTCGGGTGATAGACGCAAATGAGGGGGATAAGGGGTGCATGACCTTGTGTCAAACAGAATTTCATTTTAAATACCTCAGCTTAACCCTGTTTATTGGAAGGGAGTTTATATTGAAAAAGGCAGGATATATTACTGTGCATATCAGCAGGGACGGGGCATAAAGAGCAGCAGTGTTTGATCAGGCTTTCACAGGTAATGTAATGTTTCCACCAGGAATTAAGCATAAAATTTTTCTAAGTTTTATAATGCAGAGGAGGGCAGAGGGGGGAGAAACTTGTAACAAACAATGGTTTAATGGATGTTTGCAACTCAAAACAGCACACTAAAAAGATACATAATAGTGTTGTTGCTTTATAGAGGTAAGGCAAACCTCCCCATCTGTGCAGACTGATACAGCCATATGCTCTGTGCCAATTTACAGCAGCCCAGGACACGGGGCTGTAATATTTTTTACAGCTTGAAAGACAACTGCAAATGTTTAAATGAAATAGCAAGGAAATTATTAGTATTACTGCACAGTTAGTATTAGAGCGCTCAAATCAAGAGAGGGCATACACCAGGTAACTGCAGAGAGAGGAGCTGTCCCTCCTGGGAGCTGTGTGTGCTTGGGGCTGCTCGGAGCCTGACCAAAGAAGCCAGGTTGTGAGCAGCCTGATGGAGATGCAGAACTGAGGTAGGAGCTCTTCCTGGGCTTGCAGCATGGCCCAGAGCGATGTGCTGTAGCTGTGCTTCCAGAAGACCAAAAAAACAACCATGGGGAAGGCTGAAGACTTGCAGAACCCAGCCCTTCTGCCTTGGTGTTCCCTCGCCTGTAAAAGGAACAACGCAAACACCCACAAAGCATTTATTTATTTATTTATTTATTTGAATACGTGAATAATTTAAAGCTTGTAAAATAAATTTGCAAACTTTGGAGGGAAGTGTGCAGCAAGAGTATACAGGATGAATTTTTTTATTATTTTTTAATTAAAATGCTGTGTACGTAGCCTGTATCAAGTCAGTAACAGATTAGTTTCAGTAATGCACAAATTTTAGAACAACTTTGGTGGACCATTGAGTCCTTCCCTGCCTGCAGATTAGCAAACAGGCAGACCTCAGGGCTCAGCCTCTCTCAAGGTTTCTCCAAGCAGCAGGTCACAGGGATCTCTTGAGACATCCAAGCTTGCTGTGAAAGGGCTAAATGAAGTCTGTGAGACATGACATGCACCTTAGCAAGTTTAATGGGATTTTGCACAGGTGCCACTCTTTCTCATGTCCAAGTTGCCAGTTCAGTCACCCGTGCATGGCAGTGTGTTGTATTACGGAGCAGCACCATGTCTCTAGAGATCACGGAGACAGAGACATGCTAAGAGACATGGCATTTCTAAAACTGGATTTGGATATCCACAATCATTGGACTGTGGTCCCTGTGGTCCCTGTGGTCCCTGGTCCCACCCTGTGCTGGGAATCTCCTCCCTTAGGAGCCACCCAGTGCCCTCTGGGAGCTTCTGCTCAAGCACAGAAAGATTCACAGAGCATCTTCTCCTTCTGCCTTGACCATCACAAGCCAAAAATAAGTCTCAGCACCATGGTTTTAGATCTGTAAGGAAGCAGCAAAAGTCACAAGCACAGTGACTTCAGAAAAAGAGTGTCTGCCTCAAACATGGCTGTTAGTATCCAAATGTAGTGTTTCAGGGAGGGGATCTGAGTAACAGGGAAGAAATACCAGGGGAACCTGGTCGCCCTTTGTTGGTGGTAGTGGTGGTGGTGTTTTTTTCCCTGTGATTGCAAAATTGGCTTCTGGATTGCTAGAAGTGTTTTCTGGCAGTCATGTGTTGAACTTTCTAAGTTAATGCTCAATTATTTGAGCTGGCATTTGACTTTCACTGAAGTATTTTTAAAGAATTTCTTTGGCTAATCAAAATCATATGCTAAAAAAAAGAAAGAAAAAAAAAACAACTAAAATACCCAGTGAGGGCTGGAGGATGGAACAGAAGACCAAAATAGATGGAAATCCAACAAATGGAATTTCAGCTTGTTCTTAGGCATGTAAATAGTGACACCAGCTTCAGCTGAGGTGTTACTGTGATTACTGCCAGTTCTCACTGGGGCTTGACTGGTTTGTCATCCATGTAGAGACAGACGAGATCGCAAAGGTGGATGTGTCTGGTGATAGTAAAGAAGTTAAAAATTTCCTGCTCCAAATGGAGTCAGAACTGTGTAACAGGCATTTATAAAAACTAAGGCAAAATTCTGTCCAAAAAGAAGTCATAAGCAACCCTTATAATTATGAGGTACAGGTTATATTTCTTCAGAAGACTCAACTTGCCTTTCTCTTTGCCTTTTTAAATAAAGTACAGACTATTTCTTTTCTAGTCTAAAAAAGGCCAGCGTATTTCCCTAGGTATGTCCCAACTTTTCTCTCTAAAGATTTTCATTTATAGGTTTCGAAATATTGGCAAGTATGCAGAAGATGTAGGCTGTGTTATTGCAAAACCCAGCACATGTCATCACCAAGCACTTGCCATACAGAAACCTAAAGCTCGAAATACAGTTGGCTTGCTAGTAGTTGAGCTGAATAATTGATTTCTTCAGCTCGTTGGCCAGTGCAAAACAATGACAGAAATTTATTTGAGGTCAATGAAAGGAAGGGGTTTTCCAATTGAAATGAAACCTAAAATAAGGGAGGATTAATTATTTTTTTGTTCCTCAGTCCAAAGTGAATTATTTTTTATGGAATAGAAAAATAATTTTTTGCATGTTAGTTTTCTGTCTCTCACCAGTCACTTTAAAATTTTATTGATTAAACATTTCAACTTCTTACCCACTAAAAACTTACTTTTTTTGATTGAAATAGTTTGTTGAATTTATGGACAGATTTGTATGGCCTGAGGTATATTTTAAGAAAAAATAATTGCCACTGGAAATTTGCTCTCTTTGCTGGCATTTCTGAAGTTCTTTCTGCTTCTCTGGCATTGAGAGTTTCCTTCCATTTTACTTTGCTTTCCTTAGAAAGAAATGGAGGTGATTTCAATCTTTTTTTAATTACAATGAGCAAAATTATTTGGTGTGTTTCTGTGTTCAGGTATTTATACTCTCAGCCTACAGCACGTATGTTGCTGAACAAGCTGGGTCCTGGCATTAGCTTCTGGACCTACTGTATGGAAAATCAGTCCAATTTTCAATCAAATCATCTTAGGGCTGTTAAGATTTTAAACCTGTGATATTACGTGATAAACCTGAAATAGTTTAGGCACTCATTTCTTTAAATTAGAAATCTAAACTAAATGAAGTAATTATGTCCCTTTACTTTCTTAATGCTGCACATCCCCATCACCAACACAAATAGTTGATATTGTAACAAGCTGATGTTTTAATGAATTGTTCTCATCTGTGTAGGCTACAAATGAAGTGGAGAGTACATGCAGGTGCATAATTGTAGCTCTCAGAAAAGATAATTTCTAGAAATGCTTGTTCGTTACCACTACTGACTTGAGAGCAGAATGAGGGCATTCAATTTAATATGGAAATGAAATGTAACAAGAGGTGCTGTATGAGCGGTATGAAAGTGTGGCAGATGAAGGGACAGTGAAAGAAGTGTTTGGGAGCTGTGACATTATTCTAGTTTCTTGCTTTACTGCAGCTGCGCTGCACATAATTAAGGTTCAAAAGTGTTTGTTTTCCTTTTTCCAAAATATTAAATATCTAAGAAAAATTAAGGATACATTTTTTGTGGAACTTGTTTTCCTATTTTCAGCACTAGATGATTTTCTTTCTTGTATGTGAATTACCATAGATGTGAAGAACTTGTTGTGTGAAGCAGTAGCATCCCAACAGTTGAAGCTGTTGCAGCTCTGTATGTGCTCAGTGCCTTGGCCCTGGCCCTGACTGCCCACCAGTTTGCAGCCCCATCAAGTAAACCCCAAATTCTCAACACCTAGAAGTTGAGCCCCTGTAAGTCAGTGCGTGGCAGCAAATGGGAAATGTCCTGTTATTAGTAAGCAGAAGTAGCACTTAACCTTGGTGTTTCAGGTCTTGCTTCTGAAGACTTCTTCAGAGATGCCTGGAACAAAGTTATCAATGGGCATTTATTGCAATCACATGGAAGATTTTAAACGTTGGTTATATGAGCCCGCCAGGGCACTAAGGGTCATGGGGCCATGAGTTGAGCATATTAAAAAAAAAAAAAAAAAGGAAAACTTTTTTAGCCTGGTGTCCCTGCAAGGTGTTTTATTGAAAGTGGTTTTTTAAATCTCTTGAGTCTTCAAGTGTGAAAAAAGTGAAATACTTCGTCCTGCAGAACAAAAATTTGGAAGAAAATTCTCCATGGACACTAAAATTGGGATGTGGGAAGGAAAAAAAGTGTCAACAATAATTGAGTCTCAGAGACTTTTACGAGCAGAAAGTGTACCCAGAAGTCTGTTTGATCATTTTTATTGATGATCCATATTTCTTAGTGATGGATAACAAACAAAAGAGGATTCGTTGTTTTTGTTTTCTTAGATGGTGAAATAAAGTTCTTTTCCATTCCTCTTTATTATTTATTTATTTCCCTTCCTCTTTATTATGTATTTATCCTCCATAAGGATGGGTAAGGTGCATCTGATTCAGTATGGCTTCAAGTACTGGAGTCAATAGGTGCAGGATTTATTTAACTATAGCAGTAAGAGCAGAGGGCTCATTTACATCTCATATCTGCATGTGTATGACCTGCTCCTGCTTGGAGGCTGCCTGATTAGACGTGACCTTGAGTCATTACTTTGTCCCTTTAGTGCTTCTGAGTAGAAGCTCTATGGGGCCATCTCAGCCCTATGTATTCACTGGATAAAAACACATGTAACTTCTCCAAAAGCACAACACGGTGTGCTGGGGTCACATCCTCATGACAAGGGATGCTGGCTGGGGGCAGGGGTGGGGGAAAGGCTGAGGTTTGTGAAACTGCCAGGAATAGACGAGGCACAGGCAAAGAACGCTGCTGCAACCACCAGCTCCAGCCTTGGAGAAGGCTGGGTCTTCAACAACACCCAGCTTTAGCAACTGTCCCCCCTTCAACTCCTTCCCCATCCTCAGCCCCAGGCTTTCTGCATGCTGAAAATGTATTTGTTCTTCCTGTTGTGTTTACCAGTGGTTGTTGGAGGAGGGAGGGGCATTATTTTGTGTTTAATTCCTCCAGGAGCTCGGTCCTTATTGGTACTTGCCAGGGCTGGGCTGTTAAAGCAAGAATGTGTTGAGCTGAGTGCAGCAATGTCTGCAGGAGGAAGGACAGAGCTGGTTGGTTTTGCTTTAAAAACAAAATAAAGGCCCAGCTAAAATTCACCCATGGGCCATGGAACAAAAATGATAAATTGCAGCCCAGAGGGTAATTCTTCTGGAAAGGTAAAATCATCTAAAAATAGCACCTTAAAATGAAAGTGCTTCATTGACAATAACTACAGTGTTGCTACGGTGATGCTGGAAAAAAATGATTGTTGATACTTAGGCTGCCACAGAACTGCTCCCCTCCTTCCCATGGCACGAATCAACTGCTAGTATTAAAATTACAGACAAATTTTGTGTTACATTGCAATTTTTTCCTTGTCTGAATGCTTTTCTGTTCTATTGCATGGCACACAGACAGATGATAAACCAAGAGAGAAGGCACTGAAACAAAGTTTATTGGTCACCTTGGTGTGATCTACCTACATTTTGTCTCAATTGCAGCTCAGTGCTGTTTCTTTCTATCAGAGCAGCGTGCTTCAAGAACAGAAAGCCTGCAGTCAGGATGAGGCCCAAAGATAACAGCTTGATGGGACTGTTGACAGCTTTTTTTTTTCTTTCTTTTTTTGCCTGCAGCAAGTAAAAGATGTAGGGCTGGTGAAATCCCAAGCCTTTTGTTTCAACAAGTTTCAGTTAAACAACTCACAAGGTACATACTGCCCTGCTTCGTAAGGATTATGAGAGATGAGAAAGTTGACACTTTAAATTTCTTTTGAGAAAACAGTTTGGCAGTGCTAAAGAGTTTTTCTTTCAGCATACACAGCAACAGCAGAGAGCTGGCTAATACCCTTTTGATATACTCAGCCCCTTCAGGTCCAATTTGGGAGATTTGGAATGCAACACGGCTTCAAACAGTTGTGACTCTGCAGAGACTATATTTGCAAGCAAGGAAAGCTTCACAATCTTTTGTGTAGCAGCTGAAACCTACTTAACCGTCTGCCTTAGGTAAAACTGGTAAATGGCTCTGTTTGTACAGCAGCTGCATCTCAAATGTGAGCCATACAGCTGGCGGCAGACAAGTTGCAATGTAGATGATATTTTAATTTCCCCATCAAATGCTGTCTGTAATTTGTGGGGCTTTCCTTAGACAAGTGAAGTGATACTAAAACACACAGCGGGTACAGTGTCATATTTTCTGCCTTCCCGGAGAGCCTGGAGTACGCCAGTTGCACTGTAGACAATGTTGTATGAATGTGAAAGAAAAATATCTCCATGTGTTCTTAAAATTAAGTTCAATTCCTAGCTGTATATAGAGTTCTTGTCTGTGACTTTCTCCATGTTGTTTTTGGGTTAGAGCCACCAGTATGTAAAAAATTCACTTCTATATGGCACCTACCCTTACCCAAAGAAGATACAGCATCAAAGTCAGTCTGAGGGGTTCAAGCAATGATATAATTAGACTTTCAGAAGGTTTGTAGCCCTCTAAAGCTAGGAATTAGATTTTATGAATTTTTTTAATTTTAAGAGTGGTGGGTTGGCAGAGTGGAAGGATGAAATGTTAAATGGCAAAGGAGTATGGTTTTATTAGCTGGCTTCTTCTGTCTTTGTTCCAGGACAATTACTGGGCCAAACTGCATTGAATTCAAAGGAGATGGTGGCATCAGAGAATTTGTCACATTACATAATCTGTTTTAACAGTGACTCAGAGTCATTTTTACTAGTTAAAACATTTAGCACTCTCCTTTGTAGCTGGTACTCCAGCAGTGAGGAAGAACAAAAAAGTACAAGAAAGTGAGGTTAGGTTTAGTTTTTCGTGCGGTACATGGGAAGATAATGATGGGTTCTCATTGTGATGAGGAATTGAGTGAAAGGATTCAATTCACAAGAGCATTACAGGAAACTTTTAGAGAATTTCATAATGCTTTCTTCCATGTGCTTATATATAGCATATTGCTTTTGTTCAGCTTTGCAGTGTTCAGGGTATGAAAGGCTATGTTTAGCATGTATTATGATTATGATTTAAAGTGATGCTGATCCACGCTCACTAGAAATAATGAAAGACTTCCTTTGACTTCAGCAAGCTTCAGATCGGGCTTACAAGGCAGGAAGCTCAGAGCTGAGACCTCCTGCGTACATCCTAATGCTCCGACACAGATTGCCACAGCCGACAGAGCTGGTAACAGAGAGCAGAATTTGCACTTCTGAATGTCATTTGATGCACATCTGCCTTGCTGCCTGTGGTTGCACACAGAAGCAATACACCAGGGGAGAGCAAAATTTGGCACAGCTGCCAAGATGGGATGCAGAAGCTGGGAGCCATGTCCAAAGAAATGGTTTCTTCCTCCCACAGGGTCTGAAATTCAGTGGGAGCCTCGCACAGAGGCAGGATACTGCCATGCAGCTAACTGGAGGCACTGTGCCCCTATGAGAGGTAGCTTCTCCCAGGCACTGCTGGGAGGTGGTAGGTGCAACCCCTGCTTTGGGAAAGGGGAAAGCGTGTCCTGTCTCTGTCCTCTGCAGTGCCTGCTTTGATTACAGCCTTCTTTGTAGCTCTGACACGGAATGAGATCAGTTGCTCTGAGAACTGAAAAGCAGCATTTAAAAGGGCTGTTCATTCTTGAAGAACTGATCACACACAAAGAGGTAAAGGTGTCTGCTGTGGTGAGCCATGTTACATCCTCCGTGTTGAAACTGGACAGATTATGAAGTTGCAGGTTTTCTGACTGTTGTGAGTACATGAAAAGAAAGGTCACAGTGGAAACTTTTTTTTTCCTAACTGGAAGCTTAGTTCCTACTGGAGGCTGTGCCAGTGGGAGGTAACACTTAGATGCTGGGTGAATCAGACTTCTGAACCAGCTTCAGGCAGGGTTAACCAATCCACCTCTTTATTTGCAATTCATCTTACAGGGTCTGTGTTTTCAGTGTATGGGTAATATAAGATGGTTTGCCGTTTTACAAAGAGGCCACAGTTGGTCTCCCAGCATCATTGTGTTGATGTGGGTTAGAGTTGCTGAATAATTTGTGTGTGTGTGTGTGTAAAAGAAAGAAAATCTACAAATAAATCATCTGACCTCTCTGCTCTGGAGAAAGCACATGCTTAAGGAAGTGTAGGTATCTAGAATCTGCTTATTTTACCTCTGGCTGAGCAGTCAGTCTGAATACATACTGTGTAATGTTAGATCCCTTGGGGATGCCTTCTAAGTACATTAAACAACCATCTGCATATTTCCCCTCCCTCCCTTAATGACTTATTGACTTTTATCAATGTATATCATTCCTTTCTTTTCTGCTTTGATGATAAGTGAGTTTGCTTAGCAAATGACTGCCCTGTGATGGCCTCTTAGCTCTCCTTTCAGGGCTTTGAAACTAAACATTTGCTCAAAAAATTGTAAAAGGTAAAATGGTGTTAGCTTGAAGCTTGAGAAGTTCATCCTTGCATGAGTATATCTGAAAGAAGAGTAAGTCATAGAGGGCTCAATCTGTGCTTGCCTCCAGGAAATGGGCTACAGAGACCCTTTTTGAGTACAAACCACTGACAAGTTAACTCTGTGCTTTCACAGGAGTACAGGCAGAGTATTTTTCTAAACAGGGCTGAAGGCTAAAAAATGATCAGATACTTGAAGGGACGATAAGGAAAGGTATGTGAAATTCATTTCTCCATGGAAGGCTAAGATAATCTAAGTCCTCTCTTAAGACCCAGAGAAGTCCTTTTTGCTAGTAGAGTGCCTCTTTGCAGAGTTTTTCCCTCTTTTGTAGACTCAGTGATTGCAGCCCTTAGAAAAGCACATGTATTTATGTATAAATGTGCCTTACACAGAGATGTGTGCTCACCCAGAACTCCCAGTGTGCAGTCCCACTTATAGGACAAACAGCAAAGACCCCATTGACTGCACCAAGTCATGTCCATACATACTCCACCAAAACATCTCCACTGTCGAAGACTGAGGGGTACCCCAAGCTCTTCCACCCACTTCAAAGCAGTGCCTGGGCATGGGGCAGCCAGCCCTGGTCCCTGGTACAGGCAAGGGAACAGAAGCAAAATGGGTGAAAGTTGAGCACCCTTCACTGGCAATGATATATCTCAGCCTCAGTGAATGTGCCTGTCTCCAGTTCTTCTACATTATCGTGTCCACTTCTTCATCCCTTTCAGTTATTCCAAATAACAGCAGGTTGAGGACAAGTGAGGGGCAAGGAGGAGATGACTTAGCCTTCCCCTGCCCTGAGGCTGGTATCCTTTCCATTAAAAGATCCTTACAGACTCCATATTCCTGTCCCACTTCCTACAGTAATCACCATAGCTGACGTTAAGGTTCTGTAATATCCAGTGCATAAATTGCTGTGGCAGAATTGCATTTTATATCCATCAGGATTAAGCTAATCTCTTTTGTTATTCAGACAGCTCAAAAAGTAAGAGGGACCCTGTCAGACATTTCAGCCTCATTTTGTAGAAGTTATCTAAAATGTCTTTCTGAATCTTGCTGCACACTTCTGTAAAACAGTGGCCATGAAGCACTGGTCTGTAGTATACTCATGTGACGTGCTGTGCTTTTACTGCGGTTAGTGGAGGTTGAGGAACGTGTAAACAGATGTCCTTGAGAACGATCTCAGCCTTGGCCTGAAAAACAGCAACCTCTCGTAGAGGGAGATGCAGTTACGTTAATTGCTGGTCTTTTAACAGCTCCGGCTGCTGCACTTGATAATTCCCAAGTGTGTGAAATATCATCCTTTTGTCTTGTGTTTCTGCAATTTAATTGATGTAACAGAGAGCTTCAAGTGGGCTGCAGTCTGAGATTTTATCTTCTCTGAAGCATCAACTCAGTTGATTTCTGAGTCCTTGACCACACACGAAACCTGCCCTTCTGGACATAGTATTGGTTAGGAGGTGGGGAAGCAGGCCCCAATGTTTAGATACTGCTTCACTTCCAGGTGCTTATCTGCCCTCCCTGCAACAAGGGCCCTGTCAGGAGCATCCCCATCTCAGGCAATGATATTCTTCCCATAGTACCTCAAGATCTTCTTCTTTCTCCATGCCCAGAAAGACAAACAGGTCATCACCCTGTTGACTGCTAAAGAACTGCTTAGCAAAGCCCAGGGGATTAGGTGATTTTCCCCTACAAGGCTCTGCTGTATCTGGTGCTCTGTGTGATGTACTCATGAGGATGTGCTATCTCAAGTAAAGTTTTGCAAGATGGCCACTCAAAACCATCTGAGCAAGGCAGCCAATCACCCAAGACAACACTGCAACAGGGGCTTATCTTTAGTGATCAAATCCAGTATGGAGTCTTTTGTTGTTTTGATGCCTTTGCTTAGTAAGAACACTGAACTGGAGTATCAATATAGTTCTGGCTGTCACTTGTAGCTCTGTAATTCTACGCAAATCTCTGTAAATTTGCTGACTGCGATCCTGACAATTCATTAAGGCCACAAGCACTTACCCTCATGGTCATTTGTTTTTGTTCTGATCATTTCTTGGTGTACACGTCTTTTTCTAGCTGATTGCAATAACAGCGGAGGCCATGTGCACACTTGGCCTAGGCCTTAGCTCTAAGTTTGGTGCCATCCCAGTATCATCACTCTCAGTCTTGAAACTAGATGTTCCATTAGAGGCAGCCTTCTAAACATAATCATCTTATCTACTCACTGGAGAAGAAAACAGCTTTCTCCAGGGCCCCTTTTTCTGTTGTTCTATCTCAATGAAATTAACCTTATTCAAGGTTTTGGAGAGCATAGACCAACAGTTCAAAGCCCCAGGGCAGATAGGGTACAGTTTAGTACCAGAGCTGACAATGAATAATCCATGATCAAGACATTGATTGGTCTCAGGTTGGTTTCACCACCCTCCCTTATGTTCCAAGAGAGACAACCATTTCCTGTTCCACAGGTGAACTTCAACTCCAGAGAGTCTCCCTTGAGCAGTAGCTTATTTCCTGCATCTGTTGAGCTTTATGTGGAGAACATGTTGATCTTGACTTGACTGACAGGTCTGTGAGTCAGTTTTGTGAGTTCAGCTTTGGAAATAACTGCATTTGGTTCCAAGAATAAGAGCTTGATTGTTGTTTATGACACTAGACCTGTTGTCCCCAGTCAAGCAATTGACCAAAACAGTCAATGTACTGAAGACTACGCATTTTTTGAGCCTACATTATTGTTCTTGCAGAGAGAAAACCTCTTTGTATTCTGTAAGAATTCAGTGTGTTTGCATGTGTTTCTGTCAGTAGAGAGCTAAAGGAGATTAGCAGAGGATCATTTATTGTGGGTAGTTGGCCAGAGGAAATATTTCTTGGAAGTAATAGCCTCCTTCATCTTTGTCATTTTCCTTAATAGCAACACCTTTCCATTTCATATTCTTTTCCAAAGTAATTTAATTTACAACAATTTTCATAGCAAATTGTTTGTCTGAGGATGAGTCTGTACTTCTCTTTGGAGGCTCTTCTGTTTCTGTAACACAAATGCTCCCTTGACTACTTTTGGTTCCATTGCTATTAAAAGTCATGGTCATCATTAACTTCAAGTTAAACAAGGCTGCATGCAAGAATGCATGAAAAAAAAAGTCAGTCTCTTAGAACTTAGAAAAGAATAGGATTAAAGATGCCTGGTAACCTTAACACAGTCCCTCTGGGTCTTACAAAACAGACTTTGATTGTATAACTACATGTGGCCTAAGGGCTTTTCTAATGAGCCAAAATAACATGTAGCTCATGATGATAGGCAGTATGTCACAGGCTTCAGCTTCCTTTCTTTGTTGCTTCCAACGTCCTTTCTTTACACAAGAGGTGTGAGTCTTGTTTGGCCACTGGTCTACACACGGGAGCTTTTGCTACCATGCCTGTGGTGTTCCTTGTAGGTTGTAAGGGGAGGTTTCCTCCCAGTAGGCACTTTTGCGGGCATTAGCAAATACAAAAAGCAGCATATGGCATTATAATTGCTTTCTTGTCTACCAGGTAGACAATTGGGCCTGTTTTTTAGTAATTAAAGTACAGTGGAAGCTTAACCTTCTGGGAGAGCTATTACTAACTGTCTCAATAACTGAAAGGCAACTCCATGCTTATCCATCCTTAGCATTATTTTTAAGGGCCTTGGAACATGCTTGCTTTGAAGTGAAAGATTAAGAAGAAAAACTGGCTAGCCTTAAATCCTTTTAAAATGTCTATTTGTTTGAGGCTAATGCTTGTGTATTAAGGATGTGAATACCTTGCGGATGTGGAATGGAGCTTGAATGAGGAAGAGGTGTGTGATGCGACTGCCCTCAGCCATGTCTCATGACAAATCTGCTGCAAGAGATGGGGCTCTGTTGGGACTAGCAGGACATTTGTCACAGAACGGCAAGTCAGGTGGTGCTGGCTTTCCTTACTCTTGCATCTGGCAGTTAAACCAGACTCCATAGAGGAGCAGTAAAATACATGGACTACTGCCCAGGTATGTGATTGCTGCAGTATCACAGGATGCTGTTTTCTGCTTGGTCACAGGAGTAAATGTGGCTGTGTCACAGTGTAGAAAAAACTAGTCCCCTGCACCACAAGCTAAGGCCTTGATGACCCTAACCAAACCAGAATATTTGGTCAATGACCTGAACTTCTCATTTTTCACTGACTTAACTGATTAATTCCACTGAGTTTATCATCTTGAGCAAGCCCTTCTCAACATCAGCAACCCATTTCCACAAAAATTCCTCAAGGAAGGTGCATACTTCACCATATGTAATTCTCCACCCCCGTTGCTTTGTTTAGGTAAATGAGAGCTATGAACGTGTATCTAGTGCAGCACTATATCTGGGTTTCTGTCCTCGGTTTGTGGTGACACTGTGTGTGGCACAGCTTTCCTCAATCATTTCTTCAGCTTTTAGAGGTAGGTAGCAACATGGAAAGATACTAGTCTGGGAGCTACTACTATTTCTTACGTGACACGAAGTGAGGTGGCCTGGGTCATGGTACCAAAGGTATCCTGATTTTTTGTTAAGGGTCCAGTTTTCAGAAATGCCAAAGCAATTGAGGTACCTGAGATTTTAACAGAAATCTGACCTTTCATGTAACCTGCTGTGTATTGCTACCCATGCTTGCTACCTAACATCTTGCAACACTTTCCCGTACCACATGGCAAGATTCTCTGGAATCACATATTTGCCCTCAGAATGTGGGAATAATTGCATTTCTCTGTGTTGAGAAACTGTAGCAGTCATGTAAAGAGAGATGATGATGATTTTGTAAGGATCTAAAGGATTCTTTGCATATTAAGGGATTAAATAACATTTCTATTACCTTTTGTAGTTGTTTCTTGAAAAGCAGAAGGCACTAAGTGGCAGAACAGCTGCATGCTTTTCAAAACGATTAAGCATAGGCTTAATGTTAAACGCACACTTAAGTGCGTTGCTGCATCAAGATGATGAGCTAAGTTGGAGGCTGATATTTTCTCAAAAATACGTGTGAGTAAGACCTTTAGTATGTGATCTGTTCAAGCCACTAACTAAACCAGCTGAATGCCACTTCTTGGATGTGTGCTCTGAAATAGACAGTGCCTGTAATGTCCATCCATACAAATAGCTCCCTTCTCTTTCCTGAATGAAAGGAGAAACCTATTCAGCTTACAGGGTGATGCCAGTTGGGGTGATGAATGTCTAAAATGGGTCTATGTTGCTGGCTATGTCTCTGATTTGCTTCTAAGTCAGTTGTTATGGAAAGAATTTTACCTTTATGGAAAAGGCTGAATGAAAATCTGCAGTTGTGCTTTGTGAGTGAGATTAGAAAGGATGCCCAAAATAGGTCTGCATCTCTGCATGGCTGCTGCTCCCCTTGTAATGGTCAGGGTAAAATGTGTACACGTTAACTTTAGGGGACATGCTGGTAGCCATGAAAGAGCTTGTAAAATGCTTAGACCCAGTGTAATCTAAATGTTACTAGGGCTGGTAATTGCCCAGCAAGGACAAAACATAACAGTGCAAAATTTGGCAGGATTTGATGTTGTTATTTCTGTGATTCTTCTTGTTGCCAGAATTCCAGTTTGGTCAGGAATTTTTTCCACACACTGCCGTACCAGGCTCAGAGTATGGTAATCTACACAGAGTATTGTTTTTAAGCTTTATCCATTGGATATCTAATTCTCTCATTGCCTAAGTGAGGAGAATTTATCTGCAAGGAGAGGAGGGCGTAATGCAGTGGTGGGCAGGGGAAAGGTCAGACGGCCAGGTAAGGGGGTTGCACCACTGGTAGAGAGCACAGCTCCATTGGGCTCCTGACAGGAGGTTTTGAAGGCATGTAGGATATTCCTGGGTTTACTGGCCATATCTTCACCTGCTCCAGACCGTGGCAGAAGGGACTGCTTTCCCCTCCATGGGTCCCCACCAGCCACCCAGGGTGCTGCCAGGCCGCTGGCGCTGCAGCCAGCAGGATCGGCTGTGCTGGAGGTGGAGGCCTCTTGGCGGGGCTCAGTAAAATGGCTTTTCACAGGATCCAGGCCTCCACCCTCTGCGAGTGGTGCTCTTCAGTGGAAGGATGAGTTAGCCATCCTCAGGGGACCCACCAAACCCCAAACAATGAATAAGCCATCACAACAAGGCACAGAGGAGCAGTAAGTCAGGTCTTTTTTTTTGCTTTTCATAAGGAGGATTTAAAAGCTTCAGTGCTTAACAGGTTCTGGTGGTATTCACTAAATCTGCAATGCTTTGGATGCCGTAATCTGCAGCTTCTCAAACATACCATGCCTGTGCTCTTTATTTCTTCCTGCCCAATAAAGGAAGGTACAGTGTGGCGGGTAGGGATAACACGGGGCTGTAAAGAACATTCAGAAAGGTGTCGTGAGCTGCTGGAGAGGAGCCTCTGAAACTTTGGACTCTTGCTAAAGTGAGGAGAAGCCACAGAGCAACACGAGGCAGACTGGCGGCTCCCATGGAGCATCCGTCTGTGCATCGGCTGGCCAATGCTTCCTCCCCAGGAGCAGGGGACATACAGTCAGGGAACAAGGACAGTGCTGTTGGTGTCCCAGCTGGGTGCGCGTGTGAGGGAGGTCATATAAATTGCACGAGACTCTGGTTCAGATAAGATTTCATTACAGCAGGCTGTTACCACAGTGTGAAACAGGCTCTTGACTACCATGAAATAGGATTTTTTCGTAAAGGTTTAACATCTAAAGCCCAATCTTACAATGGCATCCAAGTGAGTAAATGTGGGACTGTATCTAGCGTGAAGGCTTACCTGCACTGAACTAATTACAGGATCAATATTAAAACATGAATCACAGTTTTGTGCGATTTGTATCAAGAATAACAGAAATAAATCAAACAGTGTGGAGTATTTAATCTTTTAAATGCTGAGAAAATGTATGTTGTTCTCCATGCCAAACAGCAGTAAGAATTGTCAGCTGCATTTTGTAAGAGGGGAGAACTGTGGCTAAGGGTTAAAGTTCCTTGCCCAGAGCTGCAGAAGGAGCAGGTGATGGTCAAGGTAGCATTATTCCAAAGAACTTTTTTTTTTTTAAATAAAAATTTAAAATTCAAATCCTGTTTTTCTCCTGAAATGCCTATTCTGTGTGTGGTGGGAGGCATTCAGGAAGGGAGACTTTTTTTTCCAGCAACCGCACTGGGGTGCACTCCATCCTAGTGCCTGGATGTAAATAGGGAGCATGTGTCCAGGTTGTCGGTTCTGTATATTTGGTTTCATTATCTTTGTGCTATCTTTGTGCTCAGCTGATGCCTCTTACTTTTTATTTATTTGTTTGTTTTCCTTCAACTCTCCATATTATGGTGTCCCTTGACAACGAGTCCTTGGCACCATCCCATGTGGCATCTTCTGCTAGAGGACCTTACCCTGGGAGTTGTTCCTGTATAGGTTTCTCCAAAAGCAAGTAGGAAGGCAAAAAAAAAAAAAAAAAAAAGCTGATTTAACTTGTTTAACTTCCCACAGAGCCTATTTACCAGACAGCAAGTTAGGTACTCCATGCACCTTCAGCCTGAAGGAGAAACCTGCCCTCAGGTAATGCTGTGTAAGGGCCTCTTTCAAGAAGCTTCATGGGAGCTTCTGGAGATCACCAAGTCAGACAGTGCAGAGGGCTTAACACTGACTCTCAACAGTAGAAAATGGAGCCTTTTTGTCCAACAGTGCCCAGTCCTGATAAAAATTCAGGACTGTATTTGCATTATTGTCTAAAGCACCTCCAGTATGACTATATTTCCTTGGGGGACTAAAAGGTGGTAGTGAACACTTTGTATTCAGCGTATCAGAGGGAGATGCCAGGTAACAGAGGATAGTATTTAGAAAAGTGGACATTAGTTAATTATAATAATGGTACAAGTGGATTCTCAGTTACGTCGTCCCCTCTGGGCAGGGCTGCTTGTTGGAAGCATTCAGCACGTATTTCAGACTTGTGTACTTGTATCAAGTTGCTTCCAACTGCATAAATAAGACTTATTATGTGGAAGTTACTGGCATTATTGGCTAAATGAGAATTAATTAAAAGGGACATAAGGTACCAATTTCTCAGATTGAATGGGAAAGATCTGGCGGGGAGGGGCGTTCTCTGAAGCAATGCTATTTTGTCTAATGCCAGCTTTGTGGACAGCATCCAAAGAGCAGCTGTTTCTCCATTCGAGATTGTACTTCGTTCACCTCATTTACCTAAGTATTCTTAAAGGCAAAGACTTGGTAAATTGACTTTGGACAATAAATCACTGGGATTTATAATCTATGACATGCTATAATCTATGGTTAACAGGCTGGAACTGGGGAAGTATCTCCATCCTGCTCCTGTAACTCCCCTGACATGCATAGCAGGGTGATAGGCACTGATTTACAACACAGATTACTCACCTGAGTCTATAAATCGTGCTGTTCCTATCCTCACTTCCTCACCAATCTTCCAATAATATCTCTCAAACTCCTTCTCCACCCACCTCCTCTGCTGCCAAAATACCTGGGCATAGCAGTAGAAACCACTCAGGCATTCCAGCCGGGCAAACTTGCTAGATGGAGAGAGGTTATCAGAACCTAAAGGCAGCCTTCAACTTGAGTTATTATGAGACTAAATTATTTTTTTTTGTACATTAGGAAGGTTTGTGTGTAGTCAGCTAAAGTCTTTGGGCTCTTTCTCTGCAGGTTGCATGGGCTAGCTACACTGCGGATCATTTTATCACTAATCCTAATGATTTGCCAAGAGCACTGCTTGCATGATGTTTTGTGAATGTTGCTTTGGGCATGTAACTCCTCCTTCATACCAGAAAATTTAGTGCATTAGGATGCATAAGATTTCTAAAGGTTTTGATGAAAAGCTTAAAATAGTGGGGCAACATCAACTATTTTTTGTAGTGAAAGCCTGAAGACCGAAAAGGCTTTTAAACTCAAAAGCGTATCAGAACATAACCAAAACATTTAGCTTTTTAGAGCGGAGACAACACAAAGCTTGGGATTTCACGGTGAGCGAGGAGAGCCAGGCTCCATTCCCTGGTGTGGAGATGAGCTGCGGTGGCACAGATTGCTTCCCTGCAGCTCACCCCACACCCTCCAGACCAGGATGGAGGTATCCAGACCGTCCAGATGGCCTGGGTCTGTCTGGGAGAGGGCTGCGCGGCACACAGCAACTGTAGGCCAGTGCTGGGGCCCAGGGAGGAGTTTGTCCAGTCTGATCATTATATAAAGTAACCTTGGAGTTGAATCTCTTTCAGCATAAAAAGGCTGGGATTTTAATGTGCTGAATGGGGGAGCTTCATCGAATTGTCTAGGCGCTTAACCCATTTTGCTATGACTGCGAGCACATGACATATTAGTGGTGAAGTAAACTTTCCATCACTACCAAGGAGGAGAGAGCAGAGTAGGACAAACCTTTCTAATTGGCCCAATTCTTGCTATACCATTGAATTACTCTAATCTGAGAAATTTATCATGTCAGCCAGCTGAGAGCATATGGGTAACTAACAAGCAGACCATGAAGGGGCATTCAACGTAGCTGCTAAATGGATGAAACCTAATGTGGAGTCATGGCTACAAGAGGTGAAGCACAGCGCAAGTCTGCTTTAATTACACCACTTCAATACGGTGGTAATGGACAACCTTATAAATCTCTCAGAGAGTTAGGTTTTTCATTACGTTTTTAATGAAATACTGATTAGGTTGTGTTAATTGACGAGTCCTGAGCAGTCAGAAGCAAATGAAAACAAGCTGGCAAGCTGGCTGCTGCCACGCATTGGTATGTCCCATCCTTCCTTGACTGCTCATCACGTGCAGGCTGGTGGGATGCTAAGGATGAAGTGTGGCAGAGGTGGTGTGATAGGATCTGTTCCACCTATTTCACCGTTTAAAGTGTCTGTCATCGTTTCCATTTCTCGCTCTTCTTTTTGCAAATTAATTGAATTCACTTCTAGTACCTGCTTCGCTTACATTTTTATTTGCTGACTTGTCTGGGCAAGTAATGGTTTTAGACAGCCAAGTAAAATAGAGTTGTCCTCAAGTCAACTATTGGTGAATGGTTTTTGTATCTGGCCTGGTGGGTTTTCATCAGTTTTTCAAGCTCACTTCATGTTTATGTCTATAGGAGTTCTCTGCTTGCTTCCAAGAACAGAATTTTGTGCAAACATTTTTGTTTAAGATAATCAGTATATTGAATTTATGGTATGTCTGTAGCTGAAACGCAAGCACTGGATGAAATAGTTATATTTAATTCAGAGGATAGGAGCCTGAGAGCTTTAGCAAGACTGACCTTTTGATTTGACCCCTAGTCCTTAGGATTGACTTTAAATTAAGTGGTTGCTTTGGTTTTAAATGAAGATTTTCATCCTAGGCACATAAGCCTAAGTTTCATCTTGAATCATGTTAACCTGGCTTTCAGAAAGTCAGGTTAAAAGCCCAGTGCTTGCTGAAAAGGTACTTGAATTTATCTAAAGTTGAATTTTGGAGGTTTGTTAGCTATTTTAAAAAATATAGACTATTATCTCTTGCAGTGTAAACACTGTGGAAAATGTCACATTTAATAAAAACTGTGACCTCACTTGCAGCCTTATTTTAAATGAGTTTCATTATTTTACTCAATATATTATTTATTCATGTATTCAAATATATTTATTCAGTGAAGGCAGAGATATTTTGATTAATTCAAAGACTAAATGCTCTGTACTTCACATGCAAATTGCCAAAAAAAAAAAGAGGTAAAACTCTCTTTGTACTCCAAAAGCTAAATGCATCATCAGAATGTAATGAATGCTGCTGCTTGTGCGCAGTCGAGTGAGGATTCATGTTATCATCAATCTCTCTGTGTGGCTTTTATTATTGTTATAGTAAAAATAAAATCCAGCACATGGGTTATATATCTGCTCAATGCTTATTTACAGAACCCATTTAAGTGGGAAGTAGAATAAGTGGTCAGATGAACCATGCCAGTTACTCAGGTATTACGGGATGACTCCAATAGTTCTTTGCTATTATTTCTGTATTTCTCTCGGTTTTGCCTTTCTCAATTGAAAAGCAGTAATTTAAAAAAAACAACTGTACAGCGAGAGAGGTGGCATTTTCAAAAAGTGCTTGCCATTCTATTAATTAATTTCCTACTGAAGTGGGGGAGTTAATCTCATTCACCTGACTTTGATGGAAGCAAAACTCTGGCCAATACCCAGCACTTCAAAACAGCAGGGGCAGTTGCATGTTATAAAGTGTAGACTTGATTTAGCTTAGAAAAAAGGCCAGTGAATTTGGTTTCTTTTATTTTTTAATGTATGTTCAGGGCGATATGTGTACTTTCTGTCCCCTCAGTGCTATGAGCTGCAATGCCAATGATGTCTGCAATGTGAGGCCAGGTTGTCTGCGTTTGTGCAGGCTGGCGTTGTGATGGGGCTCTCCCCACGGGTACGGCTGGACAAGGGTCCGAGGTAGCAGAAAAATGGGGCCCCTTCACTTGGCAGTGTTGTGCAGAAAGACTGCTAATGGCTTCCACCAGGCATTTTCCTGAGCGTCTTGCAGAAAGCAGCCTTTCAAACTGCAGGGCAAAAATTTTGCTCTCAGATCTGCACCAATTTTTCTCTCTCATGTTGTATTCAGTCCCCAGGAGGGATTTCCATTGACATTAACTGATCCTCTGTGCATTATGGATGTGAAAGAAGAATTTTTTTGCTCAGATTGCAAGACTTCATGCAGACACAAAAATATGACAGTCTGCAGCAACCCTGTACAGATCTCTGGAAAGAACAGTGGCTTTTTCATTCTGGTTATTCATAGATCAACCCTGAAACATCAGTCTGAAGGTTCCTGCATCCTAGAGTGCAGTACAACTCAGTATTCTTTATTATAATGATTTTGTACTATAATATAGAAGTGCGCGCAGTTACGTGGTATGGAAATTTCCAGCAAATGCGACTGTTTGCCTTACTTATGACAAGGACTCACTAGTCTTACTTTTTTAAAAACATGCTGTAGTTCATCTGAGTCCCAACGCACAAAGTAGCAGGTTTTATTTATTTATTTATTTATTTATTTTTTAGCCAAGGTCCAAATCAGAACATTTCTATTTCTTCAAATATGTGTTCTTCTTAATTGTGTTAATAAAATCCTGTATTGTACTAAATATTTTTTTAATGTATGAAGCATGACAAGACAGTAGCTTTCTATCTAATAATACATTCCATAAGTTATATCAGTAAGTTGGAATTACACATCTGCCTACTAAGGCAGAAGAACTGGAAGTTATTGAGTGGCTCTCATTGGAGATCAGCTTTACCATCGGAGAGGGACAGAGCTGAATTCTTGATCCTTCATTCAGTGGATACTGGATCAAGTGAAATGAGTCTTACTTCAGCAGGTACAGGATCATCCATTAATGTAGGCCATTATAGAAGAGAATATCCTCAGAGATGCAGGACTAGAAAACGCTGTCCTCCCGTTGCACTTTAAAAGCCCCCCGCACAGCGGGAGTCTCAGACATGGTAGCAGCAGCCGTGGAAGAAGCCAGGTAACTGCTGGGCAGGCAAGGAACAAAAAAAATATTCAGCTTTTTAATTTCTTGACAAAGATGAGAGTGAAGCTAAAAAATTCATCAGAGAATGGGCCAGAGGATGTGTCTTTCACATGGGATTTGTCCAAAGTAAGAGCTTTCTATTCCAAAAATCTGGTTACAGAAATTGGGTTGCTACTGAGAGCGTGAAATACTGCCTTGGCATGAACTTCCCTTTGGCTCCCAGTGATAGCACAGGCAGAAAACACAACCTGCAAGGTTGAAAAACTGTCTTCAGGTCAGAACTTACCAAATTTCAATGTCTCTGTTATGCTCTTCAGAGGAAGAGAGCTTAAAACAAATCCCAGCACCGCAGGAGGCAGAGCACTGCCAGTCTGCTGATCTAGACATCAAATTCTTGTTGTCTCTTTGCAGTGCTCACTCAGTCACATCTCCATCTAAACCTTCCGAAGTGGACGCTTGTTTAGGATATCAGAGTCTTTGTCTTTGTCATTTTTTAACTCCTCCTGTGTGAAAACTCTGGTGTGAGACTTAATAATAAAACCTGTGGGCAGCTCTCCTAATAGTACAAATCTCCTTCATGTCAGTGGATCATCTGCTCAACCCTCAGCAGAGTGCAATACATCGTGCAAAAATGCCCATATCTGTCTCAGGTGGATATTTTCATGATAGCTACTGGACAATTCCCATTGTTTGTGACTGATGAAACAGAGCAGCCCCATAGAAGCAAAGAGGTTGGGGGCATTTGTAGATCTTTGGTTTGTTTTCTTAAAAAGTCTGCTGTACATTCCCTCATAGAAAATAATACTTTTATCTGAAACTGCTGTTGATGCACTAGCCTGAAGGCTTTAAAAATAAAATCTTTCATACCTGGCTTTGTGATGAAACAAATATTGCCATGAAGAGGCAAAGCATTTTGATATTATTTGTCTGTATCCTTGTTGTTGCTCACTTTCTTTGCCTTTTAATTTGGGTGAGCTCAGTTTCTCCATTACTTTTATTTTTTGATTGGAACAGCACTCACTGGTGTCAGTTCACAATCAGCCTTTCATGGCTCTGGACATTGCACAAACACAGTGGAAGAAATTCAGAATTCCTTGAAGTCATTGTCAGATTTGACATTAATTTTGATAAGTCCCATGGTCTGAACCACAGTCTTCTTGCATTGAAATGTAGACACAGTAAATAACTGTTCTGTGCTCAATTCTAGTCTTCTCGATGGCAAATGTGTTTTTCAATGAGCATTGAACTCAATAAGAAAATTGAGAAGGGTGATGCAGAAAGGGAAACATTGAATGAAAAACCATGAAACCTTTATTTTGATTGTTATATTGGTGGATTTGCTGCTCACAAATGCTGGTGTTGATGGCAGAAGACCAAGACACTGTTGAATATCAAGCTTGGCTCTGGCAGAGATTGACCATGTCAGCTCGAGCAAGTCAAAGTTTCACTTTTATTGAATGGAAATAGTGTTTCTATGCTTCATTGTGGGGCTGAGAGTTTGTAATTGCGGGGAATCACATAGACACAGATGTTCATAGATATCCCAAATGAAAGGCTGCTGCTTTATGTTTGGATAACAGATTAATTTGGTCTCTTCATGATTTTGTTGGCATTCACCTTTTTGGCATCCAGCGGTGAGAGCACTGCTGAGTACCCTTCTTTAATCTTTAAATAAAATACATGTTTTTCTCTATCTGAAGATCTTACTAGGTTAGATACAAAAGACAGGTTATTGTGACTAACTGTAGTGTAAATTGCCATTGTCTAGATTTAGACCTGTAAGAACTGAGTCTGGGAATAGTCTGTGGTTTTTCTACTTTGTTGAGCCGCAGATGGAGCAAGCTTACATCATGCCTGATGACCACAGCCATAACTAGTGGAGTGGTTTTGCTGATATAATTAGAGATTGCTTTTTGGTTTAATCACTTGCTATTTAAAAGTCCATGGGAGGAACTGATTTACACATTCTCTCAAATTTCACATAAGGCTCAGGAAGGCCATGAATGCACAGAAGGCAGGGCTGTTAAAAAAAGCAAAATGAGGGTATCGACATGTGCATTTTAAAAACACATCTATAAATTTTCCATCCAAAATTACATTTGTTATTCTTTGCAGTAGCTGTATAGCTTTGAGTTGCTTATTGAATTACTGTAGCATTCCTGAACATAAAATTTTGTTGAGTAAATAATTTCAGAAAGTGTTTTCTTATGGTACTACTGAATCTTTTTAATTACCCCATCTCTATATACCCTTCCTGTCTGATCCCAGATGCAGTTTTTTTAGATCTCCGTGAAGTGATAAGTTAAGTCCCCAGCTGCAATCCCGTGAGTTTATGTATCCACACATTTCATTTAGTTTGTCAGTTTGGCAGCAAACCAGCCAAACTGGCAAGTTCTGGGAAACCAGATGGTTGGAAATGCTCAGAGGTCAGTGAGTCACCAAAAAACAGGCCTGCTTTGCCATGGACACGCTCATGGGCAAGTGCAAAATTCGGCTTTTCCTCTGTGTCTGAGCTGAGAGAACTGGTCACTACGGCTGCCTCCCGCAGCTTTGGGGCTCACTGGAGGCCACGTCGGCACAGCTTTCAGCTGGAGCAGCCACCTGCTGGTTCCCAGGTCTGGTGACTAGTGGGAAGGTTGCGTCAGTGACTACCACAGCTTCAGTCCTGCCTGCGGCCTGGGAGCTCTCAGTGTGGCCACGGGTGGGTCAACAGACCCATGACTGCACTTCTGCAGTGAACTTGGCACAAAGCAAGAATCAGGCTCTTCTGTAGGCCCTCCTCAGCCAAACCTCCTTGTGCAGGTCTGGGGACATCCCAGAGCCCTCCCCGGGCATTATGTCCTGCTCCCACTGATGGCGGCGCTAGACAAGAGTGTTCATGAGCCAGCACCTCAAACTCATCAGGGGTTGAGCACACTACGTAGATTTTCTATAAAAAACTAATTATAGACTTTACTGCTGAGTGCCAAATCCATTTTCTCCTCTTCTGGGAGCCGTTCAATAAACTTTATGTTCTGAGGTAGAGCAAAACTGCCGTCGTTTAATGCAGTGTTTTACTCACGTTTCTTAGCACTCTAACGCCTGATTTTTGCTAATATCCCAGCGTGGATTTTCTTTTTCTTTCTAAATTATATTAATAGGCCAGAATTGCACTGTGACCTGATGTTTCCCTCTAGAGGCTTGCTCTCTCTTCCCCGGAAAGAAGCCTGTAGTGTCAGGAGCAGTCACCTGCACAGATCTGTAGCCCAGCCATGGATGAAGGACCCCATGGCACCCCCCGCAGTCTTGACCCAACAGTGCCTTTGATCAGGATCAGCAGCCCCTGTCAAGTCAGGGCTGCTCCCATAAGAAGGATCTGAGTGATTTGGGTCTCTGTGGTATGCACTACTTGCACTGTAAGTACCCTGGGGTGAGGACGTGCTCACTCCTCACCATGGCAAACACTCTGTGCAACATGATTGCTTGTGAAGAAGGGATGCAACAGTTTTATGTGGTTTCTGTAACTCTGAGCCTAGGGACATGGGTTGCGATTACATCGTCTTAAGGCCTCCATCTGGGAAGCTCTATTAAAGAAGAAAACAGTGCAGAAGGTAACATTTTCAGATGGTTAGCATCTATGTTTATACTCCTGTCACAGAACCATAGGACTTTGTTAGTGCAAGTTCTTGGGAATAAACCAGAGCAAACCGTACCTGGAAATGAAAAAACAACCCTACCTAAAATGAAAACCCCATCCAAGAAATCAAACCACAGAGAAACAAACTCAGAATTGAGGTTGTCACAGTGGTTTTCATTCAGGCTTTCTGAACTGGTCCATTTGCACATGCATGATCTTCTGGCCGTGGATATATTTAATGGAAGAAAAAGAAGAAACATAAACTTTAGCTGGGTATTGGAAGAAATGCTTCTCTACAAAAACATGCAGTAGGATTATAAAACATTTTCATCCCCCAAAGCAAACAGCCTTTAAAAATAAGACTATAGAGAGCACACTGAATACAGTATAGTATGACACTGCGTGGCTGGAGGAGGGTTTCAGAGTGAAAACATCTTTTCTAGCTCACGCTTGTGATGGGGGAAGATTTTCAAAGGCTCTAAGAGGCCATTAGTGGAGTAACTCCCATATGCAGTTTCAAAAATAATCATCTCCATAACACTGCAGGTAACATCCCCCCAGTGACCTACAACAGGACTTCGGATGCACCTTTGGTCTCTGCTGAGCAGAGAAGCTGTGAACTTCTGGCAGTAAACCTTTGGACCTTTTGCATTTCACTGTGCTTCTGGGTGAAGGGTAGGATGTCTTTAGGTGCTGATAGTGGGGGTTTCCAGCTCTTAATGGGATCAGAAATTCCCAAAGCTTCAAACCAGAAGCTTCTGGAAACCAGGAGGAATTTTTCCATTGACTTCACTGGCTTTTGGATCAGGTTTTTGTATGTGTTTTTTCTTTTGACATTGCCTAGTACAGAGGGGAATTGTTTCTTGATAGTACAGAACCAGATTGCAGGCTCTGTATCTATTTTTTTAATTCAGAACAACTCTGCTTTTTTTAGGTTTGTGTTATCTCGTATTTTACCATAATCTTTTTTTTTTGCATTTCATAAATATTAATTCCCCAGACAGTCTCTTTTGTTTAATAGTTTTTGTCTATCACAGGCTTTTCTGTTTTCTTTTCCTCTCTTGTCCCACAGAGATGTCATCCTCTGCCATCAAAAGCAAGAGCTTCTCTAAAGCAGCTCTGCAGCCCGGCAGTATTTTTACTGCAGATCTTTGTTTTCTTCTTGGTGTTCTTTCCCCTTCACTTTCTACTGCCAGAGCCAGGCTCTGATTTACCTGCTTCCTTGGAGTTGGGGGTTAAAAATCTGTTTGCCAGCTTTTCTTGCTGTCTTCTTTCATCTTTGTACCAATGTGGAGGTACCACACTGCTTTACCAAATACCATTTAAACTCAGAGGGTTGTACCCAGGCAGCCTGTGACTTTGTTACTGTGTTTTTTTTTTTCATGTTCAAAGTTTCCTTCATGCTTCTCTTCGCCTTCTCTACCATGTTTCTAGTTGTTTTTAACACAATAAGTAACATGTGGTAGGCTAACGCCAGTGGGTAGAATTATAATATTTTATTTAAGCTGTACCCACTAACTAGCTTCTTAATGCAGTTTCTCCAAATTGGACTGTTTTGACTTAATATTGTCGAGCTATTCCAGATAAATTGTATGCTTCCCAAGTCTCTATTTATTGCAGTGAACCCAGTACTTTTACCGGAAAAAAAAAAAAAAAAAGCTGCCTTCTGCTTCTAACCATGCCCCTTATATATTCATGGACTATATTTTTTTCAGTACCATACTGGTTGATTTTCAGGGGTGTGGCAAACTCATATTACCAAATTAAAAACCAGACCAACATGTGTAACCCTTCCCCGTTTGTACTGAAGTGATTTTTTTTTATCCTGGTACAACGTCTTGGAGTGCTCTGACTGTACTGAATTTTGGTGACTATTTGATGACTTTCCTCTAGATCTCAGTGGCGTATCTGATAGTTGTTTTGATAAATCATGAGATATATGTGTTGCTGTAGTACATGCTATGCATTTTCACAATAGTCAGTGTTGATTGTCTGTTCTGAATTTCTCGTAGGCACCAACTTGATATAGGAGTTACATCCAATGGTGAATATCACAAATATTGTTCAGGAAAGACATAACAAGGGGGGAAAGGTGCAAGTCTAAACCAAACGTATTGAATTCCCATAATCTGCTGATACCAGAATTCTTTACTGCCACAATTTCTCAACCTGAATTTTGAGACTGCAGTTTAATCCATTTAGTTGACCTTTAAGTAACTAGGAGGACTAGAAATTTCAGGGAGGACAAATATTTAAAGAGAGAACTTGTTTTGTAATTCTTCCAGATAAATACTGGGAAACAGTGCTGAAGAATAATCAGCTCTCCATTCTCCCTCCCCACTCTCTTCTTAAAATACCAACAGAATCACAGAAAAAAAAAGGAAGTGCTGGTAACATGGGGTTGCCTTGCCTTGAACCTAGACAAGTTGCACATCACGGGGGCTCCTGCTGCACCTGGGTAGGGAAGGGATGTCGGGAGGTTCCTTGGGAGGTCAAGGCTCACCCCGTGAAAATGGTAGAAAAATGCAGCAATGTTGGACCAGTTCCCTGTGGCTTGGTCCTCACATCTGGAAAGCAGGGATAATGTGATGTGCTTTGAAGTTTACAGATGGAAGAAGACCAGATAAGTACCGAGTGTTATTTTTATCCCAGACCTCAGTCTGTAATAGTGGCTCCAGATGCAGCTTCAGGAGAAATTATCCATCCTGCCAGCACCTGCAGATTCCTCTGCAGTTTATCTGAGGTTTGCTTGGGAACTAGCATTTATTCCCAGTGAATGTGTACATCTGTTGCCTTCAGTTGCTACTCAGGACTGCTCCACTACCTTGCTACAGGGAACAGGGAGATCTCATAGTATTTCCAATAGCTTGTAGTTACAGGCTACTGTCGAGCTCCTAAGATTTAGTGATCACGATTGGTCCAGAATCAGTAAGTAGGGAGTGGGGGACAAGAGGGCGTCCGATACTGCCTGCAGTGTTGTGGTGGGTGAAGAGGGAACAAAAGGTGCTCCTAGGCTGATACATAGGATCTGTATAGCCTAGCTGGCTGTTCAGCAGTTTGTTTCTTCTCAGCTAATCTTGGCAAGTGTTTTCTCCTCCTGGAAAAGGTGTAAGCAGCCTGCCAGTTTATCTCTGCTCAGGTGGTCCTTCTCTCACTGGAGCTGCAGAGCAGAGAACGTGAATCATTAAAAGTGAAGTAGGAGCAGATGTTCTGCATCAGGTTTAAACTAGTGGTGTATGGTAGCTGCTTTATCTTAATCTCCAAAATCCTGTGCATCTTTTGGAGCAGCCTCTTACTCATCCTGTTTGACATTCATGCCTTCTTTTGAAAATGTTTGCATCTTCCTCCTCTGCTCCCAGCCCTCCGTGGGTTTGAAAGTTCAACTTGAGCTCTGGTGATACTGAGTGCAGCTTGCAAAAGAGATGCCGTGGGGGCTAAATAAAGAGCAGCCAAGGAGAGTGAGGAAACAGCAGTGAGAAACATAAGTCAGAAACAAATTCAAGCAGAACAGTTAAAGCTAACCTTAAAATAACTAGGATTACATTGGAGTCTGCAGTGCATTAACAAGGGGCTCAGAGAACACAGTGGCATTAATAAGGTGAATTAGGGGGCCTTGACCGCTTCCACACAGCATTGTGGGGAAAAATAGAAATTGGGAGCATGAACTTGCACATGTATAAAGGTGATGGTGAGGTAGAAGAAGAGAGCATCCACGCGGACAGAAGAAGTTGAACAAAATTGCAGTGTGTTCCTGGAAGCAGTGAATCCCACGTACTGTTTTCCCTTGTGGACAAAGCTTATTTTTAAACAAACAAAGCTAAAGTTAGGTCATGGAGCAGGAAGAGAAGGTCTTTAAAAACAGTAGGAGTAGAGAAGGGGCTCTGTAAGGCTTTCCTGTTCATGCCAGCTGGGGTACACAGCAGTTGGAAAATGCACATGGGATGGAGCACAGGAATGGATATAGGGTTGCAGATCAAAGCCTGACCAAAAGCATTTAAGTATGGTCCTTGCAAATGGGACCTTCACATGGTGACCTGCTCCAGCTAGTATTAACCTCCAGAAGGGATTTAGAAACAACAGGATAAGCAGACTTTTACAAAATCAGTTTTATGTTTGAAATGCAAAGCTAAAAGGTTTCAGAGCATTTGAATGCTGTTGTTAATCTCTAGGTCAGCTGTGCTGATGCATCTCGTACAAGGCCTGATACGTTCAAAGAGCAAAATCCGCTGTTAATTACCAGCATGTTTGTGGGAGGCATTTGAGCCATGGAAGCCCTCCCATGGGGCAAAGGGCACAGTGGTGCTTGGCAGCTCTCCGTGCCTTGTGAAGATGGGTCCTGTGGCAGGCAATGCCACGAGCTGGGGGAGGAACCATTAGCTCTTCATTTGTATGGATACAGTGGGTGGAAGCTACTGCACAGAGTCTCTACAATGACAGCCCTTTTAGCTGTAAACTGTAATTTAGGTTTGCTTCGCCTGTCAGGAATATCAGCTTTTCCAGCATTATGTGAACTTGTCACTTTTCCCCACCCCTAAATCCTTGTCACCTGGCAGCTCCGGAGAAGGACAACCTCCGTTCAATAAGCCAGGACAGCATCAGCTCCCAGTGTTTCTCAGGAGTCAGCAGGTACCTTTGCTGCCTGGACTGAAGTCATCAGAGGGATGGTAGCAGTTCCCAGGTACTGACTGGCTGTGGGAACCAAGGATGCTTCTCAAACTGCCCTACTAAACTCAGTCAGTGGCAGCACATGCTTTCCCCACACTGTGCTGCTGGATTTTTTCAGCCCTACCTACTTACTCAAGCAAATGTCTTCCAGTACTTGGGTACTCTCTGGAGACTCCCATATGTCCTGGCCTGTGACTGACATAACCCAGTATGCCATCTGGGTGCTTATCATATAGGGATGTGGGCAGGGATGTATGTGCATACATACACAGGGAGATGTATGTATTCCCACTCAGCTTACTAGCGTTATTTGTTAATCAAAGAGAAAAGTATCTTTGTTTGAGGAAAAAATAAAAATAAAAAGTCCTGAGAACAGTAACAAGCTGGTGGTATGGGTAGGCAAGGAGAAGCCAGTGGCAGCTGTAGGTATGGATAGCCGGGCTGTCAGTTCCCCCATACCATTTCAGTGTAAACCACCAGATGCTATGTTTTACCTGTGCTGAAGGGAAGCTGCCCAAGCTAGCAGCTGAAGGCAACGCGCACCCAGCCACACGAGAGGTGAAACAGCACCGGCCCTGTGCCTGGGACAGAAGCCGTCCTGTTTCCCCCTCTGCAAAGGAGAGGGCACATTTCCATCTAGCACACGCTCTTGGCTCTCGCCGTGCGCGCGGCTGAATGCCTCGACTCACTCCCGGCTTTCCAGCCACGTCCCTGCGGGCCGCAGGGCTGCGGGCTGGCACCTCTCCCCGCTTGCCTGGCCCTGCTGCTTGTGGGGTGGGAGGGGGCCATGGGACAGGGGCATCTCCCCTCTTTCTCGATCCCCTCCATGCTCAGGAATGCCGTGAGCGCCCACCAAGCGCCGCGCTTAGCCCAGAGGCAGCAAGGACCTGCTTTGGGGGATTTTACATGCTGAGGGGTGTGGAGTGTGAGCTAGCTGGCAGCTGGGTCCTGGAGCTCTTCCTGGCCTTTGCAGGAGTCCTCAGGCTGCAGGTGGGACAGGGCGTGCGGCGAGGATACAAGAGCAGCAAAAGGGGAGCCAGGCCTCTCGGCAGATGAAGAGGGCACTGATGAGGGGCTGGCATGCGTTCAGGAGCCGTGAAAGGTGGGGGGCACAAGGAGACAGCATTTGGCTGCAGCCAAGAAGGGTCCCAAAAATGGGATCTCAGAGTAGCCTTTTCTGCGCAACCGCTTTGGGAAGTTTAAAAAAGACTGAGCAGTAAAAAAAAAAAAAAGGGGGGGGGAAGTGATTATGTGCAATTTCTTTCAGGGTGTAGTTGAGGGAATGGTTTAAAAAAATAGCAGCCATTTAAAGACATACTAAGAATTTGTTCTTCCATTGTAAGCTAACATTTAGTATGCAGTGCCTGAATGGGTCTGTTATTAGATGAGACAGAGACTCTTAGAAATCACAGTAAACACAGCTGTAGAGATGAGGAAAATTAACAAGGCATCATGCTAATAATTGTACCTTCCAGTTGTATTAATCACTGACGAAAGTTACTTTTAACGTTGCCCTCGTGCTCTGACACAACAAGTCTTAGTGTGGCAAGTCAGACGCTTAAAAATACAAACCAGACCCTTTGGGATTTGTCAGGGTTTAAAGCAGATTACCTAGGCGTGTGTTCTGCTGCTGCTCTTTCAGTGCTGTGCCAAGGTCTCCCTGTCTGCAGGACAGAGTGACCCGGGGAGACACGTAGTTCCCAGCATGGGCCTCCTGGTCAGACCTGCAGGGCCTCAGGCATTGTCCTTTGGGTACAGCTGGCATGGCTGATGGAGCACGCTGCCATTTGGGAAGGGGCATCAGTGGCCAGCAGAGAGGGCAGCCTTGTGCAGATGCTGTTTGCTTCCCAGAGAAGCCTGTGTTGGAGTCATTTGTGGTCTGCTGCTGGCAAAGAGCTTCTTTCAGTGCACAAATACTCAAACGTCTTTTTTTTAAAACAAAACCAGAAATTCTTGCTGAAGCAGACATGGCGAATATTTAGTCTTTTGCTTTGGTCTCTCTCTGGGCCTAATGTCCAATGTCTGTCCAAACCTGACAACACTAGGTTTGGACTAAATGGTGGTGGCTTTATTTAGATCTGAGCATCCCTCAGGACTTGAGTCACTGGTATTCACCTCAGGGTAGAAGAAATAGATCTAGGAAGCTCTTGATGATACAGACTTTCCATGTTAACCCAGAATCATTTTTCATTCAATGGCAGAAAGGTTTCCTGGGAAGGCTATTGTAATTAAGATTATAAATGGATGCTAGCATTTTAATAGAGAAGGTCCTTTGTCTGTTCAAGCAGGGGGTCATCTGGTTCATTTTGAAGAGTAGCAGAAAGGTGAGAACTTTGGGGTTAACTGTAATTAAGGCTGTGGAGAAAGAGCAACCGTGGTTAGTTGCCTTCTGTGAACATTAGTGAGCAGCATGGACAGAAAAGTTATCCTTGGAGTAGAGTGTCTTAGTCTGAGCAAAATACAACCTCACCAAAGGAAAGTAAAAGAAATACAGTGTTAATTTAAAGTGGTTTAATTAGAGGAGAGCTCATAGCAGGATTACACACCCCAATGTGACGGACCAAGGGCTTGGCGGACAGGGCAGCAGCTACATCATAGTGTTTGCTCCTCTCTCCCAGTTACAACTCTTTACCTTAAAATAGTCCACACAGCATTTCGTGGTGGGGACTGACCCTGTGTCCCTGGCTCATGGGAGCAGTGGTGGCCTGCAAGGAGGTGACAGGAGGGGTCATCCCGCAGCGTCCCACGCACAGTGCTCATCCTGGTAGTGGGGGACAGGGGCTCAGCACAGCTAAAGACATGGCTTTGTGGTGCCTCTTGCCTCCGGCAGGCTGCTAAGTACCTTGAATTATATGTAAAGAAACCAGCTATGCAGCAACTATCTTCTGTTTTTCTTATTTGGGTTTCAAAAGCTTGGGAGCAATATTGGCGTGTTGCATGCTGAGTTAAAAATAGGAAATGTATTACCCTGATTTAGCATGGGACTGAGTAAATTGTATTCAGTTAAAATAGCAGATATCCTGCTGGGAAGAAAATAAGTATTTCTGCTTGACTGTGTGACACCTAAGCTGCAAACCAGAGGTACAAGGGGAGGATTTGTGTGACCAAGAAATCCATTATCGCCAGATGCCAGGTCAGAGCTGGCTGCGATGAGCAGCACACTGGTGTCCCAGGCAGCTCCAGCCCCCCAGGCGGCCTGGAGGGCAGCCTCCTCCTCCTCAGGGTCTCGCACAGTGCCGCCGTGGTGCCACCAGAGCACCTGCCAGGCCTTGGCCCGTCCCTGGTCTGGTGGTGGTGCCTTGTCCCTAGGAAGGCCTTGTCATGAGGGAGGCCTTGTCCTGAGGGAGGCCTTACTGCGAGCGCTAGCTGGTCTCTGCTTGTGTGGCCCTGCAGCATTTGCTGGGACCTTTGTTTCTGAAGGATGTGAAATACCTGAGTTTGCAGCAGCAAGCTTAGCTTTTGAGGAGAACTTTGTGCTCTTAAACTCATGCTGATTCCAGCAGCCAGCGTCATGAAACTTGAAGGAGTCACAGGGAGACTCCTGTACACATGGCAGTGTCATTTAGGTTGCTCCTAACACCTTCCCTGGGAGGTTCCCAGAGGTTTCTCCTGCTGGAGATGCCTCACTGTTTTACAGCACAGACATACCCTATCCTCTCCGTTAGGATTTTTCCCATATCTAAACTGAGTCTCTGTTGTTTAGCTCTGCTACTACACAGTGAGTTCGGAGAGCAGGTTATATTCCCTTTCTTCTTCTGGAATTTGTATTTCTGTATTTACGTATCTATTTCGTCCTGTTTCCCCGCTCCACCCAGTTTATCTCACCCCTACTGCCATAATGTCTTGCAACAGAGAAATAAATGTCAGTGTTTCCATTGTCTCCTGGATGCCAGCTCTGTTAAAATGCAGTTTCTCACTCTGTTTTTTAAGGGCTACTCCCAGCTCCGCCCTGGCTGACTCCACGTATCCCCAGCCCAGTGCTCCTTCTGGTGCACCGCTTGCAGATGCCTGTGGCATGCATTTTGCTAAGTTGTTCTCAAGCCTCTCCTTGAAAACCACTTCTACAGCTCCCACGGTAGGGATGCAATAGCAGAGCACAGCAGATACTGGCTTCGAGCTTCCCAATGCATGTGCTGTTCCCTGGGCTTGGATTGTCCCAGTTTGTGACTTAGCAAGGGGTTTCCAAGATGAGGCCAGTGTAGATTTTTCTGGCTCAGCCAAAAAGATACAAGCACAAATGTGCAAATGTGGCATGCTGTTGCATCCCGCTGCAAGGTCCTAGTTGTGAAATGGCCATCCCTGGGGACTGGGAATGGTTAGAAGGACCATGGCTGAGCTCCCATGTGTTACAGGTTGTGCACTCAGGTATGGAGCCGAGCTCCAGTTATGTGTGCATGTGTTGGAGGGGAAAGGCTAGAAAGTTTTCATTTGAAAATCAAATTCATAAGACAGCCAGACCTTTCAGCTTTTTAATATGAGCAGTGATTTATGGCAGCACTTAAAGAATGAGCCAGAAGCGGACAGATTCATCATGTGCTGTCCTTCCCTGTGGAGGCGGTGGCAAGGCTGGGCTCGGGGGCAGAGCCCAGCCGCAGAAAGGCCACACAGCTCTGATCGTCATCCCATCCATCAAGGCATCTTGGGGCCCAGCCCCAGGCTTCGTCCACTTGTTTTGTCTGAGAGAAAAGAAACGGATTGGCTATCTGCTGAATTCCTTTCCCCACTCCCTTCCTGCAGCTGCCTTGAAACACTGAGGAGGTGACAGCAATGTGCTCGTTGTACATGTAACGGGAGGCTCCAAGCTTGTCTTCTATATAAGTCCCAAGAAACACACCAGCATTAAGTTTTTTTGCTGTAATTATTCTCAGCTCAAGGCTCCTCTGTACTTCCCAATGATTTCTTACCACTCAGGTGTATTGCGTTTAAACTCAGTCATTTCAATTTTGCCTGTCCTTTGTTTGCAGGATTCCCATAGGGCCTCAGAATAACAGCAGGCACAGGGACACAGTTTAGTCACCCCGTTTGGACAGATCGTATGTCTTTCTCCTGGGCACTTCCAACTTTTCTATCTTGCTGTTCCAAAGAGACCTTTTACAAGTGTGTACATTCACCTTGCCAGCCCCAAATCCTGCTTGCTGCATGAGCCCTGGCACCAAACAGTTTCTAGCAGAATGGCAATGGAAAGGCTTGAAAATATGTTTGGGGCTACAGAAGTTGTCATTTTTTTTAAAAAGTCTCACTCTTTTCTTCCTGAATCCATACCTATATCTCTTATTGTTGGGTGGAGTACTTAGGATGATAAAAAAAGCTGGCTTTAACATATAGCTGATATTGTTTGTTGTCAATCCCTGCTGTGACCCTCATGCCAGATAGAGAGCCAGCTTGTGGTTTTTCAAGGAGACGTCGCATTGTTCAGGCTCTGCGTGGTACCTTCAAGACAAAAAGGCCAAGACTTATTGACCTAGTAGTGATGCTTTCCCAGGACAGCATTGGCAACTTCAGCAGCATCTCTTTCTGCCACTGCATTTTGCCTGATGTAGTGTTGTTTCTTCTCCAGCACCCAAAGACGAATGAATGCCAAAGTTAATGCTGATGTGTCATTATTCAAATAACTGTTACCTCTGGATGCAAAGCAATGCAACTGCTGAACTGTTTCACCCTTCCCTTCTACATGCATGCATGCAGACACACACATGAGGTGGGATGCATGTATAGGAGGAAGAAGGAGGGAATGTGTGAAGCAGTTTAGGATTTTTGACAATACAGTGCTAGCAGCTGCAATGTAAGACAGTTTTCACTCAAAAGCTTTGATCCTTTTTTTTTTTTTTCAGAGCCCTGGTGCATTCTGTACGGTGGGAATTTAAAATGTTATGGTTATCTTGGGTTGCAATACAGAGAATTACTTGAAATAAATGCATATTTTGCCTTATCTTTGTGGGGCAATAAGTTCAATGAATTAAATGGAGAAGAGAAAGCAGCTTTGTAATATTTCATGAATTTTCCTTCAGAGGATATAATTTGTCTCTAAAATTTTCTTAGCACAAATGCTCCTAAGTTAATATTAGTTTTATTATCTTATATTATCCAGCCGCTCTGTAGAGACATTTTCATAGCAAATTTGTATTCCAGTTTGTCCATCCTCAAGTTGTCAGCAAAGATATTAAGTATTTCCATCTCCAGCATGCATTATATGCTTTCTAGTCTCCTTTATTGGACTCTGAACAAATATTGATTGAGGTTTTGGTTGGGTTATTTGAGTTCTGGGATTTTTTGAAAACATTAAATCACGAATATACTATGAAATGTAAAATAAAATATGAAATATTTCAAAGCTGTTACTTTTTTCTTTTTTCCAGTCCAAGTCAGTTTAATTAAATCTCTTTATTTAAAATTTGCTTACTCTTTTAGATTCAGTGTCTTGATTCACATACTTATAATTGTCTGTCATCTATATAAATTGTAAAGAGTAATAGTTATGTGTGATTTATTAGAACTACTTATGTTTGGACTATGACATATGAAGCATAGTTACTACCCCTTTATTGTCTAATGGTGAGTGTTTTTAAGAAAACAGTCTAGAACTTGTTGCATAGAATGCGTATATACCAAGTATGGCAGCTATAGATCCAAGCTTTAAAAGCCAACCACTAAAACAACATCTAAAATATGTTTATAGTTTCAGGGCAGTCCATCAAGATTGTAACAATCATTTTCACACTTTTTATGTTGAAAATTGGATTGGAAATGTGCATGTGTATAACCTCATGCTAAAAAAAACACAACACCCCTAAACATTTGGGAAAATATAAATAATATCAATAACAATTTTATACAGTAAATGCCAAACACCTCCTGAAGTTCAGATGATGTGGTTGCTGGGCGGGAGGGAGAGCTGCTCTTATTTTGAGAATTTTCACTCAAGTGAAATGTTAGTCTCTGTAGATGTCACATAAGTAGGACCATTAGTGCCACCTATAGTTAGTCTGTCTGACACTTTTCACTTCAAGACCTTGCTTTCAGTGGATTATGAGTCTGCTCCGCACAGCTCTAAACGAATACTCTCAAGAAGAAGTTGGTGTAGATGAGCTCTGGTTCATGCTAAGCTAAGCAGTGCTACTGGATAGACACAACTCAGAGTTCAGCAGAGATACTCCTAATTTTGATAGCTTCATGGACTGCAGATAGCAGGAATGCCACGGCAACTTGCATAGTTCTAGCACAGGACAGACACCAAACCTCCAAACACAAGTGTAATTGAAGAACTAAATGCAGATGCAAATTTTTTGTTAATGCAAGGAAATGGCAGTATAGAAGGGTATTGGTCTGCAGACCCCTTTCATATTGTTTGTCCTCTTAATTCCACTTTAAACTAACTTGGTTACATTACCCTTCATCCTGCCATGCCCAATGTCGCGTTAGCACTCCCAGCATCGATTGTTTGTGAGCCCAGTTACAGTAATTTGCAGAACAAGCAGCAGCTGCAGGCAGTGCAATAAGAATAAATAAAACCTGCCGTATAACAGTTTGAGGCACTTCTTTGCACTGTCTTATTTTATAGAGAGGTGAAATTTAATGAAGTTTGTTGGTTTTTTTTGAGTGGCACCTTGGTTATTTCTGTCCTTCCATTCAAAAAGTGCTTTCATTGCAGCCATCTACATGAATTTTATCGATCTCGGCTCCTAGGCTGCATTACAGTACATTGTTCAATTAAAAAAATAATTTAAAATGTCCTGTGTTTAAATCTGAACTTGCTGCTTGACCATCAAGCTTGGAAAGACCCTTAAAGATTATTTTATCCTGCTGTGCCTAAGTAGTCAGAAGAAAATACCTCCCATCTCATTACTGTAATTTACCTTGAATAACCTTTGCATTTCACAGGCTGAAGGTTGTAAATTCGCCAGCGTATGTATTTCTGGTCAGTGTGTTCTCTCCAGTACACTGTGGAGAGACAGCCCTAAACCATGGCAAATGCCTGTGCTTTGGCAGGAGCTCCGTTAAAGGCTCCTCAGTGCCATACCTGGCTCTACTAGTTTAACAAGAGCAATGCTTTCGTGTCATCCACCCCTTCAGTGAGAGGGCTGTTATCACCAAACCTCAAGGAGGGTCAGCAGGACACTCCTCTCTCAGCAAGGCAGGTAACTCAGCTCCTTCAGGACGCATCACCCACTCTTCGTCAGCTGCAGGAGAAAATCTCTTCTTCACTAGTGGAGATGTCAGACTGCGTGGAGGCATCAAGGGCCCTGTTCTGCTGACCATGCAAATGGGGGGTTGGGAACAGTTGGCATTGTGCAACACTTAATATACTGGCTTTTTTTTATGGTATGATGAAGCCTAGGAAAAAAAAAAAAAGTGGAGCTTTCAAAACCACATTTCCTACATGGCTTTTCATCCATCAGCCATGGTACTGCAATTTATGAGAATAGGACAATACCCTTTTATCGTTACATTGCTCTTTAATATGCATTGTGTGCTACCAGCCAGGCCAGAGCAGGTGCAGAGCTGACCCCAAGGCGCTGGTGTATGTTTAGTAAATGTAGCTGACAAAACTTTTATGCCATTTCTTCATATTTCCTCTGTGCTAAAAAGAGTGGGAGGCAAGTGCCACTTCAAAATCCACGAGTGTTGTCTTTTAAGTGAATTTGACGTAGCGCAGTCTCGTTTGCAATTGCAAATATTAAGGCTGCATTTTTCCCCTTGCTCTGAATGCCTGAAAATCTCATTAATGTTGATGTGTAGAGAGAAAGTGCTTTAGCCCATTGATGTAGGAATGAAATCAGGAGCAAAGCACAGCTCTACAAAGATTCATCCATAGATTAGGGTCAGAAGCAGCCAGTAGATTATCAAGTCTGACCTTCCATCTAATACAGGCCGCAGAATCTCATCCACTTAATTCTGTATTTATCCAAAGAACAGCATCAGAGAAGCAAATACAGTGCGTTAACATATTGTAATGTAGCAGTATCTTCAGGCTTTTCTAGTGTTTACCCTAAAACCAGAGACAAACACCAGTACTATGCTATATGATATTGATGTAAAATCTGCAGAGGGAGAGGGATTTGGCCACTTTGTCTGCAGAGGAGAATTTGCATGTCTGTATGTTTGCATAGGGTTTTGTTTAGTAGTATGAAAATTATTCACTGGTAACTAACCCGTATAGAGCTGACCGCTAGTTCTTTATCTCTCCGAGAACAGCACAAATTGAAATAGGGATTTTTTTTCCCTAAGAAAAAGTAATTTTCTTCAAACATCTGTGTGGTCCTTGACAACTGCTTTCTAACATCTTACTTTGGAAACTCCCAGCCAGTTTCCCTAGGAAATCTGAAGCACATTTCACATCAGTTTTCTCCTCCCTTGGACTACAACACAGAACTGCCCTTGAAATGCACCTGGAAGGCATTCAGGGGATACCACACACGCACAAAAGACGAGCCAGTCTAAAGTAGTCACACTGGGCTATTGCATGTTTTAACCATTAGCCAACATTTTGCTGAACAAGGGACTAAGGAGATGAGTTGAGGAAAGTCTCAAGGAATTTGGAGGAGAAGTGGTGATTGGCCGTGTACAAAATACAGAGGTCCCAGGCTAAACACATAAATGTTGTCCTGGAGGAAAAATCCTCCTGCCCAGGTCTGAGGTGCACCAACCCTGTGGCGTTCCCCATCACCACAAGAGCATTCCTCTGCAACCTACCGCAGCACAGAGGGAGGGAGAGTCTCAGCTGCTCAAGTGTTGCAAAAGCTTTTGCTGCCCTTGGGCGGGTGAAGCCTGGGCTTTTAGGGTTTGTCTGTAACAATACCATTTCTATCTCCTTTCATTCCACAGCTCACACATCCTACGACTGGCTTAGTTCCATTTTTCTGTCACTAAGATGCTTTGGGGGATCTTGTTGTCTGGTCTGGTTTTTGCCTCTAAAGTGCATTTGAATCCTGTTTGTTGCTTTCTTTCTTTCTTTTTTTCTTTTATATGAATCAGGGCTTCTGGTATTGAAAGCAGAGATATGACCCATGACTGCAGGAACCCCCAAGCTGGTGCAGAGCCATTTGCCCAGGGTATTTACCACACAGGGGAGGGGGAAGGCTCAATATGGCCCTGTAGCCAAAGGCTAAATACCCCCACAGCAGATGAATGCAATCTGCATTGCCCCAACTGCTTCGTTGCAGCATCCTGTGATGCGTGTTAACCTGCCTGGAAGGCATTAAATAAACACAGGAAGACTCAGCATTCAAGAAGGCATCTCAGACCTCTTTGCCCTTCAGACTGGAAGGTCAATACTTGCCTTACTACTTGGCTTTGAGGCTAAACTAATTACTGTGCACAAAGCTCTTCGAAATTGACAGCTAAGTGGTGTTAAGTAAATGTAAATGCCATTACCAAAACCTTCCCTCTGCTGCTTTGATAAAATTCATCCAGAATATGTAAAAAGGCATTTATATCAGTGAGGGCAGTCTGCACAGCAAAACACAGTGCCGTGCAGGGACACCTCAGGTAGCTCTGAAAAACCAAATGGTTTTACCCATTTTTAGCACTGCATCGGCATGGTCCTTTACCTGGGGTAACGGTTCGCGTTTCCCAGAGGAGTTCAGTACCTGCCTTAGCAGAAAATCTTGCTCCTGTTGCTGTACAGGATATGGTAGCTGGTGGCTGCTGCACAGCAGCCCAGTGGGCCCTGTGGGCTCCCCCTAAGAGATTACAGCCTCTCCAAAGCATCCAGTAGCAATAATAGTAGAAAATTAGGGAGCTATTAACAAAATAATAAAGGGCTGTGGGTGAATATAGTGCTGCGTGTGTTAGAAGGCTGTGTGCTCTTTCCTTCTGTCAGTCTGGCTTTAGCAGAGAGACGAATTTATAGCTAATATTCTCCCAAGTCCCCAGGAAATCATGTCTGTGTGAATGGTCCCCTTAGGAACTAGCAGAAATCTCCATGGGCTTCATTTCTTCTGCCAAGGTCATAGCCAACAAACAAGCAGAGATTATTAATTCTCTAGCGTAAAGATATCAGCAATGAAACCACATACTGTTTTCATTTTGACAAACTTTCTGAATCTGGTGTCTTCCTACCCTATCTCATCAGCAAAAAGTCAGGCAGGGTCTGACTGCTGTAGCTGTGGGATGGATTGCGGAGTGGAGATCGGTTTTCCAGGGCTAAGAAAAGTGGCGACCACATCTCAGGGTGTGAGTTTTGTGTAAATACACTTGTCACCAGGATGTGTAAGCGCTTACACTTCTTTGCATTGGTGTCAAAGTGAAACCGTGGGCAATGTGAACAGTGTTGAAGCAGCTCGTACCAAGAAGTTTGGAGACAAAAAAATTTTATCTTCTAATACAGGAACATTTTTACTCAGCCTCATTATGAACTGTTTTAAGTTCCATACAAACACTAATCTGCTTTTCTGTGAATTGTTTAGTAAGTAGAAAGGCAGTAAGAGCTTCCAACCTGCTTAACTTACTTGGTGCATATGCTTTCTTTGCAGTTGTCCAACACGGCAATTCTTCATCAGATCAGACGAGACCAAGTGACAGACACATGCCGAGCAAACAGTGTGTCTAGCAGGAAGCGCCGCGTGCTGACGCCCAACGATCTCAAACACCTGGTGGTGGATGAAGATCATGAAATGATCTATTGCTATGTTCCCAAAGTGGCCTGCACAAACTGGAAGAGAGTCATGATGGTTTTGACGGGAAGAGGCAAGTACAGCGATCCAATGGAAATCCCAGCCAATGAAGCCCACGTGTCTTCAAACCTGAAGACCCTCAACCAGTACAGCATCCCAGAGATCAACCACCGCTTGAAAAACTACATGAAGTTCCTCTTTGTTCGTGAGCCCTTCGAGAGACTGGTGTCAGCCTACAGGAACAAGTTCACACAGAAGTATAACACTTCCTTCCACAAGCGATATGGCACCAAAATCGTGAGGCGCCAGAGGAAAAACGCAACCCAGGAAGCTCTGCGTAAAGGCGATGATGTGAAATTTGAAGAGTTTGTGGCATATCTCATCGACCCACACACTCAGAGAGAAGAGCCCTTCAATGAGCACTGGCAGACTGTGTACTCCCTCTGCCACCCTTGCCACATTCACTACGACCTCATAGGAAAATACGAAACACTCGAAGAAGATTCGAATTACATTCTCCAGCTTGCAGGAGTCGGCAACTACCTGAAGTTCCCCACCTATGCAAAGTCCACGAGAACTACTGATGAAATGACCACAGAGTTCTTCCAGAACATCAGCTCGGAGCACCAAACGCAGCTGTATGAAGTCTACAAACTTGATTTTTTAATGTTCAATTACTCAGTGCCAAGCTACCTGAAATTGGAATGAGGGATGGGTTGGGGGGAGAGTGGGGAGAGAAAGCTTGTTTTATTTAAGATTTTTATTTGTCATAATAAATATGGAGAGTGGGTTATTTTGTAAATTAATATTTTCTTTTTTTTTTTTTTTTTGAATGATGCTGCGAGCAGCACAGTCAAAATTATTTAAATCAACTGTAAGAAAGGACAGCTCTCTTTGCAGGGTAACAGGATTGTGACGATCTAGCTGTAGAAGTGAATAATACTGCTACACTGTTTAAAAAAAATGTTAATAGTGTTCTGGTGAATTTCGTTGATCTTGCATTCCTCAAATTCTAATTAATGTTATTTATACTTATTTAAAACATGGTCTCTTGGTAGGTTTCACTTTAGCAACAGAGATAAGATAACATTTGGACAAAAGGAATCTGGTTTTATACTTTCTTCAGTTGAGCTTGTCTCTGGATAATAATATTCTTCCATTAGCCTTTCATACAGGTAAACACAGGCGTGGTTCTTGATACCACATGCTTTGAGAATAATGATGGAAATAATTTCTGCAGAAAGTGATATTGCACTTAAGCATACTAAAAAGCTGTCTTTCTAGCCCTGAAAGGGAAAAAATAAAACAGATTTTGATAGATACATGATCTCTAAAACCCATGACTAAAAGAAATGTGAATGTATTCTTTGGGAAGAGAAACCATGAACTTTTTTAAATCTGGACTTAATGGTTTTATCAAGAATATGATGAGTCCCGTTGTCTCATAATTTGAAGCCCACCCACACAAATGAATGCAGATTTGCGGATGCTTGATCTGAAAAATCAGCATTTTGAAAGTGGCTGTGGAGATTTTTGAATGCCGAAAGCAATTGGTGTTCATTTAAGTCATATCCAAGATGGGGTTACTGGGGGAGCTCCATCCTCTGAAAGTCATGCCTCTCTACTTGATCTTAGGGTGGGCAACCAGAATTGGCTGATGTGCTCCAAAAACACCAGTCACAATATGTTGCTATAAAGGATGTGGGGATGTCATTTAAAAAGTCAGAAAGTCATCTTCGTGTTGATCTCTAAGCATGCAAGGCAATAAAAAAGGTCTCTAATCTTCCTACATGCTGGTTTCATGGCTTTTTCCTGTGGGGAAGGGGGAGTCTTCTCTTTTCAGTTGTTGCTGACAGGGATGCTTCTGATTTCCCATGGTTAGGATTTCTTCTCAGTCGGGTCTAGTGTAAGAGCACAGCCTTTTTACTGAAGGTGAATGTCTCCGTGGCGGTTGTTTTGCTTGCTTTAATGCGATGCCCATGAGACATGTGGCCTGGAGGGCAGCAGGAGCTGAGTGGGATGCAGTCCGGAGTCACCCGTGGGTGTCCTGCCCCGGGGCCTACTCAGGGCCAGCGCTCACCTGCCTTGGGTGCTGCGCTGAGCAGGGATCCGAGGCTTTCCTCCAGTACCAGTGCCAGTAACGCACCGCGTAGTCCTCAGGGTGACCACCTGTGTTTGTGCCACCAGGCAAGCTACAGCTTTCCAAAATCAAGGGGTAGCTTTGATTGTGTGAGGCTTTGGGGAACAAAAGAGAGAAGATTGGCAAAAGGAGGCCTAGGCTTTAGGCGAGGCATTTGTGGGAAAGTTTGAAAGCTGTTCGCTAAAATGGGGTTTTGAATTGCCTGCATGTGTATCTTCTTATGATCAAACCCAATGCTTCCAACAATTAGTGAAGATTTAGGTAAACTCAGTGGAAGGCAGAGCAGTATCAGAACCAGATCCTGACAACGTTGCAGTGTACAGTAGCTGATAATAGCTGCTGAATTACGTAGCCTCCAGGACACTAGATGGTTAAAGAAGTAACATAGGTCTGTCTTATTTTGTAAAAATAAGTCACTGAGTAAATCTCAGTGGAGAACAAATTAGCATAGCAAACAACAGCTGAACTCCTTTCATGATTGTGCTCAGTCTTACCCAGGCTTTGGGTCTTTATTTTTTTAATCATAGCCTCCAAATAAATCTCTCATCCACTCTGGAACAGGCACAGTTTTTGTAACCCAGGTCCTATTTATAACCCCGATGGCTGGTGAAGCACTGGCTGCCTGAATCTGACAGCTCTGAATTTCTGAGTGGTTTCTGATTGCTGACTAGTGCTTTACTTGAAAGCAGTTTGTCTCATTTAGAGTATGTGGAACTGTTGCAAGTGCCTATCACAGTGTGCCCCGTCTTTCTTTTATTTGTAGTTTGATGAGTATATGTTTGTTAAAAAAAAATAAAAAATTGTATGAGGGTAGATTCTCCCTTCCCCCCCATCCTGCAAGCTGTGGATTTCTGTGCCTGTTTCGTGTTGTATCCAACAGTGCTAATATTTTTGTCCCATTTTTTCCTCAGTTATCTGTTAATCCACTCCAACAGAATGTGATTATTTTTTTTTTCATTTAAGAAAAAAAAAGGTTGCTTCAGAAAGTAAATATTTTAAAAGCAGGCTGTGCATTCTCCCTTCTTTCTGTACTTTTTGCCTCACTCTCTCATCACCACATTTTTATCTGTTCTTAAATATTCTCTTTAGCTTCACCACTTTGGAGACACACACACCAAAAAAACAACCACACATATTTGACAGCTCTGATGAGGAAGCTTTAGGTGAAAAAGCATGTTTAGACGATCTGAGGGCTGGGTGCTGCTGGTGCTGGGATTGTTGAGAGCAGTGCTGGGCTCATTTGCCCCTCTCTGCCTCCATGCAGAGGCCAGCCTGAGGCGGGTGCCCAGCTCTGACATGGCCTCCGTGCGGTCTGGAGCAGGCACTTAAAACAATCTCTTGCTATTTAAAAAATCCTGATCCCAAACTGCTGCAATCTGTCAATTTAATGTTTAATCTGTTCTGAGGTGCTGTGAATTGGTTGTAGATTCCTGTTTAAAGTGAAGAGCTGAGATGCTGGATATGATCGTGTCCTGTATGTTGAACGCAAAGCCCGCATGAGGTTGAAGGAAGACCACAAATGTTAAGGAATAGATTTTGTTTGGACTACTGGGTGTGCTGTTTTGACTGAGCCAAAAAAAAAAAAAAAATCCCTTTCCCATGACCCCACGTAGGAGGTTGTGCCTCCTCATCTCAGCGAGCTGGTGGCCACCGCTTGCAGTGAGGGGACCAGAGCACGCAATCCCTACAGGGGTCTGGCCTGCTCCTCAGCAAGGCCTCCTTGCGGGGTTCATTTTATAGCTGTGGCCACAGCTGGTCCCAGGAGACAAGCACGCAAAATTCAAAACACGGATGTGTCCATGAGGCTACAAGGCCAACCAGAGAGCTGCTGTTTTGGAAAGAGGTACAGCAGTTATGGTTGAGCAGTGGTGAAAGTAGAGAGGAACCAGCAGGTTCCTCTCAGTCAGTCCGGCTGCCCACCTCAGCCACCAGCCCCCTCAAAGCCGCTGGGCCCAGAAGTGTCGATCTCCATGCAGGAGCCGCTGGTGCTGCCCCATCATCAGGCAGGGCCAGCACAGCCCAGCAGCACCAGCCACTCCTCCCTTGGCTTCATCCACACAGATCACCCCAAGCACCTTAACCTGGAGCCCAGCCTGAATTTGGCCCACCTGAACACAGTGGTGGCTTCAGGGCGTGGGGGGCCCCCAAACCCAACTTCTTCCATTTTTCAGCCTCTTCATAAACCATGCCCATTGTCACAAAAACTTGCAAACTGCCTGAACCATGCGCTGCATAAGACCTGTGAAATAATTCACAAGCTGAAGTGCTTTTAGAAGTTGACCCCAGATGTCTTAGGGTTTCACTGTAGTCTGCTGCACTTTTCAGGTACAAAAAGGGACTGTCCTTACTATTACTCTTGTTACAGAGAGTGTTATTTTCTTACATGCATGCACAATACAATGTGTACGAATAATTTAACATCAATGTGGGGTTGGATTTTTTTTTTTTTTTTTACCTATTTGTATGCAGTAGAAGGCTTGTTGTAGAAAAGTATCTCCTCATACCTAAATATACTGTTAATAAAGAAAAAAGCTAAATTATACATTGCCAACACAAGTGTGAACTGCTCATGAATCTTTCCTTAAAAAGCCATTCAAGCCTGATTATTTTTCTAAGTAACTTCAATTAAATTGAAGAAAGAAAGTTCCTCTCTGTGTGCGTTATTTCTGGCTCATGCTTTCAGGGTTGAGGGTGGGATTTTGTTCACAAAGCTTTGCTTTCTCACAAGGGTTATTGCAGCAGGACAAGCAAAAGACTCAAAATTTGCTGTGGCACAGCAAAGCTATCATCTACCAACATCCCTCGTTCCCTTCCTCTCGGAGTTCCCAGCCAGCATAGATGAGGGCTGTCAATTTAAGACTGTAGGATGCCCAGAAACACAGTCCCACCTCAAACGAGGGTGCTTTGGAGGCAGTTCAATGAAATAAACTCCCACTATCTGATGAGCTTTAGGTTGTGTTCTTGCCCACCATGAAAATTTGCTAACAACAGCTTAGTGTTAAACATTTCCAGCAGCCCCCAAACCTGTGTGGCCTCATCTGTGATTTTCACTGAGACCACAGCTAGCCCCAGAAAGGAAATTTCCAACTGGGCTTTGAAGACAAACTTGGGTGAGGAAATCAGCATCATAAATTATTTAGGCAAAACATACATTTAGGAAATAACTGCTCACTGTGGTGGCTGTGTTGGTGGAAGGGACCCTGGTGGTCAGCTGGGACATGCTGCTGCTGCTGCTCAAGACCACCAAGGCTAGGCAGGGTCAGCCGTGGTTTCGACAAGCCAAGGCTTCGATACCTCCGGGAACGGAGGGCTTACGGCCTCCCTGGGTGCCCTGTTCCATTGCTATACAACTTTCCCAACAGAGATGTGTTTTCCAAGTTGCCACTGTGCCACTGTCACCCTTCAGTTTGTGTCCACCCTCTGTCGCTACTGGAAGGAGAGTTTGGATTCCCTTTCTTTGTAAGTCCCTGTCAAGTAGCTGGAGGCTGCCATTAGATTCCCAGCTAGCCACATCATCACCAGGCTAAAGAAGGCCAAATACTCAACTTCCCCTTGTAGATATGCCTCAGGTCTCTGAACATCGTGGTAGGCCATCGCTAGGCCCTCTCCAGCATCTCAACATCCCTCTTGAATTGAGGAGGGCCCAAAACTGGATGCCATATTCTGGGTGCAGCAGGGCCAGTGGCAAACAGGCCCTTTGATCTGCCAGCCCCTGCCTCACGAGGCAAACTGCACCATGAGCCATGTTATTCACAACAGGAGAAGAAAGCTAACAAATAAGAGATACGAAATATGCTGAGTAGGTGTCGCAGCACCTGTTGGGACACTCACTGCCTGTCATTAGCGTCTGAGCCCATTCCCACTGCTAACGCACCCCCGCCCTAATTAGCAGGCAGAGTTGCAGCCCAGCTTTCTGAACCGCGCAGCATCGAGGCAGCAACCTCCTTGCTGCCAACACCACCAATTTGTTTCCTCTACAGTCTCGATCAGAGAGGGAGGTAATTAAGGAGGTCTCGAGAAGGTCTCAATCTAAGTGAATGCTCAGCCTGGCTCCAGACACCGCGCTGATTGCTCTGCCTGCCCTGGCAATTTGGCAGGCATTACACACGCTTCAAAGCAACCCAAACCCGTTCCATCAGTACAGGGGCTAAGAAAACTGCAGCGCTCCTCTGAGGAGTCTACCAGCTTCGGTAACAGCTGTATTCATTCACAAGAGTGAAGTGTCCACTACTGCCCTATGACAGCAAGGCTGTGGCACACCCAGGCATGGGGGAGATGAGTGTGGAGCATGGGGGCACGCGAGGAAGCGGCCGGATCCTACTTGTGCCCAGGCAGGTGAAAAACCTGTGCAGTAAGCCCAGGGGAGGTGACACAGGGATTGAGCAGAACCTGCCCCTGTCGTCATATAACATGTTCAGTGTGGGCATGACCTTTCATCTGAATGAAAATACATTTATTTCTAACATAATTAAAAAAATAAAATCTGGGAAGCTGGGAAGAAAAGAGGAAAAAAATAAAACAAACAAATGCAGCCACCAGCAGAGTAGAAACCAGAGCATATGCTTCCTAAATTGCCATGCAGGGCTTTTCTCGCTAGCAGTGTTACACATAATTACATACAAAACTCCTGATGCCACAGAAAAATAGCTTGCCTTTCCAGTTGCACTTAGAGCTCTGCCATAGCTTGAAAATTTTGAAAAACTAGAGACCAGATCTATTCTGCAGTGCTTGAAAGGACAACATATCCTAGAGCAACCTCCCCAAACTGCTTGCAAATCAGTTGTTAAAAATCTGTTCGAAGAGAAGAAACAACTTTATTTTCCCTATTTAAGTGCTCCACAGCCTCCCCTTTCCCCCGTATGCCCTGTGCCAGTCTGCGGGAGCGCTCAGGTTTCTGGAACAGGAGACAGCCCTGGCCACTAACCCACCTCTGCTGGGTAAGTCCCAGGTGCTTAGGACTGAAAGTGGCGCCTTATTCACGGGGGATAAGCATAGAAAATATTCTCATTCAACTATACATCGTTAGAAATATCTTTTTCCCACTGTTTAAAAAATGTTACTGACTTTAATGTTGAAATTGGATTATCTGTCTTTTTTTTTTGAGTGAACACAGATTTGATAACGTTTCTTTAGGTGTTCAGCAGCACACAGCCTATCAATTCGCAACAACTGCACACAATATTTGGAAAACAAGGCTTTGCATTTCAGGTAAAATGATGTGTTTTTAAAAACTGTATTTCAGTCAGAGATTTTACTTAAGAAACAAGCAACCAGCAAAGCTGCTTCCCTCAGCAGGGGAAAAATCAAAAGTTTATGACATTGTTTCTATTTTTTGACTAATATATAAAGCTGTCAGGGTAATGCACAGCTGAATAATGACAATTAATCCATTAGGCTTCAGTTTATTCTAAAACATAGAATTATACTGTGGCAATCCATGACTTTTTAGCTAGGAAGAGGTCTCCATGGTGTCAGCAGCTATTTGCAGTGCTACATCCTTCAGAAGCTGCTGCCCATTGCAGCCCCCAGCTTCCTGGAAAATCTCCTGCAAAGCCAGCAGTTAGGCATCACCTTGGCCTTTCTTAGGCTTAATTTAGTCAGACCTATCTTAGCAGAAAACCATTTTACCCAGCTAAAACAGGTTGTTTTACTTCTACAATAGGTGTTGTTTGTTTGTTTGTTTTAATAATTGTTAACTCAATTAATGCAATCAATCAATGCATTTTTTTGCCATTTTGTAAACTTGCAAGAGACAGTTGTATAAAAAAATGTCAAACCAGAACATGCAGAATAGCTATGGAAAGGTGAGAGCTGTTTGCAGAGCCATCCATATAACAGCTGGCACCCGTACTCAAGAAAAACCAAAATATTTTCCTTCCTGGGATTGTGGGTATATGTGATTTATTGAGAGTTTTTCCTCCAGTAATATGGAAAGAGACAAAAATTCAGCTATTGTGTATTAATGTACTTTGCTATTTTATCATAAAAACGTTACTGCTGTATATGCAATAAGATTTTATGTGCAATATGTACCGTTCCTACAGCAGATGCTTTTAAGACTCCCTTTTTCACTTGGGAAATTTTCAAAAATTATATCTGCAATTATTTTTTATGAAAAAAACCTTGAAGTCAATGGTGCAAGAATTAGGAGGAGGAACAGCTGAGTGAAATTCAGATGAGATATTAAGTCTGTGTAATTATGGAAAAGGAATGGGAGGAAATTTAAGATGCAAAGCCTCTGCAGAACATTTTGGGAGTCTCACTGTGAGATATTTAGAATTAAATCAGAGGACAGTGTTTAAGACCACAACAAAGTGAATAATCTTGCCTTACTTATGGTAGTATGTTTCAGGTTATCTGGCCACTCTTTCTTTGCCAGGGCTACTGGAAGTGGCCATAAACCTACAAATGAGTCATGTCTAACATTAATGAGCATTGCCATGCTGGGAAGTGCAGCTGGATGATAGCATGCAGGCTCCATCCCAGTTTCTCAGTGAGAAGTTACACGCTTTGTTTGCAGTGTCTAATTCCAGTCTAATTTTTCATCAGTGTAAAGACGTCAGATGGAAAGCACTCAGGTCAGCACTTCTAAAATAATTACCTGGTGTCAGGTTTAAGACATTCTGTGCTTGGTTTTGAATGGCAGAGGCTCCACCTGAAGCCATTAGGAACAGTGTTTCCTCTACACCTTAATCCAGGCTGAGGCTGCAATCAGCCTCTTGCTTGCAGGTGCTGTCACAGTCCCTGTGATGGGTGTTACTGCTAACTCCTCTTTTATTATCAAATTGTCATGCAAAGTGAGCTTTTCAGGTGAGCAGAGATTTGCATCTGGAGACAGAGATGCTCGTTTTCCCTCTAGCAGAACATTTCAGTAGACGTACTCAGCCAGGTGTGCTTCTGCTTAGAAGTAAAATAGCACACTCACATCTTCCTTTGATCACATAAAAAGCCTCGGGATAATTAGCTGAAGAGATGCTGGTGATGGCTAATGGTTTCCTTCTGCGCCAGAGATCTGACTGATGTGAGCTGGGTGTACCTCAGGAGAGATGTGGACTGTATGCTGCTGCCTGCTGCATTGCCAGGACCTTCCCTTTTCGGAGGCTATCAGACCATGGAGAAGCATCCTAAAACGGGGCATCCAAACGCTCTGCCAGTCACAGGGGTTCGTTTTTAACAAGTGACCATGAGAGTCTGCTATGCAGAGCCAATGTGGCTACTTGTATTTTTTGACCATTTTGTATGAAGGCAATTGAGTTCATTGTGGGTTGTTGACTGAGGCTTCCAGGCCATGTCACCTGCTTCAGAAGAAGTGAATTGGTGTCGGTGGTACGACAAATCTGGGTCTTCTCTTTGGCTACTGGCAACCCACATGGCTCGAGAGGGAAGCAGCCTGACCCCTTCCTAACACTGCAGGGAAAGTGGGTGATGTACACGACACCGCAGCCTTCCTCATCCTCATCCTGAGGGCTTGCGTTGGAAAAGAGAACCCCGAATACCTAAAGGGCTTTCAGAGGTCTTTGTCTAGCAGAAGACGTGACTGAACATAGGTGAGGGATACACATAGCCGTGACATGAACTGGAAGCAGGGCATCTGCAGGTGTGCTGTGGCTCCAAAATAATCAGGTAACTAACGGCAAGCTTTGTGCTGAACGCCTCAGTTCAGTAATCTGCCACAGAACTGGGCGCGATGTTGGAGCTGAATGGGAATTATCAGTCAGAAAGGTGAATGGTTATTACATGTGACAAATGAATCCATGTCGTGAGAAGCTTCTGGCAGGAACAGGACATTTTTTTTGTTTCTGGCAGGGAGTGCTAAAAATGTTCAGCTGTTTCTCTTAGCACAATTCTGAAAGCTATACCTATTCCAGAGGTATGTATGCATTAATCAGAGCTTTAAGTGTAGATTCTGTATCTATTAAATATTTATGTAATGCAATAATCTCATTCAAAATACTTTAAAATATTTACATGCCTTAATAAATGTTTAAAAAGCAATTTTATTTTTATTTTTTTTTGTACCAAACACCAGTATTGGACTTCCTTTGAGCTAATGGACATTTCTGCATCCTCCTGTGCCTCTAGTGAGACACGAGAACCTGGTGAACACGGAGTGCAGCGGTATCTGCGTGCTGCCCTCCCATATGAAGTCAACAAGGTAAAGGAGAGAGAAAGCAGATGGTTGAAACACCTTGCATGGGACAAAGGCCCATTGAGCAGAGGGTGGATAGCTCGGTAAGCACCTTCAGATGGGTTGGAGGAACTGTTGCATGGACAGTTTTTTTTTGTTTTGTTTTGTTTTCCCCCCAATTTTCAGCAAAGTCTTACTCTGCAACCAGCATGGACTGTGCCAGCAACACAGCGGGTGTCCTGGTGACTGCTCCTCCAGCTATGGAGCTGCTGGAGGTGAAGAACCCCACACAGCCAGTACTGTGTGTTGAGTACAGTGCCAGTCCTAGATAGTGCCTGTTCGATATCAAGATGATATGGTCAGGCTTTGCTCAAAGTAAGGGATTTAATTCTCTCTAAGGGGCTACCGTAGTCACAGATCATGTCAGTCTCATGCCCAGAGCACATAACCAGATGTGGTATCTCCCGGAGCAGGGTTTCATGCTCTTTGGCATGGTGTTCCTACAGTGCTCTATAAAAAGTCTTAACAAAATGAATCAGCTTTCAACTGTGGGAGCAGAGCAAAGGCCAGCTGGAAATTAAACCTAGGAATGAGGCTGTCTCAATATCTGAATTCACAGCATTTTAAATCTCTCATTTTGCAGAAATGGCATGCAGGTTTTGCGAGGGGTTTAGTCAGTTTACTCGTTTTCAAAGGCCTTAATGTCATCTATTACAGAGGGGGACCATAATTTCCATATATATGTTATAGACTTACACTACCATAGCACTTAGTGGCCTTAATGGATGGGCTGTATAGAAGCCACAACAACAAAGCATTAACAGTCTGAGCAAGTGAGATATCAAATGGGAGACAGACAGAAGAGTGATCAGCCAATCTTTACATATTAGATAAGTAGTTTACTCACATCTCTGAATTTTGTACGTGAATTCAGATGATCTCAGTACCTGAGCTGATCTCAGTCATCTAATGTGGTTAAGCTTAAAGAGCTAACTTCTATTTTGGAAAATCTCCAAATTCCAGAGATACTCTTCTAGTTTAAGTGAAAGCTATCATCCATCTCCCCAGAACTAGAATCAATCAGCCACGTCTAAAATTGCATTGAGTAAAAATTGATTCAGTATTCAGAACAACTGAGATGAAGCATTTAATGTTTCTCCAGAACCTTGGACAGTATAAGAGGAAAAAAAAAATTGGATGTGTCAGCACAGTGAAAAACACCTGCTTCAAAGAGAGTGGAAAAAATGGCTGATCTAAAGCTAACCAAATTAAGAGGATTCACAGGAAAGTAACCTGGTGGATGATTGCTTCCCAAATATTTCATTTTGTACAAGTATTATTGGTCCCGATTTTTGGAAAATCCTTTAGAATGTCAATGTTATTAGAATGGTGTTCTGCTTTAGCCAGGACATGACAACAACTTCTTTAATCAAAACCAGGAGACAACAGCAAGTATGAGTAAACAGACAAAATCCTTCTTAGATCTTGTTTGTAGTAGAACTTGTAATGTGAATCTGAGAACTTAGAGATATTAAATCTCAAGGCACTATTAAGAAGTAAATTATTCCCAAAGGTGTCTATGAAATAATTCATTCAGGACCCTAATGATTTTTTTTGTAAAAAACAGATTTCAAATTATTTAGGGAAGACACTTCTTAGACTTCTCAAGACTTTTATCAACTCTTGCAGAGAAAACTCCCAAATGAGCAATTTGAAGAATGTTAAATCACGTAAACAAGCTGTTTAAATAAAAGAAGCAAATTTCCAGAATAGTTTGAACTGAGAAATAAATGCATAAATAGAGCATATGATGAACTGTCCTGTATATTAAGTAAACAACTAGTAGGACTGAAACCAAACTAGATTTTTAGCTGCAGAGAAAGTAAAGCCCATCCAGCATAGGGAGTTTACAGCTCTACTTCCATTTGAGAAGCCCTTTGTTCTCCAAGCCTGACAAGGCTGAACGGCTAAGGGCTACGTTACTGCTCTTGGGTACCCCCACAAAATATGGCAATTTCGTGTATTTACTAAACATGGTGGTTCTTAGCTTTAACATGAATTATTCATGTTCCGCTAATACTAGGTTCTCTAGAGTATCCTGCGTGACATGATCAAATTTTCACTGAACTTAATACAAAGGCTTTATGAATATGAGAAGGAAACTTCCACGACAAACCATGCCTCTACTAGTTCTTTCCCCCCCCACACCTTTATATACTGAAAGCTGATTTATAACATGGAGTGTATGTGGAAAAATGATGATCTGAAAGATAACTGAACAACAGACTGACTTCATTAGGAATGGATTAGAAGTCACAGTTAATAGACCATATGACAAAACAACCTGGCCAAAAAGAAAAGAAAAATCACACTGGAGACCTCACGTTGCCTCTGGTACCTTCAGTACTGTTTTTGAGCATCATCTTGCTCCTTTTTAAGCAGTTGGTAATTTAATTAGCATATTATATTGCTATTTTCTGCTCTAGTTCTAAAGAGACTATCCTCTTTGCAATAGCAATTTCACCATAATAATAACAATGAATTTCAAACACTTCATTTCACAGGGTGCTTATACTAGTGCTTCCCAATGTGTGTATTATGCGTTATTCTTGGACTTAAGAGAGCTTGCATGGTGCTCAGAACTGAAGTGAAATAGCAAATCCATTAAAAAGAAGATAGGTCTTATTTTGAGTCCTGATTCTGCAAACTATTCAGCATTTATAAAGCCTTAATCCTCATACCATTTTAATCTTTGTATGAGAAAAGTCTCATTTAGTTGGTAAATTGCAAAAAGAATTGAAATTAATTTGCTGCTCACCAGTTTTTCATCAGCATTCTAAAAGCCCCAAAGAAATTAATGTATTAAAAACTGGATTGGAAGGGGATATCACAAATTTAAATATCACAGATCAATGTAAGATATATAGTGATGCTAAAAACCTCAAAATATTGATCTAAGTAGTTAAAAGAAGCACTCTTCCCTGTGTCAAATAGCATAATAAGGCTGCAGAACTGTCTTGGCTATGTAATTACTCTAAAAATAAGCTGGAATAATTCAGTAACTCACTAGATTGCAAAAATCATCTCAAAGCATTGCACAGAAGAAGAAAAGACACATGGTATAAAATGCTTCTGACTCCAAATTTAAAGCTGCATTTAGTTGTAGTTTAACAAATGAAATTGTTCCCTTTCAAGCACGCTGATAGAACAATTGAGAAGGTCACAAAATCCTTCAAAATGCCAAACAATGCACGTTTCGAATAACTCACTCTTCTATTTACTCTCCGGATATTTCTGAAGTAGAGAAAAAAAAGAGTAGACAGTAGGAATGGCCAAACAGGAGGGCTCCGACTGTTACTCGTCATCGGGTAGCAGATAACACATCAAAAAGGCAAAGCAACAGGAGTTTCTGGCTGGTCTAGCTTGTCAGAAGAACAACAATGGTTCAAGAAGCTGCGGAAGGAGCTTTAAGATGAATTGCAGCTTAAATAAGGAAAATTAGGTAATATGAACAAGAGTCAAATAAAGAAAGTGCTACGTGCTGACACAAAAGCAAATAGATGTCAATCAGCCATAGCCCTAATTAGGCTAGAAATTATAAAGGGAGGTACAAACGAATCTTCTCCAGTTAGAGGGAGGAAAATATTTAATTCATTTTAATAAGAATTTATCATTTTATCTGCAAGCTTATAAAATATATCTGCTTTGTTAACAAGAGAGAGTACTATCTCAGCCTGTCCCTTTCAATTGTATGCTCTGAATGGTACAAAAAGGGACTTGTTACCTGTCTTCAGTAGAATTTTTGGTAACATTTCTTACACACACATACATTGAAGTAACTGACTTCTACTAGGATAAGCTTAAAAATCAAGTTGGTGGAATGCTGTAGCAAGGCTGACTTGACCAGAGTTAAAATTGGTCTAGCTAGTAAGGTTTCTGAGCAGATGATAGATTCTCTGGTACCCAGTAACTCTTTTGTGACTTCTCCCATCTTATCCTCGTGCAACAGAATAATATATCCTCCAAAACTTGGGCATAAGAGCTTTTTTCCTTCATACTACTGTGCAGAAGAGTTAGCAAATCGGCATGTTTTTTAAATGTCCCTCCCACATATGAATTAAAAACCTTTCCGCATCATAGATTATTTACTCCTTCCCCCTCCAGATGTCTAGGTTTTCTCTGCTTCATCAATGTCATGCTTCTTTCCCCACTCAGACTTCTCTTCAATCATACTTTACTATGTTCTTTTTTTTTCCAGCTTCCACCATTCCTCAAAGTACCTCTTTTTCCACTTCTTCTCCAACTCCTTCCAACACCAGCTACATTTTTCTTCCCTTCCTGAAAAACAAGCTTGGCTGTGTCTTTTTTTTTTCTTTTCTCCAAATAACTACCTTCTGTTTGCTCCTGCCTCTCATAATGAATGCTGTGTGAAAGTTTGCACCTCTTTCTTTCCCACGATAGGGATTTTGCTCTCAGCCATGCAATGACTTTCCTCTTCTCGAAGTACCTTGTTTCCCATTACGCTTTCCCATCATTTATTGTTATTGTGCCCAGATTGTTCCAGCCTGTCTATATATTTCTGGTTGTCAAATTTCACTGAATTTGTCCCATTTGACATTTCCTCCCCAGTTCTGCAATCTAATCACTCACCTATTTGTCAACAGGCTGTACCAACAGTTGTTGCTTATTTACTGTGAAAATATTTAACACAATAAGGATACTGCTATGGCTAGATACCACAATTCCCTCATGCATCATATAAGCACAGATCACAAGTATCTCAAGAAATTTTAATTTTTAAGAATCCTGAAAGTCATTTTAAAAGGACTTTAAAATCCAGGAAGTCTAATGAGAAAAGTGTTTGAAACGGTGATTTAGTTGAAATGGCAATTCAGATGGCAGTTCTATTAGAATAAAAAATTTTGCATCTAAGTCTGTACCAAAAATAAATAGCCATTATTGAAAAAAAAAAATAAAACTAGAGTTACATCTAGTCCATTTTAAACAATTTAATGGGAATATTTCCTGCAATGCTACATACAACTATTTTAAATAACATTAATTCAAACTAAGAAAAGTCAGAGAACCTGAAGTTAGAAAGATTTCATCTTTCACATAGTAAAAGACATAATACATATGATTCATTCAAACAACTATGCCATATAACTGTAAGAAAAAGCTTAAATAAAAATGTTTATATGAGGGTGCTAAAAGTCAGGCATCTAAATCCAGGTGTAGGCACTGGATAGCTGGTTTAATTTTCAGAATTGCAAACACTTCCAATTTCCACAGAGTTTAAGGTGACGAACACCTATAAAAGTCCCATGAACACTTATGCACATAATTAACTTAATTCATCTGAGTAGGTCCATCAAATTAAAACGGACAATTTATATGCATACATCGCATGACTAATGTTTACCGGTTTACAACATATGCTGATATATGGATTTAGTTGTCTAATTTAAGTCTCAAAATTTAAAACATCTGATCACAACATTTAAAGTCTGACATGTTTATATAATTATGCATTTAGGATGTATGCTGTAGTCTTTAAAAACATACACCATGAGGAACTCCCACTAGATTTTAAAACAGAGCATTTAGTACATTTTTTTTTCCAAAGTGACAACCAGAGTCCTCATGATCAATGTATTATTTGAAATATTCAGGTTTAGAAATAAGATAAATCATTCATCAGCAGTCATTCCTTACTAACCATATTACTTCCAGAACTTGAAAACAGAAATCCTGTTAGCAAGAATGGAGATTTTTGCTTTGAAATGGATGACATAGCTCTGGAATTTCAGAAGTTCATGTAACTTCCTAGGTGACTGAAATGCAACATAATCTTCTATACCCTAAGTTTTAATCAGGGGTAAGTATTTATGTTTGACTCAACACCTCTAAATACTTCATTAAAGTCAGGATACTGGCCATCACAACACCATTAATATCAGTTAGTTAAACATTTTTTTCAGTTGCAAAATGAAAAGACACTTTTCAGCACAAGGAATTCTAATAATTCATCCATTATTATTGATCAGGTCAGTCTCACATTATATGACTTTACTACGTTCTCGTTCTAATAAATTACAACAGCAAAATAATTAGGTTGCTCTTTTTAGCAGAAAGAAAAAGGGCTCAGTCCTGCAGACACTTTTCAAGTGTCTGATTTCAGAAATGATGATGGTCATATTAGTATACAATAAAGCTTGAGACAAAACATTTAGACAATCAGGGTTCAAATCGCTGTAACAGTTATTACTGATATCAAGCCTGCAATGGTCAGAGAGTTACAGCACTGAAATTGCAAGTTAAGAACATATCAACTAATCAGGTAATGTCTATGAAAGAGAACTCATCTGAGGTCTCCTAACCACCTCTGTGGGAATAAGAAAACATGTACCCACTTTCTTCTAGGGATAAAAAGGCAAGCCACTGATTGTTTTTTACCTTCTTCTTTGTCACCACTGAATGAGCGATTGAAGATTGTTCTGGTTTGCACTACAGGTAAGAAATTGTTCATTTAAAAGACCAGATCTTTAAAAAAATTAAAATCTGATAAAGGATTGACATGTCCTTTATTGTGTATACTCAGATATTTTCAACTAGCAGCCATCCACCTTGTTTTCAGTCTGAAGTTCTCAAATATCCTCCTCGGTCAATCCTTTTTCACAAACAAAAACAAAAACAGAACAACAACAACAAAAAAATCATTAAGGCTGTTTCATATCTGTGTCAACTTGATTTACTCAGACCAAATGGAACAATCATTTTGAGGACCTTCAAATGGAATGATTGATCTTCTCAATATTCCAGGAAAAGTCATTGCATCCATTGAAATAACTAATCTCCGACATCACCATCTCTGTCACCTATGAGCCACAGAAAATGAAAACCTACGGCTAGTAAGGCAGTTCCAAGAAGATCTCCCAGTGCAGTAAGATAAGGGATAGAAAAACTGTCAGGATCTTTCCCTTTTTTCCAGAAATGGTGCACCATCCAGTCGGCAATCCATAGCAGAGTAAACACCTACAGAACAGCAAACAACCAAAATCTGTATTATTATCACTGAAATTCCACTGAAAGGGAGCCAAAAGCCAACATTATTATCACCTTAGTACTTAGCAATATTGTATACTACTGCTTTTGAAAAATTTAAATAATTAAGGTGCATTAATTTCAGATTAAAACTCCCCGCAACTAGAGACAGGGACACTTAGTCCATTTCTCCCAGGAAATCATGTGCACAGGTAGCAAGAACGTAATGAATCATTGATAGCATTCTTTATCCTGGCTATTCTTGAGGATTCCTGACAATGGCAAAAACAAAACAAAACAAAACAAAAAAAACACCAACCAAATGTGTGATTGCATTTCCTACACAAGACATCAGTCTGTGTATAGTGAGAGCATAACTGGGGTTTCAAGATCACTCAGAATTGACTGATGTTACCCAGATGAAAGCACTCAACACAGGCATAGCTCTTGTTTCCTGACACCTAGATCAGTCCTGAAATCAGACACCATATAAAGAATATGGGGTCAGATTAGGAACAGTTTCACCTGGATCGTATGAACCACTGAAAACAGCCTAGAAGCTACTTTTAGGCATGAAATACCAACTTCAGCCCTTCTGTATAAGGCACACCTGCAATATATATTATAAAATTGTCACTCCAGGCTGAATTCATCCCAAAGTAAAAGATTTCATTCCCAACTGTGAATGCCTGAACATTCAAGAAGTTTGATCTTAATACCAAAGGTATGCATAATTATTAATCCAGTTTTAGAAAAGAATTCTTTTAATGTTGCACAGCTGTATAATAAGAGATTCTGGTTCAGTAGAATCATGTGGTGTGGCGCAGCACAAGATGAATGGAGAAAAGACTGCTCATTTCCTATCTCTCATACAAATCCGCTTAAGCAGAGATAAACTTTTATATTTTATGCATTTTAGTTAATCAGATCTTTAGGAAGGGTAAACTTAAGAATTATTACCATATTACTTTTCAAGAAGTCCTATTATGAACATTTAGAAGAACAGTAACAAAAGTAGTAAAATGTACAAAATTAATTTTATTTCCTAAGTGATCAATTATTGGAATAAAAACCATCTTTATACATGTGCACTCCTTTGCTGAAATACTGATATGATAGTTGAAAGACTCTTCCCAGCAATACAAAATACAGTAAAACAAATGTCATATAAAAATTTGTGTTGAAAAGTTATACCCGATTAACCTTTGCTTTGCAAAAGTACATTTTAAAGCACAAACCTGGGGGGTAGTATTTGCTTCATGAAAAATGCATGGTTTATTTATATAAACATATCTGCTGAAAAAGGAACTCTGTAGTCTAAGCTAATTATGCAAGTCCTAGGTGTGCTTACTGGAATCCAAACAAATATATTTAAAACAGATGTTTTCTTTGGAAGACTATCAGATTCTTTGAGTCGGCTCTTTCTTCTACCACAGACAAAAAGAGGTCTGTTTATAAAAGATACTGTACATTACCATTGCCTAGAGGATGTACACAGAAGGCTCTGTAGTGCCCCACAGCAACAATAGTTATGCATGTTCTATTAGAAGATGAGAGCATTCACTCCAAGAATAACTTATACCGTATTTATATTTCACAACCAATTAGATATAACATACACCGTCCAACTTAAATGACAGTATGCATTTTTGTCTTTTAAAAATCATTACATGAAAACTTTAGATTTTTCCATATATTTTCCATCCTACAGAAACTGACTTAGACTCCTGTGAAAAATAGATAGTTCGGAAATTAAGTTTTGTGAACCTTCACAAATAATTATTTTTGACATAGTAACTTAAGTGTGCATAACACATAATGCAAAATACAACAAACCTAGCTTCTGTAAATAATAGGAAAAAGTTATAATGCATTGTATTAACTGATGGTTATAATAGTGTATGATGGCTATTGGGACATAGTCCTTACAGGATAAATTATGCAGTTTACCAGTCTTTATTTTGGGGAAGGAATAATGCTATCATCATGCATTTGCATGGCTAGAAGCTCACTAACATCTAAGAATTATACAGATCCGTTTTTGGAGATGGTTGCTTGGTAAGAAAGGTATGGCCACAGTAGTTGGTGTTGCAAGACAGAAGTCAATCAATGTGACTCAAATCTTTAATGAGATTTTTCTTTTTATGAATGTTAAGGGTGGGGAAGGGGGAATCAAAGTCATCAATCAACTGTTATTTTTGACAAAAAAAAGAGTAAAAGCTCTACTATGAGTTTGCTGACTTTTCTGAAAGTAAGCCAATTCTTGAATTTACAGTGATAAGAAAAGTCACTTGCAAAGATCTGACAGGTTTGAAAAAAACTAGGGCAAACAGAGAAGTCTAAAGGAGAGCAAAGATTAATAAAAAGGAAAGGTTACTAAGGCATGGGTGGAAGACTATATGAGACATTACGAGACAGTTTAGTGGCAGAGCGCTTTTTGCTGGGATTTATCAGTGACCTCTAATCATTTCAGCAAAATCATGCAGATGGCATAGCAGTGCAAATTCAGCTTACTTCTCCTCTGCTCACATTCTATGAATAAGAAAGCCTTCATAGCTCAAACTGAAAACCAGCTGTTCTTGAGAGAAAAAATAAAGGTATCAACATCACAGAAAAGTCTAATGAGATGGTACAAAAAACACCTGTTTAACATGAAGTGCTGTAGGAAAGTGATAAGAGAATTTTGAAAATGTACGCAGAACTGTTGTTTAAGACGTGAGCTAATATTTTAAAATTATTTAATACACAGAGAAAGGGGAGAACAATGAAGTGCCTTTTACAAGAACAAGAGAGATGAGTAGTAGTAGAATTATGAAACTGAACTGTAGGAATTCTTCAAGACTGAAGAATGAGATAACCCTGAGGGTTAAGAAAGGTAAAAAAAAAAAAAAAAACTAAGTAGCTATACACATTAAGATCTGGCTAAGAAAAGGGAGAAATTATAGTCACCGATAAGGAAAAGAAAGCCCAGAGCAAAGATTGCAAAAATACAGGCAAAATTCCAGATGTTTTAATCTTTTTAAAGGAAGGCAACACTAAGTTATTACTCTTTTGGAAAGAGAAAAAAATTGAGGAGAATGAAACTAAAGACATCACCAGACTAATGGAATGTAGCATGAGTATCCCAATAATGACTGATGTTTTCTATTTATAAATGTGTATTTGTTAAAATGTGCATCAGACACATTATCCAAAATAGGTCCTCAGAAGACAGAAGAGGAGAGACACTGCATAATGAATATAGTGATAAGAATGAGAAGGAGGGAGGGAGAAAAAGAGCAGGAGAAAACTCTTTATTAACCCCTAATGATGAAGAATCTGAAAATAAGGTGTGTAAGTATGCATATTATTATGGACAGAAAGGACAGAAATAAAGAGTAATTCTAGATATTGAGTTTTCTGATATTCAATTCAAATCAGAAATATCCTATTGAAACTGAAATTGAACACTGATGCTTAAATAAAAGTGAGTCTCACTATTTAAAGCTCTAATCTTATGGTTACAAAACTAGAAATGGGAACATTATACACTCCAAAACATTTTTTTCCTTTGTTCTTGCCAAAACTTGCTTTCATTCTGTGCAGATCTTTAGGTACAAATAACAAGTTTAGCTAAACAAAAGTTTCTTTTGTTTTGTTTTGCTTTTCTGCATGCAGTAAGGACCTCTAAAAGTTATCTGCATGTTCTCATGTAATTAATTTCTCATAACTTCAGAAAATCTATTATTTCAAATAAAAAATATAAAACTGCCTCCAAACGTTCATAATGCTGTCTAAACTCTCTGTAGCCTAACCGATATATTGCAGGATGCTATAATATTTTTATTCTTTCATATGGGATGACCATGTTTAATCAGGGAGTGTGTGTCAAATTCAGAGTATAGCAAGTGATAAAATGTATAACAAGCACAACAATCAACTGCATAATCTCTGTAAGAAAATGATTTGAATCTTTCATGTTTATATTAGTTTTCACATTGATTGCTCTGATTTTCTTCTTCATATGGGCATTATTAAAATTCAGCTACTAGTTTAGTATGCAGAACCGACATCTTTTAGCGGTTTCTTTTGCATGACTTAGATGGACAGTATCTCCTGAATCTTATTAGTACCACTGATTCACCTTAAATTGTTTCCACCTGAAGGTGCATTGCAAAATAGTTTTGTTCCTTTACTTTAGATTGAAAACATAGATGCAAATTAACTGTGGTAACCTCTTTTTAAATGAATTTTAATTCTGCTTTATTCTCAACCTCACACTGACTTGAAATTCACCTATAATGGAACCATTAAAAGATCTGCTAATTCCTGCAAGAGAACTCATATACATCCATGAAAATCAATGGTAAGTTTATATATATATATATATGTATGCATATAGACATACACATATATATATTCTATATAATATATATACATATATATATGGATAGAATTATTACAGAAAAGCCCCAGTTAAAGATCTCTAAAGATTACTGTGTCCTGACTCCAACATCCTTCTCATCAGATTTATGGCTTAGGTCTTTTAGTGGTTTTGACCCTTCATCAAGTTAATTTTGAAATTATACATTACATTTCTCAGATTTTAAATGGATTTTGATGACTTAATGTGAAACTAAGTAGTGACTCGAAAGCACTCATAACAGATTTATGCTGAACTTGCTGAATTTCCATTGCCTACAGCCAAAATTCTATAGTCTGTGCAGGGTCTACACACGTATCACGTCCAGGGGAAAATAGTCACTGTAGTGACTAGTCACTTCTCCAAGCATGCATTTCTCCAGCATGCATTCTCCAAGCATGCTGGCAGTAAAAATAAAAAAAAAAAATGCCGTTCCCTCTTGCTATCATTGTCTGTGTTTTAGCTATCTTGTGGTTTGGAACCACTGATTCATTCTCTTTGGTAGTGAACATGGATACCTTGCAAAAGATCCAGCCCACTCATTATACAACAGCTTGCTTCTGAAACAACACTCATCAATAATGAATACACTTCACTAGTATTTTGTCCTCCTGGACTCAATCCAAGTGCATAAATGGATACAGCAAGCAGTTGCAGCACGTCTATACACAAAAGTCTCACCAGTTTAACTTAAATCAGTTTCCAAGCTAATTTAGGACTTTGGGTAATGAGCTTTGGAAACTCCTGATGCAGCAAATTAAGACATTATAAATCCCATGCATTCCTCTACACACTTTAGAAACTACTGCCACTATATCGAGGTCAAAAAAAGGCAACACATATGTCTATCTGATGCTCCTATCGTAGCCTAACACAATAAACTGGCGTTACAGTGCCAATGTCAGTGGAGTTGTGCTCGTAGGCCAGACTGTGGCCTACTGGACACTGCTTCTGCTACCTGTCAATCCAGAGACAGACGAGAAGACGAGAAGAACAGTAAAAACAAGTTACTAACTCTACATAGTAATTGTGTTGGGAGCAAGGACAGGAGCCTATCTGCAGACTGAAGACATTCTTGGTAATACTAGTTCAATTCTTTATATAAAACCTTTGTGTTGCATGTATACAGGCAATATGTATAATTACTTGCTTTCTGTCTGAAGTGCACAGCACTGTGGTATCCAAGCACCCAGAAAGCAAAACATAAATCTATCTAAGACTAACACCTCATTTAAGTCAAAAAGATTGTACCATTTTAGCTGAAGGTGTTGCTGAATCAATTGGATTGTATCCATGTAATTTTGTGTGAATGAACTTTTCTTTATTCCACAGTTTAAATCCAAATTCCTGACTGTCTTCTTGCTTTCTTTGTAGCTTTGCCAGACACCCTGGTCTGACCAAGGCAGTCCTAACTTCAGGCTGTTTGCCAGATGTCTGGATTAGGAGTGCAACACAGACCATTAAGTCTTCAGGTATGTTCAACCTGCACTAGCTGAAGCACAACTCAGTGTGTCGTGCTACCTACACAGCCTTCTGGAGGCAAAAATGATAATTTCCTTGCTAATGACTTTTTGGAGCCAGGCTTCTACCACTGGCTGTAACATGCCTGGAAGTGAAAGAGCTAGTGATGGCCACATTCAGATCCTAATGAATCTGGCAAGTCTGTTTCTCATGCTGCAATGAAAAAGCATTGGACAGGCAGAACTGTCCAGGTTTGGACCTTCGTTTCCATATTTCCTTGAATCATGAAGTCTCCCCAATAGTTACATCCTCTACACTTTGGAAGTAACCCTTCCTACCAGAAAAAAGAAAGCAGTATTTCAAATGCAACAATAGTTCCTGTACAAACACAATATTCCTTATTTCTATACAATGAATAGTATGCCCCGTGAGTTATTTTTCCACATCGAAGTGGACCATACTGTAGCTAGAATCCTCAGACTACTGAGAAGTCCAAGACATTTTTAATGTGAACAGGAAGTCATTATGAACATTGCTGAATTCTTGGTTTTCTGTTGCCCCAAACAGCTCTGAGGCACTGCAGAGGTTACTTCTCAGGAGCAAACACCTGATCTTCATTGCATAAGAACAAGCACACTTTGAAATTACTAATTTGGTCGGTAATAGCTCTGGGAACCTCCTATTGTTTGTTTATTCCCTGGGTATTTAATGTAACTGTGTGTTCAGATTTGCTTAGTAGGTGTGAAAATTCCTTAGAGGGCTTTTTACTGGCTCAGTGAGAATATTAAGAACAGAGGCTGCCTTTGAGCGCTCAGAGCAGTGTGCCAGGACTGATGGCTTGGCAGTTCCAGTGTTGCTCTCATTCTGCTCCTGGTTGTCATGACAGAAGGTGAAACTTTGCTCAGTGTATAGCTTTATAAACTTAAAAAATACTTGTGCCCTTGTGAGGTAGAGGTGGAGAGCAGTTTTTTTAATTAATATATTCTTTGTTGGCCCAAAGCCAGACTGTATCTTCATGCAGAATACTGGTGTGTGTTTGTGTGACTTGTTTTTACAAAATTTTCAAGGAAATACAATTCCTCATAAATAGATGCCACTTACCAAATCCAAATCTCATTTATGATCAATATACCGTTTTTCACTAATGCACAGTGGCTTGTCCAGCTACTGTATGCTGCATGATGTGAAGTACCCTACATACTTACAGGTGCCTTTGTACATAAGTGATATCCCTCATAATATTTTATATTTTATATTTTGATATTTTCCTCTGATGCCAACATTCATAAACACGGATCAGACTCAAGCCTGAAAATTTCAACCTGAATGCAAATTAATATGAATGCGTGCAGTTCTCCCTATCTTTATTAAAACATGTGAAATCCTAGTCTCACTGAAGTTAAGGGGATTTCTGCCTTGGATTTCGATAGAAGTTATTTATAAATGTATTTCACGAACATTTCAACAATATGTATGTCCTTCAAGAACAGAACCAACTGTGCTGTTAAATTAGGAAAATGAAATAAAAGCAAAATAAAATAAAACAGTTTCTGTGGTTTCTTATGTCTAGAAAACCTGAACTGTTTTGCTCATATAGAATCAGAGAGGAGAAATTGCAGACCATAATACTGGCTACTCATATGACTTAAAATCTCTTTACGTAATGTTTTTTAGAACAAATGCATGTTCAGAGAAACTACATTTTGTTTTACTACATAGTGTATAATAACTAAATTATATTGCTAATTGCATGCCATTTTAATTCTTTATTTTCCATAAATATTTCAATTATATGACATGCAGGAGACAGAATATCTACGAACAGGTAGGAAGAGAGTAAAGAAGCTGGTAGGCATTAGTGGTGAAAAAAAAAAAATCAAACAATGATAATATTAGAATTGAATGAAAATGAAATTAACTACCTGACTGGAATTTCAGTAATGCTGTATAGAGCTTTCAGTGCAAATAAATTATGTTTTATCACTTTGGGAAGTACACTGAAGTTCACAGGCAACCCGAAAAAGTCTTGTTAAAATGCCAAATAGAGGAATTCACATTTATGTTACAAATTTGCTGTAGAGATAATGTATAATAGTGTAAACTGAGAGCAACAGATAAACAAATACAAGTTGTGATTAAAGCTTTCATGTAAAATCTTCCTTCATTTTTTCAGCTTACTATAATATTCCAGTTCTAATTTTGTCATTTCCCTAACCCCTTTGTCTCCATTTTAAAAAAACACAGAGCTGGATAATCAGAAATAATACAAAGATCTTGAAGTTAATTTAAAATCTATTTCAGTCCACTCTAAAATATGTCATTAAATAATCATTTCATCTCACAAAAGTCACTTGAATTTTAAAGATATAATTTTCACTTTTTTGTTGTTATTTTTTTAATTTGGCATATGTATTTTTTAATAGTGGAAAAATGTAGATAGGTGGTATATTGCCATAATAATTATTCAGCTGCTCATTTACCCCCTCCAGCTAAATATAGGGAATGACTTAGAAAGGGCAAAGTACTGGCATCGAACCTCCTCGAACACTGGACTGACCGTAATTAACTCTCACCTTTGGGAATCACTATGCTCTATTAAATGATAATCTCAAACATGGAAGAGAAGGTATTAAAGCTTTCTAATATAAAGGATTGTAATTCTTGACATCTATTTTCAGATGCCTTCCATGCAAACTGAAAATAAATGCAAAGTCCAATACATTATAAAAAAAAGGGCTAGAATGCACATCTTTCATTGCTCAAGAGACTGTCATTCGATTTGTTTTGTTGATAGTTGAAATGACAGTAATCAGCTATGTGGTTTTTCAGTTTTACAGCAGAGCTGAAAAGCTGTCATTGGAAGGACAAAAATATAAAAACTTCTGGAACAATGAGATCAGTAGATGTTGGTTTGTAAAAACTCAGAATAAATGACAGTTTTCAAAACTGTTCTTTACTATATCCAGGTGCGTAGATGACTTCAGTGAAAAGGGGAAGAGGTATGAGTACTAATATTGAAGTGTTTTCCCTGAGAAATGAAAAATGTACAATCTGCAGCAGGGAAGCTCATCAGAAGGACAGGTAAGTAAAATGCATTCAAGATTTAAGGGTTAATGCAAGAATTTTTCCCTGTAAAATTAAAAGCTGCTGTAATTATTGGTATGTAATACCACGATAATCACTACTAGAAAAATGCCAGAATAATGAAAATGAGGAAAAGAATCTCATTAAATATTTTCAGAAGGTGTCAAAAACCATGGGGTTCCAAACTGTAAATCTGTCAAGACCCATGAGAATTTACAGTGTGTGTGCAATACTGTTACTTGGTTTCAAAATAAATACATCTCAAGCTGGTATAGCTAAAGACAGAAGGTAAAGAGGGAAAAAATCATCTATAAAAAGGAGAGGGGGAAAAAAATGCTCTATGTCTGCTCTTCTAGGTGAAAAATCAAGAAAATCAGATGTGGCTTTATGGATTGCAGTGGAGATTTATTCTGCAATGGAGACTGCAAAACTGAATGCTCTGATTTACAAAACTCAGCTGTGTGTGTGTATTTGTGCCAGCACAGGCCCTGAACTACTGTGTGATCTTAAAATCCCGTCCTAGAGCCTCAGACTCGGTTTTCAGCTAACTTCTGCGTTTCTCACACCTTACCCTGTCCTTTGCTGCAGAAAAAAGATTTGTAGCCCTGAACATATTATGATTGTAGTTCTGTGAACAGGCGAATCACACGGATTTCATATGGATTTATGCCTTGAGCTTGACTCTTATGTGAAATTATTGAAATCTAATAATGGCTGAAACCACACACACTTCATTCTTACCTTTGGTAGAGACATTAACAGGGACTCTTTCCCCACCTGTTTTTATTAAGTTTATAGGGACTTCGTATCACTGAGAGACCTCAGTCTTAGAAAAACTTGACTGAAGCAGGCCAAAGGATTCAAAATTTATTAGAAAGGACAGACAGATAGAATAGACTGAATGAATGAATAGCATAATTTCCTCAGGAAAACACAGTCTAAAACAAGTCTTAAGACTGGAAACTAGGAATAACATGAAAGAGGAAAATTAAAAGTAATAGTTTTGTAATTTTTACTACGACATTCTCACTTGCAAAGGTTGGAACCTTTCCAATTATATTCTACCAAAAGAGTACAGAATTCACATTTAAAATTAAAATAGTAGCAGTCTTCAAAACCTATCCTTATTGAAATAGCAGTGTGATAAACACAGACAATTCAGAACATTAAAATTATGATTTTTTAAAGGATTGATTGGTGATAATACTGTTTGCATTTTAAAACTAAGTTGCTTAATTTTAGAAACAATGCTTATATACATTTAACATACGGATAACTCAACTGTATTTTTACTGTATAACGTGAACTTTCTATTTTTGTTTCTAAAGAACAACGAAGCACTACAGTTAATTCAGCCAAGTTTTAGCTAAAAATTGGCTGTGGATTTAGTAAAAATATTTCATTTTTTATTAGCGATTTTTCTTTGAGAAATTATTTCACATTAAGACATTGGTATTTCAAAAGGCATCTTTCATGAAATGCCACTGCTGGGTGTGGACAGACCAACTAGGTAGGAACACACAAAATAATGAACACTGTTTGACAATTAATGCAATTACAATTTCTTGCACAGTGATCATTGATCACTGTTACACTAATTTAAACTTTAATAAACGTTAAAAATGTACCAAGCAATAACATTCTCATCTGCTACATTTTTGACTGTGTTAACTAAAACAGTACCATGAACCATTTTAAGAAACCACTGTGGGAGATTACTTCGAGAGTTTTCTTGATGTATTCATTATTCATAAGTGTTACGTCTCCATCTCTCCATCTCCCCTCTAGTTGATTAAAATGATTGGGGTTTTAGATGCAATGGTGCCAAGAAGTATGTGAAGGAGAAAGTGCAAGATGGATGACTGAAATAATGTAGTCATGAATCTTCTGAAAATCACTCACAATACTGATACACCTTTGTAAGCAATATGCATGCGGAGATAATTAGTTACTTCATAACTGTGCTGAAAGTCTGTAATAACCTATACCCTCTTTTACTTTTTCATGCAATTTCAGAAATGAGACAACACATCATTTTCTTCAGGAACTTAACTTTATGTGAGCATTTTCAAGTTGTATTTTTTCTTACCTGTAGCAGAGCTGCAAACAAATATACTGCTATAAAGATAGGAGTTAAGGAAGTGTGGCCACTTTTCATTAAATGGATGGTGTACAAGAAAATTAGGTGTCCAGGAATCACCAAAAGAAGCAGAACTTGGGCTGATTTGTTATTTACTCCTATAACAAAATATATATATATATATATAAATAAATCCAAAATTCAGTTAAGCTCTTTAATTATTATATCATATTTCTATTTATTTTAATATAAAAAGACATTTTGAAATTTCACAGCATTGGCTATTGTGGAACAGCAGGAATTATTTTTCACAAAGCCAATCCTTGAGATTTTCAACAGGGGCAAAAAAAGTCATCCCTCGTGCCTGCCAGCAAAGTTAAGCAAGGCCTTTCCAGAAGACTGTGCAAACTGTCTGCTGTCAATCAGTTCAATTCCTACATCTCTTTTGGTTCTGTACTTATGTAATAGCATCAAGTTTTTTAGAGCTGCACTGACTTTGTAGAGCCTTCACAGGAAAGAGGATGTTTTAGACACCATACTCAAGCCATCCTCAAAAGTATCTTATGTTTCTAAAAGGTAATCCCATTTACTATTTCCCATAACCCCATTTTATTATTTTACTATTACATTTACTATTTTCACATCTCAATGCCTCAATGCATTTCATAAATATTAATGTGTAATACATTCTATTGAAACATCAAATTTCACTACAGATACGACATTGTTAGGAAAGGGGGAAGTACAGGGAAGACATAAACCGTGAAGAAAGAATCTAGAAAGAAATGGCAAATGGGGAATGGAAAGCAGGGACTAGGCTTAGTAATAATGTTAAAGTTTGGTCCAAACAGGAGACTGGATTGAACTCTGGAGTTAAATGACAAAGGTTAAGAGCAGGGAAACAAGTTAAGGTATAACGTATGATAAAGGCTGAAATCCTTCTGAGTTGATATCATCAGGGCCCTGCCTGATCAGTCCCTATGTCTGAGTCTTGCCAAAGTTATGCCTTTCTCCCTCTCTCTATGCATCACCTCCTGCAGGGAGTTGCTTGTGATTGTCACATGTAAACAGCTGCAGGCAAAGGAAACTGCCCGACCTCTGCTGCCTTTGAATTGCATACAAATTGAGTCTCTCACTGGGGGTACAGTCATATGGGGGAAAAAGAGGAGACGTGAGACACCATTTTTAACAACTAAGTGACTAATACATACCTGTACCATAATAGGTTCTGCATGGATAATAGCAACCCTTGGCTTCTTCTGGCAGTTCTCCAGGAATGCTATGTAAATGGAGGTAGGTAGAAATTCTGCTAGCTTGAATAGCTACTAGATTACCACCAATACCTGAAATACAAAAGGGAACAAGTGGTAAATTTTCAACTTTTTTTTTTTTTCCTGTAGTAAGCAATATTTTTACAGATTTTCCCTAAATACAGAAGTCAAAAAGAAAAACATTCTTAGACTGTGTATGTTATAGAAAGGCTACCACCAATCTCTAAAGTGATCAAACTTGGGCTACAATTTGGTGTATCACTGAATATTTAGATATTTGGTATAACCATGCTATATATTGGAAATTTGGGGATGAGTTTTAATTTGTAATAAGTGCAGAAAGTTCCTCCAAAATGTTCAACCTGATACTTTCTCATAGGTGAAGCTGCCTTTTAAGGTTCCTTGTTATTTGGCAATCCTTCCTGGAACAACAGAAGTAATACATATCTGTGCCACTGCTGAATTAGCTTCCTCGCTCAGTATTGCTGATAAGTATAAATAACACAGAGCAAATGCAGTTGCTACCACAAATATAAATGCAGACTTCTCACACATAGGGCTGGAAGGACTTCAAGAAATAATCTATCCATTCCCTTTTGCCACAGAGCCGGATTTAACCATAATCTTTTGCCATTCACAATTCAGGTTGAAAGGACAAGCATCTGAATAACTAATTTTTAAAAGAATAGCAGTGATGGAGATTCTACCTTCTCCATGACAGCTGTTGATATGTTTCCCGTTAGGGAAAAAAAAAAAAAAAAAGACAACTTCTGTGAAACAATTTTAATTTCAATGAGCTGAAAAGTAAACCAACTTGTTATATCTACATTACAGAATGAAGTGGCACTAACATATAACTCTCCTATTGCTATTATATCTTAGAGTTGTCTACTTGCATATCAGATACATACCCTTTTTTCCCAGATGCTTTACATAGCTCTGAGAAATATGATTAGGTGGAAGTAATGTGGATCTTTGCCCTACTTAGGCAGCAGAAAGACCTTGGTTACTGTAGTTGAACTAATGCTTAGGGCTTTGGTCACAGGAAAAGTGTCTGTCATCACCAGAAGAAACTATATGCCAAATCTCTCTGGGGACTATGGAGTGGTTGGGATAAAGATTTAATACTGAGAACTCAATGAAAATGTTCTGCTGCAAGGCAGCTTAAAGACAGATTTTGGCAGAACCTAACAAGGGGGTCCAACTTTTAAACAAAAGGTTTCATATCAGGAAATAAAGTATTAGAAAAAGTCATGGAATTGGCAGAAAAGACTGATTATCAAACCTACCTGCATCTTCTCAGTCAGGAGATACAGGGACAAAATGTGAAGTACCAAAATGTTGAGTCAGTCTTTGCATAGAAAACTAAAATAACAGTAGTTTTTTTTTTTTTTTCATCAAACTACAGAAGGAGAAGTAAAATAAAGGATTTATATAAACTATAAGAGGGGTTTAAACAAGATGAAAAACAGTCTAAGTAGGGTCCAAAGTCTATTTTCTGAACGTGAACAATAATGTTGATACTTCTAACTAATGAGAATAAGGTAAGGAAAGAGAGACAGAAGTAAAATGAAGGATCAATGCACTACATTTGGATGGAGATCAGAAAATTTCTGTGACTGAATTACAAAAAAGCTGTTATGTAAAAGTGCATTTTAATAAAGCTACAAAGCTGGGGATGGTGCCATATGACTAGAAAATATGAAACAGTTTCTGCTTTAAAAAAAGGGGATAAAAGCAATCTGGATAATTACAAGCAGGCTAGAAACTGCAATAACTGATCTATTCAAAACAATATTAAAAGATAAAATTAGTTAACTCTTCTCTCACTATCCCTATCTTTTATAGCATTAAAAGAAGAAATGAAAGATAAAAGTAAATAGGGATAAATTTGCAGGCATGTTTTGAGGTTTGTGGCAATGCAACCATAAACCACTTTGGCACAAAAAAAGCAAGATTTCACATACTTCCTAGGATGTGTGCAATTTCCTCTTGTGACTGATAATTATCTGCTGTAACAAATTCAGACAAACAGAAATATGAGAGATGATCTGGACATCTTTCCCTCATTAACAACAAGGGAATCCAAGAGAAAAGAATTAAGGAAAATGGAAATTTTCCCATTTGAAATGGCAGTAAAACTGGCTAGACAACAGAGACAGACTTTATGCAGGTGCACTGAAATTTACAAAGCTTCTAGAGCCCATACATCCTGCTGAGTCTCAACCAGCTAACAGCATATGGTGACAGACAGCAGCAGCCATCCTGTCCTTTAGTTCTGTGCACTCATGTGCCAATTCTTCCTTCTAACTATTTTTGAACCTCTGGGCCAATTTCAACCATGTCTGACACAAGGATTACTTAATTTTAAGGGGTTAATATTAATATTAACTACCTCCTCCAAGTACGGTGGCTGACAAAGAGGAAACAATGGTTAATCCTGGGTAAATAAAGATTCAAATCCACACCTCAGTGAGACAAAGGCAGTAATAAAAGCTGTATAGTTCTCAGCATAAGCATGCCAGGTGCCCAGTCAGCACATCTTGGAACTAGACATGGTGCCTCTTACTCAGCCTGTAGTTAAGTGACACTGAAGAGGAAGGATGACGGCCAAAGCAGAGGGAGAATGGAGAGAATATTGTAAGCAATGGGTATTGCAGGGACACTAGGACACAGAACACTGTGGGTTGAACGGTGCTCTAAAAACACAGGATATAAATCAGCACAGAATCAAGTTCCATTATTCTGCTGGTCTTAGAACGACTTGAATAAAGCTGTGCTTGCATTAAATGAATCACTATGTACAGAGATATTCAGTTTGTTTTCCTCTAACAGCGGTTACTGTGCACGTGAAGTTAACTCAGCAATATCAGATTTACCAGATCCCCACAAGAAGCAGAAAACAGATAAAACTGTGTAGGTTGACTAGATGTCAATACACAAAATTGATCATTTCTGAGCATCTTCTAAATGCATAAAATGGTCATGTGCTAAGTAGCTGCTCATATTATGAAAATCACTGCAGACATATATATGGACTGTTTCCATGAATTTAAGTGAGAAAACGTGTTTCCTGAAATTGTATTGTAGCCATCGTAGCACATACTTCATAGCAAAAACTATCTGTTCATTCTCTTGAGTACTGTATCACAGAGGAAAATAATTGCTTTCAAAAGTAAAACCCTGCAACTGTTACCGCATTCCTCTCAGGACAGCAGATGTGTTTAGCTTCAGTGTGAGTGCTACTTTGTCAATAATAAGAATAGGTGTTGCTGAAGTGTGAAGGACATCATGCTGACTTACGACATTAAAAGAAAATTGAAAATCTCATCATGTTATTGAGTCAGTCAAGGGATAAGCAAGAATTAATACCACCTCTGATTTTATTTTTTTTTATCACAGTTCTTTTGTTTTGTAAAACAGGCACGCAAAACCATATTTAAAGTAGAGCCAAAACCACGTCATGTATTTGTGAGTATGCCTACAGGCATGATTCTACTAAGCACTATTTGGAAAAGGATTTTTTTTTTTCTAGTAAGAGAAGTAACCATGCTAGTCTGAAAACCACATTAAAAGTACTTTGTATCAATGCATCTTAAAGAATATTTCAAAGCAGATCCGTCTCTCATTACTCTTATTAACATTTTACAGGTTAAAAAACCAAACAATCATAGAAGTTAAAGGAAGCAGACTGGGTGTTGCTGATGCAGCCTCATCTCAGATCACCTAATGCTCCGGGTAATTCACAAGGCTGGTGTTGTGTTTTTTGTTTTTGCTTTTGGCTGGTTGTTCGGTTTCGATGTTGTTGTTTTCCACTTATCTTATACCACACACTTTGGGTACCATTTCCAAGGGAAAACTGGAGGAATATCTGACATACCAGAGGTTTGTGCTGCCATTCAGAGGGACCTGGAGAGTCTGGAGAGCTGAGCTGAAAGGAAGATCAATGAGGGGAAATGCAAAGTCCTGCGTCTGGGGAAGAACAAGCCCGTGCACCTGTCCAGGCTGGGAGTTGGCTATCTGGAAAGCAGCTCTGCAGAGAAGGACATGGGGCGTCCTGGAGGACAAGAAGTTGGCCATGACCCAGCAATGTACCTTCATGGCAAAGGCAGCCAATGGTATCCTCAACTGCATTAGGAAGAGCATCAACAGCAGGTGGAGGGAGGTGATGCTTCGTCTGTACTCAGTACTGGTGAGGTCATATCTAAGTACTGAGCCCAATTCTGAACTCTGCAGTACAGGATATGGACCTACTGGAGCAAGTTTAGCACAGGATCACAGGAACTGAAGCATCTTTCATATGAGGAGAGGCTGAGAGAGCTGGGACTGCTCAGCCTGTAGAACAGAGAAGGCTCAGGGGGATCTTACTGATGTGTTTAAATACCTGAGGGGAGGGATTAAGACAAGGGAGCCAGGCCCTTCTCAGAAGTGCCTGCTGACAGGGCAAGAGGCAATGAGAAAAAAATGGAGCACAAGACATTCCATCTGAACACACACACACACACCAAAAAAAAAATCACATTTTTAACAAGGGTGATCAAACACTGGAGCAGGTTGCCCAGAGAGGTTGTGGAGTCTCCGCCTGTGGATATATTCAAAACCCAACTGGACACAATCCAGGACAATGCTTGAGCAAGGGTCTTGTACTAGATCTCAAAATGTCCCTTCCAACCTAACTGGTTCTGTGATTTTATTGAAAAGTAAATAAAGCCAGCTCTTCCTCTCAACACTATTTCAGCTATGCTTCCAATGTACAGAACAAACCCTAACTTTCAATCTTTAGCACACAGGTGTACTTGTTTCCCTGTGGTCTTCCAAACTAGCTCACCATCCTCCACACACTACTGGGAACCGCTTGCTCTAGATTTAGCTTCTCTGCAGGCAGCCAGACATCCAGAATCAAGGTGCTCCAAAGCCCAAGTTCATGGTAGATACAGCCCCCTACATCTTATAGAAACCTATCTGTAAATGCTCCATAGGTAAATTGGTATAAGTTATGTTGCAATAAAATAATACGATTACTAGTCTTCCTCTCAGACTTCTAATTCTTCTAATTCAATGTCATGATGCATTGCCTGACTAAACATCACTTTGATACTTTAATTTACCCTTACCATATCATGAATGATTCACAGTCTTATTTAATATCCACTCTTCAAAATCTGGACTGAATACAGACTTACTAGTTTCTCTTCTGCTTTTCATTGGTGCTTGTCACTATAAATCTGAGTGCTTTGCAAACATGAATGCATTTATTTTTAAAATATACCTGTGAAGTGATATTTTTATACTGTCTGCAAAGAGCATTTTGCAGTTTTTGGTAATGAATGTGAAATATTTAAGTCATTTTTTTCTGAATAAGTATTTAAACCAGACTTTTCACTGATTTCATTTGCACCAATGAATGTTTTCATTTGTATCAATCAGTGTTTAATATTTTTGCAGGTCAGATTCAGAATCTACAATCAGATATTTCAGAAAATGAGAATAATTATGTTACTACTAATTGGTAAAAAATTTGTTTTAAGGTACTTGTTTAACATTGGGGAGAACTGAATGGTAGGCAAGAGGAATTTTGCAAAGCAGCATTCAACTACCTTATATATAAAGTTACCTCCTCTCCTGTAGGTTTCCATCTCATTCTTCTTTTTTTTTTTTTTTTTTTTTTCCCCTTAAGTATATATAAATGAAGACGGGTTCCTGCAGGAAACTACCTTCCTGAAAGCACTGAGAGCACAAGATAACAAGATAAAGCCTAGGTACTCAGCTTTAAAAACCAACACCATAACCATTCACAAGACTATTAAGAACAGTTGCATGATGGGGTACACAAATAACTTTGTAAGAATGGCAAACTTTATGCACATCAATTCATTGAGATTAAAGGTCTTTATAAATTCACTTCTATGGGAGAGATTATCAGTCACAGAATACTGTGCTGTTCCCAAACTTCTACACTACAGCTTGTGCAATAGGACAAAAATCTATTAATACCTATATAAGGGTAGAATTAGGCCAACAAAATTCCCGAAGAAGAATGCTCATCTTTGCACCCTCCTAACCATAATACACAGCAATACAGTCAGTTGTGCCAATTAAGGTGTGTTTTTTTTTAGTTTTTAAGACAACATTACATATGCAAACCATTACATTTTAAAATTGAGTGGTTTAGGTTTGATTTGGCTCATAAATAATTTTTATCCTATGCTTAATTGACAAGTATTCCTTGACTGTCAAAAAGTGAAAATATTCTGGATATACTTGTGATGTGAAAACTAATGATTACTGAAATCTTGTAAAAAAATAAAATACTTAAAAGAAAGAACTCACATCTATAACAGCACAGATTATGCAGATTTACATGTACAACTAGCAACTAAAAAGTAGTAGAACTATAACCCAATAATGAGTCAGAATTAAATATTCAGAATGAAAATCCTCCTCCGTTTTCATTCCAAAATAAAGACTGAATTATAAATCTCATACAGTATAGGTGCCTCCTAATTCTATTATATTCTGTGCAATTCAGGATGCAGAAAAATTAATTTCCTACACAGACAAATTGCTCCAATACCATGGAAGTACACTAATGTCTTCCCTTGTAACTTACAGAGGAAAATTTCAGAAACTCAGCCACCTGAGACAATGATTGTCTTCTAATCAAAGCACTTCTCTGTTGTATAAAAGCTGAGAGTATAACTATCCTATAGCAGATTAAAATACATAAAGTTATTAAAAATACATTTTATTTTTTGAGGGGGAATGTTTTCTGCTATTTTCTTTCCATATTCTCTAAAGGAAACAATTTACAGCAAGAGATATCTGAAAAGCCTGAAAGTCTGTCTTTCAATTTATCCTATTAATAGATTTAAAAAAAAAAAAATGGTTTGGGGAATATATTACATAAGCTTAACTTTCATCTCCCAGACAACAGACACTCATTAAGTTTTGTGTTAAATTTTCTCATACAGGTTCTTTATATTCCTTGATCTACATTTATTTCTTCCACATATCAAATACTATGTACAGCCAAAGAGTAGGGAATATTACAACAGATTTATGTTACCCTTAAGGACTCTTGTTTCAAATCAGCTGTAAATGCAAGTTTTTCTATATGAAGCCTTCAAACCATTTCTGGTTTTCAGTTGTTTTCAGAAGTAATTTGTAGAACCTCCATTCTACAAAATGCATAAAAACGGGGTGAAATCTAATGACATGTTGTTTACTATGCAGTAACTCTTGAAATAAAAATACTTACAAGATATCTCACAATATTTTTTTAAGCATGCAAGGAAAATGGAAAGTGGCTCTATCTAGTAATCTCAGTTAATTTCAGCTGATTATTCTGAAGCATATAATTGCATAAAGCATTATCTTTTTTTTCTGCACAAAAGGAACTTAGCTACTTGCACATTGCAGTTCCTGAGCCAAATTCAACAAATTGTGATGCTGTAAGTGGATTTGTAAATTTTATACATCTCTTCCATTAGAAAACATAATGATCAACTTTGAGAATCTAGGCTGAAGCACATCCATGCTGGAATTTTAGCTAGTTTCTTCAGAACTTCAGTACATCAAACACAAACATCTGAATTTCAACTAGATTTAAAGTACCACAATGGCTAAAACCACAAAATGATTTATTTATTTTTAGAAAGCACAGTTAAAATTTAACCCAACCAACCATAGAATTAAAAATAATTCTTCATCTCAAGAAATGTGTTTAACAGGGGAAAACTGGAAAACTGGTTGTAAAATACTTCTGGCCACCAGCACTAAAGTTGACTATAAATGCCTGCCTGCTTAAGAACTATTTTAATATTCTTGGCAAAAATTTGCAGTTATTGTTAATAGGGGTAGGAATCTTTGAGGGTGTTCAAATTCCAGACCAATATTTCTTAAACGAAAAGATATGTGGCTCCAGACTGTAACATATATAAGATGAAAGTGACTTGTCCCACATCTAAGAATATGAAAACCACTTAGACAGGACCTGATTGAATGCTACTTACTGGCGCACAAAGGAAGCCTAACACCTGATGACTTTGCAGTGTATAATGTCCAGGATTTCATGATATCCAACAACTGGCACTGAAAAAATCAGCAACAATTTGAAATCTTGGACAAACACACACTGTCCTGAGATTTTGGCTGGACATAATCCCAGTAGATTACAATATTTATTTCAGGTTTCCTTGTTTCACAGGAACAACAAGCTTCAAAGTAGGAGAAAGGAAAAGGCATCTGAAAACCATTTTGACTGGGAAAACCTGCAGCTACTTTCACTGCTTATGTTTACAATGATAATTCCGAGGACAGGAAAGCACTGGGAAAGAAAGCTTTCTGCAACAGTCATATTTAAAAAGCTTTCTGTTAAGTGGCCTAGCACATCTTTGGTTAGTAAATGAGTGTCAACAGATGTATTTTTTTAACTGAAAGATTTCCTAAACTCCAGTTTTCTACACTATACTGACCAGCAAAATCAAAAGGAGCCAATAGAATTATGAAAACCAGGAAAGCCTAATCTAACAGCAACTGAAAAAATCACTTACCTACAATTTCCTTTTTCAGGAGGTGTACCATAAAGCAGGCACACTGCATCCTCTACACAGAATGTATTTTCTTCTATATTTTCCAATAGAAATGCCTCTATATTTCAAATTCTAGGCAGTAAGGAGTTTAGCACACACATATGACACTTACACTTACTCCCCTCTGCTCATTTGTGGATGAGGGAAAACCAGAATTCATTAGTGCTTATGTTGTTGTCCAGTGGCACTGCAAAAGCAGCATTGCTATTGCTGATCACGGGTCACAGGCCTTGCACCAGCTTTCCCTTACGCTAGCAGCACAAGTCTCTAGTCTTGGCCTATTATTATGCTTGTTGCCAGCTTGTTAAGAGTTCCAAAATGGCGCATGGTATGAAGTTACTCTCATTACAACATGGAGTTTAAGACTGGGATAGTAGCTGAAATATATGGACAGGAGACTATAAACAACTCCATGATGGTCCATTACTAGTCACTAAAAAGTTTAAACCTTGCAAGCTGGGAAAAGATTGCTTTACGCATAACAAGAAAAGCAGCAGCTAAGCATGAAAAATCCAAATAAGCAACGGGGTAAGGTACCTGGTGTAGCATGGAAAAAAACATTCTCAGGCATTGCACAGTAGTTTGGGGGGCAGATGCTGAAGGCTGAGAACAGCCTAGAAATACAAAACTTCTTAAAATGAAGGCAGCTTTTATAACTGGGGTGGTGCAATTATCACAGCAATCATCAGAGAACCACAGTGGGACTGTCACAGCTACAAGCCCACTTTTAGCCCCAGCTTTCCCTCTCTCAGCCTACCTAATTCTTCGGGGATCTTTTGACCTGTCAGCTAATCATCCATGGCTATGTATAGCATTTGGCTAGTTCTTTTTCTCTAAAGATAGATCAAAAGAATGTATGCACATTGCCTTAATTCTGTTCATAAACCTATGAAAGAAAATTAGAAACAAAGTGGTACATTTAACTTTTTCTCTAGAGGCATGTTTATAGTAAGCTGTCATTCCTAGCAATTAAAATGATTTACTTAAGTCCAATCATTAACTACAAATTTTTAAAAATGGCAAAATGTAAACACGCACGCAATTCAGCTTTTACAGCCAATTTCTGTGAAAGAAACCAACCTTGAACAGGATGCATAGTTCCACTTACAAGGGCAGTTCATAACTACTTCAGGGTAAAAGACCATCATCACTGCAACATCTGGTAAGAGCGTGAGGTCTTGAGAAAGGCCTTTATCCATTAGACCTATATCCATCAGACCTGTATCCATCAGACCTGTATCCAGTGTAGGCAGCAAGACTAGAACATGAGAATCTATAGAGGAAATCTAGACCTATTCTACTACTGTACTGGAGCAGAGAGAGAAGCCTACTGGAAAACAGTATAAAGCAATCATCAGACAATTGTTTGCTTTTTTAATCAAGAGATGTCATCTAGGAAAGCAGTACCACTGGTAAGAGCTTTGGGTGCACCTGCTTCTAAAGAAAACAAGATCCTCTTCTCTTAGGAAGCAAGCTACCAAGGAGGAGGACTATTACAAGAAAGCTTTCAGCTGTAAAGCAGTAGAGGTCAAAGATCAACATGGTTGCCCTGCTCTTTAGGTATCTGGAAATCAAAATGGAAACGCACAAAAATTAGATGCAAGTACTTGCATTCCTGAATGAATATAAAGGAAAGGCTCAGGCAAGAAAGCATAAAGGCTGAAAAGTAAAAATGAATTTATAGTCAACAAGGAACATAAGCGGCAACACTGAAATGCCTTATATTTAAAGGGAATTAAAAAGAAATACAAGAGCTTAATGGGAAAGAAGCATGCTGTGTGGAGGACTGAAATACTCAGTTGCTTTTGTATCCTGACTTTGTAAAAAATGGTGATGCCTGATCATAAACTTGTACGTTTAAGTCTGTACGGCCTGAGGATAAATTAAATGTAGAGCATCCTTAGAGAGCTAGATGAACAGTCCATGAATTATCACTGATCATTTTTGCAAACTGATTATCTTAGAGGTTAGTGAATACCAGAGGGCTGTAATAGGGAAAACAGAAAATGTGTATTTAAAAAGGACCAAAAAGAATGATTTGGGGAATCTGTATGTTTGTAAAATTTATATTCCTGACAAGTATAAGAATAAATTACCAAATAGACAATTTGTAAGCATCTAGAAGATATGAGAGCAGCAAAACAAAAGCTAACATGAATTTACCAAGAACATCCCTCTGTCAAAGTAACACAATTATCTCCTCTAACAGAACAGCTTGCCTAATGGGCACAGCCATAGATATACCAACTCTTAACTGTTGCAAATTGTTTTGATGCTATCCCATGCCGCATTTCCACTAGCAACCTTTGGAAGTTAATTATATCAGAGGCAAAGTGTTTCAAAACCCAGCATCAATATTAACATTTTTATTATCAAAGCGGATGAGCAAACCAAGTGGTTTTAACTTATTTAATTGATAGCTTAGAAAACAAAATAGAATATACCCCAATGGCATTTGCAAAGGCCAAGTTAAGATAAGCCAAAACACTTGATAAGCAAAAATCTGAAGTCAGAATCATCTTGATAGTTAGAGAAATTGATTTAAAATCAATGCATAAAAGTGCAAAATAATGTACAGAATCAAATGTAGAAATGAAAAAGGGGAAAAGAGCAGCTAGTGAGCATTATTGTGGGAACAGATCCAGTGATTATAATTATTGCAAGCTAAACATGTATCAGTCACATGATACTGTAGCAAAAAAGAAGCTAAAAATTTGCATTTTGCAAATAACTACATCAGTCTAATAAGATATTATCTGTTCATGCAAAATTTGCTTTGTTATTTTTCTTAGATGACAAAACTATGGATGAAATCGTCATGAATACATTCTTGTGCATCTGGAAAGCGCATAACAAACATGGGAACCAATATACATTTTTCTTAAGAAATCAATTTGCCTGTAGCACCCCTGTTGGCTCTTAAACCCACACGCAAGTAAATATTGAATTGCTATTTTGAAAATTTGCCCTTGGACATTCAAAAGAAAATCATCTGAAATAAATTATTATCTAAATTTTCCTCAGCCCTATCAATTTCCATATAACATTTGATCATATAATATTTGAAAATACCTCTTCAATTTTCACAGTTTCTTAATGCATACTTCAGGCTCATACTTCTCACTTTCTCCAACATGCTTTAATGACTGCAGTAAATAGGACCAAGAAACTCTCTTCAGGTGTTAATAGGCTTTTATCAAACCAAAGTGTATCAATCAATACGTAGCAGCATATAATCCTGTCTTAGTCTTACCATTAATTACCGGGGTATAAACAACAATTCCAACCAAGTTTGGATCAGATACAGTAGTGTCCAGAATAAGGCCACCAATACTGAAAAACAAAGTACAATATTTAGAATAAGGCAAACAGCTACATTAATTAGTATTTCAAACTTTTTTAGTAATTTCAATCTTGTAATATCTGCAAGCCACAATTTTCTTCTCAATTCGTCTTTTTTCCCCTATTACTCCGCTACAGACTAACATTGCTACAGCTACTGATTTGGATATTAAAATTGACTTCTTGTATAACAAAGACCATAGAATTTCAGACGATCACTTGACTTTTAAGACTCATAGCTTTCATTTGATTAAATCACCTCTTAGATCAGTGTGCAGTTTTGATAGGAAGCTGCAGGAGATGAATACTTCACTGTTTCCTTTATTTGATACAGTACATCTCTGTTCCGTCATTTCCACAGGCTACTGCTAGCTTCCCCACTCATTCCCATCTATGATTTAACTATGTAACTTCGTAATTTTTGGAAGGTTAAAGTTTATTCCCACTCCGCATTCTAGAGGCTCCTTGAATGTTTCTTTCAAGCACAGTCAGGTGTTATATAAGATATATAGACAGACTGACGAGAGACCTCAAGACAAACAAAAACATATAGACTTACCTGCTTATAACCATGGCAGTTATAACAGGCTCCCATCCTGAATGGAGAACAGTTCTGGTAGCTGGGTGTTTGGCAGCTATGACAATCCCCATAGGAGTCAGAGCCAAAAAAAAGGCACCAACTAGAGGAGATACATAGTAATATGTCTCTAAAAAAAAACAACAAACACACAGAAAAACAAAATAACTGTTTTGCTTTCCAGACATTCATAAAAGTTATTCCTAATTTAGAACTCTAAAATAAATTACGTTCTACACCATTCAATTGAGGAATTTTAATAGTCTCCAGCACTACTGTACCTAACTTTTCAACTACTGCATCAAAAAATATGGTGTAACATCTGCCCCCTGTGATTGCTTTCTCCCATCCCATCAAGGACAGAACTATCTGTGTCAAGTCGAAAGTTTTTAAAAACATTTTTTATATGATGCTTGATGATAAAAATGCAATAGAGATGTGGAATATAAAACATTGTTACATGTCTGCTAAAAAAAAAGAAACAACATATTGAAAATGCATTTTGTTTATATATAAATTTGTAGCATATGTAAACCTCCCTCTTTCCAAAGCACAGATAATATGCTAATCTCCCCAGAAACAGCATATCTAAAATGATGCAGGCACAATATGTAATATTGAAACATTTATATCAGTAGTTCAGTTGCTTTATAACCTGTCTGAAAGTCTGGAAATTCACAGCCACAATTCTGCTGCCTGCACCTATCCATCAGAATGGCATCATATTTCATAGGAACACAATTGCAAATATCAGTAAGGGAGTACCATCGTAAAACAAAACTAATAATGCAAAGGGCTGCCTCCAGAAAGAATAATATTTTTCAGATTAGTTCAGTCATACAGTCCCATCCACTGAGAAGCTCTCACAGTGATCCAATTCAACTGTGGCAAATACACATATAACTTACACAAACAGCTCGCATTTACATACATTTAATTTTATGAGAAATGTGGCAGTGTATTTAATAATAAACACATTTTGTTTAAACTTTCAGAATTTGGACAACTCAATGCAAAATAGATTTTAAATAAACAGGTTGAAGTAGTTCATGTAGAATGCATAAACACTTGAACAAAGAAGAATATCCAGTATATATAAAAATATCCTACCCAAGCATTATGGCTTATTACAAAGTCTGCAAGTTCAAGCAATTACTACTTTGATGTTATCTTGGTGGAGGGATGGAGAACAGCTAAAATTACTCCTGAAAGAATTGCTGTAGTGTTCTTAGAAGTTATGATCCTTCTGCATTGACTGGTAACAACCTCTGCAGCAGAGCCAGCAGAAAAGAGCCTAAGATTCCTATCACTCTGTAAGCTAAAAGTAGAAAGCTATCAGAATGAGAATGAGACAAAACCCAAAAGAGAAGTAATTTTTCCTTTCCTTTTCTAACTACTCTATAGTATATTATCTCCTTCCATTGTGGTGCCTTTTTTTTTTTTTTGTCGTTTTTCCTCCTTCTATGAACTAGGAGGTGTTTAATGTGAAAAGGTCTGACTCAAAAGAGTACACATAATACATGACTCCCTTATTTGATAATTACAGTTTTTTTTTAATCAAGCTTATAAGAGAAAAATGTATTGATGTAAAGTTTTTGAACTTTTTGTCATGTGGACCACTACTTGCTGCCCAAGTAAATGCATTCTTCCCTCCACTTGCAATGAAGAAAGATCCCTGTGCATACTGCAGTGGGTCCTATGGAATGGCATCATTCGTTCTGTATCTTTTTACGTAAAACTTTGAGACTTCCTTCTTTTTCTCTCTTTTTTTTTTTTTTTTCTTTTTAAGATGTTAATCACATTATGTTCCTGCTACTTACTCTCACTCCCTCTATGTCTGTTCTGTCTGAGAACTGGCTGAATGGCAGGTCTCAGAGATCAGTGAGATCAGTGGCAGGGGCAGTAGCTAGCAGTGTCCCCTGGGGTCAATACTGGGTGCAGTATTGTTTAACTTACTCATCAGTGACTTGGATGAAGGGATAGAGTGCCCCCTCAGCAAGTGTGCTGATGATACTAAACTGGGAGGAGTGGCTGATACACCAGACTATCAGCCGCTCAAAAGGATCTCAACAGGCTGGAGAGATGGGCAGAGAAGAAACTCTTGGAATTCAACAAAGGCAAGTGCAGGGTCCTCCACCTGGGGATGAATAACCCCATGCACCAGTACAGGCTGGGAGCTGATCTGCTGGAAAGGAGCTCTGAGGAGAAGGGGTTGGGGGGTCCCAGTGGACAACAACTTGACCATGAGCCAACAATGTTCCCTTGTGGTCAGTGGTATCCTGGGCTGCATCAGGAAGAGCATTGCCTGCAGGTCAAGGGAGGTGATCCTCGCCCTCTACTCAGCCCTGGTGAGGCTTCACCTGGAGTGCTGTGTCCAGTTCTGGGCTCCCCCGTACAAGAGAGACATGAAGTTTTGGAGTGAGTCCAGCGAAGGGCTACTAAAATGATGAAGGGACTGGAGCATCTGTCATCTGAGGAAAGGCTGAGGAAGCTGGGACTCTTCAGCCTGCAAAAGAGAGGGCTCAGGGGGGATCTGATCAATGCGTATGTGGAACAGATTGCCCAGAGAGGTTGTGGAGTCTCCTTCCCTGGAGTTATTCAAAAGCTGTCTGAATGCAAGATTGGGTAATGTGTTCTAGGGACCCTGCAGGGATGTTGGACTAGATAATCTCCAGGGGTCCCTTCCAACCTCAGCCATTTGATTCTGTGATTATGAGATTTTTACCAACACAAGAAAGGAAATTAAAGTTCAAAAAGGTATGGCATTTTACTACAATTTCTTTTTTAATCCCAATAACAACTTAAATAACTTGTTAGAACATGTTCATGAGAAAAGAGGGTATTTAACTATCAGCAGCAGTCTCCAAGCATGGAGAACCAGTCCAAAAATATAGTCCAGGAATTACAAAGAACACTAAAAATAAGCATTCTTCTACTCAAAGTAAAATACATTGTATAATTCCTTTCTTCTGGGGAAAAAACAAACAAACAAACAAACAAAAAAAACGCAAGCACAAAGATAAAACAGAAACCAGTCCAGCAAATGAGCAATAAATACTAACCAAGAAATATTTAATAAGCAGCTTATAAATAAATAAGTGAAATATAAAATATATGTATGCATATTTCATCCTGCCACATAAATGTTTTGTAAGATGTTTTAAAAAATGAAAAAAGAAAAAAATGAGAAGACAGTCTTGCTAGTGTATAATGATTCATGAACTATAACCAAAATAAATACAATTTATATGTGCAGTGCAACAGGACTGTACTATTTCAGAACTCAGCAAGCAGCCAGTAGCAAGGGCAGCTTTACAAGCCTTAGAAAACACAATTAACCCATGGATGATTTTCAGTCCTTTCACTAGTCGAAGTCAACATACTTTCAATTAGTGAACAGCAGCTAATGAAAAAAAAAAGAAGTGTATCTATACAATGTAACGCAAGCTGTCATTTTTACAGCAAACAAAGCAAAAGTTAGATGAACTTTCAAGAGAGTGAATAGATATTTTACAGCAGTAAAAAAAAAAAGGTGTGTAGTGATATAAAAGACAACATGAAAGAAAAGCAACTGGTGGTTTTGTTACATACTAAGGCATGACTTTCAACAATACTCAGCAGTGGCTTAAGTTTGTTCCTCTGAGACAACAACAAGTGAGAAGAGTTATTTTTTGGCCTTGTTTTTCAATATTTTAATATGTACAAGTGTCTTAACTTTACCATGCAGAAAAATCAGAGACAACTTACAAAATAGGTTTTATACCTGAGGCTTTTAAATGGAGTTGGACATAAACCAGATTATAAAAGCTACCCATTGTTACAAGACTGTGTCACAAATTTTTCTGAAAAGGACAAAAGTCACGAGTGGTTCTCAGGAGTGGGGAATCTTCAAGGGCAAGATGAGGCCAGAGCTTAGATTCTTTAAAAAAAAATAATAAATGTTTGCTATGATAATATTCTAGTGCTTCATTGGGATTCCCTGATTTAAAAAAAAAAAAAAAAAGTGCTAGAGGGAATAACAAATAAATAGGGTATCAGTCACCCCCATGCTGCTAAACAAGGAGGAAATCAGGTATATTTATTAATCAATTTACAGGTTTTAGCCTACACAACTGAAATTCACCCTACCCAGGTTTTAAGGCAAAGATCATGTAAAATTGAAGCTTAAGGCAGCTGTTCCCTAATAGAACTTTATATTCGACTTCCCATCTATTAAGTTTAATTAAAACCAGAACTGGAGAAGCCATTAATAGTTTCAAAACGTATCACAGAAACTGCCACAAGTGAGCTATGATAGATTCCAGTTCCCTGCAGACCCAATGAAACTGCTCAGCTCCAGTCTAACTCTCAGAAAGGACTTTCCTTTAGCTAGGGGAGACTCTGCTGGCAGAACAATTTACTTGAATCTTAAAAGACTAACCTCAAGATGCATCTTTTGAGGAAGGTTGGGCCATCATCCTATTTATATTTAATCCATAGAAAAAGTAAATTTATTCTACAATAGCTTGAGAGGGGGAAAAGGGAATAAATGACTCTCCTTTTGGGACTCATTTCACGCCACTTTTGACAGCTTTGTGCTGTTTACCTTACATGGCAGGAGGAAATTTGCTTGGCCTGTTCTGGTGGCTCTGCTATAGAGTTTGTAACATCCAACACTGCAAAATCAACTCCTAAAAACACTCAATAACTCTTTAATGAACTCCTGACTGTGACCTTAAATCAAAAAGGAAGGAGGAAGGAGGGAAGAAACAAGGCTTCCAACCAAGTCCTTACTGATCTTCAATTATTTAAAGCCCTCATTCCTGTGGTAAAAACACTGACAGCAGTCAAACAAGCAATTGGGGAACTCAGATGGTTAACATTTTGCTGCTTATGCAGGGTGTCTACTGTGGTGTGCTGTTTGGTGTGGTGCCTCTGAAAACAACACAACCTCTAGGTGTGAACGGGAAATGTACTGTCAGAGGCAAAATTAGTAACGATGGGGGATCCCGCCGTCTGGCTTCTCAAACTAGATCCGAGGACATTTGAGAGACGCCGGCATGCATTTAATCCGCGCTCCGTGAGGAGAAGAGGATAGCATGAAACGAGGCACTCGCAGCGTTACGGGGGGCGAGCAGTGGGGTTTTTCTGTCAGAGCCGGGGCGGGCGCCCCGCTGCCGTCGGCGGGCCTGGAGAGCCCCCTAGCGGCCGGCGGGCCGCCGCTGTGACACGGAGCCGGGGGAAAAGGGTTTTCCTCTCAGAGAAACTCTCGCCGCCCGTTCACTGTTCAACGAGATGTTTAACACAGGCCTGGAAGGCGTCGTAATGTTAAGGGGTTTGTTTAAATGGTTCTAAGTGCAACGCGCAAAAATGTGGAAGTTTTTCTTCATCTTTTTTTAATGCATGCTGAAGGACTGGCTATCGAGGACTCGCCACGAATTAGCTAAAGGATTCAATTGGCTTCAGCATTTAAAGGACAAGTTAGTTTACAATAATTGTCTCAGGAAGGAAAACGATTAGATTATCTCTGAGGATGCAATTCATGGAGTAATTTAGAAGTGCAGATACAGTCCTTTTCAGGGCATTAAGACAGAGCTGTTAACCTGGTGCCGTTCAAATCCCCGGCTCTGATGGGTTTGCCCTTATTTTTGAAACAGTCAAATGATTTTTTTAAGAGATTGTATATATGATGGTGGACAAACAAGATGCTTGATATGTCCCTAACCTAGGTAAGTATGCTACCATCCTTTTTCCTTGCCTCTTCTGGGCATGCCATGAAGCACCTGCTGTACAGCTCCATTATAAACAAGCAGAAAACTTTTAAATAAATAATTTCACCCTTTCTGGCCTATTATTTGAAAACTTTTCCCATGCATAGAGCCAGAACCTTCCCTCTTTGTTGGTATATTTGAGTAATTAGGCTAGTAAATTGTAGAGGAAACTATTGCATTCAGAAGACAGTTCAGAGGTGGGCTCAACCCGCGTCACTACTAGCTCATAAACCATGTACTTCCTTATAACATTCCCTCTACGCTTGTTGCTCTACTTCTGAGAAAGCAGGGAAGTGGCAGAAAGAACATAAGGACATCTGTGCTGAGTGAAGCCAAGAGTCTCATCTAGTCCAGCATCCTGTTTCTGACCACAGCCACCGGTTAAGGCTTGTGGAAAGATGGTAAGAAAATGGCACTTTTACAGTGATGTTCTGCCTCTTCTGCTATTCTTTGCCTCAGGGATGGGATTTCATCACTCTACTTTCTAGCTGCATCTTTCTCTTTAATACTCCTCCATAGATTCTTCTCTGATTAATTTATCCAACTAGTGGGTTTTTTTGTTTGTTTTTTAATCACTTTGGTCCTCTTAACTTATGCTGGCAGTAATTTTCACATCTGTCCTGGTTTCAGTTAGGACAGAGTTAATTTTCCTCCTAGTAGCTGGCAGGGTGCTATGTTTTGGATTAGAATGAGAAGAGCGCTGATAACATGCTGATGTTTTAATTGTTGTAGAGCAGTGCTTACACCAAGCCAAGGACTTTTCAGCCTCTCTCTGTCCTGCTAGCGAGCAGGCTAGGGATGCAGCAGGAGCTGGGAGGGGACAGACCCAGGACAGCTGACCCAAACTGGCCAAAGGGGTATTCCATACCATCTGACGTCATGCTGAACAATATATAGGGGTGGCTAGCCGGGGTGGAGGGGGGGCCGGCTGCTCGGGGATAGGCTGGGCATCGGTCAACGGGTGGTGAGCAATTGCATTGTGCATCACTTATTTCGTACACATTATTACTATTAATACTATTATTATTATTATTATTGTTATTCTTTTCCCTGTCTTAATAAACTGTCTTTATCTCAACTCACAGGCTTCACTTTCCCGTTTCTCTCCCCCATCCCGGAGAGGGAGGGGGGAGGGTGAGCGAACAGCTGTGTGGTGTTTGACTGCCAGCCGGGCTAAACCACAACAACATCCCAATCATATATTGTGCGAAAAAGTTCCTGTAACTTTTGTAAACAAAACAAAACAAAACATTGTTGTCTGATCGTCTTCTGAATGCCTCTTCCCTGCCTTTCACCGCTTTATATACTTCTCCTGAGCTGAAGCTACTACAATCTTATATTCCTTGTTACTGTTCCATAGTTCAGCTACATCTTAGAAACCACACATTTGCAAGGGCTTTGTGGTTTGTTCTTACTTCAGAAAGACTCTCTGTTTCTGAAGAGAAAAAAATGCAAAGGCATAGAACAAATGTAAAGAGCAGAAACCATTATTTTAGCGGTAACTAGATAATTACATACATATCACCAAAAGAGAAGCATTTCCAGAAGACCATACAGAAAGAAAAGTGGGAGTAACTCTTAGAAGAATACTTCAGAGCACTACTCCTTCCTCCTATGTGTGTGCGTGATCTGCTTTTCAGTGGCAGTGGCTTGCTACAATGTGAGTGTCCAGCTGTAAAATTAGCAAAGGACAATTCAAGCTGGCCACACTTTTTACGTTACTCCTCTGAGAGACGTTAGGTCACCTGTAACTAGAAATGTAAATTTCTAAATAGATATGAAAAGAAGAAAGAAGAAAGTCCAAGTTTGTTTCACTATCTTCTTTTTGAGTTTGAGTTTTTGTTGTTGTTTTTTGTTTGTGGTGTTGGTGATGGTGGTGGTTTTTAAGAAGAAATAATGTTTTAGGAGAAACTGAAATATTAGTAGTAATTATTTAATTTTTAAAAATAAGAAACATACTGTGCAAAATTTATGTAAAGCACAGGAAGCAATACTAGTTATATGCACAAAATGACATACATTGTTTACATGCAAATGACAAATGTAGCTGCTATTAAAATCCAATTGTGTGCCATACCAGTGCACCTAACTAGGTTTTTCCTGTAACCAGAACTGAAAAAAATGGAAGAGTAGAAGAAGGTGTTTAAAAACAGTAAGAATCACTATTGCTCATTTACTGTATTTGCGTCTCTGGATTCAACTTAAGCGATTTTACAGAGAACATTACAATGTTCTCTAAAACTAATATTTGGAAGGAAAAGCTTTAGGAAACAAATTAAACATCACTGGTACATTCATTATAAAGTATTTTGCATAGTAGAATTTTAAAAGACAAAATAAAGTTTGGCCTATGTAGCACAAGTGTCTAAGAAACTTCATTTGGATACTAGCTGAAAATTAAAGCCTAAGTCCAACATTAATGACTCTAAATCAGGCACTGCCCTGGCAAGAAGAAATTTAGCCATAATCCTAGCGCCAATCTAATCTTAGTGTTAACCCAAGTTTGGCATCTTCTGCCAACTCCACAGCTACCCAGATAGGTAGTACGTGACTTCCAGTAATCCTGGCCAGCTCTCTGCTGCCTTCCATCCAGCCGCTATACCAGCTTCCCTGGCACTTCACTGACCAGCACTTGTTCTAATTTTGAACCAATTTTGTCCAATCAACCGTATCAACTGCAGGGACCTGAAATCTCTTTTAGGTGGAATAACCCTAAGCTATATTCTAGTAGGAATTTGGGGCATAGCAATAAGTCTAGAAAAACAAACTTTAATGAGCTAAATTAATTATTATCCCAGCCCTAGCATTAGCAGCAGACACCGCATTTTATGCAAATAGGTGTTTCTCTGATGTTTTCCTCACCAGAAAAAAAGAAAAAAAGAAAAAAAAAAGTTAAAAGTCTTTTGCTTTTCACTATAAGACTATAAGCTTCTTTAAAAGCAGTATTTAAAGGAGGTATTTGAGAAGTAAGTTATTTTATTAGAATATAGGTTAAAAATACATTAAAATATAGTTATTAAATACACAGTACAATTTAAGTTTTAACAAAAATTTATAAAATATTAAAAATGGATGTATTGCACATGCGATGCATTTAAGATGACATGTCAACACGTTTAAAATACGATAAATCAAATACTAAAAATATAGAATTGTAAGTTGAAAGTGAAGAAACAAAATGGTAAGTCACTCCAAGGTAGCTTGAAACTTATTTACATACCTTTTCTGATTGATGTTGTAATATCTACACAAAACAGCTCATTTTTTTAACTGAAAAAGGCTTGAAAAATGAGCACAGATGTAAAGAATATATGCAGTGATGTCAACATGTCTGGTAAAACTATCACGAACAGTACAAAATTTGGCCTGTGCTATATTGTACTATAATTGCCTATAGTTATATATTTTAAAGTACAATATACTTTAAATTGTTTCTCTGGAAGGAGTTAGCTTCAATAATAATTTAATTTTAAATATTTTTCTGAACAGTCTTTTCCTCCTGCAAGAAGATGTTCTCATACTTTTTGTTTCTTCATGAGGAATAGAGGAGGATATGAAGAAACAGGAAAAAAAAGATTGATTTTCAAGTTCCTCTTTCTCATTTTCCAAACTCATATCTCTTTCTCTGACAATCAAGCATTTCACTACATTTGCCAAAATACAAGCATGTTTTTAATGATAACAATTATTGCCATATTCATTTTTAGAATTCATCTTCTGGCAATGAACCTTGTTCAGTAATCTGCTCCTTTAAGAGAGTAGGATTTAGACACTTTGGGCCCTAGAAATCAGAAAGACAGTTTTCTAACGGACTATAGAAACATGCAAATAACTAGTAGAAGAGAAGAAAAGCAGACTGAAAAAAAAAAAAAAAAGGGGAGAGTAATTCACAAAAAAATTAATTTGGACCTGTTTATGTGTAATTCCCCTGTTCATAGTTATAAATGGGAAAATAAGCAAATAGTGAAAAACTTCACCAAGAAGCCAGACAGAATTCATGCATCAGGCAGGATTAGATCATTGCCTTCTGTAGTCAGTAGCCAAGGAAGGCCTCTCCTTTGCTGCTCAGCTATTCACAGTGGTTATTCATTTTTCCACCTTTCATGGCAGAACTCCTGTTCTGAAGAAAGCTACAGCTGAATTTGCAGATTTATGTTTGAAATATATTCACCAAGTTTATTAGGCAAAACGAAACAAAGAAAAACAAAAACAATCAGGTCATTATTTGGAGAAGCTGGAAGTGGTTACTTTGTTCACTGAAAAGCAGAAGGAAATGGTGGTAAAGCTTGTAAAATCATGCTTGGGACCAGGGAACAAGAGGGAGACATGGAAATGTCAGTGAAACAGATAGGAAAGTGGGGAAACTGCTACTGGAAGCAGGAATACAGGAGCTGAGGAAACAAGGAGGTATTGCAATGGGAGCTGGAAAGTACTTGGCAGGAATCAGAAGGAAACTCATTTTTGTGTAACTCATTTAAAAGTCATAGCAATCACAAAGCACAAATCGATCTAAAATTACGCTTCACTTCTTCAAATACATACTTGTTGAAGACTTGCTATTGTTACTTAAATTACTTAAATTATTGCCATGTTGATTTCCAAGCGTATGTATAGTTGCAGCTCAAGATATATTTAAATGGTGCCTAAAACCACACCCTACCAAAAAAGAAATCTCAAAGCACAGCTCCTGTAAAGTAGCTGATCAACATAGACAATTCAACACCTTCCCCTCAGACAAAAGGACAATTCAACAGGGCTCTTGGAAGCAAATAATTGATTTAGAGATGGGCATCGAAGAAAACCTGGGTGAAGACAGCTTCCCCTCTCCTCCCACCCCAAAAGAAAGAGGAATAAGTTCAGCAACTACAGTTTCTAATTCATGTGTAGACTGGCTGTGATACTATGAGAGTCTTTTGCCTACTAGGAGTTTGTGCCAAGACTGTGGTTAGTGATTAGATAATAAGATAGTGATATGATAAAAAGAAAGAGCATGACATAATGTTGCAACCAAAGATCATTCAATCATCCAATGGTATAAATGTTGACGAAAAAAGTCAGTTTAACACATTTTCTAAACTTCTTCCCTGCCTTCTCCCCACCACCCTTGCCCCCAAAAAAGGCTTCTAGGGAGACATATACTTACCAAGGCAAGTATAAAGACCCTGACTTATCCATGCTAGAATAGCAAGAGTGATAAGATCTCCAAAACTTGCTGCTATAGGAGTGGCAACATTGTCAGGATTAATACCAGTTTTCTTTGATCCAACAATAACTCCAACCATTATTATTCCTAGAGTCAATGAAGAAGAAAATACAGTAATCATATCTACTGTTGGAACCCCATAGGAAATTTCAAGACAATGGCAATTTCAAACTTAATAAATAAGAAGTCTGTGCTTTTGTCCCAGGATGATAATTCCTCTCACCTAGATGACTTCTGCATTTTTAAATTTTAGCCATTCTTAAGAATGAAGTTAGATATTTAAAAAAAATAAAGTAAGCATGCAAAAATGTCGAACCATCTGTACAATGAACTATTTTGCTTATGATTAGAATTAGCACAACTGAGATTGTAAATCAACCATTTTCTGAAGAAAAAATATTCAGTGTATTATTTCTACACCCCATTAACTTTAGCTGACTGAAATTTAAATGGCTCTACAATGAAAACAACATAAGATTAAATACTTGGACGTCAGATATTGTGCAAGATTTCCAGCTAAGTACTCAACACCAAAAGTCAAGAAGCTACATCATAATTTAAACTAACACTAGGCAACACATGAAAATGTAGCTTGCTACCCACTTAAAGCATTTCAAATTGACACTGTTGGTTTCTATTTTTTTCCTACGTACACCAACACTAACTTTTAAAGAGACATTTCCCTACAGAATGGCTACTAAAAATAAAACTCATACTGCTATTAACATCCTTCTTTGGCATAACTTGAGTTAATTTACCCCTCATCATACAATACACAAAAGCGCTTCAACTGTGTATACTATTCTTCATGTTATTTTAAAGAATTTTTGAAGATTTGGTATTATAATTTTCATTATATTTTTCATGTATTGTAGCAAGTAATAATATTTATTGTAGGGTAAATGAGTTCACTTTCAGAGAAACTGCCTGAAGAGTTACACTCCAAGAAAGTTGCAAAAGAAAGAACTGAAGTGGTCCTGTTTGATCACAATATCTGAAAAGCACCTGTTTCATGCCTAGGAAGCAGAAACTTAGAAAGTAATTTCCTGTGCTGGCCTATCACCAGATAACATTAAAAGTTTCTCTTCATGTCCAGCTTATACGTAAGTGGAAAAAACACACTCATGTTCCCCCGTTCTCTTGCTGCTCTTAATTTTGTTACATGATCAAATTTAATGGCTTTGGAGTCACTAAAGTGTATGCTCATAATTCCATGCCAAACATTTACAATTTTGCACTTTTCACTTAATTAAGCATATCAAATTAGTAAAAAGGAACCTAAACATTTTACTTGATTTACTATTACTAAGACTACTGGTCGCATATTTTCATTAAGAATATGTCAAAAGTAGAGGAACCTTTTTTTCCCCCTCATGTCCATTAAATACCAGATTTTGCGGTTAAATATGTCCTGACAATTGGCAAGAGAAGCTTAATTTCATCATTACATGTGTCTCCAGACAGATACATTGGCACTGTTTCACTGTTTGTAGAAGGGGACTTGAACTCAATCCAGAACTTTCATATAACAAGCCAATTTGTTAATTTCAGAAACAAAGCAAAACATAAAATAATATATAAGCAGCATGGATAGATAACCAGGGAGTTTGGATTCAGCTAAATTAACATCCAAGTTCACTTGAGCTTAATTACACATAAGTTCCATGTATTAAGTGTTAAGAACATACTTTGTACATCAATTAATATAGAAAGTAGGGGCAAAAGTTCTCCATCCTATTAGGTGAAATCTAAAAACATACTTTTTTATTCTGTGTTTTTAGACATGCTGAGGAGGTCAGGCAAATCAAACCTTTTCTAAAGAATATGACAGATGAATGTAATATTCAGGCCTCCGGAAATTGCAGAAGGGTTGTTCTACCCTCAGCTGTGTTTCACATGTATTACACCCTGCTGGACTTAAATTGTTAACGAACCGAAACATAATATACACTCAGCATTCACAGAGAACTAAATAACTGTAAAAAGTAACATATATACTTCTTTTACCTTGTAAAAGAGAAGCTATGAATGCAGTTGCTACACTGCTAGAACACAGAAGGATTGAATGATCAAAACGGTATTTGCCCTCTGGAATCCAGCCCAATATAACTGCTGCCACTGCTGCCAGAAAACCAACTACTGTTGCCTGAACCTGGAAAAGAAAAAGGTGAACACTTGTTTTTTAGTGATCTGTGATTCTTAAAAATAATTGAGACTTAAGAATAATTTTCTGTTATTCTTTCCTCCTATTTACATTTATTTGCAAGTTGTAAGGGCAGCATGTTCACCCATTCTGTACAGACAATGATAACCCTAGATGATCAAGAAGAAACATCTCATGCTAGCAGAAAAGGCTTTACTGATAATTCAGACCCAGGAATAACAAAAGTCAAATTAGGGAAAAGAGCTGAGGAATTACCAGAAGCCAAAGATGAAATGCCTAAAGAGGTTCCTAAGCCACTTAAAACAATGAAGTCACAGCAAAAACATTTCACTTATTTTTTGAGTATGTTTTTTTATAACATATGAGTATGAAATAGTTCTAAAGATTAAGAAATAGTTGCTCTGGAGAACAAATATTCCTTTGTTCAAATGACCCAGTTATTTAAAATATTGTTCATTATCCAAAAGCTCTATCACATACTTTTCCTGTAAATATTGAGTCCAATGAAAATACAGCATTGAAAATATTTGAGAGGTTATGTTCAAGAGGTTTTGCCAAATCTGAAATTTTTCTCCCATCTTCCTTAGAAATGCTCTCTCAGAAAAATTAAAAGGAAGTACCCTTGGTGCAGTCACAAAGAATACTTTACCTCTTCTTGTGATAAATATAAGCTCATATCGTTTTAGAGAAGAACTACACTGTACCAAAACAAACAAACAAACAAACAAACAAAAAAATATAAAAACCCTGTATGTTAAGTATGAACCAGTGTAATAGGGTAGTTTCCTGTTAACATTGTCTGTCTCTATACTTGATTGACTTTTAAAATAACTTAGTTCACCTAGAAAAGTTAATCAAACAAGTCGATTTATTTACCTGTTTTAAGGCCAAATTGCCAATTATTAGGTTCCATTTCTCAATGGGAGAATCCATTTTTCCAATATTTACCTGTCAAAATTACAAGAGAATTTTAGACGTTTGGGTTTAAACTTTGAAAATGCACTAACAAGGCAGAAACCCACAAATAATTCAACTCTCACCAAAAGACAGACGTTTTGAAAGCAAGTGAAAACTGTGCTTCACTTTTTCAAGTTAAGCATTGCTGTTGATTTAAAATCGTATTCACACTAGCTATCCAAGAGCAGCTAAGCTTGATGCAGTTTTACACAGTAACTTGTTTAACATTAGCTTATTGTGCAAGATATACTAGCTGCCTTGTGTTCCAGGAATGCCCAGGCAACACCAGTGATTAGATCAGTGGCTGGAAGGGAAAATTCTCAGTGTTCAGTCACTTTAAACTAAGCTTGTTTCTATGGTCCTTTAATCCTATGAGCCAATAAAAAAATACACAACTATACAGTGTATGGACACAAACACTTTCATGCAAGTGTTTTAATTGACTGCAGTGGAACTACTTGCGTAGAATAACTGCAAGTGGTTACAGACTTATGATGCTTTAAATGATAGAGGTCCAGTCTTAAAGCAGTAGCTGGAGGACAGCAAATGAATTATTCTAACAAATGAACAAGTACATACATAGTCTTTTATAATGTACTTCAAACCTGTATTTTTTGAGTTAGAGGACAAAATCTGAAGATAGTACGTACTACTGCAGTATAATGATATTTAAAATAACTACCTTCTTGTAAAAATGGAGTAAGTTTTTAAGTTTTTAGCATAAATTTCAGTGGTGTTTTCCATACAATCCTAACCTACAAGATACTTTGTATTTCTCAAAATGTAGGAAGTCTTAATGCATATTTTTCCTCTTTTTATAATTTCTTTATGATCAGTTTTATACTTCAATTTCTTTTCCACTTTGTTCCACTTTCTGATATTAATGAGTTGTGAGGAACTAAGTACTAAAAGAAATACCAGCTTAAAAAAAAAGGAAATGTAATAAGACACTTTATCCCAATCTACACTATAAATACTTTACAGTGTTTGAAGTACAGTCAAAGCTCCACAAAGATATGCATTAATTTTAAATATTACATCAATATTTAAGGAAGTTTGGATAAGAATTTCCCTTGCGTCTTTCTTAAATATATACACTAAATGAATTAAATGACAGGTTATAGAGAGGTTCACTTTTTTTGTCCTTTGAGAAAGTTTTTGGAAGAAAAGCACCCTATCAAACCAGTAATATTGCAAAGAACTTAATCCAGTCTTAAAGAGAGCTGCTACCAGAAGGCATAGTTCTTTTTCCCCACCATCATCCACACATTCACCTTATCTTTCTTGAACCAGGTCCACCAATTTCATGAGTAAGTTCACAGCAACTTACAAGCCAAGCAGACTTGCTTGATGGTTTGATGGAAAACACTTTCTTGTGGAGTAAAAAGATTTGTTTATTTTTTCTACAAAATGATCTGATCCATCTGTGATTGCACAAATGAGGTTTGGAAGGAAGAAGGAGAGCAGGAGCACTCCTTTCAGCTGAGACCAAATTTATTGTGAGACTGTGGAATACACACATCAACAAAAGGCTTATGAATTCTATAAAGTCAAATTGCTAATGCCTAACCCCAATAACACATAGTCAAAACAAGAGAGTCTGCATAAAATTTACAGGGATGTCTGGATGAGTGGTTCTTGTTTCTTTTTGTTTTCATTTATTTATTTATCTATTGTTGCTGTTTTCACTTCCTCTTAAAAAAAAGAAAAAGTAGTAGGGAGAAAAGGCAGCAGTGTGAACTGAGACAATGAGAATGACTCAAACAACAAAACAACGCTGAAGAATACAAAACACACAATATAAATAATATGCTTGAATGGGCAGTTGGCCTAAGCACACCTCATACACTTCTGCCAGTACAGCAGTGGGATAAGGGAGAATTTCACATCCATACTAACACCAAAGAGAAGTACAAGCTATGCCCTGAAGTTGATTGAAACCACAAAGATGATTAGTTTACAGCCCCAAGAGCATAGACACATATACAAATTCAGATGCAATTATAAGCTAGCTGAGGAAGAACGTTATGAATTAGTTCCAATGCTGAAGTCATTCTGGAAATGTCTTCCTCAAAGGTAAAGCTATTCACAGAGGCACAGTCTTGTATTTAGTGTGTACCTGGTGGGGAGCTGGCTTCAGCAAATTCAGGCATCAGAAAACAAGCAAACAAGAAAAAAAAAACAACACAAGTCTGTTCATACAAAGCTGGGAAACAGCTTGGTGCTGGTGGTGCTGTGACTTTGACACCAGGCAATGCCAAAGAAACCAGAGCTCCCACATGCCATAAAGCATTGTCTGAAGAAACGTACACTTCACTGACCTCTTCTTAGTCAGCTAATTTACCTTCATGATGGCAGGCTGCAAACAGAGCTGGCTAACTTGTTTTTGCCAAGCCAGACATGGCAATTTCTTGTATTGAGGTGAGGGGAAGCCTTGAATAAAATGCTTGAATAAAACCTACTGAATCATTAGCTGACTTACGTCTTGATGAGACTTAATGACTTAAGTGGCACTGGCAATACTCCTCAAACTAACACTTTTCATATTGTGCTGTTGTCAGGAGGCTTGGGCTTCAAATGGCCGAACTGGCTCCAAAAAATCACACTCAAGACATCTGCAGATCACGTTATCACACAGTTAATGGGATACTCTTAAGAATGCCATTCTGGGCTGAGCAGAAATGTCCTGAACCTCATGATGTCAACTTAGCCACTGAACACGCAGCCAGTGTTGTGGAAACTCTAGTATCAACTTTCTGTGTGCGAGGGGGATCAACTCCTGCACTTTTGGTAACATTTAATGGATGATACAAACTGGGGCTAATGTTCCCAGTGCAGACAAAAGGTCTGTGTGACCCTTTTCCAAATGTTCCCTGAGAACTATGAGTTTCACAAATGACATGGCGTTGGTGATGATGGGGAAACCAACCACTGACTGGCCCAGAGAATAGGTGCTGGAGGCATGATCTGACAAAGATCAAGGATGTAATTTGGACAAAGAATTAAAGATCCCATTAACAGAAACAGAAGAGGTGGAGGTGATTCTTAACCTCTTTTTAAGCTTTCAGTTAGGCACTGGTAGATATTGGGCTTCCCTGAATGTTTTTCACTGTGCGATACAATCACTTTCAATCCTCAGACCATGAGCTGTAACAGTCAGGAACAAATTAAGCAACATGTCAAGCCAAAAGAAAGTAAGGTAGAAGATAAATTTATGCATGACAGTAAACTTAGTAAGGTTAAAACAACAAATATTTTTAAGAAACAGACAATACACAGAAAAGTAACAGCACTAAAATCAAACAAAACAAATATGAATAGCTAAGGCTGCTACTGACAAAGACGCAGTACATGTCAATTCTTACGCATGAAAAAAAGGATATGGGGCAAAACTCAGTAGTTTCTATAAAAGGCATGACACAAGCAAACCTTCACAGGACTGCTAAGGTTATGTCCATCACAGTGTGCATTTGGACAATAACTCAATATAATGTGATAATGAAATGTATTAATGACAGAAACCTGGGAGGCATTGTCAATACAAAGCATTGAAATATACAAAAACTGAATGACCTTGAGGATTACAGCAATGGAAACAAATGAAATTCGACAGAAGTGCAAGGTTATGCGCTTACTGACCAACAATATTTATGCCAGCAGATGGGAGCAACAACTGGAAATAGCACAAAAGGAGAAATACTAGGACACAGTAATTGATTACAAAGTAACTATGAGGTCTAAACCCAACACTGCTCAGAAAACAAATCCATATAAATGAGAAAGTTTCAAGAGCAATTTTCAAGGGAAATAGAGAAGTGCTATTTTACAATGCCACAGCGAGGTCCCCTTTGGAGTTATATACACCTGTGACCGAACATTTTCTAGTAAGATTCATTCAAGCAGCAACAGGCAGAGAAAAGAGGCCTTGCTGGAAAATGGAAAGCTTATCTTAGAAAGGTAGTGTCTTACAGAGATACCCAGTTCAGGTACTACAAATAGCTTAGCCACCTAATTAGTTCATGTTAGTTATTTACACACATACAAATATTTATGCTAAAGTAATCCGGATTGCTTGGGCTAGAAAAATGAAGGTACAGAACATCTCTACATGAGATGTAGAAAGGAACTACAACAAATACATACAAAAGGAGACTGCAAATAGAACAGTTATGCTATGTTACAGTGCTGACCCCCACACACCAAAAAAAAATTGAAAAAAAAAGGAATAAAATTATTTAGCAAGAAAGTAAAAAAAAAAAAATCTTACGGTTTGATCAATAAAGGTCTGGAGTAGCAATGTGAGAAATGTTTTATTTTGGTGTCAAGAGGTCTTTGGAATAATATATTCAAAATATTCATGTTAGCATATTCAAACCCCGTCAAGGCCAAAGACATCTGCCAACCTGACAGAATACAAATGTAAATCTCAATAATCTACTTCATATTTTTGAATGATGACTCAGAAGAGACAAAAGAAGTAAAATTTTGATATGTGAAGATTGGAAGACGGTTGTCTTTTTAACTTTGCCAATTTAATAACAGATTTAAAGAGCTCCCGTAAAAGCCAGATTAGGCCATAAACATAAATCACTAGAGTTCCAAAGATTTGTTTTCAAAAATTTACAACACCTATCTGAAGGGGGAAGGAGAAGAGAAAGTTACTTACAGCAGTTGACAGCCGGGATGCCAAGGTCATTTCCAAATTTCCTTTGAGACCAAGAAGTGCAGGAACCAAGATAAAAACTTCAGTAACATTCTTGAACACATCCCAGTGCTATTTAAAGGACACAGTGGGAAAAAAATCAATTGAAAAATTCTCTAATTCTCTTTAGGCCTTCTTTAATGTAATGCCAAAAATTCTGTAACTCATAATTAAAGTCTCTATAAAAATCGATCTTTTAATACTAGACCTAAAAGTCTTTAAAGCAAGATCTGTTATCTATCCAGATAATATAGAATTATGACTGCATACTACTATTTCAAAGACCAGAATACCAAAAGCAAGAGATACAAAACTTCCTAAATTATTGCGTCTCCACTACTGTACTTTCTTTGCATCTTTTAAATAAAGACTAAGCAAAGGTCATTGGAAATTTTTACTCTTCCTGTTGTATAAGTATTTATTTCTTACTCTCTCTGAAAAGAGTTCAAGTACCTAATCTGTTTGATGCATGTAATTTCTGTTTGTATAGTGCATGTTAATTTCTGCCGCTTAAATTAAACTACTACTTCAAAGGCTTCATCAGAAAAAAATGAAGTTTAATAACTTTTATTTTATAGCAGAAAGCTAGAGTTAAATAACAAACCTAGTTAAAGAGAGATAATTAATTTGAAGCTTTTTAAAATGACTTTAAAATAATACCACGTGCTATGCCTGCTTTTGGAAACTGCTCTTAATTTACAATATTTTCATCTTTTCTACTGCAGCTGTTTAGAAACCTCACGTAAAAAACTGCAAGGAATAAGCTGTCAAATGGACAGAGCTTGTAAGTGAAAACATGGCTCCTAACTCTTACTTTTAAGTATGAAATTTAGAAGAATACAGATTTCCAAAACCCTGATTTTTTAAAGCAAATGAAGACAAGCTCCAATATTTTTTGTGTGTGTTGAGTTCTTGGTGTAGAAATGCTCTACTACTTCCTATGCCTGTCAATCTATGTATTTAATATGTAATCATGTATCAACTTAAACTGAACTAACAAAACCACAATGTAAATCTTCTTTGCATGCAGGAATTTGCAGCAATTTGAAATATGATAGTAAATAGGATCAATTCTCAAATGTAAACAAGATATCAGAATTTCCTGTATATGAATTCACATATATACTTACAACTGAGAAAGAATAGCCATGAAATGGTTTGTTTAAGAAAAAAAAAAAAAAAAAAGCTTAGAATGCTTTGTCTTCCTCACATTTTCATTTTCAGAAGATTTTCTATCACATTTCAATACCCTGCTCTACTAACATCATAGATTTATGCTTAGTTTAAGGTAGAAAAAGCTAACGTTGGTTATTTAGTTTTGTCTTTTTGTCACATTTCTCTCATGCATGCTGCTGAACTGAGAAACCAAGAAAGATTAAAAGTAAGATAGAAGGAAAAAACAAGGTAATATCTCAATCCAGATCAAAGAACAGCTACCCAAGCACTTTTGCTCCTTTCAGAGAAGAAAGGCATGGCAAAATATTGGATTGAAAGCCAGTAATGGCAGTAGACAAAACTGCCTCTTTTGGCTGATCATTAAGCTGTATCACGACATAAAACACGTACTAACTGTGGATGAACAAGGCATCTGTAAAAGAATAAAACTGGCAGTATGTTATGAACAAAGTACAAGATTGATGCAAAACAGTGTAAGGAAACAGTAAAATTTGCTTGTCAATTTTAATTTTCCTTTTTCTTAATGTACAAAGTGTCTTTTCATTGCGATTGCTTTAAGACCATGTTTTCTTTACTCTCTCAAGATTTTGAGTGACAAAAGGAGAAAAAAAGGGAAGGGAAGGGAAGGGAAGGGAAGGGAAGGGAAGGGAAGGGAAGGGAAGGGAAGGGAAGGGAAGGGAAGGGGAAGGGGAAGGGGAAGGGGAAGGGGAAGGGGAAGGGGAAGGGGAAGGGGAAGGGGAAGGGGAAGGGGAGGGGGAAGGGGAAGGGGAAGGGGAAGGGGAAGGGGAAGGGGAAGGGGAAGGGGAAGGGGAAGGGGAAGGGGAAGGGGAAGGGGAAGGGGAAGGGGAAGGGGAAGGGACCTTAAGAGATCATAGATTCATAGAATCATAGAATATCCCGAGTTGGAAGGGACCCATAAGGATCATCAAGTCTAACTCCTGGCACCACACAAAATTAATACAAAAAATCCTCATCTAGTCATCCTCATCAAAAGATCATCTAGTACAACTGCCTGAACAATTATGGGATAACCAAAAGTTAAAAAATGGTCACCTCTTCCTTCAAGTGAACTTTAAGTATAGCTAAAGAAATCTCAGAGACAGAATGAAACAAAGCAAAACCAGATGGATTTCTCTACTGTCTTCTCAGTTTGAATAGTGTGGTTATTTCATCTGTTTGAACAATTTTTTGTGCATCTACTTATACAGGAAGAAAGAATCCATTAGATTAGTGTTTACAACAAATTTCTGGTTTTGAAAAAAAAAAAAGTAGGTAGGAAATAAAAGCAAATATAGCCTTCAAAAAGCAAAGAGTAGGCAAGAAAGTAATTTAGTCCATTAAGCCTTCCTTAGCTATTACTTTCCTCAGAATTTTCTTCAAGTATAACTGCACAAAAAATACTTCATAGGCAACTTTTATTTTTAACTCTACTGAAATGCTGCAAACACCTACAACAGTGTTAAGCTAGAAAGCACTCTTAAAAATGTTCTCTATGATATAATGTTCCTATAAAAATGTTCCTTAACTCCAGGTTAAAAACAGGTTTTAAAAATATTATTAATGTAACTCTTAAAATTCAGAGAAAGTTGTATTTTATTTTAATCCTGAATAACTATCATCAGTTAAATCTGCTAGCACATATCTACCACAACTATATTTCAAGGTGGAAGTGACTTTGCAGCCCTGTTCACACCAATAATGTTTTTAACTTCAAGTGTTCTGTATACCTAACACTATATAAAAAAGTCACTTCCACTTGAATACTCAAAAAAGCTCTAATACACTGAATTTCATTTATTATATGAATTTAATGCACACTTTCATATCCATGTGCATTATCACAGACCAGATCTACACATTATGTCAGAAATTGCATAGACTGAAAGCACACATGGAAATGAGGTAATAAAATAAATTCTCGTATCTTTTTAAACACCTATGCATTGTGGCATCACAATTAATTACAATTTCCACTTAAAGCTGAATACATTTATTACTGTCAAACAAATTTTGAGCATGTTCATTGTTATATTTCTATCTTCAGTTAAAGCAGAAGGTAATATTTTTTTTCGCCAGATTACTGTGGCTAAGTGACAACACTTACCAAGTCTTGAATGACTCCAAATGAAATATTGGAACTATTTAAGACAAGTTTTGGGGGGAAGGAGTTCATAATAGCAAAGTCTTATACAGACCTAATTACCCCTAAATACTGTGAACATCTACATTGTCACACCTAAGAACTATCAAAACCCACAGATTATCTGTTAAAAAAATATCTTCCAAAGCAAATACCAACCTGTACAATATCCAAAACCATGCCAGCAGAAACAGTTCCAAATCCTGCTAGCAAAAAAGGTACAAGTATCTGCAATGCCATAATACTACTAGATTCTTTGGGTTGTTTTCTACTCCCTTCCACAATAATATCTTCATTACTGTCACTAGACAGGTTGTCTTCCTGCAACATGGCATCTGTTTCTGAAGTGTCCATTCCATCACAGTAATTATAACTGGTAAAATCATCATATTTAGGGCTACAGCTAGTTGGGCTGTGTCCATTACTTCCATGAAAAGTTTGTTCTGCAAAGTGATGGTACTCTGTGTGCTGGTCAGATCTAACATTATAATTGTGTCCTGCTGGCTGTAATCCATCTTGCCAGATACCATTCACTTTTTTGTGTCTTTCATCCTGGTTTATTTGGTAAACAACAGGAACCATACTCAAAAGCAAATTCAAGAATTTATCAGACTGAATTGTACTAAAATTTATGGTCCAGTTTACAAAACCTTCTCTGTCATGAACTTTGCTGTTTGTTTTGGCAATGGTAGATCTGCCTTTACAGTTAGTCATAGTGCTACAGAAGTACAGGTTGGAAAAGCACTTTGTTCTTCAGACGTCAGTGAAGAAATCTTGTAGATGAGTCATCAAGAGCCACGCTTGATAATTTTAAAACAGATAAACCAAAATGTTCCTTTTTTGCATGCAAAAAGTTTTTTTCAGAGATCTCAGGTCTTCAATAATTCCATAAGCAAGTCTGGATCTGGAAAAAAAAAAGTATATATAAAAAACTTAAAAATATTTTAACTCTCTACAGAAGGCATAAGATATTAGTTTAAATGTTTAGGCCACCCACTACCTTTTCAAAGTAAGTGTTTGTAAACAAGCCACTCTCCTCCAACCCTCAACTACCTAAATTGAAAGAAATTAGAAGGGAAAAAGAGAAAATTGGTGGGTGAGGAGGTTTCACAAATCAGTGTACTTTCCAGTGAGAGAAAGATAAAGCAACGTGGACTGTAAGTGAATTGGTGAGGGCCCAACTTTTGCCTTCTTAAAGTCCAGAAGTCAAAGCCATTAGGTAAGCCCTGTGTTTAGTCCTAGACTTCCAGTGTCCTTGGAAGCAGTAGGTCCCCAGAGGAAATTGTTTGTGGAAGGTGCACAGGTGTGGTAAAACAGAGCCCACATGGTGCACTGTGGTGCTGCTATTGTTCTTCATACCCTGTGCTAATGGCAGGAAGCACAGAAAAAAAGGGGAAAAAACACCTTTCAAAACAGATGTGGTAAGCCTGAAGTGATATTCTGGGTGGCACAGTCTTTACGTGTTGATAGCCTCTGCTCCTCAGCCCCGTAAAATGATCACAAAACAATATGGGCACATACAATTCAAAAGCACGCCGATTTAAGATCTTACTTACTGAATTTGCTCTGAAGCAAACATATAAATTATGTTAAATATAAAGAGATTCTATATATGCAATAAAGCTGGATGTTTTTTAATGAAATACTACAATATCAGGGAAAGAAGGCAGTAGTGAAATTCAGACCAATTCAGCCCAGTCTACAATAGTTTATATTTGTATATAACTAAGTTTATATTAGTATATATAGTATACTAATGATTTAAAAATACACCTGCAGCACTATACTCATAAATATGGTATATTCAATTTTAATTAAAATTAGAAACAAAAACTGTTAGGAGTTAGGATAAATAAGATATTACAAAACTGATTTTTATTTAATTTTGCATGAGGCATCGGTTGCACATATTTCCTTAAAGATACTTTATTCTCCTGTCTAGTGACCACTAAAATATTATTACTTGATCAATATTAACACCAGATGTGGTCAGTTTGTTTTGCTTTCTGCAAGTCATCCAAAGACAATATATCTTTTATGTTTAGTGTGATTTAATGTGTATTTATTTCTGCTTTCAAATTGCTGCTATGGTAGAATATTAGACAACGATATATAGGCAGTCTCGAGTCATTTGACATGTCCTCCATCAGAAGCCACTTTACCTTCCTCTTCTTTAGTTTTCATGTTGCAATAATAGTTACAGTAATTTACTAGAAGTACAACAGTATTCATTTGACTGGAAGTTTTGTTGACCTGTATTTATTACTAGACTCCATGAACACAAGTAAATCATTGGTACAAACAAAGAACAAAGGTTGGGCAGACTGAACTAATACGATGTTGGATAACACATTTCCACAAACTCAAGAGAAAAAAAAAATCTATGCAAAGCTGCAAAAAGTTATATTTTTACAAACTGCAGGAAATAGAAATAGTTTAGGGTTGAAGGATTTTTTATCTATTTTCCTAAGAAAATAGGGTTACTAAGATCATATATATATGTTATGATGCCTACACTTTCCATCTCTCTGTTTCAATGTTTTTTAAATCATCCAATATTTTTGAAGCAATTTCAATTACATTTGACTGAAAATAGAAATGTGAAAGCTTTTAGTTACTAACAGCCTTACAGGAGAACCTGATTGGTGCCCTTGCTGTAAGGCATCTTCAAACATGAGTTAGGATAATTCGCCCACATACAGCCACAGCAAGTCAGCTTCAAATCTCCTGCTGCTTACAGAATTACTTGTTTGGTTTTTGTCAGTGAGGAGACGACTCAGACTCGACATGAAGACTTTCCCTCTATCAATTGCGTTATCCAAGGCAGCTCTGACCAAGAAAATAATATTTTAAAAGCAACAGTGGAGTTTATTGCTTGATTTAGAAAGAAGTCAAATTTTGCAAGAAAAACAAAAACAAAACCCACAATTTTTTCTACATGTCAAAAAGAGGATCCAAGATTCCTGAGATACCTTTTTGCCACTCTGTAGTAGTTTGTGCTATGTTGAACCTTTTGTTATATATAAAAATTTGTAGGCCTCAATTCTAGTTTCCCCACACATCATTATGAGGAACAAAACAACAAAATGACCTTTGTTGTTATCCCAGAGGAGCTCTAACCACAGTCGAAAATGGTGCTTGGTTATGTGCTACAGAAAGAGAACAAGAAGGAGCAATTTGGTTTCTGCCTGACCCAAGCAAGGGTAAATAAAGAAAGTAAAAGAAAAGATAGAATGCATAAAAAAAGACAAGCAGATGTGTCATTGAACTAGCAGCTTAACTATTACCAGAATCTGTGACAACAGAGCTTTATAGAAGGATTAAGAGGAATGAAAGGGAAGTTCATGGAAATTGTGGAAAATCAAGGTTTCAGGAAGGCTGTAACACGGAGTGCTGAAGGTTCCCAGCTGATTTATGAAGATGGAAAGCAGCACATGAGTTCTGCAGAGGGAAAATTTAAGATCGCTTTAGCCAGGTGACTTTCAGTCGATCACAGGAAGCATCCAGATTAGAGATGAAAGAATTCAAGAATGGGATATGGAACTAAGATGGGAAGTGTCCAAGATAAAAGCCACATAGCCCCACTCAGCCCCACTCTAAGGTTTTTTAGGGGTGGTGGGTTTGGGTTTTTTGTCTGAGGAGGAGTGGAGGAGTAAGAAATGAAGGATTTCATTTCAATCCCAGGGAAATACATTGAGAAAATTTCCCAATAGCTTTAACAAGGCAGAGTCTGGCCGTCATTGTGGTTACTCCAATGTCCTCCAGTCACATCACTGGAGTGCTAGACCGCTGACTCATGGAAATTATTCGTTTCTCTGGAACTCCGGCCAAAAATATTTGGGTTAATTGCCCATATCTTTATACCATATGGGGTTTTCTCCATGTAAGTCTATACTTTCTATTTTTTTAAGATATAGATCTTTTGGGGGTACTGTGGTTTCATTTAATATGAGAGAGTATTAACAAATAGAAATCACACCTAAAAGAACAAAGAAGGGGGACAGAAAAATGATTCAGTCAACTGTAAAAGTTACAAACAGGGAAAGAGGCTGGCCTGGATGGCTGACAGTTGAAATGAGAAAGTACAAAGCAGTCTGGATGACAGTCATTTCTATTTTTCCTACCAAAAGGACCTGAAATGCCAAAATGAGGTAATGGTAAATGCTTAAAAATGAGAACTCTAGAAGATGAACTGAAAACTATCCTACAAAATTTAAACATACAACGAAGAGTAATTACATCTTTAGAGCATACACAGAGGAAATAACTTTGAAGCCTTCTGAATGTAAGCATTCATTTCTAAAAACCTGCTCCAGCAAAGATAATCTTCCAAATGTCACCCGATACAATAATTTTATTCTGAGTTACAGGATGCTAATATTGCTGCAGTTTTAGTTTTTTGCTTGTAGCTACAAAATGCTTGTACCTACTACATCTAAGGAAAAACATGATCTCAGGGATTAGAAGTCCCTAAGAAGCTTTATCATTGACAAGAACAATTGTGATTTTATTGTGTTGTCTAGAAAAGATATAGCCAGGTAAAGGAGCAAGCACTACTAGAGTAACTCATGTGAAATAAAGGAGGCAAAAATATCAAAAATTGCGTGCAAAAATGCGAGGAGGTAAGTGAATCTTGTTTCCTGCCATATAATCAGGAGGTTACAGACAAAGGTGAACTAATAAAAAAAAAAGAGAGAGAGAGAGATAAAGACAAAGATCCTTTGAGAAGTCAGAAAGCAGCCTCACATTTATTATACTCAGCATGTTATATATGAAATGAAAGGACACCTTGTCTTTCTGCCTACAAGCAAAATAACGAGCTCTGCCCAGAGTATGAATATAATCATTTTCAACTCATTATTGTTTCCTAAATAGCTACATTTAATAGTTCCTTCTTTTCCTTCATTCACTTTATACCACATAACAATTACTCTGTGTTATTCACCTCTCTTTCTCAGTCCTGCAAGCACACACAAATAGGAAACAGAGTCATACCCTGCTGTGTGCTGAGGACATATTCCTGAAAAGTGAGACACTTAGCAATCTGGCACACAACAAAGCAATTTTCTCCACAACAATTAATACAACTAATGCATACAGCAATTTTTAAAATACATACAGAGACAGCATGTCTGATGCTGTAACTGAACAGGCAGAAGGAGATGGTGTGGAAAATACAGAGGACCACCAGCTGGAAGAGATGCTGATTTTTGGAAATGAATAGCTGCTTCAGTAAAATCTCTCATACTTCAGCCATGAAACTGAACACCTGACTGTTATCAGATTTTTCCATCCTTCACCTTTGATTGACTTGATTGGTCTTGTCACATCTGAGGAAGATGAAGATGACATGGAAAATGCAACTGTTCAGGAAGAGGCAGCAAGAATGCTCTTCATTATTACCCAAACGTTGTTTCAGTCACGGTGAGGATTCTGTTCTCAGGAGCGTAGCAAGGAGGTGCTTCTTACACGCCTTCCCAGCACCTAAAGAACATCCACCACCAGCAGGATCAAGGGACTGGGTTCTATGGCTAAAAATTTGATCGTACAGCAATTACACTGCTGACGATTGATTTAAAGCATGAAAACAATCACCATACTTTTTAAAGTACCTTCAGAAAAAGCAGAAGAGGGAAGAATGCTGAAGCACAGAATACGAAACTTTTCTAAAGTCAATATTATGTGAGGCTAAAACAAATATTTATTGAAGTCTAAGGCTACAAAAATTAATTTTCTGATTTCTTTCAGAGTCTGGCTAACAAAATGAAAAGATAACACCAAACTAAACAATACTGAGAGCTTTCACAGGGTCCATATCTAATCATACTGTAGTCAAAGCCCTTTTTTCCTATAAGCTGCAAACAATTTTTACAGGTAATTTTTTAAGGCAATAATAATCTCTCTGCTGCACTTCTACGTGGCTTAAAATAAAACACCATAGCTTAAATGTGTCTGAGAAACACCTCTCAGTACAAGAACAAGCCTTGGAAAGGGATATTCAGGCACGTTATATGAAATATTAATGAAACACTGACCTTTAATATGTTGCCATAATAGACAGGTAGGTACTACCTTAGAAAGGGCCTTTCTTTGGACAACAGTCTATGCATGTGATAATCTACTGTAAAGAAAATTCAGGCCTCTAGCTTTGCTCATTTTGACACTTGTTTGCAATACATTCCTCTTCAGAATGATCAACATCCTAATCACATGTACAGCAACAGGAATTTTGCCACTGATTTAGCTGAGGTTAGGATTTCGTCATTTGAGACATGCCTGCAAACACCATTTATTAATTAAGGAGAGATCCTGGTGTTGCTGGATTTTGAATTTAAAACACCGTATACAAGTATCATGGAGGAGATGTTGATATGTGTTTTTAAATAGTTTTCTATACCAGCTTGTGTAGCTATTGAATATCTAGTGTTTGATTCTTTCCCCTTCATGGGCTGCTTCCACCTATTCAACACTGGGATAATTATAATGAAATGGTCATTGCCATGTCTACAGACGGATATAATGAAGATTATGTGAGATGGCTGTGCTACCAGTCAGAGGGACCTTGGCAGGCTGCAGGAACGGGCCAACAGGAATCTCATGAAGGTTAGCAACAGGAAAGGCAAAGTCCTGACGGTGGCAAGAAATAAGGCCACGTTCCAGCACAGGCTGGGGACCCAGCAGCTGGAAACCACCTGTACAGAGAAAACCCCGGTGGAGGACAAGCTGACCTTCAGCCAGCAGCGTGCCCCTGCTGCAGAAAGGCCAAAAGCATCCCAGGCTGAATCCTGCCGGCAGAGCATTGCCAGCAGGTGGAAGGAGGCAATCTTCCAGCGATCAGCAGTGGTGAGACATGTTGGGAGTGCTGTGTCCAGTTCTGGGCTCCCCAGTGTAGGAGAGACATGGGCACAGTGAAGCCAGTGCAGCAAAAGGTTATGAAGATCATTTGGGGATTTGAACATCTGATAGGTGAGGAGAAGCTGGATGCCCAGAGGGATCTTGCCAAGTGTACAAATAACTGGTGAGAGTAGTTAAAAAAGATGAAGCCAGACTCTTTAGTGGTACCGAGTGAAAGGATGAGAGGCAGTGGACACAAATTTAAACACGTAAAATTCTGTTTATGCATAAGAAAAAAGTGTAGTTGTTTTGTTTTGTTTTGTTTTGTTTTGTTTTGTTTTTTCCCCTTTTTGTTTTTCCACACTGTGAGGGTGGCTGAACACTGGTCCAAGCAGGTTACAGAGTCTCCATCCTCGGTGATACAATCCAAGCGGACATGGCCCAGAGCAACCTGCCCTAGCTGACCCTACATTGAGCAGCGGCGGTTGATGGGGCAGTGTCCAGAGTTCCCTTCCAACCTCAACAGTTCTGAGATTCTGAAGTCTGGAATGTGACATTTTAGGGGATTTTTTGTAGGTTCAGAAGATTTACACAGGTGATACAGGATCTGCACGGCCTCTTCTCCACTGCTGTGTCCTCTGTACGTACAAATTCCCGGTATCACCCCGACATCCTTATGTCAGCTATGGCTAATCATTTACACTGCTGTGTCCTGGTGAACATATCAGCAGAAAGTGAAAGCTACATCAGTTCACCTCAGCATATAGACAGAGTAAACAGTCTGTATTATTATTAACCAGTTTGTAGCATCCCAAACCTAAGATGGTGTGCTGTGCTAAGATTATTTATACCAGATACTTAATGTTTGGGATGAAAAAATGGAAAACATGAAGAAAGACTATAAACGTTGTGTGCACAGCAGATAAACAGGCATCACATACCAGTTTTTAAATATTATGTGATATACTAGTTAATATGCTGTTTATTTTTTGGCACCTGTAGGTTAAATCAACTGCAAAAGAGACCAAAAAAAAAAAAAAGAAAAAAAATAGATGAAACAACCTCCAAATGCCTTTTTGAAAATAATGAAGACACTGAAGGAGCAGCCAGCCTCAGGCTCAATTTTCAGACAAGTTTCAGACTGCTGCATTTCACTTCCTGAACATGGCAGCTTTCGATTTCTGCCCCGAGGAAGAAAAAAGCAGCTGTCAGAAAAAGATTTGGTTTGCCTCTGCACTTTTAAGGCAACTCAATTAAAAAAGACCAAAACAGAGCCAGAAACGAAGCGGCAGGCTGTGAAATGCGGTCAGGTTGCAAAATCACCCAAACGGAATGCCGGCACGAAAACTGTCTGGCAAATCACATCCAGACCATCAAAAGCAGGTGGGGAAGTTTGAAACAGAAGAGGTAGCGCTCTCCTTTAGATTAAGTAACCATTAGGTGCTTACCTGGATGAGTCCTAGCTGTACTATTTGGGATCCTGATTACAGGTTTCTACCGTCATCATGAGGGAGGGATGAATCGCATATTAACTCAGGCACTAGGATACAGACCTCACATTGTTTTGGGGGAATAATATCCTTAAGTATTTGAAAAGAAAATGATACGTTTTATTTTTCTTTCTGAAATGTCTACCAGTCATACCATGTCATTACAATTCCAGGTTCATAATCTCTTTAAGGCAATATAAGTGGGGAATACTGCCAAGACAGGTCTTCCCATCTAATCTCATCTTTTTACCCACATTACTGAGCTGGTAAAGCACAGATAACTTAGGATATCTACTAACAGCTGGCAGGACTCTATGTAGAAGAGACATATGAGAAGACTTTATTTTTTTCCCTGTATCTTTATGATTTATTACTGATACTAAGACTAAACAATAATTTAACTTTATATGCTGCACTTATCAGAGCCTGGCTAATATATTGTGGTCTATAATCTAGGATAAAATGTTAGCGAAGAGGACACGATTGCATCTTGGACAGCACGGGGCGGGAGGTAACGATAATATTTACTGAAATTAGGGAAAGTGGTTGCAGCTCCTACTTGAACGTAATTGAGAATTAATGATAGAGTGGAGGAAATGACAGAAAGCTCTTATGTTTTGGCAGGAGAGGACGGAAAGAGCGCAAGTGTTGTGTCACCACATGTTAATCGCAAAGCTTGTAGACAAAAAAAAGAAAGGAAAGAAAGAAGGAAGAAGGTGATGGCTGCAGGCTGCACGCCTCCTGTTCGGGCAGAAGCTCCTTGCTTTTCCAGCGACCCCAGCCAGATCCCGGCGCAGCTGAAGGGCGCCAGGTGGGACCAGCACCGCGAGGGAGATGCGGGGAGCGCCGGGCGCCGGCTGTGCCTCCACGGACCCGGTACCGTGCAGAGCAGCCTCAGGGCAGGCCACAGCACCGGGGCCGAGCGCAGGGGCAGGCTGCGGGGCCGCCTCACCCCGCAGCACCCTGCCGGGCCCCCGCGGCTCCGCCCGGCGGGGAAACTTTCCCGACCCCCCCCTCCCCCGGGGGGGGGGCGGCGGCTGGCCGGCCGGCCGCCCCTTACCCGTCCCCCCCGTCCCCGTCACCCCCGTCCCCTCCGTCCCCTTCCCCTCGCCGCCCCTCACCTGGGCGAGGCGGGCAGCGGCCGGCGGGGCCGCTCCATCGCGGCGGTGACAGCTGCGGGCGAGGTGAGCGGCGCCGCACCGAGCAGGCGCGGAAGCGGCGGGCGGGCGGGCGGCCCCCGCGATGATGTGGCCCCGTGATGCGCCGCCGCCACCGGCAGCCCGCAGCCGGCGGAGGGGAAGGGGCCGGGCGGCGACGGCCGCCACCCGCCCGCTGCTCCGCCGCTGAGGGGGGCGCCCCGCAGCCCCCGGGGAGCCCAAGGGGCGGCGGAGGCAGCCCTGGCCTCGGGGAGGGGGGAAGGTTTCCTGGCAGAGCTTTCCGAGTCAGCAGTTTTTGCTTTACTTTGGAATTTTTATTTTTATTTTTGCTACTGGAACATTTTCATTCTGTCCTGCAGGGTGGTTAAAAATAGCTTCCGAAGAAACGGGGTTTTCTGGGTATTTGGGTCAGCTGAAATATTCTGGCTCTTGTCAGGCCGCCTACCCTTCCCTCAACACCAAGCGCTTGAGTGCAAGTCCATGCATACCACGCCTGCAATCAACTGCCCATCTCAAATGAAGCGCCACTCACTGACTCGCTGTATGGCCAAGGCGTTGCTGGGCCCTGTTAATCAACCCTCAAAACCCTCGTCTGGAAGCACACTTGCTTTTTTAGCTTAGTGTATTAAAATGGTGGAGCCGGCTGAATCTGTGCGGTTGTTACCGTTGTTGGTGTTATTCCCCGACAGCTGCTCCGCACTTCAAAGCACTGGGGATGCCTGAAGTGGAAAGTGAAAGAGAAGAAAGAGGAAGGAAAGGCAACCTGGATTTAATGATGGTGGCAGCAGCCAAGCCTGCAGTGTCTTTTTTCCTTTCTGTCGACAGACCAGAAGAGAGCACGGGCAAGGCACCAAGTATCTGCCATCGGCTGGAGCTAGCTGCCTCAAGGTGCGTGGAAAAGCAGCAGCTCAAGCACAGGACGATGTATTCGCAGGACAGCAGCCAAAACGCTCTGCACTGCAGCAGAGGCACACAAAGCATCACCGTGAGCTCCAAGTCGAGACTGCATTGAAGGAATGAAGCAGCCCAAACCTTTGGGCTATCAGTTCTGTGGGCTACAGGAGCTGTTGTCCCCTGGCCTCATGACAGCCACATGCACCTGCACCTTGTGCTATGTAGCTTCAGTACCCAGCTGGGTGCTGTGCAAACCAAGTAAAGCGTGCTTCTGCTACTGGTATTGCCGACCGCGGCTTGGAATATACGAGAATAGCACCTGAGGGTGCTGTTCCTGGCTTTTCTCATTGCTTGCTTGGGCATCTTGCGCAACTCACCTCATCGCACCCTGCCAGAGGTTCCTTGGCAGCACCGTGTCCCTCCCTCCGCTCAAGTTGCTTTGTACCCATGGATGAAATGTCTTACTTGGGGCTCATGTATGGTTATTCTGGGCTGGGAGCAAATTCAGAGGGCCTCAGTGTTTTGTGGCCCACCACTAAATAACTCAGTCCTCAGCACCTGTCAGTCTTCAAGAGCAGGCAGAGGGATCCTTCTTGGAAGCTGGAATTCTGGAGCATGGCTGGGCAGAAAGGTGCAAACCAGGCAGCAAATTCAAAAAATTTCACATCTCCTACTAGAACAATAGTTACCTGATTACTCCTTGTACTCATGTTGGGCCTGGACATCCCATCTCCTCTCTTAGGAAGCACTCAGTTCTCGTTTTAGGGCTTTCCCGTTGCCCAGCTTACAGACAGGGCCGGGAGCTGCGGAACAGCCCCCAGCTGAACCTGGCAGCTGCAGCACTTGCTTTTCCAAACGACAACTACAATTCCCTCAGGATCCCACATTTGACTCCCCAGATTCCGATCATAAAAACGGGAAAGTTACCAAAAAATCCCACGAAGATTCCAAAGCCCTTTTTAAAATTATTTTTCGCTTTGGAGCGCACCCCCCCGGGAGCCCGCCAGGGGTCGCTGAGGGGCCTTCCCCGGCCGCCATTTTCCGGCCGGGTGCGCGCATGGCGGCGGCGCCGGGCGCCTCCCGGGAGCTGCTGGCCGCGGGGCGCCGCCCAGGTGAGCGGCCGATACGGGGCCGGGGAGGGGGCGGCGGGACCCCCGTGCTCGGGGAGGGGGCAGCGCCGCCACCCCTCTTCAGCTGGGCCTCCGGGCCTGTAGCCGGGATGCCCCCCGCCTCGGCCGGCAGCGGGGAGCCGGCCCCAGCCGCAGCCCGGGGGAGCTCCGGTTTGCGAAGTAAATCTTTGAGAAAGGCTTTGAAATGACTGCTGGGCAGACCAGTGCTCTGTGTAGTCTGGTAGCCTTTCTCCCAGCAGCTGCGGTAGCACGTGATACCGGGGGCTTTTTAACTTGAGCGCTGTCTGCTGCTGTTCTTGTAATTGCTGTGTCTGTAGTTGTAGGGTAGGGCTGCTGGAGGGCACGTTCCTTCCGCTCAGTCCCACGGGACCTGATTGTGACTGCTGCCCTGAGTTCGTCTAACTCCGTTTTGTACCTGCTGATCCATCTGCTTTCACACTCTTTGTGGTAGCAAGTTCTAGATACTCACTCCCTGTTGCGTACAGAGGTACTGACGTGTCCCATCCCAAGCAAACGTGAAAAAACAGCATTTGCAGGAAAGCAGAGTGGAATTTCTGGAGGCAGAGATGGCTGAATTAGTCCTCATCTGTTTAGGTTTGGTGTAGAGAGGGGGGAGAAGGAGCAGCAAGAGAAGATCTTCACACTTAAAACGTGAGATTTGTGGTTGGTGCAGGTAAACATTTAAGCACCCGTTTGTTTCCAGGGCTAGAAGAAACATTACTGATTAGTTCAAAACGTAGCAGTAAGAAGGCCACAACTTTACAGACGGTTAGGATGCCAAGGAGTAATGGTAAGTATAACTGCTTCTGGGGCAGTGGCAACTACTAGGTATTTCATTTAACATAATTTAATGTTTAATACTTTAACAGTTTAACATTCTTTTGCATCTGTGAATCTGCAACTATTTCCTTGCATTGGTAAAGGGAGAAACTCTCATGTTCTGTTTTGTTGGTGTTAGATTCTTTGTTGCAGTTACACCTCCTACAGGTTTATTATGTAACTGCTGTTTCTGCAAAACTTGATATGCTGTGCTAGGTGTTGCAGTTTTAAGTTTTAGAGACTTATGCTTAGAGAAAAATTCCAATGTCTGCATACAGTGAATTAGCTAGGCTGTACCTTTGGTCTTCATTTAGTCAGCTACTTTCAAATTCATGCATGTTATGTGGATAATTTTAATAACTTATTTTTTAATGAATGTTCTGCCAGAATTATTAAGCCAGACCATATAATATTTCATTCATAACAAATTAATTGGAATGCATGTCTTTATGAAAATGACAACATTTCAGATGTACATTATGCCTGTTAGACTTGCATGGGGCTCATTCAGAATAGTACGTATTACTTCACAGAGAATGAAAACTAGTAACTGATTGATCTGTATGTGTGGAGCAAAGATTACCTGAAGAAAGTCTGGAGGCAGGTGAAGATTCTCTTTTTCCACATGGAGAAGAGATGGGTGTGATTCTGCTAATTACAGTGATTATCTTAAAATTGTCGGGAAGTCCACAACGAGCTTAGAGGGAGACTTCTGTAGAGGACAAGTGCGTTATACTTCAACCTAGATCATCTGTCTCTCTCCCACCATCTTAATTTCAGAGCCCTTTTTGGTAATCGTATTACTTTATTTTGTGTAGCATGACATCTGTGCTACAGCTAATTTTTCTGTCATCTTTGAGTCCTTCAGTCTATACTTTGTAAGGGAAGAAAGGAGGACATAATTTTATTTCCATTGGAGGTAATGCTGATGTGGAAGTTTCTCAAGATGCCATTCAATGTGTATTTTAAACCATGGCATTTACTAGCCACATTTTGTTTTAAGAATACAAATGGAATTGTAGGTGCGATTTCTTCACCCGTACCAGATGCTGACGAATTCTGTGTCTTTTTGCAATTTATGTCTTGGGAAATTGAATATTATAAAGAATCCTGCTATTAAAACATAAGATGACAATTGGACATTACAATTGAAATGGAATCTGTTTAGAAGCTCAGATTTCTGAGGTATAAATGTATAAGTGATTATGTGTCTTTTTATAGATATGCAGGTGGTAATTATTTCTGTTTCAGTTTTGGACAGAGTACAGAGCTTTTTACCACAGATGGCGCATGCAAATGATGAGCTAAGAAGAAAAATGGTAACAGCACCAGCTCATCAATTTGATATTGAAAATCTAGATGACACCACAGAAAAAGTTATAGAAATGGTAAATACTATATATTTGGTTCTATACAATAAATTTAGAAACAAGTAAAATAATCCTCTGATCTTAGAAAGAACTAGGCTGAAGAACAGTGAAAAAACAAAGTGGATTATGAGAATTGTTGTAACATGCTGATATGACATGGGTAACGGGCAGGATTTTAAAAAGATTTTTGATATGGCAACATCTGAAAAAAGTCTTGGCTTTATAATAAACGAGCTAGGAGACCTAATCATTAATAGCATAGTGCTATTTGCAGATCATGTAAGAAATGTATTTGCATAATAAATATGTATCCTATATTTTGTATTTATACATGTATTTATATACATGTATATATTTATGTGTGCATTTAGTGTATTTAACATATTTTGTATAAATATATATTCCTGTATTTTGCCTTGCAGCATACAGGAAGTTTTTGAGGTGAGAACTGTCGGTTTAAGACAGATGTTTTCACAGAAAAAAAAAAAAAAAACAGACCTCAAATCATAGCTCTGCATATGGAAATATGCAATCATTTTTTGCTTCAGAAAATATCCTGGTGATTTAAACTACTTGCTACTTTGCGTTGATGGCTGTAGTACCATCAATAATACTAGATTATATTATTTACATTCATAAATATATAAACACTTCATATGCATATATCACGACCCCTTTATGCATTAAGTGGTTTGATTTAAATTCTTCACTGAATATTAGTTTTGATGCTTACTGCTCACCAGTTTAAACTTCTAATTTAGACTGAGTTCAGCTATGTATTCAGTTCTCTCTTTTATAATGATACAAAAATGCCCTTATGTTTGTTATTAGGCAATAAAATTACAACTTTTATATTTAGGAATCTGCTTATGATACCTGTCATAATCATAGAAGAAGCCAAAATTCTAACTGTGGTTGTGGTTTTCTTATGCTAGTAGGGTTGATTGATTTGTTTTCTTTATATTTTACTCAAATGATAGAAGTGATATAGAAATGTATAATGTGTTAACTCAGTTTTGTTTTTGTTTTTATTTTTTTCCAGAATGTGGCAGTAGTTGAACTGAGTGGCTCTGATACGGATGAGGAGATACTAACTTCAGAAGATGACTTGGAATCTGGAGATGACTGTACAACTGATGAAGTGACAATACACAACATTAAGTTCCCTAAACAAAAGGGAGAAAAGGGCAAAATAGAAATTTTGGACAGCAAAGTGAATGAGTAAATCCATTTTTATTTTACTTTTTTTTAAAAGAAAAAACAAACAAACTGTTTTCTTTCTTTGACAATTTGGCCCTTAAAACTACCGTGTTTTTTGCATCACCAATGTGACGCAAAATGTGACACTTCCCAGGATCACATAAAATGCTATAGTTTACATAGAGGAAAATTCAGGATCTACTCATGACTCTGAGGCAAGCTGCATCTCTGAAGATTGAGTACTGTCTTATTCATCAAACAAAATGGAAATTCCAAGCTTCATCATGAGGTTAGACAAAGAAAGTGGCTAGAATTTGGGGCACTTGAACAGGAAGGCGTGCTGCAGAGCTATTTAAGAACTGTTGCTTTGTTGAATAAAGATTTTTGTAGTGTGCTTAAAATAAATATTCGCTTCAAGGGGAGGAAAGAGGTAACTAGGAGAAAAATATTTTATTTCTTTTATATGGTGTCCTGTGAAATGTTATGTACTGTCTTCAGTATTAAACGTTACCTTAAAGTACATCAGAGGTTGTCTACATTGCACTCATGATAGTAGCTGTTGAACACCAAAGCAGTGGTTGGAGCCATTTCAAGATGAGGTAGCACGGTAAAGGACAGCTTTGTAACAAGCCATGACTTGAGAGAGTTTGATAAAGGATTACTTATTCTTCTTGGCTTGCACTGAGTTATGGGTGGGTTGCTGCTAGTCCCTGAACTAGCTCATATCTGCAATGTTTGTGGCTATAGTGTAGATATCCTTGGTACTTACATGGTTAAGTCTGCCTTTGTGGTGTTACAACTGCTCTAAGCCACACTTCTAATCTCCCACTTTCTCTACCACGCTTCTGTCCTCTCCATTTGGTTAACAACTGCCATTGCCAGAAGAATAAGAAGGTTAATTTTCAGTATGCCGGTACTGAGGTTGAACTAGCTTGAAACAGTTGTGGAACTGTAATCAGTGAAGTTATGTCTTATTCGTACTCTCCTCAGATTGATCAAATACAATGATTTGGGCTGTTGAATTTACTTTACAGACGGCTTTGCATTTCAGAAGAATCTATGATGCTCCTGGATATCACAGTTTGTTTCTTAAAGGAACTTTGTATTTTCTACACCATTAAAGTAAAATTTTCCATATTGTATTTACTCAAATATTAAATTTAAAATATCATGACTTGAAACCTGCAATTATTTACACCATTTATTTTAAATCCAGCACTTAATTCTAGAGTTTTATGATCTGTTTGGTAGTGTTTCTGATTAGAAATTACAAGGATTCTGGTCTTTCACAGTGTGGCTTCTTAAAAATGGAAGGGGGGCACGATTCACTGAGATTAGCTGGTTAAGTCACCGAGTATTTTAGGGAATGGAAAGGATGGGAATCAAAGAATGGGGCTGCTACTTTTAATGGTAGCTCACAGATCATATTAAACTCTAGGTGGAGTTGCAGACTAAGAAGAGCAAGCAGTCCTAGTAGGTTTAGTTTGTTAGATAAGGTCTTGATCTGTTCGGAAAGCTTCAAACTGAAGAAAGTTTGAAAGCCAATGTCTTAACTCAGTCATTTTAAAATAGATTTTCCAGTAGGTTAATATAAAACGGTGATAACAGTCCATCTGCACAGACACAAAGTGATTTTAATCTGTTAGTGTAAACACCTTTCAAACTGCAGGCAGATCACGTGTTCCATATTAACAAAAAGATAGAAAATATTTTCAGGTAACTTTAGCTTGATATGCATAGTTTTAACACTGATGTTGAACTCTGTATGTGTTATACAAAGATCATAGTAAGTGCACTTTCTTGCATTGATTTACTAATGGCACAAAGGTTTTCTGTACTGCTGAAGAATCACCAGAGCAGAATGTTTAATTGCTACTGTAAAACTTGAACTCGTTTATAGCAAAAATGACATAATATGCATATTTTAGTTCAACTTTAAGTCAAGCTTTATGACTAAGGATTAAAAATGATCATGTAGATACTATGTTCACACAAATAAGTAGTAGGCATGTGAGAACTTATCCTTCAGTTGTGGTTTGGCTTATTTTTTAAAATACTTTTTTTTTTTTTTTTTTTGCTTGTGCTTACAACTGCTACTGTTGCTGGATAATTTAAATAACTTCAGGTTAATTCCCAAATACCTTTGTCTTTCAGTGAGACTAAAATTTGGACCTGATTTACAGAAATTTATCTATGGAATGGGTGTATTCTTTTTTTCTAGTTGTAACACTGCAGACAGCATATCCTGGGCATGGTATTAAGTGCTTTGTGGAGTCCTTAAGATTAAAACTTTGCCAAAAGTTTACTTTCCAAGTGAGGCTGTTAATATTCCACAGTGATGGCCTTTGTTCTGAGATATTCATGAAGAGCTTCTTCACCTGCACAAGCACAATATTAATCAGTTAGAACAGCAGCTAAATGAGAGAAAGCTGTCAGAGAACATAACTATATCATTAAAGAAAAAATCAAAATGCTGTAGCCAAGATTTGAGTCCTTAACAAATGATGAGAAACTAATTAGTTTACCCTCCCCCTTAGATTTACAGAACTGGTTTAACAAAAAGAGACCGAACCCAACAACTGTGGAAAGAAAACAGCTGGAATTTAAGCAGCAGTCACTTGGGTGGGATTGAAGTGGCAGCAATCTCTAGAGGGCAACTGGGGGGGGGGGGGGGGGACACTCGTAGTTGAATTTAAGAAGTTTGGTTTGCCTTTAAGTTTCCAGATAAAAATTCTGTGTAGAAGTTTTTGATCTTCCTTTTTTTTTTTTTCCTGATAATATTAATCATTTTGGTTTCTACAAATGTCTGATAGTTGCTAGAAATTCAAATGGCAAAAATCTGTTGCATTACTGTGAAAAAAATTTCTTTACTTTTTCACTGCCATGAGGCTTGATCTGTCCAGACTTGTAAAGTTTCTTTGCTAGACTAAACCTGACTTTTTTTTGAAACTTTTTGGAAAGAAAATATCTTCATGCAATCTTTCTCAGTGCTCACTGGCAGATTTTGATGACATTTTGAGGCATAATGAAATTTCTGAAGCTCTTACACTTACAAATTTAGAGGAGAGACCTAAATTAACATCCTTTCTGAGGGAAAGGAAAGAAGATTTTGGCCAATACCTTTGCTGCTTTACAGCATTTTGTAACCTGCGGGCAGCTCTGGACAAGCTGTTGTTTGACTGCTTGAGAGGAATATTCTCTATGCTGTAGCATTACTTCACATTTGTACAGGAGGGACTGAATTGGAGGTATTGAGGTGGGAGTATTGTACGGATGGGAGAGGAATTAGATCTCTACCTGGAGGAGTGTGGGAGATGCAGGTAACACATCCATAGCTTTTGTTTTAGTAGTTCATGGCTAAAGTTGTTTTTTCATTGATTTGGACTATCAGATAAGAAATGAGGTAGAGAACAACTTACCTAAATCTTTTCCAAAGCCAGACTGTTTAAATCCACCAAATGGTGCTGCCACATCTGTTTTGTTATATGTATTTATAAAAACTGTCCCAGCTTCTAGCTTTTCACTGATATAGAGTGCTTTGCTTATGTCTTTTGTGAAAACGCCTGAAGCTAAACCATATTCTGTGGTGTTTGCCCGTCGCAGCACTCCATCAACATCCCTGTGGGAGAAAAAATTGATTTAATTGCTAGGAGGTAAAATAAACAAGTATTAGCAAGCTTTCACCTTCATTTTCATTGAAGCACCTTTTCCCATGCGCTCTCTTCTCCAGTTAGCTTTGTGTGTCTACTTTTGTGACTACTCTGTGTGTCAATCTGTCAGATTTAAGGAAATTCATACACTTGCTTCAAATTTATAAAGCTTGTGTTTACATTTCTATGTGTAAGACTACACTAAGAAATGTCAAATGAAAAGTTGCACTACACATACTAACTTTGCTCAGCTACAACACAACCTGGGGATTAGAGCAATACGAAAACATTTGTAAAGCAGAGCTTGGCAGCAGGTTTATGAATCAGTTTGCCAAAATTTGCAAGTTAATGGAGAATAAATGTTGAATCTCAGCCTTCTGTTTTGACACATCTTTTCAGGACATGTTCAGAGTGCTATTTCCTGATTGTATTTCTTCTCCATATACCTTCAAAGTTAAAACTTCAAAAACTTGTTATAGTCCTTTTTTGCTATGCATAAGTTGTAGATATAAAGGGGTATCTGTGTGGCCAGTTCTTCGATGCACTTTGATACTGCAGCAAAATGAAACCTGGTGGAAATAAGTTACATAATGTTTTTATATAAGGTTATCTCATCTGTTTGTAAATAATTCCTATGATATAAAATGATTTTGTGGGCTGCCAGTTTTAATAGCTTTCAGTTACAAAAAAAAAAGTGCCAGTCTGGTCCAATGCACAAAAATGCTGTGCAGTCCTTTGTGACAAAGAGAATAAGCAATTACACTGGGAAAAAAAAATACACATTTTGCAATTTGATCAAGCTGTCGCAATTATATAAGCTCCGGTAAAAATGTTACATTAAATACCAAGTCTTATTTAAGAAGTGGTACTTGGGGTTGCCTTCTATTCCCTTGCACAGTTCTAATAGCATTAGTTCTATATTGGCATGGAGAAGGATACCCCATACTAAAAATTTTCAGATTTTTCAGCCAGGTCTTACAAGTTTAAACAAAATCATACTACATATTTTATCATTCCTATACTATGTATGTTATCATTTCTACGCATACGGTGAAAATGAGGAAGTAAATTTGCAAACAGTAACCAGAGGAGAACGTACCCATTTTTAAATTTGGAAATCACCATCACAGGACCAAAGGACTCTTCCTGGGCAATATACATATGGTCTTCAACATCTGTGAATACAGTGGGTTCCATGAAGAAACCTAAACAGAGGATAAGGCGTTATTTATTTGAGCATGGACAAAATGCTTTGTGGTTTTATCAGCCATACTGTCTGTTTTGCATACTTTGACATCGTTGGTACACTGAGACTTGAAAAAGAAAATACTAAGATTGATATGAATGAAGTATGAATAGAATCACAGAATCATCTAGGTTGGAAGAGACCTCCATGTATGAATAGAAAAGCACCAGTGAAACAGCAGCACAAGGATTAAAAGAATGGCCTTTCTTGATCGGAGCAGTAACATGCTGGTCATGCCCAGACCAGAAGGCCTGCATGCCACAAGCCCAGGTGACTCCTCAGGGGAAGACCCTGCACTATAGCAGCAGGAAGACAAGGTTATGGCACGTCACAGAGGTCACTGCTTTTCTTGTTACCCAACAGGAAGACAGACTAGCCATAAATTTCTGTATATTTCAAACAAGGAAAAACATCTGAAGGGCAGCAACTTTGCATAAGATTTATGGAGACTGAAGTAAAGAAAATTCTAAGACAAAGGCTCACCTAATAGCAACTGTTCATTTCTAAAGGGTGGAAAAAAAAATCCAAAAATTAGTTCATTGTTGCCAATCAAGAATTGTCCCGGTCTTAGACGTAAATGATCCTGGCCACCTAGATCTTGGTGAGCGAGCGTATTTCACTGTAGTGGGTAAAGTCAACTTCCAAAAATTCGTATAAATTGCGTCCTCCTTCCCGCTTAATTTTGTTACACTGATTTATTGTAGCTACAAATCTCCACTTTCTTTTTCTGTGGGGATGCATTTGTTATATTGTAAAACTCAGGCACAAATGTCTATTATTCATTTCTGATAAACAACAGATGTCCATGAGAAAACGCTGCCTTCCCATTAAACTTAATACACATATTCTTTATATAACAAAATAGGCTTTTGATAATAGTACCTAATGCAGACTCTGCCAGCAGTTTCCTCAGCCAGCTTTCGTGTTTTGTTCATCTAAATGGATATAATTATACTTACAGCTCTTGACAGGTCAATGATGTCCCAAAAAAGGCCTCAGTGCTCCATAAACAATAGGAGTAAATGATCATAAGATTCTAATACAGACTCAATTTCGTATGTTACATTTTGGTTGCACAGGATCCCTTAGTATGAGACTTGAACACTGTTCTCAAGTGCTATCTTGGGCTTACCTTGTACTGTTTCTGTGATATTGCAGCTTTATATAAAGCAGCAGAGACAAAACCACTGGCTTTTATTTAAAGTGTAAAAATTCCAAACACTTTTGAACAATACCTTACCTGGTCTACATACTTGCTTTCCTCCGTACACTAGAGTGGCTCCTTCTTTTACTCCAGTTTCACAATATTGCAGCAGCTTTTCCAAATGCGCCTTGTGATTTTGTGGACCGTGATCCGTAGATCTATCAAGTGGGTCACCAATTTTCATCTTTTTAATTTCTTCCACCTATGGGTTACCCAATTAAAATGAAGTTATATAACATGAAATGGTTGTTAAAGCAGCCAGTGATTGAGCGTGCTTTGTTGATAGTGTTTTGAAGCTTGGCTCAAACAAAGGGCTGCACTCTTAGAAGGTGAATGCTCCTCCCCTTCTAAAATGAGACTGTTTATATAGTCTTGTATTTGGTAAGCTCTGGTTACTTCTCTACGTTTTTCATGCTGTTTTCATGTACTCGTTCTCTTCTGTTATTAAGAAAGCATGTAAAATGTTAGCTTTTACCAGTGGTAAATGAGCTATCACAATAATTTCCTGGTCTTGAACTATAAAAATGAATTCTCTAATGATATGGTATGGTAACTATTGGATTTTTAAGAATGACAAGCTATGCTTCCAATATGCCTTTTTCAAAACTGCATAGCAATTTTCAATCACACAGACTGAAGTTCAGTTGTTGTTTTGATCTTACTTTCTTAGTGAAATATGAAATATCATTGAAGGTAAAATATCTACTTCAATGTCACTTATCTGTGCATTACTGATGAAAATATCTCCCTTTAGTGTCTTCCTTTTAACCCTGTAAGAGGGTCACAAGAAGTAGCATTGCCTACCCTAAGCAATAATGAGAAGTTAAACAACTGAAAATAACAAGAAATGCACGTTTCTATAAAACTAGTGGATCTTTGTGCCATGGTAACATATGGTAATATGGTAACATGGCAATATGGTAACAATGGTAATATGGTAACATGGTAACATATGGTAATATCTTACCACTTTTCTAACAAATTCATCATGGATTGACTCCTCCACAAACAGCCTGCCAGCAGCAATGCAGTTTTCTCCTTTGTTGAAATATACTGCTCCCATACCCTGATCAAAGGAAAAAAAACCACATTCATATTTATGTATTTATAGGTATCCTCTTGTTCATTCTCTCTTTTATTCTGTTCCCTTCAGATGCATTCAATGCTTGTAACACTCAAACTGTGATGTTTCATGTAAAGGGACATCATCTATGCAACAAGCAGACTAATCTTATAAGTGGCAAACACACTGCTCTGGAGACAAATGGCTTGGGATGAACCCATTAGCACTGCTCTTTTCATTTCCATCAGTGTTCCACAGAAACACCTGCTACAGCATCACATTGAAGAGAGCTAGCAGCATGACCAGAAAACATAAAACTGTGTTAATCCAGTGAGCAATACTGCTTGTGTAGATAGTCACATGTAATGGGGTGAACATTACCTCACTGTAATCTGCAGTGAACCTTCTATTTCAAGAGTGTGGATTCAGAATCAGTGCAATATGTTCCCTTTTATTTACCAAAAAATGATGCCTACTATTGTTTTTCCAGGGGTGGTAGGGAGACGGGGGAAAGAAAGGCAGGAAAAATAAAATTCCCTCAAAGTTGTTTTTTGGCTGCTGCAAAGGCCTAGAGTTTTGGCATTAGTAGGTAAGATGAGGATCATGTGCCAATGTCAAGCATGTGGCAAAAAAAAAGCACTGTTTTGAAAAAAGTCATCAATATTATGTATATCTCAGGCCAACCTCTGCATCACCCCCTCACTTCTACATGTGAAAACAGTGGTGTGACCAAGCAGTGCACTGACTGCAAAGTTTTAACTTTTATTTACACATATACTTCACTGTGCTGCCACTCAGACTCTTGTCCTGCCAACACAAGCTCAACAAATGTGGAAAGTATGTAATGGTTTCTTCCTGCTTTCTGAGACCTTCATTTAATTCTTAGTGAGCAAACCGTATCTGTTGTCATTTCATCGTCAGACCACTTGAGCAGGAAATAAGATTAAATCTAACAAATTTCTTGTTTGCTCTTTTTACTTTGAAATTTTAAATGCATTGTGGCTGGTTGGGAAGGTGACTGTGGCTGGTTGGGAAGGTGACTTATGTGATCGATGGTGAATCAAGAAGCATTGTATAGCAAAAGGGAGCTCACTGTATACTTTAGCTTACTTTCAGACTTTTATTTTTGAATCTTTTTTTTCCTTATTTTGAGTATCATATTTTGACAGAAATCATTTTTAATGTGTTAACTTGGCTGATGAAAATACTTTCTAATTATATTTCATTGTTGTGTTCTGTCTAATGTATACTTCTTGCAGTACAAATCCCTGTCTTTTTGGCACAGCATGTACAATTCACTTGTCCTAGCATAAAGAAACATCCTATAGAAAGAGACTCTGTTTTCTAACAGATTACATAAATCTTTATGCACGGGTTTCCTGCTGCAGTTTTTGACAAGAAAAGTATTGCAATACTCTGAGGATGTATCACCAAGGCCTTGAGTATATTTTATTTCAAAGTAGCATTACCATTTTTACAGCTCTGTCAAGATCACAGTCGTTGAATATGATCAGTGGTGATTTACCTCCAAGTTCAAGTGAAACTTTCTTCAGATTAGTGGCTGCACTGAAAAAATAAAGATTATGTAAAAACAAACAAACAACAACAACAAAAACACTCACAAACTTTTAAATAGTTGTTTTCATTATTTCATTTGAATCATAACTGGTGAAAATGTAAACCTCTACTTTCTAACAGACTTAGTAGAATTCTACATACATGTAAACAACCATGTCTAGTTGTGCTTGTGTATTACTGCTACATGCAAGATATAGCTAATAAAGTACTCAACAACTAGATAAAGTAGCATTTATTTATGAATCTTATGCTGAGAGTACCTCTTCATGATCTCTTTACCAGTTGGTGTAGAACCGGTGAATCCAATTTTGCGAACATCTGGATGTTTAGACAGGTGCTGTCCCACTAGGCCACCTGGGATGGGAAAAACAGTTTAGCTGGACAGTACATAAGCAATTTTTACTACTCCAGTAGTAGCACTGTACACAGAAAGAGTTGACTATGTCAATCAAGTAAAATATCACATCCTTATTTAGATTTACAGCTTTATTCATATGACTATGAAAACATCCTGTTAATTAATTTAAATCACATTAATGTGTCCAAATTCCCTCATCTCTCTGTTCTAAAGAATTTCTTCCATAATATTCCACTGTAGGTGGAATGATCTGATTTGTAACAGAGTCTGCCCCGTACAGTTACTTTGTCACTTTACTTCTTCAGGGGAAAGATGAAAATGGTGTCACTAGGTAACATGGTGTGGACCACATTATTTATAGTGACCAATAAGCATCTTACCTGCTTGCTTTTGGTCTCACAGTCATGTTTAAATACCTCCAAGTAATGATAAGATTAGGAGAAAAAATGAAGTCTTATAATCTAGTGCAACACGTTTCTGTCTAATGCATTCCTTTTCAGAGTATTCATGCTATTTGTTTGAGCTTGGAAAGGGTGTAGGCTGACAGCTCTTACCACTAGTTAGAGCCAGGTGACATACAGAAATTTCCAATTCAGTTCTGGAAATTCGTGAAATCGCTGTATGACACAGATGCAAGCCTACTACCTACAAAGATAAACAAACCTATGTACCAGGTCTTCAACGGCACAATTCTAGTTCCCCAGCTTTAGCATGACCTACTCTACCCAGAAAAAAAAAAGATTAGTTGAAGTTTTACCTGAACCAGGCAGAATATTTATAACACCCTTAGGAAATCCAGCTTTAGCTGAGAGTTCTGCAAACTTCAAAGAAGTCAGAGGTGTGACCTAAGTAGAAACACTTAGATTAGGTCTCCTATTCTAATTAAATGCACATCTATATCTCTTATGCTCAGTACTTCTTAACTTTGAATTATTTTCTGCAAGAAACAACCACTTTTATTTTGTCGATACTGTGAGGAAGAAGATGGATATTGTATCATTCTTGAAAATGAGAGTACCACATGAGTAGAATTTAAGACAATCAGAATCTTGTATCATCATGGCTATTTATATTAATATACATGCACTTTAAAACATAGAACAGGCTAGCCTATGGATGAAATCCACTAGGATGCATGAATTATTTTGCCTGAACAAAAACTGGAGGACCAGAGCCATTTGTACATTTCTTTTAGTTTTACCTGAGCTGGCTTGAGAACCAATGTGTTGCCTGCAGCCAAGCATGCTGCACTCTTCCATGCGAGCATCATCAGTGGGTAATTCCACGGGATAACAATTGCACAGACACTTAAAGTAGGGAAAAATGGGGTAAGATTACAGTTTTGAAGGCAGTTTTTGTATGTCTTTTCTATATGCCAAGGCTGTCACTAAGAAGAAAAAAAGTGATACTTACCCTATTGGCTCTTTCTTGGTGAATGTTAGATTATGGTTTGGCCGGGCCTGGTTGATTGGAATTGTAGCACCCTGAAAAAAAAAGTCAGATTAATACTGGTACCATTTAATCATTTTTGTTTCAAATAGAATTGCCATAAAAGTATGTTTTGGAAAGCCAGAGAATAGTCTGCAAATCCAGGAGCACTTAGGAATCAGCGAAAGGAGCAGGGATGTTTCTACAGTAAAATTTCCTTCTAAGACGATTGTAACCAGCTCCTGATTTTCAGTTGGGTGACATAAAGGCATAGATAACAAAAATCTGGAAGAACATAAAATGAGAATCTAATGGAGGAAAGAAAGCTGAATGATATTCCTGGTTGTGGATCTTAAAGGAACCTGTGCTGTTTGCTGTGGTACCAAGCAAATTTAGCAGCCTTGGCCAGGATGTAACATAGCACGAGGCTCTGCACTTAACAGCATGACTGGACCACAACAATATTCTGTTCCATGGATAATCAAGAACTGACTAAGCGTATATATCCTCTGACATCTCAAGTAATTTCTTATATTTGGAGTCAGACTTTAAATCCATATTCTCCAACTGGAAGCAGACACTGATTTTGTATTGTCAGGAACATCCATTGTAGGTAAAATTCTAACTATTTTATTTTTATTTTTATTTTTTATTCTTTGATTACTTCGCTAACACTGCTTTTTGGCATTGTGACAGCAGAAAAAAAAAAAGCATAGAGAAGTACTGTCATTATTTCCTTTACACATTCACTTGCCTGAATTTTGTCACACCATCCAGCAAAGTATCTGAATGTTTGCACAGACATTCCAATATGGGTCTTCAAAGCTAAAGTATAGACAGCTCCTGAATCAATAGACTCTATGGTTGCTAACTCTTCTTGATGTTCTTCCATCAGGTCTGCAAGTCTGTAATAAAAACATTACAAATGCACATCAAAGAGAAGTGACTTCTAATCATTGAGAGCATAAAATGATATTTTGTGTGGCAAAGAACTATAACCAAAATAGCATTGCCACTGAATCTGGAAATGCAGCATTGGATCCACTGCTCATTAATGTCAGCAAGTGCTTGAGCAATTGTTTGTTAAGTCTGCAAATGTCTTCACATAGACTGTAGTATACACTGGATTAAGACCAGATCCGTGAAAACTTCACCTGGTCATTCAATTATGGTTTTGCAATTACCATAATCTTTAGAAAAATTGCTCTCTCTGTGTTGTACTACAAGGAGCCAATTATAAAAAATCAGACTGGTAAGTCAGAAAACAAATACACAGTAACATAAGAAATGTCAAGTTATCAAAAGTACCAAGAAGGGCTAGTCAGTGTCCTAGCTTAAGACTTGGGAAACCTAGCTTCATAACACTGCTTTGCATTGTCTGAACTTGGACAAATTGCTTAAGTGTTAGATGCTTCAAAGGCACATCAATGTCCAAAGATACAGATTCTAAGCTGTAACACAAATTGAATTTTATATGCATTAGTACATTTGAAAAATCTGTCTCAGGGTTACTTAGGCCTCAAGTTCTCCATCTGTTAGGTTTGTGAAGCAAGACGGTGAGGTATAAGTAAGACTGTGAGGGTATCTGTGGTAAAAACTGTTGAGTTAATAGTAGCTACAGGAGTGTCTCTTAGTGGTCCCCTGCTCAGGCAGAAAGGTACGTTTGTGTGAATGAATTTTTGCATCCAGGTCCTATGTCTCTCATATAGAAGTAAAACAGATGCAGCAAGGTTTTTCTTAAGCTTCTTTCCCTGTTTTGGTACTCAGATGTATAAACAATACTCTCGTGTGATTTTAAGAGGTTAACTAGGTGTGTTTAAGATCCTATAAAGAGTATTTGAAACTGGTTGTGGAAAATATTTTTTCCATTATGTCAGTTCTGCACATTTAAAACATTTGCAGAGATGTGGAAAAATGCTCTTCAATACCTTTTTAAACTGTATTTTCAAGAGCCGGCTACAGGTCAGGGCATAAGCAGCACTGTGCAAAAGAACAGGTATGGCATGTCAGGCACAAAGGAGGAAGTTCCATTTGCTGCATGCCTCATATCTTCTATTAATGACTCCCTAGGACAAAGTAGCAGAGCTAGAGGCTTTAAAGGTACAAACCTCTCCAGTCTGACACTCAAAATCTCAAGAGGAAGAAGAGGCCTTGTTTGAATTAAGGTGGACTGGAGAGAGACTTCATTCATACTGGGAATGATTTGCAACATAAATATTCTGGTATACCTATCCTGGAAAGCCAGTCCCCTAAGCAGAGAAGAGATTAATCCAGGAATAATCTATGCAGTAAATGGGAGTTACCTTTTCAATATGCCTAACCAACGTAGCTCTGCTTGCAGGTCTTTCAGGTGTAGAACACAGAACAGTAGTCCTAAGACATTCAGGGTTTATCTCCAGGGCAGAGTTACCCTGGGTTCTCAAGCACTCTACATTCCTAACACAATTTAAATCCAAGTTCGTACATGTTTTGAACTTTGTACACTTTTGAAAGTTTTAAGTGTTAGTGGTGATGTTTAATTTTAATCTGAGTTTTTAGTATTAGTTTTGATTGTTTTCTGTTGTGAAGATATTTTTTTTCAGTTTTGCAGGCCTTTTTCCAAATTTTTCGAGATACAAACTTCTCACTCACCATGAACTCCTGGAATATATGTTTTTTTACTTTATGAGACAAGCAGATTCTTCAACTTTGCTTTCATTCTGTATTGCTAAGATGCCTGCAATGTATTGTAAAGCATTTTTAATACTTTTTTACTTCTTAATTACACCTATTTGGCGCATAACATCCTGGCACAAGGTAATATAGGCTTAATACAGCTGTGCGTATGGGCACACGATGCAATATTATATTTTTAAAGGAAAAAAAAACTCTCTCTCTTCTCTACAGATGAACATGCAGTTTTCTCAGCACAATTGACTTGGCCAGGACATCCAGTAGTAATATTGATAGGCCTGCAGGTTACAGCCTGCAGAAGAAAGATGTTCAATACACAGGACCTACTCCTTCATGAGTTCTTTGGTGCAGGAAGTTTCAACTCTGTTCAAGATCCTACCTTCCTTAAAGCTAACTGCTATGTCAAGAACAGTAACTAAGCTTTCTGCCTACTGAATAGGGACAGAATTTGCCAAACACATTTCTTTCTCTGTGCTGAGAATTGATTTTTCGTCATCACATCAGCTAACTGTGGACCTGTGGCAATCAGGAGTAGCAATCTGCTGGTTAACTCATCTGTGCTCTACTTACTTATCCATTCGTGTGTACTGAAATTGAAAAAAGGACACCGAAAGCAATAAAAACACTTCATACACCTCCACAAAAGAGGCTGTCTTTATAGTGAAGCTCTGAAGCTTCTAGTTAGGTCAAGTTTGCAAGACAGTCCCCTACCAGTGCTCGCTCTCTGGCATCAGAAGTGTCATACTGCATATGGAGAATCTTCAGTAACTGGGTTTTAATTAGCTGCCTCTAGTGTTGCCCTTTGAGTATCTAGCTAGCATGATCATCCTATCCTTCCAAGATCACCTCTTGCCCTTCAAGGATCAGAAATCATCACTAAAATACCATTCATGCAGCATAATCTCTGTCTTCTGAAACAATAACAATGCAGGCAAAAAGAGAACCAGACTTTCTCTAGGGTTGACACAGTGAAACAAATTCAAATGAGAAGAACTGAGCTGGAAGTGTCTCAGCTAAAAGTGGGATTCGGCTTACAGTGTTTCTACACAGTGCAATTCTTCCAAAACAGACAATAAAACATCTGCTAGGGTGGGTCTGTAGCAGGTTAAGAAGTATGCTGGTTTATGTACATGGAAAATCTAGCATCAGTTACAGTCAGTTGCAAAATTAGTGGCAATGTGGCTGTATGGTTACTGTATGTAGTGCAAACACAGGCACTGAAATAAACTAGGGGACAAAAAGATAACTAGTCTGGTAACTCTGGGATTAAGAATATCCATCATGTTCAGAAAATGTGTAACAATTCTTCAGAGGAATAAAACAACATGATTTTTTTAAATGAAACAAACAAAAACCTGCTCTTTACATACCTGTACATGAGTCGCCCTCTTTCCCTTGCATTCATTCTTCCCCATTCACCATTTTCAAATGCCTCTTTTGCTGCTGCCACTGCTTTGTCAACATCAGCCAATGAAGCAGAAGATACACTGGCTATTATCTGTCAAAAGGTAGCGATGTGTTAGTTCAGACTGAAAGGCTACTATGCTGTGTGTAACTTGTTCCTCCTAAACTTCTTGATAGGGTATAAGCAAATAATCAATATTGTCAAGCCCATCACTTGTCATGGGTGAATCATGCTGCAAGAAGTTCAGATACAGCTGATGGTGGCTGAATTTGGAGGACAGTGCAGGGACTCTGATTCCTACATCTTTCTTTACATCAAGGCACATTGTCTCCCTGATATACAGACAGTATTTTATGATGATTGTGTTCTATCAATATATACATTGTAAATCCTAACACAGAATTGCTATGATTTTTATTCCATTCCATTATGGAGTTAAAAAAAAGTACCAGAATCTGGCTTCTGATGACAGTGACATTTGTGGTATTGATTTCAGCAGAATTCAGTTACTCCAGAATTAAATGGCATACAAGGGCATCAGCAGCACTTATTTATAATTCTGAGTCATTCAACCAATGTTCAGTGTTTTTGAGAGGACGAAGCAGAACTCTATTTTCCTGTTGAGAAGTCATCTTTCTAACTGGGAATTTAATGGGATATTTTAAAGTCACATTTGCCCTAAGACATAAGCTTTGTAAATAAAACAAAAACTGTTGATGACTGACAAAAAAAATATACAATATTCTAAAAGAAATACTTCTTTAGCAAGTAATCTTCAGCAGTTTTTGTTTGCAAAGCTAAACAAGAATGTAAACAAGGTAAACCATAGAGCTGGGCAGGGAGACTGACATACTAGTTGAAGTGGAATTGGGTTATTTTTAATGTGCAACTTGATTGAAATGCAAAAACTGTAGAATATACAAATTGAGAAGTAAATTGAAATTTAAAATTATTTCTAGAGGTTCTTTAATGTATTTATGATTTTGAACTTGGCAATATTTGATATTTTAGATTTTTTGTAGGCAAAGAAATTGAAATAAACTGGTATTGATTATACTTAAAAATTACTTACTGATCCATCTGTTGGGTTTATGGTGTCATATGTTTTTCCATCATCAGCATTTATAAATTGACCATTTATGAAACACTGGTATGGCATATTCACAGTCATGTTGTTCACATTTTTTGAAACCTAAGAGCAAAATTAATAAGATATTAATTTGACTTTTTAATAATTAAGATTTTAATGTAGCTTAACAAGCTTTTGGTATGTACAGCCAACATCCACCCACATTTTAGGATGTATATATGGCTGTTAGGAATGACCAAAAAAATAAAATGAAATTGAAATCATATTCTCCATTAACACCAATGCCCATACTCAGAGACAGTGAAGCAGATTTCCATAATGTTTATAATTGGATCTCTATGGCTAAAAAAATACTAAACCCTGGCTAAGGCTGGTCCCAGTGGACTTGAAATGAACATGTAATTCCCAAATTCAAGTAATCCTGTCTTGATTAATGACTTCATGAAATACACTATCCTCCCTTCACACAAAGTTTTCAATCAACACTTAGGAGAAAAACCTAGCACAGCTTGCCTCAGGACTGCAGAAGGTCTAGAACCATTCTGACTGAGGCATACTGGCAGGACAGAGCAGGGGAGGCAGGAATATCTGCACATGTGAGAGCTACTCTAACGTGCGTTCTTGATCTCACAGTTTGTATAACATTGTAAATGATGTTACATACATACTTCCACTCCAAAATGTAAATACATAAAACTTGGGGGGGAGGGAACAGTTACAAATAGTTTGCATGACCAAATACTTGTATTTCTGCCAGCATCAAACAGTCTAGGAAAATGCATTGTCTATCTTCCCAAAAAACAATAAAGAGTAAGCAATGAAGGCAAAATAAAAGGTCTTACATAATCAATGACCAATTCTTCTTCTTTGTCCTCTCCTCTGAGTTTTCTGACAGCCATCTGAACAAAGTCTGCAAACTTAGTGGCCATATACACATCTTCATTCTGTAGCTGAAGCCCACTATATTTCTGTTTGATTTCTTCTAGCATTCTGAAGATTTTAAAGAAATAATAAGTTGAATTACAAATGGAAGAACTATTCAGATAAACAAATCATTGTAAGTTGAAAAGGAGTCAAAACTGGCTACCGGTTTGTATGCATGTGAATATATGTGTGTGTGTTTCTCTGAGAACAATGACACTGCAGTTGTACATTTTACTGAAATCCCTTGGGTTAATTGGGGGTGTTATGGAAAAGAAGATGTGAGTTTTGGAATACTCTCGGATAAACTTTTGGAAATAAATGACAAATAACATGTACTGATTGATAAAACAGCATATGAGACTACCCATACATGGAGGAAATTTAGAACTCTATGAGACTGCTAAGTAATAAGGACAACAATCATTTTGTTAAAAACAAAAACAAACAAGAAACCAACACTGAAATGCTGGTCTTATTTTATGGCCTGGAATATCTGACTTGCAAAAAGAATTTAACTGAGGAGACCCAACACAACATGAACTCTGTGCACTTATATGCATGGGCTGAATCCTTTCTCTAAAAGAGCTGGCTCCTCTTTCCTTCTGGGGAGTTCTTTGCCAAATCAGCCTCCTGCTCTTGAGATACTTGTCACTGCATTCAGACAGGTTTGGGCACCACCATTCTTCCCCATATGGCTAGGTTCCTGAAGTTACAGGGAACTTTGCTTGAATACAAAGAGCAGGATTACATCAATAACTCCTAATTTTGCGAACAGAACCCTGTAATATTTTCAAAAGTAGGAAAGAGATAGTTAAAGAGTACTAGAAAATACAATGGACAAATCTTTTTTTTTTTTTTGAACACTGCTCTATCAACCCTGACTTAAAAGCACCATGACAACACTGTTTCCACTAACTTTTGCTTCAAAATTTTGTTGTTTTGAATAGTTTTTTACCTGACAACATGCATAGAGGATGCTCCAGATTTGAAGAAGTCTGTGGAATCCTCAATTACAGCAATATTGCTCAAAATTCCTTTCCAAATGGCCTAATAATAAACAAAAATTGTGGAGACAATAATGAAAAATCCTCTAATTGCAAGAAGTATTTATCAAGTGGTATTTTATAAGGTATCTATGCCTACAAAGTATATTATTTCATAGGATTCTAAAACTGAAAAACATTTTAGGAGGATCTGGAACTTTCTATAGACTTCATGTTAGCCAATAAAATATTCAGCATAATTATCATTAAAAAATTATTTCATTCATAATAATTTTACTTAATGAGGCACACAACCTGGTACAATGGTAGTAATTGTCAGGCCCATTTTTCAAGGCCTTTTTCTCCAAATAATAATTTCCTGCTGCATTATAGAATGTGCTATCAGCAGAGGTGGGGATAGCCTGGAGAACTTTGTGACTGGATGGGTGGAATTTCTGGCAGCTGGGCAGACCTGAGAAGTAGTTTAAGCTGCATGCATGAGATGGACATTTCTGCTAATGTGAAAGGTGAAATAACTGGTAGAATGAAATTTCAATTAATTATAATTAAGTTTCGGAGTCAGCAGCTCGTGACCTGAGTTCACCTTTCTTTTAGCTATTGTCTCAGTCAATAGCTCCAGGCAGTATTTTAGTTGCTGGCAAGCAGGTTCAAGGTAATGTTGGAGCAGCAGTTTAAAACATCCGTGCATCAAGCTGCTTGACTTGTGCCAAAAGTTACTGGCAGAGTTAGCGGAAGGGAAGACATCTGTGATTCAGTTGCTCTGGCGTGAAACCCAAACTAATCACCAATGTGGCTTCAATCTAAGCACATGACACTCATTACAGAGGGGAAGACTGTGCAAGAGGGCATCAAGGTGCCTCTCTGGCCTTGAGAGATTTCTGCTCCAGCTGCCCCATTGCCACACCCCTCTGCAAGGTAGCCTCTTGTGTGTGGTTGTGGCAGAAGATAGCACAAAGGTAGAGGTAGAAAACTGCTGCTTCTCTCTCTCGGACTGCTGTTCCTAGACTCCCTGGAGCTTGTCCACAAGAGCCATTCAGACTGCATCCAAGTGAGTACTACCACTGTGACGAAAGGATCTCAGAACTGTCGAGGTCTTGAAAATCTCACTGTTGTGAGACAAATGTCCTTTTGTTTCTCCTCACTCTACATTCACTCCCACCTTCACCATTCACAAACATTTACCATAACTGACCCTGTGATTACTGTCTTTGTATCACTTGTATCTGAAAGAAAATTTGATAGGGTTATGTGTAAGTTTTTGCATATTCTAGTGAATTCTCACATCCATCAGAATTAATTTCAATAACTAAAGATTTGACCCCATACTCTTCAAAAAACAATTTTCATGGTTAAATAAAAGATATGCCTTCCTTATAATGAGAAGTACCTAATGTTTTTGTCTGAAGTAATATACTACTAAAACAGTTTATTAAATTACCCTAATATCTTCTGCCATCCTTTTTTCCTCTTCTGTAAGTTCCAGGGCAGTTGTTTCATCAGCAGAGAAGTATTTAGATGCAGGGATCATTTTTCCATCCTCAAACTGTAGATTTCGCACTAGTACCTGAAAAATGAGGGGATATGACTTCCAATTATCTGGAAGGCAAGATGTCATTGTGTGGAGAGTTTTTAGGTATTAATATGGTCATGGAAATAGTAAAATAAATGGTTTATAGGAAAGCTGTTATGATACAGGTAATTTAACAGGTCATTCCTACTTGTCTTCAGATTCTCCCTTAGCATTAATACATTTTAATCCATTGAAAATGAATATGTATTTAGTCTGAGGCAAAACATGAATGTCTTTTCTCTAGGATCGCAGAGGACTGTTAAGCTCCAAACGAATTCGCAGCTCAATTTTTATAGCATAACAATTCCACACTACCTGCACTTCTTGCTAATTTATTCCATCCATACTCATGTGTGTGAGGGTGAGCACTTACCATCTTCCCATCGTTACCAAAAATGACCAGGCCATTCTTGGTTACAAGTCCAGGTCTTGAAGCACCTTTTATTGCCAGCTCTTGCCCAGCAGGCACCGAAGCATCAAGTAATGATGATCCATAAAAAGTAACCACCTAAAAATAAAGGGATTTAAAAGTACATAGATTCTAAACATGCTCAAAAATCCTAATGATGAAGTGATATTGTTTGGAAGCTTTAATATAATATAAAGTAGTAAAATATAAGTAACTACACATGGAAAACATGTTATAACATTATTTCTGTATCTTTACAACCCAGGACATGTAAAACTTTGCAAGCTGCCTAAGCCTGCAAAGCTGCTTAGCTGTAACATTGTGCAAGACCTAATCAATGCAGAAAGGGAAACAATTTTTGTCAGTGCATGTCCAAAGTGAGAGACCAGCAGAAGCCTGAATGTGAGTGGTGGAGTCCTGATCTGCCTGCAGGCTGGAAATGCTGAATGTTGCCTCTCAGTTAGCCTCTTCTGCTCTGTCTGGGCTCTCAAATCAGTCCCTCAATATTAGGGCAGAGCCAGGCTTTTGGATCAGACTAACAACAGCTGGCTAATAGTTAAGTAACAAAATTTGGACATCATACCCAGTAAATGTGACTTTAAAATATTTTATGCAAGTAAAATGCGGATCAAATGTGTAATGGTTTTAAAATATAGAATAGAATCAGAATCACAGAATATGTTGGAAGGGACCTTAAAGATCATCCAGTTCCAACCACCCTGCCATGGGCAGGGACACCACCCACTAAATCAGGTTGCCCAGAGCCTCGTTCAACATGGCCTCGAACACCTCTGGGGATGGGGCATCCACAGCTTTTCTGGGCAGACTCTTCCAGCGCCTCGCCACCCTCTGAGTGAAGAATTTCCTCATAACCTCTAACCTAAATCTCCCCTCTTTTAGTTTAAAACCATTCCCCCTTTTCCTGTCATTATCTGAGCAAAAAGTCACTCTCCATCTTTTCTCTAAACCCCCTTTAAGTATTGAAAAGTTGCAACATGGAAAGGAAGTAGTTGTTTTGGGATTAAATTAGATAAGTTTAATTCTACAAATGATTCTAGTATTCCTAGGACCAAATCTCTTTTAAAAATACTTTGTTGTTGTTGTTGTTATTTCAGTTGCTCAGTGTTTCATTCTGCTGTTATATTGTGATGTTGCCCACTGTACAGCATGGGTTTTGTTACACTGTAATGCATACCTACTTCCCTAAACGACTGGCACTGTCTGCTTCTACCCTTGCTTTTTACTGCTTTGTACTATTCATACTATTTTTCAGATACTGCTCTTATCCTTCTTTTAATTAAATGCACCTATCATAAAAATGTTACCTACTATGTTCTGTGTATTCGATCACGTGCCTGTTCTAGATATATACAAAATATACAATGACCAAATGAGAGCTACTCCAACATAACTCAAATTTGTATTCACCTGTATGCAGACACCTTTAGCTTTTGTAATAAAAAAGTCACAAATAGAGTACCGAATTTACGGAGCTTACCTGGCCATCTACTGTTGCCCACGCTCCAGGTACTTTATCATGCCCTCGGATCCAATTGTGCAAAGCTGCTGCAGGTTGATCCCAGGAGATCTAGGAAGTCAAGACATGCCAGCTAATTCTTCTCTATTTAGTTATAAATCAAGTTACTAAGGTTTTCCAAGCTGCATACCACACCCCCCCCTTTTTTTCAAGTGTTAAGAACACAGAAAGGGTCTGGTCTAATACCCTGGTCTAATACTGAAAGATCAGTGCAGCCTTTATCTTTCCACAGACTCTCCTTCTTACACTAATGTAATGAATACATAACTCTTGCTACTAGGTATTCATTCATAAATAATTAATATTATGATTAACAAATTTACTAAACACTGTATAAATATAAGTAGCATATGTCAGGGTAACATCTTCTGCTGAACATGGTCTATTTATTGCTTGGTTCCTAAGTTCTTTAAAAACTTTTATTAAAATACTGACTAATCATTTACTAACCCTTTATAAATTGTTTCATAAATGGAATCTCTACTAAAACTTGCAGTTCCTGCAAGACCTTGAGGAAAAAGGAAATAATGTTTTGTAAAGAATGTCATATATGTTTAAAATGTAACACTAGGGAAAATGTATTGCTTTATCTTTGCAAGTACCATGAGTATATGTATGAAATGAATTAAAGTAATAGAATATCTATTAAATAACAAATCTCAAGTGTCCTTCTTAGTTAAAGCACAAGGAGTATTTAGAAGCAAGTTATAAGCCAATGAGAATAGTTTTCAAACCAGGACATTAAACTAGTTCAATCCGGGGGAGTTCCTTATATACTATATTTAAGGGATGAATACAGCATTTGGACAACACATACAATTTAAATAAATACATTAAAAATTATAAGGCACTATGAATCTTTGAATTCACTGCAGTTTTGCATGTACTGTTTACATTTGTTAGGTCCTCATTCTCATTCTTCCCTGTAATTTCAATAATGACATGAAAGTTCCCCTTGATCAACTCCTTTCCACTGACATTTTAGAATAGCTAGGAGTCAAAAGCAGTAACCTCTTCAGCTGTTCTGCTAGTTCCTACATATGGGGTCAGTATGCACATGGGCACCCCAAAATTCTGGTCCATAACTGTTACATAAGGTCAGAACACTTAAAAATATCCATATGAAAAGCTATTTGTGTCTAAGCTAAGTCAGGAATTGTGATATGATAAAAAAGCATTAAAATTTCAGATGACAAGGAGTATGTTCACCAAGGACAAGAGACTGAAATTGTTGGTAATATTTTCACTTTTTTTTTTTTTCTTTTAAACTTCTGCAATGGTCTAGAAAAGGAAAAGAGGGTATTACAGGCAGTGTTCACTATCATTTTATGGTGGCCTTCCCAACCACAAAGAAGACCTAGCTAATGCAGTAGGGATAATTATATAGTATATGTTGCCCATGCTCCAGGGCATGGGCATTATTATTATTTTTTATTTATTTTTAAAAATATGTTGTTTGTTTATGAGACCTCCTTGTTTATTTGTTTGTTTTTCTGGTAGGTGCCAACACTTATTTTTCATAACATCAGACCTATTTCTGGTAGAGAATATAGCATGGATTGTTGGTAAACAAACTATCTCCATTCATTGCTGTATTTAAAGGTATGGTAATGTATTAAGCAGTCACTGAAGGCGCAGCTGCTATCTAGCTATTTGTAGATGATCTCAAATAGGTCATCAAGTTTCTATATATATGTAACTGCTGGCAGGCAATATGAACTTAACCTAGGGCTCCATCCCAGAAATATGAGATGAGGAAATAATTGAGTTAAAACCTATATTAATTTCATGTCACTACTATTGAAATACGAATTAGAAACAACTTTTCTAGAGATAGGCAGTAGATAACCATAGCATTATTTAACACTACCTCTGCATTTTCCTTTTTCTGGATCCCTTCATATGTTGCCCCTTCTTCAGGCTGAGGTATACGAGGTGCCTTACCATCAGCAATTAGATGTACAGCTTCCACCTAAGTAAAAAAGTAACAGATTTAATGTTAGCTTGGTTTCCCTTTTTGAACTCAGTCATACTTGTGACTGACTGCAGAAGACTTTCTTCCACAAGAATAGGTTTCTTTTTAAAACTTGGATTTTCCAAAATCTAGGGAACCAATACTGCACTGATTAACATACATATATACTTCAACTTCTTTGACAAAAAAATAGCCTTAGAAATTTGATTGGAGTGCCTAGTCACCATGCAAATAGCAGCTGCCTAAATTCTGCAGGACCAGAACTTAGCTAAGCACAGAATGAAGTTCTATATGTTTGCATTCATCTCTTTCCTTTTTCTTTCTGCAAAAAGATATTTCTCTACATTAAAATAGGGAGAAAAAAAAAACAACTCTAATGATCCATGTTGAGTATTTTTATGTATTTTCTTTTCTTCATTTTAAAACAAAACAGAGCAAAACAGAAAAAAGGACATGTATACAAAGTCCAAAGCCAGTCCACCAAGGCTGTGAACTTTAAACACCATCCCTCCTTTCTCTTCAGCCTCACCCCTAACTTTCTGTTCTCTGTAAGCCTGTAAAAATTTTCACCTTGTAAAAACATTCAAGTCTGTGGAAGAGCTACACTCAAGACAAATCTGACCTGTTGCCTTCTGCAGAAACAGGATATGCTCTGCCCACTGCCAGCAACAAATATTCTCAGGCAACCTCCTCAGCTGTTGTGAAGCAGCAGAGCTCCTCTAAACTCTAAAATTCATCTGAACACCACAACCTCTGTCTTACCAAATTTATGCATTTTGTACTTCCTCTTCCTTTCTTTTTCTTTTCAAACTCCAGCAGATGCTATTCTTTTCATTTTAAAATGTTGATATTTAATACAGGTAAACTTACCATAGCCTTTACTCCCTCTGGGAAGAGAAACCGGTTATACAGATCATCCACGGTATCGTTTTGGCCAACGTCACATTCTCGCTGCAGAAGTATTGGTCCGGTGTCCAAACCATCATCAGCCCAGAAAATTGTAAATCCTGCTTTCTTATCTCCTTGAATTAAAGTCCTGGAGGTAAAAGAAACCTTACAGTAAATACAGACAGTATGAAAGCAGTCAGGGATATCCATTCTTTTGTTACATATTTATTTGCTTTACGCAGAAAAGAAAATTCCAGCGGTATTTACCCCCAGTTTCATTGCTCATTTCATAGCCGGGTACCCAAAGTTTTGATACTATTGATGCGTATTTCCCCAAAGTGACATACGAAAGGCTGCAACTGAATCCAAATCATTTATCACACAGTTCATTGTGATATTTTAAGTGTATTATCAGTGATAAGACACATAGAGCAAAAGGTATGCAATAGTTGTGACACAGTTTGAAAGATGGAAGTATCTAGACAGTATATTTTCTAAATAATTCCTAATAGTTTACAGTAACTAGCAAAGCTTCAAAGTTTATCTGTAGGTCAGCAAGGGAAGTACAGCTGTCCCACAGCTGAAAAAGAGCTAAAGTGAGAGTGGAAAATGATGGATGCTTAAGAAAGCAGGAATGTGTAACTGTTTAAGGAAAAGTCAGTGGGGGAATTTATGTCCAGCCAGATTCTCAGCTAGTGTGCATGAACATAGCACTGCTCATACTGCAGACCTACGCTGATTTACATCAGCTCAGGATCTCTCTAAACTTGAAGGGAACTTCAGCTACATAGATTTTCTGGTTCTCTGTTGGAGCTGCAGGTGCCTCAGAATGATGGAAAATCAAACCAAAGTGCTTAAGCAAGCAACCAGAAGTGAAGAGGCACAACTTTTCTGCATGCTTTTAACAATATGTATGCATGCAAACACCAATGCCATATTCTGTAAGACATATATCATATAAATATTCCCTTGGCAGTCCATGTTGTGACAGGATCATTCGAGATCTGGCTTATACACATGAAAATTCACAACATAAACACTGAAAACTACATTATTAAAAGGAAAAAAACATGCATTTGAGCAAAAGAAGAAAAAACTCTGAAGACAGTTGGAGAAGTTAGCAGTAACATCAAAAATGAAAATTTGCAAAAATTTGGGTAGTCCATGTAAGATCTTTCACACATTTAAGCAGCATCTCATCTGTTTTATATTATCTAAAAATACAGAAAGAGCACCCTGGTGAGAAGTACATGTCCTCAGCATTGCACTGAGGAAGAAGAAAGTAATGTGGGCAAATGCCGCTGATGCTGAGTAGACAACAAGATGAGAATTACCGTGAACTCCTTCCTCTGTGCACCATCTCCCTCTGCAAATAGTTGCTCATAACAAAGTGGCAGCAGCTGGAAGAGGCTGTAACTGATGGAGTGAGGAACCCTCAGTGGCTTAGAACCTTTGTGGTTGGTGTCCCTTAGTCATGCCTAATTCCCACTGTTCCCCAATACATCTTTAAATAATCACCATGCTACCTGCACAATTATTTTTAATTTGTTTCTTCATATTTAGACAATTTCTTGTTGAATTTAAACATTATGATAGGAACATTTCTGCTTTCACAGGAATGCTAGATCTGAGTCCACTGTGTTCATTATTGCAGGGTAGTTCTTTCACAATAACACTTTGAATATAGTCTTGTGCATTGCTCAGGATGATAGCAGGATAAACTTCTTCTTGTAGATTGTTTTCTCTCTTTCTTTCTTTTCTGTGAAATCTCAGGCTCTGTCATGTCTCTGTAGACAGTTATCTAGTGTTTGAAGGGGATGAACTGTGAGGGTACTGTCCTGCCTATGGAAACTACATGCTGTTGAGTTACCTACGTGAGTAAAATATATGAACGGACAGATCACATCACTGATCTTCCCAGAATAACAGCTGCACTTGCAGTGAAAATCATGCTGAATCTCAGGTATGAAGAGCAATTCATGATCCAAATACTCAGCTGCTTCACAGAACTTGCTTCAGAGCAGTTGCAAGTCAACAGAAATGTGTCAGCAATTACATGAGTAATGGGTCTGGCCCAACATCCCACCAGGACATAGATGTAGTTTTGATGAACGGCATGCAAAAACTTACCAGTTGATTGCAGAAGCTCCTCGGTGCCGTGGTAGGATGGATGGATGGTAAATAATTGAGCCATGTTTTGGGCAGTCAATAACATCCATAGGGATGAACTGTGTACAGAACGGAAGGACATTTAGCTCTGCTCCAACGGATTTGTAGGCTGCAACTACTTCCTGGATAGGCTTGCCTTTAGCTCTCCATCTGGGAAACTTAAAAACAGGAGTGCCATCCTTCTCTGCTGCCAGTGCTGAGGGATGAGAATATTTTTTTTGTTAATTCACAGTCTTTTGTTAAAAGTTCAAATGAGATATGGCAAGACAACTCAGATCATGAAATGCAATACATAGAGCCCTTTGTACTGTTCTGTATGGTGTTTAAAGAAAACTTTGTGCTTGAATATATTTTATTAATTCTGTCACTGATTCTCATTCCTACAGCTTGTGTCCTTCTCAACTTTTAAGTTCACTCTTACGGCCTGGCTCATAAGTACAATGGAAAGCAGAAGAGATTGATGAATGTCATTGACTATTAAATAATGACACTTCATTTCTTGTCCAATCATTACATTTGCCTGCAACTGGTTTGGTTTAGCAGAGCTTAAGTTTACATTTCAGCAATTTGTATGTGAATATTACTACATGCTCATCTCAGTAGCATCTTGCCATGTGGCTCATATATTAACAGATGCTAGTGCCTTTCAGTTATTTCTTCAAAATTCTGTTTACTGGTGATTTCTGGATCTGTTTCCATTTATCTGTGTGACACACAACTACACCCAAAATTTGGCTGAAGGCTGACAAAAAGCAACTGCATTAATTGCAGAGAAAATTTTTATGTTTTATAAATTCCATTGTGCATTTGCTTCACAACCCACCACAGGGAGGACAGTGGAGTCGGACTCTACAGCTGTTGAGTTGGATGTGTAATTGCAAGAAAAGGGAAGACAAGAAGAGGTATGGACAATTTACCTAATTTAATTTCTATTTTGAAACACATTTTTGTACTTCCTCTTTTTTGTATCTGAAATTGAATCTTGAGTTTGACCTGAAGCATCTTTAGCCAACCAACTTAGGTCTTAAGTAAATACTTAAGTATCACTCCATACTGTGCACTGGAAGTTAGCATGCACTGCAATTGCTTTTAGAAATAAAAATCACAGCTGACTGAGGATATAGAAACATTAGCCAACTTCACGTGAGTCTTCAGCTGTTTGGATCATCAGGAAGTAAAAAGCAACAAAACGTTAGGAGAACAATAAACATTCCACAGCTTAGTTAAAATGGCCATGACTGAAATCAGTGGAAGAGTTGCTGTGTTCCGTCTGCTAGTTTAATTGTATAGTAATAGTCTGTGTAATACAACCAAGTATTATGGTATGCCTCCAGAGCTGGATGGTTAAATTGTCTTTTTCTAAACTAATACTTACCTCCTGTAATTCTTCCAATGTGTGATTAACTCTTTTAAAGAGGTGGGGTTATAGAATATAATAAACTTGAGAACTATGTGCTAGTTTGGGAGTGCCATAGCCCAAGTAAGCAAAATTTATGTTTAATTCTTCCCTTATAAGAGTTCTGGAAAAACATGTCAGGACCTGACCAAAATAAAAAAGCAGAAGAGACGCTTGAGACAGCTCATGGAATGTAATTTTAATTTCTGATTATCCATAAAAGTAAATTCCTTTCTGGCACTTACATTTGCTAATCCTATTAACTCACCATTTTCATGGCACTGAAAAATAAGAAAGTTACAATTCAGATAGTGATACCAAAGAAGCTTCTTCATCACACTATGTTCTGTTGCACAAGTACAGTTCTGAATACCTGCCCAGCAACTGTTTGTTTAGAAAGTCCAGAAAATCATTATGCATCACGGCATTGTAAAAAGGGAGAGCAAAGCCTCTTCTACCCTTTTCAGTGGGTTTTCCATAGTCCAGGTGGAAGAGAAATAGGCTCTGCAGGTGCACTGCTGCATACAAGCTTGTCAGAAAGGGCAGAAAGCCAGGGATAAATAGTCTTGGCTCCATGCCTTGAGTGTCCCAGACAGCACCATGAAACGGGCAACAGACATTTGTGCTTGAGTACAGGCTCAGCAGCTATTTGCTTCTTCTCCAGAAAAGGGAACAAGTCTGGAGCTAATGCAGCCTATCGGACTGTTCCTTGAACCTGCTTTTACATATTTTGCATACTGTTAAGACACAGATCTAGTTCAAGATGATTACCTTTAGGATGTACATTCAAATAAGATGCACAGATTAATTTATTTTCTTAATATCACAATGTATAGCGCTGCGTGGCTAGAGAAAAGTTTTAAATACTGATTTAGTTAAGAAGGTCAAACCGGTTCTGGGACTTGTGTTTTCATTTAAGCATAGTTCTTGTGCTGAATTCAGTGTAATAAAGGCAAAATATGCAAGTCATTCCCATATAGACATCTTCTCACGACAAGGCAAGTTTGTTATGTATGTCTGTAAGTTAGCATTTAGATTAAGGTTACACTCACCCAAAGGATCAGCTTGTCCATTCTTGTCAGGCACTGTGAATACTCCCACAACTTTATGGCCTTCTTTTCTCAGCTTGTTATAAACTTCTTGTCCAAAAATGCTTTGACCTATAAGGGCTAGCTTTAGCTTATTCTGATAAGCCTGATCAAAAGAATTAAAACAAACCATGTTACAGGATGCAAAGTATATATGTTGCTATTTATGTTTCTCTCTTGCTCTTTTTGGATCAACATTCATTTTGATTTAAAATGCAACAACCTCTCTACCTCAAACGCCTTTGGAGAAAAAATAATCAATTTTTTACCTATTGTTAATCTCTCAGAAATAAATGAGAACACACTGAGCATAAGTGTCATTTGATATTGCCACTGATGTTTATATTGGTTTCTCATAATTTTTATTAGACAGACTCACTTCACTCTATAAGAGGCATAACAGGCTCTATGAACTTGTTCCTAGTCATAACTAACATGATATGAAATACAAAAATATTTTTGAAACAGGTACATACAACAGTTTTTTTAGGCATAATTTAGGTGTCTGGAACATGTCCTCTAAATCTATATAATTAGATGGTGGCATACAATTTGTGGTTAATATGAATAGACAAAGAAGACAAGCCTGCATTGTTCCTGCCAAGTTAAAAGCAGTGATCATCCATTTGATCCTCCTACACAGAAATACCACTAAATATGTGGTTCCCTTGCTGGACTTCCCCTGCCTTCTGTGTCTGCTCATCAGTACAGTGGATACACACTTTTACGCTTCTTTAGACTGAGTAGGTGCCAATAACTGCCCCAACTTTTGATTTTCAGGATAGTTAGAATCACAGCACTACTATAATACCAGAAAATCACCTACTGCTATTTTATTTAAGCTCTTCACATGCTGAGAAAAGTACTAATTCCCTTAGACTCCCCAAAATCTAAAGAATGGTCTTCTGCAGGACTCCAGCTTTGAGGACACTCTAATTTTAATCCTTCCCTTTCAAGGAAACATGCCAGATGAAGCACAGCGTATGTTTTCTGGGTTTGATGTAGCCCCTGTGTGAACAGGGAAGGCGGGGAGAACCCAGCTTCAGTGAATCCACCTCAACTTTGAAACTGTTCCAAGACCAATTGAGTTTTACTGTGAACACTACAAATACATTGATGCTCTTCAACATAACCCAAAATCTCACAGTATCACAGAATCACCTAGGTCGGAAAAGGCCTTCAAGATCAAGTCCGACCATCAACCTGACCTACTGAGTTCCATCACTACACCATGTCCCTCGGTGCCTTTGTGCTCCTCTTTCATCCTACCTCTGGCCCCTTGCCCCTACCACCTCCTTTATCCCAGAAGTATTATTCCTGTGGCTGCAAGGTGAACTGGATTAGGGTACGGAGACAGGTGGTCAGTGGCCTGACAAAATGTGGCTAATTCTTAACTGGATCTATTCACAGGTCTAGTTCATTGCAACACCACAAGCCCTAACGCAGGTCCAGCAGGGGTGCAGGAATGAGCATGGTGTGGAACTGTCCTTGCAAGCGCTGCCTTTGCATTTTTCATCAGCTATGACTGAAACCTTTGAAAAACAAATGCACTGGCAGACCTGGTCATTAAGGAAAGCTCTGCACACAATAAACAAAAAACCTGCCTTCCCCACAGCTGCGTCAGATGGAAACTATTCCTAGATTTGGACCACTAAAGGAGGTCTGAATGAAGGACAGAGTATAAATCCACATCCCCACCTTCATCCTTAACTTCATCTTTCCCAACTGAACTTGGACTGCCATTTGAACTGAATGAGGTGCCATGAGCTCAGAGCGATACGTAGGAATTGAGGCACTGTCTGAGTGTCTTGACCACCAGTATTTGTTCTGTGTGTTGGCACTTGCAGGTTTTTCTCCTGCGTCCTCTCTTCCCTTTCTTATGGAGGCTGGGACATAAGGATGGCTTGAGGAAGTGGGTTATTAGTTGGACACCAAGTGATCTGCACTGCCCATCAGATCAAATGACAAATTCTGTGACAAATAGAAATGTCCTGAAAAACAGGTTACTCAAACCACAATCCATTTCAATGCAATTCATTTCACAGTTGAAATATTATGGATTAATTTTGCCGTTTTCAAGTTACAGTTCAGTTGTGCAGATGGCCTCAGGGAAAGGACATTACAAAATGGTAGGCTCCACTACAGGAATATTGAAGCATGCTTGTTATTTTATGCATACCATTTTTATATAAACCAGTAGGAAATAACTATTTGTCTCCAGAGGCAGTGTTTTTCTTCAGAATGAAGCTGCATAAGCAAAACTATCCCTGTGTTACAGCATTAGTCAGCATGCCTGCAACTGCAGTAGTAATAAATAGTTGCAAAGGTGGACATAACTTGGGCTGCAAAATCAGATTTTCACAGCTGGCTGGTAAACGTCCTCTGTGAGACTGGTAATGACGATATTCCCAACCAACACTGCACTGGTGGTAGTAATGCCTAAAATACGTCCAGTATTTTGTCGACATTAGTGAAGACAAGTCCTGGATCTGAATTTCAGAGAGCACAAGTTATCTTTGCAGTGTTTATCTAGCAAGGCCCAGTGGATGCAGATAGACTGTATTCCCAATGCTTTGTGACCAGTATCTTTACTTTTACAGCAGAAACACTGCTGCATTATAAAAATTAGTCATCAGATTTTCCTAATCTTTTAATTGTTTTAAGTATAGCAGGCAAGTTGGGGAAAGATTAATCTGCGAGCTCACTGAACATGTTTGGCATGGTAGGAAATCCTCTGATCTCTGTGCAGCACTACTTTACAGCGGTAGCCCAACAAGTACACTGAAAAAAATTTAAAGGCAGTCCAGATACAAGTTACTTATTCTACTTTCATCCTTTTGCTAGCATCTCTCAGTAAGAACACAAGACTGGAAGTGACCTTAGCTAAAAATCCAGTGCTCTGCCACCACAAGCAATGTTGTATGATTGCTTTTACAGATTTATCCAACCTCCATTTTAAATTACTTTAAAAGTACTCGCTGAAAAAAAAAAAAAGCACTTTTCTGATACTTGGCAATCTTGTAATTTACAGTCCACGTGTACCACCACTTTAAGAGCTACTTTCTCTCCACTTATTCACGAAGTGTTAATGACACTGGTAACCTATATCCCTAAACTTAACTCTTAGTTCATGTTTCCCTGTCTGATCCTCATATTACATGGAACTGCATACCAGTTCCCCTCCCAAATCCTGAGCTGCTGTAAATACAGTTTCAGTTAAGCTACACTTGCTTAATTCATGCTAATCATGGAGCTGAGTGAACAAATGGTTAGAAGAGAGAACACAGTTTCCAAAGGACCTAAAAATAGAACTGGCCAAACTGAGAAGATTGCGGATGGGCTAACTCAGAAAGTCCCATATCCTAACTGCAGTGCACAAAAAGATTGCCTGGCAAGAAATCAGCTCTGCGGTCTCAGCCAAATAGAAAGTTACTCAGTTGGAGACTGCCTTCAATTGCAAGACGGATCTTGTAACTGGGCTATGACCAGCGATTCTCACGTTTTCTCCAATGAATGGTACACGTGCATTGTGTGATTTTTAACATCTGGCTTAGACGTGGTGGTTTGTTTGTCTTGCCTTAACACATGCACTGTCATCAGCAGAAAGCAAGTGCCAAACCCACAAGTCAGCCATGCACAGGATAGCTGTGGGGTTCAGTGGGAGAAATCCCATATGTGGAGAGGCTTGCATGATCAGACCACAAATTCAGTCCTTCATTTTTTCTCGTTTGAAAATCGACAACTGGCTCAGTGTAGAAGATCTAATAGCCACCCTCTGTATTATTCTGGAAATTCTCCTCAAACATTTTTACGCAAGATGAGTTAGACCCGTGACAGTGAGAAAACCTTTTAGAAGAATTCAGTATGGACATGACACTCAATTATAAGTGAATGTTCTATAAAATTACAGGGAAATGAAAACTAGTTTGGTGTTTTCCTTCTTAATGAAATGGCACATTTTGGCAGGATATGATCACTAGCATTCATCATAAAGCCGTAGAAAGGAGCTCCTTAAAGAACACCAAAACAATCGTGTTGAATAATGTGCTTGGTGGGTACTGGATCATCACCGCTAGCACATACAAAGATCAAGCTTGTTACTGTCTCTGTCAGTGGTGTTAGGAGGTTATGGTAGGTTTCTTTTGCAGCTGCTTGGCTGACTATGAACATATGATACTCATTAATAGATGCATTTCTTTTCTTGGGAAGGTTAATAGACATATATTGTCACTGTGGATTTCTTGCCTTATTTTTGTAAGGATGCCCAATTCCTACTTGTGGGAAACAACAGAGCACGGGTAGTTTAGAGAGGTCTGACCTTTTTTTTTTTAGTTCAGAAGTCATAGAATAATGTAGTGAATCTGACAGTGCTACCAGATAAGTTGATGCTCACTTTACTGTAATTCTGTTGGTTTCCTGGTTTCCTTTTCTGAACTTTTTCTTCTTCTTTAACCTTCTATTTTGCTTACATTGTAACACAGATTGACATGCACTGGGACTAGTTCGAAATAAAATCTCTTTTCCTGACTCAAGTGCTTCCTGTTCGGATGGAGAAAATAAGATAAAGGTAAAGGTCACAAAACCTTAAGGCTACTTGTAAAGCAGTCTTGTCTTGAATGCTCAGATTGTCTGAAAGTCCACTTTATGGCTTGGGTTGGAAGGGACCTCATAGATCATCTAGTTCCAACCCCCCTGCCACAGGGAGGGACACCCCCCACTAGATCAGGTTGCTCTGATATGAAAGCATAGCTTTTTTTCATTGCCCTAATATGAACGCATAGCTTTAAGTTTAATTTCCCAATTTTAAAATTCTGGCTGTGCCATCTGTTGATACAGAGCTGGAACCGATTCTACAATAGCTCATTAAAATAAATGCAGCATTTTGTTAGCTTCCATTCTGGTTCTTTTTTTCCTTCAAAACACCTAATCCAAAATAAAATTAATCAGTAGAATTAAGCACCATACAGAGAAGCAGCCTGACAAATGCTGGTAACTACCTTTTCAAGTTCTACTGCCTAAAATTGGAAGACAAGTCCAAGAGTTGCATTTTCTTCCTTCATAAGAGTCTAATGCTGTAAGACATTTGCAGAGAAGAATATTTATTTCATAGCTAAAACCTCTTTTGTACATGGGTATATATGCATGTCTAACAGTTAACGGGTTATCAGTTTCTAACCAAATGTCTTGAAGGCTAGTGTTTGGTAACTGCTGTCAAAAAGATGACAACATTTTATTTCTTCTCTATAAGAATTTAGCGAAGATTTTAATATTGCTACATCTTCTCAAGGCTGAATTTAAAACCCTGCTTGCTTCGAAAGCTTGCTTTCTGCTGAGGATCCCTCTGCGTGTGCTAAATCCCAGTGCCCCAAGCCGAAGCCTCCCGTGGAGCCTCCCTCCCTCCCTCCCACCCGCACATCCCTGGGCACCGCGCTCTCAGTCGGTCATTCATTCCCCTTGCGGGCACTGCTGACCGCGGTCCCCAAAGCCTCGCGTTAAACCCCTCCGTTCCCAGCCTTCCCATGCAGAGCCCTTCGGAGGACTGCTGTCCTTGTGCCAGACAAAGAGCGCTCCTCGGGGGAGCAGAGATCCTCTCCCAGCCTCAGCTGGCCGGGGCAGGCATCCGGACAGCCCGGAGCGGGCGCTTGCGGGCGCTGCGCCCTGCGTGCGTTTAGCGGGACGGGAAGCGGGGCTGGGGGCAAACCCGGCACCCCGCAAAGCCGCTCCGGGGGCCGCGGGGGAATTTAGGCCGTGAGCAGGGCAAGGCCCCCGCCGGCAGCCCCGGGCCCGGCGGAGGCAGGAGCCAAGGGCGGGGGGCCTGCAGCCCCGGGCAGGGCTCGGGGGGCCCCTCGGCCCCGCACCCCCACCGAGCCCCCCGGCCGCCCCCGGACCCTCCCTGCCCCTCGTCCCCCAAGCCCGTAATCTCCCCCCTCCCCGCGTCCCCCCCCCCCCCCCCCCCCCGGCTGCTCACCGCGCCCGTGGTGCAGATCGTCCTCAGCAGCCGCGGGGCCGCCCGCAGCATCTTGCGGATGCTCCGCCGGGGGGCTGCCTCCCCCCTCCGCCCTCCCGCCCCCCACCCCCGGCCCCGCCGAGCCGAACGACGAGCCCCGGCACCGGCACCGGCGGCACCGGCGGCGGCAGCGCCTCGTCTGATGCAACCCGCGCCGATGCCGCTGGCTCCGCGCCAGCCCGGGCGGCCTCGGCCGCGGCGCCGCGCCCCCGCCCGGGGCCCGGGCTCGGTGGGTGCACGGGGGAGGCCCCGCACCTGCAGCGGGGTCGGCAAGGCCCCGGTGCTCCCTCCCGGTACCCCCACACTCCCCCCGGTACCCTCACACCACCCCCCGGTATCCCCACGCACCCCCTGAGGGGCAGCCCCCCGAGGATTGCGGCGTGTGGTGAGGGGAGCCCGGGCCCCCCGAGGCCTGGAGGAGGTTTTGGAGGCTGTCACCCACCCCCGGGCCACAGTGGCCCTGGGACCAGCGGTGAGAGGGGAAGGTCCAGGCAGGTTATCAGCTGTCACTCCAAAAATGCCAGTGCTGGGCATCGGCAGCATTCTGGAGACCCGTGTTGTTGCCAGCATCACTGGATATGCAAAGCAGCTCATTTATTTAATAATTAAAAAAATCCTCCCTGACCTCCTTTGAGGTCAGCTGTTAACATGAAGTTTTCGACATTCACACCTTTCTAAAGTCGTGACAAAATCTTCTTGTTGCAGGTATGGAGAAGATCGGGAAAATACGCATTCAAAGTGCCAAAAAATATCCTAAGGCGAATGAAAATGACCCCAGAAGGACCATGAAGAGCAAAACAGCAGAAACCGTGGCAGTAGTATAAGCATGGCTGCTAATTGGGTCAGGTTTAAACCTCAGCAATACTTAATATTTGTAAACAGAGGTGGGTGCAAGGCTGAAACACACCCTGTTTCTGTCAAGAAAACAAGGAGGAAAAAAATGGAGAAGTTGGTCATCATATGGCTGGCTTGTGAACCACATCAGAGAAGTCAAAACAAAGCTTACGCCAAATTCATAACCTGCAGAGATCTTGTTACAGTAGAAAACAGTAGAAAAGGTCTTGCCCAGCACTTGCAAACAGCCATTTCTTACCGCTCTTCTGCAGAAGATCTATGATAGCAATGTCCAGGGTTTAATGACAAGGCCCCCATCCTCTTCTTCAGGGCGCTGCAGTTGCCCGGCCAGACCTGAAAGAAGAGCGTGGCCACAGAGCTGATGCTGCTTCTCTGTGCTCAGGGATGTGGGAAGCAGAGGCACCGCATTGCACCGGTCCCGCAGGGAGAGGCAAGAAGGGCTTGCACACCACACTTCCCCCATGGAGTACAGCGACACGAGGTTTTGCTTTACAACCCTCATCATATATGTCATTCCTCGATTTACTTCTATGTAGACAAAATATATCCTGACCCTTACTCAAGGCAGTCCTGTAAGAATAGGCGACATGGAGAGGAACCTGCAGAAATTGTAATTAAAACAAACCACTGGACTTTGTTTTTGCAATGAAGATTCAACACAGAGAACCACTAGTCAGTTCCTATAATTTCCTCTCCTCCTAGGTTTAAAACTCAGGGTACAACTTTGTCCAGTTGATCGAAGTTTCTTCTCATGATGCCTTCATTTGGGGTATGTGGCGACCTGCTAGGCTATGGAACTACTGAGCCTACTGAGGGCATCAGTAAGTTCCTCTGCTCTGAGACATTGAAAGCTGAATTGGCTAAACTTGTAGAATTCATCAAAAAGTCCCATTAACAAGGAAGAAGAACATGTTTATACAAGTAGTCCCTTTCCTAGTATCCATGGTAGTATGAGTTTAAAAAGAAGGGAGTGCAGTAATTCCAGATTTTCAATAAGAAAGCTTCAAAATTTTGCTTCCTGACTTATTTTTAAAGCCTAATGTATTCTATTGTTACTGACTACTTCTACAGAATGTGGCCTCATATCTTCTAATTATCTCACATAAAATCTACCAAACTTCACCACTAAAAGTGTTTCTTTCAAACAAACCATTTGAAAATTGCATAATAAAACCATAACTATATAAAACAGAAAATAAAAGAAAATGGCCCAAACCCTCAATCTCATTGGACTAATGCATCATTTAACTACTACAGGCAGCATTCATCTGAAATGCTTGTTGTTAATCTGTTTCTTTTTTAATTAGTTTTTTTTTTTTGTTTTTGTTTTTTAGGAAAGATTAAGAATTGCACAGTTTGATAGGTCATGTTGTATCTCTCCAGGGACTGTACACATGCATGCACATGACAGTCCTTTTGGCAGCTGACTGAAACCATGATGTGCACAAATAAAAGGTACAGACACCTGGTCCCTTACTAAAGGAACTGCTTCACTACCTCAGACAGTAGGAGGAAGCAGCGTAGGGCAGCCTTCATACAACGATCCAGTTGAACAAATTCCATGCAACAGAGCGCAAACAACTTCTGCTGTTGGCTGGCATCAAAAATGCTCCTGTACTACAAAGTGTGGAGCTGGATTCAAACATTGCCAAAGTTCATGAAACTCCAGATCCTGGTTTGTGATCCAAAATCCTCTCCAACTACAATACCACATACTTGGCATTTAGCAGTTGACATGCAGGCTTACGGCAAAATACCCGCTGTTCCTAGATAAGCAATTTGTAATGACTCATGGCTCTATTCCTTCTACACCCACAACACAGTACATACAACACTTCACGTGTCGAACACCAGGGTTTTAATTAGTTGGCATACCTTGGTCTCCAAAACACAACTCCAAACCCACTGAGAAACGAATACATCTCCATTTATCATGTCTAGATGGCTTTACTTGACAAACCATTAAAATGTTGGGTGACACAAGGGAAAAATCAGTGGATAAGGTGTCCCTTGTCAGCAGAATCTCAGTATAAAGAAGAGGAGGGGATTGGGGTGCAAGCTTTACTTTAGATTTCGTAGTAATGAAGAGGGAACGAACAGGGATAAGGACATGCTAAATCACATGCCAGCATGGTATTTGCATGCCAGCAGCTTTTTTTCTTGTGATCAGTGATGCACTCATCATATGCAAGGGCTTTAAAAAAACACTTAAATTGAGTATGTAGAATTTCAGGGATCAGCATAAACATTTGCAGTCAATTCAAATTGGAGATTTCTTTGTCATGCAGAGGAAGACTGGGTTGATCTGTCTGAGAATGAGCCATAGTACCTTGCAAATTATCAACATTTCTTGTTCATCTGGGGAGAAATCCTAGCTCTGGTGGTTATTGGCGTAGACTTTTGCAACTGATTTGGTGCACATTTTATACATCAAGTTTTCTCTCTGGATTTCTCTCTCCCAGTTCTGGTCTCTGTTTCTTAAATCCAGAGGTTAACTTGAAGGAAATTGCAATTATCTATAGTAAGCTTTCCAGCACTGCCTTCTCCCTAACCCAGTCAGCTTCTGTTCCCTACTTTCCCGGTGATGTATGTCCACAAGTTGCACAGATATAGGGTGCTATGTATACTGATGTGAAACACAAATACCATTCAGAAGTTAGTCATGCTTGTTCAACAGCATGCTTATAAAGCAAAATGTGTTTGTATGTGCTGAAATGTACAGAACAAACATGAGACCTAACCCAGCTGAACTTTATAAATCCTCACTGGTTTCTGTAAAGCAAAAGTTTCTCAGTGTCTTTGAAGATATCATCAAGAGTTGGCACGACTGCTGAGGAAGGCTGTGTTCCACAGGACGCCGAGTACGTGCACATACTGAAGTACTTGGGAAACTGCTCGATCTTCCAGGATTTGTTTTCTTTTGAAAATCATACCCTGGGATTTAGCAAATGACTGAACTGGATCTGTATAGGCTTTTTGTCGTTGGAAATCAGCCTTGATGGGGCTTTTCATGACGAAGAAAGATTTGGTCATAGTTCAGACCTTAATTCCTCAGGAGTACTTTAGAATTCATCCAGTTTTAAAGACTGAGTAATTAAAAAATATAAAGTAAGGCTTTGTACTGGTTATTCCCTAACTATGTTAATTGCATGACAAGTTTCAACTCAAATTTTGTACAAGAGCAACTTTTCTTGTTTTGCCATGTGCTAATGCAAGATTTCATGGGAAACTTTTATTTCTTGTTTTGCTCTGCAATGTTTATATATAAAGCTGTGGGGTTTAATTTGTTTGTTTTTCCCCCATTTGGGCCTTATATCCACTTCAGGCTAGAAACACACATGATAGCAAAGTTTTCACAGCCTATTCATACAGATTTTCTGCCAGCTATACAACCATCTAAAACTGCATGTTTGGCATTTCATTTTCCCAGAGTAACCAGAAGGGGGTATATATTTGATGAGGAAGGGGAATTACTTTACCAATTTAAGCAGTAGAAAGAATTATCATGTTCAGGTGCCTTACTCAGATGCATAAATAGAATTTTCTCATATTCCATACAACAGACAAGAAACTACTTTTTTAAAAATTGGTATTATCTTTTTGGTTCAGAGTTGCAAAGAGCAAGTCTCAGATAATAAAACGTTTCTGGGAATCCTGCCATAAAAATTGAGGAAGAACTTTATTTTATTTAAAATATTCAGAGAGCTCAGCACTGAATGTTCCACAGACAAGGAATGTATAGCAGGGCTGGTTTCCTGCAGATTCAGCAAGCCAAATGCTTTCTCCTATAAGTAACTACAAGTCTATCAAGCTTGGTGGAACTTTGCCTGTATATACTAAACGCAATTTTTGCTCTGGATGCTTTCACCATTTTTTAAAAATAAAATGGTTCCTGCTCGGTGCAGTGCTAAAGTTTTCACCGAGCTTTCAACTATCATAAAAATTCTGTTAAAAATACCAAGTAACTGTATTGTCTAATGTTTAATGATGTTTCTGACTGGGATAACTTCAAAGGAAAATAAAAGGTTAATACCTCACACAGTCGAGCTCATGTTGATTTACTTGTTGATTTAGATAACTAGCCACTTCATAAATAAAAGAGTCATCGTACCAAGTTAATTATACTGTATTTTGGACTTTATTCTCTCAACTACCCTTTCTAGTACTCAGGTGTAACAAATAATTTTGACTGGTACATATTTATGTAAGACTCGGTTCATGTGAAAATTCAATATGAAATCTTACCTTCATGGTCGTTTTGGTCTGGTCAAAAGAAATGATTGCTTTATCAAGTGTGCCTCTTCAGTAATATTTAAATTACCAAAAATGACTGTGTTAAACAAAGTCTAAAGATTTTTCTGACTCCTGTATTTTCTGAAGACAGTAACTGATATTGGAGTAATCTTCTTATAAGCTTGTACCAAATAAAAACATCCTGGTACGCATGAAAGCTGTGTCACCTGAATTTCAGAAAAGGTGCTCATGAAATGTGTCAATAATTTCACATGTGCAAACAGCATATGGCCATTCACTGATAAGTCAGCACAGTAAATTTATCAGCCAGAGCTGAGCTAGACTTGCTGTCACTGAAACAACAGGCTTCAGGATAAAGTCCAAGTAAGATTTCCAGAACAAACAGAAATTCTAGCAGCATCTAGAACTGACCTAAATTTCAGTGTCAGCAGCAAACACTGCCACCTAGCGTTTCACAGGAAAAACAATTAGTCTTTGAAATAACTGCATCGTGAATGCCAGAGTAAAATTTCACTGGTGTTCTTGTTTGTGTCTAATTGTGATTTTATGAGTTATGCAGCCTCCTGCTCCTTTATTTTAGAATGCAATTTATTGACATAATGCGTTTTTTAAGAAAGGGTAAAGGATATATGTACTCTAAATTAATTTCCTTTTCCCATATTCAAAATAAGGCTTGCATCTGATTATGCTACGGTTATCCTGGTGTATTTAGCGTGGCCCCTGCGTAACCCAGCTAGCTGGGTTACCTGGTCTGCAGTTGTGATGGTCTCACACCCTTGCAATAACCAACCCCACAGCGTTTTACTCTTTACACTTTCAGCTCAGATGTGGGGAAGGGAGGGCCCTACTGAGTACCAGCTCTAAGAGTTTCAGTCTTGTACTGAAACAATCCTGCGGAATTCAAGGACCCATTTTTCTGAGACAGGGAACGAAAACTACCTGGTGACTACGTTTTAAGCCTGACAGCCCATGTTTACGGGCAGTTTTCCACAGCTGAAAGAAAAAATATTCAGTACAAAAAAAAAGGGGGGGGGGGTAAATGAGGCAATACAATGATTGTAGCAAAAGGGTTTGCTCCAGCTCTGGCCGGAGCCTGTCTTTTCCCTGCCCTCAGCAGCCGCTGACTCTGAAGCCACTTCCACGTCTGCTGAGGCAACGGGATGGCCGCGGGCGCGGCGAGGCAAGATGGGGGCGGGCGGCAGCGGCGGGGCCAGAGTCCCCCCGTTCTCCGCCTCCATTTCCCAGCAGCAGCGGGGCCGGAAGTCCCGTGCGCCTGACTCAGGCGGCGGGGGGCGGCGGCGATGGCGCTGGAGACGCTGTCCCCGGACTGGGAGTTCGGCCGCCGCGACGACGGCTCGCAGAGTGAGCGCGCGGCGGGGGCGGGCGGGGCTGAGGCGTTAACGGCCGCGTGGGGAGGGGGCGGCGGTTGGCGGGCTGAGGGCTCCCCCTGCGAGGGCTGAGGGGAACCCGGCGGCCGTTACCGCCCCTGCCCCAGCCGCCCCCTGTCCCTTCGTGTTCCCCCACCGTGGGCAGGTGCTGCCTCGGTCCTTCCCCATCGCAGCTCCTCGCTCATAATTATTTTTTGAAGCGTTTCTTCCCCCCCCCCCCATTTAGCCGGAGAAGGCAGCTCGGGATAAGTTAGCTTCTGCTGATACAGGCTTTTTGGGCAGTCGCTTGCTGTTTCACCTTTAGAAAATCAATATGCGAGCCCTCGTGATGCTTAGCGCTTTGGCAGCGTCCGTCAAAATCCACGTTTCTCTCTGCCTGTGGAGGTGACCTACTTTTTAAACAGGGGACGTATGTGGTTGTCACGCTGGAATACGTGCCGTAAATCGAGCTGTGCCAAATTAATGATGCCAGGTGTTGCTGTGAAAATATGTCACTCGTGGACCAAGTGTTTGACATACAGCGCTATCCCCAGGGATGTGGCTTCTAGTACAGCATGCGTTTCATCAGGCTCTCAGTGGAAACTGAAGCTGCCCTGAGCTGAGGTCCTTACCAGCTCTCAAGCTGTGGAATGCCAAGTGGGGCTTTTACACAAATTGTCAGATCTCTTTTGGTCTTTATCAATGTTGAGTGCAGCCAGGAGAACCTCACATGCCATAATGCACTCTGTTACCACCATCTTGCCTGGGAACAGCAGCAAAGCTGCTGGTGGGAACAGAATGCAACTCTCAAAGAAAAGCCAAATCGCCAAAGAACTCTAGTGACTTGAAAATTACTTGTTGTTTTGCTATTTTGTCTTTGTATCTATATCGTTAATCTTTAGAAATTACAGTCTTCTCAACTGAGGAAACAGGACATAGAGCAAGCCCAGTTTATTGCATCTTTGTCCTAGGTATTTATGGACACAGCACTTGCAAATCCTGCTGGGGCAATAAATTGCCTGAATATTGACATTGCTGACTTAATGGAAGGAGGTTAGATGAAGCTGGGGGAATCTGTACTGTTGAGTGGATCCTTGCATTGTTTCAGCTCTAAGGCTTTCATTTTATCACCAGACAAGAAGCTAAATCAACCTTTATTGTACCCAGATAATGCCTTATGAAGTAGGTCTGTTGCTTGGAAGAAAAGGAAGATATATATGATTTCTTTTTCTTTCTCCATGCAGTCTACTTTGTTTCAGAAATATTTCTGCATCTTAAAAAGTTTCCCCCTTCTCCAAGCCATCTCCAAGTCATGTTTTATCAGTTCAACTCTACCTATGTCTGGCTAGCTAATAGTTTTCACTCTCATGTCTACTTCAGAAAGACAGTGATAAACTATTCACGCCTGTCTCTTATTTTTTGTTTATGATCAGTACAAGGTGGCAAATCGATGACCATCTGTTTGGCAATACCTAATATCTTTTTAAGTTGAGCTATAGCATTGTTTAAATGCATCATTTGGCTGTTGGAAAGGTGACAGCTTGTGAGTCTCTAGCAGAATGCTGCTGTGAGATTTTGTTTGAGGTGTGCTGCCTGTTTAGTTTTAGGGAATTGGTTTGAACAGCAGTGCCCATTTCTTACTCTTACATGATTTTTTTAAATTTTTTTCAGTTCTTCCTGTAAAGCCCCAATACCTCTTTCAATTTCTCTGCTCTTAGATATGCCTTTTGTTTGTGAAGGGAGAAGATGGAAGTGGGGGAATAACACAGCAAGCTTCTATAAGAATTTAAATTGCCATGCTCTGCAAAATTTTCTCAGAGTAAAGTACTGCAGCTGTCATGATGGCTAGTTAAACTCCATCCTGCAGGGCTCTGCATCCATCAGTTTTACTGTTTTACCGCAGCAGAGCTTCCAGAAGATGCACTGGTCGGAACCTGGAAAATGGGCTGAATTGATGGAATAGAACAATATGAGAATACAACACGAGGGATACGCATCAGTGTCTGGAGTGCGCGCTGCTGATGGAGAGCTTTTTGTTCACTTGCTTCTTATCAGTTTACGTGAAATTCAATTTCCTTATTTTGATGGCGCCTGTGCACCAGCAGGTCCACAGGTACAGGTGGAGCCCCATGGGTTGGTTTGCCATGCATCTTGGTTAGGCTTTGTAGTCCTTTACGGTTCACGTTGCTGCTAGTTTCAAACTAGTAGCTCAGAATTAGTTCAGGAAAGTTAGCTCTTCACTGCAGTGATTTTTCCTTCTCAGTCTCAACTTTTCTGTGTGTAGAACTTCTCATCTCTCTTCATCTGTCTTTATTCATTCTTTCCCTTTATGCATGGTGAAGTGTCCCCATCAGGGATTTTCTCTGCCTCCAAGAAATGTCCAAAGGATCCTTGTTTCAGCAGCATTCTTCCACTGAAGTAGCCAACTACCATTTATCTCAGTTATTGGCAACTTACATGAGTAAACACGCCCCAAAAAAGTGTATTTTATACATCTTTATTACAGATGTATAAAAACTTTCTAGAGCAATCTACTTGCTAAAATGTGAAAAGGGCCCTTAAATCACTACTTAAGCGAAAAAGAGTACTCTCTGCAGAGTTGTCTTCCTGTTTAGGCAAAGTTCCTTTTTTTAGCTGACTTGCATTCTTTTATTGATTTACTCACTTTAGATAATCCTATTTTCAGTGAATAGCAGAAGATTGTAAGCTATTATATGTGTAGTCTAATCAGGGGGAAGACACTTCAGTCTTCACATGAGAAAGGATTGTAGTTCCTTACTGAGGATAGAAGCCTTGAGCTGTGATCATTCAGTAGTTCGGATTATGCAACTAACTTGGTAGTTGACTTTGTGTGTGCTTTAGTGTGGGAAGAAAGACGGTCAGGATAGAGCGAATTAAACTTTTGTGGATCAAATTTCTTTGGACTTACTATACTCATTAACACCACTACTCTTGGTATTTGACCAGCTGAATGCTTCCTTCTGAACATGATAATCTACTTGCAACTAGCAGCACCAGGACAGCTGTGCTTTTCAATGTTCAGGTGCTAAGCAGAAGAAAAGTTCTGCTTGAAAGCAGTGAATCGGAAAGTGGTGGGATGGATTGGAAGCCATCAACTTAATACCCAAATGACTTACTGAGAAGTAGTAGGGAGAAAGTGGAAGAAGGATTGCTACCAATACAACTGCTACTCAGGCCAAAATGATTAGACCCATTGCCTCAAAGTTCTAGTAAAATTGCATACGTGCTGGTTCAGCTGATGGGTAAAAGCACCTGCCATGCTGAGATTTGAACAGTCACTTCTTTGCTCAGCATCTCGGCGTAATATTTAGGTTGTCAAGATCTTAGCTTGAAAATATACATACTTTCAAAAATAACTTTCTGTAAGCCTCTTAAATGTTTGATACTCTTTAATATCTGGGTTTCTTTGAAACTGGCGCTGAGTTGTATGTTTGTTAAAACAAATGAGAGCTTTGCAGTAAAAAGATGCAGTAGTATTAAGGAGATAATGGTGCAGCAAAACGAGGAATGCAGTGTTACAATGCTAAATAGCAACAGATTAAAACCTTTATAAGCTTTTGTGTATTGCAGTTCGCTGAATATTCTATAAAACTGTATAAATGTTATGAATTCTCAGAAATCCATGCTGAAGTGGAGTTGAAGAATTACGGAAAATTTCTTGAGGAATATGCATCTCAGCTGAAGAGGATTGAAGATGCTTTGGATGACTCTGTTGGAGATGTTTGGGACTTCAGTCTCGATCCCATTGCATTAAAGGTCTTCATACACTTTTTAATATGCATTGAAACTGTTATGTTCCTTTAAATCTAATGCTGTTTTAATCAGCAAATAATTATTTGGCTCATATCACAAGAAAAGATGTTTTCATATTATTGCTTTCCCGTCCTTTGGGTATTAGTGGAAGTTAAACGAATGTCAGTTTTTCATATATTAGGAAGCATAATTCCAGCAAACTTCTCAGTGAGTGTTTTTTTTTTTTTTTTTTCTTTGGAGGAGGGCTGGGGATCTAGTAGAGCTCCCTAATATATGTATAAATGCAGAGTGAACTGTGTGTGTATGCTTATAGCTGTGCTTTGATTTAATGGCCTTAAATATAAATATATATGTATTTAGAAAATCAAAATGCACAGTATTTTCCTTCTTCCAGATGTGCTTTTTTCCTTGGTTATAAGTTTTCTGTCCTCTGTGGAGCATGAATTTTTCTCTTCACCGAACTTGCGCGTATCATTTAAAAGCACTTTGGCTTTTGTTACCATATAGAACTTGTCTGTGCAGAAGATGTAGTCTCAAACAATCCTCTGTCTGTTCACATGATGTGGGCTCCTACAGCACTGGATGTATATGAACTAGTCAATCTCATGGCTGACTTCAGTACAAAACATCAGTGCCTGCATGCAAAGTTGATGTGTTTTTTTTTCACGCACCATAATGACCATGTTGTCGCTTTCCAAGTTTTGTGAGTAAATTGTTATAAGTGCCGTATAGTATATCTGGTTATTTCCCTTTCTGCATAAATGTGAAGAGTGAAGGCTTCCTGCAGCACAGGTAGCCAGTAATGTGCCATTGTTGTCCTTTTATCACTGACCTTATTTGAGATTAAACTGTAAAAAAAAAAAAATTACACCACTTACCTAGTTGGATAAATGTGGTTTTGACAAGTGTTTTCTGAAGTTTGCTTTTTTTTAAATAAATTTCAGCTTTTGCCTTACGAACAGTCCTCTCTACTGGAGCTCATAAAGACAGAAAACAAGGTAAGTGATTTATGCTTAAAACAGGGGGAAAATAAGAAGTTATTCTAGCTAAAACCAAGCCCTTTTAAAACATGAAAAATACTCTGTAAGATTTTTACCTGCTGTAGTTTTCTATTTGTAATCTGTTTATTTTCCTTTTGAATCTAGGTTCTAAACAAAGTAATAACCGTGTATGCTGCCCTTTGCTGTGAAATCAAGAAGTTAAAATATGAGGTAAATTTAGCTGTTACTATGCGCATGGAAATATTTCTTTATTGCAAAATAATAATCTATATATCAGCTTGCCAATCTGCAAACAAGTTATAATGTCTAAATTTTTGTAGCATGATTACATATATACTATTTAAAAAAACAAATTTCTGTTTTTGTTGTTAGGCAGAAACTAAATTTTATAACGGCCTCTTGTTTTATGGAGAAGGAGGTAAGTAGCTCCCTTTCCAGTAAAAGTTTGTAGTTTTTACTTTATTGCTTCAGGTTATATTAAATGCTACAGTAAGTGTAATTTTCTATTACGGATGTCTTTGAGTGGTGAATGTTAAGAAATTGACTTGATGATTATAGAGATAGCATTAAAACTTTATGTATAAAGCTCTGTTATCTGCATTAAGTATTGTCATGTTAATAGGAAGTTTCATTGCAGCCTTACATGAGAAGTAGGGAGCCGGACTGTTGACGTTTTTCAGACAAATGGCTTTTAAAAACAGATACTGAGAGAATGCATGAGATGTATAAAAGCAGTACTTCTGAAATTCATCGCAACTCTTTTTTTTTTTTTCAATAAACATTTTGGCTTCTTTTTTTAATGAGATTATATTTAATGGATACTGTACAGAAACATGAGCTTACAATCTGTAGCAGCTATTTCTCAAAGTATGGCATTGAATACCTGTGTGTCATATGAGAATATTTTATCCTAAAATAGCATATTTCGTGTTAGGACTGTTTTTTGTATTGGTTGTAGTAAAACCATAAATTTGCAATTTGGTTGTAATAAAGCAATGAAACTGTTAATAAATACTTGGACCAAGTCCTATTACGAGTTGACTTTACTCATAAGATCATAGTTGTTTTAGGAAAAACTACAAGTGTGTTAATGTCATCTTCCGCACTTCAAGTGAAAGCAACATTACTCATTACTGCTGCTTAGACCATGATATAATACAGGGACAAAAGTGGCTGAAACTCAATTCAGTTGACAAACCCTGAAAACCTGCTTTTTGTCACTGAATTTCACTGGTAACTCACCCAAAGGGTTAGTCTTAAGCATCTACGTTAAAGGATGCTAGTCTCGGAGTAAGCAAAGATCTTGGTCCTGAGGACTCAAATGTATTAACGATTTAGGGACATGTTACCTAGCTTTGTTTTCTGATTCAGAAATGTGAGATGAAAGAAAGCATGCTCCTTTTCGAGTAGTCTTCTAGAAAGGCCTTTTTAAAATTAAAAAAAAAAAAAAAAAATCAAGAGCCTTGACTGCAACAGAAGTATGGGGGAATGTTTAGCATTCTCTGTAAGATGTCTGTTGTGGTTCAGTTGAGAGATGTCAAAAAAAAAAAAAGTGTGGGTCTTGTGTTGTGTTTTTTTGTTAGTAGATTCTCACTTCTTCTCAGACATGGTTTTTAATATCTGAAAAGGAAGTGCTGTGCTGTCAAAATAATAGTAGGGGTCTCTCAAAAGCTTTTCATGTCTCCAGCATGAAAAAAGGCAGACTGTTGCAGATTAGTATGTTATAGCAGCAGTTTGTTCCTGCTTCCGTGGTCCATAAGGAATGCTTCGGAATGGCAGAAATTGAGAGGCCAACCTTCTGTGGGTTGGGATGTAAAAATGGTATTCTCTGCTCCCAGATCCCTCCTCATAGCATATGCTTTGATAACAAGTAGCTTGCTTACTTAGAACAGATAGCAAAACAACTGCCTCGAGGGTGGATAAATTGAACACAGAAACACTGTGCAACCTTTTGCCTTCAGTGTATAGAAAGAAACTTTTTTTTCATCTTGTCCTTTAAGTGACTAGGGCTAGTGTAGGAATTTCAGGACGTTGGATTGCTTTTTGGGTCATCTGCTAATCTCAGTAGAGTAAAGGTTATATAACAAAGGTGCAAAGGGGAAGGATACAGTGTTTAATTGGAGCTCTGGGACAAAAATTCTAACAGTTATGGAGGCTCCTCTAGACTCTGGTGATTGCTCTAGAAGAGCACTTTTATGAAGCAAAAGACCAGAAAACTAAAACTAAATGCTATTTAAGAGTTTCCTTCTACAGATTGAAAGGTCATCTCTGTAACAGGAGACTGCTTTTCTCTAACGTGGTGTCATTTCTTTTGTGGGTAAACTTGCAATTATAAGCTGTTTTCACTCAGAGTGGCCCAACAGAAAAATCTCAAGTCTAGAGCATTAATCTGTCATGACATTACCTGACAATAGTCTTGTTAGTATTACAATCGCTTCAGCAATCCAAAAGAATTTGACATTGGTGATATAATTATCGTATCTCGTAGTACCCGGTTACTCTACTTTGTCATACAAGTAATGCTTTGGAGCTGTGGTGAGAACCAGTTCTATTATACTGCATGATGTATAGGAAAAGGAAAACAAATTTCTTTAGGAACTTTTATTCTACACAGTTTTTCATCATTGTTTTATGATGCAATATATTTGTTCAGTTAATAACTCTACCAGTAAGCATTCCTTGCAATATATAAATGCCTTGCTTTTTACAGACTTTTTAAATGGAAACTTTATATCAAAGTTACATAAGATATCCTTTAAAGAACTACATTTTATAGATTTTATATTCTTTCATGTGCTGGAGATTTTTTTTCCTGCTTTATGTGTAGCTTAAACCAATTTTTAATGAGAAAACTAAATCAAAAGCTTTTAAAGTTCTGTCAGTAAGCTTTTAATTATGTACTCTGCTTGTATGACATACAAATGGTTTGGAGGGCAAGCTTCAGAATTTGATGAATAAAGTAGTGACAAATCTTTGTTTTTCAAGGCACAGACTCCAGCATGGTAGAAGGAGATTGCCAAATACAGATGGGAAGATTTATTTCTTTCTTGCAGGTAGAGTATCTTTTGATTCTGACAGCAATTATAATCTTAATTTTATTTGCAACGTGGATTTAGCAGCCTCCAGTACTTGCTGAAAGGCACTGCAGTCATTTCATGCATTAATGTTTTGCCTGTAGATCCGTTGCAACCAGCTCACTTACAAGACAACTGTTTAAGTTGGGTTGGTCATCTGTTGGTCTTTACTTTAGCTTTTAGTTTTTATGTTTGTTTATATGCATCTAAAATTCAGGTAGTCTAATGAGAGAATAAATTACGGTTTTTGTAATCATTGTACAGAGAAATTAGCATTAAGCAGGTTTCAATAAGAGCGTAAACTGAGGTTGTTTCATTTGATAGTAATGTTAAGGATCTCTAATCTTATAGCTTTGATTTCTCAAGTTTTAGTTTTAATTGAAAACTGGTCTTCAATTAATTGTTTGTACATTGTTGTGTAGCTATTAGGGGCAAAATAAAAATGTATCCGGAAAAAAATTGCTTGCACCTCTCAAGCGTTCAGGGAAGAATATTCAGTATTTTGGAAGAAAAAAGAATACACGTTTCTTCTAAGGATTTCCCATGCTTTTGGATTTCAGTCTACTATGGATTTTTTTCCTTCATTATAGCTTAAGTGACTGTCCTGTTACAAAAATGTTTCTATTCTTATGCAGTGTCACTTGTAATGAAGCATATATGTTGAAGTGGAGAAGATAAAGGAAACTTTCAGAATGCTTAAACAAATTCTTGTTTAATAAATGTTAAAATTCCTTTTCTTGCTGTATACTAGCATGGCAGTACTCATTTATTGGTCATTAATAGTTGAGTGCCATAGGATGTTGTGTCTTAACCCATTTTACCATGTCTAAGTGCAGTTAGTTGTTACTGTATCTTTTTTTTCTTTCTATTTTTTTCAGGCTTTTTTTCTATCAGCATTGTCAATTACATTTTTGATTTTCTATTTCTTATTGAGCAGATGTTTGAGAGAGAGTGGTGTTTCGGGGAAGGGACTACTGTACATCTGTGTTGTTTTTTTTTCCAGGATATTAGTGTAATAATACTGCCAGGATTCTTTGAGATGAAAGTTGAGAGCGGGATGACTGGTTGTCTGGATAGCTTCAGCATATGTGCATTATAAAACCCACCCCGTAGTACAAACTTGTGTACATTTAGGTGGTATATCCTGTTAAGCATATTTATAGTGGAAACACTACATCAGTATAGCATCTTGCTTGTGAACCAACTTTGTATATGCGCTACTATAGTCTGCTGAATGTTGAGAACCACGGAAAGAAGGCAGACAGAGGACATTGCTCAAGAGTAAGGGTTACTATGCTGACAGGTTTGTATTAGTTTGGGTAAAGCTGTGAGGAAAACTTTTTCCTTTCTGAGTCTTTTTCAACAGTTGTGTTCCTCTAAATCCACTCAGTAGTAGCAAATTGACTGGGGGATGCTGCTATGGTCAAAGTTACAAGAATTTCTTTGAGGGCAGTGTAAAAATATGAATGAAGACTCTAGGAGAGGCGAAATGTTGTTTCCACATAGCTAACATGTATCTACTGATTTATTGGCTCTTTTGAGTTAGATTTCTTGGTATGCAGAGAACATGGAGAACTTAATTAACTAGATGCTGTAGCCAATTGGTTTGCTATGTAAAAACATTTAAAAAAAATCAAATTAATGCCATGAAACACTAGTAGGTTGTCTTCTTGCAGAAGACAGTGCATTTGAAGAACTCTGAAAAAAATGGCAATTATCTATATTAGGTAGCTGATAATACACATGTGCTGTTAAATTGGATCATTGCCTGGAAGTGTTAAGAAGGCAGCTGTTTTAAAGAAATTTTAAAAAGGCAATGGAAACATGATCTCAGTTGTCTATTAACCTGTTCTTCTTGAACCTGTTGGCTGGTTTCAGCTCAATGTGATAGAGCAATACAAATATAAGAAGTAATGACACTTTCATGTTTTGTGCAAACTGGTGACTAATAGAAGGCAGAAGCCCAAATAAGATCTATTTTTGATGAAGGGGAAGACAGAATTCAGCTGTTAGCCAGTCTTCTGGCAAGAACAGCAGGCTGGCTGGTTAGCCTGCGTGGGCTGCCTGCTATGGAGCCATCTGTGTGCTGACTGGCCACTCATCTCATGCAGACTGCTGCCTGGTAGGATTATAAGGTGCATTAATAAATAAACACTGTTGTGGTTAAGGGAAACCCAGATTCATTTACCCTATTGCTTAAGGAACACCTTGTTAAAATCCATTATAGAAATTAAGATCAATTTTTTCCGTGATCAAAGTTGACCTCTTCTTACTCATTTTGTGCTACGTAACTGAGCACAAGTTCTGCTTTACTTCAGCATACATCTCAAAGACTTTTTTAAAGACAGTATTCTGTGGCTAATCATTCTTATAGTAGGTACAGGCTTCTGTATTAATTTCTCATTTGAATTTGTCTATCGCTGGCATCCAGAGTGTGACTCTTGAATCTAGTGGGAAAATGCTCAGCCCTTGCTATCAGGGATATTTGAATATTCCCTCTGAAGGTCCCTGGGCACTGCTATTAAGTCACTTTTTACTGTCTCTAATAAGTAGAACTTTTGAAAACTTTTACAGCAAGATGTTTAAAGCACATTGAGTTCCTGAGGGTGACTTTTTTCTGTACCTTCTCCAAACGCCCTGTATCCTTTTTTAAAAATATGGCCTTGAGCATCAGCTATGGTATTTCAGTATCCACCTTGTCAAAACCATATGCGAGTGTGAAATCATTTCTGTTTTCTTTATTATGCTTTTCTGTTTATAAAGTGCTTATTGGTACTTAAGAAATATCAAGTTGTACTAGGAGCTTTGTACAATAGCTTCTTGACCTAAACCCAGATCTGTTTTCCATCCTGTTGTAGATCTGTTCACTGACTTGGATTAGGAACTTGGGCTGCAAGTTCAGTGGTTTATGTTCTATATTTTGGAAGCAGCAATGCTGTTCATGAGAAGGGGTTATGCATTTTATTTTCTTGTAATGCATTTTATTTTCTTGTATTTCAGGAGCTGTCTTGCTTTGTTACCCGATGTTATGAAGTGGTGGTGAATGTAGTCCATCAGTTGGCTGTTCTTTACACCAGCAACAAGTAATTATTCCCTGAAATGCTATATCACATTTTGTAGTTAAAAATGAATATAATATAAACACTCTACCTAAGGCATGGTCAGTTTTGGAATATGACTATCTAGAGACGGTGTTTTGCTGTATAAGTTCAGGCTTCATAAGCCATTTTTAAAGTGTATTTTATTTTTGGAAAAGTCGGAGCTTTTATTTGATGAGATGCAAGTGGTTTTTAGTGTGTTGTTTTTTTTCCCCATTTTTGATAGATTTGATACTTCAGAGGCACTTAGTCTTGATGTTCAGGAGATCCTCCTATTATTCTTCCAGCCTTGCTTTGTTTGAGAGAGATTTCATCTGTTGACTGGTACAGGAGATACCAGTAGCTTCCAAAGCTTAAAAATCTGATCACTTTCACAGTTTGATGTTTAAATGTGTGGTCTTTATCAGTATTAAATCATCCATTGAGTTTAAAAACAAATTATTGTCACTTGCCATGTGAACTCACATCTTTGTGTGTGCAGTTATGTTTCAGTATGTCTGAAGGAGAGGCAAGTGTCTTGCAGAAAGGAGCCTGTGGTGTCTGACATCACTAGTTTATTTTTTAATATTCAACAATAATTATAATCTTTAGATAAAAGATACTGCTGTTCGTTTTGATTTCGTAATTCATGTTACAGATTCATCATGAAACATCCATGGTTTTAACACATGATGTTGGGCTTAGTTCCTCTGAGAATTCTAAGGAGAGATCAGTCCTGAACAGAGCTGTTGGGTTTAGCTCTGAATATAACTGCAGGGCTCTAGATTTTTTTTCCCCGACATAGGATAGCATAGTTCTTCTCAGTTTTACCTGTTTTCATTCTTCTCTTACACTGCAGCACAAGGTAGACTTTATGTATTGTGCTGAGTGAACAGGGCTGGTTATGTAGCTTGGTTATGGGTTGGTTAAATGTGTGATTTTTTTTTTTGTACTTTCGGGGCACAAGGCTATATCAAGGCTATTTGTTTATGTAACTGAATTGGGAATTGCTGATAGACATGCATTGAATGAAATCAGTGGTTTAAACCAGGTGCATGCTGTACATTCAAAACGGCAGTATCAATTTTGATTATGTAGCACACATTTCACATAGTGTATGCTATAATCAGATTTTGAGAGTAATTTTGCTTTCTGACATTACTGTGTTAATGAAGAAAAACATACCCCAAGAAACAAAGAACACACTTTGATACAGAAACAGTAAATATGTTCTCTTCTAAGGATTAAAAAGATCTTAAAGTACTTATTTTATTTACAGGAATGCACCTAAAATTATAGAGACGTCAGGAGTTCATTTTCAGGTGGGAATGATTTTGTACCCTTTCGCCTATGTTAATTTCATGCTAATATATTTGTCTTCATTCTGAGGAAAGTAGCAAGAAAGTGAATTTCAAGTACAGCTTTCAATCTGGAGTCTCCTTTAAAGACTTTACTTTGTGAATCAGCTTTTTCTGGCCTTTATGTGGAAAGGGCTGGTACCTCTGTGGGTCAAATTCTAGCTTTCGTAGCTAAAAAGTTCTGACATGCTTTGTTACTGTGTGCAATATGTGCTTGTGCTTTTAGCTAATTTTGAAAATCCTACCTTCAATATTAAATTAGATCAGTGAACTTTAGGTGGTGCCTACGTGCAAACTAACATTTCCTGTGTTCCCCCACAGGAAATACCAAATCTTTAAACAACCAAAAAAATCTCTGACTTAAATTATGTCTTAGATGATGACTTAGCTCATGTCTTGCTGGCTTTAAAAGAACTGATGTTGTATATGCAATGCATCACTGCAGTGAGCATTAAAATAGCTACAAGCCTTTTCTTCTGCCTTTTATTTTTTTAAACAGGCAATGTATGAGCATCTGGGAGAACTACTGACTGTCTTAATCACTCTAGATGAAATAATTGACAATCATGCCACTTTGAAAGATCACTGGACCATGTACAAGAGGTGTGTCTCTGAAGGTCTGAAAAATACTCTCGTGACATAAAAGCATGTGCATGTGTCTTGTTTGAAGAAAGTCAGTTTAGGAACGTGAATTTTTATTAGCCCTGAGTGCTTACCAGAAAACTCAGTGAGGAGCAGGGGGAAGCTCCCACTTTGTCCTTCTAGCAGCATCAGTAAGTTTTTTACAGTGCTGAATGTTTTGTGTGCCATTCCTGAAACTGTACATGGTAAGTATATTGAGAAAGTTTAATGTTAAATGAAAGTTTAAATGTTTAAATGTATTCGATAAGAAATCTAATTTTCCATTTCCCCTATTGATCACGGGGATGGGCATACAGATTTGAGTAAGAACGCTATCTAAAGGAAGAGCTGGAGTCAACAATTATATAGGTAGTTAAAGTAGTGGAAAAATAACTTTCATTGAAAACCTCAATAGATGGTAGTTGTTCAAATACAAGTGGCTTACACAGACTTTTTATTTGTTACAATTTTGGAGTTGTTGCTGGGCATGTTCCACGGAACAGTGATGTTATCAAAATAGCACAGGATGTGATAAAACTGTTAGTATGTTTTAATTGTTTTGCATCTGTGTGTTCTATGCCTACCCCTTACAGGCTGCTAAAATCTGTCCATCACAACCCTTCCAAATTTGGAATTCAAGAAGATAAACTGAAGCCATTTGAAAAGTTGCTGTTAAAACTGGAATGCCAATTACTTGATGGAATGATATTTCAGGTAATAACATTAATGTTCACCAATGTAGTAGGGGAAACTGGTGCTAAAGTGAGACTGTTCTCAGAATGGCTTTCAATAGGATATCATGCTTGTTTGAGTATTTTCTTTTTTAGTGTGTGTGCGTGGGATTATTTGTTGTTTGATTTGGTCTGGCTTGTTTCAGATAGTGATGTGTGAATTTGGCATTTTTGCATTTGTACATTTTTTTGGAAAAAAAAAAAAAAAAAAAGCTCGATTGTAAGATTCTTCCCTGCTATTCTCTTGTGCTAGAACTGTGCCAGGCTTTGAATGGTAGCAGTTAATGCTTACTGTTTTGCACAACAAAAGAAATGCAGAGAACTTGGCATTAGGACTGTGTATTCTCAGGGAGTCTGATTTTTATCCAGAAATTTTAATAGGGTCAGGCTTACATAGCATAGGTCCACTTCATTCTAGCTGCAAGTTAAAATCTCTTCATAATCTTTGAAATATGTTGTGTGACCTCTTGTTACATATTTTGTCTCATTCCTAGCTTATGACACAAGTACTTGTCATTAGGAATCACTTTCAGCAGTGTATACCCCTGAAATGTGCAAGTGTACAGCTGGAGGAGAAGTACTCCTTTTTCAGTATATTTAATTTAAATGTGTTCATACAAAGAGCCATTTTATAGAAAAGGGTTAGTGTTTGAGACACTCAAATTGGATGTTGCTGAATTTGGTCACAACAGAGCCAATTGAACAAGGTTGTTACTCAGTTCTTGCTGTTACATCATAAATGGCATAGGGAAGAAAGTTCTGGTCTGGAAAAGCCTTCAAAAGTGAAATTGTAGATAAATCATTAAATATAATCAGGTTTTTCCTTTCAAAACTGATACTGATATCCAATTATCAGTTTTTTCATTTTAACTTTCTATAATGTTGCATTAGTACAAAAGCTTCATTATGCGCTTGAGACATCAATAGCATTTGTCTGCTATTCATTCAAGATGTTTTTCCTCCTGTCCTGCCAGTTCTCTTTCCTAACAAAAACAATAATATGTGAAAAAATTCTCACGTACAATCCCATTAAAGACTATTCTAGTATAGTTAGAAAAACAGCCACTAGAGTTGTGGGTTTTTTATCCTACGAGACCATGAACCACATCCTACATGTTACCTGTATGATCTTTAGTTAATGTATATTGCGTATTTGTAGTAACATATTAAATATGTTAGCATTTAGTTTCTTATCACTAGCACTAGCATCGTGTGGTTTCTTTGAAAGTGCCTCATGGAAGAAATACTAAATCAGTAAATAAAGTGAATGGTGGTGGATTTTTATTGTTCTTTGGTTGGTTTTACTGTTAGACATAAGAGGTTTTTAATGTTTTCTGTTTGGTTTAGTACACTAAATAACTTAAACAGACTTAAAAATCTGTATGAAGTAAAGATTCTAACTTCAGGCTAGTGCTGTATAACATAAACCAATGTAGTCTTGCACTATTCTTTTGCAAAATTGGTATTCTTTTGAGGCCTGAAATTTATGGCATTATACCATTTTTATTTTTTTTTCCTTCAGGCCTGCATAGAGCAACAGTTTGATTCCACGAATGGTGGAGTGTCTGTGTCGAAGAACAGCGCGTTTGCTGAAGAATTTGCTCATACTCTTCGCACAACTTTCGCAAATGTTGAAGCCAAACTTGGTAATGCAAACTGATGTTTCTCCTACCAGGTTCACTGTTTCTAAGTGTTTATTGTTGGTCTGAGAGTACTTCAAAAAGAACTTTTTTTGTCTCTGCAGGTGAACCTTCAGAAATTGACCAGAGAGATAGATACGTAGGCATCTGTGGCCTCTTTGTACTGCATTTTCAGATTTTTCGGACTGTAGACAAGAAATTTTACAAGTCATTGCTGGATGTCTGTAAAAAGGTGAGTGCTTTACCCGTTTTGTTAATTAAGAGAAAAAAAAAACAACCTTCATTAATGAGCAGATGATTTTCTTGGCTGTGTAGCATGGCTAAGTCATGGGAACAGGAAGAATGTGCAAGTTACCAAAACAGGTCAGAGAGCAGACTTTAATTTTTTGTTCCTTTTTATAATTACCTCTCCCCCTCTCCCTTGTTTTAAAGATAGTCTAAAGCCTGTGTACTCACTTTGTGTTTTACACTTGGTAAGCAGAAAGATCAAATAACTTGAAATTATCATTAAATGTTTCTTCTCAAGATTAATATGGCAGTGAGGACAAAGAGTTGTTTGTTGAGATTTGAGTGTTGCAAGACTGATCAAATGCTTTGGGTTTTGATGTTGGGTAGAAGCATACATTTTTTTGAAAGACCTTTAAGCCTAAAGGTGGTCAGGGCTTTTTCGTTTTGTGTGGTATTAAGAAGTTCTCAAACACTACTAAGAAGCACTGAGAGTGGTAATAACTCTGTGTCTGGTGTCCTTTATGGACTTCTAAGGGAAGAACATTTTTTTAATGTGGGCAGTAATGTTGTGTAGAAACTAATTATGCAAAAATAAACGGAATTGTTATGGTTTAAAAGAGGCATAAAAACACGTTTCATAACTAAAAGGACTGACACAGCGCATAGTGGCATAGTATTTTTTTTTTTTTGTCATCACTAATGTTTTTTGCTACTTCTTAATATTCTGCCCCTTTTCTCCTCTTTTTCTTCCAGGTACCAGCCATCACGCTAACAGCAAATATTATCTGGTTTGCTGACAACTTTCTGATTCAGAAGATACCAGCTGCTGCCAAACTTCTGGACAAGAAAAGTATTCATACAGTTAAAATGCAAAGGGAAAACTTTCTACAGCAGAAGGCACAGTCACTTACCAAGTATGCTTCCTAAATACTGCTTCATTGTGCTGGTTGGCAAATAATGAAGAAACTCATGTATTTATAAACTCAGGGTACTAATGTGCTTTGCAGTGTTGCTAAGTGGTGTGGAGAAAAAGGTCAATATCACTGCAGTAATGTGTGCTTAATGTTGCTAAAAGAAAGTATTGGTCAAACTTAAGCTTTCAGAAAAATGTGTATTATGTGACTGAAATCACAAAGTTCCCAGCAGTTCTAAATATTTGATTTATTTTTTTTCCCAGTTATGTATTTTCTCAGTTGTTCTCGGTTATTTCCATACTTTTAAACTGCCAGTAACCTGAGTTGCTTTCTTTTCTGTTAGCACTCTCTGGTTTCTATGTGTTTATGGAGATAAGGCCCATGTAGACTGACTGACTGATTTATAAAGGGATTTTTCTCTCCTCAGTGATACTTCCTTTGCAAGCATTTGTTTTCTTCAAGTCTTTAGTTGCTAGTTTAGTGGTCTATGAAACTGTCTGCATCGGAAAAGGTTTCTCTTTTGTGCTCTGCATGTCATTTGCAGATCATTTCCTGCTCTAAGTTCTTTCAAAAATCTCTATAAATATGAGTTGGAAATTTAAATTCAGTCCTATGAACAGTTTGCTGCACTGTGTAGGAACATAACACAACTACCTTTTTGTTTGTGTTGCAAACTGATACAAGGTGGAAAACGGTCTGAGGAACAGAAATAAACACTTAAAGTTTGCAGGTTGACTTCCAACCCTGTGTGCAAAAGTGGGTTGGAGAGGAGGGGCAAGGGTGAAACAAAGGATAGCAATTCCATGCCTACATGATCTTCCAGCAGATTATTTTCACTTCTAGCTGTTTCTGTTTCACTTTGTGGTTTGCATCCTGTGTCCATTGGAATAATCAAGTGCTCTGACTGAATTCTTTCCTGGGCTTTAATTCACGGGTGGAGCATAATTACACTGCTGCTTTGCTTTTGGTCTTGGGCAGTGGTACAAATCTTGTCTTGCAGCTCTTAAGATTCAGAAAAGGTTTTTAAAAAAGATCTGGTTATTCACAGTCATTTTAAGGCATTATAATAAATCCATTTTTTTTATTTACTCATTTGAATTCTGCTGATAACTACTGCATGTCTTTTACAAGTTCTTCCACTGCCTCTGACAAGTGTTGCATTAAATATGAGCACTTATTAAAGTGTAATTTTTGACACTTATCAATGACTTAAGTACATTTCTGCTGTAACTGCTACTGTATATGGTATTGCAGTGTCACAGTTCTGTAGTGTGGAATAAATAACAGTTTTAAAAGTGATCTCAATTTAAATATTACAACTGGTATAATCAAAACAGATTATTTTCTGCAGAAGTATGTTATTCAAGAACAGTCCAGTCAGGCATTGATGTAATGACAAGTTCTATATATTTCAAATTCAAACTTGGAGGAAAAATTTGCAACTTGTGGAGGACTCTGTTTTGTCTGGTGTTTGAAAGCATTTTCTAGCACTTTTATTTACTGTGTTAATTTAAAGTAATATGGTATGTACTACTCAGAGTGCCATTTGTCTCTTGAAAGAATGGATTATACAAGATTTCGACTCTCTTGGGGTGTGCTTGTACAGATATAATGAACAGACTAATCCTTATCTATTGAGAGTTAAAGCATAAGTGAATATGATGTTCAGATATTTTTGAGAATGGAGAAAGTTACTACTCTGAGGACTGAACCTGTAATATATTTCCCGTAGAAGAACTCAGGCTTTGGAAAGAGAAAATTCTCATACTCTTTTTATTTGAAGCGAAAAACATTTGTTTTTTTGTTCCCCTTTGTTTCCCTCTCCAGAGATATGCAGTCATATTATGTCTTCGTGAGCTCATGGATGACAAAAATGGAATCCATCTTGTCAAAGGAGCAACGCATGGATAAGTTTGCTGAAGATCTTTCTAACCGCTGTAATGTCTTCATTCAGGTGTGCAGTCTTTTAATGTTTTGATACAGAAAACAATACCAAAAAAGATGTTTTCTTGCAAGCTGTTGAACATTAAAACAAAATACTGAAATTCTGTGGTTATCTTTGTGTTAGTTTACAATCTGGGAAATCTTCTAAAACTAAAAATGTCCAGTTGATACTCTTTTGAGTAAATCTGTAAAAGGTGTTTTCCACAAGGCACGTGGGGGAAAACAAATCTGACTAAATATTCAGTGCTTAAAATTTTCTCTTAGGAAATCTAGAAGGCTTCATTTTCTCTGTAGTAAAGGTGTTATTTTTCCTTTTGAGTCAGTTAGGAGGTATATAAATTGGACTGAAACAGTGTGTAATTTGGCTTTATTTAGCACAATACATATCTCCAGTAAAAGGTTTTGTGTTGTTTCATTGTGCTTTGCCTATTGATGGTACTTTGCAAGAATCTTACTATGTACTGAGGCAGCTGGTTTTCTTTTTGGCCTACTAACAGCATGTAGTCTTGATGTAAGATGTGTCGTATTTTTTGCTAGTTTTGTTATGCATCTGTCTGCCTGACAGAAATCTGATATGAATAGGCACGTGATAGAAGCATGATCCTGGATCTTCCATATCTAAAGACACACATGTACTAGGATGTGTCTCTTTTATATTGGAATGATTTGCAATCGACTTGTAAGTTTGCCCCTTAGCAAATTGAGTTTCCTAGACCACTTGCCTTTTCCTAGTCTTTTTTTTTGTTGTTACAACTTTTCCTTTGAAGTAAGTTGATTATCATTTTTGTCTTCCTGCACATGGTCAACAGTGATTTTTAAGCTTGGCAAACTTTGAAAAAGCTTGTTGTAGGAATGATGTGTTTTTTTATTGTGGGATGGACAGTTCTATTTAGAAAGTGTATAGAACTGTGTAAATACTGCTGGTGTATTTATTCTATGAAAGTTTTAGTTTTTGTGATAGTTAGACCTTTCAGGCAATTAATTAATTCACTGACCTATGTTTAATTTGAATGACTCTAGGAGAGGTTAATGACCAGGTGATTTATTGACTCCTGGGAAGGTTTGTAATGTATACCTGATTTAAAAAAAAAAAAAAAAAAAAAAAAAAAAAAGGTCTCATTCAGGTTTGAGATCCCAGGCTTGTTGCTTAGATGGAGTGATTCTCTCTCTATTAGAGGCAAAAGTTAGTTATCTGGCATGTATGAAGGAAAACAGAGAGGACTTATTTGGTATATTGTAAAAATATTTGTTTCATTTTCCGCTCTTACTTTATTTTTAGGGTTTTCTTTATGCATACAGTCTTAGCACCATCATTAAAACTACAATGAATCTCTACATGTCAATGCAAAAGCCTATGACCAAAACCTCAGTGAAAGCTCTTTGCAGGCTTGTGGAACTTCTGAAGGTAGGTCACAGAATGAAAACTGTTGATTTCATGTAGGTTGTCACAGAGAACTTGGATCAAATATCACAACTTATTTTAAAAACAGGGAAAAAAAGGGTGGGGTGGGGATGTTTGTGGAAATGGTGGAGTGGAGAACCTGAAAGAGGAAGTGCTTTTGTGTGGCTTCTTGTTCAAGACTGGTTTTGAATAGAGAACAGAAGGTTTGGGAGACAGAACTGATTTATGTAACTTCTAACCAGTTTCCTTAGTTGGTGTATTCTGTTTCTTCTTTTTCTAAAAAGGAAATACACTGTTTTGGGATTCCTTTCTAAAATTACGTTGAACGGAATTGGATTATTTATAATAATAAAAAAGAAAGTGCTAAACAAACCCACAAAACTTCTTCGCACTCTTGAATGGTTTGATTTTCTCAATTTCTGTGACAGTTAATGGCAACTGACAGTATACTGGAAGTGTAAAGGGTCTTGTATTTGCAATGTGGATGAGTTAGCTGGGATAAATGTAAATTCTGGAGGCAACAGTTCTGGTAACTACATCAACTATTGTGTTTTGGCATTGACTTAAGGCAATAGAACACATGTTTTACCGAAGAAGTATGGTTGTGGCAGATTCTGTGACACACATTGCTCAGCATCTGCAGTACCAGGCTCTTCACTCTATTTCTGTAGCCAAGGTATGTAACTCAAATTCTAATAGTTGTTATTATCTAAGTGTTTTTTATTGAAATCTTAATTTCAAATTAAAGTATTTTTCTTGGTTTGGCAAAACTGATAGGTATCTAAACTTTCCAGTAAGTCATAGGTTTGCCTTAAACTTTACAGCACAGACGATGGCTATCTATTTTTCGATCGAGTAGGGGTCCTCTCTTCCTCTCAGCTGCTGCATCTCTTGTTGCATCCCTGTTTGTGTTCTTTTCCATTTTTATTTCTAGTGATTTTCAGCCTGACCTCTTTTCTGAATCACATTCTAAAAGCAATCTGTTTTAAGTCCAAGCAAGCAGGACGTTATGTATTGAAATCTTTTTGTTCACTTGACAAAATAGCAGTAGTTAATATATGGTGGCTTACAGGGCTCTAATGTGAGCATAAATTCACTGTTTCTCTCAGTGAGATGAAACTGCTTATGGTTGTGACATACCATAATAAGTACATATTTTCTTTACAGAAAAATATAATTAGTTTAATACACATTTTGCTTATCAGCTCTTGTATTTCTGAATTTATGATAAAAGGAAAATGAGTTTTTATTATACCTGTTCTGATGTATTGCTGATTTTGTTCTTTCGTTGTCTTCAGTAGCCAAATTACAAAGGAGGTATGCCATTGATATCAGTGCAGTTATAAAACTTTCTTTTTGTTTTGATTATGTTCATTCAGAGAGTACAGTTTAAACAGTAGATTTCTTTAGTTGGGAAACTTGGTTGATATGTTTGAAATTTGGCTATAATCTCCATTTGTCTGGCAGTTCCACATTTTCTGGTGTAAGCCAAAAAATAAAATTTTACTTCAAAAAAGCTGATATGTATCAGGAGTAACATCAACTAAAGAAGTTCAAAACTTCAAAGTTGCTAAGAAAAACTGCATGTCTTCAAAGAAACGGTTCATGTGTACAGATAACTTCATAACCTTTTCAAATTATATATGTAATTGCATTACAAATTTATTTTAAATGCATAGAAATATGCTGATACTTGTGAGTGGATATCAAAGGGAACAGATTTGTGAACAGATCTCGATATTTTGACTACTTTCCTTCTCAGAAAATATGTAACGGGCAAATGCTGGTAAATAGAAGAGATCATAAGTACACATCTTTTTTTACCTGCTGTACTTAGAAATGTGTTTAGCAGATGACAAAGTCGAGTAAAGGTCTAAGGCATATACTTTGCATAGCTTTAGCATTGGGGTAGGAGTTTCACATTGAGCACACTTGCTTAAAGTTGGAATAGTATTTAACTCTCATGAAACTGTGCCTCTTCTGAATAATGCTGCTACTCATGAATAAATCTGAGAGATCAACTTAGCCAGAAGACTTGGCTCCCTGCATTTGTTAACGTGAATTTTTTGGTATGTAGTTTCTCTGATAAACTAGAACTTGTATAAAATCAGAAGTTATCGTTATTACCATGTTTATACATCTTCTGGCTCTTTTCCATAAATTGTATTTTTTTTATTTTTACTAACAATAGGAAGCTACTACTTGTAAGTAAATGAATTAAACCTCAAGTGTATCTTAGAACAGAAATTGGCATGCAGTTTACGCAGTGTTTCTATAGTAATATGACCAGACCCATGTTCATGCTGAACTGCGCATATTCCAAGCTTGTAGATAGATAATACCACTGAATTGACAGAAGAAGTTAATCTGGATTCAGTTAGCTTTGTTCACTAAATCTAATTTGTTTTCAGAAATACTCAATTTATGACAGATCTATAAACTTTGAGAATAACAGGTAAGATGTAACTTTTGGGCTTAGATAACTTTTCTCTGAATTTCTGTGTCTTTCTGTCATCAAGAAAAGAGTCATTTCTGATAAAAAGTACAGTGAGCAGCGCCTGGATGTCCTTTCTGCTTTGGTGTTGGCTGAGAACACCCTCAATGGGCCGAGTACAAAACAGAGGCGACTAATTGTTTCCCTTGCACTGAGTGTGGGAACACAGATGGTAAGTGCCATAATTATTCCAGACCTTCACTTATTTAGAATCATAGAAACATTTAGGTTGGAAAAGACCTTCAACTGTAGTATCTTATTAAAAAAAATACGTATATATAAGGTTGTCATCTTTTTCTTCTAAACAGAAAACTTTTAAAGATGAAGAACTCCTTCCCCTTCAATTAGTTCTGAAGAAATTAGACTTGATCAGTGAACTTACAGAGCGGTAAGCAGTGGCACGTGATATATATTGGAGACGGTGTAGTGTCATGGGGGGAGCTGGGTCTTCTTTGTGCAAATTGCAAAATCTAGTAGCTGCATGCTGGTTGTGATTTTTGTATGTATTGTAGACCAGGAATGGACAAAAAGAATTCCAGAGCTAAACCTGAAGCTTGGTAGTCTTTGGGTAGGAAGTGCAAGTCGAGTTAGGTAATATACTTTGACCACTTTGAAATTCTGTCACTTCCTGAGACATGTAGATGGCTAGGCTTTATGTTAAGCTAAAGTCCTCCATTAACCCAAGCTCTGATCAGCTGATCATCAGAGTTGTTCATAAATGTTAGTGTAAGTGTACGTATGTGTAGAGTCTAGTAGCTTTTGAAACTACTAGCCCTTTGGCCATAAGGCAAACTGAAGCAGTCGGTTCTCAAATATGAATTTGCTATGGCTATTTTTGGCATTTTGTCACTTCCATTATGATTAGTTAGAAGGTTATATCAGTCCTTAGAGGAGATCAGGCTGTTAGTTCATGTGTGGCACCATGTTTTTTTCCACTGTGAGTGTAGTTTTAGGGGGCACTCAAGTAACATAATGTTAGGCATCTGAAAGCCAGGTGAATATCTGTTACATGCATATTTTATGGAGAACAACCAACATCACCAGTGGATGACTTGTGGGAAAAATTACTGAGATAAGTATTGCACACAAGTTCTGTAAAGAAGAGCCTGTTTCTCCTTTTTTGGCTACAGAAGAAGCTTAGAATATGTGTTTGACTTCTAGGCTATTCATTGCATGCAATAAGAAAATAATTAGTTAGGATTTTGCTGTAGAGTAACAATTTATTTTTATTTTTTTAAAGGCTGACTAAACGTTGTTTCTAAACCAGGGGTGCTTTGTTTCTAAATAGCCTAGTGGAAAACTGAAGTGCTGAATACCTTTATTCAAGAACTTTGCTTTGAAGTACGTTGCATCTGGAACATTAATATAAACATGTAAAACTTAGGCTTGAAGAGCAGTTGTCTTTAAACACACTAAAATATGTATCACTGTGTTAGAACTGGAAGAAGCCATTCTTCTTTGTCTAATTAGTAATCTTGTATTCTAGAGTTCGAGCACAATGTGACTGTTGTTTCTTGTACTGGCATCGAGCAGTCTTTCCAATCTATTTAGATGATGTGTATGAAAATGCAGTTGATTCTGCTAGACTGCATGTAAGTAATAATGTTAATAGTGGGAGGATTCACAGGAGGAAAGGGAAAAGATTAGTGTGCAAATTTTAGGGGGAAAAATAGAGCCTCAAAAAAATCCCAGATGAATTACTTCTGATGCAGAAATTTCTTCTCAGTCTGGAGGATATAAAAACAATTTTTGTTCCAAGTCTAAAGAAAGTATTTCTGTTAGACTGCTGTAAAAATCTCTCTTACTGTCTGCCTCCTTGTTCATCTGTTCTTCGTTCATTTTAATTTGAAATTAACACTTTTTGCAAGACTTGAACAGTTTAAGTCTTTGTTCGCAGTTGTGGTTAATTTATTTCTAAAGCATTTAACACCATGTTCAGTGATGCTGTGTGGGATAGTTGCTCTGTAGCTTCTTCCACCCCACATCTCCTGTTCCCTATTTGCAAGGGAACAAATTTGCTGTAGCAGTGAATCATGCTTTATCATACTAATCCTGATAAAATCAATTATCTGATCCAGTATGGTGCACGCCATAGTCAATTACACTATGATTAGAGTACAGATCATTTAAGATGAAATGGCTAATAATTATGGCCTTCCAGTGAATGGATCAGTAGCAGCTAAGTACTTCAGATAAGCATGTTAAGGCCAGGAAGCTTTAGTAGTAAATGAAGTCTGATTTTGATGAAAGTGGGAAGACTAGTGGTTTTAATTTGTTTGTTAGCTTTGAACCCAAACTATTTGAGATGTTGGTATGTCTGTCAATCTGTTGGTTAAGCATAAAAGCTTTTTTTTTTTTTTTCTCCAGTATATGTTCAGTGCACTGAGGGACTGTGTACCTGCTATGATGCATGCAAGGCACTTGGAATCTTATGAGGTGCTTCTGGAATGCTATGATAAAGAAATCATGGAAGTGCTCAATGAGGTAATTTATTTCAAATGGAAAAGAAAGGCAATGCTATGGAGAATGTTTTAGGCCAGTATCTACTGTAGCAGACCTGACATGATGTATAAAAATAGCTTAGCAACCTTGAGGTGGTGTGAAGTATTTCAATAAATAAGAAAATTATCACTTACTATCTTGAATATTTAGGATGTTATCCATGGTATCAGTGTTGGCTAGGAACATAGTACGGCATACAGAAGTGCATTTTGTCAAATCAGCTTCTTTTAGTGTATATGCATGGCTTTTAGTAGCAGAGGCTCTGTAAATGTCGATGGCCTCTTTTGTGACTTACTATCTGGAATTATAAGTAATGTTTGGCAGAGAGAAAAATGTGAATTCGGATTTCCCAAGTCTTAGGTTTTAACCTTTGAACAACTCTTTTTGACTAGTTCAAAAACAAATATTACATATTTTGTGGAGAGTTGCTGAACGAGGTCTTATCTAGGTAGATAGCCCTAAATCGTTCTTCTTGAGATGAGAAGAAAGCTTAAAGAACATATTTTCAAATAGATGTTAGTTCTGTTAACAGAGCTCTGTAAGTAGGCACTGAATATGATTTTATTTTTAATCTCTCTGAATAGCATTTGCTGGACAAATTATGTAAAGAGATAGAAAAGGACCTGCGGTTGTCAGTTCATACGCACCTAAAACTGGATGACAGAAATCCCTTCAGAGTTGGTATGAAGGATCTAGCTCACTTCTTCTTTCTCAACCCGATACGTTTTTTCAATCGATTCATTGACATAAAAGGTGAGTTCTTATGCACTTTCTTTATCCCATTACTTTCATCTGTCTTATACTTTGGAAAGAAGTAAAATGATATAGTAAAGCACACTTCCCTAACTAAACTGGAATGATTATTTTAGTTCATCCTTTTATGTGTTTACAGCTTATGTAACTCACTATTTGGACAAGACCTTCTACAACTTAACAACTGTGGCTTTACATGACTGGGCTACCTATAGTGAGATGAGAAACCTAGCAACTCAGCGCTATGGTTTAAGTATGACTGAAGCACATCTTCCCAGTCAGACTCTGGAACAGGTACAGTATCCACTGGATGAGAATCACTTGTTCCATTATGCTGTCGTATTTGCTAGCTATTCAAAGGACTGAGACAATGGAATTAATGTCCCTGAGAACAGAGAAGAGTTTGGGGAAAAAATGGCCTTTAATTTCTGGATGGCTTCTGAAACAGGGTCTGTCTTTGGAGATGCTTAACACTGCTGCCAGTTAAGTTCATGTTGGTCTAAAGGTTATCATTTATTTTTAACATCATACTTATTAAAATTAAGTCAGATGTACAGAGTCAGAACACTTTCTTAAAATTCCAATATCAACACTTTGACAAATAATACATCTACAATATGACAATCGTTAAGTGTAGAAAGATCCCTGACTTGCGGGTCTCTTCCCTGTTTTTATTGCTTGCTTCTCAACAAGTTCTTGTTAGTGATGATCAAGTGAAACTGTTTCATAAGGTGGCTATCAAGGACTTCAGGAGCTCCCTGCTTAGTTTAATAGTAGCATGACTCAGAGAAACTTTGAACTAAGGTTACATACACAGTAAAGTTACAGTTTCATCAAGTTAATGGTAAAGGCATTTATTGTTTATAGGGTGGATGTAAAATATATGCAACTCATGTTTCTGAAGACTTTCCTTCCAGACCTTTAGTATCTTGGATGTTTTAGACTGTTAGCTTCATCATTTGGGTTAGCACACTGGTGAAAGCTCTTAGAGATACAGCCTCTTTTTCTAATGTTCATGATGGCTGTTCCTTCCGAAGTTGGAAGACAGCATTGAACTAAGAACTCCAGCTACTTCTTGGTACAAAAGCGCTGTGGATTATAGTTTCTGTTTCTGGGTTTGGCTTTCTAGCACCAATAATGTTTGGCCATTACGTTGTTGTAAAGACTTACATCATTTGACAACATTGGTTTCCTAGCATTCATTCTGGTATAAGCTTCAAAACAAAAATGCACATGCACACACGTGTGCACCCTACCCCCCACAAAGTCCTGGTACAATCTTTGGAAGTAAAGTGTATAGATTAAACAGGATCCTCTCTGTGCACAGTGATACTAAAGGGGCTTGTTCACGGGATTATCAAGCAAAACAAATTTCAAACTGATATTGTAAATAAAAAATTCAGTCTTCTAGACATATTGGGCAAAGTGACATCAAAAAGTAGCTAGCTGCTTAAGTCTCAATAGAAATCTGTGTGTCTATAGAAGCCTCAACAGTTGTCGTCTTAAATCTGAGGATGCATCAATTTATCTGTTTTTTAAATTTGGGTTTGTGGAATAGACCTGTGGATTCCTTGCTTTCAAGGGAAGTTGGAAGCAAAAACAGGCAGAAGTGTAAATGTAAAATGTGAGCTGAACTCACGTTTAAAAATTGTGGAGAGAGTCTTCATTTTGAAAAGGGAAAACATTGTTTCCTAAAATGCTTTGAAGTAACAGAAATATTTTCATGTCTTAGTGGTTAGGCATGTCAGTGGTTCCTGAGAATTATGACGATAAAAATTCTCAATATAAAATGTTGTTTCAGGGTCTGGATGTTTTGGAAATCATGAGAAATATTCATGTGTTTGTATCTCGCTACCTTTACAATCTGAATAATCAGGTAAGATATATTCTGTACTTTTTTTATGGATTGGTCCAGTCTGAAGGGAAGTGCAGATTATACATACAAGATAGTAATCCAAGCTGAACAAACGCAGTGACAAACTGTCAAGTAGCTACTGCTGCTCTAGAAGATCTTTGGGGATACTGTAGATACGTCTTGGAAAATGTTCTGTAAGCATATTTTGAGTATTGTGTGCCAGTAGGATTGCTTAAACTCAAAAATTCCAGTGAAGCTAGGAGAAAGCAGCAGAGATGATTGGTTGGTATATAAGGATGTGTTATATCATTTTTTTCAAGCTGAAAAATCATTTATTTTTTTGATTTTTGATATTTTTTATATTTGAAAAAAAGGATGGGTTATTGGAGTTCTGAAACAGTGAATGATATGGAAAATATGTACAAGGAGTGACTGTTTGTGGTTTCTCTCAATGCAAGAATGAGGGCCCCTTTTTAAAAATTATCAACTTTCTGACAGAAAAGTACTTTGTCTTATATCACATAATTTGATAGTGAAACTCATTGCCGTGATATACAATAGGGCCAAAAGTACAAACAGTGCTAGAATAGTTTAGACTAATCATTGGAGGATAGCCTCAATAAATATGACAATTCAGGTGAAGCATCTGCCTTGGAGTTATTGAACCACAACATTCCAGAAACTGATGGAGCATAGTAGATAAAGTTCTTTGTATGCATGCTTTATTTTCTTTTTTACTTTCCCTAATCACCACCTATTAGCTAGTTCTCAGAAACAGAGTGTGGACTACCTAGATTGGTAATTTATCACAGAGTTAATTTTGGGTAAATAACATTTTTTCCTCTCTGCCTATTCCAGATCTTCATTGAAAGAACTAGTAATAACAAACACTTGAACACTATCAATATTCGACACATTGCTAATTCAATTCGAACTCATGGAACAGGAATCATGAACACAACAGTGAGTGCATTTTGCATATTTGTTGGATTATTCTTTTCCTGAATTCCCCTTCTTAATAGCACACACAAGTGTACTGCTTAAGGGCATGAGTAGTGCTCCAAGCTCCTGCATCTCCCAGTGGCTTATTTGGTTGTGCAGTTCTAGTAATGTGAAAATAATGGTTTTCGTGTATTAATAAGACAAATCAGTTCTTGGACAATACAAATCCCTATTGTAAAATCTCTTGGGAGTTATGTCACTTCTGGTTGTTACATTGCAAATGTTACATTACATTTTGTTGTTACAACAGAAGTTGATGAAGAGATCTGTAAACACATCTAATGAGATACTGATGTTCTGGTGGGATTGTGACCTTCAATAAACATGAAAATAAACTAATAAACTAACAGAATATTTTGATTCCTAAGTTGCTGCTTATTGATACTTAATAGGCAGATAGTCTTACTGTACTTAAAACAGATCTAGTAGGCATGAAATGTTAATTTTAAGTTGATCTTGTAATCATTAAGCTTAAACATCAGCTTTTGAGTGTTTGAAGTAAAGCTGCAGATCTATAATTTGCTAGATATCTGTAGTGTAGATGGTCACTTTAACTGGTAGAAGGCATTCACCTCTTTAGGTGTTAAATGAGGGGACTTCCCACAGCTTGCTTACTACAGCAGGAGTTTATCATTGTGGTCTTCTTCAGATTTGGATACAGTGCCAAAGTTCAGTTTAGTTTCTTTTCAGGTTGGTGATTTCAAATCTTCTGCTCAACTTCTTTCTACCTCTTTGCTGCTTTATTTTTCTCACTCTTCTGGCTCCATTAAAAAAAAAAAAAAAAAAAAAAAAGGGTGGGGGGAGGACTTGCTGAATATTCAACTCACTCTCAAGTAATTTTAAAAATGGAAATAATAGAATCATAAAATGGTTTGTATTAGAAGATACCATTAAAAATAATCTAGTCCAGTTTGCCCCTGCCATGGATGTGGACATCTTTCACTAGATCAGACTGTTCATAGCCCATCCAACCTGACCTTGAACACTTCCAGAGATGGGGTATCCACAATTTCTCCAGACAACCTGTTCCAGTGTCTCACCAGACTCACTGTTCTGATACCCAATGTAAATCTACCCTCTTTCAATTTAAAACCACTCTGATCAAAAAAAAAAAAGTCTTTCTCCATCTTTCTTAAAAGCTCTCTTTATATGTTGAAAGGTCACAATAAGGTCTTTTCAGAGCCTTTTCCTTTCAGGCTGAGGGAGCTGTGCACTTCCTTCTTACACTTCAGTTTGACCTTACTTAGCTATGCTGGTCTCTGGCCTATCTTGCCTGATAGGAATTCCCTGACGGGAATTCCACATGGGAATTGAGAGCTCTTGTGCTCTAAGAAAAATGTCTTTAAACATCTGCCAGCTCTATTCTGCTCCTCTATCCCTGAGGGCAGTTTCCCAGTGGATCCCATCCACTAATTCCTTGAACTGAAAGTTTGTATTCCTAAAATTCAGGGTCTTGACTTTACTCTTTGCTTGGCCTGTATCCCTCTGGATCCTAAATTCCACCAGGGCATGATCACTGCAAGCCCAGCCTGCAGCAATTCTTGACCTTTCTAATTAGCTCATTTGTGTTGGTAAGCAGTGGGTCCAGAGATGCTTTTCTTCTGGTTAGGCTATCTTATCAACTGGATTAAGAAACTATCCTGGACATGCTCCAAGAGTCTCAGGGACTGCTTACAGCTTGCTGTGCTGCTTTTCCAGCAGTTGTCAAGATGATTTTAGTCCTCTAAAAGGATCAGAGCCTGCGAATGTGGTGCTTCCTGTAGTCGAAGAAAGAAAGCTTTATCAACATCGTCCCAGTGACTGGGTGGCCTGTAGTGAACACCACCCGTGAGGTTTCCTTTGGCTTGGCCTCTAATTTTCACCTACAAGTTCTTTACCTGTTCATCACTGTTTCTCAGACAGCTCTCTGCAATCTTTTTTTTTTTTTTGTTCGTTTGATTTTTGTTACATAGAAGACGATCCCTCTGCCTCTCCTTCCTTGCCTGTCCCTTCTGAACAGTTTATAGCCGTGGATTGCAGCGCTTCAATTGTCTGATTTGTCCCACCAAGTTTCAGTGATAACAATTAGATCATAGCTTTTTAACTGCTCTGACTTCCAACTCCCCTCATTTGTTACCCACGCTGTGTGCATTGATATAGATGCACTTCAGTCAGGCTGTTTACCATATTGCCTTTTTAGAGGAACGAGCCTGAATTGCTCTGAGACATTTCACGGGTGTTTCCCGTTTGTTCCTAGTACATCAGCAGCCCCTGGATCTTCTCTGTTACTCAAAACTCCATCTCCTCCTCCTCCTCAGCTCAGTTTAAAGCTCTCTCAGAAGTTGGGCCAGCTTGTTGGCAAGAAAACTCTTCTTGCTCCTCATGGACAGGTGAATCCCATCAGCTCTCAACAGACATGGTTTCTCAAAGGTAGATCCATGATCACTGAAGCCAAATCCTTGAGCATGGCACCAGCTACACAAGTGATGAGGAGAATAAGGTTTTCATGCTTCCTTTTACTATGAGAAATAACTTTCCTTGCACTATTCTTCTGAGAATGATTTTGTTAGTGGAATAGTTAATCACGGGGGTTCTGGTTACTCAGAAAGTTGTCTCATTATTTGCTTTATTTCCAAGTGATGTGGATTTTGCTGCAGCAAGCTTTTTATGCAAACAGGAGAAGTAAATGAGATACGTAGGGTCGAAGTGTACTTCTGTCTTATAAGAGAGTATTTTAGAAAATTTTGGGAAAGTGAAAAGGTATGTTGGGACATTATGCAGATTCCATTACTTGAAGAATGAGGAAGTTGAGCATGTCTGATGCCCTTTTCAACTCAAAATACTTGTATTGTTTCAAAAGGACAGTTACAGGATATTCCAGACGCAAAATAATGGCTGTGTGGGGCAGGTCATCGAATTGAAATAGCTAATCTGTTCCTTGATCCCTCTGGCCTTCCTGGAAGACAGTAGGTCTTCCTGGAGAAGGTTTTTTCTTTATTCTTTAAAGCAGTGAAATAGATAAGTTGAGAATGACAAAACGAAATAAACTGAGAAATAGATTCCTTTTTTCAAAGTTACATTATTATAAATACAAGTTGTATTGGAAGCTACAGAACAGGGGTCAGTAGAGGTGTATGTTACTCTGCCAACTTTCTTGATTTTACTTTTTTTTTCTAGGTCAACTTCACTTACCAGTTTTTGAGGAAAAAATTTTATATTTTTAGCCAGTTCATGTATGATGAACATATCAAATCCAGACTTATCAAGGACATCAGATTCTTCAGGGAAGTCAAGGATCAAAATGATCACAAGGTATAGTAATTTTTGAAGGATTGAGAGTAACCTGTCTGAAAGAAGCACTTCTTTCACATGACTAAAGGCGGACTGAACTCTGCATAACACGTCACAACTTTTCTATTATTTAAACATATAATTCCAGGCAAACTGAAAGCTTTTGTCCTAGCACAGTAGAACGCTTTGAATTTCCGTACTCAGGATGGCTTGGCTTCGTTCTGTTTCCTCCGTGAATATTTTCTTTGATGTTATGGAGTCGGTTAAAATTATTCTGTCAGTGACCTGAAAACAATAATTTGCTGCATTTGTGATCCATTAGAGGCTCTAAACTTCAGGTTCAAATCATGCTTAACAGTTGCTGTCAGTTTTGAATAATAAGATTTTACAGATAGAATCCAAAATGATATGGACATATGACGTTTATTCAAGTCAGTCAGGTTTTGAGGACTAGGGTCTGATTTCCTATGCTGGAAAACTGGTTTCTCAAAAATGTAACATGCAATGTATTTCAGTAAAATATGCTATCAGCTTCTTTGCATGTCAAGTGTTTTTTTTCTTGTAGGAATACTTTCTCGTTCACTGTAACATTTCTATTTCATTTTTCAGTTTGCAGAAGTGACTTGTCAAATGATTTATACAAACTAATAGAAACAGGCAGGTGTATAATTTTTAAAAAAATACTGAAGCTGTCACTGAGGTAGGGATACACTGCAAGTAGAATAGTATTGACATGATGAAAAAATAGACTTTTTAAGGTTAGGCAGTTTTTTTTTTTTTTTTTTTTTTTTTTTTTTACAAATTACTGTATTTTTTTTTGTAGTATCCATTTGAAAGAGCAGATAAATTCAACAGAGGCATCAGAAAACTTGGAATAACCCCAGATGGCCAGAGCTACCTTGACCAGTTCAGACAACTCATAAGTCAAATCGGTATGAAATGCTATCTAAGACAATCTTATAAACGTTAGTAAATGGAAGAAGTCTTCATAGTCTTGTAACTGAACTCTTAGCACAGGCTAAACCTAGTCAGATGGAAAGTGCTTCACTTATACCCCAGGGAAAATAAATACTCTTATCTAAAGGCACAGGACTGGGCCTTGCATGTCATAATCTAAAATGTATCTACAACTTGCATAGAACCCAGTTTCCTTTTAGGTTCTCCTTTTCCTTATGGAAGTGACTTTTATCCAGATTGCGTATATTTCCCAGTAAAATACTCTTCATATTTTTCAGGAAAAGGCTGTATATTTAGCTGAAATAACTTTGAGTAATGCATGAAATTATGATGGTATTTTTAGCCATTGATACTGTAGATGTGTAGGACTGATGTGAACTTAATGGAATTCAATGTGCCTGGAGGAAAGATTTTGTGCTATTTGGCCCTTAGGCTATCATGCAAGTGAGCTCAGTGTTGCTAGATGATGATCTTGTGTTTTACTCATCTAGACAGACTTTTTACATCAGTTTTCAATGTAATGTCTTTTATCTTTTTTTTTTTAAACTCTGCAAAGAAACTGCTTTAAAAGCTGAAATACCATACGGAAACTTTAATTCCTGTTTCAGAACTTGCAGGAATGCTGAAGTGTGTGCATATGTGTGTGTATATATATTTAAATAGTTATAAATTCCTTCTGTTTTTTCCCTTGTTTTTAAAGGCAATGCTATGGGTTATGTCCGAATGATAAGATCTGGTGGACTTCACTGCTGTAGCAGTGCAATTAGGTACTTCCACAAATACTTGATTTTTCTGTTTTCTCTTGTTCATTCCTTTGTTCCCTATTTGTGGTGATATTCCCTTGAAAAGGTGCTCACCCACCTGCCATAAATAATATATAATTTGATTAAATATTTAAGAAGTCCATTTTTATTCCTTCATTGAAGTAGAATTATCAAAAATATTGCCTGGATTCAGATCTGCTCAATGGTTGCCTTAAAACACCAAAAATCAAACAAATTATGGGCAAATACACTGCAAAAGAATTAATGGAATGTGTATGTAAGTCATTAGTTCATAATTAAGTAATTCCTAATGTTAATCACTTCAAGAAGGTCCATTAAAAGAAAAATAGGACTAATCTTGAAGAGCTTAAAATTGAAATTAACACTTCCTTGATAAGATCATCTATCTGTGTGTAAAGAAGTATATGTTTATACAAGGTCATTAAGATCTAGTGACTCTTATGTACCAACATAGTTGGTTTTCTTGCAAATGTTAATAAATTTATAGTTATCAAGGGCAAGTGCTAGAGAAAGGAGATGGTAGCCTGGTAAAAGAAGTATAAATAATTTTGTGTGTATTTAGAAGTGGATTTAACAGGACTCAGATGAGAATAGAATTGCAGATAAGATATAACTTCAAACAAGTAGTTTGAGCCCAGAAGACTAAATTAAATATACTATAAACTATGTTAGATACTTCACTGAATATAACCAGGTGAAGATAATCCTAACAAACAGTAAGTTTTCAGGTTTGTTCCTGATCTGGAAGACATAGTTAATTTTGAAGAGCTGGTGAAAGAAGAAGGACTCTCAGAAGAAACGCAGAAAGCAGCAAGGTACCCTAATATCCTGCTTTGAGGTCTGGGGCAGGGTTCGGATGAGAGAGTTGTAATTCTAAAACTGTAAATGCAACTGTTGGTTGCTTGTGTGTGTGCATGTGTTAAGTTAAAGTAATTTTATGCAAAAATGTGTTAAAAGCATAGAAAATATAAGCAGTTTTAAAAATGAATATAAAGTATCATTTTTACTAAGAAACTTGTTACTGAATCTGGTTTCTTGATAATGTATTTGTGGTTTAAAGGCTAACAAGTGTTTCTCACCACCTGTCCGACATCTTTTTTTAATATTCAGGGCCTCAGAGAAAAGGAACAAGTATTCTATAGAACACTTTTGAGAAAATTAAATCAAACTATATTATTCAAGGTGGCTGCAGAGGCAGGGTGTCATCTTGGACTCTTTGGTCAGAATATTGGGTTGTAGGTGTAGCCAAAGGGTGAAGGGAGCATTTTTACTTGGAGAGATGAGTAAGTAAAGAAACTTCTAGCAGAAAACAGGTAACACATTGCTTATCCTTTGCAGGCAGTTGGACTCTGTCCTTAGTGACCTCACACGTAACTTTGCAGAAGGAACGGAATACTTTAAAATGCTTGTGGATGTATTTGCTCCTGAATTCCGCAGCCCAAAGAATATGCATTTGCGGAACTTCTATATAATTGTTCCCCCACTGGTTAGTATATTTATTGTTTGTACCAGTACTTTAAAAAAAAATAAAAGCCAAAGTTTCTGTTTCAATATTTTGTTTATGGCTATTGATTAACATGTTATGCTTTCTTCCTTAATTATGAGTAGACCTGTGTTGAGAACTGTTTTGCTGGTAGTTGTCCAAAGCCTTGTTTTTCTTTTCAGTTCCATCTGAAGGCCTAAATGGTCTAAACAGATTAATTGCATGGTAGGTATAACATCCCATTTGGTGTGGTCTAACCCTAGCAGACAGCTCAGCACCACACAGCTGCTCCTTCACTCCCCCCACAGTGGGACTGGGGAGAGAATTGCAAAGGTAAAATTGCGAGAACACTTGGGTAGAGCATAAGACAGTTCAGTAGGTAGATCAAAAGCTGTGCACACAAGCAAAACCAAACAAGGAATCTGTTTGCTACTTTCCATCAGCAGGCAGGTGTTTCCTTCCAGGAAAGCAGGGCTCATCACTTGTGACAGTTTCTTGGGAAGGCAGACGCCATCACTCCAGATGTGTCCCTTTCCTCCTCCTTTCCCCTCAGCTTCAGTTGCTGAGCATGATGCCATGTGTTATGGAACATAACATTCCATGTATTTGGGCATTTGGGGTCAGCTGTTTTGGCTCTGGCCCTTCCCTGCTTCTCGTGCACCCTCAGCCTCCTCATTGGCAGGGCAGCATCAGAAGCTGAAAAGTCCTTGACTCTGTGCAGGCACTGCTCTGCAACAGTGAAAACAGTGGTGTGTTAGCAACATTAGTTCCATCCTAAATTGAAACCACCACCCTATACCAGCTACTATGAATAAAATTAACTGTCCGAGCCAAAACCAGAACACCATTTTAGAAGTTAATTTTGGAATGTCAGATAAATATATGCCACGAATTTAATAAAACTGAGAAGATGAGTATGTCATGGTGATAGAAGTGAAAGCCAGTAAAGGGCTAAGGCAAACACTTTGCACTTTTTGATTACAATTTGTGGAATTTTTTCTGATTAACACGGTTTCAAGAAAATGCCATCATTTGATGAAAATAAAATGCATTTCAGTGTAGTTAAATTGAAAATGTTTCATAGTTTTTTGAGAAGTTGTTAATGTACTCAGATATACATGTCTTAGAGTAGCTACTGCATACAGACAAATACCCATTACTTAGTGTTAGTACCTGGATCTGTTGTTCAATATTGTTGTAAGTGTAAGGCTGACTAAATCTTTTTATAAATTTCTAAGTAAAGTGAAATAATGCACTGTAGCTTTAAGACAGTGGTATTTTTAAGCTTTCCAGGAACCCTGGTTATTCTAATTATCCTTTATTTATGTACATGTTTACCTTTAATCAGCAACAGTCTGCTAAGTGATAGTCTCACAAGAACAGCAGATGTACCTTATGTTTTTACTTATGCAAATGTTTTCCAAAACGTAACTTTCTTCCTCAAAATTCTAGAAAAAGGACAAGCTTTTCCAAAAAAATGCCTCATGATGGGAGACACAGTTAGCATAGATAGTGGCAAAGAATTATATCTAACAGCATGTGAATATCTTGTGGGTTTTTTTTATGTCTGCTGATGACTCCAAGACAATTTTTTCACTCTTTCAGACCCTCAATTTTGTAGAGCATTCAATCAGTTGTAAGGAGAAGTTGAATAAGAAGAACAAAAGCGGAGCAGCTTTCACTGATGATGGCTTTGCCATGGGTAAGTTTCAGCTTGCTGACAAACATTTAGGTAAGCCAACATAATGGATATTTGCAAGAAACGTTTGTCTTTTATGTGTGTGTTCCCATAATAGAAATTTGGATTGTCTTGGCTCCAGCACAGTGGACTTGGGGTCTATTTTGTTCAGAATCTCTTAAGCATGGAATAATTGGTTATGGCAGCAGCCAGTTTTGTCGTATGTCAGTACTCCCTGGTTTCTTTCAAAGCCTGCAGGTCTCAGCAGATGAGAATTCATGCAAGTCTTTGGATAAGTTGTGAGGCTTTTAAAAATCGAAGCTTGTTCTTTATTACAATTCTTTTTTCTGTTAGATTTAAATGTAAGTTAATTGCAATTTAAATTCTAATTGCATGGAAATTATCAGTTTAAACTGATCCATTAATAACATTCACAAAATGTTTTTATAAATTGCATGTTGACTTGGCACATGGTTTGTTAATTACTATAGGTGTGGCTTACATTCTGAAGCTTTTGGATCAGTACCAGGAGTTTGATTCCCTGCACTGGTTCCAGTCTGTTAGAGAGAAGTATGTGAAGGAAATAAGAGCAGTAGCTAAGCAACAGAATGTGCAGTCCATTAATCAAGATGAAAAACTGCTGCAAACTATGAACCTTACTCACAAGCGACTGGAAGTTTGCTTACAGGTATAGCATGGGTCTAGTTCTGTTATGTGTTGAGTTCAGCACAGTTCAGGGAGCAGGTTTCTGAGGGAGATTATCAAGAACAACATAAAGCATTGTCTAGAGCAACAATGCTAAACAAACAAACAAAAAAAACACAAAAAAATAAAAACAGACTTGAGGTGTACTATCTGAAGGGATGTCAGAAGCATTTGTGATATTTGTGTGAGTCAGGAATCTGAGTTGTTTGATTGGAAGTCTTTGTCTACCAGACAAAAGTTGAATGCAACTGAAACCTAAATGTTTAAACAGGAGCTAACAACTTTTTTGTAAAATCTTAGTTATAAGAAATTTAACATAACACTGTGAACCCTCAGAGTTGCTTGGGTGTTAATTCGCTGAATTACTGAGTTTGACAGCATACCAGCTGTCAAACGGGAGAAAGATACACTTAAATTTTCAAGTGTAGTAGTTCAGGTTCTATCTGAGATATAAAAGCCTTTCTCTCTCATTTTGCTTTTCATTTGAAGGGGTTATGGGACAAATCTGCAGATGTTTGTTTATAAATAGTCGGTGATTACATTCTGTAAAAGCACAGCTGTTGCTAGAATAGAGAAAGCCCTGCATGACTGACACAAGCATGTATATCACTGAACCTTGTTCAGAAACTGATCTACCTCGCAGTCATCTAAATTATTGGGTTGCATAGTTTTCCATGTGCAAGTTGTTTCAAATTCTCACTGTGGCTGCAAACTTCATATCCAGCCCCAGTGGATTAGTCACAGGTTTATTGCATCGATGCTGCTTTGCTTAAATTACTCTTTAGAGATTCTGGCTGACTTATGCTTTTTGTAAAATGCATGTGGAAAGGGTATGAATTGAGGAAGATTTTCTACAGCACATAAGTGATGTATATACTGAAGTCTAGTTGCCTTTGATGCTTCTGAAGAATATTAATCTGTCTACAAAGTCTTTCTTGTGATACACTGACACTTCTCTTCTGTATCTTTTTACTTAGGAATTTGAACTCCTTTATTTTTCATTAAGTAGTGCAAGAATTTTTTTCAGAGCAGATAAAACTGCAGCAGAAGAAAACCAGGAAAAGAAAGAAAAGGAAGGTGAGTGAATACTATGTGTAGAACACTTAGGTTCCCAAGAGTGTCTTAGTGGGGAAAATGCTCTTTTCCTTTTTTCCATAGTTGCTTTCTTGCTATTGGGTTGAATCGGTATTACTGAGAAAATTTATGAGGTTCAGGATGATTAAGTAGTCAAGAACAGGAGTCCTTCTTTGGAAAAGTTAAATTTCAAGCTGGACTTCTGGAAACAAACAAGCAAAACCAGGGACAGGGAGAATGCATACTTGCAGTAATATTAAACTCAGTAACTTTAGCATCATATTTACCCTCTCCATTACTAATGTTGTTAACAGTTTTTTCTGTACAACCTTTGATGCGAAATTGGTGTTTTTCAACTGCTGTTTAGTAGCTGCTTTTCAACTCACATAGGCAGATAATGCAGATATACGTGACTTTCACATGTGTAATATTTATGATATGTTTTGGTCTACCATTGAATTACATTCAAAGGGCAAGATCTCCACTTGTGATATATACTCTCTTGACTTAGGTAACATGGAAATTTTGCATTTTACATTCATGCTTATATAGTCTCCCTCAAGAATTATGGGAAATTCTCTTGGGTTTGGAAAAATTCTTAAAGAAATGAGAAAGCTCCCAAGGATTACGATGTAGATGTTCTGTTACAAGTTACTTAGAAACTCGGTTCTCTCATGGCTGAATGTAGCAGTGTTTAAACAATGGAAAACAATTTACCAGTTCTGTTTAGTTCTGACAAAGATGGAAACGATCTGTGAGGTTACTGTCACTGAGACAAAGATCACTTTTCTTCTGTACTAGGAAAACATTTCATAAAGAAAAATCTTTTAGTATGAATTTATATTTGATGTTCAGTGGTGTTTCTCAAATGAATGTGCTACTCAAAAGCCAACTATGAGCATTGTGGTGAGTAGGACTAGATATACAATCCTCGCTTCTTTAGGAGAGCGTTCTGTAGGACAACAGTTACTTATATTTCAGGTAAAATATTCACTGTCATGGTACGTGTTCAGTTCTCTGAAAAACGTGTTTTGTGGTGAGGGAAGCTGGAAAGGCATACCAGCCTGAAAGATTTGGACATGGTTGTATCATTGCCTTCTACCACAATATTTATGTCTGAGTACGTGTATGTAATCTTTACACAAGTAATCCTACTGATGAGAAGAAACCTTACAACCCAAATACAAATTTCTTCATAGGGCCAGGATCCTTTGTACCACAAGGTCAGTTAGCATACGTGATCATGGTATAGTGTTTCAAATGTTTTATGAGAGCAACATGATATATATGCTAAGACTGTTTTTACTGCCTTGAGTAAAATGTTAAACATAATCCATGTCTCCAATTTTTATTTTTATAGAAGAATCTGTTAAAGCAAGCAACGGAGATCTTTCCAACTCTACGCCTGCAGATCCTGTTGTGAAATGATATGGCTGGTATGGGTGATAATTACTTACTCAAATAATTCATTTTCTTGTCAAAATTAGTAACGCTCTGTAGGGGTAAAAACTCTGCATTCAACTTACTTGGTCTGTAAAACCCAATAGAAAATGTGTAATAGTATACTAGCATCCAATGACGCTAGGTCTGTTTTTGTTCAGTTTTCCTTTAGCAACTCATATTTTTCAGGAGTTACTTATCTACAGCACTTTCTCTAGATTGAAAATAACTACATAAAATATAGCTTGGAGGTAGTTATTTTGAATTACAGATGTATATACTGAAGAAAACTTTACTAATTTTTAGATGCTTTCTTGCATCTCTAACATACTGTTAAAAAAAGAAAAAAGACTCATAGGCCATTGATCGAAGACTTGAACTTGTACATCTATCTGTTCAACAAGAAATAGAAAACTGAAGAAAAATATGGTGCAATATCCGTTGTCCAGATGTGGGTATGCAGTCCTGTTGTATTTGCTTAATGCAGTCACAAATTACACTGTGGGTATAACGGTGTACCTTGTGAATGTATGTTAAAACTGTTGCACAATGTGGAAGTCCTTATTAATGTTTTATTCCACAAAACCTTATTTTTAGTATGGGATTTGCACTCTGGGAGCTTAAGATCCTGCCAAGCATTTACTTTCCCTGAATCTTCTCCCCCCCCCCCTCAATATCAGAGAAAGGGGAAAACAGAAAAGTGAAGATAACAAACTACTTTTCATTTCACACTGAAGGTCTGATTTGCATCCACAGAAGTAAGGAAATCAAGAGCCAAGACAGAACCACAATCAGCTCTTCCTTTTATGACCAGACACTGTGTGATGAGTGTCTGTACCTATTAAGTGATCTTATACTTCATGAATATGTTGTGCCTAACTGCAAGTTTCAGCCTCAAATCTGTGTTTCTTAGCCTTTGTAGGTCTGTTGTATTGTCTGTGTTGTTAATACAGTCTTACATGCCTGGTTATTAACAATAATTGCACTGCAGGCTTCAGAAGCTGCTGAACACTGTGAGAACTCTGTATAAATTTTAACATCTGTTAATGCCTGCAAGTAGAGGTTTCTAGGTTGTACAAGAGTTAACTCAGATACCTGACTTAAGTAAATAGCTAGACTTAGCTTAAAAGTAAACACCGGTTCCATTAAAAGATACTCCTGTGTTTTAATCTCCCAGAACATAAGACTTTTAGGTTTTACTAGCTAGAAGAAACTACTCTAGTCAGCCTGAGAAATTACCTTTTGGTTTTTGGCATTCTTAACTGTATTTTAAGACTGTACTTGAAAGCTTCTTTCATCTCTTCTGATTCCATCCCTTCTCCCCCGTCAAAAAAGTAATGCTTTAATATAAATGGTTCAAATTTCTCCCCCCACCCTCGTGTTAGTAGCTAAGACAATTCCTGGCAGACTTTTTGATTCATTCTTTCCTGCGAGTCAGTTCAGCATTTGGAAAACTAGGACAAATTTTTTGTTGCAACTGGAGAGAGACCAGACTGATGAAAGTCCTTTCATTGGCTCTGAAAACATGACCCAGAAGCTTTGTGGACTGTTGAAATCAGCTGGGCTCATTAAAGGGTTTGTTTGTTTGTTTGACTGCAGAGACTGTCCTAAAAAATGCTGCATTACTTGATTTATTTTTGATAGTTTTTGTCATAATTTATGTACGCTTTTTTTCTGACCAAATTGTGCCCGCACTGAACGCGCTCAGTAGTGTTGCTGAGAACAGCAGCAGCAGTCTGGCTGTTCCTAATAATTTCCATACTGTTGCAATTGCAATGTACCTACTTCCAGACTCCTATCTCATCTGAAGGCATGGAAGTTCCTGACTTGGAGTGGTCAAGCACTCTCTTGATTCTGCAACAACAGCAGACTCACACATAGTGTTTGTTTTCCCCCCAGGATGGACTTGCTAGGTAGATACATACAGTCAAGGCATTACCTGTGCTCTAATGAAGTCTGCATTTCTATTTTTCCTTCTCCCACGTTTTTTGGAAAGACCATCTCAGCTAGGTGATACTCCAGTTATTAATATGCGTATGATGGTGAACAAATTCATGTGGTTCTGGTAATGGAAATTCTACAGAAAAGACATGAGCTTATTTTTATAGAGTCCTGTTTGAGGTTGGGACCTGAATGTATACCATATGTGGCAAAAATATATACATACAAACAAATATGTACAGTGATAATAGAGCTATTCTTGCTAATACAGGATTGTAGTTTATTATATTTACACTTTTTGTCATGTAGCAGCACATAGATAACGAAAGCTTTCGTCATCTGAAATACAAAGTGGGTCCTGGTTTTGGATGGCACTCCTCTGTCCCAATTACCGGGAAGGGGTGCAGAATTCTTGTTGTGGTGCTACTCTTTTCATTGCTTTTGCCCTCCTGTGCTGATTTTAGGAACAAAAGGGGCTCCAACAGGTTGGCTGGAGATGATGATGGATCTAAAAATAATACAAAATAATCCTCCAAACTAAACTGAACTTGTTGCTCACCCAAAATTCCCAGAGGTGAAAAAGGGAAGTGAGGATGATGAGTTTACTGCAGGGACATAAAATGGATCTCTAGTTTTCTTTCTCCTTCAAGTCAGGGGCAGAACAGGCTGAAGGCCAGTCTACCTCCCTGAGAAGGCAGCCACCACCACTGCCCTCCTGCGCTTCGTCTTGTGACGAGGCTGTTGTAGGTGGAGGTGGTGGCAGCAGCTCCTCCAGAGGTCTTGAAACCTGCTTCTGATGTGGTGCTGTGTCCTTTTATGCCAGAAGCCACGGGGCTGCCTTGCCTTTCCTCCTGGTGCTATCAGGTAGGGGAAGCAGAGCGCAGCTGATGCCCTCATTGCCTTTCAGCCCCCAGGTCAAAAGGCATTTGTCACTGACCAGTGGTGCTGACCGATGGCCCCAGCAGCACCCAAGTGGTCTGGGCTTCCCTGCGAAGCAAAGTGCTGGTGTGTGTTCAGCTTTGCTTGAAGGGTAGGTTCCAGAGGTTCTAATTAGAAGCAAATTTGAGTTTTCACCTGATGTCCATCAACAACAGCTGTCTGCAGCTTCTCAGGTACAAAGGACCAAATGTAACAGTGTTTTCTAACTCATTGTACAAAAGGGTATTTTGTTACCTCAGTCTGGTTTGTGAGTAGAGTACCTTATGTACATAAAACTGTTAATAAATGTAATTTTCAGAACCTCATTCTCAGTGTCTTCAGTAACAGCACTTCAGGAGGTTTTAATTTTTTTAATATGACAGCTTCAACTTTTATTTAAGAAGAAGTGTTTGTGTCAGTTACTAACAGTTGTCTTCCATGGTTCTTACAAACATTCAGCAACCAACTAAACGAATTTATTCCATGTCAAACACTTGCAAACTGTAATCTTTCAGATGCTGTAGCACATATTGTTTACAGAAAACCTAGTTTCCTATTAAGTGCTTGAGAAGAGTTAAATTCAGTTGAAGAACATCAGCTATTTGTTCCAGTTACCTTATCTTGATTAATATAAACAATGCCACATATGGATGCCCTCCTGCCTCTTCCCCCCAGTACTCCATTTATTTTTGTTTGTTCTTGCAAAATGCAACTTCATGGAGGGGGGAAAAAATCTAAACTTACTAGCCAAGACACACAGCATTTAATTTCAGGAATGTACTGTGAAACTAGTCAATGTACTAGAGACTGATAATCTAGCATTTTATTGCTCAGCTTCTTAAAATTGAAGATTGCTGGTAGATTCTCCGCTGTTGTACGTCACCACAATGTTAAAAATACAAAGAACTCTATAAAAGTACTTATTTGTCTTACAAGTTGTCTCTGGCAACTTAAGAAACCTAACCGTAGAAAAACTGCACACAGCTAACATGCCCCACTTGTTGACTACTTCTGATGTTTGCATGTCAGTGGTATTTAGAATAATAAATCGAGGAGGTACATTATGTCCATTATTTAAATTTAATTACAGAATGTGAGTGCGGTCCCCATAAAGGTAAGAGTAGGCACTTAAATTTGTTTTGTAAGCTTATTCCAGACGCAATATAAAAATAGATTATATTAATAGGAAAAATTTAGTGTTTAACAAATTGTTTTGTAAATAGACTAGCACAAAAGATAAATCTTGTTACACTTAAACTAGACTAAAAATAACTTCATCTGAAAATAAAGTAAATAGTGCATTTTTAACCTTCATTCAGATGCACATAATCATGCAAACTATAAAAACTGACTATGGTAGGAAGTTTGAGGCCTGATGTTTTTTTAAAGGAGCTGACAACTTACAATTTGTACTAATTTCAGCAGAAATGAAGGCTTCTCACTGTTAATCTGCAGAAGTAACATTAATCCTTTGTGGCTGACAGTTTTGCTGTCTGAACTGCCAGCAGCAAAGGGCTAATGCTGAAACATCTCCTAGGATTGTCAGCTTCCCTGACCCCCCTCTACACTACACATTCACAAATGCAAAAATTCCCAAAGGCCAAGGTTCTGCTTTTGTTTCACTGTAAAGCCAGAGGAGACTCCACTGCAAAGACACCACATTCTCTCTAGCAGGATGACGGAAGCTGGCCTTGAGTGTGCACAGATGATTTAAAAACTGAGCTTCTTGCGAAGACTCCCCGCTTTTCCTGCTCCCAGATAGGAGGTAGGAAAGGTCCAGGATTTCTTATGCTTCTGATTCTTCCCCTTCTTCATGTGTGGTTCCATCCTCTTCTGACTGATCGTTCAGAAGCATGAACTTTCCATCATTTGTTAATGGCACAGACTTCATTAGCTGAGCTAATGCTTCTGGGTCCTGAAGAAAAATAAAAAAAGAGGTCAACAGTATGTAAAAATGGGTCTTTTATTTTGAACTTTATATTGCTGAGAAAGACATGGAGAATACCTTAACTGTGTGGGTAAGTTGTTATATGTGTGCTTATCGACTATGACAAAGCTCATTCCTACAATTTGTTCTGAAATCATAGCATCAAAAATATATATAAAGATGTAATGCCAATTCATATAAGTACTCCTACACAACACTTAAGTGGAAAGTCTTCATGAGATTTTTTTTCTCCTAGGGGAGAAAGGAATGTGAATTTCTAGAAATGAAATGGTAATGGACGCAATTTGTACTTCATCCAAACAAGTTTTTTTTTCACACTTTGTCCACAACTTCCTTACAAACATGAACACCTGGATTTGTATAGTTCTGAATATGATTTAGGGTGGCAAGTTCTATCTCAAATCAAGCTACTACAGTCAAACTAAGTTTGCAGTTATGAGCTACCCTAGAGACTGTTTTTAAATGCCTGCAAAACTTTGTCATTACGAGTAGGGATGCTTTTTTCTTATGTACAGGAGAGCTACCTGGACACTGTCACCAAAAGCAGAAAAGACAGACAGTTATGGGGAATCAAACAAACTTACCTTCTGTGCCTCAATGATTTCTTTTCCCAAGCTAATGGCGTAACAAATCTAGAAAGAGAAATGTATGTAAAGATCAGGGTTTTTTTGTTTTTGTTACGGGTTTTGCTGCTTAATCAGGACTAAAACACAGAAGCTTCGATGCAAACTTAGTTTTAAATACAGGTGTAAAAGGAGAGGTAGAAAACCAATTCACTGTAATAACTACATAAAAATAAAGCAGTCTTATTTCAAAGCTCTCTTAGAGATGAACTAAAGTTTATCTTTGTACTCAGTTTTTTTTTGTGTGAACTTTTATTCACTAAACTATTTCCAAACCTGGGAATCTCCCCCAGTATGCCTCAGATTGTTGTTGTTTAAGAGAAAAATTCTTCAACATCTTCCTTATTTAGAAGTCTCTTATTACAAGACACACAACAAGCGCCGCAGTGCTGTTAACACAGTATGGCTGCCTTTTTGGTGAGAGCTTTCTAGCTGTGTTTGTCTCAATATCACTGATAAATTCATTTTTTCAGTATCAGCTAGACGCAGACATGCTTTTCCATATCTCTTAATGCGTGTATTAGCAATCGCACCCTTTCCTTCTTATAGCCAATGCAGCAGCACATACAACAGACTGGGGCCTTTTTAGACACAGGCCACTGCATGTTTACCGACTAAGAAATCTGGTTACTCTCCTTTCTGTACTACTGCTTCCCAGATGTGTAAGCCAAGAAGCCCAGGACTTGTTTTCTAAATAAAGTATATTAATAAACGTTACGCAAACCTTTTCTCCTTCTGTGTTGCTCTCAAAAACGTATGCGCTCATGGATTCTTCTCCCGGAGTCTCACTGAGATGGACCACAAAACCAATCAGTCTCCTGTTATCCTGATGAGCAGCAAACTGTGTCACAGTGGCAAGTTCAAACTGGAAAATTACAATAAAAGAAGTCTTTTTTTAATCAGCATGTAGTAAGCTTGGTCAAGAGCTAAGGTTCATGTGACTAAGTATTCAATGCTGCGGTAGAAAAACAGGATTCAAAACAAAGTTACTTACACTTATTCGTGTAACTTGAGTTTGAGGATCTATTAACCTGCAATTGTGTGTAGGGAGAAGAAGAAAGTAAATGGTTTTAGAATGAGTCTTATCAGCCATTTAAAGGTGCTTTATAATAGTAAGGCAACCACTGAGTCAATTTTACAGATGAGGAAATGCGCGCAGAATCAAATGCTTTAGCCATGACTTCAAGTCAGTCAATGGCAAAATTCAACTCTAGACCCTGATTCTCAGCTGCTTTACCTGTTGGTCACATCTTTCTGAATCACTAATTTGGTAAATATTCTGCCCGCATGAGCTAATGCCATATGTGCCGGTACTAAAATGCAATCCAGCTGAAGTGGACGTCTTGCGTAACCATATTCTACAGCAACAATACTGACAACAGGACAGAGCAATGCCTCTCTCGCTGTTACTACATATGAGGTAAGAGGATCTCTCAGTGCATTTTTCTTTTTCCATCTTTTCCTGTGTAGTTGTAGGGTCTTAGAAACCCAACGCATCCTATTAAATTTCAGTAGGATGTTCTTACAACAAGTCAGGAGGGTATTTCACTAAGTAAAGTGAATCTTGGGATCTTGCTCCCTTGAAGGGTGCCTTCTTTGGAAAAGCAAAAATTACTAATCACAAGTTGCATGAAGAGAACAGAATACTGACACGGGATAAGCAATGAAGATTTTACAGTACCTCAAGTTCTTGCTGGTGACCATGAGATGGGATTCAGTCATACGGAAGATGTTATGAATGGCACGAGCAGCTAACACTTGTCTCATGGCTTCATAAATCACCTCACTCGTGTCATCTGACTGGACAGCCATAGATCCCAAAAACCGAACTACGAACATCTGCTGCAAGAGTGAATCTGGAAGATAAAAGGCGTGAAAGCTTTCACTGTGCAGCTCTGATTTGCCAGTAGCTGGAAAATACCCATGGAATTATTTTTTCCCCTTTGGAAATTCAACAGTAAACTCGTGGGTGGTGACTGTGTGGGTGATGGCTTCCTTCTATGAGCCAGGCGTCACTCTGACCCAGTTTTAAACTGCCTAAACTGGCAGCAAGCAGGAAAAAAGAAGCACAGCTGCTCAGCAGCTTTATGAATTGTTTGATTAGCCAGTGAAATTTACTTTGCTTATCTTGCTATCAGGTGGAGGGACCACAACACACAGACTGTGATAAATTGATGGTTTTGCATGAGCCTTAGCTGCCAACAAACTTATTCTTTAAACTTTGTGTACTCCTTGCTTTAATTTTATGACCTTCTAACCACACTGCAGGTAGTTCCAATGAGGTTTTCATTAAATCCTTCCCTGCTAATTGACTATCACCGTAACTCTCTTATTTATAATTACGTAGCCATTATGTGAAAAAGCTGTCATTTGATCCACCTCCCTGCATGTTCAGTGGTGAGCAAGGTATAAAGCATATGCCTGAGGCACAAAGCAGCCACTGAAGCCTTGTGCGCTCTGCTGTGTCCCGCAGTGTGGAGGTGCCTGCTCCTCACAGCTCCTCTGTGAGCCATCCTACCTCACGCCGGGACAGCACGCTCAAGTGAGAGTTCAAATCACTACGGTCTGTTTCAGTTTTGTGAACAGTTTTCTGATAGGGGCTGCTGGTTCCAGACAGTGGTTGTTAGTGGTTGTAACTGCCACTGAGAATAGGTGCACAGGCAGAATCTGACCTTACTCTACCAGCACACACAGCTCAAAACTGCTGCCTTTTACTGGCATGTCACTGGGAGGGGGGAAAGGAGGCAGCAGTAAGAAACTCCTTTCACTCAGAGACACGTTGCTGCTCCTAGCTATATCCTGTACTCTTCTCTGAAACTTAGATTGTGGATTTCAGAGTGCCTGTGGGTAAGACATGGATACTAAGCATTCTCAAACTTGAGCAGAGCTATAATACAGTCCCATCAAATCCCTTCTAAAGAATTCAACAGCTCCTATTAAAAAAAAAAAAAAAAGGACTAAAACCCAAATCTTTTTGCCTTTGAATTTTTGAAATAGAGCTAATCTGGAATACAGCTTGGAATATCAAGGAAAAAGCTGCTTGTCTTCATAGGCAGTGATATTTAAAAGACAGGCTTCTGAACCTAACTAGCTTCAACTGTACTATAGGTTGTTACTGCTGCTCCATGATGTCAGGTGCTTTCACTAAGAGGCACCGGATAGGCTGACAGCTGAATTATGCCTAAGATCATGACTACCTTTATCTGGAAAAATGCAGCACTGACCTTCTTCCTCATTTTTGCTGCTGCCTTCGGATTCCCCAAATGGGTTTGCACGCCTGTGAAATAAGAATAAAAACTGGTCACCACATACAAATGCTGTAATACCTAATATTCTCCTCTGAAATCACTCAAAGTGACCAACTGCTGTCTCTGACCATACCTGCCACCTCTGTTCTGGTCCAGGAATTCCGTGGCAGGCAGTACAATATCAAACTGAATCGGTGTTCCAAGAGCAATGAGTTGTGTGGAGTCTTGAGCACCAGCTGATTCATTGGGCGTTGTTTTATCATTTTCTGTATTCCTTACATTCTGGCTAAAGTGAAAATGGAAAAAAAAAAAAAAAAAGTTTCAATCATTGACACCATATCTTTGCTTTGGAATGGAGACAAGATTTCCAAAGATCCAAAAGAATCCAAAGTAGATTGAACCAGTATTCATTTAACATAAATGAGAATATTTTTTATTTACCTATTACTGAGGACTCTAATAAAATCTTCATTTTATTTTTTATACCTAAAAATATTTGAAAAAAAAATATTGGTATATGAAACCTGACTGCAGACCAACTCTGTGTGGACTGACAGACAGGAAATAGGTTGCTGTTTGCCTCCCTGCCCTCTGGTGGCCATATTTACAGTCACATTACCAGTGCAAACAGCAGAGACTTGAATTTGTTTCTAAGCCTGTAAATGGTGATCCTGACATATTTTTGAGGTCTCACTTGGCCACAGGCTTATTACAAGGTGGTAGTTAACAATTACATACTGGGCCAGACCTCTTCCTGCACCTTTTTCAAAGAGGATGAATTTGTAAGTTTCCTACAGCTACAGAAGTCGTCACTACATATAGTACACTGGTTTTACTAGCAACATCTTCTATTTCTACGAAGTTGGTTGTATACAGACATAAAAGTGACTTGTGAGATTAGTTATCAAGGAAATAGCTCATTGCTTTGCCCAATAAAATATCTGGTGATAGTTTTCTATGTATAAAATTCTAATCAAAGTGAAACAGCTATACTTCCTAATAAAATGAGAAAGAAAGTCACTTGACTGGCATTCCCCATGCCCACAGGGGAACTCTGGAATCTAAAAGCAGTCATAATCAAGGGAATAATAAATCATAATAAAGGCATTGGTCTGAGAGACAGAAGATCTAGAAAAGGTTTGAATTTCTAGAAGTAAACACCTGAACACAAATATACAATTTTTTAACAAATCTTACAGAGAATGCTCTTTGTGCAGAAGTCAGCATGAAACAAACTTGCCCTATTTTATTTATCACATTGCTGCTGAAAGCAGGAATTTACTCCAACACGAGGCTTGAAAGCCAACTCTGATCATGGAGTCTGAAGAATTCCTAATGGGCAAGATGCTGGGATTATTAACAAAACAGATACAGAGAAACCATACATAAAATTCACATTTTGAATACAAGCGTATCCTAGAGCATTATTAACAATTTTTGAGGGGTGTGTGTGTGTGTGTGGCAGGGATCTTTATTGATTGACCTGAACGAGCACAAGAGAACAAAAGCAACTATTTTAAAAGCCCTCGCAAGGCATAATCGTGTGTCAGACTGACAGGAATTGGTTGCAGTAATGTGCAAGAATAAACTTATTTAAATGTATAGCGGGGGCTCTGCTGTATTATCCACATTACAAGTCATTCCCTCACTGAAAAATGGTTAGAAGTAAATCACTGTGCTTGTTTCAGAAGAAACAGCAAAAACACAATGGCACCTACAGGGATCTTCAAAGCTGCGACGTGGAGCAATAAGCATTACCCTCAACACTTTACATCTCTTCTGGCTCTCAGTAGGAAACATCAGAAATAGACGAATTTGCTGGAAATAAAAAAAGCTTGTGAAGCCAGAACCCAGACAGGCCTGGGTGACTGCTGCCCTGTAAAAGGAACACAGCTGAGCACACAGCAGACTCTAGTCCATGAAAGTGAGCATTTTACCTGGAATGGTGAACCTCATGTTTTTTCCCAAAGGTAGTAATGGGAGTCACTGCTTGTAGGGCTGTCTGGTTTAACTTGATTGCAGCTGCCTAGGAAAACAAAACAGCAACTCTTTTACATACGTACGCTGGTTGTATTGCCTTGTAAAGAACAACAGCAACGCAAGTTAGAAGGAATGGACTGAAATATGGAAACAAGCTCCTACCTCTGGATTGTCGGTGAGATATATCTGTCTGGAGATGTTGTTGATGGCACATATCCACTAGAAGGCAAAAATGAAACTCAGCTCTTCAAGCTCACTTGTATACAAAAATGACAAACATTAAGACAATATTTTTACCTCTTCATATTCCTTCCTGCTTTCTGCTTGAAGAGTTATACCCCTAAAATGTAAACATAGTGTATCAGTGCTAGCAGTGGACAGAAGGAATGTCTTGCTCCCAGTCTTATAATAAAGCCACCAAACTTTGTCTCTATTCACCATCAAAAGAACAAAAATCACAAATAAGCTGCAGCTAAAGCAGCTTTAAATACTGCCTTTGCTTTTCAGGCAGTTGTGGGGGAGGATGGGAATGAACATGGTTTTAATTTGGAAACAGCTTTCTGGAAACCCAGAAAGGCTTACAATTACAGCAAGCATGTTTTACACGACACAGCATCTGAAAGGGTAGGCATGGCCGGCTGTCCTCAAAGAAAACCTCTCATACGCTTTGCCCGTAGGAGTAGTAATCTGGAAGCAGTATCTTCTGTCTTCACAGTCTACAGCCATAACAGAGCAGTTGTCCAGGTCCTGAATCAATCCTCCAGCTACCGCTCCCCTCGGCTGACACATCAAGTTGCCACCTTGAGTGAAGAAATACAGTCTTTCCCAAGTTGTAGTCACCAGACCTGTTTTACTACAGAGAAGATGCAATGATAAAGACTCGTTGGTATTTAGAAATGACTCCAAATGACCTTACGAAACTTCAAACATACCCTGGTGCTAAAGTTGAACTTTATGTTCAACCCTGGACATTTTTTAATGATGAGTCTGTTTAGAAGTAAAAACATCACCTATTCCTAGCAGAGACTAATCCTTAATAAAAGCTGGAGAAATAAATCAATTCTAAACATCCCAAGTTACTGCAGAGAATCTTTTTATCTCCTAGTTAAGGAATAAATGAATTGTTAGTACTGAGTAACTGACATGAAATACTAGTAAGATTGATTAAAAAAAAAAGTATTTTCAGCTGATGAGCAGCATGAGCAGTTTCAAAACAGAGCCATCATAAGAAAAAGTGTCTTCTGCAAGTAGTACCTCATAAACCATCTCTTCCCTAGCTATGAAGTCCTTTCTATTATATTGTAATCCAGCTCTTAGAATGCTGCTAGAAATAAACAAATATCCAATACAAAGAAAAAAGAACAGAAAAGAAGATTACTAGTCAAACAGAAATGACCTGAAGCTTAATTAATTACATAGGCTGGGTTACTATATGCCACCAAACTCTGCTGCTGTATATACATAGCTCCTGCGGAAGGTGATGGAAGATTTTATTTGGAAAATCTGCAGAAGTAACTCTACGTATGGCATACATTCCAAGTTATGCACTTGCATTGTCCACAAAACTTCTAGTTATGCAAACAAGGTGGTTTATGAAAACCCGTATTAAATACAAAATATAGCTTTGTAAACACTATGTTTTCATTAGCTCTAAGAATTGGGAACAATCTGAGCCCTGCCCCATAGGCTTCTAATTTTTAGCCAGCTGAACACAGGAAATATCCCTGAAGGTGAATTCATCCAGAAGTAAACTTCTGTGTTCAGGGAAACTGCCTCAAATGCCTCTAATTTGGTTTAAACTTCTAAAACATATTGTCAAAGATGACAGAAATACTTCGGAGCTGAGAGGTAAAGCTACCACAGTGAATGAGGGGTCTAAAACTTCATTACCTGAGGAGTCTTCAAGATCTAAAACAAAAATATGTAGCAACAAGTCGGCAATTAAAGAAAGGAGCAAGTAGAACAGCCTTCTTACTTTCTAAGATTCAGGTAGCCAGCCTTCTGGATGAGGTTTCTATTGATAGCAGGTGAAGTTATATCAGAGTCTGGGGTGTAAACAGACTCATTAACTGAAATCAAGTCCTGCTGGGATACCCTCATTTTTTCAGCTTCAGCATCCAACTCCCCCTGTATGCTGGAAAACAAAACACATCCAAAGCCATCATCAGTCAATTTATACCAGGTTATAGCTAACATCCGTAACCCAACATGAACAAAAACACCAGTTGAGATCAAATATGAAAATCCAATTAAATGTAGAAAGCATTTGAGTAAAATCTCTTACTGGTTTGGTGAGTAATGAATGCAAAGATAAAATTTATTTTTAGAGTACATTTTATAGGAAATGTAATATAAGACTACATGCCCAGGGCTTTCTCTAAGGACTGGATAAATCTGTGCAGTTAGGAAAGAATGGAGGAAGCAGCATACAATAGGGAACTGCTCCCAAAAAACGCCATCTGAGGCTGTAGAGACAAGATGCGTACACTCTGAAGATATTAACACTGGTTTAAGGAAAATATGGCTGTCTTTGGAGGCCGGTAGCAAAAGCACAGCCGGGATTTCCCCTTGCTCTTTATTTTGAAAGCCCAGCTTGAAGGTGTGTGAACTTGCTCTCAGTATGTCTCATATAGTAGCTATGCTTTTTTTCCCCTCCAATTTGTGTTGAACATAAGTGTCTCCTTTCCCCAAACTGTATACAGAGATCAGAATTATTCTGTAAGCCTGAAATGAGTACACAAGGCATGTTGAGAATGAAGAGAGAAGTTTTTTTGAGACAGAGACAGAGAGAAATCATCTAAAAGCAATGCATGTATGAGTTAACACGACTGAACACATACAAGTGGTGCTCTAATATAACAGCACAGTTCAAAGTAGGCTTTGCTATAGTATTCTTGGCTTTCATAGAAAAACTTCTTATTCCTGCCATGGTGTAACACACTGGAATTCCTGCAAATTCTCCTAGAAGCCATTTCCAAGCACGTGAAGATTAAGAAGGCAACTGGGAACAGCAAGCACAGATTTACGCCTGCCAACCCTGATTGCCTGCCGTGATGCGATGGCTAGCTTGGAGGATGTGAGGAGAATAGTGGATGATGTTTGACTTGACATCAGCAAGACTTTTCACATGGTTTCCCATAGCATCCTTTTAGCCAAATTAGTGAAATACAAACTGGAGAAACGGACTACAAGACGGGTAGAAAACATGGCTGTTTTTGTAGAAAACATTAGGGTAGAAAACATTAAAGGGTTGTAATCGGTGATACAAAGCCCAACCGGTACTCAGCTGTTAGTGGTGTTTCTTTTGGACCAATGCTGAAGCCTACAGGTTTACAGTCTTTAATACGAGCTGGACAACAGGACAACAGCTGCACTTTCAGCAAGCACGAAGATGTCACCAGATTGGGAAGACTGATTGATAACTATGCTAGAGTGGAGGGCTGCTGTTCAGAGGGGCCTTGACAAGCTGCAAAATGGTGCTGTTTTGGTGCCCCAGCACATGAAAGCCAGAAGCAAATTAAACCAAGTCAAGTGAAGGGCAACCAAGGTGGTCAGGAGGGCAGAGCATGCGACATGAAAAAAGGCTGTGAGAACTGCTTTTCAGCCTTATGAAATGAAGGCTAAGAGGAGCTCTTACAGCTAGCTTAACTGCTTAACGGGAGAGCATACAGCAGATGGAGCTAGACCTTTCTTGGAGGCATGCAGCAACAGACATGAGAGAGCAGACACAAATTTTGGCAAGATACTGTATGTGTGTGATAGAGAGAAATACCTAAAACTGGACTGGATACAGCACTGAGCACTCTGCTCTAGCTGATCCTGCTCTCAACAGGTGACTGGACGAGACGACCCCTTGAGGTCCGTATTGCAGGAGCTGTCCTTTGACTTCCAGAGAAACAGTATCGGTACGTATTTGATTTCTTTATTAACTTTTCCATACTTTAGGAGTTATTAACTGCATCCGGGCTATTAGAAAAACTCAAGAGGTGGGAACGTAACAGTACTTGTCACTGCTTATCTTAGAAGGCCGTTAACCCTGGCACCTATGCTTTAAGCAACTTTAACCCCCTACTTGCATCCCAGGTGGTTAAACCTTTTGGAGTATGTGTGTACATGATACAGGCTGCACAGACCCTGTATTTCTTAAAAATAAAAACTGTCCTGGCATCTTCATGGTTCGTGAGACTGGAATCTTCTTCCTAAGGCTCATTTCTCTTCTTTCGCTGACAGAAAAGCGAGAAAAACTGAGAATTCTGAAATTATTTCTCCATGCATTTGTGGCAGCTAAACAAATCGGTTACTGAGAATATGTCAACGATTTCTCCTTTCTAATGTGTTTTGACACTGTTAGCAGTATTTACTGTGTAAACGAAAATACTTTTAAATATGAAGAGTCAGTTTCGCAATCAGCTTAAATAGATGCAAGACCACATCACTGCTGACATTTCTAGCTGCACAATGGCTCTCATCAGCTTGTTGTTCCAAATGAAAACAAATGTGACAAATAAAAAGCTTTTAGCCTGTTTAGCAAGCAGATCTGACTCACTGAAGCCTTGTGATCCCTAGCACTAAAGGAGGAAAGGATTGGGCAGCAAGTTTTTCAGTGGCTGTGTAACCTTAAATAATGAAACCAAGTTCTGTCGGTAACTGCTGAGCTGCAGAGTCAATCAAGATTTTGCAATCTTCTCTTTTGGGTTTTCCAAAGACATCACACAACATCACACAACTGCACTTTTTACATTTGAGTTGTGCTTTCCAGCTTTGCTGCATGAGAGAAAAACATGAAAATCAGACTGAGCAAACTAATCGAGCAGCCTATTTTTGCTTCCATTCAGTATCGTGTACTGTCCAGAGTGCAAACCCACCTGAGTTTTCAACAAGGGCTTATTCTACAGCGACAATCCAATGATAAGATCCTAACTGTGCCTATAAGACACTGGCAGCATGCTCTACCTTTAATAACGTACGCTATCTAAAGGGAGTTTAAAATCTGTCCTCCAATCTGTACAAATGCTATGTAGACTGTAGAGAAATTTATTTGAGAATTGAGCATAAAAAGATATATAAATAAGCATAAAGATATAGGAAATAAAGAATCATTTATTAAAAGAATCTCCTACACAGGGAGATTACTGGTAACACTGTTCTCAAATTAACAAGCATGCATTATTTAAAATGCCACCAGAGTCAGAATAAGTAGTGACTTGGACATACTCCAATATGAAAGGTATGAAGCAATAAAGCGAAGGATTCAGCCTAGTGTTCCAGCTGATTTAAAAGAAACGATGAATGTTCTCTCTAATATGATTACATTTTAAATGTAAAGTTTATAACATTTACGAGGACTTAATTATAAAGAGAATGTCAATCTCCACTACAAAAAGAGGAGGACGAAGAGAGGGAACAAAGAAAAAATAATCTCAAAAGCAGGAGCACAAAAATGGGGCACTTTATTGAAACAGGGACTTAAACAATTCATGTTGAACTCAGTGGACTGATACAAGCTATTCCAGACGCAATGAGTATTGCCCAGGGCAAGGAGTTTTAGTTGCCTTGTGTATCTACAACATCAAACACTACAAGTCCTAAATCCTTATTTGGGAGGTTACTGTAACAACAATCCATTATTATTACAGAAGACCCAGCAAGTATAAACACCTCTAATTCAGAATGCACTTTAGCTTTATTATATTAATTCTATTAACCCATTGCAAAAAAAGAAAGCATTTGAGCACTTTACAAGATACAGTTCCTGGCTATATTGTAAAAACACTGTGCAGTGCACTGACAGCACTTTCCTTTACATGCACAAGCACACCCCCTTTCCACCTGCTACTTTAACAAAATATGCCCCAAAATGCAATGCAAGCATGGAAGCACTCTCCTGAGCAAGAAACATGGGTGCTGCCTATTATGTCCTGAAGGTTTCAGTACTGTTGCTCAGAATTCAAAAGAACAACCAAAAAGAAGCAAAAGTATAGTTACCTTTGAACCATGTCTGAAACAGATGACAAAAAGCTGTCCATTCTTTTGGAAAACATCTCTGCTCCTTTCTTGAAAAAGTTGATCTGAAAAATACAAGTAAGGGACACTGGAATCATCTTGGTTCTGGCAGACAAATAACAGATTGCTGGAACTGTGTTAACAGTGATCCCATTATGACTGATGCTTTGGGCTGGCAAACAAATATGTGATTAAAATGACTTTGTTGACTTGTATTTTTCTCTTTTGCACCTTCCCACCTGTTCATGTACCCCATTACACACACAAGCTATTGGCTGCTGACAGGTACGTTTCCAATGAATTGCTGAATGACTGCTAAGAGGGAACAGGCAGCCTTCTCCTATAACAGCACCGTACAGAATTGGTTCTGTGCTGTCATGAGCCACTGCATGCAATGCCACCTTACCAAAAAGACTAGGACATAAATTGTCCATTAGATTTAGTAGTCCAACCTGGAAATTTATAAACTGATACAGCAAAGTCAGACAAGAAAACGATGAAGTGTAGCTGCACTAGCGGAAGTCTCTAGGGCAATTGGTTATATCAACTACAGTTTTACCATGATTTTGTTCTGCTAAGGCCAAGCGCACTTTTTATTACAGATGAAGAGTCCAGTTAGCTGGTATGGCTCAGCAGGCATGCAGTAGCAGCAAAGCACTCAGTGTAGACTACCTTAGATTTCATTTCTGGCTGTGGGGTGTACAGTCATAGTTAGGAACTACTGACAGCTCTGTGAACCATGGACACAGGTAGTGGTGTGTGTGCAATTAATTCTTTTAATTTTAAAAAAAAAGTGAGCTACTCCAGAAATAAATGCAAAAACATCAAAACAATTCTCTGCTGTTAAGCAATTTATTAGATATTTAATCCAATTTTACTCGTGATTCCACTCCTTTCCCCTATCTTTGGGACATAGGATTCATCTTGCCTGTAACTTAGACTTTTGCAACTATGTTCTTGACCACAGACTCCCTTTACAGACAAAGGAGAGAAAGCAGACTCTCTTCAAGAATGATTCACCTATTTATTTCAGAAATCTACTGCAGGAGGGAAGAGCCCTACACTCCACTGACAATAATGAGAGACTGCCATGCATCCCTTAGACGTTGACGTCAGTTTTCAGTCAAATAGAATCACCGAGTCATTCAGGTTGGAAAAGACCTCTAAGATCATCCAGTCCAACTTTAACAAACCCTCTATACTAGCCATGACTTCTAAAAATTCCTTATGGCCTGCTCATTCTTTGGAAATGTGAAATATTAGGCATGTTTCGAGCAATTAATAAAGAAAATACATACTTTAAAAGCTAATGGGGGGGGGGTTCACAGTATTTAAGCATCAGTATCAACTGGCTTCTGGCTATTCAGTCATTCCTATGGCAACCTGAGACTTTCCTGTATAAAGCAATGAGAGATTTTTTTTTGCCAGATCAGCGAAGTTGTTCGGCTTCCATAAAAGAGAAACTGGTGCAGTTTTTTGCTCAGGATAAGTAATTATACACTAGAGAAGCAGTGTGAATTTCCATGGAAAGCAACTGAATTCTCTTTAAGTACCTACTTTATATAGGACACATTATCTGCAACAGTCACAGGACACTTGACACGGTGATCCAGGCTGCAATCTCAAACGGACCATTGCATTCATTTTTTCTATTTTCATGGCCCAATTCTCATTTTCCCTTATGCTTTCTTTCATCAGTGTTGAAGCACAACAGACCCTTAAAATGGGCAAGTCATGAGAATCAAGTGCTGTGAAAGTACTAGTTTATTAATCTTCCTGACATCCCAGAGGGTCAGATTAACAGTATCACTGCTGCAATTTACAGATTTGAGAAATGTGCGTTCAGCCACTATATCAGATTGCTGGCAGAATAAAGATTAGAAACAGGATTTCCCAGACTTATGCTCAATCCACCCTACTGTTCTGTCCTTCTAGTTCTCCAGTGGATGCTCTGTTCCCTGTCATGTAAGCTCCTCATCAGTATGCTGAACATTATGTGCCAGGAGGGGAACTGCTACATAGGAGAGTTTGTGCAGACACAGAGTAAAGAGTAAAAGTACATGCTGTTGTACAGATAACTTAGCTGTGAAAATAATTAACCCCAGGCTGATTTTGCATACAAGTGCATGTAAATAAATGTATGTGTAATAGTACTTATTTTTCCCATTGCTATCTTTCCTGGATAGCTAAACATTCAACCATCTGCCACAAACAAAACCATTTGTTAGAACCTAGGCACGCTGAATAAAGCTGTTTTGTTTTCTTTTATTTTCATTTGTCAGCTCTCAAAAATAAATAAATAATTGAAAAAAAACAGAGCTCCAATGTTTCACTTTCCCTAGCAAGTGTCTAACTGATAGAGTTGTTTTACTGCCCATACCTGTCCTCGTGTATATCCTAGCATAGGTTCCATCATTGCCACTCTCTTCCTGTACTGCAGAGCATTCAGGGCACAGTAATACTGCAGAGATGAAAGATGCTGCTTTCTCCTTGCATTTGCCACTTCTTTTGCCACTTCTGCCTTAAGCTAAACAAAAATTGATAAGAGGTTGGCAAAGTGTCATGGTGCATATGGATATATTTGCTGATTATTTTCAAATTATCTTTAAACAACAATCATTAAAGAACTTCTCCACATTAAAATGAAGGATGAGAAACTAACAAAGCAAATCCAAAACCCAAATCAACTTTGAGCCCTGTTCTGTCAAGATACTTCAGCATTTGGACAGTCCCTGTGACTACAAACTAACTCAACTACCACAACTAACATTCTAGACCTGATCTCAGTGCAAGAGATTTATTTGCAGCTGAGATCACAACACAAGCCGGTAAGTGCAGAAAGCAGAGATGAATAATTCACAATATGCTGTATCACATTCTGTTCTTCAGTGCACTTCCTTTGAAAGAGCATCCTGTAGAACTGAAGCACTCTTAAAGGATAGGGCCAATCATACATTTCCAGCATACAGAAGTATATTTTGGAATAGTGGTCCAGTGGGCAATGAAGAAGAAATGTAAAACAATCCCACCAACATGGTTTGGTGTACTGTAAATGAAATGACAATCCATACAGAGAAATCTAGCAGGAAGGCAGATGTGAAACAATGGTATGCTTTATAAATAGCAGACACAAGGCTTCATGACATGGTTTACAATGAATTGTACCAGTGATACAGCATCACATTAGCTGTACAACAGTAGGCCCATACAAATCCACTTATAGCCATTTGGATTCCATCTGTATGAAGAGCTCCTCTGGACCTGAAGGGCTCTAGGTTAAGCAAAATACTTGGTCATTTGCCTTACCTGGAGAAAACAGGTGTAACTTTGCTGAATTGATGTCTAAAAGCTTTGTGTCTGCTTAGAAGCTAAATCACAAGTACTCTTGAGCTAACATGGCTTTAACTGATGAATTCTCCAAAACTCGTAAGTGTATGTAAGGACTAGCTACAATGAAGACAGAACGGCTGATGAAAACTTTTCCTTTTCCCTTTCAAGTTCTTTACCTTTTCATTTTCTTTCCTTTTCGGTAACCTGCTATACTTTGCCATGGACACGTCATGTTCTGTAGACAAGGAATATTATTTTTTTTAGAAATGTGATGTGTGTGTGCATAGATTAAAAATGTCTTCTGTGATATAACAGGTGCACACTATTAGAAACAAACAAAACCAGGAAACATACCATTGCTAGCAAGGCCAAAAAGATCCTTCAACGTGCTTACTTCTGGAAAAGAGAAATTGAATATTCAAAATAAAAACTGCTGTAAACACTTTGTTCAACTGAGATGACTTACAGCACTGTTAATACCTAAGTCATTCCAGTCCTTCCAAAGCAGAGATGCACACACAAGTCATGTCTATCTTGAAAAATATAATAAACCAGATCAGTTGGCTAGAGAAATTAATGGACAGATAGGAAAGTAAGAGTCGAGTTAGTTTATTTGACTGAGCAAGTTATCACTATGAAAGATTCCTTGTCTGTCAGTGTCATTTCCCAAAGCATCGTTTCACTATGCTTGCTATCACAAAAGGCCCTCCACTGCCTTAAAAGACCAGCAGTTCTGAACAGCCTGACAATGCCTATATGATATCAAGAAATCTAATGAAGTCCTAGAGACGCATGAACTAAGCCCCTTCCCTGTACATAATCTTCATCAACGTGGAACTTTTTTTTGGCTAAGCTTCTCTGTGAAAAAGAAGTATTTGTCTAATCCACCCGATTGCTGGCTGTGAGGTTGACATAACAAACTTTGGCCACCAGTTTCTGATGCAGGTAGGAGGAAGAGAAACTAAACAGGCGACTCAACTTTCAGTAGTGTTGGGTACAAATCGCTTTCAGTTCCCCTATCAATGTACGTTTAATTGGCAAAACCCTTCTCAGAAACCAACAAACTAAGCACATTCATAAGACCACAAGACCAGCTCTTATGCAACTCTGAAAAGAAAATGGGTAAACTGTAGGATGTCATCATGGTCTCTGATTATTTGTAACAACCTATTCAGAAATCAGCTTCATGCCACCTTTTCCTTCCCAGAATGCTTCCACATGATTCTAATGCAGAATGACAGAAATTCTTCCCATCTGTGACTAACTTGCACCTAAAGGTTTCTACAGTACTCAATACATAACAAGATCAGAAGTAAAACAAGAACACAGTTTATCTTTTCTGCTTCCTTGTTTAATCTTATGATGAAATTTCAGTGTGGCCAATCCTCTGCTAAAATCTACAATCTAATCTCTCTAATCTACAGATTGCGTCAGAGCAAAACGGTGGTGGGGATGGATGGAGAGAATAAAAAAAAGATTTTGACATCCAGGTAAGCTGAATAAACTTTTGTTTTTTTTGTCATGCACCAGCTGAGGCTTTGGTTGCATCTTCTTTTTCCGTCTCCTTTTATAAACTAGGGACAGAATCCATACAGATGGGACCAGATTCACTGCATCAGGGAGGCCACGTTAAAGAGGTGTGAGAGCATTTATAGAATCAACATCTGAGCACCCAAATACTGCTACATACTAGACACTAGATTATGAACAAGATACCCATTTTTATAAGTACCTTGGTATCTCCCATGGTTTCAAATAAGATGCTATGATATCTTAAACCTATAACAGTCACTATTTTGCTATTTATTTATTTCATCTCCCATCAAAATGATGTTTTCAAAAAATATATAAGCAGGAGAGTAAACTCAGCATGAGAAATGTTGGTTTTTTTTTTTTTTTTTTTTTTTTTTTAGTAAGCCCTGGAAATGCTGCAGTAAGAACTCATGTTTCTGATGCATATGTAGGTTACAGCGTCCTTGACCTCGACTATCAACTAGTCTCTTTTGAAATTACAACAAATGTTTGCACTCCTGCTTTACTGTTTAAGGAATTTCCAAGTTCGCACAATCAGGTTACTTGGAACTAGCCATGGATGGAAGGGGCTTAAAGAGAACTAATTGCTTATAAGGGAGGGAATATATCATACTATGAAGATGAAAGAGCTTGTGATTTTTCAAACAACCCCAAACTTTGGAAGTGGGACAAATGTTGTTTGCAAGCCAGATACATTGCTAAATTTCCCTGCTTTAGGCAACTGTAACATCACTGGCTTCAGTGAAATTACACTCCTGTCAAAGTGGAGTGACCCAACAAAGAACAAAGTTGTGTATTTTCAAACTTGCACCACACAAGGCATAACCTATACGTGGCGAAACTGCACTATTTATGTCTGAGTAAAAGCACACACCTGTAAAGGAAATTCTGTACCAGGAAAAAAAAAACCAAACAAAAACTTTTCTGTGAATTACCAGAAGAACAAATTATATGGCATTATGCCTTAGCTTATGACAAAATAAGCAAGAAGGAACACCAAGAGGAAAATTAAAATTTAAAATAAAACTTACCTGTGAGATCCTTTTCCCGAAACTGTATTATTGGGAGAACCATTGTATCTGCAAGCTGTTTTGCCAATTCAGAATGAAGAACATTGAGCTAAAACAGAGAATAGAGGAATGTTCTAAGAAAGAATGTAAATAAAAAAGAATAACATGCACTGTCACTGAACTCTCTGTAACTGGTGTTTATACAGACTAATAAAGCACATGTTGGTAACCTTAATCATGAGCAATACAAAATTCTTAGCAAAGCTCTCACCAAAAAAAAATTACAGAAGGTCCGGTGGTTTTATATTTCTACCATTTGGGATCAGAACTATCATATCAACACCACCAAGTGTCATTATCGTTCACAGAACCACAGAACTGTTTAGGTTGAGAAGGACCTCTTGAGATCACCTAGTCAACCTACCTTGCTCAAGTAGGGTCAGCTAGAGTAGGCTACCCAGGACCATGTCCAGTCAGGTTATAAGAAACTTCACAGACAGAGACTCCATAACCTCTTCTATTCATAATACTTGAACTCAAATGTCTCCTACTAAAATAAGTGACTCCTACGGTCTTTCTGCATGCATTTGTCAACATCAACATGCACTTTTCCCAGTAAGAATTAGATGACCACAGTGACCTTTCTCCACCAGAAAAATTAGCACCAAATTCTACGTAACGCATCTTACTCCCATTTCCATGTAGGCTGAGGCAGACCAACAAGCCCCAGTGGTTAAACTATGACCACAATAATCACGTTACTATAATCGTTGTATTTTCCAACCTAGCATCTACCGCAGCTTTCTGGTGAACACTTAAGCACCCGCTGCAGGTTTTCATTGTAACCCCTGCTTCCTCAACACACATGGATGCACACAGATGCAAGGCGAGTTTTTAAAAAATCTTTTAAAGATATACATACACATAAGTATTTGTGTAAGATCTATGTATCTATATATCTAACCTACAAAATATATTTCTCCCATGGAAGTAAAAGTATACAAACTCTTTCAAAAAAAGAAAAAAAGACCCGTGTTTATACATCACCTTACACAACTGAGTTCAGCCATCAGCTAGAGTTGTTAGGCCCTATAATAGTAAAGTCAGCTTTGGAGGAACAAACTGCAGAGCGATGATCCACAGGAGAACCATCTAAATTAGAGCATGGCCCCAGCACTCTACAGCTTTTGAAGAACCACACCTGCCATTTGTGCCCAGCAGACAAAGATGTAAGGTACTTCCATGTACTTCAGTGCTTAAAACATATTTCTGTGAGACAGATGGGGATTTTGCACTAAGTGGTTAATTCCTGCCTACCGTTTTATAAGGATACAAGAATTTTTCATTTCCCACATGCTGTATTAGAGCAGTTCACTTGATGATTAATTCTAGTGAGTAACCCAGTGGGATTTCATCTGTAATTTGCTTCTATTAACCAGATTTTGTTAGGCTCTATACCACAGAGTTACAGTTCCACTTCCATGACTAGAATCTCCTTCCATCCAGGAAGGTTACCCAGGACACAATCACAACAGGGGCCAGTATTTTACCTTCACAGCATTTTCCTGTTGTGATTAGGCTTAGGTAGGTAAGGATGAAGTCAGTATTTCCCACTCAACAACACAGAACTAAACCAGGGCAACTCAACACCCGTAGAAAGGACAACTGGAAAAGAGATACAGGGGCTAGCTAACACACGTGAAAGGAGGTTGAGGAATGGAGCAGGTTCCTGTGATGGAAAATGTGACTGACAGAACTGAGCAGCAAGGTCTCCACTTTCAGCCCACAAAATGGATGGTTCTCCTGTACCTGGGGAGGAGAATGTACTAGTTTTCATCTACTAATAAATACATCACCAACACAAGTACAAGACTTGTGACAGTAAATGCTCTTTTCAAGTATATCCTGATTGCACGCATGCAGCAGGATAAGGCTAAGGGCAAAATTAATCCTTGGAATTCCTCCCATTATATAATTAGAGTTATCCATGGAATGAGCACAGCTCTAAAACTTTTAACTTATTTTTTGCCCTGCAACCCTCTTTATTCTCGTCTCCCCAAAAGTAAACCTCGTTATAGCCCTTTGCCTTCTAAGTGAAGGTTAGAAGTAGACTAAAGAACAGCACTTGTCTCATGACACACAGTCCTGCTCACACCAGAGAGAATGACGTAACAAATGATACTGAAGCAATAAGAACCCAGACACTGACATTAGAATGAAATGTTATATGGGCAGGTCTAACAAGCGCACATTTGAGAAGACACCTGCTACTTAGCCGCAACCTATGGAGGGAGTGTAGAAGTGTTCAGCACATACAGCTGTAGTAGCTAACCTGCCTTCAGCAGACCTTTCTGCAGCCTCCCCAGACACCTTTGGATTCTCTGTGATCCTACAGTAAATAAGCTGCAACTGTACCACTGCACAGCTGTTCTGTGCCCATCCCTGGATGGTTTGGGCTCAAACTGCAGTATTCAAAGCTTGAAAATATAATTTTTTTCCCAGTCTACCTGAAACATGTCCTGATTCAGTCTCTTTTCTAATTCCCCTATTTAGTAAGTTCAGCTTTGCTCTGCGAATAGCATGTACGAGGAAGCCACAGACCCAGCTCTAGTGATCTGCAGATCTAAAGAGACCACTACTAAAAGGTGGTATTATACTTCTTTCCACCACTGCTTAAATGATTCTATAAAACTCTCACACAATCTGTCCTTCAGAGGGAAGGCTCAGAACCAAAAGGGCAAAGATCAAAAGAAAGAGCTCCAATATTCCATTAACATTGTAATAATAGAATAATAGCAGTTCAAATTACCTCATCCACAACTTTTGAAAAGTAATGAAGGGTGGATATCACTTCTTCATCTCCTTTCCCTAAGGCAAAATGCTGAAAATAGAAACAAGTATTTGGTTAGTAAACCAACAAAGCTGAGTATAAGACGCAAGAAGTGTTTTACTACAAAGGTAATAAATACTTTTACAAAATGCAGTAAAAATAAATGGAAAAACAATAACTCAATATATATATTCTTTACGCACTGCTACTCTTGTTTTAAATTAATGGATTTTGAACAACATGCAATTAATGCTTATTAGATTCATTTTAACATTATACAGTAGGAACACACTGGCTTCTATCTTCGTAAGTTTATTAACTCACATTTTGCACTTTTTTTTGTCTTGTTTTTGTTTTGTTTTTTGTTTCTTTTAATTTTAAAGATGCTGAGAAGTGACCCAATTCCCTTGAAGATCCTGGGGAATTTTACAACAGCCTTCACATGAAATCAAATAGATCCAATGCCCTGAGCACTTCTGGAAACCACACTCTTTGAAGAGGCTTCTTTTCAAGTGTGGACGAATAAATCAGAGGCACAATGTTGAACATACCTGCTTTTCATAGGCAAGGAGCTGCTTCGAAAGCTGTTGTGTGGCAAGACACATTTCATTCTACAAACAAAAGTTACACATTAATACAAATAATGACAAATTTTTAGCTATTTTTAGCTCTGCTGTTACTACTATTTCATAACCAGCCTCTTGACTGAATCTGCAACTACTCAAACATTCAGTTGCATGTAAACAAACAGTCCCAACATACCTGCACAGAGAAGCAGTAGTATCAGGTACATTTCACACATAATCAACACGCAGCTTATTTCAGCTTAACCTCTTTGAACACAGGTGAAATTTGTCATTTTGTTTTCTTCCAAGATAGAATCAGAACGACCTCAAACATGTAAGCTGTCATACTAGCATAACAATGTTTCATATTCATTAATCATCTTTCTCCAAAATCTACAGGAATAAAGAGAACCCACAGATCTGCCTTTATATAATGTGATCACGCTCAGGGAACGTACTGATACAATTAAACTGCATTAAGTTGATACAGGAGTACAAGACGCACGTAATTCTGTGCTCTTATGGCTAAACTGCCCAAAGAAAGTACACACATCCTTAAGAGTTAAGCAAAGCAAGACTTGTAGGGAGGGTGCATAATTTTGCTTGACCTCGCTAGAAGAAAATACAGCCAAGCATTTGGATACATCAGCTTTTACTCGGTATATTCACAACACTAGTAAATCAACTGTTGTGGCCCCATTTGTTAGCAATGACTTAAAACTGGGGAAGAAAAGAAAAAGGGAGCAGGGGGAACTCAGATCTGTCTCAAACTTTGTCAGATTGGTAACTCTTCCTTGGTAACATAGAAAATTACTCACTTGTAATTTCATTTTAAACTTTACACATTTTGAGGGGGGAATAAAATATGTTAAAGCCATGGAGAGTTCATAAAACTCAGGGCAATCTCTGAACTGCTTTTATAGCACCCTTTTTCTGGGGCTGGTATACAAAACCATTAAAACTGGGACAGAGTTTGTGTGCTCCCTCCCTCACCGTCCTGAGCAAGCAAAGCATGGCAAAGTTAACCATCTGGGCCAGAAACAGCTTTACTTTGGCCTCATGCCACCTCTGACATACTGCATTACAGCCTGCTGCTTCTGCACCACTTTGGCATGCCAAAAAGGAGTGCTAATCCGGACAGCAAGGCTTGTCCCAAATGTTCAGCCAGAGTCTTAGGTGTGCCCAAGAGCACAGAAAGAAAAAAAGAGGCATAGCCACAGCAGCCTACATAACAGCAGCTGTACGTGAATAACTGCACTGTAAGCACACAGCAGAAGGATGAGCTAATTCTGACGATCTTAAAACACTTGGGCAATAACACTCACAGGTGGCTGGAGATGTGAGGGCAGAGGCCCTCCAAGTCGCAAACAAGGGCTCAGAACTGGAGTTAATCTGGGCCCAAATTCAGGTCATGTGCACCCCATGACTATTCTCACCATTCCCACAACAGGGGATTATTCTAGTCTTGTTTCTTGTCTCAGACCAATTAGTAACGAGCATTACAATTTCATAAAGTAATAATACCCAGGATTCATGCAAGATTTGCAGGTTATACGGATTGTGAAGTTTTCAGCGTGAAAAGGCTTTACACAAACACTTGTCTTTAAGTATTTCCCAAGCCAGTGGATGAAAAAGGAGGCTGTGCCTTCTGAGTTAACAAACCTTGTTAAGGGCTCCGGGAAGGATGGAATAAGCCTTAACTATCTGCCCCCAGGCAGTAAGGACACTTGAGAGACCGAAACCTTCAAAGCTGGCGCTGGCAAGCAGTGACTGGATGACAGGAAGGATGAGACTCGCTCCGTGTGGACTGGTGACATTAGAAGGGTGTGCTTGTTTGTGTGCATGTGGCTCGAGTCCAGAGGTGGATTTAAGACTACAGAAAGCAGCAGAGGTTCTCAGGCATGGGATCTTCTCTGTCAATGTCAAAGATGAAGCTGAGTAAAAGCTTTAAGAGTAAGTCCTCCCACAGCAGCAGTGGTGCTATCTGTTAGTTTTATAGCTGGATCAACGTGAGAGGAATCTTTTGAAATAATCTGCATTTAGAAATAAGCCTTTTTCCCCCCTTTGTCTTAGTTCATTTGTTCCTGCGGTCCTGTTTTGAAAATATATGTTGGTGGCTCAAACTTGCCAACATTAAAAGCAGCTTCAGAATACTAGGCTGACACCAAAGGTATCATATTCCTTTGTGTTAGCCATCCTCAAAGCTTTGACCAGTTTGATTTTTAAGATTACCAGCTCCTCACCCTCCTTCCCCATCCCAATGATATCCAAAGAGTAAAAAAGAGCATTGTTACTCATTGACATGAGGCAGTTTGAGAGTGGGCAATACAGAGAGGTGTGGAAGAAGCATCTTCCAGCGATCACTGCTCCCCAGGAGAGGTCTCTAGTATGTGACAGGATAAGAGGGAGAATACACACACCCAGAGTGTCTCATGGGGCTATAAGTTAACATCACGTCAAGTATACAATCAGGTGACAACAGCCACATAGAGACCCCAAGCAGACATCCATGGCATGCTACCCCAGGTCCAAAGTGATGGAAGGGCCTGACATAAAATTTCCTTCAAAATTTTGGGCTGACTTTAGGCCAACAGCTCCACATCCCACTTATGTCCCATTGATGCCAGCAGGACGCATCGCTCATGCCTCTTACTGGATTGGTTCTGTGCGTCAAAACACCATGAGCAAGCTTTTTACTCAATCCCTGCCCACGTGGAGGAGTTAATCCTGGGCCCTTCCCTCCTCCCTCCCTGCCTCTTTGTAACTCTCTCTGCCACTAGACATATCCACCACAGCACACACACAAAACAAACACTTGTAAACAATTCAAATTAAGCTGGGGAATTTAAACACAATCATATTGCATAAGCAACAGGAAGCAGGCAAAGTGCTCTGCTGACCTAGTGGTAATACCGCATTGCTAAACGCACTAATCTGGGAAAGTTTGGTTAATCCTCCTCCCATTTGTTCCTAACCAGCCTTCTCCTGCCCCCCTACTGCCACGACTTACCAGTCTCAAGACATAGAAGTTATTTGGATTGCCTCAGCTGATAGATCCACTAAATCCAGGCAAATCATTTTATCGTGTTTCAATCTACTTCCAAAATATTTTCCTATACAATATAGCAACATTCACTTCCTTTATCCTGAAGTGACTGAAATTCAGTAGACCATAGCAAAAGAAAAGCTATTTTACAGTCCCAACCGCTTACTCAGCATCTCTCCCACATTACCTCGAAACTTCAGAATTCATCAAGCATTTCTGGAGTGGGAAAGCTATTGATGAAATGATAGTTTCAGGCAGAAAACCAAGAGAAACCTGAACAGAAATCCAGACGTTCTACATGCAGGCAAAATTAACCAGTACTGGGCCTTACAAATTCATTAATTTTCATTAGATGATTTTATACATCAGGGAAAACACCACTGCAGCATTAATGCAAAAAGTCCACTAGAAGAACAGACTGAAGATCTGGACACAAATAGGTATCCAGCAGACAGTTATGATCACAGATAAAATCCTGTACTTTTTAATTGAAAATAAACAAACAAAGCCCATGGCTGGCAAGCTAGGACAATCCCCAGTAATAGGTTTTCGTAAAGTTCACTAACACCAGTTCACATAATAAGGTAATGGGGGTGGTGTTTTGAATCCAGCATTAATCCACCACAAATAAAAACCCAGCAGATTAAAAAACGTTCTGTCGAATTCTTGGGTTACTTCAGTACCTCATCCTGCCTTCAAACAAGTCAGCAACAAAACGTCCAACTGTTGTTTTCTGATCTAGCACCAGAGCAAAGGCATGCGATTTTCTGAGCTGATTCCACCTTTACAATTACCACTTTTATTCACCAAGCTGTTCGTATCAGGAGAGACTGATTTTTCTGTAACCTGTTTGTAATAAAATCTTCGCTGTATTGACCATTTACCAGTGAGGCAGTCCATCATTTTTTAGAATCTCTTTCTTGTATTTTCCAAAGCAAAACCAGAGAGCCAACACATTAAAGGCAGAAGATATTTCTACAGACAGTTGTCTAACAGACTTCAGATTTGAGGTCATGTAAAGGATTAGGTTGAGCTATAAATTAACTTCTAAAGACAGAGAGAGCTGTTCCATCACATTCACTTCCAATCCCAATATAATGAAGCTTTCTGCAAAGCTACTTTCCTACTCCAGCTAAAGCTGGCATTTTTAAAACTCTGCAAGTAACCAGCACACAGAACTGCCAAATGCTTCTTCATATGTAAACAAGCAAGAGACTGGAAAATGCATTTATTCATGCAGTCTGTATGTGCAGAATGACACGTAGTAAAGTCCGGCTTACATTTGGGAAAGCTTAATGCCTGATAAATGAGGAAAAAAAATCAGGCAGGTGGTTGAGAGAGGAGGTCCACAAGGCAGTTGCAGGCTTCTCATCCTTTCAGAACTAGGGAACACACTGACCTTCAAAACCAGACACAGCACAGGAAGAACTGGGTCTTGATATGGCTGTTTTATGCATCTCTGTCTACATGCGCATGTTATCTTCCTACAAAATATAATTTTCGAGCAGTCTGGTAAATGTTACAGTCCCACACATTTAGGTTTCCATATTAAATTGCTTGGAATCTTGAACCCCGTGTTGAGAGAAGCTAAGCCTCACTGGGGTGCTCAGGCTGCCCAGCACTTCACAAGATCAGGCTAAAATACAGTTTGCCTTGCTGCTGATTCACAGCATGGCATTCAGTCCTCACAAATGCGGTAAGTTCAGCAAAGGATCATCTAACAGCTTGAAAAAAAAAAAAAAAAAGGGCGCCAGTCAAAACTCTGCTGTAAAACAGCAAAAGCAGCCACCGTAGGATGTCTAGTTAAGTAGGGAAAGAATCTTCAGTTTCCTGCAAAACAGCTCCCGTCAGCAGGGCATCTATATATTTATGCTTCCTCGCAGTACTCAGGTCTCCAGATCCTGCTTAGCGCAACGTTGGCTTGCTTCCAAGCATGGTGGCTCCCACTTCATCAGCAGTATTAACATCAACTCCCAAGGCTTTGTAAACGCATTAGTTCTCAGGGGCTAATACCCTTTACCTGTTAGCAGCATATGGTGAATAAACCTCAAGAACTGCACAGGTATATGGTGCAAACCTCCACTGAAAAAGGAACAATAATATATACACTATTTTGCAGAAGTCATTAGATGGTAAGATCAAACAAGAAGCGCTGTTGAAAAATGCAGACACAAGGTGTCACGAATTTGGGGAGGAAAATAACAGTTATAAAGCACTACTTAAAACAGTCCTGGACAGATACAAGCCGTCCTGATACCTAGTAATGCGGTGCATATAAACCAAGGCTGTTTCATAATTGTTGAGAGTTTCCTTAAGAGCCTGGCCATAAAGCTGCCTTACCCATGTGACTCTGGAATCACAAGACAACTGCTCGCAGAGACACTGAAGCCGAACAGAATTACTCTTCACAATTCCCATGCTGTTCTCTCTCTGGATATATTGCCAAAGGCAACATGGGTTTATTTTGATTCCCTTTCTGCCATCGCTGTTTTCAATATCTAGACAGATTTACCGGAAATAACGAGATGAAACTTCTCTCCAAAGACATAATACATCTTATTTTCCTCTAATTTGCTTAACTGTTTATCCCTTCTAATAGTCCGTAGAGACACGACAGCCTCCTGAGTTCTTAAATGCCATTCCTTTTCATTATGTGAAGATCCCACGTAAGCTGTTTCTGTAGTATGATGAAGAACTAGAGATGATGGCAAAGCTCTGAAAATAATTTACTGTGGCAGTGGGAAGCCAGGAATGTGAACTGGGCACAGCTTGGTCAAACCCTGTTGCAAGAGCTTCAGCATGCAACCCAGTAAATTAAGTCCCTGCTTGCTGCATTACATACTGCTCAGGTAATAAGATGTCCAGAACAATTAACACAACATTCTCAGAAATCAGACAGCAGCAATGCCAGATGTAGCATGAGGGTTTGCTTGCAAGGAGGAAGAACTACAAGACCAAAATCCGTAAGAAATATTTCTTCTGTAAGACCATCCATGCGATGAACTACTTCAGGGTTCTACAGCACAGATGGGAGAACAGAACTAGAGCAGGAAGCACAACACGTACTCACACGGATGTGGTTTATTTGAAGAAGAAATATAAAAATGCTTCTCCGTATTTACACACACGGGCTTGTCAGAGCTACCGAGTCTTGCTCCTCGAGCACAGCTCACACGTTTGGCTCCTGTGACCTTTTCCCTAACCACAGCACCACACGCTCACCTGCCTTGCAGCATCGCAGCCTGAGGGTCTTGCACCCAAAGGAGAGCTGCTGAAGCCCACCACCCAGCTGCAGCTTAGGGTTACGGCCCTCCTGCACCACCTGGCCCCACGTGCCTCGGCAGCACGTCCATCACCAAATGCCTCCACCCCACAACAGGGTGCTGCCACCCTTAGGACAAAAGCAGCTCCAAGTCACTTCAAAGGTCTCTCTACTGCCTTTACTGAAGCCCATCCCAATAAATGCACCCATCCCAACAACTACTCTGCTGTCACTGGAAGAGCAGCTGGCACTAAAGGCACGTTAAATGAAGTCCTGCTTGAATACCTAGCATTCTGAAATGTAAGAGCCCCAGCACATAGCCAAATTCCTCTAACTTCAAGAAAAAAAAAAAAAAAAGGAGGGAAGGAGGAGGAGTTAATAGTTTAAGAAAAAAGAAAAGGAGTTTTCAAAAAAATCCTACTTTCCAAGTGCTCAAAAAAAATCTCTGGGCAAATACTTCTATCTTTCTCGCATTCCTTTCCAAGGCACTGATCCAAGCGTTTAGAGCAGCTTGAGCTGTCAATTTACAAACTTACTGCTGCTCTGCACACAAAGCAGGGTTCTGGGACAAATATAAGCGTATATCCAGATGGATAATTAACAGCTTTCAGTTGGTACTAATTGCAAGTCCCCTGAGACTCTGCACTGCTCCATTAAGAACCATCAACTATTGTTATTCGATCACAAGCTATAGTGGTTTGAATTACAGGAAAACCCAAGTTTTCATCACAAAGAAACACCAAAATTCTAGTAAACTTCTCCAGGACATCTTGAAAATATCAAGACAAACCTGGGAGATTTTAAAGTTCAGAACACGGTTAGAAAGAAAAAGAGATTTACATTTTGAAGACTGTAGTAACTGTTTTCAGGGGGCATAAACCCTGATTTTTCAGTACTGTAGACCAGTACAACCCACTTCTCTCCTGTCCAACTGCCACAGCTGTGATTCCAGCCATCTTTATGGCTGTGCAATCAGAACTTTAATCACTACTTCAAAGTAGGTCAGTCACTGAAATTCCTATTCTACAGATAAGGAAATAAGAGCAGGGGATGACAGTGACTTTGCAAAGACAAAGCAGTTGGGAAAATAAAAAAGGAAATTCAGAATCTGTCTTCTCACTACTCTCTACTTTTACATTCCCACTACTTAATCTCATTCCCTCTCAAAAGGAAAAGGTGCTGGGAACACCTCCTAGTGTGCAGATAATGTGGCCCAGACAGTGGGTCTCCTAACAAAAGCATCAGCAAAAGTTTATTTTCTCTTGTGATGAGGTAGCAAAGAAATATTGCACCCTGACTCTTCTTAACCCTCCACTCAGGTTTCAGTGGTGCATATTCAGTGTTACAATTCTCTTTCCAGGGCAAGTGCCATCAAAAGTTTTGTAGCAAATAGTGTGCATCTCAAAAACTGAAGGTGAATTCAGTCTAGAAGAGGGTATTCCTTCAAAATATTCAGAAACAGCTCCTTAAAAGGATACACTGACATTCACAAAGCTCAGTAAAATCAGTCAGAAATCATTGTTATCCTACACAGCACCAACAATGTAGAACTAACCACCATAGTATATGGCTAAATTCATTGTTCCCATAATTTTTATTTAAAAATCAGAATTTTGTCCCAATTTTATTGTATTTAAATCTCATGCAAGAATATCAAGACTTTTTAAAGCACATAAAGGGAAAAAAGGTTTCAGTTTCCTTTTCCACTTATATAATTCATATGATCTATTGCTGCTTGCTTGTTAATGCAGTGTCATTTTTTGCTACTGTAGTTCTGGGTCCCAGGAGCACAAACCCAAAACGAAGTCACAACACACAATTCCCAAGGAATTAAATGGCAGAAGTAGCAACAGTACTGACACTAAACACTAAGCCAACATCCTTGGTAAAGTCTCCAACTCTGGCCACTAAACCTGGATTTTCCTAAGTCATTGTTAAGTGCATCCTTACAAAGACTTAAAAAAAACAAAAAAACCAAAAAAACTGCTATGTGCTCCCCATCTCAAAATGGCAACAAATATTCTATATTTCAAGGCACGCATCTAATATTCACAAGTGATTGAATATTTAGATCAAACTAAAGCAGGAACTGAGCAGGAAGAAAATGGCCAAGAAATGCTATGAAAATGCAAAAGACTCAGTAATATTGCAAAGTACAGATGGGTAAATGCGCTGATATAGTGAGAAGAAAGAGGAAATGTCATAACAGTGGGGCAACAGAAATAGAGATGGCTAAAAACTCAGATGGAAAGGAAGAGGCAAACAAAAGCAGACAAAGCATTTTTTCATGAATCACAGTAAAGGCACTGCTTCCTAAAACTGCATCTGAAAAAGGCATCAGCAGGGGAGAGACACACGGTCCACAAGCTGAACACTTAACAACCAAACCATATTTACCCTCTGATTTCCTTCTTCCACCTGTTTCAATCCTACCTGCTCTTTGGCCTCACATTTCCACCATCCAACAGGCCAACACTCTCTTAAAGCTCAACGACACTAACAAAATGCCCATCACAAACTTTGAGAGCCGATTTTTATGCCACCTCTCCAGCCCCTGGCTATGTACTGTATTGTTTTCTGAGTATCTGAGCTGTGCTGCAAGTCTCTGATTGCTCTGCATTTGCACAGGATCCAGGACATTAAGACTAGATCTTCAAAGCTGGATCTTCCAGGTGTAAGTATTTAGACCCTCAGCAGACTGCTTTTGCTTCCCAGTCACACAGCACCAGTCAGCCCAAAGAGCAATCCCACCAAATGGGCATATACTTGCGCTAGCTATACAGCTGATTACTGATAACGTAAGATGAGATCAGGCACTCAGTCTCCCAGTACGTTCCAAGCACTCTTGTTCCTCTCATCTTTCCATTTTCTCTGATGTACTGATTTAAGAATAGGAAAACTGTTGCTACTTAGGAACTCACATACCTAACTTACGTAAATGCCTGCACAAGTGCTATGAGATACCGTGTATGTCTTTGAAGACCTAGATATGGTACTTTAAAATATCTGGCCTTACACACATGGGAATCCCTAGCTCCACCGAAAATCACCCAGATTTATAATATTTTTGAAAGCACTGGATATGACTTAAAAGTTTTACTTTCAAAGGGATTTAGTCATCTAGGTCATGTAGGTGCTTTAGGAAAATGTTGTCTTTTTCTGTTCCTACTCCCATATTTTTCACACTGACTTCTTAGGTACTTAGGTTCAGTATGACTCAAAGTGTACATTCTCTCTGTAATCAATGGGCATGGACAGTTTCTTCAAGATGGTGAGTCACACCATCAAAGTTAGGTGGCTAAAGTGATACCTGACTTTACCTAGGTGCAAGCGAGCAATTTTGTAAAGGCTGGCCTTCCCATATAACATAAAGTACAGACATACCACAATATTTCTTTTGTGAATAGTTTGGAGACAGACAAAGCAGGTAAGGTTTTTTTTTCATATGTATGACTTTTCAGAACATTAAGGTGGGAAGGGGCTGCGACATCAGATGGAAAACACCCACAACTCTTCTCAAGCCGCAAAAGCTGCAGGTACTTGGCACCCTTCACGTAAATAACAGCATCATAATAACAACTTATCTTCTACTGCACATGGAACAAAAGAAACACAAATGAAAATTTACCTGAGCACCATAGACTCGCTGCATTGCCTGAAGCAACTGGTTTGTATATTCAGTAAGGGTTCCTGCATCTTCTTCAAATACACTGAGCAACGACCGAGTCTTCGATAAGAGAAAAAAAGCGAACAGTTTTAGTTCCAAGTGAAAATATTTTTTTAAAAAATCATAAAAGACTGTGCAAATAAGTGGTAGCAAAAATACAAATCAATCAGAAACAATAAATCTTCCACTTTGTATGGTTTTGTTTATTCACAATCTTAATACACATAGAAATTAGCCCTCCAAGTAGGGATAGGTAAACTGAGGCATTAGGAAACAAAGTGAGGAAAGTGCTACGGCCAACTCCTAACTCCTGGACTCTTCCTCTAACTAATAAACATTCCTTCCAACACAATCAGGAATGTAAAAAATCCTGAATATCTGCCTGCTGACTACAGTAATCCTAACCACGTTAAGGACTCTGGGTCAAACACCAGTGCTTGCTCACTTTACTTCTCTAATGTCAGGCTGCACTAAAAGCACCCCTTTCCATTAGGTAATTTACAGAGTGTTATTCACTCTCAACTGTCTTGAGCAACTCTTAAAGGGCTGCTGCCAAACCCTGCTGACGTAGCCACGCTAAACAACCCCGTGTTCATCTGCAACAACAGGCACACAAGCACACACCCGCTCAGAGATACCCCGTACTTTCTCCATTCTGCTAGCTCATCCTTGTCAGCAAACCGGAGAAAAGAAGAGCATAATGACTGGCTTTATCTTACAGACATGAATTCCCTTGGTTTGTTTTGGTGGAATCACCAGTAACAATGAATTGTGTTGCTGACACAGCTTCAGAGAAGGGAAAGAAAAGTATCTCAGAATAATGCTGGCTCCAGATTTTGCTAGAGCAACACAGTATCGAAAGAGGAAAGGCTGTCACTAAATTTGACTGTGTCCCTTTAACAAAGTCGTGATACATCCTTAGTCTTAACTTCGGTAAATCCAATCTGTTTGATGCTAAGTGGCAGTGTCTTTCCGTCTGTACAGCTAGTTTATATGACATTAATTAGTTTCATCTGCTTATCTGAGGGGCACCCATAATAAACTGCAGTACTTTAATAATCATGTCAGTCCTGTAACAGAGCAAGTGCTTTATCTGCCCTCCTATTACATGAACCTCTAATACAGCTGAAATATCCAGGTTCATATCTGGAAAATTTATTTTAGAGTCTTAAGAAAGTTTTAAGTAATTCCAGTATTTTAACATGTACTTCCCCAAGGCATTTATTCTTCTTCGCAAGTCTCTGCCAAGATTTTGTTTGTCCTGAAAAGCTCAAAATCAGCATCCTTCAAGAACCCTGGACTAAGCTAAACTATCATTTCATCTCTGATGAGAAGTATCTAAGCCAGAAATTACTGTTGCCCAGAGGTTAAAGTACATGACATGGGAGTCAGTCCTGGGGCTCTGTTCTAGACATTGCACAGGAGTACTTCCATACTTCAAGCAACAAAAAAGCTCTCAGCATTTCAGTCTGCTGACATGCTAAGCTGCTACAACACCTCCTACCTTAGAGACACTGGCAGTTAATGCCTTTGGGAAACTAGCTGGAGATCTCAGCGTAGAAGGAGATACATAATACAAAATACTGTTTTCAAATGAAGAAAACAAAAACCAAAGCATGGAGAAAAGGAGTAATCAATAAAATTGATACCAAGAACACAAATTTATAAAGGACCTTTGTGTAGAACCTCTCTACAGGGACTGTGGCATGATTTTGAGAGTTTTCAGTACTAAACTGTTACTTCAGTAACTGAAAACATATTGCTTTTCAAAAATATCTAATTTAAAATGTTTAATCTTCAATGAAGCATTAATTAAAATTAGAAAAACTACGGTCATCAAGCTATCTCCTATCTGTACAGTGCTCATCTTCCCTGTTACGTGTTATAAAAGCAGATGAATTCCAAAGGGTGTGAGGATGGTTGAAAAAAAAGTAAATCTAGAGAAGGTAAAAAATAATAAAGCTTGACATATAGCGTTAATCAAGACCAATCTCAAGTTAAGACTGAAAAATTAACAAGTAGTTGCCTGAATGAGGGTACACATCACGTTTCTGCCTCCCAGTCTTCAGGTTTTCAAATCTGAATTATTTCAGATTCCTAAATCTTACTGAATTTTTGCACACACAGTTTTTCAGAATGTTGAAATATGCGTTGAGGTAGAGCAGTTCTGGAAAAGCATTTCTGAAGGTCTTGGCCTCAGCTATTAGCACTTTGTTCAAAAATAAGAAAAACAATAAATGATTAAGCAGTTTTGAAGTCATGCTTGGAAACTTTCACATTTAAGAACACTATTTTAAACTACCGCAACAAAATAGCAATGTATGCAATTTTTATTGTTTCTGTTTTGACAACTTCTGGAATAGCAGATAACACTGCTGAAATAAACCAGGAATCCAAATACTAAGCTAATGTTTTTGAAGGCCTCGTTAATAGCACCATCATCCTGGCTGCTGGCAACACAGGAAAAAAATAAAAATCTTACTTCATGTAAGTATTTCCCTTGGTTTTAGCATGGCTGCTTACGTCAATTCCTCTCCTATGCCATGGCCAAGCACTTCAAAATTAAGCCATTCCTTAAGGCCTTTTTTGGTCAGTGCTTGGAGATGAATCAAGACAAAATACTGTATTGTCAGGGAGAGAGAAATCAAGTTTCAGAAAACTAGTGAAGAAATAACAATGGCCTAATCCTCTTCTGTTTTGCACATAATTTACATACTTAATATACTTTCTGCAAAGTGAGGTTGTCCTCATTTTACTGTCCCTCTGCATTGCTGCCAGCGACTGCACAGGGCAGAAGAGAATCAGGTCACTTTATGCAAAAGTAAGTAGTGATCACACAAGCTGCTACACTGCAAGCTCTGTGGGACACAGACTGTCTTTTTGCTTTGATTTTGCAGTACCCAGCTCACAGAGGCAACCCGTAGGGCTGTGAATGTAAAGGGCTCCCCATGAGAAAAGTAATAAAAATGCAAAAGACCAGGGGGGGAAAAAAAGATCTATCTAAAAAGATCTATTTCCCTGCACGAAAAAATAGATTTTAGCAACACTGGGCCACTCGATAAAATTAAACAATGCCCATCCCTCCAAAGTTGCATAACTTGAACAGAAAGTGATGACCGAATCAAGCCAAAACATCCTGCAAACACCCAGGTTTATGTTCAGCCCACTGTTTCCAGTAATTGGAAAGGAGATGTTACCAGCCTTCAGGTCAGAACAAAAAGATGAAGACCTCCAAATACAATTCAGTGCTTTGTTCAGCTGCTTTCAGTCAGCATTACTTTTTTAATCATTGAAGGAAGTGTTGATTGAAGAGGAAAATGAGTTCACGTATCCTGCATGTCAAGTTCTTTAGCTCCAGAATGCTCTGGGGAGGTAACTACTAAAAATGTTAATAACTGCTTGTAATAAATCTAGCAGACTTTGTTAAACTGTGGAACATAGTACAATTCAGGTCAGAAAGAAACTCTGGAGGTCATCTGGTCCAAACCCCAGCTCAAAGGAGGTCTCAGTCTGACATTGCATCAGATTACTCAAGACTTTTTCCTGTTGAGTTTTGAAAATCTCCAAGCTTTGAGATTCCACGGGTCTCATCAAACATTTGTTAAAAATCGTTCTTATTGGGACGGGATTTCACGGAATCACAGAAAAACAAGAAGAGGTGATCAAGATGAGCCCCAAGATTCACAAATTCCTGACAGGTGCACGTCCAACCTTTCCTTCAAAATGTCTCATGACAGACTCCACAACACCTTTTAGCAATCTGCTCCACAGCTTACCTACAGATTTGTCCTCCTGGTCCACCAGCAGATGAGTTCGGGTTACAACACAGGGCACCGGGAGCAGGATCCATGCAGATCCACCCCGCCCTTCTTTCCTCCTTCCCTGCTTCACCAGCTACTTGTGTATCTCTGCCTGCACCGCATTTTGACCTCAAGTGCACCTTCCCCACCCCTCTGTGGGATTTCCACTCTCCTTTTCCCCTCATGTCTCTCTTCCATGTGAACTTCCCCTCTTCCTTCCCTCCACCCTCCCTTCCCACAAGGCCACCCACCTCTCCGAAATGCCCATAACCATCTCTACATGGCATGTTCTCTGCTGTGGGGTTTCCACAGTGCTCAGGGGTCCCTTCTGCAGCTGAGAGGGGCTCCCAGCACAGATGCTACACTGGGTTTGACAGAGCATGGGGGTGAGAGAAAAAATGTCCTTCCTCCCTTGCCTGCAAGGGCTGGGGCGGAAAAGGCAGTAACCGCTGTCCTCCTTTCCGAGACTCCTTCAGAACGAGGTCACCTTCAGTGGGATTCACCTCACCAAACCTCACCTGTCCCACGGGGAGCTCCTGTATCTGAGCTACACCCCTTGGGACACCTCACAAGGAGCATGGGCACATTGGCAACGAGATCCATTCAGCCTACTTCTGTTGCCCACGCTGGGGCCAGGTGACGCACAGCGCCACAGCTTGCTTTCCTTTCACGGAGCACGGAGGGAGCCAGGGTGACAAGCCATGCCACCTCTCCTCCCCAAACAGAGCTCAACACTTCAGGGCACCCCCTAAAGCCAAAGCTCCCCTGGATGGGACAACGCGAGGGTCAACAAAGAGCCACAGGAGGGCTTAACCTGAGGGGGGCGAGGAGAAAAGGCGCTGTGCCCTGACCTCCTCGCACCCTGCTCCTTCCCCAGAGCCCCCAGCCGCAGCCATAGCCTATGTTCCCCTGACAAACGATCATAAGGAGCCCAAAGCCTTTACCCGATGCCACCAGGATGCCACCTACTTGCTCCACCGCCAGCCGCCGAGCATCCCCCCGACGGGCTGGAGCCCCCGACCCACTCCTCCCTCCACCCGCCGGGAGCCCGCTCCGCTCCCCGGCGCCCTGCCCTCCTCCCCGGCCCTCGGACACCCCTCTCCCCCGCTCCCCGGCGGTGTCACCTCCCCGGGACACCGGCCCCGCCATCTCGGGTGCATCCCCCCGGCGTCGCCCCCCGCGGCGGGCCGCTACCTGCGGGCTGTCCTGCAAAGCCTCCTCCAGGAGGAGCTTGTCGACGGCGGGCATGGCGGCGGCTGGCCGCAGGGAGCTGGGGCTCGGCGGCGGCGGTGGCGGCGGCGTCCCTCCCAGCCGGGGCGGCCGCGGCTCTCGGCGGGCAGCGGGGCACGGCGGCTGGCTGCGCTGGCGGGGTCGGGGCGGCAGGCCGAGGCCGCTCACTCCTCCCAGTTCCCGTCCGTGGGAGGAAGCGAGTCACGGCGTAGGGCGGGCAGGAGGCGGCTCCTCGCCGCCATTAACTCGTCGGGGCTAGTTGGAGGTTCCCCCTGTTCCGCCGTGGGGGCTGGTGGCCCCACATGGAGGGTAGCCCTTCTCCTCCTCCTGAAGCTCCCTCCCGCTGCTCCGCTCGTGGCTTTGTCCCCTTGCACGGTGGGGCTGCGGGCTCTCCTCTCAGCTGCTGGGGATGCTCCCTGGCAGGGGGGAGCGTGATGGAAATGAAGGGAAAAGCACGTCCTCCAGCCTAGGTCTGTGGGGCCCGAGGGCCTCCAGCCCCGAGGGGTGACCCCGCTCTGCTTGGCTAGCCCAGGGGGCTCAGAGAAGCACCCCAGGTCCTGGGTGACCTTCTGGGTAGGGTGCAGCTGCTGGCTAAGCTGGGCTTGTTTGTTTTCCTTGTCTGCAGGTTGCTCTGCAAGCAAAATTAGGGAAATACAGAGCGCTCCAGGCAGGTTCATCCCAGCTCAGCCATATCATAGAATCATTAGAGTTGAAAAAGACCTTCGAGATCATCTGGTCCAACCGCCCCCCTACTACCAATGTCACCCACTAAACCATGTCCCTAAGCACCACGTCCAACCTTTCCTTGAACACCCCCAGGGACGGTGACTCCACCACCTCCCTGGGCAACCCATTCCAATGCCTGACTGCTCTTTCTGAGAAGAAATGTCTCCTCATTTCCAACCTGAACCTCCCCTGGTGCAACTTGAGGCCATTCTCCCTAGTCTTATCACTCGTTATCTGCGAGAAGAGGCCAACCCTCAGCTCCCCACACCTTCCTTTCAGATACCTGTAGAGAGCAATAAGGTCTGCCCTGAGCCTCCTCTTCTCCAGACTAAACAACCCCAGTTCCCCCAGCCACTCCTCACAGGACTTGTGTTCCAGGCCCTTCACCAGCTTCGTAGCCCTTCTCTGGACGCACTCTAGGGCCTCAATGTCCTTCTTGTACTGAGGGGCCCAAAGCTCAACACAGTACTCACCAGAGCAGAGTACAGGGGACAATCACCTCCCTGGTCCTGCTGCCTACACTATACCTGATACAAGCCAGGATGCAGGATGTTGGAAAGGGACATGTGTTAATGTGGTGGTCATTTACGTAAAAAGCCATGTTTTTATTGCCATCTTACTGCAGTCTAAATTGCATTGTATAACTTCAGTATTTTAGGCTTAATTCATATTTATAGGTGATACCAAGGCTAACATATTCAAAGTTAACTGTCTCACCATGAGTATTTCATTATGTTCACTTTTTTGAAGGATTGCCACTGGTTTTGGATGCCTCAGTTTCTATAAAAGTCTTCAGTTTCTTACCTAAAGATCAATCACTCCATGCTTATCATCTGTAGCTTTCATTACTCCAGTATGGCTCAAGGTAAAAGTGGAAATAATCAAAAACAATTCAATTTAAGAAAAAAAGCATTTCTGAAGAGTTTAGGAAGAATCCCGCCTATTAAACAGAATATGCAAACAAAAATTTTGGTTTTAAAATGATGGGAAATTATCTTCTAAGAAAAAATGCCAGTCTTCAGCTAACTCATCTTGCTGCTCTCCTTTGAAAGAAGAAAAATACTAGAACAAAAATGATGGTGTCTAAGTTTTAAAAGAATTACAAACATTACCATTGACCTGTGTTTGCCGTTATGGTAAGTGCCTGCCCTTTGCACCTAAATCCTGGTGGATTTTTCCACTTCTGTTATTCTTAAACAATAGCGAACATGCTATATGGCAAGAAAGGTGACTGCTAATACAGCTTTTCCTGTTGATTAAAAGAGTGTATGCAAGTAGATGGCCTTAGAAAAGTTTTACAAATCAGCTGGATGACTGTTTGCTTTAATTATGTATGAGAAATGATCATTGAACCCTGCAATTTTGGCCAAGGTATTTCTGTGGGTCTGACATTGATTGGTATTGCTTCTGAAGCTTGTGATAGGACCTTTAACCCAATGTGCCGAGCCTGCCTCAGCGTGACTCCACTCCATCAGTCCTGAAGCTAGACTCCCTGTTCCAGTCCCTTGAGTAAAAACAGGGTTCTCACGTTCAGTCTACTTTTCCTGCCTGAATAAAGACACTGAGCACTAATAGAAATCACTAGCTAAGACCAAAAATATCAAGTATGACAAACAGTCAATTATATTTATATAATGAGAAAACAAAAATAGATGTGGCTTTGTAATAATAATGTTGTTTCAGAGAGTTTTAGAATGGTGGAAAGAGGTCAGAGTTTTTTGTGTGCGTGTACAGAATCTGAAGCCAGGCATTAGCCTTAAGAATCCATGACCTCTTCTGAGCCAATTTTGTCAGCCTGTGTTAAAGTCTTATTTTTCAAAGAGTTCGAAAACATTACTTGAAATTCACCGAGGAAGAGAAGTCCATGCTTTATCAGATTTTCTGTATCTGTTAAAGTAGCTTCAGGGCCTTTGTGAATATTTCCCTAATATTTCTGTTATGTCTCTGCCTTTTTCTCCCTGTTCTGTCCCTCCCACACCCCCTTCCAACTTGAAATAGTTCAGCAAAAGGTCTTCCCTATTGGGTTGAAGTATTCAACCTTCGACAAGAAGATGTAAGTATGGTTTGTTTTTTTATTATTTCAAGGTGTGAAATAAAAGGAAGCTTCGCAAGAGCTATAACCTTTAAGGTCTTATCTTGTTCTTCTTGATGGCTTTGTTTAGGCTAAGGTTCAAGTGTGGAAGCCTGTTGTCATCTTTTTAAAATTGAGGTTAGCTATTTCCAGAACAGGTTCTACTAGTTTTATTTAAACAAAGCAAAAAGCACTTCAGTAACCATTGGAAGGTAACTAGTGAGTATCTCTCATTCTTTTTTGTGTCTTTTTTTATGTCAGCTATAAACCTCGTTGATTTCTTATGTATAGTCTCAGAACATTTTTATTGAAGTGCCAGGTGTTTCTGAAAAAATATATATATATATTCTGCCTATTAAGAATAAGAATTACTAGTCTCAAGAATTATTTTTCAGTCTTGGCAACTCTTATGTTTTTAAAATAAATAAGCCATATAGCACTTACCACTGAAGATGTCAACTACTTTCACAGCTGTAGTGATATTATTCAGAGATTAGGTACGTTTGTGTATAGGCAGAGCCTTGGCGTAGCAGGTGCCTATGCCTTTGAAATGAGAAGATGCCATCTCTGGGTTTTATGGGCTTCCACACACCGCACCAGCACCACTAGGCTGGGTTGCCCAGTCTGGCCAGGGCACAGGAAGCAGCCTGGCCAGGTCAGCTCTAGCTGGTGTGCTTTGGGGCACACTGCAGTGCCTGTAGTGCACCTGGTACCCAGGCTGACTTCTTCAGAGCTCGGTAGCTTCCTGTCACAGAGTATTTTATCCCCGTCCAGAAGAGGGGCTGCATGATGTTTATGTTGCTGTGTAATCAGAGAGCTGCTCACTGCGCTGGGCAGCGGTAGTGGGGAATTCACCCCACTCTGGCTCCTGTCTGTTAAATCCAGGTGTTGAATGCAACGCTCAAGTTACAACAGAAATCCTGCTACTGAAAAGCAGTTTCTTAGTTATTCCTTGAAGACATATTTAAAAGGACATATAGAAAGAGAATAGGGAAGCAGCAGACACAGTACCTAGAATCATTCACCTGAACATACCTTCTAGTTCAAAAAATCTATCTCAGAAGTATGAGCTGAGCTGGAGAACAATTCCAGTAAGCAGTCCAACTAACTTTTATATGTGTATTCTGTAAGCTACAGCTGACTTGATTAGGTTAAGATAAATGCTTCTTAGAATATGAAAACTTAAGGTAAAATCCTTGCATTGGCCAAAATACTTGATACATACTGCTTATGATGCTAATAAGGCTTAATAACATCAAATAAAATCAATAAATAATTTATTTTTGAAGATGAAGTAATTCATCAAATGAACTAGTTGTACTGTTTCTAAATAGAGATGGTGCTTCCTTCCAGCAAAAGCCTGAATGTAGCCCAAAGATTTCATAGCTGAGAGAAGTAACAATTTTAAAGGAAAGAAGAAAGTTTGGATTGATCTGTGAGCTTGAGATTTGTCTGCTATATGCACTTCTTGGTAAACTGCTGTAAAAACTTACAGTACTACTGCAGATTTGCAGAAATTAGTGCATCTTCAAACTCGGATTTGGGGTTTTACATGTGATAGTCTTGTTCTTGCTTGAGGGCAGCTAGGAATGTCCCTTGGTAGCAAGCCAGTCAAGTGTGTTCCTCCCCAGACTGCCTTTTCTCATGTGGCAGAAGGAACCACGGCGTGAGATGGCAGCTGGGGGCTGTGCCTCCTAGGCAGGACTTAAGTCTCCTAGAGCCACGCTTCCAGGTTTGCCTTCCACAGGAGGGCTTATTTGCCGAAGTACATTGCCACCTAACTGCACAGCACCTGCTCAGGGCTGGGAGCTGTAATACTGAAAATGGATGGTGCTGCATGTGAGTTAATAAGCCCTGCCAGCCTTAATTGGCCAGTTTGGAAACAAGGCAGCTGTTCTGCATCCTTAGCATAATTTATTTCCAAATTTGATAATCCACCCAGAGTTAATGGAGAGCTGACTATAATTACTTTTTCCGGTTAGACTAGTTACAGGAGTAAGTCATATTGCGTTGTGTTTTCTTTTTCATATGTTCCATTATAACTTTAAAGAACGTATTGCATTATACTTCCTTTTTGGCTTAATACCTTATACTACAAGAAATTTCTGAGCAGTAGTGTGCTTGTCACATGTTTGCTAAGTCAGCTGAGTCTATTTATGCATTTAAGACAATGACAAAGAAATCTTTGAACTACAGATGACTTTTAGAGGTGTAATAACATGTAATAACTGTCTTGAATAAATATTGAAGGTATATTAAATGACAGTTGTAATAAATCACTTCAAATTTTGTTTCTTTATTTATTTACAAATGAAGGATCTGAAAAAGAGTCTTGCTACTCTCACTTCCAGAAGCATCCCCAAACAATTTTTAATAGTATCGGAATACCTTACTGGTTAGATTAATAATAGGGCATCTAATGTACATGAGAACTCAGGCATAGAGAGAAAGAGTATCTTGTGAATTTGTTTATGACCCACAAGATAATACCATGCTGAAATAAAATTCCATTGAAATTATTGTCATGTAACCAAGACCTCATGCTTTTTGTTTTAATGTAAAACACATGGCTTTGTTTATTTCCATTAAACACATTAGTAATATGCCAGAATGGGTATGTACAGATGTACTTGATAGTGGGATGGATCGAATTAAAACCTCTTTGAAGGTGAAGGGTGTAACTGCCATCTTTAATTTCACGTAATTTAAGTACAATTAAGTTCCATTATGTAACCATAAGGGTACTTGAAACAGCAGCAGCCTCCATCTAGATCCTGAATAAGAATATGGTTTAGAAAGCCCAAGTCTCTGATAACCGTATCACCTAGAGGTATTGCCAGGACTAAGCCCGTGCATATTCTGTGCTGCATGGCTCCTCCTGGTGTCCACACAGCCCTTTGTCTGGAGCCTGCCTGGTAAAGGGGATCTGGTTTACCATTTTGCATTTGCTTTGTAAGGAACAGGGTCAAACAGGGAACAGGTAGCTCATCGGTGGGGAGAAGTATTGAAATATTATAATCTAGTATTACCTTTTGTGTACACCTTTTGCAGTGCTTGGGCAGATGCTAGGGTACAGGAACTTTTCACCTGTTAAGTGCACTGCTCCCTAACCTCCTAGCCTAGCAGAGAGCTCCCCTTTTTCAGACGATAATCCTAGAGTTTGTGGGTATCTGAGAAAAAATCTTACTGTGAAAGACAAGTACCATAAAAAAAGAATAATATAAGTGTTTCATCAAAGAGATGTGCATGTGGTATGAGTTTGTAGATTAAAGCAAGAGAAATCTGATGCCTGGCATATAATTGTTTTATGAAATGCTAATGATTAATCTGTTAGCTATAAAGGTTACTAAAGGCCAAAATACCATGCTGCAAATGCAGGTTAGCTCCACAGGAAGGACTGTCACCTGGGTGTTGGAGGAATCACTGACTCAGAGCCCTTCTTTATCATCTTTAAAATACATTAATATAAATAGCACATGCAAATGTACCTAATGTCACTGTGTCTAAAACCAGCTTTCAGCCTATATTTTTTTTTTATCTTGAGACTGCCTGAACCATCCAGGCCCTGCACTCAGTGTTTTGTTTTGAACAAGAGAACTGAAACTTTCATGTTGTCTTAACTTTCATCGCTCTCTTTAATTTACCTTTCCTTGGCATCTCTCTCTTTCTCTTTAAGCTAAAAAACCTGAATGGCAAGAGTTATCATTCAGATTTAGTTAAAGTTAAAACTTTTAGTTTTACTTAAAGTTGAATATTAAGGTATAAGTATTAGAAAATATCCTGACTGTGGACACTATTAGAAATCCACAAAAGTCTACTGGCATTATTAGATCCCTTTAGGCCACCTTGCTTGCTGCTTAAGGCCTTTTTGTTCTGTTTACATAGTGTAGCACAAAGCATCCTGAACCTGATAACTGGGGGTACTAAAGAAAATACAGAGGCCCCAAACAGCTCTCCTGGCTGCTTCCCTCTTGAGTGGAGCCTGCTTGTGCTGCCCAAGGCAAAGGCAGCTTTGGACTTGAACCAGCAATGTGCCATGCCACAAAGGCTCGTTCGTGGTATCCCAGGCTGCTTTAGGCTGGTGAGGCCGCACTGGGAGCGCTGGGCCCGGCACTGGGAGCGCTGGGCCCGGCTCTGGGCTCCCAGGGATGTACTGGGGAGAGGGGACAGCGAAGGGCCAGGAAGATGATGAAGGAACCAGAGCACCTTTCCTGTGAGGGGCTGAGAGAGCTGGGACTGGTCAGCCTGGAGAAGAGGAGGCTCCGGGGATCTCGTCCGTGTGTGCAGATCCCTGAGGAGAGGGTGCAGAGAGGCCGGGGCCAGGCTCTTCTCGTCAGTGCCCGGTGCCAGGACAAGAGGCAGTGGGTGCAGACAAGCACAGGAGGTTGTGTCTGAGCATCAGGAAGCACTGTGACGGTGACAGAGTACCTGCACAGGCTGCCCAGAGAGGCTGTGGAGTCTCCCTGCTTGGAGATCTTCAAAAGCCACCTGGACGTGGTCCTGGGCAGCCTGCTCTGGGTGGCCCTGCTGGAGCAGGGGCAGGGGGTTGGACCAGATGGCCTCCAGAGGTCCCTTCTGACCAAAACCATCTTGTGATTCAGTGGCATGGTGGTGCAACAGGGTGTCACTTTGTGTTTGCAGAAAAACAGAAGATGAGACAGAAAGCAATAAGGAAGCTCTAGGCAACGCCTGAATGGGCAGTGTTACCACAATCTGTTTATTTCCTGAAGGGGAGTGACTCTTTCAGGCAGGCTGCCAAGGCAGTGTCATGAACATGTGTACACAAGTAAGTGGAGAGAGAGCAGGAAAAGGCATTGCTGCCTTGCTGCCCAGGCAGAGGGTTTGGACACCCCCAGTCTAGCACAACAGGAATCATCTCACTGAGCTCTGTATTCTTCCAAAGTGCTCAGGTGCTGCCAGCTTTGCTAGATTAGACTTTCCAGTTTTTCTTCCTGTGATAGCCCTTTAGAAGCTCTTCTGCTGTCTGGAGAAAGCCAAATACCAGAAACCCTTTCCCCTCATATGAGTGGACCGCCAGTTGTAAATGGAGTGCTTGCCAGAAAGCGAGAATTGTGCAGCGTGTGCTGAGGTTCTCCAGCATTGCCACCGGTTGCAGGAGCGTCATGCTGGCATGCTGGTGGCCTTCTTTCTTGGGGGCCAGTACAAGGGGAGCAGAGAGTTGCAAGCCGTGTATTGTTGCTACCTTTCCTAGTGTTGTAGCTCGTAGATGCTCTTGTTAGAGATTCACGGGTCTTATACCTTGGGTAAGAGTGTGGCCTCTAGAAAGGGTGGCAGCAGGGCCAGGCTGCTGCTATTAGCAGAGTAATTCTTCTGTTGGCAGACCGCTCGCGGTGCACTAACAGAGTTTTTCCGGGTGAAAGGCCACTGTGAGCAAGCTCCAAGCAAGATGATAACCCACCAGGCCGCGTGCAGCTTGCTGGCTGTGAACTGTCCACTGTGCACTGCTGCTTGAGCACCTCACACCAACTCCAGGATTTGCCTTGCAGCAGAGAAGCTGCCCTTCCTTTTTTTTTTCTACTGTATGATTTGCACATGGTAGGTGTTTTGCAACACCTATAGTAATGCTTTATATTACCTGTGCACTTGGCTACATAGATCCAAGTCTTCTAACGCAGAAACTTGTGTTTGGCCTGTCAAATTCCTGGAGATTAACCGGGCATATTAATGTTGGCCAGATCAGTAAATAGTTTTCCAGCTCTTTCAAATTCATTTATGGTAACACATTACTTGTGTGTTTTTCTTTCTTTCCTTTTTTTTTTTTTTTTTTTTTTTTTTTTTTTTTTTTTTTTTTTTTTTTTTAGGGAAAAAAACAACACCAGAACATTTAGTATGACAGTCACATAAGTCATTATCTTTAAATACTCTGTAAACACAAGTGCTGACAAGATCCTAGGTCAGCAAGCATCTCTCTTTGTGAAAACCATGAAGCATGTGGACAACATGTACAGCAGACAGAGTCAGTAGGACCTAATTATATACATGAGGTTTTCTTAGAAGGGACTCATGGTTCCTAATTAGTTTTTTACCCTCTGAAATCAAACCTGTATGAAATAGCAAAAACAAAAAAGCCCCAAGCAGAACAGCAATGCAAATCTATGACTGGGAGAACAGGAATAATAATGTCATGGAAAATGTTCTTATCAGCATTTAAATGAACTTAATGGCTTTGAAAGAAATCTATGACAAAGTCTGCAGAGTTTTTCAGCCCTCGCCTGATGGAACTGCTTGTGCATACAGCTCCCAAGGTCATGTTATGTTTGATTTACACTGTGTCACAGCGCTGCCAAAAGGAGCAATGTTCAGTACCTTGAAAACTAAATCAAGACTGAGTGGCTTAGTTTCAAAGAAGCCGTCTGTTTATCGTTAGGTTGGAGCCCAGATCTCGTGACACTGCTGTGTGTATGGTTTGGTGCTGCCGGCACGCGTGGTTTCACTCTTGCAGTGTTCTGGGTAGGCTTGCTGCGTGGGGCTACCAGGCCTGTAATTCCCCAAGCAGTGAGAGCTGCTTCTTACGAGGCGAGCAAGATTTCATTTTTGCTCAAAAAGCATTTTTTTGCACCTCCTTATCGTGGAGGAAAGAGCAAAGGTAAGGCCACAAAACCTAAATGCTCACTAATCAGAAATCAAAGAAGTAAATCTCCACAGCAATTATTTGAAGCTCAGTTTATAACTTTTATGCAATCCCATGCATTTTCAGAGCCCTGAGTCATGATTTTTTAAACAGATTTACACATACAAGTAGTAGTAAGCAAAATACTAGTGTTTTTGATATTTATTGATATATAGTGTTATTTGATATTTATTGATATGTAGTGTTTTAATATTTTGAGGAACAGCTAGTCTTGGGTTTTGGTGTGTTGCCTCCTTATGCTGTTAAACCTGAAATTAATGAAACTAGATAAAACGTTTAATGGAGAGATTCCCTATCTCTGTTTTTTTCTGTGTCTCTTTCTACTCTTCACCTCTGCTTGTGGGTCCAGAAGCTGACACCATCTCAGAACATGAGTGAATTTCTTCATCTTTATTATTATAAATGAGAGATTGTCCCCTTTAGGTAGGTGCTAAAAGGATGTCTTCTGTGATAACATCATGTATCTGCACACTGATTGCCTCCAGTTTGTTTTATTTTGTGTGCACAAATACCCTGCTCTTATAAATATTTCAAATTATATATTCAAAAACCTCTAAGTGCTTAAAATTTATTCGTATTTTGTCTGTCAAAAGTCACATTCTGATTAAAATTCAGTGTTAAAAACATACTTTTGCTCTTTGTCAGTCAATGCAAAATAATATAATTGCCCTATGTGGGTGTCTTTTTTGAATAAGCTAACACGCTGCTTCCATGTTGCTAATTGTATGAATAACTTCTGTTTCCCATATGCCTAATATGACAGCAACTTCAATTAATCAAAATAATTAGCATTCTTTAGTACTAAATGCATACTTATAGAAAGAGGTGCAGTTTTGATAGGAATATAGTTCTCTTTTTTTTAAGGTGGCAACTATTTGCTGAAGCAAATTTCATTTTTTTCAGTAAAATGGCACAGACAATTTACAAAAGTCCTGCCCAGTGTGAATTATAGATAGCCACTATGAATTATATATATTCATTGTAAAAATACTGGCAAATTTTAGCCTAAGTCTTCAAAATGTAATATGTTAAATAATCAGAGGGACATAAATATGTGAATTTGGTAATGACATTTTTCATCCTGAGGATGTGTCTCCCATTTCTACAATCTCCAGGTAGACTGCACACAAAAAAAGAGGCAGCAACTGTGCTATTTGGCTTCATTAGCAATATATGGCAAAACCAATTACTGCAGGTGGAAATCTGTAATGGAAATCTATATCAACAGTTCTTCAGGGGAAGAATTTACATCTGAAAAAATGCCTAAAAATGAAAATAAAATAAAAGCAGGGATACTGTTTTCCCATAATACTGAGGAAATAAGAGCCTTGTGTGCAAAGGGGTCTTTCCTGAAAAGAAAGTTTGGGACTCTGTAAGACAGGCCAGTATATTGTGCAGGGGAGCATCCCCTGAGAAGCATGCCTTTTTTCATATACATATTTGAGACAGGGAATTTAAAAAGGATGCTCTGCTGCATTGGCATCTCAATGACATGTCAGTATAATGTTCTTTTCTATAGCCTTTTTCCATTTTTTAATCTTTTCATTTTTCTGATCCCTTCTTTGTTTGTAAAAGCTGATTTAGATGCATCTTGCAAATTAATTTATGTAGTGAGAGACAGAAGAAAGATCACTCTGTCTGCATATCATATTAAAAGAACAGAGTAAGATGCTTTTCTCCTCCAGAATAGAGCTTTGGGAGTCTGGTTGTTATCGGAGACAGTAAAATGAAAGTTGAGTGACCTCGGAAGTAAGAAGCACTGTTATGCATCTACTGTTTTTTTATAAGACTTTTAATAGGAGGATCTAATATAGCACGTATATCAACCTTTTGGGCACAGAAAGAATGCCAAACTGTTTCTGAATACACAATGTAAGCATTTGTCCATCTGTTATTTTCAAGGGCACCTACCTTGGATTGTAGCAACAGCTGCACCAGCACTAAACCAAGCGTCTTTTTCATATGGGAAGGAAGGGAATTAAGGAAAATGTTTCCATGAATTTAGAAGTGTATTAATTGAAAGTCACGGGGGCCCTCTATTTGTTTCTGCAAAGGGAAAAGGTGGGGTTGTTACCAAACCATGACTCTGAAGAAATAAGACATGGGCAGTCAGAATTGCATTCCAGTAAAGATCTCTGTGGTGGACATTTTCTTTTTCCCTCTGTCTTTTGAAGAGAGGACTCTGATGGCTGAAATGTGGCCGTGTTTTGAAATCTGCTAATTCCCTCTCCTAGGCCTGAACATGTTGCAGATGTTAGAACTGAATTTCACTGCCACTAATATGAATGCAGCTGTTTATGGAGACTGATAAAACATACCTTCTAAATCACCTTTGTGGTTGATACAGTGATCCTTACTCCGACAGAGTTCCCATGAGCTTGGAGAAAACTTGGGTATAGGGCCCAAAACTGAATCATCCCTATGACTCTAAAAGACAAATCTTGCAGGGAGTGGGTAACAGTTGAGCTTGGGAGCAAATTCTTCAAAGGCTCTGTGCAAGTCTGTGTGCTAAAATCAAGACATTTTTAGGAAAAGATGTGGCGCTCATGTGAAGATACTGGTGTTGAATTACGACTTACTTCTTCTTCATGAAGTTGCCTTTGAAAATTTGACTCTTGAACTCCATTTCTGCCTTGTGAATCAGCTAAGAGTCATATGCCCTGGACTGCTAGCTTTAAAAAACAAGCAGATTTTCATGACTATTCACAATAATCACATTCAATAAGTATTATTACGAAATTAATTACATTGATTCTGTCAGATCTAGTTTGTTGTTGTTTCTTTTTCCTTTTTTTTTTTTTTTCTTTTTCTTTTAAGCCACTGTATTAGCTAATGCAGTATTCACATTTCTTCCACACTTACTGTTCACTTAGTGATATGTTTGTGCTTCTCCATGGCTGACCAGTGGATTTTTGTTCAATTCTGCCAGGTTTTAGAGAACGCTACACTTTCATTGATTTTGTTGATTCTGTACCAATCCGTGTCTGATTTGACCCAATAATGAGAATTTTATTTGTCACTTCTAGGAAAGCTGGGACAGATAGATTAGTGAAAATCTTGCCTTATGAAGAAAAATATCCTCGTTCCTGTCACATGCTCTTTTTTGTTTAAAGTGAAGAGTTTAAATGATTTTTTTCCTGAAGTCAGCTTCCACAGACTGAGTGTGGGGCTCCTGGGCAGGCAGAAAAAGCAAGGTGTGGTGAGTTGAGAGGGAGCTCTTTGTCCACATTTTCTTCTTCCTAACACAGACTGCAAGGAAAGACTCACTGAACAGATTAAGTAAGTCTATGGTGGGCACAGCAGTTTGGCTGCTGCCTCCAAGCAGAGTCCCCACGCTGCTTCCTATATAAGCTTGATGTTACTGGCACAATTTAATCACTAGAATGGCTTTTTAAAACCCTTTCACAGATAAGCTCTTTCAAAGTACTTTCACTACCTATTGACACAGCTGCCAGGAAATGACAGCTTAGCATCACTGCTGCTAACTGCAGTTTAGTATAGGGGATGTGACAAGTTATGAGTGGCATCGGTGAATGGCGGATTGTTTCCTTGCTGTTTATTCTGCTGCAAAGAACAAAAATCTTGAATGGCTTGGGCAGGAGGACTGCTTCATCAGTGTTTATCCTGATACAAGGAACAATCATCAGTTGAAGTGGACAAGAGTTGTGCTTGAGGCAAACAGAAGGAGGTTCTTCAGACCAGATGTGGCTGAGAAGTGGAACGCAGGATGATTTGTCTTGTGTGGGCTTAAGGGCAGGTGGGACAGGTTCACAGAAGAAAAATCTGTTAAGGGTTGCTAAATATATAGAAAACACATTTGTTTCAGGAAGGCTGTGAACTGCAAATGCTGTTAAATGGGAGAGTTTTTGAGGGGGGATGTATCATATGAGTTTCTTCTGTTCTTTCAGCCACTATCAGAGAGAGGGTCCTGAGCAAGGCTGATCTTTGGGGAATTGAGAATTTTCCTTTTGGTAACTTATGGATTTTGTTATGTCATTTGGCTTCTGTTCTCCAGAACAAAGTTGTTAACACTTGTTAAGAAGAGAAGAAAGGGGAGGAGAGGGAAGAAGAGGGGAGGGAAGGAAAGGGGAGGGAAGGGGAGAAGAGGGGAGGGAAGGAAAGGGGAGGGAAGGGGAGAAGAGAAGAGGTTTTCTGAAAATGTTCACAGCAATGTAGAGATCTCTATATACAAAATTCTGAACCATTTCCCTCTGCCATTTAATAGACACTCTGAATGGTTGTGGAATCATGATAGCTTTTACTAATAAGGTTGTGATCTTTTCTTTTTTAATTATTAGATCTTTTTTATTTATATCAGTGATAATAATTTTTTAAATTTATTTTTTTTTTTTTTGAATTTGAAAGTATTGATGCACTGAGCTTTGTTCACTGACATGTAAAAGCAAACCCCAAGCTGACCCAAGAAAGCTTTTGTTCATGGTAGGCTTGGGCTAATGATTTTTTAAAACAGAATCATCCCTGTAGGTTTACTGGGAAAATGGGCTGTAACTGGCTGACCTTCTGTGACTAAATGATCACAGTCGCCATCTATGCAGCACCACGATATTTGAACAAGGCAGTGAAAACTATTAACCAAGGTTGCTAGCTATAAAACAGCAGCGCTGTAGCAAGACTATAAAACTGTCCAGGAAGAAACATAATACACAGTAGCATGAAAGCACTGGAATTTCATTCAACCTGAAAACACTGGAAGTGAGAATCCACCAGAACTTTTCCATTATTTAACTCTGATAAATGTTTTGTAGTGCAACTCTTGAAGTGGGAAAGTTTTGTCTAAATTAAATTCCTGTTGTAAATTTGTTTTGGAAAAAAAAATCAGGATGGTAACTAATGGTGATTTTTTATTTTTTTTTGGGACACTTGTGGTTTTTAGAGCATCTGTATCTAAAAGATATTATTCAGAAGAAAATACCTAAAAGATGGTATTGGCACCATCATTTTTCTCTACTTGCGTGAGCTGAGATACAAACCTTTGGAAGCATGTGTTTTGTTAGAAAAAAAAATCATGGATGAATAAGGTTTTATATGGATTATTAGATAAAAAATAATTCAGCAAAATATACATTCTCATACAAATAATGGCTGTTTCCTAACACCCAGAAGTAACTAAAGGATTTGAAAACATTCTCCATAGACCTGCATACCAGCTTGACAGACAGAAATAGATGGTTTGGGTGTCAACACTCAGACTAACAAAAGTGTTCAAAAAGAGAAAATCACCAGAAGTTCAGATCTGGATAATCTCTGTTAACTAACCTGCTCTTCCAACTGCGTAATTTTAGGTTGATTTAAGGAAAGAACAACACAGTCCTTTCTCACAGAAGTTCATATCCATACTCCTCCCAGTCTTCTTCAGAGGCAATGGAGTACACAGGGTGAGTGATGGCAGGTACCAGGAGTTCGCTGATGGAGGGAAAGCACTGGTCTTTAACGCAAAGCATTTGCTTGATAAACTTGCTTATGTGACTGCATTTTGCTTTTCAGAAAGCATTCCGATTTTCAGAAATAATGTGAAATACTCAGCTTGTGCAGAGCACGGGTGAAGTTGAAACTAAAGTGTGTCTTCTCAGTTGAAAGAGGAGATGCCTACAATGCAGCTGCCAAGAGACAAAGTTTGCCTGAGGGCCCTTCTTTTAAGAGGTTCAGGAAGGGCTGGCTCCTAGCAGTTCCGGACAGTACATACAGGAACGTATCACACTGCCTTTCTCCTAAGTCTCCTGGAAATGCTGTTAGCTCCAGCTTTGGGTGGGTATGCTGGAAGTGCCTTGCCCTATTGGACTCAATGCGCACCCCTTAATTTGTGCACATAGGTCCCTCAGCTTCTGTTTGGTAGACTGAACTTGTAAGACAAGTGGAAGCGCTTAGAAGGATGATGCAGTGTCCTTCTGTTCTCTTTGAACCACGGGTTTCTGAACCAGACTCTTATCTTCTCCTTGTGGCCATGGCAATGGCTCAGTGTGAAGGCATCTCTGGGGGATTTCTGCCTCTCAGCCACCTCTTCTCATATGTGAGGAGATGGCTTGGCTGCTGTGCTCACCACAACTGCTTCCCCTCAGGTAAAATTAAGTATTAAAACCATGCTCATAGCTTATTCCACAGTGGCAAGTTTATGGTCAGTGTGGGTTGCTGAGATCTTTTGTTTTCATATTAGAAAACCATACAGGATCTTAAGTAGCATGTCTTTCAACCCTGCTTTTCATAGGACCCTTTCTTCCTTCTTAACTCTGCCATAAAAATGCACTTTGGGATGATGCTTGGCACTTGAAAGCTCAGCCTGAGAATTTGTATTTCTATGTGATTTTCAGAAAATTGGCCATCAAAAGCATGTGCCTTTGGGAGATTCTTGCTGAAGGAAAATCTATGCCTGTGTGCCTGGGGCTCCTGGTGGTGAAGGAGTTCTATGGCTGTGCACATGTGCCCATTAGCTCTGCTTTATTAAATTTGGAACCGATTGTTCAGTTTCATTTTATCAGGAGGCACAGGCAAAGACCTTGAAGATGCTGAGTTTCTGCAGATGTGATGGAAATAGGTGGCCAGCCAGGGGAGGGAGAACTTAAAAATGCCCACCCTGCTCCAAGGTGTGCTCACTGCTGGGTAGACATGAGGGAGCTCATGAAGAGACCCCAGGGCATAAATCTGTAGGAGACTCGACATTATTGACTCTGTTGTGTATGGAGCTGCTTGTTCTTAATGTGCTTGTTGGGAAATACAAAAGAAAATTGCGATGTCTTTCTTTCTCTGCTCTGAACAGACTGAAAGATAAAGCAATGTTTGCTATCTGATTCTCATGTAGTAAAGACAGTTATCAGTCATTAGGAATTTGTGATGCTTGTGGCGTTGATATGGCACTCCTAAGAGTTTTTTTTTTTCTATGTCCTTAAACACATTTATTGCAGCAGTCATGTCTATCTAGCTAGAGTATTTGTGGTTGTATCCATTGGCTCTCTGGTCATTTGGAAATCCTGAGCAAGAGTACCTGAGCAAGGCTTGGAAATATTTTAGTGCTCTGTGCGGAAGAAAGGTCCGGATTAGAAGAAACTTCCAATTCTTTGGGAGGAACAATGTGCATTTTAAATAAAAAAGCTTGCTTGCAGACTTTGCAAACTCATCTTCTCAGTGCTCTTGGCATGAATCGGTAAAAGTGAATCCGTAGCTCTACCAACCCGGTGGGTCTCTGGGGTCAGCGGGGCGTTTCTGTAGGAAGACCAGATGATCTTGAAGGTCTCTTCCAACCTCAATGATTCTGTGATTCCACGAGGAGCACCGAGAGGAACCGGCGGACACCTGCGTGAAGTTGCCCCCCGAGGGCAGTGGGGTCTCGGCCCCCCCGGCCCGTGGCTGCACCGGGCCCACCCGGGGGTCCCAGGGGCGGCCGTCGCTGAGCCCCCGCTCGGGGCACGCGTGGGGGGAGCCCTCGGGGTCCCCGCACCCTTGTGGGGAACCGCACCGGGGCTTAGGAGCCTCGGGGGGACGCGGGGCCGGCCGGCGAGGTGCGAGAGGGATTTCCTCGGGGATGCGCGGCGCAGGGGCCGGCTGTTTCCCGGGCGATGGGTGGGGAGAGTAGGAGGAGGAGGAGGAGGAGGAGGAGGAGGGGAGGAGAGGAGGAGGAGGAGGAGGGGTCCCCGCGGTTTTATCTCCCCCCCGGCTCCGCCCGCCGCCGGCTGCCTCCCGTCGCCGCTCAGCTCCGCACCGCTCCGCTCCGCACCGCTCCGGGCGGCGCCCATGGGCTGCGGCAACTCCACGGCCGGCGGCGCGGGCGGGCGAGGTAGGGGGGCGGCGCGGGGGTCGGGGGGCCGGGGCCGGGCGAGCGGGCGGGGAAGGCGCCCCCCAAGCCGGCTGTGGGGTGGGGGCTGCCCCGGCCGGGAGCATCCTGCTCTGCCGGCCGCCATCCGCCTCCCCTCGGGGATGGGGGCGGTGTGCCCCGCCGAGGGCACCGCGGGTTTTAGGGTCAGCGCCGCGACCGTGAGGATCCGGGGGTGCCAGCCCTGTCCCCCTTTGGCTCCCTGTGAAGCCACTTGGGCCCCTTGGGAAGTGGCTTCGTGCCCCCTCTGCCCGCCCGAGGACGTGGCGAGCCCGAGGTTTTGTGCACGTCGGGGTGTGGGTGCCCCTGGCCGGGCCCTCCGGTCGACCCTGCTCCTTCCCCCCCGTCTAAAAGGGAAGGGAGAGCTGGGCAGGCGGCGCGGCTCTTCGTCCTGCCCCCGCAGAAGGGAGAATGTATGGAAATAATAGTGGGCATATACTGTATAATTACAAATACGAGCATTTATAACTCGTTTTTCATCCTGACTGCACCTGGCAAACAGTGCTGCCTAATTAAATTCCTGCCTTAAGTCTCTCAGCTCTATTTATTAAATCCGTAACCTCCTGACAATGCACAGCCAAATAGCGGCCAGGCCAGGGAGACCTGCTGGGTCTCAGGCTCTTGCCGCGTTGACTTGCTTTGACAGAGCTGTGGTGTGCCTTGGGTGATGGTAGGGCCGATGTGTGGCACCGACGCGTCTCTGAGCATGAGCGGCAGTGACTCCTGCAAGTTGTAGGCTTGTGTGGTGTGCTGCTGTTCTCCCTGAACCCCACGCTTTGTGCTCACAGGGGGAAGCTTTTCTGCTGTTATTGTTTACTTGGTTGCTGTTAAATGCTTATAAATGAGGTATCATGTATGTATCGGAAGCCTCTCTTGAGGCTTGACCTTCCAGCACTCTTGTCAGGGCTGTCACGTTTGCAAACGTGTTACTTCTCTCCTGCTAGTTGGTTCCTGCATTGCCATGACTGGAAGTTGTTTCCCAGCTCGTCCGCTGTAGCTTCATAGCTGGGACGATGCTTGTTCACATCCCGCGTTTGTTTGCTGGGTAAAAGCACCACAGCAACTGTCAGAGCAGCTCAGAGGAAAATACTCATTTTGGGCTGGTTATTAGTCACTTTGTGATAGCGTCTCCGGCACCGTTGGCCCAGCCACCGCATAGCACTCCTAACAGGGCACCAACAGGTGAATGCTGAATAGGCTAACTCTGACTGTGGTGGTGTTTAGTGAGTTACTCTGAGCTAAAAGTTTGTTGGTTTAAATAAACATGTCTACAGTTGCTTTAAAGGCAGTTATTTTCAACAGGTGTTGGCTTCTTAAAAGATTTTCAGTGAAAGTACAGCGCCTTTGGTAATTTTTCTTGCCTGTGCTGTTACTCACAAAATACTTCAGCTTGTATTTCATGGCAACCTCTTGCATACTCTTTAGAAATAGTCCACAGGTCTCCAGTAGTTTAGCATAGGCTAAAATAACAATGTTGTGTAAAATCCACATTCAGTATACTGTAATTATTACTGTTACACTGATAGACCTTTCCAAAGCAAGTATAGCTCTGAGAGGTCCAGGTCTGCTCCCAGTTTCACCAGGGTAAGTCAGGAATGGCTGTGCAGTCTGTGGTGTTACAGTCACCAACATCTGGTAGTAGAATTAAGTTTACCATCTACTAGTTATTTTTTTCTTCAGTTTAGCAGTCCTTACATAGCGTGTCTGTAAAACTAAAGTAATTTTATGTAGGGGAAGGAGAAGATGTATCATTTTTAATCTAAATTCTAGAGCTTTAAAGAAAAGTCTAGTTCTCAACGTCTTACCAAAAGACATGAGTACAGCATGAATACAAATTAGTTTTGTGGCTTGCACAGCATGACTACGTCTTCAATGGTGAAGTTATGACTATTCTACAGTCAGTAATGTCAAAGCTGGAGGTGCATAACATATAATTAACCTGTAACACTCTCTGTCATATTATATGACTAAGGATAATATTATAGCATACTTCACAGAACAGAGTAGACATGGGTTATGCTACTCCCCATTTTCTTCCTCTGGTAAAATTTCTGTTTTAGCCTGACGAGATTTTTCCTAAACAGACACGTATATAATGATAGTTCAGCTAATGATATTATCTTCTGTTGCATGGCTGGACTGACATCAGAGGAGCTATCAGCCCTATGGTCTGCAAGACCTAAACTAATAGACATGATCTAGAATAGCATTTCTGTCTGTGGCGCAGCACTCCAGAATACCAATATAATTGACAGAGCCCAGCTTTTCCTTCCAGAGCATCAGACAAAAGGATTTGAGGCCTAAAGGCTCTTCAGCTGAGAAACAGTGACTTGTGTTATCTGAGCAAACTGATGCAAACACATCCTTCTTATAACCACCAGCTGTTTTAAATGTTAGCTATGGATTACATTTATTTGAAAAAATCCCATTAAAGTTTTTATTAGCACATAACAATTTCGTTAGCAAATTGCTATTTTCCTGATGTTTTGTTGTCTCATATATCCTTCTTTCATGTTATTTCCTGATGTTTCAGAAACTCCAAAGGAGCTCTTCTTTTTCGGTCTTTAAAAAAAACATGCCCTTACACATTAATTTCCTTCTTTTCTGGGCTAAGGCATTTCCCTTCATTCTAGTGTTGCTTCACTAACAATTTTTTAACTGCCTCCTTCTTTCTATATCAATTGTAGTAGCAATGACAGCACCTTAAATTATGGTACTCAGTGGAGGCTGGCAGTCTAGCCTTGATTTAAATATACAGACAAACTGTTACTCTGTGGGAAGCTTAAAATACTGCCAAATTACAATGAAGGAGAACTTTCACACCAAGTTTATACAGACTTACTAAATTCAGATTGGTGGAATACCCAGGAAACCCCTCTGCCATTCTATTTAAAGCAATTTTTGAAATTAATGTTTGATCAGGTCATGTCTGTGTACCAAATTGCCAACTGATGAGTTGAAGTAATTGATTTCAGGTACATTGATTTAATTCTACCCTCAGTTACACTGAGTTAGATCTCGCATAACTCCATTGAAGTTAGGATTTGGTTCCATGTTGGTGGTTTTTGGAGCCAATGAGAAGGGAAAAAACAATAGAAAACTCGTTTGTAATCTTGTGTTGTATACGTGTACATGTATTTTTTTTTTTTTAAATTTGATTTTTATTACCATTTGGAGTATTTGCAAGAAAATATTGTATGAAAATGTTCATTAGAAATTAATAGGAAAATCATTCATAGTCTGCTCTAAAGCCAGATGTTGGCATTTTTTGCATCCATGTTTTTATTCATGTAAGTGGTTGCCTCTCATCCTTCTTCTGTTTTTCTGATTTTTTTTTTTTTTGTCTTCCACATTTGCTCATGATGCATGCCTCAGTATAGAGCAATATACTTTGTGACTATCAGTTTCTCTCAAACATTTTTGCATTTGTCCTGCAATTACTGAAATTCTGCAGGGATACAAGTAACAAGAGCTTTTGTTTTGAAAGTGCAGACCCCCTCTCACTGAATGGAAGATGCTTTGCGATGATATATATTTGTCCTTCTTCTTTTGTGACTGTTTTAACGTTATGTTTTGTGAGGGATCCCAGCTCCACCATTCTAGACAGAATGTTTTTCTCCTGTAATCACTCGTGTTGAGAGTGATAAATGTCTGAATGTGCCACGTTTATTCTGCAGGCTGTATTCCTCCTCCTCTTCCTGCAGCTGTGAAGTGCTAAAATGCACCCATGGTCTTACTGGTAGATGTATAAGCAGAGGGGTCAACTCAGTACTTCTTTATTTGTTATTATTCTTGCTACCCCCAGTCTATGTCTGTGATTAGACAGGCTTGGGAAGTTCCTAGAGAAGTGGGTGGAATAAGGCTAGGCAGTCTACAGAGTTCAGCTATATCATTTAGAGTTCTGCCAGGGAAGAAATGCGGTGCCTGTTGCAATTCCTCAGGTTCCAAGCCTTCCCAGCAGGATACCAGAGAGGGTTCAGCTCTCTTCACTGCTATTGCCTCTACTTAGAGCTTACCCATTAGCCGCATTGCAAAAACAGCCTTGGGGGGCCCAAACCAGCAGGAATCTATTAGACAAGGTTTGTTGGGTCAAGTGCTACCTTTTTTTAGACCAAACTGATGTAGTTGGAAAAATGAATAGCCTTTCAAAAAAGCCTTTTTCAAGTCGTATTTTTATAACATCATGACTACAAGAGCACTAAGTTTTGCAGCTGTGAAATAGCTATGCACTGTTTGGGAACTGGTAGTAAGCAAGGTACTTTTGCTGAACTTCTGGCAGGAGGAACTTGAGAAGCTATAAAATAATGTCTTGGTTACTAAACATGGAAGAGTTAGAGAAACATATCAGTGAAGTAACAGCAGTGAGGGTGAGTGGGCTGGACTTTAAAAACAAACACGAGTCTGTATAAACTGTGATGTTATTGGATCCATTACAAAATAAAAAGCTGTATGTAAGGGGTATTCTCCCTAATGAAGAAATCTTATTAGTTTTTACGTAGAGATAGTTATGGGCTGAGGTAATGTTCATTCCCAAGCTCATAGCACTTCCAGCAAGAAAACTGCTTTGTGAACTTGAACCACTTTCAGGTCTATATCAGACACTTCAGTGGAACCCAACTGAATTTGGACTAAGTTCTTGTTTCACTTTTGCTAGTGAAAGTGAGAAATAACACTACTGAAAGCGCGATGGAATCCCATCAATGGAAGTGAGGATAACCTAATTCTTTGTGCTTATAAAAACAATAGGAAACAAGCCAATAAAAATGATCTTTTAAAAAGTGATTTTGTTTTCATCATGCTTAGTTCATTGTGTTTCTTTGTGAGGTGCATTTCAAAAAGTTGCAATGAATTTCTGCTGTGGTACACCCCCCTAATGTCAAAGGAAACGAGTGCTGCAAAGTGGGAGTGCTAGGGGCACACCTCTGTTCTCAAACACATTCACAGCCACATGGCTCTACATGAAGACCAAGCTGATCGGTCTGAGAGACAGCTCCTGTCCCAGAGTGCTCGTAAGGTCTGCCTGCCAGGTAGACGTCTTAGGATGAGTGCAGCCCTGTGTCCAGAGCTTGTTCCTGTGCAGAGTACTGCAGTTTGCTGTGGGCAGCACACTTAGCACATGGGTACTGCACTGAACGTGGGCATGGCATTGAAGTGTGTTTGGCAATTGACTGAAACCTGACTATCTCCATACAGAATTGCAGCTGTCCTGTAGACATGCAGTTCTTTCTGCCCAGTTAAGGTTTCAGTTTGCTTATCAAACACTTTTGGTATACTTCCTGCACAAAAGGTGTTATAAAATTTTTAAACCAAGACCCAAAGTGCTGAGAGCCCTGGCTCAGACTCAACAAAGGCTCAGCAGAGGCCTCACAAAGGGCTCTGAACCTTTTTGGAGAAATCGGGTTTGTTTGCAGTGAGCTTAGGTTGAGGTGAGAAAATGAGAAAGTTGTGGTTCTGATGCAGAACACAAGAATGGTTTCTTCTGAAAAAAAATAATAATAAATCCTGCTAGCTACAGCAACGGGTCTAGACTTTTCAACATGTGAGCTGCTGCTGATGGCTGGGCTTTGTCTGGATGCGCAGGGTGGTGCCCTGAAGATACATAGCTGAGCTAACTCTGAACAAACTAGCCTGGGTAGCAGAAGACATCTTCCCACGTCAGCTGAGATTGAGGTTTGCAATGCAAACCGCCGATCTGGTCACAATTAATTTGGAGGGTTTATAGATAGTACCATGTAGATGTGCCTCTAGAGCCAAAAATTCTCAGAAGGCTGTCTGGTAGAATGAAGTGTGAGAGCTCAGGCCTGAGTTTATCATGCATAGTGCTTCCAGCTTAATGAAGAGTACCTTTGATACATATAGCTCTACTGAGATTTTGCTGACTCTGGAATCAATGCCAACAAAAGAAATGTGTATGGTCATATGAGATGAGTCTGTTGTTGCTGGGAAAAGGAGGGATGGTCAAGTAATAGGAACCGGGAATGAAATTACACTCAAGAGTTAGCTATAAAGAGAAGTTTCCTGCCATTCAAGCTGTCCATTCAGGTAGGTACTGCTGAAGGGCCTTGCAGGACTGTCTCTTCCTCCCTGGGTTTAAAATCATGTCAGGGAAGGCATATTCTCATACATCAGAGTGCAATGAAGGATGTTTGCTCTTCAAGGATATTTTTCAGCAGCAAAAATAAAGTTTTCCAAGAAATGAAATGCCATGGCTGGAAAAAAAATACCTCTAAACCCATAAAAATCTTCTAGATTGGCAACTGTAGTTTCTTCAGAGTGAGCTCAGATAGTCTCTTCCAGCTAAATACTGAGAGGAAAGGGAAGAAGAGAAGTGAAAGGTTCTCTAATGTCTACCCTAGCCTGTGTAATTAATAGAAGGGATAATTTGCTGGTTACTCAGCTGAACGACATACCAGCAATAGCAACGTGTCATTAATAACTTGGGAGGAACAGGAAGGAGTTCGTACTTGAGTGCATGTTCCTCTCCCAGCAAGAAGCATCTGAATCACCAAAAAATCAATCACTGAAATCAGGCAGCCTAGATGTAGCTTTTGTCTTTTTGCTTTTTTTGTTAAATAGCAAGATGAATTAAGGGGTGGTTGATCTATTTAGATGTTTGGGGCTTTGGATGGATGGTGTCCCAATGTTTATATTATTTCTGTCTAGTTGTTTTATAAAACATTGTTTATCTGACAGGAAGAATGGAGCAGCGTTTACACACGTAGTGCCAAATCTACAACTGGATCAAATGGCATGTGCACAAAATTAACAGGCATTTGGGAGTAACTGCTTGGTTAGCTGCAGCCAGTTTGTAACAGACAAAACCACCAGAGGACTGAGCAAAGTGAAGCATAAAAAAAAATCAGGAAGATGAATGTTATGTTGCTCTCATCCTGAGTGACTGCAGCTGGGCACTGGTCCACTGCACCATCATTTCACTCTCTGAGAATCTGGCCCAGGTCTAAGTATGAGACTTAAGGGCTAATACAGATAGTCATTAAGAATAAACTAGATAATCATGAGAAATCTGTTCTCTGACAGTAGAAGATGCCTGTTGCTATATCTGCCTCTTTTACAGCGCATGTAAAGAAGTTTAGGACAGAAAGGCAGAAAAACGTTTACTGTACTATCAGTTTGTTTCAGGATTATGCCATTATCTTGTAAACATACACTTTTTTTTTCCATTCTAGGTGCCACAGGGACTACTAAAGATGTGTAAGTACTTGTGCTACCTTTTCAAACATGTAACCATGGACTTATCTTCAGTCCTACTAGCCTTATACTGGATTTAGTCATTGTAATGATTCATCTGGCTCCTGATATGCAATCAACAGCACCAGATGCTTATTGTCTTTAGTGACAGCTTTCATCTCCTCAAAACAACCTCACGTCTTGTTTATTATTCTGCAGATTCCTTCCCCTTTTATTTCTCTAGCAGAAATCTCTTTTCTTAGCCTCTGAGAGAGTTGTCTTCCAGAGGTGGTCATGTTTACTTCAGACTGTTCTTCCCTGTCATATACCAGTACAGCTTTCTCCAAAGAGCATGCTATTGTATGAAGTGACCACATAAATTTCCACCATGCCCTGTGAGAGACTTAATGAGCCTCTCAAGCAAAACTCCCCTCTTTGCCAGAGACCTGGTAACCCATCCAGACTTCCTTTAGAAAACACCAACCTTCTCTATTTAGCTGCAGATGACATCTTTAGCTAGTGAAGGTTATGACCTTTACCTTTTCCACATTGAAGATAATATCTATCAGCTCCTTTTTCTGTCCCTTATCTTTGATGCTGAGGAGCACTGGGCAGCCCTACCCATCCTGTTTTTCTCCAAACGTGGAAGGCCTGAACCTCTGTTGTCCTGCTGTCTCTCACCAACTTGTGGTTTACAGAAAAACAGGAACAAAAGATCAGCCTTTGTCAACCCATTTTTCATTTGCTGATGCAAAAATTTGCAGGAGCAGCTTTATTCAGCTATAAATCTATTTCCCTATCAAAGGAAACATTAAAGAAGTCATCCTGAGGTCTTGCCTTCTTTTTCATATAATTGTTATTTGCCACTAGAGTTTGAGCCTGAGGGACTGGGTAAATATTTTCATATTATGCAATAAGGCTGTTCTTCAGTTTTATTTACTTCATTTAAAATAACTACTCTTAATTAGTCGGAAGAATCCTGGAGCAGAAATAAGGGCTGCCAAGTCAGATAAACGTGGGGAGAGAAGAGCATAACGACAGGCTTGTCCTTGCTATTACAGAGCGTGGCTGAGAACTAAAGACAGGTCTTGCTTGGCAGATGAGTCCTGTTGTCACAGATACTCTTGAGATCTATTACCCATGTAATCTGTTTTCTGGATTTGCAGTCTCAGACAATAAATAAATTACAGAAGGCAAGCTTATGAGGAACCTCCTCTTGATATAGTCTGCAGCACCCATGCCCTCAGTACTCTTAGATAAACAAAACCACCATTTTCAATTTATATTAGGGTCTTCTTATATTGTCCAGGCAATTGAGATAATTTAAGTGACTGACTTAGAACTGCATTTGTTTCTTTGCTCTTTGGTAATTTTAAACTTCAAAATCACAAGCACTGTTCAATTAAGAATGTAGTAGGCATGTTTCTGTGCCTGAATGTGTCAGCACATGTAGATCTGTGTTTTTGTGTGCATAAATGCTTGTAGGGCTGGGACTTCAAGACTTAAGCTGGGAAAATACTACTTATTAGTGATAGATCCTCGATCATGTTTCAGAAAAGTATCAAGATAGCTTAGAAAAAACTAATTGCTAGTGCAGACTTCAACAAGGGGAAGGGGTCAGTCCTGGAACCATTACTCATTCTGATAAGTACAGTGGAGCCAGCCGAACAACCCGTGTGAGTAATAGCATGATTGAGCCTTCTAGTCAGACACTAACAGATCCGTGTTTCTAATGAGGGAGAAACTGCAGTGATGACCAGAAAAGCCCTAGATCAATCATCCTAATATTTAGCAGCAGATTTTTTCAAAGGAAGTAAAATACCAGAAAAAAGCTATTTTAGTCATATCGGCTGTGGTTGAGAAAAGCGATTGTGTGCTCACTTGCATCATACTCTTCAGTACAGGATCCAGTTATTTTAATTCAAAGGATTTCTTGTTTCCTGATGGCGATTCATTGCAACTCCAGGAGCCAGGTGGATTGAGGGAGGACTGGATCCTGCTCAGAGCCCTCCCAGGTAACCACAGAGAAGCTTTTTTGCCCTCTGAGACTTGAGTTGCTCCACTAGTAAACTGGCGACGGTGGTATGGTCTTCCTATGCAAAGTGCTCTGAGGTTGAGGTCTGCGCAACAACAAAAAGGGCGTATGATCTGGGAATGTGATCTCTTCCTGTACACTCCAGCCCTCAAAAACCTGTCACCCAGCTTCAGCCAACTGACGTACTAAAACAAGTACATTGTGATAACTGGGAAAGTTTGGATATAAGAGGGGTAAAGTATATACTACAGACTAATGCAATGCCTATTGTATTCAGAATGTGCCTGGGTTCGGAAGAAGATTAATAGCAGTAGGAAGGAAAGGACACAATTCAAAACTGTTTCAAAATATTGGGAAGAAATCCATCAAATACAAATGACAGTCCCTTGGTCCCAAGAAAGACTGTGAAACTAAGGTGACGAAATCTGTTGCTTGTGCAAAGTTTAATGAATTATTTCTGGTGGGACTACTGAGTACTGCTAGAAAGAGCCTGTATAATGCCAGAGTTCAACACGAACAAAGTCATAAAAACTGAGATAAGAGAAATGTGGATGGAGTGAATTAATGTGAATGCCTGTCATTTGATATTTAAAAGATTATGTGAAAAATGGCAGCTTTTTTGCCATCAAATGGGCATAGGACTGATGGATGTAAAAACTGACAGCTGGAGAACTAAGAATATTTTTCAAACTTCAGAGGGTGACTGGAGCCCTCCTGGGACAGACAAATCCTTACCAAAAGAAACATTTCTAGCTGAAAATAGATGCTGTTATAGGGATTTGCTGTTAAATCTGCCTACCAGCTACAGGACTCCACCTACGCCACCTGCTGAAAAATGTGATCTCAGTTCCTTTGCAGTAGATGTCAACAGCATCTGAGAGCAGATGCAGTGACACTGCAGCAGATCAGTGCAAAGCACATCAGGCTGTCTGGTCCAGCCTGTTTAGTTCCTTTTGCCATCCATTCCTGGGGCAGAAAGGCTTATCATAGCTTGCTGTTCCTGGAGAACACTGTAAGTGGAGGCTCTTTGATGCAAAGAGAGATATTTAAAATTTATATTTTGTGCTTTCTTCCCTAAGATAAGAGGAAACTAGAGACTCATTAGAGGGACAGGTCGTGGGAGAGAGAAAGAGAGGTTGTGCTGAACTCCTTCATCCTCTCTGAGTCTGGGAGACGTGGCAATCAGAGCACTGCCCAAACCAAAGGAGCTTCCTTCCATTCTCATTTCCACACAGTCAAGTGTCACCGTTGCAGTGCAGCTCCCCGGGGCCACCTCTGTTCACGCAGTGTGAGCACAGAAGCAGCAGTGGTCCATCTGCCTCAGCTGGCACTTCGAAATTTGAACATGTTAAATCAGTGGGCACTTCTCGAAATGGTGCCTTAAACTACAGACCACAGTGTGTGAAGGCAAGACATGCGCAAAAATGTGTAATGTATACATTGGAGCAGCTCTCTTTCCCCTGTTACTTAGAAATGAGTCCTCAGAAAGATGGAAAATGGCTTCTTCCTTCAACGTCACCACCAGAATTTTTCGTTCTTTTCCTCTCACGCTTCCACATTCCTCCTCTCTGTTCCCTCCTTCTCTCCCAGCAGTAATATGACCAATTGCACCCAGTCGTAACTCAGCCCAAGAGCTGTGGCCTGCTCAATCCCAGACTATTTGCTATTGAGCATTTAAGGGAAAAGGGATTGTAAAATTAGACTTTGATTTGTAGCTATTAAGAGGAAAGGAGGAAAGCAAAATGTTTAAAAAAAACCTAGCCTGCTTAATGATAGACCTGGATAATCTGTTTTGGTGAGAGAATGACAGTAATGGCCCAGTGATGCCCCGTTACAGAACATTGCTAGAACAGAACAAAATAGTCCTGTTGCCTAGTAGAGGCTTTTTTAAACATTGACATTAATTTCCTGTTGGACAATATTGATTATTATTCTTACAACTCCATTTTAGTGGCTTTGAACTGTTCATGAAGTTGTCAGTGCTTTTAAAGGATTCTTTTCTCTGGATAATGGTTAACCTGGATTATAGAAAATATTTCCAGTTGTATGAGAAAATCAATCCTGTGACACGTTTGGTTGGTTCAACAGAAATGATTGTTTGTGATCTTCTGTCACCCAAGGTCCCTTTCTTAAAGTGCTGTCATTTTTTTATTATTTTTTTTACTAAAAATATACATCTCATTCCTACCCATTGATATACACATTCTTTCCTATTTCTTCTGCTGCAACTGGCCCATACTAGGATAAAGCATCTTTGCAGCCCTCAAGGAAAGGGGTCTCTACATTTTTTCTCTCCTGCTGCGTACAAGACGGCTGAGTGACTGAGGCTACATGGTGGCAGAGGGGATGGGCAATGCCTTCTGAGGTGGCACTTGCTCCTCCAAACAGGAGTGGCAGGAAGACCAGAGAATAAGGAGTTTATTGCTCAGTGCCTCTTGAGTGATAAGACGCAAGCAAAGACAGCAGACAAGGAGGCTCACCCCAGGCAGTGGTATGTCCTGTGTGAATATCCTTTAGGAAAACGCAGTGTTCTTAGATTTACTGCAAACCTCTGCTGTTAAAGGACTGGTATAACCATATCTGCTGTGCTGATGCATAAAGGATAGTTTATAATGTTCTGCTGCTTAGAAAGATGATGTGTGAAATTATCTCCAATTTGTAGCAGTATTTTTAAGGTGCTTGCTATCTGCCCAGGAGAGTGCTGATTGAGGTCTAAGAGCCATCTCCCTGCATTTAAGGTTGTGTCTTGCTACCAGCTCTCAACACTTTGGGCAAAAGCCCCCTTGACTTCAGGGGTCAGTAATGGCATACAGTCCCGATTATTAAACAGTAGGCACACATACCTTTCAGAACAAATAAATTACTATAAGAAATGTCATACGTTATTGTTCAATGTCATAGTTCAGAAAAACCTTTCACAGCTACACTATAGATTTAGCCCTAAGGCTGGGTAAAGGCCAGCTCTCAGTTTTGTTGCATGGGGAGCAAACCAGAAATTCATGGCTCAGCTGATGATGGGGAGCATCTTTTCATTGCCCACATAGTTCAGGCAGTTGGTCCCTAGCTGGGGATATCCAGGTGACAGTATCCAGGTGAACAACCTGTGCACGAGCATTTGCACAGCAGAGCCCTCCTTGTGTCATGGTGCTCCCTTCCCTGTTTGCAGCCTTCCTCTGCTGCGGCCGCAGCTGTGGTAAGGTTGGGCAGGTGTCACCATTACCCCCCGCTGTAGAGGAGGAGTGCAGGATGTCCGTGGATTTGACAGCACTCAAGTTACTTTGCCTCTATTTTTATTGCTAGGTTGATAGGTTGCAAGTCAAGCTAACGTGCAGCAGCTGCCCTGATCCATACCCAGCCATGCATGCAGCAGAGCTCAAAGTCCAAATATTTAATCAAAGGCGGGTGAGTGGTTTGGGTGAGGGCTGATGCTGGGGCACAGACCGAGAGCACAGCACAGGCATTATACCCACGAGTAGTAACAATACCATTTTTATCTTTTTACCACATGTGCCTTCATATCAGTGCTGATTACTTTATGCCCTGTCCTGGTTCAGCTACACTGGACAGTATTTCAAGCAGGGGAAGTCAAACCTTAGTGACTCCCTATTCATTTTAATCTAAGGGTAGAAGAGAAGTAATTGTCCTTTATGAAGGATTAGTAACAGTTTGATTTGCAAACAACTCTGACTTCAGTAGTAGCAGTACCTCACTTAACATAGAGGTTCTGTAGCACATTTTGGCACAGCTGCTGTGAAAGTTTCTCTTTCTTCATCCTCATTCCCATGCCAGAATGGATGGCCAGTCCCTTCCAGTCCTCTATTGGTGGAAGAACAGCCAAGGCTTGTTTCTGTTATGCATGGAGCCTTTATGTTCCTGTTATACGTGGAACAATGTTGGGAACAACATCCTTTCACTCAGGAAAGATGCTAATCTACCAGCTTTCAGCTCCCAAGCCTACTTTCAGGCATCACTGGAGGGTGCTGTGGAAAGTAAGCTGCATCTGTTCTCAATCCTTTTCTTTCTTCCATACAATAGATTGGAAAATTGTCACTTTTTTTTTTTTTCCTTTGTGAATGCTTTATTGAAATGTGGATGATCTGAATTAAGCTGGGATCACTAATAATCCCCTTCTTCCTTTGCCCCTGAATCTACCCAGATGGTGACAGAATATCTGAAAGAAGCTGTATGCTAATGTGCTCTATATCTTTTGGTGTTACAGAGCAGAAGAATCTGTATCAGATGATGACAAAAGGAGGTAGGTCCTGTACTGGCTTAATTTGGAATCGACTACGCTAAGTTTTGCTGCTGGCTGTACATCCTCCTTTTCCTCCTAAGCCCCACCAATGTCATCAGAGCAAAGAAAAGAGTAGGAAATCTCAGGTAGAACCCCAAATAGATGATAGTGCTCCACCCTGTTAGTGTGTTGGGGGAGGGAGCTTTGCAATAAGACAAACACATTATCTCACAGTTGTAGATGATCTGGTCCATAATGTCCAGTGACCTCTGCCTTCCCACCAGCCCTGCCACAGGTGGCATTAGCACCTGTGGGAGATCTCCGCTGGGCTAGAAATTGAAGGAAGTGTGACTCCATCATCAAACACATAAGAAATCAACTCAGAGCCCCAGGGATGTGATTCATTTAGTAGTTAATGGGTCAGAGCAGCTACCTCCAGGCATGGCAGAAATTTTTAAGTACCCCACTTTCCACCCCCTTGTGTCAGTCCCTGCTTTTTATACAGGTCTCAGAGCCAGAAAGTACACTCTGTAAGCGTATGAGAGGGAGAAGGTTGGGCCGTGAAAATACCAAATACTATTATGTTTCTTTCTACTAACGGTCTTCTCCACATGTGGCTCTAAGGAGGGAGATGCAGATCCTATTTATTAATGAGGGAGGGTGGAAGTGTTGTTTAATTGGTGTGCATAGTCTGAAGAGACTTGCTTCAGTGGTCTCAGCATTGGGGCTCTGCTATCAGACTGACAGTCTGCTGGAAATTGGTGTCTAGGAAAAACTGTGCAGGTGGGGTTTGTTGTCCCAAGACAGGTGGAATTTAATGAAAAATAATAGGAACTTGAATGAAATACTCATTTCACAGCCTTAGGTCCCACTTGTGGGTAACAGCCAGCCTCAGGAGTTTTTTTCTCCCCATAGCTGTGGGAAAGGAGGGCTCTTCTAAGGATGCTTGTGCAGAGGTGCATCCTCTCTGACCGTGCATGGTTTTTGTAATGTCATTGCATGACACTGATGTTATAGGAAGAAGTGTTCCAATTAAACTGTGTTGTTTCTTAATTTTTTTTCCTCAAATCAGGAACTACGGTGGTGTGTATGTTGGTCTGCCATCAGATGCGGCTGCCATGGTATCCAGTCAGACAAAAGCTGCACCGAAAGGTATCGGAAGGTTGTGTATTGTATTTCTCCTGCTTTCTCAGTTTAATTTTATCTAGCAAGATGTATTTATCCTTTAAAAATCAATGATTACTTCAGACAGACTGACCAGCCTTGGTCCTTCTTGAGGCTGTGAGGCTATTTATAATTGTCAAAGTGATTGCTCCCATTTATTTAAGTTCTAACACACCTACTTTTGTCAAAGGATCATAGAGCAGATGCTGCCAGGGTAGTACATTGTCTTTTGAACAGCTTCTTCATGCTCTGAGTGGTGTGAGAATTCAAGGAAAACAAAACCCTGTTAAGATTAAGAGGCTATGATATATGCACTTTCAGGGCCTTGGCAGTATTTTTAGATTTGAAGGTGTTTACTTGCATTGTGGTGAATTCCAGTAATAACAGTTAGTAAGTGCTTGCTTTCAGGTTTATTTCTGTTCTTATATGAAACCCAGTGCAAACTGTTTCTTTTCCATGTTATGTTTTTAAACAGTGGGAAAAACATTCGGTTTATAGGTACTTAAAGACAAGTCATAAACATATTTATGAAATCGTGTAATATTTTTCAGATTTAATACAACAAAATGCTGCTGTCACTTACGTACACCACAGAGCTAAGTCATTGAGTGGAGCTTCCAAAATGTGCTGCAAAACAAAACAATGAAGAAAAATAACACTAGTTACCATAATAATAGTATTTGTCTTTGGAACAGTAGTACCTCTGTCGCATGCTTTGTTAAATCGTGTTCTAAATTGGTTATATGTTATGATGTTTTAACCATCTTTACCTTTTCTTTTCTGATTAAGATTAGAAGGAAATAAACACAGCAAGATCCAAACAGCTGGAGGTATGGTATGGCTTAATTAACATTATGTCTTTGGGATGTATTAGTTGGAAAGAAACCAGGTGGTGATACTCTCTGAGATGTGGGGTGGTCTGGGAATCGCCTGGTGGTGTTCTCAGCGGCAGCGTAACTCTTCTGAAGGCCAAACCAGGGTGTTAGTGCTGCAGACAGAAATCAGACAGTGGGTAAAGTCACCTTCTCCATGAGAAGTGTGAAGCAAGGGAGCTCCATATAACCTCATTTGGGAATGAGTAAAAATCAGATGTCCTTGTGCTCACGTTCAACCACACCACAGCTGGTCCTGCAGCAGTACTGAGACAAGCGTCCCTGGAGAAAAAACTTTTCCCAGGAACAAAGAGTTTGCAGTCAGAATACTCCATTTTGGGGCCACTCTGATGAACAAAGAGAGGCACCCACGATGTGACACACTGGAGCTTTCTTCCAGTTATGAGAGAATCTGTAGTGCTTCATTCTCTGCTGGTTACGACAGGACAGGGAAAATTGATAGGCTCTGTTTCTGAATAAAAGTTTCAAATAATTAATTAAAATGTTTTTTTTTCTTCGTGCCTGAGAAAAACAAAACAATCTGATCTTCCATTCAGAATGTGAACTGAACAAACATTGGCAAGTGTTTAGCTGTTAGGGAGGGGGAATTATAAAGCTGCCAACGCTTTCCATAGAAAGAAAAAACGTTTCCTAATTTAGATGAAGAACCAGAAGCAGTTCTGGCTGGTCTCGGTGCTGGATGCAGGGCCAGCAGAGCAGAACATGGCTATACTTGTTGCTTTTAGTCATGGGAATGGTGAAAGCTCCCTGGGCTCTGCTAGGAGCACTCATATACAGGGAGACATGCAGTTGGTCATCACACCTAATTTCAGTAACCCAGCTGAGATGTCTGAGCTGGGAACACTGGCACCCTTGATCTGAGCAAGGCCGAGGCACTTTCTTGGGGTTGAAGCTTTCCATTCATGGTCGATGACTGGAGTCTGAATTAATTGTTTAGGTGCTTTAATTGAATGCCTGAGGCTGGGTGGAATTGATTTCTTGACTTTTTTTTTTTTCTTTCTATTCAAAATAGTTGAAAGTGCATTTTGACTTCATTGCTGTAAGATCAGGGAGTGGCTGCTGATTCAGGCTGCAAAAGCTTTGCACAGATGAACACCTTTAAACCTGCAAAGGGGCTTGTGAATTCCAAGAGTTTATGTGCTTGTGTGTCTGGAGGGCATATGCCACAAATATCAGCTTCTACCACAAACCTATTTCATGCTTTATGTGTAGAGTTACTGTATAGCTTTACCAGTTCAGCTAAATCTGTTCATCCTTTTTTCTTTTTTTTTTTTTTTTAGCAGTCTTCTGCAAAGACCATTTGCCAGTGCTTTAGCGAGAGTTGTCTTTCTGCTGAAGATTTTTATATTTACATAGCCTTCCAGAGAGCAAAACAGATCAGAGCACCAAAAAATCTAAACTGTTGCAAGTTCCAACTACGGGTAAAGCTTAAAGTACAACATTGAATCAGTTTGCTATGATGGTTGCATTATGGAAACCTCCTGCTGTTCTCCAGTGAAAATGAAATTAAGGAACTCATGGTGGATGTTTCTGCACAAGAGCTAACTTTGATGATCTGCAACTTATTTCTCTGTGGCCATATTGCAGATTTCATCAGCTATCAGCTACGCTTCGTATATTTTCTCCAACAATTTTTGATAGATTTTATATAGAAAATCATTACTCCTGTCCACTTAATAGTTCCTATGGTAGGTTCCTATAAATTTATTGTTAATTTACTTCAGAGTAATATATTTGAAAGGTTTGCATCTTTTTGGTAATATTGCAAATTTTACTATTTTTGCTGTGAAAACTTTAGAATGAAATAAGCGTAAGACCATCGGGCTCTTTATAATTGCTACCATCACTTTTATACAGTGAAATTAATATTAGTGTTTAATTTTCACCTTTTAAAAAGATAATGCTCAAGGAAATTTATTTAAATAAGGACAGTGTATTTCGTCATAATATGTATGTCTGTTTTTATTTTCTTCAGCTTTATCTCTTTTATAAAGCATTACGTGGAAAAAAATACTAATGAAACAAACTATTATGTTGTCTTCCGTTCTATGTGATATTACAGAAACATTTCCTTGCATAAGGATGAAGTGATGGTATTGTCAGAGATAACTGAACTAAACTCCAGTGTGGTGTCCTCTTGAAATGTAGGGGAGTTTTGATCCCTGTTTGAGTTTTGTGTTCCTGACTTATCTCCTAGCATCTCAAATATGGAAAATTGTAACAGAATGAGTGTGGTTATTACTTCAGCAAATTGTTGTATTAAGTAATGGATGGGACACTTTAAAATTCATTACATTTATAACAACTGCAGGTTCCTCACTAAACATAAAATAGATCGTACATTTCCATATAGCTGAACAAGTATTTAAATTGTTAAAGCATTTTACATAATTCTTTAGTCAAACTTTTTAATAGGCCATGATGTTATACACTTAAAAAAAATATCCATATTCATGTTTTACAGTAGATCAGTGACCACTCTTAAAATTAAAAGAAAAAGCAAAATTTAGACATGAAGAAGTGAAACACTGAGAACCCTAAAATTCCTGCCCATTTCACCAATATCTATTAAGACAAACAACAAATGGCCGTGATTTCCAGTAGCTTGCACATCTAGCTTTAAAATATGTGGTAGTTTATATGGTGTGAGGTTTGTGAAAAGAAGTACTTAAAGGTACTCTGTGCTTGCCCTCTTTTTAAGTGTTTGTGGCAATATTTACTGCTGTTCTCCAGAACTCTGCTTCTTGCCTATCAACACTTTCAAGTCTCCAGCTCCTAAAGACAAATACGCAGCTCATACTTGACCCCTTCAACCTAGAACCAAGATGAAATTAACTTGCAGATTAAATATCTCAGTATGAATGAATGTCTGTAAATTACACTTGAAGACTCTTGTTCTTACAAGTCAAATTGATGAGAACTCAAACAGCACTGAGTAATAAACACGTAGGTTTTCTTCCCACCTGCTTACGATAGCATAAGGATATAGTTTCCACATTACATGTTCCACAGATGGTTTGAACAGCACAAATTTATTTAGCAGAAATCAGTAAGGCCCATGTCTGACCTAACCATGTTTGCCTTTCCCAAAAGAAAAAGCAAAACACGAAAAAGCAGTTGTCCTAAGATAGATACATCATAGTTCAGCTAGTGCTCAAAATGACGATGATAGACACTACTAATCTCCCCACTTATGTCCACTTCTATCCTTTGCTTTCTGGGAAGAATCATCAAAAAGAGGGACTGGGCTAAATTCAAATAGCACTTGTTCTACTGTTGACATCTGAACCCCGTGTGTGGGCTGAGGAAAGTAAGTGGTGATCTTTAATGAATAGCTCCTAGGAGTTAGTGTTGGGACAGTTGCAAAGTACTTTTTCTTGTTTTACATCATCACCTAATTTTTCCTGTGCAGAGTTGCAGAGAAACGAGGAGCAAATTACAGAATTGGCTTCTTAATGATTCATCCCCTGAATGTGTGGGAGGTATGGTGGTTTCTTTCTTAATATTTTTGTTCCTCTGCATCTTTTCATCTCAAAAACTTACTGATCAACTGTCAAGTGTTTCAGTATCATGGGCTGGAGCCTCTGCAATAGATCTGCATTCATTTATGCCATGCAGGGCTGTACTCATCGGACTGAAGAGCTAGGGCCATGGCCTTGTCTTAAATTTGCAGGCTCTTGTCTTTTGTTTTCTCAAGGACCTGGAGTTCTAGAAACTGTATGACAGGATAATGTATTCTGTCTTGGCCAAACTCCACTTAGGGAACTGATTTTCTGTTCATAAAAAATTCCTCTATGGTGAGCCTCTAGCATTTCTTAAGCCTTTATTAATAAGAGCACATGACATTTCATGGAGAAATGAGTAAACTCTTTCAAAACGTACGATCTATGGATATTTCTGTTAGGAGGAGGAACATAAAAGAAACCCTATATGCCAGCTGACAGCTGTGTATTTGATGGCATCCTTGGAAGATATTTAGGCACTCAGTGATGGTTCAATGTGAGAATGCAAACAGAACACAAGAAGCCATTGAATGGCAGAGCTATTATTGAGGAATATACTTTGTTTTTTGTCAGTGTCTTGAATTGCCATTTGTTAAGAAGGGACATTTAAATGTTGGGGCTGTGATACTATTTCCTTTGCAGTTGTCACTCTTTCTCTAGCCAAAGCTGAGAAAGTATCTTTTCACTCTGGAAATACTTTAGCAAAGACAGTGGATTCAGGCTTTATAATCTCATATGCTCCAATTTGGGATTGACAGCTTGGAAATACTATGCTTGAAGTCACATAGCTCAGCTCAGACAATTAAATCTTGAAAAATTCTATGCCACCAAAGCATAGGATTGAAACTAGTTTGTGATTAGCTTAAAAACAGTTCAGATTCTTACTGGATGGAAATTTTGGTCTTGTTGTGCAAACTATTCCACCTAGAAGACATCTGTTCCTTTGAATTACACTGATGAGACAGTTTATTTATTTTGTTTTCTTCTTAATGCAGGACCTGGGGCTTAGCTGTAAGGACTCAGCTTCTCAGTATCTGGGTAGTCCAGGTGGAGATGCTGTCCATCTTGTGTGTGCCATCCATGTTGCAGTGTAGTTCAGAGGATGTGACATGGCTTTAAACTTCTGTATTGCTCAAGCATTAGATCCATCACTAAGAGGGTTGCAGACAACCTGGTAAAGCCCAGTGTAAAACATTACATAGAACTCAGGATTTATTCACTAGGAGTGAAATCCTCTCATAACAGAGTCAACACAAGGCCGAAGCTGCAGAAGAACGTAAAGTTGAAGTTTGTCTCTAATGAACGCAAACACGAAGTACTAATTTACTTGATTTCATCCTACATCTCTAGCAAAGGAGTCTGTGCTGTATCAGATTATGGTTGAAATGGCATTAGTTTTTTTAGTAACTCACTAGCATATTGTTCTCTTTCACCCACACAAGTCTAGTGATTCTCAATAATCATGCTTCCTAAGCAGTTGGTGAGTCACTACAGATCTGTTTTCTGCAAAGTAGCCCTCTGTTTTGTTCCCATGGTGATCAGAAGTGACAATTATTACAGACTGCTACTACAGTTCCTCTATTGCCTGTACCCACTAAAGAAGCTCTTATCTGCTTATAGTTCCTTGGAGTTTTGCAGTACATCATCATCACTTCCTATTGACAGCAATTTGAGCACTTCAGGTGAATTGGCTTTGTGGAGAACATGCTGGAGGAGGGTGATTTGTGGAGTATTTTTGTTTTGCAATGCATTTAGAAACATACCAAGAAAATAATGGCTCTGTAAACTTTCCACAAAGCAATGGTGTGCCGGTATTGCAGGAAATCTTTTGAGGCTGGGCTAAATGATTCAACTTTTGTTTTAACACCAAACGTGCAGAGAACTTAGATTAATCATAATAAGAGCAATTTCATTTTACACGATCTGGCAATTTTTGCTGTAATGTTAGAGTTTTCAAACATAGGAATATTTACCAGACAGCAGAAACCTGCCTGTGAGTGTTTAGAATGGCTGTCACCCACGCTGTAGGAACTCATATATACATGAGCACTTAACCTGATCATGAGAAAGTGCCTATAGGTGAAGATAGGACCCTGCCTGTGAAACTGATCATTCCATGAAGCACAGTGAAATTTCTTAAACCAAGTCTCATTAGCTTAACTGTACTGAGAAAAGAATGAGAAAGATACCATGGGATGGAGCATGCGTGAAATGGATTTAGTGTGCCAGAAAGGAAGAAGTCCATGGGAGGAAGAGGATTATATTATTATGCAGTAAAGATAGATGCAGAAGGAGGTTAGGAACTGAAAATGACGTAAAAAAGGAAATAGTTTAATTAAGTATCTGCTCCGGTTCTCTGTGATTCTCATCTGTTGAAAATATAGCAAGAAGTAGACTACTGCCAAGTCATTTTAAGCTGAAGATAAATGTGGATTGGCCTACTGGTTCATTCCCATTCCAACTCCCAGAAGTCTGAGATTGTGAACCTTTTGGGAAACAAATCTCTCTCTCTCTTTCTCTCTCTCTCGCTCTTTTTTTTTTTTTTTTTAATGCCCAGCATAATAAGTCCATGAACCTTATATGTCCTTTTGTGTTGTACTAGGATATATAAATATCCTACCTTCTCTTTCAAACTGTGTTCCCTTTGCTTACATCTCTCTATGCAGACCTGAGCTTCTAGTTGCTTTGGAAGTTTACACCATGTTTGAAAAACAACTTAGTAGGCTGAGAAAATACACAAGACGTAAAAATCATTAACAGGCACAGTACAATAATAGATTATAGAACATGCAGAAAAGAAACAAGAGCTTAATCTGAAAAACAAAGCAGAGTTAGAAACAAAGCTTTGGCTCAGTTATGACATGTATTTTACATGTCTCATAACCAATGGATCACTATGCAAGTGATTAGTTTGGATCACAGCACCCTTATCAATGTTCTGGGAATTAGCAGCCCACTTAGAGAGTTCTGTTTCTGGTCTTTGATTCCAGTGTTAAAGGAGAGGGCAGTAATGTGAAAAACTAAATTCCACCCTTAGCCATCATCGCCCATGTTTTATTTGCCAAATCTCAGTGTTGTCTGCAGGATGGCTTCAGCTCTATAAAAGCTAAGCTCATTGGGTTCTTACTGTGAGACTATGATTCAGAGCAACATGTTAATTGGAGACAGGTCATTTTCAATAACTGTTTTGTGGGGGATACCAGACTGGAGGAAAATGTAAGACTTTATTGGAGCTAAAGAGATATTCAAGTTTTGGAGAGAGTCCATGTTGTGTCACTACCAAACTCTACTTGACAGAACACAAACATAGCACCACATTCATAAATAAATAAAATCTGAGAGGTAACGCACACCTTTCAGCTTCAATCTATTATCATATTTATGGTTATGTATTATTGGACACTGACCATGACTTTGAGCTGTGAATATCTTCTGCCAGCTAGGTTTGTGTTCCCAAAATGTTATTACAGTAAGAAAAAAATTTGGAAGGATTCCCACTACCTGGTTTTCCATAGGAGCCTTACATACTTTTGGGAAATCAGCCAAAAAATTTCTATAAAATTAGAAGATTTAATTAGATCTTAATGTTTAAATGGTATTAACTTGAGCAAACTCCAAGTATCTGGTTATTATAATGAGGTACTTCATCTTCGAACACTTGCAAGAAACCAGTTGCTTACTTCTTCTTCCTCTTCCAAATTGTGGGTTAGTTTAATAAATAAATGATTAAATTCTTTTACCGTTCTATCAAAGGAACTGCTTTGGATCATCAGATAAAAGGAAACCATTTTTGGCAGGAAATTAATTTGTAGTAAGGAAACTGTGCCAGCCAGGGGAGATGGATTTTGTATAAATTCTAAATTCGGTTTAATAGAATGAATAAGAGTTGGAGTACTTGCCCAGCACTGTTAGAGTCTTTGTTCAAAACATCATTGTTTGCATAACAATTACTTATTGAGAAACCCAAGATTTCCAGTGAAAATAACCTTGAAAAACTCTAATTGGAAAATAATTTTTGATTTATGACAATAACTTGCCAAGAGCAGCATTATATTTTTTCCTTCAAATTTCAAGAGGAAGACAATTTCTCATCTGAACCAGTAAGGTAAACAAGCAACTCATCCTTCACAATTGCAGACAATCCTCATTCAGAGATACAGGAAAAAAATGTAAATGGTATTGACTAATTCTATCATAGAGACATATATGTTTTTACACTTCAAATGAATATACTCCCCCCACCGCAATGAATTAGATTAGATTAGACTAGTCTAATCATATCTCCTCCTTTCAGGTATTTTATTAAAACATGATCTTATTCCTTCATTTTTATCTTTTTTTTTTTTTTTTAATCTTTTTTTTTTCTTCTTTTTTCACTTTGGCTGAAATAATCCATGTTAAAAAATATTTATGATATCTTTGTTATAAGAATTTGTAATCTGTAGTAATTTTCCAAGCCTCTTGCACTATCCTCCTCCCCCCCCTTTATTTATTTATTTATTTATTTTGTAATCTTGAACACAGCCTCTGGCATAAAACTCTGCCACAGACCAAGTTTTACCCGAACAGCTGGGTTTACACCTTTACTCAGATGAGCACTGCAAGTAGGTGCCACTGGAGAACATTTTACCCTGAACACTTCACTACTCAACTATTTTTTTCAGCTTTAGGTAAAACATAGATAATGTTTGGTTGTTCTCTAAGTGGAGCTTTTACTGCACATATATCATCTTGGGATTTGGACTGGCATGGTTTTGGGAGTCATTTGTTCCTCAGTACAGGGTCTTGAAACTTCATCTTACCCCCAGCATATCTCCTTAAGCTGTGTCTTTGGACAAGCAGTTTTGTGCTGTAAAGTTGGAATGCACAAAATGATGGGAAAGTATTTCCATCGCATTCCAGTTTGAGCAGTGATGTGCAAAACAAGAGTAAACAGTAGTAGGAAATTAGGTGAGAAGATGACTGCAACATTGCACAATCTCTTTGAAGAGGCTTGACACGTTGACAAAAAGTGCAAGATGATAAGAATCAAGTCCTGTGATTCACTATCATAAAGGCCTGTATTAGACATTGCAAATTATAGTGGTCTCTCGTGTACTATCATTGCAGTTGCCTCCAAGTAGTTGCAGTCTCATATAATTTCACCTGCAGACCTCCGTAGCTTGTACGGGAAATTACTTCCAGTTGACTGTGGCTGACCATTTGACCCCCAGAGATTTATTTTTTTTGGCCTAGATCACAGGGTAAGTCTGATGTGCAGAGAGTATAGCTCACCACAGTCTGAAAACTTCCACTTTTCATCATGCTGGTTTTGTCATGTGGCTCTGCAGTGCACCTTTGTGGTGTCTACCAGTATAAATAGTCGAAGTAGTTTGAAATAGCCAGCTGTTAGGTTGGTGGGGCAGAAGGACACCTCCATGACATACTCCTGGTGATCCTACTGTCTTCTTTGCACTATGGCTAAGATATGGTGGTGTCACACCCACTGAAGGATGAACTGTATACTATCCCCAGGTGGGTTGTACCAGGCCATATCCCCCCAGTGACAGAAGACCAGTGCAAAGAGCCCTGCTGTGCTGGAGGGGCTGGCCTTGTCGTCAGCTGGCTCAAGTCTTAAATAGCGTTGGGATTTGTTTGTCTGCTTTCCTTGCTCTCTTAGCAGCAAAGCCCAAGTGACTGCACTGAGTTTCCTTTTATGTGCCTCCTGAGCAAGCCTTACGTTCAGAGCCGTGCTGGTGACAATCAAATTAATCACAGCCCCATCGGCAGCTGAGCTTCGAGCTCTCCTGGCAGCGTCAGAGGGGGCAGGCTGTAGCCTGGGATGTCAGAATAAATCCTTGTCCAAAGTAGGTCAGCAAACTGTGCCTGGCCTTAAGAAACACCTTTGTTCAAAGACAGCAAATTTGTTGGTCTCGCTGGAGATCAGTTTTTTCAAATGTCTTTCGTGGGAAAGAATCCTACAGACCTGTATGGAAACGCTGATTCCCTGAAGTCTGAACCCTCTGGCAGAACTGTACAGAAAAAATGTTCTGAACAAAGAGAATCCCAAAGGCTTATTCAAAAGTCCTAAAAATGCATGAGGGAGGAATCCTTTCGAAGGAGTCTTGCTATACCTCTGTTGTCCTCGTTTCTGTAACATTCATTTGTTTCTTTCCTTAAAAGATATAAATGTCTTAAATTTCAATTTTACAGTACCCATACATATAATTGTAGCAGCTAAAGTTTACCTGTTCCAAAATACTTATTTAAAATTTTGAAAAGAGTTACTCTATGTATATTATTCTGATTTCTGGGAAATTGCTGTAATTAATTAATCCCTTCCACAGCTTGTGGTTGTTTATTTTTCACTATAAGGTTTAGTTTTAATGTATGGACTCAGATGCTGGTATTAAAATGGCAAGTTGTCTCATTCTGCAAAATATTTAGCAATGACAGTGTAAACTGTACTGCTTGTCACTTTGTCACTGCTTGTGGCAAAGTTATAGTTCATGGACATTGTTTAAAAATCAAATAATTTTAAATAACTTTGCTTCTTATGGAGCTTGTAGGTCAAATATGAAAGACACTAGAGCCTAAAAATACTGGCTCTGGGCTACTTCAGATTCTCATGAAAGCCATAAAATATGTCTCTCAGTTTTTTTGTTGTTGTTTTTTTTTTTTTTTTTCCTATGATGAAATCTGTGCTATTGTCCAGTTTCAAGGTGACTTGTTATAGCCCTGTTCTAGCCTCTCTACAGATGCTACTGTGATTCTGCAATAAAAGAGGCAATCAGCCATTTCTGGGTGCTCTGTAAAGTCTTTAAAGCAAGAGAGTTTAAAATAAATGTTTGCATCCTGGTGTGTTTTCAGTGCACTCTGAGCACTTCTAAACTATAAATAAGATCAAAAGATTCACTCAATCTTGTTCATCCTCTCCCTCAACAAACATTCAAAAAATTAAAGAATGCCAAAATTAGGCTTCCTGATACATCCTGATGCATCATGATACGTTAAAAAATTAAAAAAAAAAATAATCACGTTCTATTTTTTTTCACAGGATACATGCTAAAATAGACTAACCTAAGTAGATACGTATGAATATTTTCCATCAAAATTTGGCAAATCTTTGTTTATTCATTGTATCATTGCTTTGGACCCGTTTGTTTCCCAGGAATAATCTTTCTTGTAATGCCTACACAAGTTAGACAATAAAAATGTCATTTTTTTAATCTCTTCCGAGGTAAACACTTATCTTTGAACTACTAAAAGCTGGTTCTTGGTCACCCAAAGGTGGTCTTATAACTGAGGGCACTGGGATTATCAATTGCTGTCTAAAGTTCAGAATAAAAAGGTCAAACATCCAGCTTGATCAATCTCAAGTTATTCTGCTTAGTCTTTACTGTAATTTACTAGAAACTAAAAAGTTTTCATCATGCTGCTATGGGTTAAAATGGGTTAAAATAGAGTACATGGAGGCTGATACCTTTACTGCTTCTCAAAAACAAGCATAGGTACATCAAGAGAGATGAGGTATCCGAAAAGAAACACGGTACCTGCCTTTGGATAGACAGGAACTGCTTGGGAGCAGGATGTAAAAATCTAAAGTTTTCCTAACCAGCAAAATAAGGAGCCTGTAAAAACAGTTAATTTAGAGAGTTATTTTCTCTGTCTTTTTTGTTATTGTTTTTGTTATTGTTACTTAAAGCCTAGCTACTTGTGGAAGAAAGCCAAAAGTACACAACTGCTATTTTTCAGCAGGTTCTCTGTTTGACTGGTTGCTTTTGATTTTTATTGTTTATCTGATTTCAGAACTAAAAATAGACATGAGAGACTGGGAATCAGAAACTCCAGTCTTGACTATACCACAGGCTTGTTAGTCTTGGCTAAATCACTCAGGCTGAAGCCTTCAAAAACACTTTTCAAATTTGAGTGCCCAAGCACAGAGCCTTTGTTCTGATAACATCTCAGCACTCCTTCCCCAACAAAAGCCAAGAGCTTGTAGTGGTGAGCATGTTCCTGAGGTTCTTGCTACCACCAGCAAGGTGGGGTTGCCTGCACACTGCCTGAAGTGGTTCTAGCAAGGGCCTGAATCTCCGTCTCAGCCCTCTCCCTCCTTACTGCCTCCTCCTTATGTCTGTGATCATGCCCAAGAAATGCAGCCCCAAGGGGTTGTGCATCAGCTGGAGAACAGGGATGTAGTGATGAAAGAAGGTGAAGGAGGGGGATTTTGAAGGTGAGCAGAAAAGCAAGAGCATGTTACAGTGATGTTGATTAATTGCTGTTTGTTGGAGTGCTGTTCCCTGCACTTCTTCAGTGAAAATTACTCTTTTCTAGATGGAGAAAGAATCAGTAGCTTGGCTTCATTATGAATGCTGAGAAACACTCAGAAACATTACTTATGTTAGCAAAACAGCTTTTTGTTCTTTTTTTTCTTTCTTTTTTTTTTTTCTCTCGTTAAAAGCCTCAGAACCTGTGACTGCTTCCAGTAATAGTTTGGAAATAAGTTGTGTTTTTTTTTTTTTGTTGTTTTGTTTTGTTTTGTTTTTCTTTGAGGAAAAATAAATAATCCATGATTTCATTCCCTGCTCAAATGCAACTGTAGGAATCCTTTCATGAATTCCCCCACCATGTTCATAGCCCAGCTGAGGACAGAGCAGCAGGCACAGAGAACCATGCAAGCTGACCCACAGCTCTGCATGTTGCAGGCAATGCTTTTTTGACTCAGAGTGCGTCTCTTTTAATTTGCCAGAGATAATACCAACCATGCCCACTTCCTGGGTTGAACAGCTGCCAGTGCACCTGTGCAGAAGGCCCTGGCACCAGCACACTTGCATGTTTTTTTGATGTTTTTTAGCAAAATTCCAAGTGTTGCAAGGACACAGAGTGAGTTTTTCACACAGTGAGATGTGACTAAATAAAAAGCTTGTTTGATCTCATTTGAGACTGTCTCTTTTCCCCGTAGTAGATGCACTTCCTGGTGACATATATGTCTGAGCAGATCAATCTCTTTTGACTCTATGGGCAACTGGGTCAAGTCACTCTACTTGTCACTGCTCCCAGACCGTTCAGACCAGGCTGTGCGGAGGCCCAGCCTGAGAAAACAAACAAACCAACAAAAACAAGCAAACAAACCCAAAACCTCCAGTGTCACAAAAATCCAGATTTAACCTTGTTTTGCCCAAGAAAATGTGTGAATTTTGTGATCAAGCTTTGCTGAGAAGGAAAGGTTTAATTTGGACAAAAGGCTTGTTCATTCCCCTTTGTGACTACAAAAAGGATCAATGACAGAGGTAAGTAAGAGGTATTTTGGTGTCTCCTGTATGTCTGACCATAGATCTGTTAGGTCCTTGTTTTAGCATCAGATGTTTTATTTCTTGCATTCACACCCTCTAGCTGATAAACTTGTACTGCTACAAGGGAGCAACCAGCTCTTGCTGGGCTGGGGACTTGAACACAGGGATGTGGCTGGGCTTCCCCAGGGCACAGCAGCAGTTGTCGTTCCACGGCCTTAACTTCACTATTGCAGGCAGCTGCAGCCTTGGACAGGAAAAGCCATTCACAGAGATGGCAAAAATAGGAGAGATCCCAGCACGCTTCCATGCTCTGTGCTTGTTATCAGACCCATCAGACTCCAGCATGTGACCATGACATGTTGAATGCCAGCTGAGCAGTAGGAGCCAAGGCCTTTTCATGAAGTCTCCCATGGTGACCAGCCTTGGCAAGGCCCTTACTTTCGGGAAAGATTTTCTTTTTTCCTTTCCTGAGGTACTTTGAAGGGGAGGATCTTGTGGTGTTCTCTGAAGACCGAAGACTTGGGGCCAGCAGGTGGCACAAAGTGAACGTTGGAGAGACAAGGGTTGTTATCTCCTCTCCAGAGAAGCCCCAGTAGGAAAGGTATTATGGTGTGAGGGAAAAGCATCACATGAGGATGCAGAGAACACATTGAGGGAGAAAGGCAGCAAAGAAATGCTGGAGAACATCAGGAGGTTCAAAGTACGTGGCTGAGTTCATGGTCTGTGAGGGAAAATGGGAAAATCAGGGGCATACCATGGCTATCTGAGTTTGTAAAAGGGACTATAGATCTGTGGTAGGATTTCAGGTGCAGGTGGCAGGGAAGGGATGTGGGACAGACATTATGGAAAAAATGAATTCAGCAGTAGTCACCTCAGAATATTTGCAGGCTCTGAAACTTCTTCCTTTGACATCTACTATTGCCAGGAAAATCCTGGACTGTTTCTACAGCGGACACATTTCAGGTATATGGAGCAGAGGATTTACAGGCTGATGGCTTGACTGCGATTAAAGTGGCAGGGCGGCTTTCTGGACAGGGAAAGGGAAGCAGACATGGGCAAGTGGAAGCTTCATGCTGCAAAAAAACCTCACTTGGAAAGGCATCAGCATGCACCTGTGTAGGATTCCCCACCAGAGAGCAGCCTTGCTCCAGCAATGGTGGGGCTGGACATGGCTCCTGCAGCTCTCCGGTTCTGCTTGGACAAGGGAGCAATGGGGTTGCTCACAGAGTAAAAATGACCATACAGATCCTCGATTTTCTCCTTGTAGCTGAGGAATGGCAAAATTCGGTAAAAAAAAAAAAAAAAGAGAGAGAGAGAGAGTAATGTGAGAAAAAAAAAGTAGTTAAAATGGAAACTGTGTGCAAGGGAGGTGGAATGTAAAGTTAACTTATTTGTGAAGGTCATATATATATATTCAAGGCTCACCCATAGCATGAGAAAATTACAGTTCATTACATCGTACAGTTTCTATCATAAGATTTAAAACTCTTAGTCCTGCAAGCAGTGCAGTGTACTAATTTCAATGTCTAATGTAAGGCACTTGGGCCTGACCATCGGAGGTGCAGGTCACCCAAGTGTAATTGAGCTCAGCTGAGGTCTGGGCCATTGAAATCAACACGATCTGCTGTCTCTAATTACGGCCCTGAACGGAGGTATCCCAACAAAAGGGAGCGCTACTTAAAAGTCTGGCTAACAAAAGTATTTGAGACCATGTGGTTAGTTGGGGATGAGTCTGAACTGGACCTGATTGTAGCCAGCTGCTGATCCCACATGCTGTGAACTGGCAAAGTTGCTTTTCCCAAGGGGCTGGTGAAGTATGTTCAGTGTACAGTCAATGTTTCCTTTACAGTCTATGTTTCCCTCTCCTCCAGGGGTTGAAACGTCAGGGAGAGATGCCATTTTTCTGCAGAGAGAAAAGCAAGAGCTGTCTCCTAGTGCAGGATGGGTCCCTTTGAAGCAGCCCCGCTACTTCAGAGGGTGGTCAGCCTGAAGGGCTGTGCAACTGCATTACTATTGCATAGCCCATTGCTCAGACCTGTACTAGGGCCCAGTTATCCACCACAGTCACTAGCAATAACAAAAAGAGAAAAAAAAAAAAAAAAAGAAGCAAAAAAGACATTAGGGAGACCCTGAAGGCATTAGTGGGCCTTAACAGCCCTGACTGGTTTCATCTGAAACTCCACCCACACCATGGGCCTACTTCAGCAGGCCCAAGTCTTGTGGCTTGTCCTTGAGCTGGGTTGTTGGTGGGTCTGTCTCTAGCCCTGTCTCTGGGCTATAGGCTGGACCTTCTCAGTGCTGTATTGTGGCCCTGGCCTGTTTGCTCCTGGTTGGATACCCTGGTACTGGCTTGCCCCTTGCTGTGCTATCAAAGCAGCCCATTACCAGCCTTGCTCTCCATGCCCAGCCCTGTGGGGCTGCAACCCTTGGTGAATGCCTGTCTGCGCAGGGCCAACATTGACACCTGGCTTGTCTCCTGTCCTGTGTGGCAGCCCTGCATATCTCACTGGCAGAGTGCTGGTTTTGTCCTACCTTTGTCCAAGTGATGTCTGCATGGTGTGTCTCCCTTTTAGCTTGTGGGGCCTTCTGTGCTGACATTTCCCTGGCTTTTTCAGCTCTGAAATCTCTGCACTAAATATACTTGCTGAAATATGAGCCATCTGCCAATCGGGAAGGGATAAAAATAAGGCCGTTGTCCTTCTGTTGTGCGTGGATCCAAACACTATTTAGAAATGGGTCCTATAACAAAGTGCTACTTTCCTTTTTTTTGGGCTCTGCAGTCATAGGGTACAACCAAGTGATGAGTCAGGCTGTAGTGTTTTGGATGGGAGCTACTATTTTCATTGCTCTGTCTTACCTTATAGTAACACTTTGTTAGGAAACGTACTGGCATGTCAGAACCAGCGGCAGCCAGCTGCTGTCAGGCCAGCAGCAAGGTAGCAGAGCACCCAGAAAACTTGTGATCATTGTGTCTTTGATGCAGACCCATTTTTGCCTGCTGGAAGACTAAGAGGTTACAAAATCATTGTAAAGCATCATGTGCTTTGTGCTGTAGACACTTCTCCATAATTAACTAACACATGCTGCTGGTTCATTTCTCGTGAGCAGGTACTTAAGGCTCATTCTTCATTTGGGCTAGATTTGAAGTGGCATCTTGAAGCAAGAAAATGACAGCCATGATTCCTTGACCCAGTCAGCTCTCCTTGGTAGCTGAAGGGTTGTTCCTCCTTCAAACGCTTCCCATCACCTCTGACATCTAATCTCTCAAAGAAGCCAGGCTATTTCAGTCAGTTTTCAGTATGTATTTAGTGGTATTAGGAAAAATAAATATGCCAGCAGGAGAATTCCACACTCTGAAACAGAAAAAGAATGAACATAAATACTTGGGGTGATACTTCCATAGCAATAACAAAGAATTCCAGAAAATGATTCCTTCTGCATCAGCACAGATTAAACATTTCATTTGTCTTGGTCTATTTTAAAGCTATCAAAGGGAATGGATGATCAGGCTTATGGAGCTTCAGTGCATGTATTTCAGTGCATGAAGAGCTGTGTCGCTGCAAAGCCTTTCCAATCACTTTAGTTATATTTCAGAATCCTGCACTGCCAGTCACAGGTTTTATTCTGGTTGCTCTTAGGAGTGACTTATGCATACAGAGTGCTACACATCCCAGGGCACTTTAAAGAATTGCAGTTATTCACATCGTTCTGTCAGTTGTCATGCTGTGCAGGACTTGGCCTAAAGTGCATTTTCAATGCATCAATAAACCCAGAAGCGCAACAAAAACAAACCTGGAAGAAGAATATACAGATTCATTTATCATTTACTGTGCAGGCCTGAGACAGAGAGAATGACAGATGGTAGCTGTGTTGCCCAGTGATGTGTTGGAGGATGTTTAAATACCTTTGAGTGCACATACCTATGCAGGATGACAATATTACCCAGCAGATGAATAAACAAGACCTTTTTCTGAAGAAGAGTAGGTGAAATGTGGTAACCCTTATTAAAGGCCAAGACTAGCAGAAAAAAATAATTTATTGTTTGCTGAAAAGTAGACACCCTAAGACCTGTTTCACATGTAAGCAGTCCCATTGGAATAGCTGGGACGATGACAGAGGCACCTGAGTACAAGAGGTGACCTGGGGCTGTGTTTGCCATGCACACAAGTGGTCAGGTTTATCTTGTGGGGGATGCTGCATAGTGCAGGGGGTGCTCAGTCTCATTTGAGTTTGTGCCTCCGTACCTCCATAGGTGTTTATTTTATTTTTTATTTTATTTTATTTTATTTTATTTTATTTTATTTTATTTTATTTTATTTTATTTTATTTTTGGGGGAGAGGGGACAGACACAGAGGTTGTTCTAATAAGCTGAAAATCTTCTTTTGAGCTTTTCTTGTGCCTGGGACATGAGTAATGGCTGTATCCCATGTCTCTCCCTAATGAAGGAAAGGCTTCTACTACAGCTTCAGAAGGACAATGGGGAAGAAGGATTAAGAAGGTCTTTCCCTTTTGCTAACCTATGATATCACCAAAGACTCAATTCCTAGACTTAAAAGGCTATGATTTTTTTTTTCCTCCAGTAAAGAAGTGTGGAAATTAAATGCATTTGTTCCTCAACAGTCTTGAGGGAAATAGCAAAGGCTCTGTGCCTAGTGACTGAGCCCATCCTATGTAAGCCACTCCACTCTGTCTTTAAAATCTCTCTTAGATAATAGGTCTAGTGTCATGACAGTGATAATTCCTCTGCTGACAGGCTGTATGCTGCAGCAGTAGCTCAGCTTTAACTACTGGAGTTAGGGATTCCTGCTGAGATTACTGGTCATACCCTGCTTTTTAGGTCCCTATTATCTTCCTGCCATTTGGCCAATGTGCTGTCCTGCTTCTGCCAATGCTGTGGTTGCAGGAATGGAGCGCTTTTACTCTTGAAATGTTTGAGACCTGTTGCAAAGCCCATTGAAATTGATGCAGCTTTCTTTTATGGATTTCACTAGGTTTGGCTCAAGTCCTCGGCAACATTGCTCTTGCTTAATGTGAAAATTGGAAGCAACCTTGGTAAACAAGCCAGGCTAATATTCTACAGGCTGACAATAACTACTTGAAGGACAAGATAAGGTGCAAGAGGGTGAGGAAAAAAATTAAACTTTATTTTAAAAAGTTTTATCCAAACAACCTCAGGCTTGGTTTGACTTTGGTGAAATATATATCTAAGTTTATATGAGTATGTCAGCTTTACACTAAAGTTCATGAATGACTGCCAAATTTCAGCTCTGAAAGAGAGAGGCTTTCAGCTTGTGGCAAAACCCAGCTCAACTTTATGCATAGGCAAGGGAGTTGCCAAGAGCAGAAGATACCCCATGGCGTCGTTTGTTAATTCCAGACTTGTGGAGAGCCAAGCCTGATGCTAAGGGAGAGATCGAAATAACTAAGGCAGTGCTGTTTGGCAGGGAGATGGGTGGTGTTCACAGCAGGAGATCTTGCCTTCATGCCCTCCAGTCCCTCTAATTTTCCATAGCACTGCTCCTTTGCCCTTCCCTGGTTGTGTTCAGTGCTGCTGTGGAAAAAAAGTGGCCTGTCCCCATCCTTACGGTGAAGAAGCTGGATGCTGCCTATGCTTCTGAGAGGTCTGAAGCTCCTGCAGAAGGAAATGGACTGCCTCCTGCCTCAGCCATGGCAGCTTTAGTAGTTGTGCTTTGGTGTGCTCTTCTCAGGAGTCGCTGACAAGTACACTTCTAAATTACTTTGAAACTTGTGCTAAATGGCCTTTGAATAAAGCAGTCATTAGAAGCTATATATTATTTTTCTGAAAGCAGCTGTTACCCGTCTCCTTCACAGATGGGATCCTGAAGCAGCAGTGTGACTGTATAGCTGTTTCTGTGTTTGTGTTGATCTGCAGAATATTATGAGCACGATCAAATGCCAGAAATTTGGTAAAGAGGGACCACCCTGAATTTTAGTAACAACTTTGAATAAAATATTGGCTTTTTAAAAGCTCCTTGGCTGCTGTTTGGCTTTGTGCTATTCTTTCAGTAAAGAAAATGCTCCCACTCTCTTTCAATTGTAAAATATATGTTATATTTTTACAAAGAGGTCTTTAAAAATCTGCAGTATACCAAACAGGAGAGACTAAGGGTCTTGAAAGCATTTAGCATAAAACCTTGGGAGATGAATTCATTAGCATGCTAGTGAGTGATGTAATTTTGCTGATATTAAATTAAGGCTTGATTAATAGGCCCAGCCTTTTTCTGAATAATTGCGCTTCTTTTTTGGGGGTGGGTGGGGAGAAGGAGGTGGGGGAAAAATTTGCCTGTGTTTGTGGAGGTGCTATCATGCCTTTTGTATTTGCTGCCTATATTTCAAGTTGGACTGGTCTTTGCCATGATTTTTGCAAATTAAGCTACTGCAGTATTTTACAATCTGCAGACCAGATTCAATCCTCATGAAATGAACAGCTACTTTGCAGAAGGCAGCAAAGTTGTGTGAAGTGTGACATTGGCTCTGTCTGTAGAGCCATTTTTTTTGATGCTGCTGTGATACTGAGCCAAAGGAACATAAGAGAAATCTTCCTTTTCCTCCTTATGTGAGAGTGTGTTGCCACCATGATCTCTTAGTTTGGAAGTCTTGTGGTATTTAACCTTTGGAGAGTAAAACTTTTAAAAAAATGTAATAAAATAATCAGGGTCACAGTCCCTCCCCTCATTCTTGCAGGAACCTGCAAGGAATCAAACACAGGCAAGCAGTTTTAAAAGATGTAGAAGAAAGAGAGATGTAGATGATAATGGAATATGAAATACTGGCACTAATGTGGTCTAACTGGCTCTTACTAGAATTTACATCTTCCCTACTCCTGGGCTGTTATTTAGACACTGCTGACTTTGGTATGTATGAAAGAGCACTTGCTTGTGAGAACCATTCCAATTAATGGGACCAAGCTGTTTCATGCAAGAAAGGGCTGGAGAATTGCTTTCTATTTATGCTAAATTAGAGTGGACGTGAAATAACTAGGCAAGCTCTCAAAGAGGCTGAAACTTTAGTAAAAGTTTGTTCATAAGGAGGCTGATCCCAAGCCCATGGAAGACAATTGTAGTTGTTCCACTGACTTCAGTGACCTTTGGATCACACTCCGAGCTCTGTGTTAAAGCTGGTGTATGTTTTATTTTATTTGCTTGTGTTTCTACTACTGTTTCTATCCAAAAGCAACTGTTAGATTTCTGAAAAAGACAACTTGAGCAATTAGAATGAGTGAAACTTTGCTGTGAAAAAATTGCCAATAGAAATGTGCTAATGACACCCAGGGATTGTGTATTAATAGAGACTAATTAATGGGCCTAATTTGATGCCACAGGGGGAACCATGACACTATTCGTGCTCTGACACAAGTTAAATGTTAACAAGTCCCCAGAGGTGTTTGAGTTTGGGTCCCAATTAATGTAACCACATGTATGACTTAGCCATCTGCATATACCTAAGTGATATTTGAGGCTTGTGAATCTTGCTGTTTTTGCCTATGATGAGTAGGACAAAATGTGACAAGATATTGGTGCTCTGAAATGTCACTCCTAATATTTCAGTATTTGGCCCCTATATAGTACAGGAGGATGGAGTCCCATCATACCTTTGAAAATATCCTATGACCTATCTGCATGGTGACAGAGGCATCCTGAGGATTTGTACGCTACATTGCAAGAGCAGAACTGTTTCAGCTGGTTATCAGAACCAGGGATTGCACTGCCAAGTTCTCTGGGCAAGGTCTGCACAGTTTAATTGCAGATCAGCCATGCTGAGGAACATGCTACAGAGATTTCTGCTCCTGGAAAGCAGCATTGTAAGCCCAGGTTGGCATGCCTAGATAGCACTGTGTTGCATGGCATAGAATTTACTCAGCCTATGCAAGCAGAGGCATTTACCTCCATCATGTGAGTTCCTGCAGGTGGTAGATGTCCTCAAGTCAAAGACTTCAATTCTGTGTTAAACTTTGCACAGGTACAGGTATCACTAAAAAGCTTTTACTGTCATGGCTTTTTAGTTTGAATCTAGATGTCGCTGAACATTGTTGCTGTGTTAGACCAGGTCTTTGCACAACATTCTTAGTCATAACCAGTCCAGAAAGAAGTAAGGATTCTTTGGAAGAAATTCCTACATCTACTGGCACTTCTTCAGCCTACACAGTGTTGGTATGGGACCTATTCCAAACATGCTGTGGGTTGCTCCCTGAAGGTCTCTCCATTCAGAGCTGGCTGTGTTTACAAAGCCAGCTCTATGCAGTGTTAGATGAGAGTGTCTAAAATGTCAATTCTCTATTCCTAGTACAAAGCTGGTGTGGTAACAGGTCTTTGTGCAGACTTCTCTCAAGAAGATATTCTTCGATGGTAATGTGGAATTGCACAGGACACTTCCTTTTCTTCCTGCACTAACTTCTGGATCCAAAGGGACCCACTTGGCATCACAGACTTGTTTTTATTTCCCTGGCATCTGTGGTTGTGGTACTGCTTAAATATGTAAGTTATCAGATCTGCTAAGAAGGCTTGTAGGGATGAAGGAAGGCAGCAAGTGATCTGCTGTGAGAGCTCCTCAAGACCACTTGTTCTCTCTGGACTTACCCATGGCTACAGCTTTGCGTTGCCCTAAAAAGCTAGATTTCAGACATGTCCAAGGTGAGGCCAGAGCAGCAGTGTAACAAGAACATTGCATTACACAGAATTTCTGCCAGTGGACTTGACTTGCTTGTCACTGCTCTTCCTCTCCCCCACCTGTGTGTGTTGAGAGAGGGATCAGTTCATGTGCATGTCTCCGGCCCCATGCATGCACCTGATGAGTTCAGCAGTGGTTATACCACCTGTATTCCCCAAACTGGTGTGACAGAGTGACTCTCAGAAGGTGACCCAGGACCTGCACAGATGTGTGCTGAAAATAAAGCACCTGAAGTGGGCCTAGGTCTGTTCAAGCTATTAGAAATGGACACTCCTCAGTTCCACTGTGGACATCAGGTATGTGAGAGCCCAGGGAAGCACATGGGGTGCTAGGGTTGGCATTGCAGGCAGTCAAGTAGAAGCCATAAGTTTTACTCTGTAGTCTGATGTTTCCAGTTTTGGAAAGAAGGGAGAGGAAGAGAGGGCTAGAATAAAAATAAACCCAAATACCTCCCCAGAACACTCATCTGCAGCCAAATAAGTCACCAGCTGCCTCTTTCATCCCTACTGATTCTCCTATTTACCTTGATTTTCTAGCTGGCTAATTTGCTAGTTATTGCTGGCACCTTTCTTAATGCTCCCCAGTTCCCAGAGGTGCACATCTGGGCTGTGCGTCACCCTGCAAAGGTGAAAAGAGCACTGGTGAGGCTGTTTTTCTTCTGTGGTGTTCTACTGTCATAGATTTGGGAAGAGGCATAGACTCCTGACTTGAGGCGCAGATAGGGCAGATTTATATGTTGATGCATCCTCATGATGTGGCTCAGCTAATCAGCCATGGTATCCCCATTTGAGTATTTCCCTGTCCAGATATTAGAAACAACAAAGCCACAATAAAGGTGTACTTTTTCTTTCAAATTCTCTTCCTGCGTTTCAAGCAAGAATATAAAGATTTTCAAGCAATAGTTTTTCAGCTGTACCTGGAATGTGATTGTAGGATTTCTTTATTTATCTCATGTTTGGATTGATCTTTCCTGAAGTTGTTGTATTTGTGTAACTGCAAGGCGTATGCTGTGTCTTCAGGCTTCCAGTACACAAGGTACAAGCATATATGTATGTTCCACTGCTGGCAAAAAAAAAAAGAGGTAAAATAGCTCACAAATCCTGTGACCCATTGGTTGCTGCATGGGTTTTATTTCAAAGCCTTTAATTCACAGCTACATCTTCCCTTTGTTGTTTGTTTTGAAATGGATCCTCTCAAGCTGTCAGACTGGAAGGCTGCCCAAAAGACTGTGACATACAGAGAATTGATCTTCTAACAGTTGGTCCACATAGCTGTGGCAACGTGCTCATGACGACTTTGGCCTTCGTGAAGCTGGGAATTGTGCAAGCAGATATGTGTCAGAGTACATTCAACTTATTCAGATCTCTGGACTTTTTTTTTTTTTTAAAGAAACTGCAAGCAGGGATTATTGTGATGCTGGTCATTTGCAACCACAAACGTTACGAAAGCAAAGCTGACAAATTGGGAGAGAATGCAGAGGAGAGCAGTAAAAATAAAATCTTTTAGAATTAAAACCAGTAGGTTTGAGGTAAAGAGAGTTGGGAATATTCCCATATTGATAAGACACCCAAAGCAAGAAATACATGTCTGAAGTATATAAATATAGATATGTTATAAAAAGTATAAAGATTGCCTCAATATAATCCTAACTCTACAACCCTTTGATAGACTGCGTATCTTGGGGTTATAAAGAGAAAAAAACACACATTGTCTTCAAGCATGAAGTGAGCAAGCTAATCCCTCTGGGTTCTTAAAATATTAGGGACAAAGTGGTCTCTAGAGAGGGAGAGCTGAAGCACCTGAACGGTTCCTGTACTGCAGCACTGTCTCAGAGGAACTTGCCTTATTTGAAGATGGCAACAAGTCTGTTAAGCATCGAGCTGAGTGCTGAAAGTTAGTTGATGCACACTGCTTTCTCCTTTTTTAAAATGCTTCATTATGCAGTCAGCTCCTGCATGCTTCACTGCCAAAGCTCAGAGCTTCACCAGGTTTGGGAAACAATAGAGAAGGAGCAGCTTGGCTGGCCAGTGCTTAAAATTACTCTCTGTGGGTACTTTGAATTCTTTTGAAGGATTCACCTTCACAAAGGGTAGGTTAGGTTTGCTTTTTGAAATCATAGATATCCTAAAAAGTGCGTAGGAGCATAAATGTCAGCTGAACCACAGCCAGCTTTCTTCTGTTTTGCCTGGTGTAGACACTGAGTTTAGTTGTGCTTTTCAAGCAATGTTTTCTTACTCCATTGGATTCAGCTTCTAGGGTTGAGCAACCTGGAAGTTGTCTAGAGATGTCTGAACTGCCCAGTGCCCTTTCCAACACATCATTAACATAGAAAGTGTTTGCTCTTCATACACACATATACACACATATGTGAATATTATATTGAATTATATTTTCATATATACACATCTCCACCACCAAAAATAAAGCTAACTACTATCTTACAGAATTTTGAAAATGCTGTTTTTCAGGACCTTGAATTTATGAAATTGCCTGCATTCATTCTTACATTTCAGGAACATGTAGTGGAAGCTGTGCCCTTGCTCAAGCTGGAGAGAGATGACTTGTGCACGTGTATTTATGCATGCATGTTTCTGTGGTTGCATAACTTAAAAAAAAAACAAAAAAAAACAAACCAACCACAACATTGGTCAAGTGGACAGTCTATTGAGTAAGACTGGGACATTGTTACCACCGGAGATACTCATCCCAAAGTTTGGGGCTGAGTTTAATATGGGTAAACATGCTGCTCTGCAGGGGTGTGGAATAAAACTGCAGAGAGGTTTCCTTCCAGCTCTAATGCTTCTGTGGAAGGCTTTCTGGAAAGTAGATTAAATGGCAAACAACCCCATGTACTTATGGTGTCGCTGAAAATAGCGGATGGTTTTTGGTTTCACTGAAAAGCTATGTGGAAAGCTGTGTGCACTGGAATTGAGGGGTTATGGATGACAGCAATCACTCATCCTGATGAGTCTTGAAACATCTTTATGTTGAAAAAAAGATCCTTCTACCAATATTCTGTATGACGTTTACTGGCTTGCTGGATATGCCGTGAGAAGACAGGGCTGACTGTCCATAAACATTTTCTAACAAAGGAAGGAGAAAGCCTGGATTGTCTGACTCACATTTAGACTCCTCAGATGGCAAATAAAGCGTGGAGCAAATCCTGTGAACTGATGAAACTTAGGTTAATGATGTGTGCAGAAATGGACTTCAACATCTAGCTGTTCTAAATTCTTAACCATAAAAATAAATTGAGTCTTGAATTATTTAAATTGAATTATTAATACGTTTTAGAACAAGAGAAAGATGTGTTGTGACTTCTTCCTGGAACAACCCCATTTCATTTGAAAGGGTATCCACTGTGGAAAGGAGAAAGGAAATTCCCTTCAGTTTCATGTGTCCTGCTTGGCAGAGCTGTCTGGTGTAGTATCACTGGTTTAAAAAGATTTGTGGCAAGCAGATAATTTCTCCAAGGGGACCAGGCAGAGCAAGTAGTATCTTAAATGATGTCCTTTGTAGGACAGACTCTAGTCTTGGCAGTGCAGCCTTAGCAGCAGATCAAACACAGGCTAAACTGTTCCCCAGGAAAGGAGCCTGAGTTGATACAGGAGGACAGAGATGAGTTCAAGTAAGCCTTTTAGAGGCTTTTGGCATCACTGTCACTTTTTCTTCTTGGTAAGGCTGGCCTTTGCATGTTGGTACCCTTCCTTCCCCTCCCCCAATTTTCAATGTATAGAATATGTAAATGTAGAGAATATACAAAACATTGCAAAATGTGTGGCCAAATACCGTGTATTTACAACCTCCCTGCAGCAACTGCAGCTGCTCCTTATGTGGAAAAGTGATATATCCTGTTAGCTATGCTAAATCTGATGTAACTAGGGGAAATTCTTCTCAGACTGCCAGCAGCATATAAATGTCCTGGTCCAAGGAATGAAAGAAAATACAAAAAAGCTGAAAATACAAAAAATACCTCTGCTAATAGACAAAAAAAAACCAACAACAAAAAACCCAACAACAACAAAAAAAAAACAAAACCAGAACAATCAACAGCAAAAAAACAACCCTCCTAAACATCCATGCCTTTCATACAAGATTTTCTCTTTCATCAAGGGTATGATTCAAAACTCAACTAGAATAGATGGAAAGGTTGTTATTGATCTCAGAAGGTTTTGCTCAGTATCCATATGATCTGTACAAGGTGTTTCCCAGCTAATTTCTCTGGAAGTGCCTGAATATCATTGTTTATTAAAATGGTAACATCCCTTCTCTCACAGAATCTGTGAGCTCATACAGTTCTTACTCTCAGTTTCCATGCTGGTACATCAACCTTTTTACAGTTTCTCTACCCAGATCCCCTGACACATTGTAGATGTTTGACACACAGACAAAAGGCAGGTGTTAGGGCAGGGAGATATTGACACTATGGACAAAAATGCTCTTAAGATAGATCCCCAAGCCTACTGTAGACCTGTAGGCTCATCAACAGTTAAGATACAGAGGTAGTGTGTTCATCAGGAGTTGGGCACTTGAACTTCTGAGTTTTAGTGATATTGGCTGTGATACTTGAATGGCAATCAAGAATACAGGAACCTGGCAATATAATTTTTAAAATGCATTGGAGAATTTCAGCAACTGGATCTTTGTCGATTGCTTTTGGAAACTTCTTGAAACCTATAAAAAGATGGAATTTTGGCTTTGATCTCAAAGAAATAAATGTGTTTAGAAAAGTTGCTTTAGTTAAATACAGAAATCCTATAAAATACAGAAATGGCTGGTTAATTGGTGAAATCACAGTGGGGCCAACTTGGAGGATTAATGGAATACTCTTCTGTTTTGGTAGATCGAAGTAGACAGAGAGCTATTGGTCCGTCTTTTAGCCTGGGGATACAAGTTTGAATTGCTTTGTCCTGCTGGAATGTACTGTGCATCCTTAGGGATAAAATAGAATTGAATAGAGAAAAGGGAATTGTACTGAATAAATAACATAATATGGTGTGTTGCATGGTGCACATAGTCAAAGGTTTATATATAATGTACAAACGTGGGCTATTAAAAAGTGTTGTTGGAGTGGCATGCTTGCTCGCCTCACATTGATGGCATGTTTATCTTTAATGTGTTTCAATGATTCTGTAATTTTAATGCTAATAGACCATTCCTGTGGTTTGCTTTATTATATGGAACCTGAACAGTGTTTTCTAAGTCATTTTGGCATCTATTCCAGTTGGATGAGAGAAACTATTCCAGTTGGATGAGAGAATTGATTGAAAGCTGAAAACCAAAACATATCAGAGAAAATGCCAGCCAGAGAACACAATATGGATAATATTAAAGCCAATATACTATTGCTACAGGGTTAATACTATTACTAGGGGTAATGAATTCTGAATGCTGTTCATTTTTAATCCCTGTCTTCTCTGAGCAATGAAGTGCTTGGATCAAAGTCATAAAGTGTAGGCATAAAATAGAAGTTTGAAACAGAATATCCTGAACTGACCCGTGCATGTATATGTAGAAGAATGAGATAATATATATATAGTTTGTGGAACTATTTGCATACTTGTATGAAGGACTTTGTTTAACATTACCAGGAGAGATTTGTTTGATACTGGCCTTAAGAGCTGGCAAGGGATGGAGCACTTTGGCTCTGGTTCAGGAAAGCGTAACATTAAGCATTCAGGAGGATTTACTTGTATCCTTAAAGTCGAGCACATGTTTAAGTGTCCTGTTGGCCTGGGGCCCATTTGTTTAGTATCTTGCAGAACCAACTTTAAAATGGTTGAGTGGGCAGAGAAGTATTAGCTAATGTTATCGCAGCCAATGCCTGGAAATAAATGTGCTGCGCTTGCCTTAAGTCCCCTTTTCTTCCTCCCCCCAAGGGCTAATCTGGGAGCTTTCCAAATTGATTTGGGAAGTGTCCCCTGTAGGACTGAATCCTGCATCATCATCCTCCAGGCTCGTGAAAAAAGCTCTTGTTGACTTCATTGGGGCAGGGTTTACTGGTTGGTCTTTAAAGCCTATTCATAAAGGACTATCCGTTCTGCAAAAAGGGAAATCTTTTGGTGGCTGTAACTGTTGGCAGCTCAGTGAATGTGTCTTCCTTCCAGTGACAGATGATGAACTGCTTTGTGGGCTCACCTTCCTCATCTGCTCCTGCCTTCCCAGTGTGGTGCCACTGCAGCCCTGCCAAGGGTGGATGTGACAGGGCTTGGGCTTGGTTTTGCTGTGGCAGATCTGCTACTAAAAAACAAAACAAAACAAAACAAAAAACATGAAAAACTTTCCCAGTGACAGGCAGTTATGTGCTGGGACCTTCTTGTGAACCTGAAGCGAAAAACTCACCATTTATGTTATGGCTAAACAATTATGAGCTGCAGTGGGATTTTTGTTCTTGTTCTTTGTGTCTAGCAGGAGATTGCTTTCTTTGGTATAACACAATTGCAGTGTTCTCTGCGGTATGTTATATCTGGCAAGAGTGCGAATGATAGAAGTGAGGCTTGGAGCACCTTCTATCTTCACAGCGGGGAGGCTGAATTACTGCTAAAAGGAAAGCCTTTATTCATTTATTAATGTATTTTTGTCAGCTCTAGCCAACCACAACTTGTTTTCTTAGACATGTACATGTGGAAATACTCTGTGTTTTGAATATGCTTCCACATAACGTGTATGTAACACTGCACAAGTGCTAATAATCCAACTAAAACCGTCTTTTACTTGCAGAAGTTCTCTTCAGAAGGCCGTTTACTGTTTTATGTTTTAACGTAATTTTCCCATTTGCCAAGGGTGTTAAATACAAATCTAATGTGTTCAAGCACTGAAAAGCCCAAGCTTTGATTTAATGGTCCAGTGGGTAGAGCATGGATTTGAGAGAGGAAATTGGCTTCAGCCAATGTCTTCTTTGACTTCAAACAGCTCCCTTTGGCTCTCAGTATCTGTGTGTTTAAATTGCAGATAATGAGCTTGTGAAGTTTTTGATACCAGAGCATTTTATACGAGTTCTTAATTTACAGTTTGTTTACTTATGAAAGAAAATCATACTCAAGCTAAGGAGACAAGCCCTAAGTAAACTGTCTTTCATCGTGCTGTATAATTACGTGTTCTGACTTTATAAGTCCAGTGACGTGCCCAGAGGACCGCATGTAAACACCAGTGCAGTCTTAAGGTAGCTCAAGGGTGGTCAGCCTTCCAAAGATGTGAGCAGCAAAAGGATCACAGATGGAGATCATGGCTTCATGTGTCCTGGGACTGTTAATCCTCTCCACCAGTTAAGACAACCCATTACCTCAGTCTGCTGCTCTTTACTTGGCCACCTGTTATTTAATGCAGCCCTGGAGTAATTGCTACCTTCATTCATTTGCAAGCCTGTTTGCTGCTACAACTTTGTGAATTCACATTACAAGGTATTTCTCATTTTCAATACTTCTTTGTATGTGCTCTTGATCAACCCAGGCTTGAGAAGGAACGCACAACTTTATTCCATGATAATAAGAAGTATAAGAATGTGAGTGGGTGAGAAAATACACTGTATTTGCAGGTTAGAGATCCCGTGAGATCAGTTTGAGCAGCGTATACCATAATACCAAAATGTCCAGGAATGGGAGTTTTTTCAGCTTTACTTTTGTATGGTCACTTCTGTGATTGTGGGCATGTGGTGTCATTTTTTTACAGGTTCAGCTATAATTTCTGCAGTAAAGCATTATGTGTTTTCTCATTAGACTGTTTTCCTCAGCCTCTCTACAGTTTCAGCAACTCTTCCTCACTTCTTCATGACCTTTACAAACTTTACATGACTTTACAAAACTTTATGCCATTGGAGAATATTTTGTTGGTGGTATTGACAGGGGAGCACAGGAGTATTTCAGCTATGTCTTTTGATCAGAATTAAGCAGGACAAGAGATGTTTTGAGCATCCTGTTGAGGGTGGCCTCTCCCCTTGATGGGACATGAGGCCTTTCCTGGTAGGGTCCTTTGCAGCCATCCAGGCTATAAAAGGTCAAAAAATGTCAGTGATTCATTCTCCCACAATGCAGAATGGAGACTTGCAAAATATTCTAACTGCAGTAGGAGGCTTAAGTGGAGTTGTGGGGTAAATCCTATGTCATTTTCAGCATAAAAAAGAAAAAAAAAGGGGGGGGAGGATAAAAAAAAATCATATAAAAAATCTTACCTTGGCCCAAGAGAAGTGTTTTATTTCATTTTTGGTACTTTTGCCTTTATTTGCCAAATTCAAATTAATTTAGCAATGACACACTGTTTCAAAGTAGAAGTACAGTATGTTGTTTTTAAAAGAAGTAGAATGTTTTCCTACTGTTTTTCTCCAGTCAAAACAAGCTAATGAAGTTGCCATGGATTTAGAAAATGACTTGACCAACTCAAATCAGCATTTCAGATTGTGTTTAGATTTTCGACTGTGTTTGCTCTGATCTCTATTTTTAAGATTTAATTACTGAACATTTCTGTAAAGATAAAGAGAGTCTAGCGAAGCTAATAGGGTCCCAGTTGTGCCTTTTAAAATCCACACAAATAGTATGCTGTTCATAATTATTTTTCTCTGTAAGAATAAGTCCCAAGTCTGCTACAATGTTTTTACAGTGTATTAAATGCAGAAAACAGATCTGTCAATCAGGCATGCTAGGAGAGGCCATATCCTTGGAGTTCTTGTCATTTCCTCTGTCTCCTGAAGCAGCAGGCATGGCCCCTTGGCCTTGCTCTCAAAACAACCTAAATGGATTTAAAACAGATTTCAGCATGGTCAGTGTGGGGTGTTCCTAGCAGGTCAAAAATCAGAGTGATTATGGCATGGTGCTCTTATCCTGTCTTTGCTTTCAGGCTATAGGGCCTTTTCCCCGTTCCTTTTGCGGGATAAACTGTATGGCAGCAAGAGGTAACCTATTGGTTAGTCTTCAGCTAGAGGGACAGTTTTTATTAGCACAGTGGAAGAGGTAAGTATCCAAACAACTGATCAGCAAGCAGCTGCAGCAGGTTGTGAAATAGAAATATTCAAGCTCAATTGTCTGGAAAAGTATGAGCTGAGATTATTAGAATTTAGGTCTACTAATAATGCATTGATGCAGGGATTTAGAGTACCTTGCCACTTGCTGAAGGAAAAAAAAAAGTTATAACAAAGTGTTTGCATAAATATCACCTTTATTTGAATCTGTTGGATCAACTAAAAGGAAGCACAACTAGTTCTTCAAGGCAGATTCTTACCCTTGAAATAAAAGGGTATTCATATGATACTTATATTCAGCCCTTCTGGACTGCTACGTCTCTGTAGCCTTCAGTAATCTACAGTGAGGGGAAGATTTCTGAGATGGATTTAGAGAAGTTAAGTTCAATCCATTGGTTAAATTCTGCTCTTTCTCCTTGTTTGGTGAATGTGGTAAAATGTGCATTTAATGAGAAGACCGAATTTCACCACAGAGTGGAGGTACAGTTCTATTAACAGGAAGAAGCGTTTTTTCTTGTACCATAGGCAAAACTGGCTACAGTTTGGCTTTTTAGTCTGTGTATTATGTAGTTTAGAGAAACAATTCTTGTTTTTCGAAGGACTAAATTTTAAAACATTAAATCTCCATTGGTGTCACAGGAATGAATTTTTGCCTGTGCAGTTGGTTCATTCCATATGTGTTGGTATGGTTGGCCACTGGTTGAAAGTACTGTAGGTATTGGTTATTGAGTTATAGCTCAATACCATGTTACAAAAAAAAGATCACATGAAAGTAGTCGTAGATGATCTATCATATGACATTGAATTGAGTTATAACTACAATACTTTTAGAGTAACTGTTGTCTTCAAGGTGTATCTGTATATTCAGCAATAAAATAACTTAAGGAAACCATGCATGAACAGTTAAGGTAGGTGCAATAGTATGGGAAAAAAGGCATGTTCATTGTGTTAGCATATGCGATACTACTTCTGTCTTCTTGATAAATTACAGGAGTGTGTTCTATTCTGGAGGCTGAGATGAAAAGCAGCAGGGGGATTTATGCCTTTGGGGAAGAGTTTGAACACACATTCTGATGGTTTTTTTGCTTGCCAAAAGAGTGATCATTTTGTACAAAATGTAGGCAATCATAGTAAGACACTTTCTACTTTGATCAAGATTAGAAGATTAGATTCTCAAATGCTGTAAGCCAGCAAGGCTTTGCTGATATCAGCAAAAATTGATTTACTCCAGATGAGAATCTAGAACACTTTGGGGCTTTAAAGTTGGGTTGGAAGAATTTATTTGATGATGAGACATCCATTTTATTAGCTATCAGTTTGATTAAACAATCCAAAGACAGTGCATCAGCCAGGATTCTGGCAGGAAGAGATGGATGAATGAAAAATCAACCAGAGATGGAAAGTGAGAAGATTTTTGTTCATTGGGATTTACAAAGGAAGATTTGAGAAGAAACGTGTATTGGGAAAGTTCTCAGTAGAATGCTAAATACCTAATGAAATACATCTGAGAGACAACTGTCACAGAGATCTGAAATGATGTAAACAGAAAGTAACTGAAAGAGATTAGGCCTAGAGATTCATTCCATTTTCCATTTAAGTCAATTGAAAGACTTGCATTGGCTTTGCTGAGAGATGGCAAGTGTCCAAACTATTTAAGCATGATCAAGGGCTCTCAACGGATAACCTTGGCTTTGGGGCTGACTTCTCTAGCACATTGCTAACATCTGCCCTTTGGGATATCCATGTTGTGGTGCAGAGATCTCTTCTGTCACACAGTGTGGGAGATCTCCTTATTCCTTTGTCCCTCTGTACACATGACCTTGTACTTGCTAAGTGTGAGAACTTTAGGGGCTCTGTTGTCACTTTACTGAAATTTGTCCCTTGACTGTTCTTTTCTTGCCCTCTTGACCTCTTACAGAGGGACTCCCAGCTCTCTCCTGCCCCTTCACAGTGAGACACTGCAGCATTACAGGCTGATGATGGGAACACTTTGGTGGTCACTGTCTTAGGAGGCCAAATTCACTGCCTGTTTGTAAAATGCTGCTGTAGCCAGTTTTAGAAAGATTTTTTTTTTTTTTATCATCCATATTCTCTCCATTCCCCAGTGATTAATCAAGCAATTCAGTCTTTCTCTTTGCCTGTGCCATAGTTCCAGACAATAGACTTGGAAATTTCCATCCATCTGCACTTGGAAATGGTGGAAATTACCATTTTTGAAAGGGGTTAATAAAATCTGAAACGGAGAGTCCAGCAGAACATTTGAAACACTTGCCAAATCCTTGCAGGATGGCTGAAACACTAGCTCTCCCAGGGAAGCATTTTTACTGAATCTCTTCATGTCAAATAAAACACACCTCTGGGTAAGCTTGTGTTTCAGTATTTTTAATAAGAGAAGATATTATACCCCTGCTGAGGAAATAAGGATTTAGCATTTTAGAACAGACTGCCAAAAAAAGAAAAAAAAAAAAAAAAAAAGAGGGGGGAGGTATTAATAGAACCCTCTAATCCTCTTCAGGACAAAAATGGAGAAAACTTAATCAGAGTGAGAATTTTGGCAAATCTGAATACAGGAACATCAGTCAGTAATGCTCATGGTTAGCTTGGGTGGTAGGAGTAGTAATCTCATCCCAGCAAATTCCTATAAGACTTGATTGGAATGAAAAACTAGACAAACATATTTAATTGGGCCTGAGAGATGATTTATTTTTTTTCTTGCTCATGCATTTCTTAGAACGATTCTTGTCACCTCCTCCAAACGTGGAGGAAAAGGTAATGCTGGGAAAGCAGAGGCTGTCCCTTGGAATCTTTTCTTCCACACAGAAAACCTTGAAAGCCTTAAATCTGTCATCTTTTATTTGTCCTCCTGAGATCTTTTAGGGATTTGAAGTAGGCTAAGTGAACTGCACATATTCCCAAACCAAAATGGAGTCTCTGAAAAGATTGCATATAAATGTGGGTACACTAATTCTCCTATATTTCTTCCAGCCAGGTCTCCTTTACCTCTTGCATTAAAAAAAATAAAATATATTTTTTTTTCATTTCCCAGGTTGTGAGATTAGAAAGTAGAAACTGTTGGGTTTCAGCCAAATGAAGGAGACTAAAGATCTATTAGATCCAGACACACTTCTGATTCTGTCTATCTGGGATGAATAGAAAGTAGAGGGTTGTGTGCAGGAAGATGTAGGAGGGTGGGTGATGTTGGTCTCTATGCCCAGATCAGGGAGACAGGTGCCATTCTGTACAAAGGGCTGGATTTGAAGAGAGGACCGCCATCCCAGTCTGGGATGCAAATATATTGCACATAGAGCTAATGGCATATGTTTGAAGGTTAGACTTAGACAGTGAATCTGGATGGAATTCTACAGTTCATTTTTCATCCTGAAAGGCCTACCTGAAGAGCTTCAGTTGGTCACCATTTTTGCCTCCTCCCCAAGCTATGGACCATTTGGATTCAAGACACAAATAAGCATCAGTTTCTCAAGCTGAAATGCTGCCTTATGTGATGTACAAATACATTTTGCGAAGAGGAGATGATTTGCTCATCTGCTTCTGATTGTGACCCTATGCAGGCCAGAACTCTGGGTCTGAATTAGGCTGCACTTGAACTGTAGGGGAAAAATGATGGCTCTTCCAAGAAAAAAGTGCCATAGGACCAGCAAGGCTCTCAGAGCATTTAAGAGAGGTCTTAGGGATGCTTGAGATTGTGCCTAAGAGCTTGTGGTATTGCAAAGCCATTGTAGGAGCCAGATATCACCAGAACATGGAAGTGAGCTGGCTGTGGTCATGTTCCTCCAGGAATTCCTCTTGCTCAGCCATCCTGGTATAGTCTCAGTGTCAGTGGGCCCTTGTGAAGTTGAACCAGCTTTGCTATGCAGAGAGCCTGTAGAATAAGGTGAAAACGTTCTCAGTGATGGCAGTTCCGTACCAACAAATTTCAAGTGTTTTCCAATTCTTTCTACAGTTTTTCATAGAATTGGAAACACTACAACCCCCCCTTTCAAATGCGTTTTTCATGACAGTGTGAAAAAAAAATCCAGTTAATGTGGTTTACATTTTTTATAGCAATGAGCATACTATTAAAATATGCATGTCTCAGAACAGCATAATGATAATCAGAGTTATTATTCAGAGACAGACAATAGCAATATTAATGAGGCTCAGACATCTGTCAAATTAATCTGTAGTTTAAAGTTCAGGAAACAAAGGCAGGATTTAGTTTTTCTAACCGTGATTTCCCACTTCTGTCAAATTCTGAGTGGCTGTGAGTTGCCGAAGAGATTAATTTATATTTTTCAAGAGTTTATATAACCATAATAATGAGGAACTTAGGAGAGTTGATATAGTGGGTCTTTAGAGAAAACTCTCCCTGATCTTGCCACTTTGGCACGGGAAATCCGGAGCAGTTCAAACAGCATAAACTTATAGCAGAAACTGGGGGAAATAGCCTCCATGGGAATGCACTAGTGTGTAGAAAAAACTCACAAGCATTCAAATTCAAGGGATGTCTTCTATTACTTTCCCAGAAACAGGGATTCACTCTTGTTTTTGTATAAGGGCTGTCAGTCTCCCCTCTTGGCAGAGTTCAGGTGGCTGCGAGGGGAGAGGAACAGTCTGGTGGTACTCATTTCACAGAGTGGAGTTTAAGGCAAAATCTGGCTGTTGAGGATGAAGCAGGGCATTCACATACTGGGGTATTTTCTCTTCCACCTCACACATTTTCCTAATCTTTTTTCTCTTCATCAGTTTTATGTAACTCTACATCCAACGTGAGAGGGGATAAAGTTAGTATGGCTGTAGAGTTTAGGATGAGCTCTGGGAGCTGCAGATTAAGGTCTCACTTGCTCTAGCTGGGGCTAGGAAACTGCTGCAATGCACATCGCTGCACTGCCCAGAGCAGCCTGGGGCTTCTGGAGCCCAGGGAATGCTCCTTTGATCCACAAGCAATCTCACAGCCTCCTGGTGAGCAGCCTGCCTGTGTAGTAAGCATATGCATCAGTCCTGTTCCACTTTAGAGTTTAGGAAGAGTGGGTTTGAAATATATTGCATACATAGAGACAGTCCCATGCCTTGCATGGAAGATTTGGGGCTGTCATTTGTTTGCAGTTCCTTAGGCAAAGTCTGTTGCCTGTGGAGAGAAGCATGGCTCAAGCATTGCTCCTGAGAGGTGAAAGTTAACGGTGGGTGGACTATGGGCAGTGTGCCTAGTGTGAGCAGCGTCCTGCTTTACCCCAGTAAACACTGAGCTAAAAACTGTGAGATAATACCTGCTGGGTTTGGAAAGCTACACTTTTGGAGAAAACAACTGGTTTATCTTAACCTCCAGATGTTTAGAAAAGGAGATGCCATGAACGGGTTAATGGGATCATGAAAGATAAAGAAACAAGCAGCCAACTTTTCTTTGTCCAAAAGGTGCCTTCTTTTCCAACTCTCCTCTTGTCCAGTGCTGCGTACCTGAAAGATCAGAGTGCATTAAATTAATGAGCCTTGGAAAACCCTCCCTTTGAGAGAAAAGTTTCCATCAAAGTACCTCTGTTACCACCAGTGAAATGCTGTCAGATTAAGCCTTGCATCCTTTCAGTATATTATAAAGATTTATAGGATTTCTACCCTTTGATGGCGCTTTACATTGTCTACTTTCACTGCATGATATAATTAACCTAGCTTTTTCATTTGTCTCCAGTAAAAATAAGTGAAATAGCAAGGATGTTCAAACCTAGCAAGTCAAAAAATCCTTGACAGATCTCTTCAACTGGTGCATGTTTCACACAGTTTAGAGTATGGAGTTTCACACAGTTTAGAGTATTCCACATTGAATTCTGTGGAGAAGTCTATGCAGATAACCAGCTCACAGATATCACAGGTCTGGCATGCCTTCGAGATCAATTTAATCTCCTAGGGCACCTCTGCAGCCTGGCTAGGCTTTGGATTGTGGTCATAAGAACACAGAATTGGTTCCTTCAGCATTGTGCGTAGTGCTCTGCCTCTAGAATAGGCTGTGGATTGAGAAGTCAGGCTTGTTGGAAAAAGGCAATAACATTGGTTAGGTGGGTTCCACACACATTTTGTAGATTTTTCCTTTGGCAGAAGGCATAAAAATGACTCCCTGTCTTGAGGAATGCAGTTCTTGCTTATACAGCCCTGATTTTGCAAGTTGACAGGGAGTCATGCACTCGTACACGTGTGTGGAGTCGGCTTCTGAATGTAATGCATTCTGTTTTCTGGCTGGATATATTGCTATGAGCATCCATCAGACTGCCTGGGGCACTCGGGGGGAACAGAGATCATTCACTGAGTCCAGTCAGGCTGTAGCCCTGCTCTATGAGCTCCTTTTGCAGTGCTTTACAAAGCAAGTTGTTGAGTTGTTGTCTCCAGCCTGTATACTTGTGTCAGAAAATACAGGTCTGTTGGAAAAAAAAAAATAATCAAAAAATCACAGGGAAGACTTTCAAAGGCAAAGCTCTTTTGGGGTTCTGGACTGAATTTTTATTCAAAAACCATTAGCATATCTTTGAATGGATTATTAATGTTACCCTATTTGAGAAGTCAGTTTAACCTGCTTCTCAGATAAAAAGTTTGATAAAAGTTGTCATCCACCTGAAAGAGTCTCAGGTGATTAACTCTTCTTTACTTTCACTGATCTCTGGTAGCAATGCTCTTTATGTCGGCTGTTGTTTGGTTGCTGCTTATATTCATGTGTGCATTGCTTTTAACAGCATTCAGACTTTTTCTAGGATTATTTGAATAGATCCTAGAAGTTGTGATCACATTTTTAAGGAATATTTGATTTTCACACATAATTCTTCTGTTGCTTACATTTGGAGTATCATCTCTAAATTGAATTTGAAGCGGCTTCCATTCAGTCTACTTACAGATGTGGCATTATCTATGAAAAATTTATGTGAAATCAGGTTTCAAGTAGTACTTCTAGTTCTGGAGTTGAGATTTCTGGAAGTAAAGACAGCTCTACTACTTCAACTGGCATGGGAGTGCCACCATGATCAGTGAGTTTGGATGGAAATATTCTGAGAAGTTCAGTTCCTGTATCCAATAAGAGTGTGAAGTTATTTGATTGTCCTGGTAATGAGTATATTACCTCTGGCATTGCTTTAGTGATGTAAGCTCAGAATACCCTGAAATCACCTACTGAACTTTGTTGAATAGCAATAAGACAGTTGTTAGAAAGGGATGCCTGCTAGCTGCCATCATCAGATCAGAACTAGTCACCTAGAAGAGATGTCTGTGCTCCACTATTCATCAGCTCACTTTATTGTCCTTTCCCGTGTTTTTTTTTTTTTTTTTCCTAGTTTGGTTGTGCAAGTGAGTGATTAATAAGTTTTGTCTAGCAGTCTCAAGATAGGAGTTGGCAGCCAAGACCTCTTGGCCTCTAGTCATTCATCTGACACCAGGAGCATTTCAGTTTGAGCAGTTCACTCAGTTTCTTTGTGTTATGGCTTACCCTTCCCCTGTACAGCTCTGTGCTCATACCAAATGGCTTATTAGTCATCTCATGTATATGCTGGGAGGGTTAGACTCACTTAGAGAAGAAATAGCTGAGAAGGGAAAATGCCTTCCTAATGCTGAACTTGATTAAAGCTTTATTATTCTATGAATTTTTGGAATTACAATTAGGAATATTGTATTCAGAAATAAATATTTTTTCTTCTATTTTTCTAAATTCAATAGGGAAGAGTCCAATGGTAGCTATCTCTCTTGCTGAGCTGAACAAGCAAGAGAGTTTTTGAACATTTCTAAACATTTTTAATATGCTCTTCTGCTTACCTTTGTGTATCATGATAGCATAATGGAAAAGACCAAGTTCATTGATTATAACAACTACAGTGTCATAAAAGGTGCTAATTGTACCCTACAAATATTTATGCAGGTAGGATAACAATCATAAAAACATGGTAATATGTGAAGGAAATGATGAAATAAAAGAAATAACTGAATTAAATAGTGTCTGAGCACAAGAAATTATAGGAGAGGGGAAGAGGTTGGAAGAAGATTAATGTGTAATTGCTAATGCTTGGCAGAAAATAATTTGCGATCATTTAAAGAGTTTATTGGGGTTAGTAACTTGTAGGCCATAGTTAATTTTTTAGATGCTTTTTTTTAGAAGTCTGCAATTTGCATGGACTACATAGTGACTAAGAGGCCTTAACTAAACTCAATTTATTACATAATTATGGCTATCCTCTTTGTTAGAATGTATAACACCTTGTAAAAGGCCATAAATATCAACACACACTTGTTCATATATGTTCATAAGCACACACACTATTGATGACTCGGTCAGATTTTAAAAGGAATTTGAGTGCCTAAGATGTTGACAATGTCCTTAATGCAGGACAAATATCTACACTGACCAGATCACTAACATATATTAGAAGTAGCGAGGTAGGCATCAATCTAAAGCTGGTGAGACCAGCGTCGCCCTGATATCTAGTGGTAAGGATGTCCACACTGGAACTTCAATCCTACACCCCCTGTTCAGCACTGGCGGAGTCCACCTGTGAGTGCTACTTTCTCCAGCTTGTATCAAGAACATCCTCTGCAATAGTTAAAGAATGATTTAACCTAAGTCCAGCTGTGATGACTGTCAGTGGGACGGCTGCATCTGTTTCAGTCCTGCTCCTGATCTGGCTCATCTAGTGCGGTCTATGGATAAACAGTAAGCAACTCCAGGTCACTAGAGCGTTTTGTGTATATAAGGAATTCTGAAAAAAAAAAAAGTCGAGTTGGTTCCAAACAAATTCAAGACAGCATAAAAACAACGTAGTATTTATAGGAGGCAGAGGACTCTGAAATATTCACAATCAGATACAATATCGCCAATTAAATATAAATAAATATAATTTCTTTGCTTTTAGGTGCTCTTTCGTACTGATCATATGCCCTATTTCATCATGATTTATGGAAGACAGACACCTCCTTTACACCCTTCCCAGCTCTCAAAACAGTTAAAGCTTAATCCTTCTGTCAAGCCAAAAGAGATAAAGATAACTTCTAGCTTGCTGAGTTGTTGCCAGTAATCGGTAGCTTGGCTGTATTTGGCAGTCAGTGCAACTGTTACATTAATCTCCATTTTAGTACATCCTTAGCTCCAGCTTTACCCTAGTAATGACGTGGAAATGTTGCATGTTTACTGCATTTTATTTTGCAGAAATTATTTTTCAAAATACACTTTTAAGGAAACTTCACAATCACAACTGGCACATCCAACCTTGCTATTGATCCTGTGTTTCAATTACAAAACCAGTTAAATAAAGATTTGGTAAATTGGTAGTATGAAGAAGGCATCTTAGAACACTTATATTACTGCTTTAGAATTGAAATCATAGGTGTTTCTGAACATTTTACCATGGAAGAGAAGTCTCACCTTGGATTCAGAACTTCAGAAAGTAGGGTGTAGGTTCATATAGTTTTTCTCTATTGAGTGTACCTTTAAAAAAGATGAACTAGCTAAGCCTATTTGTCAGCAGAGGAATTTTGAGGAAAATTCAAAACAGGACAGCCGTGACAGGACAGCCTGCTCAGGCCAGTCTTTCCTGGCTGAAGTATTATGAGATGTCTCCGACATAATAAGGTGTTTTTTCTCAGAATAGTTACTGCAGGCCTTAAGGTTATTGTGGTTGGCATTTACAAAAACTTTATTTTTAAAACAGTGCCACAAGTTACTATATGCTCTCCTAGGGCTGTGGGCCGGAATGTGCTAAAAAAAGGACCCATGTTAGTGATAAAGCAGTGACTGCATGTGCCAGTGGTTTAACCTTGTCATTGCAAATGATACAGTCTTCTGTAAACTATTTAAAAGCGGCTATGGGTTGAATATTTCTCTGAATTACACTGCCGTATTAGTCTGAAACAGACACAAAAATGAGAACTAACTTCTCTCCCTGATGTGAGTTTGGAATTGTAGTCAATAAGATTTACTAGTTACCTTTGGATTGCACCGATGCAAGTAAAAAATAAGATTATTATTTTTTTTTTAATTTAAGCTTCTACAGAAATTTTGTGCTTTGTCCCAATAATGCCTGGGGGCATTGCTGTACAGTGTGTAAACATGCAGCTACAGTAGGATCCATGGGCTGGGGGTGAGTATAAGTAGCTACCTGCATATGGTGTCCAGGCCAGCCTCACTCACCTGGCTGGTATTTTGTATCAGAGCTTTCAACACAAGCTCCTTATTCAGTTACCAGATAATTTCATTTTTCTTCTATGAAAAATGCAATTGTGAAGCAGGGCAGGAGAGCTTCAAGATAGCTCAGCTGCTCCTGTGGAGGAGGTTGTATACATCATGAATATTCCTGCAGAGAGACAACTGGACACAATCTGGTTCGGTGTCCTCGGCACACAGAGGAAACTACTAGACTTTGACAGTTTGCTATTAGATTAATTCACAACATTACTAGCCAGGAAACAGTTAGTAGAAGGCAGTCGTCCTACAACAGCATAAAAACAAAGTGAAAGGAAAAAATGGACCAGGGTGAATATAACTACAGGACAGGATGTTTAACCAAGTCCATTCTCACCCTGCCAGATTAAATCAGCCAAACAGTAAGGAGCAGGAAATAACCAGCAAATATCTACAATATCTGTTTTCAAAGTACTGGCTCTGTATCAAGGACTGGCAGTGGCAATTTCAAAGAGGTGTTGGTCTGAGGTAAGGGTAGATCATGGAAGGAAAAATGCCTGCCTCTTGTAACTGTGAGTATGGTTTTGTATGAAACAAGATCAGAGAGGTCTGAAGTGACGTGTCCAAGGATGCTTAATGAATCAGTCAGCAATAAATCTCGCAGACATATGCAAAATCATCTGAAAACCTGGTTAGGAAAAACATGCCTGCTGGAGAACTTTCTATTCACTGATACTCATGAAAATGCTCAGAATAAGTCAAGAAATATTTTTTATGCTCCTTTTGGACAAAGAAGGTTAAAACTACTTCCTTCTGTCAGGTTCCCTGAAATCCATGCGGGAATCTTCCCTCAGATCCAGCAGATGCATTCATTTGGGACACTATTTTGCTAGTGTGTTACTTTATTTGAAGTACAAAGATGGTTTCTATATCTTGAAATATTTAAATATTTTGATATGGTAGTAATGATGTTGGAGCCACGATGATCTAAGTATATAAATATGGAAAAGTTTGTAGACAGGGACATTATTAACTGGTATAAGAAAACTATCACCTTTCTCCGTGAATCTTTACTGTGCTGAAAGGCTTTCACTTTTCAGTTTCCATATAGACATCTCAGGCATAACCTGTCCTCAAAAACAAGCCTTTAGAGCTATCGAGTGACACAGCCAGAAGACTGCATTAATTTCCCTTCTGACCTAAATCATATTATCTTCCACACCACCCTACAAAGTATCATCTGTGACTGGCTTTTTTCTGCTATCAGTCTGTACCAAAAGGTTAAGAAAGTTACACTGAAGTGCCCAGAGCCCTAAGGAAAACACTCCCAATGAAAGCAGCTCTGCAGATCTTTCACATCATACACAGATGTGACTTACATTTCAAGTACAACATTATTTGTTGTTATCATCCCTGATATTTAATTTAAGTGGAAATCAGTTTGTTTCTTCCCCCATGCCATGCCACGAGTTATTGCTCGTCGGCAACTATGTGCCACATACCTGTGTGGTACAATGCAAGAGGGTCTTTTTTTTTTTTTTTTTTTTTTTTTTAAGACCATGGTCATAATTAATTTTAGGAAGTTATCAGAAGACTCAAGAAGTCCTCAGCCAAACAAGCTGGAGAAATAGGACACATGGTTGTGCTGTATGGGGAATCACTTGTCGCCTTCACTGTCAAAGCAGATTCAAGGGATTTCATCAGTTGGTCACTTGACAATTTGAGGATCTAAGGGGAAGAGGGAGTTTTCCAAATGCATCTTTTTGTTCTCCTATAAAATAGCCAGGGATCACAGTTCTCACGGACTTCAAATGAGGTTTGTGCCCTTGTGTCACTAAGGGGCAGACCCACTCAGAAAATACTTTTGATTCTTGTTCCCAATGAGTTTTGATATGTCTCCCTCAGCCTGTGCCCTTCAGTAATCCTTGGACACTTGAAAACTTAACTGGATCATACGTTCTTTGGTATCATCTGTCTTGCTGATTGCGTTGATGAGGTGTACTCACACTCACTCCCTGCTTTGACTCCATGGTGGCTTATTTTCTATCTGACCTTCTTAGATGTGCCCCAGAATCCTCTGGACTGATTCCCATGGTGCTTCAAAGCACACGTGCAGGAATGGGTGCAGTGATTTATAGAGTGCTGCTGGTATTGGAGGAGGACTATTTGCGAGTGACTAAGTCTGTTTCAGTGGGAGTCTGGGGATGGTGAAAGGGAATAGGTTTATGAACTTCAGGCAATGTGTCATGACCTGTACTTTAAGACCTGGCTTAAAATATCGCTGGAATGTACAGGGTCTTAGTAGGCATGTTAAGAGATAGAAGATAGTAACATGTTTGCAACAAAAAAAGCAGACATTATCTCACTTCAGAAAAGACATCAAAAAGAGATAACAAAATGCCTACATGCATTGTAACTACTTTCGCTTCTTGAGCCTGTCTTCAAAGTTGCCCTCAGTGTGCTCTGGATCAGTATCTTAGATAAGGAGGCAAACTACCAGAGCTCAAGGAGAAAGAAAAGGGGATATTTGTGCATGTTACATTCTGAAAAGTTGAAATGCTGAAAGAAATATAAAATGCTACAATTCTATTGATAGTGACTGTACTGATAAAAATAAATAAATATAGATGAGAGCCTTTTCTAGAACAGCAACCGTAATTCCTCATTTTGTATGTGCCTTCCTGAACTCCGGTATTGTCTGTGATAAACTTTGAGCCATGCAGCCCAGATTAATTCCATATTTCAGAAACTCAATAGCTACAGTAAGAACGTGTTCACTCAGTGCTGAAAGTGAGGAGTAAACTGTGTCTTCATTGAGTTGGTATGGAGGATTGGAATCTGCATGGTACCTCCATGTGATAAATATATATCCAAGTAGCATTTAGCATAAGCACAATTGAAACAATACTGTGAGGTTAAGTTTTGGTACTAAAGGACTATGGTAGATTTTTTCCTACTTTACCTTCTACTTTTCTCGGTATTTACTTCATAATCAAATGGGATACCCAAGGAGAAAAAGATTAGGGACCCACCGATGATTGTAGTTTCTTTGTACTGATTAAAGGAAACTGGCTCTTGCAACCAGATGCAGTGGTCTCAAACTTGGTGATGTGCACTGTGTAAGATGGTAGCTTGGATTGATTATCTGGATTACTTTTTTTTCCTTGCCCTGCTCTGTCTTTCTGATAATTGATACGGGGGTAATACAGGAGTGATGTTCTTCAGAGATGCCTGTTTTTGTTCCCCAACTAGAGTCAGTGACATAGTAGTTTGAAGACTCAGTGATGGCAACCTTGTTCCTACTGTCTTCTGCTTTGAAGACGGTGAGTCCCCAGTGACTTCAGAGGTGTAAATAAATAATTTTGTATTCAGTAACTGTAGTAGTGCAGTATGAAATGATAGTGACTGTAAGCATGCCTTCCAGAGAAGCCTTAAATCTGAACTATTTACAAGAACTCTTTCATTTTCATAAATGTCAATGACAGCAACATGGGGAGGTAGTGTTTGCTTCTGGAGGGGAAATTTTAATGAGCAAGAAGTTTACAGAATGTGGAAAATGGCTCAACATCCTTGTTGACTGGAATCAGCTTGACTAGAACTGCAGAATGGAAAATGAAAGGAGACCACTGCTTCTCACGTGTAACATTTAAGAGTGGTGATTGGGCTAATAGAATGACCATTTCCGAACTGTGTGGAGCTGTTGTTGTGCATGACCAGGAGCATGACTAAAGTGAACGTCACTGCCATCTTGTACTAGCAGTGGCATGGTTTAGTGGGTGTTATTGGTGGTAGGGGGATGGTTGGACCAGATGATCTTGGAGGTCTTTTCCAACCTTAAAGATTCTATGTTGTTCCACGGAGTCAAACCAACCTCTGGCAAGACCCTCTACCCTCTATCATGGGTAGAACAAACAGGGTAAAGATACACATACTGCAGAGTTTCTCAGTGCAGAAGCCTATCTGATTGGTACCATGGTACTGTGCTATAAACGCAGTAATATTGAGTGAAAACAGCACAGTGCAAAGAACAGCAATAAAGAATGGGAGATATTTGCACCATTTAACTCTTTCTCAGATCCACTTACTTGCATATAAGTAAGTGGGCTAATTTACTATGTGATTTGTTGCCAAGCCTGGGACTCACTGAGGAGAAAAGGGAAAGGTAAAACATGAGTGCCCTTTTAACTGTAATACTTGGGTAGTAGTTAAAGACTCTCCATGTTGAAAAGAAGTCTAGAATACCTCAGTCAAAGGAAAGATACTGTTTTTCATGGCAACTTCTTTGTTTTGAAATGTATTTTTTTCTCTTTGAAGTGAAAGCAACTCTACTGTATTTTTGCAAACAAACAACAAAAAAGTATATCTTCTGTTGAAGTTTTGTAGCTGCTGGTGCTAGCGTAGAACACAGGATGTGCAGACTGCTATCACTCTTGGGTGTAATGCAGACCAAAGCTCAGCAGTGACAAAGACTGGAAGTGGGCACCACTTTCTAGGAAAGTGCCCAAACCTAGTACCAATCAGCAAGGCATGTTTTGTTTCTTTACCTGACCAAAAGAATTTCTCTATCAAAACACAAAAGCATTTTAATGGCAAAGTTTTTTGGTAAAAATATTTTGACAGTTTTGTAAATGTTCTTTTTAACTTCCAAAGACAGTATGGGTTCTGTATTTTCGTATTTCATTGGAGTAATTTGCTAAAAATGGGACAAAAGTACCTTGCACTGTGAAAGACTAACCTTGCAATTTACCTCATGTCAGACTGTAATGTCCATATTCAATTGTGAAGTGTTAAAATGCTTTTGTAATTTGTTTGTAATTTAATTTTGTTTTTGTAACTAACTCCTTTGTTTTAAATTATCTTCTGGCTCACAGAATGTGCACATCTGCCCATAGCTCTCCATGCATGGCTAATAAGCAATCTCCAAAGAGTCACGAGAAATCTGTGGAAATAAACATGAGAAATGTTCTGCAAATAACAAATTAGCAATAATTATACAGACTATATGATTTCTTTATAAGTCATCTTTGCATAGCTTAGTGAGGATATCTCTGGCAGGTTTTAGTGTTTTTTGTACTTTCCATGGCACATAAATTTTCAGCCTCCTACAAACTTAATGAAAATTGAATGTGTACATATATGAATGTATAGAAATTGGACTGAAGTAAAAATGCAAAAATTAATATTTACTAAGGTTTATCCAGCCATGAAGAAAAGCTGTGGTTACAGTCTGTTCACTGAGATGCACTGACAGTCACTCTTTCTTGAAATACAACATCGTAGGGAGTATGACCTAATTTGAATCTCACAGAGACTGAGGAACGATTCCATTCACTAACATGGAGTTGGAAGCAGCAGCCTCTACAGCTTCTGCTTTCCTGTTCACTACTTATCTGATGCTGGATTTTCATTTTGTAAATTCTCCATCTCTTCTGTCTCCAAAACCATGTTATCGCCTTTCAGCTTGGTCTGCTGCACTCCAGCATTAGTTATTAGGCCTAGCACAGAAGAAACATTGTAGTCTGTACTAAACAGGAGCTTGGATGACGGAGTGAGTATAGTTTCTTTGAATTTTGCTCTTCCCAATATTTGCTTTACAGTATTCATCCATTGGAGAATTCATAGAAACTTGTTCTTTTTTCTTTCTTTCTTTTTTTTTTTTTTTTTTTTGATATTCACAACTCTGGACATCTAATATCCTATTAATTAATTCTACTGAGATATAATTCTGATTGCTTACTTTATATTTCTGGACCTAGCAACACTCAAGCTGCATTTTTATCAGAAATGTCATTACTCAGAACATTGGAAAATGCGTTTTCATGATCCATTTGATATCCGTGGTTAGCAAGAGGAATCTATCTCATTCCCTGTACATTTTTAGAAGACAGTTTTGGATCGTGATATGTAGTGAGGCAAACTGATTATATTAAACATGTAAGAAAATAACATTAAGTTGTATTTTTCAGTAACATGACAGCAAGAAATACCTTCAAAGAACCCTTCCTGGAGTTTCTGGTTTTATCAGGGTATTTGGTCTCCCTGGTTCAGTGCCTAGTAAAAATAGTCCAGCTTTAATAAAGCACAGATGTTGACATATTCACTCACCTTCATCATTGCATGGATGCATTTCATACTGAATTTCACCTAAGGAATTTTAGACTTTACTGATAATAATCAAAAACACTTCTGGCTTCCCTTTGGGATCATTGCTGTTTTTTTAGATCAAAGATGCCCCATCAACATAATGACTTGAGATGGAAAGTTGTGATTTTTTTTTTATGTACTAATGAAAAGATTAATGTGGCTTAAGTATGGTAAGTTTAGCACTTCTGTTCCTTAACCTTGTTTAGCCCTTATGCCATTGGAACATATTTTTGCAATTCTTTCCCAAAATCATTCTTTGTCCTTTGCTATCAGCAAGGGTAGTCATCTATAATAAAGTTAGGATTCTGTTTCAATATAATTAAATATATTTCCTTGCTGAATACATTCCAAGCATTCCTTGGAAATACTTCCTTTTTCATGTATAGAAAACCCAGTATGTTTAAATTTCAAACAGTACCATTAGTGCACAATCCAGTACTTTATTTCTAATGATACATCAGATCTGGAAATTCCTCAGCCAGTTCAAGACAGGCAAAGGGGCAAATTTTCAAAGTAGCAAGCTGGAGGTACACCCGCAAAATCCTTATAATGGTTAGCAGATTTTTATATTTCACTTTGAAGATTTATCCCTTTCATACTGAGCATGCTCTGTAGACCATAATAGATTGTTAGCACTGATTAAAAATAAATCCCTTTCCAAAAGCATATTGCCTTTAGAAGGAAGAATGGTTTAGTGTGGTTACTTTAATGGACAAGTCAGTGAGGAATAGCTGAAAAGATAAAGAGAAATTATCCTCTTCTGGAATCATGAAAGATTTGGATATTTTACTTTCTATTAATCTCTTGCAATCCCCAAATACTGAATTAGAGGGAATCTCCACGAGACAATGGAACAAAGGAATAGGATTGTTAACGACTTAAGTCTGTGGGCATGGGAGTTGGACAAAAAGAATAAGCAGATAGCGAGACAGAGTTAAACATAAAAAAGAGAGGTGTGTGTGTGTGAAAGAATGAATACTGGTGGAAAGAGTGTCAGTGCTGGTTTGCCTGCACAGGGAATGGTGTTGAAGGAGGTCACAGCTGCAGCACTAATGCTATTGCCACCATTATCACTGCAGCATGAGTACTTTGCTTACTTTCAGTATTTGTTGCTCTCTTTGCAAAATTAGCACATTCTACTCATTACTTCTTGGCTCTTTACAAAACTTGTGATGTAAGAAACCATAGAGACACCAGTCTGTGGGAATCCCTATGGTAGAAGTGTGGAAAGCTTCTCTCTTGTTCATTTGCCAGGGAACTAAGAAGGACCCAGAGAGTCCATAGCAGATATCTTGAGTCTCCTTTAAAAAAGGTGGTTCTCTTTTTTTCTCTCCCAGTTTTGCTGCTTATGAATAATTATTGGCAGTTCCACAATGAGCTGAGAGTAGCCTTCACTGAAATACAATTGAGAATGTATAATTAATGTATAATTAAATGGAAGCCTCACAGGGAACAATGTCACTGCTAGGCAGGAAGCTGTGATCTACAGTTGTACATCCATTCCTATCAGACCTGCTTGTACTACAAAGGACAACCTTTTAGCAGTTCTAATTAAGAAGATGCAAGAAGAGTAATTAAGAAGACTTGGACACCATAAGGAGTGTGTATTCCTTTTGTTACTGCTCACTGCTGGTTAAGCAGTTCAGCTGCTTTGTTTCCAGGCCAAACAACATCATTGTGATGTTAAAATTCAAAATTCATATTGGTAAATCAGGGGAAGTTGTATCACACAGGAGCCATAAGTATCCTAGGAGCTGCACTGAGAGCACAGGAAGTTGAACATTAAGAATGAATGTATAAAATACGTATATACATTTATATAGTAATTATAGTTAATCGTATGCACTATGGTGAAGCCATAAGGAGTTGTGTAGCTGATTGGTGCAATGCAAAGTTTCTAGTCCAAAGTGAGACCTGAAGGTTTTAAAGAGACACTTTTCTCATTCAGTGGGGCTGCAGGGTTTATCCTGGGAAGGCAGCTATACAAAAATGCTCACTGACTCGGGACTGTTATGGCTTCAATTCCTGTTGGAACAGAGGTGAGCATTTTGAAAGAGGGTGGCGTGTCCAACCTGCAGAAAAAAGATTATTTTTTTTGTGAGACATGTACCAGCCAGCATTAGTGAGAGTATCACCAGCTGGTCAAGGGAAGTGTTGTTCACCTCTGGTAGGTACTTATGGTATCCCATCTCAGGTAGTAGGTCCAGCTTTGGGTCCACCAGTGTGAGAAACATGTCAACAAAATGGAGAAAGCAGAGGGCCCCTAGGATGGCTAGCCTCATGATTGTTCACAGACAAGCTAGGGGACTGGGGGGTTGTTTATTCTGGGGAAAAGAAGGCTTATGTGTGAGCTAATTTTTGTCTTTTACAGCCTAATAGGGGAAGTTTTCATTAGATGAAGCCAGATTCTTTTTGGAGATGCAAAGTGGAAGGACAAGAGACACCAGTCACAAGTTATCCCAGAGGAAATTCAAATTAGGAATAAAGAAAAAGAAATATATATTTGTACAGGAACAGTTTGCACAAAGATGTGAACTCTCCATCCTTGGAGATTTTCAAAACTTGACTAGATGATGTCCAGAGTAACTTCATCTAACTGGAAAGTTGTCCTGTTTTGAGCAGAATGTTGGGTGAGGTGACCTCTAGAGGTCTCTTCCAACGTAAGTTTTTCTGTTACTCTGCAAAGGATGGGGAAGGAGAGATGATTGCCAACTCCAGAGCTAGAACTTGCTGCTGTGGGACCTGTGCACTGATGCCAATGAATTTGAATTGTGAGAAATCTGGAGGTTGTCTTTTATTGTGATAAGATCTTCCATGAAATTTAGATGGCACACCTGAGAGCACTGAGTTTAGGAAACAATCTATTTTAATTTTAATCGAAGTGGATTAACAGTGCAAGATTTAGTACAAATGGTTTTTCTTGATTTCAGGAAGGTAATTATTGACTCACATAACACTATAACACCAGAGAGGCTATGTGGGCTTCTGTATATACAACAAGGCAGGTAGACTGTGGTGCTAAATACAAGACTCAGCTGTACCATCAGGAAGAGTGCTTTGTCAGACACAGACACAGACACAGATTTCTAGGTTGGAAGAGACCTCAAGATCATCAAGTCCAACCTCTGACCTAACACTAAGCACTCCACTAAACCATATCGCTAAGCTCTACATCTAAATGTCTTTTAAAGACCTCCAGGGATGGTGACTCCACCACCTCCCTGGGCAGCCCGTTCCAATGCTTAATAACCCTTTCGGTAAAGAAGTACTTCCTAACATCCAACCTAAAACTCCCCTGTCGCAACTTTCGCCCATTCCCCCTCGTCCTGTCACCAGGCACGTGGGAGAACAGACCAATCCCCACCTCACTACAGCCTCCTTTAAGGTAACTGTAGAGAGCGATAAGGTCGCCCCTGAGCCTCCTCTTCTCCAGGCTGAACAAGCCCAGCTCCCTCAGCTGCTCCTCATAAGACTTGTTCTCCAGACCCCTCACCAGCTTGGTCGCCCTTCTCTGGACTTGTCAATGCACAACCCTTGAAATAAGAACAGATATCCTCATTCTTATATATTGGTTTCTGCCTTGTGCTTCCTTTAATGTTTCTTTTGTTGGCTGAGTATATATTAAAGCAAAATAAAGGACATAGCCTTCAACCACTGACATGCAAGGGACTGGCATAACTTCTTGTGATTGGAATTCTTTGTGGTTTGTCTGTAGGTGCGGTATTCTGTTTGTTTTATGTATTGCTATACATTATTTTCTGCATCTCAGTGAATTCTGCTGTGTCATTGCTTCAGCAGAACTAAGAAAAGCAGTTGGAAGGTGTCTTTTAAGTTACATACACTATGATGCTTCTTAACGACTCCAAATAAGTTCAAGTAGTAATAATAATAACAAATAGTAAAGGCTGTTACCCAGTCTGTTAAGTTCAAATAAACTAGGGGAGTACTAGAAAAGCCTACAGATCATGGGATCTTACTAGATAGAGTTGAGAGAGCCCTTACAAGGTCACCATACCCATCTCTCCACCTGTGGTAGGATCAAACTCTTAAAAACCTGCAGGGGTGGATACTCCCCACTTTTTCTGGCAAACAGTTCTATTGCCTTGATACCCTTCCATGAAAGAGCCTTTCCCAAGAGTCTGACGTGATTTTTCTTGTTGCAGTTTAAGCCTGCTACATCTTTTTTTTACTATCCTTGGAAATGGAGAATGGGCTAATCCCTCCTGCCATACTATAGCCTTTCATGTAGTTGAAGACTTTTAGCGTGTACTATTCCTTCTGCCATCACCTTCCTGCAGTTCTTGTTTCTTCACATGCCATATATTTAAACTTATTACTCTTTTTGCTTTCCTGTGGACTCTGAAATTTGTCTGCATCTTTCTTTAAGTGTAGTGCCTAAAGTTGGACAGAGGACCCTGCCTGGGACCCTCCCAATGCTGAGTAGAGTCGAAGGATTAATTCCTGCACCTTGAATCAGAATCTCGTGTTCAGTTTTCTTTGCTATTCCTTGTAAAGGATTTCTTTTATTATTATTCTGACAACTGAACAAAACAAAACCCACATCCACTTGTTTTCTCCTGAAGGAATAGCAATTTTTTAAAGAACTGCCAAAAGTTCACATGCAAATAAGTTTAACGGACATACTCTGACCCCAGTAAAATCTTCGGAAATTTTAGTACTGTCTATGATGGGCTCAAGATTTGGCCCTGAGTAGACATAAGTTCTTAATATAATTAATGAGTTCTGAAGACTGTAGTTAATTGAAGTACACAGCTGTTTGCAGGTCCATGACTAACCTTTTGCCTGATTACCCAAGAAGAAACTGAAGTGGGATGTGATTATGTAGCTGACAATAGCGTGCAAGTCTTGGAAGAAATGCCTTTCTTCTAGGAAAATTAGAATAGATCTGTTTGAGAGTCAGTCTTTTCTGCTATGCAAGGAAAATCCTAGCCTTGAATCTATAGGCTGTCCCTTGCAAAGACGCTTAAATTTCCCTAACTGTGTAGTCCTTTACTTTGATCATGTTCCATGTGTACAAGACAATCCAACCAATCTGTCACTTGTGACTTAAACCTTGAGTGTTATAAATAAATGCTGTGCAACTGCTGGCTAAAGGACAAATCAGAACATTAAGACGATTAGGAGAAAGCAGAGCGTCAGTCCAACTACAATAAAGCTAATATCATTCAGTCCACTGTAATTTAAAGCAGCTGTCAGCTAGTCCTGGCTTGTGATATAACAGGCCAAATTCTTGGACACTGAGTTATTCTTAGAAATATGCATACAGGCATTGGCAAGTCATGCTCCAAATTGCCTGTTGCCAGTACCCTGTCAGTTCTATGGGCCAACAGATATAAATGCTATTGTTCTAGCTCATGAAAAATAACTTTAAGTTTTTAATTTCAAATTACTCAAAAGCTGTGGGGATATGGGAGCCAATGCATTTTAAACTAAACCTCACACAAATGAGAAATAATTTGACAAATGTTGTTCAATTCACCCAAAAGATAATAGAGGCTCTTCTCATTCATTGTAATGAGCAGCATGTAACCCAGCCTAGTCACCTCGAATGAGGGATGAGAAGAAATGGAGAAGGACTGTGTGCTCCAGAACAAAGAAAAATATTGATGCAAAATAAGTAGTCACCATACCTTCCATAAAAGCTAGAATACATAATATTTTAAGTCTGGTCTGTTGAAATGTACACCCTCACCTATTTCATCTACCCTTTCTTCCGAAGATCCATGCAGCTACCGGCATTTCCTGTGTAATACCACTTAGGAAAGTGAAAACATAAGTGGAATTTTCAATAAAAATATTGTTTGATATGAAGCTGAGTTACTTCCACATAGACCATACTTTCAGCCTCAAGAGCAGCATCATTGCCCTAGTGAAAATCTGTATTAGGGGCTGGAATTTATTGAATATACTTTTCCTTTCTTTTGTTCATGGAAATACCTGATTCACAGCATTGTCTTTCCTCCTTACTTTTGTCCTTCTCTCCTGCTCCTTCAGTGGATGCCCATGCTTTCACAGTTCTGTGAATAGCATTACTCATTAGGGAAAGAGGGATGGCAGGAATGTGCATCAGTGTTATGTTCACAGGACATATTGATGAAGTGATGCTGTACTTCAGAACATTACAATTATAATTAAATTTTGCATGTATGTTGGAATGGAAAACTGCGGTGGGTATTAAAAAAAATACTTGCTATTGCACTTCGTGAGGTGTTCAGACTCTTTCCTATGTAATGCGTGTTACAAACCTGCTCATCTTTATCCCTTCAATAGATGGAGGAACCTAACTGGATTTTTAGGTGTGAGGTAGAGGGAATGAAGCTCCTTCCTGTCAAGGATGTAACACCCAAGTGCATGTATAGACTTCTGGGAAAATCTGAGGTCAGAAACTGTGGAGCTGTTGAAGCTTAGGCAACTCCATGGGTAGACAGTGACTGATTCGTGGTTTTACAGATGCAGTTTATGTGCCTAAGTCCTTCTTTTTTGCTAGGTCTAAATTCCATTGAGTTGTAAGAGCATTCTGATGCCAAAGTAAATAAGAAGTGGCTTACAAACAGTCCTCAGTGTATCCAAAAGATTTTTTTTCACACTGGTTTGTAATTATTTTATGCTCTAATGGCTTTGCTGGTTTCTTTTCTCAGGGTTGATGAAAACCTTATCTTTTGTTGTAATCTGTTTCCATCTATGTTTCAGCTTGAGGACTGGGCTTGAACAAAAAAATCCTCACTTGTTGAATTTCTTTTGGTCTCATCTTCTGATGCAAGTGTTTCAAACAGCAGTCACTGTAGGTAGCTGCAAAAGTCATAAGCAAATTTATAAGTTGTAGTACTGTCGGGTTTAGAAAAAGAGCCATCTTGTGGCTAGCTGAGAAGACAGGCACAAATCAACTGCACAGTGTTCATTCATAGGGAGCCATTAAAGGCCTTCAGTTCCTTACTGATCGGAGTATGATGTACCATGGGTAAAAGAAGGAATTTAATAATTCTTTGCATTTGAAAATAAAGCTAAGTTCTGGACATATAGCTCATGATTGAATGAGATCTCTTTGGAGGTGGAACAAATGGTAGAAATAGTTGAATTATTTCTATTTTATAATAGGACTGATAATTAGTAAATGGCCATTTGCACTGCTGCATTAGGGAGTCTTTCTGCTTTGTAAGTGTGTGAAGTAAGTCTCACAGCATGAGGTATCGCTCCCATGTTGCAGATGGAAGAAGCTGGGTGTAGAGAATGAAGTGCTCCCACAGGAAGCCATTGGCAGAACCAAATAAAAGGGGTCCTGATTCATGGTCTGTGCTATGGTTGCTTGATTGCATTTTCCTTTTTTTCCTTGCCTTGTTTGCTGGTGAAGAATGATCGTGAGTGACCCCAGTTTATACTGCAGATGGTAACATTTAAATCTCACGAAAATCTTCATCTAATGAACCTTTTTTTCTCAGCCTTTTTTTTTTCAGAGATATAGCTGAAAAATATGGAATTTCTGTGTATAGTGTCATGAATCTGGTCTACTAGTTTTATATTCTGCACTTGGCTAAAAGAATAAGTAATCTTTAGAATTTCTTTCACTTTTTTTTTTTTTTTTAAATAGTTTTTTTTTTCTCCTACATTTGCTTTCTCTCTCCGTCTTTCACAAGGAAACCAGAACTATGGTTATGTTGTGCTCTGTCCAGGTAATGTTTTAACAGTGAATTTCCTGACTCCTCTCAAAGCCATTATTAACTAATTAATGATCACATTGAAGGATTTGTCTTCTTTTTCTTAGCTATCACTGTACTGGCAGTGAGCTGACCTGTACTTTAACTTCCACTGTGGTAGGTTTAGTACTATTGTACTAATGACAATTACTCTGATTTATGACTATTAGGTGAGAATGGAATTTTCCCCAGTAAGTTTCTTATAACCTGTGAGTACTGCAGTAGTATCAGGGTTGATTCAGACTGAATCTAAAACATAAAGCAACGCTCATTGTCAAGCTGGAAGTGCATGGACATGAACTCACATCGTGGATGCTTTCTATGCACTGTGAACACTGCAGGCTACTTCATGTCCCTGCTATTGAAATCCTGTGGTTTTCTTTCATAGAAAAGGGATCTGTCTGTATGCTTTATAAAACTTATGAACTCATTGCAAAGAGAAAACAAATGGACAGTGTAGAACATTTCTCAATAGCTTAGCTGAAAAGAGTTTTTCCTCCAGAAATTTTTTTCTAAGGGAAAACCATAGTACTGATTGCAACACAACCACAGCATGGAGCGAGCCTACGGGGATGGTGACTACTGGCATCATTCAAACAAGGTGCTATTTTGTCCTCTCTGGTCTTTTGGTCGAATTAATAAGCATAAATTCTGGTTTGCTGGGTTCCTGAAAAGCAAAATGGGATGCTTGAACACCTGAACAAGAGCTGTGTAGCAAAGGAGGGTGAAAAAGAAGATGGACCACTCTGAAATTACTGTTAGGCAGGTAATGGCTTTAAAAGCAGTGACCATTCTTTTACCCCCTTATTTTCATTTTTTAATTTATAACCTGATGAACAGAACAGGGGACATCTACCCCTACTGTGTCTAAATGCTCCTTCTGATTGCAGCTGATGAGATATACTCTGGAGAAAGAGGTTTTGCGGGACCTGTGGGCTGGGGGCACAGTTTGTGCAGAAGAGCATTTCTGTGCATGCATCCTGAGGGTAGTGGAAAGAGAAAGGGATTCATCCCTCCACCATGCCCATACAGAACAGTGCTTTAATTGCAACAGGCATGACTCAGATTAGACATCACAAAAAACTCTCTAAAGGCCAAGAGACCGAGACATGAGAATAGGTCACCCAGGGATGTTGTGGAATCGTGTCTGGAGGATTTTTGAGCAGTTAGACAAGCGTCTGTCAGAAGTGATGGTAAGCATAGCTGATTCTGCCCTGGGGCAGAGGGATGGGCTAGCTGACCTCTCAAGGTCCTTTTGAGCCCACGTGGCTGTGATTGAGGGAAAGGTCCAATTACTTATGATGGGAGCAACAGAGTGAGTTGACAGCAGAGGAAATCCATGATGAATGGCACCTTATCTAGTTCCCTTATTGTCTTCTCTGCTTTTAGGCTTTTCAGTATAGTATGATTATACATTTGATTATAGTTTTTTTTTCAGCTATTCTATTTCTCTTTGTTTTACATCATTAAAGAGGAAAAACTTGCCTTTTAATTTTTTTTTTTTTTTTTTTTTTTATTATGTTTCACTTTCTATGCTAAACGTCTTCTCTTGTAGCTGATGCATCATTAATTTTGCAACTCTGTTCTTTAAGTCTGTTACTGGGGGGCCTACAGAGATGTATAAATTTGTAGCAGCTGATCAGCAACCCTAAAAACTTTAATAGCTTTCCAAATCCAAATAATAACCAGTACAATTGATTTAAAAGCATTTGCTTTATTTCTCTGATGTTATTAGTAAACTAGAAAATGACATGCAAAAAACAGACTTTGCTCTACAATGCTTCTTGAAACATCTCTGAAATTTAGTGAGCTTGAGAAAGAGAAATCTCTTTCTTAAAAGAAATATTTTTACAGTGTTTGCAAGATGTCATAAACTGTTTTACGCAGAGAGAAAAATGGAACATCTGTGCCATTCATATTTATTTTCTCAACATAACTTACCAGAAAATAAAAGAGAAGGGGGAGGGTTTATTTTGCAATTTCTCTGCAGCTGTTTGTGTGAATGTCCAGGGCTGCCAAAAAAAGAAACTAAAAGAAACAATCAAATAACTTCCAAGATTTAAACAAAATGGAGAAAAATAATTTAAAAAGGAGAAGCCAGCATTTATTTTCTAACTTTTTGTGTCATTTATCAGAGCGACTGCATATGCCAGCTTAACCATCTATAGTGCTTTCTGATGCAGTACAGAAAGCAATTCTGAGGAAGGTCTCCAAAGGGTGGGTTAGATGACCCCAGACCTGCAGATTCATTTCTAATGTTCTCACATAAAAGGCTATTGTCATCTTAGTCCTCCACAAGCTCCACTTGCCCTCACACCTGTGATAACTCTATTATAAGGTTGCAGCAAGGCAGTGCCCCCCTTGAAGATTGCTCATCCCTTTTGATGTTAACTGAAAGGAATCATTGAATTATTCAGCAATGAGATCACCAAGGCAGATCTCAAGTTGCACTTGGCAATTACTACGTGCTGTCCCTGGGAAAGTCCTGCTTGCACAATGGCCTAATTCCAACCTGATGGCTCTCACATCCACTTTTGCACTGTCTTGTTAAGGCCCCAGAGGAGCAAAGCTCTTACTATTAGCTCTATGGCAAAGCATGGCCTCCTGACTCTCAGTCTGGAGCTGGATAGCGGACCTCCATATGGAGGGAGATGCTCTGACTTCTCACTGGGCATGGGCAGGTGAGAAGCTGGCTGGTGTGAATGACACCCCCAAGCCTCTGCTAGGCGGAAGCAAAGTAGTCTCCAGCACCAGCTCTCTGTTTGGTTGATAGTGCCCTCATACACTGGGGCCATGAACACACATTGAATGGCTTTAGTAGACAAAGAACAGATGTTGGAGCTGTGTAACAAACCATGCCTAAATAGGCATGTATCTAACACATCTGTAACTTTATACCTATTTTCTTTCAAGATGAGGGTAACAGCAGCATTTGTATGGCTAGTAGCTCTGCTTCAAACCTTACAGAATTATCTAATTAATCTTGTCCATGCTTCAGGAGTTGAATTTACATCCAATAGCATGACGACTTTCTTGAAGTATAGAATTAGTAACTTTTATAGAATGAAATGCACTGTACTCTTGTATTAAAAAAAAAAAAAAAAAAAAAAAAAAAAAGAACATGCCTTGAGAAAAAAGTGCTTCCTCAGAGGCAGAACAATAAGGACAGCATAAAGAGTCCATTTAGAAAATAAACAAACAATAACACACACACAAAAAAAAAAAACAAACACCGAAGGTGCCAGCAGAAGAAACTCACTCAGCCCTAGTTTGTAGTTTTCAGGAATAGAAAAAGAATGAGGTGATGAGACTGGCAACTGAGAAGCCAAAGTGGGAGTGAGAAACTAGTTCTGCTGTGACTGAAGAAAAGAGCTGAGGTGACATCAGTGATTTAAAAAAATGTAATGAGCAGGAGGGGAGAAAGTGAGGTAACAGGAGTTATTTTAAATTACTCAGAAATGGCAGGAATTAGTGGAAATGTGGAGACCAGATGCAGCTGTACTGCAAAGTAACACTCATAAAAATGACTTTTGGTATGTTAAGGCACCATTCAGTACTCTAGCTGGCAAGGAGATCATGGATTCAGGCCTCTTCCCCAGGTAGGTCTCTGCCTGAACTAGCCTGGTTGGCTGTATTTTATTAGAAAATACCACGTTTCTAAGACTGACATCCTGAGCGTGAGACTTTATATACTGAGCATCTTAACAGCCCTTCTCCAGGGCTGTCATAAGAGAGGCTTAAAGCTGAAAGCAAAATTAAGACTGGGGATTGTTGTGTTGGTTCCAGTGAAGATTTACAGGGTTTGTGAGAAATTTCTAGGGCCTAAGTTTATTTTAAGGTGTAATGGTAGTTCAGGGACAGGCAGTGAGTGGGGTACGTGAGCCAGCAGGCAGGGATCATATGCGTGATGTGCCGTTGCTGCCTGCAAGGACTGCTCTTGTCATGGGGTTGCCCAGGAAGCAGGTAGCATCTGTGAGGTGGCCAAGTGTCCTACACCTGGAGGTAGAGGAGGGTTGGGGAGGAGATGAGCACTACCCCTTTTCTGTCCTGGCGTCATGCTGACCTATACAAGAGTTAGAGCACATCCAGAGACAGGGCATTTGCACATGAAAGGGTAAGTCTGGTACCTTTGGTTCAAACCATGAGCTAAACCAGGTGGCAGGCTCTGAGCTGCTGCTTGCGTCTTGGTTTGTCCTTGGAAACTACAGTGCTGAGGGCTTTGGGCAAAGCCATGGTGTAGCCTCATTTGTGCCAACCTCTTTGCTCTTTGTTATCATGCAGTCTACAAACAGGTTATGAGATACATCAGCTGATGTCCTTACAGGGCCACTGGTGCTTTGTCATTTTGCATGGCAACCTGCATGTTTGAACAGAAAGTCTTAAGGAAAAAAGTGGAATTTTCTTTTACAAAAACTCAAATAATAGGCCCCAGGCATTTGAGTGCTTAAGAGACTCTGTGCTGTATTGTGAGGACAGAAATAGCATGCAGTATTTTACAGTGCAAGGCAAAAACAAGGTCCCAGCCTTGTAGTTGGGGGTTGCAATGTTTATGTGGCCATGTGGGCTTGTGAAGAGGCCTGCTGGCTCCAGACTTGCTCTCAGCAGATGGGGGATACCTGACTCCAGACACTCCACGTTTGGGGCCCAAATACACCCAGCCCTAAGCATGGCCTCTGCCTGGCTGCCCGTCTGTGCATGCCAGAGGACATGGGGAACAAATATTCAAAGAATACAGGCTGACAGGACAGCTTCCTGAGATAGCAGCCTGCTGCTTTGTTGGTGAAGCAGGATTTAGTGTAAATGGGGGCAAACACAGTGAGACACACCGTTCCCATGCCAGATGCCATTTGCCTGGGCTGGCACGAAGCTTGGGATGAGCCTGGAGCCCACAGGTCCGAGTTTAGGCCCACTTCATCTGCCTGCAGCTACAGCAGCTGTATTTCTCATAGCAGGACAACATTTGGTTTCACGTGCCTGCCCAAAGAATAAGACTGAGAAGAATACCAAGCTGATGTTGACGTAAATGAAGCTGAACCCACAAGCTATGTTGACTGAAGTCCTGGGACAGATAGCACAGGAAGTGTCTGATGGGAGTGGGAAGACCAGCAAATGCAAAGAATAAACAGTCCTGATCACAGAGAGCCTTGGGCCTGCAAGCGTTACAGCAAACCACGCCCATGTGCCAAAGCAGTGTTAGCAGTTTATTCCATCTTTCACAGAAAAGGGTAATTTGCCTCTGTGTTTTCTGAACTTGAACCCCACTGGGGCTGGTCAGCAGAGTCCTGAGGCCTCCAGCATGGGCTGGAGAGGCTGGGTGCCTGCACAAGGCAGGGCCGCCTGCTGCAGGGCCTTGCACATCTTAAAAGTCCACTTAATTTCTCTGAGGGCATCTTGAAAAGAAATCCAGCAGGGGGGTTTAATGCCGTCATCCAGACGGCAAGCTGTTTAGTTTTCAAAAATGATTGCCATGAGGAAGGGGGAGATAAGGTCCTGGCAGCCAGCCCTCTGGTTGCTCTGACACAAAAATGTTGTTATCAGTGCTTTTAAGCAGGCTAATTGATCACTTGTTAACAGTGGCCCTGACCATCAAGGTCTGGGAGGGGCAAACTTGTAAAATGATGGCTGCTGTTTGATTTTTTTTTTTTTTTTTAATTTTGGATAGATAAAGCCAATTTGCCTGTGACACAGGGTTTAACTTTGCATTGTTTAGAGAAGCGCTGCGGGATTATTGGTGACCTCCAGGGGTCAGAGCCAGTGGTTTTTCCACGTCATCTGACAGGGAGAGACCTCATTAACACAGAGTCCAGGCTCTGGGATGTTAAATTAACGATGGTACAGAGGCAAGAGGGCTATCTGTAAAATGCATGCTGTCATTTCCTCTGGTCTGCAGTGTTTCCTTTGCCATCTCCTTCACAATGTTCTTTGGCTTGCAGCAGAAGCATCCTAGAGTGGGCTGTGTCCTGTATGCATAGAAATCAGGTAACGGGAACTGCAGAGGATTTTTTAAGGTTGGATGTGTACCCTTGTGCTGTGTCTCTTCATGGGATTTAAGGAAGATTGACAGCTGATTAATTGTGATAGGCTGTAGTATTTTCTTTTGCTCCTCTCCCCTTGCCACTTCTAATTATCTGAATTGTCAAGTCTGTGATCCTTCAGTCTGACAGAAGTGATGCTGGGAGGGAGAGGCTCAACAACTTGCTTACATGCAGCTCTCCAGGTATAATCAAAGATTGGTTTAGCTGTATCTTTTACATGTGATTGTTTTACCAAAAACAGTGGCCATTTAAGTTGAAAGCAGTGGCTAGAAAACAAACAGAAAATAAGAGTTGTAAACTGACCTAAATTCCTCCTCTTGACTCCTGGGTCATCCCACCAGCCACCAGGTGCCATGGGCTGTTTACATTAGGCTTACAAAAATGAAGGCAGGAGCTTGCAGGTCCCTACCTTTGCATCTACACCAGTGTCTGGCCCCGTCTATAACTTCTGTTCTTCAGGGCAGAGAAAGGAGAGTGCTTAACAACACTGGCAGCCAGCTGACACTATTGTGCATGTGAGAAAAAGCATCTGAAAAAAACATTAAAAGTTTGACAGAATTATACTTAGATAAATCTTCTGCTTGAAGGGTCCAAGTAGTATTTTCCCTGCAGCAGCTACTGTTAGCTGCACATAGCTTGATTTTTATACTTGAAGAGGGAGAGGCATGGGACAGGGCTGAATACGTGAAGGTCTGCCCTGTGGTTTTGGTGGAGGGTGAGCAGTCCACAATTTGGGGTCAGTGGCGCTTCTCAGCTGCTGCTCACTACTGATGTGTGATACAGCAGAAATGTCTCCCTCTATCAACCTCTGCATAGTCTAAATCAAGGACAGTAACTCACACAAATAAAGGACAATGACTTCAACTGTGGGGAAGGAAGGAAAGGTAAAGGAAAATCAGTTGTGATACAGGTAAGGGGAGAGAAGGGAGAGTGTGACTGGTGTTGGGGACTTGGAGATGCGCTGGGTTAATGGAGATGAAAAAGGTGGAGGTGAGATGGAGAAAGGAGCTGGAGACAGAGCTGGAGATGGAGACAGAAGGTAAGGAGCTGGAGATAGAGCCAAAGATGGAGACAGGGGGTAAGATGAAGAAGGAGCAGAATAAAGAAGAAACCAGGCTTGGGAGGACTAAAAGCAGAAAAGTCAGCATCTGTGGGCCTTGTTCTGCACTGTAAGCTTGTCCACCAGAGAAAAGCCTATGAGGCTATCTTCTGCTTGGTGGTGAAGGACACTGTAATCTGTCTGCCTAATCCCCTGTTGAAGACTCACTTAGAGGTCAAAGTGATTCCACCTCAAATTGTAAAGGGGCTGAGAGGTTATCTGGACCATCCCTCTCTTGCCCTGGCTGGAATTCATTGGTGTGGTTGCTTTTTCAGATAGCTGTTTTAAAAGCTCAGTTGAACACACAGCAAAAGTACATTAGAAGAATGCCATGGTTGTAAAGCCATGCTCTCACAAATTAGGAAATACCAACACTACCCATCTGCAGCCTGAATACATATTGTGGAAGGCATTCTGATGCCAGTCTGCACCTACAAGCTGACAGATACATTGAGGATCCTTTTAGTATTGTTAAAAAAAGTCTCGATTGCAAATTCAAGGCTAGGCCTGGAAAACAAACTGCCTCCCAAAATACAACTGCTTTAAAACTAATTCAATTTGCGTGGTGCTGGAGGGCACACAAGCAATATTAACCTGCAGAGTAAATAAATGCACTTCTATCTGCCAGGCTGATCATGTATATCATGTCTCTCACGCTGGTGCACAAACAGTCCTGCATGGAAACACAGGCTGCCCTTTCCCATAGGCGATTTCTCACCAGAGCTGTGCAAGAAGGTGTCCTCGTAACGCTTTTTCAGGACAAGGACAGGCAAAAACAGTTGCTAGCAAGCTTGGACAGTTCTCTTAAGGGCAGATATTTATGCCTTTCCTCTTAAAAAGAAAAAGTTACAGCAATCTGTGGAAAAATCATCTGTCAAACTTGTGCGCACAATATAGAGTATAACAGTGAACTAAGAACCAGATTATATTTGTGTACCACGTCCCAGTTTGATCTATTCTGTGTGCCTGGTCCCAATAAAAACTGTGTGCCTCTGTCAAATATAATAACAGACTCTGCCTGCCAGCCTTTCTGGGTAATCATTATTGCAGCAGTGAGATTGAACCTCTTGCAAACCCACAGTAAAGCTTTGCAGTGTCCCCTTTTTCCTTCCTCTCTAAAAGTTCAACTCCAGATTGCTAAAATATGGAGAGAGCGCAGGGGGAAGTGCTGTCACCCTTCTGAGATCTTGAAATGGCCTGCAATGAGCTAAAGTGCATATTGAGAATGCAACGCCCCAGGAGAGGTGAGCTTTAGCCAGTGATCACCCCCTCAAACACAAAGGCAGACTTTTGAGCAAATCTGTCCCTCAGTGTTAAATATCTGGTACATGAGAAATATCAGCCATTAAAAAAGACAACCAAACTGACTGTTAAATAAGATAAACAAGCTGGGAAAGATAGGTATGGTAGAAGAGATGATGTAACCTTTTGTTGAAACCTCAGGGTGTTTCAAGCCTTAATGACTGTCTCCTTGCTGCTTAAAGACTTGATGGAAATGATCTTTTTAGTTCATCATCTTAAACACTGACATTAAATGGACCAAAGATAGAGACACGGCCAGCTGTAGTGACCAGGGGACATCCTATTCATTAATATGCCATTAAGAAATGCATATGTTAACTGTAGTACTTGCTTTGGTGAATTAAGTGATTTCTGTGTCTGGCTGGGCTTCATGAAAAGTGCAGCTATTTGAACTCTTTTTGAGGAGCTCTTAATAACTAAGTGCTGTATTGTACTTGCCTTGATTCAAGTCTTAATGCGCTCCCTGCAGGCCCGTCATCATGCTTTCAGAAAGACAGGTTCTCCCTTCCAAAGTCATGTACTTAACGTTTTGTTTAGCATGTCCAAACACTTTAGCCTCATGGCACTTAAACGTTTTGGGAAGGGTTATTTATAGCTCACCAAACAGGACAAATCCCTCTGTCCGAAAGCTAATATTTGTATTCATTTATTTTCTTTAAGGAAACATGCTCACAATCAGCAGAATGATGAACGAACAGCAAAGCACCTTCTCTTCATCACATATAGAGATTAACTGTATGCTTCATCCTTATGGGAGATTCAGGTGGATCTTTCATGACTGAAAGGTCCAATTTTGACCCATTTTCTGATGTTTCTTTTTCCTTCCTTATAGCAAGGAAAGTGAGCCTTGCAATTGGCAAGGTGAGTACTTCTAACACCCTTTCATATGAGGCCTCATGCTCAGTTACTGCAACTCTGCAGGCTGGGGGCTGCTCCAGAGGTAGGCAAGGTGCAGAAGAGGCCCACAGAGTTTCGTAAGTTTTACAGTAGAGGTGAGCTGACAGGTTTTCAGTACATCAGTACATTATACCCTTTATTTGACTGAAAGCTCTTTGTTGTCAGAGTAGCTAAAGGGAGAAATAGGGAGTGAGAATGGTAACATTCAATTGCCTCTGGTGAAGTGACATGTGAAGAGCATCAATGAGGGTTTTTGAACACCTCCCCACTCCACCGTTCAGCTTCAGAGGAGGTTACAACTGCAGCTGCTCAGGTGAAAAACAACTGGGCAGCAGAGCAGAATTTCCCTGACTTACTGGGACCTCAGCAAAGACAGTTGTCTTCCCGATTTTTGGTGCCTTAGGCAGAATTTCACTGCTTGTGTCCATCTGGGCATGGCTGGATGCTTTCTACAGCAGAACAGCTTCCACACAGCGGGCTGTCCTCTAACCCTACAAGGTTCTCACAGGCCTGCTAACAGGGAATAGGACTTGTGACTACTTATGCTTTACAAAGCTGCAAAAACAAGCATCCTCCCCTACCCAGGGGACAGTGCCTGAACTCAGTGACATTTGTGGGGGGCAGATAATTCCATGGAGTCCAGCTGAGTTACTCCAGACTTCTAGTGACTGTCACCAAGATCAGCATCTCCCTCTTAGCTGATAATCTGTTGTGCTTTGCCTTACTTGTCAATTTACGTTATCTGTGAGCACAACTGATGAGAGCACTCAAAGAGACTGTTTTGCAAACTGATAGCATATCTCAGAGGAAGCATTTGCAAAATGTCAGCATCCCAGCAGAGATCCTGGGATAAACAGTCCCAGTAAAGCAAATATACCCCACTTGACAGCAAGCGATGGATATATGGCTGGTCCAGGTTTTGCCCATTAGCTTCAATAAGCACCACACTTGATTTCAGGTTGAATTCTGAATTCTGGGACCGTTCTCTTGATGCTTGAGCCAAAGACCTGGGAGCATGGCAAGGGCACAGTGTTGGTTTTGAAAAGCTGTGAGACAGGGATCATTGCTCAGTGACTGTCCTACCAAAGAGGATCTGGGTGTATTCAAAGGGTGTTTAATCTCACCTGACTGCTCCAGTGAAGTAGGTTGTAACTTAAGCATCTTGGGGAGGAGGAATGGAAAAGTCTGCCACTAATAAAGCAGACAGATAGCAGTCTTATGCATACCCTTTCCTAGGTAAGACTGAAGGGGCCAGTCTATTGCTCATTCAAAGCCTGCAGAGCTAATGTATTTTGCTCACACGGGAGAAACTGTCCTAAAACAAATTTCTTTATGTAAACAAAACAAAATAACAAACAAGCCAACAACCTACCTCCTTTAGCTGTCAAAAGCTTTTACAGTCATCCCTGAATGTGGACCACAAGAGTCCTTCGTGTCTATCGGTTGGTTAGTCACAGGAAACTGGGTGCATTTTAGAGATTCCATTGTCCTTTCATTCCCGTGTTTATTTGTCTTCCTCCGCAGTGCCCTGAAAGTGATGGATAGTTTGTTGACTTCTGAACCTGAAGTTAACTTTTTGAGTTGTGTCTCATGTCGGAGGAAAAGCACGTAAAGGGGAGCGGGAAGGATTTCAAAGATTTTGTGCAGCAGAGGATGGCAGCAAGCCATTAATTATGTGCAAAGGAATAATAGCAGATAGGCTTTTTATTTTATTTTTTGCAAGGTGAGCTATTGAGTGAAATGAATAGCTGCCACAGAATAGTTGCAACCCACGTAACCAACTAGGATTTTACAGTCTTTGTATGAAGATATTTAAAAAGATTAGCACAGCTTTGGTAGAATACATTGGTATGCTGGGATAACAAGGCTGTTTGGAAAGCTTTGGAAACTTCTTCCCCACCCCCCATCAAATTACCTCCAAGTTCTTATTTATTATTACTTAGAGAGCATATTAAGTGCACACTGTGCATTGTAATAAAGTCACGGCCCCTGCCCTGAAGATTTTACAAGTCTGAGGTCTTGATCTAATACTCATTTAAATCTGTGGGAGTCTTTGCCCTGACTTCAGCGTGGGTTGGATCAGATCCTTGTACAGCATTTCATGAGACTTAGCAACAGTTCCTGTTACACTCTAGCACACCCAGCTAGTTCGTGGCAAATTTGTGGCTGAGCAGTTCCCTGCAATAGCCCCACTAAATGCAGTGGTAACATTTGCTCCTTTGAGTAACCTGGGCAAATGCAGGCCCAGTTTTGTGGGAGAAGAGAAGATGGAAGGATGGAGGTGTGTTTTTTTGCTAGTAGATTTTTATCAGCAGGAGTAGCGTGCATGCGCGATGGCACATAGGCTAAAATTCCTGACCCCTACTCTCTGCCTGAGTGTGAGCTGTGCTGTCAGCCCACGTGTTGAAATCTCAGAGGGCACAAGCCCCCCCCCACCTTCTGTCCCAGCCACCTTCCAAAGGAGAGCTGTGTGTACAGTCTTCACGCCAGCTTTACTCATTAACTACTTTGACTCACTCCTGCTTACCAGGGGGGAATTTACAACCTCCTTTCTGCTACCAACACAGCAGCTCTGCAAAGATTCAGCCTGTAGCGGACATTTGTGCATGCTTGTTCGGAAAGGCTGCTTTTGTATGGTTTTGCTTCAATGCAAATGCTTTAGGCTTCAGTGCAGCAAAGTAATTAAGTATATGCTTGACTTTAAGTCCATGAATGATCTCTGAATCTGCCTCTTTGTACTCAGAACAAAACCCCTTAAAAAAGGAATAGCTTGAATGCCAGCAGCCCAGCTGTTCTTGAACAGCCCTCCAATAACAAATCTGAGAGCATTTGCACTGGTAGAAACAAAAGTTGGATAAGGAGGCTGATTCACTGTCTGGCTTCTGGAGACATTTTATAAATAGCTGCGAGAAAAACACAGGAGGGTTTTTTATTATTATTATTATTATTATTAGTTGATAAAACATGTTGACAAGAGTCCTTTTCAGGATTGTAACTCGGGGGCAGCATGTCTTTTTGGACAGCAGACACATGGCAAACAGTTTATTTGCTGAAGAAAGCCAGATGCTCTGTGTCCTTGGCAGGCGATTTGTAAGATTAAGGAAAACCAAGCTAGTGACTAGAGTGTGGTAAATAAGAAAAATAAATAAATAAAGCAGTTGTGCTGCCCGCGAGAAACTCTTCTGTCCTTTTTGGCAGGACAGCTGGCTTTTCAGCTACTTTGCTCTGCAGTGTGCGGCTGGCGAGGGAGAAGCAGGCCACCTGAGGGGAAGAGTGTTTCTTGTTTGTCAGCCACTGCCTTCCCAGCCCACTGCTGCTGCATGAACAAGCTCCAGTGCCTCTGTGGAGTCTTGCAGCACATCCCATGGAAGACTTATGGGCATGGCACTGAGTGGCTGAGGAGATGAGGACCAGCAACATACATGTTAGGCATCTTCCATCAAGCATTAACCCAGCCTGACTTCGAAGCTGTTACGTGGGAAGCAGGCCACCTCTGGCAAACCTCTGACAAATAATAACACCAAGATCAAGGGCCAGAAAACAGGAAATACAGGATGTCTCCTCCATTTGAGGCTTGATCCATAGCTGGCGCAGATCAGCAACGTGCCATTGGAAGAAGAGAGTTTGTATAGACTGAGACCAGCTGAACACCAGTTACCAATGAAATAAAGTAGTTCTGTGAATAAACAGAATATTAGTGGAGGAAAAAACAGAGATGATAAAGTTTGTGTTGTTTATCCTGTACGCAGCTGGTCTTTTCTTAATTTTTCTTTAGCAGATGTTTGCATTGACACAGCTTTGAGATCAAGATACTATACAGCTCTCAAGCAGTATCAGGGAAGGGACAGAAGTGCTGTAAAATATTCCCTGTGCCATTGAGGTTCATGAACCAATGAGCTAGAAAGCCTGCATGATACGGTTTTGAATGCCTGTCTGATGCCTCTGAATTGCACATGCTCTTACCCTTACCATGCCTCCAGGTATAACATTATCTTTTCTTTGATCCGGCTTCCTCCTCAAGTGAAATACTGACACTACTTCAAATACAATTAGGGTAATTCCTCTGTCACCCATGGAAAGACAAATGTGGAGAGAGAAATCCCTTGCTTGCTGTTCTCTCCGGTAGAGGCTCCTGAGATTATAGTATCTGAACATCTTCCCAGCAGTGCACAGCCATGGCACTATCTGTTCTTTAGTGTCATTCCCCTACCTTCACTCCTGTAACAGGCTTGTGGGTGCAATGCAGGTGCTGTGAAGTGAGAGGACTGGAGGAAAAAAGGCAAACTGTCCCGAATCATGGGAGCTGCCCTTTCATTCATAGTAGGCTTCTTTCCCTCTTACGTTAGTGCAAGGGACCATCAAAGAGAAATGAATTACTTAATTGTCATTACACACAGATAAACCAGAAATGGACTTGTGCCTTATTTGAGTAACATGAAGGAGACCCTAGAGACTGTAAAAGGTTTTGATTTTAACAAAGAAGTCCTCTTCCTGATGGACAAGCTGGGACAAAAGGGACAGAGCGAAGTGTGGACAATGCATTTATATGGTGAGCAGCAGAGTTGGTTGGTGCTGCCTAAATCCCCCCCAAATGAGAGGAATTTGGAAAAAAAAAAAAAAAAAGGTTAGGGGGCTAATGGGACTTATGTGACTTGAGCCTCTTTCTCAGGATACTCATACCCCAGGTAAGAAATCAGATTTACAAAGCTTCCTGTGTATGAGCAGGCACTACTTATCAATACGTCTTCTGGTCTGGGAGGGTCGAGGTGTGTTCTTGTGACTGAGGACCATCAGCAGTTGGTAAAGGCAATGAACACAGACTAGGAATGCTCAGGAGAGAGGAGCTGGTGGCTGAAGTCCTTGGAAATGTCTTGATTGTTTTTTCAAAAGGTCTATTTTTAACAACTGTAACATTCTAATAATATTCAAGGGAGATATAATTAGGACCTTAATTCTATTTTGAGATTGTTTTTGTCTGAGTGTTGGTTTGGACTGCATACCAGCACTTTGGCAAACTTGTGCTTTGTGCTTTATGGGAGAACAGTCCTTGGCTGGACCTAGTGGGATCTGAGTTAGCCTTGACTGGCCATGTTCCCCTGTTCAGCTCTGACTGGGCGCTGGGTGGGATTTTGGTGGAGCTGTAACCATTTGGTGTGAGGCTCAAGTGCCTTCAGTTGCTGGAATCTAAGGCTAGGGGTTACATAGCATCGCATGAAAGAATACAAATAGTCAGATGTTGGGATTTTGGAAAGTGTTTAATGCAACACTTTGAAAAATGCATGTGCTATTTCATAGTTTCCTCTGAATTGCCCAAGCCTAATCTGGTGCGGGTCATGTTTTCTTTGAACTGCCTTCCTACAAAACCATCCTCCACAATCGCGTACCAGACTATTTATTCCTGAGGACAGCTTGCATCACCCATGAAAGAATTTAATAATAGCACTTGGATGGAGTACCGTTATTTATGGAGAAGGCTGTGCTCTGTGCCTGCCTCAGTGGTGGGTGGCTGCAGCCTCTGGTAGCACCACGTTGGATTGCTGCGCTGTTTGCAGATAGGGGAGTGTGCCTGACAGCCCGCCAGGTTGCTGTTGTCACTGCTGCAGAGCTGGGCATCATGCTCCTCCTTTCAGGCTTTGTTCTTTATATCGCTCTGTAAATAAAACTTCTGCCTTTTCCCTCTGATAAATGGTGAGGAAACCACTGCGAGTGAGCATGAATGGGGGAGTAAGTGGGAGTATCACACTCTTGATATTTACAGGTATCCTCATGTATCCTGCTATGCAAGGGAAAAAATGGTGGCTGGCTTTTGTTTTTATTTCTGGAAAGTGATCATTTTTAATCCCCAGTACTTCTCCCTTTCCATCCAGCTCTCATATTAGGCCTGCCAAGTTTTGGCTTTCAGACCTCTTGGAAATGCCCTTACGGCAGCAGGGAAAGGCAGCGCTGCCAGCCGTGCCTCAGCCCGGCTGCAAAATCCTCTCCCCCGATCCCGCTCAGCTGGGTGCTCCCCGGCTCTGCAAGGCCGAGCAGGGTCTTCACTTGTCCCCCACTCTCCACATCCCTCTCATTTGCTCATTTCGGGAAATGTCAGTAACAAACACCGTGATTTCATTTCCTGGTGGCACGGGCCTTTAAGCAGAACTTTTGCCTCTTTATGTGAGTATTCCATGCATGTAAATTTATAGTATAGTATTTCTTACACAAATAACCTTACAGAAATGCACCACCTCTTTCCTCCTGGTTATTTACTTATTTATTTATTTAAGGAAATAAGCAAACAAATCAAAGGAGATATGTAGATTCATCTTTAGAAAATTTCAAGTAGGAAAAGGGAAGCAGAGCTTACTCTTAATCAAGAAAACAACAAAAAAATACCCTTCTAGAAGTGCTAAAAGTGTCTTGTTTTGTGCTGTGGACAGGATAGCAGGTCTTCTGGGAAAACAAAACAAAACAAAACAAAACAAAAAAAAACCAAACACAACTAAAACTAACAACCGTAGTGTAGATTTCTGTGTTGACTGGGCATTGCTAAGCTCAGAAGCTCAGATTAAATGTGGTAAATGGAGGAGGCTAAAGGATTTCTGCTCTATTCCCTATACTTACAGCTGTCAGCCATGCTAATGGAGCATCACCACTGGCAGTTAAGAGTCCCTTTCTGTTCTTGGTTGCAATCTCCTTTTCTTTGCATTCTGGAATTGACTCTCGTGACTCCAGTGGCTGAAGCAAACTACACATACTGTCGCTGGAGTAAACATGGTAGGTAGTGAATACTCACAGCCAGCAAGTTTTTCACAAAGTCACTTTTCTGAATAGATATGGACTTCTAAGGGGAGAGTTGATCCTCTCCGTTATCATGTGTGGGGCTGAAAAAACACACACTGTGTCTTCAGCTTTGAACAGTTTCACGTATTTGCGTGTGTGTGGTCTAGACTCCTGTGCAATTTAGTCATAGCCTAGCCCTTTCCCATTGTTTTACATTTAAGTCATGCTCAGAGCTTTCCAGTCTTCTTGCCTTTCCCCAGCAATGTTTATAATTTACCACCTAAAACGATAAAGGTTTTAGAGTAAGTTTTCATCTCTCCCTCGCTGCTAGGCGTCCTGATGGAGTGCAGTCTTGCCATCACTTTATAAATCAGCTGGTCCAGAGGGGAAAAGGGACTGTGGAGATAATTACTCTGAAAAACTTGAAATGATCTATGCCTGAAACAGCTGGGAAGACTGCTAATATGTAATAGAAAGCTTTGCATAAGAGAAGCAGTGGTGGGTTATGTATATATTTCCTTCCTCCTCTACTCAAACGCTCTCACATGCTTGTCAGTACAAAATGACATCTCTGAGTTGTCATGCGTCTGCACATTGCCACTGACCACTGATAAGCCCTCTGTAGTGTGACGGCCACTCAGAAACTTGGAGCAGAGGCAGGGTTCCCCTTGGGTTCCTGCTGTTACAGCTTTGTAAGGTGTGAGACCAGTGGGGCAGGGGGACTGAGTCTGCCTGCCACGCCATCCCTGTGCCCAGCGCCATCCTCTGCCCCACCGCTTTTCTTTGAACTTCGATCCTACCTTCTCTTTATTTTCTCAGTGATTGAGTTAAGGTCCAGGATTTAAGCTAGTTGGTTTAAATTCAAGCCATATGAGACAGGAGTGATTTTCTTGGACAGGAAAAATAATCTTGCGGAGTTTATAGGACTTACAATTGCTCTATATTTTCATGGAGTATGAACACAATTTGTCTCTCTACTTCTCAATCTTAATGTCTTATTGGATCTTATTGGATTAACTTGTTGTTCTTGGAATTTCCATACACTGGCAGGAGCTCAGCAAGCCTTTTTCACATTTGGTTAGCCTGGAGATTGCAGCCTTTCTTGCTTGCATAGATGATCACTGCTCATCATTTTCTCCTCTTTGTATTTAATGCAGGTCCATTTCTCTCCACCCATATTTCAGTCCTCCTTAGACTGGGGATGACCTAAGCAGAAACCCTGGACAACCCAAGCACAGCAAGCCAGAAGAAGATGATATTAATGCTCCTACTGCATGCCTACAAGGAGTAGCTCCACAAAGATCTGGGCAACATTTTGGCAGGTGAGGAACTCGCCAAAATGAAGAATGGTGTGGTAATGCATGGCTTTGGGCGCTTTATGGAGAATTACATACCCACAAGAAACCTCTGAAAAACCCTTTTGTTCTCCAGGTATCTTGGGGGAGATGTATATGAGCAACTCGCTTCATAAAACGCCTTTCCCTTGTATTGCTGCACCGTGAGTGAAACACCAGGCCGATGCAGCACAGCTGCAGTACAGGCCTTCCCTCATGCCTGTGCAGCAGTGTCTGTAATTCTTTGCACAGAAGTCAGACCCTGCTAAGACTCAGACATTCATATTCCTATCAAAATCTGAACAGTGGTTTTTTTCCATCAACAGTTTTAGGCTATCAGTCTCTGCTGTGAATGAAAAATTCATCAGGCGAAGGCTAAAGAAGTCACACCTGTCAGCTTGACACACTGTTTATCTCAAAGATTTTACTTCTGAAAGTATAAACAGTAGAATATTTATTTTTCTTCCTGCCATCTATGAAGCCATTCAGCGATTTGAGTGTGCTCATGCACAGCTTTCATGGGCCAACCTTAATTGCACAGCAATGTGCCATAAAAACAGAGATTAGGCACTATTATCTAGGAACCAATTTTACATTTTTCTCCTCTGACTTGAACTGTTTAAAATATAGGGCACTATCTCATTTTGGCTGTACATAAATATCTCAGTTGTCAAACTGCCCTTACTCAACTAGCCAACTTTTCTTGGTGGTTGAAAATCATAGTGTTTAATTGTGTCAACTGAGGTGAAAAATGTTATTGGTTCACCACCTGGCTCTACCATATAGTTAAAAAAATTAAGCAACACAGAATGTGGGATTTCAGGGACTGCAAAAATATTTTAACCGTTAACAAATGAATATGATGCAAGGACAGAAGGAAGAAAAATATACAGCTTATGTGTTTCTTTATCCAGGTGCATTCTTGCTTTCTCCTTGCTAGCTGGCTTTGAATCTTCCAAACAGCATGTAATTAAATAGGGTGCGATAGGAGCCCAAGGCATCAGTAAGAAGCTTCCGACAGATTTCAATAAGCTTTTGATTAGTCTGTGTCTGCAGAGTTTTGAAGTTGTTCAATAGCCACTGTAACACACATGAGCAGAATTTAACAAATAAAAAGCAAGATTGACCAACAGAAATGCAGTTTTTCTGGGCTCAGTATTTGCTGGTGAATTCTGGTGAACTCATCTATCTTACTTCAAAGAGGGAAGCAGTTCAGTGAAGAACTTCATAGCAAACTCCTGTGTGCAGGAAAACCAAAACAAATCAGTAAACAAACAAAACCACCTACTGGATATTAAGTTTTAGCACCCACTGAATGCTCTCCATGCTGGACAAAAATGTTGGCAAACAGTGTAAACTGTCTGCTCCAAGGAATAGGTTCCAAGAAGGTGGTTTATGGTATTTGAAATCCCTTTTGTACACTTCATCAATGAAGTGTAAAACTGTGGCTATAGCTATCATCTAGGAATCTCCCAGAGAGAAAGCTTGAGGGTCCGGACTAAAGGGGAGCACGTTGTCATGTATCAACTATCATTTACAGAGAGTTTGCCTTCTGCACCACACAGGTATAATGCTACAGTGTTTTTAGTAGGTGAAAAGTTAATGTGGATTTTTTTTTTTTTTCAAAATGGAGCTGCTTGGAATCTCTCTTCATAGCTCATTCTTTTTCCCATACTAGAGGTGAAGGGTACAGGTAACTAGAGGTGAAGGGTCTAACAAATTTAAGGTGAAGAGGAACAGTTAGATCTAGTAACCTCCTGAATAGCGTAGGCTATTACATTTCACCCAGTGACCCTACACTGAGAACCAAAATACTTACCTTGAAGAAAAGCATTTTCATCTTCACGCAATAAGGCTCTTTTATAACAGAGGCAAATGACAGGAAAGACTGAGGTAAACATAACTTGCATTATACTGGATATGACGGGATGAAGTGCACGCTCTTCTTCACTCTTCTTCACATCTTCTGGTAAGGTGGGACACTGCTGGGTCCAGGAATGGATTCCGATTTGCTGCAGGACAAGTTTGCTCAGTGAGGATTTTACTGGAGCCTATCATCATTTTTCCCCCCACGGAGTCTCACACATTAGATACAATTAAAAAATCAGCCACCGGGCTCTAATCTTTCTGCAATCTTATAATACTTTCAGGACTGATGTGTATGTCCTATTTAAGCCTTTTGCTCCAGAAACACTATTAAATATTATGTTTCCTCTAAAAATGATCTTCTATAGCGGAAATTTTCTTGGTAATGCCCCATATCAGGTTGGTCTGCCTCCCATGTGCTTCAGGAGTTGCTGCCGACACTTTTGGGAAGATGACAGGTCAGCAACAAGTTCTAAAATAAATAGTTTGTTGGGCAGTTACTCAGTTGGTATAACCCTTGTTCCTCATGGCCTTTGTTGAAAGGTTGTAGTGAGGCTCTGCTGCAGAGCTGGAAAGAGATTGGGACACCAGGCACAAGAGAAATGTTTATGGCAAGGCCGCTTGGATGTACAGAGCTCATTTTACCAAGCTAAGTGGCCTCTGGTCTGCTCACAGACATTCTTTCACTTGGGTCCAGTGAGGAAACACAATGTGGAGAACATGAAGGGTCCCGGCGGACACCAGACACTTTTCTTGTGCTCACAGATGCCTTCTCCTATGTACCCAAGGAGCTTGTCCATGGGAGGGGGCTGCCATGGTGGTCTGGCCATCCAGGAGGGCTGGTCCTGGCTCGAGTGTTCCAGCAGACAGGCTAGTGATGTGCAGGGGCAGAGTTATTGTCCTAACTCTCTTCTTTTGTAAAAGAATGAGGCTTTACTCTATATTCCCCTGACATCTCATTAGTAATTTCTTCTTCATTTCCTGCCTTAAGTTCTCTAATGCTGTTGTGCCAGCCCAGTGGAACAGAAATCTTGTTTTCCAGTCCTAAGGCTAGGTTTGCTGTGAAATGAAAAGACATGGTCCAGCTTTAGTTTTAGCATATTGTGCTAGTAACAATTCACTGAGCTCTGGCATTCTGCTTGGTCAAAGGGCATTTCCTCCCCTCCCTTCTTCCTCTTTCCCTCCCTCCCTACTAGCTTCTTATGAAATTAATAAAAATAGAGTGTTTTGTTGACTGGGTGGAGAAATTGCATTCAGATCACATAATGTCTGAGGCCTGGCAAGACTTTGTGAATCTGTTCTGGTCTTTGCTAAATGGAGCAGGGTGCCCTCCAGTCTAGTAGCAAATATCTTAGGGAAAAAAAAGAAAAGAAAAAAAAAAAAAGAAAGAAAAGAAAAAAGAAAAGAAAAGAAAAAAAATGCTTGTAGTTCAATTAATTAAAGAAAATGGTTTGATAGGTCAGTATGATTTGCAGGCCCTTGACCCTTCTCCTTTTTAATTTATTTATTTATTTTGTTTGAGAGAGATTCTGGTCCTCATCACGGTGGAAAAATAAAGTCTCTGTGGTTGGAACCACATTACATAGTACTCACCAAAACTGGCACTTCTACAGGTCTTTTATAATGTGATAAATGTGTCTGGGCCAGGATCTTTGCAGGGTCTTTTGAGTATGCACATATCACCCAATTCCCTCTCAAAGGGAGATTAATGTATTTGAACAGAGATGGGCTCCCAGGCCAAAAGATAGGGGCTGTAAAGGCTCCAAATATGCATCTCTCAGCCAACAGGACACTGACAGCTTGCAACCTCTTCTGTCACTGAGGGGTCTCGAGCTGTTTGACCTGTCTGGGTCTCTCCCAGGGCCTTGTCCCCTGCATTTGTTACAGAGTCAGCTCTGTGCTGCTGTGCTGGACCTGTGACAGAGCAGATCTGAGACTTGTCTGTCAAAGAAATCTGCTTCTTCACAGGCCTGATGGTAGTGTCTAAGTGGATGTCTTGTTTGCTGCTTCTACCAAGTTACACCGTTTCCCTTGGGCCGCTATCAAAGTCTACGGCAATGCATGCCTTCCTGTTTTTTATTTGTATGTGTATGTGTGTTGTTCTTCTAAACACGAACAGGAATTTCCTTTCCTGAGTCCAGACATCAGCCACTCACTATTTCTGTAGCTTGCAAACAGGCTGTCTGCTGCCCCGGACCCTTTAATTTTTCCCATGAGAGCGGCAAATTCACAATGGGCTGATAGAGGAGGCCTCGTGATACCCCTGGTATGCAGTCTGATTTGTGCTCATGGTGTTTTGGCTGCACTAATTACCACGACAGAGCACACCTGACACCTAATGGACATTGTTTCTCTGCCTCTTGCTGCAGTCGGCCCTTGCTATCCTGGTGCTGGCAGAGCACCCCTGCCCTGGCCAGAAGGTAGAGACAGGGATCCCGGGCATGACTGCAGCCCTGACTGGTGGAGGTGGCTGTCCCCGGCACCCTGAGGCCTTTATACACTGATTTTGGCATTGGCACGCTTCCATGACTCCGGGGCCATGCGTGGCATAGCGCGGTCCGGAACAAGGCCCCTCGGGATGCTTCCTGGTCTTGCAGGCTCACAGGGCGTGGGCTGCTTCAGCTGAATCTCCCTGATTTCAGTGGCCTCTCAGAGCAAATTAAGCCTGTCAGTACTTTCCTGGGACTTGCTGGAAGCAACAGATGGAGCCTGAGTATGCTCAGTAGCCATTTTTCACAGCTTTTCTCAGTGGTTACTGTAATATGAATTTACCAGGAATAGGGGTAAGACAGAAATCTTAGACAAATGACTGCCAAGAGGCTACAAATGCTGGTAAAATTAGTGTCAATGTAAATCAAGGGTGAGAAGCCAGTGGCTGCGCAGCAGATACTGTAAAGTAGAGGAGCAAAAGATCACTGAGGTCACTGAGTATAAACTCCCACAACACAAATGATTTCTCTTCCCTCTTTCTAGCCTGTGACTGTCCATCTGCATAAGTGTCTGTCTGTCTGTCTGTCTGCCTGCCTGCGAGTCATTCCTCCTCCCCTCCGGAACTTTTGAAGTGGTTGGCTAATTTCAGCCAAATTAGCTGAGGGATAAAGACCTCAGCATTGTTAAGGTCTGGGGAGTTTCTGGAAAGCAGGCATCTGGCTTGGAGCAAGAGACTCCACCAGCACCTCGGCTGGAAGAGAGACTGCAGGATGGGCTGAATCCCTGTGACATTTCACGGGATTACCACGGGTCCTCAGGCAGGGCATGCCACACTGGAGGACAAAAGAAAATCAAGTATCTAGATAGGAATACAAACAGTTGTGCTGAACTCTTTAATTCTTATATTTTTCACATACCCATTCCTGTGTCTCTCCTGTGAAGCACACCCGAAACAGTCACATCCCCATGGCTGTGGCAGCCTGTAGAGCCAATTAGTACAGGCTTCTCAAGATGCCTCTCTTTGGACTCCATTTGCTGCTGGAGTCTCTCAAGGACATAAGGAAGTTGACAGAAGTAAAGAATTCGTTACCGTAAGCTTTATTTTGGAAGAGGGAAAATGCAAAGTTTCCAGGTGATGTGGCATTTCCTGAAGAAATAAATAGCTGAAGGCCTACCCAGAGTGACATAGCCTGCATTGTTCAGGAAGCCCAGCGGTGCGAGAAACATGCTTTTTAAGAGGAGGAGCAAGAGATTAGGCAGACAAGGAATAAACATTGCAAACTGTGTGTACCGGGTGAGGAAGTAGTGTGTCCTGGGAAGTGGCGACAAAGTGCTGTTAATTGGGTGAACGAGCAGCTGTGGCACGAGGTCTCAGCGGGGCTAGGACAGTGAGCCGAGGCTGGGCTGCATCTACTCAGGAGCAGATGTGTCCCACCCTGCCCAGTCCTGCTGCCTCCTGCACTGGTCTCTGCCCTCAGAACAAAGGCTGAGGACTTGCAGAGACATCAGAGAGGAATTAACAGAGTGAATTTGGTGTTAAACCCACTCCTGACAGCTGGAGACATGAGGAACTCCAGGTGGTGTGTTTATCTGAGCAGGAGACTGAGAGGCCCCCTGGGTCTCAGGATGAAGTCTCTGCATGTGGTGAAGGATAGGATACCATAGGGCTCTTGTGCCTTGAGCATAGCAGGACATAAGTCTTGGAAAGTGAAAAATCCAGAAAAATCCAAATTGGAAATGAAACTTGAATGTCTTAACCGCAAAGACAACAAATGTCTGGAATGGCTAACCGAGGATGTGGTAAATTCTCCAGCATGTGGAGACAAAATCAAGATAGCCTGGATCTCCCACAAGGTACAAGGCTTAATTCAGAGATCAGAGGGTGAAATGCTGTGGTGTGTGTTATGCAAGAGGACAGACCAGATGATCAGTCTGGTCTGCTCTGGCCTTCAGAAATATGAATCAATGTTGTAGCAAGGATATAGGAGAATTACCAGGAGACAAGAAACAGAATAATTAATTAACCGTGGTATTTTCAAGGGCTCACTTCAAAGGGTGGACCATTTTTTTAAGCAGAAGTGCAGATTTGGAGGAAGATCTTGGGGATGGAGGAGGTTGCATTGTTTTCCTACTTGGAAACTTGCCTGCTGTATGACTTTGACCCTAGAGATAAAGTTGGTCTTCATACTGGAGGTTCATGAGCTCATTCATGGACAACATTTATTGGAAAATTACTGGAGTTCCAAGGTGGGCTTATCCTAAAGCGTTACTGGCTCCTAAAATGCATTTGTCAGTCTTCAGTAGTGCAGTAAGCCACGGTCTTTCACAGAACAGATTTGTCCAAATGGGTTATTAACAAAATCAGTATATGGGCCAAGCAGATGTCAGTATGACTGATTAGCTCAAAATAAACACAGTTGTGAGATAAGAAATAGCTCTGGTTTTGCTTCTTCTTTGTGTGGTTGCGCGTACTCAATATATGATGGGAAATGACATGTTAGGTATGAGGTAAAATGACTCATGCACTGCTGCAACTCGTAGAAGGCAAAGCAGAAGAATTCAGGAATTTTCAGTCGATGGGTATAATATAAACAATGGCCCTGATCCAGGAAACTCTGCCATGGAGAAGGATCCCCTCAAGGTGTGGAGCCTCTCTGTCTTAGGATTGTGCAGGTGTAGGGTTTTATTTTGGCAGCTGAAACTCTCTAAGCACTGACATTGCTCTCATTTTCAGTATGCCACACACATTAAAGTTCTGATAGCCAACAATATTAGAAAAGAAGTAACTGTTGTTCTTGCTTTTTGAGGTATTTTCAGTGAGAGGAGAAGTCTGCATTACCTTGTTCGGTGCATGTCATAAGCACGCAAAATGTTAGAAAATGTACAGACCAAATGTAGTGCTAGATACCATGGAGTTGCATAAACATGAACCAGGCCACATCCATCCATGTACACTGAAAACTCTTAATCAAGTCCATTTGCCACAGTTTTACAGAGCATGTGAAAGTCAGACTCAAGTCATGGAGATGAAAATGGCAGCAAGAACTATTTATTGACACTCCCTTTTGTACAAAGCATAATTGCTTGGTCAAAGATGGCAGAAATTCCCTTTTTTTTAATGTTCTTAGTGAAAAAATGGCTTTTGCTTTACAAGGTACTCTGTTTCAGTAAGTGTATAGATCCATGAAACCACTTTCTAGCCATTCAAAGAGCTATATTCATATCATTTTCTAAATGAAACATTTGTCTTTTTTGATTTAATTTTCAGTGTTTATTTTTCATTTCAGTAATTTAAGAAACAAGCTATCCAAACCATTGCTGAATTAACCATTTTAGTCAACCTAGTAAAGGCATTCATCTCCTTAATGATTTCATTGTGAAAACAACCGGGGAGAGAGAAGAGCTGTTCTAGATTAATTGGAAATTAATCAATTTTTTGCTGAATACTTCTTACAATTACCTTTCCAGTAGGCAAACATACCAACACAGTAAAAGCTGTACACACAAGCTTCCTTGAAAAACTGATGATTTTTAGTATGGATTGCATTCTGAAGGATTTAGTCAGCCTTTAAAAACACTGCCTGGATCACTTTGGATCTTACTGTACTCATTTTCAGGCTGAGGATGACACTATTTATTTGCACTACAGGAGTATTACGAGAATAACTTTCTAAAAATGGAAAAAATTCCCCTTTTTGATAGCAGCCTGCTCTAACTCTTGTGTCCAGTGGTGCTATTCTTCATGTTCAAACAAAGAAATGTGCAGTCATGATTCCTCCTCCTGTCTCTTCCTCCCTTGGTCTTCCCATCTTCCTCATCCCTGTGTGTGCTCTGGCTGAGCTACTGGCTGATCTCCAAAATCAAGGGAAAGGTTTTCTGCATTTATTGCTTCTCTCTGTTCTGTTCTCTGCCCTTTTACCACAGTACTGCTTCTGCTTTCCTTCTCCGCTTTTAGTCAATAGCGAGTGTTAAGATAAAAGTTCACTAATTAGCATACTCCCACTTCTTGTTCTCTCAGGGTCCTCTAAATATTTTCATATCATATTACTCTGAGGCATAAGAGATATTACTGAGAAATAGTAGAAATCTAATCTAGGCTCCCAGAAATGGATAGACTTATTTTTACTTATTTATACTTTTTTTTTTTTTTTTTTAAACTGTGCTCCCTAAGAGTCTGATCTTTGGGTTGGGGAAGCTCTGCTTTCTTAGCAAGAATATAAGTAGTCTTGAGGAGATGGGAAACAAGGATTTGGTATGATTAGGTTTGAAATTCATTTCATCCTCTATTTAGATACCAAACTGAAGTGTTTAATTTGGGAGATTTGCTGCTCTAAAGTCCTATCTAATCACGTGAGATGAACACTGCACATTCAGCAGATAATTCAGTCCTTAGCTGAACCCATAACCATCATTTAAAAAGGTAGAAGTGGATTGTAATATTCATCCTAAGTTAGGTCTCCAGCTGATGCAAACTGATAGCATCTTTTTCATGGTGAGTAGAACTGTATCAGCTTATTCCAACTCAGGCTCCATCCTTCCCGAATTTCCTGTGGAAAAGATTGATGCTCCTCCTTTTTAGCCTCCCCAGTCTGAGCGGTTTTGCTCCATTGATACAATTCTCCGTACAACGTATGGTATTCTAGAGTAGCCAAATTCTGAAGTATTTCTGAACCTGACTACAATGGTCTACCAAGGTCTACAATGACTTCCGTCCCTTCTCCGCCACAATCGGAGTTCGTACACTTGCTGGAAAGGACTTAGAGAAACAGAAGTTTGTGGGCAGTATGTTCTTGTTTTGCCTGTTGAGGTGGACAGTGTTTTGGGTACAGTCAAGGTTCTGACTCAGCCTTATGGTTTTTCTGCATATGGAGGTATCAGAAAAGAGGTAAAGGACCCAATGTGCAGGACAGACAAAACAAAATGCCTCTGAAGAGAATTTGCAACAACTTTGCAAGTCGCAGTGCTAATGGTTTTTGGTCAGGGATTGCCTTGATAGTTCTGTGAGTGAAGGACAATTTTCCTTTCGAGGCACTGTATATTTAGTTATTTAATCAAGCTAAATTATTCCTTCTCTCCTCACCCACAGTTAGATCATGGCATGAAATTAAGCACAGTCTTTCATTCTACCTCCACTTGCCTCTCTGTTTGACCTAGACTTTGGGGAGCCATTAAGCTGTCTGAGATATTGATTTAATAAGGGTAGGAGAATTAAAAAGGACAAAGAGACACCTGACTAATTGGCATTTCCAAGAGATTTTTGTAATCAGCCAATGGGGACTTTATAAAGTATGAAGTATTTGCTTTCACATAAATTTCTTCCACATTCTTTCTCTCATGTTTGCTCGGTAAACCTTCTGGAATAGAGATCACATCTGCCTCTTTGTAAGCTTTGTACTTGGGAGGTAATTGAGTTGGCTCTTTGTTATGAGAGCATGTACTCATTTAATTGCACATATGTGTCTGTGAACACACTGTCCCTGCTTCTCTCCTAAATTTGATTTGGAGTGAATCCCATGAAGGGCTGTTTTCCAGTGTTAATGGATAAAAGGTCTTTACCAAAGGGAAAAGTATTCAAACACTAAATTTAATAAAGTTTAGTTTGAAAGTTATTTCTTTGCAGGAACTGTCTTTGAAAATACACAGTTCTGAGACTAATTCCTTTCTCCCTACAGTGATTTAATAGCAAGCATCTTCTGTTGGTTTTGTGATTTGTAACCAATCAAGTTTTATTTTGGAAATATGGCATAAAAACACAACAATTTAATGGCATGACAGTAACACATTTACACTGCTGTAAGAGTTACTTGTTACAACCTGCCTTGCCATGCTGAGCAGTAATGCAAAACTTTGGGAAGATACGATCCTTACAGTGAGATGAAAATAAACACAGTGGTAATCTTTATTCCATTTCTGCGCCTAAGATTCTGACCAAAAGGTAGTGATGCAAGCAAGTATTTGTCTTCAACATGTTGCTGTCAGGAATAGAAGAGCAAAGTGCTAGGAGGGAGGTGATACGAGGGCCTAGAGACCCGTCCCTCAGGCTGAGAAGTCACATTATTCAAGCTGCATTAGGCAGTATAGATTAGGTTAACTATACTTAAAGTGGTGGTGTGTGTCAGTTTGATAGATGACTATCCTGTAGACTTTTTACCATTTTCCATTAATTTGAATTTTATTATATGCCAAAGCGCAGCAACTTATTGTTATGAGTTGACAACCTAATAGTTTTGTTCCATTTCTACTTAGCATATGTTTAACACTAACTCAGATAAAACTGCCAAGAACTGAGTTCTTCTTGAATGAGGACATCAAGATTAGGGTCAGCTGAATGATGCACATTTGTGCCAAAGGATGTCACTCAAATAGTTCCCTTTGAGCTGAAGAGAGAAGGGAGAGGGGCAGAAGAGACTGTCCTTAAATGTGGCTGATGGTTCTGCCCCAAGATGTGATTTTGTACATCAGCAACTTAGTTGTGTTGTCTTGTGCCAAGTGATGCTTCTGCAGCGTACGGAGGGAAAAAAATCCTCTTTTGTTTACTGGTTCCTTGGTCATCCTCTGGCTGTTAAAAACTGTGTTGTTCCATTTTCTGTTTTCTTCTCGAGAATCTGGAGATGTTTAGGTCTTGGTTTTTTGGTCTATCCCAGTAGCAGGGCTATAAAAGCAGCACATGTTTCCAAATATCAGTATTTTCAAACCTAACTGCTTACTCTGGATTCATAGGGTGTTTGTAACAGAACACTCGATGCTCAGCTGGGTGGTTAAGACCAAGTAGGGGATATGAAAACAAGGCTCTCAGTTGCGTGCTGTAGCCACTGTTTCATTGGGTATAATGAGGAGCCAGAACATTTATAAAATACTCTCAGCAAAATTATAGTTTTGATTTCAAAATTTATTCAAGCTGTAGTTGCCTGTATTTCCAGATTTTACTGGGGCACCAGTTTATTCTGCATGCTGGAGCAAATACTCAACAACTGGTAGACGGGGTGTTTTACATTCTGCTATTTTTGGTGTTAAGAAATCACGATTAGTCTCTTCATGAGCAGCACATTTCCACATCTTCTATGTCCCGAGTCACCGACCAACTGGCTGCTAATGGGAATCTTTTGCTTAAAGAATTAGAAACTGGTATTTTCTGAAGAGGATGAGAAACATCTTTTCTTGACATCTGCTCTAAACAAAGCCAGGGTTGTAACTAGAGGTTAGGCCAGAAGGAGAAAAATGTTCTTCAAAATTTGGTAGACTTCTCTTTCAAGAAGTTGGGATTTCTGGCAACATTCAGAGCTGGACTAGATTAATACTTTCATGCCCTGAATCCTGGCTTACATCCTAGTTCTACATCCATGCTCATAAAATGGCTACAGCTTAGGTATGTGTAAGAAAGCAGTGGCACAGAAAATTTCTTTTTCTAGGTTTATCCAGGTGGAGACTATCAACATTGTGCTTCATAACTTTCAACTTTGACAGAGAACTGGACTTTCTGGAATATTTCAGTACCTCTGAAGTGTCTACTACATTCAAAAGTGTTTTAATATATACATTCTTTTCCCAGAAATATAATGAAAACTGATATTTTTAGTCAAAGAGGATATCCTGAAGTCTTCAGGTGCTCTGAGTTGTATCCCAAAGCTGAAATTTTCTGCTGAAGTATTTACTATGAGCACAAATTTGTTTTAATTTGCTGCTAACTTTTTGATATGCATAAAAAAGCAATACTGGCCAACTGACCTACACGTAGGCCTAGCACTATGTTCACCATGTATCAGAAGAGAAATCCATTTGGGAGCCATTACCTTGCCTAGACAGAGAAGAAAATAGGATTGTGATTTTTGACTGGGCAGTCCTGGGATGGCATAGGAGAGCTACAGAAGAAGTAGAGCCCTCCAGAACTTGTCTCAAGGTTCCTGGGATGGGTTTTTTCTTTTATCTGGACTTTATTTCATAAACGTGACAGTGCTCTTAATACTTGTCTCATGTCAAGTGGCCACAATTCTAATTTGTTAGAGGATGCGTCAGAAAATCATGGTTTGTTCTTCCCATCCATAGACATTGCAGAAACATAGTGAGGGCTAAGACAAACCCCTCTAAAGCTTTCAGCTTAATTATGAGGAATATCAGGCCTACAAGTTCTTGACACCAAACAGTTTTCATCCAGAGAGTTTTGAAACTGGGCCAGATGCTCAGTGAGCATTACATCACTGACTTTGACAGGGCAATGTTAATTTACGCCAGTGAAGAGTCTTGGTCTTATTCTGTGCTTTCAGAACCAACACAGAAACCCAGTTAGGAATGACAATTTTAGTACAGCAAGGCGTAAATGGAGGGTCTGCTTATCTGCAGATCGGTGCACACCTTGTAATTTATGCCATGCGAAGCCTGGTAACAGTGCTGGGGAGTCAAGTACTTCCTGATAACCGCACCTCCTGGAATTGTGCAGGGCTGCGGTTAATAAATCTTTGCGATGGCACACAGCAAAGCTGGGAAAAAATGCAATCAGCCACTTGGGCAGCTGAACAGCCGTCTCAGACGTGCTGATTCACCCAGAATGATGTACTCCAAGGGGTTTTCACCGCCCCAACAGATGTTCTCTGAGCACAGGATGCTTTCCATTTTTATATTGTTCATGCAGGATTTGTGTGTCGCGGATCAGATCTTCAGCTGCTGTAACCAGACCTGTCTAGTCAGATGCTGTCAGGGCAGGACTCGTGCTCTCAAGCCCCATCTCCCACTTCCGTCTGCGGCCCAGGCCCCGCTCCCGCTGCAGGCGACTCCAGCTGCGTGGCGGCCCCGAGCTGGAGGGAAGCCATGGCGCTGTGCTGCATGTGGCACTGTGTCTCCAGACAGGCTTCACTGCAAGGAGTGTTTCCCAGCTGGCGGAAACATCAATCTCACCAGCCCTGGCTGCCTGTCCCCATCGCTGGGGAGGGTGGGACTGCGCATCTGCAAGCGTTCAGGTGGCCTGGAGGCGCTGCATCGCCCTGCTGGGCTTGGTGGTGCCAGGCCTCCTTGTTCCACTGCACGGGTGGCACAGGCAGAGATCCTGCCTTTACGGAACATCTGTATAGATAATGCTGTCAAACCATGTGCTTGCTTCATTATTTTGGCTCTGCAATGTTCAAGCTGATCATGCAGACAATTGTTCATCCTCCATTGAGCCCTGCAAAGAACATATATCTGTTTTTCCCTTTTTCTTTAAGAGCAACTGTGATATCATGACTCTATGACGTGCTGATGTAGAAGAGAATAAGGCAGGAAGGCAGCCTCCTAACAAATATATGTCTCCAGTAATAATAATAAAGGCAATAAAAATATTGGTCAGATTACATTGCTATGGTACATTGAAATTTTCATAGTCTTGAACATTCACATTGTCACATCCCACAAAAAAAAGATTTTCTATTTCAAAGTTTCACAGAACAGTCTGAAATTTACCCTTCACGGGTGCTAAGCTGGGTCATTACTGAGAGGTGGAGAGGGCAGAGGAGGGTCACATAATGTAATTAATAAGAAAGTATTTAACTGTACAATGCCAAGTGTGCTGAAGTGCTAATCCCTTTGTGAGGCTATTGCAGTGCAATACAATAAATAGTAATAATAAAGACACAGGAGCAATTCCAGATTTCTGTCAGTTTAAGAGCAATGACTTTTTAGTCTATGGCCTAGCAGTCTCTTCTTACCTTATGCTGCTGCTTGGATGTTGTGGAGATCTAGTCCATAATACTAACGGTTTGCTTTACAGCCCCAGGTCCACTTTGGACCTACCTATGCAGAGCTACTCAAAATACACAGGAAGCTTTTTATACGTGTGAAATCAAAGGGAAATCTATATGCTTAAACTCATAGGTGAGCTGAAAGACGAGGTGAAGACTTGCCCCTGAGATTCAGTGTCACATGAAGACAGATATCCTGTCTGTAACATATAAAAGAAAGGCAGAAGTTTACATAAAAGTGGGACTATTGTACAGTGTGATATGAGAAACTGTGATTTTCCCTAATCTATATATGAGGGTCTGATGGACTCTAAGAAAGGAATGAGTGGTACTTTCACTATCAGACCACAGTGATCTCTGGAGATGCTGACTCTTAGCTGGTTGCCACCATAGCACTAAATGCAAACTTTTCAAGTGCCCTGTCTAACTGCCAGTCCAGACTGGAGGATTGATGTGCTGGCATGGCATCTGTTGTGGGGTCAGGGCTTTGACTAATGAGATCAAGGGCTTTTGTTATTGTAGAATGTGGATTAGACCATTGACACGTTTGTTTCTGCTTTGGCCACTTGCTCACAGATAGAGAAATCACGGGAGAAAGTTTCTTGCAGACAGTATTGGTCAGCTGTCGCCTGAAAAGCTTGCTGTAAGAGCCACTGTGGGACTTCTCTCTGCTTTCTGTACAGGAGACCAATTTTTGGCCATCACACGTAGTAACTTGTCTGAACTGATATCACTGTTTTAAGATTATAAGCCATGATACCTAAGGTACATATTAGTATTTATTTATGTAAATATGGTGCAATTCTGAGGACACCAGTAATGTGTTACGTTATTCTTCATGAAGCAATGTCAGATTAATTCCAATGCTCCATGCTTTCCCATAAGCTTTCTGCAGCAAGGTTTTGGGTAGAATTGCCCAAAATCTCAGGGCTTTTACTCTGGAATAGTTTCATGTGAGTTTTTTCCCATACTTCATTACATACCTCTCAGGTATTTTGGTTCCAGTGAACCCAAAAAATTAAAGGGATACTTGACCACAACTTCAAGATTTTCATCTGCTTTATATAAGCTTGAAAAAGCCATTATTCATTTCAGATTAGTTGAAATGTTCATGAACTGTGCACTATTGAACCAGAACAGAATTCCTACTGAAATCCATGCTCAGGTAAATTTTCTCTTGTTGCTGATTTTATGGAAATAATTTTGCATCATTGTCCATTTTAAGTAACTTTTGTCTGCACAACCTTAAAGGATATAGCCATCTCCTACATAAAATTGGATCTTCTCCTACTGTGAAGTGATAAGAGTCTTGGAATGGTAATACTAGATAGTGTCTATATGGCCTATGAAATGAAAAGTGAATAACAGATCTATGAGTTGCCTTGAATCTCAGTTGACTTATTGACATGGTTGTTGGCATTATAAAATGCTCAGTGGCAGTGTGAAGGAATGTTCCAAAAGCTAGAGCAATATTCCTCTTTAAAAATATATATATATATTTTTCTCTCTTCCCTGTGCTATTTCTTGTAGCCTTCTTTTGGTTTAAAGAAAAATGTAAAGCTTCTTACTAACTGGTGCAGAAACTCAGAATCAGTATAGTTCACTCTGGAGTTAATATTCTGAAATTCCAACATCTCTATGTTATTACAAGAAGATAAGTGATGCAGTTTTGCAGCATGTAGCAGGAACCCTTATTTAGATTGCAGTCATAGAGCTAAAACTCCTTAAAAGTTATTTTAGCAGTGGATATTTAACGGTGTTCTCTGTACATAATTATGTCCCCAGACTGTCCAGTACTGACTTAGGAATTTTTGTAGTAAAGTCAGCTACCATCCTGCACTAGGAAGAGAAAAATGAGACAATTATAACCACACATTCAGAGATTTTTGAAACCAGAATAGGTTTTGGCCATTAGTCCGACCTCCTGTATGAAACATCTGCAAACTTCACTGCAGCACCTCATGATTTTTTCTGTCCATGGTAATGGACAGCTTTTTAGCCTTTTCTTGAGACTGCATGGGATAGAGAATTTGGTTCTTCATATTCAATTATTGCACCCTTCACATTTTAAAGAAAATTCATGCCCTGTTTCTACTTGGAGTTTGTCCAGCTTTGGATTCTACCTAGTGGATTTCATTATGCCTTTTACGCTATATATGACACCTACAGTTAAAAATCTCTCTCACAGTTATGCTAGTTACTCTACCATCCAGGTATCTATGAGCTGTGATCATATTACATCTTAGACTTCTCTGGGATAAATCAGATTAAACTTCCTTAGTCTCAGTCTCATTTTCCAGACCACAGGTCATTCCTGTAGCTCTTTTCTGAACGCTTTCCAAATTTTGAATACACTTTGTAAAGTTTGGATGCCAGAACTGCAAGCGTTATTTCAGCAATATTCTCGCTAGAGCTATATACCGACTCTTTCAAACTCCCCTGCTTATTTATCTAAAGATTGGAATTGCTCTGGAGGGCCATGTTCAACTGATTATCTAATGTGTGCATGAAGTTGTTTCAAAGTTAATTGTATCTGAGTTGCTGGTTCATAGCTAAAAGGGTGACATAAAGCCTTTGTTGCAAGATATATGAGCTTGCATTTGGTTCTGAAAATGTGAGTACTGCAATTGTCAAGGAATTAATCCTTATAGTAGACTTGTTCCCCACATCATTTTTATCACCCTATATCCCCTTTATGCTGTCTAAAACTTCTACCACAGTGGTTTTGGTTTTGTTCCTACCACATTTGTTGTTGTTTTTGTCTGCACTGTTGGTATAGATGTCATTGATAGCAGTAGTTGGCACCAAGAATAGAGCCCTCCTACATTCCAGCCTCCCTGAATGATAGCTGTTCTGCTAAAATTACTTTCAGAAATCCATTCATTAACCAGCTTTTAAGCCATTTAACATTAATGGATTGTTATGTGGGAGTGAGTTATACACCTTAAAAGGTCTAAATATTTTTCCTTTTTGCAGCTACTTCTGTCAGCCAAGCTGGCAATCTTCACCAGGACTGTAATCAAGTCCTGCAGGTTTACAAATGTTATTAATGACTGCTGTTTAACATCATCCCTAATTGCCAGTGGAACAGTAAGTATTAAGTTAGGCTCTGAATATATCATTCTGCTTCCTTCTGAATCTGAAACAGAAACATTTGTCAAGTATTTCTCCATTTCCCACGCTATGATTGATAATTTTACTGTTCTTTACTAGTGTTGGATATACCCCATATAGTCCAGGATATACCAAGATCAACTTTTCCACCTGGAAATGATGCTTCTCTGGAACTTGTTGAGAGAATATATGTTTCAACTGTAACATCAGCAGAAAGCCTTCTTAAGTTGGTAGGGGAATTGTGGGAAAGGAGAGAACGAGTCCTACTCTGGAGATGCCTGATGTCAACCTCTCAGCTTCCTCATATCCTGGTGGGAGAGAGCCTGTGTGAGGGCCTGCATGATGGGGCTGAGGGGAAGGGGCATGCTTGTACATCAGTTCGCATGATGACTCTAGCATACCATCTGGACTCCCGCCCTCCGAAGGGGTTTCCTTTCGGAGCAAAGCCCCACAAAGAGGAAGCTCCCCCAGACCTGGCTGAGTGCTTCAGCCTTCCTCCCACTCGTGCGTCATGTGTAAGAGCCAATCGATCTGCCAGGGGTTAGGAGGCTTCCCGGGGAAGTACATCCCCAGGTTCACGTCCTTGCTCTGATTTGGAGCAGTTCCCTGACCGCCAAGCTATAAGGGCCATTTCTCTTTTGTCCAATGAATACTTAATTGAAATCAGCTTCAAATCAGACGGAGCAAGAACTTGAAGCTGCAGCTTCCTTTTATCTCCAGGGAACTTCCTAACCACTGGACTGCATGCTCTCATTCTCTCTAGCTCGGTTCATATGTAATTATTTATATGGAGTGGAGAGGCTCCAAGGAGATGGGGGCAGAGGGTGAGAGAGAGTTAACTAGAGCAGTTTGTGTGGGGAGAAAACCTGACTGTCCCTGACCTTCTAGCAGGGGTGTCCAAATTGCTGTCCCTCTTCTGTCCAACAGTGTTTGGGAGCTGGGAGCCAGGCCTTCCCTTCCAAGGGGAATAACCCAGGCACTGACTTCTTTGCTGCTTGGCCTCCTCTTCTCTTGCCTCTGTGGTCTTATGTGTGAAGGGTTTGGAAGCACGGTGGCTTTGTTCTGGTGCTTAATGAAAACAGATTCGAAAAGCTCCCCCCCCTTTTTTTTTTTCCTTCTGAATTGTGAAATAAAATTCTTGTTTTGTGGCCAGCCCTGCATATCACATCTGAGAGACAGAACCTGCAGCGGAAAGATTGATGGAGTCGAACCTGACAAAACCTGATTGTGCATTCCTTTTCCATTAGTCAGCAGGCCCCTCTCCATAATAGATCAAGACTTTCTGGACTATTTGCTCATTCTTCGTTTGAGGTATACTCTTTCATTCGTCCCCTTCAGGCATGCCGTGGAAGCATGGGCTCCGATTGGTTCAGCACTGTCCACTTCCCCCACCCCACCTCCATCTTCCCTGCCTGGTGCTTGCTCACTTGCTGAAGGACAGATCAGGATGTGCTGGGGATGATTGTTTCACATTACAGAGAGAAAATCTGGTCCCTCTGTATCGCCATTTGTTCGCTACACATCTGGTTCAGATGTGGGGAACCTTTCTATTTCAAGGTTCTAGTTTAATGAGTTTTTCTGTAGCAGGAGGGTGTGGGTGGGATGCTGCAAGAGGAGACATAAAATATAGAAAAGAAAAAGTTTGGGGGTACCATAGGCTTTCCACTGGTGGTTGGGTGTTCGGAGTACACATGCCAGGCCAGGGGATTCACAGCTTTGTCCACATACTATGTAGTGAGGGAGAACCAACATCACAGCATTTTTTACATCAGGATTGCAGCTCTCTGTGCATTAGCACAGTGGAGAGTGACAGCCTAGTGCCAGAAACTTGAAATAGCATCTTTTGCGGGGCTCTCAAAGCAACCCAAACCTCCCGGCACAAAATTTTCACTGACTTTTGGGACTTTTCACCATAGGTCACACTTTCAGGTTTTACACTGCTACCAAAAAGGCTGCAGGCCTATTCCTTTCACTCTCTGTATTTTGAAGAATAACAGCAAAGGCTTTCTGTACAGAGAGCACTGCTGTACCTTGTCTGTAGCAAAGAATGAAAGCGATGTGCTGGAAAGTTTGTCATTATAGAGCTGTGCTCATCAGCAAATATCTGCATCAGATCTTTTTATTTTGATCTTTTCTTTGCTTTTTTCCTTTATTCCTTCCCCAGGGTCTCCATGCTATCCCCAAACATACATTATTTTTGCTTATTCCTGTTCTAGTCAGTTAACTTGTACCTGTCTATTTATGCTGAATTGTTAGTATCACGCATACCCTTTGAACACTTTTAAAGAAACCTATGTCAAGTAGATATTGTTCTTGCAGGAACATTTTTTTCTCTTGTGGCTGATAAGGGATATAGTAACAAAATCGCTGAGTCAAACTTGGCAAGTTTAGTTAAATGAACTTTATGAGGCTCCAGTGAAGATGTATTCATAATGAAAAGCTGTAAGCTAGGATTTCTTAACCACAGGGCCATTTTTACTCATCGGAAGGACCAGGTAGAGTTTTCAGTTTGGGCTGGATAAAGATTTCCAGTCACCAAAATGAGCTCTCTGTAACAGAGGGGCATGGAGTAGGGTGGTCACTGCAGATGACCTACATGGTTAATATTGAGGGACCGTTTTCTCTTTGCAGCTCTTACAGGGGAAGGAGTAAAGCTGACTTTGCTTTCAAACAAATGCTGGCTTAATGCTCTGGGCATAGTAGGTGGTGTGCATGATCCTTTGTGACAGAGGTGATGTTACCATGAAATCTGTCTTGTCTGGTTCTATCCCATATCTCAAAACATAAAGGATGGGTAGCAGACATTGCTTGGAGTAGTTGTGTCAGCAATGACCTGGAAGATTTGCTTTGTGAAAGCTGCCCTTAGTCTAAATGTCTTCAGAACGATAAGTGAATTATGCTACATTTGTGACAGAATGACTGGAAATAGACCCAAACTGAACAGCTCAGACCAAGAAGTTGAGGATTTGGTTCCAGGGATTTAACTTGTTGTATTACAGAGCAAGGAGCAAATGAGAAATTCAGTTTTGCGCAGAAGGTATTTCATAGCCTGGTTAGTAGAAACCTTTGGTGCATAAATCAAGGCTTAGCTCAAGCCTCAGGTTAGATTTGCTATTGAGCTTTAATGCTTATAAATGCTTTTTACAGTTTAAATGATGTCAGCCTTCGATGTTTATGAAACCGTGGAAGTGCTGAGTCGAAAACATTCACATTAATAAGGAAACGCTGGGAACCACTGGGATAGTGCCAGTGTCAACCAGTGTTATTAAGCTAAGAAGTTCTTTGGCATGGCTGAGCTAGGGAAGATCATACCCAATTTATCTCTTGTGGTTAGTCATTTGATTCATGGCTTCTGAGTCATGGCTTTGTCTTGGACTGAAAATACCAACTTTCTGATCAACTGGCTAAGAAAAATGGATTATTTTTTTTAGAAATGTTTGACCATATTTTCATGCTAACTGGAGATAGGGCACTCATTTACCAGGAACATATCTTAGTAGCAGCCAGTTCCTTGCTGATACGTTGCTATATTGATCTCCCTGTCTACAGTGCCTCTGACTCTGATATGAGTTTAAACAGTGAGATTTATTTCTTTGATGACCTGTGCAGATTAGTGCAGCAATACAGTTGCTGTCTTGTGCCAGTGGGTACCTGGCTGAGACCGAGTGTTCACAACCCTGCCTTTTCCATACAGTGGAAAGGATTTGGGATTCTGGGCAAATATAAAGGTTCCTTTGCTTTGGTGTTGTCCTCAGGTGCTGCACTAAGCGAAGTGTAAATTTTCCGTATGTCTTTGGAGTTTCCTCATCAGACAACCCTGAGACAGGAAATATGATAGAAATAAGTGGCTTTGTTAGTGCTCTAGTCACTGCTCAGTAGCTTCGTTAAGGTAAAGATACTAAATGAGTGAAATCACTGTTTTTCATCTAATTGCGGATGGTGATTAATAGGATTCCATTTGATTTGGTTAAAAAAAATAAAAAAATCTTTTCCTTGGGATGGGAGAAGTCTACTCATTAGGGTTGCTAAAAAGCAACTGCAGTTTCTGGGTGACACCCAGCTCAATGCCCTTTGTCTCTGCTCTGTTTTGGATACACCTCCATCATTTCCCACATGTGTTTTTCAGCGGTCACAAAGCTTTGTGGTAAGATACAGTAGGAAGATATTATTAATGCTATTTCATAATGCAGCTATGGTCACGCAAGACTCTGGGCAGATGGAAGCTCTCTGAGGTTTTTCTGTTGTGTGTTTTGAAGGTGGTGCACTCCCTAACATAACATACCCTGCGTGTCTCAGCCAAAAACACCCAAATGAGAAGTGGAGAATATCAGTTTTATCTACCAAAGTTGAGTGAAAAGCCACACAAAACAAGTCTCATTGGTTGCCACTTGGACATGTCTAGAAAGCCACTTTCACAAAGAGGCCCATAAATGCTCACTAAAACCACAGGGTTTCTTTTTTGTTGTTGTTGCTGTTGCTTTGTTTATTTGTTTCCCCAGTGGTACTCCTTTGGCTGAAGGAGTTTGAAAACACTGTGGTTTTGGGCCTTCTTTATGCTTAATCCGTCCTCATGTCCCTCCACCCTGCCTTGTAGAAAGCCCAGGTTAAGGAGCCTGATTCACAGTTGTGTCGTCTGGTTTAATGCTGAAAGTAACAGCAGGACAAAATCAGGGAAAGTGATCACTCAGTCCTGGGGCAAACATGGCCTTCAGCAGGATGCAAGCAGGAGAAGACGACTCCTCAGTGTAGCTGGAAGTTGCATCTTTGCTGATCTTTCCCTCTTAGGAAGTCCACAGGCAAATAAACTGCGTGGCAGAAGAGAGAGGGAAGGGTATAATCTTCATCGTTGTGACTTTTAAGCAGAGATTAGTTTGGAAAGCCAGGAAGCCCAGTGTTTGGGGAGAACAAAAGAGTGGTTTGGGTGAGGCAGTACTTGCCACAATTACAGGGGGAGACATTTGGGGTCGGGTGCAGCTGTTGCGTGCATGGGGGCAAGCGTGGGCTAACTCCATGATTACAGCAGAGTTGTGCCAGATGTGCATCAGCCTATGCGAGTGCTCGTCTTCACATACAGCCTTTTTATTCCTGTTCATGGCAAGCTGCTTATTCTCCTCTTTTAGCTTTCTCTCTCTAACATTTATGATGAACAATTGTCTGCTCCTTGTAATTGGGAGGGCGTTACAAGCCATGAATGCCTTTGTTGCGGTAAACCACTTCCTCATCATGTCTCTTATGTCCTCGCTTTGTAAGAACAGAATAAGCTCTCTTTGGCATCTGAAAATAGGATAACATCAAGTTTTCTGCATCTGTCCAACTGAGCATCTGCAGGGTCTATTATGCCAGATGCATTTAACCTGGCCTGGCACCAGAAACGTTATTTCCATTCCCAGAATGCCCCAGGATGTAATTGGATGTCAAATCCACATACATTACGCAGGTTCAAGCAGACTACTGCAGCTTGCCACAAGCTTGCATTGTCCATTTGCTTTAAAAATAAAAGCCAGTGTTTCACTTGCTGAAACTTGTTGCACAGCTTGTAAACACAAACAGCCAATATCTTTGTCCTAGGACTTTTTAATGCAAAGGTGTACACTGCTTTTTTCTTAAAGTATTTGTAAATTGGTTTATATATAGCTTATACATAGAATCATAGAATCACAGAAAGGCTCAGGCTGGAAGGGACCTTAAAGACCATCCAGTTCCAGCCTCCCTCCGTTCCTCCGTCCCTCCCTCCCTCCCACTAGACCAGTTGTGAACTGTCAATGTGGTCCAAGGATCCCAGCCCAAAAGCAGTTGTGGTAAGCTAATATCTCAGCTTCCACAAGAACAAGTGATGGGGGTGGGATTAATCCTTCTGCTGAAGGCTGGTCAAGATTTGCAGACCATTCAAGTGAGATTAAATGATACGAAGCTTTATTTTGGTTCTTGATAGGACTATTTATCCCATTTTCCTGATTTGTGGAAGGGTTGCCTGAATAAGGAAATGCGGCTGACATAGGTGGAAGATCTCTCCCGGGGTCCCTGACAGCATTAACTATGTTGCCCACCCTTGAGTCTCTCCTCTCCATCTCAACCATCCTGAGTGCCACCTTAGGCCAAGCCATGAGGTGTCCCCTCCCATTCAGAGCATGGCCCCTGGCACCTCTGGGGCTTACCCTCTCAGTCTAAAGTCTGGAAAAGCTGAATCTTGCTATTAATTCTTGCCTAGTACAGTGTGGGAGAACATATCTACTTGTGCTGGGCTCACAGGAAAAGCTGTTGGAAGGCACGAAGGGGCTGCTGATGAGTGATACTGAAATGAGTGGTATCCTGGCCCAGATGACCACTGCTAGAACACCACTGATTTAATGTAGAGGTAGCATTTAATTTAATAACATGTGCTAATTGTTAACCCTGTTAATTTTGCAGTGAAGACAAGATTTCAGTGATGCTCCAAAAAAGAAGGGTAAATAAAAGCTGAATGTAAAGCCCAATGTAGCAAGATTTCCTCTGCAGAATGGATGCTTGCTTTTTCATTGCACCAGCTGAATTCTCTAAAATAAACAGAATAACCAATTTAAAGCAGATGCATGGAACAACAATCAGGTTTCATTTCTGGTTTTAATCTTTTTGAACCACAGCATTTGGCACTCGGAGCTCAAAGGAACTGCAGGCTGTATCAGGAGTTTGCTGTAACTTAGCAGCTTGGAGGAAGCAGATTTGTGACTACATAACAGGGAGAGATGAAACAGCTCTGTTCAGATAACTGGATTATAATAAAATATGCAAGTTGGAACCTGGAGACAAATGAACATCCAGAGCTTCTTCCCATGAAATGTTATCAAATGCAGCTTGGGAACAACAGAGCTGAACAGTCAGTGGCCAGCTCCAGCACTGCGTCTGAAGTGATGAAACAGTGAACTCAGGAGTTTTATTGGTAGTTACTATTCTGTGTGCCACCAAAAAAAAAAAAAAAAAGAAAAAAAAGTGTGGAGTAAATCAATGTTATGTGAAATCTGGGCTCATGAATGAAGAGTAGTCCGATACCATTTCAGTTCCCTTTGTGAATTCTGGGAGCGCCTTCTTCTTTTTTTTTTTTTTTTTTTACAAGGCAGCAAAACCAAAAAAAATCATGAAAGCCACATGGGCCTGATTTCCCATTTCCCTGCTCGCTGTGCTATCATTTACCTCAGAGACTTTGCATCGCATTGTGTGACTACCCACAGCATCTGATCCCATGAGGCTGAAGTCATTCTTCAAACAGCAATCGTCTTTTAAGGACTCGATGGAGGGGGAAGATGATGCCAGGCAAGACAGCAAAGCCCACACAAAGAAATATCTTTCAGACAAGCTGGAAATTCCCTGGAGACCAGTCTTGTGACATGGTTACACCATCACAGACACTTTTCCAAAACAGTGGCTATGATGGGTGCCTCTTGACAATTTGCCTGAGAAAAAAAGTGAAAAGCAGGGTGTTACTTACCTGCATGTTCACACCGGGTTGCTGGGACATTTGCTGAGAGCAGAGATACCCCAAAACAGTATTGGAGGAAAGCTTCACAAATTTGTTGGGACCTCAGCAGGGTCTTCTTGTTTCTGCTTATTTCTTCCATGTAGTTTGAAGGGATAATTTAGATGCTATCGCTCTGGGATGTGTGAGCCATTCAAAAAAACCTTTCTCTGGAAAACCAGATCTCTCTGGGTGCCCGGGTGAATGGCAGGCTGGGCCCGCTGCTGCTGTGTCCGCCCGTCTTTGGAGACGCAGGTTATTTCAACTGTCTCTCCTTTGCTTCAAGTCAAGAGGGAGAGAGGGCTGTGGCTGCAGTAGCAGGGGAGGGATGCAGCGCAGAGGCTTGCTCTGAATGAAGTGGTAAGGAGCAGGATGGTATGCACGAGGGTAGAGCCCAGTCCATCACTTAGCAAACGAGTTTTCTCTCATTTGCCCTTTGTTTCTGATTCTTTCTTCACTTTTTTTTTTTTTTTTCCTTTGTGAGTGATTTATCCTTAAGTGATTTATCTTTATGTTCCCTGTAAGTAGACATTAAGTAGCAGTAAAAATTCAAAGGAATCTCTGTCACAGTGTCTGATGAACACCACTAACCTGCAGTGAAGATATCTACCTTGTCATGTTCACTGAAGGCTCATATCCTGATTCAAACTATGGTCTGCTGATGGTTTTTTCTTCCTGGATTTACAGCTCTGAATGGTGAGATCACAGCACAGCCTGATATTTCTTGTCCTTTCCAAATGTGGAGAAAGACTCCCTTTTGCAGCTCACATACGTGTAATTCATTTGTGTTCACAGCCTCCCATTTGGATCTCCAGGTCTTTTTAAAAACAACTCCACTCCTCCCCCTTCTCCACTGCTTACATGTAGGTTCAGCATGCATTAGCCTATTTCTGTATAACGACACTCACAAAACAATACCAGAAATTATGAAACCACTTAAGCTTTCAGGCAAAAAAAAAATAAAAATCTGAAACTGTTTATATTTACAAATGGTACCTATTTAAACAGTTCTTGCAACTATTGCTTCCTCTGGTAGCAAGTTTAATAATAATAAGTAAAAAAAAAAAAAAAAAAAGAATTTAATTCCAAAAGGATAAATATGACAACAGATATTTACAGAAGAATTGGACTGTTTTTATGAAAAGAACATTTTCTCCGCAGCTTTCCAAATGGTATCTAAACAACTGGACTTGCAAAGATTAAAACACAATCTATTAGTCCAGCGCAGAAAAAATATAACCCCAAGCGTTCTTGCAATAACAGCACATTACTGATAGAGTGGAGACTGCAGTGCCATTCTTCTACCCCATAATTCTCTTTTATTTCATTAAACTCCTTCTGCAACACAAAGAGATTGTTATGTGAAATAGGTGAATAATTTCTGCATAATATTTTCCAAAAATGCATGAATAAAGAAGAGGAAATACATAGGCTTTGCTTGCAGAAATGGCACTTAGCCCTTGAGAAGCATCAAAGAAACTTAGAAGTGTGGGACAATGAGCAAATTTTCCAACCCAGACCTTGCGCACTGCAGCCCTGCCCCTGTAGTCTCCCTTTGAGGCATGTGGATGTTTGCATATTTTGATGGGCACGATGACAGCCTTATCAACTGATAGGAGCTTCATCCTGAGTTCTGCTGAGAAATAACAGTAAAGCTGTATTTGGATGCTACATGAACTCAATTATCCCTTTCTTTAGAAACAATGCAACGAGAGACGCCTCTGTCTTGCTGGTCAGGTAAGATATGAAGAAGAGATTAAACCACCACAACTTCCAAACCAATGGGCTACAAGAGCAGTTTGCTCCTTTCCATAACAGGCTGCTGTTTTTCTTGCAGCATCCTAAGAGACATCTGGGTGGTGTGGCAGGTGCCTTGGACAAAGAAGTGGACACCTAAACCCAAGTGTGTAATGAGTGCATGCTGCCACCCACCTGAAGTACAGCCATGGAGAGCAATGACTCCGGTGACACCTTCCTTATGTACTGAGTCCGGGGGGATCAGTCCAGGACTGATGCACCTTCAAGGTGTTGATGCTGCACGCCTAGGACAGGCCCTCCAGTGCTGCCCACGATGGATGGTTTTGCTGCACTGTCATTTGCACTTAGTGATTTCCAACGTACCTAGCCTAAGTTTATGATGTAGGAAAAAACCCAGTAAGGAATAATATGCAAATAAAAGAGACCTGAATGAAGGTTGCTTATTTTTGTTTGTTTGTTTTCCTAATGTGATAGTTTATGAGCTGTTAATATAATAATGCATTGTTATTTGTTTCCCCTAGACATGAATTTCTATGCTTTTTGAATATTTGAACTCATTTGAAATTTCCTGATAAATATGCTGCAACTTCTACGGAGACTAACAATTAACATAAATATTTTTAAAAGATAAATCTTATTTTTCAAGCCTTTGAGCAACTCAATTAATTTTCATGCTAATTGAACTCTTTTCCAATCCTCGGTTTTCAAACTGATCTAATTATAATCTGTGCGTGGATGCTCCCCCTACCACAACCTTCCCCCATATTTCAGTGTTAAACTCAGTTTGCTACTTGTTTTCTTTTTCTAGGATCTGAAGTATCAGATTGGCAAGAATAATGCAAAAATATAGAAGTGATTTTTTTGTTTGTTTGTGTTTTTTTGTTGTTGTTGTTGTTTAGGCAACTTTTCTATCAGGAGAGAAATAAATAAAACTGGGAAAAAAAAAAAAAAGAAGACAATTTATCATCATACAACCCTGAACATGATGATAAAGGAGAGTTATTCACCAGAAATTAAGATGCCCTTTTATCCCTGGTGACTTTGACCACTTGCAAAGCCTTTAGGCACCCGTAAAGTGTGGGCCTGTCATTCCTCTGATATGCCTTTGACAGAGAGGAGTGTCTTCACTCTAAAGGCATCTGACCATCCTGTACTCGGGGCTGATCCTCGCAGTACCACATGACATCATTCCGCATGTTTTAGTGGTTACCAATTGCTTTGCTGGACAGTAAAAGAAGCTGATCGAAGCTGAGTTCAAGAGATACGTTGATGATATATTTTTTGAAGCGCTTTCCCTAACCAAGCCCTGCATTCTCCTCCAGAATCAACAAAAGGCATATGCTTTGTAGGCTTGCAAAAGGAAACTTCTTCAGGTTGTTTCCTAATTTTTATTTTATTTCCAGGGGACTGGCTTGCTCCGAATATATCTTCGTCCTGAGCACTAGAAGAACAAAGTGCTAAATATTGCATCATGATACAGAGCTGCTGCTGGAAGAGGCTCCGCAGATGGAGCGGAGGGCCATGGCATGCTGTGCATTCCTTGCTTGCAGTCAACTCAGCTTAAAAAGATAAAATGCAATCTGCTGCTTGCTATCTGTCATGAGAAATGAAGCCTGATAATTTTGGAGTAATGTTTAGCTTGCCATTCTTGGGCCATTACACTGAGCTAGCAGTGCTGGAGAAGGGATTTATTTCCTTCTCTCTCTCTTACTGTAGTAAATCTCAGATTAATAATGCTGCAGCCTTCAAAGTCTGTTTTGTTCATAGCTGCTGGCTGGGGAACAGGCAAAAACAACGATCAGATTTGCAATGAATTGGGCATTAAATCCCTTCAAAAAGTGTCTCTTGGCACCACAGTGAGGAGCTATTAACAACATTCCTGGATGACTGTAGAAAAATAACACGTTTTTATAAATGACTATAATGTCTTGGGTTAGCTACCTGACAAATAGGTGTTTTCTGTTTGTTTAACACCCATTTCTTCCTGCAGAGGCTCTGTTCCATTGCTGCTTTATAGGACCATAAAAGGGAATCAGACCCTACTTTAAATGGGAATCAGGCCTTCGGGAGGCAGCCACCAGGACAATCTCAGCATGCCAGGGCAACGTGCATCGGTTGCTTGTGATCCCTGAAGTGAATGGGAACCAGCAGCTGCAGCATTTGTTTGCATCCTCAACTAAAGTATATTAAAAAATACCCAGAAAGTGAAAAACTCTGAAGAAGAAATAGTAGCTAATGGTGGGGACTCCAGCAATAAGGCTGACTTGGCTCAGGATAACAAATGACTTTTAGGCGTGACTATCCAAAGCATCAGAGTTGACTGCTGTGTTAAGGTCACCACTTGCTTATGGCTGATCTTCTTGGACGAGGATTGCTGCTTTTCCAAGATAATGCAAGCAAAACTTTAAAAATCATCCTAAGGGTTTCACTTTCAAAATTACATTAGTTTTTGTAACTTTTGAGCCATTGTTCCTTGTGTCTAAATATAGGGATGTGCATTGCAAAGTCAAAAACTATATGCTGAAAATTTTTCTGACTTGTACAGGATACTTTTTAGGCTACTACATTCATTGTGAGTGAATGCTACATACAGAAATGGGAGTGAGAGTTGCTTATACCAGTTCAAAGCTTACCTTACAGAACATCAGCTAGTGCCTTGCTGGTGTAAGGTGTTGACTGTTAGATGGAGGCATCACTCCCCGTTGATAGGGCAGTGAACACTTGCGATAGAGATGCTGGTAGTAGTTGTCTGACTGGATGGGTATTGAAAGCAAAGAAGAGAAATGTGGAGGGAACGGGCTGTCTCATAAATTAGAGCTTACCTTCTACATTTTGAAGCACACAGTGAATTCAAAGTCCCCAGGGAGAAGCAAGGAAGAAGAGGGAGCAATGTGATGTGTCTTTGTTGTTGTTGGAGGGTGCTATCCAGGTAGAGTTGCCACCAAACAACCTTTTCTTTAGAAGAAGAATTTCGTTTTTCCATGTGTTGTGTCTGTATGCAGTGAAACATTTATTCCAAGAAGCAAGCTTATGCACGTGTGGTTCAGGGAGCTGAATTGTTTTAGAAGAGGACACACAGCAAACCAGGATAGTCAAGGGAATTAGGACAGAGTTCACAAAGGAAATTTTGACATTGCCCATAGCTGACTGACAACACAGCAAGTGGGAAGAGCACAGGAAGGTCACGGAGTGGTCAGTTTTCTAAAGATGGAGATGTCAGAAGCACAAACCCAGGCAGGACATACTGACTGCACCCTTAAATGGTCTTTGCTGCAAGAATGCTTAGTGGGGGGTAAGAAATTTCTTGCCTCGTCTTACTGGAAGAGGTGGGAAACGAGGAAGTTTGTGGGAGTAAAATCCATTGCCTTGATCTGACCATTCCCTAACGTCACTCGAGGGTCCTGTCTAATCCCTCTCTCTGGCAATGTTGTTGTCCATCTGTGTTTATCTCTACTCTGAGTGTCCCGTCGGCTTTTAAATTTGTGGATGTGCTCCAGATTCAGTGATGAATTTGTACTTTATGATATTTATATCTCCACCCTTCCTTGATCATTGCACAATAATTCATGCTGGAATGTCTAACCCCAGGTTTTTAAAGAGGTCTCACTGATTTAGGGGAAAAAAAAAAAAAGGCAATTTCTTCCTAAAAAATCTACACCTCTCTAGCAGTAGAGAAGAATACAACTAAGAATGAGGCAGTTAGCTTTGAATTGTGTCATAGAGAGCCTGAACCTCACCAGACTGTGAGATTTGTGAATTATAGTGGCATGAAAAAATGTGCCCTAGAAAACAAGTAGTTGCAGTTTGCAAAAAAAGTAGGGAACAAAATCCAGAGGAGCATGATCCAACACAGGGAAAAGCAAAGCTTTGGCACGTCTAGCAAGCAGTAATGAGGCAGTTGATCTATTGATTGTGCAGCAGTTAGCAGAACAGAAGAGAAAATGAACGCAGTATGTATTTTCTAGATGAGTCATGTCATATCTAGATGAGTTGTGTCATATCCCCAGCAGCCCCAGCAATGGACAAGTGGTCTCAGAGTAATTTGTGTTACTGCCAGCTGTGACTCTGCCTGGTGGCCACTGGCTTCCCCAGAGGTACAGTCTGGGGGGGGCTGTGCAGAGGTCTGTATTTTCCTTCTGATTTTGTGGTGTCCTGCACGCCTGTGGTAGCATCTGCACATCTTTCCCCCCATCCACCTCGGTACATCCTTCCCTGCTCCTCTTCCCGGGGAAATGAGCTTTCCCTCCAGCAGGACCAGAAGCATTGTGGTGGGACACAGGGACACTGGCTTTCCTTGCCAGGGAAGCTCATGGAGTAGATTATCTTGAGTGTCATCATGCGGCACTTACAGGGCAACCATGCGATCAGGCCCAGTCAGCATGGGTTTATGAAAGGCAGGTCCTGCTTGACGAACCTGATCTCCTTCTATGACAAAGTGACATGCTTAGTGGATGAGGGAAAGGCTGTGGATGTGGTCTACCTTGATTTCAGTAAGGCTTTTGACACTGTTTCCCACAACATTCTCCTCAACAAACTGGCTACTCGTGGCTTGGACTGGCGTACGCTTCGTTGGGTTAAAAACTGGCTGGGTAGCCGGGCCCAAAGAGTTGTGATGAATGGAGTCAAATCCAGTTGGAGGCCGGTCACTAGTGGCGTCCCCCAGGGCTCAGTACTGGGGTCGGTCCTCTTTAATATCTTTATCGATGATCTGGATGAGGGGATTGAGTGCACCCTCAGTAAGTTTGCAGATGACACCAAGTTAGGTGCATGTGTCGATCTGCTTGAGGGTAGGAAGGCTCTGCAGGAGGATCTGGATAGGCTGGACCGATGGGCTGAGGCCAACTGTATGAAGTTCAACAAGGCCAAGTGCCGGGTCCTGCCCCTGGGGCGCAACAACCCCAAGCAGAGCTACGGACTGGGAGATGAGTGGTTGGAAAGCTGCCTGGCAGAGGACCTGGGAGTATTGGTTGATAGTCGGCTGAATATGAGACAGCAGTGTGCTCAGGTGGCCAAGAAGGCCAACAGCATCCTGGCTTGTATAAGCAGCAGTGTGGCCAGCAGGTCTAGGGAAGTGATTGTCGCCCTGTACTCGGCTCTGGTGAGGCCGCACCTCGAGTACTGTGTTCAGTTTTGGGCCCCTCACTACAAGAAGGACATGGAGGTGCTCGAGAGAGTCCAGAGAAGGGTGACCAAGCTGGTGAGGGGTCTGGAGAACAAGTCTTACGAGGAGCAGCTGAGGGAGCTGGGATTGTTCAGCCTGGAGAAGAGGAGGCTCAGGAGTGACCTTATTGCTCTCTATAGGTACCTTAAAGGAGGCTGTAGCGAGGTGGGGATTGGTCTATTCTCCCACATGCCTGGTGACAGGACGAGGGGGAATGGGCTAAAGTTGCGCCAGGGGAGGTTTAGGTTGGATATTAAGAAAAACTTCTTTACTGAAAGGGTTGTTAGGGATTGGAATGGGCTGCCCAGGGAAGTGTTTGAGTCACCATCCCTGGATGTCTTTAAAAGACGTTTAGATGTTGAGCTTAGCGATATGGTTTAGTGAAGGACTTGTTAGTGTTAGGTCAGAGGTTGGACTAGGTGATCTTGGAGGTCTCTTCCAACCTAGATGATTCTGTGATTCTGTGATTCTGTGTGATTCTGTGATTCTGTGGGACATTGAACAGTAGAGTTTGCCCCGGTGTTCTTACTGAGCATACCCAGTCTGGCATGATTAGTAGGGACTTAGATAAAGTGCCAAGAAATACAAATATACTGAGAACAGGGTGAAGAAAGATAGAATATATTTATGCTAGGAGGTAGCATGGCCCAGGAGGAGCAGGTCTGCAGCGTGAGATGCTTGGAGCCAGGAACACTGCTGATGGGTTTTCGTAGTAGAAGAGCTCTAGTGTGGCCCTGAGAAGGTTGATGGTTGGAGTAGAGTAAGGTACCTTTCTGGATGGCATCTTGGAGTTTGATATCAACTGAGGAGGTCCTATTCATGCACTCTGAGACTGTTCCTCCATGTAAACCAAAGTGTAGGGTATGGGGATACTAGAAAAATCTGTTTCAAAAGTACACACATGGTCTGTGTTAAAATGCTGAAGTAGACACACTATCTCGGGCTGGAGTCAGCCCCAGCTGCCAAAAAGTGAACATCTGACAGAAGAAGACAGAGGGACGTGCGTAATGAAAAAAGAATTGTGAACAACTCAGTGGTAAGAAAATCTGCAAACAGACTACATTGTCTGAAAAATGTATATATATTTTCTATACCAGGGACATGCTCACAGCCCCAAGGCATAATGTCATTGTGATTCTTTCTCCTTGCTGTCACCACTTCTAATGTTCCTCCTCTGTAAAGGCCAAAAAGGACATTGGTCAGGGATGCCATCACCTACCTTTCTCAGGAAATTCTACATCCATTGTGAATGTGGTGCTCTGACAATTGAGTAGCATAGAAACTCCTTAATAGGTCTGCTAGAAGGATAGCAGCTGGGGTCTTGGGTACAGCCTAAGCAGTCCTGGACAGCCATGTCACTGAGATGTTGCTCACAAGGTCCTTGGATTTGTGCTTGCTAGAAAATTGTATACAGCACCTACAAACTCTTCCCCAGTCAGCTATGGCAACAGGCTCAAATCATTCATACAAAAGAAGACAACTTTTATACTATTGCAATAAGGTCTAATATGACCCAGGAAGAGAGCCCAAGTGTTCACCACCAGTGACCCAGACCCCTAAAAAGCAGGGAACAGATAAATGTGCAAATGGCACTTGATCTAGGTGATGTTTTTCTGACTCCTTTGAATATCTTTATTCAGAAACCCTACAGTCTGAGAGCTAAAACAGCATGTAGGCCCAGATTTTCCCTTAAAATCTTCCCTGACACTCCTAAATATTTAGTGTTCAGGAAAGTGAAGGAGGATGGAGAGCATTTTAAGATCCATATCTGAAACCAGCACAGAGCCTCTTTCCCACAAAGAATCATGAGGAGCCAAGTGCACCCCAGAGATGCTCCACATCCTACCAAACTCCCCAGAAGCTGGTCTTTATCACAGATAAACAACAACTTCTGTTCATGTATGTGGCTGTAGAAATTCAGATTTTGAAGTTATCTCAAAAATACGTAGAAGTGAATCAGTGAATACAGTAATCACTAATAGAAGGAAATGACAATGCTGGGAGGGTAAACTAGAGTTATATTTTTCCTCCAAAAGTAAGGAAAACTTTCTTCTCTGGAATGGCATACATAGGTCAAAAGTACATGCAATATAATGAGTAATGGACTTTACATGCCTGCAAAAATGCAATTACTGTGTTAGGCATTTAGTATAATAAATTTACCGAAGCAGAAATAGACATCTACTGAAGCTGTCTCTAATATATACTCATAGCTCTCCAAAAGTTTATTTTTGGGTTTGCTTTTATATTATTCATTTATTGCACAGAGGCTAGATTTAAGGGATCAAAATCTGACTAACAGTTACAAACTTCTGACTGAATATTTTTATTCTTAGCCTGTCACAGACCTCTATTTTTAGTCAGCTGGAACAGTGGCAGGGTTATTAGCATCAGTAATTTCTGGTGTTTGTGATACATTTTTAGAATCTTACCCAAGAGGAAGTATTTTATTTAATCTGTTCAAAAATTTTGGGGAGGTTGATTTTTTAATGTTGACTTTATTGCATGTTATATTTTCAAGACCAAGAAGGCCACTATAAATTTTGATATTTATGTTATAGTCGAATATTACAGAAATCAGACCGATAAACAGAAATGGTTAGGATTTTTTTTAGCAGAATTGAGCAAGTTGCACAGTTACTGGCATCCTTAAAGGGACTGAGCACAGTCATATACCATGCTTTTGTTAATTATAATTATTTAATATTAGGAATATTAATTTCATTATATGAAATAATATTTAGAGTTAGTTATCAGTACTTTTGAGAATCAAACCATGTGTCTGTTTGCTTTAGTTTCCTTCAAGTAATCGGGGTTTAATGTAGTTATTTACAACACGATAGCAATATAGGAAATAATCTGGGAATCAAAACACCTGAATGTTTTTCTGGGAAGAGTGGATGACCGTGAACAAAAGAAGACATCACCTTTCTTACACAGCAGTGTCCAAAGATTACTCACCTTTGTGCAGTACGTTGTGATTCACAGATGGTAAGTGGTCTGCAAGAAATATGTTTTGTTGTCTCTATAAAGGTATAACGACAGAAATGGTTACTTCAGTGAGAATTAAAGACAGTCAAACAATACATTCAGAGTTAACAAGAATTTACGTCTCCATCTTAAACATATGATTTAGTTGGATCCGATTCTTAGATCTAGCTGGATCAGACTATTGTTCCTGCAGAAAGGTTCACATTAATTTAAACTACAGTATGATAGTACCATTTTGTTTGAATATTTGAGGGTCTGACCCAGTGAATAATGAAGTCAGTTGAAAACTCACATTGAATCCAAAGAAATCCTGAACAGATGGTATGATTTGCAATGGGAAAAGGATGAGTAATTGACATACATGTCAGGTAATCTGCTACTTACTAGAAAAATAACATAATTAAAGGAGGAAAAAGCGTGGGAGAGCACGAGTATGAGCATGTGGACATGAGCCTGCACTTGATATCAGAGTGTTTGCAGCTTGCCTGTCATTTTTCATATGATTCCTTAAGTGGTATAATTATACTTAGTGAACTGGGTATAATGAGAACATGACGCAAAATGCAACATGCAAACATTTTAGCTTAAGTTAAAACCTACTTTTGCTTGATCTCTTGTTTTGCTTCCAGTATAGCTAGGTGTTTGAGGAGATAGCTGTCAATAAAAAAATATTTTCTGATAAAATGAAATGAAGTCCTTTTTCCTCTGACCACTGTGTATTTCAAGGCTGCCAAAATCCCTTCTCACTCATTTTTTGGCTGTAAGAATTCAATAGTTATTTAATTTTATTCTTGTAGATATTGAGTCGTTCTAGAACCTCAGCAATTCACTCATTTCAGCATAACATGATTGTCCTCTACACTTTTCTGTCACCTGTTGCAAGTGTGTAGTATTTCTGCAGTAACTTGTAACTGAGGTCATATTTGTTACAAAGCAAGAATAAGTTACTCAAGGAACTCCAGAAAGATGTTAGTGGCCAAGCAAAATCATTTGAAAAGATATATGAATATGAGTAGGTGCCTTTTCTAAAAGATTTCAAGAACAATTTCGACATAACTGGTGACATGTAGCAACATTTACTGCATGCAGAAGATAGTAGAGGCATCCTATTATTTCAGGGAACAGCTTCGTTGAAGATAAACTCAGCAGTCCTTTCTTTCCCCTTCCCAAAAGTCCCCTTCCCTCCCCGCTAAGTTGGTGGGTTAATTATGATCAAGCACTTTGCACTGAGTGCCCGCACTGTTGCTGTCATTTAAATGTGCAGCCAGCTCTTTGCATCACCTCCATTTCTGCAGAGTGCAGTGCTGGGAATGGCAGAAGTAAAAGCCCAGCAAAACTTGAGAAGGAGACAGGCTGATGGAGATTGGGGCTCAAACAATATTAAAAACCCCTGCTGTGCCTGTTATTCCTTCATACTTTAAGGCAAATATGAAGTAATAGCAGTAAAATGGGAAGAATCAGCAGTAGCACATAGATGCATGCCAGCAACATGGGTAATTGTCATCTACACATCAGTTGCTTAAAATACCACATAAGACAATGCAGAAAACAATGCAGAGGGCTCACTGCTAATCTGGCCTGTGGCTTCTTCACAGTTCACTGCCACTGAAAAGAGCACTCCAAACACTGAGGAAAATGTTGTCCGTTGGAATCACAGCTTCTGTTTTACAGCCCAGGGATTCTGGGTTGCAAAACAGGCACAAAAATCCTACCAGCAATTCAAATAATTTAGAGGTCAGTACAACATCCGTACCAAAAATAATATGGGTCGGTCTGCCTGGAATTTAGTGAAGTGAAACAGAGTTTTGCTTCCAAAAGCACAGATATGAGCTGAAGTCTTATTTTTAAATGTTATTTCACAGCGGATCATCAGGCAGCAGCCTATGGGCATGTCCACCCCACAGAGCTGGGCCCAGACCCCTGGCAGCCTCTCAAGAGAATGGTGTGCCTCCACGGCACAATGTGGGGATGCAAGAAGGTGCTGGCTCATGTCCCAGCTGCAACATAGATGGCTTTATGTGGGGCTGCACACAAGCTAATAATCCCTTTTTTGAAACCAGGCCAATTAGCGATTATATTGCATCCGGCTCTGGAAATAGGTAGCTCAGGGCACTTTGCCTCAATACTCCATTGCTGGGTGTAGACATGCCTTAAACCACAGCACAGTGCTGAAGAGACACTGAGTCCTACGTTGTTTTTTAAAGTCACCTCTGAAAATCATGATGGGTGTGGGGGGATCCTTCATCTTACTTAATTTTCTGTTGAGATACACTGCTTGAGGTCCTTCAGCTCATCGCATGTCAACCTTGGCCAACACAAGTCATTACGGCTTCCTGTCTAGGAAGCAGGCCGAGCCCTTCTGATTTAAGAGTCCCAGCGGGGCAGGGAGGCACATAAGTAGGTAAGACATCGCAGTGGTGACTCCAGGAAGGAGCATGGCCACCCAGGCAGGAGAGGAGGAACAAGGCATCATGCTCTGAGTTCTCTCTTCTACGAGGTTAGAGAAGGCCTCAGTTCATTTCATTACAACCCCCCGCTTACGCAGCACGACCCAGTTTCAAGTTCTGCTCTGGGCCTCTGCACTCTTTCCCTCTCTGTCTTTGTCTCCCTGTTTCTATTTTGTTCCTGATTCCCTTGTGCCAGCTGCATGCCCACCATGACATTCAGCGGGAGCTTGGGCAGCATCCTCACCCCCAGTGCTGTGATGTGGGCTCGGGGGGCCTGCCTCAGCCCCCCATGACAAGGGGGGGCCGAGGTGCCCGATTATTATAAGTATGCTCGCACACATAGTTCCTGCGTTGTCTTTTCTTCCACGAACTTCTGGTTCAAGAGAATATTATGTGTAAAATTACACTCATCTTTTTACCAGCAGACCCCAAATACTCATAGTATATTTTACTCAGAGATGCTATATTTTCAGCCATTGTATGTTGCTTTCATTGGTAAAATAGTAAAATGATCTTGATTCTAATATCACAGTTACTGCTGACGCAACACTGGCTTTGCTCCACTGATTTTGATGAGTTACTCCCATGCTGACTTTTTCGGGATTATTTCAGTCAACAGATTTTTTGCCTCGGAATTTCTGGTTGTTTCCGGACAGCTTACTACTGAAGTTTCTTCTCTAGCTGTTTTTGAAAGGCTTGTTTCTGCTGCTGAAGCTGTTTGGACTGGAGCTTTCTCCTTCCCCGCCAGGATTCTCCCTTAGCTCAGCGATGCCAGCAGCTCCTAATCCCATGTTTCTGACATCACGGCCAGTTTCCATGGGAACATCTGAGCACCGTACACACCACGACCTGATTTTTCTGCAGAAACCATATAGGAGAAGGGATGAAATCAGAGGGAGCTCTTTCATTCATATTACATACACAAATACAAATGTATGTGAAAAAACAGCTGGGGAAGAGTGCAAAAAGTGGAAACCCAGAAATTATTTTTGTTTTTGTGTTTAAGGTGTAGGATGGAAGAAGACAGAAAGTCTTCTTGTGTGTTTCCTAAATTCCTAGCTCTTGGTCTTGTGCTGGACTTGGGTAGTGTGACTTCACCCAGGCAGCTCACTGCCAGGGCCTTCTCTGCATGGATATTAAGGTGCTGGGTTTGAGGTTGCTGTTGTTCATGAAGTTTCCATACTTGTTCCAAATTTGGATAGTTGAAAGAGGACGCAGATTTATTCCTTTTCTTTTACCCCTAGATGCTCTGTGTTGTTAATTTGCTAGCAAACAGAAGAAATTCCTATCCCTTGAATGATTCATTCAAATTACACTGCACTTTACCTTTCTTTCAGCAACACTTAGGTTTCTCACTGAACTGAAAATACGCGATAATGTGCTCTGATTTTTTAGATAATTTCTTTCTTCCTGTACTTAGTTGTCCAACTCTGAAGATCTCTACCTGTCATCTAAGGAGAAATGCTTGTGCTGAAACTGGTGCTGTTAGGGTGGAATTTCCTTTATTAAGCTGCACTGACTTCATTGAGCGTGCATAAATGAAGCCTATTGCAATGTAGTCACATCTCATCCAGAGTTACTTTATATTTAAAAAAAAAAAGAAAAAGAAATATTTTAGTCATATGTTAGTTGTATGTACCTGATGGGGGGGGGGGAAGGGGGGGTGCAGATTACATATTACATTTTCCTGGGTCAAAATACAAGCAAATGTGCAAACATTGGAGAAATTTCACATTATTGTCCTGCTTGTCATGGACACTGTCTGGGGAAGCTATGGAAATGAGCAGGAATGCTCACTCCTTACTTTTAACTGTTTTACTGTGACCAATGGGTTCTTATTTGGCATTGGTATATGAGCTGAAACTCCTGAAAAGGAGGGGTTGGCTTCCTGATGATTACAGCCACCAGTATTCAAATGCTGTAGTACACGGCCTGATGTAATCCAGTTTCATAAAATATGTCCAGAACTGGTAAAAATAATTACTACTTTAGTGAGAAGCTAACCTGCAAAATCTTGTTTGGTAGGCCAGACTACTCTGCTGTATGGATTGAACGTGCAATTTCTTTGATGACAACATTTTGTTTAAGCTGGTGAATGACGCTCTGCCTTGCCAATTTATGACACAATTTCCCTCTGGGCATCCCTTTTGGCTTATCCATTACTGCCAAGATGAGTGAATTGAATCATCTGGTAGTACTTGAGTTCCACATCTCACCCCAATAAATGGCTGATGGTCAAGCTGACTCAGCTGCTGCTGTACGTTATTCCCCTAAATTTGTTACATTTACTTAATTAATTCATTCCTGCTTTCAGACGTTGGAAGCTGATAAGGGAAGGTTGCCCTTAACTCAGTTCCTATTTCTTAACTTAAACATTTGATTAAATGTAGTAATAAAATTACATTAGTCCTTTGAACTCATATCTATCCATGATTCAAAGGATTAAAAGAAGTTAATCCAATCTTCTAAAGAGGATTTTGAAGTTTTGAGACTATCTTTTTTCTCGGGGGCACACTGTGTTGTGTTAGCCCCCTTTTTCCTTTTTTTTTTTTTTTTTTTTTGTAATTATCCATCACCTATAGATTTGCAAGCCTTGAAGGGACTGCTGCAACTACTTTATCTGCCTGCTGCCTGCCCTGGGCCCTTGTGCTCTTCCATGGGTTCCCACACAGGAGGGGCTCATTCTACCTTTCTTCATAATGAGCTCTCTGATAAAGCCCCCACAAAACAGATGATGTACTGTGGAAGACAAATATAACATATACTTTTTCCTCATGTCTTCTTTCACTTCAGTGGACTGACAACCACCAATAAGACCTGTTTCTCCATCCAGTTCACGAATGTTATGAAGGTTGTATTTTGTTGGCTAAGCACAAAAGGTTGAATATCCCTAAATTCCTCAGATGCCTGATGAATTACCACAGACAATTAACAAAAGAGAGACCTTTCTCTCCTCCCACCAAAAGTCACTTCAAAACCTGCACCTGGCCCTAATCTTTTCTACTTGAACTAATTGGTATTCACAGTGGCATATGGAACAAGGCTCCTTTGGCTAATAACGAAGTATTTCAAACTACAAAGAGATTTCATAATATTGCTTGTTCATTTTGTCTATACTTTACAATGATTCACCTTTGCAGGAACTGTGGTTCTCAACAATTTTGAAAACAAGCACGCAAAGAGCAAGTGAGTCTGAGAAAGCAGGGGAATTTTCATAATTAAAGCTTCCTGAGAAAGGGATCAGAGAACATTAGATTTTGTTCATCTTCTTGAATAGTTCATATATACTTACACAAAAATCTGAAGGAGTTTCTAGTCTGTGTTGGTACTGTGTAGAAGTGGAAGCTTTATTTATTTTTAAGTAGACATGTCAAGTTGAATTTCATATTGTTACACAGGGCACATAATGTTATTAATATTTTACCAACAATCTTTTGGAAGGCAGTTAATAGCCATTAAGGCCACAAGGCATCAATGCAATTACCTGCTCAGGAACCATAATCAGTGAGTCCAGAAAATTCTGCAATAGAATAAATTATTCTTTCCAAATGCATTAGTACAACAGCTTCTGGGTCTTATCTTTTAGGAAAGCATTCACTTTTAACATGAAGACAATAGACAACAATATATTAACCAATATAATACTCTACAAAGTGTAATTTGTGGCTGTTTCAAAATAGAAATTCTCATGCTTTCCTTATTTTAATATCCATTTACTTTTTTAGAGAAGGAGATTTCTCTCCTTTTTCATCAAGAACCCACAGATATCAGGTCTTAACCAGGCGGGTCCAAATCCCTTCAGAGGATGTTTGGTCCTGCACATCTCATCTCCTGGACAGAGGCTCCTACCTGCCTTTGAGCTGGGGCTGTCACAATGTCTTTTGTGGACACATGCAAGTGTGGAACGTAAACGTTCTACTTCGTGTAAAATAATTCAGTTTTTAATGGAGTCGGGGGTAATCTTTTCTCCTTTCTTATGTAGTTTTGGTGTTACTTTAAGCACTGGTTTATGTATGGAAGTAAAACCCCCACCTCTCCCCATTCATTTGAGCTGTAAAACCATGGGGATATGGAGCCACTCTGTATTCCTGTGCCCAAGCAGCGTTGAAATAGTTAAGTAAATTAAGACAGCTCCAAGAAGAAGAGTTGGCAGAGCCTCACATAAAGTCATTGCACGATGAGAGTGTTCACCCAGGGAGGTGGGTAACATGCACACAAATGTCCCCAGGCAGGTGCTGGAACTTTACCTGTTCCCTAGATGAACAGAGATTAACTAACTACTGGGCTCTTGGCTAAAAAGCAAGCAGGCCTTTCACTTATCTTTTGAAAGACATAAAACCAGCTTTGGTTTGTGAAATAAATAAATAAATAGGAGTCTGGCTCCAGGGGAAGAGTCAAGATTATGAATTGCTGGCGAAGATGGGCACTTCCCTGCAGTTCAGTGAGGGATTTGGCAAACGCAAGTGGTGAGACTTGCTTGTCGGGTCTCTCCTCCTCACAGGCAGGTGAGGCTAGTACCACCGTGCTGCAGTTCTGTATGTCCTGCCATAGGAGTGTAACCTGGGAGCATCTGTTGGAGTCGGTGATGATGACGTCTTCAGGACAAAGCTGTTGCCTACTTTCAGTGTGTATACTGGCTATCCCACATAGGGATATGGCTGGCATTACTTGCAGACAGTAAGTATCTTGATGCTTCCTATCGACTAATATGCCTTGTTCATGTAAGAGAGATTGGTCTGATTTCATTTCCCACCTTCCCTACAAAGGCTATCCAGCTAGGGCTATGGCACTCCTGCATGGCATCTAAAATCCTTGCTGCAGTAGTTACATGCAGCAGCGACTGGATTGGATGTGCTATTGTATTGCTGTGATTCACTTGTAATGATGATCTTTGCCACCATTTTTTTAGTAAGTAGATTGTTTGAAGCATTACCTAGTACATTTGACCCATAAAAAAAGAATCCTTGTCATCATTAAGTTAATATCAAAAGGAGAGGGCTCTTGGTATAGAGATTACAGATATATCTTTGTGGATTAGGACTTAATAGAAAAAAAACTCACAGAATTCCTCATTTGTTCCATCCCCCGTCATGCAAGGCACTAAGCAAAACGGTATCTTGTAGCAATTGCTCAGCACATGCGAAGAGGAAAGATAATTCAGAAGGCCTTGGCACACAATTCAGTTTGGTGTCATTCACTGAAAGGGAACAGAATAGATTTAGCTAATAGAATAGATTTAGCTAATAGAATAGAATAGAGCTAAGCAGAAGCTGCAGCAGAGCTCTGACATCTTGCAGTCCACCAAGAGGCGTGGAATTAACATTTTAGGTGTTTTGTGGTTTTGATTATTTTTTAAATACACTTTCCAAATCCCGCTTGAATATTTCCCCTTGGATCCTGTTCTCATTCGATGCCCAATGAATCAAACCCCTGGATATCTCTGAGGGCTTCCTTCCCTGCCTATAAACTATAGTTATTAATGCAGCTTTTTTTGCTTTCTGCAATGTCCATGGCTTGTAAATGTAAATATGGAAATTGAAATAGGTTTGTTTAGAATGGTATGCTCAGAGGCCCAAAAGCTGACAAAATGGGGTAGTTGTCATAATCTACCAAACCTGCCTTCTGTGTGATTTATGCGTCGTGTGGCAAATGTGGAAAGTCAAAGCTAGAAACTCTGGTTTGATAAAGTGTTTGTATGAAGAATAGTTCTTACAGTGTTTGTAGAAGACTGTCATGGCTTAAAAATGTTGTGGCAGATCAAGAGGTGGCTTCAGTTTCAAGCATGAGAATCCCCCTGGTTATGAACACCAACAGTTTGGCACGGAGAACAAAGCCAAAATAGAATTTGAAATAGCCTTTTGAATAGCAGCAGGTTAGGAATAAGACCATATCACAGTTAAGGAGAAAATAACCACAGGGCAAAGAAAGAAAGTGGGGAAATTCACAGGAGGGACCCAGTGAAGGAAATTTCATTTTAGTGTGATGTCTCTTCTTGGTCTGGGGGTTATCTGATGTGACTACAACTGTTATGCACTGTGGTTGCAGGCAAATAACTTTCTGCAAACTATGAAAATAACTGTTTTCGCGTTTCATTCCTAACCTCTTTCACTGGGGAAAAAAAAAAAAAGTATTGTTTCCTCTTTAAAAAATGTATTGTTGAGGACAGCAGTTTTGTGTCGGAAGTTTAGTCTTGTGTCACTCAGTAGTTACATACATCCTGTCCATGGGTCTTGGCTGCATCAGACTGAAGTAAGTAACAAAACAAAAGTACAGAGCAGATACTGTGCAGGCAGACACCCAAAGCTCCTTGGTCTCTGTAACATCCACAGATGTGCTGCTCTTGTCTTTCCTTCCAGCTCATCAGCATTTCAAAATCACATGTTAGTGTCTGGTCAGATCCCTTTGAGATACCAGTTTGGAATCCCTTTCAAATATCTCATTTAACATTAAGTTCCATAAAAAGACAAAAGGTGTTACTTCTTGAAGGAAGCAGGTTTTCCCCAGGGGATTACATGACTGTTGTTATTGCCTTTGCTCCTATGCCTCTTTCCCTACATCATATTTCTTACAATGCTTTAAGGGGCCTGAAATGCTTTCCACTTTGACATATTCTGGGGGAAAAAAAAAATGCTATAAATCTTTGCTCATGAATAATGAGATCATGAGAACTAGAGGGACATTCATATGAAAATGTCAGAGAAGATCAACGAGGTCTGGGGGAGCTGATTTTGGAACATTTTTCTGCCTCTTCTGTACAAAGTTAAAGATAACAGAAAAAAAAATTGACACAAACTCTGAGGACATAGTGTAACGCATCAGCTGGTAGTGGAAAAACTGTTTGCTCCCTCTGGAAAACATCTGATATATGTAAATCAGGTAAAATCAACAGACAGTTTAATCAAAGCATGTGTTGCACGTAGTTTCCACTGGGTTTTTATGGCTGAACTAGCATCATAGTTCAGAACTGAAAAAGGTTGGAAAACTGTTAATATCTGCCCTCACAGGTTGTTTTTAAAAGACATCATGTCAGCCTCACAATCTTCTGTAGCATCTTTATGAAAGAATTATTGTTAGGGTTTGGAAAGAATTACTTGGCAAAATATTACTGCAAAATAATACTATTACACTCTCTAAGAAAAAAAAGAAATTAATGTTCCACTAGAAAGTTCATGGTCTCTACTGCACGTGTTTAGCAGGATCCTTTTTATTTTCACTGTGTTCGTGGTGCCTACAAAGCACCAGACCTTACCTTAGACATACTCAAAGACCTCCTGCAGGCAGTTTCAATGTTACCTGAACTTAAAAATCCACATTTCAACATGTTTTTCAACATGATGCTTTCCTTACGTGAGGTGAGCATTGCATACCTGTGAACGGCTGGGGAGAGATGGGCTGGTCTTTGCTGGCAGAACAGGGCTCTGTTCTCAAAAGGAGATGTAGTTCTTTAAAGTGGTTGGCTTTTTGGTGTCCTTTTACCACATTTAATGTGAATTGAACATCACACCTGTTTTGTCAGAAAGACAAATGCATCAACAGCTCTGGGATACTGTTACAGCTATTGCACAGGGGTCTGGGCTGCTACCTTTCCCTCCTTCTCAGTGAGGAGTTTCATGGTGTTTCAAACACAGGTGACACTGTCTGTGTGTCCATTTGGTGCCAGCAGTCATCATTTTATGTAAATTAATGATGCCTTGAGTTAGGTTGTATAATTATAGTTTGGTTTTCAACCTCATAATAGTTTTTCCTGAAAAAGCCGTTACTAACTAATAATAAGGCTTGTCTTTTTCAAATGGTAGAAGATGGGAACTGCCATAGATCAAATTCACCAGCTTTTATCTGAAAATGCCTCTACTCTGAAAAGCCTTGATACTTTATTCTGAATGTAAGCTTGTCACCATAGAGATAAGATGAATTCAAGGATTTAAGACTTACCAGAAAATATTATGTACCAGGTTTAAGATAAAGCTTTGCTTGCTTAAAACGGCAATAGAAGCTGAAGCTGTAAACCAGCGTCTAACAAAGAAAAACTGTCAGAAACAAAGAAAGGATTCACATTCTTTAAATAAAAGCTATCTGTTTTTAACTAAGAAGAGTGTAAGTACTGAAGCTGTTTGTCCTCAGACTTCTTTTACAGCTATAGTTACTGTGTATTTTAGTGACTAAGCCACATAAGTATTCTATTTTCTGGGCATTCTCCTTTTCTTTCTTCCCCTTCAAAAAAAATGTTCTGTTTTGTTTTATTGTAATTTATCCCTTAACATTTTAAAATCTGTCTGGCCTTTTTTTTTTTCATGTCCAAAAGAAGCTTTATCAGTTCTTTTTGGTGATATATAAGGTGTCCTTTGATAAGTTTTTTTGGGGGGGTGTGACAGTCCCTCTGTTCCTAGAAATTATTTTATTGCCCTCAGATTTGGGCTAAGTATTCCAAAACACAGCTATACGGCACGTCCTCTAAATATGCATCTGAACAATTTGCTTCTCTTATTACCCATGAAAGAACAGCCAGAGTTTTCAGTTGTGCCTTGGGAAATGAGACACCACTGTAACTGTGACTCAGGTTATTGAAGCCTATTGATGGCTAAGACATTTTTGAAAATGATCTTTCTTTCAAAATGATGTTCCCAAGGCATTTCATTGCTCTGGAAAATGTTATGCCATACTGTCACCAAGCGCACTGCCCCTCCAGGCTGAGAAAATGCATTGATGTAAAGTTCTCACTGAGGATCCAGGAGAGGTGGAGACAGCAGCATCTGTGCACCACAGAGGACATCCGGTGCTCCCAAAGAACCACTGCGTTCAGCCTTTCCCCATTCTCCCCACAGCAATGAGTGGGAGCTATGAGGTGAGCTGAGCTGAGCTGAGCTGCCCTGAGGCACCAGGCATGGCCTAGCTCCTACTGAGAGTCATGGTTACCTCAGAGGTGCCTACAGCAGGAGAGTGCTAGGGCAGCCTGAGGACAGTCCCTGCTGTCCTGGGCTCTAATTTGGGTCTTGCCACATAGGCAAGGGTTATCCATTATCCAACTGCTTTGCCCAGGTTACACAGCAAGGCCCCACATAAGTGGGCACGTGAGGAGGCGAGTGTAACAAAAGCTTTGGGGCTTCTGGGCTCATAGAGCTTGCAGGGCTCAGCCCTTTGGGGGTGTACGTGTATCCAGTGGTGCTGTGGGAGCAATGCATTTCTTAGGAAGTACTTTTACTGTTACTATAGTATTAAAATTAATAGCAACAACAAAAACAGCATTGATTATTTTATTTTTAGTAGTTATCCGTGCAGATATAGATACTATAGTACACAGCAGAAGACATGATGAAGTCCCCACATCAAAACTAGGACTGCCTCTTAATCACATTGAAGCCTTTCTGGTGATCTTTGGCAAGCTCAGCAACAATGCAAATATTCCACGTGCTGCAATATGTGTTTAAGAGAGGGGAGGAAGGGCTTAAAACTCATTTAAATTGAAAAACAGCAGTCATGCATTTCTCTTAACGATTGTTTTCAGTACCATAAGCCACATCCTTTCAAATTTCCTCTGCTTGGCCACATCATTGGAATGAAGTGTCATAGCTGGTTAAGTCACTTTGACATCATCCTGATGATGTGTCAAGCACAGGAAATTTGAAAGGACAGGGCTCAGTAAGGTCTTACCCTAACTTGCCTTCTTTTGACAATTCCTCCCTCCTGCCCCACACCCTCCCTGCTCTTTTTTTTTTTTCAGCTCCAGTGTTTCTGAGCTTGATTAACTCTTAAAATCCCTACAATAATGCTAATCCTGCCAAAAGTGTGGAGACAACACCTTTCTTTTTAAGGCCAGGATTTTCAAAGCATCCAAATATTTGTGATAACGGGTCACCAGCAGAATCAGTTATGCTGAAACTGTCAGAGAAAACAATATGTGAACCTCAACTGGCAGAGATGCATGTGGTTGCAGCGTGAGTGTAGGACTGGAAGAGATGCTGCAGGCTGTGAGTCTTCTGCTCGGCTTCATCACACAACCGATGGACGTACAGTCCATTGCGTAGAATGATTAACAGATAGCTAGTGTTTTTTTTCCCCTTTAAATACTGCTACTGAGAAACTGTTCAAAAAGCTTACAGCTCTGATTAAGAAGCAGTGTATATGGCTCTTGTACCAGAGCTGTCTTTCAGATCTACCCCCAACGTACTTTGAGAAAACAATCCCACATCTTCTCTAACTTCACCTTGCTAAGAGAAACAAACCCAGTTACCTTTTCTTAGGTAGTAGTCTCTCCAGTCTTGGGAGAAGTCCTGCTCTGCACTATTTTCAGTTTCAGTACTTCTTTCTTGGTAATAAATGACCAAGGAAAGGTCAGTAAAAGGAAAAGAGCTTTTTCCAGGCAAGAAAACAGCATACTCTCTGTGGACTTCTATTATTTCTACTGTTATTTTCCTTTTGCTGTTGGAAGTGCCTCCCCTACATACTTCCAACAGTTTCTTCAGGGTGTGTTCATGGATGCAGCCTGCTGATGGTTTAGACCCATCCCCATATCCATTCATATACACACCTATTTCTTTCCAATAGGAATCCTTGATATTAGTGTTCATGGTCAGGAGGCAGATGGCCTAAATTCGAGCTCTGCCTGGGTGCTCAGTAGTAGCTAGGTATCTCTGAAGGCTCAGAGTAGCTGGTAGCAGACAGGCAGAAGCAGACCTGTGTCTTTGCTCTCTCCGTGCAAAGGCATTGCTCTCAGTCCTGTTACAGATAGTCCCACTTCTAGCGCCCAGGCCCCAGGGTTATCCATTCTTTTCTTTCCAATTCTTTTCATGCTTTCCAGTTTTATGTCATCAGTAAATATCTCTCATTTGCTACTATTTTCTGTGCCAAGGTCACTAATGAAACTATTAAGTAAATAGGTCCTAAGGTCAGTCTGTCAAACAATAGATTTCCTCCCACCTGATAATTTCCTTTCAGCAGAGCCTGTTGTGAGGTGCCCTTTAGGCAGTTCCCTGCTGACCTTATAGTTATTATACTAATTCTTGGCTTCTGCATGTAATGCAACCTTTTTCCCTGTGGCTTTGTATCAAATGTTTACCTGAAATCCAGATAAACTGCAGCATGTTCTTTTTCTAGGAAAGCATTTTTATCACCAAAGAAATACACCTGCTTATTCTTGCATGATTCAGTTTGTTGAAGCTGTACTACATTTTATTTTATTTTTTATTTCTCTCTACATATTATTTCTTTCAAAATTCGTTCTGAGATTTTGTATACTATTAAAGTCAGGTTAGTCCCTAGTTTTCAGTGGGCTGTTTCCACCTTTTCATAAGCAGCAGTATTGCATTAGCTATGAGCAACCATAATGCACCATGCCAATTTAACATAATCGGAACAAATTTTATGTATTTATTTATTTTTGGTGAGAAACTGATGCGCAGTTTCTTGTGCCAGCTCTTTCACGGTTCCAGGAGGGAGATTGTCTGGTTCAGTGATTTCTGCTTCCACTTCTGGTATGTGTATTTCCATTTCAAGGTTCTCATTTTCATTTCCCACCCTACACTATTTTGTTGCCTTCATTAAAATAAACAAGACACAGTTTTGAATCTGTACCTAAATTATCATTGAATTCTACATCATCTTCACTCCAGTGGGATTTTACTCTCCCCTGCCCATGGTTAGACAGCTTTTTGTTCATTGTCTCAATTTCTTTTTCAAGGTGTAGTTCAGCTTGAATTGTATTGATTTTCACTTTACCTGTATGTTTCCTGACATCTACTGTAGCTTATTTTGCTGATCCTTCCATTTTTTTTTCCTCTGGAGAGGGTTTTTTTAAAATCTTAATTCATTTTTTTGAGGCAGATATTTACTTCTTTCTGTCTGGAGTCCTTCCCCATGAGTTTAAAAAGATTTCTCCTTTGCTTATGATACAGATTCCAGATAGGTTTTTATCCCTCTTACTTTGAGTAATTCTATGTTTCCTCTGCACTCAGGTCCTTGATTTCTTTTGGATAGCTGACTAATGAGATGCCTTCATTTTTCAGTCTTTATCCATTTGAAATCTAAAACCTTAATTACAAAACTGCCTTTGTTTATCCTTAAATTGTATTTTAACAGAATCAACCCATGATCCTCTTGAAACAAGTTTTTATTTCTTATCAGTTATAAAAACAAAGTCTAATTAAGGGCCCCCTCTTGTTCAGTGAACTTTATCTTAGTTGATAAAGAAAATTGTCTGCTATCATACTCAGGAAAACCTGTACCTTATCCTTAATATTAATATTTATTTTTCACTGTATAGTTTAGCATAGCATAGTATAATGTACTTACGTACTTTGAATAGTATTATGCATACTACCTCATTGCTTACTTCTTTATGGCCTTTCATGGTACAGCATATAAAGTTACTCCAACTCATTTTCAAAAAAAAAAAAAAATACATCTTTGTATCAAAAGCCTTTCAATATACCTGTTGCCTCATCCTTGACAATGCATCTTATGTTTTTTTGGTGAAACAGAATTTCACATTATTGGCTACTCATTCTATTTTCCCTTTTTGTTTTAGGAACGACCTGGACACTTCAGGTTTACCTTAATGATTGTTGGTTTAGCAAACAGAGTAGACACAGTTCTTTCTTTAAGGGTGCCATCACTTGGGTGATTGCTTCCAGTGTTAACCATCCATTTTTCCTCCTTTCCACTGTTTCTTTGTGGAAGTTGGGGAAGGATGGTGAGTATATTACTACTCTATAACCCTTGTCTTTTTGTCTGGGTGCTTAGAGATGAAAGGCCAGTAGGGCACACAGCATTTCAGCCCTCTTCTCAGTGCTCCTCAGCTTGACTTCCCAGTAAGCTCAGGGTTTCAAACCAAGTGACTCCTTCTGGACTTGCGGCTTATCCCACACTGTTACACTGCTTCTGTGTTTTGCTCCAGAGTGACAACCACTGAGCATGTATCATCCTATCCTCCTGGTTTTACATCTTTGTCCCAGCTGTTTTTTCTCCAATGCATGCCAGACTCGGCCATCGGCTCAGCACAGTACCCAAACCAGCCCTGGATTGAGGACCTCTCCATGAGAAGACTGTGTGGAAGATACCACCTTTGTTGCAAGAGATGGAAAGAGAGATGAATTATCCCCTTATTTTGATATTATTTTGAATTGACACCACTAGTTATTTGTAATTTCCACCAGTGAGAGAGGTAAGTGGAAGTCAGTATTTTCAGACCTGAATACAGATTTTCATTTTCCTAAAACATAATATATCTAGCTGCAGATTCTGGTTATAGGTTAGAGATACCATTGTAGCTTCCCTCTCTTTCTCTAGTCATTGCTAATTACATTATTAAATCATTTTGATGAGCAGTCTATATCCAGCCCCTATATTCAAAGTGCCCTGTTCCTGAACTCTTCAAACCTGGCACAGAAATTTTTGGTAAAGTTTACAATACAAATGGTTTATGGAAATAAAGTGGCACTAGAAATGTTTTCGCTAACTGTGCCAGTTCAAACCCACATAAGTCATGCAATGAATTGTTATGGTTTGAAAAGTGCTGTTTGTGTTTTATTTTTTAAAGCATTAATTAAATGACTTATAAAGCTACTAACATCTTAGGTCAGGGAGAGTGCCAAAATGGACATTATAAAAATGTTCACTTTGGTATTAATTCTGTGTTTATGGGGCGTCTCGTGTCTCTAAAACCTCCCTAGACCACCATTAATCATAACCTATCAAATACATTCATCACATATTTTTCCTGTCCTGTGCTAAAGAATGTCTTATTAATTAAAGGGGTGAAAAATTGGAAAGGTTCCTTTTCTCTCCTATTGTTTTGTGGAAAAGGAAATGATAAAGTTCAAAGAGTGAAACTACTCCTTTCCAGAAAATTTTCTTATTGGGAAACAGACTTCAGTCACATTAAAAGCAAAACTGTTTTGAAAAGTTTGGCCCAAAGCTGGCTTGGGCTGCTTGCTCATCTAGTTCTTCTGAACTTAACTCACTGCAAAAGCAGGACTTGGCTTTTTAGCACTTTGCTGCAAAATCCATGACTGTTATTAAAGGCATTTTAATTAAACCCAGCATTAAAACTACATTTTTCTTTCAAACCATCTATAAGCAATAATTAGCAGCAAGGGATTTTTCAAACCTCAAAAGAAATTGTTTGGGTGATACGCTATATGTGGTTTATAGATTTAAAATCCCTGGGGTTTTGTTTTCTGGGAAAGAGAAGACAAATCTCCATTTTAAAGTTAAATGGGTTGAGTTTTCTGTTCATTCCCTACTGGACAGCAGTCCACATCTCAAAAGCTAAATGTACCCTTAATTCATGACAGCTGTTTTCTTTACAATTGAATTGGATTTTATATAGCTCCATTCATATTTGAGGTGTCCTGAAGTACTTAACAATAAGAAGTCAGTGCCAGCTCTCATGGACCACGGCAGCCCATCAGAGTTTTGCTTGATGAAGGTCCTGGGATTTGGCTCTTGGGCTGGTGGTGATGGGCTGCATGGGGACCACCAGAGCAGCTGTTCTGCACCCACCAGCCCTAGTCCCAGCCTGGGACTGGAGGAGATACTGCTGGGACTTTGCTGTAACCTCACATTGCTTCAGAAAGCACAGCAAAATGCCCTTTCCTTTAATATTTCTTGGCTCCCTCAGTCAGTTCTTCAAGCATCTCTTTGTTATATTTCTATACTTTTTGTGTTTTATGTCCAACATGTGAATTGCCAATCAATGTCCAACCTTTGATCTGCTGGAAAGGCCAATGTAAAAGTGGACCTTTGCATTAGCTCTTTGGCACGTAGCAGTCTGGGCAGCGTTGTGTAGGTAGGATCTTTCTGCCCTCAACAAGGATGATGCTGACATGTCACAGAGAAATCCTGGGTTAGTCACTGCCTGCTAATCAGTCAGTCCTTGCGTATCTACTGAGCATATCTGGGTCTCTGAGATCAAATATCCATCCTTGTCAATAGATAACTTGAAAGTTGCTATTCTACACCCTACATGCCTTTTTTTTAAAAAAAAAACATAGCCTTAAAATGGCATCAGTAGGTATATATGTGTCTTAAGGTCTGAAGGCATAGTAACTCAGACCAGCGTAGGAGGAGATTTCTCGTAGGTGCATATTTACTTGTAATTGGGACTTCAGTGTAATACAGGTGTTCTGTGGTCACACCAAGGAACATTTCACAACAGAAATACCTGAGAACATAGGTAATAAGATACTTCAGAGCTCACCATCAGGCCCTTACTATTGCAGGCAGCTACTTTGTAAATCAGCTGTACAAGCAGGGGAAAGCAGTTGACAGTGGATACCTTTAGAAAGAGTAGACCAACCTTTCTGTCACCTACATCCATACGTCTACTAACACAGAGGATTGCCCAGAAACAAATTTGGTTGCTTTTAGCTGAATAACTTCTTCAAATGGGATTGATAAAATTGAATTACTCTAGAAAAACTTTTTTTCCCCAGGAAAATGGCACAAAATTAGTAGTTTTGGCTTTGAAACAGAGAGCTTTTCTAGACAGTCACAGTGGAGTAGGAGAAAGTCTTTTGGGATGAGTACATAAATTACAGGTTCATAAATTACATCTGAGGTTTGAAATCAATAAAAAAATTACACCAACCCATGGTCTTGAATAGCATAAAGCCAATGGATCTAAATTCCTCCCTGTTGTGATTTTGTAAAATTGGTGAAGCTACACTAGGATTTTGAAATGCCAGTTTTATTGCATAGGAGGAGGCCACAGATGGATTCCAGCTATCATGAAACAAATAGTTTTCAAGAACAGATATTCAAAGGGGATTTTCTACAAAATAGCTGAAGAGAAGCTTGCATCACCGTTATGTATTTAAAATACATCAACATGATAAGAAGTGTCATTAAGGATGGGCAGGGATCTCATGGTACCAAACAAACTTTGAAGACAGAAGTCACATGTGAGCATGAAATCATGAGAAGGAGAGAAAAGAAAAGGTAGGCAAAATGAAAAAACATCAAGCAGTTTCATGGTTGGAAGAGTCGTGATGTTCTAGCCTCATCTCCTATATAAAACATTGTAAGAAAGCAGCAAGGAAAAGCAAGTTAGAGGGGCTGGGATAAAAAGAAAAATGCAGTATCAAGCTAGTCTGAGTAAATAACACAAGAAGAAAGCAAGGCCTCAGCAAAGGCATCTATACTACAAAGCCTTCCAAAACTACGTATTGCCCAAGGCTGATGCTGTTTTCCGGAAAGCTTCTTCCCATTTCCCGTGTTAATCTGAAGGGTGCAGAATGCACCATTAATCTTAAAAGAAGCCTCTGCTACTTCCAGGAACAGAGTTGTCCAGGCTTGGCTCAAAGACTGTGAATTCTTTTAACTCATCCTGTTGTAGGTGGGTTTTAGTGGGTGATGACATGCATCTGTTGTAGCAAAGGATAAGTAAGATTTTTCGCTCCTATTTTTCTCTCAGGACAAAATCCAGATGTGTATTCTTAGTATAATCTCTATCCTTATTCTAAAAATTTCCCATTCACCTCAAAAGTTTGCTTAGCTCTCACAGGCTGCATCTCAGTGCATAGCAGTTAAATGCTGCAAAAAAAGAAAACAAATGGGAAGATAGAGGTAAAGGAGCTCTAACTCCTAGAGCAGGCTCTGCTCTCCATCTCTGTTTCCCCCTCACTTTAATCGCTGACTGGTTCTATGGCTTTCTTTTGGAAAAATCTGCGTGTTTTTGGTCTGTATAGGTTGAGTTCATCCCCACAGTTTCTAACTAACTAAAATCTGGTCATCCTAGTCTAAGCTAGTCCTTCAAAATTACTCTATAGAAAAAAAACAACAGCTGTCTACAGAGGGTGAGTCACCCCACTCAAGCATGGCCACTGTGGACAGCTGGGATACATTGGGGATACATTGCCCTCTGGGGATGCCTGTTTCTCTCTACTGCTTCTAAGGGAAACTTGGCCAATTCTTAGATATATGAAGTTGGATGAGACGAATCCCACACTTTGTAATCAGATATGTTAATATGATCAAGTGAAATGTCCAAATTTTTTTGCAGATGCGCTACGCGTGTTTCTCTCCTTTCCTGCCCTTTTCTCAGGTTCTCTTCTCTCTGACACTTAAGCAGTGGATCTCAGCAACTTCTGTGGAACAATGGGAAAATGCTGATTGCTTCATAGAAAATGATCAAATGCAACCATTCAACAATCTGTATCACTCAAAGCCAAGCACCTACTTTGTTTAGTATCCATAAAAAATGGCAGTTGGCCAAAAAATGACAGTGACCTTCAATTTTATGTGGAAATAGGTGATCGTTTTTTCATGTTGTTTGGGGCCTTATCCATCTCCATAAAGTTTTCTGGTCTTCTCAGAGTTGCTCACAGGTTTTAAGGCATTCAAGGGCCCTGTAGCAATGATCTCCATGGGCCACTGAATGTGGAAATGCCCAGTCCTACAGCTTTACAGCTATATAAATCAGTAGTTAAGAATAATCCTAATTTCCTGGAGAAAATGGCAAAGTGCAAAGCAGCAGAAGGCCCACTGTATGCCTTCCCTCTGACCAGGCACCCTAGTCTTCACTTCCTTGACATCTAGGCCCCTACATAAATAATCATGTGCCTAATTTTATTCATGTGGACTAAGCCCCAGTGACACAGGCTGGTAAGGCTGTCCCCAGGCATCTGCTCAGAGGCAAAACAGAGGACTGCATGGGCTTTTGGTCTGACTCAGCACGGATGTTCTTACTCTGTGATGTGATGAATTTTGTTGATTCAGGGCTTAAGGATGCATATCATGATTTACACCTACAGCCAGTGAGAGTCTTGTTCTCCTTTCACAGTATATAATTAAAGTAATTCTTCCTGTGTAAGGATATGGTTCTGGATTAAGTCCAAGAGGGAGCTAGTGGCATGTGATATAACTTAATTATCTTACTGTCAGTTGTACTTTGCTGAGCATCTGGCCTTTGGTCTTTCAGGTTGAAGCTTCCAGTTAATTACAGCTACCTTCAGAACTGTGATGTAGCCTAATTGCACTTACCTCCTCAACTTTGTTTAATCAATTTTGAAATCCCAATCTACACATTATAAAGTTTATTGGTCATGTTAATTGGCTAAATCTGTCATTGCAAAGATGGAGGAAATTGGCTAATTTAACCAGACAATAGAATTTAAAACTCCAATGTCCAGATAATCCTGTTGTTGCTGTCACTAAACTTCTACTCAATCCTTTCTCTTTTAAAAACATTTTTACAATTAAGATTGATTATATAAGGCTGATTATTCTAAGACTGATTACTTTCAGAGCTGCAGAGAGAGCTTTTCCTCTCTTCTTCCACTGAAGTGTGGCAGAGACAGCATTAAATGCAATTGTGGATTCAGATATGTTTATGGTAGGCAGAGCCTTCAGATTAACATGACACATGGCATTTGTGAGCTGTTAGATTCAATTTCAAAGCATTAGGCTAGGATTTCACATTTTGTTTTTATAAAATGCAAATACACTTCAGTTGCTTTGTTTTAAAATGGATTTGAAATGCTAGTCAGGGGACAGATATGGAACCCATACTTATTACAAAAATCTCACTTCCTGGAATGGAAATATCTTTTTTTTTTTTTCTTTTAGGATTTCTCCCAGATGCTAAGTGAACTGCTACTGTGAGTTTGGTCAACCAAAAGCCATTCCCCCACTTATAAGGGAAAAAGAGGTAAGGAATGAAAGAAGTTATCTTTGAACAGGGAGAGACAAGGGTTTTTCTGAGAACATGCATGAAAGGAAGAAAAATCCAATACACATTTGCCACAGAATGATAATCAGTCTAGTATGCAGAAATCCTCGCAGAAGTCGGGGTGGTTTACCACTTCAGGCAAACAAGCTACCTTCTCTAGCAGGAGACATTTTATGCACTTTTGGTGATCACACTGTGGCTTCTGGGGCTAAATGCAGATGTCACTGCTAGTCCGGGTGAAGATCCAGGTTCTCACTGTCCGTGGCACAGGTAAGCTGGGGAGCTCCAAAGCACAGTGCCTGTGTTATTATGGCTGTACTGAATGGTGTGGTAGACCTTTGGCTATGAGGAGAGGACCTCCTGGTGTGCGTACATGACACCTGAAGGTCTCCACAAGGCCAGCTTAGCTCTAGGTCTTGACAGCAGGCCTTCCCACGGGGCCCATGCACTGGGTGAACTCACTCTCCAGAGGAGGTTGTGGCATGTACGTGAGAAAACCCAGCAGCTCTCCGTCCTGTCACGTGGATCCAGAGTACCAGAAGTCCACCTGCAAGCTGCCAACAGACTGTCAAGCAGCTGCACTGCCAAGAGGTGGGGAACTCCCAGGTACTCCTACACTGTGCCAGAACAAGACCTATATAACCTATATGGTTATTTTAGGCTGTCATCAGATTTCTGGCCTCAAACTGCAAACAAGAACCCAGATGTCATTTAAGATTTCAACTGCAGTCTGTGAGGCAAAATCCCAATCTGAAGAATGATAAAATAACCCAGATTTCTAACAAGAAAAACACCACCCGCCATAAAAAGTATTTTTTGCTGTTGTAACTTTTAGTCCTAGTTTTAGTCAGACATTAGGGGAAAGTGTATGGATTTCCAGGAACTTGTAGACAGCTGTCAGCATCCCAGGTTTCCATTGTAATGCACGATAAACAGGAAAGGTAGAATGATTACTTTAATTTCTTGTGCCTGTAAATAAGAGAACAAACACTTTTTTTTTTTTTTTTTTTTAATCCCCTCAGCTGTAATTGGTCACTGTGTATTTTGGACAAACATTGCTCTAGGTAAAAAGACCAAACCAGCCATCAAGGCTTGCTGGTCCATGCTGACATGTTTGCAATGATGTGTACATGGGTTAGGAAGGAAGCATGACTGAGTTTCTACGGAGATTAGAAAGAACAGGTTCTGTTTCCTAGGCATAGCTGTAATTAGCAAATGCTTGAAGTTAGGAAGATCTGTTGGTTTTACAAGGACATTTTGTTCCAGCAGTGGTTGTGTTTTCCTCCCTTTGCTCGAGCTGCGAGAGGCTGGGAGACAGAGAAGTCCGGGGCAAACGAGATGTCTGTCTCTCACACCCACACCCCTTGTCTGAGAGATGCCACAGTAGAAAGGGACCTGGAGTCTGAGGCTCCTGCTTTTTCACTGCATATTCTGTATAATCTGGAGAGATTTCTCCAGAACAAAACACATTCTCTTTACCTCAAAACAATAGAAATTATTTTTTCAGGATGTATTGCCTTGGTCCTCCCCTAAGAGAGGGACAAAAAGAGAAGAGTGGGATAAATTAAATGAGGTCTTCGTATTTGTAGATACCCTTAGAAAGATGCAAAGGTATATATGTACCAGTATATCCTATAATGGTAGGAACTGCACCCTATAACTTATTTTGTGTAAAGCATCAACCAACTGTGTGTTATCTACTAGTAACTATTGGTCTCATTAGCCTGGATTGCTCTAGGCTGGAACAGGCAATCCAAGGGAAGGAGTTTCCCTTGAAACCCTGATGCAAATTCCCTGAGCCTTGTAAAACAAAGATGACATGCCCTGAAACGTGAACAATTCTGCTTTCCGCCTCAGCTGTGGTTCATTAAACCACTTTCTGATGCTGGGTCTGGATGGAGTTGGTTATGTTGGAATCAGACACATTTTCAGACAGATCTTTTATTTTCTCTTTTTTCACATTTGCTGCAAATTTACATCCTTGGTTTTTAGCTTGATAAAATCACTTCTGCATCTTTGGTTTTGCTTATAAGGAGGTGCTTTCTCAAAACCTGAGTCCTGGCTGTTCTTTATAGCTCCAAAATGTGATACAAATTCTGCTTCTGAGCACTGAAGTAATATTTTAGCAGACCGTGTCTGAACTCAAGTACTCAAGTTAACTAAAGAGAAGTATGTGTAGATCCAAGCCATTTTCATGCTCTCTTTGAAGTGTGCTGAGACAAAACCAGTCTCTTCTAGCTGTCCTGTCATTTTTCTTAGGCATTATACACAGGATGATGTATTAAAAATAGTGGTATTAAAAGTCTATGATGGTTCCCATTGTTACTTCAAAAGTCTTGCCTCTCCAATGCCTTCATGTTCAGCTAACCTTGACAGATATAGACATCTTAAAGAAAAAAATAATATTGCCATTCTTTTTCTTTTGCTTCTTGGCTGCATTTTCCAGCTTCTTTCCAGAGCACTATAGTATTTCAATATCTCACAGCAAAAATATGACTCCTCCCTGACTCCTGAAGCTGCTCTCACAGGTTGCCTGTGGATGCTACTGAGCTATGCAGTAGGACCATGCCAGACGACCCAGCAAAGAGAAGGGTCTTGTACCTGAGTGGCTCAGATTCGTGCATCTCTAGGGGGTGATTCCAGGCTTCGTAGCAGAGCACCCAAAAAACTGAGCAAGTAATTTTGTCTAGACATGTCCTTTGACACTGACACCAAGTGACAAGACTTTTTGCCTCAATCTTTCAGCCTGTGTTGTAACCCTATAGTGCTTTTGCTCTCCTCTAATGGATAAAAGTCCCCATCTGCGGTGATCTGTACAGTTGGGATCCTGATCTCTGCTAACATCTCTCTCTCCCATTCTTGATATCCTTTAGCCAGGGCATCAGTGCTCTGTTGCACTTCAACAGTTACTGGCCCTGGAATGTAAGTAACTTCCCGGCCTCTTTTATGGGGCTCTGAGGAGAAATCCTGCTGCAGGATGATAACATTTAGCGGCATTCCCCAGAGGCATTGCAGTTGCAGGCGCCAAGTAAATGACCCACACTACCACTTGTACGATAAGAAACTTTACCCGGTGCACTTTGCAGGCTGCTTTAATATTACCTCTTTCATCTCCTCCTGCATTTTTCAAAGCTATGTGGCTTGCCTTTGCAGGACATTTGTGGTGGTGGGTGGCCTGTACAGCACAGGAGAAAATGAGAAAGAATAACAGGGCTCAATTCCACTGCCACCACAGATCTCATCAGCTGCAGAGCCAAAGCAGCAAAGGCTTAAACTATAAAAACTTAGTCCCATACCAGTATTCAGGCATATGTGGCAGCTACTGTCGCTTCATGTGATTCCTGTTTACCTTTCAGACATGCATAGGACAACTGCCATGTGGTCCTGTGCCCAACAGGGAGAAAACCCAACAGAAAAAGGTGGAGTTTTATAGCCTTTTCTGCCCTGAGGTGGAGGTGCAGAGGCCTTTGCCCAGGCTGTGTGCTGGGCCATTTTGTAAGCCAGGAAGCTGTGGTGAAGAGGAAGTCGTTTGCCGTGTTGCAGAGGATGTACACAGAGCTGGTTCGCAGACATCTTCCATTTGCTCTTTCTCATTCAGGGTTTCTGCTTTTTTCTTTGTTTATCAGAGGTTCAGGACCCTAACTGTTTCTGCAAATACCACTGTTGTCTGTGCTGGGTGTCAAATTCCAAGAAGCAAGACAGCAGCCTTCAGTAGGCTTCAGTGGTATTGATTCGATAATGTGATAAGGACATTTAGCTTTAATATTGCTTAAACCTAAGATAGCCTGTGCTTAATAAGAGAGCTCAGGGCAAAGGCCTGAACACGGTATCTCTGCACACTGGTATACTGTAATCTGCATTATGTCCTGCAGAAGTCTCTCCTCCATTTAAGATGCTACAATGGGCTGTTAAGCACATGTTTCCACCCAAAACAAAGGCAGCTCAGGAATTCGAATACTGTGGGAAGCCAGGCTTTGTCTGGGTATTATTTTGGGAAAGGAATATGTGTGGGTGGATGGGAGATGGTTCAGGTGGAGAAGGAGGAGACAGCATGTGGGAAACAGGCTTTGGAAGGAACTGCAGCCCAGGCAGAGCTGCACCAGCACGTGTCCTGGGAGTAGCCTGAGAGGCCGGAGGGTGGCTGGGAAAGATCTGGTGCCTGAGAAGAGAAGTTGCCTCCGGTTGTTTGCGTCCTACTGTGCAAACAATGTCTCTGTGTCTCTATATTCTTTTAAATGAAAAGAACTGCATAAAAAATGCTGCTCTCTGCTATTAATATCTTCACTTGGAAAAAAACTTCAGGGCCTGAATTTTGTACAGCTGGAATGGTGTGGAATTGCCTTTCTTTTAATGTGACACAATTTCACATAAAGCCTTTGTTTTCTCCTTTTCTCTCTCAGTTCTTCATTGTTGTTTCCTTTGCCTCTACATCTTGGGAGAGGCCATGGGTCTGAGTGGGCACCCCATTGCCTTCGGGAGGTCTTGTCAGTGTAGCTCAAAAAATGAGGTCCTGGACAAGGGAAGGGCTCGATCCCACCATGGGGTTCACCTCTTTTGTGTTAAGAGCTGATGTTGGTGCCTATAGGAGAGGCTCAGTTTCAGGTACTTAATACTCACCCATCCAAATAAATGTAAGGAGACTACCTGTTTGGCTGGCCACTCATTTGTGCTTCTGGTGGATTCCTTTGACCCAGGCAAATGGATTTCCACAAGGGAGATATCATGGCAAAGAGATATCATATCATATCATAGAGTTTATGAGAGAACAGCAATACTTTCTGGATGGAAAAATAATATTAATAATTAAAAAAATCTTCACAAGTGACAATGTGAGGCACTGTGCATGTGTTGCTGCCAGATATTGATCTGGATGAAGTCCACATAGGCAATGAATGTGTTTGTAGAACTCCCCTTCCTGATCATCACACCTGAGTAAGCTTCTGCAGTTGTTTATAATATGACATTGTGTCTAGAAAACTCTTCTGTACAAAACTGACTGTCCTGAATGCTCTCCCAGGAGGAAAGTGGCTGTCCACAGTCACCAGATAATCAGAGGTTCAGAAGTATCTCCTAGCACAAGGGTGACATTGTCTAGCAAAGGAGAGATCTACAACCTGTCAAAAGTTGGCCAGACTTCTCTTGAGGTGATTCTGGATTTTTCTATAGTAGGTCAGGCAAAGCAGTAATATGGCAGATTCTGAGATTAAGGATCATACTGCAGCCCATAATCACAACCACTTAGATGAAACATGAAAAGACTTGAAAAGTATCATGGAATCATAGAATGGCTAGGGTTGGAAGGGACCTTAAAGGTCATCCAGTTCCAACTCCCCTGCCATAGGATGCCACCCATGAGATCAGGTTACTCAGGACCTCATCCAACCTCGTCTTGAACACCTCCAGGGATGGGACATCCACAACCTCTCAGGGAAACATGTTCCAGTGCCTCACCACCCTCTGAGTGAAGAGTTTCCTTCTAATCTCTAATCTAAATCTCCCCTCTGTTAGTTTAAAACCATTCCCCCTTGTCCTGTCATTATCTGATGGAGCAAAGGGTCGCTCTCCATCTTTTTTATGAGTCCTGTTTAAGTACTAAAAGGCCGCAATGAGGTCAACCCAGAGCCTTCTCTTCTGTAGGCTGAACAACCCCAGCTCTCTCAGCCTTTCTTCATAGGAGAGGTGCTCCAGCCCTTTGATCATCTTTGTGGCCCTCCTCTGGACCCGTTCTAACAGCTCTACATCCTTCCTGTACTGGGGGCCCCAGACCTGGATGCAGTACGCCAAGTGGGGCCTCACAAGGGCAGAGCAGAGGGGGACAATCCCCTCCCTCGGTCTGCTGGCCATTCCTCTGTTGATGCAGCCCAGGATGCAGTTGGCCTTCTGGGCTGCAAGCTCACACCGCCAGCTCATGTTAAGCTTTTCATCCACCAGAACCCCCAAGTCCTACTCTGCAGGGCTGCTCTCAATGAGTTCTTCTCCCAGTCTGTACTCATGTCTGGGATTACCCTGGCCCAGGTGTAGCACCTTGCACTTTGACTTGTTGAACCTCATTATGTTCATGTGGGCCCAAATCTCAAGCTTGTCCAGGTCCCTTTGGATGGCATCCCTTCCTTCTATTGCATCAACCACACCACTCAGCTTGGTGTCATCTGCAAACTTGCTGAGTGTGCACTTGATCCCACTGTCTGTCATTGATAAAGATATTAAACAGTACCAGCCTCAGGACAGACCCCTGAGGTACACCACTCGTCACTGGCCTCCACTTGGACATAGAACCATTGACAACCATTCTCTGGTTGCAGCCATAGATTTAACTCCTTATCCACTGGGTGGTCCACCCTTCAAATCCATATCTCTGAAATTTGGAGACCAGGAAGTCATGTGGGACCATGTCAAAGGCCTTACAGAAGTCCAGGTAGATGACATTATTCAATTTTCCCTTGTCAACTGATGCAGTCACTCCATCAAAGAAAGCCACCAGATTGGTCAGGCACGATTTACCCTTGGTGAAGCCATGCTGTCTGTCTCGGATCACCTCTTTGTCTTGCATGTGCCTTGATATTGCTTCCAGGAGGATCTTTTCCACGGTCTTGTCAGGCACCGAGGTGAGGCTCACTGGTCTGTAGTTCCCCGGGTCCTCTTTTCTGCCCTTTTTAAGAATGGGAGTGATGTTTCCTTTTTTCCAGTCACCAGGGACTTCTCCTGACTGCCAGGACTTTTCAAATGTGATGAAGAGACACTTGGCAACTACATCAGCCAATTCCTTCAGGACCCTGGGATGCATGTCATCAGGCCATATAGACTTATACTTGTTTAGTTTCATCAGGTGTAATACAAATAAAGTAATATAAAGAAAAATCCCTTTGGGTTCCTCACTCCTAATCCTTCCAGTTCTGGTGATGATAATGTTCTGGGAGGTGGCACACTTTCTGCTGAGAGTTCTAAAGCAAACATAATAGCTAGGGAGGTCACCTACTAATGGGGATGCCATCTTGCAGGGCTTCTCTAATTGTAACCAGCAGACAATTCCTTGACATCTTTCTGAGCCTCTGACTGCAACTGTCAGGGAAAATAAAACAGCAGCCACTGAGATTCAAAGACCTGTGTGCAATCTGGATTGTGCATTTAGACAGTGTTTATTTTAAAAAGCTATTATCTGCCATCTGCTCGTAAACTCTTATGCCCTGCAAGAATCTATGTACTATGTAATTGTCCTGCCTCTCTTTAAATGCATATTCCACTGGTTTGAATTAGCTGCTGGTTCGTAGTGATTAAGGTCATCATTCATCTAGAACAATTCAAATCAGATTTAGGAATGGTGACGTCACCACCCATATACGAGTAGCGTCTGTACAGTGGGGGCATACTGTCCTCAACCTAGCCCAAACCTGTCTTATATTTTCCTCTGGTGTCTTACGAAGCATAGAGTTTAGGCAAGAAAGGCTTTCTCTCTTACATTGGAAATAACTTGTATTGCAGTTAGTGGTATACGGGACATTAATTTCCATTCTAAAGCCTGTGTCCCTGTGCACACACTAAAGTAGATTTTCTGCTCAACCAAGTGCGTTTACAGAGGGTGTTCTTTTTATCTGTTATGTCTGTGGACATCTCCTTTTTAACACCTGTGACATATTAGGTAATGTTTCTTCTGGCTCTCCAGCTGAAAGAAACCATATGAAGGTCCAGTGCTGGTACTCCCTTGGACCTACATAGTGCTGGCCCTGATGTTAAGGTTGGAGAACTACTGATGAACAGTGAAGTGAAATAACTTATTGATGTAACTTGAGCATAGAAGATTTCTAAGTTCTTTTAAACAGTGACAGGCATAGTTGATTTCTTTTGAAAGATGCTATATATTGGTATGACAATAGAAATCCATAAGAACTGGCAAACCTCCAAATAGTTTTGACCTAAACTTTCTCAGCTCATAGGTGGGAAAGAAAGGGAGAGAATTTTAAAAGTTTCAGAATGTCTTACAAATTTTTTATTACTGAATTTATTACTTTATTGGCTGTGGATTTTGATGCTGAACAACTCTGCAAAATCAGGAAAAGATCTTTTCAGAATATGTGATCTCTCATTTTCAGAATATGTGATCTCTCATTGTGCATCAAAGCAAGACAGTGTTGCTGACTTTCCAATGTCCACTATTACAGAATGATTTATTTGTAGAATATCTCACTGTTTTCAGAAATGCTACCCTTATTGAAAAGCTGTTTTCTGGAAGGCATGCATCGTTAGGAAAACTTCTGGATTGTATTTTCATTTGCAGCAGTCTCAGTATCAAGAGCATTTGTCATTAGGTGTAGATTCAAGGTTTTGTACTGAGATAACATGAACGACAATTACCACTTAAATCTTCACGTGAAGTAGGCAAGGAAGTCCCATAACCAGAGTACTCTCAGCAGATGAGTCCACCAGTTCTCTGAGAGGTATGTCTAGCCTGTGTACACCTAAAGCCTTCCATCTGTCTCAGTGTGCTCCCTGCAATAACTATAGGAATAGTGTTAACCACTTGCAGTGCCAAACTTGCAAAGATACAAAGACCGATCATGCTAAAAAAGATTATTTTAATAGTCTGTGCACAGTAATAGGTGAGGAGCTCAGTATGAACTGAATCCAGTCATAAGCACAGTAGGCAGTGAGAAAACGGAGTAAGAGGGATACTAATATGACAGTATAAGTGATGGATGAGTGTGTGTGGAGAGCTGTGGGGCACAAAATTTGTATTTAAAGGTTTTAGAAATATTTTTTTTTAATGTGCACCAGCATTCAGCCACTAGCTTTTCTAAAAATAAAACAAAGCAAACAAAAAATCACCTCCTTCTTTTAAAGGTGCATTTAAACAATTTTAACACATTTCCAGGAGTGGAAATAGACTATCTCTAAGTGTCTGAAGAATAGAACCTTTCCACACATATATAATAGTAATGTTGAAGGTCCTACTGAACAAAACAATGTTAGCCAGTGTCTGTAAAGTAAAATTTAAAGTAAAGACCAAGTTTCTAATTTAATTAATATGACTGAGTCAGTTCCAGCTTGAGTATATGGAGAAAAGTTTTCCAGTCTCAAAGAAAATGCTGGATGCCCAGTTTCCCTTTTTTTTTTTTTTTTTTTTTGTCTCGCTATGATTTACTCACATAATTATAAGGACTGGTTTCTCATTTGTGCAATGAATTTGTACAGAGCAAAATGACAACAGCAGATGTTTAAAGTTCCAACTGCGAATTTTCTCTTTTCTGTTAGCTTATATCAGAGTCAGAAATATATATTCTGCATCTTTCTGTGACTTGCTAGAGTGATATTCACCTTCTGCAGAAGGCCTGTGCCTCACATATTTCTTTTTATAAGGCTAGGTTTATTCAGGTAATTCAAACAAGTCTGGTTTTCTATCTAAAGTCATTCTCCCAGGAAGCAAAGCAATCCCAACCAACCACACTAAGTCAGTGCTCATGAGTGCTCTTATCAGCAAACTGTTGTCATACAGCATCAGTGAGGGAACAGGCCACCATACAACACTGTAATAAAAAATGTATTTAGTGCTTCCCGAACTATTTACAGTTTTATTGAATGCTACACTCTTATGAATGATGACTGCAAATTCCAGGGGACAATCCAACTCAGTCTCCCTTCAAGACTGGAATTTTAATGGCTCCGATAAGAGACAGCCATCTTTCATCAGATATTGTCATGTTTATTTTAGCTTTTTGCCTCTTTTGTGGCAACCATGTCTGCACACAGGCCTGCAGTATCAACCGATGACAGTCGTTCCTTTCAGAAGCCTCACCAAGGCACTTGAACCATCCATTACACAGGGCAGCGTGAGATAAATTTATCAGAAACTTGCACAGGACTTCAGCAGAGGCTGTGGTGTGTCCTGTCTATTTTCTGCATGCTTGGGAGCAGAGACTGGACCAAATTATCAAAAGATTCTATCTGCAAGAAGAGACCATTCCCTCATTCAGGTTTGCTATCAAGTTTGATCTGTGCCAAGTGAGTCCACTGTGAACCTGATGCCTCTATGTGGACATGGATGTGTGGGTGAAATGTGTGAAAGACTCAGTTACGTTTAGCTTTGTTTTAACCTTCTTGCCCTTTGACTTCCTAGAGTTTAAAAGCAAAGAGATTACTGTTGCCTTCTAAGTTGACCCTAAACTTGCAGCCCAGGTCAGGACATTGGGACAGAATGAACAATATGTGCAGATCCTTCTGTTTTCAAGCAGTGATTGTTTGGTTGTAGGCCATATTATTTGTCACTTCTAACATTTCCAAACCAAGAGCTAAACTGTCACGTATCAATGGTGTTTTTTTATAAATAATGTTCATTATAATCAACAAATTAAGGCAAATCAATTTTCCCTTTATCTTTAAAAAAGACAGAGAAATATTGCAATGGGAACTCCAGGATGTCTTGACGGATTTGTCACAAATTTCCTTCAGTGTATTTCCTTCAACACATTTCTTGGTGCTTCCCAAAACTACTTACTATAGCTTCAACAGTCAGGACTCATTCTCATTTAGACAACCAATGCTTTGAAGCAAGCACCTACATTTGATCAAAAATATGTATATACTCATGCATATAATCTTCTTCGTGGTACAGTTTCATTTGTGTGTCTGAATCAAGAAGACAAGTGGACTGCAAGGCCACTGCAGATAAGTCGTTTGTTGGGAAAAGCCTTCTGTTGTTGAAGTGATGTTGTGTTGCCTGTTGGATGGGTTTTTATTGCACTGAGGTTGTTTTTACTGTATTGCACATAGATCAAAACGTGCTTACAACAGTAAATTAGCACTTAAAAAAAATTCCCACTGAACTGAAACAAATGCTAAGCTTCCCATTGTCCCAGTGGGATTTTCTTGAAGTCCACGAGCAGGCTCATGGGCAGGATGTAGGCTGCAAAGCTGGGCCTCAGCTGCGGTCTGAGTAAATATCGTCAGAGTTCAGACACTTTACTTCAGGGAGCCTCCACACAGCCTGCCTTTAGATCTTTTAAAGGTTGTGGTGGTTATGGACACTCCACCAGGACCCAAGTGCTAGTGCCTCAGCTGAAAGCAGATCCCAAGGGCAGGGGCCATCCCAGGCCACAGCCTCCCCACAACACTGCCAGGAGCCCTCCCCGCTGCAGGACAGGGCAGCCCTCCACTCACCCCAAGCCCTGGCAGCCAGGCCCCAAGGAGGGTGCACTCAGGACCCTCACAGCCAGAGATCAGGGCCGCATTGAGATTAATAACAGTAGTGTGGCTAAATCTTCAGGAAAATTCTTGACAGCAGACGATGAGGTTTCACACCCCCTTTTCATTGGCTTTTGATTGCAATTAATTTCCTAGCTGCAACTTGTGCTGCTGGAAAGTTCAGCCCATAAAGGCTAGAATTTCCCAATGACCCTAAACAAATACAGAACTTGTGCAAACACCTACATTTCTGTGGTCCCCTGGAAATCCACTATTTGTTTTGCTAACAATTTTTGTGATAATTTATGTTTTCCGAACACTGGCATAGAATTCTTAAGAAAAACATAATCTGGTCAATTTTCCAGGTGGATTTAAGCATTCAGTATGTGAGCCATGAACTCTGGAGAACACTCCCCTAAGGTCAGCAGTGCTGGGTCAGGCTCTGCAGAGCACACTGTGGGATGTGGGATGCACCTCAGTTTAATGACTTGCAATTGCATGTAATGTTTCCTAGAGCTGCACGTATAGTTAATGCATATCAGAAGTCAGAGACTATTCAAATTACCTCAATTTCCCAATGATTTATGATGTATGTTTCTGACATCATTGGTTATTTATCTGTCCTCCTAGCGTTGCTAGCCAAAGCAAAGAGGGGAGAAACAGACGCAGTGATATTCAGACTTCAGCAAAAGGTCACGTTTTTTCAGGGACAATACAACTTAGATAGAAAGGTACTAAAGGACTTAAAAGTCAGAAAACTAGCAGAGAGATTAGTTTAGTCCAGAGTCAAAGCAGCTGGAACAGTCTTTCCTCATGCACTTTCTATAGTGAATCATTTCCTGACTCTAGAAGATGGATTCTGTTCATTTAAGTAGTTTTCCAGGGTGTATTTTATATTGTAGACTGGAAGTTTTTTACGATATGCCACTTATGACTTTTCATAACCCTAAAAAGTTGGTTTTCTTTAGTAGGAGAAAACCCACTTCAGACACAGCACTTACAATAAATGGGCCAAATTCTGTTCTCAGTTACAGCTATACAACCCTCATCCTTAATGCATGTAATAACCGAGCTTAGTAGAGGTAGTGGATTAAAGACCCGGGGTTCTAAAATCCACCCTCAGATGCATGTGTGTGGCTAGGACTGAAATCAATGGGAGTCCCATGTGTACATCCAGCGTAGACTTTGGCTTGTGATTTTTATTGTTTGCGCTATTGGATAAAATTGATTCCAGCGTTACGTTTCTCAGTCAGAGTTATTTCTACATCATGCATCAAAATGTTGGCTTACAATCTCTTCTTCTTGATGGTAGCTTTGAGGAGTATTTGTTTTCTGGTTAGTTTGGGCCTAGCATTAATCATTCTCAGGCTTCCTCTAACCTTTTTTGTATTATTTTACTGATGGCAGATTTAACTGTTGGCTCACCTTTATTTCCAAAACAGATGAATTTGATTAGGCTCTAATATTAACCAGATCCAACTAGTTGATAGAGTTAAACCAACGTGGGCCAGATGCTCAGCTGGTGACCTGCAGCCACATTGGTTTGGGTACCTGGCATGGGGAGAATCTAACTGGGTGCACTGGCCATGGAGACCCCCAACACAAAAGTGCAACCATGTAAAGCTAAATGTTGGCTAGCTGGGCTTCTTCAGGTGCTCTGAATTAAAACAATGAGGCCTACTAAATCTGCTGCTTTATAACCAGAAGGGAAAGTGATCTTTCAGGGATATGTTTTTCTTGCAGTAGTTGGAGCCTAGGTTTTGGGGAGAAATGTGTTTCTTTATCTCAGTAGTAGAACAATTCTGAATGAGACAGTAAATGCTTTGGTGAGGAGCTGGTGACTGTTTTAGAGTGAGTAACTTATGTCTCAGGATGTTTTCTGGCTTTGAAATCTGGATGGGTGTCTAATCCAAAACTAGGCAGATTCAAAAATAAGAACAATCTCATGAAGATCGGGGCAGTTCTTCCTTGTTTTCTCTTTCTTTTCTTGTTCTTCTCCTGCTTTCCTTTTTTCTTAAGGAGTAAGAATTGCAGCTTGCATGTGGTTCTAGGTCTGCAAGAAGCTGCTGTGCTCTGCAGGTGGTGTAATTTATAAGACCTATGTAAGGGCTCATGAAGGAAAAGGTAAAGTGCTGAGGGGAGGGTTCCCAGTACCACCAGGAAGGCATGTGGCACTTCTTCAGAAGAGGCTGACAGACCTGGGCATTCAGGGTTGTCTTCTCAAGCAGCTTCAAATGCAGCAAGAGAAACAGTGGTACTCTTTTGTTCTCTTATTTCACAGTTGTTGGTGGTGCAGCATACTTCTGAGCACTTGTGCACTTTGAAGCAGGACAGACTGCTTGATAGTAGATGAATTTTAGCTGGACATCTGGCTTTCTCAAACTCTTTAAGATGGATTTGAGAACTCTTCTCAAATAACTCTTAATTATAGGATCATAGGAAAATTCCATCTGGAAGGGACTTCAGGAGGTCTCTGAGCAGGAACCTCCCTGCTCAAAGCAGGGTCAGTAATTATCTGAATATTTGGAAAAAATAAAGCTAAGTGCATTCAAAATACTATCTATTAGAATTTTTTTTTTAATGTAAGCATGGCTTTTATTAGAGCTGAATACCCTTCTAAAGGAGGAGTTTAATACTCAGTCATGTGGTTTTATTCATATTTTCATCTCTAGCAGTTGTTTTTAGAACAACTTGCAACAGAGGTATGCCTCTGTTACCAGCTGCAATTTGGGCATCCGTGCACTTGACCAATGTGCCATGGCTGGCAGCTGGTTGTGCAGATAGCATGGATGATGGGCTCTGAATTGAACAGCAGCCTGGCATTGGTTTTCACACCTTTTCTGTGCTCCTCACCTGCATGTAGGAAGCCTGAAGAAAGATACAAGGACTCATTTGCCCTGGAGTGCAGGGTCTGTGAGTTGAGCCAGTGACAGCTTCTGCAGCTGTGAATCACTGTTCTTTTCTGTCTGTAGCTGTCTTTCCACTTCTCTCTAGTGTTTTCGGGTAGCAAAAACATTTGTGATGTGAATATTAATTCCTGCAGAATAAATCACAAGCAATTCTGTGCAGAGTGGTTTCTCTGAGTGGCCTTGGCTGTAGTGCACATGACAATTGCCATGTTTCCTGAGGAAGACAATATGCTCTTCTCACCTTCCCCATTTATTATGGGTTCTCTCACCTTCCCCGTTTATTATGGGTTCTTTGTTCTGTGCCTTGATCTATTTATGTAAATTCTTGTTGACCTTCGTCCATAGCTTGTGAACTGAGCTGTGAGGTTGCATTGTGGCCTTCTGGGGAGAAAAGACTTTTTAGATGGAGAAGTAGCACACTGGGTTGTTTCTGCCTTCTGAACATGCTAGCAATACACTTTGCAACTGAGCTCAGCACCTGTGTGCCAAAATGCTGTTGGCTGCAGGGATATCTGTTATAATATGAACAATAGTCCTAGAGATAAAAGATCAAGTTTTTGGAAAGATTTGGTCTGATTAGGGCCATTGACTCGGGAACGTACTTAGCCAGACAATTGCCAAAAACTATCAACGTCATACTCTCAATGTGTTTTATTAAGTTCTGTTTCAAATGGACCTGACTGCCTGCCACATCCCTTGTTAGTGAAATATGATAGCAGGATCTGTAAGAAATGTCAGGTGCAGCAGCTATCAGCTTATTTGTGCTGTGCTAGCCAAAGGCTCAGGGTAGCACCATGTCCACTTCAAACCAGAGCTGCTCTTACACTCTCTTCGCCTGTTATCACTTATGAGCTACCTGCTCACTTTGTACAGACTGCTTACAATACTTCTAAGGGTTTTATCTGTAAATACAGATCCTGGAGTGTTGCTTTTTTCAGATTTTATCAGGGAAATGCTGTGAACCCGAGCTGTTTCTAAACTCAAAAGGTATTTTCTTGAGCCCAGCGTTCCAGGTGTTGTAGCTGTCACTCTACTTAAATGGCTGACAGGCATTCTGGACTTTCTTAATCAGAGCAGATCAATGGAGGATCACTTTACACATCCCTATACTTACATTTATCTCAGAAGACTTAAACATTTACAATTAAAATGCTAATGTTCATTTGCTTTAAAATTCACTTAAATTTAGAAAAAAGGGGGGAGAAGAAGCAATTAACATGCAAGAACCATGCATGAAGTTATTCTTAAAGGAAAAAAAATAGTTAAGCAAATATGTCATTGTCCTTCAGTTAAGGTTTAATTTTGTGCCAGCAGTACTCAAGTCAAAGACAGACCAGATGAGCCTTGATTGAATTTTAGAGAATCAGGTTGCCCAAAGCTTCCTCCTTATCCTCCATCAATACAGAATGAGAGTTCAAGGCTGTAAATATAATGTCAAATATATATATTTACACTGTAAGTACACACATTTGTGTATATATTTACACTGTCAGTATGAGACAGTGTAAATATGTATATAGATTTTTTTTTTTTTTACCTTGGAAATATGTTGTGCATACATTGACAATCCGGCCTTTTTGAAGCCCAGTGGATGAGAGTTGCTGTTCTTGCAGCACATCTACTGGAGTGTTGCTGATAGGGATGCAGAGAGGAATGAGCAACCAGTAGCGCATACCATGAGTATGAGCAGATTTCCCTACTGTGGTGTAATTCTGTCACTGTCAGGCTTCTTTCAGTTCTCTTTAGAAGAATTCCAGGAAATCAGATGGATTTTAAGCCAGTAGACTGATTATACAGCCGCCAAGTCATAAGGGTAAAGTGCTCCATAACAATCCTCAAGAATCCATTAAAGCCCTGCTGAAACATGATCTACCCCTGATTAAAGGGGATTAAAAGGAAAAAAAAAAAGTTTTTTTTTTTGAGTTGTAATGCACTGAGTGAAAGAGATCAATAAATGAAGCAGGGAGTTCTGAGAATCAGATTGTCCTTGCAAATGTTTTATTTCAGCTTCACTGGGAGAAACTGCACCTGGGCCCTTCACATCAGCTCCATGGGAATCAGATCAATTTTATGTGTTTGCAGGGAGAATGGGGAGGTTAGCACTGTTAATGGAAAAATACTGACAACTGTATCAAATGCTGCTGTTAATTCGAAACACCAGCACCATCTTTCAAAGTAATGTTTCACCTTAATTGCCTTAGGGAATAATTTAGCTGTAATTGGAGAGTAGCTTAAAGTTATGTGCGTTTCTGAAACTCAAGAAGGAAAAGGAACATGGCAAGGAAGAAATGCCCATCTATTGAGGTTACAGCGAAGCCATTAACCTGGCAAAAACAGGGTAAAGTTCAGTGATAAGCAAGCTGGCATCACGGAGTCAGAGAGTAGAAGGGAGAAGAGGGCAGCAAATCAGCCTCATCTTCAGAGACGGGATTTCCACTGAAATCCCTGTGGTACACAAAAGAGACTGGTGAAGTGCAGCTGAAGCATTTGTCAGAGAAGACACAAAAGAGAGATGAATAGGAGTAACAAGGAAGCCCCTAGGAAAGTTCAGTGAATTGTGAGAGCTCACAAATGACTTGCAGGGTTGAATGAGGATGCTAAAGGAAAGTGACCCTGAGTCATGTGAGCTGTGCCTGCAAGGTACAGCCAGCTCACCAGGACTTCGGCTTTTGCCATCTGGGAGCTAGTTTCTGTTTCCATAATTTTCATTTTGTTTTGTGCCCAAGCTGGGAATCCTGAAGGGAGCCTGCTTCCCAACAGTGTCCAAGTGTCTGTGGGGTTTCTGACTTTCGGTACCCAAAATCATTGGATCCTTCTGAAAAACTGTCCTCATTAGTAAGGACTGAGGAGAAAGAAGGAAAAAAAAAAAGAAAGAAAGAAAGGAAAGAATAGTTCTAAACAATATTGCAGAACAGCTTAAAGTCAAAAGTCATTAGTTGGGCTTTATCTGGTTGATGGTAGTTGTGGTACTGTATTCAAGGAGGATTGAGTAGAGCAAGCATGTATTTGTTTATTTCAAAAATGTGAAGGAAGGTACAGATAATAGATTTAAAGTTCTGATGGTGCATTGAGCTTTCTGAGTGCTTCTTTTACTGTTTTGTTCCTAACTACTGATGCTGGTCACCCTTAATGAGCAAACACTAATAAAGTGCAACAGCACTGAAAAGAAAACCACGCTGGGCTTCGCAATCACACAAACAATCTTCAACCTAAAGATGTTAGTGTTAAAGTCTACGTTTCAATGCCAGATACATTTTTTTATTTACACAATGTTTTTTAAAAGTGGTGGTTTCCATGAGCTCAGAAAGAGAATCAAAAGCAATTTTACATGGAATAGCTATTAGTAATATTTACTTAGAAATCATTTCAGATGAGAAAGTGGTGAGATGGCATATGTTTCCTAATCTCTTGGAAAAACAGAAAGTTGGTGTACGGGAATGACCTGCTGGGATTATTCTTCATCCAGCCTTCTAAAATAAAGCAAGATTCCTTGTGAGAACTTCTCATCAAAGAAATGCATACAAAAATCTTTGCCATGTCTTTCTGCTCTTTTGTGGTTTTGTTTTTATTCAGTGATAAGAGCAACACTGTGAAAACTACTACTCTTAAATGAAAACTTTACATGAAAAATTCTTTTTATATATATGTATATATACATATATATACACACACACACTGATGCATTCTTTGTTCCCACTGAATCATTCTTTTGCCTAAAAGAAAGAGTTTTCCAGGAAGGTGAACACTCAGAGTCCCAAGGGCGGTGCTCAGCAGTCAGCACATGGACCCACACCTCCTGCAAAGCACATGTCATAAAATGAATTTGGACAACATGTGCTGAGAGCATGCAGCCTCCAGATTGCTCTTCAAAGAGCGGGACCTGTTGCTCTGCAGGGTGGTGGATGTTTGGCTTGGACTTGGTAAGACTATGAGGGGGTTCAGAGAGCTGCAGACAGCTGGTGGAAATGGGCAAAGGGCAGTTTGGTTTGCAAATGTGCCCTTGCTGTAGGGAAACTGGGCTGTGGAGCCTCTTAGGAGCTGAGCTTAATGACCCCTGTCAAGAAAAGGGCACAGGCATTGCTGTTGACAACTTTGTGAAGGTGCCAGTTCAAGGTTTGTTGGGATACATATTCACACAAACCCGTGTCAGCTGATCCAGGGATGAATCAGAGCTGTCCCTCTCATGAGGTGCTACAGAGATATGTCATGTGAATGAATTACACAGCACACAATATGGCACTACGCTTATCATCCTGGCCAAGTGAGCTTGTGGGCCAGCATCTGTCTCAACTGGTTGAAGGTAGATAATCCCAGAAAGTCGCTAAGACCAGGAATTTCAAAAGATGTGGGGAAGGTTCAGATAAATTGGTTAGAAAATATCAGACTCCTCACCATCCATGTTTTATGAAGGACACTTTAGGGCATTGCTTCTCAAAAGTCTTTTCTTTTTATCACATTCAACAACTAATGCAATGTAATTTCATGGTCCAGTAAAGAGTTTTCAACCAAAACTGCCAAAAGATAAAATGGCTCCATGAACTGAATGAAAAAAAAAAAAAAATCCGGGATCTGCTTCTTTATGGCTTGTATCAGACAAATTATCTTGAAATAGGACAAAATTTTGGTGCAGAGAGCAGGTTATTACACAGCTGCCTTCCAGGAGAGGTTTGTGCCTTCCTCATCAGCATCTGATGTAGATCCTGGCTGGAGGTAAAAGGCAGAACTAGAGCAAATGTAAATCTGGCAGTTGCTACGTTCACATGCACATCTGGGGAATCCTGTCTGCTTTGGTTCTCAAGCAGTTGGTTTAATTTAGATGACCGAGGGAGCCGAGCAAACCAACCAGTACTACAGATCATAACAACCTACCAAGACTATCAAAACAGCACTAGAATTTTAGCCCCCAAAATATATATTGTAGCTAATCTGTGTACGTGACCAAAGGTGCTTAAGTTACAGCCAGAGACTGCTTGCTGTTGTGATCATCTAAAAGGAGAGCTAGGATGTATTGCTGTCTACAGCTACCTGAAAGAAAGGTGTGGGGAGCTGGGGGTCAGCCTCTTCTCGCAGACAACCAGTGATAGGACTAGAGGGAATGGCCTCAAGTTGTGCCAGGGGAGGTTCAGGTTGGAAATGAGGAGACATTTCTTCTCAGAAAGAACAGTCAGGCATTGGAATGGGTTGCCCAAGGAGGCGGTGGAGTCACTGTCCGTGAGGGTGTTCAAGGAAAGGTTGGACGTGGTGCTTAGGGACATGGTTTAGTGGGTGACATTGGTGGTAGGGGGATGGCTGGCCCAGATGATCTTGAAGGTCTTTTCCAACCCTAACGATTCTGTGATTCTGTGTACATACGGCTGAGATGCATTGGGCAGCTATAGGTCTGAAAACCATTTCCATGGAGGAGGTGGTGTTGGGCTTTGCTGGTTATAGCAATGGGGGGCATAAGCCCGGTACTGGGTGAATAGACCCAATGTCACACGCTGAAATCTCTTCAGGTACTTCTCTTAGAGCTCTAAAAGACTCTGAAATGCAGAGATGAAGAAGTCAGCAGATTTTTCTAATTCAAAGATCAAATTGAGAGAATTAACCAGCACATTAACTAAGACATTCTTTCTTCTCCCTTCTCAAACGGCAACTAGAGGATTAGGGTGAACTTGTACTGAAAGCACTTGAATTCATACGAAAATAAAAGATGAAATGCCGGGTAAGATTCCCTTTCTCTGTTGCCCTGCCAGCTTCCATAAACTATCTCCTTTTTTCTTCCAAACCAGACCCCACAGAAAGTGAAATAAGCCTGGATTAAACAAACTTGTTCCCACAAGCTGGGAAAGCATGCAGTAAGATACATTTAATTTCAGGTTTAGTTTTAAATTTCTAAATCTTCTGACAACTTTGTACAATGTGAAGTAATTCCCGTGCTGGAAAAAGATGTCCTTTGTCAGATCCAAGCAAGGAATTCTGCACATTTGGCAGCTTTACAGAGATCAGCAGAGTGTGTCAGAAAGAGAAAGCAGACCGAGGTATTGACATTGTTGACTTCTTCCAACAGTCCCAGGGACTGGTTTAACTTAAGAAAGTGCCAACTTGTTTCGCATAGTTGTCAAGGAAGTGAGAATTTGGCAGTTCTGTCCCATTGTGTGCTACTTTTTTGCCTCCTTTGGCAGTCTAGAAGAAACCCCAGAACAATGAGAGATTAAGATGGCATCTTACACCTAATTGGCTTGGAAATTATCTTATTAATAAGGCCAACCCAGGAACCACTCGCCAGTTTAATTGCAAAAATGAAGCACAGAGCATTTTTCAGCAGATCTCTCATTTCTTAAAATATCATAAATCTTTTGTAGTGTTGGACTACTACTCAATATGAACCACCCCAGTGTCATCACCCATGAGTAGAAAGTGACTTAGGGTTGCCCTGTCAGGATTCCCTGCAGCATGTGAGCACATGCCCCATGTTCCAAGGGCACAGGCCTCATGCAACATGAACGTCTTCCAAGAAGCAGGGTTGAGTGAATCAATTACCTAGAGCCATTGGCTTTGTTTTTTCTTCAAGATTGTTGTTGTTGTTGTTGTTTAGGAAAAGTCCTGACCTCAGACTTGGTTGGAGAGCTCCTGACAGTTGTCAGAATTGCTGTGTTTTCAGTGCACGGACCCACACGATTTGTGACGGTGCATTTGCTTATCTGAAATAATGGCAGGTGACAGAAATCTGAATCACAGTGGGATGCATACTGCATTGATCAGCAGCACTAGACAAACTTACACATTGCCTAGGAGAGAGCTTCCCAAACCCCCCTGGTTTGGAAATCAGCAACAGCACCAGTAGCAGGAGTTTCAGGGCTCTGGTCTTTGCTGTTTGCAAGCACTAGAGGATATGTTCTTCTTTTTGCTGTCCATTTTACATCCCCCTTAGAAGTAGCTTGTGTCTGTCACTTTGCAATCCTGTAGGAACAGTGATAGTTGTATTATTTCCCAGAGATCACTGCAAGATGAGCCATTTGTACCCAGGTACCAAGGAGGAAAGATTATAGCTGCAGAGAGGAGACCATATTTCAGAGATATTCAGGGACTTTTAGTTGCAGAGGGTTTCTCAGTGTTGCCATCAGTCATTTTGATACCAAAATGACAGTACCAAAACTTTTTTGAGTAAAACTTCTAGGTCTCTTCTACTGAGGACAGAAACTACTTTCTGAACCATGTCAGAGAAATGCACGGAAGCAGGACCTCCAAATGGGTGACTGCTATCCTCCCTGTGTAGATTTGACGCTGTTATGAACAACTACAGTGAGGAAAATGGATGCCAAATAATATCGTGAAACAGCATCCGTGGCATGCTGAGGACAGGTTGGCATTGCCTGGACAGTGTTTCAGTGAACCAAGAAGCAGCTGAACTGGTGTCAGAGGACAGTTCACAGGGGAAGTGTATATCCTGCCTGTTGGGTAAACCCATGAAACTGGCAAACACAACCAAGAAATAGCAGTTTGCAGACAACATAGATTGGAAAGGAAATCATGACTGCTTGGTATTTGAGCCATTTAAATAAATGAGAATAACATTTCTAAGCAACAGCTAGGTAAAGGAATGAAAAGCATGAGGAAATGGCATACTGTGATTTAAAAATAGCCTCGCACAAGCCAAGGCAGCCATGCGGAGTGGTGGGAGCTGTGCAGCTGTATGATCACTGCTGCCTTACATGACCTGGAGCATGCACTGACTCCCTCAATTTCTTCCTCTGTCCTGTATCTGTGCCTGGCTAAGGATTCCTGGGAACTTTAATGTAACATTGCCAATGGGGATTGAGGGCCAAGCTGTGTAGTTATAGGAGAGCCAAAACACATGTAACTTTAGGCTCTCTGGACTGGAAGGGGAAGAAGGTGCAATTTCAAAGGAATCGCTAGTGTGGAAAGAATATGTGGAAATTCCTAGTTCACAACTGGAGCTATGTAAAACTTGGCCCTTGTGCTTTTCAGAGATTTGCTGTTTTCTCTTTTATGTCGGTTCATGCAGGCTTGCACCCCCTGGCTTTTCTTTTGTGTTCTGAGTATTGAATAAACCCTGGAAGTAGTGAGAATCATCTGGTCTCACAGCCTAACCATGCAAAATCCCCTGGCTGGTGTGGTTTTGATGTGAAATCATAAATCAGTCCAGGTTCACACAAAGGGTTTCTGAGATGCAGCAAACCTTTAGACAAATGTGAACTTGGGTTTGGCTTATTTTTATTTAAGCTTTCCTCTTAATTTCATCCCTTCTATGTTTTTTTCATTAACAGACATCTGGAAATTGCATAAGCTGTAGTAATATGGATGATATCTTCTCTCTCTCTCTCCCTCCCTTGCTGTATCATTAGCTTTTCCTTTTGTTCTTTTCTTTTCTGTTCCACACATAAATGCACTTGAAAAAAAGCTGGAAAAAAAAAAGAAAAAAAAAAAGAAAAGTTGTGTTTGAAGCACTACAGTAGTATTAGGATTTGGAAAAGAATGTATTCACAGGTCACACCAAGTCAGGAGTTTGAGTACCCTTCTCTGTGAGGTCTAATTTTGGTATGTTTGAACAGTCATCTGATCTTATCACAAAAAAAAAAAAATAATAATTGCTTATATTTCAGTTTAACAAAAATATCATAAGGAATAAATATATTCCTTTAGGTAGAGCATTGCTCGGTCATTAATTTTACTTGTGTTTGTCTTTCTGCCATAATTCCATCTAGCTGAGTTTGGATGCTTATATCGCACAGCCAGAGAGCTAACAGGAATAAAGTGGTAGATCTAATCTAGCCATACTTTCAAAAAGCTTTTAACACAGCCCTTCACAGAGCACTAGAGATGCTTAGAGGGTTTGAGGTCTGTGAGCAAACGCAGCATCAGCAATCCAGTTCAAAGAGATTTAGAATTGATGTGGTAAAAAACTGTGCTGGGTGAGAGTGCAGGGGGGTGAAAATGGGTGAGAAAAAGACAGCCACTGAGTTGCCACAAAAGTCAGTGCTAGACCTGATTTTTCTGTTGAATTCTCAAATGCTGAGTCATTTAAGTAAGGTGTTTTTGTTGATTGTGTATTCTTACGCACCTGTTATATATTTTATAAAAATAAGGAACATGCAAAAATTTTAAAGCTGTAAAAATGGGGTTTTGTATTCAAAATTTCAGTAAACAAGAGTCTCTTCAGACAGCCCAGTTATCTTCTGCAGCTTTTGAGAATACCCCGTTTCTGTCAGACTGATGTATTAGGCTGGTGGCTGAAGTCTGAAGAGGAAGGAATCTACTCAGGGCCAGCGGCCAAAAGGGTGCAGAGGAGCAACGGACGGAGCCAGCATGAATACAAAAAACAAACAAACAAACAAAAACATTGTTTTCATTGCACCTTGTACAATATATGGGGGGTTTACACTTCAAACAGAAACCCACACAAATAGACAAATGGTAAAGCTGAGGGAACTGGGTGATGTGAAAAGTCTTAGTCAGCCCAAAGGTACCCAACAACCTGAGCCTCCCCAGCCCAGTGATGCAGCTGCAGCCTCAGGGCCCTGAAGGTCTGGCTGCCAGGGAAAGGAGAGGAGGCTGTTTGGGAAAGGTGCCTGTGTAGGACGGAGTCAACCTCATGCTCCCATGCAGCTGTTTCAGCATCTGAATTTGGCATGGTGCCTACCTAGGTCAGCTCATACCTTCAGACCACTCATGTTTTAATCCATCCATCACTAGAGTAGATATGGAGGTTCCAGGAAGCCAACTGTAAAGGTTGAAACCCTTTCTATGAAATCATGTTTTCTGTGCATTATAAGTAACAAGCTGATGAACTTTTTAATCTCTCAAATCAAAATGCAGTGGCAAACCATCCTCTTCTCTCCAACAGGATATGGCAAGGAAATATTTGTCCCTTGTTCATATATACCTACAAATTTTTCTCTTCTTATTTTACACTATAAAATTAATCTACCTTGAATCCTAGAAGATGAGATCTTTCAGAGGTAATAACTTTTAGGACATTGACAGGTGTCAGTCATTTGAAAGAAGCACTACAAACTTCCCTTCTGAGAACCCCTTTCCACTTCTTTACCTGTAATTGCTATAGATTTTTGTAATGAGTTTATTTCATCATGTTTGAGCAGTCCTCTCCACTTCTTTTTCCATTTGGAAGGACAGTAGCAGGGATGTGTCTGGCAGAGAAGGATGATACTTTAATAGAAGCACCAGATGATACTTTGGAGCTTTGTGGCTTAGCACAGATTTTTCATTTTATAAGAAGATGCTATTTTTATATTACTGGTCAGGCTTATATTCCTGGTTGTTGGGCAGGGCAGTTCAAACTCCCTTTTATTCTATATTTCTTGACTTTTAACTACCAGTTTTGAAATATTATTGGGCCCTAGCATTTTTCTCTCTCCTTTTTTGGCATTCTCTACTGCTTCTTAGCCATCTTACATTAAACTATGATGTATGATCCCTCCTCCGTGTGTCCTCCCATACTTCAACAGTGCAAGGATTAGGCTAATATCTTTCTTCTTGCAGGTAGACTATGGTAAAGCTCAGGTATGTCTCTAACTTTTTCGAGTCTGTCTTGGCAAACAAGCACAGATGGGATCAGACAAGCTATAAAACAAACCTAATCTCTCTACATGCAGCAATGGGACCAAATCAGGACGAAATGACTCGGAAATGCTAGTGCAGAGAAACCTTCCCTTGTTTACTTATTTCTGCTTCTCCAGCAGCTTTGAGCTCATGTGTGTTACAGTTTGTTGTAACTCCTCCATGCTTTCTTGTTGCCTGCTTTAAAAAAGGTAAGCCACTGCCAGCCAGAGCTCTGCTACACTAAGTGCAACTGCAACAGAAGTATTTTGGAGACTATAGCCAACTGGTTTTTTGTGCTTTCTATTTTTGAGGGGGCCAGGGGAAGCATTGAGGAAGGTTGCTCAGGGTTTTGGAGTTAAACTGAGCTCTTTGTGTTGCTAGAGCATTTTGAACCCATTGGTCTTCTGATTCCCTGGAGGAAGACCCAAGACTATGCCTACAAGAGAGGAATTTGTAACACATTTCAGGCTACCCGGGGAGAGTCCTTCATTTTCCTCTTTGTAATTCAAAACAGCGTTTGCATCCTTGCTGAAAGTGGAGCTCTCTTTAACTTTCCCTCACTCTAGGGAAAAGAAGTGCTGAAGGATGTAGCAGTTAAGCATACATGAACCCAGCATCTCCTGTGCGTGGGAATTTCACAGGAGAAAGGCATCTGTTGTGCTGGAATAGCTGCCCTCCAGAGCTGATATTTAAAGCTGCAGGCTGTCACTCATTTGTACTTGAGATCTTGTTTTCACTCTGGAGGAGAAAACACCATCCTATAATCCAGACAGAAAAGATCTGCGTGGGGTTCACCATATATTAAGTGCTACGTAAAACTGTTTGCAAAATTCTTCAAATGTGCATTAATTTTATTACAAGAACAAAATCATTTTACAGCAGATCAAATTTGTTCCCATTGTTTGCTAGTGCATTGGTCCTCCTAATGCCTTAATATATGCAGGGAAGGAGAGATTAATTTTATTTATTTTGGACTCAGACCTGGTTGAGACGTCAAGCTTTAATGATAATATTGCTTCACCAGCCCAAATATACCAGCGTTATGGGCATGTGACATCAAAGAAAAACATCACCTGCAAGTTGGTGTGGAAATGAGAAGCTCTCTGAACATGTCCTACTTGTGCTCACATGTTGGCAATTCAGTCTACCTCCAATAGCACATTAGCCAAGCGTTTCCCTCAGACCTCGATGGCTCTCGATGAGAGCCACTGACTATTAATTACTAAAGAGTCATCAAATCACCTCCATTTCCCCTATTATTGAAAAAAATTAGGATAAGATTAGTGCAGCTCATCATGAATTAGGAAAATATATTCCCTCTGCCAAGCAAACACACAGAGAGGGTGTGAAGGACTGCTACAGTTTCCTGGTGCCGAGAGTTATCAGCCTGTATCCTCCTCTATCCTGCATCATTAAATTTGACTAGTCTAGTTGTCAGCAGCAAAAATTATTATAGTTGAAATGAAATTATGCATTTATTCTTTTAATTCAGATGCAACATTAGATTCAATGACTGATTCAATTTGCCACTCAATTTCTCAGAAGAGCTTAATAATAAACTGCATGAAAAAACGATTCGTTTTCATTGGTGTTCATTTGTACTGATCTAATTACATAAAATGTTCTCCCAGTCTTAAGAGAGAAAGTCATGAAAAGGGATTCGTGCTTCTCATTTTCAACATTTTAGGTTTTACAATAAGCCATTTGTGGAGCCAATCACTTATGTTTTGCATCCTACTACGAAGGCTTGAAACTTGCTCTTACTTCTGTCTTATTGCAATTTCCATTGCCATTTCTTGGTCATGTCTCGACTCTTATATTTTTGTTCAACGTACATAATCAAGATCCGGTTTACGTACCTTTTAAACTCATCAGTTATGCAAACAAAAGGTAATATTTTCTGTGACTCATAGAATCATAGAATATCTGAGTTGGAAGGGACCCACATGGATAATTGAGTCCTACTCCTGGGTCCCCAAAGGATCATCCCCCCCAAAAAAAAATACAAAATCAGACTATGTGAAGAGAGTAATGCCCATGGAAAGGCCTTTGGATGAGAGGCAAGAAATCTAGGCTTGGTTTATTGTCTGCTACTGACTCCTCTGAGCAAGCCACCGTGTCTCTTTGTGCCTGTTTCTTATCCCACTCTGAAGATGAACTGAGGCACAGTTGGCACTTGTTTCATTTTCTTTACACTGCCAAGTGTCAGGGAGCCCTAATCTTATTTGTGTCTTTGTAATACAAGTGAGCAAAACATAACAGTCCAGAGTCAGAACAGTCACTTTACTGAGGAAAACATTGGAGAACCTGTTATGTTGTACTTAGCAGCATAAGAATGTGATTGCCAGGAGCAGTGCAAACATTCCTGGAAAAGCATTTTCCACATCAGTAGTTCACAAGCCTCCAAAACTTGAAATCAGATAGACACTCACAAACTTCTTCACAATATATTTGGTCTTACTTTCCCTGAGCTTCACTTTGAATCTCAGAAAAGCAGTAGCATGAGCAATGGGCCTGAGAAACAGACAGAATCATAGAATCATTAAGGCTGGAAAAGACCTTCAAGATCATCTGGGCCAGCCATCCCCCTACCACCAATGTCACCCACTAAACCATGGCCCATAAGCACCACGTCCAACCTTTCCTTGAACACCCTCACGGACAGTGACTCCACCACTTCCCTGGGCAACCTGTTCCAATGCCTGACTGCTCTTTCTAAGAAGAAATGTCTCCTCATTTCCAACCTGAACCTTCCCTGGCGCAACTTGAGGCCATTCCCTCTAGTTCTATCGCTACTTACGTGCGAGAAGAGGCCAACCCCCAGCTCCCCACACCTTCCTTTCAGGTAGTTGCAGAGAGCAATAAGGTCTCCCCTGAGCCTCCTCTTCTCCAGACTAAACAACCCCAGTTCCCTCAGCCGCTCCTCACAGGACTTGTGTTTCAGACCCTTCACCAGCTTCATAGCCCTTCTCTGGACATGCTCCAGAAGGTGCTGGCAAGCCCAGGGAGCTTGGACCCTGGGGATGGGGGTTTTACACATTTAGAAAATGGGTGCTCCTCAACACTAGCACTGCAGGGAAGCGCACCTGGGGACAGCACTACCAGACACTACTAAACATGGGGTGCTATGTCACCTCCCTGTCCTGCCCATCCACAGCAGAGCATTTCTTCTGTGCTCTGGCTCCCTTCATGGCACTGAATTTTAGCGAGCTTTTTTGTCACGGTACAAATCAGTCAATGGCAGCCACAAAAAGTCCTTGGAAGCCACCGTTTGCCACCTGGGGCAGGATGGTGCTGCACAGGCCCTCCCAAGCTTTGCAGCTCTGCAAAGGCTGGTGCCCTAAAGGTCTCCCCTCCAAACATGATGCTCTGCCTGAGTCAGGGTGAGGCGGGGGGCCTGCCACCCCACATCCACTCCTGCACCTGCTGAACTGCAGGTCCCTGATCCTGCAGGCTTTGGGAGGCCTCACTATGCTGAGCAACCTCCTCTTGCCCAAGTCCTGGCTGGTGACCTGCAAGTGAGAGGTGCCTCAGGGAGGAGGTGGGCAGCTGTCACTGTGGAAATGGGATCCCCTCCCACCAGAGTAATCTCTGCAATCTGGGAAAACATGGTTTCGTTTTTCTCTTTGGTAACAGCAACCCACATTGTCAATTTAGATTATAGAGCCTAACGGTCAGATTATGCTGCCAAATGTTTGCTTCTTGGGGGTGTTGGTGAACAGGTCACATGTCGTGCCTCCTCTTACTCTTTCCACAGCTCTTCTGGTTGATATTTTACACCCTGCTGGAAGCAAAGACATCTTGAGCCAGACTGAGCATAGCAGAGAAGGTCTACCGTGCCTCCTGGCGTGAAGGATTGCCACCGAGTGGCTCTGAGGCTCTCACAGCAAAAGCAAAGTTACACAGACACATCTCTGAAACACATGCTGGGCTCTGCACTGAGCAACAGCAACAGCACCTCTGAGCTTTTTCATGATTTGGCCGGTGAACTTGAATACCTTGAACTTCAGACGAATTCGAGTTTAGATTTCAGGCATCCCAGGATCTGAAGAACCCCAGACCCTTGGGAGGGATCTGTGGTGAGAGCGGGACAGAGAGTTGCAGCCACTACAGGATGCAGAACCTGGATCGGTGATTTCCGCCGGGCCCACCTCCAACCTTATATATTAAAGTCTAATGAATTCAGGTGCAGACAATACCTGCTCTGTCGTGCGCAATTTCATAGAGCATTGCACTGTTCCAAGGCTCATTTGAGCCCACAGTAAATTAACATTTTTACCTGTTGGAATGTTTTTTTGCTCCAGCTAGTTTAAAGACAAGTTGTGGCAATGAGTGGGTGGGGCATATTTTATTTAGCTGTGGTGAAAATATTGCTCTTCTTGGTCTGTGCAGCTGAAGCAATAGAAACCATAAAAAGGGAGAACCACCAAGAGGAGTGGAGGGTGGGGGAAGAAGAATCGAATTCTTGATGGAGGTGTAAGGAATTTGCAATTCTGAGTGAAGCGCTTGTGAAAAAAACAACAATACACGGATGAAAGAGCATGGGCAGCTAAGCAGGATGACCCTGTACAGCTGCCACATGGCTTGGCAAGTAGCTGTGCCAGATGGCTAGTTACCAGGAAGCTTGCCAGGAGGATTGGGCTACGGCTGCTGCCCAGGGCTTCGCATGCTGGGTCCCCCCGCATGCACGTATGGGGTTTGATAAATTAAAAAGCTCTGGGACCCTCTGGTCAAAATTGGCTTTTGCTTATTGCCAGGTAACGCAGCCAGAAGATTTCAGATCCCTGGATGGCCTTCTCTACATTTTCCAAATAAAGTTGATGGGTTGCTGCGCTCAAAGGTTTTCTTACAGCCTGTGGTATTTAGTAGGGAGCACATCAGATTCCCTGTGAATAAACTGTTTCAGAGGTCTACTGTCCACTATATAATTTTAAATCTTTTACCTTTCATCTCACAGCTGGAAAATGTTTCCAGTAAATGCCAAGAGCCAAGGACTCAGCGAAAGGGGGGCACAGCTGGTTCCACTGCAAAACATGTGAAGCAGAGCAATGCACTGAGAAAGGAAAAAGCAAAGCCAGGGGGTTAAACATTAACCAGTTCCTGCTGGTGAAATAGCTTTCACTTCTAAGGTTGCCCCAGTGCTTCGACGATGAATATCAATATCAAATGCCTGGATTGAAAGAGACAGGCAGGAGACAGGCTGGCATCTGAGATGACCCTCTTGCCAAATGCTAATCGTGACAAGTCCCACTTCCAGCTAGCAGCGTGTCATCAGGCACTTGTAAGTGCCGTGGCTCCATGCAACAGCGAGGATGGGGCATGCAAGCAAGACACGTGGTTGTGCATCTGCTTCACAAGGAGGTTTGTTTGCCTTGGACTTGGGAAGCTTGGCACTGCTGCATCTCTTGTGTAACAGATGCTTCACTCTGAGCAAGCAGCAAGTCCTCCCACTCCCCCATATGTTTCGTTGCTAATTGCAAACATGAAGGACTGACGTTTTGATGCCTGCTCTTTCGACTTCCTCTAGTTCTTACTTTCAAGCAGTTTGTTTCCAAGCTGGATCACCTTCTATTCATGGGTATTTTGGTGTAGCAGTTTAGATTATCCCAGTAGCAGCTTTGCTATTTGTAGATGTTATGGACAGCCATGGTGCATTTCTTTGCCATTTTATTATAGTAATTAATGTCTGCACTCATTTTGGAATGAGCAAGAAGCAAAGAACCTACAATGTGTTAGATACTTAGCTGTCTTTGCCAGGGAGCATGCTATCAGACCTCATCCTTACCGAGGGCCAAGAGCACACACATTTACAGTAGATTAATTAAAGCACTGCGAAGTGACAGGGCAGCTTTATCCCCAGGTAACTTGCTCATGTGCCATGCCCTACTCACCCAGCATACAGCATTGTCACTGAGCCCAAGTAGGACATTAGTTCTGCTTGCTGCTTTCTGCACAATATTGATTCTTTAGCTTTAAAATGATGTATTTGTTTGTCCACCTCTTTTCCCTCCCTATATTACCAATAAGCACAGAATAAGAGAGGTACGGCAAAACATTGCCTCTGCACCAAGAAAAATGTGTTTCCTTTTGTGGCAGCTGGGAGAGAGAGCCCCAGACAAGAAGGTTTTGTTCTTGATTCTTCCAACCTTCCTGCCTATCTAAAGCCAGGTCACATCTAGTTTCTGACCTGTTTGTCGCTCCCTCCACCCCACAAGCTGTTGTGAACATCTCCTGTCCCAGTCATTTAGGGTTCTCTAATTAGTGACATAACAGTTGGGCAATTAACGAACCAAACCTGCATCATAATGAAGGATAAACATTGTTAGTGAGTCACTCTGGAGCAGGCATCCAGCGCTGCTGGAGTGTTTTCCCCAGCAAGCTGCAGCTGGTTGTAACAGGGGTGTATCTTTTATATGTTTTGCCTCAGGGGCAAATTACTTCAAATAGGACTTTGCAGTGTGGCTGGAGAAAACAACCGTTTGTTTGCAGTTTTCCTTTCAAAGGGATGAGCCTAAATCACGCTTGGTTGATTGAGACCGAGTAGTATCTTCAAGGCCAATTCCTTTTCTATTTCTAAAGATCTCTGCTGGATTTGTCCATGCAGGGGACTAGTTGAAGGGGCTGTGTCTGTGCTCCTGCCTGCAGACAGCAATGTACCCACAGAGCAAGCAGGGAACAGCTCCAGGAGCTCCCACGTCACCCACTGCCGCCTGTTTTTTTGGGACTGGTGGAAGGGACAGGGTGCATAAGCACCGCTCTGATTGCTGAATGAAGCTTTTCTAGGGTGAGGCTCAAACCAGTAACACTGCACACAATCGCCTTGGGTTAGTGGTTTACCTCAAAAAACGGAGGAAATCACTTAGCTCTTTAAGCGGAAGGCTACCACAGCCATAGTGGTTTTGAAGAAGCATGATGAGCTGGTGGATATTGCTTAGAGGTGGAGAAAAGGGAAAGGGCTGCAGCAGAGCTCAGAGATTTTCCAGGATGGCCTCGCATGGGCAGCGATGGTAACTGGGCTGGGGGGATCGCAGCATTTACATCTGTGGTGTTCCAGGAGCAACTGCAGGACTGGCCTTACTCACCTACAAGCTTTTCAGCAAATGTACTTATACCTGGAGCAGACTGACATCCAGATTGGAAACTTAGACTCCTTCTAACTGGATCAGAGCTGTCAGATCAGATGCTTTTTAGATCAAATTGGGATCCCTGACAGAGGGTGGAGAGGCTGCATCTCACCCAGGCCCAGCAGGTAACAGCCAACCAGGACCATTTCCCAATGAAGCAGCATCACTTGAGCGTCAAGTAGATGTCTACCACTCCTGGCAGACTAACCCCGGTCCATGGATTTTGAGGGTTTGAGAGGATGCAGGTCGGGCATAAGTGGGATCACACACAGGTATCTTCGTCTCAGTGAGTCTGATCACCCTGGCCTCCTCCTCTGGTTAACAGAGACAGTTTTTTCCATGGAGAGATTCAAGGCAGCTAAGTTAGGTATTTGCTGGTGCTTCAGAGAGGTTGGGAGAGAGAGGCCTGTCCTGTTAGGAGTCCATATAATTGTCTTATCCATGGCTGGCCCCACAAATGGGACAGTTATACAGAGGGTGGGCAGAAGAGCCTCACGCAAGTGGGAGTACAAAGAAAGGGATGCTAATCAGGCTATAGATTCCTTGGGTGCCCCTCCATCTTCAAGCCATACCTTTAAGCCTGATTACACAGTGCTAGGAAATAAGTAAGAGAGAGAGGCAAGATTAAGGCTGTAAAGAGGAAGCAAACAACTGCAGTAGTCCTGCCACAGACAAGAGATGGAAAGTTACACAGACAGAAGTTACAGCTTTGACTGGATATAGAAACGAGGTCCGCCTTGTATGTTAGAGAATAGCACTGCTGAAAGAGACTGGTCTGGCAGGGTAAAGAAAGAAAGGTGAAAGCTGCCATATGGGGAGACCAGAAGCAGCTCACTGGGGCTTCAGAGATCCTCAGTGACTGAGGCAGGAGGAAACTGTAAGCCCACATACTCTGACCTCCCACACCCACCAGCTGCAGATTTCCAGGTAGCTCTGCAACAAGCCAGAAAGCCAGTGTGTGGCTGCAGCTTTCCTTCAAGAACGGCTTCTGTTTGGCATTGAAGAGCGAAAGAGACAGAGCATTTCCCTGAACAGGCCATGTTCATGCATCTCTGCAGAGCCCACGCTCTACTTTTCACGCAGGTGGCTGGGATCCGCTGAGCCGAAAGCACAGCAGCTCTCCTTGGGGATGCCTGTGGAGAAGTGGGACCTCTTGCCCTGTGGCTGGTGCTGCAGCTCCCATCTGTGCATCTCTGTGCTGTATGCAGCCTCTGCAGGGAACATGCTGCAGACCAGTTCATCTGAGTAGCAGAAAGCAGACCTCATGACTGTACATGGCTTAAACATTGCTGAGATTTTTCCTCTAGCTGTCACTGAAAATCCCCACAGAAGGAAAAGCTGTGACATTTAGTCCAGGAAAATTGGGGAGCATTTCCAGCTGTCCAAAAGGTAGCCAGGACACATAAGGTGCATTCCCCATAGCCCCAGCTCCTGTCACAGTCTGGTTTTCATCCAAACTAAAAGTGCTGTAGGATTTTACAGGAGGAGAAAAAGGAATTTCCAGGGAAGTGAGAAGATCCTTTAAGAGTCCCTCTGGAACATGCATTAGCTGGCTCAGCCACATGTGGTGAAAAGGATCCCACCTTGTCCACCTCCGCTGTATCATCTACCCCACTCTAAAAATAGCCTCCGACTGCTGAAAGCATTTCACTTCTGTTCTTGGTCCATGTATTTCCCTTGTCTTGATTCATGCAGTGCTGTCACCCTTTTTAGATGTGCAGACACAGCAAAACGGCCATCCATGCCAACCAGCAGAAGGAATAAACTCTTAAACAAAACACGGCCTTGCAAGACACCTTGCTCTTCTCAGATTTCCATTTTAGTGTTCAGTTAAGCCGGGTGACTTTTATGCTTACCATAGTTAATCGGTGCTTTGCAGGTACAAAAATATTTGCTTTGTCAGGGCAGAGAGCAGCCATTGTTTGCCACGGCCTAAATTCCTTGCAAATGTTTTCTTCTATCTTCTTATTCTCATCTCCTTTGGCTAAACCACTGCACAATAACCCTTTGTAACGCAAACACCTTTGTATGGCATGTTAGGATCTGTTCCACTGAGCCAGTTTAGAAGGAAAGCATGCTTGTAACTGTGTAATTGAACTGTGCTGATATGCATGTGCCAGGGAACATTAACTTCTAAACTCTCAGTAGTTTCACATTCATGGTATTTTTCCAGATGGATTGTAGCTGAAACTGTATCTTTAATGTCCTTAAGATACAGCACAGCAACCCATAAACTTCTTGAGCTCCACAGAGCATTGGGTGGAAAAGTATTTGGTGTGCCAGATTTCTCTGCTAAGTATTTCTCCTGACAGTGGCATGTTGAAAAACCATGTAACTCTGAGATCTCATGGTTACAGTGCTTTTGGAAAGGAAAAATAGTGTTGCGAGCAAAGGTTAACCTACGGTGATTGATTTACTTAAGCTTTAAGCAGTCATGCTGAACCTTTGGATAAATGTTTATTTAACATTGAAAATGTGTTGTTCATTTTCATGACACAACAAACAGAGTGTCTGTTCTGGCTGGGACATGGCAAGGTTAGCTAAGTTTTTTGCCTTCCAAGCAGAGAACCCTAAATTTAGGGAAGAATATGAAAAAAACACTTTGTCACTGATTGGGATAATGTTTTGGGTTGGCCTCCCACTGATGTTTTTTTTTTTGGAGGTCATGCACCCAGGTTGCAGTGGTACCAGCTGGTCAGTGGGGTTGGAGGGTGTCCTGTGCTCTGAAGACACGAGAGGAGCATTCAGCAGCATCTCAACGTTGACTTGCTGTCAACAGGAGGGCAGGTCTGTGGCACTGCTGAACAGGAGCAGTGAATTTATTACTATATGAAAGAAATGCAGCTGTCATTTAGTCCTTCTGATATAACAGCTTTTTGGTGTTTGTCATAAAGCAAAGTCGTATCAAGGCAGAATGACACTGCTGTCAGGGGACAGGCGGGCCAGTGGTGCTGGTATCTGTTAGAAGACCACTGATGTAGCTAACATTCCTATCTACCAGCCGAGGTGGATTTTAGGAACCTGACGTAGGGAACCGAAAGACCATTTTCAAGGATCAGTGAGGCCAGAGTCCCTCATGAAATCGAGCCCTCTGAACATGATCTAATGTGGGCACATGTCATGGGCCACAGTGAAAAGCACTCTTGGCTTTACACTTTCTCCACCTCCTTCAAAATGGCTGGAAAATGCTTCTAAAAATAAATAAATAAATAAAGTCATCAATCCTCCTCTGGCTTCTAGCAAATTGTAAGATTATTCCTAGTGCTGAAGGGGAAAGCAGGGCAGATCTCATTCCCAGCAGCATGGGGTTTTCCTTCTGCTGTCCATGTTGTTGTTCATCTGGGGAGCGATCAGGCAGGAAGGAAGGGTGTCAGGGCTGGATCCTGGTTCCCATCCAGCAGGACAATTCCTACCTCATTGTGGATCAAGAATGATACACAGCAGGTGCTGAACACCCTGGAGCTGGGCCAGTGATTACACTGGATCCAAATGGTCCACGCTCAACTCTCTATTTCTGTGCTTGTGGGGACCAACCCAAGTAGCAGCAGTCTTAGAGTATTGATTTTAAATCAAGGATCTGTGGGTGGGCTACTTTCAAAAGGTCCACAAAAAATAGTGAGGAAGATTCTTTCTACCGGCAAGCTGCCTGAATTCCTTAGGAGGAGGTCTGCACTTCCACTGAAAATTTTCTGGGGGTCTCCACATCAAAAAAAAAAACATTAAAAACCACAGTCTTTGAGAGATTTGCTGTCATAATGGCTATCATAACCAAATTTCTGATGTTTTTGTTCTTCTATGGAGAGAATGCTTCTGAAGAAAAAAATGATGTGAAAAGCCTAAATGAAGGTGTCTGCAGTAAATCCAGTAAATCCTTCTTCACTTCATGCAAGAGTCATCTTTCCATTTATACCATTTTGCATTCATTAGAAGCTACACAGGATTTACTTAATGAATAAGTATAGGAGAGCACAGCTAATCCCTCAGGGCCTTATTCTGAAGTTCGTACTCAGGCAAAACTCCAGTGACGTCAATGAGTCATTTCACAATGTGCAGATTTCAGTAGTGGACTCTATTGGATTAAATACTATTTTGCCCAAGATTTTACTCTACAAAATTATAGTAATCTCATGCCCTCGATCTTTTAATTACAACTAGGGTGCAGAACACTGCCAGTTTAATAGTATAATCATACCAAATGTCTTTGGACCTGCACGCTGTACCAAACTTGCTGCCCAAATGTTCGTGCCTTTAACCACATGTCATCTTTAGTAAGAGTATGGCAATTATGGTAAGATTTGGACCAGTTCTCCATTACTTATGGATAATTCATACTGCACTTATATAACAACTGTTATGGATCTTTTATTTTTCTTATTTAGTCATATCTCAGCTCTGTAAGTAACCTGGAGAGTCCTAAGATAATCATTTATTTTTTTCCTTCAAGGGGAAAGTGAATAGACAAATTTCCCTAATGTGCTCTCTTTGATACCAGAGAACTGCATTCTCCACACTGCAGCATGATTTAATAGAAAGTCTACCCAAACTAGGACAGGGACATTTGAATCCTGGGAGGAGGATGAGGGAATGGACAGAGATGAGCCTGCTTTTATAGGCGTGCAATCTGCTTAGCGGAGGGAACATTGTCAGCAATTCATAAGCTATTCATCAGGTCAAAAGCAATAAGGATGAAGAATGATATGGTTCAGTGGTCACTCAGGCTGATCATCAATCTTTCCATCGTCCAAGCTATACAGAAGAATTTGGCAGAAAGGCCAGATCTAGAGAGACTCTATTCATGCCCCCATTCTGATTTTTAATAGATATTCATTTATACACACTTACTTCATCTTGCTTCGACATCCCCACCCCTGTTCCAAAGATCCATGGGTTGGAGGGGAACAATGTCTAGTTTTTATCAATGTGCAAAAACTTAAATTAAGATGGAATAGAAAAACAAACTGTAAAGCCCAGAAGACCTAAAAGTGAGTATTTAAAGAAAACTTCCCTGGGCACAAGCTTCGGTGATTGGGTGGATTCTGCAGAAACCATATTTTTCAGCACTCTGGTCTCACCGGCATATAGCTCCAAAATTGTGTAATCTGAGGTATTTTCTAGATGAAAAATTAAATGTTTGATTTTTTTTTTCCTATGGAGTTTAAACTACTTAAATGAAACCCTATCACCTCAGATTCTGGAAATTTGTAGTTGAGACAACAAAACACAGACCTTGCAAATCAAATAGGAACAGTAATTCCTCCTAAATCCCAGCTAAGCTTCAGTGTTTACTGGGCAAAATACTTGGAAACATTCCTTTAAGGAAGATAAATCTCTGGGGTTTGGGGCTTGTCCTGACCTATAATGTAACATGATGAGAGCATTGTAAGGCAATAAGAACAGGTATGCTAATACAGTAGTTAAATAATGACTGAAATTCCCAAGGACACCTGCACAGGAGACCTTCTTCCATTGAAAGGACAGCTTGGGCTGACAGATGGGAGTGTTGCTGTGTCTCCCACAGCCCTATTTATTACCAAGCCATAGAGAATCAGGGAATATCAGGTCTGAGCAGCCCTCAGGAGGTTGCTTGATCTGACCCCCTACTCAAAGCAGGGCAAATCTTGAGATAAGATGGAAGTCAGGTCAGCCCCATCAAGGCCAGGAGTTTCCATCAAAGTAGGATACCGGGGCCTTGATCTGAAATCTGATCTGGCTGCCAAGAGGGTCTGCTGAAAAGCATTTTAATCAGTGCGAAAGCTCACACTGACTTCTGTGGGAGCTGGATCAGGCATCAGTTCAGTGAGACTGGCTGCCACAGTCAAATCATAATACAACCAGGCTTTTGTTGGCAGCATTCAAGGCGCCAGATTGTGTTCTCTCCTGTATTGGTGTCTATCCAAAATAACTCCATTCACGTCACTACAGCAATTCCCTACTTGTTCCTGTGTAATTAACAGAAGAATCTTTCCTACTGGGCTGGTGAAATCACTCAGCATTCAGATTATGGATAATCTGTACATATTTGTCACTGTCAGCATGGAGAGATTTAGGATCCTCTAAAGAACTGAAAATTTGTCTGTCAACTTTCAGGTTGTAGTTATAAAATCATAAAAAATGATAATAAAGACTATTCAAGAATAAGCCCCAGCTGTGTTGCAAGAATCACGGGTATCTCTGCATTTCTGCCTAGTTTTATGAATACCAAAGTTTTTATGGCCCACCTACAAAAATATATGAGACATATGGACTGCATGGCTCCTCTCACCCTCCTGGAAGCTGTTCTGCAGTGAAGATATACGCCTGTGTCCATCTCTGACTGATGCAGTAACTACTGGAAACAGAGCAGAAGAGGTTTGTGCATCCCCTGCCTCCCATTATGGGGTTTATTCCATTAATATCATGTAGTGAGCCACTAGGCACATTTTTAAAACCTCTATAATCAGAAACACTTACATGCACATACACAAGCACAGCTAACAGTATCCTGGCTAAGGAAAGCAGTCAGAGACAGTCCCCTGAGGAAACGTCTCAGAAGAATAGGGAAGAGAAGAGAGCTGGGAAAATCTGAAGAATGACCAAAGGGGCAAAAACCCTTTAGAACTTAATAGCAAATATCTCAAATGCTACTGTACCTGCTCTTAGCAAAATAAAGCATCAGTGCTGCTATGAATGAAGAAGAATGAGCATGTTTTGCAGCACAGATTTTGCAAGTAATGCTTCTTAAAAAGGAAATCCACCACCCAAGATAAAATACATGGATATAAGTCTTCATTTGCAATACCCTTGACAACAAAAGAGAGACTTCTGTTATAATCCACAAGCTAGATATTGCTGCTAGTGATTTTGTTTCAGAAAGGAAAAGGTAAAGTAAGCAAGAGTGAAAGGTCTGATCCCAAAGAGAAGAATGTCTGCAACTGCAGAAGTGGGAGAGATGCTCCAGAACAGGGGACCCACATGTCCTCCCTGACAGCAACCCACCTTGCTCTGGTCTCATCTGGCCTGTCAGGGTTGGGCAAACTGGACGTCAGTGGGTCTCAGGAAGAACAGTGTTAACCTATGAGAACAAATACCACAAAACAGGAAGCAAAGGCCTATTCAGATGATAGGTTCTTTGGGTAGCACTCAGAAGCATGCGCCTCTTAGGTTATCCTTTCAGTCCTGAAGGACCCTGGGCTGCAGGCTCAAGGCTCCCGTCAAAGAGATCTACTGCATCTTTTAGCTGCTATGGAAAATTTAAACAGCTCAGGCTTTGAGTGCATTACCCAGGAACAGCTCACAGTGCTCCCCCTGGTCACCTTTATCAGCCACTCACACACCACTCATTTATACAGGGGTTTCCTTGCAGGAGACCAGCTGTATACGTGCTGTTGGGAAATGCCTCTGTACCTCAGAGGACAAGGGCAGGTTGTCCTCCCCATCATCCGCAGAAGCTTCTTTCTCCATTGGTGTAATAAGGCTTAACGAGTCTGCTCCTCCACCCTACATTTAACATTTTGAATAACCCTTTCCTTCTAATTAATATGAACTTCCCCATATGGAGAGGCTCCTAAACACCAGCATGCTAGGCACCCCGTGAACGGGCTGCACGGGAAGGTCACATTCCTTAAAACTTCATGGGTGGTGGGCGAGAATCGGCTATAAGCTGATGCTAGAAGCAAACCCTTGGTAAAGCTCTTCTTTTTAAGAGATATGCACCAGGTGATTACATTTCACCTAAAGCATAAGACAGTAAATACCCTAAGTTTATCCAGGTTTATACTAGTTAGAGAAAGTCATGGTCGTGTCTCAAGTTTTGAAGTGATGTTTTGTCTTGATATTTGCTTTGCATCAAAGCCAGGTTCTGTTGTAAATCTCACTACCCTTCTTAAAACATTCTTAGGACATCATGTGTTGGTATAATCCTATAATTGTTTGGACTACTCCTTAAAGCATCAAAATGGCTAATACTCCATAATTTAACATGTCTTTATGTACAAGGGGAAAAAAAAGGGCACCGGCAGAAGAACAAATGTGCCATTCATTCTGTGAAATATCTTCCACCCCAAGGTTTAAAGCATGTAGTTGGTTAAGCCTCGTGATAGATGTGGGATGTGCATAAGTGAGTAATAAACATCTTCTAATTTGGAAGGATCAACCCAAGCTACTTTGGTCCTGATTTTCAAAGGTTCTGCACAGCTGAAAAATTCTTCCTTTTCAGTCGTATTTATAGGGGCTTGCAAAAAAATAAGGCTTAGGGTTTTCACAGGTGGATGCAAAATGATGACCACTTATTCAAACACAGGTATACTTGATTGACTTGAGATGACAAGAGAGGTCAGTAGCAGAATTTGGAGCTGACTACAGATGATCGGATTTCCTGGTCCATGTATCACCTTACAATGCAATACCTCTCTGACCTAGTGCCTCTTCTTTCTTATTGAGATTTTAGGGTTATATCATAGCCTTGCTGAGCACCAATTAGTCATCAACATGATTTCATTGTCCACGCTTTACTCAGTGTCTCGGACTGATGAAACTTTATCTGCCCTCTTCCAACCAGTGTAATCAAGTAAAAAAGCAGGCACACACACTTTCCACTCCTTTTTGACTTCCTCCACTTACTCTGCCTTCAACACAGAGCTCTTCTGGAAGCTCACCAGGTTTCAGGCACATGTCTGAGGTTGTCCTCGCTTTGTTGTTTTTGATGTTATAATGACACTGTAACCTGGAATTTATTTCCCATTTCAGTAGAAGGATGCTTAAAAAAAAAAACTGGGAGGAGAGACACTCGTTATTTAACTCCCTACAGATGTCATATTAGTTATAATAGGTAAAGAATGTATCTCCTGGCTTTACTCTGAGCTGTAGCAAATGGCTTTGACCCACATCCTCATAAATTAGAATGTAAGCAGAAACTTACCCAGCTACGCCTTACGAATGTAATCAAAATCAGACTCCTGCCATGTAACAACTCTATTTATCCTCTGTGATATCCTATTGTGCCTTTCAATTATAGCCATGGACATAATGATCAAATTACACAGAAATTTTCAGCGAGGCCTGGGTTTATCCAGTTATTCGTAAATAAGAGGATTTGCTTTTCACACATTGGTACAATTTTATTTGTGTCTGAATTGTATACTCTGCTAACACAGCAGAAATGGCCAAATGATTTCCCTTAGAAGTATCGTGCTGCCAGATGACTCTTTGATCCCACCATTGAGGGCTTGACCCCATTTTCTTAAAAATGAAGTTTAAAATATGTTATTCCCTTATTACTGTCCCAGAAAATGTTCACACCTCATGTCTTGGACGCTTCTTGCTTTTCTACATCAAAGAACAGATACAATGGACATGGTTCTCTAGCAGTGGATCTTTTTTTTCCAGTTCCTGTGTTTCTTCTAAGCGGCTCGTGCATCCTCAAATGCCCAAATTACAAAAGCTGGTGAATAAAGAATATTGTCTGCATGTAGGAAGTGACCAAGTTAACTAAGCATAAGAGACAGTGCCTACCTGGTTAAACCAGTAAAGAAGTTCTAGCTCAAGTGCCAGAGAATTGCAAGGAGCATGGATTTGGGGACTAGATTGTTCAAATTTTACCTCCCTGACAAGGCCCATTAATGCATATGTATGAGATGTCTAATAAATGGACACTGCAGTGTGGCTACAGTCATGGGGACTTTCCTAGCATTGGGGAAATATTCAGTAATTTCTGCTGACCCCAGTTTAGCACCCTGGAGTAGTGAGGAGAAAGCTGTGAGAGCTCCTCAGCCCTGCCAGGTCTTGCCTCCTACTGGGTGTGTGGCCTCACGCCCAGCAGGTGTGTTGTACTGCTTGCTCTGCAGCCTGGTGTCTGCCTCAGATTTGGTGTCTGCCAAATTTGGTAGTGACACTCAAAACCTGCCTGGCTTTATCTCAGATTATAAGCAAAAATCTTAGCTGAGGCTCTCCTGAAGGGTAGCAAAACCCTAGCAGGTTTTAAGCCAACAGGAGATTTCTTTGAATGGAAGGAGGAACCCACTTGGAACTTCTTGTCAGCAAGCTTTATGGTAGGCTGAATTTCAACAGAAATGTTAGGTTTGTCCCCAAGCCAAATGCAAAGGGACTTACAATGGAGAGGCCACAAAGAAGTTAGTTTGTGTGAGTACAGAGCATAATTTAGCTTGCCCCCATTCTTGAGGGACTTTTGCATGGTAGCACTTTGTCAGCTCCAACTCACGTGTGAGGAGGGTGAGGAGACTGCCTGTAAAACAGCACTGTCTAGGTGGCAAACATTTCTCAAGCCTGGCTTATGAATTATGCTCTGAGACCCTACATGTGTGTAAATTAAATTCATCCTTTACAAAGACCTTTACATTGCCCAAGGAATGAGTAGCCTCAGAAGTAGGACGCAGAACCATCTGCTCTGCAGCGTGGATGAAGATAAAGCTAAATCAGCAGCACTTCTCATACTTCTTTAGTGCCATGACACACTGCCAGGTGTCTATCATCCAGATGCCTAGATGCCTAGAGGGGACTGGCGTTGCTTTTAGTGAGCCTGTGTCTACCTACTCAGTAGAGTATGATGATGAGGTAGACATTGCAGCGCAAGAGCTTAGGAAGGACAGGCAACTTGTCCTTCCTGACATTTCCTTGTTAACTAGCCAGTACTGAAAAACTATCATTTGCTCTATTTGCTGCACAGCTCTGAGTATTTCCCGACAGGGTTTGACTAAGGCCAGCCAATATCTAATCTGTAGCGTGACAAGGCTTGTGTGCTGTGCTGTCGAAGGATCCGTTTACCAAATTGATTGTCATGTCAGTTTGGGAGAGAATTACTAGCACTTTTAATAATGGGTTTCTCTTCCTGATTAATGTCCAGTAACACTTAGAGCATAAAATTTCCTCTGCAGCAATTTCACTACCTACATATACTCCAATACTGCACTTACAGCTTAAATGACATATGTGCAGTTATTTCTGTGCAGGAGTTTGGTTCTGGTTTAAGGGGAAGGCACCAAACATTAACTCGGATGAAGCACATTGTACCCAGGAAGCAGACACCAGTCTTGAATTTGGCCTACAGCCCATGGTATTAAGGAAAAAGGCCATGAGACGAATTGATATATGTGCTTGCTAAATGATATTTTCACCTCAAAGCATACTTGAATCTTAGAAGAATGCGACTTTTCCAGCTTTCTTGGATGATGTGCCAATGGTACAGCCTTAGGTTAATATGGATCATATCATTCTTTTAGCTATTCCAGCACATTTTTATTGACTCAACGTGTTCAATGTCTCTACTATCACCCTTGTTAAGAAGAAATATCACAGATTCTAGGTAATAGTTTTCTGAACCAAATCCTTAGTAGAAGAAAACTAGGATGAACAGCCTGAATGAACAGTCCCTAGCTATGAGCTGCAGATCTTGTTATGTACCTACAATGTCTTGCTGTCTGTTTGGAGTAACATTTCCATAGCTTGAGAGCAGTCAATATGAAAAGAAAATTCACATTGCTGTTTGTTCAACCGTATGCAACAAAACACCCTATTACATTTTAGGTGATGAAAAAAATGGAGGAGTCTAGCCAGGCGTTTGCTGTCTACAGCAAAAAGAGTGAGAAATAAAATTATATTGCTTAATAGCTACAGGGGTGTGTATGCATACATTATACATAATATGTACACTGTATAAACACACACATGCAAAGTGATAAATTAATTGCAGATGGAGTACAGTAAGCTCTGTCTCCTGAGAGTTAGACAGTAATATACAACAACAACAACACAATCTCCAAGCCATGAATCCACCACCCACATCCAACACTACTCATAGCTTCTTAAATCATTATGCCAAATTGTAATGCAAACAGTGTACAGAAGGATGAATAAAGAAAATAATTGACGTGTCTACCCTGAGGCTCTTCCAAAGATTAGAGAGAGAGGTCCTGGGGCTGATATGTTATTTTCTTTGTTCTTTATCCTTTTGCCAGTTGTTTGCATTAATTTCGGCATTGGATGATTTAGAGCACCCTTAGTTTTGATGGATGCAGGTGGTGGAGTGTGCATGGTTCCTTAGTAAATAATGTTACCAGTGTGGATTGCTTTAAGTGGCTTTGCTATCAAAGAGCTCTGTCTTAATTTGAAAATGCATTTAGGTGATTAAACAATGTCTTAGAGCTGGATTATTTTCTCTTCTCTGACTTAGTGGCATTCTAATTAAAGTTTCAAATGCGTAATTATATAAAGCAGAACAGTGAGCAACTTACTTTCCCTCATTATAAATTAGTGCATGGTGGAGAGAAATAGACTGCAATGCACAGAGAGACAGGCAGGGAGGAAATAACTTCACAGGCAGGAACACTGGGAGAAACTGTGGATTTACAGATAGTAAGTAGTTGGATACAAGAGGACTTGAAACCACCAGCCATCCTGTTCAGGGACACCTGCACCAAAGGGTTCAGGTCATGGAGGAGGGATACCACCATCACTGTCCCAACAACTGTTCCTTATGGAAAAAAAGGACAGAGATGGGACAGGTCTATAAGAAAAACTCTGTGTTTTAAAGAGAAATGTGTATAGTGGCCAACAGTGGAGGCTGTTATCAAAAGGGTAGTGAGTGACCATAGAAAAGAGGAGTAACAGCAGCTACAAGAGTTGTGGTGGGTTTCAGAGAAAAGTTTGAAGGGACTGGCTGAGTGATGGTATGAGGAGAGGTGTACGTAAATATTTGCAAAAGATTAACACCCAATGAAGAGTGGAATTACTTATCTAGGAATGATGGGATAAGCGTGATAAAGTAGGAGGGAAAAAAATCCAGTAAATGTGATAGAGAACACTGTTGCAAGGGAAGTGATGGTATGTAGAACCATGCAGTTTGGTGAAAACAGGCATCAGAAACAAGAGCTATATCTAGAAGATGATGCTTGGCTTGATTAGGAAAAGTTTTCGACATCCTAGTGAGTCCTGTGCTTTGCAAGAGAAGGAGACGGTTGCAGCCTCCAAATTACTTGGTCCCCCTATCACCTCTCTTCAGAAAGACCACCCAGGAAAACTGCTGTACAGGAAACCTCAGAAAATCTTTTAATTCCCTCTTCCAGGACTTTTTCCCCATATAAAGTGGGGGATCTTGTCCTGTATACAGATATTGACCTGAAACGCACTCATCTCTAAGTCGAATCACAGCAGTAGAAAAAAGCTAAACAATTGCTGTTTTTTGGGAGCAGACGAAAGGGTAACATGAAGGCGCGTAGGAAATGCCTTTGAGTCTTATTTCCTGCTGAGCGTGTAGGCTTTTATGGTCTTTCCTTCTGGAGATGGCAGAGGAGACTGAGAAGACAGCAGGAGCACGGGAGAGATGCCCATACATCCCAAACTGCATGAGACTAGTTTGTTTCTCTTAATGGTGAAGGACTAAGGCAATCCATCCTTATTCTGCACATGCCTTCTTCCTGTAAGATAAGGGTATGTCAAACTTTGGTGTCATACTGTTAATCTATTCTCTCCAGAGAGAATAATTAAAAAAAAATCAGCTTTGTAAGGTAGAGATTATATGAATTTAATCCAGAAGATTTATATTCTCTCAGCCTATTAATTCAAAGCTCTTATAAATCTCTGGGCGTTGATGGAGATACGTTTATCACTTACACCCTATATAAATCACAGGAGAACTGGAACCAAAAAAGTTAGCAGAGAAACAACTATTTCCTGTTATCACCACCTGATAAAGACTGGAAACAAGAAGTGTGGGACAATGGGGCGCAGTGCCTTCCGGGGACTGCTTTGTACTTTCCACAAGCATCAGCAACAGTGTCTTAAGGCATTGTGCAAACGCAGCCGTTGTGATGACATGCACAGTACTTACCATGATCCAAAGGCAGGAGATTGACATGAACATTGTTGCTTACTCAATATGGTGATGAAAGCTCCCGCCTACAATAGTGATCCACTGATTTCTCAAGGAATTTTCTAAGGATGAGAAAAATGCAAAAGACATTTATAAATTACTCAAAATCTCATGAAAGGTTTCTGGGTTTTGTTTCTCTTACTTTTTTTTTTCTTTGAAAGATGAGGTTTGTTTTTAAAACCACTGTTTCATGGGAAACTGATGAATACCTCATCCTCCTCGTTCAGGTCTGTAAAATGAGTCATCTTCAGCTCTTAGTTTTCCTTCCTTTCTTGTTCCTGAGACATTCAGAAATGCTGCTGCTTCTGCCTACTCTATACTTTCTCATCCAGGGTGACTCCTTGTAAATAAGAGCCTTCCAACTATCAAAAAAAGGCTTTGGTTTTCCTCTCTTTCTCCCTATCTTCATTTTAAGGCTACCAGTTTATGCTTTCCTTCATTTTGGCTACAACATTTGAAAAGAAAGCATTTAACTTAGGGCCAAACTGTGCTTTGCTGGGATCCTTGCTCTGCTGAGCTCCATGTCATGCTGCCACTCAAGCTTTATACTGGTAATGGGTGCATCATTCCTCTTTTTGTTTCCAGAAAGAGTGTTACCACCTCCAGTCCTTGGCTCTTGGTTGAGCAGGCATTTGTGATGCAAGGTTGGGGTATCTTGGAGATGGTGCTAGTGGGATTTACTTATAGCCGAATGTCTTGCAAGCAGTATTGCTAACAGAAAGCCTGGCAATAAAAAACATCAGCCTGGTACCACTGTTCTGCCAAATGCATTGGATACATTGCTGCTAGGGCCAGGGTCCTTGCACATGCAAAAGTTAGCCCCACTTCTACCCACTTCTCTCCAGCTTCTGCTCCTCACACTAGCTGCTTAAACCCCAATGCAGCCAGCGTGACAACCCACTCTGGTCCAGGAAGTCCTGCTCCAGACCTCAGCAAATGTTAACCCTTCTCAATCAGACATGTTTTACTGGAATTAGGGAAGGGAGGAGGGTGGGAGGACGAGGGTGCTAGGATGCCTCCCACCTCCATTAGCACCATTTATTGCAGCACAGTGCAATTTTTACTTTATTTCAGTCTTTTCATAAGGAAAAAAGAAAGAGAGAGATCACAGATATTTTGCATGAATAGCTGGCCTGAGAGGTGGACTTTGCTGTTAGCAATCTCAGCACTCAGCTTCCTCCTAGTTTTATCTCACTCACCACTGACTACATCTAGTGGGGAAGTCGGTAAGAAAAATAAATTCAGGCTCAATTCCTCTGCTGGTATAAACTGATATAATTCATAGTGGTTACCATCAGTAAAGGTCAACCTATTTTGCTAAAACCTTCCTGCTTGCAACCTTTTTTTTTTAATTTTATTTTATTTCTTTCTTTTTTTTCTTTTTTCCCCTGAAGGCCACTATTCAAAAAGCAGTTGCTAAGATCATATTCTTTACCCATCCACCCCCCAGTGTCAGCTCCTCCTACCCTCTTTGAGTCACTCTTCAGCCTCCCTTTTCTTCAGCACATGAAGGTCAGGCTTTTTGTATCCACTTTGAATGCCTTCCACAGCCTGATCCTTCTGCCTACCTGCCCTTGCAGAGCCTGCGCTGTCAGAAGGTGCCCAAGTTCCCACCCTTCATGAATAGGAGTAAGCAGGAGACCCGAGTGCCCGCTGCTCTCCAGGAAGCTCCCCAAGAACAATGAACTAAATCAAAGCAACCAACCAAAGCAAATCACAAACTCAACAGATCACCTCCCAGCCTCAGCGTGATTTCCGGAAGGGTTTGTTCTGGTCCATGAGCATGAAACAATTTTTGGCATGAAAAACACTTTAAAAACAAACTTCTGGTAAAATTGGCATAGGAGAGTCCAATGCAGTGGAGAGCAATCTTGGTAATTTCTGGTAGAAATGGCAGTGACCTATCCATTTTTAACAGATTTTCCTTTTTTCTCTGTGAAAGTAAAAGTAAAACTCATAAGATATGAGCTCGTGCAAACCAAAAACAGAAAACAAGCAGTTACTGTGGCTGCAGAAACCATGCCAGAAGGAGATGCAGATCCCCCAGCACAGACACCCTGTGCTTCCCTCCACCCTGGGAAGGACACCGGCCTGCAAGCAGAGGCAGAGCTGGGCAATCCCCTCTCAAGGCACCAGAGAGCAGAGGCCCAGGGCACCCACAGGATGCCATGGAAGCTCACCTGCACAAAGCTTCATCCGCCCTTGCTCTCTGGGCCTAACCCTGAGGCCCTAGTGCTGCTGCTGTGTCTGCTGTGGCTTCGGGCCCAGCCGCAGGCCTGGTTTTGCCTTGCCTAGAAATTAGGAAAAAGAGATGGAGTATAGGAGAGAAGGAGGGTTGATGCCCCACGCCTGTCAGCGTTCAAGAGGCATTTGGATAATGCCCTTGTTAATATGTTTAGCTTTTGGTTAGCCCCAAAGTGGTCAGGCAGCTGGACTAGATGATCTTTGAAGGTCCCTTCCAGCTGAACTATTCTGTTCTATTCTAACGTGGTTCAAGCTGGCTCTCGTCCCAGTGTGGGTCCTAGGCTAATGTCCACACCACTGGACTTCCTTTCCTTCTAGAAGGACATGCATAGCTTTAGAGCAATGCAAGATTTGTTAAAAACTCTTATGAACGAGGCAGATCTGTTCTCTTTTCTGTTCTCTCTGCTTCTTACGAAGGTTCTGGCCATGTTAATTGCCAGTGCTCTTTTTCCCCTGTTACTACATCATTTAACAAGCATGGAAAAAAAATGTCATTTGGTTGCCCTTTAGACACTAGCCAGAAGTGACAATAAATTTAATGCAGAGTTTTGGGATAAAGCAAAAACTATTTCTGAAGAATGACAGAATGTGCAAAGCACAAAGCTTGAAGCTTAGCAGCTAAATTCTGAACCCATGTGATAGTATGCTGCCCTGTGTCATTAACAAGCTGCCAAAATGACAGCAAACTGGATTATCTCCTTCGTAATGTAGTCTGTTCAGCACAAAATAAATGACTGCTGACTTATAACAATGTGCAGCACCATTATAGTGAAACTGTGTTGTGACCAGAGGCAATCCTACATGGAATTACCTTGGGAAATGAAGCTGCAATTAATCTTTTCTAGCTACACGTTTACCCCAGGTTCTTCTTATCCAAATAATCTGATTAAACACTGCATTATTTCCAGTTTCATACCTGCCTAACTCCCTTGATGTTATTGGAATAATACCACCATTGATGTGGAGTAACAAAGGAGGGAAGCAAGGTATATTCCCCACTACAACCACATCACCACATTTTTTTCCCACTGGTGTCTCTAATATACTTTCTGGTCACGATCTTTCAGGAGAAATCTGAAATTTAATTCTGGTACTATCAGACTGCAATCCCAGCAGCTTTCACTATCAACCAAATGAACAGAAATATTTGCTCTATAAAGGGATGATATTAGTTCTTTAAACAGCCACTGTCAGATGTTTCACAGAGCCTCTGTCTTACACGGGATCATAAAGCAACAGTGTAGAGATGTGGTCTTCTGGCTGATCATAAAACTGAACACAGAAGTACAGGGCTTAGCAGAATAGGATCCCTTCTCACACCATTCAAACTGGAAGACACATGGATTTAAGGAACTGTTTGTTCAAGCCTAAGTATAGCATCTTGCACTTGGAATTTCATCCCACTTTCTCAAGTCTGTTTTTTTTGAAGCTGCCAAGATAATTTTAAATTCCAGTCCTCATCCTGATGCATTGCAGGTCTACCGGTTTTGCGTCTCCTACAGATCAACCAAATGCTGTCTCTGTCCACCCTTGACATTGCTACTGAAGATACTGAGCTTCAGCAGAGTCAGGGCAGCCTCTGCTGTCCCCCACTCAGGACACCCCTCCAGCTTGGCAATGAGCTGCAGGTGACTGAGCCATTGAACTGTCCCTTCGAAGCCACATTTGCCCAAACGGGAAAGCACCATATGAGGTGGCACCAGAAACAGTGTGAACCATCAGCAACCCTGAAGGAGGGCCCCAGCTATGGGTGCTGGCAGGACCTTGTGGAGCACCTCAGTGGGCACCTACTGGGCTCCATTTCCTGTGCTCACCTGGAACCACCAAACGGTGTGGGGCAGAGAAATGGATGTCATTTGTACCTCGAGCAGTGTCCCTACCTTGTGTTGGACCCACCTCTGCTCTCTGGGAAGCCCCCAAAAAGTTGAGAACCACTCTTCCTGCCACAGGGACAGGCACATAAACAGCTTCTCCAAAGCCAGCAAACAACTATGGTTGTTTTACCTTTACAGGAGAACGAAGGCAGTGTTTTGTGCATGAGCTGGGTGCGTAACACCAGGCAGGCCCAGGCAAGCAGACCATGTTGTGTGGTTGCCTGCCTTTTTGTCCTTCCAGGGAGACCGAGCCCACAGGCACGTGGGCCCATCACCACGTCAGCCAGGCCATGGCTGCCTCCAAATGTGGGAGGTGCCCGCCAAGCACGCTGGTGCTGGTTTTTGGTTTTGCCGAAGATTCCTGCGGGATAAGGAGGCAAATTGTTCGGCCTGTCTTCACCTTGGCTCCCTCTTTGTAAAATAAAGCTCATAGTGTTTCTCACATCCCATTCATCCCTCAGTTGTTGTTCATATGGCCAAGTGACCAAGACAAGCCCGAGCCTTCCCACTGCCACAGCCCCTCCCATGGATCTCATCTAGGGGACAAATGCCTCTGATGGAAACCAGATATTGTGACTAGTCACCTCTGTTGTTTGCCTTGCGGATATGAAACCCCATTTGTATCTCTTGGCTCTCACAGGAAGAGCAGAGACAGTTCATGAGGAACAAGGAAGGAATAATACATTGAAATTTGGGTTCTCAGCAAGAAAATGCTAAGCTGCCTCCAGCCTGGCCTATCCCTGTAATTTGCTGTTGTGAAGGCATCATGCAGCAGAACTGACAAGGTCTCAGAGGGGATACAGAAACCCAGGGTCAGCCAGAGGTGTTTTCCCTGCCTCTGTTCGTATCATAGAAGAAACACCTGACTACAGAAGAAAATACTTCAGATCCTAGCTTTATCTTTTTGATTGGGATCTGGAGTAAAACCCCCAAATAAATTTTTGGATGATCCAGATTAAGGTCTCTGACATGCTTATTTAAAAATCCTGGAGGATTACAGTTTGTGCATGTATGGGGCCTGGAGCAACTGTGGTTTGTGATAGGGGCACTAATAAAACACAGAGGCTCAGATTTTGAGTAGTAGTTAGGTGTTTTACTGAGAATCAGTAGTAGGAATCCTAGATCTCTGTAAGTAGCAGGATCTGTGGCATAATTCTGGGTGGCAATAACAATTGTTTTTTCAAAAGGACTCTGTGCTCTGCCCATATCAAAGGTATTTCTGTTCTGCTAAAACGTCACCAAGACATCACCAGAAATGTTACAGTTCAATGCACTGGTGAACATTCAGCATTCATCTGCACCATACATTGTTGATATCTGAGTTCTTGCTGCATCTCTTCATGCTTGGGATGGGTCCTCCATGTTGCTGTACTCGGTGGAAAATTGCTGCTAAAATGAGGGTGATTTGGCTGAAAAATATCCTGTGGCTTCCCTAGTTTTCCATGAATACAATACTGTTCATATTATACTGTTCATATGCCTGAGTTTTAAGCAGAGGAACAGTGCTGTTACAGACTGAGGCTGCTGAGACAGCACCTGAATTCATGAAAATTCCTTTCCCCATTTTTAAGTTCTTTAGCAGAGCTAACTTCACACCAGTGACTAAGAAGGTATTTTTACTTTTGCACAGCTGTCCTTGATCTATTGAGTATTTTTCTTACAACAATCAGTCACCAAAAGGGCGTGTCTGTATGTGTGCATGCAGGACAGTTTTGCCTGAATATTTGCCATGCTGCCTTGATGTTGCTAGCAGAGAAAAGATGTATTGCTGCAGCTCAGAAGTCTAAAGAGCTTAATGACAGAAGTAAAACCCTGAAAGATTCAACTCTGGGATCCTAATTTAGTTCTGGGCAAAAAAAAATGTTTTTTTGTGCACGTTTCACATCCAAGGAATTGTCCATCTCTTCCTCCTTCTTATCTCCCAGCAGTGCTGAGAGAAATATATGTTATTCACTGAAGTAGAACGTACAACTTTTCAGTGTCAGGTGCTGCTCTGATGACAGATGGTTGGGATAATTACTGGAGACTGAAACACACATGAAAAGCTGAAAGACAGAACTACTGGACTCTGACCTACAGATCTGAGGTGTTCTAGATGAAATGCCAGAGACCCATATCTTCTGTAAACTGAGTAGCAATGAGAGATCTGGATCATATGGACATGTACACACACACACAGACTGGTTGGTGATGGCAGAACATTCCCTGGTCAGCACAGGGCTACGAATAACTGCACTGCTTTAAAGTGACTATGACTGAAGGAGCAGTGCTAGGAAAAGCATCCCCTAGAAGCTTGCTGCTGAAGGACGGAATGGATATTAATTCACTCTTGATACCAGGACATGGAGAACTGCATAATGGGGCATACTGAAGAGTTTCTGAAGAGGAAGTGAGTCAAAGTAAGTTATTTCCAGTGCAGCCAGGATTGTGTTTTCTGCAGCTGGGGGGGTGTGATTTACCCAGCATACTCGTGCTACAGGAATCACAGCCAGGAGCCGGAGCAAATGTCTCGGTTGTGACATCCTGGCAAGAAGCTTGTTCTAACAAGCAACTATTTTGAGAAGAGGAAGTGAAAAAGAACAAAAGTTGGCAAGAAATGCTGCAAGGGCTGCACTTCAGGCAGATGCTTGTCTCTGCTCCCTGGGCCCTGCAGACCTGGCTGTGCCATCCCGGCTCCTGCTCCCTCTGCTCTGCCATGCCACCCCCTCCATCCATCTCAAGGCACTCCTGCACACCCACAGTCTTTCTTAACCCTGCTCCTTCGCCTCTCCACAGCCTAGGAGCCTTGGTCCCCTCCCAGCCACCCTTATCCAGCACCCTTCACATCCTAATGCTCCCAGATGCGTGGAAGGGCATCGCACCATTTCCTTCAGGGAACAGCCTGCTGGTGCTACCCACAGCATCTCAAATACTCATTTCGGGCTTAACTTGCCAGTGCCCAGCCTCTCCTTTGGTTATTATCATCTGGGCAAAGGAAACACAGAGTGGCGGCAATGTGTGACCAAATGTGAGCAGCTGAAAATTGACAAGGCCCATTTGTCACCGTTATTAATCCCCTGAGCCACACTGCCTACGGGTATTTCCTGTATCACCGCTGTTTTTATTTCTTCACAAATAAAAACTGTAGAATTGTATTTGCTCCTGCTCACATCAGGCTTGAGACAGGCCTCTGACAAGCAGAATTACCACAGACCTGCCCGGGCACAGGGTGGAAACCACATCCTAGATTAGCAGCGTTTCGCAATTTTGAATGCATGTTGGTGTTGGAGTACTAAACAGCATAAGGAACTAGCCTGGTATTAGTAGGCTGTTATAGACTGGCCATGAAAACAGACCATCTATTATCTTGAATTTTTCAGAGAGATTGGGCTCTAGGTTCAGTGCTGGCTTTTCTTTCTTTTTTTTTTCTTTTTTTTTTTTTTACTCACTGGATGTCATCTAACATCAAAAGAAATACTTGCTGGCATTATCCTGAATAAAATCCCTGCAGCTGGGGCAAAACTGACAGTGGTCAGTGCAAAGTGCAGTAGCCTGTAAGTGTCGGAGCCATCAGGACCTTTGACATTAGCCTGAGGTTTGTTAAATCACCTACTTACAGGCATGGCAAAATGCTTCACACTAAAATGGCTCTCCATTGCTTTCCACTGGCAATTGGTGGCAAAATAATTAATGTTTGTGGTATGGGGAGGCTTTTAAAACATGAACTGGTGGGACTTGGTAAGCGCAGGTGAGAGTCTACGAGCAAAAGTTGACCTTTCTCCAAAAATCTTATGGTATGGTTTAAATTGAGATCTGTCCTAATTAGCATTTGCTTGAAGATCCCTAGACTGCAAAGCACAAATGTGAAGACAGAGAAAATCAAGGTAATTGTTCCCTCATACAATGGGCCTCAGATTAAGCAAGCCAGGCACACATTGAATTGCAGTGACCCGGAGCCCTTATCTAGCACTCACAAAACAGCCCAGCACAGCGCTGACGAAGAAAGGTTTCTGAAGCTCAGGCATGGAGTGCTTGGTGAGACAATGCTGGAGAGGGTGCCAGGATACGCCTCAGATGTACCAGCGGTGCTGAATCACAGAAAGGGAGAGCAGAGCATTAGCTGCTTGGTTTTACAGGCCTCTGGTTACATTCATCTGCTCAAGTGATATTTTTCCTTTCCTCAGACACGAGTGACCACTTGCCAGCTGCTATAGGGAGAAAAATGTGTCAAAGGGGGAATCCAAAAAGAAAAAAAAAAAAAGAATATTTTCTTTCTCTGCTGCATATCCTTTTTGATGAGAGGCTTTGGGAACACGGTTTAAAAAAAATACACCATTCACTCCCAAGGCTCAAAGTTATCAAATGGAAACCAACTAACTGTCTCTCGTAGCTAAAAGGATTCTTCTTTCTCACCCAAAAGATTTAACAAGCCTTTAGAAGTTTGCAGTGAGTAGAAAAGAACTCTATAGAACCAGTTAACTCTTATGTGCATTTGCTGGAAATTTGGTAGGATGCAGGTACCCCGTCTGGTTTCAGCTGTTTTTCTCTCTGCCCTGCACTGTGTTCAGCACTGACCCTGACCATCACATCCACAGCACCGGGCAGCATTCCCCAGTGACTCACCCAGGCGTTCAGCCCAGAAATTGCCCCACACTTCTACGCTTTATGTATTATATTTCAGTGTGGGGCCTTTCCCAAGAGGTTTCCTCATTTTCTCCTCTTTTCTTGCCCTTCTCCAAGCCGTCTGTTTTGTGCTCTCCAGGCAGCAGCCATCCTTCTGCTCCTTAGAGGTGCAGAGGCTGCTCCTGTCCAGTGCCCATCCCAGCACACCCCAAACACTCGCCCAACGAGCCATCACATCCTTGGCTCTGCCCCCATCTGCACCCCACACAGCCCCACACAGCACCAACAACAGTCTTGGGGTCACTCTCCAAGCAGAGCAGCCTTCAGAGCTGGGTTTGGCATCGAGTCTCTTACATGTGCTTAATCTAAGATTTTTGTGATTTTCTGAATTTTTCTGATACCTGAATTCTCCTGTCAGGTCAGACTGGCACCAAGGTGTTTCACGCTGGCACTGATGTGACCTCCTGCATATCGAAGGACATAGATGGATGCCCAGTTTCTCCTGAGCCCCATAACTTCTACTTGTCTTCCTTCCAGAAAGACATCCAGTGTTTGATAAGGGAACCTTCAGAGGTGAAGACTTCATCGCTTCCAGGGCAGTTTGCTTCAGTGGTTACTTACCTTGACTGTTAAAGCTGCTACCTTTCATTTATTAGTTGAACTTGCCTGACATTAATGTCCAGGCACACATTTTATTGTGACTTTTGTTGACTTTATACCTAGTGTTTTCTCCAGTCACCTTCTTCAACTTTCTGTTGACGGACTGAAGTTGAATGCCTTAAGTGTCTGCCTGTCAGGCAGGTTTTCCAGCCACCCTGTCATCCTTTTTCCTGCACCCATTTTGAAATTTTCAAGCTTCTTTTGAAGCTGGACACATGACAGCACAGTGCAGTAATGCAGTGGCAAGAGGAAGACACAAGAAGATGAAGCATCATCTTTATCTCTGTGATAAAGCTAAAGTAGCTAAGACAACTTTTAGTTCCTTTGTGACATTTACTTTAGGTCTTGGATTCACCCAAAGCTTTCTCCAGGAATCCAGAAGAGGAGAAGATGATGACTTGGCTCTTTATGTGAAAGCCCCTGAAATTCTGGTCACTAAGGATCCTATATTTGGGCTCACACTTGGCCCTTCAGACAGGGCAATGATAGCATCCAAGGGAAGAATTTGGACCTGAGGGAGTAATTGTATACTCATAGAGCAAGGAGGATACACAGTAATTATGTGCTCCTGAAGTGTACAATGCTTGGTAATTACATGCAGCAGACCCAAAAATATCATTTAACACGTGCCTTGGTTTTTAAGGCAAAAATAATCATGAATTTACTTTGTGATTATATGGTCCTTACCACATACACTTTCTGCCAGTATTCGATACTTACCATGTGATTAAATGTTCAGCAATTGCTTTGGAGGAAAAGGCTGCTTGGAAAATTTTTCCCTGCAAAATGGAGCATTATTTAAAAATCATTAGCATTTTGCACCACAGTGCTTTACCTAATGGAAAATATACAAGTCTTGCAGTTTGACTTTAATCTACATCATTCTGGAGATGTGTTGTGTTCTTGTTGTTCTGAGAAAGCATAATGATGCTACTTTCAAACTCCTCCTCTTGGACTTAATTGCTGTTTCTCTCCAACCATTTTCCTCTCTAAGCCCTTCCCTCCCAAGCCAGAAATAATAATTGAAAGCTGAGTGTAATTTTAAGCCAACAATATCCCTGCTCTTCATGAAGCTAATGGATGTGGCAAAGTTCCCATTGACTTCAATAGTCAAAGTTCTGTTTTAAGGATCCTTGCTATGCAGATGGGCTAATTCCACTGAAATCAACAAGATTGCACAGGAAATGCCTGGGTACGACGGCAGCAGAATCCATCCCAATGGGGGGAAGATTTCTTCCAAATTCTTCTGACCGAGGCATGGCTACACATGCATGCACACACACCAGAGCAAATCTTGCAGTCCACCAACTCTCTTTAATTTGGCCAGCATGTTATATTATTTTGTTTGATTGCTGGGCTGCAGCACAGAAACACAAATCAGCCCAACCTGGCAAATTAAAGAAGAGGTGGCCTGAAAGAAACAGAGGCAGCTTTATTTAGCATGCTCTATATCAAGGCTTATAGGGTTTTAACTAGAATAATGTTATGGCTCCTCATACAATTACTAAACTCCTACTTAGCTCTTCTGCTTTTGCTTGAGTTTTCTATTTATTCCAAAGAGCACTAAAAATATTTTGGTGGTGATTCATACTAATGTGACACCAGTTAAGTTATAAGACTGGAATTCACTCATTTTCAGAAGACCAGCAGAATGGCTGTACATGACTACATTGTCAAAGTAAGGCTCATAAGGAGACCATGGTAAAGCACAAACCCCGTGCCAGCAGCCTACAAGGGGGAGAATTTCATCCTGTTCTTTTGCAGATCTTTGCCAGCATGGCAATCTTCAAACAAACTGTACCCAACAGCAATGCTTGCATTGGAACACGTGACTCTCCTTAGTCCCCCTTGGGCACAGTGTCCATCCCTAGGTCTGCAAACAGAATCTGCCCATTCATAATGGCTCCTACCACATCTTGCTTTCAGGCCTGGTGAAAACAATGTGCATTTTCTGAAAGCAAAGACCAAACAGCTAATGGGCAGCTTGGGGGGAAAAGGAAGGTATGAACACAGTTTAACCTCAGATTTACCTGGTGCCTGGTAGGTGCAAACAAGTGATTTTAATAGCGACAATGCTGGACCACATGTGATAGTTCGAATGCTGAATGTCAGGCTAAAAACATTTTCTGGACTAGATTCTTTAATAATAACAAACTATTCCTCCTCTGAAAGCCACATGCTTTCTTTAGCCATTTTCCTTTTGAGGAAAACAACCCTTTTTCAGATGTTTCTCAGTTGATGAATTGCTACATCACCTGTCTTAGGCAATGGATGCATCCCGCCTGTCTTACTGGCTCATATGTGCATGTGTCAGAGAATTGAGTTTTAAAATAGCTCCCTCTATTAAAAATAGCTCCTGATTAGATGGCAATGCAAAGATACTTAAGGAGTTCAAAGTAACCATTCACCTCAGGGATTTTTGTCCAGGTCTGTATAATACCATAAACCGTTTTCTTAGGGACCCTGTTTTTTGATCCCTTTGGACAAGCACTTTTCTTGGGAACCCAGAGCAGCCACAGAACGGCTGCTCTCAAATGTCTGTTACCAGCTGAGACAAGACCTAGGCTTTAGGGCACCTGTATGCTTTAATATCGCTAAAAATACTGTGTGAGCATTGGGTTTCGGCCTTTCCCTGATCATAACATCCTGATTCACTCTGCTCTCCCACTGAGATCAAAGTCTACCCCTCTTTAACTAGTAAGAAGCTCCAAAAAGCATCTCTGCAAGCTCAGCCGGCAGCAAAGCCAGCAGTTCTGCACTGAAAATAGAAGCTGCAAAAAAGAGATGGGCGATGACTCATGGCTTAGCTCTGCTCTTGTTTATAGTGGCACAAAACAAGAGTAACTCCCTTGAAATTGGTGAAGTTAACACCCTTTTAAGTAGCCACGCTTCTTGAGCAATTTTACATCAGCCAGCACTGGTTTGACATGATTCAGCTTTGATATTGGATTGAATCAACTGGCTCACAGCTCAGTGTTTGTCTCCAATGCATCGAGATCAATTAAGAGCAATGAGTGCAACCAAGCTGAAGTGCAATGGTGACCAATAGTGCCATGGCTAGGGTGACACAGACTCTGCACAATGCAGTCTAAGGCTGACCCAGAGAGAAGCCTCCCTGTGGTCAGTGAAAGGGTATGAGTTTAAATCAGGTGGTTCAGGGTGGGAAGATGGATTGACCAAGGGATGAGTGAGAGTGATTTGTTATGTTTCTTACATTTCCGTGGCACTACGCAACACAGCTTCTGCAGCCTGTCTACAGTAAGAGTTGGGGAGACTTGCTGAGCACAGGGTGGGTTAAGGGTTTTGCTTGCTTGGTTTTTTTTCCTATGAAAACTGGGAGGTTTCTCATTAAGAGTTTATGGGAAATTTAATTATAATAAAGATGTTTCCATTTTAGTGAAAAAAATTCACTAGGGGAAAGAATGTTTCTTGGCCATCTGTATTGTATGTTTTCAGTTCCTCAAGAAGAGAAAAGAAAGGTGCCTGAGGTCCTGTGGGAAGTCCCAGAAGAGGACTATATAGTATATGCAAAACAACTCCAAAAAGTTAGGCAAACAGACCCAGGGCAATCAGAAGCACATAAAAAGCTCTAAACAATGTCCAAATTACTGATCTATCCACTGTCATTAAGCAGTGTAAAGGCTGACGGAGGTATTCTGCTGATTCAGGAGTGTACAGTGCTCTGGCCAGACCCCCCACTTAGATTTCTGGGCCACCTCATAGCAAGCAAGAGAAGTTATCAGACGTTGTTGATTGTCCACTGAGGAGTAGAAATGAAAACAACTAAACATCTGCTATTCTTCACAGCAGCATTACAGCTCAGCTATGCAATTTACCTAGCTAACTTCTATGCAAACAAAATAGTGTGCCAGTGTTTCTAATATTATAAATCAGGGTTACAACCTGAAATGCTGTTCGAGATGCTATAAATAAAGATAAGGATATGTGGGGTGGGGGGCAAGCTAATAAAAAGATCCTACATCTGTGGGGATTTGTGCTGTTGCTCAAACAAAGGGATGGGATTCAACAAGCACAGCTGTTCCTTGCCTGTTGTTGTCTCCGCCCATGCATTTTAAACAGTATTCATATTTAATTGAGCACTCTCAATGATATTTTCCCAAGTGCTTTTGAAAGGTTTGTTTGCTTCATTTTTCCCTGGCATCTTTATCTTCCAGCTGCTAATTTCCTTGTTACTGAGGTCTCTATCACTCACAGGAGGTCTAGATCCCAATTGCTCCTGCTTTCAGTAGATTTTAGAGCTGATGTGGCAGGATACTATGCATTGAGATATGATGGGGGAGGAAGGGTAATTTTTAAAAAGTAATTAGAGTCATCAAACATGTATCTGGGAAAGTCAATACCTGGGTTTTGCCCCCTTTGGAGCAGCAGCAAGTAGTATGTGAATGCTGTGCTGTGCCTGCCTCCACACCTCCTTTTGGGCCCATCTGCACAGTAACTTGCTGCCAAGAGAAAACTTCACCTCATGGCCTTCCCTGCGTTTGTCTATTGCACCATGGAGCTGAAGCCTTGAGGAGGACACATGGGCCTACACAACAGTGAGCAGAGTGAGGCAAGGATGCTGGAGCTGGTGCCTTGATGCTGGCCCCAGCCATGGGGGCACAGCAGCTGCTCACAGCCCCCAAGAAAGGCCCTTGGAACATCTTCGGCATCGAGGGGTGACCTTCACCCTGAGGCTGGGCTATATCGCATGGAGATGCCCTGATGTCTTCATGGAGCTGCAGCAGGGAGGGAGAGACCCCAGGGAATTAAGCCCCCATGTGTCTTCGTAACTTCTACCATTCCTATTGCATGTACCTTTCAGTTGGACTTTAAGCCCTGTTGCTAAGCCCCTTAGAAGTAAAATATATCAGGTGTATTAAAGGCAAAGGAGGCCAATGATGTCTTGGCAAATGGAGCTGCTTTCACAAATGTAGAGCTGTTTTCATTTTTGCTAAAGCACCATTCAGCTAACTCTGGCCTATTCCTGCACTGTGTGACTCCAGCTCCAGGCATCAGGGCACATCAGCATGTCTGTCCCAGGTCAGGCCCTGCTCTGCAGGAAGCTCTCACCCCAGTGCTCACGGGAAGGAGGAAAATGGGGGCGTATACTGCTGAAAGATCCCCGAAAAGGGAAATGCAGTTATCCGAGGAGTCCAGCACAGAGACACCCCAATGTCTCTGCAAGGAGTCAGCCAGGGCTGGAGGGACCCAACCTTGGCTCCTGGCAGATCACCCACATTTGGGGCTATTTGAGCCCAAATAACAAGGGATGACAAGTGACTGACTTCGGCCCAGAAGCCGAACAGTTGCACAACACCAGAAAATATCATGTGTCAAGCAAAACTTTATTGTAGATAAGCATAGGAGAGAGTCTAGTTCTTCTGAGAGGTGCAATGTCTTTGTTAAAATAAACAAAATTTTGCTCAGCAAACTACAGTTTCAGGACCTTTGCTGGGATGACTGAATAAATTCAAACTTTAAATTCAAAGGAACAGTTGAAAGGAACCAGGTATCAGGTACAAAGTCATCAAAAAGGTAACAGGTATTTCTTATGTCTTTAGTCTTCTTTATGGCTCTTTCCATCATTTTCAAAGTGCTAATCCCCTCCCTGAAATTCAGCAGTGCTAGAGGGCATGATTAGGCCAAGGCCGAATAATAGGACATAATTTTAAGGGGGATGGAGACATGAAGTAGTGGGAAGGAGCTATTCGATCTGCTCTGCTTCATGCACTTCTGCAGGCAATAGATGTGGCTAACACTGATCAGAGGTAGAGGAAACATATTTTAAATATGTAAAATGTATGTTAAATATGCATATATGCCATAAGGCATATAATCAAGAAGAATTGTTTGCTGAAATGTATATTTAGCACAGCTTAGATGTAATTGTTGTGGGTCGTGTTATACAATGCTTTCAACACCATTACAATTCATGTATTTGCCCGAGGGAAACTTGAGAAGGAATGTAATGCTATCTGGATGAAGATGGGGGACAGATTTGCCCTCTTGAGATGGATACTTTTGTTACTGAGTATTGAACTGCAGTGTCACTGACATTTATTTAATTTTGAAATGCCACACATTGGGAAAGTGCAAGTAGAAGGAAATCTACCTGGCAGATGTTGTATATGTCTGCAAAGGAGGGCTCTTTCTCTTTTTAAAGAAGTAAAAAAATCAGTTCATAATCCCCAAATGGGATTGCATTTTTAATCTAATTATGAACTAGACCCCAGAAAATCCTAAGAGTTTTCTGTTATGCTGTTTGGCTTTATCCCTCCTCAAGGCCAAAGTCTCTAAGCTCACTTCAAGTCTCAGTGATAACATGGATCTGATTCAGCAAAACACTTAAGCATACACTCAGCCCAAGCACTTCGAGGACTTGCCTTCTTGTTTTTGGCAATACTTTCAAGCACTTGCAGAATTTTAAGCATGTACTTAAGTGCCTTCAACTTCATTGAAGTATAAATTCTACTTAAATACTTTGTTTAATGAAAGTATAGAGAATTAAAATATAAATGCAAACTGAGTTTTCTCTGGTTTACATTGCTAGTTCCTTTTTTAAGTAGCCCAGCTTGTCAGATCTATTTGTTTATATTAATTTTAAATGCAGAGCTGTGTGTGGGAACTCTACAATCAAATTCTCCATTCTGTTTGTTTGGTTTTCTCTGCAGATGTGGGGGTTCCAGGCTCTTTCGGGAAGTGGTGTGCTGCAAAGGATTTAGCACAACACTGTAGCCAGAGCAGGCCTACAAGTCAGGTTTGCTGCATGTGACAGAAGCAGATGAGTAAGCCAAACTCTGTTTCAGCGCTCTTGGGCAAGACTCATGCATCTCGTTATTTATCTTTGGCACTGATCTTGCAAGGCACATATCAGCAAATAATCTTCATCTATACAAATATATTCTTGAAGTAACTGATTTGCAAAAAGTTTGCAGGGACAGATCATTATATAAGCAATGAGAAGAGAAAACAGTGGAAACCCAATCAAAAAGAGACTGTGTCCATCTGCCGCTGAAGTCAGTGGCAATTTCTGTGCAGCTTCAGCAAGAAACAAACTCAGCACCAGAGGAGGGGCTCTGCTCTTTGTGCCATATATATAAGCAAGCAGAAAGACTGCTTTTCTCAGACAATTGTGACATGAAATAAATGAGTTTGGGCAAGACCATCTACAAATCCTCTTCTCTGCAATCTCTTTTGTATGACTGGGTAATTATATGGGAATTAATTCTCAGACTGATTTTTCTCATATAAAAAAAGAGCATAGGCAAGATAGAGAACAATAAAGTTGACTTTGAATGAACAATTATTAAGGGTTTCCGCACTCTTGTTAATCTGTGAAGTCCTTGCAGGCAGACTCCATGGGGAAAAGGAGAGAGCAGAATATGGTGGAGCTGTGGCAGCTTGCTGTAAATCTCAACATGTATCATGTTCTCGCAGTGCTGGCCGGTGGCTATACGGACTGACTCAGGGCTTTGTTCTCAGTGCCAACCCAATCCTTGCATTTTCTTCTGGAAAAAAAAGGAGTCATAAAATTTCAATTGGCCTGAATAAAAGAGATAATAAAAGAAATGGAAACAGAGAAAGACTGTTATTGCCAAGTTTTGAAGGAATTAATACAATGGCACCTGAAAAATACAAGGAAGAAGTTTGGCTCTGTCAGAAGACAAGTATTTTTTACTGCAAAACTGTTGTGTTACGTCTGTGAGAAGAGACCAGGCTGCATAGCCTATATGTGAAAGTATCTTCCAGTAGTCCTTCCTTTTAGCAGAGGACTCCATCCTAGTTTCTTCCTGACAAAATGACACAGCTTGATTCCAAAAGCTGCAGTATGATGTGCCAGGTGCTTGAAAATCTGGCAACTGTGATGAAGCAGGAGGGATTCTGGCAGTGGACCATGCCCCACAGGAGAGTAATTCCACCCTGCAGCTTTGCCAGAGGGAGTTTTAAAGAGGGATTGTTTCTCAGGACACACTTTAGAGAAAGGCTATCCTAGAGGATGTAAAGACAAGTGGTAAAACTCTACTGGGTTCAATAAACTATGTTGACAGAGACATTGGTCTCACTACCAAAATGAAAAGAAGATTAATCTAGCTTTGGTGATGCTAATGCACTGAGGAATCAATTAGTACAAAGGGACTGCAGAAAGCCCTACAAAATCTCAGTATACCAAATTGTCAGGAGGTTCTTTCAGGAAAGACCAAGGCACCCTGGAAACCAGCAGCTTTTATAAGGATGGATGTATACAGACAGAGGTCAGAAAGAGGGAGAGAAATACTATTTTTTCTCTTTACTTTGAAGAGTTTTACCCTTGAACAGAGCTGATCAGGAATACCAAGTAAGAGGAAAGATAGCTAAGCACAGGACTGGCATCAAGGACACACCGATTCTACACCCATACTCTTAGCTAGAATACTTTAAATCTGATTTAATCCCAGGTATTTTGAGTCATTTTTCTGAAACATCCACATAAAGTGTTTTGATGCCCTATGCTTTATCCATAGCCAAAGGAAAGTGGATGATTCAGCTCATCTCTTCATGTGCCGCCTTGGGTGATGGGTGAGGGAGTCCCGTCAGTGAAGGGACTTAAGCCCTGCAAGTCAGGTCAGGGCTGTTTCTTTGTCTTACATTCTTCACAGAGAACAATAATACCTCTTGAACCTACTCTTTCTTTGATTTTTCTACTTAGTTATGAAGTCCTCTGTATGTTTGTTTACATAGTGGTAAAAAAGAGGGCCTAAAATGATGAGAGGAAAAAAATACAGAATTTTATGCATGCAGAAGGTAGGGAAAACACTAACTACTATTGTCTTGAAAATGGTGGGGGGAGGTGAGGCAAATTTCTACTAAACTGTATTTTGAGTAGACTCGATGTATATTTCTTTTTTTTTTTTTTTTCCTCCAAAAATGCCACTTTTCTAGCAGTTGGTTTTTTTGGGAAACAAACAAACACAGAAACAAACTAACACACAAACAAACCCCAAAAAACTCTCCTTAGCCTCAAAGCAGAATCGCATCCATGCCTGGAGTTCAGGTTCACAGAATCTAAATTTTCCCTTGGCCACATCCGCTCGCAGCCTCACCTGCCATGGGTGTTTTTAATTCCTCCTGGTAACCTGAGCTGCAGCCCCACATGCTTTGGCCTCTAAAGCCAGAGTGAAAATGCAGTTTAAAGTCAACTGCTTGAGTAGGAGAGCACTTCAGGCTGTGATTTCTGTACTTCTGGACAGTAAATTCAGACCTGCTAGATGTTTTTTTTCCTCTCTGAGAGTAAAGAATCAGCATTTTTCAATGCTCATGCTTCAGCTGGCAGAAGGGAAGGAGGCAGACCTCCTTGTGCAGAGTAACCTCAGACAAGCTGTCCTTTCAGAGACAGCAGGAAGACTGTAGGGACTGAAGCCCAATTTCCCCTTCACTGTGCTTGTCCCAGCTCTGCCAGTGTCTACCTGGGACCGTGAGCCACCTGAGGGACCTAATTTTCAAAAGGACCAGTCTGGAGAGAGTTGCCTGTGCCAGTCAGGCCTGCAGATCAAATGTATAAGGCCTGTAGCAATGGCCTGCTCTCAGACACGGCTATCAGCCTCTTGGCCTTGTGGGGTCTGTCTGATTGGCATTCATGTGGTGCTTAGTAAAGCCCTGAGTGCTCTTTTTGATCTTGAAAAAGGGAGGATTTTCATGAGATACAGGTCCCAAGGCAAACCCTGTAAACACCAGCAGAGCACCAGCTCAGCCCTGTGCAGCAGTGGGGCACCCGATGGATGCCTCCTGCCACAGTGAGCGCCTGTCAGAGGTGCCAACCATCTCCCCATTCTTGCCTTGTCCTCGCCCAGTGCTGGGAAAGGCCCCTGTGGCTATGCTTGTGCCTCCCAGGCAAATGCCCACTGCATGGGCCAAACGGACCCCCCCCTCAGGGTGCTGGCTGTGGCCTTGTGTGGGGTGCACGGCCCAGCGCCGAGTAGCTGGCGGCCATTGGCGCTGCGGCAGACTACCTCATTTAACCTTGGTGAGGGAAACACCAGCGCTTTCCCCCTCTGAGTGTTTGTTTTCAGTTGCTAATCCAGGAAACACACGTCCTTTCTATTTACTTAGAAAAGAATGAATAATAACCACGTTTCTGCTCTGCTCCTTCTCCCTCCCCGGCCCTCTCCTGGCTTCCCCCCCCCCCCAACCTCACTATTAAAATGGAAACCCCTGTGTTACAGACATTGCTGGGCTGCTAGAGCACTTAAGCAGCACACTGCGAGCTGCAGCCATTTACTATGTGCGATTGTTTCTATGAGACCTAATAATTCTACCATTGTTATTATAACACTGTGCACTAATACAAATGAGCTTGTAAATAGGGGTCCAACTAAAATAAAACCATTATAATCACAGCCCAGGCTGTAAATCACAGACTGGTGTGTTCTGCTGTGGTTTGACCAAGAGCCAGGCAATAGTCAAATAATCAAACTGCAGATGTTGGGATAGCAAATCTGCTTAAATTTAAACAGTGGCAAAAGTCCAAACGACGGGGGGGGGCAGAAAAGAGTCCTTTGCGCAATGTAGGAATTCCACCCCCTTTCTTGTTAACCGGGTCTATAAAGCAACCAGACATTTTACCCGATAATCACACTGTTCCTCGGCAGCTTGTGTGCACCAGTGCTGGCTCGCAGGCACAGGAGCCATACAAAATGTCTGCAGAGCGAGTGATCGTTAGCACTAGCTGCCCAGCTTGCGGTGGTGTCCCCACCGCCATTCCCACAGCCACTGCCAGTGGAAGGCTCAAGCCTCCCAAGCCTGGAGAAGCCCAGGGCAATCCAACAATGTCCTGTACCATGAACTTCACTGGAGTGACCCCAAAACTCAATGATACAGGGGCAGAACTTGATCCTCTCTAATTTCTTGAACTTCTTGCCACAACTGAGCTTACCCCTGCCTCTATTTCACTCTGGGACACAACCCTGTTTCTCCATGGTGCTGCCCAGGACACAGCTGCAATTTGGCTTCTGGCTCAGGCAGCTTCTTTTGGGCACTACTTCCATGCACCAGGCCAAGGGCTCATGTGCCTGCCCCGAAGTATCCTTGGTTAGGATGCACAGAGACACCTACTTCCCTGCCAGATGATAAGCCACTGCTGCAGAAAAGCTGAGGAAACATTTGCTCAGTGGTTAGGTTTTGCCATCAGGCTCTGCTGTTTCCGCAGCTGTGCAGTTGCTTCTCCTCCTAGCCAGAAATAAGTAGCCATGTCAGCAGCACACAAATGCAGGTGATATATTTTCATTTGGAGAATACACGAGCCTTGGCTGTTGCCCTGTGACATTTGAAATCATGTTAGAAGCTTCTTTAGGAAGCATACGGTCATTTGTTTCTCTGACAGCCTGAGGCAAACAAATTGAATGGGTCCTGTTGCTCACCACATTGTCACATGGTTGCAGGAGGGCTGTTAAATGTGAGAACCTCCTTGATTACCACGAAGAAATTTTTTATACTAATTTTTTAAAGTAATATTTAAGTGGCTGCCAGGCAACAAGTCATAAGGACAATCAATCGCACAAACAGATGCCTTGTAAATACTTCTCTTGAGCAAGTAGCTCAAGAAATCATTGAGGGGATAAAGCAGCAATCTCTCTGGGGGCAAATCAGCAAAATGAGCTTGCCAGCCTTGGTCAAGGGCTGGACAGGATACAAACCAGTCATCCTCCTGAAGCTGCTGCTTCTCTGTGGCACTGACACAGCAGCTGTGAATACTAATGTTATTTCCCTAAAACCTTGTGACTAGATTCCACTAGCAGGACAATTTGCCTTTCCTGGTCAGGAAATATTTGCTGTTAAAATGACTCGAAGGCAACATGAACTGAGCATGTTCCAGCTCAAAACTTGAGGGACCCCAGGAGAGGGAGCTGGTTATGAAAAGCTCATTCACTGATTGAAAACCTTTTCCCTTGAATTCCTTGTACACCGAACTTGGAAGAACATCCTCTGTCCTCCTTTATTCCACTCTTGGGTATTTTTAAAGGACAGTGTAGCTCCTGGAGGCAGAAAACTTTTTCTGCCTGAGTCCCTTCTGGAGGGAATACAGTGTTAGAAGTAGAAAAATGTGCCACTCCAAGTACACATTGCAAAATTAACACCTTGGCATGCACTCCATGCATATCCATTCTGCTGGATCTAAATTTCCACAGGTTTTCCTGCCTTTTTTTCTGTCAAGGGTACCATTTTTTTAAAATGCTATTATTTTACCCTTGGACTTACAGTAATCCTGTTGCTCAGAGGAAGCCTGCAGAGAAAGCCTGGTTTCCTTTGGTGCATTCCTAAGCGTCTTGGTGAGAGGAATCACTCTGGTGTGTGAATCAACCCAGCTTCCTCTGCTTGTCAGAGAAACAGCACAACCTTGCATTGCTGATACATGCCACGCTGCACGGGATGTGGTTGATCTCTTCTGCTGCTGCGCCTCTGCAGAGATCTGCTTCACAATGTGTGCAGTAACCAGATTAGAATCAGTGCAGGAGGTTGTTGTGAACATTAAGCATTAAATAAACTCCAACACTGTACTGTAATTCCTCATGAATGATTAGATCAGCCTGCTGGGAGTGCTACCATTATACATAAGGCAAATGTCACTGGGTGCCTCATAAATTTAGCATACAAGTACTAAACATATTAGGTCTGATTCACTACTGCCTAAGTTCAGTTTATACTAGTATGAGGCAGAGGAGTTTCACTGGCAGAAATGTGCAGTGAAACACTGATTCTGTTCTCTTTTTAAGGGGATCAGCTGTTTCCACTGACTTTTGCAAGACCAACACTAAGTAGATTCACAGCCGCTCCACTCCAGCTACGTTAGGTGTCAGTTGTGGCAAATCATGCAGGGGAGCCAGTCCCAGCTAAAAATATAGGCTGGTATTTCTGGCTTAGAAATTGTACCCCCTAATAGTGAGGGTAGGTCTAGACTGCAAAAAGATTATGTGCTCTGAAGCCAAGTTGACAAAGTCTAATTAGCTGATATAGAAGGAAAAAAAAAAGAAAGGAAAAGAATGGAAAAGAAAGGAAAATAAAAGAAAAAGAAATGAAAGGAAAAAAGGAAAAGGAAAAGGAAAAGGAAAAGGAAAAGGAAAAGGAAAAGGAAAAGGAAAAGGAAAAGGAAAAGGAAAAGGAAAAGGAAAAGGAAAAGGAAAAGGAAAAGGAAAAGGAAAAGGAAAAGGAAAAGGAGAGGAGAGGCGAGGAGGGGAGAGGCGGGGAGAGGAGGGGAAGGGAAGGGAAGGGAGGGGAAGGGGAAGGGGAAGGGGAAAGGGAAGGGGAAGGGGAGGGGGAAGGGGAAGGGGAAAGGGAAGGGGAAGGGGAAGGGGAAGGGGAAGGGGAAGGGGCAGGGGAAGGGGAAGGGGAAGGGAAGGGGACGGGGAGGGGAAGGGGGGGGAAGGGGAAGGGGAAGGGGAAGGGGCAAGGGGGAAGGGGAAGGGGAAGGGGAAGGGGAAGGGGAAGGGGAAGGGGAAGGGGAAGGGAAGGGGAAAGGGGAAGGGGAGGGGGAAGGGGAAGGGGAAGGGGAAGGGGAGGGAAGGGGGGGGAAGGGGAAGGGGAAGGGGAAGGGGAAGGGGAAGGGGAAGGGGAAGGGGAAGGGGAAGGGGACCGGGGAAGGGGAAGGGGAAGGGGAAGGGGAAGGGGAAGGGGAAGGGGAAGGGGAAGGGGAAGGGGAAGGGGAAGGGGAAGGGGAAAGGGAAGGGGAAGGAAGGGGAGGGAAGGGGATGGGGAGGGCAGGGAAGGGCAGGGGACGAGAAGGGAGGGGAGGGAAGGGGAAGGAAGGGGAGGGAAAGGGAAGGGGAAGGAAGGGGAGGGAAGGGAAGGGAAGGGAAGGGAAGGGAAGGGAAGGGAAGGGAAGGGAAGGGAAGGGAAGGGAAGGGAAGGGAAGGGAAGGGAAGGACGGGACGGGAAGGAAAGGAAAGGAAAGGAAAGGACACGAAAGGAAAGGAAAGGAAAGGAAAGGAAAGGAAAGTGTAGGAAAGGAGCGGAAAGGTAAGGAAAGGTAAGGAAAGGAAAGGAAAGGAATGGGAAGGGAAAGGAAAGGAAAGGAAAGGAAAGGAAAAAAAAGGAAAGGAAAGGAAAGGAAAGGAAAAAAAAAAGATGGAAAATAACACAGATGCAAGGCAGCTTGACTTTTGACACGGGATAGCTGCCCAAATGCAAGTCTACCACAGAGCTCATGTTGAACAGGAGTTAGGTATGTGATTCAAAACCCAGACTGTCTCCATTGCCCTGGCACTTCCACCAGAGCAACCCTGTCACTTCACACACACTATAAGTCTTCCAGGGAAAGGGAAATAACAAACAAAATGGCATAACACCATTTTGGTGTGTTACATAGTTCTAGATCCAAACATGGTGACATTCTCTTAATGTTTCAGATTTTCCATCAAAAGAGTCACTTCCCTCAAAAAGAGCTTCCCTCCACTTACTGTTTGTCAGGGTAGAATCTACATCTCGAAAAAATAGTTGGGAAAACCTTTAAAATTGCATCCTACTGACAACAGCACAGATAGGAGAGCAGAATTTGGCCTCTGAAGCTCAAGGTCCTTGACTTTCTCAGTGAAGGATTATTCCCCACAATCCCCCCAGTGCATGTTGTCCAAGGTATTTTTAATGAGGTGTTGACTAATTCCCTCGGGAAACTTTTCTGCAGTCTGACAGGTCTCATTGTTAGCATTCTAACCAGCCTGAATTTCGTTTTACCAGACTTCATCTCAAACTATTTCCCTCTTTCCTTGGTGTATTTTGCATCTTTCAAATATTTGTAGGCAGTTATCATATCCCCATTTTAGCTGTCTGGCAGCCAAGTTAAACATAATTAGCTTTTCTAATCTTCCTCCATAAATCCAGTTTGCTTTCTTGAAATCCAGTCCCTTTCTCCTACTTACGTGTCTTTTTGGTATGTTGAAGCTACATATTTTGTGGTTGTTTTTCACACGCCATCACTGATACCAGTAGGAAGAGACATCAGAAAATCAGACACTAGATCAGGAATGGTTTCTATTCTAGGTTTGTTTTTTGCTCTTTATAATATAAACTTAGTATCTCTGTCAAATAACTTAGGCTTTCCTTTGATTATTTATATCAATGAGCATTTACAAAACTCAACCTTGTGCAGTATTTTCAAAGCGAATTGCTGTAAGAGATGGATTCAGCATTTTGTGCTCATTTTATAAGTAGAGTGTGCAAGAGCAGATAGCAGGGAAAATTAATTTACCCGTCATGAAAATTTGTTTTTGATGGGGAAAAATGGTGTTTTGTCAAAAAGGGCTGAGCTACCAAAACAATTTGGAAAATGGACTGGTTTTTGTTTGGCATGAGTGAATCAAGCACCCATATGTCCCAGCACTCACTCTGTGGGCATGGTGAACATTGGGCACATGATACCAAATCCCCATTTTTCAGATTTATATAAGTGAGAAGGAAGCATTCCCAAGCATATTTCCTGCAGGAATAGATGGAAGCTTAACCAGAGAAATGTTTTGCACACCTATTGACTCTGGCCGCAGGCAACACCTATTTACTCATTCAGTCATTATTTAGTATCTAGCCAGGTCTGTGGGGGAAAAAGGGCAGGGGGTTAAGTGCACACAGTGGATGTGCATTGAGTATTCATATTCTCCACCCATTTTTAAATTTCTCCTTGAGATCAAAAGACTTCAGGGACTTAATAATGCTTTCCATTTCAGACACATTGCAGAGGAACGTTATCAACATGCTAAAGAAATTCGTCCATATGGAGATTTTAAAGATGAACTGCTTTCAGGTCTTGGGCTGCTCCACTCTCAAGGTGACTGAAAATCTCAGTTTCATCTATTAGTAATAAATGACTGAAACAATTTCCTAAGGAATGCAATTGATTCTTCATCCGTTGGAATGCTTGTACTGGGATTGCTTATTTTCTATATGATAAGGTGTAATTTAAACAGATGCGAGTCATGTCTGGTAAATCTCTATAACTTCTGTTTACCAAGAAGGCCAGATTAGAAGCTAATCCTTTGTTTGCCCTTAAGCCTATACTAGCATCTCCTTCCTCCATTGTATGCATACAGATTTGTAGATTTTCACTTTGTCTCCTTCAAATATCATAGCTATGGCAAAAAGTGTAAAAAAGCATCCAACTACTCAGAATACCTTCAGGGAAGGTAGAAAATGAAGCAGGAAAATCCCCACTGCAAGAAAATCCCCTGAAGCAGGGGTAAAAGCATGCTCAAATATATGCCTCCTTCAATTTTAATATCTTTCCTGAGGGCAGAAGTCTTTGTTCTTCAGGTCTCTTAGTTACCTCAGTCTCCTCTGAGTAAGCTGCAGCATGACTTATCAGTGTGGTTGCTTGGAGTTTTTAAATCTCAGAATTTATACTAAATTCTTTAATTTTAATTTTAAGGGAAGCTGATATATATATATATATATATATATATATATATATTTTCCCTGCAGTTTATATTGTTTTCGCAACTCTTCCTGTGAGAATGTTTCTGTATCCAAAATTGGTTAGACAGGAATTGTACTGTGCAGGTCTCTAGCTTCTTTGGTTTAGTTCACTGTAAGATCGTAAGGAATACAAGTGTGGAAAGACTGAGAAAAGGATCAAAGTCCAAGGAAATGAAAATGAGAAGAAAATGAACTGCTTTTATTATTACAATAGCTCAAAACAACAACCCTCTGAACAGCAGATTTCACACACTGACAGAAGCAAAATCCTGGATGATTTCATTTCTTTTCTTGATCAAGGCACTTCTGCAAGATGTGCCCAATGCCTCTCCCCAGAGTCATCATGGAAGTGGAACAAAAGCCTGAATGCCACCACAAGACATGTGGCTTGAGCAATCATGGCATCACTCAAAGTTGTGCTCAGCTGTGGACTGTGGTAAAAATGTGCTTAAAAATTGCATAGCTGTATATGTGTTATTGTAACCCCACAAGGAGTCTGAAGCCTTTGATTCTGTGATGCAGTACGCACAGACAGCAGTGATCAAAAAATATGGGAGGGTACACAGGAGATGCAGCCCAGAGTTCAATTTCTTACTTTTTTTTTTTTTTTAGAAAAATAATGTTAAAACGTCACTCATTTATGAATAGAAAGAAAGGTGGATGAGCAGCCAGGAGCAGACACTTGACTGAAAGAAATGCATCTGGATGCAGGCTGCCCTCACCATCTGTTTTAGCCAGCAAAGCAGAGGCCACTGGCTCGGCAGGTTATTGCAAGTCTGAGGCATCCTGGCATGACTTTCCATCCCTGCTCTGCAGCTCAGCAAACAAGATAGCCTTCGTTCAACCAAATTCCCAGTCCAGAAACCAACTGCTTTGCCCCCTCCAGCCCCTCCTTCCTTCCTGTATTTGGTTATCTGTTTTTAAAGGAAATTGCCCACCCCAGCAGAAGGTATAAATTAGCCCTTTCTTAAAGGATACAGTGAGACTGAACCACAGGATGCGATGTCCAGCTAAGATTTGGACTCTGCTGTTGCCTGTGGCCCATGCCAACCCACAAATCAAATTAGCTTGGGGAAAAAAAAAAAAAAGTGGAAAACGCGTGGTCCTGGTGCCCCGGCCCTTGATTAGTGATGAGCAGCAGTAGGCTCCAAGAAAAAAAACAGTGGTGGAAGATGGGTACAAAAAACGCTAAATGGCATCCTGAAAGCGCAATGTGTATGCGGAACGGGAGATTCAGGAGGGACAATGCGGCAGGGATACAGGAGGTTTACCGGGTGCACCTTTGTAAAAGGAAGGTCTGGGCTCACCGTGGAGGCTGCCATTGATGTGCCAGCAGGTGCCTGTGCTGGGACACACTGGACACAGGGTGACAAGGAACATTAGGGTGGAAAGAGCTGAGAATAGACTCTCTGAAATACGTATTTTATTTAAGCTCTGGCTTTGCCTCTTTTCTTTCATTCAAAGACTATTTACTTTGGCACTTAAAAAGAAATCAAGTAGGTTAAAGTTCAGCTTTATTATTTTTGTTGTTTTTTAAGGAGTTTAAACCATGGTTGTAGAGGGTTACTTTAGCCATTTGGAAAAGAAATATCTGCATATAAAATTATTCATTTTGGATGTTGGTGAGGATGCCCTGTCCACCACAGCGGGGAAGATCATGTGGATACAAAATAAAAAGAAAACAGGGACCCTGGAACAACCTTTTTATCTTTTCTCTCTATCACTACACTTGTTGACTGAGTTGTTTCTGAATTCATACATATATATATGTAAGAAGATCAGCGTTGCCACTATAATCTTGACAAAAGTTCATTCTGTATGCAGTAACTCCTATACGGATCATAGAATCATAGTTCCCACATGAAATGCAAAAATTTCCTTTTGGGCAAAGGCATAAGATAGGCTTTTGTAGAGGTATCTGGAGGAAGAAAAAAAACAAACCTCTGGGTGTTTTGCCAGTAACTTGAACAAGAACAGAGCTAGGCTTATGCTGAATGTTTCTGAAAATCTCAGCTTTGATTCTTTAATGACCATTTGTATGATGGACTACTGCAAACCATTTATCCACAGAAATAAATACTCAAAATAGAAGAAAACAGGACACAGCCAGGCAAGCTGTGGTTTGTACCAAAGCTTCAGATTTGCTGAAAGACAGATATATAATATTCCTCATTTTTTTTCTAGAAAACCACTACTGAAGAGGTTTTGCCAGCCTCTTTGAGTTCATGTCAAAAAATAGTACTGAAAACTGACCTTTGGGAATTTTCCTGGATAGCGTTTCACCATCAGATAGAAAGCCATACCCCTGAGTCAGCAAGGAACGGGCAGGCCTACCTTTAAACATGTGAAAGTTATTTATAGGAGTAATTCACTGAATCAGGCCTCATATGAGAGAGACAAGGGGGAAGATTTCATAAGAAGACTAAACTACAGGAAATCCTGTCAGGGTTATGTTTGAAAAGTTGCGTGTGTACCCTCCAAGTCCCACCTTTAAAAGGAGTTTATGTTATAACAAAACTCTTCTTTGTAAAAGTGGTGGTGGTTTGCTGGAAGATGGACTTGATGAGTCTGCTGCCAACCTGGTGGTAGACTTCTGCTAAGGTAGAGTATTAATTCCAAGCAAAGCCACCAAATATCAATACAGGACAGATTACTGGAAGTCTTTGCTATTCTAGTAACAAATCGACCTCATAATTTCCTGAATGCTGGCAAGCATCACTCAAAGAAGGAACCACTAAGATTTGCATGGGAATTTGAGTGCCTACATTTGTTATTTCCTCTTAGGAACCACTCATTCTCTAAAAATCAAACCTTGCTAAGGTGTCTCAAGTGGGACACTCAGAAATTGCAGTACCTAAAACCACTAGACATTTTATAAAACCCTAGTCTGAACCTACAATGCATTAGTCCCTCACAAGAATAGGTCTCCCTAACAAAAACTTGCCTGTTCTGCTGAAAGACAATATCTGTAATCACTTGTAAGAAGACCACGTTTGGTTATTTTTTGTAATTCTTCCCCACCTCTCGAAGGAAGCTGAGATGACCTTCCAACAATAGTTTATTTCTTCTTGGCTTGAATTGAACAAAGGCTTTCTATTCACATGCATGTGAAAGGGAGTGTGGATGTTTTTGTGGTGAAAGATCAAATCTCTCTTTTGAACTTTGCAGTGGATAGGGCTAACTGTAGCATCTCTGAGGCTTTCGCTGTCCTTCCAGAAAGCAGCCAACTAAATATTAGTTTGGAGTGTTTACCTGGGGTAAGGAGTATATAAAACATATCAAGGTAATAAATTAATCTAGAGTATTTTGATTTTTCCATGAGGTCAGATGAGCAAAACACGATTCCTACCAGTGGCTAGTACGTACTCACCATGTTTCTGGAAATTTGCTACTAGATATTCAACGCTCAGTGGACAAGCTGTGATTGGTCATAAATCATGTATTTCTTTGTTTCATTTCTCAGACTCAACAGAGCATCTTTTCTGTAACTGGAGCACCTTGCTTCAACTTTTGACCAGGGCTTCCTCAGGACACGAAATGGTTTAAGGGGTGAAGGCATATAAACTAGGTGAGGGAATTCCTTTCTCAGCAGTATCAGCTTCACCGAGAGAGAGTTTATGGTGGAATGGGTACAGGTCAAATTAAGGTTTAGTGAGTGTGTTGACAAAAATGGCTTTTCTGCTGTCTGACGCAATCTGGTTCTCTCAGAATACATGGATTTTTAAAGTATTTTTAGGGGTGGCCTCTGTGGCAAGGGTGACTTTACAGGTGTTGGGGGGGGAGGGGGCGTACTTCTGTCAGAGGGGAAAATATGCAAATCTTCCTTTCTTTGCACGGCAGAACTTTAACAAAAGCTGCCCCTGACAGCCCCATTCAAGCATGTGATGGATTCTGGCCCCTCTCCCATGCGACTGTTACCTTTGTACCAGGACTCCCTGGATGGGCTATAAGAGCTCACTCTCTGTCCATACCAAGCAAGATGCTATCCTCCATGCACTATTGCGGCTCTGCTACAAATGGTCGCAACTTACCAACTTGCAACTCTTGTTACTCATATCCAATGCATATAAATATTTGAAAGGACGGTGTCAAGAGGGTGGAGCTGGTCTCTTTTCTGTTGTGCCCAGCAAGAGGACGAGAGGCAATGGGCACACACTGAAGCACAGGAGGGTCTGGCTCAATATGACAGGGCATTTCTTTACTGTGAGGGTGACAGAGCACTGGAACAGGTTGTCCAGAGAGATTTTAGTCTCCTCTGGAGATATTCAAAACCTGCCTGGATGCTATCCTGTGCAATGTGTTCTAGGTGATCCTGCTTGGCAGTGGGGTTGGACTAGATGATCTTTACAGGTCTCTTCCAACTTCAGTCATTTTGTGATTCTATGAACAAACCCAGCTGCTTGTGTTTGTCACGGAAAAAGTAATGAGGGAGGGTCCAGTAAATCTGCTCTGGTATTAGAATGGAACATAGGGAAATTGTTACTTTTCTCCAGTGCAAGTAAGGACTATCACCTCTGCTCTTCCACCAAGTTGAAATGCAGCCTCTACTCTGTCTCATTTTCTTGTAATTGTCAATAGTTCTGTTTCTTCCAGAGGAACCGACATAAGGACCTGGGGAACTACAGGCCTGTCAGTCTGACCTCAGTGCCAGGGAGCAATTTATCTTGAATGCCCTCACATGGCACATACAGGACAACCCAGTTATCAGGCCCAGTCAGCAGTGGTTTACGAAAGGAAGGTCCTTCTTGACAAACCTGATCTCCTTCTATGACAAGGTGATCCATTTAGTGGATGAGGGAAAGGCTGTGGATATTGTCTACCTACACTTTAGTAAAGCTTTTGACATTTTCCCACAGCATTCTCCTAAAGTAACAGGCTGCTCGTGGCTTGGATGGGCATATGCTTTGCTGGGTAAAAAACTGTCTGGGTTGCCAGGCCCAAAGAGTTGTGGTGAGTGGAGTTAACCAGCTAGAGGCTGGTCAGTAGTGGTGTCCCCCAGGGCTCAGTACTGGGGCCAGTTCCCTTTAATATCTTTATCAAATACCTTGACAAGGGGATTGAGTGCATCCTCTGTAAGTTCACAGACAACACCAAGTTAGGCACAAGTGTCGATCTGCTTGAGGTTAGGAAGGCTCTGCAGAGTGATCTGGATAGGCTGGACTGATGGGCTGAGGCCAGCTGTATGAAGTACAACAAGGCCAAGTGCCGGATCCTGCACCTGGGGCACAACAACCCCAAGCAGTGCTACAGGCTGCGGGAAGAGTGACTGGAAAGCTGCCTGGTGGAAAGGAACCTGGGGGTATTGGTTGATAGTCGGCTGAATTATGAGCCATCAGTGTGCTTGGGTGGCCAAGAAGGCCAGCAACATCCTGGCTTGTATCAGAAACAGTGTGGCCAGCAGGACTAGCGAAGTGATTGTCCCTCTGTGCTCAGCTCTGGTGAGGCCACACCTTGAGTGCTGTGTTCAGCTTTGGGCCCCTCACTACAAGAACACCGTGGTGCTGGAGGAGTGGCTGAGGGAACAGGGGGCTGTTTTACCTAAAGAAAATGAGGCTCAGAGGAGACCTTATTGCTCTCTACAACTCAAAGGAGGTTGGGGGTTGGTCTTTTCTCCCAGGCAACAAGCAACAGGACAATAAGAAATGTCCTCAAGTTGCACCAGGGTAGATTTAGGCTTGATATTAGGAAAACGTTATTCACTGAAAGGATTGTGAAGGACTGGAACAGGCAGCCCAGAGAAGTGGTTGAGTCACCATCCCTAGGAAGGTATTTAAAAGAAGTGTAGTGTGGAGCTCAGGGACATGGTTTAGTGCTAGGTTAATGGTTGGACTTGATGATCTTAGAGGTCTTTTCCAACCTAAATCATTCTATGATTCTATAAGTCATTGCCAGATCAGGGCCTTAATTTGGAACTTTTCAGAAAATAGCATTTCGGGGCTGGTGAAAAGGAACTACGCTGATGGATCTGGACACCACAATCATTTTTTATAGATCAGATGACATCATTGATATACTCTCTGGACTGTGTACCTTCTCTAATAATCATAGAATTATTCAGATTAGAAAAGACCCTTAAGATCACCAAGTCCAACTATCCACCTAACTACCAAGTCTACTGCTAAGCAAAAGGACAATTTCCATGTCCATCCAGACGTGGACTGATCTGCATGCTATTGCCACTGATCTGGTGGGATACTCTGGGTTAAGACCATGTTAGGAACTTGACCAAACGTACCACTTCACTTCCCTTGAAGTGAATTGTTTGAACTCTAACAATAGCTATGAGGTCTTGGAAATTTTGCCAGTGTTTCATCGGAAAGGGCCTGAGTCTCCACATCCTTCAACCAGTACTCCAAGTCATCCAATCCCAAGAAATGAACAACATTTTGAATTCCTAAGAAAAAAAAAAAGCCAGTAACGATAAATTCTATTTCAGCTGAAGAATTGTGTAATTTCCCCAAAATCTTGGAAGCAGGGACTTATCTACACAATACCCTGGTGTGTCAATAATTTGAAAGACCCCTGCCAGCTAAGGCAAGGCTGAAAATTTCAGAGGAAGTTAGTCACTTGGACTGACTAATTGACTTTTGATGTGTACAATCTAAGTTCCAGTATGTTTTACCTTTTACGTACCTAGTGACCACAGCTTAGTCTGAGGTCACAAGGAGCAGAAGATGGCCATCGGTTTCAAAAATTCAGGCATGGGCATCTCAAACTGGCTTCATGGAAACAGATGTTTCTAAAATCCCACTTGAAAATCTGGAACTCTTCATACAGGAAAATTGAATGGTCAGCACGTAGGACTTGAAGCTATTCCCACTGAATCCAACCAGAATTTCACAGTGATATAAATTTCTTTTTCAAGGCTGAATGCTCATCCGGGTTGGGCCAGCAGCAGTTTGCACTATCTGGGGATCTACTACTTGACCATTAGCCATTGCCTCTTTCCACTCTGACACAAATTTTTCCTGGGAGCACAAGGGGATTAACTACCTTGGGGTTTCTATGGACCGGAGCTGACTGAAATTCCTCATAGCACTGAGTTGTATGGGAATTCAGCAAACCTCTCTTCTCAGGCAGCAGATCTCTCATCTCAAGAAATCTTTTGATTAATCTGTCAAGCTCTGGGACGTGCAGCAAAAGAGAAAAACAGAGCTTGAAGGAACATTTAAAAAAATATTTTTTGTAATTCCCAGCACAGCCAGAATGATGACACACACTCCGAGTCTAGCAAACTTGCCTGGCAGGCAGTTTGGGCTTTATACGTAAATATAAACATATATTTACATATTTCCTAACATCTGTTTTGAATTTGTTTTCCCTTTGGTTCTATTTAAAGTATGTCTTGTCCTATTATCTCTGAGGCTGAAATTTGGAGGGGTCTGCTAATAAACTATCACTGCAAAGCAACAAGACACACTCTCCATCCTCCCCAGCTCTCAAGCCAGTTCCTTTACAGCTGTTCCTCACTTGTATTTCAAGGTGCAACAGCATCTCCCAGCCTATAAAAGCAGCACAATTTCCTAAGTAGATTCCTGCTGGGTAGGGTATAATATCACCACCACTTCCAAGAGTTCACATTCAGTTGGTCTAACCCATTTGTCCCGGCAGCCCAGCGCCTAAATTACTCCTCCACATGGTGTCTTTTTCAGAGAGCACCCTGCTATTAGCTCAAGGTCCTGTTCATAGTTTCTCTCCTCTAGCGTTACATCCAAGAAGAAAAATTACCTGCTGCAAGGCACCAGAGCTGGAGCCACTGCTGCAGAACAAGGTCGTGCCTCGGGCCAGTCAGCCACCAGCCTGCAAAACAGAGCCACTGCCAGGACCAGGGTAAGTGCAGCAAAAGCACCTCGCAAGTAAAATTCAACCCACTGTACTGACAGGGTGCCGCGCAGTCTGTGGAGGGAAACTAAACAAAACAGCAAACAAGTTCTGAACAAAGTGTGAGACTGATAGACATTATTTGTCTTAAACAAATCAGATGAGGTGAATGGGGAAAGGGCAAAAAGAATAATCGAGGCTGGCTGACATCAACGTTTCCACATGGTCTCTGACAGCTTCAAGGCTGGGTGTGCTTTGTGAGAGATGGTGTTCACTGTAAAAGACCCTGAGTACGAGCCAGTAGTGGAGTTGCTTTGAGGAATGAACAAGTAGTGCGATGTCCTGACCTGCCAGTGTGCCTATGGCCAACAACCACAGCTGATTTTCTTATTTTGTTGGCAGTCACCTAACTAATGCTTTGGTGGCCCTGGGCCTGGTGCACTTCTCAGTGTGAACTGTAAGCTCAGCACATAGGTAGGGCGTGAGGAGACTTCTGGACATACATAAAATTGCCTTGTAAAATGCTTTTCCAAGGAATGATTAAGCATCGGTGCCAATACATATGATGTCCTTAAAAGAGCAGGGTTCTGTATCGCCAGATGATGTGCAAATCAAAGGTTTTTCTGCACTGATGAAATGCCAGGAAACATGGGGTGCGGGAGAAGGGCTGTAGAGAGATAGCCAGAAACAAGATGCTCAGATCATCTATCCAAAAAAGTTGCTTCTCCAGCCAAATTACTAAGTCTTTTATGAGAAAGATGTCTTGGTTTGGCAAGGAAGAGGAGGCAGCTCCACCAGACAATAATAATAATAATTAAAAAAAAACCCTAGTCGAATACTAAATACCATTATTCCAAGGGAAACACGACTTGTTCTCTGTTCGGTTAAAACTTTCAGTTGAAACTCTGAAACCAGCGACCCTGGAACAGGAACCGGAGCCTGGGCTGATGCTAGCAAATGCTTAAGTTTCTATTGGCTCGGTAAATGCATTTCTGCAGAATCATCTTCAGAAGCATCTCTTTTTAATGAGATGTGAATCACCAAGATAAACTCCTGACTAAACTGATAAGCTTCTCATATACACCACATTTACATGAGTATTGGTCTTCTCCCTTCATTGGACTGGTTATGACTTACCCTGTAGCTATAACCCAGGCTCTGGTGTTGCGAAGTATATAATTACATATACTAGCAAATTTATCTGCAAATACGATAACTGAAGTCTGCGATAACTGAAAGTGCCAACCCTTTGCCTCAGTGTCATGCCTTATTTTCACAGTCCCTGAAGCCTCTAAACAGAGACCAGAGCTGTGAGAAAAGTCACAACTACAAACCAAACGCAAGCTTCTCTGCCTAGAAAAGGTGCTCTGCCACTTCTCTTTGAATATTGCTTCTCTTGCTACTGCTACAGGTTGATTGTGGGCACCGCCTCAAAGACTGTGACAACACTGAAGGGGAGATGCCCCCTCCACTGCACCAGTGATTTAGGGGCTGGTGAGCTCTGAGGAGCAGTGTCAGGCTGTCCCATGAATGTCTGGGCTGACCTCCGGGTGCCCTGCTGCTGTATCATGCTATCACATGAGATGGCCCCAGGACTTCAGTAAATGCACCACAGGCGTGAGAGGGACCCCTGCACTGCCGCGCTATGTACATACATATGCTTTGCAGAATCGGAAACCAAGATTTCAAACTTTTAAGAAGGGTTATGAAGTTACTATCTATGGCTGCTATGAAAAAAAATGACACACTACTGCTTTGTCACTCAACTATGCAGCTGCCAAGGCTCCTGTCTTGCTTCCTTGCTCCAGTCTTGCCCAATCCATAAAACTTCAACAATTTCTGAGAAACAGTGGAATCCCCACAGCACAGACCAGGTCTAGCTACAGACTATGTAAGTTCAACGAAGGTGTATCACCGTACACTTATTTCCTTTAATAAATAGGACCACTAGATGCCCACCTCCCCACCACACCCCAGAAGTGTGTGTTCTCGGAACCATACAAACATGTACATAATTTCTTCTCAGTACTTGCCACATGCGCACACCATAACCAGCCATCCAGATTTTTTTTTTTAAAAGTCATTATTTTTAAAAGAAAACAAATGGTTTGCCCTCAACTTCATTTTTTTTCCTAGTATGTGCTAAAATAAGAAGTTTCATAATTGCTATTGCAGAAGAGACTTACATTACATTTTCCACCATCCAGCACCCACACAGTTAGACCTTATTCATCTCAGGTACAAGAACACACTTGCTGACTTTGAATATGTACCTTTCACTTTCTGACTCAATTAGCATATGGCAGCTAATCATTCTCTTTGTAAGGTATTAACAGCTTATTTGCCTTTCTGCATCATTGGGTTTTTCTGTTAATTCCCACTGGTTGTTAAGTGGTGTTGATAAATAAATCTAGCACCTACAGCCACAACTTTTTGCTTTAAAAAGCTTGAGAGAAAATGAATTAGAAAAATGAAAGTCTCTTTTGCATGAGATCCAAACTTCGGTTCCTAATCCAAACCTCCCATAATTTAAAAAGCAGAGGAATACACACCACAGGTATCTTGGCTGGCTGCATCAAGGGTGCAGTTTAATGGTGTCTTGCTCAGAGCCAACTCCAAGACAGTGCCAACCATTTCCTTTATTTTAACAAGACACCAGCACACACAGCATACCTAACACCCAGTTTCCTTTATGAAAATGACCTGCTTTCCAAGAAAAACAATCCCAAGACTTTTGGTTATCAAGGGGACTCCAAAAAATGAAAACTAACTCCTTTTTGCTTCTTTTTGCCAGCTGACTACTCTGACTGCTCAAAGCCATCTTACTGAAACCATTCCATATTTGACAACAGGAGATGGCCACCAGTCTTTTGCTGAAACAACCTTTAAATTACACCACAGGGACATTAAAATTGGAAATAAACTGTCCTCCCCACCAGAGAGGGGAAAGGACTGTGGCCATGTGTCTCTGGGCTACAAATAAGTTGTGCCGTGTCTCAAAAGCCGGCCTGCTCTGTCTCACCTGCAGCACACCCGGCCCACAAACCTTCTTATCTTCCAGCAGAGAAAGCCCAGTCAGCTGTTATTCTCCACCAAACATTTACAGAGCTGAAAGCCTTGGGCATTTTGTGGTGCCAAATTGTTCATAGTAGGGGAGTCTCTGTGGCCACCCACATTACACTGAAATGCACAAACCAGCCAAGAAGCTCTGCATAAACAACTTGGTACAATGAGCTGTGATGCTGCTGTATTTCTGCATGACAAGTTCATTACCATTTGGCCTTGGCTGATGCTGACGTACAGTGAAAAAGAAAGAGAGAGACTTCACAGTTACATTAATTCCATTTTATTTAATAAAAAACAGTATCAGATTAAAAATACAAACACTTTGGGTGATTATCCAGCGTTTTCCCCTGTGTGCCTCATAGAGCTCAAACCAACCAAGGACTGGGAGAAAAAACAAAAACAAAAACAAAACAAAACACCAAACAATTTTGGCCGGAGCTGTAAAATAATGTTGCACCAATTAAATTACACCAAATATATTATTATACCTTTGAAATGGCTTTCAGACCAATAAATAAAAAAAAGACAAATTCAAATAAAAAAGTCAACTTTGTATTACAAAAAAAATTAAATAATAATCACAACACTAATAATAACAATGTGCAGTCAAGTTTTTTTTTCTTCTCCTCTAGGAATGATAACATGCCAGTAAACATGTAACATGCCAGTAACATGCCAGTAAATCCCTACGAAACATTTCCAGTTTGGCAGCAAGCAGTCACTCACTCATTCACATTTGTACACAAGGAAGCAGGCCTGGGCAAAAGCCTAGGTAGATACGAGCCTTCAGGGTGCTCCTCAATTCCCTGCCACAGCTGGTTGAGTTCCCTTCCCTTCATTGTAAAACCTCTATAAATCCACTCAAGATTTAGCACCAGATCTGCAGGGAAGGTGTCAATCAGTGTAACCCCACCGAACGGATGCTCCATCACGTCAACAGGACGGTGCTGAGTTACACCAGCTGAGGATCTGGCTCTCCTGCCCCAGGGCACAAGTTAAAAGCTGTGGCTGTAAAGTTTCTGAAAGGCCATGGAGACTACGTTGGGTTGTTTTCAAACACATCACAGTAAACCTGTTAATTAAATAAACCGCAAAATTGGGTGTTGGATTTGGATGGGCTGAAAGAGCAAATGCAGGACCTGTGAGAAGGCAGGACATCTGAGCATCACACCAAAAGTGTCATACAGGTCTATAGAGAAATGCCCTGAAATTGCCCTTCCTGAGCAAATGAGCAGTGAGCCAAATTTCACTTGACTGCCTGAGAGCACATCTCTCATACATTTTGTGGATATTGATGCCATTGACTCCAGGGCCAAATTTGGTCCAGTGTTTCACGAGAAGAAAAGGTTCTCCATAGAGACAGATTAACCGACTTAGGAAATTTGAGCTCATTCATCTTTATGCTAGGCAGCCTTGTTGGCTTTTAGGAGGAACTGGCAGACTGAAGTACCATGACGCACCAAATAAACAATTTACAAGTGAAATTGCTCCCTGCCCCAGATGCCAACTGTTTGTGGGGTTACCCCTGAATTCCCAGAGGAACACTTTCCATTTCTGCATTACTTCTAGGATTTTGGACACAGTGGGCCAAAGTCTGTTTTCAATTCCAGTTCCAGGGGAGGAGTGAGAACAGAGTTTGTGCCATGCTTCTCTCTTCTGGATATGTCTGCACACATGAATTTTGCAGCTGTGGCTCATTTGACATCATAGGCTGAAACCTACCATTTATTCACACCAGTGCACCTCTAAGATAGCCACGGGCTATGTGCTCACATAAATGAGACTGAAATGGGCCTTAAGATTCCAGTTTGCCCAGGCCTGTCAAACACACAGTGCCTTTCTGACAGAGGCTTACATTCAGGTAATCCAGTAGACCCATGTGATACCTTTATGGGAGTTGAAGCCTTTAGTCTGGATATTTAGGTATGTCTGAGAACGCACACCCATATCCTTCCTGTTTTTTCAAGCTGGTATCATTGCACATACAGTACCAGCTACGCTATCTACATAGAGGCCTGCATTTTTATGCTAACTGTTATCAAATCTACTATTATCATTTCATCTCTCAATTCTTTTTGCTCCATTACTACCTACTTAGAAATATTTTCATTTGGAGAAAGGCATATTCCCACCAACTTTCTGACCTCTATCCATTTCCTACATGCTACAACCTTTTCTTTACTTAACATTCTGGTCACAAACTACCTGTCACCCTCAGATACTACAAGCTAATAGCAAGGTGGCACCCTTTGCTGACAGTGACTGAACTCTAGGTTGGAGGGTCTGTTAACCCTTGGGACCCTTTGTTAGATCCATCTACCTATTGGCATCCATCTGGCTGGCCATTTTGAAGAAGTCAAATTGAACACATGGGTTGAAATGTTTTGAAGAGTCACGTAGCTGCTTACAACATCCATTCCTTCCAGCTCCTGTTCTCATTTCTCTGACTCTGTTTTTGCTGGTAGTTGGAAAAAAAATTAGGGACTCCTGCTCACTGAAGAGCAATGGCTGTGGGAAGGGCCAGATCTGAATGCCTGCTCCATGCAAGGTTATTCTGGGCTAACATTCTCAAATTATTTGTCCCAGAAAGGGTTCAGACACCTCTCAGATCACCCTGGCAGAAGAAACCATGGTGACCATCCAGCCTGATCTCCTGCATAATGCAAACTGAAGATCCGCAACAAGTAATGCCTGTATCCAGATGAATAATTTCAGGGAAAAATAAAGCTTCCCTTTCTAAAAGACATCCAAAATTGACTTGAAGAATTCAGTTCATCTCTTGATATAGCTAATCTAATATTAATTAGAAACCTCTCAAAATGTGTGTGCCTCTCTTCCAGTTTTAATTCTGTCTAACTTTCACTTCAAGCCATTAAATCTCGATGCTTTTGTCTGCTAGATCCTGATACACTTTCATCACATATGCAAAGACCAAAGTACTTTCTGTGGTCAGCTAGGTAATATTTTGAGGACACAGAATTAGAGAAGTGTGAGATGACTTTGGGGCTACTTTAGACTTTGCTAGGAGTTCAGCTAAGTAGGTACAGTCAAGTCTTTTGAAGGAAAACCTACCATCATCAGCAAATCAGTAACCTGGCTTACTTCACCATAAAGGTACACAGAACAACTCCCTTCCCTCCCTTTCCATCTTCCGTCTGCTAGTTGAGCTTGTTGCAGATCTCTAGGGCTTTCTTGTAGACCTGAGTCACATCATCCATGTCTGTGAGAAGGGAAAAACTGCTGTCCCCCAGACGGTTACGATACCGTTTTAGATACTGTGGCCGTGGGCGGTTCTGAAGTCCTTCGAAGTCTTGGATCTGGAGGAAATTTTCAGCAGAGACACAGCTCCGTATCCTCTGTCTGTTTGGCCTGTTCTCTTGCAAATCCAGCAAATCAAAGGAGTCACTGGACAAAATACTGTCATCACTAATCACGCTGGAAGGGCGACTGTAACTTCGAGGTAATGCATCCCCAGGCAGGACCACTTCTTCCATGGCCTCCAATGTCGGTGTATCAGGGCTAATTAAAGCAGATTCAGTGCTGCTGGTAGAATACTTGCTGTTATGTTTCAAGATACCCTTACGCCTGCAGGAATGACTGTAAGACCCATTTCTGGATGGCTCTGTGACCCCTGGAGAAGTGTCACCGTTTACTGTTTCATCATTATTGTCCAAGAGTTCAGAAGATTCACTTCGTTCTGGAGAGGAGTAATAGCCAGATTCTCTCTGCTGAGTCTTCTTTAGGATTCCTTTTTTTGGCATTAGTGAAGACTGCTTAGTGCCATATTTGGCTACTACCTCTCCCTCCACAACACTTTTAATGGCTACGCCAGTCCTACACAACTCTTGCTCCAACTTAAAAGCAGAGGGTAACACTGGGCTGACCACACCTTCAATGAACCCTGCACTGTGAGATCGATGTTCACTGTTGCTCCTTTTCTTCAGGATGCCTTTGGGTCTCTTGGAGGTGGGTTTGGATGCATTTTCAGCTCCCCCTTCCTGGATGGACTGTGCAATGTCATTTTCCTTTTTTGATTTTTTCAGAGACCTTTGTCTCTCTAGTGTGACTTCAGGACCTTTGGGCTTAGAAAGGCACTTCACTTTGGTTTCAGTCTCTGGCTGGAGGCCAGTAGAACGGTGATGCCAATCAATGAACCTTGCCAGCAATGGGGACTCCGAGTCCCTCATGGCATCACAGTCACAAACACTACTCTTGTAGCCCCAGTTAACCCACCAGTGGTTGGCAATGTCTTCAATGGTTGCTCGGCGTTCAGGGTTCACCATCAGCATCCATCTGATAAGACCACGAGCATCTATGGACAAAGAATAAAATAATAAAGTTTAAAATATTGGCACTCTTGGTTTCCTCAGTTTAAAACTGAAGCCTGAAGCTAATCAAAAGTGCAAAAATAATGGTTCTTACAACTGGAGATGTGAAAGGGGGCAAGGCGTTGGCCATCAGTCAATGCTGGAAAATGAATTCGAGGACTACTTTCTATCAACAGAGTATGATACACCCAGGCTGAATTGGTACATTTGTTTACCAAATAAATTAATATTTGTCTTGTATTGGTCAATGAATAGTTCCATATTACTGAAAGAAATCACCAATCTGTCATAGAATCACAGAATCTTTACGGTTGGAAAAGACCTCCAAGATCATCTGGTCCAACCACCCCCCTACCACCAATGTCACCCACTAAACCGCATCCCTAAGCACCACGTCCAACCATTCCTTGAATGCCCCCAGGGATGGTGACCACCACCTCCCTGGGCAACCTGTTCCAATGTTGTCAACTGTAATAATTACAAAACTTGGAGGAAAACAGAGGGGAATTGGGATATTTTAAATGCTCTATATATGACTGCTTTTAGATTTACTTTTTTTCATAAAAAGTGTAGTGTTCTGTATATTTTAAAGGATTTTTTTTATAAAGAGAGTGACAAGGCAGCAGAAAAATGAATGGATGGCAAAGAAATGATGAGAGATAAATATTTAGTTAAATAATATATATACACATTTTTAAGGCTGGAAAGAGCTATTATGTCAATGACCCAGACTTAGTTGATGCTTTTCTGTCAAGTGACAGCTTAACGTGTTATCCTCTAAGAAGAAATAAATGCAAACACAGTGGCATTTAATTCAGATTTTGGCCTAGCTTCTCAGATAAGAGGCTGCTTTGCCCTGACCATTCACCTTCTCTCTGCTTATGATATACTACAGTGTAGTCAGAGGGCTGGTCTTTACCAGTATGTTGTATCGGTTTACAGCTTGTCTGAACAATTCCACTTGCAATAGCTAACAGACCTTCCACTGCCATAGATCTAGTTAAAAGAGCTTGCTGAAGCTTCCCCAAGGCAATAAAATCTATCTGCTATATAACTTTCATTTCAAAAGGGCTTTTGGTAAATGCTGTACCCAGATGGGAATTGAGAGCAGATGAAGTCAGTAGGGGAATGAGAGATTTTTCTTCTGTGTCGTTCTAACGTGACACCAAAATATTCTGGAAGGCACAGGGCAAATCCTCCATTCTGAACTCCTGTCAGCTCAATACATTGCCCTCACTCCTTTTTTATACCTGAGGTCTGTGTTGGCTCACGATATTCTCCACTGCTGATCTGCCTGATGAGATTTTTGTGATCAAAGCCATCAAAGGGCATCGTTCCATAAACCAGAGTGTAAAGCAATACACCAAGGGCCCAGCTGTCAACCTGAAATACAGAGACAATGAGTGTGAAGCCCAGGAAAACTGATCCCCGCCATTCTCCCTGCCATGTCCAGATGCACCTACCGATGGGCAAACCAGTATCTAACATCCGAAAAACCACAGGTAAAGCAAACAAAGGCAGCTCGAGAACTTTCAATATGGGAGACACCGACTCACACATACATGTGCAATAACTCTAGTATTAAGACTAACCCACAAGACCAGTACCATCAAGGACTTCCCCGTACCACCACAGAAAAACTGACCCTTCTTACCTCTGGGCCTCTGTAAGGTCGTCCATTAACTATTTCAGGGGAAGCATACAGTGGGCTTCCACAAAAGGTCTGCAGAAACTTGTCTTTGTGATAGAGGTTGGAGAGTCCAAAGTCAGCAATCTGCAAAGACAATTGCACAAGGCTTCTGTAACATTAACAATATCTCAATGTAACAGAAAATCCTTTATTGGGAAGGACTAAGCTATACTTGACCCTGCTGTAGGGCAGGGCTCTCAACATGGATAACTTCTCAAGTTCACTTGCCAGCCCACTATTCTATGATTTCATGGCTTTTTTAGAAGGCCTCCTAGAGAAGGAGAAGGGTCCCCAAGTTAAATCCTCCAGACTGGGAACACGGATGTTTTGATTCCATTTGCAGACAGGTCACTGCCAAGCACAACCACCAATTAGTGATTTTTTGCTAGATGAACTGCATGTGCTTACAAAGACAATTTCATACTGGGAGGCACTGGACTATTGTCCACTGATTACTCTTCATATTGTATAATCATTAATACCAAGGGAATGCAAACAGAATGTACTACTGTTCTTATATTGCACATGCAAGCCCAAAGCCAAGACCTTTAAAAACAAGAGGAGTGAGGCAGGCGTGTCATAGGAAACTAAGTGTAAGATTACAAAAACAAGTGATTTTTGAAATCATGTGGAACATAGCTCTGCTTGAAAAGAGGGGAAAGTGAGGCAGACAATAACTGTTACACATTCAGGGACTCCAAGCTGAGGAATCTGAGTCGTTAAGCAAACGAGATGTCTATCATGAGATAATAAACACAAGTCTGGTTCCTAACTGGAAACAATGGGCCCAAATCTGGCTTTCCCAACACAAACAAAACTCCCCTTGAGACCGTTGGGAATCTTGCCCATGTAGGAATTGCAGGATCAGGTCCAAATAATTTGTTTACTTCAATTCTCTGTTCTTGTTCAAAACAAAGGCTGAGGATAGCAACACTAAATACTCCCACAACCTTTGCATTTCCTTTGTTTCTCTAGCAGAAGGCAACACATCTCATTTTTTATCTTGTTTGAAACCTAAATGTTTTTGTTTCCCAGAGATACTTTTATGACTGCCCACTACTGACATAGCACATACATAAAAGACATAAAGCACAGGCATAAAAAAGGTATTATCAGTTTATAGCTTTAAGAGACAGGAGCTTTCTCTGGGTTTTCCTCACCTTATTCAGGCCTTTTCTACCAGAAAGAAATTAAACCCCAGAAAGAAGCAGTGATTACTTGACATTATAAGAAAAAATTCAAGATAAGACAAAGTGACCAGAAAAGAAAGGGAATTTACCAGCAGCAGCAATCACTCTTGACTTTCTAAAATGTGTATCACCATTGCTGCTAATACCTGTTTAACTGCAATGTTTAGCAAACTCTTGGGAGACATAAAGTCTTTGTCTCTGTTAACTATCAAAACTAGACCAAAAAATGTCATAGTTGAGACTGAAGTAACAAAGTTGGTGAAGTACAGACAGAAGTTCCCAATTTTCTTTCCTTACCATGCAAAAAAAATATTTATGGACAAAGTGAATATATGAATATCCATAAATACCTATCTATCTATATATACACAGATACACTTTTATGTTAAAAATATAAACTTCTATTTTAAAATATCATTTTCACATTTTTTTGAGGTCACAGAGCAAATATGAAATTTCATATTTCTCCCTCTCCTGTTTTGATGTTCAGTGTGTGCAGGTATTCCACTGACAATTTGGATTCACAATATCTTGCTCAAAGAGCAGCCGATTCCTGTTCATTAATATTAATTCATTCCACCACGTCCATTCATGGCTTGAATTTGCTCAGTCCCCCAAACAGCATATCATCAACCCACAGCAGAAAATTCAACCCTTAAATAAACGTGGTTTGTAAAATCATCATTGTATGGCTGGAATGTCATTGAAAACAGCTGGTGTACAATTGCAGTCTGCAAACATATTCTCATGGCTCAGATTGCACTTAATTGCTCTGAATTCCACTTTCTTATCAAGTCACCCTGACTGGCTTGCAGGAAGTTGGTTTTAAGCCCTATGAAGTGTGCCCTGTCAATCATGGGAAGAATGGGATCATTTCAGCACTGAAACTTCGTGCTGGTCATTGAGTTTTATTTTAGTTCAGGATGCAGCTAAGACAAGGACAGACACTGCACAGTGTGATTCCTTAAGAAAACACATTCCCTTAACACCATGGAATGTATAAAATGCACGTAGATGTGCATGAATATATATAGGGATACACATACCATTGTTCACACTAAGAAACTCTCAGACTGGGCATTTATGTTTTCATTTTGACCATTCAGGAAAAGAGTATTTATGTTACAGTCCACTCCCATACTCACAGACTGATGTTTATCAGCTTTTCCCATTAAAACTGTCATGCCCCCCCAAAACAAGATTAATAGAAGCCAACATTACTTCATGTTCTTGGCACTTAAATGGAACTAAGGCAGCAAGTCAAAAAACTTCCTAAATTGGGAGGAGCTGGGAAGTGGGCTTTATTCCCCTCACTTCAGGAGGTGAATGTTTCGTATTTACTGTTACTCTGATCAACCAGATGTAATTTATTGTTTAAGCGTCGACTATAAATTCCATGAGGTTTGCACTTGTGGAAACTGTCGGTTTTGCCCCACTTAAGAATCTGTCTTTTTGTACTGTAGACAGAAAAATAATTAAGTCTCTTAGAGCAATTGAAATACATGTGCACCGGGTGAGACTTCCAGCAAGGTAAATCCCAATTACATATACTTACCCCGCACATACGAAACCCTCATGGGTTCTCGGTGGTTAGTCTGATTGGTGTCCCCTTACCAGCCCAAGTGAAAGTGTAGTTAGTGATATTATGTTACTATTATGCTTGCATTTTTGTCTCCTTCTATCACTTTGGGGCTGATCATGCAGCTTGCGTCAAGCTCTGCTAGACATCTATTTTAGGTGCAATTCCCAGTCCAGGAGCCGCCACAGCCCTGCTGTGAGTGAGGAGGCTCTCTCCGTCGCGCCGGGCAGCGTGACAGAGGCATCCCTGAGGGTAGCTTGTGGCACAGGACAGGGACACAGCATTTGGATAGCAAGAGGCACTAATTCCCTGGCTGCCACACTGTGCAGCAGTTTCTCTCCAGCTCACTGCGTGCAGTTTGGGGGATTTAGGCACTGAGGAAGCACTGCAGTGCTGCACGGGGTGCATGTGGTCCTCATCACGCTGTTTGCAGGAGCTACGGGCTAATGGAGGCAACTACATCCTCACCCCACTGCTAGTTCTTCTAGCAAAGTCATCCCTAGAGTGAACCAAACACTAGGATCTCAGTCCCTCTAAGACTACTGGAGAAAAGAAAGGATTCAAGGCTTTTTTTCAAGACCACAAAGGGCGGGTGCCTAAAGCTGGTGTGAACCTCTTCCACACAGAGCTCTCCAATTCACCAGCTGAAGGCAGCTCCTGCAGTGCTCTGGGGCTGCCTTAGCCCTGCTACCTGTCTAACCCTGCCCACCCCAGCTGCGTTAGGATTATGAAGGAAGATATCCTCTCAAGAGTATGAAATTGCCTCAGTTGGGTGTACATCTGGGGAGAAAGGCAAGATAGCATTTGATGAATTGGCTGGATTAAACCCTTGTACCCCACAGATCTGTGTGCATGTTCAGTCTCGTAAGTGCTTAAAACTTATTTATTTATTTGAGTTTGCTGTATTTAGGGGTTTTAAGTAATAGTTTGAAGAAAATACTACCACATATACCAAGACACTGAAAAACATACCTATCTAACACAGATCAGATCACTTTCTTCCCCTCATCGCCCTCCAGCTCTGGCCCGTAGACCAACAGGACTCTTCAAAACTTGTAATTTTTTGTCAGCTTTCAGACACTGGTGTTTCCTAATTGCTGTACTTCAACACAATTGTTTCCAGAGACTTCTACTCACTACTTTAACTTAAGAAAAAAAGCTAATTATGTTTCCAAACACCGTTTCATGACCTTCATTTCTATACCTAAAATTTACGAATGGTTTCCAAGTTACTGTAGTATCATGTAAAATGGCTTGGGGCCCTTTTAGGTTGGATAATAACTTCTGATGGATTAATTGTCCTCTTTATTTCCTGTCCTGGAATTACTGCTTGAGTTGTGCTACACAGATCTATTTTTACCATATCTTATTAATTTTGTCCTCACGTTACTATGACGTTTGTGTATATACTGTAGCGTCTAGATCATTGGATTCTTCAGAAACATGTTTTCAATTGCACATTGCACCCAGGAACAAAGGGATTCCTTTCATTTTATCATTCTTAAAATCAGACTGCCAATTTTGTAAGTGCCTTGTAATCCACTGAATGAAATGTAAATAGTGAAGGAGTACAGATAAGACTATCACTCCATTTCCAGAAAATGTCTTCCACTGAGTACTTGAAGCCATCAGTCAATACCATCCCCCAAACTGCATATTTCTCTTTTTCCGCCTGAATAAACCATATATAAGAATAAACTATATAAATAATCTCAGAATCAGGACCTGATAGATTTGCTCCCAATAAATAATTTACAGCTCCATATGTGTTTCCTTGCCAACGGTTACTGTTTAGTGAAACAAAGAAAAAGTGGGAAGTAAAATTCTGTGCAAGTAACACAGAAACCACAGTAATGCATTCAAGGCTTCAGGATCAAGGAAATAGCAGCGGTACGTTTAACACCAAGTATTCAAAGCTGGGCTTAGTCGTGAGGTAGGAAAGGTGTAAAAAAAAGAAGGGAGAAAAAGGTAAACTACAAAAAAAAAGAGTTGCCTCTTGAAGTAACCCACATTCAAACACTATTGATAGTGAGATGCATAAAATACAAACTGCTTCCCCAGCTCGTTTTATTTATTAGCTTCACGAGACTTTGCGGATACTGCTAGCAGGGGACAGCTAGAGAGCCTGCAGCCACCCATCCACGCGAGGCAGCCTTGTCCACTGAGCTGTGCTCTGAAGTCCACAGAGAAGTAACCGGGGAAAGGCTGGAAATACACAAAATACCCACATGGCAGCTTAAACATCATTTAGTTCAGGGAAGGGCAGCCTTTGTGAAAAAGGTGAATCCAAAGGGTTGGACCTGAATTTCTTGGCACAGCAGTGCCCGTCTCTATGGCAGCTGAAATACATCTGTGGGTCTGCGGCCCCTGGGTCCCCATCCTCCCCCTCGCCCCCGCAGGAAGATCAGGCTCCCAGAAAGAAGACAGGGGAGGCTGCTGAGCCTTCTGACAAAGCGCAGCTCCCCAGAGGCTCGGGGAAGTGATTGGTTTTGCATATGAAGACTACAGTGCCGAGATCCAGGCCACCGCAGCTAGCAAATTCCCCAAATTCCTCTTTTCTCTCAAGAATTCCCTGATTAGCTGGGAAGATAGCTTGGTGCGTAATGTGGAAAGAAAGGTCATCCTGCCTGCGGAAGCCTGTTCCGTATACAATGTCCTAGAAAGGCGACTTTTTGTTTTCAGCACTGCTGAGACCATCTGGGGCTGCCGCAGGGAGCAGCGCTGCGGGAGCAGAAGCGGAGAGGTTCGCTCTGACATGGGATGTTAACAGCAAAATGTCCAAGCGCTGCATAGGATGGGCCTTCTGTAAAAGCCTATTTTTAGAAACCGCATATTTATGTGTCTTTAATCCACCAGTTGATCCAAGTTAGCTTCTGTCATCAGTGCTACACAGATGGCGGCTACCATATGCTACTTTCCATTTCCATTGCACATCAGCTTAAGATGAAGACAATCTCCCCAGCGTAAGCAGGAGGCAGTGCGTGCAGCCTCAGGACTTTCAGCAGAGAAAAAACGAAAATCCAGACTATTTAGTTGGCTACGCAGACAGCTCCTTGATTGCTTTCCTTTGTTAATTAAGCAAGGATGCCCAAGAGTCAGCAGAAACGCTTTGGCGTCCTTGCCTCTGTCTGTTTGCCTGCAAATCAGTGAACCCAGCTAGCCAGGCAGGAACAAAGCTGAAAGTGGAACAGGTTCAGCCACCTGAAATCTTCACTAATTCCTGCATTATTTATCTTTGTGTTGCAGCTTTTAGCAAAAATGGAAGAAGAAGGGAAAAAAGGTCATTCCCATGCTTTCACTGGGGAGCAATGACATGGAAATGACATCACTGACATCACTATCCAAAGTATACGTTTGTGTCTGGAGTTCCAAGGCCACTTCCTAATGAAGCACATGTGCTTTACTAGGTTTATTTTGAAACTCTATTTGCTTATTTTCCAGCCATGATCAAAAGGACATTCATAGTGTTCTGTAGGAGGCACTTGAACCCTGTAGACCAGGAGTGTTTTTTTTCTCTAGGCCCAGCAGCAGTCAGCAATAATACCATTTGTAAAATAAACTAATTTGCACAAAACGTGCTGCTGTTTCCACCAGTAAATAGATGCTGCTTTGAGAATCGTGGTCTTTGGGTGGAAGGACAGGGCCTCCTCCCCCAAATTTTGCACAGCTTCAGTTAGTGTGTCTGATTCATCACCAGTGGTGCTCTTTCCCCAACCTCCATACCCCTGAGCCTCTTGCCAGATGCTGTTGCTTAGTAGCTGTTGCCATAACACTGGCTCTTCTATTACCTTGGATAAAAATGTTACAAAACATGCAAATCCATTCTGAGAAGATGAGAGAAAGAATCCTACCTTAATATTAAAATTGTCATCAAGAAGGATGTTTTCCAGTTTTAGGTCCCTGTGGACAACACCATTCTGAAATAAGGAAGGAAGAAACAGAATATAAGAAAATATTAGGCAAATCAAAGGTGAGCTGACAGGGTGGTCTTTGCATCTGCATTTCAGGGCTGATTTCACTGTCATAACACTCACGGCCCAGTGACTAGTGACAGGCGATGTATTAGTCACTTGGTGTGTGGTTAAGGGAAGAATGACTGGAATCTGTCCTCCCACAAAGCCCGTAAAACAGCGGGGGGGGGGGGGGGGGGGGGGTTGTCTTTTTAGAACTTAATTCCAGGCCGGATCCTGCCCCCACTGCATGAAAGCAATATATTCTTCCCAGGCACCAGAAAACAATATCTGTCAATGACGTTAGTCCTTACAAAAGCCCTCCTTCCTCCAATGTGCAGCCGTGTGGATCAGGGGAGTTAAAATCCTAAAAGACTGTAAATGTTAGGGATGAAAACGAACAAGCTGGGTTTAGGTCAGAAACTTCTTTAAAGAAATTTGGGAAAAATTAACTGCACCAAAAAGGCCACTGCAGCTTTTCAGTGCTTCACAGTGAGGACTTTGAAAATCTGCCTTGTTTATCAGAATTCAAATAGAGATTAAAATGTTCAAGAATTCAAATAAAAGACTGTGTTAGCTGCTCGTTGGCTTTAGCCTCATGCAAGTTTTGGCTGTATGCAGCAGGGATAAAAGGTCCATGACAGCCATTCAGTTACTTTGGGTTTAATTGCTTACATTGTCATTCTACTGGGTACCATGATGGATAAAGTCATTAGCAAAGGGTATCTTTCTAGTGCTCCTCCTACATTTGGAAAAGCTATTTCCAACTATCCAGAGTGAGTACATGCTAAAGCTGAACACTCATGGCTTTCTCCAGCCTAGTTTGCTTTCATGTATTTTATATCCTTTATAAAGTTCTTCACTTGCATATTGAAATTGTGAATCATCATTAATTTCCATATATTAATATTAATGTACTAGAATTTCTATGTAATGCCTTTTCTAGCTAATGTAGTTAATTGTTTTTTTATGTCACGAGAACTAATTCCACAGGAAAAATGGGATGTAGGGCTAATGTAAGAGTGTGGCTGGTAGTATGCCATAACACTGGAAAACACCCTTAGTCTTTAAAAACAGGCAGAGAGCTACTGTAGGACTTTCACTCTTCTGGCACACTGATATAATCACATGCTGTCATACTTAATAATGAATGCTGTTGCCACAGACATGCTTTGAAATATAATCACTACTCAGCCTTCAAATAGCATTTTTTAATATCAAATCCTTTGCTCACCTTGTGGCAGTAATGTACAGCAGAGACTATTTGTCGGAAGAAATGTCTTGTCTCTCTTTCGCTCAGTCGCCGCCTCTCACTGATGTAATCATACAACTCTCCTTTACTTGCATACTCCATGATGATCACAATCTTATCTTTATTTTCAAACACTGCACAGGATAAAAGAAAAAACAAAAACACAGTTGATCCAATACATTTTAAAAACACTTTAAAGGGTGAAGAAGACTTAGGATGACTGAACGCATCCTGTGTCATCACTGCAGCCTGGAGACAGACAGTCCCAAAACCTAGTTCTAAAGCTACATTTTTCCCCAGAAAGGTGACAACATTTCAGATCAAGAGAAGGAAGTCAAGGCTTCGAGGAGCTGCTGCCTTTCACACAGCTAGATGAAAGAAGGTCTTTGCCACTACAACATGGGGCCACAGTGGCAAAGCCAACTTTATCCTGGTGAGGTGAGGCGGACACTTGTGCCAATGACACCTGAATTTCAACCCTGGCTCCAACAGGTAGGGTTCAGGCCTCTTACCGGTAGTCCTCTTGCGGCCAGGTGACAGAAGGAATCAGGAGCTATCTCATCATTTGGAAAGGGTTAATAAAAGGGATAATAGACTCTGTTTTCAATGACTGCCTGATACAGAATAGCAATTTGGCTTATAATGACTATTGGTCCACCTGCCACCAAAACCCAACGCACTGATGCAGGCATCCTCTCCTAGCCCAGCTCTGTGCAGCAGCACCAGGGGCACAGACACCTGAGATAGCAGTGTCTAGGATGTCTCTGGAGCCATACAGCTCTTGTCAGCATGGCTCTGCAATCCATCTCATGCACACAACTCATCCTCGAGCTCACTTATGTCCAGCCCCTGCCGCAGGTCCCATTGCATGCTGTAGATATGTCCTTTGCCACTTGCGCAGAGCCGGCAGTGATGCGCAACTCCCACGTAAGCGGTGCAAGGAACGTTGATCTCATACACGTCACAGCATGGCTGTTCTTTGGGGCTCAGTGTACTTCATGCCATGTACTGTCAAGGACTTCACTGAAGTTGCAGATAACTACACACTTAATCTAGTACAGCTGGCCATGAGAAGTCTCAAATTGCCACAATGCCCTGGCTGCTAAACAGCTTTTCCCTTCTGACACCAAAAATCCTCCGCAAGCCACTGCAAACATCCTGCACCTGCCATAAATAACCACCGCTCATGTTAAAACGTGGTGACTTTCCTTCTGTTTTATTCTGTGGTAGCAGCATGCTGAAGCCATGTCACACTGGCAGCAAAACATCTTCAAATTAATGAGGTTATAGAGGTTATTACAAACGGATGCTAGTTCTGACCAGCCCTACTGGAACAATGCCTTCCTATATCTTTTTAGCAAAGCCCTGCCAGTAGTCCTTAGGGTTTAAAAACAAAACAAAACAAAACAAAAAACACTTCAGATTTTGCAGTGAATTGCAAAGCTGCCTTTCTCAATGCGTAGACATTTGCTGCTCTTCGGTTTTGTCTCATGTCCTCTCACACCTTGTCACTCAACTCCGCAAGCCAAAGCCTCTGCAGCTCCCTCTAACACCCCTGAACCCCAGCCAAACAGCTCTGATAAAAGGGAGAGTGAACAGCCAGATAAAATTGGCCGCTCACTTGTCTGCTGGCCTCGCTGTACCCCGAAGCAGAGGCTCCTGCCAGTGATTACATCCTATGTGCATCCTCATTAACAATAAACTTCAGAAACTGGAAGAGCTGTCTCTGGATGGATTATGCTTACAGTATCCTCTCCAAGAATGACAGACTGATATTGTCTGGGAAAAACTGAACATACCCTGTGTCATAAACGGAAGTGCTGTGGTGTGTTACCACTGATGCACAGACTCACTGCTCTAAGCTTGGAAATGGTCTTTAAAAACAGAGCTGTGTAGGAGAGCGAAAAGTAGTTTCAGTAAGCTGAGAGAAATCACTGAAAACGCTTTTATTCAAGAAATTTGATTAAAAGGAAAAAAAAAAACATGATCAAACAGCTGGTTCAATGAGTTAGGAGTTATTATATGATGCATGCATAAGGTGAACTAGCCACATGGCACCATGGATCTCAGCGGACTCTTACGGGACTACACACTCCAACAATACCAACTGAGGAGCACCATGAGCTCCAAGGGCTGTTTGCCTCATCAGAGGGGCACAGCCAGAGGAGAAAGGGCTCTCGGCTCTTCCCACCTCACTCCCCTGGCTGCTAGTGCCCTACAAAGTGTTCAAGGTTGCTGATGAAATGACAGCAATAACAGTCCTTCTATGATGTGACATTTTTCCAGCCTATGTTTTTATTAAAGTTTTGCCTTCATCACTCAGTCATGAGGGCTTTCTCAACCCCCCCCCCGCCTTGCTATTCTGAAGTATGAAATTCTAAAATTCAATTTCTCTGGACTAAAATTTGCCATATTAATAGACGTCCTGATTCAGACATATTTTCCCACCTTTATACAGAAATAACACGGTGAGCACTTGGTTGAAGGCATGTGCATTTAAAGGTACTTTCTGATTCAAATTTTCTCTTATGCCCTCTAGGAAACTGAGATAATACCTTAAAATTGAATCTAGTAAATCACAAATCACTGAATTTTTTGAATTTTTGACATAAACATGCACATGAATGAATGAGAGCAGAAGCACCCCAGTAATT